>NC_091028.1:8552500-10952500 GCF_041296385.1 Aphelocoma coerulescens | reverse complement strand
AGGTGTTGGCAGAGCCCTACACGTGATTGTTAACCCCAGGAGGAAGGAAACGGGGAGGAAGGACATGCCAAGCTCGGGAAGAGCCGCCCTCCTGGCTCTACTTACCCCGCGATCGCAGCGAGAGCCGCAGATGCTGAGCCCGGTGCCGGCGGCCGAGGGAGCGGGCGGGCGGCGGGGACTTTGCCGATGTCCTGCCTAATTGCTCCCGAGCTCAGATTACAGCCTCGCTTCTTCCCTACATGTACAGGAGCTGGCACCTCGGCCGCGGCCCCGGGGAGCCACAGCCAGCGAGGGGGATGTGCACCTTCAGTGGCATTTCCAAGGGGCAGGGAGGGGAATCGCGGTGTGACAGTGGTGGGGAGCCCAAGATGCCTTAGTGGTCTCAGGGGCGTTGGAATAGAAGCAGCTTGGAGGGGATTTCAGAGATTTTTGGGAAGCAAAGGACCAGCCAGAAGGATGAGACTCATTCCAAACTGGTGGATCAGACAGCGGTGCCAGGCAGTCAGTGTTCCAAGGCAAGACCACTTTGTTCTTGCTATTTAATGATGGCCATGACACAAACCCCATCTTCTCAGGAGAGGAAGAAAAATCCCTGTCCTTTTCTCTTGGGGGTGTCCAACTCCCCTGGCACACTCGTGATGCTGTCCAGCATCTCCAAGACAAAAAAGGCCTGTGCTCTGTTTTTACAGCTCGTGGCTCTGCCCACACCAATTCATGAGTTTCAGTGTCTTCCAAATCTTGTGAGGGCTCCCTTTAAAGCTCTCATTCCTCAAGCAGAGCCTGTTTGGAGGAAACCTCCTTCCCAGGGGTAACATGTTTCTGTCCCCATGTTTCTGCCCTTTCAACCCTTCCTTGCTGTCACCGGAGAGCTGGACAACCCCAAACTTCAGGCATGACCCCAAACCCAAGTAGCTGAAGGGCGGCAAAGGCAGGGCAGGGTATTTTGGGGACTGTCTTTATCTGCTGCATGAAGATTTAGCACAGGCATTGCATAACATTGGGGGGGTCACTGCTCCCATCCCCTCTCGCCATCAGAGATCAGAGACTCAATTAATCCTCCCTCATTCCCTGCCCACGGGGACCAGCCATGGGTGCCCTCTCAGCCTGGCCCTGGCAGCAAGAAGTCAAATCTCTGCCCGACGTCAGCATCCATTGAGGTTGGTAGCCCACAGCCTGGGGGTGAGGTCTTGTGGGACACCCCACTGCCACATCCTAGGGCACCCACTGCCACCACCCAGGCCACCCATTGTCCCTCCCAGGCCACCCACCTTGCTTGGAAAGCCCTGTTCAAATTGAGGTGGCCATGAAGGAACCCGACAGACAGACACTGAGGTCCCTAAAATGACTCAGTATTTCTGTGCCCCAGCCTTGGGTTCTGTTGTTAAGGGGCTCAGCAGACACAGAGACGCCTGTGGCAGAGATCTGGTCATTTAAGGTATTTAAAAGGTCATTTTTAAACCATCAAGGTTTGGTGCACATCTGCTTGTGCTCCCTCACTGCTCCTTTGCACAGAGCAGGTCACTGGTGGGTGGCTCGCTCAGGCACACACTGCAGGATCCCAGCAGCAATGAAGGGATCCCTATTTTTTTTTGGCCAGCCCTAAAATAACAACCCCCACGTGTGTCCTTGGGCAACCCTACAATGAACAAGGCAAGTGCAAAGCCTGGCGTTGGCGAGCCCGGGCACTGCTGTGTGTGCACACATGGGCTGACAAGGAGAAGGGCACCAGAGGGCAAACCCAAAATGCTGTCAAGGGAAGATTTGGGGAGCTAAAGGTGGTGTCATGCTGCTGCCACCCACAAGAGCTTGCAGAACCTCTGGGGTCCTGGTCCTGCCCACCAGCATCCCTTGAGCGGTAAAAATAGACATCACGCAGCATCCTGGCATGGCTGGGTGGCCGTGATGGCAATGGGAGGGCACAGAGCAAAAGGACCCCATGGCTGGGACAGGGGCCAAGTCTGGTGGCATTGGGGAGGATGACAAGTCTGGTGGCATTGGGACACGGTGACATGCCCCTGGTGAAGAGCCTCACGGAGAGTTACACAACGCCGGCCCGGCCGCCCTTGGCTGTGTGCGTCGTGCGTGCTCCTATCGACACGGCCCCGGCCGCCCTCCGACATCCCCGCGGGCACAGAACTCTGCAAGTGGCGTAAATGCAAGTGCACGTGAGCAGGGGACCTGCTCCAGCCCCCCCTCAAACCCTGGACCTCCTGCAGTGGTCATCAGCCACACACCAGCATCCCACTGTCCCCTGGCTTGGCTGTGCCGGTGGCAGGGGGTCAGGAGGGCTGGGATGGTGCTGTGTGGAGCAGGGGGAACAGGGCAGGCACCCACCCCCAGCATCCTGCTGGGAAAATACAGTGGTGAAGGCACTGCATGGCCCCCACCCAGGGACTTTTAGGATGTGAAAGACCAGCCAGAAGGATGCAACAAATTCAAACCTGGGGGATGTGATACCAGCTTAGAGCAAGGCAGTAAGTGCTGCAAGCAGGACCTTGGTTCTTTGGTCTTGCCACTTAATGAGGTCTGTGACCCAAAACCACCCTCAAGCCTATTCCAGGAGAGGAAGAAAAATCACCCTCTTTTTCTGTTGGAGGGGAAAAGCACTTGCTGGTCCCATAGGCAGCAAGGAGCTCTCCCCTCAACACAGCAGCGGGATGAAGCAGGGATGCTTTTGTCCATAGAGATGGGGAAACTGAGGCACAGTGACCAGAGGGGCCCAAGCATGGGGACTGGCAGCAGCCCTTGTCATCGCCTTCCCCCCTGCCTGGCCTGGCCCCAGGTTGAGATATTTATAAAGCCGATAAGGGAGCAGAAAGAATTTTCCAAACGCTGAAGTTACGTAACCTCTCCTCGCCCTCCACGGACATCGTCTGTAATTATAGGCTTGGGATGGGGGGGAGCCCTTTGTGGTGGGGCTGGTGGAAGGCAGCACAGCCACGGTCACCCCAAAGGGCTTCACCCTCCTCTCCCTCACCACAGCAGGTCCCAAGTGCCAGGCATCAGCCTGTGCCACCATGTCACCCTGTGGAACCTCATCCCTGAGGGACCCTGATGGTTTTGTGGCCAGTCCTCCAATTCTGTGTGGGGGACCCCAAGTTTTTGTCTGGGTTCTGGGCGGCTGATTTCCCCCAGGGTGCGCACACCCCTCCAGTCCATCCCAGCACATGCTGAATGCCACAACAGATGACAATCTGAGCACAGCCGACATTGCCATGGTGACTATCAATGGCTGCTGCTGGGAGGGCTCATGTGGAGGTGCTGCACCAGCACCTGCCCCCCAAACTGCTGACCCCCACCCCAGAGAATGCAGATACCCCCTGCCCTCCACTAGCCCCATTTCCACCACTCTTTACCCCATTATACCCCGCAGCCAATTTCCAAACCCTTCTCCATCACCTGATGTCTGCCTCCAACTCCACCAGCTCTGCCTCAGTTTCCCCAGCCCTGTTTTCGATACCCCAGGGGAGGGTGGAGTCCCTTCCCTGGGATATTTTTCTCTCGCCAAACTTCGGCCAAGGCTGCAGAGTTGGAGGGATGCTGAGCGAAGGCTCCGTCGCTGTGGCAACCCGCAGCGGCCGTCTCCAGGCGACCGCCCAGGGATGCTGCAGAGATGCTCTGGAGGCAGAGCGAGAGGGACCAGGGCGGTGGGGGATGTATCCATAGGGATGCCACCCCCTACCCAAACCACAGCCTGGATCTTTGTAACAAGGTGTTAAACCACCCTGAAGAGAGCCGCCGATTTGACTCAGGCAGCTGGCTGAGCACTGACAAACTCATGGCAGCACAGGCTGGCTGGTGGGAACACCAGCAGGATGCTCCCGGGTGGGAGCAGGGCCACTCTGCTTCCAGGGACACCTGCAGAGCGATGGAAATCATTGTTGGAAATAAGCCCGTTAGCTTCTTAACCCTCGTTAAGCAGCTTAGGGGGGACACGCGCCATCCTACGCAAACCCGGAGGCGCAGAAGGCCCTTGCCCGGGCGAAGGGGTGACGGGATCTCAGTGGGTGCTGCGGGGGTGGCACGGGGGGCACGTCCCCGTCCCTCCCCTCGGCGAGCTGCGCTGCTGCATCCAGCCCCCCTGTTGCTCCTTGCCAGCCGGGCCCATCGGCGGCTCCCGACAGCGCTGAGCAGCGGGCAGGGATGGTGATGATGGGATGTCACACCCGTGTGACGAGTGTGGGAGGTCTCAGCCGCAGCCCTGCCGGCGGGGGGAGCGGGGTGGCGGTGACAGCGCGGGGCGACGGCCCGGCCAGCGCCCGGCACCGCGGCTGCGGGACGGAGCGGGACGTTTCTAATCACTCCACTTGGAAACGCTCCCGTTTTTACATTTGTTAAATTAAAGGATGTCAGCGTCTGATGCCAAGCCCAGGCTCCCTCGGAAATTTAAACTAATGACAGCGAGGAAAATGAGCTGAAACCAGAGCACAGGCGCTCCCACGTTATCCAGCCGCACCAGCCATCTCTGTGGCGGGGTTTACATGGCAGATTGCAAAGCACCAACCACCACAAAGATTTCAACTTTCTGCCCCAAAATCCAACCTTGCCCACTCTGCTCGGTCAGAAGGTGCATTGGTGGCGCCTGGGCAAGCCAGGCTGCTGTGCTGGGGTCCCCAGAGACCCCCATCCTCCTCCAGCCTCTCAAAGGGAAAATACCTCCCTCTTTCTAGGACACCGCTGCCCTGGGCAGTGGGGTTTATCAGCACGGGGTGGAAGTGGGGGAGCAGAGTGGCGAGTGCAATGTCCGGATTTCTCCAGCTCTGATGATTCCTACAGCCGGCTCCATCCTGCCTGGCCCTGTGCCAGCAGGCAGCGGGGTCCTGGCAGAGCGCGGGGGCTGCCGCCGTCACACGGCCCCTCGCTGCCCCTCTTCCCCTCGGAAATACCTGGGCTCAGGCGAGGGCTTCGCTCCCGGCGCTCTCCAGGCTCCGCTGGGGTGGTTTTGTGCTGCAGCTGAGTAAAACCACAGAGTGGTGGTTGTCTTTTTTTTTTTTTTTTTTCCGTTTATAATTTTCTCGGCGAGATAAAATTAAACAAACAAGCCCTTCTGGGAGCAGCGCGAGGAAGGGAGCCTGCTTCCCTACAGATGTGCGTGTCCTCAGCTATTACAACCACCGAATTAAGCTTTCCCTGTGGCTGGGACATTTGCACAATCCCACTCGTTCGCCTCCTGCGGTTTCACTGGTAGGAGACTGGCTCACTCTGCAGCCTCCCTCCCCATGAGGTCATTACCCAAACACCTATTTTTCACAAAAACATTGAGAATGTTGGGGTTTTTTTTCCTGACCTCACCATCTTGCCATCAAATTAGAGTGGTTTGGAGTGCGAGGCTGGGAGCACTTGGCAAAGCAGAACATGCTGAGGAGAGGAGAATAGAATAGAATAGAATAGAATATAGAATAGAATAGAATAGAATAGAATAGAATAGAATAGAATAGAATAGAATAGAATAGAATAGAATAGAATAGAATAGAATAGAATAGAATAGAATAAAGGTGCAGCCAGACATTCCCCAGGGGATGGGGCTGCAGAGGAGGGGGAACGCTGTGGGTCAGGAGGGGAACGGGGTCTCCCAGCTGCACTCTAAGCCCCGTCTGCATCCCCCAAACCCAGAAAGGAACAATCATGGCATAAGACTTGCAAACACACCTAAACTTCCCAGCTTCATCTGCCTCGGGAGCCAGCACAGAAGCGTTGCCATAGCTTTGAGGACCACCGGTGGGTTTTGCAGCACAATCTGGACCACGGATCTATGCAAATCCCCAAGGCAGAAGTCTTTATGGAGGCATATGACAACCGAAAAAGAATAGCGCTCAGTGCTCTACTCCCACACGCCACCCCCCAACTTCACCATCATTTAAATCAGTCTTAAGTTGGAAGAATTCAAATCAACACTGTCGTCACAGAGCCAAGCAGAGAGGTGACACAACTTGGATGCTGCCAGGGAAATTGCCCCCCTGAGACTCCAAACTCATCAGCCCATCACTTTTTTTGAAACCCCATCGAGGAAAACAAATGAACTGGCAACTCGCTGCCCCCAGCTGTCCATCACCTCTGGCCAAGGCTCCTGGAGAGGTTTCCAACCAGCCTTCCCCCTGGGATCAACAGGAGGGGGACTGCTGGGAGAAAAAAATATCCAAGACATGCTGTTGAGGCTAGAGAGCCACAGTTGGAAAAGAAATCAAAGCTTCTAAAGAGAGAGATGCCAAGGAGATATGTTGTTCCCAAGAGAAACAGGACATTCCTCTCCCAGGGGGAGAAAAGGAGGAGGAAGGGTTGTGCCACCTCTTTCAGCTCCCTGGCATAGGTGCTTGGCGGTCTGGGCACAGCTTGTCCCTGCTGTGCCACGCTGCAGACACAGATGGCATCACAGATACTGATTTTTTTTTAATGTGTTTTGTAGGGGTTTTTTACCCCAAAAGCACATTTTCTATTTGGGGGAAAGGTTGCTGGGTCCAGATGGCAACCAGGTGGATGTGGAGCCACTCTTTGGGTTCCTGGAGACCACCCTGCCTTCCTGCACCACACCGAATCATTAGGGTTGGAAAAGGTCTCTAAGATCACCCAGTCCAACTGTTAACCTAGCACTGCCACGGCCACCACTGACCCATGTCCCCAAGTGCCTCATCTACACGTCCTTTAACCATGTGCCCAGACCCACTGCTGTCTCGGGCACATGACTTGGCATCAGCAGAATCCTCATGGCTCTTATGGGAGTCACAAAGAGAAGAAGCTGTGGGGAAAAAATTATATTTTGCTATTTCCAGAAACAGCGAAATCAGGTCCTGGCTCAGTCCAGAGGGAGAAGGATCATCAGGTTAGATTTTCCTTGCAAAACATGTTTGAGTTACACAAGCAAAGGGATCAGGCTGGAAGCAAGAGGGTGAGATCATCTCAGCGCAGTCCTGGTTGATCCCCTGAAACCACCCAGTTTGGCTGGTTCAGCATAATTCCTGCAGCAAATTGTTCCTGCAGGAAGTTTTAAACCTGTGCCCTTGGGCTAAGCCTTGACAGCATCCTTCACTGGGAACAAGGTACCTGCCTCCTCAAGGTAACACCTGGGTATGTCAGAGGGAGAGGAGGGCGGGAGCAGAGTTGGCCTTGCTATAAATAATCCCATGAAGAGGAAACAGGAGAAAAAGCAGCAAACACAAACCAATAAACCCAGGGAGATGTGTTCAGCTACAGGCACTCAGTGTGAACAGCTCCGTGTGCCCCATGTGATCCCGTAGAATCAGGCACAAGAGAAAATGGGATCCATTGCAGCTCAACAGAGCAGGATCCAGTCCAGACATCACCTTTCCATGAGAAACACATGGAAACCAGCCCAGAGCCCTGTGTGCAGGATGCAACACATGGCTTGTGGCAAGACCTCATCCACTCTGCTCCATTAAAAATGATAAAGTTGAGAAAGGGGAGAGTTAAATTAAGGAGAGTTAAATTGCAGAGAGTTAAATTAAGATGCCTGTTGGGCCATGTTAACACAGAGCTGGCCTGGCTCCTGGTGCCACCGGCACTGAACACCCAGCAATCCCATCCCCAGCAAGCTGGGAAATAGCCTGTGTTTAAGGCAATCATTATTGGCAATCTCTGATCCCAGAGAAAAGGGCAGAAAAAGCAACTTGTCATTTTCACCAATAAAAGAGGAATTGCAGAAGCTCAGCAAGCACAGTGGCCAGCAGGTCACAACCAGCAGTGCCGGAGTGATTCATCCTAAACGAGCCAGATTTAGCTAAACTAGCCTAGAATAAGGCAGGGAAACAGCCCAGAGTTTTCCCTGCTGGTGCCTGCCAGTTATTCACCCATGCAAGCAACAGGGCCAGCGAAGAGGAGACAGAGCAACATCATCCCCACTGCTGCTGTCCCATCCAACTCCAGGATAATCAATGAAAAGCTTCAATCCCAGCTCCCACACCGGGATACTGCACAAAAGCCCATTAGAGAGGGTTTTTTTTTTCCCTCTTTTCTCAGCCCGTCTTCCCAGAGCGCATCAGTTCCCAAAGGTCCTGGAGGACCCAGGGACCAGGCACCGCTCTGCAGCATCCACTGGACTGGTTTTCCCCATAAAACGATCAGAGCAGCTTCAGTTTGGCTTGTGTGTAACTTATTATTAAAGCTGAGCAAATAATTCAGGGCAAGAGCTCCAGGAGCAACGTTTCGCCTTTTCATTTTCCGCTCTCGAGCTGTCTGCAGTTTTCCCAGAGCTCGGGGATGATTTAAAGACATGTCTCCGGACGGGAGCGTCTTGCTGCGACGCCAGCTCCGAGTGTTTGATGGCCTGGATTTCACGTGCGCATTCGGGGACACGCCGGACACATAAGGATGGATGAGCCTTCCCTGGTATCCTAATTAGACGAGCAGCATTTGCAAGTGGGTTTTGGGGATTTTTTTTCTGTGTCGGAGACCTGCGAACACTTCATGCAGAGTTAACGACTGCCCATTCATTAGGCAGGGCTCGATGAGCGTTTTGCTTTGTGGCACATCATTTTTCCAGTCAATGGTGCCGTCCTGGACACGAGATTTCCTTGGAACATCTCGATCCTCATTACACCTCAAACCACTAAGCATGTGGGAAAGGAGGATGGGGCCATGGGCAGAGCCATGGGGCTGTCATGCTGTGATGGCTCCGACCTTCCAGCGCTGCAGCCATCCCAGGAATTTGCTTCCTCATTAGTGGAAAGGTTAGGGAGAAGGGATCGGCTCTGTGCAAACTCCCCATGGTGCTCATGTGATGTAAGCTGGCAAAGGCAGCTCGCCCTGGTGCTCGGGCAAGTGCCAGCCGAAAGGAAAGCAGGGAAGGGAGAGCCACGTTCCCAGGCTGCGGAGCCCAAATCAGAGGTCCCCATACTTGGAGTAGAGCCTGTCCCCCCCACACCGTCTGCCTGTCCTTAGGAAGTCCATCTGTCCTCAAGGCCATATGAAATGCTGACTCCAACTACCTCCACCCTTTTCCTGGAGGAAAGGGCTGTTGCCACCTGCTGCTGTGACCCCAGACACTCATCAGAGAAGCTGAAGAAGCTGAGAAAGGGACACCCCTCCTGAAGCCGCAGTGGAAGAGCTGACATTGAGGACAACCCTGTCTCCTTTAGGAACGTGGCCTTGGAGAAAGGTTTGGGCTCCCAGGATTGGCCCAGGCAGCCGCCGTCCCTCAGTTTGTTGCTTTCAGGACGAAGCAGACCAATGCCATTGACCTCCCACTGTAAGCACCCTCAGAGCAGCTCATGTACTGGACAGAAGGAGCCATTTAATGTCCCCCAGCACCTGAAAGGGGCCAGGGACACTTTGGGGCCATCCCAGGTGACCAAGCCTGGGGCTCCATTAGTCCCTGCTGGAAACCCTTCTCCGGCCAAACAGCTTTCTCCTCCCATTGCGTAATTGCACTTTGTTGAGCAGACCCAGCCTCTGGCAATACATTTTCTCCAGCCTTGCTGCTCTCCTGCAACATTTCCCTTATTCCTTTCACTCTCTCTGGACAGTTGCTGAAACACGCGGAGAGGGAGAGGAGAGAAAAACCCACTGCTTGTCCCACTTGTAAAGCAAAACCTCGGATGGGAAAAGGGGGGAAAAAAGCAGGGAGTGGTGTCAGATGCCTCTCCCCAATCCATCCCCTCCCAGTTTGCCTGTGGGGGTTTGACAAAAGTGCTTTTTGGCTGACAAAATGATTACAGGGTGCCGAGACAGTAAGTTGCACATCGGTTTCTTTCCTGCATTTCAAGCAGGGCAAGGACACGGCTGCAAAAGCAGCTGCACTTCTGGAGGGGTCACAGTGCAGGAGGTGAGGGAGAGGGAATTTGGGAAGAGGAGGAAGGAGGGAAGGAGGGATATTTTCTGCTTGGAAAAAAAGCAAGGAGAAAGCAGGTGGGGGTGTGCATGAGTGAAGCAAAGGCAGGTGATGCTGAAGATCCGTGATGGGATGGGGCTGGGTTTGGGAGGATGCTGGTTGGGGTATCTGGACCAGCCCAAGTGGGAAAGGGAGAAGCTGCAGCCGCTGGCCCCTGAGCAGGGTCAGATCCTGTGGCCTTGCTACGAGGTGGGGCAGCGGCACCACTGGGAGAGAGAGCAGGGTGCGTTCAGCTCCGGATGGGAATATGGACTGCGCGGGGCAGAGCGAGGTGCCCGGGGCACACTCGGACTCGCCGTGCCTGCAGGCAGTGGGTGCTGGGCAGCGGGGAGGAGGAGAGGAGGATTTCAGCTCCCAACTCAATCTGTTGGAGAACTTGGCCTGCTCCCCGTCAAGCTGAAAATAGCACACATGTAAGGACGTGCACGCAGTGCTGGCTGTGTCCTCGCCGAGCGCTTCCTTCCTGCTGCGCTCCACGCAGCGCCCCGGCCTCCGCCTGCGCCTCCGGCCCCCCGCAGCCCCCCGAGCCCCCCACGGGGGACAGGGCTGGGGCAAGATGTTCCTTAGAGCATCCTTATGCCACAAATCAGGGCCAGTGCATAGATGCAAGAGCCTTTCACCTTCAGCTGCTTTTCACGTGTACCACGAGGTCCGTCCGGCGGCGGCTTCCCCGCCGTTATCATCTGGAGCGGGCGAGGCTGAGCGCGGCTCACGGCAGGAGCCGAGCTTTATTAGAAACAGGCATCTGGCTTCAGCCCTCCCTGCAGCCCCCGGCTCAGGCTTGGGATCAGGCTGGGGCAGAGAGCACGCACGCGTGCCCAGGCAGCAGGCAGGGAACTTCCAGAAGTCCCCAGTTTTTCTCCTGATTTTATCTCCGGGCTTATTATTGGCGATGTGAGAATAAAGCCCTGGTGCTCCGCTGCAGGAGCACGTGCTGCCCGGCCGGGGTCGGGCCCCAGCCCTCGCAGGGACGGGGAACCAGCAGAGCGTGCTGCAAGCTGGAGGATGGAGATAACCCTGGCAGCAGCCAGAGCTGATTCCTGCAGTGGAGAAGGAAGAAAAGAGGCTGAGCTACCCATGGACATCAGGCACAGGAATAATGGGAGAGCTTTGTCGGGACATCGCTGCAGCTCTGAGCACAGCTTGTACAAAGTGCTGCTCCTCTGCCATCCCTGCTGCGAATACCTCTAAAGAAACGTTCCCCTAAAGGGCAAGTACCCCGGGATGGAGGAAACACAGGAAGGAGACTTACGGGGCCGTGACTGGGGGATCTAGGAAGTGCAAAAAGCAATTAACACCAGGGCTAGGGAGGATATACAGGTGATCCACATGGATATACAGGTGATCCACATGGAGCTTGGTGTATGGAAGAGGGGATTGTTAGAAACAGACAGGTTGTTCTGTGCTCAGTGTAGTCAGGGTGACCTACACACAGACTATAGGGGGATTCCCTGTGCGGCCAGAGCCAGCAGCCCTCCAGCTTCCACGATGTCCCGTGTCTCAGGGCAGGGCTCCACAGCAGCACCCAGCAGGAAGGGCACTGCCTTGTGGAATAGATTTCTTCCCCCAAACCTCCACTCTGCCAGGGCTCTGCTTTATGCCAACAGCTGCCTCATGGTGCAGCGCTTGGCTGGGGATAGCGGCAGGACACCAGGGAATATCAGTGGCTGGGCAGGGACCAAGACCACACTCACAGCACACCAGATCTGCACCTGGGCATGGCCAAAACCTCTCTGCTTCCCAAAACACTCTGAGGAGCAGCGTTAGCCAGCGTGTGGTATCAGCTCTCCTGAAACAACGTCATTGTGGTTGAGGCAGGATCCTTATTAATTCTTTCCTCTCTTTAATTTCCATTTTTTCTCAGTTCCCTTTCCTATTGCTCAAGTAGGGCTTGGGTAGGGCCCTGCTGCTGCCAGCCTGTGTCCCTGTGGCATGGTGCCACCAGTGCCATTGCTCCATGACATGAGGATGTGATGGGTGGCTGCATTTGGGGTCAATGGTGAGATCAGGGGCATGCAAAGGGAAGGGAGCCATGGATGGAGCAGAGAGCCCCAGATGGAAGGGAAGGGGAGGGTGGGGAACACCAAAAAAATGCCCCATCAGCACCAGGTAGTGGATTGAGGGGGATGCATGGGTGGGTCCCAGCCCCATCCACTGTCCATCTGGGAGAATGGAGACAGGAAACTGCCACTTATTGAAACAGCTTTGGTGAAACATCCCAACTTCTCCCCAGACACCATTCCTAGGGATGGACCACAGGGAAAAAGGTGGGACAGGACATCCTCAGCACCCACAAAATGCAGCAATTGCCTTTCCCACCTCTGCCAGAACCACCTTCCTCAGCCACCCATCACCAACACACCCCCCTCCACCCTTGGGTCATCCCATCACTTTCATCCCCCAGGACCCTGAAAAGCACCGTTTTCCCCTTTCCACCCCACATCCATCACTCCTGCAGTCCCCTCCAGCACTGATTGCCATTGATGCCATCCACATGTCCCCAGCTCCCAGGGGACCCTATGCAGGGGCCAGCACACGGAGCCTGGATGGCTCCAGGGCCTCCCGTGGTGCCCCCTCGCCTGCTAAATGTTATATAAATGCCTGGGCCCAGGACTGTTTGTGTTTGTGCTGCCTTCAGCGCTGTGTTCCTCAACCCTATTTGCATAACAAATAATTAATAATAATTAATGACTGGGAGAACGGTGTGGGCTGCCAGATTCTGCTAATTAGTGAACAAATGCCATTGCACAAGCGAAGGCAGGCGTCACACGGCCCTGCGTCCTCACCAAGTGTGGGGACACGATGGGGACAATGTCCTGTGTGACCCTTAGCCCTCTTGAGGCAGGGGAAGAGGAGGAGGAGCAGGAGGAGGCAGCGCTGTGGGTGGTGTTGGGATGGGTCCCTGGTGCTCCCAGGTGGGTGCTTTGGTGCAGCCCCGCTCTGTGACTGCACACGTGGATCCCACAGCATCTCACACCCGGCTATCTCCATGCCCTTATTAGAGCCTGGGACAACACTGCTTAATTGTCTGGCCATGGCACTGCTGCACATCATTAACAAGCAAACCAGCACCAGCTCATTAAGGCAAAGCCTTTGCTCTGGCAGCTCCACAGCCAAATCATTCTGGGGACATTCTGACCACAAGGGCCCTTGCAGGTGGCACCTCCTCACAGCACCAAAAAGTTCCCCCTGTGCCACTGATGCTGGAGAACACGGAGGAGTGAGGATGCGAGTGATGGGGTGGCCTGTTTGGTCACCTGGACCCAGCCTTTGCCTGCACCTCACACACCTGCAGCTGCCTGGGGGACTGGGAACATGGAGCATGAAAGGGAGGGGAAAGGGAAAAATGAGAAGGAAAAGGGGAAAAGGAGACAGAAAAGGAAAAGAAGAAAAGGAAGAAGTAAAGGGGAAAAGACAGAGAAGGGAGAGAGAGGAGGCAATAGAAGAAAGCAATGAGAAAAGAGGAAGAAGGGAATGGGGAAGGAAAGGAAAGAAGGAAGGGAAAGGAAAGGAAAGGAAAGGAAAGGAAAGGAAAGGAAAGGAAAGGAAAGGAAAGGAAAGGAAAGGAAAGGAAGGAAAGGAAAGGAAAGGAAAGGAAAGGAAAGGAAAGGAAAGGAAAGGAAAGGAAAGGAAAGGGAAAGGAAAGGAAAGGAAAGGAGAAAGGAAAGGAAAAGGAAAGGAAAGGAAAGGAAAGGAAAGGAAAGGAAAGGAAAGGAAAGGAAAGGAAAGGAAAGGAAAGGAAAGGAAAGGAAAGGAAAGGAAAGGAAAGGAAAGGAAAGGAAAGGAAAGGAAAGGAAAGGAAAGGAAAGGAAAGGAAAGGAAAGGAAAGGAAAGGAAAGGAAAGGAAAGGGGAAAGGGGAAAGGGGAAAGGGGAAAGGGAGGGAAAGGGGAAAGGGATCAGGTTTTCTTGTCTTAGATCTGCTCAAGCACTGACTGCTGGTCACACACGGGAGCCCTGGGAGCAGTGGGATGCTGGAGCAAGAAATGGCCAAAGCTTGCAGATCTGTGTGGCCAGAGCCAGCCTGGGAGCAGAGTGCCTTCCTCGCTGGGAGAGGAAGGGATGAAGCAGAGCAAAGCCCTCTCTCACGAAACTCTTCAGGTCCAATTCACTTTCCCTAATCCCTGCAGTGTCCCGGACAAGTCCTGGCTGCCAGTAGAGCTCCAGAGCCGCTCGGCCTCACTCTCACTGCAGCTCCAAAGCAGCCCCTGCTCTACCCCCCCCAGCAGAGCAGAGCTGGGTGCAATTACGCTTCACTGCCTCTCCTCTCTCACTGTAATTCCTTTGCTCCGCTGAATTGCTTCCCCTTCAGCACCACACATAATCCACTGCACTGTAATTACACGGGAATTTTAATATCTGATGTATTTATAAGATGCACTTAATTCATCAGCCCCTTTAACCACACTGTCATTCCAGCCTTCAGCAGGGTGGGAAGGATGACTCGCTGTCAGATGGAGATTAGCTGGCCCATGTGTGTAATGAGTTGGAGGGTGTTCTCAGCCCAGCTGAGAGCCTCACTGCCAGGTCCCACCCTGGCTGGGGAGCAGGATCCCACCATGTCAGGTGTCCTGACCCCTCAGGGGATTGTGCCAGGGCTCCCCTGCGCTGTGCAGAAATAAAGGGCAGCACAATCCAGAGACTTTCCCGAACATTTGAATCATCCAACAGGTCCAAATTTGGCAGAAATGAAGGGCCTGTGCTGGGGTGAATTTTACCCCTACAGCCCAAGCACTGGGGGTTTCCCCAAAGGGCTCCCCAACATGAGTTACGCACGTTTGGATCCCTCCAAATCCACAAAGAAAGTAGCCACTACTGAAAGCTTATTTCTCCTGGCATTTGTTTTGGTGGCTCCTTTCCAGCCATGTCCTATAAGGGAACCAAAGGCCTTTGAGCCTCTTGCAGTGAGCACAATGCAATGATTTTCCCAGCCTGGGCAGGAGGGATGAGCTCACTGGCGTCCTTGGTTCCCCCTGGCTTCGGGGTGCTGGGTCCCTGTGCCGAGCACGGCGCTCGCTGCAGCTCCTCAGGATGCCCAGGAGGGCAGTGGACTCAGCAGAATGCTGGGGGTGGCTGGGCTCCATCCCACCAAGCCCTGGGAGAAATGCCAGCTGAGCCTGGGAACGAGGGGCAAAGGGGGAGAGAAAGGGGTGGTCTCACTGGCTCGGTCCCTGGGGGCACCCTGGCTCTCGCTGATGGATGACACCACATATTTCACACTGGGGTCACACTGGGTTTTCCCACAGCCCTGCAGTGACATCCACACTGCCCTGCCAGGCACCCCTGTGGGTAGGTGGCACTCACAGGTGGTGGCATTGCCCCCACCTCAGCACTGGCCACGAGGCACCACGGAGGCACAGCCCAGCTGCCAGTGGCACTGAATCCTGCATGAGTGGGATGGGCCTGGGACCCACCAGGTCCCCACAACACCGGGTGACCTTTGGGACACAAACCCTCCTGCTTCCAGCAAGCTGTGCCGGAGCAGAGCTGTGCTGGAGTGGGACTGTGATGACATTTCTGCTGGAGAGGGACCTCCAGCGAGTACCACCCTGAGCCCCAGGGCTGCTGTCAGCACCCTGAGCCCACCCACAGCCCTCGGGCTCCCAGGGCTGGGTCAGATCCCAGATGCACCCCGGCACTTGGCAGTGGTCAGGCACAGTGACACACTGGTGACACACTGGTGACACACTGGTCCCCCACCAGACCACGGCCTCGGCACTACCTGGCAGTGAGGTCTCTCCCCACAGCTTCCTGCTCTGGCACCCTGTGGCTCCCTGGGAACACAAGCTGGGGATACGAAGGGTGCTGAAGCCGGCCTGATGTCCCCCCATGCCCCATGTCATGTCACACACTCCAGAGCTGCACCTCCCTGCCAGGCTGCCCAGAGTGCCAACCCCGAGCAGGGACACCAGCTCTGGGGGCAGAGCTTGGGCTGATCTGAGGCAGGGTTATCCGAGGAGATGGTAATTTCCCATCCCCTCCCCATCAGGAGGGTCCCTGGTACCTGCTCTCCACGGGATGTCACGGCCTCCTGCCTCAGTTTCCCCATCTGCACAGTGCTCTCCGAGAGGGTAAAGACAGGACCGTGGTTGGCAGGGGGTGCAGCAGGGTCTCCAACCCAACCTCTGGCTTAGGACCAGGGCAGGGCCCTCTCTCCTTTCTCCATTCCCAACCCCTCCTTCCCCAGGGTGCTGCCATCCAGGGGGAACTTTGGCCCCCAAGGTCACTGACAGAAGGGGGTGGGGGCAGACACCCCAACCTCATGCCCAGCCAGCCCTGCCAACCACCCCGTCCAGGTCCTGGCCACTCCCTGAAGCTCAGCTACCCCGCAGGTGTCCCCCTCCCTCCCCGCTGTCCCCAAAAAGCAAATATCCAGGGAGATGGGCTCCGCGCTGCAGCTCTGCCGGTGGCACTGGCGCTGAGCAGAGCAGACACTGCAGCACGGCCGTTACGTAAGCCCGAGCCAGCTCTGGGGATGTAGGACACCGGGGTTATCCCCCGGCCCCCCCGGCCCTGCCACCCCCACCCCGCCCCAGCCACGGGGCTGGCGGAGTTTGGGGGAAAACCCCTCCAGCTCAGCCCACACTGCAAGGGCTGCAGGGGGGGCTGGGGTGGCCCTTGGGTTGCTGTGGCCCTGCCATGGGGCACACGGTGGTGGCACGGGGGCGGCAGTGGGGGGCCAGGAGGGTTGTGCCGCTGTGGGGGAGGGAATGGGGCAAGCGGTGGGGTGGGATGGGACTGGGAGGCAGCAGGTGCTGCACCCACATCCCACTGAGTCCTTCTGCCAGGGCTCACCCGTGCAGGTGAGAGCTCAGGGAAGGAGCCAGGTCGTCAGGTTGAGACTCCTGGGCTGTGCCTCCCTCGGGGTGACTCACGGAACAGGATGAACGCAGCCAGGCTGAAGGATCCAGCCCTGATGCCAGCCTGCTATATCTATATCCCCATCCTCACAAATCTGGACGGTCAGCATCCCTGTGACAGCATCCCTGCGATCAGCCTCCTTGGGATCAGGGTCCCTGGAACAGCATGCCAGAGAAGTGCATCCCTGGTACCTCCAGCACAAGCAGGGGAGCCAGGATCAGGGTTTCCCAGAGCTGAAGGGAAGATCCTTTCCCTGCGGGACAGCCCCGACATCACCTGCTCTGCATCCCTGCGGGGAAACGGAGGTGAGGGATGGCACAGCTGGCATCACTCACATCACCCATCCCCAAGACACCCGTCCTCTGTGCCGGGGGCACGGCAAGTGGGCAGGCAGTGCTGGCAGCACCGCGGCTCCCCCAGGATCAACCTTACCCTGGCTAACAGACCATCGGGATCCTGGCAGCATCCCCTGCCATGGTGCAGGATGGTGACAGGGATGGGGACCCCATGGCCCCACAGTTACGTGACTTCTCTCTGGCTTTCTGTCAGGCACAGTCTGGATCTGGCCATTTCTGTCTGGGGATGTTGGGAGGGAGAAAGCCCAGGCTAAAGCTCCCAGCAATGGGAGATACCAGAGCAGGAAATTAATGTTAATTAATTCATAATGACGCTGAGATAGTGATACCAGATGCTTCAAAAGTCCAACGGGGGAATCTGAAAGTGCTTTGTAAGAAATCCGTCGCCCACCGGCAGTCCTGCCTTGCTGCAAGCTGGGAACGAGGGAGTGAGCTGGGAACCGGGATCAAGCTGGGACTGGAGGACCAAGCTAGAACTAGGGAACAAGCTGGGACTGAGTCAGGAATGGTGAAAGAGGGACACATCCCTGTGAGGTGACAAGCCCACAGCCACCCAGAGCTGTGGAGAGCAGCACTGGGACCCCCCCCTGCTACCTGCCACCACACTCCCACTTTTCTCCCTTCCACACCAACTCAGAAGCTGGAGTGGAGCTAGAGTGACAAGACACCCACCATGCTCCACTCCCTGGGGCACAGGGGCTTCCCAAGTCCCTTAATGCTCATTTTTTCCTCTCCTTTCCTCCATTTCAGGCTCACCGGGTTCAGGACAGGTGGTCGGGTGTGTACTGGGGCACTCAGGGGCCCGCAGGGGGATGGAGGGACAGGCTCATGATCTGGGACAGGGACACAGGTCCTTTGCCAACCAGTGTCCCCACACTCAGAGGACAATTTCTCCCTCCTCATCCATGTGAGCCAGCCCTTGCCCTGCTCTGCCAAACCCAATCGGGGCTGCACTTTAGCCAAGAGGTGTAAAACCGCCTAGAAAGCAGCTTGAGCCTGGTGCCACCTCCCCAGGGCTGGGAACCCCAGAGCCAGAGCCGGGAAGGGTGCGACCATGAACTCTGCAAAAACCACAGGCAAACCCCTGGGCTTGGAGCTGTTTGCCCTGACAGGGGGGATTATGCTCCTTCCCACAGTGACACAACAGCACCTGCACCCAGAGGGGACCCTCAGAACGGGGGCTAAGTGAGGTGGCCGAGGCCACGCAAGGCCTGGCAGCGGCAGAGCAGGGATGGCACGGCCAGGGCACGGCGCTGCCATCCCTGCTTACATAAGGTGTTCCTTAAGGTGTGTCCGAGTGCACACACCCGAGCAGTGACAGGAGAGCAGGACAGATCCATCCCTCCAGCAACCCCTCACAGGGGCAGTGCTCCCACTCTTTTTGGAGACAGCACCCCCAAAACTGCCAACCTGGCCTCCTTCCCCCTGCACAGAGGGTGCGTGAGGCTCCCGTGTCTCTCAAGCACATTCACACCCTAAAAGCCCCTAAAAGCTGACAGGAACTGGGTGGAAATGCTGGGTTTCAGCTCGCGGTGCAATTCCCCCGACAGCTCCTCCGAAGTTTATCCGCAGCAGGAACGGTTTCTACGGCGCTGCCGGTGAAGCCGCCCCAGCAAGTGGGGAGAGGGGAAAACCCCACTGGGAGCACCATGGAAAACCACAGAGCACCACAGATGAGGCCACCAAAATCCCACCCCCGCTGGTCCTGAGGGACTTGTCATAAACCCCTGGGTCATTCCAGGGCTAAGGATAAAACTACTTTGACTTCACAGGTAAATTAACTCTTTTGGCTAAAGAACAGCAGAGGCAACACAGGATTTCAAAGTGTGTTTTGTATCAGAGGCAAGAAATAAAGTGGCCTTTACGGTGCCTTCCCCAGCAAAGCTGGAGCTTTATTAAGCTTATCTGGCATGGATGGGAATGCTCGCTGTTATTCCAGGCCTGAAAAGAGCAGGCAAGGATTTTTTTTTTTTTTTAGTCTTGTTTTCATTATTTTCTGGTGGCTTCACTGCTTTGTGCTCACAGAAAGGGAATTTCACCTGCTGTTACAAAGAAAAGGCCCTGGAAAGTTTTGCGGAGAAGGGGATGAGGGGAAGAAGATTTATGGAAGCAAAACGAGTTGTTGCAGGGTTTGTTGTGGATTTTTTTTCACAGTGACCTGTAAAACACCCCCAGCTCTTTGCTGCTTGCAGAAGACCTGGCACTGACATGCCAGTCCCTTGTCCCCACCAGTGTCACCCCTGGGATGGCGGTGGGAAGATCTCAGAAACTGAGGTTGATTTGGGGTGCAGAAGGAAGGCAGTGGGACTGCTCCCCGTCTTTTTCACAAGCAAAGTCATGCCACGCTTTCTAAGAACAGGAAAGAAAAAAATCCAGCCCTCGTTTGCTGACACCACAGCAAAACAGGTGGTTCAAAATCACAAGTGCAAGAGGGGGGAGAAAAAACCCTATTTGGTGATTTTGTGCTCATATTCATTGCAAAACTGTCCGGGAATGCTGCTAAATACACACCATTTTCCCTTCTCACACTCTTTGCTCTATAATTAAGAGAGACTTCTAAAAATACAAACGGCCTCGAGCACCCAGTGAAGGCGTGCAGGTGCTGCTAACTGGAGGCACTTTAGTACAGCTCATTTTCTGGACAATTTTACTCGCCTGGCTCGTGCTCAGCGCCGATACTATTACAGTGATGCAATTATGCTGCTGCTGCTGCTGCTGCTGCTGCCGTGGTCGGCTCGCTCGGCTTTCTCCCTGCGCTTTGCAGTTTGCCTTCAAAGCCCCCCCAGCCCCGCAGCTCCCGGGCTCACCCCAAGCGTGTCCCCGCCGGCAGGGCCCAGGGAGCTGGGGATAAGAGGGTCAGACGGGTGTGTGTTACACCAACATGTGAATATCCATGTGTGGGCATGGAGGGGCATAACCCCACATGGGCATTGCCCAAAACAACTGGTGTGCAAAAGTTTTGGGTGAGGAAGCAAGCTGGCCGGGGGAAGCAAGCGGAGGGGAGCAGGAGCATGGAGAGGATCCCAAAAGGCAGCAGCAAACCCTCAGTGCTGGCTGGGCAGGGAGGGGGCCCATGGCACTGGCACGGTGATGCCGCTTGGCAAAACATCCCCCCCAACCTGGCATCTGGGGCACAGGGGTGAGGGGGAACTTCCCCCATGGAGCTGCCGCTGCAAAACTTCCCCTTCTTATTTCTCCATTAGGGCTGCAATAGGTGGAAGTGATTGACTCACTATGAGACTGCTGTTTTTGCCTCTGACTTGGGATTAAGACGGAGCTGGAGGAGCGGAGGAGCCGTTGTCGGCAGGCACCGGAGCCGGCACTTACCTCTCACTGCATCCAGCCCCTCCGGCCGTGGGGCTGCAGCTCCTGGAGAGTTAGCTGGCAGGGGACCCCACATCCACTCGGGTTTCTCCCAGGACCGACGTTCGGCTGCTGCTTCTTAGGCACAGACCCAACCCCTCCATTCCAACCACAGGGAAAAAAAATATATCTTCTTCCAAAAGAAAAAAAAATTTGAAAAAAAAATTTAAAAAAAAATAAAAAAAAGAGGGAGATTAAAAAAAACCCAAACAAATAAAACCACACTTTTTTTCTTGGTTTGCTTTCCCAGGGGAGAAAAAAAAGAAAAATAGATAAATCCCAGCGACCAAGAGATCCAGACTCAGGTGAATTTAGCTTCAAACTCCCTCTGCGCTTTCAGAGCCTTCACCCTCAAATGGGCTCTGGAAGATGCTGGGGGACCCATCGTTGCCAAAGTGTCATCAAATATCCTTCGGGCTCAACTCCGCTCCTGCCCGGGGAGGGTGGACTTCTTCCCTTCTTCCCTGCTTGCTGCGTGCTGTGGAGTTGGCAGGGACCTGCCTGTTCCAGCCTCAGCGTGGAGGGTGGGTGGGTTGGTTGGTTGATGTGGGTTGGTTTTCTTTTTTTTTTTTTTTTTTTCTCGCCGCTATTGGTTTTCTTGCTATCTGATCCTGAGCGAGCGCTGCAGCTCGCCGCTTCCCTGCTTTTTTCCCCCCAGCTCCCAGGCTTTTGACAGGGAATGAAACACAGACACCCAGTGAGACAGGCTCCGGCTTCTACAAAGCTCCACTCCCTCCTGCTGCCTTTGTCCGCGAACAGCAACTCCTCCAACTCTGCCCGTAGACACGAGGGAACCTCTGCATCAGCACTTTCCTAATGGCTGCTTCGCCCCAGCCCTTCGGCCCTTCTTCTTCTTCTTCTTCTTCTTCTTCTTCTTCTTCTTCTTCTTCTTCTTCCTCGCTTCCTCTCCTCTACCTTGATGGCTTCCGCTTGCTTTTCCTAGCCCGGCCCCGGCTCCGACAACCACAGCCACAGGGAAGCAACAACCCTTTCCCGATGGATCCATCTCAGCTCCCCCGTGCCGGCGGCTGCGGTCGGGGGGTAGTGGCCCCGCAGTCCATCACCGTCCTTCCTGGGCACCTTCCATGAAAAATCAATGGTGGGGACAGCGTCCCTGAAGGCTTTGCTTTGGGCTGGTTTAAGGGGCAGGGGGCTGCGGGTGTGGAGAGGAGCAGGGGGCAGAGGGAGGGCTGAGAATTGGAGCCACTTCTTTTTATTGCAGGCAGGGATTATTTTTATTTTTTTTTAAAGGTTGACTGGAATCCAAGTTTGTTTCTTTGGTAGTGAGCATTATTTTAAGCCATTTGGAAGGCTTTGGGTGTCTCCGGGTCACCCTGTCCTTATATTAGTGAGGCCTTTTTGGAGAGGGTCAAAGTGAAACCTTGCTCCGGCAGCCTCTTTTCCCCGCGGAGGGGAGCGGGAGGCACAGGGATGCTGCAGTGGGCTCACAACCTTGGCTGGCTCCCAGCCAGAGGGAGATGCAAACCAGCCACCGTCTGTAATTTTTGCTACACTTCCTCCACACTCGGTCACTCGCGAGATCCCAGGGCTGCTGCCTGCTCCTTTTTTGGGGATTCACAGGCTTTGTTCAAAAAAAAAAATCACAGCCAGGAGACCTCCAGCCTTGCCAGCAATGCTCAGCACTGCTCAGCATGGCTGTCACGAGCTGGTGGGTCACAGAGAAACCATAAAGCCCCCCAGAACACAGCACATGAAGAGGCTGCCTCCCCACCTGCCCTTTGGCAGCCTCTTCCTCACTCTTTCTTGTCTCCCACCACAAGTTTGGGATAATCAATTCCTCCCTCTCCCCTTCAACAGCATCCAGGAGCAGCGACTCTCCTGGTGCCCAGCTCCCATCCTCTCCTGACACAGAGATGGAGCATTGTTCCCTCACTGTTCCCAAACACCCCAAACTCCAGAGCACCTCAGGGCAATGCTCCCAGTTCTGCCTCCACTCCCCTCTCCACATTGGCTTGTCCTCTCTCGCCCCATTCCACAAACCTCAGAAACACTGAAATCCCTGGATGAAAAGCACTGCAGGGCCTTGCCCCAGCCCTGATGGATACTCACTTAACAGCAGGGATTTGGGGTTTGCAGATCAGAGGGGACACCAGCTCACACACTGGGCCTGGTGGTCTCGTGCAAGACCACCTGGGGCCAACCTGACCACAAAACATTGCTCCTTTCTGTCAGGCAGCCCCACACACCCCAGTTTGCTCCTCCCTGATGCCTCCTCTCCTTTACCCCACCATGCTCATGGAAAGCTTCCCAAATCCCTCCCTGCCCTGATCCCCAGCCAGAGGTGCCAGACCAAAGTTCTTTATACTCCCTTCAAAAATAGACGCAATTAATGCACCCAAAGATTGGCTGCAAAACTGGGGTGGGAGACTGGCCACGGGTCAGAGGCACCCCTGGGGAGAGGGGAGCAGCTTCAGGGCCCCCAGTCCAAGACTGGGGCTGGCTGGGAGGGTTGGGTGGAGCTGGGCAGCCACAACTGGCGAGGTTGGTGTTCCCATCGCCTGCCCATGCTGATGGCTTACCCCTCTCTCCCCAGTTTGCTACAGGAAATGCAAATGAATAGCCTGGGACTTCCATCCTGGTAAGCCCCAGATTCCCTCTGCTTTTGGGGAGAAGTTCCCCATGTTTTCCCATCAGGGCTGGGGAGAAGCATAGAGAAGCTCGTTATCCCCTTCTGTTGGTGCAGGACCGCAGCCTTGGGGACCCCCATGTCCCGTGGGTTCCCAGCCAGGGAACAGCTCCAACCAAGATCCAACCTCTGCCTGCCCCTGGCCATGTGTGGCCACTCTTTTAGGAATTGTCCAAGTGAGGGAAGGAGGATGAGGGGGTGAAAAAAGGGGTGCACCCAGCGGGGTCGAGCCCCTTCCAAGTGCTCGCAGCACGGCTGCGCAGGGCCACGAGCAAGTCAGCACTGAGCCATTAGGACTAATTCAATCAAGACGGATGGCCCGATTGGAGGGCTGCTGTCCATAAATCCCCCACTCCCGCTGCATTAGTGTCAGGGCTCCCAGAGGAAGAGGCTGAGGGGGAGGTGCGGGGGAGCGGGGATGGGGAAACGTGCTAAGTCACCCGTCCTCCCGATGGCACAGGGCCGTTCAGATCGGGTGCCACCACCCCGTCCTGTGCACCGTGGGGACACAGCCCACCATCCTCCAGCCCTTCCAAAAGCCTAGCAGCTGGAGAGGGTGGGATTTCAAGCAAACTGGGTTTGCTGGACCCCAAAAGGTGCAGGGTTGTTCACAAACTCCGCAGGGCAGGGGGGTGCTCCCATGGGAACCTTGCCCATTTGCTCCAGTGGGTATTGCAGCAGGAGGAAGGTGGGGTGCTGGGGGAAATAGGCTTGGAGCCCCGTCATAGGTCCCAGTGTGATAACTGGGACTCGGAAATACAAGCTGAGAAAGTCCCAAGGCTGATGGATGCAGCACCTGCCCCAGACACCCAAAACTCAAGCCACACCAGACCATGACACCACTGCAGGACATCCCTATGGAATACCAGCTCCTTTCTCCCAGCACACCACTATCTTCCCACTTCTGCTCCTATAAAAGGCCATTTGTAGGCTCAGAGTTGCCATCTGATGACCCAAACCATGTTCCCCCATCCACTGAGCACAGGCAGTGGGAGCCACACGTGCCGCCGCGCCGCACAAGCCAGCTCAGGAAATAAGCTCTCATCCCTCCAGGTTAAAAATAGCCGTGAGCTTTGTCATGGACACGCCTCACCCTGGCGCTCCGGCCGAGCTGGCTCCCACCTCGCCTCCCCACCCAGCCCACCGAGCTCGTGGCTGAAAACCGGCCGCAGGGAAGGGTCCGGTGGGCTGCCGCCATCTGCTCCGGGCACTGGCAGCGCCGTCGGCGCGGGATGCCGGCTCTGCCAGGCCGCACTGTTGGCCAGCAAAGGGATGCAGAGGGCCAAGTCCTGGTGGGATTTGGGAAGACAACGGGCCAGGGGATGCGGCAGACGGATGGCAGGATGGCATGGGTTTGTGGGCACCGCTCTCGCCCCCGGAGCGCTCACGGAGGTTGTGTGGTTGCTTGACAAGGGAGAAAGCAGGGGTGATAGCCCAGTGCAGAAGAAAAGATATTTGTGTGATGGGGATGGGGGGTTACCAGGGCATCTCAGCCTGGGAGAGGAGTTGAAGACGTCCAGGAGTAGTTGGATGATGGAGAGGGATGCTCAGACCTACCCTCCATGTCCAGAGCCTCTCAAGGGCTGTGTCAGCACAGAGGGAGCACAACCAAAATAGCTCAGGGAGGCTGACCCCAGGGCATGAGGAGCAGTGAACTGTGGCACTGCCATGGATTTATCTGGAAATAGAGGAATGCACATCCCTGTGCACCTCCGGTTTCCGGCTGTGCTTCAGCGAGACCAGGAAGGAGGGAGGCAGAGCAGGGAAGGAGCCTGACTGCCGGCAGGAGGAGCACAGCAGCTGAGGTCAGTGATTGTGGTGCTTTTATGGCACCACGAGCAAGGTCCTGGGGACCAGAAACTGCTGATAGGGGCAAGAATTGACTACTGCCATGCAGGGATGCGGAGGAGCTCTCCATAGGTTGGTTGCACCATGCCCAGCAGTTCTCGCTCTCTCAGGTCAGCACTCTTGTATCCACTCACCCAGGAAAGAAAAGTAAAGGCAGGATTGGGCCTGAGGAACCATCAGCCAGGAGCAATAACCTATTCCATGAAAAGCCGTGGAGCAGGTGAGCCATTTCTCCCCAGAATGGCTAGCATAGGGGAAAAAAAAGACGTTTGTATTTCTGCCAGTTGACAAAATGAAATGCCACTTGTAGCCAGTGAAACTCTGCAGATTTTGCAAATAAAGGATTGCTCCATTCAGCTTCCAGCTGGATTCCAGCCCCAGCCACAACACGGACACTGGCAGCATCCCCTGTCGCATCCCAGCACTGGTGCCACACCACGGGCTCGAGCTCACTGCAAGCCCAAGCACTGCCCCACGGCAGGGACACAGATCCCATTGCCAGGTTTGCTCCCACCCTTTGCTTCCCTGTGTTTGCCCTGGGGACCATGCTGCTGGGATATCACTGTGTCCCTTGGGAGGCTCTAACATATCTTAGGAAATTTTCCCATTCTATCCAGCCTAATTTCACCCATTAGAGCTTGTTTCAGCAGGGTCCCGAGGGAATGTCTCTCCCCAGCATCCTCCTCTGACTCTTCCTCCGCTTCTCTCCTCCTTCATGTGCACACAGCTCACCTCAGGATGGCTCAGCATTGCTCCACCATGAGCAGTGCTGGTCCAAACAACCATATCCTCCATAAAACATGCCCCTACACAATCCCAGAGGATTTCCCACCTGGTCACGATGCACTTCTTAGGAGTTGAAAGGTGCTGACCCTGCCCTGCTGCACACAGAGAGGTCCAGCCCACGGACAAAAACTTGAGGAGATCTTGGCCAGTGCATTTCATCATGGCCAGAGATGGGAGCCTGCTCCTTATCCCCAGCTGAAGAACAAAAAAAGAGCCAGTTTGGGAAAACTGTGCACCTTCAACATGCCACCACTCCAAGACCAGGCCAGAGCTCCATCATTCTGGGATCCTGACTGGAAAAAACATGATAAAGCAGGAGGAAAGCAGCTTATCTGCTGCTGTCATGGCCTGCAGTATTTGGGGGGAGGATTTGGGGCAGCAGATGGGAGTTCCTAGACTTTGTGCACAGCCCAGTGCCAGCTGCATGACCCGGGCCAGTTGGGATGAGCATAGCTTGGCTTTTTACCATGGGATGCTCCAAAAGGAGCAGCAAAGGGCAGCTCCCCTGGGGGCTCACAGCACCCAGGAGAAACCATGGAGCCCTTTCAGCTCTCCTCACTCCACGGCCAATGCTCAGATCCCTTTTCCTTCATCCAAAGGGTGGATTATTTTAGGAAGGGAGGAGGAAAAAGCAGCAGTGATGAGCTGACCGATGGCTGCTCGCAGCAGAGCCCAGGCAGGTTGGACACCCCGGGGGTCAGACAGGCACCTCACATGACCCAGAGGTTTGGCTGCAGCCAAAGAGCCCAACTGGCTTCTTACATAAATGACCTGAGGGCAGCGCCTTTGAGACCACCAGCGCAGGCAGCAGATGCTCCGAGGCCAAATCCACCCAGTCCTGGGCAGACGTCACCTAATCAGCACATTGGCTTCTTCCCAAGGCAGTCTTGGGGCACACAGTAAATATCTTATGTAAGCACCTCTGGCCTGAGGCCGGATCCAGTTCAGCCATGTCACACAGCGATTCCCTCCTGGACAGAGGCACAAGACGAGGCCTGAGGGGCCTGAAGGGGCTTTCCCCAGCATGGACCTGTCAGACCCCCTTGGCGACTCATCTCACAGCTTTGCCAGAGGAGGCTCCAGGAAAAACCCTGGTGGATGGAGAAGAATTGCTCATCCCCAGTGGCAAAAAAAGACAGAAGAAGGGCTCAAAATGACAAGTCACTTCTGCCCCCAAACTATTTGTCCTCCAGGACTTGGTAGCTGAGTACAGAGGTGGGAAGAGCCCAACAGCCCTCCCTACAAGGCCAGTGCCTCCAGCCCAGCCACATCTGGCTGGACCATAAGTCCCTTCAGTGATGGATACATCACACCAAGCCAGGAGACTCTGCCAGTGCTCAGCTCCCACCAGGTGGGAAATTCCTCATCCCATTCTCCCCTGTGGCAGGATAGCCCCCCAAATCTCTCAGCACTACCAAGAGACATGAGAGAAAGAGAGAGATTCCTCTTTTTCCTGAGCAGCCTCCTGGAGACCACTGGAGTTGGGAGGCTGGAGAGTGCCCATGGATGGACAGAGCTGGGGATAAAACCAGCTGGGGCATTAGCAGGATGCAGAGGATGGATAACCAGTGAGCATCTTCAGCACTGAAGCATCTTCAGTCACTCCAGGCTGCTCAGTGAGGGGAAAACTATGGTGAGGGCTGTGCTGGCAGATACTCTTTCCTCCCTTTCTCTGGGCTCACATCTTCAAAGGATTTACCCACAGCGGTTTTGGTCCAAGAAAATCCCAAATAAGTGGCCTCGAGCCTCACTATTGCCTTTACCTGTCAGCACCAGCCTTGGGGGACTTGTCCATCCATGGGACATCCCCTTCTGTGCCAAACCAGGCCACATGTGAGTTGGGTGGGTTCAGACATCAGCTGGACACCCCGGGGGTCAGACAGGAGGATGCTCAGAGGAACAGACAGCAGGAGGCCAAGGGAGCAGACAGGACATGACCTGCCCCAGCCTCCTGCTCCTCTTTGACAGGTCACTTAAAATCTGCAGCCACCGAAAACCCTCCCCGTCTTTCACAAGAGGCATTCCACGCCCGCCCTCGCTGCTAAATAAAGCAGCCCCAGCGTTACTGCACCACCCGGGGCGGTCCTGGGCATGGAGCAAGGTTAAAGTCATCCCTGCAGAATCAGCACCAGCAGCTTCTCCGTCAGCACTGGAGCTCCAGGCTGAGCTGGCTGTGCCACCACCGGCTCCGGGCTGGAGAGGAAAATAGAGGCAGACAGAGAATTTGGGTCTCTGTCGCTGCAGCTGGCAGAGGGGAACATATGCACAAATATTTGTGCTCTCCTGTTCTTGGCAAGGCCTCTTTGCCCATTGCTGGCAGCTCTCAGGGTTTGGGAAAGGGCAAATGGGTTTGACCAGCAGCTGCCTGTGGCAGCCCTCGGACCTGGGTATGGCAATAAAGGTAAAACCTTAAGGATTGCTCAAGTCCTGTCCCCAAGCACGCAGCACTAGGTGACACTGGGCAGCTGCAGGCGCCAGAGGCAAGTGCTTGAAATTTATAGAGTGAAGAAACAGTCAAAACTGGCACAAAACCCCCCAGTTTTCACCCTCTGCTCAAAGCCATAGGCAAGACCTGCACTAGACACCAGGACCGTGCCAGGGAAGCCAAGAGATCAGTCTGAACTAGAGCTGCATTTTGGGATCACCTGCCTATGATGGGTTTTTGGAGGGTGGGGTCTTCGAAAACAGAGGTTCAGTAGTGGCCAGGGCCAGGTAGATGAAAGGCTGAGCCATTCTTTAGGTTGTGGAGCAAAATAAAACTGTACATTCATATGGAAACAAATTACCTTTAAGTGAAAGACAAAATTATAAAGGTGTTTTTCGATAAGGCTCAAAGCAGTTTGTTCAATCCAAAAGGAACCAACTCCCCACCAGGTTGTTGCACTCATTTGTAAATTACAGTTCTCCTCTAGATCATTTAAAAGACATTTTCCAAAGCAGAGAAGGCAAAGCCCCATTGAAAAAAAAAACAACAAATAATCTCCAAACAGAGCATTCTGACTCTTCCTGAAAACTTCACATTTCCAAAAGCCAAGGTAAAGCACCGTGATCTTCCCAGTTGTTTCTCTCCCCCATTTTGTGCAATCACATGTAATTCCCGAGCTCTGCAGGAGTTTGGGATGGGTGCCAGGCTCTGCAGTGCCAGTGCTGAGCACACGCAGCTGCCGGCACGCTCCGGATCAGAGCCACAGCTCGGCTGTAGGGACACAGCACCCAGCAAAGCCGAGGGCAGGGAGCTCCTAAAAGGGTGAGGAAATGCACTTGTGCTTTTTCTGGGGTGCTTATCCCTGTGGGGTGAGCCAGGGAATTCCATTTGGGGTGCAGGGGTGGCACAACAGATCCCATCAGGTGATACCTGCTGCTCCAGGATGCTCCAATGCAGCAGCTTACAGAGACCAGGAAGGGTGATTCCCACATGGAGCTGCTGTGGAACTTCCTAAACCCCTCCTTTTCAGAAGGGACCTCATTGCTCTGCCACGCAGAGGTGGCACATGCACCTCACATGGGGATGCCGAAGCAAGGAGCTTTGCATAGGTGAGGTGGAATTCCTAAGGAAGGTGTGATCCAGGTCTCAGGGAGGTCAGGAAGCTCCTTCTGCTGCTAGAGCAGCCCATGCCTCAAATCCAGCGCCACTGAGATGGCAATTTGGCTGTCACCAGCTGTAAATGCCCATGGCAGGGCAGAAGTTTTCTATGTCCTTCCCTAAGGACTGCACCCAGCAGGAGGGCACGGCCCACCATGCCAGCACCTTGTGCTTCCCAGAGATGCTTCTTAAGAATTCCTTCCTTTTTTTCCTCTCTTCCCCTCCATTCTGGATGCTGGATGATAAAAGACAAAGCAGCAAAAATCTTCCCAGAGCCAAGTCCCAAGGGACCAGGACTCCCAAGCCCCCGCATCTCCCTGGATGTCAGCAAGCTTCCAGAGTAAATTTTTGGGTTGGTTTATCAGGGATCAAACTGTGCCTCTCCCCAGGGGATATTCCACTTCTTCTCCATTAAGATAAAAAAAGAGAAAAGTTTTAAAAGCCCTCTGTTTAACAAGGCAGCTGCAGGGAGGCTACTCGACTGATTGAGTTTTTACCTGGTCCTTACAGGCAAGCTCAAGTACTTAACATAGAAATGAGGTTTAGTCACAGCGAGGCATTTGGGATTACAGTTGGCTGGAGAAACCCTGATGAAACCACGTTCCTCCCAAATATGCACTCTTGTCAAAATTGAAATGCTTTGTGAGATTGAATAGGTTTAGCCAGAAGTTCATTTCCCAAAGAAAATCAGGGAGAGGTTGCAGGAAAATCTGTTGAATGAAAAAAGATGTTCTTTTTCTTTTGAGCCATGCTGAGGTGTATGTTGGTGAAGAAGTTGGTTTCTTCTCCTTTTTTTTTTTCATTTTGTTGTTGTTGTTGTTGCTTTGAGGGTTTATTTTAAATCCTGCCTTGCTCAGGGAGGAACCTGAAGAACTATTTTCTCTCTAATGACAAGTTTACCCAAACTCAGCAATTCCCCGCTCCCTGCTGGCTCACAGACTGGTAGGCCTGAAGACATTTATGGCTCTGCAAAAAATTCTTGCCATCAGACTCCAAGGGCAGCACGACTCAATAAAGACAAGCTATCAAATCCCACCTGGAGGGATCCTGGGGAGGCAAGGGAAGCCAGGCAGCACCAGGGCAGGCAGCATAACTGCAAACAGCATCAGTGACCTTCACTAAGGTGAGTCCCCAGCAGCAACAGGGAATTTCTCACCCCAACCCCACACCTTTTGAGGAGCATCACCCCACTGAAAACAGAAGAAATGATGGGGAACCCCTCAGCATGGAAAAGATGGGTGAGTGACTTCCATACAGGATGACAGACCATGGGGGTTTCTGCAAACCTGTTGGTTTCCATTTTCTAACTGTTCTTCTGCCAAAATCTGACATTGTTCCTGTTAGAAAAACATGTTACTTGAGTCTCTTGGTAAAAGTTCATGCTCTTGGGTCCGCCAGGTAAAATCTCAGGGTCAGGGCTCCATCGGGAGGTGAGGATCCACTCGGTTCTTGGGCTCTGGTTTGAGAATTGGTTGGGACCAACAATGACCTGGGCTTCTCCTGCTCTGAGGCAGCATCCTGGATCACCTGCTTATCAGGTAGGGGAAGGAGCACTGGGATTTCACAGTGTTGGAGCCAGCAGCAACTCCCAGACCAGCCACATGGATTTTGCACAGCCCTTCCCTGTGATCACACCCAAGGGGCTGCCATCACCTCCATGCTTATTTAGCATATGCCAACAGCCTCCTCTGCTCAGCTCCAGGACATAGGAACTCCAAACTCCCTTAAACTGGCAGCAAGTTGGTGTCCTAGCAGCCCTGGAGCAGGTAGGCTCAGAGAAGACACTTTTCCAAGGGTAGGAGTAACAGGCAGAGCTGCTGGACCCAGTCACAACAAGGGATCCCTGTTATAGCTCAAAACTCCAGCCCAAAACATCTTCCCCAGGTTATTGGGGGATGCCAGCTATACAAGTGGATTTTGGAGAAACAGCCTACAGTCCAGAGGCGCAAACTCACAGTGCTCCTCCAGCCCTGTTACAGCCACCCATTGCCATCCAAATCCAAGGGGGGTTTGTGCCACACCTCAGGCTGGGGGTGTCCAGGAACCCTCTGACTACTGTCCCTGTAGCCCCAGCTGTGAGCAAACCATCCAAATCCAGCAGTACTGGGGGGGCTTTGTTTTTGTTCCCCCTCCCCTTGCTCTGGGATGAGAGGAGCTTTATAAAAGGCTTCCGCTTAATCTCCCTGCCAAGCGGACATCGCCGGCTTCTGCCGTCACATCATGCTCTGGACACACACAGAGTTTTCTGCCCTAGCTTAAAAAGAACATTGTTTGCAGAACAGAGTGAACAACATGTGAAAAGGAGAAGAGGAAAAAAAAAAAAAAAAAGGAGAGATCTGTGATGTTTTCTGGAAGAAAAACCCACTCATTTGTTTGGACGAGGATTCTCGGCACGTACAATCTCGGGAACAAAAGGAGATGCTTGTTCTCCGCTGTGTTTGTGGGAAGAGTCCTGTAAATATTCAGGGGTGTTTGCTCTGCAGAGATGATCCCCAACCCACCCTCAGAAACTCCCAGCACCCCCAAAATCCCTGCTGAGGGGTCCAGCCCTCACACAGCCCCACTGATCCAGACCCTGAGCTTTTCCCTTTATATTCAGTAGCAGCCTGTTCCAACCGAAGTAATTGCAACAATAAAATTCCTTGGGGAAGAAGTTTTGGGAAGAAGCACGGCTCCATCTGACCTTGCTGGTACTCAACAAGATGTAGGTCAAATATTTTAATTGCCAAGTCACTAATCCCCCCCCCCACAGCACTCCAATATTTGCACATTCCTGTGGACTTGCTGCCTTTGGAAGCCTCAGGGGGAAAGAAATAGCAGCTGGATTGATGGGGGAGCAATTCCTGCTGAAACACAGCACTGGATACAACTCCTTGGGATGAATGGCTGTGACTGCAGGGAGAAGGGAAAGGAGCAGGGGGGAGTTGCTGCTCCACCAGCTGCATTTCTAGTTGGATTCAAAGCTCTTCCCACCTTCCCGAGACAGCATCCTTCAGCATCAGAGCACAACTGTCCCAAATGTACAGGCAGCACATGACTACACCCTTCAAACCTCCCCCCTCCCACTGCTGTTCAGAAACTCGGAGCAAGACAGGCATTTTATTTTGATAAGAAATCAGAGAATGAAGCAGCCCCGGCGGCGCGAGCGCCTGCGAGCATCTCAGCGCCTGCAATGCAGCCACCTCCAGGCTGCAGCTCGCTGACACCTGAGACTCCTCCGGCAGGCACAGGACCAGCAATTGCCTCGGTGCTCCCCAAGGAATTTGAAGAGACGGAGTGTAATTACCCATTATGGAATTTGACTCACACACACAAAAAAATACTACAGCAGGAATCACAGCTCCTGGGTCACGCAGGGACAAGGAAGAGGACCCTGAATCGCCAAGTTCAGTCCCTGCCATCACCAGCTACCACGCTGCATGATCCAGTTCAGGAATCTATCGTGGAAATCTTTAAATTAGCTCCATTTTCTACCCCTCGCTGCTGCTGGCACCCTGCTCTGGAGTTGCCTCCTGAGGATGCTCCACTCCAGGGGTGCCCACCTCAGGGTTGGCTTCCTCACGTGCGGTGACATGCACAGCCCCACCTCGGGGCTGGTTTCCCAGTTAGGCACAACCAGCATTAGCTCAGTGACAGCATCTCCAGAGAGGAAAGGAAATGGGGAAGGGGGAGTGGGATATATGGTGTGGAAAACCTCACATTTTCAGGTCAGAATTAAAAGGCCAATTACTTTATAATCTCTCAGGTACAGGAATGGTCTCACTCATTCAAACAGGGCTTAGCAAGACATGGCCCTGGCCCAGAACAGTGACATTGCTACAGCCCTGAGCACAAATGGGAAATTCTGATGAAGACAGAGGCTGCATCATTAAAATGGAGCGAGTTGGATTCTGCCCTTATATCTACCCTGCAAATCCTGGACAAAAGATTTTCCAGATTACGTATGCACATTCCTTTCCCTGCTGTCCCATTAAAGAACACACAGTGCCCCTTTCCCTGCGTACACCAGAGCATCACTTCAGGCATGCAAGAGGCAGGTCCAAAGCTTTGGGGCCCAGGGCTACCCAGGGAAGGAGATTCCCTGGAGAAAGAAAAGACTGCAGGCCTTTTTTCCCCCATTTCTCCCAATTTTTAGGGAGGATGTACCTTTGTTTTGATAGGGCAGAGGGAAACCTCAGGTTGTGACACCAGCAGCCCATTGGATTTGATGCATAGCAAAAGGAGTTGGGTATTTTTCCTTGGCTGCTCCAGATACTTGGGATACAACACTGTCTGCTGGGGCATCACATGGGCACACCTCATATTCAGTCTTGCTTTCACAAATAAGAAGAAAACTTTGATTTTCAGTATTTTTCCTCCTTAGACTCAGTCACACAGGAGAGTTATCCCCAGTTTCAGGATCCAGGAGCATGGAAGAAGCTGTGGAGCTGGGGTACAAGGCTCATCCCCCTTCTTTGCTCCCCCCACATCTAGCCACTGGGAAGGGAGTTGTTTGTGCAACTACTGCCCAAAGCACATCCCATGGAGAGCAGGGAACAGGGGATGCTGGCCTCTGGAGCAGTGCATGAAACTTCAGTGTGTCCCACAGGGACAATTATCAAGTGGGAGAGTCAGTCTTCCCAACCCAAAGCCATTAGTTACAAAACGGGGAAGAGGGCTTAAAGCTCTTATGTTTGAACATGTTAGCTCAGCCCTTTAGGGAACTCCTGATGTGCCAGAGCATCTAATCTCTGCAAATCACTTTTACTCAGCCTTGCTCTGGGTTTTCCTTTTTAATCAACTTAATCTTTATTCATGAGGTGTGTTACATTCTGCATTACAGAAACGCCCAGATTCTGAGCATCAGGCTCAGGGAACGGAAATTGAGGAAACTTGGTGTTTGTTCCAGTCAGGGCTTAAGGTCTGGAGCAATTTATCTGGACTCGTGGCAGGCCCTAGAACTCCTCCATGTCCCAGCAGGGAGGAGGAGGGAAACAGCTCAAGTTCTGGGAGGACAAGCACTACACCCCAGGGCTGGCACGCGGTGAGCAGCACGTCTCATTGCTATATTTAATCAGAGAAGTCCCCGCTCACTCAGCCTCGATGATAGAGCCCTTTTCTTATTAAAAAAAAATTATAATAAAAGATTCTGTGAAATAAAAATAATAAATTAAAGGGATCAAAGAACCGAGCGACCGGCGAGTGACAGCAACATAAAGCAAAGAATAAAGGAAGCGTTAATGGGATTTCAAGGGGAGAAGGAGGGCAGGAGGGAGGATTTGCTCCCAGAGAGAGCAGAGAGCTGCGGTGCCAGGACCCCATGACCTGTCCCACATGGGATCAGACACTTATCCTGATCCTTCCCCCCCTCAGGCAGAGTGTCATGAGGCATCTCTAAATGGGGATGTAGGCAGAGCACAGCAGGACGGAGCAGAGTTTGACACCCAGCACAAGCGCCTGGGAGCAGACTGGGACACAGCAGCGCTGGCATTTCTGTTTTGGGAAGACAGGGAGATTTCAATGTATGCTTCCCTGGAAGGAGGGGGCCATCGTTTGGGGGTTGCCAAGAGGGGCTGTCTGAGCAGGACCCCATCCCCACAAGTCAGCCTTAGAGCATCCCCAGTTTCCCCAGTGCAAAGAGCAGCTCTCAGCAGCCTGGAGTGCCCTCACTCATCCTCTGAGGATCAGCTCCCCCCCATCATGATCCAAAGGAACTAATGGGATTGTAATTCTTCTAATGAGCTGTAATTAATTAATTACCCTGTTAGCACAAGAGCTTTACATTTTTTGGCAAGCACGGTGGAGTTTTGTAGCTAGAGGGAGGCTCTTCCCCAGCACCATCAGGCTCCCATCGTGGCTGCAGACGAGCTCATTCCCCTCCACCTCAATCTGAGAGCTCCCTTTGGGAAAGGACCTTGGAAGCAGCCACACAGCTCACAGCTCTCACCCAAATTACAGACAACCAAGGCACAGACATTCATTCAGAGGGATCACAAACATCTCCTCTATCAGTCCCTTGAGAACATCCATCCCCTCTGGCAAACTTAGCCAGACAAACACACCGTGGGCAGAGAGCAAGAGATACCGAGACCCTCCGTGGTCCCTGCAGAGCAGGACTATAACGTGGGAAATTCCAAAAAGCACTAAGAATGAAGCCAGAGCAGTGTCTGATCTGTGTTGCTCAGCACAGCAGCCCTGGCATGCTCAGATCCACACTGCAGCCTCCTGCATGCCTGGGATGCAGGATTGCACCCCTGCACAGCAGCCACCTCTTCCAGCTTGGCTTCTCCATTACCTCCACACTTAATAATTAAAGCATCAGTGTAAAGGCATTAAAGTTTCAGGGACTGACACGTTCAGAGCAAGACCAAGGGCTCAGGGATAAGGCAAATGCTGCTGATGATTAACCCTGAACAGCTCAGTCCATGAGGAGCAGGTCCCTGCCCCTCTGCCCCCACGGACAAGTCCTTTTCTCCTCACAAATCCTTTCTTCCCAGATCTGCTTTCCAAGAGCATCCACTCCAGGCTGCAGGGGAGCTTTGCTCATCATCAGGTGTCTCTAAAAAAATCCTAATAGAGGGGGGTTCTTCCCAGGGAGTGTGGCTTTTTATAGAGCACACGGCTTTACGTGGAGCCAGCTCTGAGCAAGGGTTACGAGGTACCTTTGGCTGGCTGCGGAGGCGGAACAGGAGGGCTTTCTGCAGGAGCAGATGGAGCTGCCATGCCTGGGAGCCAGCCCAGCCCTGCTGCGGTGACAGACTGTCCCACGCCACCTCCCCCAAAGATGCTGCACTAAGACCCCCTTGCGGGAATTGGGGGAGGCACCGAGGGGCTGAGCACAAGCACAACTCATCCCACCACCACCAGATCCCACACCAGGCAACCCTCATCCAGCATCCAACCCAGCCCGCTCGTTTCCTCCCATATACAGCCAGCAGGCTGGGGAGGAGGATGTCTCTCCTCTCATTAGGTTCAGCTGGGCAAGAGTACACCATCTTCCCTCTAATACTCACACCAATTAAGCTAATTGCATCCCCCTGAGTAGCTGGTGCTGGTTCCCTGATCACACAACCCAGGGGTTCTGGGTCCCTCTGCTCTTTGGGGGATACGAGCCCCTTGAGTGTAGGATGGAATCCCCCAGACAAAACTCTTTAGACACATTATTTGCTCCTAAAAAATCACTGAATCTGACCACAACCCATAAGGTCAGGAACAGAGCTCATCCCTCCATGGAGCAGAAGAGATTTGGGGTTGGTGGAGCCCTGCCCATGGGGTAGCAGGGCCAGGAGAGATTTGGGGCTGAGAATGCAGGCAGGAGTGCTCAGACAGCCCCTTCCCTTACTGCATCTCCTCCAGCAATTAAATGCAGTTTGCATTCGGGAGCGCGGATGAGCGGGGCCATCTGAGCCCAGGCTGTCGCCGGAGCCGGGGTTGGGTGTGCCAGGTCATCAATCCTCCCGTGACACTGCCCGGGCCCGGGCACAACCGAGCATTACCTTGATTAAAAGAGATGGGTGAATGCAGCGCTTGGTCCCAGCAGCCTCCCACGAGAGCCAGGCAGGACTGTCCCCCGTCATCAGCTCCCCAAACCACAGGTGACAGCAGGAGCCGGGTGGGACCTCAGCCACTCGCCGCCTGACGCTCCCAGGGATCGTCCCACCTTGCCAGGCAGCCAGAGGTTGTTTCACTCATTAATCCAGCATCTGCTCCTCTGAGGATGCTCCTGCCCTTTCAAAGCCTCTCCTGCTTTGTCACCTGCCTTTTCAGGCACTGCAGACACAAAAGACCCTGTTCTTTGTGCAATGCCACCAACCAGGTCCACCAGCACCCCTGGGTACAGCCCTGGAGTGGATCTAATGATGCCACAGGTCACCCTCTTCTTCTACCCCCAGGTCATTGTCACAGTTTCCAGCCTTGTTTCACCACCTTTGTATTTCAAAGAGATTTTTGGAGAAGTTTCTTTCATGGCAATATTGTCATAGAATCCCACAATGGTTTGAGTTGAAGGGACCTTAAAACTCATCTCGTTCCAACCCCTGCCATGAGCAGGGACACCTTCCATTAGACCAGGTTGCTTCAAGCCCCATCCAACCTGGCCTTGAACAATTCCAGGGGTATAAATGTGATGCACAGGGATATCCTGGTGTAAGGCCACCTTTCTGCCAGACTGGCCCCATTTGTGCTGGTCCATCTCCTTCACATCTCTGGAAGCTGCAGCTGACTCCCCCAGGGACCCTTCCCAGGTCCCTTCTCCCGCTTGTGTTGTTCTTGCACCTGCTTTAGTTTGCAGAACACTAAATATTTTATTTATTTCCTCTCTGGAAAGTTACTGGGGAGCTTTCCCAGAATAGGAAATTATCAGAGCTGTGAGCTGCTCCTGGGGGTGCACCAAGCCTGGGGATGGTTCCAACCAGGTCTTTGTGTGCTTTGAATGCGTTTTTTTATATCATCATCCATTTGATTTGGGTCTTTGACCAAGCCATGACTTGTGCTGCTTCAGTACCACCACCAAGATCTTCTCAGCCATAGGGAGGCTGGTGATCCCTGGGGCTGCTTGTCCACCCTCAATCCACCTCCACTCTTTTGGGAATGTGATGCTCATCCCCCCAGCACGGTCTGGGGTGGCAGGACCCTTAGGATGGCTGAGGACATCCAGAAGCAAGGATGGTTGCAGGGAGGAGAAGCAAGGCTCGTGTCCCTGAGCATGGTGGCCCCACAGGCTCCCCAGGCTGCCCCAGTTCCCCGCTCCAGGTGTCAGGATGATAAAGCCGAGCCCAGCTCGCCGGAGCAGGCGCAGCACCCGGCAGCTCCCATAATTAATGGCACCGCCAGCACTTCCCTGCCGGGCCATGAATAAAACATCGCTGCTGAGGACCCAAATTTTGAAAAATCTCTCCTCTTTTTTCCTGTTAATTACATTTGTCGGGACACTGTGCTTTTATTATTGTCTCCTCCTGCTTAATCAGGGGGGTGGAAGTTAGTTTGGGGCTGTTTCCTTCAGACTGGCACCCTGTTTCCTAGAGGGATGGCATAACTGTCAGGGAGATTTCCCACCCCCCAAATCCCCTTCCCTCCCTTTTGAAAAGCATCCACTTCTGCATCTTCAAACCTGCTGGATCTCTAGATCTCCTACAGCCATTGGATTTTTTGGCATTTCTGGGTCTTTCAGAATCCAAGAGCCTCTCCTGGAAACCAGCCTCTCCAGACCCTTTCCATCTTGCAAATGCTTTTGCTGCATATCCAGGCTATGTTTTCCTCATGAAGATGGGACTGTACCTTGTCCCTGACACCCCTAGTCCAGAGGGACAAGGCACAGGGACATGTAAGCCAAGGGAGCCCAGCCACTTCAGATTAATTCCTGGCACAAGTTGCAGCACATCTCCCTGTCTCTGTTTCCCTGTTTCTCTATAAAATCCTCTAGAGGTGGTGGAGGTTTTTCCTTACCTGTCTTTGCAAGCAGATGCTCACGGGGCTGGGAACAGCTCAAAGGGAGAGAGGAGGCTGCTCACAGCTCCAGGTCTCAAACGAGACCCTGAACATTTTCCTCTGCCTGGCCACCCTGCCACGGCTTAGATATGTGTTTCCTTCATCCCAACCAACAACCCATCATATTCATCCCTGTCATGCCTGCAGCATGCACAGATTTGCACTCCTGAGTGATTTTGGGAGGCTGAGCCCATGGTTGTGCCACAGGCCAATCCCACCCCACAGCTCCTGCAGGGAGAGCAGCTCCCATCACCGCTTGGCTTGAGGAATGGGAGTGATGTCTGAGCAGGAGAGAGATGTTCCCTGCACATATCCAAGTCTGAGCACCTCCCTCTGTGGAGAAAGGTGAAATTCCACCCCGGCTTTGCTGGCTCTGATCCAGGAGCTGCATTAGTAGGGCTTTGCCAGGTCAGAATCAGACTCAAAGCCAGGTCCTGCCATTGCAGAAGTGTCTCAGCCACCCAAAGTGCTGCCACTGGCAAGAGAGGATGATTCCCTGCCCTGGCAGCCCAGGCAGAGGCACCAGGAGCTGAGCTCAGGGCTGTGCCGTGCTGGGACACTGCAGCACAGGTCCCTTGCAGGTGGCAACAGCCAGGACTTGCATTTCCATGATTCCCAGTTGGTTTTGAGCTGTGGTTCTGCAGGTTCTGTGGGGCTGGGTACCACAGCTCTGCCCACACCATCCCTGGATGATGGGGACCTTCAGCAGAGGCCGGGGCTCTGGGACACAGCAATTTCCTGCCTGAGCAACAAGCTCTTTGCTGCTTGCCGGATCCCCTGCCAGCCAATTTTCTCTCCCTGGGCTCCTTCCAGCTCGGCAGCCCAGCCCCAGCCCAGCACAGGGATGGAGCCAGCAACCAGCACATTCAACCTGCTTGGGATGGATGCAACACTGGCTCAGCCCAGCTCCCTCATCCTGCAAGGTGCCTTCTTCCCTTGCATGTTCCAGGGGGCCTCCTCTGCCTGTCCTGCCATACTTCTGTCTTCCTGAAGGTCCTAGAAATGTTCTGCTCCAGGTGAGATCCATGCTGTACCTCTCACCAGCTGGAGTGGAAGTGCTTGAAGTGCTCTCAAAGGGTAGAACTGATACCTTTAGCACTGGGAAACAGTTGCATCCATTCGTATGTGCGAAGGATTCTTCCTAGGATTTTTAAGAGGGGTCATGGAGAAGAAAGGGATCTTCTCATAGCTTGTCACCACAGTGAAAGCCTAAAGCAAAGAAAAGAAATCGATTCTGCCAAGGTGGAGAGGAACTAAGGACAGAAAAATGACAGTAATCTCAACAGGACCACTACAAATCTCCCGGTGCTCTTCAGCAGAGCAGAGATTAGCAGGAGGATTTGCAGCCATGCTGGAGGCTGGGACTTGGATCTCCCGCTGAGGTTTTGCACAAGCTTGGGTGAACAGCTTCATCTCATCCCATCCTGTTTCCCTGGCTGGGAAGCAGGGATAGTCTTGATTCCCCAGTAAAATCTCCATTTAGTGGTGGTTGTGAGGCCCTTTGAGATCTCCCAAAGCAGGGAGAAGCCATAGGGAAGCAGAGCATAGTATGCCAGGGTGGTGGGGAAGGATGGATGTGATCTGTGCTGCTTCCTGCATCAAACTCTTCCCTCAGATCCTTTCATCAGCCTCAGTTAACTGCTCATTTGATGTCTCCAGGATCTGCAGGAGCTCCTGGCTCCCCCAGCCCCATGGCCACCAAACATGAGGCTCCCAGTCCACTGAGACATCAATCCCCACCAAAACCAGCCCCATGCCACACACCAAAGCCAACAGATTCCCTGTTGAACCAGGGATTTTTATAAAGGAAGTGAGATCAGGACCTCTAAATAAAGGCAAAACACACACAGGGCACATGAGATGAGTCTTTGTGAAACTGGACTCTGTGATGGCTGAGGCCTCACTTCCAGTGGTGTTGAGGTGAATCCTTCTCTGCCCAGGTCACCTCCCTTCACCTCCACAGAGATGGAAATCAGCCTTCCCCATCCTGGAGCCATGGCAAGGACTGGGCTTTGCTGGGCACTGGTACCAGGAGGCAGCAAGCTTTCCCAAGCCCTCCTAACACAAATAATAAAGAGGGATTTGAACCGGCCAAAAAGATGGACCCGAAGCAATCCCAGCAGGAGCATATTTTTATAAGCCAGGGCTATAGGAGAAAGGGCAGGAAACCTGACCCATCACAAATCACTCTCCTGTCACTTGCTGTAATCTAGAAATGCTCTATTAAAAACAAGAGCAGCCCCAGCTGCCGGCAGCGAAACAGAATCGAGGCCAGGGAGGAGGGCAGCTCGTGTTGGGATCTGGCTGCCAGGTAGGTGGAAGTCTCTGAGGCTGGGAAGTGCTGCTCCGCTCTGCTGGGGTTTATAAATAAATGGAGCTGCCCAGCTCTGTGGTATCTGTCACCTGCAGCCAGCAGATGTAGGTGGGGGAAACGTCTCCCTCCCTAATGGCTGTCTGGGCTCAGTCACAAAAGGGCTCAGGACACAGATCCGTGTTTCCAGCCTGTCGCCAAAAATGCACAGGGCCTTGAGTTCTCAATGAATCAGAGCCAGTGCTAATGGGGCTGGGAAGTTGCCTCCTCTTCCCTCAGCTGTGGCCAAGGTGCCGTGAGCCCCTGTGGCCACCACTGCAGCAAAAAACATCAGCTAACAGTGATTCACCTGAAAAATGAGGTTCTGGGGCAACAGGAGCACTTTGCCAATTCAGCACAAACCGAGGCAATAATTACCAGGGGAGCAAAAATAATTCAAGGGTGTTGAAGCACTTGAGGGCTTCCAGAAGGTTTTTTTCTTGGGAGATGCAGATTCCCATTTACTTTAAGGTTTTCTGGGTGAGATCTTTGGCAGTGTTTTAACATTTTCCATGTTCAAACCCGGCTGCTCTGATCACAGGGCATGAGGCAGCTCAAGAGGAGGCAAGAAGCACCCGAGAGAGGAGTGGGAGCCTCCTCCCTCCCTCCTTCCCCAGCTCCATCAGGGTTTCACAACCACAAAACCTATCTTCTCACATCTTTCTCTCGACAAAACCAAATGTCCTGGACCACCTGCAGCTTCAAGCACTGGTCAAAAGATTTGGTGATCCCAGGAATCTCCTGTACACGGGAAAAGCCTGGAGCAGGGTGTGGCAAGGTGCTCCCACCCCAGCCCCCTGCTGCAGCCTCCTCTGCGGCCGGTGCACACCAGCTTGCTCAAACAAAGCCCATCTGTGCAGATCAATTACCAGACGATGTTTGCTCTGTTGCAGAAGCTGATTGGGTGATGAAAGTTTAAACAGGATGGAGAAGGGAGGAACGGAGCACGGTGTCCTAGAGATGGAACACAGCCTCGTGGGTCCTGCCCAGAGTCAGATCCTCACAGCAGCACCCCTTGAACCCTGGACACAATGAGAACCTCACTGGCACAGACACAGAGGGTGGGATCCCCAGAGAGCCACCGGTCCCAGGACAACCTGCCCTGCAGGTTACAGGAGACACAAAATGACCTGTCCATACACTGAGAACAAAATCCCTGTCAGCATCCAAAAGTCCAGGGAGTCCTGTCAGAGAGAGCCCAGCGTGCTGCAAACAGCCCCCAGGAACAGGCATGGAAAAGCCTGTGGTGAGATGGGGAAGGACAGAGCAAGGAAATCCCTGTGCAGAAACAGTTCCTCCAAAAACAAACACCTGCTCTGGCCTTGCTGCCCAGCCAGGAAGAAAAGCCCTGCTTGGGGCTGGAGCACATTGCTGCACCCCGAGCTAGATCAGGAAACCACCCCGAGTCCCTTCAAGCACCAAGATAACCCCCAGGCCACCACATCCACTCTTCCCTTTGCTGCTGGGGGCAGATGAGCCCTGGAGAAAAACACCCAGATTTCCTCCTTACCCTTCCAGGTCCCATGGGAGATGGCTGGTTCATCCCCTGAGCCCCTGGAACACTTCCAGCAGACATGGACTGCTGTAGATCATTGCTTTGAACATCCAAATGACCCTTCCTGGCAATCAAGGAGCCTTCTGGACCTTGGTGGGAGGTGAAGCAAAGCTGGGGCAGCTGCACGTGCTCACCCATCCCATCCCCACAGACTCACGCTCAGTCAGCTCCTGAGATGGCTCCTGGAGCTCTCCTCTTGCTCCTACCTCCCAAGCACTGGTGGAGGAAGATCTCACCTCTTTGGAACCAGCCCTCACCACCCTCTTCTGTTGCCGGAGCCCAGAGGAAACCATCGCATCTCCACTCTTCCCACGGGTGAGGCTGAGGAGCCGGGGAACATTGGCAGCTCAGAGAGGACGTTTCCCCACGGATGGATCCAGAGCAGGAAAAGGACTGGGGAAGGAGGAGAATCTGCCTTCAAGCCAGCAACGCTTGCTCAACCACTGGTTAGTGGCTCCACAGGAAACACCTTGCCGTGCTCACCTGGAAAGACATGTTCCTAGTGAGGCAAGGCCATCAGCGGGCAGGGAGTGGACGGGAGGCTGCAGGAGATCCGCCCCTTGGCACATGCAACCTCCTCTTGGCCACAGCTGGTGAGCAGAGGAGGTTGCCAGCAAGTCCTTTGTGCAGGATTGGGTCTGCTGTGGCCATTCCTAAAGGTAAAAGGACTTTCCCATCCAGGACTAATCCAGCCTTGCTCCGACATAGTTCTGGTATCTGATGTTATAATACCCCTTCCTGCTCTTCAGTTTTATTTTAGACAAGCTGTGAGGTCACACATGAGGCTTTTGGAGAAGTGCTTCTCCCTGCCTGTTCCTGAGCTGCTCCAGGACCAGGACCTACAGGTTCACAGTGTGCTACAAGTCCAAGCTATGGCTGGTTAAAACCAACAACGAGGCTGAAAAAGGGGTTAACTGTGAAGATGTGTTCAAGGCTAGGTTGGACAGGGCTTGGAGCAGCCTGGTCTAGTGGAAGGTGTCCCTGTCCCTGGCAGGGGGTGGGGATGAGATGATCTTTGGGATCCCTTCCAACCCAAACCATTCTGTGGTTAATTCAGTTGCTCTAAAGTTTGTTTGACCTTTAAGGTGTGGACAAATCCTGGGGCATCAGGGGGCTGAGATAAGTGGTGGGAGGGACCCCAGGCTTCACCGTAAGCCCATCTGGACACCTCAGCACTAGAGAATCTCCCAACAGAGTTGGCTGAAGGTGTCACAAGGGGCTGGGGATGGCAGAGACCTGGAGCAGGAGGTTGGGACAATATCATATCCAAACTGGTCTCACCTACCTTGTGGAGAACAACCCAAACCTGCCTGTTGCAGTCATGGCAGAGCTGCTGGATGACAAGGAGCAGCCAGCCAGGCTGTCCCAGCATGGCCACCTCCATGGCCATCTTCTTGCTGCCAGCTCTCATGGACAGGTACTGGATGTGGCTGCCCCACTCCAGGACACAACGCCCATGGCTCCACAGCTCTGCCATGGACCTTCCTGGGAGCACAGGGCACGGCGGAAGGCTCCATTCTCTGGCAGGAGAAGGTTACTCAGAGTAAAAGCATGTGCTCTTGTGTCATATAAACAAACACTGCGTCCTCCTCCCACCACAGTCCCTGCAGAGCCGGGCAGGATCTCCAGTGTTCACCACAGCCACACCACCCTTTCCCATCACACCCCTCTGAGGTGGCTCCACCCTCAGAGCACAGGCATGGGCTGGAGGAGAGGAGACCTGCATGGACATGCCAGGAGCCATCACATCTCCAAGGGACAGCTCTCTCAGCTGGCGCCAGCATCCTTTCCCCTGCTGTGCCATGATGGTGACAGATGCTCAGAGCAAAGCAGCACAGCTCCACTGTCATCAGGGACACAAAGTCCCTGCCCATGATAAGGGGGCTGGGACTAGATGATCTTTAAGGTCCTTCTAACCCAAACCATTCCATGATTCTCTGACTCGAAGCCATTTTCCAAAGGCTGGTCTCACTCTCCCAGGTGTTGGGTATTTTCCATGCTCAGACTCCTCTTCAGATCCTGCTTCAAAACCTTCTGGGTGGCTGAAAAAAGCCTACATCATCTGCCTTCCCACACCTCCATGAGGCCACATGCCGGCTCTGGTGCAGAGCCATGGCTGTTCCAGGCTCAGGAAGGCTGGGACATTAAGTGGGAAAACACTGATTTTTCAAGGGGCTGCAACAACACAGGTGAAGAAAAGCCCAACTTGGGACAGCTGCAGCTCAAACCATGCCAGGAAGCATTTCTTGCCAGCCACACATGAGGGAAGGGGAGGAGAACCAGGTGAAGCTCTGGATGAAGCATCGTCTGCCACGTGGCTTTGCAGGATGTCGCCAGTTTTCACAGCCCTGAAATGGAGATCTCTCATCTGTAAACACATGAGGGTGTCTGGTGAAATCAAAGGGCTGTGGGCTCAGAGTGAAACACTCCCATAGCCATGAGTCAATCCGTAGTGTCGCTGTGGACAGGAAGCTGGTGAGTCACGGATCACAGCTGGGCTGGAGGTGACCACCCAGAACATCCCTGTTATTTATAGCCATGACTCTGATATGGACAGAGAGACCCCAGCAGCTGCCCCCAGGCAGGGACAACACGGTGCATTCTCAGCACGTCACCTCCTGGGCACCTTCTGCCCTCATCTCCTGGGTCCCCAGCCTGGACCTCCAACCCAGAGCTGGGTTCCTGGTGTGCTGGATGTGCCCTCTTCACCCAGCTAACACTCTCCATCCAACAGCCAGTTGCTAAAGCCATCATTGCCAGCTGCCTAAATACAGATCTTCCCAAGTCTCTCCCTCCATGGTACCACTGTTGGAAAGAAACATATGGGAGAACAAATGCAGAGTTTGCAGAGGGACTTCTTACATAATTTATCTGTAAATCAAGTGGCACTACGGAGATGCAGGAGCTCTTGGATGAAGTCTTTCTTCAATCTTGAAGGTTTGACTTCCCTGGCTTTGCCAGCCAGACCCCACCTGGATGGCTCAGGACTTTCCTCCTGTCTCCACATCCAGCCTTCATCCTCAGACTCATCCTCCATCCCCCTCTGCACCCTCGCTTTGAGGCATTTGGTCTGTGCCTCACCAACGGGGATGGAGCAGCTGTGAGCACAGCATGCGGAGCTGAGGGCCAGCAGCAGAGCTTGCCAAGAGATCCAAGGAAGGGCTGGTTGTGAGGAGCTGCCCTTTGCTTCGTGCCTCCCTTCCGACTGCGTGGTGCACTCAGCCAAATATCATTAAAGGTTTATCCACACGCTGATCAACTTATTTGCCTTCAAAGCTGGAGCGAGATCGCTCTCCGCGGGGAGAGGTGGCGGATGTTGCACCATCTTCCAAACCAACAGAGGATGCACAGGCACTCCGAGCTCACTCGGCTGCGAAGATTGGCCAGGACATTCTGGAAAGAAGTGGTGATGCCTTCAAAGTGGAGAATGGGTTGATAAGAGGGGAGTGGGGAAGAGACATTTTAGCTCCTACTGGGTAATTATCACCCGTGGAAAGCTGAGGAGTAAGCTGGTGGGAGGGAAATTACAACCTATCATAAAACCAATCTCTCCCAAATCCAGTCTCTTCAGTGTTCAGGAGTGTTTGGTCTGGTTCCAAGGCTTGGCTTCTGGAGGAGTTTGGAGAGGTCCCTCGACAAAGCTCCAACCCTCTGCAAAGCAGACACCACATCCCTTTTGTTCGGAGAAGCCCAAAAACGGGGGACACGTCAGGTGAGGGGCTGAAGGAAAACAAACGGCTTCATTCAGGAGAACCAGTCCTGGTGAGATGAGAAGGGACTTAATTACAGTAAGTCCCTTTACAGCAAAACTGCAGGTGCTAAAAGACTTTTTAATTTAGCAGAGAAAGGCAGATCAACGCCAAGCATCTGGAAACTGAAGACAGAGAAAATCCAATTAAAAATCAGGCAGTGCTGCGAGTAGAACAAGCTATGAAGTGATGGATTATTCATTCCACGATGTCTTCAATTCAAGAGAGGGGTAGAATAATCGATCCTTCCAGCACTACGTCTGCTGATGATGAACGCTCCAGCCCAACTTCTGGGAGCATGCACATTCCACTGTGAGCGCCAGGCCCCGACTTTGGCAAATTGCAAAGTTCCCATGGATGATGGAGGACAATCCACCAGCCCTACTAGGTAAGTCATTTTATGCTTGGAGGCATTAATAACCCAGAACTAGCAGCCAACTCCATGGAAACCAACTGGTAGTCAGTGACAAGTTCTCCTGTTGCTATAGGAACAGGGCCCAAACAAATAAAAATTACCTATAATTTCTCCTCCCCAAAGTTCTCCCACATTACATTTCCATAGCAACTAATTAGCTCATTATTGATCCAAACCAAACCGGTGGAGGTGTGAACCAAGCCAGTGGACCAGAGGAAGTGCCCAGCTGCCATGCCCAGCTCTGTCCTCTCTCGTGGCGAGCTGAGACAAGCCTTTAAGATGGCTTATGCTGGGTTTGAGATTAAAGACTTGAACACAAGGAATTGGAGATCTCAGGGCTGGATTCCTTCATGCCTTCCCCAGGATACCCCTGATAAAAATATCACTTGCTCCCTTCTATTTCTAGCTGTCACCTTACACCTCAGTATCTTTTCCTTGTCGTTCCTTTCCAGACTCCCCCCATCTCCTCCAGGCCCAGAGTTGCTCTGTTGGACACCTGCTTGTCTTGGCAATGTTCTCTCATCCTTCTGGCCAGGATATTTGAGTCTCTTGGCTTGTTGCTATCTCCTGCACCATCAGCTGCAGGATCCTTGCAGGAGTCTCTCTTTCCTCATGTACACTCACAGCTACAGCCCTCCATCCTCCTCTGGCAATTCACTGTTATAGGTCTCTTCTGTCTCCATCCCTAGAAGTGTTCAAGGCAAGGTTGGATGGGACTTGGAGCAACGTGGTCTAGTGGAAGGTGTCCCGGGGTTGGAACTGAATGATCTTGAAGGTCCCTTCCAACCCAAACCATTCTGGGATTCTCTGATCAGTGCATCCAAGGAGATTGGGTGCATTAAACCCACAGGGCTGTACCATGCAAACAGCAATGAGGTAAATTAGCCACAGCTACCTGCTAGATGGGAAAAGCTGCTGTAACATCTAAACCAAGGGAAACAGAGCTGTGCAAGGTCAAGGAACGTTCAGGAAGAGCAGGTCCACCAAGCCTCTGTCCTGGGAACCTGCAAACTCAGTGCAAGGCTCGTGGTCTCATGCAATGGCAACACCACATCACAGCACTACAGGGATCAGGGTTGCATTGTGGACCCCACACGCCCCGGGGTCAGCAGCACTGGCACTGGAATGGAGGACACGTGTCCCTCCAACATCTCAGAGGAGTAGCTGAGGTCAGGGTGGAGGATATTGTTTTCATCCCAACCTGGGGGGGAGATTCCTGGTGTCTCAGGATCTCCGAAGCCTTCCCTGCCAAGGACTAAGGGATGGAGGAGAGGCTGCTGCTTGCTCTTCCCTTCCTGCTTCGTTACCCCCAAAACCACGCACACAACGCCCCATGAAACACTTGCTGACAGAAAGCCATCTGGAGCAGGGGGCAGCACGGCTCTGTGAGGAATATTCCCCCATCCCAGGGGCTGCACTTCCAACTGAATTAATGTAAATCGTACATGAATTCCTGTAATTAATTGCTGCCATCCGCTGCCACACGTATGCACAAGCGACAGCAGATGTGCAGAGAGCTGAGCCCACATCCCTGCACAGACTCCAGGCAGGTCGGGATGAGGCCGAGCCAGGTACCAGGAATGATGGGGGATGCCGGATGTGCTCCCACCTGCAGCAAGGTGGAGCCACCTCAGGGCTTTGTCAAGCAAATTGCCTTTTTTTAACCAAAACCAACACAACCTGCTGGGTTCAGCCTCCACTGAGAGATGCACTTAATTCACCCGTCCCCAAAACGTGACCTGAGCCCAGAGTGGACGGAGCCTGGCTGCTGTGTCACTTCTCTGGTGTCTCATAACGACCAAGTGGCATCACACAAGCCCCCATCTCTCCTCCCTCCTCCACCACCCCGTTTCCATGTCGCCCATGGGAATCTGATTATCAGCAAGATCTCTGCCACCGTCAGATGTGATCAAAACCAAAATTCAATTAAATTTGATTGGATTGAAAGCAGAGGGTTTCAAGGAGACAGGCACGTACACCCAGAGCAGGATGGCGCTCCCCAGGAAAGCAGGCTGGGATCTGTAGGATCTGCAGGATGGTCACCCCAGGATGCAGCTCTGACCCTGGGATGAACTCCATCCCGTGGGGGCAGGAGCCTTTGCCAAGTCACTCATCCTCCTTCCGAAGGATCCTGGATAGAGTAAGGTGAGCCCAGCCTCCTGAAGATGCTTTTAATTCTTTCTCATCTTCTGAAATCAAATAAAATTCCAAATGAGAAAACTTTGTCATCTGAGCAACAGAAGCGAGAAAAAAAAAACAACAACCAAACATGCCTGGAGATGAAAGGGAATTGTAGATGGATGTTTCATCTCTTGCTCTTGTAAGGAACGTGAACATAGAAAAAGGGAGAAACAAACAAAAAATCCCAGACACGGTTAATGAGCTTTGCATTTAAATGTGCCACCGATGTCACTGCACAGACGGTTCTTCCAAGGTCCCACATTCCTGCTCACCCCAGACAATGGGTGCAGGACGGCCTCGGAGCAAACACTGGCTGAGATTAAATTCCACTGGTGTTTAGTAAATAAAACATGCATTTTGAGAAGTCAGGAAAAAGTTTGTTAAATATTTTAGTACATCTGGTCTCCCCACCCGTACACGGCCTTACAAAATGTTTTGCATATTTATTTTAGCGTGCACTAGATTTATTCAAAAATAGCATCACCAGCACTGGAAACAGCCCACTTGCTTTTCATCTAGATCTTTGCATTGAATCAATGAATCCAAAATTAAACAAGGTTGGGTGAACTAAATCTATACAAGCACCTATTTGCTGATCAATACAGGAATGGATGCCTGGGATCTCTTTGCTGTGTGAAATATGAGGACTTATGAGAGAGAAATTGCTTTTGTTATTATATGGTTTAAAAAAATTCAGATTTAATCTCCCCACATAAAAAAATTATTTATCAGAGAGCTGCTTGGTCCTAAATAATTCATGCTGGTTGTATAGTACCCAGAAGACAGAAGACTCCTGTCTTCCATTCCTAATGAGAGGAAAAAACACCTCAAATACTTTTCTTGGATTCACTTTCATCACTGCAGGGAGATTAAACTCTACTTGGCTTCCAGAGGATGTCCTCCCCCAGGGGAGCAAAGCCCCCCAAATCACAGAGAAACCCACAACGTGCTGTGTATGGAAGGAGAAGAGATTCAGACATGTCTGGAAGCCAAATTTTAGTTACCAGTAAGAGACACCTGGCTCTGGTGTTCAAGGTGTGACTTTGGTGACCAAGGAGCCAGAACAAAGAATGGTCTACTAAAGAAGCCATCTCAATATAAATAATACAATTTTTTATATTATATATATAGGCTATAATATAAATTCAGCCTCTCCAAAAAGGGTAGGGGTGAAGCCACCCTGGGGGCACCAAGCACTGAGCCCCCAGCAAAGCAGAGCTGGAAGAACAAAGTCAACCCAGGCCACCCAAGCAGAAGTACCTGGGAGACACAAGCCATAAAGCTCAGTGGGAGTCTCCCCTGGCCAAGAACAGGAACAGAATTGGAGCTGAAGTGTGTGGATTTGGGAAAAAAAAAAAAAAAGAAAAAAAAAAAAAGAAAAAAAAAAAAAGAAGAAAAAAAGAAAAAAAAAAAAGATTGGCCTTTTAGCCCATCTTGGGCACGAAATTTGGGGGTGGCATTGGGAAGTGCTTTCCATGGCTGTTGGTGCAGCCAAATCCTTTTCTCCTAAGCCTGCTGCAGGAATTGATCCACTGAGGGCTGTACCTGCTCTGCTCTGAATAAATCTGCATATCAGCCTCTTCCATGAATGAAAAATGCATGCACCAGTAAATCCGAGATGAAATAATACATCTGTTGTCAGCAGCCTTTTCCCTTTCTTTTCGCTTTTCCACAAGTTTCATTAAGAAGAGACACACCAGCTGTGATAAAGTTGACACCACCAGCTCACTAATTGTTCTTGATGCTTCCCTGTTGCTTTGATGATGGATCTCTGCAGAAACGCCTGCCCCAGGCAGGAAGGGAGGGGTAAATTCACCTCTCTGGGCTAATTCTGGGAGGAAACATAAGGGTGATGCAGAGGCCATGGCAGGGAATGTCCCCAGGCTGTGGTGAGAATGGGGACATGGGGGTGGCAGGGGTGTCCCAGGAGCCCTGTGAGGTGCCAGCGATGGATTCCAGTCGTGCAGGGCTTCCAGGGCTTCCTCTGAATGAGAGGAGGAATGAGAAATAGCTGACCCTAGCCAGACACATCATGGATCCCAGCGGCAAAACTCAAGGAACAGTCCCAGCCCCAGCTTCACCTTCATCCACCTGCATCACCCAGCCCTTCTGCAGATCAGGAGCTGGGCAAACCCAAAATAGGTTTGGGCTCGTTGCACTCAGGCCATTTGCATCCCCACTGGAAGGGCTCCATGATAGGAAGGATGCAGAGGGACCCAGTGCTCGGTCCCCCCTCACAGCTCAGATGATTTCAGCCCTCCCACGGGCAAGGCAAGGCTGGTCCCAGCAGCCAGCTCCCCTCGGCATCACCTCAGGATGCCAGGTGGGACAGTGACAATGCCAGTGCCCCCTGTCCCCGTGCTGTCCCTGCGTGGCCCACAATCAGGTCGGCAGCTTGCAGCACACCCAAGCTCGCTGCAAAGAGGCAACAGCTGCTTCCCGCTGGCCCAGATCGACGATATTAATTAAGGAGAAGATTTGGGAGAATAAAGGGGAAGATCTCTCTCAAAGATGTAATTAAAGAAACTCAGGGTGGGGCAGGATGATGAGAAAGGACACATCCTGCAGCTGCTGGGGCTCAGGGAGGGCAGTGAAAGGGGAGTGGAGACCCCCATCAAGGCCCTGTGGGGCTGCCACTGCTTCCCCCCCTGGAGGGGAAGGATCCCCCAAATGCAGGTCACAGAAGCTGCTCTGCACCCCCAAAAGCAGCCTTTTGTTCTTGGCTGGGGTCCCTCACAGAGCAAGCAGCCACTCCAGCCTACAGCAAACCCAAATTCCTGTGGATTCCACTCTGAGTTATGGCAAAGGTGAGGGCGAGGCAGGAGGGTCCTCACAGCTGAAGGTCCTGACCCCAGCTCGCCCCCTCTGAGCCAAAAGGGGCCAGGTCAGAGCCCGAGAAGCCTTTGGAAGGCGGGGTGCAGTCACCAGGATCCCCAGAGCACTTTTGGGCTGTTAGGAGAGGTTCCTGAAAAGAGGCACGGCATAAGTTTCAAAAAAACCCAAAACCCCACAGCCCTATGAGAACCACTGGGGTGAGAAGACAAGCTGGAGACACCACTGCCTGAGAAGTCCCACTGCCACCCCTACACCTCACACCAGCACAGCCCTGGGAGCCGCCAGCACCTCTGCATCCTCCTCCCTTAGCCCAGCTCCCAAAATTCCACCCAGCAACGCCACCGATCGCTCCCGCCCGGGTTTGTCGGGTCTGTGCCTGTGCCCGGAGCCGTGCAGAGCCAGCCCGTATCGATTCACGGCAGCTGCTGTGTATTTACACAACCATTACGAGCCTGCGAGGGCGGGGGGCACGGAGCATCCCTGCGGCTCCCGTTCCCGGGGATGGGGGCAGCAGCACAGGAGCCAAACACCTCCTGCCACAGCCAGGGCTCCCCGGCAGCGTTTCCAATCCACAGGCGCATCCTGGGGGACCCTCAGGATCATTCATCAGCTCCTCATTGCCGGCACTGAACGGGACCTGTTGCAGGCGCTGATATTCTGCAGAGCCCGTGCAGAGGGTCGGGGTGACCTGGGAAACGCTAATTAATTGCCTCACTGGAGGGAGCAGTGGTGCTCGGAGCAGCCACACACCATTTGTGGCATTTGGGGCAGCTTCGAACCCAAGCCAGAGCTTTTGTCTGAAACCTTGGTGTTTATTTATGAGATCTCAGCTTCGGTAAGAAAGGAGTGCATCACCCGAGCAGAGACGAGCGGAATGACACTGAGGAAAACACAGCTGATATCAAGGTAGCAGCTTTGGCTCATCAAGGTTTCTGTCTCCTCCTCCACCCCGAGCTGCTCCAAGATGTAAATCAAGTTCAAAAGCCACCCTGGCTCGCCAGGCTCCTCTCAGCCCCCTGCCCACGTGCCTGCAGCGCCCGCCGCCGCTCCCGGCGTCTGGAAATAAACAGCCTGTTCCAGCTCCGCCTGGTATTTCCAGAAAGGTTAACGCAGCGTGTGAGGGGCCAGAGCCGCCGCTCGCGGGGCTGGAAAGGCTCCCGGCAAACCCGCCGGGGGACCGGGGCTCCCCGCGTGGCAGGTGACCTCCCCGGTCACCCCCGAAGCGCTGGCGTCAAGCTTTGGTATTTTCAGCCTTTGCGCTGCTAAGGCTTCCTTCTTCCACCCCCACGTTCCCCCACCAGCATTCCCGCCTCTGAAAAATCAATAGGAACTTCAAGCTGAGAGGGAAGCCTGGAGGTTAACATTTGCTGGGCAAGCCAAGAGTTTTCCCCGTGCTCTGGGGCTCCAGCAGAAATCACCCCAGTTTTCCAGCACCTCGCTGATGGGGAGTTGCTGTTTGTCCTGTGCAATTCCCAGGGGATGGAGCAGCAAAGCAGCTGTGCATGGACCGGTGGCACAACTCACTCCATAAATACTGTGGGGCCAGATGTGCAAACCAGGCTGCTGGGACAGACAGAAAATGCTTGGAGATGCTTTGTCCAAGCCAGCGGTAAAAACAGAGCAAAACATAGAAACTCCAACTCAGGGCTGACCAGTTATCAGGGGAAAAAGGCAGGGCACTAAAACACCTGGATACTGGTGGGTTAAACCAGAGTTTGAGCTCTCCTTACCTCAAAAAAAGCTTTACTTAGCCTTGTGTTTGGAGAGGAGAGCTGGGAGACATTCCCAGCTGCTCCTCATGGGCAGCAAAGACCTTCTCCACCTAATGCACCTCACTTAAACCCTTCCCTCCCAGCTGGGCTGCACTGGTCCCTCCGGGTGCCAGCTGAAACAATTTTAGAGCCTCTGGCTGGGCCAGGAAAGGCTGATCCATATTCCTGAGGCCTCATCGCTATTCTGCAGCTTCAGCTCATTAGTGCTTAGGTGCTACAAGAGCTTTGGAAGTTTCTGGGTGAGGCAGCTATTAGGGGAGGATAGAACAGGTCTCGTACAAACCCCTGGCCTGGGTGAACTCACTAATTTACACTATCGAGCTACAAGGTGCCCACAGGCCACCTGAACCAAAAAAAACCCACCCCTGTCCTAGATACAGGCTCAGCCACCATCTGAAAAAAAAAAAAAAAAAAGAAAAAAGAAAGAAAAATTAAACAAAATAAATAACCCTCAGCCCCAGAAAACTGGCTGCATCATCACACCCCCTGCTAATTCATTAGCCAGCCCTCCTCCGCACACGGCTCTTAGGAACAGCGTGAGCTCCAGCTCAGGAGCTCCTGGAGAGAACCACCGTAGAATAGAAGCACAGAGCAGTTTGGGTTGGAAGGGATCTCAAAGCTCATCCAGTTCCACCCCCTGCCATGGGCAGGGACACCTTCCACTATCCCAGGTTGCTCCAAGCCCCATTCAGCCTGGCCTTGGACACTTCCAGGGATGGGGCAGACATAGCTTCTCTGGGCAACCTGTGCCAGGGCCTCACCGGACTGACAGCCCAGAATTTCTTATGTGTATTGAACCTACATTTCCTCCCTCTCAGTTCGAGCCCATTGCTCCTTGTCCTACCACTACAGTTCCTGATGAACCAGCCCAGCAAAGGACCAGTATGACCAGTACAAACACCTCCACTGTACTGGGAGAACGCATTGGGGCCTGCCCTTTTAGAGGGACTGCTCTCAACACGTGTTCTCAGCACAGGGCAGGGAAAGTTGCTGGCCCTTCATCTGAGGAGGGCTGAGCTGCTGCAGCCCTGATGTCCCCTCCCTGTGTTGGATGTGCTGAGTTTTCCCTTCTCTGCAGCGGGAGCTGTGTCCTTCTCACCCAGGTTTGGGCACTGCCTGTTCGCACCTCGTGACAGTCCCATGGGGAAGTCACCAGGCAGAAATAACCTTTTTTTGCCTCTGTTTGAGACAAATGGGGGGAAAAAAAACACCTTTTCTCCTAATAAGGGAACTCAAAGTGATGAATTTTCCACTTCTCCTGAAGTTCTTCCCTCGGAGGCACTGATGCATTTTTAATGGTCTCGATGCAGCTATTAAGCTGGTAATTGGAACAGAGCAGACTCCAGCTCCCGGCAGGTCAGGCCTCCTCCAAGCGTGTCCCCACACCACACGAATGGGTGTTCCTGGGGTCCCTGCTCTCCCCAGCATCGCTGACCCCACCTCAGCCCCATTTCCACAGAGCATCGACACCAAGATCCGGTACTTGAGGGACCCAGTGTCTCCGGCCTGATCCTGCCTGGAGAGGGCTGACAGGGAAAACATTTGGGAAGGGAGCTGTTTCCTTGCTCCCAACCCCGCGCCAAACCTGCAGCTCCGTCCCCCGGACGCCCCTGCCCTCGAGAGAGGAAGGGGAGGTGCCGAGACGGGGGGGGCACAGCGGGTTGGGATGGAAAGGGGGGGACTCCGCCGGGTCCCGCCGCCGGTGGAAGCTCATCCCGTGGGGCTGGCTCATCCCGCGGGATCCTGGTGGATGTTCATGCCCCGTGGGGCTGGCTCATCCCGCGGGGTCCCGGCGGATGTTCATGCCCCGTGGGGCTGGCTCATCCCGCCGGGTCCCGGTGGATGTTCATCCCTCGCGGGGTCCCGGCTCATCCCGCGGGATCCCGGTGGATGTTCATCCCCCGCGGGGTCCCGGCTCATCCCGCGGGATCCCGGTGGATGTTCATCCCCCGCGGGGTCCCGGCTCATCCCGCCGGGTCCCGGTGGATGTTCATCCCCCGCGGGGTCCCGGCTCATCCCGCGGAGTCCCGGTGGATGTTCATCCCCCGCGGGGTCCCGGCTCATCCCGCGGGATCCCGGTGGATGTTCATCCCCCGCGGGGTCCCGGCTCATCCCGCGGGATCCCGGTGGATGTTCATCCCCCGCGGGGTCCCGGCTCATCCCGCGGGGTCCCGGTGGATGTTCATCCCCCGCGGGGTCCCGGCTCATCCCGCGGGATCCCGGTGGATGTTCATCCCCCGCGGGGTCCCGGCTCATCCCGCGGGATCCCGGTGGATGTTCATCCCCCGCGGGGTCCCGGCTCATCCCGCGGGGTCCCGGTGGATGTTCATCCCCCGCGGGGTCCCGGCTCATCCCGCCGGGTCCCGGCGCCGGGCGCTGCCTCCCCCTCGCGGCCGCGGGCAGCGGGTGCTGCCCCGGGACCCCCGACTCGAGGGGATCCCCAGTCCGTGGTGAGCCTGCCCCTGCCCCAGAAACCCACACCCCGATCCTGCTGCCCGGCCGCAAGAGCAGCAGAACCCTGCGTAGCCCCTGGCAGCGCTCCGGGGCTCCCACTCCTGGGATGCTGCTTTGGGGTTCCCGGGTGGCACAAGCCCCAGACTGGGATCAGCATCACTCCACAAAAGGAGAAAGTACAGAGGTAGCAGGATCCCTCCCCAGGCTGCTGGCCCCCCAGTTCCAGGGGAGCTGCTCCAGGGATCCCATGCCAAGGGTCATAACTTGTACACTCCCCAAATCCAGAGCAGCATCACCCCACAATATAAGGAGAAAGCAGGGTACCACTCCAAGCTGCTGCCCCAAACAGCCCCGAGCTGCTGCTCAAACAGGAACAAGAGGAGACAAGCAGTGAGTTTGAGGGTGAATTTTATTGGAAACAAGGACAGGGGTTGAGGGGTACAGACCATTCCCAAAACTACAAGGGGAGAGGGGCTTCCTGACCCAGCTTAAAGCCAGGCTCGTTCTCCCCAGGGAACTGCCACTGCAGCGGGAACCAGGTGGGACAGGGAAGCAGGGAGGTGAAAAGAGACAGGGGATGTGCACAGGTAAGATCTGTGTTAAATGAAGCAGAGCAGATGGCACAGGGAGGTGTGGTGTGTTTGCCTCCTCAGCAAAGCCTCTACTCATCTACAGCGGTCCAAGCCCGTCCCAGAGCCATCGCCCCTGCATTTGAAAGGGCAGATGGTCCCTTTTCCCAAAATAAAGAAATCCGGACTTTCTCCAGGAGAAATGCAGAAAAAAATAAAAAGCATGCAAAATAAATTTTAAAAAATGAACACCATTCCCCAAAGCACCAAAAAAAGGGTGAGATAAAGGAAGGGGAAAGGGGTTGAAACAAAAAAAGAAGGGAAAAGAAACCAAAAGCTCAACTCAAAACAAAAATAATCCAAAGTAACCAACTATGAAAAAAAATACAGTTGTACATCTCAGCAGCAAAGCTGGCAAACCAAGCAGGTACAGGTGAGTGTCAGGTGGTTTGCAGAGCAGGATGAGGAGGAGGGAGACATGGAGAACATCAATCACTTCCTTATTTTCCATCCAGAGTTGGGCTGGGGGGTCAGGGTCGAACCAAAGCTGAACAGGGTTTGTACAGCTTCACCTGGGCTGGTTCTCTCAAGGTTTGTCAACTTGGGGAGGGGGATCAGAGGGATGGCATAGGGAAAAGCACGGCTGTGTGATGCCCCAAGGACTGAAAACCATTTGCCCCAAAGCAGCTTTCCCAGGAGCAGCTCATGGGGATAGATGGTGTGGAGCACCCCAGTTCCCAGGCAGGGGGTGCCCAGCACCACATGAAACCCTGGACTGCAGGAGGTGGGATAATGCATTTAAGGGGACATCATTCTTCATTGAGGGGGGAACCCTGCACACTGGAAATTCACCCTAAAATCCAGACCTCCAGGGTATGAATTTCAGGAACAACATTTTTTAAAGATTCAGTTAAAAAATAGATGCATTTCTTTAAAAAAGAGAAAAAAAAAAGTTATTTTAGGCCAGAGTGTTTTCTAGTGACCTCTTTCCCCACCTGCCCAAATTTAGCCAGAACAACGTTATTCCACCAGATCTGCTGGCCACATAGACATCCACACATTCAGCATTGATTTAAAAATATATAATATATATAGAGCACACAGAGACACACACAAATATATATTAGAAAAGAAAAAAAAAATCCTTCGGAAAAACTCAATTATTAAAAAAAAAAAAGAAAAAAAACAAAAAACCAAAATCCACAGCCGGTGCATTTATCCATGATCATGTACAGTAGAAGCCAGAAACCCCTCCTGCTCCCCTGGCTCCTCGGGCTGGGAGCATGGGGAAACACATCAGGTTTTCACAGTGGATTTGTCAGCAGAGAAGGAACTGCTCCTCCCTCCTCCCACACAGAAGGGCTTTAATTTATAGCGAGTTAGATTAAACCTAGGAAACATGTTACAAAGTCCATTATATATAGACATCAAATGTACAACTGCCAGCAGCCCCGGGCCAGTCACTGGGGTTTGGCTCTCGCTGGCACCCGCAGGGGTTGGGGACAGTTTGGGACACGAGGGGTGCGAGTTCGGCCTCCAGAACGAGCGGGTGTCACAGTGCGAGGTCTTACATCAGCTCCAGGTTGGAAAGCAGATGGAGCAGCGTCCTCTCCAGGAGCCAGGGAAGGTGGAGGCAGCCAGGGCTGCGGAAGGCGATGCCCGGAGCAGGGATGTGTCCTCCCAGCCCACAGCCAGAGGGAGGAGAGGCAGCATGGGGGACCTGCTGTCTCTCCCTCACCTTGTGCCCACGAGGGAAGGGATGGATGCTGGATGAAGTCCATGGGCAGGCATGGGGACAGTGTGGGCTGTAGCTTGTGTCACAGTGGGCTTGTGGAAAAATGCCTTTTTTCCCCCCCCAAGGCAGCAGCATTGATTGAGGGAGAGGGATGCCTGGCCTGGTGCTGCCTCAAAGGGTCCTTAAGGTGTTGAGCCAGGCATTAAAACAGCCTCTGGTATGAACAGCAGCCCAGAGGGCCCCACAAGCCCCTAAAGCTGCGTGGGCTCCTGGGGGCAGAGAGCCAGGTACAAAGGGAAGGCGAGCAAGACCAGACTCTGAGGCAGGGGCTTTGTGCAGGCAGGAGAGGAGTGGGAGAAGCACAGCAGCACTGATTCTGTCTTCCCCAGGCAGCAAAGAAACACAACCCCCTGTGCTGTGCAGCAGGTACTGGGGAGGGGAGGTGGCCTCTGGCACCCTCTGCCTGCTCAGACATCGTGGGCATGGTCCTCTCCTGGGACCAACGGAGCCTTCAGAGTCCGTGGCTTAACTGGAAAGGTGTTGGCTTCAAAAGGCTCCTCCTGGGGGATTTTTTTCTCTGGGGAAAGAGATTTCAAGGCCGAATGGGGCCAGAGATGCCCCCAGGCCGGGGAGGTGCAATTTGTGCAAACCACCATGAACTCGAGTCCTCAGTCGCTCTCCTGCGGGGAAGCCGGGATGCAGGGACTGCAGGAAGCTGGGAGCTGGGAGTTAGGAGTCTTCCCCGAGGATCTCTGTCACGAAGGAGGCCATGTCAGTCTCTTTGGTGTCGTGCAAGGTAAAGAAAGGGTGTTCCTGCCAATGAGACCAAAGACAATGTCAGCTGACACCTGAGGACGGACAAGGCCAAGCACCGACCCCAGGGGATGTCACACAGCTGGGGGTGCACACCAACCTCCTCCCCAGGCTCCCATGGACACCATTCTTCAGCTAAAAAGATGAACTTTGGCATTTTTTGGTTCAGCCCCAGTGGGACACCCCACCTTGGTAGCTGTACTACCATCCTTCAAGGTCTAAACTCTCCAAGAGCAGATAGGACAAAGGGAGAAAACACCTGGAAACTCTGACCTTAACACCCGTGAAATCAACACACCCTTCCACCTCAAACACACTACACCCATCCTGCTCCGTGCCTGAAAAATCACCCACATGTCCCATTTTCCTGCTGGACCACTGATTTGAGTTTCAAAATTGGGAATAAAGACCAGCAGAAACATTTCTGCACTTACCATAAGTTCTAAATAGTTCATTCGCTCAGCTGGGTTCTTCCTTAAGCTGGAAGGGGAAAAAAAAGGGGACAGAAAGGCTGTAGGATCTTTTTCTTTTGCTGTACATGGTCTGTCATAGGGGATCTCCCCTTCCCAACCAACATTAAATGCTCCTCGTGGAGCACCCATCCCTCTTCCCTCCTTGGCTGAGCAGGTTTGAAACACCAGCAAAGCAGCCAGGCAAGTAACTGGAAAGGACAACTCAGTGTTTTGCCACAAACAGCACAAGCCAAGCAGCTCTGCAGTCTGCCCCACACAGACCAGAACAGCTGGGGAGGAGAGGAGATGGTTTCCCAGCACCTGCAGGGTGAGTTTGCCTCTGCCTGGCAGCTTCAAGCGGCACCCAGGGAGCAGAGGACACCCCGGGGAGAGCAGCTTCCCACAAAACCACAAAGCAGCTTTCACCCAGAGGCTGCCAGGGGTTCTTTCTGGTTTCACTGCCACTTTGCCAGAAAACACCAACATTTCAGCAGCAGTGACAGGAAAAGGGGAAGAGAAACCTCTGCACCTTCCAACCAGCCTGGGTGAGTCAGGCCGAGAGCAAAACCAGTTTGGGCAGCGCTTCCTGCCATGCTGAGCACCAGGTACAGCGAGGAGGGGAGAAATGGGCTCCCAAAGGACAGCAAACCCAGCCCCACAGCTCACGCCAACCCCTATGGATCAGGGCTCCTCCTCAGCCAGGCTGGAAGAGCCAGCAGTCCCTGCTGCAGCCTCACCACTGTGCTGTGAAGTCCACGAACTCCTTGGAGAAGCGCTCGGGCGGCAGCTGGGGCGAGGGCTCCTCCACCACCTGCTTGAGCTGCTGGAAGGGAGTCCCCCAGGACTCGTATGGGAAGCGGAGAATGGCCAGTTCAATCTGGGGAGGGAGGCAGGGCAACGTGAGACACACACCAAGCACAAACCCACGATGCTCAGCCAGCTCAGATTCAAAGGAAAACCCTCTTACCTTACAAACCATTTTCAATTTGGGTCATACCACCTTTTTTTTTTTTTTTTTTTTTTTTAAATACAAAGACCCAGAGGCCAAAAATACTTCCTTTTGAGGCTGGTTCAGCATATTAATGCATTTACAGGAAGTCACAAAAGATATGTAAAATGGGATTATTTAAAAAGATAATAACAGCACACAGTTTCTGCACTGGCTTCCAAAGTGCTCTGTTGGCCCTAAGGCAGCCTCTGGGCCTCGGGCTGGCACTGCATGAGCTAAACACACAAAAAATCCACAAACACAAGAAAAATTAAGTGCTAGAACATCATTTTGCCAAAACCACCTAAATTACTGTGTTCTTCCTACAAGTCACCTCTGCTCCATCCCTCATTTAAGCAGGAAAAAGTCTGTCACAGGTCTTAGGCAGTCTCCTCATGCCAAGGATCAGTTCCTGTCTCAAAATGGGCAACAGAACCTCCACACCTGCCTAGTAAGGTGGGATGGGAGGAATAAAAACCCTGAAAGGGCAGAGTGGGGACAGAGCCCAGTGTCCCTCCCTGACTCTGGCTCTGGTCAGGGGAGCTCAGTTCCTGCTGCTGGAAAACTGAATGAAGCCACCAGCCCAGGAAGGCCTGGAACAGCCCTGCAACTCAATGGCCCAAAAACTGTCTGGTCTGAAATCAATCCAACCCCCTTCATAAAGAAAACAAAACAAAACAGAACAGGAAGCCAGCCCAGGAGGAAGACACGAGAGGGAACCAAACATTCCGGGGCTCCATTCAGCTGCAGGCTGGCCAGCTTTCAGTAAGGTCCTCTCTCCCTTCCAGCTTTGGAAAGGTTTGGATATTCCATCACTCAGACTCTCCCATCCCACAGCTTCCTGCAGCTCAGAGCTGATGACATTTCCAGTCAGCCAGCCAAGCTCTGCACTGGCATGGGGACACCAGGGAGAGGGGCTTGGGTTTGGCACAGTGGATGAGACCACGCTTGAGAAGAGGGAATATTTGCCCAGACACGGCGCACACAAATGCAGGGATGCAGCCCCCAAAACAAAGGCCACAGCTAAGAGGGCACAGGAAAAATTCCTGAAAATAATCTACCCTCAGAGAGACAGTCTCCTGGAAAGCAGGAGCCGTGTTTTCCAGCAGCATCCCTTGGAGCCAACAGCTGGGATTTCCCTTGTCCTCTGGCGCCAGAGGATCTCAGCTGCTCTCTGCAACATCAGTTTCTTGCAGGAGGCAGATAAACCATCGCGAGCAGCTGCGATTTTGGAACTGAAAGTATTTCCCCTTCCTGTTGGCTGCTCTGAGCTACCCCACAGGCAGGATTTGCTGCAAACCACACGCAGCAGCTCTCACTGCAGCAGGACTGGAATCCCCTGCAAGGCTCTGCTGACATGGGGGGTGAAGCAGGAAGGCTGAGCCCCCAGCTGCAGCAAACCCTGCTCCACTGACCACCCCTCAGCCAGCACACAGGGAACTGCAGAGCAATTCAAAGCCAGACTCTTGGATACTCGTTGTCATCCTGATATTGTCCGCTGGGAGCCTGAATTCCCAGGGTAATTAACCTCATCATGGCCTGAGCTATCATGCTCAGATTGAGTCCAGCTTGATGGGCACCCACCCAGCTGCCATTGCTCACAGCAAGGGTACAGCCCCACCAGCCCAAATCCCATCCCAACCCCAGGGCTGCAGATACAGATCCCAGCCCTTGACATTACCATCGTGATCCCAAGGCTCCAGACATCTGACTTCACATTGTAGCCCTTCTGGTTCAGCTCAGGGTTTATTCTTTCTGGCTGTAACAGCAAAATGGGAGATGTTAACACTCCTGTTTTCCCAGTGCAAACCCCACAGAGCAAACATCTGGCTCCAAAAGCCAGGCTGGGTGGATTCCCCTGGCTCATGTCCCCAGGGAGGCAGGGTCTGAGGTTAAATCTAGAACTGATGAAAGCCACATCTTGCTCCACACAACTCACATCAATTCCCCTCTTTGCAGGAGAATGAGACTTGCACGATCCCTGCCTCAGGAGCACACGCTTCCCACATGAATGCCACAGATGGCAAAGGGAAATTCATACTGACTTGAGGATGAAATGAAAGGACCCTGCCAAGAAAAGCCTCAGCACTTTCTATCCAACAAGAAGCAGTGCCACAACCAGCACCAGCCAGTTTTGTATCCTTCTGCAAATGGAAGGGGGAGAGGAAGAGTTGCTGTGGGATTAACACACAGAGCTGGGCTTTACAGGGAGTGTGATCCCACCCTTGGAGGCTCTGCTGAGTCAGGGAGACCAGAGCACTCTCGAGTGGCTTTTATCTCAGGGTGGAGGTGGAACAGACTGATTTCTAAACAGCAGCCTCTTAGAAGCACAGGGCTGCACAGGGTTGCACTTACAGCCATGTAGGGTTTGCAGCCAGCATCCATGGTCTTGGCAACAGAGTCCACCAAGTAGCCACTGATCCCAAAGTCGCACATCTTCACGTGTCCCTCCTTGTTGATCAGTACATTGGAAGGTTTCACATCTAAGAGGAAATACAAGAGGGCAAACTGGGCATTTGCAGGGGTATTGAAGAGTCTGATACAAGACAGGCAATTCCCTGCAGGCCTGGGAGGGACCAGGCAGGCCCCGACACAAGGGAAGGGAGACAAAACCCCACCAGTTTTATTTCAATAAAAATTGTTTGCAGGTAAATTACAGCCATGTCCTTCAGGGAGAACAAGTCCCCTCTCTCCAACCAGGCAGGTAAAAAGGTTGAAATAAAATGCTGAGGAGTTAATCCCCAGCTCCCCAGGAGAGATTTATGTGCCCAGCATAGCCTTAAAAGCAGAACTCTACCAAATCTTCAGGACAGTTTGTCTCATGCACATCACGATCTGTCCACAACTACACAAGGGACTACACCAGGATGGAGAGCAGGACCTGGGTGTTACAATTCCCATCTGTGATTTTTTAAGGAGTCCTTCAGCCCTCATTTTGCTAAAACTACCCAGCCAGGAGGATTTGGGGATTTTATCTCCAAGAGCTGCCTTCAAGGCACTTCTGTACTCCAAGAGGGACAGAGATGCTCATAAGATACAGGTAGTGAGGAATTCTGTTGTTACTTTCAACCCTTCATCTGGAAAGGATGAAGAGAACAACATCCTGCAAGAAGGGATGCAGCTCAGGAACAAGCATCTAGATCTGTTCACCACAGTCCTAAGCACCAGCAGATTCCACTTTAGGCACCCCAGAGGGACACACCACACCTGGGAAGGAGTCCTCCCCTAGCTTATATCAAGGTTAGATCTTGAGCCACACTCCACTAACCCCTTCCAGCATTTACCTCTATGGATTACAGACAGTTTACTGTGCAGGTGCTCCAGAGCTCGTACAATCTGGGGACAAACAGAGTGAAAAAGCACCCATCAGTCACACACAGCAGCAGCAGCCTCTCACTGCAAACACACCACAGGCCTCAGGAGAGGCCTCCAACAGGCTCAGGGGATGCACAAACCCATGTAAGAACCCTAGAGCCACTCACAGACACAGCCATTTTCCCCAAAATGTCTTCAGGGATGGTTTTCTTCTTCTCCAGTACTTTCTTGTAGAATTTATCTAGGGAGGTGTCCATGAGTTCCATGCAGATCCACACATCACCCTGTGGATGGAGAGAAAGCAGTTGAGAGGGAATTCCCTGGAAACCCATGGGAGCTAAAGAGCTGGGCTGAAGAACACAGAGGTGTTTGGGGACAGTTTGGTGCCTCCAGCGTAATCCCAAGGCCCCAGGTGCCCACCAGGTCAGTACCTCACGGAAGAGGGCTCCATAGAAGGTGACTGTGTAGAAGCAGTCAACTGTCCTCATGGAGATGTCCAGGTCCATCAACAACCTCTTCTGCTCCTGCGTGTTCACAGTGGCTCGAATCCTCTGTGACAAATATGAAAGAAAAAGGTTTGGTGTAGGTGGGGTAACACCATCATCCCCCAGCCTGACTCAGGACCTGCAGTTCTGGGGCCAGGGCAAGTGCTTTATCCTTATTTTGCAGCCAGCAGCACGCAGGAGGAGACGCCCAGATTGCCTCTGCCAGGCAGAACCTTAACAAATGCCAGACTCTTGGCACACTCTGCAGCGGATGCAGGGCCAGGCCAGCAGCCTGGACAGGCACTCTGACATCCCAACCTTGCACTGCAGGCACCAATCCTGGATTTCCAAGCCTGTTATCAATCCCACCGTGCCCAGCCAGTATCAGCGCAGACCCTTCACCAGCCAAACCACACCAGGAACACCAGAGGCTGCCCAACCCAGATAAGCCCATCCCCACTTTGCCACAACCAGTGGAGCTCAGCAGTTCCTCTGCTGCCTTGGAGCTGCCCACCCTGATCCCCACCCTGCTCAGGTGTCCTCACCTTCACGGCCATGATGGTGCCGCTCTGCGCGTGCCGGACCTTCTCCACCACGCCGTAGGCCCCACGGCCCAGCTCCGAAATGGCCACCAAGTCATCAGCTTCCACCTCGAAGTTCTTTAGGAAGAGAGGACAAAATTACATCAGGGACAAGCACATTTATCAACAAGGACATCAGCAACACTTTCAGCTCACTCTGCAGAGCATTTCAAACAATGGTACCTACAGGACTCCAGAGGCACCACACTTGGAGAAGATGGGGGTATTTTTGGCTCTGTTGAATCACAGTCCAAACCCTCTCACCCCACACTCACCAGGGCTCATTTAATTCCCCCTCTGCAGCTGGAGATCAAGACTTTCATCCTTTAAGCCCAGGGAACGTTGCCACTAAAAAGGGCACCAAAGGTTGGTGCCTCTCTGCCTGCTGGGGATTACCCACACAAGGGTATTTCTGCAGTTGCTGCACTATTTGCAGGATTTTAACAGCTCCTGTGCCAACACAGGAGCTGTCAGGAGCCTCTAGCACAGCTCCAAACCCCTGTGTGCAGCCAGGAGTCCCTCACCTCTTCCCACATCCCAAAAATCATCAGTCACAAATACACCTGTGAGTGTCTAGTAACACCTGTGCAAAGCCTCTCTCTGAGGGGATGCACACAGCAACTCCATTTCTAATTATCAGCAAGTTCAAACAGGTTTTACCTGCTTTCAATACTTTCTCCTACCACCAAAAAGCTGCCAGCAAGGTAGAACCTGAGTTCACACCAAGAAAACAACTATGTAAGTATTGCTTCAAGCTGGGACAAAACCATGGCCAGTGCTCACTCCAGCGAGTGCCTGACACAGCAGGGAGCCAGCGAGCTCCTGCACAACCCACAAACAAGTTTCCCTAAAGACATGTTCCCCTGTAATTGCTGGCTCTGCTGGGCAGGGCACGAACCAAGTGAGACACAGACTATTTTTGGATGCTGCATTCATCACTCCTAATAAGTCACAGGCCTCCTTTTAGCAAGGCTTTATCCAGCCTCCAGTTTTCCTCCGGTCTCAGGGAACGAAAATAATACCAGGATGCCAAAGTGCCCCAGTGGCCACAAAGGCAGCGAGGGTGGGAAACAAGCACAGCACAGCTCCGGATACGGTGCCTGCAAGCTACGCCCTGAGCGGGGAGAGCGGAAACGGCCTCTGGCGTGGAGGAGCCAGGCTGGGAGATGTGGCTGCCAGGCCAGCACTGTCCCCTCCGCACTGGCCACAGCACAGGCAGCAGCCACCAGCTCTGCCGGACCTTCCTGCCAGCCCCAGCTCCTCTGGTTCCAGCCAGATGTGGCAGGCAGGGAGCGAGGGAGAGCTGTGCCTGAGCTCAGCACTGAGCCATGCTCTGCCCAGCACAGGAAGGTGCCGGCCCTTTCCTGGGCAGGACGCGGATCCTGAAATGAGGAGAGCAGGGCTGAGGGGACATGTCCGACCTCCCACCCGCAGCAGCTGGCAGAGGAGCAGTGCGGGCTCGCGGGGGCCTCCAGGAAGGATCTGGTGGTGCTTTTCGGACACGTGTTCTGCAGTTGTTCCAGGTTATTGTGTTTTTCCTTTCCTGGCATTTGCCCTGAGGCTTCCCCAGAAGCTGGCGGTTCCCAGCACGCTCCAGGAACCAGCACTGCCCTGCCCAGCAACAAGAGGTGATGGATGCACCCATGGAGCCAGCCATTTCCCTCCCAGGACAATGGGATGCACAGCATGGCCTGTGCAGATCCCATGGACACGAGGTCACCACCCACCCCCACTCCTAAAGCTGGACTTCTGCCCAAGTCCTCTTCTCTATCATGTCACTCTAAAATACCCAGAACCAGACTCTTCCTGCAACCACTGGAGCAGGCAAGGAAGTTACTCTACAGAGTTTTCCCTAAGCTGCAGCACTGTCCCCTCACACACACCATGCCCAGGCTGTCACAGAGAGCATCCCTCTCAAGAGTTCTTGCTACACACAGGCCCAGAAAACAGCACAGGCAGCAGGACTGCTCCCTGGACCCAGCCAAAGCTTCCACTCCTCTCCCCTAATCCTTGCACTGAGGCCAAAGGACCCAGATCCCATCAGCCAAGCCACCTCCCAACCTGGAAGGGTCTAGATATAGGGCTAATCCAATGCAGGGTATTTTTAGCTCATTTGCAAACAGCTTCTGCAGCTCCAAGAGAGCCCATAACAAGAGAACGAAATAAAAGAGAGACAGTGGCTATTTCTAGCAGTGTTTTTCATCAGGTCACTAGGAAAGACTTTGGAGAACCAGAGAGAAGCTTTGTGCCCAGCTTCTCCTGGGCCTCAGGCAGCAACAGACCTGTGGGTAGGTAGGATAAAGGGACTTTGTTTGGGGCAGTCTGTGAGCTTGGTGTGGCCACCCTGGTTTAGGGCAGATGGGCTGGGTCATCAGAGAATGGTTTAGATTGGAAGGGACCTTAAAAATCATCCGGTGCCAACCCCCTGCCATGGGCAGGGACAAATTCCACTATCCCAGGTCACTCCAAGCCATGTCCAACCTGGCCTTGGACACTTCCAGGATGGGGCAGCCACAGTTTCTCTCTGTCCATTCAGACCAAGGTGGCTCGTGGGGCTGTCAAGAGACCACTGTAATCATCCACTATGGACAGAACTGCCCACATGGCCTTTGATGGCACCCACCTGCCTCCTGCAGGCAGGAGAGCCCAGCCAGCGAGAGCACAGGCTCAGGGATGAGCCATCTTACAGGTGAGGTGACACATTCAGCTCCCCAACAGTCACTGATCTAAATACACATGGACACCCTACTGCTCCATAGGGAAAAGGTCCTGCTGTGGGATGTCCCATCCCTGCAAAGTTGCATCCCGTGAGGCTACACTCCTGATCTAACAGGTTGCAAGGCACAATCCACAGAGCTCTCCATGCCCAGGGAAAACAAATTGGGAAGCAAGCAAAAAGAAAAATCCCACTGACACGTACTTTATCTCCGATGGTAATGAACGCCCTGGAGTCCAAGTTCCTCGGGGGCCTGCAAGAAAAGAGACAGAATCAGGAGAAAGCCCAGCTTCATTCACCCTCTTGGCCAGAGCCAGGTTTCACATTCCTTTGAGCACTTTCAGCCACTGCTTTCCCCTGCTGTGCCTCGTCGTGGGTTCCAACCAGCCCCCTCCAAACACCCACAAATGCTTTAAATCGTGCCAGTAACACCTCACCCCACACCCACAAGGCACAGTGAGAACCCTGGGGAGTCAGCCAGGTGAGACATGCACCAAACCACCAGGCTGTGAAACCATTCCTGCTCGGGAGAGGAGCCCGAGGAGCCGAGAGTGACGGGATGAGACGTTTCTGTGGCACAGCAGCTCAGCTGTCATGTTTTGACAGGCAGGTGTTGTAACAGCACAGCCACACAGCCCAAAACGCACGCGAGGGAACAACAGGTAATTCCTCCCCTCTGAGTCACTTGTGTACACTCTGCTGCCTGTTCCAGGCAGGCAGAGCAGGCAGCACTTCAGTGTCACCCCTCTGCACAACACCAGGCAGGCAAAAGTTATCTTTTATGGCTTTTTTCCTCATTGCTGCCCACTTCCCATTATGGGCAGCACGGTACTTTTAGAGCCATCATGAGAGTTCTGCCCCTGCCCCTCGTGCCTCACTCCTGGGCTCTCCCCATCCCCTGGGAGCTTCTAAGAGCAGAGATTGCCCAACTGGCTTAGTCTCAATTCCCATCAGAGCAGCCTCCAGCTTCAAGGAAGTACTCTGGGCTCTGAGCAAAAGCCTTGCACTGCGCAAATATTTGCACTGCAGCTTAAAAAGCAGGGAGAAAAGGAGCTGTGGACAGCTTGCACCAGCCTCTGGGCATGCAAAGCCCTGTAGACTCCAGCATGAGGCCTTCTCCAGGGGAAGTTCAAACTCTGGCAGGAGCAGAGACAAATGTGCCCATGGGGGAAGGAGGTGGCTGTCACACGCAGGGCAGGGCTGTGCAAGGCTGCACAGCATCAGTGGGGGAGTTCCTCTGCCTCCCCCTTTCCTGGGGTTTTCAGCAGTGATAGTTCTCTTTTGGGGATTCCACTGCTCTCCTGGAGCTGGGAGAGTTCTCTAGAACAGGTTTCTGGAGCAAACAAGGTTCAGCAGTGGCGATGCAGCCCAAAGTGTTTTGGAAGAGCACCATGGAAGTGGAATTTCAGCCATCTGCTCTTTGTCAAACCAAGCACTGTTACCCTGGGCTCTCCCCCATGGCATAACAAGCATCAGCAGCTTGAAGCAAACAGGGCAGGGAGAAATTCCAGTGCCCTGAGATACTGCTGGGCACTGGCCCCGGCAGCAAACAGCACAACAGTGCAAAATGTCTGTGTCCTCCTTGTAGCAGGGTAAGGAGCTGCAAGCAACTCAAACTAATCCTGATACTCAGGTCATGTAAAGCACTCCCCAACTTTTGTGCCTCTGGCTTCTGTCGTGGTCCACCTACCATCACCTCTTCTCTTCCTCTCCACTAAAGTTCTTCCCCTCTTCTTCCCTCAGGCAGATTCGCTCTCTCTACCACATCTCTGCCCTTTGGCATCAGCAGAGCTGTGGCAGAAAGACTAAGAAGAGCTTCCCAGAGGATTCTGAGTCTTTGCCTTTAGGACATTTCAAATCAAACAGGCACCTCCCAGAGAGACACACGCTGCGCACGTGTCTGCACACACATGTGCAATTCCTTCTCATCACCCACAAGCTACAGCTTACAAGAAAAGAATAACTATGCTGATTTTGGGAGGTCTTCACAGGCCATTCCTCTTGAGGAAGTGCCAAATCCAGCTCTGGAGAACCTCTTTAAGCAGCAGAGATACTTACGTTGTGTTGGCAGCGGGTGGTTTGATGGGGACACATGTTATCCTCAGATCCCGTTTCTTCTTGCCTTTCACTGGAAGAGAAGGTGCACACATGAGCAAATGGATTGTTGCTTTTTTCCTTCAAGCATCCTCTTCCCAGCAGCCACTAGGCAGGGAATGCAGGGCTTGGACCCCTCACCATGGTCAGCAAAATGCCAAGAAGGTCACAGTGACCACTTGCCCAGAACTTCAGGCAAGAGCCAGAAGCACAGATGGGTCTCAACGTCACTGTAAAGCATTTCTCTGTAGAAATAGCCAAGGGTGCACTAACAGACCATTTTCCAGGTCTTGCAGCCAAGCACTGTACCCCAAAAATGCTATTTACCCTTCATGGCCATTAACAGTCCCCTCTCTTTGGTGGGATTTAAACCCTTTCTGGGGTTAAAGCTGCGATTTCTGCTGGGCACTTACCTGGTTTGTGTGGCTCCAAGGATCCTTTGGAATCTGAAAGAGAGAAACGAGACACCAGCTCAGCCTTCATGCTGCAGGCAAAACATATAGCAGCCCTGTATCCCTCATGGCTCATGGACCCAGGAGAGCTCCAGGAGAGGGAGGCAGCTGGGCTTTGGGAGTGCAGCCAAGCCTGGCCCCATCCCTGTTTCTCCAGCCACAAGAGGTCCCCATGCCATTAGTGATGTACAGGGTTCCCAAAAACGCTCCCTGTCCAGAGGCTCCTTGGGCCCAGGGCCCCAGCTCCAGCCCCGCCTTCCTGGGAAGAGCCAGCGTTGGATCTGGCACGGAGGGCAATGACCACCAGACATCCAGCAAAAGCAAGGGGTTAGTCCCAGCAGGAGAGGGGACACCCCATCCACAACAAATGGAAAACAGGGAAAAAACAGACATGAGCTGATTGTCAGCGATCAGTGAACCCCTCAGAAATCCAGGCTTGCACAGGCTGAGGCGCCAGGACAAGGCACCAGGCGTGACTGGCAAGAGGATGCTCTTGTCCCTCTCCTCCCAACTCCAAACAGCTCTGAGATAACAACACCCACTACTACAGAGGGAAACAGGGCTCGGGCAGGGCCAGGACAGGCCAGAAACCTGCAGGTGAAAATTCCATCCCAGCTCCCTGGGAAAATAAACTGACCCCAAGGGGCTGAAGTGCTGCAGCTGAGAGCATCGAGGTCCTGATCCCCCCAGGAGAGACAAGGGGGCAGCTGCACTTTGCAGCTAAAGATGCTTCTGGCTGCACAGAGCTGGAAGATCAATTAGAAAGCAGGAACATCAAGGTGTGCTCCAGGCACGGGGCTGGGAGCAGACAGCTCAGCGTGGCCTTGGACAGCCTTTCAAAACAGCTCCTACCTGCCTGGCTGCTGGGAGCAGGCATGTGGACAAAGTCCAGCACTCCAAAGGCTGCCAGAGAAGGGAGGGGAGAGGCAAGGAGCTGGAATTTCAGCAGGAGACACAGCACTGTGCAAGAGCTCCTGCAGCAGGACAGAAAGGTGACACGTGCCCAACATGTCCCCAGCACTGACAGCCCCCATGCCAGCTCCAAGAAAACAGGTGCCTGGAACTCACTTTTCCTGCCTTGTCCTTCCCCAAATGCAAATCTCACTGAGGTTGCAGGTTAAAGCTGGTCTGCAACACACTGCAAAGGTCCCAGCTGCAGGACCAGCAGCATCCCCTCCCGCTGAGGGAATCAGCACGGATCAGTCCATGCCCCCATCTTATCTGCCACTTTTCCTGCATCAGAGCTGGCCCATCAGCTCCAAGACCAGCACAGTTTCCATGATGTGAACTTCCAGCTCAGTGAAACCAGCCAACAAGCCACCCCACCCCAAACCGATCCCACTTGGATAGAAACCACCTGACCATGTCAGAGCAATCACAAGTTCTAATTTGTGAGCCTGCAGAGTTTCCCTTCCCCATCGCTCACCCAGCAGGGCTGGAAGGGGCACTATGAATAGCCCCATACACCCATTGATGGCACTTTGCAAAATACCCAGCTGAGTAACGAGGGCAGCAAACACAAAACGGAGCCAAAGGAAAGATGCTGTCCATGGGTTCAGAAATGCCTCCCCTTCCACTCCCAGCCTCTCACTACTCAGTGTGGGAGGCCACAAACCGAATCTAGAAACTGGGGTCCCCCGAGTCCTTCTGCACTCGGGCAAGCTGGGGAGCTTGCCGTGGGCACCCATCCCATCCCATTCCAGGGGATGGATTTAGCTCCGTGCCGAGCATTTCACCCCCGAGACCTGCTCCAAAACTCAGACTGGTCTCTGCTCCACACACAGCCCCCCCAACAGTTACCAGCCAGACCGCTACACGAAGCCCTGAAATCCCCCCATGCTGGCTGGGATTCTGCTCCATCTGTTTGCTCTCCCTCTCCCCAATTGCCATAGTAACCCTGCAGAGCCGGCACAAAGCGCCTTCTGTGCCACCAGCAGCTCCCCTGGCACCACGGCCGTGACTCACAGGGCAGGAGCAGGGTCCACAGGCGCCCAAGCCAAGCCTTCTGCAGGATGGCCTCAGCCCTTCCTCAGCCCTGGCTGCAGGAGCAAGGCTGGAGGGAGCTGGGAGCACCCACTGTGGGGTTGGGAATCATGGGGTGCGTTGTCCAGTGGAGCCCAAGCTTGCAGGCAGGATTTGCAGCACAGGGACAGCAGGACGGCCAGGAACACGGAGATTCCCTGTTCCAAACCCCCCGCTCCACACAGGAGTCTTTTAATGTGCACTGGCCATGAACTCTGCTGTCACAGGCACCCTGCACACTTCCCTGTACTCCCAAACTACCACCCTTGACTTCCCAGAGCTGGAGTCAGCAACCATCCCCTTCCCAGCCTGTCCTGCCAAGCCCCAAAGAGCATTTCCTAGTTCCAACCTGAAAAAGCACCGATTAAACCGGAGGTATTACACCACCACTCCCCGGCTCTGCCTGCGCCACCTACGACGGGCAGAAAACCCAGCTCAGCCCTTGCCTGCAGGAATAAAATCACCCAGGATGCTGCCTTGCAGCCAGGGAGCTGATGAAGAGATTGGATTCATTTGTTACAGCTCCCCTAAAATTTGCCATGAGATTTCCAGCTCCCAAAGGCTGGCCTGAACTACTCCTTGCTGCAAACTTCTGTCAGTGCTTGTGGCACCAGTGCTTCCACAGCTCCCCAAGGAGAGCCCATGCCCTGTTCAGGGTGAATGAGAGTGCAGGAAAAACTACAGAAGGGAATAAAAAAAAGGGGAAAAAAAGCAAGAAGCAGAAAGGCAGTGGGATGGGCATGACATGACCCTGCAATTCAAGCCTTTCAGTCACAGGGCAGCATTTGCCTTCAGCCCCCACAGGCAGCTGCTGTCAGCTCCTTCCTACTGGAGAGTCCCTGGCACTGTCTCTCCTACACTTGAAACTCAGCACAATCCCTCCCACATTTGGGATCCCAGGAGGGTCAGTGAAGGAGGAATTGCTAGAATGTGCACAACTGCTTATGTCACCTGAAAATCCTGGAAACACTCCAGTTTCCCGGGCACTGGGCCCTTGCAAAAGGGGTGTCTGCAAGCACAAGTTCCCCTCAAGAGATCCCTCCGCAAAGGCCAACAGGCAGCAGCAGGACAAGGCGGTTTGGGGACATGTCCTGGTTATCCCTGCAAGCCCCAGGGCTCTGCTGCCAGCCCCGAGCCCACGGGATGGCAGGGCACCATTCTGGGCACAGGAAAGGGCTGCCAGCCACAGACACACACGGCACAGTGCCCTGCACCCAGGCAGGGGAAAATTAGCTGACAGAAGTTCCTGGTGCGGATGAAATTGCAACCCACGTGATGCTGCAGGCACGTAACTGCATCCTTTATGCTAAGAAAGGAACCATTTCCTCCTAAAGAAAAAAAAAAAGCCCAACAAAATTTTTTCTCATGCTATAACCACCACCAGTTAAGAACCACCAGACATTTCCTGGAACTGCCTAATTCAACACCGGAATCCTCATTTTTGCCACTACCAACTTCAGCCCCATTAAGTTGCACCTCTCCACGGGAGGTTTTTCCTTCCCACTCTGCTGGCGTGGGCGGAGAGAAAGGAACACGACAATCTAAAGAACTGCAAATAAAACTATTTGCCTGAGTCGACCTTTGAAATTAAACCTCACCACTGCTTCCCCAGGGCTCTGGTTGCAGCCCCAGGTGAAGTCCTGGGCACGGGAGGCTGCTCCAAGAGCTACACTGCTTTGTTAGTGCTGGGGGAAATGTTTGGGATGCATCCCGGTTCTCCTCAATCCAAGGAGGAGAGTCCAATGCCATGGATAGGGCAGAAAGCTGCAGGGTGGATTCCAGCCCTGCTGCAACAGAGGAGCTGGAACAAAAAAGCATCAAGGAAAAAAAAAAAAAGAAAAATTTGAGGCAGGGTGCAGAGCAGAGAGGGAAATTTGGGTGCTTGGTCACGAGAGTGAGCTCCCTCACAGGCACACTTTGTGCTGTTTTCCTCTGTTGGGAGTGGAAAAAGCTATCCATGGAAGTGGAAAAAGGGCTCCAACCTGCTGAGAGCCATCACTCATCGTCCTGCCGAGGTCTCGCTGCAGAGGGGCTCCCGCGGGTCAGCACACTCCTCACTTCTGCAAAACTGCCAGCGAGCAGCAGGAAAAAACGACGCTGCAGAAAAAGCCCCTTGCAGCCCCAAAACAGCCTCTCAGCCTGTGCTGAATCAGAGCTCCCGACTGCTGGGGCCGTGGGCACCCACCTTTCCCATGCAACAGGCAGGGGACAACCGCAAAGAGCTGCTGGAAAACCCTGCATCCCAGGAATGCGACTCAAACCGGAGCCAGAAGCCAGCTTTGCCCTCTGCATATTTTCCTTTAGACATGCTAGAATTGATTTTTTTTTTTTTTCTTACAATTAAGATGCCGGAGTTTTAACCCCACACAAAACATGCAACTTTAAAAATAGATCCCCAGCTGCAAAGACCAACCCCCCGCCCAAGCCAGGAGAAACAAAACCGTGTGGATTGACCCCAAAAAGTTACACAGCCCCTTTTAGCACCAAAATCAGTCCTTTACTCTCCCCCACCACGTGTTTTGGAAATTGCAACATCTACCTTGCTTCTTGTCCATGGTTTCCCAGAAATGAAGAGCAGTGCTGGCACGCCTGGCAGAAGAGAGGGATGGGGGCGGACTGGAGGAGGGAGGGGAAAAAATTCCCGCAGGATCCAGCGCACGGCACTTCTTGCAAGCACCGATGATTCTTTTCAGTGGGAATGCATGGCCCAAAGCGCCCGCCGGCTTCACAGAGCCCTCCACGCCCGGTGTCCCCAGATCCCAGGGGTCCCCAAGGCTGGGAGCAGCAGTGAAGGCAAGCAGGGGGAATTGGGGAAGGTAGAGCCGCGTTCCCTCATCGGCAGCTGCCGAGGTTGGCCGGACTCGGCTCCGATTACCCTTGAAAGCTCAACAGTTGTAAAAACTGCAGCAGAGAAATAGCAGGTGACGTCAACAGGAAACTGGTGGGGAGCCAACTCCAGCTCCGGGAGCTGCTGAAGCGCTGGATTGCTACAGTGCATCCCAGTGGGACATGTTCTCTTCCCACAAATTCAACCATTCCAAGCCAGCCTGCAGGCCCAGGCATCCCACCGGAGCAACCCTTGCTCTGGGACAGCCCTGGCACCAACCGGCAGAGCCAAGGGGAGCCCAGGTTCACTGGCTTGGGCACCAAAGGGGTGCTGGGATGGAAAGAGGTCACATTTCATTGTGCTGCAGGTGACATGTTAATTGCTTTGCCACTAACAACTATTACCACAACAAATAGTAGAAATGTTGTTCCATAACAGTGCCAGCACCCAGCTCAGCAGCTATTCCAGGGTGACAACCAAGATGGCATCTCTGGTAGCAAAAATATAAATTGCTGCATGGATTTGGCTGGGAAATAGCGAGGGAGAGTGGGAAAATAAAAGTATTCATTTCTCTGCAAGCACGTGCAAGAAAAGCCATGGCCAAGTATTGCTGCTCTTCCCCTTTCCCTCAAAACCGCTCCAGCAGAAGCCAACGCTGATGTTCCTGATCAAAGCCAGGCTCAGCTCTGACAGGCTGCAGTTTTGTTTTCTATTTCCCTGTCAGCCTGGAGGGGAGATACTGTACCAGCTTCTTTACCTTAAACTAATTATAGAAAATCTACCGGTGCTTTGCTCCTGAGCTCTCTCCCAACTCCAGGCTGTGCCGGACCAGGCACATTTGCAGGCTGAAAAGTCAGAGGTCAAGGTAAACACACATACCAACATAATGAGTGGCTCTAATTTTAAATAGTGTTTATGCAAGCCCCAGAAGGACTGCGGAAGGTATTTTCTCAGGCTCATTTCCACTCCCAGGGTATAGTTTCAGGCACAGATCATCAGCACATAAAGGATGCTGACGCAGGAGCTGCTCTTGCAGATGGCACTGAGAGCCACCAGCACCCGTCCCCAGCACTCCTGGGGAGAGCAGTGCTGTGCTGCCCTCCCATCACTATCTCTATTAACAGCTAATTCCCCTCTCACCCAGACACAGACACACCAAGGATCTCTACAGACACCCACAGAGTCAGAGCTGCTTTGGAGCAGAAAGTCCCTAACCCAGCAGGTGGGATGGGAAACAAGATTTCCTTTGAATTAGTCCCGTTGGGTTTCAGCGCCCGAGGACCAGGGGTGGTGTAAAGCAGAGCTTCTCAACATCTCAAGAGCATCTTAAAAAATAAACAAACAAGAAAAAAAAAAGAGAGAGAGAAGAAACAAAAACAAACCCAACCATCCTTTCAAGTCTCACCATCAGCAGCTCTTACAAAAGTTTGCTGGTGCAGTAGGAATAGCCAGGCCTGGAAAAATGTGCACCGTTTGCCATTAATTATCCAGTTCTTTACAGGGCACAGGTAATCCCAGGGGAACAAAAGGCATTGGGTGTTTCACTGGTGTTAACAAAGTCTCCCCACAAGGATGGGGATGTTCACCCCATAACAGGTGAGGGATACTGGGAGAGCAAGTCCTGGGGGGAATTCACACACTCACCACACAGTCGAGTATGCCAGGGAAGAGCCAGGGACAAGGATGGCTCCCATCCCTCCCAGCAGCCTCCTGCCAGTGGGCTGGCTTGAGTAAGGGGAAGAGCACACCCTCAAAAACAGCAATGAGCTCAAACAGTGCCCTGCCAACGCAGGGCCCCTCTCCCCACCCTTCCCCTGTGGACACACAACCCCTCCCAAGGCCACTTCAGTTAAGGCCGGGTCGCCATCACAGCCAGGGAGTGAAGATGGGGATGAGCTGCTTTGCCATGAACAGCAAAAGTGTCCAATTTGGGGTTGGGAAGGAGCTTTTTATAAGCATGTTTGGGATAGACCACAAAATTAATGACTTCACCTGTCCTGTAAGAAGAGCTGCTGTCTAACCACAGGGACAGGGTGATTTTCATTGAATACTTTATTCCCTCTGATCAGAGAAAAGCCCATGCACCAGCTGGCTGCACTGGCACAGCACCACACTGCCTGATGCCCCCCACATCTCTCCAGGAACTGCAGAAGGTTCCCTGGTCAAGACTGCAATGCAGCCACTGCCCGAAGTCCGGGATGCACTTGCCTTTCCGCCCACAAGGCACACATCCCACAGGAAAACCCCATGTGCCCAAGCCACACACAGGACACACAGCGTGGAAACTGTTTAAAAATAGAGCCTTTGAACTGCATCCAGTTGGAAAGGGAACAGGGTTATCTTTCTCATCCCCTTAGATGGGGCTTGAGATCGTCCATGGTTGGGGACAATCAATCATTGCATCACACAGGACTCAAGCAGAACAGGAAGGATGTCACACCCACAGTGCCACCAGCTCTGGATGAGACTGTGCAAGGGAGAAAGGATGTGACCTCCTGGTGCCCAACGAGGAATTTGGGGATGGGCACTCTAGCCAGAGTCTCTGACAAACAGAGGCATTGGCACAGCCACCTCTGGGGCTCACAGCCACACCCGGGCTCTGTGCACCCGCCAGATAACACCGAGGCTCTGCCAGCAGCGCCAGGAGGATGTCACCGCCCAGCCACATTCCAGCTGTATTTTTACATTACCTGCACAACCTCGAGGGCTGGAAAAAATGTTTGATTTTGTCCCCATGTGTCAGCCTGCTCTCACCCAGCCCCATGACAATGGAACACACAGGCTCCACTCTGAGAACCCACATGTGACCAGAGGCCAGACACCCCTCAGGAAGCTGAAAAGCCCCATCTGGCTGACACTCACACAGTGACATTACAGGACACACCATATACATGCCCAGAGTTGAGGCGCTTTGCACTAGAGCTTGTGCAAAACCCCTGTGCAAAGGTGGTGACAGTCACAGGGGCACCTATTGGGAGCAGGCACTGAGCTGGGGTGCAGGCAGAGCATCCTCTGGGATGGGCACTGCCTCCTTTGCATCCTTCACTCCAACCAGGTTTTCCCCAAAAAAAAGCAGTGGCTGAGGCTGCACCTCTTGAAAGCTCAGCTTTATCATGAGACAAAGATCTGGAAGGATTCCCAGCCCTCAGGTTGTCAGGAGAAGGCAAAGGAGACAATGCTTAGAGAAAAGCAAAGAACACACTAGGAAAAAAAAAAATAGAGGAAAAGGAAGAGGCAGAAGCATCATCACCTGTGCCCATCTCCTTGCCAGCATCACTCCTTCCTTTGATTTCTCACTCCATAAGCAAAGCCATGAAAAAAATAAAATCTATTTGGAATTGATGTGACTGGCTAGTGACAGTTTCCTGACGAGAGAGAAAACTCAAACTGCCCTTGGAATAGATCTGCTTGACAGGAGGCACAGTGGGAAAGGGAATAGTCTGGCTTTGTAATTGTCAGCAGTAACTCCACTCCAGCGTCAATAGACGCTTTTTCTATCCAAACTGGCATCATTCAAGCACTTCCAGGTGTCCTCCCCAAAACCTTGTAAACTTATCAAGGGAGCAAAGTATTCCCCTCTCTGCTTCTCTAGGAAAAAACCAGATTTCTACCATCCTCCCTCCAATTTACTCTGGGCAGGGATAGAGTGATGTCACCTCAGCAAATGATGTAAGAGAGCAGGCACCTACTATGAAAATGGAATTTATGGAGGAGAAAAAAAAACCCTTCAGATTCACAGCTGCATGCTCTGGGAGAGGGGCAGAAACAAGACACTGACCCAGGTGCTTCCCTGGCCCAAAGACTGCAGGCAGGGCTTTCAAGAGCAGCATCTGCACTGGGGAAAAGGCCAAGCAGCTGCTCAGAGGGTTCACAGTGACATTATTCCCTGGGGACCTGGAATGCTTTCCCACTCCCAGGGTGCCACCACAGCTCAGGGGGACAAAGCCTGTGCATCTTCAGAGGAAAACATCTGACCTCCAGCACTGACCCAGCACCACATCTCTGGGGTGCAGGAGCAGAGAAAACCTTGGATTATTTCCTTTGGAGCAGGGTGCTGTTCCAGCAACTTACAGAAAGCAGCAGGCAAGTGCTGCAGTACAATTCCCTGTTTCCTGCTGTCCCACACCAATTCTTTGCTCATTTTGATGTATATTCAGTGCCATCCCTTTTCCCTGCCTCTCTGCTGCAGGGAACCAGGCAGAAGACACAAATAAAAAGGGAGAGCTCAGCCCCAACAAGCTGGACCTGCAGCCTCTTTTCCTGGCATTAAGCACACCATGGCCCACACCATGTACCTCCTGCTCTCCCTCCCATTGCTGCTCCTCTGCCCCAAAGGACAGACTACATCCACATTCCCAGAACAAATCCCATGTCCAGCTGGTCCATGAGAAGTCACCTGCAAACACTTCTCTCCTTTGTTCCCTCACACTCCCTGCTGCAAAGCTTAAAAACTGCTCTCTCAGTTAAAGGCTGCACCACCAGCACACTGCCAGCCCTACTGCCCAGCATCACCCTGCACTGTCCTCCCTCTCCAGGCTCTTATCAAAGGCTGTACCAGCTCTGTATGGGGAAAACACTTATTTTGTGGTGGATTTGCCCAGTACCCACAGGGCAGCTTTGATTCATAGCAAGGAAAAGCAGGGGCTCCACAGGAAGCGTGCCCACAGCTCAGCGGTGTTTTGCCACCAAGGTCCCACGTGGCCCCAGCAGGAAGGGCACAGCTGCCCCTCTGGGTGGGATTGATCTTCTTTCCCCTCCTTCTGTCACTGTCTCATATCCACCTATCACCCTGCACTTTTTCCAGTGTTCAGGGAAGTGAGAGTTGCAGGCTTTTCCTAGTAAAGGCAGATTAAAGAGCTGCCTCTCCCTCCCAGGAAGCCAGAGGTCTCCACAGCCGGGCTGGTCCCGACGCATCCGGCTCCCATCCCAGCTCAAGAGCTCGCAGTCACTCAGTGCAGCTCAGCCTGCAGCTCTCTTCGGGCACATTCAGGGCTTCCAAGAATAATTTCCATTTGAATAAGAGATAATCAATTCTTAAGAATCCCCTTTCTCCCGGAAGAACGAGCCTCACATCCGTGTTTTGGGGAAAGAAGCAATGCTCTCTATGCAGAGTGACGCGGAGATGAGCTGGAAGGAGATATATGAAACATCAAACCTGTTTGAAATCAAGGGAAACACACCCCAGCTCCTGTCCCTGGGATGGTTACACACAGTTTTCCTCACTGAGGGGGGCTGTAACCCACAGTTACCGAACACAAAACTCTTTGTGGATCCAAAATTAAGGGTAAACTCTTGCAGCTATCTGGAACATACACAAAGACATCGCACCTACAGGGGAGCTGCTGGAGGAAAAGCGGAGTGGTTTACGAGCGCTCTAGCACAGCACACACCAGGCTGATAAGAATTATAAATTCACGCACAATTTCTGCTTGGTTATTTCTGGAGGCACCTCCTCCAGCCCCCGCTTCACTCTCACCACTCTTCAAGAAACCAGGCAGGGACAGGTGTAATTAATACCTGCAAAAAGCTGCTCTTGGGTAAGAAAGCAACATCTGCAGAGCACAAGAGGCAGCCCCAGCACAGCCCAGCCCTGCAGGTATCCTGGGCTCCGAGGACAACCCCAGCCCTGGCTGGCACCAGTCATCATCCTCTGGCACCTGGTGCTCACCTCTGATGCTCAAGGATGATGCTCACAGCCAAACAATGCTCACAGGGATCAATCAAAAACCTGAGGGAAACGGGCTGCAGATGCTAACAGAGTGAACACAGGGAGCTGTACAAGCAGATCATCTAAAACACCCACCACATCCCTCTTTTTTAGCAGCCTCAAAGCAGTGTGGAGCTGCTCCCAGACTTAAGGAAAACAGGTGCTGCCAAAGACAGACAGAGCTTGGCACAGGGGCTGGTCAGGTCCAGGCTGGTCCTACGGCAGCATCACCACCCACCTCCCACCCACCAGCACCTTCATCCTTCTTTCGCCACAATTACATCATTTTTTTTTTTACTGACCACCACAGGGGTGGCAGTCAGCACCACGGGTCAAACAGGTGAGGATTTGGCACAGGGTGGAAGATTTTAGTTCTGGGGAGACCAGGGAAACCTCAGAAGTCAGCTGAGCACACGTGCACACAAACAAAGGTGTCTCACACTGCCCTGCCCCGTGCCAGCAGGGATTTTCTGGGAGTTTTACAAACAGGCACGTGGGGCTGGGCCTGTCACCTACCCCCGAGCACCTTTCAGAGGTGTTTGGAAGATGACAAAGAGCAGCCAAAGCCACGTATCAGCACGAGATCATCTCAGCTTTGGCTGGGGTGCAACTTGGCAGCACGTCAGGAGAGAAACCAAGAGGTCCAGAGCGGCAGGGGATTTTGAACTATGCAGAGCAGCTTTCTTCAAAAGCTCTGACCATGAGCACATCTGGCCCTCAGCAGAAGAGCCACGTCATTTCTAGTGACGAGCTGCAAAGACATCCTCATGTCTGCAGCACAACACACCCCTGCAGCCATGCCCATAACGTTCAGGGCTGATTCAGAGGGGCCATCCCAAGGGCTGCACACTTTGCTGCTCCATCATCTCCCTCTCAAGCCTCAACTTTCCAACTCCCACACCAAGTAAACCAAGATCTTCATGCCACAGCAAAAAATTCCTCCATCGTGCAGCATGTTTGCCCTTCACCACCTTGAACAGGAAACAGTCTCCTGCAGGGAGGGATGAGTGCAGCAAGAGGGAACATCTGCTCCAGCTGTGCCAAACGCCCTCAGCCAGTGGGGTCAGGATGCTGCCATCTCCAAGCTGCTGTTAATACACACCAGTGAAGACATCCACGGCACCCAGCCCACTGCAGCCAACCCCTGCAGCACCGCCAGGCTGCTACGTCAGTCGTCCCCACAAGACCCCAGCTAGGAGGGAATTCACACACACACACCACAAAGCAGTTTCTAACTGGCCTGCAAGCCCAGACAAGCTGACACACCCTAGATAACCCCGTCATCCTCCCCTAAACCACCCCCAGCCCATCCACGTAACCAGCCCTGCGTGTTTATGATCTGTCAGACACATGACTGTCACCTGCCAGGCCCTGCAGGACAACTTCTTCCCCTCCTGTCCCTCTGCCCTGCACTGCTGGTCCCCTCCACACCCATCACCAATGGATGCTAAGGGAGGATGTGGCTCTTGGCACCACCAAAGAGATGCTGGCAGGACCCCATCCCAGCTGCAGAGATTTATGGATTCCTTATGAGAAACCTCCAAGACGTTTACAAATTAAATACAAGCATTAAAAGCTGCTTTTACATTTCCTAAAAAGGCACTATCATGGCAGGAGAAGAGGCAGCAGGGATGAATACTGGTGACAAGGGGCACTTGGTGCTCAACAGGCAGATGCCAGGGAGAAAAGGGTCCCAGCCATTCCCAGAGAGATCCATCAGACAAAAGCAGCTTGACTGAGGCCAGTGCCAAACCACAGCTAAGGTTAGCAGCCTCTGATGGGAAATTACTTGTATCGAGCACTCTGGAGGTTTCTTCCTTTCCAAACCCAGATTTGTCTTTGGTCGTGGTAAGAGGGGAGGAAGGGTGAATGCTCCACAAACAACTTCTGGTAAATGTTGTCTCCTCCTCATCCTGTCTCCTCTTACACTCAAGTTATGTTTTTAGTGGAAATTTATCTTTTAATTTTCTTTTTTAATAATTTCAGTTGAAATTATGAAATTAAGGCTTAGAGCACAGTACAGATCAACTCAGCAGTGCCCCTCCCTGGGCACAGTGCAGGCAAGAGGACGGAGGCTGTGGCAGCTCAGTGGGTGCTGGAGAGGATCCACCTCACCCTCACCTTCACCCCACTGCAGGTCCTCAGCACGAGGCAATATGATTTCCTTCCTCTCCTACCCACTGGGACCCCCAAATCCTGCCCTTCCCCTTGGGCACACTGTAACCCACCCCATTCCACACAAGCAGCTTCTCTACTCCACCTTTCTGCTGGGCAGAGAAATGGGTGCAAGAGAAAGGAGCACACAGGGGGAGCCTGTCCCGGCTCCAGAAAAGGGAGCAGACTCAGATCCACTGCAAACTGAGACCCACTGGGGCGACAAGGCAGCACTGTGACATCCGAGACTGCTGCAGTTGTGCCCAGTAATTCCAGTGTTCCTTGAGACAATGAACATTGGGACTCACAAAGCTGCCACAGCACCACTGCAGCATTGCCCCCACACAGATAAGGGGCTGGGGGGAGATGGAATATCTCCCAGGTGGAAAAAAACAACAGAAACTTCCAGTTTCCATCATTAAAAAAAAAAAAAAAATCTTCTCTGCCCTTTCCCCCACTCCAAATTCCTGACTAACACTTGACCTGTGCTACAGAGGTTTGTCAGCAAGAGGCAGTAGGTAGATCCAGCTCTGTACGTACCCACAAGCCATCCTGAGTCATGCCAGTAAAACCCCAAACTTTTTGTTGATAGAGTAAAATCACCTCCCCAGCCAACCAAAGTTCCTCTCCCAGCTCTTTCCCTAGCAAACAGCCAGCCCAGGCTGTGCCTTATTAACCAACACAAGCAAAAACCATCTTCTGTCCAAAATCCCACAGAGCCCCACATCTGCAGAGGTGTCATTTTGAGCCACAAAATCACCAGCACCAGAAAGCTGCTCCCAAAGGGAACCTCTACAAAGTACAGATGAGTTTCCTCCAGCAACAACCACCTTTGCAAATAACAGGGGCAAACAAACTCCAGCTCAGCCCAGGACCACAAACCAGAGCTGGAAAATAAAGGGATCAGCCTTCAGCAGGATTCATTATCCACTAAAAGAAAAGCAGGGAAGCATCCCTCCAGGGAGGGAAATGGATTGCTGAGGCACAGCTAAATATTTATCACGTCCAGCAGGATATTTTCCACATGCCCACCATTATGCCAGCAGAGGAGTAAGGCAGGAGCAAAGTGCTGTGTTTTCTCTAGGATCATTAGAATTAATTGGATTTGAGCTCCATGATGCTTCAACTAGAATGAAATAATGGCTCCATGGGATCAGAGCTCCCACCCCTCCAACCACTCACACCCAAGCCAAAGTCCTGCTTCTGCAGGTCATGACCCACACGTGTACTTTTGGCAGAGATGCCTTTTTGGGGGAGATGGCAGCAGGAAAAGTGTGAATGGCAGACGAGACAGTGCTGGATTCACAGACTGAATTGCATAACAGCAGTGTGCTCCCACGGAGGGCACGGCCAGGACATGGCAGGGACACGTCCCCACCACTTATTTACCCACCCAGAATAGATGGGCCACGAGAACAAGCACCAGTTCATTCCCAGGTCTTGGCGTTTCTCACTGCTGATTTTTCCAAGCTTCTGTGGCAAAGGAGAGCTGCCTCCCCAGAGGCACAGCCTGGCTCCAGACAGATCCTGATCCCTCTCCCCACCAGCACCTCTATTCCCAAAGGACAATCTCCCTGCTGAGGAAAACCACTTGCTTTTGAATTACTGGGGGAGGTCAAGCAGGTCTTCCCCCTCCAGATCCCATCCATGAACACACCCTCCTTCCCTCCCCACAGCATCTTCTCCCAGCAAACTCCACGATTTTGGGGAGCAACTCTTTCCCCACCGGCATGTTCCTGCCTGTCCCTCCAGGAGGGGCTTCCCAGGCATCAGGGGCCACCCAAGTCACAGCCAACAGCCCCAGTGATGGGCACAGGGATTTTTCACATGCAGGGCAGACAGAAGATACTATACCTTGAGGCCCAGGGAAAAGGCAACAGCCTGGATTTGTACCCCAGAGTCTCAAACCTTGCACCCTCCACTGTGTTTCTGCGCCCACCCAAAGGCTGCAAATTCCCTGAGGCTTCATCCCCTCCTGCTTTAACCTCTGGGATACAGCACCCTCCCTGCACAGCATCCATTCACTGAAAAAGGTGCAGACTTTGCTGGGAAATCACCCCCAGGCCCAGCCACATGCTGCAAGCTGCAGCCAGAGGCCGTCCCTTGCAAAGCTCTGCAAGGACACAGGACAGCTCCAAAGCTTTGCTCCCAATTCCTTCCTACAGTGCCACCCATTCCATTAGACACAGCTCGAGGGAACTTTGGTGACCTGAGAAAACAGGGAGTTTTTGCATATATGAGTAAACATCAGCCTTGACAGTTGCAAGATAGCACAAGAGACATTCTCCCACATACAAGATCCTGCGAGATAACTTGGATCAAGCAGACAGGAGCAATGGGAAGAGGAAGAAAGAAAGCCGAAATCCTCCCTAAGCTCCACACAATCCCCAGAAGGTGTTTATCTCCCAAGCTATGTTTAGTGCAGAGAAAAGCCCCAGCACAGCACCATTCCTACCACCAGTGACACGGCCAGCCACGCATCCCAAAAATCTCCCAAGGCAGGAGACAACCCTGTGACTAAGCCAAAGTGATGGCAGGTGAGTTTTAGAAGGCATCTGGCACAGAAAGAGCCAACAGCAGCCTCTGTTTACAACCCTGAGCAACACAAGCCCAAGGAGAACCAGCAAAGGAAACCTGAAATTGCTCGCTGAAATTCCCTAAGGAAAATTAGGGAAATTTAGCTTAAATTCAGGCTGCCTGAAAGAGAGAAATGTAGTAGCCATGAGCAGCAGGTGCACACTCTCAGACTTGTGAGCATCCCTGGGAATACCTGCTTGGAGGCAGGTGCAAGCCAAGGAGAGGCAGGATGAGAGGAGACGGTTGTGAAGAGGCAGATGTGTTACACACACTCAGGATCGACCCTCGTGCTGCTGCTGCCCTGATGGAAGCAAAGGAGCCCGGGTCAGACGGGGACTCGGAGCTGCCGGTGCCAGCAGAGACTGGGCACTCTCAGCACACGTGTGACACCTCCAGCACCAGACATCAGGGTTAATGCATGAATGAACCCGCTGCTCACAACCAACAGAAACCTGCAGACACAGAGCGGCTCCAAACCTCCTCCAAGGAAAGCACCACGCTCCCAGGTGCTCCTCCAGGCATCACCTTTTGCTGTCAGCCACGATGCTTCCCCCAAAATCCTCCGGGCCCAGCTCAGGCCTCATCTCCTGTGGGGCACAAGGGGTCCCTGGGCCAGGCTCACCTCGTCCCTCCATCCACACATCCACCGGTCCGGCACAGGCAGCCGAGGAAAGGTCTGGGCTCAGGTGTCCCAGCCTTTAAGAAGCCTGGATGATGCCTTCCAAGGCTGGATGGCTGGAGGCATGTGCTCCTACCTGTGAGTCAGCAGCTCCGCTCAGCAGCTCCGTAAATCGCTGCTGATTCACCCTCTGCTTACACAGCAAACAGGAAACTCAGGTCCACATTCCCTCCGGATAAGACACGGATCATTTAAAAGCCGGGGGGAGAAAAAAAAGTCACGCGAGGTGCGTTCATCTGCTCACATGGCTCCTGACTCCAAGTTTCCAGTGCATCACTCCCGCTCAGGGAAAACCCCCCAAATTTTATTCCGCTGATAAGAGAGAGGCAGCAGCCGCACTCCGTGCGCTCCCTCCTCCGTCCGGTCTGCGCTCACGGCGCGGATGGAGCCGGCCCCAGGGAGCACCGGGACTCCGGCAAAGCCATTTCCCCGTCCCCATCCATCCCGGCACGCCGGCAGGGCCATCCCAGGCCGACACCTGCCGGCCGGTGCTCACCTTGGGATGGGGACAGGCCACCTGAGTCACGGCCACGCTCTATAAATAACACCTGTGACACACGGTCACGTTCTCCGGTTGGGGACAGCGGGAAACTCCAGCGCGACGCTCCCGGCACACGGCGGCACCGGGTCCTGGCCGTGCCCGGACACGGCACGGGGCGACGCGGCTCACGCCCGGAATCCCAGCCCGGTCCTTCCCACCTGGCTGAGCCACGGCGAGGGCTCCGCTCACCTGCGGCTCCGAGCCCAGGATTCCCGAGGAGTGAAAACTCGGGACAGGGAAAGCCTCCAGCAGCAGCAAACAAAACTCGCCTATTTTTATCGCTCTCCCCACGCCAAACGCAGCTTCGCCCCCTCCCTCCCCCGTGGGTCCCCCATCCCCTTAGCGACCCCCCCACGCCACTCCCCACGGCCCCGCTGCCCCACAGCGCATCCCCGCCAGGGCTCTGCAGCCCCGGGGATCGCGGCACCCGGCTCCGGCCCCACCGACGACGCCGGGTTACGGAACCACCGGGGCCCGCGCAGAGGAAGCCGCAGGGAGCCCACGCCCGGCGGGTGGACCAGCACCCCCCCGGCCCCGGGGTTACCCCACCGCCCCTCGGCCAGCCCCCGTTCGTACCTCTGGGCAGGGACATGGCGCTGTGCGAGCCCGGCGGGCCCGGGCTGAGCGGAGCCCGCGAGTCCCGCCCGCCGCGGCCCCGCCGGCAACTGCGCCCGCCCGGCCCCGCCCCCCGCGCCGCCATTGGCCAGCGCCGGACAGGGGGCGTGGTTAAGGCCCCCGCGCGGAAACGGCTTTGCGGTTCGAGGGCGCGGCTGTGAGGGTGAAGTGAGGCGGGCGGGCGGCGCTGTGCTCCCCAGGAGAGGTGGCCTCGGTGTCCCCGTCGCTGGGGTGGCCCCGCCGCGGAACCCGCAGGGTTGGGGCGCGGAGCATCCCCCGGGGTCCCCGTTCTGTGGTGCTCCTCGACCCACTCACCTCACCTGTCAGCTGAGGATAGTCAACTCACCAGATCTTCCGTGGGTCCTGCACACCACGGGTGCCACCGGTGGGTCCGGCTGGAAAATGGACGGGGAATCGAGGGAATGGCTGGAGCTGTGTCGGGGAGGTTTAGGTTGGATATTAGGGAAAGGTTCTTCCCCCAGAGGGTGGTGGGGCACTGAGCAGGCTCCCCAGGGAATGGTCACAGCCCCAAGGCTGCCAGAGCTCCATGAGTGTTCAGACAACGCTTCCAGGGATGCACAGGGTGGGATTTTGGGGCCTGGAGTTGGACTGGATGATCCTTGTGTGTCCCTTCCAGCTCAGGATACTGTATGATTCTATGATTAATTCCTCTCTGAGTCACTGAGGAATCAATCTGTCCTAGCTGTGGCACATCCCGGGGTAAGGATGCTGCCACAAACACTCGAGCTGGGCTGCAGGGCGAAGTGCTGGACAGGATGTGAGAGATGCAGTTGAACAAGCTAAAAAGGAGATTCCAAGTGCCGTTTTCTGGCTGGAATTCCTAGTGTGGTCCGTAAAGATCCAAAGGAGGAGTTGGAGGGGTGGCAACTGCTGACAGCATTGGTGAGATCACACCTGCTCTGCCACAGCCAGCTCTCAGCTTTGCAGAGCATTTGGGATAAATTTGAGGACTGGAAAAACTTCCTCAAACGCAGGCAGTTGAAGGGAATCACTGCTGGAGGGAAGGAGCTGGGTGGACTGGGATCTGTGGCTGCACAGGTGCCTCAAGCAGACCTGTGATCCAGCACCGATGGTGCCAGATCCGGCAGCTGCACACTGAACGTGGAAGAGTTCAAATGGAAAATAAATTACAGGTTTTTAGTGGGGAGAGCAATTACCTTCCCCACAGACGTCACAGATTCACCACCTTTCAAGTCTTTCAACACAGATGAGGAGGAGTCTTTCCAAAAAAAAAACTGCTCTGCAGTCCAACCGCGGGCCATTAGCGCTGATGCAAGAGCTGTGGGTGTCACTGCGTGGCTGGGCAAGCGGGAGCTGGGAGCTCAGTGGACCTTTCTGGCATTTACCCACACGGATCTTGGAATCAGCAGCGAGATTTGAACTGATGGACATAGATTTGGGCTGAGCCAGTGCTCAGGTGTGGGTTTTGGGGGGTCCATGGCAGAGCAGAGCATCACCAGCACTTTTGCTGACATGGAGCTGCAGGGACTAGTGGGACTGGCTCTGACACTTGGTCCTGCTGCTGGCAGCACTGGGGGTGGCCAACACAGCCAGGACATGACCCTGCTGTCCCCAGGCACGTCCCAGTGTGCACCATTCCTCCACCTGCATCCCTGGACACGGCTGGAGGTCGCCTCTGGCTCTGGCTGCGGATGCAGGGGTGGATGAAGCAGCTGCCTGGCTTTGAGTCACCTGCCCTCAATCACTGGGCACTTCACAAGTGTCACCTGCTCCCAGGCCTTCCAGCACAGGAGCGCTGCAGAAGCACACAGGGAAATTGGGAAGCACTCGGCATCCAAATCCAACAGGGTGGGAAGGCCGTGGGAAGGCAGGGAGTACACGGACCCCTGCGGGCTGTGAGGAAGGGACCAGAGGCAGCAACGTGGTCACCTCCCAGCCATGGCAGGGCTTGGGGATCTCTTGGGAGACCTCTCCTTTCCTTCTGCAGCTTCCCAGTGCTGCTGGCATGGCTTCTTCTGCCTGCACATCCTCATCTGAGCCGCTGACATCAGGCCCTGCAGACTCCCAGGGAATCATCACAGGCAAAGGACCCCCATGGAGCCTGAGTGCTCCCAGAGATTTTGGCAAGGGTACTGGATTTTTGGCACCCGTGGAAAGTCTCTGCATGCTTTCAGGGGCTGTAGGTAAACCTTTGGTTGTGCAGGCTCTGGATCAGGGTGATCACCAAGAGAGCAGTAAGGAGCTCCTCACTCATGTCTGGGCAAAACCTGCTTCTTCTTTCCCCTCTCTCCTAAGGCTTCCCAGACCCATTGTCTCCTGAGCCTCCCTGTGTGCTGGAGGACATCAGCCCTCCCTCACAGCTCCAGGCAGGGTGCAGGATGCAGCTCCCCACTCTGCCTGCCCTCAGGATCATGCCAGCTATCCCCCATCCTCCCTGCAAAATCCCAGAAGTGCTTGGCCTGGCTGCTGCAGCGTGTTTGCATTCCCTGCGTTCCCCTGCTCGGGTGTTTTGCTGTTTGTATCATCCTGCACCACCATATGGTGTGGGAGCACAAAGGCTGCCAGGGAGGGGATGAGGAGGAGGACAACATCTCCTCACCAATATTCATGGAAAAGGAAGGGAATGAAGCCCTCTCCTCGCAGACACCCAGTTCTTTGGGTCAGGGGGTGCTGCAGGGCCAGGGCTCGATGGGAGTGGGAAAATAGCAAGAGACCCTGACAGGCAGAACACCAGCACCAGCCAATGGAGCAGCACAGACCAACCAAATCCAGTGAATTCGTCAGCTGATGGGCTGCAGCTCGGGCAGCAGGAGCTGAAGGGATGAGTAAACAAAGGCCAAGCTACATGAGATGGTGCTTAGGTGCAGAGAAGCTGCCAGTGAACTATGCCTAGTTGCAGGTTAATTTAGGTGTTGCTGCTTTTCCTGTTGCACAGGCAGCTGCCAGCCTGTCCCATTGCACAGCCAGCACAGACACCTCAGGCACTCTCAGCTCCTGTCACTGAGAGCTTTTGGGTCAAAGATGCGATGTGTGTGTGATATGTGATTTGTGTATGATACATGATGGAGCACCTCTGCTCTGGAGCCAGACTGAGAGAGACAGAGGTGTTCAGCCTGGAGAAGAGAAGGCTCCAGGGAGACCTCAGAGCCCCTTCCAGTGCCTAAAGGGACTCCCAAGAGAGCTGGAGAGGGACTTTGGACAAGGCATGGAGTGACAGAACAAGGGGGAATGGCTTCCCACTGCCAGAGAGCAGGGTTAGATGGGATATTGGGAATAAATTCTTCCTTGTGAGGGTGGTGAGGGCCTGGCACAGGTTGCCCAGAGCAGCTGTGGCTGCCCCATCCCTGGAAGTGTCCAAGGCCAGATCGGATGGGGCTTGGAGTTACCTGGTCACAGCATCACAGGGGGGCCATGACCTGGGGCTTCCACCCCACAGTGCCAGTGCAGGGCACCAGCACAGCCCCGGTACACCAGGGCAGAGAGCCCAGTACACGGGCAGGGCACCCAGCACAGGAACTACCACAGAGCAGATGGCACAGCGGGGCAGCACCAGCGCAGGCCCAGTAACCCAGAACGGAAAACCAGTACGGGGCCAGTGCAGAGCCAGTAAAGGACCAGTAAAGGGCTAGTAAAGGACCAGTAAAGGACCAGTGCAGCTGTTGATGGCGGTGCCCGCCCGCACGGGGGCGCCGGGCGCTGGCTGCGGGCCCCACCGCTGTGGCGGCGTTGCCCCTTTAAGGGCCGCGCGGCCGTACCAAAACAAAAGCGCGGCGCGGCCATTGGCTGCGGGGCGGGCACGTGCCGCACAGCTGGGGCTTCCTGCGGCCGGGGCCGCGCCGGGGCCCGACCGCGCCTCCGCTCCGGCTCCGGCTCCGACACCGACACCGACACCGGCACCGGCACCGGCACCGACACCGACACCGACACCGGCCCGCCATGGCGCACTCGGCGCCGCTCGGCCTCCTGGAGCAGGGCTGCCCCATCCAGGTGGAGCACGATCGGAAGCGGCGGCAGTTCACCGTGCGGCTCAACGGTAAGGGACGGCGCTCGGGGCTCCCCGGGACGTTACCTGCTGCCCTCTGCCCACGGTTCGGCCTCGCTGGGGGCCCCCGATTCCCGTTCCCTTCCTTTCCACCTCTCGCTGTTCCCCCCCCTTCGCCCCGCCGTTTCTCCCCCCTTTCCCCTCCCCGTTCCTCCTCCCCGTTGCTCTCCCCCTTTTTCTTCTTGTTCCCCTCTCTTTTTCCTGTTCCCACCTATTTCCCCCCGTTTCCCTGATCCCTCCTCCTCCCGTGCCGCTGTGTCCCACAGTACTTTCCCCTGTACTCTCCACCCTGCCGCGGTGTGACCCCCCCCGCACCCCCCGATACTCGTCAGAGCACCCCTGATTCCCGATGGTGCCCCCTCCTCCCCACCCTTCCTGAACCCCAAAACCTTCTCCCAGGAGATCTGGGGATCTCTGGGCTCCCTTGGTTGGGGTCGGTGTGTGGGGCCCGATGGTGGCAGGGGCAGGTTTGGGGGCACTCCCTTTGCCCCCCCCAGGAGCAGGTGCCTTTGGGTGATGTGAAGGTGCAGTGCCGGTAGGGGACGGGGCCCCTCTGGGGAGATTCCTTCGGGGAAGCCCCTCGGGCGATCCAGCACGATGGGTGCCACGGTTCTGTAGGACCAACAACACGGATCCAAGCTGCCACAACTGCCTGTGGGACCAGGGCTGTGGAGCTCTGGTGACACGGTGACCCCCAAACAGCTCTGTCACATATTGGGTGGAGTGAACAAAGACAAAAAGTAGGTGCCACTAAAATTTCTCTGTGATGCACTGATTCTTTCCCAGTCTTCATCTTAATGGTTAATTCCAGATATTGAAGATTCCAACATCTCTTCCCCATCCGTTTGTCATGCTGAGAACTACTATGGATAAAATAGGCTGCCTTGCTGCCCTGCAGAAATTGCAGGGTAGCTGCCTTTGTTTAAAAAAAAAAAAATAAAATGTGTAGTTCAGAAATCACAGGGCATGCAGGAGGCTTCGTCGATAAAACAACAGGAATAGTCTGGATTTTATTTTAGACTTCTCTTCCTCCCCCCCACCCCATTTTCATTTCAACCACTAATTACAAAGTGCAGGCTGGAGGCTCGGCAGTGGTGGAGCGAGGAAGGAGGAGATGGGTGCGGAGAAAACAATTTCACCAACTGCTTATTTCAGACTGAGATCAAACGAGGTCCCAGGTGCCAGGTCCCCACTGGCACCACCAGAGCATTGTCCCAGTTGGTGAAGTTGGTGTGTGCAGGAAATAGAGGGGACAGCCAAGGGCCAACAATTATTAGGGAAACGTAATCTTTTCTTGTGGTTTTCTGGATAAAAGCTCTGGCAGCCACACCATGGGCCAAGTAGCGTTTGGTGGCTGAGCAGGGATGAGTCGTGACTGGAGAGGGTGAACTTCAAGAGTGAGAGAATCAACTGTAGGAGTCGTGTGTGAATCAGCACAGAACCTCCTGATTCAGGAGGGGGTCATGGAGTCACAGAATCCTGGAATGGTTTGGGTTGGTTGGAAGGATCCTAAAGCTCATCTCGTTCTAGCTGTGGGCAGGACACCTTCCATGTGTCCAGACATGGACCAGGTTGCTCCAGGCCCCATCCAACTTGACCATGGCCTCACCCAGGTCAATCCCCATGATGAAGGCTGTTTTTTCTGGGAGTTCAGGGAATCTGAGCCCTTTTTTGTGAATTCAGCACTGGCCACGCAAGGCAGCCGAGCTGAGCAGCGTCCTGGTGTGACAGCAGTGTCTGTGCTGCTGGGCTGACTAACATCCATGTGGAGTGGGTGATCCATCTCTCCTCCTCCTTGTTAGGCACTTACTGTTAGCAGCCAAGCCCTGGAAGATGGTCAGGAGATAACCATCTCTGTGGGAGTGCGTGGCAGGGTGTTTATTTCCTGCACTGCTCTTTGTCGCTCCCGCTCCTGGCACGATGAGCATCAGTGGTGTGGAATGCTCCGGGAGTTTTTCCCTGCTGCATGCAGGGAGTGACAAGAAATGGGTCAGACACAGATTTTGGCATCAGTGTGACCCCCGTGTCCCTCAGAGAGCACTTTTGTCCCATGTCACTCCACTGTAGCAGAGATGAACAGCAGTTCATGGGCTCCAGGGTCAACTTTCCTGTGATGTCCTAATTTCTGCTAGATGTCAAGTGTGGATGATACCCTGGGAAAACATGGATGCACCAGGCTTGTAGACCAACCAGCCAGGCTTTGAGAGCTGGTGGTTTATGGTGGTGTGATGTTGGGTAGAAAACTTTCCATGGCAATGTCTTTCTGGAAATCCCTGGGGCAGGAGGCCTGAGACAGTGAAAGCTGCAAACTGGTTGTGAAAGTGTTTGTTTCAAGCATCATCCTGTGTTTGCCTCTGCACCCCTGTGTGACCTCGTGTCAGGACTTCCTCCTTGTGCACAAGGAAGATGAATTGCACTCGGTTTTTTGGGGGGGTTGCCCTGTCTTTCCTTTCTCTGCTGGTTCCTCCCCTCTCTCCCCTCATTGCTGCAGTAGCTCCTAAAACTCTGATAGGAACAGCTGCTCCACTTGAACACGTTCCCTTTTCCCTTGCATCCCAAAAGCAGGAACATTTAGAAGCTGAAAGTAAAGCTGATTATAACCAGACCTCACCGAGCCTCGTTATCCCTCGAGAGGAGGGCAGAAAGACGCCCAACTGGATTTGTAATGGGTTAGGATGTGACTAACAGCCTGAACCAGCCAGAAACCTCCCTGTGCAGAGACTCTCTTGGAAAACATCAATTTGTCAAAGCTAAAAGCTTCCATGGGAATCATATAGGCTGGTTTTGTCAGGAGTAGTTGGGTATTTTTTTTGATCTGAGATGAAATTTCAAAGGGATCCCCCATGCCAAAGTAGTTGGCTGGTTGGTCCAGCTGCTGGCACAGATGTTTGGGGCAGGGGAACTGCTTTTAGCAGCAGCTGCTGTGACTTCTTGATGCCCATCACACCCATAAGACTCTCCAGTCAGGAGACAGGCTCACCACATGTGTGGAGGAGCTCCAGTTCGTCAGGGATGCGCGGGATTCCTGCACATTCTGACTCCCGTTCATCCAACACTTGGGTGCAGCACACCACACTTCCCAAACCTCCCACTCCTCCCCAGCTGGGTTTGGGCAGGATCCAATGGCTGGAAGCTCCTGTTTTGCCCGCTGCTGATCTGAGTCTCAGGAGCTCCTTGTCCAGGCTCAGGTTATTGGGAAAACTGGAGCAGGTCATGCCTTGGAGCTTTCCTCTCTGATGGGGCAGATGCTTTCCAGGAGGGGGAAGGTGCCAAGTTTGCAGCAGGGAGCTAGGGATCTGTCACCAGACTTTATCAAAGACATCCCCACTCCTCCTGTGCCACAGGCACCTCCAGAGAGCTCCTAAACAGGAAACTGCTCCAAAGCAGAGCCCTCCCGCTGCCATTCCTGTGAGTGAGGCCCCTCCATGAGGGTTGTGCTGTCTCCACTCTGGCTGTTGTGCTCTGTTGTGTTTTCTCTCCGTAGTAACGTGCCAGTAGCTCCCTGGGGAGTGAGGCCAGCCCATGGCAGGCAGCGAGCTCCAGCCTGGCATGCACGAGCTCTTCGGGAGGTCTCATCCTCTCGGCTCACTCCACACGCAGCTTTTGCTTTTTTTCCCACTGTTTGGCTCAGCAGCAGAAGACCTGAGCTGCTTCCTGCCCTGCTCCTGGGAGATAGGGCTGGCATTTGCTCCCTCCCCTTGCTCCCGGGGAATGGCTTTGCAGCAGTGTCCTAAGGAGGCTGGAGCTCAGGGGCTGCTCCAAAGGCTGGAGTGCAGAAATTGGCCTTGCAGGCAGCAGCCAGGGCCCTGCCCTGGTCCTGGACACACAAAGGGGTATCGTGGGCTGGGGCCAGTGCAGGGGAACAGGGAGGAGGGACAAGGGATAGTCCTGCAGTGCTGCAGCATCCCCTCCCTGGGCAGGCGCTTTGTGTATGCCAGGAGGGGGGGTCAGCGAAGGATGAGCTGGAAGGGGGTGCCTGTGTCTTCCCTGATGCCCGACATGTCCCTTCCTCAGCTGGGGCTGGGACTGGGCTCTCTGCTTGTTCCCCAGGCTCCTGAGCCACCCAGCCTGGGCACTTGTGTCTGGCATCAGGGCTGAGCCCGCCACTGATCCTGGTGGAAACCCTCCATGGAGAGCAAGTTTAGACCTGGTCCCTTGTCCAGCTCCCAGAAGAGCTTCCCTTTGCCTGTGCCCCCTGTGACTGGAGGGAGGGACAGAGGGAGAGCAGGGCACCAGCTGTGCTGCCATTGCTGCCGTCCTGCTCCTCTCTGGCTGTGCTGATTTGCATCGACTCCACTTCCTCGCTGGTGGCCTCGAGGGGAGTGTCAGTGAGTCAAACACCATGGTCAGGCTCCTGGGGCTCTGCTGGCTGAGGCCTGGGCCTGCTGTGCCAAGGTCTGTCTGTGCAGGCTGATAAACTCCTGTCCCAGAGTCCAAGGGGGTGACACGGGCAGGAGGCTGGCAGGAGGTGGCTCTTATGCCATGTTTCAGTGGGGGTTCTGCTTGTGCCCCCTCTCTTTGAGTGGGGATTGCAACAAACTGGGGCTGGGTACTCCCAGAAGGTTCAGCACTGCTTCCAGCTCCCCCAGCTTTCCTGGGAGCAGCCCCCCATGTCCAGGGTACCACAGAGCACCAGGGCTGGCTTATTCCAAGCCATGGCTGTGACCTGCAGGGCCCACACCACACCCTGTGGCACGAGTGTCCCTGGTTTCATGTGCTGCGTCACTGAGGTGAGCATGTGTGGATGTGATCATGCACTTGGCTGAACTGGGATGTTTTTTTTGAACTGGGACCAGTTTCCAGCAGTACTGACTCTCTGTGCAGGGCTGGTTGTAAAATCCTTTGGTCTGTGTGTGTTCGTCTGTGCCCTGCTGGCACCCTGCAGCTCCTGTCCTGGCTGGGGGTTTGTGGTGCTGCCGTGGTACAGGGAATATTGAGGACAAGCCTGTCCAGGACATGTCTGAGATTCTCCAAACACTGCTTTAACCTTCTGCTTTAAAATGCATTTGTGTGTGTGATACTTCTAAACAGATCATATATTAAAAAGTGTACTTAAAGAAAAAAGATCTTTTGTTCTGTTGTCAATTTGGTTTTAAACTTCTCAAAGCTTCAGGCAGAGGCTATGGAAAGTTTTGGCCTGGGAGGAGAGTGGGGTGGAAGGGCTGGAGGGAGTGAAAGCTGCTGTTATAAGATCATTTTACAGCCTTTGGTGCTGCCAACTCTGTCCTTGCCACTCCTCAGAGCTGCCACCAAATGCTCTGTGAGGATGAGGACACCTCATGCCTCAGCCTGGGCAGGTTTCCCTCCAGCAAGACAGGTCTGTGCTGCTGGGGAAGGGCTTCACCTGCTCCCTTGCCTTTTTTTTGGGTGCCTGGATCTGCATGGAGAAACACTGCAGTTCTCCCTCTTTTCTGTCTGGGGAGACTCAAAGAGCTTGGCTTTTTGGTGAACCAGAGGCTGAGAGGGGCAGGACTGAAGCCTATAAATACTTGGGGGAATGGCAGGGAGGGAAATTATTTATGTCCACCCAAGAACAATGTTGGCACAAGAATGAGTGGGCAGAAACCAGCAGGAATAAACTCGGGCTGGAAATGTGAAGGTTTCCATCCAGTGTAGGAGAATTGAGTGTCTGCATAAAAGGAGCAGGAATAAAAGCTTGAGCTGCTTCTCCTGAAACACAAAATTCCAATGGGCTTATTTCTAGTTTCTCTGGAATACAGGGATGAGGCAAACTGGGCTGGAGTTGTCAGCTGAAATGCAGTGAAATAGAGTGTATTGAGCTCAGCTAAAGCAGATCCTGAATGCAGGTGAACTTTGCAGCCCTTCAGCCTTAAAAAAACACTGGAAGGAAGGGAAAGTTTCCATTATTTTAATTGAACTTGTCTCTTTGATTGGGATCTTGCATTTCTGAAACTCACTTTTAAGTATAGAAACCTTCTAGAAATGAAACGTTTGCTTTTGCACTGAAGGCAGAAGCTCAGGCTCTGTGGATGAAACCAGAGGGGTGTTCTGACTCTCCTCTGATTCATACATGAGCTGAAACTTCTTTTTTCCTGTAACTGAGCTGCTGTGAGAAAGGTCAGGGTGTCGAAACAGGAAGCCTGTGTGTGTGTACATGTAAATTTGTGTCCACAGCCCCCCTTGCACACCTGTGTGCACTTTCCTGTGTGTTTGTGGGATTCACCTCCCCAGCATCTTCCCCAAAACGTGTCTAGACAATGCTGCAACACCAGACCAAGGAGTCTTGAGGGGGATCAATGAGGACATCCAGGTGTCACTGAAAGCAAAGTCTCGACTCAGCACCAGAGCCATTCCCATGGGCACGAGGGATGCTGTAGCAGTCCCAAAACTGCCCATCCCCTACTGTGGGCTCTCTGGGGACATCCCAACCCTCACCCCTCTCTCCCACCCCTCAGGTTGCCATGACAAGGCCGTGCTGCTCTACGAGTACGTGGGGAAGCGGATCGTGGACTTGCAGCACACAGAGGTGCCGGACGCCTATCGAGGGAGAGGAATCGCCAAGCACCTGGCAAAGGTACGACCCCAGCCACCCAGAAGGGCAAGAGCTGTGGCTATTCCAGCTGTGGCTATCCCAGCTGTGGCTAGAGATCCTGGCTGAAGCCAGGCCCCATCATGTTGGAATTGCATGTGTGCCCTGTGGGAATCCTGCTCTGATGGGAGATGCAGTGGCTGGCAGGGCAGATGGAAATCTGGGGTCAGACATTCCTGTTTCTTGTGGCAAGAGGAGCTGGGTAAGTACCAGCAAATCCAGCCACTTGCCCAGGCTCGGCCCATTCTTCCTCTGAGCAAAAAACCCTTGTGCAGGAGCTGATGGATCACCTCACCTCAAGCTGGACCCATCCTCTCAAACCTTCACTGCTCTCATGAGCCCTTTGCCTGCCTTGGGCTGTGCAGGGAGAGCTGAGGAGCCGTGAGCACAGCAGTGCAGACTGTGGGGTGGTGCTTCGGGGTACAGCTGCTCCCTGGCCCTGTAAGCAGGGACAAAGGGGTGATGAAGGTGGCCTTCACAGGATGGACTGGGTCACCTGCAGCACACGGGGCTGGATGTGTTGAGGGTTAAACTGGGGACTCTGTGGTGAGGTGGTGCCTGTGGCAGGACAGCTGTGCTCTCCCCTCAAGCCTCTCTCTCCACCTGCCTCACACAGGGGGTACCTGAGGGCAGCCTGCTGCTTTCCCCATCTCGGTGAGTGGTACAGGATTGCCAAGGGGCTTCAGAGGGGAGCGGAGGCTGGGGGGGTGCTGGTTGTAACCCATGTGATCTCCGTTGGTTGCAGGCAGCCCTGGACTTCGTGGTGGAGGAGGACCTGAAGGCCCACCTGACGTGCTGGTACATTCAGAAATACGTCAAGGAGAACCCGCTGCCGCAGTACCTGGAACACTTGCAGCCTTAAGGCAGGACTGCTCCCACACCAGCACACCTGTCCCTGACTGTTCAACGCGGCCTTCGCTTCTCTGCAGTCTCAGGAAACCCCTTCCCACACTTGCAATTCCCATTTTTTTAAGCCTGTCCATGTGGTACGTGAGTGTGGGCAGGACCTCGTCCTCTCTGCCCACGTGTGAGCACGGCTACAGCCCCTGGGCCAGGCTGGCTCTGGGCACACAAGGTGCCCCCCAGTGCTCTTCCCAAGCCAGGGCATAGAAGAGGGTGATTTTTCCGCCAAATTCCATCACAAGGCCAGGGGATGACTTGTTCTGCACCTCATCCCCTCACCTCTGCTTGGCGACAGCTGTGAACTTGCTGGGGATGTTGGTTAGGGGTGGCCGTGGGGTACCAGCCCCCCTTTCCTCCTGGCAGCTGGGAGGATGCTGTGGATTAAGCTTTGTGGGACAGAGGGAGGTGCTGGAGGAGCCCCAGCCCTGTGTCAGGTTCATCCCCTGCTGCATCTGTTGGGCACCAAACTCTGTCCAAGCCCACATGCAATTCATACAAGAACATGTGGACCATGGTGGCACCTCAGGGGCTTTGCTGCACTGGCTGTGGAGACACTGGGATGGTGACACCTTTGAGCCTAGGGACAAGAGCCGTGTGAGGAGCGAACTTGGACTGCAGAGGCTGTGGCAGAGTCTGTGCAGAGGAAGAGATGTGGCTGAGTGTCAGATGCTGCTCTCTGGAGATGCCAGCACCTGCCCAGCTTCTGTACACAACCCTGAAGTGGCATCCCACAGGGTCATGGACTGTTATCCCTGTCTCCCTGCCCTTGGTGTGGACACAGCCTGCTCAGGAGAAGAGACCAGCCCCACAGCCAGCCCTGGCCTAAGCAGTGAGGGGACATCCCACGGCACCAGGGTGGTTTCCTGCAGCTGAAGAGGAAGGCTCCCCCCTATCTCCCTCTTCTCCATCTCTGCATCCTTGTCAGTGCCCCAGATCAGCCCCATCATCACATCCCAAGAGCAGCAGGGTAAGGGAGCAACAGGGTAAGGCCTCCAGGACCTGCTCCTGGCCCATCTCCAGGGTTCAGTGTTAGAGGCACCTGTGTCCATGTGGATTCCAATGGCTTCTCCTTACAGCCTTTGGAAAGAAGCCCTGGCTCAACAGCATTACCTGTCTGCTCAGTGGCCTCCTCACAGCTCCAAGCTCAGGGCACTGGCAGCATCATAGGGACCTTGGCCAGCAGCAGAAACACCCTCATTTCATGCTCTTACCTCCATGGATGATGATTCTGTAGCACAACCCAGGATTGCCACACTCACATGTAGAGGTAACACCATGATGGTGTTACTGCCTGGTTCCACCTTGCTGCCTGTCCTGCCTTGCCTGGGTTTTCCGGGGCCTGAGCTACACCCCAGAGCATCTCACACTGAGCTCTCAGGACTTTGTAGTGTCCCAGGGCAGGGCTGTGGTGAGGGAGATGATGCTTTCAACACCCCCAGCCCTGAGCAGCTGCTGAGGGCTGCAGCCAGGCAGGAAATGGAGAGTCTCTCACCTGGAGGCCAAATCCAGACCTTGCTTAGCTCAGCAGGGACTAAAGTTTACAATCTGTGCCACGGAGTGACAGAAGCCCCAGCTGAAAGGCAGCTCAGCCCTCTCCCAGAGCCCAGCATGAAGTCCATGGCGGAAAAGGTAAAAACTCCTACAATCTTCTCTCCTGGTTGGGATGGCCAGAGATGGAGACCCTGTGCCAGGATTTCAGCCTGAGCTGTCCCTGGCCACTGGCTCGAGATGAACCCTTGCTGCCTGCCCGTGCTTTTGGGCTGCCCATCACCAGCATAATGCAGCCCTCTCAGGCTTCCAAACTCCATCCCTGCCCTGCACACTGCAGGCTGTGAGACCCCTGCCTGTGCCCACCACCTGTGCCAGGGGGCCAGAGCCACCTCTGCCTTGGGCTGCTCAGGAAAGGCCTCGAGCTCAGCCCTGCTTCTGCTTCATTTCTGCCCTCTTGCTGCTTATTTCAGCCAGGCTGTGACCTTTAGGGTGGCTTTGAGGGCCTGGGAAGGGGTTGCAGGTAACAAACTGAAGGGGCTCAAGAAGAAATGTGGGCTGCTAAATGTTCTTCTTTAACATGCAAAACACACTTCAATGTATAGTTACAGGAGCAAGGCTGGCTCTGGTACTGCTGTGATGACCGAACCATCCCTGCTCTTGATTCCAAGGTGAATGTTGAACCGTTTTCTCCCCTGGAAGCCACGATCACACACTTGTGTCTTTGCCACAGCAGGGCTAGGTGCTTGGGAGTGATGTTTGAGCCCAGTGCTGCGAGCCTCTGTCCTGGTTTTGTGCTCATTTCCACTGTGTGCAGTCTCCAGAAGCTCCCTGTTGTGTCAGCTCGCTGGAGGGAGTGCTGTGCTTACTGTCTGGGCAGTGTCCCAGCGTCCACGCCTGGCTCTGGAGTCCCTCGTGCTGCTCTGGCAGGAACCTTGTGCTTCCCGGCGCTGGATCACCCGTGGCAATCACTGCCTTAAATCAGGCACAGCACACGGTTTTGCTGCTGCTTCCCTTCGAGGTGCTACAACCCCCCCAGCGTCTGACCCGACAGAGACGTGTGCCAGTGTATGTGCCAACCATTTCTCCGCTGTATCCATGCTCTGTCCCAGCCTGCCCTCCTCCTCGATGCCAGTGAATAGCAATACCCACAGGTCACCAGCAATGCCGCAGTCCACGGTGCTCCTGTGACCCTGCATGGCCAGGTGGGACCTGGCTCGGGGTCCCTCAGTGCTGGGTACCCCTTCCCTGCCTTCCCACCAGCTGCCTTTTCCCAGCTGGTCTCTGCAGAAAGGAGCTTTGAGACCTGTGCTGCCCCTTGGTGCTGATTAAGCCTGGAGGAGTTTGGGATCTTGGACTCTCCCTGGGCAACAGGAGTGTGGAAGTGGTTTGGTTGAATACTGAGCTCCCCAAATCCATTTGAACTACAGACCTTTGGTGGGTGGGGAAATGCAGGTGGCTGTCAAACCTGCTTCCACAGCCCCCAACTTGAAACACCCCCTCCCTCATCCGCTCTCCAGCATTGTCTTCCTCTGTCCAAGGTTTCCGTTCTGTTGGATTCGGTGGTTACGATGTGCCTTTCCTTCTCAGGACCTGTTACAAACGACCTTTCTGCTCTTGTTTATGTTTAACATTTATCTTGATCCCTCCCTCTGTCATACTATAAAACATGAACATAATGCATGGAATACAATACAATAAAATTGTGGCTTAACTGAGCTGCAGTGGCTGTGCTGCGCTGAGGGGACCACATGGTCCCATTGCAAATGAACAGTAGGTAAGGGGTGAAATTATTGTATTTTATTTGAGGTCACAGGGCTGGCTGACCTTGTGGTGACTGTGCAGAGCTCAGGGTGAGCAGGATCACAACTGGTTCCTCTCCTTTGCCAGGTGATCCAGCCCTGCTCACCTTCATCATTCCTCCTTGGCATTTCAGGCCAGTCTTTGGGAGTTGTCCTGCAAATGAGCAGACACTCAGTGTTCATGCCCACTGTTTTAAGATGGGCATGAAAATATTTAAATATCTAGCTGCTGTGCTTGTCCAGAGCAGGGTGGGCAGGCAGGTGACTCAAAGAGACACAAGGCACTTCCCTCCCTGAGCCAGCCCTCCTCAGGCCTGGGAGCACAGCCCGAGCACTCAGCACTCAGGATCCCAGCAGGACATTTGTGTCACTTCCCAATGCTGTGTGAGGGCTACAGAGGTTGAGGCCAGAGTTTGGATAACTAAAACTGCCGGGAAGGGTGGTGTGGAGAGCAGTTATGATTTGATCCAGTGTGACAAGCGGCCCCTGGGCTGCAGCTCGAGCGGGCAGGAGCGTGGGGTTTGCAGCTCCCGAGGGACAGCACAAGCGGTTGGGATCTGTAGCTGGGCTGTTGCTGGTTAACACACTCTGTTTACATTCCACATTCCAGACGGTCCATGCTCCGGCCTGTCCCAGCAATGCTGCACGTTCTGCCGGGCTGGGCACGCTTCCCAAACACCTCCTTGTCCCTGGAAATGCAGCCTTTATCTCCCCCAAAACAAATGTCCCCCAAAATACAGCTGAGAGAGCAGCGGTGTGGGAGGGCCCTGTAGGCTGGAAGAGGAGCCTCGGGATGCCAGGGAAGGTGGAGGCAGCCGGGGTTTGTTCTCTTCAGTCACATTACATCACTTGGGAATAATTTTGTCAAAAACGTGCGCTGTCAGGCTTGGAGGAGGGCTTCAGGAAAGGGGGGACTGCGGAGCACGGAGCTGCTGTTTGCTATGGGAAAACTTAAAATTCCTGAGAAAAAAGCTCCTCTTCTGGGAGGAATCCGACCGGGAGCAAGAGGGGGCCCTGCAGAGGCTCAAGGATCCTGGAGATAACCATCCAAGCACTGTGGCACAGGTCGCCCACAAAACCTTCACCACTGACTTCTGATGGATCCACAAGGGCTGGGAAACCTCTGGCAAGCCCACACTGCAATTCTAAAGAAGCGTTTGGTTATAAACTTGATATGGACTTGATGATCTTGAGGTCTTTTCCTAAGTCATTCTATGATTTATGCCTCCTCAGAGATGCAGCAAGGGAGCCTCCCCATTCACTGCCCCTCTTTCGAGATTGATGAAGGGGGCAAAATTCACCCCAAAACCGCCCAGCCTCTCCTCCCAGGGAGGCGCTGCACAAGGGGATCCTCCATCCCTAGTCCACTGCAGGGAAGGAACCTCCCGGGTTTTTTGGATCACGAACACGAGGCGATGCTGAGGCTGCTGAGCGATACCGACCCTCGGCAGCCGCATCCCTTCATGGCGGGGACGCGGGGCAGGCCGGGACTCGCCACCGCGCTCCTCCCACCGGGTGGAAGATCCCGGGCGGCGGGGCCGAGCTGAGCCGAGCCCCGCGGGGCTGCTCTGCCACCGGTACGGGGCTGTGGCCGGGAGTCCCACTGAGGTCCCACTGAGGTCTCACCGCGGTGCCCACCTGGCCCCACCGCCCCCGCCCAAAGGACTACACACCCCAGGGACCCTCGCGGCCGTGCGGCGGCGCGGGGCGCTGTGGGACTTGTAGTCCTTTCGCGGTCCCAGCCCCGCCCCGAGGAGCGGCCGCTGCCGCCCCCGCGCACTACATCTTCCGTCGGGCATCGCGGCGCGCCCGCGGGCCGCCGGCGGAGACATTTGCGAGGCGAGTGTCTCCAAGATGGCGGCGTGGGGAAGGAGGCGCGCGGGCCCCGGCGGCACCAACAGCGGTGGCGGCCGGGACAGGTGAGGGGCGGCCGGGCTGGGGCGAGGGATGGCGGGGACGGCGGGGCTGCACCACCCGCGGTGGTCCGGCGACCCTGCGGCAAGGGTGGGGGCTCCGCGAGGGGAGCGTGGCCGGGCGGGCGGGCGCGGGACGCGGAGGGGCCGGGGGCGTTCGGCGGGGCCGGGCCCGGGGAAGGTCAGCGCGGCCCGCGGCGTGTCGGGGGCAGCGCTACCCGCGGCGGGGTGCGGCGCTGGGGGCCGGGTGGAGGAAGGGCCGGCCCCGAGAGGCTCCTTCCGTCCACGGCTATTTTTAAAGGCGGGGAGGGAGCGGCGAGTCCTCCAGGGTGACCTCCTTCTGCCGGGGCCGCGGCGGGCAGGGAGCTCGGTACCGTGCTCCGGCCTCTGACAGGGTGGAGGAGAGTCCAGCACAGGCTGGAAATACCCACGGAGCAGCCGTGGAAGTTTGGGAATCGCAACTTTAAAATGGGGAAAAAGAGATAGAGGGAAATCTTACAGAATCAATTAGGCTCGAAAGATCTGAGATCATCGAGTCCAACCTGTGACCGATCCCCACCCCGTCATCCAGACCAGAGCACTGAGTGCCACCCAGTCTTTCCTTAAACACCTCCAGGGACGGTGACTCTGCCACCTTCCAGAGCAGCCCATTCCAGTATTTAATCACCCTTTTTGTGAAGAAATTCTTACAACTGTCCGACCTAAATGTTCTCCACCTGCTTAAAATGTCTGGGTTTATCCCGCATTTCCTGACGTTGGCATTTTTCTGTTCTGCCCCAGGGCTGACTGATGTAACTGGCAGCTGCTGAAAGCTGCTGCGGTGTTTTATGAGTTTTCCTTTGCTCTGCCGCCTCGCCTCGAAACTCTGATATCCCTCTTAATTAGAAACTCTGATATCCCTCTTAATCTGTGTTGTGGCTTTTGCTTCACTTTGTTCCTTGCTGTGATCCAACAGTGTTTGCTTTGATGCTGTTGGATCTACACGGCCAAGGAGAGCCACTAGTAGCCCTGAAAATTCTGGCGCGAATGTGAATTGCAGGAATGCTGCCTGTGTTCAGAGAATTCAAAAGTAATTGAACTGGAAGGGCCAGTGGAATTCCTGCATCAGCGTGGCTTAAATAAACAACTAAGAATACCACAGTGGTAAAACTGTCTGCATCCAGTGCTGGCACTGCCCCAGCATGGGAGGTGTGGAGTTTTCATGTGGTTTTTTCATGTGGCAGACGTGTCCTCCCAGCAGAAGGGAAGAAACAGAATATGAAAAAGAACACTTAATAACTTCAGTTATTCTTCCAGGGTGAAAATTGATGCAGACTTAAAAAGTGAGTTGTTACTGTGTAGCTTCATCTGTGACCTGTACAATAATCTAATCGTTGTTTGAGGTGATCTTTTTTCAAAGCTGTGATTGCTCTTGATCTTATGATCAAAAATACTCCTAAACACAAGTCACTCCATGAACCTGCTGCATGTAGTATTTTTCCTCTGCCAGTGAGAAGTGTACGGAAGAGAACAGAACAGCAGATCCTCCCCTGAGCAGCATTTCACAATCTCCATCAAAAGCTGGTGGTTCTTTAGGTGTCACCCTGTACAAATGTGACAGAGGAGGATAATCCCAAAAGGTGTTGGGTGATGTCAGCGAGGTGCTGCTGCTTCTTAGCAGTTGCAGAGCAGGAGATGTGGATGACTGGGCCTCAGCCTCTCCATCAGTGGCTGATCCCAAACCACACCTGCCCGTCTTGTTCGGCTGCTGCAGCACCGGTTGTGCAAAGGCAGTGCTGACAGACCTGATGTCATCACATGATGACATGTGTTTTTTTATAGGCTGAATACAGTTTTCTTACTCTGGGCAGGATTCTTGTCCAAAGACACATTCCTTTGAACTGAATATGCTGATCCAGTTTTCCTGGTAACTGAGCTGCTTCAAGGAGTGTTTGTAGTTGTCAGCCAGCCGCTCTGAAAGGCATCTGTGTGTCGGAGGTGGTGTGAGGAGACTCAGTACTGAATAAAATCCTGTCTGCTATGAGACTAGAACAGCTTTCATTAAAAAAAAAAAAAAAAAAAGACCAGCATATCTGTGGAGACTGAGTCCCTTCATAAGTAACTTTATTGATACAGAGAAAGGTATAATCGGTTAAAAAGTGCTTTCCTTGCTAGGAGTGAATGTAAGGACATTAATTTCAAAGGATATTGAATGTGAACTCCAGCTGGCTCTGGTGGTAAAATAATAATGTTAAACAAAATAACCAAAAACACTGAAGGGAGCCAACTAAATATTTGTTTTTCTTCATTCTGGATAGACTCTTTAATGGAGCTTGTCTAAAGGGAATTGTTAATCTGTAGACCAAAACAACTTTTTCATACAGAACAGACACTGGTTTGTACTGGGTGTTTTTGTATAAAAGGCAGCCTGGTGCCCGCCAGAGCAGTGGACAGCATGTCGTTTGTTCCCCTGGGAGATGTTCTGACAAACTCTGGAAAGAACAGCTTTCAATGTCATCACCACTGCCTGCACTGGTTCCTCTGTGCCCTCACAGAGCTCTCCTTTCGCTACCTGCACTGCTCAGATTTCTGGTACTCTGCTTGCAGCAATGATTGACCTATTTCCATCAGCCTGGCTAATCATTAGTTGATTTAAAATTGACACCTCCTTGTTGTCTGGGAGCTGGATTTGTTGTTATGGTCTGGTGATGTTTTCCTTAGAGTTCAGAGAATGTTGTTGTCCCTCCCTGAGGCTGCTTGAAGAGCTTCCCAATGTTCTCCTGTCCTTTTTCCTATTTGAATTTAAGGTGCATCTTTTGAATGAAAGTCTTGCTTTATTGCCCTGCATTTCCTGTTCTTCTTCTGCTTGAATGCCCTTCTTAAAGCCCCAGGCCTGACAGCCCTGGCTGAGGACCTGAGCCTGATAGATGGTGAGGACATTCAGCAGAGAAGCAATTCTCCAGGTGTTTAGGGTGGGATGTGTTTGTGCTTTCTTTGCACCTGAGTGTCCTGAGTAGAAACATACACTGGGGAATATGACTGGGAGGTGGAATATTTCCACTGAGAATTAAAGCCAGGCCACAGTTCGTTCCTTAATCTTGAAATTAAATTAAATTTCAGGAAGGATTTATGTTGGAGGGAGGGAAGTTTAGTGTTTGAATTTGTCATGCCTTGACTCTGTTGACTTCCTCCAGCTTGGCTGAGATGCTAACAATGCTCCCAGACATGCTCTGGCCGTCTGTAGTGTCCTTTTTCTGAGATCCTGCACAGCCAGCACGAAACCCCTCTTGCACTGCTGAGCTGGACTGTGTGTGCTGCTTGTGACAGGTGTTATCACACTGCTGCAAGCCTCTCCTTTCTAATTTTTTTAACTACTAATCCAACTGCTCTTCATTTTCAGTTAATCTGATTGTTTGTTGCTCTGAGCAAAACTCTTGCCCAGGAATATTCTTTTTAAAAAAAAAAAAAAAAACTTTAACAAAATTTGACCTACATGTTATGGGAGGGGCTTTAAAAGAACTTTTATTTTTGCCCTGAACTGTACCTGAACTTTGTGCAGCTTAAGATTGTTTCCAAGTGTGATTTTGAGCATTTTGCAGAACTGAGATAGTTGGATGACTTGAAACACTCACCAAAAGTCTGTCTGGCAGGTGCCATTAGGTTGAGGGCAAAAACCTCAGGAGGCTCAGTCATTCTCCCCTGCAGCTGGGCAGTGGTAGGAGGATGCTGAGGGTTCTCCCAGGATGTTTTCACCTGCCTTGTTCTCAGTGCTCTGTTCCTTTGTTTCTGCTTTTGCCACTTGGCACCTGGCAAAACTGAAGGTCTTTTGACATGGAGTGATACTGTGCCTCCTCTTTGGAATGTTATTTATTTCTTCATCTATAAAGACTATCCAATTGAAATTTCCCTTTACCAGGCAGGCTGCTGTTTTCAGGAGCCTGCTTCCAAGGTGGAGGCAGAGAGGTGGAGCTGCTCTGAGGACTGGAACTTTGGAAGAGATTCTTCTCTGTGAGGGTGCTGAGACCCTGGCACAGGTAGCCCAGAGAAGCTGTGGCTGCCCCATCCCTGGAAGTGTTCAAGCCAGGTTGAACGGGGCTTGGAGCAACCTGGGGTAGTGGAAGGTGTCCCTGCCCATGGCAGGGGGTTGGAACTGGATGGGCTTTGAGGTCCCTTCCAACCCAAACCATTTCAGGATTTGATGAACTGCTGGAGCTGCTATTGTTCAGCAGCTGCAGCACCCCTCTCCTGGTGCTCTCCCATATTCCCATGTTAGGAAGACAATCCAAATGTAATTTGAAGCTTGCTCTATAGCTAACACAGACACTTCTGCCCCTCCTGCTGCTGTAGCTCTGTTAACAATGGATTCATTTTTATAACTTTGGCAATACCAAAATTTGACATCGTTGAGTTTTAAGTGATTTACATCTTGCTGTACTGAATAGCTGAGAGTTCTGTCACATTCCCCCCCTCCAGGCATTCATTTAGCACCAGGAAAGAGACACTAAAATTTCTCAAATATAGAATGCCTGAAGCTGCAATAGAACAAATATTTGGATATAAGGCCTAGAACTATTCCTGCAGAACAGCTGTACAACTTTTTAACTGTGCCCTCCTATTTGGAGTGGGGAGACAGGTCCTGGAAAATCATTTGATTGAATAATACTAACAACTGCTTTTAGGCTCTGATCTGTCTAGTAAACAGCCTGTCAGGCTTCTGAACACCTGGCAGCATTTTATGTCTTCTGGCATTAGGTGCTCTCTGGTTATTTACTATTCTTTTAAGTAAAATGGAGTTTATATAAAATCCCCACACTTGATAAGTGGTGGATGCCAGCTCAGAATTGCTTGCACAGCTCTGCACTTGTGTTTGTCGTGGCCGGGGGGTGGGTGACAAGCTCCAAAAGGCAAACTCCATGGCTTCCAGTGTTTTGAGCAAATCCAGTTGCTTTGACTGGATTTGTTCATGTGCAGCTGCTGTGTTCAATTGAAAGGCTGTGTCAGGAGAGTTGCCTCTGTGAAGTGCTCAGCTGAAACCTCCTCAAGCCCACGTATCTCATCTGTGTCTCTTTCTATATAATCTGAAATCTGAACAGTTTTCAGCTTTCCATGCTCCAGGGGCAGCCAGTTGTTATGTGGAAATAATAACATAACCTCGCTTTGTGCAGAAACGGAAATTTGCTGCCTGCCTTGTTGACTCTTCATGTGTCCTATTTGAGCAGATATCTTTTCATTTGTCATTTTTGGATTGGCTGTTTTGCCATTTGCAGCTTCAGCACTGTGATACAGATTTATTCTGATTTTAGAGGACTCATTTGGAGAAACAGCACAGTCGGGGGGCAGACTTTTTCAGGGACGAAGCCTTTGTGCAGTTCAATTCCCAATGATTTTTTTTTTTTTTGTCAGCAGAACATACTTTAAATTCTGCTTGTTTTGGCATAAGAGGACTGTGCTTTTTTTTGACTTTATTGTTATAAAGTCCCAGAGCCTGGCAAGCTAAAAAATTCCAGAGGAGATGGACAGTGCTGCCTCTGGCCAGTCTGTTGGATTCCTGCTGACAGGTGGCTGTTTGTGGTGTGGCTCTGCTTGTGCAATGATGGTGAAAGGAAAAAAGGGGTGTTCAGAGGGAAGAACAGGCAAGATCTGAGCAAGGAGAAATGAGGCTGTTTGTTAGTGCCACCTGTCCTGGTGCTGAGCCTGGAGAAATCCCATGTAATGTAGATACTGAATTCATAGAGTTAGAAGCTCAGTTCCCATGGCTCTTGTACAGGCAGGGAAGGAATGGGCTCACTTCCCCCATGCTTTCCCAGTGATGACAGGGAGATCTGGAATGACAACAACTGTGCTGTTCCTAAGCCTCTGGGAAGTTCTTAGTTGAATTCAGATTCTGCCTCTCTATTTTGCAGACCCATCTGCATGCTCCCAGGTATTACAAAACACTGACAGTGCTCCTTGGGAAGAAATATTAATTTTGTCTGGAGGGTTGTGTTAGCACTGGGTTGGCTCCCAGCTTGAAAATGCCTTTCAGCAATAGCTTTTCCATGAAGTCATTATGCCCTAGCAAGTGGTTTCACATAGTCATGGTTGGTGGTGTGCAGAGTTACCTTAAGCCTCTGTATGTCTTTTGCAATGAAACTGGAATTTTTGATTTGGAAGAAGCTGCACGTGGAGCAGCTGTTATGAAGGAAAAGAATCCTTGGCAAAAACCATGAGCAGCTGTGTCCTTCGTGTCAGTAACACCTGCTTAACCAGTTTCTTGTTAGAAACTCCTTATATAGGTCCTGTCCTTAAATTTTTTTTTCTCTAAATACCTCTCAATTCACTGCAGAATGTCAGAGCCCACTACATCCTGTGCTGAAAGGGTTAATGGTAATTTTCCAAACAATGTCTGACAGGCTCATTACCCTGAAGAAACCCCTGGCATACACGGAATTCAGGTGGATTTTTATTTTTTTTCTACCCATGGACAGACCAAGGGGGAAATGCACTGCAAGGAACTCAATAACTGCATTGTAAGTTGAGTTTTCCTTGTAGGTTAAATAAATTCCAGCTGGACTTTTAATGAAACTGCTTATTACTCTGCTTTGGGAGAGGGTGGTGCCTCTCAGGTCCTGCTGGTTGATGTTTGCTGCTGTTACAAACATGTCTGCTACGTCTGCAACAGCTTGTAATTTAACAATATTCTCGATTACAGCTGGCCACTGCTCAATCCCCTTTGCAGCCTGAGTGGAGCTGCACATTAAGGATAATGTTTGGCAACAGCAGCTTGTGAATGTGTATTTTTCTCCCTTATTTTCCAGTGCATGCACATAAGTACCACCGTACTAATGGAGCAAAAAGTGCTCATTCTGTTCTCCACATCAGCAGTGTGTTCCTGCCGATATCACGGGGGTCTAAATGTTGTTGGGATGAGGCTGTTTTGTCTGCTGTGATTAGGTCAGATGTGTGTGATTTGTTCTCCTTCTGCTAAAGGAATCTGCTAGATATTTTTATCCTTGCGAGGCCACGTGCTCAGTTTTGCTCTGGTTAAGCACAAGTATGTCAGAAATGTTCATTTCTGCTTAGAAGGGAGGATTTTGCCTGGTTCTGATGGATAGGTTTTTACCCTTTCTCAGAGCAGGTAAATAGTCATAATCCTATTTCTTAGCAGTCTGTACATGAATGTAGCTGCAGATAGAAGGTGATGTGGTGAAGAGGGTGGAGGGAAGGTGGAAATTGATGTGACACTAGGTAGCTGAAAGCTGCTGCTCCAGTACAAATTCCCTGCATCCCCTGAGTGGGAATGTGCTCCCAGGTGAAGTGAGCAGCTCTTTCTTCACTGCTTAAGCCTGCGTGGGTTAAAAACGTATTCGTGTCTTGCTTTGCTGCATCCCACTTCAGGAGAGGGAGTGAACCGTTCTGCTGCAAGCTGAATGCTCTGCTACCTTCTTCACCTTCCCTTTCAGCAACGTTCCATGGCCATCCTTGTTGGATTTACTAGGCTGTGTTTATTATGGAGGACTAAATAGCAAGCTGCATCAGAAAGCAAATGTATTCATCTGGAGATGCTACCTCTCTCAAAACCTCCCAGTGCAGCTTGTCCTCCTGATAAATGAGCTGCTTGTCTTGGTTTCTCTGAAAGCTCCTGAAGTTCGTATGGTTTGTTCAGTGATGTGTTGTGGTCACTAAGGTGTGAGTGACACTTCTGCTCTCTCCAAAGAAACTGCTTGGGTATCAGTGTGAGGAACCATTTCAGGACTGTTAAATGACCCTAGTTCTCAAATTGTTCTAGATCCTCCAAGTTAGGAAGAGGTAAGAAAAATATGTTGCCTTATTTTGGGATGAATTATTGTACAGCAGGAGAAATCAGCTGATGTGAAATGAAGCTTGTGTTGAAAAGCTGCTGGTTGTGAAACAGAGGCAGTGACCTTGAGGGGCTGCCCTCACTTGGGGCACTTCTCTCCCAGCCGGGTGGGTGAACAGCCTGTCCTTCAGCCCTGTAGTTTTAATTCTTCATTTCCCCTCACCAGGGTGACCTTGTCCTCCACGGACTGTTACATTGTGCACGAGATCTACAACGGGGAGAACGCTCAGGACCAGTTTGAGTACGAGCTGGAGCAGGCACTGGAAGCGCAGTACAAGTACATCGTGATCGAGCCCACGCGCATCGGGGACGAGACGGCGCGCTGGATCACCGTGGGGAACTGCCTGCACAAGACCGCTGTGCTGGCGGGCACCACCTGCCTCTTCACCCCCCTGGCACTGCCAGTCGATTATTCTCACTACATCTCCCTGCCCGCTGGAGTGCTGAGCGTGGCTTGCTGCACCCTCTACGGGATCTCTTGGCAGTTTGATCCCTGTTGCAAGTACCAGGTCGAGTACGATGCCTATAAACTTTCGCGCCTGCCCCTGCATACGCTCACCTCGTCCACTCCTGTGGTGCTGGTGAGGAAGGACGACCTGCACAGAAAGAGACTGCACAACACAATAGCACTCGCTGCCCTGGTGTACTGTGTAAAGAAGATCTATGAACTCTATGCTGTATGACTTCAGCAGGGAAGAGAGAAACCCACAAAGACAAGTGTATTAAGACTCCCACAGTAACATTTTGTTTTTCCTCTTTGAGAAGCGGTGGAGACTGGCAAGGATTTGGTTTAATAGAGCTGTTATTTTTCAAATAACACATCACTGGTGCACCAAGGTTTTTCAGTTCTTTGTTACACTTGAGATGTGGATGTGTGGTGACTTGAGATCCGTATGTTAGGCCAGGGGAGTCCAATCCAGCAGCAGAATGTCGATGAAAGAAAGCAATAGAAAGAAGGGGTGTGAGAGCTGCTTTTTTTCTTTTTTTTTCTTTTTTTTTTTTTTTTTTGGAAACATTTAAGTATATTGTTTAATTGTATTACACAGAACCAGCCAGAAGTTATCATTGACCATTAAAGGATGAGAATTTCAAATGCTTTTGCTCTCGTCACTGTTATCATAGTCCCCTTTGCTGGTGTGGTTCCAGGGGGTCGAGGCTTTAGACCTGCTCACACACACACCTGACACTCCTCTTGTCCAGTGCATGTGGCAGCAGCATCTGTGTTACAGCAGGCATCTGCTGAAGGAATAGCTGCAGGGTGTCACTTCCCTCTTGCTTGGTTAGTTGTGTTTCTTGGAAGAGGTTTTACCAACTTATACCTTTTTGGTAATTGCTAAACATTGATGGATGGGGATAAAGGTGTCCCAGTCCTCTGCTGCCCTGCACCTCCAACCATGACTCCTCTGCACGACAGAGATATCACTCTAACTTTCCAGCTACATTCTGCTCAGTTCTTGTATGAGTTCTTCCTAAGGTGGATACATCTCCTCTTAAAATGCCTTGAGCCACTTGCAGGGCTGGGGGCTGCCAAGGTGGGGGTCCACCTGTCCTACCTTTGTGCTGTGCCCTGACCACACAATTCCACTGCTTTTGCCTGGAACACAGGAGCTGCCTGCTCCTGCTGCAAGGTATCCATGTGACTGCATCTTGTAACTGTGTTACCTGAAATTTTAGAATTCAGTCCTATAAATCATATTTTAGCTTTAAACTCAAAATCTTGTTCTTAGAATGGGAAGCATTTACTGTTCTGTGAGATCTGCCAGTTACTTTTAAAAGATAGGGGCTTGCTGTCTATAATCTCCTCCCACCACATGGAGAATAGGTGTGGCTGGCGTTGGCAGGGCCAGCTTGGCACAGCTTCAGGTGTTACATTGGGAATAGGAGAGCAAAGGCCTGCAGTGAGAGCTGCTTGTGCACTGCGTACTCCCTGCTCCAGTGGGAGTGGCAGCCTGACCTTCACAGCTGAAACACTAACCTTGGCAGGGGTCAGACCCCAAATTCTGCCCTTCTGTCTTTATCTCTCCAAACTGCCATAGCAGGCACCAAGGACTCCCCCTGTCCTCGCCTCCATGGGCTGTTCTGACCACGGTTCTCACTTGTGCTTCTCTGCTTGGGCAGTTTTTTGTGCGAGCAGGACACACAGCATTGGGCAAACTGGGTTTGCTGGGTGTTCTCAGCCCTCAGCAGCAGCACAGGCAGCTGTACCTGAGTGGGCTGGAGGAACTCCAGTGGCAGTGAGACATTTCTGGGTGGCAACAGCCCTTAGTACAGTGGCTGAGCTCTCTCCCTCCAAGGTTAAAAGAAGCTGGGATCCAGAGCGTCTATTTATAGCAACAATGTACAGTTGCCTTGGCAGAGAGGAGGCAAAGAAGTGCAACTACTTCATCTTTCAGTGGTTAGGCCAGGCTGGGCAGGCTGCCCTTTCACCCTGACGTGTGTTTCCAAACCCTGCTGGATGGATTTGAAGCCAGTGACATATCTGCCATAGCTAATACTGCTTATTGCTGCAGAAAGCCCTGAAATACCTTTGTGCTGGCCACACCAAAGGTCTTCCTGCTGTTTTTTTCACTCAATGCAGAATAATTCTCAGGGCTGTTAGTTCCTTTTCTGCACCAAACCTCTGCGGTCCTGGGTCCTTTTTATGTTAAGCTTCCCCTCATCTGGAATGATCACTATGGCAGATTCCCTAAATGCATGGCTGGCATCAGAGACTTGAGTTAAAAATTAGCAAGTTTCCTGGGGTCTCCCATTGCAGGAGGAAAGGTGAAAAGTCAGCTTAGCTGTCACAATGGGTAGGTCTGATTTAAAAACACACCTGATTTCCAAGGAATCTCAGTGATAATGTAGCTAAAATGCTTTTTAACATTCTAGTTGTTAGTCAGGGCTGTAACTGTGCAAGGTGACCTGGGAGAATGAGAGGGGTCTTGAGGGGTATTTTAGTGCATGGTGAAATGGTAAAACAACTTCCAAAAATTCTCTTCCATGTGGAGTGGTGCTGTATTTGCTCTCCACTGTGCCAGTAGCTGGGAACCAACAGTGGATGGGGACAAACCTCCCTTCAGAAGCCCCCACACATTGCTGTCCACCCTGCCCATTGTGGACATGCTCTGGAGTGTCCAACATTCCCCTACTCATAGAGAGGGAATTTATTTCCAAAGGGAACGTGTCCATTCTCAGCAACCTCTGCCTTGGAGTTGTAGTTCCTACAGTAACTCCCCAAACATAATTTTCCCTCAGGCCTGATGTATTTCACCCTCAGTGCCCTGGATGGGAACACAGAAATGCAAAGCAGCCCCTCAGTCCTCCCTGGGTAGCCACAACCTGAAACACCAGAACGTGGAGCAGCTGAAGGAGACTGGCAGGACCACTGCATTTCACCAAAAAAACAGAGGATCTGAGCATGGGAAACACAAAAGGAAAAGCAGAACTTAACACCAGCACTCCCCTTGTGGAGAGGGAGAGAAGGTAATGCCTTGCTTTCCTATCTTAACAGGAAAAAAGGTATTTATACACCTGAAAACTTCAACTTGTCAATCCAACCCCAGGCCTTTCTGTGACACAGCTGCAGCCTCAGCCACAGGGAAGGTGGCAGAGGACGGATGTCCTGACAGAGCAGCAGCATTACGATCATTAAACACATCCTGGTTCTCAGAGATCATTTAAAAATCTGTAGTGATTAAGAAAAGGCTTTTGGAAGGAGAAGGTCCTGCTGAGCCTGTGCACCTGGATCAGAGTTTGTGTGACTAATCCTCGGTGTGGATTCACACTGTGTAAGCTAACAGGTCCCATAAAGAGGGCTGGGATAAAGTATGTTGTTCTGCAGCTACTACTGGTACAATAGCACCTTGCAGGGGTGTAAAGAAAAACAAAACCCTTCTGCTTTCCCTTCCTCTTATGTTACCTGCTGTGAGGAGCTGGAGTAGACCAAGGGATTAATTTCATAGCAATGTAATTTATTTGTCATGAGATGTGCACTCCCAGGCAGGACATATGAGGCAGGACACATGGAAAATGCTGGCAAGTGCATGGAGGTGGCAGGAGGGGGCTGGACCTTGGTTCATACTAGTAGAATTAATTTCAATTTTAAGATTACTTCTGCCCTCTCTCTGTGCAGTAATTCCTTTTTCCTAGTGGTCCTGGTATCCCTCATATGAGGAGAAGGGATGAGGAATGGAACATGGCACCCCTTCAGGCTGTCAGGCTCCCTGAAGCCTGTGATATGTGAACAGGCTGGTTATCATTCCCCACTGGATGTGATCCTAATTAGCATCTGTGACTGCTTTAAAGCAGATGAGAACAAAGGGTCTGTCTGCTACGCTCTGCACCCTACACACATGGGTTCTCTATGTGCCAGAGAGTGCCTGGCATCCACAGGATCACACCTGCTCTGTGCTGCAGGTGGCCCAGGTGTGCTGCTGTCACCTGTGCAGTGTGTCCAGGCAGCAGCTGCCTTGCTATGCTGTTCTACCTGCTCAGTGCTTCCCTGCATTCCTTGGGCTGGGATTCAGAGAGTGCTGTCACTGCAGAATTAACTGTCCCAGTACATCAGTAGGGCACGATTCAGACAGGTAAAATGATGGCCAAATACACCCAAATTGTACATCAGTTACTTCTTTAAAAGTGGCACTGGATTGAGCTTAATTTAGCAGATGACTTGGCACGTTAACAGGAAGAGGCTCTGTGAAGTGTCCCCACTGCAAGCAGCATGTCCTGGATTGGGCTGGAAGGAGTGGAAAGGAGACACTGATCACGAGAGCTCCCAGCTGAGGACTGTATTTCACAGGAGTGGGGAAAGCCAAGGTCTGCTCGTGTGAAGGCAGAACAGGTGGGTTTTATTTGTAGCAGGCCAGTAAAGCTGAGCATGCCTGGAGTGAGGTGAGGAGTGTTCCAGCACAGGGGCCTCCCTGGCTGCAGTGTGTTCCCTTGACCCGTCCCCTGCAGCCTCAGCTCTCCCCCATTGTCCAAGCACCCTTCCTTCTCCTGCTGAGGTTTAGGTGCTGTCTTCCAGCAGTGTGAGGGAAATCACCTCCCAGTCTCTGTGCACTGGTAAACAGCATTTTGAGAAAGGATTTTTCTGCAGGAGCACCTCCAGTGATGTCTCAGCTGACTGCAGGGACTCAGCCTCTCCCTGCTCAGGTGAGCTGAGCTCTAAGAGTCCTTTGCTTTTCTCTCCTTTTTTGCTCTAGATGCCATTAAGGTGAAGAAGAGCCTGGGGCAGAGGTTCCTCAGGTAGACAGCCAGGCAGGGGGTCAGGCCAGCCACAAGCACTTCCTTCTTCTTCTGTCCCACTGCATTGAGAACCACCTGAGCCACCTCGGCCGCCGTCTGTCCCTGGGCCGTGGTCTTGTCCATAACTGCCAAGGGAAAGCTGAGTGAGCACCAGCACCAGCAGGTAAACCCTCACTGAGGTACCTTTCCTAGGAATGCTCTAACTGTATGTGGCTGCTTGCTTTGGATTTTACTCCACAGGTGTAAACACAGGCAGGTGTTCCTCGTGGTTGGCCCAGAAGGCAATAGTTGCTGTCTGGGAAGGCTAAATTTTGGGGCTTGCTGTTCCTACCCTGCATCCAAAGTTGGTTTTTGATCCTTCAGGGCTTACCTGTGTCCCCACCAGAGGCCATGTGTTGCAAACACTTTATAATAACTTGGTGATGTGGAGATGCTTTAGAAATAGGGCACCGAGTGGTATCTCACCTCCATAGCGAGATCCATCTGCTGTGACAGCATTGAGGGACAGGTTTGTCTGGATGTATCCAGGGCTCACAACTGTCACTTCAATGTCATACTGCTCCACCTCTGCTCGCAGACAGTCAAAGAAGGCCTGGGTAGCGTGCTTAGAGGCAGCATCTGGAAAACAGGAAAAGGACAGTGCACCAAAGAGAAGGAGCAGGGCTGAAGGAATTTTCACTTTCTGAATGGGTTTTCCACTGCAATGCAGCCACTTCTCAGCAAGAACCCAAGAGTTGTTCTCCAGCCTCTACATTTGTTTTTGTTTAGTGAGTGGCAGCAACAGGTAGCAGGAGTGAGAGGCAATTTAGGAAAACGTAAACTCGAGTTGAAAACTGGCTGGGATCCTGAGCTTAATATCACAGCCCTGCCAAAGCACTCCAGAGTGAACCCAAGCTGCCTCCCACTTCTGATAAAGGAGACCCAAAGCCTTTGGAAGGCAGAGCTGGCTGCCCTGCATGTGCTGAGCACTGGGAACTTGCAGAGCAGGTTCAGGGCTTAGCTGCACATAAGGCAACACCAGATCACACAGGCAGAGCAGGGAAGCGTGGCCTAGGGCAGGATTTTCCCCCGTGAAATGGCTGAGTGACTCCTTTTGCTTGGTCACTACCTGTGACTGCCACCACCACACCAGCAGCACCAAAGCCAGCTCAGCACAGGCTGCACACCCTGCAAGGACCCAGGCAAGGGCTGAGATTCCGGTTGCCAGATCCACGTGGCTCTGGGCCCTGTGCAAGCATTCTGGGAGCTCCTCAGAACACACTTCCTGAGCAATTGGACCCACATTACCTGCAAAACACCATGGCTCAGACATTCCAGGTTCTCCCCCATTCAGCCCCACTCCTGACCCACTGTATGCCATCACCACTGTACTTCTAGTGTTTATTTTTAGTGATTTACAGATGCTTGTGTGCCAAACACTCTCCTCTTAGTTCATCCATCTTCTAAAAGGCTTTTTTTCAGTAATCCCACCAATATTTCTTGTCATAACTGATTTAGCATGAAGAGTTTGCTGGATCAAGATTGTTTAGGCTTTTGTTCTGGCATTGTTTGTACTATGGCACTTCATAATTTATTAAAACAAAAAATTCCTGCTTTCTTAGAGGAGGTAATGCAGGCAAATGACAAGGATAAAATACCATAAAATTATGGAATTATAGTAGCTGTCAAGTGTTATAGTCAAGGACTATAGTGATAGTCAAGGACTATCAAGCTGTTTTTAAAACATATTCTCCTTCTCCAACCCTTAAAAACTTTAGGACAGGGCTAAGATTTTGTATTTGAGAGTGCTGTCAGTGGTTTGTGACCCCATTGAGGGTGGTGCACAGCTCTGCCTTCCCTGCTTGCAGCCAGTTCCGTGGAGAGCTAAATGTGGAAGCAGGAGCCAAGTATTTATTCAGCCTGGTGCCCCAAATATGTCTTTCCCATCTTCTGTGGAGGTACTTACATGCAGATCTGAAAGGAATGCTTATTTTGCCTTGCACGCTGCTGATGGCCACAATGTGGCCTTGTCTCCTCTTGATCATGGAGGGAAGAAGTGCTAGCAAAGGACAGAAAAGACCCATTCAGACAACAGTCCTGCCATTGCTGCTGTCAAGAATCAAAGCTTTCAGAGCACTCAGAGATGCTGAAGGGAATTACAAGATCCCTGTTCAGTGCAGGGGTTGGGACAGTGCTTGGGATGCCTGACTGAGGCTGTGTCTGGCTGCGAGGTTCACCTGTGAGGAGACTTCTTGTGGCAGCAGCTGCACAAGGGCTGCTGTGGTGGCTCTGGTCTCCCACAGGCTGGGCAGCAGGACTTGCTTTTCCTGCCACCAGAACATCTTCCCATTTCCTGCAGCTGACACGCTCCAGGCTGAGCTTTCTGTGTAACCAAAGCTTCCTAGGAAAGCTGCAGCTCCACTGTAACCCCCACACGTTCTCCTGTCAGTGCCCTGTCAATGCAGACAGGATAACTGGACCTCTTCGTAAGTTCCTGCCAGGCTAGAGTCAGGAGATGGAACCAGGTATCATCTCCAGTGGGGTACTTCCCATACAGTCATGCTCAAGCACCTCCTCAGGCCTGCCCATAACCCCCAAACCTCCCCCCTCACCCTGTGCTGTACCAGGTACAATTACAAACACAAGTCAAGCTGTGCTCAGTTGTGCTGGTCTGCAGAGGCATCAGCTAAATCCATGTGGTACCTTTGGTGAGGGCTATAGGTCCAAAGTAATTTGTTTCCATCACTTTCTTATCCACATCCAGTCCCGTGTCCACAATTGTGCCTCGGAAGCTGATGCCAGCGTTGTTGATCAGGATGTCCACGTGACCCAAGGCCTTCAGGATCTCCTCAGCAGCATTTACCACAGTTTTGGTGTCCGAGAGGTCAAACAGCACAGTGTGAGGTTTGTGCGTCTGTGGATAAAGTAAAGTTAGCAAAATACAGTTCAGTGCTGGATGTGCCAGCTCATGATGGCATTCCCCAGCTCTGGAAGCACAGGAGCAGGGCCATGCAGGCCCTGTGCAACTGCAGTGCAGCAGTTCCATGTGGCAGGGATACGTGACAGAAATAGGTTGTGCTCATCTTTCTCTGCTCCTGCAGCCTGTTCCTTATACCTGAGCCTAGGAAAGGGACAAAGGAGATCTTCCTCAAGTACTAAAGTTTTCTGTTGTCTTATTAAAGGAAACACATCTGAAAAAGGCAAAATGTAACCTGTGTGTTTTCTACAGAAGCCAGCAATACCTTTCTTAGCCACTGTCAGCAGGCATAGACATAAAAAAATAAAAGCCAACAGAAGGAAAGTCACTTTTCCAGATTCAGTGTATGAGGTACAGGTGTAAAGGGTCTGGGCACTCTGCCCTCATGTGCTTTCACTTCCATTTCTAGCCAAGATGGCTTATTTTTGTGGGGTTTTTACAAGGAATGACATGCCATGTACTCCTATAGCAACGTCTATCCCTAACCATGGAGTTGCGTTTTTCCTATTGCTCAAGAGACCAACCCACAGGCAATTCTGTAACTTCTGTAACAACCCAAGCAGAAATCCAGGCCATGTGAGGCCACAGGCCTGTCTGTCCTTGTCCCACACTCACGTTTTTGCGGTGATTCTTCACGGCACAAAGCTCCTGCACCACCTCTTTGAGCTTCTCACTGTCTCTGCCACAGAGCACCAGCTTGGAGCCAGCTGCATGGAAAGCTTTGGCACATTCTTTGGAGGAAGCAAGGAAGAGAGAAAAGCAAGCATTTGAATATCAGACAAAGGAGAGATCCACATCAAACCTGGTGATAACTAAAACTTGCAGGGCTCAGAGGTGGCTTTATTGCTGCTGTGTGATGGTGAGGCTGATTTACAGCGAGGTCACAGCCACGTCCCACTCTCCTGGGACTGTGACAGACACATGATAGTGGTGAGGCAGTTGCTGTGCTCACAGATACTGTGCTGGTTAGACAGTTATTGTGGTATTTACACATCCTCCCCCTCAGATGGTCAAATTTGCCTGTGCCTCTTCATTTTTGACTTGAGGCTCTTCTTAAGAGGGACTGCAGTTACTCTGTGTGTGTTACCTAACACAGCACAGCCTGGTCTTAGGAGTTTCAATTTTAATGAACACCTCCAGAGGTTCTGGAAGCCTGGGATTTAATGGCTTGATCAAGGTGATTCTCTTCATCAGGAAAAGGCTGGAGAAAGGGATGCCAAGCTATTGCCCTCCTAATTGCATGTGGATGGCAATGAACACACAGTACTTAGAGGTGGTCTGGTGTATCAATAGCTAGGAGTGAGGGGAGTTGTAAAAGATCTTGCAAATGAGTCAATAAGGGAGGAAACTTTACTGTACAATGGTGGAAGTCTCTACACCCAACAGCACTGATGGCGCTCCAGCTGGAAGGTCTCTCCTGGAATACTAATTTCCTCTCTTCTTGATGAGAAGTACAAGATCCTTTACCACTCCCACTCTTTGGCTGTGGCAGGCAGAAAGAACCAGTTCATCTCCTTTGGCCAGTTTGTGAACACCCCTGTCCTTAGGGACAAACTCACATGCAAAGGCAGCATCAATTAAAGCTCTATTTGTTCTATAAATGTACTCATCCTAATGAAAGGCCTTGATAGCAGAGAGCACCTTGTCTTCTCTTCAAGCAGCTTTTAAAGCAGTTATAGAAAGCAGAATTAGAGAATGTAGCCATTGAAGCAAAACGCAAGTTTTAGTTGGAAAAAAATACTCCCTGGTGTTAATAATGCCAAGAATCTGAATTCAGACTGGATGGATTTGTACCATGAGAGGAAAGGTACCTTAGCTTGAGGGTGAGGGACAGGGAGAAGGAGTGGAAAGTTTGGCAGAGCAGCTGGAAGTACAACAAACATGAGTGCAGAACACCCGTTCTGGGAGGTTTTAAAGAAACAGTTTGGCTTCCTGGCTTTTTCAGGATTTAGGGGAAAGACCCCTGACAGCACAAGAACAGCATCTAATTTCTTGCTTTGATGAGCTCCAGTTTATACAGGACAGTTAAAATTTTCTGTAACAATTGCTGAAGACTTTCTTGCATCCAAACCTTCACTGGCTGTGGTTATAACTCAGGTGGGAGCCACATCTCTCAAAATTCAGATCAATAGGAACTTTCAGCTCATTACTGCTTTATTCCAAGAGCTGCTCCTGCCACAACCCCCTGTTTTTCCTGCCCTTGGTGCCCTCCTTTGTGTCCATACCTCTCCCCAGGCCAGAGGTGGCCCCTGTGATCACCACCACTGCTTCCTGCAGGTAGGCTCGCATCCGCATCCACTGCAGCAGCCGGAACAGCGCGAAGATCCCCAAGCTGCCAAAAAGCAGTGGGATGATGACTGTGCTCGTGAAATCCATGAGCTTTCCTTTCTGAAGTGTCTTCCTAGAGCCACAGGATGAAAGGAAAAAGATCATTTCACCATTATGAAAATGAGCAAAGGCTTAAAAACTATTTTGAAATTATTTTTCTTAACCCTGCCTTAGACCACCAGTAAACCACCAAGATACCTCTGTATCTTCTGCAGCTTTCCTCATTGCTTCATTTAGGCTTTTGGAAAGTTCACATCAGTATCCAATTTTAAGCATTTAAATAGTAATGTGAACATCCCAGCGGGACACTTGGTATTGTGTCCTGTCAGCTGTCACGTAACAAACTTGGGCTTAGGGATGCTGTTCCCATGTTTTGCCCTAAATTCACCCTCTTGTACCAAGTGTATTTGGAGTGGAAGTTCCTTGGGGCTGGGATAATTCTCCACATTCTTCTGATTGTATAAAACTGCTCAGATTTCTCTAGAACAGTCAGTACCACAGTATCTACAAGCCAGAGATCAGTTACTGTGCATTATCCCAGATGGATATAAGCCAGTCTGTCTTTTGGAGGCTCCAGGTTTTCTCTCTGAGCCAGTTATTTGCTTAACACACTGAAATCTCATCCTGGAATTGGATTCTGATACCAAGGAATAGCCCTAATCTCCTTGCTAAGCCATTCCTTCACGGGAGTAGTTTATGTGACAGCTTACTACAGGGCCAAAGAGCAAGTGGGACTTCTGTGAAAAGGCCACTAATTCTCCCTCAGTATATCCCTGAGCTTTTATCAAAGCTTGGTGAAGGAGTAAAGTTAATTACAACTCCTTCCTGGAATCTTCTGGGTCACACATAAAGTCAAAACCAAACCAGTGTATTTTCCCTTCCCTTCTTCCTTGTGCAGGCAGAGTTTGAACTCTTGCAGTCTGAACTGCAAGACAGGCATTTACTGGGAAGATACTGGGAAATTCTGGGCACACAGTTTGTGCTCCTTCAAATAAAGGACAGCATGAGAAGCAGAAAACAAGAGGTAACTAAGGCAGAATTCAGTGTCATTGAGTAGGACTGAGCTTGTATGGAACTGAGGGTATGGCAGAGGCTCTGCATGCCATGGAACAGAGCTAATGTGGAAAATATCAGGCTCTTCCAGATATCCATCAGGAGCTTGGAGAGAATTCCTCAAATAGCTGCTCAGTGAACAGCTTGCTGACATAGTAGTGAACTGAATAAAGTAAGTATTTCTGGGGGTACAGCTGGAACACAATAAAATAACACATAAAGACAGCTCTAAATAAACTTGGCAAGGTCTAAACACAAAACCATCAAGTAAGAACACAGCTCTTCTTGGGGTCCTTTGGAGCTTCCCACTCCTGAACTAACTCATGTGTGTATGAAGTCCTTCCTGGGGTGATCCACTGTGGATAATGCAGGGAGACATCCGGAACAGCAGCTCCCCCGGGCACAGGAAGCGTGCCCAGAGTGGGAAAGCAGAAACCCAAAAGGAGGATTCAGCTCAGGCCATTGCAAAGCATCTTATTCCTCCAGCCCTTTGCTGAGGGAGTGCACACAGGGTGCATTTTATACTGGTTTGCAGCCAGGGACTGGTACAGTTGATTTGACATGAGAGAATGGATCTTCCCTGAAATAATTCCTGGGAAAGGGATGTTTTGACACAAGGCCACTGGCCTCTTCAGGCTGGATGAGAAGGTTCTCCTGACTGATTCATGCTCAGCTGGTCATTGAAAGCAGCTGCCTTCTTTATAATTCCCCTTTTTTTGCTCTCTCAAAGGTCTCTTGAGAGTCAGAACACGAGGTGTGGGCAGGAACAACAGGTGCTGTGCTGACACTGGGCTTAGAGGACATTCTGGAATAAAAAAAAAATCTTCAGCCCACGTTTAGGCCCTTTCATTATTTCCAAAGTGGGAGCTGACAGGTGCAGTGGCACTTCCCTCATGAGGCACTGGAAAAATCTAGCCCTGCTCTGGTTCTGGTTTCAGTGAAATGCAGGTGAAAAGGTACCTGGGAAGAGGGGGCTTTCCTGACACCTCTCCTAACTAAAGCACACTGAGATCTGAAAATATTTCCAAGTCTTTTATTGTTTTTCTTTCCTTTTTCTCCATGTTATACACAGGAACTGGGCAGATTGTCCATCTCTGTCTGAAGGCTGCAGCAAGGCAAGAATCCAGGCAACAACCTGCTTTGGCAGCTTCCAGGCTGGAGTCTGCATCAACAGGTAACTCCTCTGAGGGGGGGGAAACATGGGATAGGGAAGAGAAGGAAGTGGAGCAAGAGAGAGAAGGATTTGCCAGTCAGAGATGTAAATCCCTTTATATTAGGGTATGCAGATGCAGTACCTTCTTCCAAGGTGCTCAAATGGCCTCTTAAAAAAACCCCAAAACAAAGAAAATCTCAGTTCAGTCAGAGAGAGAGAAGGAGAGAGAGGAAAACCCAGCTGAATAAATTATTTGGGACAGAAGAACTTCTGTAGCACTTCAGACCTACAGCAACAAGTTTTGCTTTGATTTCGTGACTTGCTTCTATCACAAACCCAACTTTAGGTAACATTTTGAAGCAGCCAAAGATACCCCAGAGCAGCCAGTGCTGTGTCACATTAAAAACGTGGGTGAGGAACACGTGGGTTCCACGCATAATTTGAGATGAACTGAGTATCTCAGACCTCCTGCTCAAAGGTCTGACACCCCACTATCACCTTTGTTCAATAATTTGGGTATTCATGCTGAAAAAACCCTGTTATTAACAGGTGATGTATATAACATCAGGTTTTCAGAATGAGAGAAGCCACTGCTCATAAAATGGTTCAAATCAAGTCCTGTAATTCCCAATTCTCCATCCCAAAAGGCAGGATTGGAACATGGAGATTGTTAGAGAGCAGAAATAAGAACACTGATAATGTAAGCAAATACAGGTGATTGGAAACTTTTTGAAGGCTTCCCACAGAATAAATCACATTTATCCAATTTAAAAAAATCCTCCAGAACTTTCCCCCTGAAACAAAAACTGGATGTTATCCTATAAAAGCCAGGACAATGGTTTCTGAAGGAACGAGGATATTAATTAATAAGGTCAAGGGTGCACTAAAGGCAGCAAAGATGAGACCAGGTCCCAAAGAACCAAACCCCTGAAAGCTTCCCCAAACAACACTGATTCTGCAGCTCCAGGCTCCCAGAACCACATTGTCCTTTACGTGACGAGTGGCAGCAACTGGGAGGCTGCATTCCCAAATCCAAAGGTTGGGGGGATAAAAGGAAGGGAAAAAAACCCTGGTTTTCCTAAGGGAAAAAGCACAGCCCCTCTAAGCTTGAGTGAGGAATTTAGTGTGAAGAAAGCACAATGTCCTACCTGAGAAAAGGGCTCACTTGCAGTGACTCTGAGCTGGAGGCTCCCTCTGGTCCCAGAGCAGGACAGCCCCAAATTAAATTTGGAAATGGCAGCAATCCAAGCAAATGTGCCGAGTCCAATGCCAGCTGAGCCACGGGCTGCCTCTAAAAACAAACCTTGGGAATACAGGCCCTGACCTTTCCAATGGAAGGGGGGGAATTTAACCCCCAGACTGAAAAGATAGAAGTGACCTCAAACTTCTGAAACCAGTGAAATGCCTAAGGAGGAATGCAGCAAGTGACAGAGCTCCTCATTCCAAACAGGAAACACGAGAAGGAAAACGGCAACCTAACTGTAATTCTCAAAATAAATTTGTCACCCAGGCATCACCTGAAGCATCACCTAAGGAAATTGTGTCGTATCTCAGCAGTCATTCAATGGATCCTGCCTAAGTTCTTCCATAATTGTTATGCAAAACAACAACCTCAACCCATGGTGCAGCAAGAGGGGAAAAAATATGTTTCCAGCACCCAAAAATCAGCCTGGACTTGAGAAATTATCTGGTCTTCCATCTGGTCTAGTGGAAGGTGTCCCTGTCCATGGCAGGGGTTGAATGAGATGGGATTTAAGGTCCCTTCCAACCCAAACCAGTACAGGATTCTAATAAATCGTCTTGTCATAAATCTTCCTGCCACTTTTACTCAGTTACAAACTGTAATTCCAACCCTCCCACGCGGAAATCCTCTATTGGGGTTTGGGACAGAAACAAAGGTGGCATGATTAGAAAATCGAAACATTTGTTGTTCCAAAGAGAGCATTTTGCCCACATTTACCAAATCAAGAACCACCTAAGCCACCGTGCGAACATGACAGCTGGCTGTCTCCCTGATTTATCTACAACTACGTGTCTAATGCCAGTACCAGCGGTGAACTCTGTCCTGGAGAGCGCTGGCTGTCCCTGCGCACACCAGCGCCGCGTTCTCCTAACCTCTCCCGCATTTCCCAGACCCCCACCCCTCTCAGGGCCGCACCCGCAGCCCCCCGGCCCCTCCCGGGTGTCCCGTGTGCCCTCCCGGCCCTCCTCGTTCCCCGGCCCCACCTGGTCACCGCCGTCACCATGGCACCGCCGGAAGTGGCGCCGCGGGCACTTCCGCCCGGCTCCGCTGGGCGCCCGCTCCGCCCTGACGCCAACCGGAAGTCGTCGCCGGAGAGCCGCTGCCCTCACCCGTCCGCCCGCCTGTGCAGCCCGACGGGGGAGCGGCGCTGCCGACCACGGGTTCCGGCCTCTCAGGATTCTCGCCCGGGGGGGATTGCTCTGGGCCCCAGAATCCCAAAATCCCAAAGGGATCAGGCTGGAAGGGACCACTATGGGGCATCTGGTTTAGCCTCTCTGCTCAGCAGGGCCATCCCAGAGCACAGCACAGGGCTGCATCCAGACAGCTCTGGAGTATCTCCGGTGAGGGAGCCTCCACACCCTCTCCGCTCTCTGTTCAGGGCTCGGGCACTGCACAGGGAAGTTTTTTCTCATCTCCAGGTGGAACTTCCTGGTCATCGGTTTGTGTCCATTCCCCTTGTGCCATTACTAGGCCCCACGGAGCAGGTCCTGGTCCGTCTGTGAACCCTCCCTGCACATCCTGAATTCCCATCTGCGGTGGTCACTGTTTTACGTGCTCATTGATGATTACACCGACCTAAATTCTGTCCTCTTTGGTATCTCCGCATGAAAACTGAAGATGCAGAAACAATCACAGGATAAGCTCAGTTGGAAGGGCCCCACACGGGTCATCAACTCCTGGCCCTGCACAGGACACCCCCAAAATCCCACCCTGTGCCTGAGTGACACTGGCACAGGACAGGACTCTGTGCAAGGAGTGACTGTGAAGAATAATGGCAAATTCCTGTAGTAGGAGAAAAGAGGCATTTCTACAGAGCCTTTTTCAAAGCCATGCCTGGGGAAAACCTGATTTCTCTGATTTTCCATGAGCTCTGTGCAGAAATGGGGCCTGAATGTGCTGCAGGTTGTGCAGCTTTAAATCCCCTCGCTCGAGTGCTGGCACTGATAAGGGCCATAGAGCGTTGCCAGGCTGTAGCACAAACCTGACTCCAGTGATCCCAAAGTCCAAATGTGCCAGGACTCTTGCCCTGAGGAAGGAAAGGCACAGGGAGCTTCTCCACCTCTTTGTGAAGGTGTTTGTGAGCAGCAGGCACATTTGCAGAGGCACTCAGTGTGTTTTCCAAGAAGTGTTTCAGAAATGTTTTCCAAGGGCAGTTAATCCCAGATGTCTTTCCATGTGAACAGCAGCAGGATAAAGGACAGCTTTTTGCAGCAGCTCTTTGAAAGATGGTTTTATCATAAATTTTTATGATAACTTTTTTATGCTCCTCTCTTCTAATAAGGAAAACACTGAAATTAATTCAGAGCTTCAGCGTCGGTGCATCATTAGTAACTAATCAATATTTCAGGGAAAAAAGCAGAAAATAATTCAAAATCTTCCTTGAAAAAAACACATTCTGAAAGGAAGGATGATAATGCACTTTTTTGACTTCAGGGACAATATGGAAGGAAATGGAAGAATCAATAATTTTATTTACACAAATGAAATCAAAAAATCAAACCCAGAAGAAGGGTTATGTTATGGCAGCCTTCCTGGGAGCTGTAGTTGGTGCTGTCTTCTGAAAATCAGAGCTGGAAAAAGCCATTTGAGTCCTTCTTTCCCACCCAAGCGGGGCAGGAAGAGCTGTAGCCTAATGCACAGGACAGCAGTTACCTGAGAGCTCTGCCCAAGCTGCTCTGGTCATTTACCTGGTATCTCCCAGGTGTTTATTTTAACAGGGAATGGTCTGTCCCCAGACTGGCAGGAGCTGGGAGAGTTGACTGAAACCAAGTGCCCGGTGAGTCACACAGCAAAGGGTCAGACTGGAGCTGCAATTGGAGAGGGAAAGCCAATGAAGTAAAGCTTGACTTTGTTGCTTTGATTGGGATTCCATTTTCTTAGGTTAATCTAATGTAATTAGCAACAAATTCACCTCTGATTTAAGCCTGCTCATTGGCACATCACACACTGGATGGGGATTAGATGATTTACTTATGTTGACATGTCTTTGTTCTCAGAAACATTAGTGGAGAATCTACCCCAAATCTAGGACTGGTTTTGGAGACTGTGCAAGCCCCAACTGGTAAATGTTGGTATAATCTAAAACCATGCTTGTTGTTTTTATTAGCACTCAAATCTCTCCTCTTTTCTTTCTCACCCTATCTGGCCACAACTGCAAAGGGCCAGAATCCTTTTAGCATGTTAACACTTTCTTGACAAACATCCTGCTGTTCTATCACTGCCCTCTTGCAGTGCAGGAGCTCTTTTTTGAGGGGGAGAAAAGAAAAGATCTCCAAACTCAATGAACTATTTGTACTTATGTTTGGTGACATCTGCTTTACTGCATTACTGAGTGCAGATCTGCAGCCTTTTAACCCTAGTCTCTAGGGCAGTAATTTTGTGCCCTAGTTCTTGTGGGCTCTTATTTGTCATCTTTTTTCTCCAGGAGTACAAGATGTAGCTTCTTGATGTAAGAAAACCTTTGGTTGCTTACCCTAAGAGCCAAGATCTGGGCAGAAATCCCCACAGGGTAATAAAACTCTTCCCCAGGGAAAACATCCCTGAACTAGCTTGAACTGAGAGCTGCCAGTTTCACAGTGCCTTTGGCTGGAAGATGTAAATGTTCAAAGGGTTGTGGCATGATTAAAGATTTTCTTGTCTCAGCCTCTCTACAAGGGTGCAGACTCTCCTCCTCCCCTCCCTGCTCCCATAATTGGATTTATAGGAGTGAATGAAAACATTCTAGGGTGGTAGGGGAAAAAAAAAAGACCTGGGATGGAAAACAGAAAAATAAGGGCTTCTCAGGGCTTTTCCAATTCTTTGCCCCTGCAGCTCTTTGCAGATTTGTCTGTGTCTCTTCCAGACAGTGACCCAAGAAGATGGGGCTTTTGCCCTATCTTAACTTTTGCCCCAGTTATAGTTCTGGTTTGGACCTGGGCTCTGACTCAAGGACAACGAACTCCTTTCAGAGAACTCTTTCTGGATACTTGGTCACTATTTTTCTCAGCTCTTGTCTCTGGGAGAATTTTGCTGCAGGTTCAGTTCATTGCAGTTCAGTTTTTTTCCACCACCTGAGTATTATTTTTCTTTTCCAGCTATTTTCTATAGGGTTTGTTTGTAATTACTGTTTCCTCCAGAGCCTGCACTGCAGCATTTCCAAGCTCAGTGTGAGAACAGTGTAGACTTATTGAAACTGCATTTCTGATGTGTGATCGTGTTGCAAATCCCCAATCCTTGCGGATAACCCAAAAGCCGGGGGAGTGGGAGAGGCAGCAATATCTTCTCCTCCTGCAGCTAAAGATCCCCACACTCCACAATCATTCCAGGGGAGATAGTGATGTTTTGTCACACACAGACATGGCAAAGCTGAGATACCATCTCCATAAAAAGATGCTAATTGGGTCTTTTTTAATTGCTGAGAGGACAGCTCAGGCCCACTGTACAGAAATATTTCCTACCTGCAGCTTCACTGCTCTCAGGATATCCAACCCTGTCCTTCCCTGCTGCCTTCCCTTCTTGGTTTGGAGCGGGAAAAGCAAGTAAGGGCTGAGGGCTGAGCCCTCAAGAGCTGTAAAGCCACAGGCACATCTGCAGAGGAGTGGAGAGCCCACCCCTCTCGTGGGTTTTGGTGGGTCAGGAAGGAGTTAAATGACAACAGAGGGAGAGGCTGTGCTATTGTTCAGGCATCCCTGGGTCCAGGGTGGCTGATCTCTATTCCCGGATCTGCCTCTGGCTTCCTGCACGACCTTGGACTGCTCACTTACCTTTTCTTTTCCTTAGCTCCCAAACTACAACATGGAAATCCTTCTCTTCCTGTGCTGCCTCATTCCCTGCGGGTTTCAGGGGGGCTGAGATTCTCTGGTGGGAGATGAGGGGAGGAGAGAAACGCGTTTCCACTGAGAAAGATTTAAGGAGAAGGCAGCAATTTGGGGGTATGTTCCTGTTCGTTCAGGTCCAGCACGGGCTGTGCATATTTGGGGGTTTTTAGCAGCAAACCTGTGGTGAAAGGCAAATGTTGGTGCAGCTGCCCAGAGCGCTGCCAGCTGCAAGGAGCCTGTTCTTCACTAGATGGTGCTTTGATCAAAGATTTGGATAACCGCAGTTCTTTCTGCACAGAATTTCCTAATTTTTCTTCCCCAGGCTCCATTCCTGCCCCTCTTTCTGTGCTTTAACACCACGGGGGCCGCTTAATGATGCTGGATATCGAACAAGGCTAATCTGTGGTACTGCAGGCTCCAAGCACCCACCAGCCCGCCGGGCTCCCGGGCTTTGGGGTTTGAAGTGTGGATCAGTGCTGCTGGGCTGTGGCAGAGAATTGAATTCTTTCCGTGTTTTCTATTCCCATAAGGAAAAGGCTTCAAAGAGCAGGTCCCCTCCCCCTCTCTGCTGGTGAAGGGCATTTAGGGAAGCTGGGAAAAAAATCCAGCCCTGACAGACGCATTTATTTAACAAATCACTGCCTTTCCCTACCTTAGCAGAAGACTGGGTGTTTTTTAAAAAGGGGATTGCTGCTTTTATATCCATCTTTGTATTCAGGAGATGGTTACCTAGCCAAGGTCATTGCTGCTGCATACCAGGATCGAGCAGCGAGCCACCCTCCTCTTCCTTGAATGAGCACTGCTTTCAGTGGGGCTCTCCCAGAGAAAAAAAAAATGGGAATTAGGCTTGGATCTGGCCAGCGCAAGATCCCAAGCTGCTGCGGGGCAGAGAAATCCACAGGAACAGCGTCCCCTTTTCCAACGGCAGCAGAGGAGATGAATGAAGCTGTAATCAAACATTTCCTGTGCAGACATGCACAGGGCTGGGCTGTGCTGTGACAGCCTGTTCCCGGCACTCCAATCCGGCACACACAGGGAGAACCAGGGGCTGGGCCCCCGCCACGTCTCCCTGAGGCTGTCGCCTCCCTGGGGATGGTCCCCGCAGCCTGGTGTCCCCAGTGCCTCGGTGCCAGGCTGCTGTGCCAGCGCCCGCGGGCATCCCGGCGCTCCCGCCGGCTTCCGTCGCGCACAGCTCCCCGCCCTCCCTCCCGGTGCGGTCTGGCAAGCATTCATGAATGGGGCTGGGGCTGGGGCTGGGGCTGGGGCTGGGGCTGGGTGGCTGCTCGGACCCCACAGCCACGCACAGAGTGACAGTCCGAGATCTCGCTCCTGTCCTCGGCCCCGCACCGGCCACTGCTGCCACCGCCAAGGTGGCGGGTTCGATCCCCAGGATGGGCCATTCACGTCTGAGTTGGACTCGGTGATCCTTGTGGGTCCCTCCCAGCTCAGAATATCCTGTGTTTCTGTGCGTGCACATGTGCGCTGACCAGGCCGGTGTCCATGCCGCTCCCCACATGCAGGATGTTGTGCTAATGGCAGCGATGTCCCCACAGCAGGGACAAAGCGATGCCGGACTGCAGCGTGACACAAAACTCCTCTCGGGACCGGGAGCTGACACGGATTCTCTGTCATTCCCCTGTTGTCAGCGTCTCACTGCACATGCATTTGTTCATCATTAGTAAGATACTGATGCTGACTAAACCCTGACCCTGCATCACACAGAAATTCGCCCAGAACTGCGGGGTTCGGACTCGTATGGAGAGTGAGAAGTGGGGACAGGGCATTTCCTCACATCTACTCCATCTGGAGAGCAAACCCCTCTCCAATTCCTCCTGGCTGACAGGGAATTGCATCACCGGCGTGTGCAGATATTTTTGTTTACCCTCTGAAATGTGCTTGTTTTATTGTTTTCCTCCGATGGAATTTGCCAGCGTGTCCTAAATTATGTGGTTCTGGAATTTAAAAGCAACATACCTGTGTGGGGGAGAGAATGAGTGGCTTTGACTGTGCAAGCTGGCTCTTCCTTCCCTCCTCCCTTCTCCCCACATCCCCATGTGCTATGGAGCCAGCTGCTCCCGGAATAGTTTGGGAATGAAATGTCACCATTTGAAACTGGTGAGTCACACTTTTGGGAGGAGGGGAGGAGAGAATCTGAAATCTTGCCGTGTGGCAGAGCGTCTCCTGGTGAGTACAGAGAGATTTTTAAAACCACAGACTCCCTTATGATGGAGTTGAGGGGCTTTGAACAGAGGCTGCTGGGTGTGTCCGCGCTGCTTTTTGCAGGAGGATCTCAAAATCCTCTTCAAACTTGAATTTTCTTCCCCAATATGCCCACTGCAGCTGGATGCTGGTGCCTCCTCCAGCAGCACTGAGTTGTATCTGTCTGACAACACACCTACAGTGACTCTATTAATTAAGTCTCCCGCACTGCTGCGAGGTGTGTAATTACAGCGAGACCTGACTTAAGCATCCACTCGAGGGACTAACAAAAAAAATTCTTTACCAGAGCAGGGAGGAACAGAACTTTACTGAATAAATTTTTTATATATATATATTTTAGGGGAAGTTTATTAAACAAAGGAGGGTAATTATTCTGGTTCTTCTTTCTCCCAAAATAAGGATGATGCCTTTAATATACTGAGCGTTAACATAATCAGGGTTTTTTTCCCTACCAAAAGGATACTTGAGAAATTCTGTCTTTTAACAGAGATTACTATAAAAAAGAGTCAATTAGTGCAAATGGTGGCAATGATCTTGCAAAATGAACTACTGTTTATCAGAAGCTCTGTAGTTTTCTCTCCCTAGCCAGTGATAGATTTTTTTATTGAAAGGGCAGCATTCAGGATTGCAGTTTTAGGGTGCTATAACCACCCATTTTCAGCACTCTACCTGGCAGTTTGGCCTTGCAGGTACCAAGAATGGTGTGTCTGGAGGTAGCTGTGATACTAATTGTGTCTCCCAAAGAGCTGTAGCAGTTCCAGGAGGATGGATTTTGGCTGTTGCTGCCCCAGCTCGCTGTCAGAGGTCTCAGTCTTGCCCCCGAGGTGGCAGCTGGGCTGTGCATCCCCACACACAGCCCAGGGTATTAATCCAACCCCCCAATTATTTCAGGTTCCATTGCTATTCTGAGCACTGCAGTGACATGGAGAGGAGAAGATGTGCCACCCATCCTGCAGCCCCCATTTCTGCAGGAATGATCTCCAGCTGAAGGACAGCGAGAAGCTGGAAATAGTAATATCAGAAATAGCCCCCAGAGGGGCTGTCAGCCCTCAAGTCCCACCTTCAGTGGCATTCTGAGTTCATGCTGTGAGTAAAACTCCCAAATTGCTCACCGAGCTTGCAGCGAACTTGGTGGGGATTTTGCAAGCATAAGCCCTGGAGGGTTTGATGCCATCTCTGTCTGTTTTATTTGGAAGACTGAGCTCAAAGCAAGATGTTATGAAGTGTGCATTTCTATCTCAAATTCCAGATAGTGTTAACTAGAAACCCACATCCTCCATTGTCACTGGATTTGACAGAAATCACCCCTGGCTGCAGAAATTTGCTGCAGAGCCTCAGATTTTCTTTAATACAAAATAAAACAACCTCAGAGACAGCCTTGAAAAGTCAAATCTGGGTGCTATTCCACATGCATTTTCTCAGCAGAAAAGCCTGTTTATTCTCTTAAGTGTATCACTGTTGCCCTTTTTTCTTAACTCAGACTGTCACAGTGATTTTGCACTGCGGGGCACCACAGAGTCCAACCAGCAACGCTGCAGGAGCTTAAAGTTGCAGCAGCAACGTAGGAGTGAGCCAAGGAACCAGGTAAGAAAAGGGAACCCCTCTGGGTACCTGCTACACCTTCAAGTGTGAACTCAGAGCTATTCCAAACCAGTAACTCCTAAGAGATGGGAATGTCAGTGGATCATCAATTCTGAGGCATAATGACAGCATTTTAGTGCTTGAAATTGCCTTACCTCTGTTTGTTCTAGCATAGGTGTTTAGCTCCCCAGATTCCTGATGGGGATTCCCTTTAGCCTGCAGTTTCCTGCAGATAACTCCCATGATAACGCTGGGAATGAGCAGTGTAAATACTCCCTATGGAAAAGCAGCTTATTTCTCAGAATGAGGTTATTGTCCTTTCAAATAGAGTAACAAAAGACAAATTTACTGAGTATACAACTCACTGAAGTACTGCGTGTTTCAAAGATACGTGATGATTTCTTTAAAACTTAATGGATTTTTGCCCAAATCAAAGGATTTTGTCTCATCACCTACAGTGGGATTTCCCAGAGGGCCTGAGACAACACATCCTCAGCTTTCTGGACCTTGGCTAAACTGATACATGTGGAATGTGTGGAAGACTTCCCAACAGGAACAAGCAACCCTGGAAGGCCAAGATTACCACTCATCTGGTTTTGGGGAGAAAAAAAAGAAAAAGACAACTGAGATGATGTTGGACATTCATTAGCAAAGCATTGTCAGAACACAATAGAAGAACAGACAAAAGCCAGTCCAGATTCTGTGGTATTTCCTAAAGGGCTCCCTCTGGCACATGGCTATTCCCTGCCAATCCTTCTGTATTGTCTTTGATAATGAATAGAAGCTGAACAGATGATTGTTGTATTGTCCACTAAGTGATTCATTTACATTAAATAGTGCTCCAAAAGTAGGCTTTGGGTGGACTTTTTTAGTCACTTCAGTTATTTATTTATAAAGTTTAATTACTGTCTTTTAACTCTCCACTGTAATAATTATTTCCTGATTGCTTTAGCTAAATTACTCCTCTGAAGTCAGTGGCCCAACAAGCCCTGACATGAGAAGCAGCAACCCTGCACTTTCAAAAGTGCCTAATTTTGAACGGCCACCTCTAGGGAAGTGCTCCTGATTTGGGAAGGTGCTGAGATTCTTGAGCACCTGCAGGTCCCTGGAGTCCCTGGTGCCTGGCACTGAATGAAACACAAACTTTGCTGCATAAACCATCACAGTTCCATGGATTCCTTCTTAACCTCTCAACTCCTGCTATGCCTTCACCAAGGTTCTTGATTAACCCAAGGCTTCCAATACAATTTCAGGCTTTTCTTACAGAGGTCAAAAGGTTTGGCTTGGTTTGCAGATGTGACAGATGTTATGTGCTCGAGGGCATATTGTTGGAGGAGAACTTCCATGTGAGAAGATATTTAGCACCAAATCCATATCCAGGGCTGCAGGACCACTAATTTGGATGTACTAATTGCTGGGGAATGACATGTACTGAAGGGCTCTTTGATGGTTGAAGAATCTGAGGAAATCAACAGTCCAGGCCTTTTCATGTCCAGTTGTCTGAGAAGCTGCATGACTTTGTTGAGTGGCTGCAGCTACATCTCAAATTCCCTGATTTCCTAATTATTCTCTTCTCCATATTCCATGTACAAGGCAGGGAAGCAGCGATGCAGAGAGAGGAAGGGAACAGTCCTAACAGTGTTGAGTTGTCCATGTAATGTGGCCTCAGTTTAAACCTCTCAGGGCAGAGCTAAGCAGCCTTTGCAGGCTCTTCTGACATTTCCTCAGTCCCTTCTCCTTCCAGTTGGGAAAAACAAACTTGCCTGCCCTGTGCCAAGATCCCAAAGAAAGAACAGAAGTTTGTTTTGAAGAGTTTAGATGCCTGTACCTGCCAAAATGAGGCAAGATTGACTTTTTGCAACTAGCTTCCTACCAGCTCCTCAGCCAAATGAACACAGAGGACAAGAACACTCCAGTTCCACTGTAGCCTTCCAGCTCCTTGCCATTCTCTACTCCTCTGGCTACAGAAACTGGGCAGAAGCTGCTGTGTGACTACCTAAGCTTTAGGTTTCTGTTTGTGTCACATTTTTGTTACCCTGCTTCAGAAACTGCCTTTACCTGGTGATTAAAGCAAGTTACCCACTCTCAAGATCTCCCTGAGCTTCAGCCTTCCTCTGGGTTGTGTAGCACCATCATAAACCCAGATGAGACTCAGCAGACACAGAAATAAAACCATCCCTCCCTCTGCATAAAGCCACAAAGCACTAGCAGAGTTTCCCCTGGTGGCTTCCACTTTAACCCTGCAGTGCTGCTCTCCCTGTGTTCCTGCTCTCCCAGGGGCCCAGATTGCTCCGTGCTCTGTGGCAGGCAATGGAATCAAACACTGTATTAGCAGCCCCATAATAGCTATGCTCAGTGGAACCCAGCTCCCTTCATTAATCCAGAAAATGAGAGTTGTTTTTGTACATTTGAGAAGCTAATTATTTAAGGGAATTAAGGCTCATCAGATGCTGGAGACTGAGTTTGGTTTTGCATCCCAGGGGATGGAAGGAGACCAAGGGAAGCTGGTTTTGCACAGGTGAGCAGTATAGCAACTAACCAGTCCTGGAGCTGGGAACAGATCCCTGACTACCTGATGCATAAAAGCCCCTCTCTTTGTGTATCTCTGTTCTTCCAGACATCATCCAATGACTCAGAGAAATTGTGGATGCCCAGTAATGCCCAGAGAAGTTATGAATGCCCCACCTCTGGAAGTGTTCAAGGCCAGGTTGGATAGGGCTTGAAGCAACCGGGTCTAGTGGAAAGTGTCCCTGTCCATGGCAGGGGGTTGGAACTGGATAATCTTAAATGTCTCTCCCAACCAAAAGCATTCTGTGATCCTGACTCCGCCCATTCAAATAGATTTTTTAATCACCACTGATCAAATAACTATAGTTTTTTTTTTTCCTACCAGGAAAAGGTGTTCTCCACTTGAGGGTGACCTAACCTTTATATTTTGCAATAAATCAATATTGCCTTGTCTCAGGTGGGTTTTTAGAAAGGGAAACAAGCTCATACCATTTGTTCTCCCATAGTCTGCTGTCCTTCAGCCTTACCTTTGACCACCATACTCAGAGAAGGGTTTAGATAGAAATGCTGTTCCCTGACCTAACAAGGGACCTTCCAGTGCCTTGGGAAACCGAAGACGAACTGGGTGAAAACCCCCCTCGTCTGCGAGAAACCACAGATGAGGCCAGATCTGCTGTTCTAAACAAAGTTTTTACAACAGAATGACTTGTAACAGGAGATGGGTGCTTTTGACATTCTTCCCAGAAAGTGACAGAAAATCTATTGATGCTATTGCCAATAAGTATAGGCTAAGGAACAGGGACTTGGTTCTGATACTGTCACTGGATGGATCCCCTCTTCATTACAAGCAGCTTGCCAAGAACAAATGTTTCAAATTTTATGAAGATAGCCAGTGTCCTGTGTTCTTCAGAGACTGAGGGAGTGAACTGCTCTGTGTGTTCAGTTGAAGCCAGATGTTAAAGTATTGTCTGGATGTAATTGGCTTGACAAATAGCAGGAGTGACATTTTAGCTCCATTCAAGTCAGTGGCAAAATTCCTGTTGAGTTCAGCTGGGGCCAAGATTTCATCCTCTGACAGTGCTGACGGGAAATCTAACGAGTAATCTTCAGTAAAATAAGCACAGGCGTTGTGTTTTTCTAGGACTGTTTTCAATCCATGGGCCATGAATCCTTGGAGTCCTGTGCACTGCTATGAAGAAGTCTGCAGAAGATCTCAAAGACAAGGAATTTTAGTGTCAGTACCTGTAAATTCGCTATACGTGGGTCCACGATTCCAAGGGAGAATGTCAGGAGCTGATTACCAAATTCAGAGTCAGCTTGATCCATCAAAATCCACCTATCTGTGCAGTCCTTGGACTGACAATCATCATTCCAGCAGGATCTGCACAGCTGAACCAATCCTTTGTCATGGAATGTTGTAGAGTCGAGAAGCTGCTCTGTCTCCTATACTAAGACTGAGCCACGTGGAAATCTCTGCTCTGGCACCTACCAGGTGCTGTTACCACTGGATTGGGATGAAAACAAGGCTTTTTAGAGAAGCTGGTGTAGCTGGGACTACACAACCCATCTGGTTTTGTAGCAAGGTCAGTACTCCGTCCCCAAGAAAAATGACAGGTACCAGTGTTTCCCTACAGACCTTCAGGTGTCTGAGGTAACTCAACTGAACTTTGTAGGGAATCAGAAGCCATCAGTTTCAGGCAGAATCACACAATGGATTCTGCCTGTAGTATCTCCAGAGCTTTAAGCCCTGCAGCCAGACAAACAACCTCATCTACTTTAAAGCCTTTGGATTAAGCAATGGCAGTACTACTTAGATGGAAGTTCAAAATGTTTGGATAACAAAAGGCTTGAGCTCAGGGGGAAAAAAAATCACTGAATATTAAAAATAGGGTAATTTTTAAGAGTTAGAAGTATTCTTTTTAGGCTTTAAAATATTTTTCTGTGTGTGTGCTGGTAAGCAGAGTTGTTCTGTAAGTTCTTTCCTTTTAGAATGTGGAAGAACTTGTATTTTTTAGAGTGCCTGAGAAAACGCAGGAGAGGTACTGAGGAGTCTTCATGTATTCTGTATTGGTTACTAGCATGGAGAGCCCCTGTGCTTGCAGGAGCAAAGCTCCTGAACATCCCCCTTCAAATCCACTCATAGAGCCAGGGGCTTCAGCCTCTTGCAGGTCCAAACTTAGGCCAGCTTCACTTGTACTCCAGGGTTACAGGAGGAATCCTACCCAAATCCTTCATGTTGCTCACACACCTGATCGAAAAGAAAGGTTCCTGTTTCCCTGAGAACTACAAAGGACATTGTAACACATATCACAGCAAAGCATGCCCGAGTGATGAGGTAACAGTTGATTCATGGCTATCCAGAGGAGTCTAGGAGTGCCACCTTGGGATGACATGGATAGAAGAGACAGTTACTTTGCTTTTCCATGTGAAGAACACTGCTTCTCCCCAGCTGAGCTATCATGGAACGCAGATGACTCTCTGGAGGAAGACTTTGCTGCACATTTGCAGTGTGTTTTAGCTACTATCAACATTTATATTCCACTGGCATTTGAGGGTAAGCACTAATTGGCATAATCATCAATGCTTTAAAATGAAAAATTCCTCCAAGAGACACAGGAGGGATTGAAACTGTTTCCTTCCCTCAGAGGCAAATCCTTTCCCAAGCTATCTGCTGCACCAAAAGGTTTTATTCTAGAAGAATTCCCAAACTATGCCCAAGAGTAAAGTAAACTACAGCAAACTTGTAAACTCGTGTGTGTGTATGCGCAGCAAGCCACCCTGATTTGACAATTACTACCTGACAAAATGTTGTCACTATTTTCCACTCCTATTTTGTTTTGGCTGCCTCTCTGTGCTGTTGTGTCACCTTTAGTGTGTGGGCTGCAACAATCAAGAAATGTTTGTAGAGTTGGAAGTTTTTATATTTCATAGGCAAGATTCTGGTGTCTTCACAGGACAGAAAGCAAAGGGTTTAATGGCACATATAGAGTTTTGCCTCAAGCTCCCCAAGTCAGGAGCTGGCCTCAAAAAATCTCAAAACCCACTGTTTTCTACACTATTCCAAAGTCCATTTTTACTCTGGTTCCAGTTACCGCAATCTAGTTTAAATAAACCCTTTTTTATGGAGAATAAGGTGCCAAGAAAACCTTGAGGGAACTTTTAAGTTTGAAAGGTAACGTCTATACTTTGGAAATGTCCCATGAGAGTTGATCTTAAAATTTCTACATGCTGCCTTTAGGAAGTGACATTGGGTCTCACCAGGTGTGGTCCAGGATGGGTATCCTGCATGTGGGTTCTTTGTGGCTCAGAGGATTCTCCTCACATCCTCAGCAGGGCTTCAAGTGATGGGCAGAAACCTCCAGGACAGAAGTAGTTAACTGTGCTAATTGCTCTGGAAATGGCCAGAGAGAAAGATCAGTATTTTTCCAAAGGAAATTTGTCTTAGAGAGGGAACAACTTAAAAATGCAGGTGTTTCTTAAAACAATTGCATTTAAACTCACAATTCTTGTTATTTCTGCATAAGACACCACACCCTACAGGGAGTAAACACAGGGACTCTGCAAGACAGAGTGGCACAGAAATCTCCGTGAAAATTTCAGAGTCTGCAGGACATTGAACATATGTATTGTCTCTTTAGCATCCTGTTTTTTCAGCGAGATGGACTTAAATTTCATTGGCAGAAGTTTTCTCTTTTATCTTTATCTCCTGTTTTGATGTGGTAGCCATGGAGAAAAGCCCCAGATTAGTAACAGTTGGTTGGTGCAGAATAAGAATAACTTTCTCCTTGTATTTAGACTGTAGCAATATCGGGGGTTTTGCTTAATTGGAAATACTCAGAGAATAATTATTAGATGCTGTTAGGACATTAATCGCCCATCCCATTCCCTTCTATCCACCTTGAGCTGGTAATCCTTAACTGCCCTCTTTTCTGAAGGATTTTTAGGTGGCTTTCACCGGGAAGGGGCTGGCTCTCTTTGACTCTTGCTTTTGAAAACTGGGTAATTCTCCTGGAAGTTGGGTTAACACAGGAAGAACGTGCAGCACCAATTCCTGTTCCCTTTCCAAGAGGTGTAGGCTGCACTGTGATGACTTAATAGGTCTAAGACATAGGGTCAAAGACAGGGTACAGCCTCCCTCCAGATTTCACTACTCATCTTCTGAAACATTCAGTGCAATTTGTGTACACAGTGGGATAATCGTGCCCTTTCCTGACTCTTGGCATCTTTTTTTTCCACCTCTGGGGCAATTCCAGGTGTATCACTGGAGCGTAATCCCCAGACTGCGTGGAAGGGGGATTTCTGGGAAAGACTAACAAGCAGTGTGAGCCAGGAGATGGAACAATTACAGGTGTCCCACACGGACGGACAGTGTGTCCTGCTGCTGCCTCAGCCTGGGGGTACAAACCCAGCTCTTTTTTTAGCCCTACTTTGCCACCAAACCTTCTGGTTATATACAAATAAAAAACTAAGTCTCCTACTACCTACCTCGCTTTCTTTTTAAAACAGCAGCACCTCTGGAGGAAATGGAAAGTCCTCAGGTGATTGTTACGAATTTTTTCCTTTTATTTCGCGCAAGCTGCAGCAGCAGGTCAGGAAACTGGACACGATATGAAAATCTGCAAGGTGAAGATTTCAAGGTTACAGCTCCCGAGAAATGTGATTAGCACACACTGAAAAATGGGATTGGTGAAATAATGTGGTGGCACTTCACCACTTATTTCCTTGTTGCACAGTGTTTGCAGTGCTTGTCTAAGAAGCCTCTGCAAAGCCTCCGGTCTCTCTCTTCAGAAACCACGGCAAAATTCCTATCCTTTCCCTCTTGCCTCACTCCATTATGTAACCCTACAGTGTGTGTGTGGCATACAAGCTGAAAACTGTGTACAGATTCCAACATTTTTCACTGTCTTCCCATTTCCTTGTATAGGAAAAAGCTGAAATAACACCAGTTCTGGTTATACACCGCTTTTGTTTCTTCCCTATGGAAACACCAGGATGCAGGCTGGCGGTATGGAGGGACCATATATGGTCCTGGAAGCCCGTCGGAGTGTGGCGCGGAGCTTCTCCCGGGAGCCCCGCGATCCCTCTCCTCTCAGGAGATCCCTCTTCCCTCAGGAAACCACTGAGCGAACAGCGAGTGCGGAACCAGCGGATGTGACAGCAGCGTAGGCTGCTCTGGGAGGGACCGCCCCCTCGCGGCTACCACCAATCCGCTCTCCGCTTGCAACGTGACTGACATTCACGTTAACCAATCATACTGCCGCTCCCACCACATAGACTCCACCTCTTATCTCTGTTGGTCGGATAACCTGTCAATCGCCGAGCCGTTCCGCCTCTTTCCGGCGGGGGAAATGCTAGGTAGGAAGGGTGGAGGGGGAGAGAAGAAAGGAAAAGAAACCAATGAGACGCTAGAGAAGGGTAGATGGACATGTAGATGGACCAATCGTCGCGCTCCTTCCCCCCGCCCCTCCCTCCCTCCCTCGCGGGCGGCGGGGCAGAGGGGGCGCTCCTCCCGCACCCGCCCCGTTGGTCTATCCCACTCCGGGCCGGGCGGGCTGGGTTGAGTGAGCGGCTCGGACCATTGCTCGCGGCGGGCGGGGGGGGCGCGGGCGAGGCGGAGGAGGAAGGAGCCGGCGAAGGAGGCGGGGGGGCGGTTTAAAGGGACAAGAGCCGTGCGGGCGCCGGCGGGGGGAGTCGGAGCGGCGGCGGGCGGGGACTCACCCCCTTCCCTACACACGCCCGCTCGCACCGCGGCCGGGGTCGCCGCCGCCAGCGCCCCCCTCCCCTCCGCCCGCCGCTTCCACAGCGGCCTCTATGAGGTAGAAGGGAGCGGCGGCCACTCCGGGGGCGGCAGCGGCCGCTACAGCCGCCGCCTCCTCCTTCTCCTCGCCTCAGAGCGCCCCATCTTTGTGTGTGCGGGAGAAGGGCGGGAGGGAGTGCGCGCTGCCCGCCCGCCGCGCTTTGTTCGGAGCCGGGGGGCCGTGGCGGAGCCCCGGCTCTATGTGCCAGCGGCTCCCCGGCGGCGGCGGCGTGAGGGGCCGGAGCCCCTGAGGGCGGGGGGGCCCCGGCCCGTGTCGGTGCTGCGGGGCGGGGGAAGGGGCCGGCTCGCTGCCCGCCGGCCCGGCCCGTGTGCGGGCGGATTGATGTGGGGGGGTCTGACATGAGTCCGCCGGCGGCCGGGTGCTGCCATGTGACCGGCTTCAAGGTGGAGAACTGGAAGCAGAACCTGCGGGCGATTTACCAGTGCTTCGTGTGGAGCGGCTCGGCCGAGACCAGGAAGCGCAAGGTACCGGGGGCGGCTCACATCCACCCCCCTTCCCTTCCCTCCCTCCTTCCCTCCCTCCCCGACCCACCCGCCACCGCCTCGGGGAGGGGACGGGTCCGGTCCCCCTCCAACCCTCCCTCGTTCCCTCCCCACGGGGCAGGTGGGCCCGAGGTTCCCAGGGAAGGGGCCCGAGCTCCCGCACGCGGTCCTGGGGGGAGGGAGGAGGAAGCGCTCGGTGCCTCCGGGATGGCGAGAGGGGGCACCGGGATGGAGGAGGGAACCAGCCCCGGCGGGGCCTCCCTCCCTGCCACCTGCCCCGGCGGCTTTTCCGCAGCGGGGCTGTTCTGCAGCGCCGCCGCTTCCTCCTGCTCCTCCTTCTCCTCCTCCTCCTCCCGGAGGTTTCCCGGAATACCGGGGGGAGGGGAGGCCCGGGGCACCGGGCACGTCCGGCCTGTGGCGGAGCTTAGTGGAGCCCCGCGGGGCCGCGCCCGAGCCTGGGGGGCTGCGCGGAGCACAATGGCTGGGAGCGGGTCCCGGCGCCGGGGGCTGCAGCTCGCTCGGTTACGTGTGTGTTTTTCCTTAAAAAAAAAAAAAAAAGCTGCTCGTGCTGATAATCCACTTGGGAAAGGGGATTCCTGCTCTGGTGGGCCGGGGGGAAGGAACTGGCTCAGCCTGGAGTACAGGGAAGGGCAGGAGGGGTTTGCTCTGGGAGCTGTTGGCGCCTGGGGAAAAATCCCTGTAAACCAGGCAAAAAAGCAGGGAGAGTGCTTTTCCTCACCTGTCTCCTGTAATAACATCCTTATACACATGTATGTTTCTGGAGGGGGGCTTCTCTCTGCACTGTGCAACTAATTACTGTTTTTCCCTAGAATCAACTAGTTTTTACTTAAAAGTGACTTGGCAGATTTCTGTCAGTCGGCGCGTTGGTGACTGAGGAGGGGAAGGCAGCAGCTACACGGAGCAAAACTTGGGGTTTGGGACAGCACGGATTGTGTTTTTGTTGGAACAACCCATTGAAAACTTTCTGAGTGCTTTGCATTAAGCTGCTCAGCTTATTGTTCGTAATAGAACTAGAGCATGAAGGATGGACTTAAAGGGTGAGGTGCCGAACCATTTTTCTGTGTTCATGTTCTCAGGACAATCCAATTTCCCAATGTTTTTACCTAAAGAGGAAAAAATGGAATCTGAGAAGAAATATGTTTTAAATGGATTTAATTACTGGATAGCCCTGCAAAGTATAGCCAGACTTGTTTTCAATATCTTACAATTCCCTACAGGTCAATATTATGACGTATATTAGTCAAATCTGGGTTTATTTAGCCTATAGCATGTTAAAATACAAATTGGGATATAGTAGATGGTGGTTTCAGCTTAAATGGAGAAAAAATTATATATGTGCTGTGGAAGAAGAAAATGACAAGTGAGGTATGAAGATGTCTCAGATAAATATAAAGCAAGTGCTGTGTGGAAGAATGAAAATATAATTTCATTAGCAAAATTACCTTTTTCTAAATATGGAGCATCCTTTGTAACCTGCATACCTCTTGTGTGCTGCAACAGCTTTTTCCTTCTGAAATCTAGTGTAGGGATGTGTTCATCATTGCTTGAGAAAACAGCTGGAAATATATAATATTCCATTGTAATCAATCTGTTCTCACTTCCTCTTTGCACAGCCAGGCTCATAAAGCAGAACAGGATTGTTTCAAAATTATCTGTCAGCTCAGGGAAAACACCAGTTTTCCTAATACAGGCTAAAAATGCTTCCCCCCCCCCCCCCGCTTTTTTTTTTTTTTTTTTTAAGCAGGTTGCCAGTATGAAAGCAGTTGGATTTCTGAATCTGGCCCACCCGAAATATGTGGGTGTACATGATCACATATAGGGGAACATTTTGGGTAGCTAAATTGCGATTCAATTCCCTTTCTATGTTAATAAGGATTGAAGAAAGTCTATAAATTACAGTTATGGTACTTCACCCCTCCTGTATATGGACATGAGACCTTCTTCCATGGAATTTTAATGCACTGAAATTCCCTGTCAGTTATACATGCAAAATTAGAAAAAATGTATTTTCTGTTGGGTGGTATATTTATAGTCTAATAACTAGAAATAAAATTACTTAGTTCATATAGCTGGAAAACAATCCTTTGTCCTTTAATAGTTTACATACACATATATTATGTATATGTGTATATATATTCTAGGAGCAAGCTGCGACTGCTTAAGAGCACCTATTTATTAGTGAAGATTCTTCATAATCCTAATTTTCAAAATGATGAGGCTAAATTAAAGGTTTATTAGCAAGTGATACTCTTTTTATTGCATGATCAAGGACAGTCACATTATAGGTTTATCACAGGAAACATTCCATATATATAGAATTGATCTTTATGGAAGGCACTGGGCAACTTAACTGTTGGTCAGATGAACATAACTGTAAAAATGCCTTGGCTCTTGGTGAGAGCCAGATGTAAATGATTCTGGTTCTAGAATGGTAACTACTATCCCTCCTAAGCCTGTCTTAAAAATCCAGGGAGCAGTGGGAACTGCAGGGGGCAGAAAGGGTCCATTCTCCTGCTGTACCTACACTGCGTTCTGCCTTGGCAGACCATTTTAGTGCTGTGCTATTCGGTTTTAATACTCACCTTTTCTGTGAATAAGCTTTTACGAGCTCCAGCTCGCGGTTCAGTTTGCTTTACAGCCAGTGCTTTGCGCAGAATGGCTCTAAAGCCTGGCTTACAGTGGGAAAGCTGTCTCCTGAATGTGTATTTCAATCCTCAGTCAGAACCAAGAGGTAATTATGTATGTATCTTTGTAGGCACTGGGATTCTGGTGAAGATTTTAGGAGTATGTTTGCTCCCGAAGCGTTGGCTATGCCAGGATTTGAGCTGTCATCACGGTGCATTGTTGTATCCACACGGAGGAGCGAGGCTGTGACTTGCCTCATCTCACTGCATCATGGCCAAACTCAAGTGCAGCACTCGTACAAGCTGTTCTAGGCACAGGGTTTGCCATGGTGTAATTGTGTTGCTGGTGGTGAAGCCTAAGCAAAGACAAAACTGTCACGGTGGAGAGTGGAACAGGAGAAGAGGGAGAGGGAAAAATCCAAACACTGACTCTTGAAATTGTAGCTATTGTGATTAAAAGTTGGAGCTAGATTTTAGGGCTCAAGTTGTGTGTAAAGTGACACAGAATTAGAGTGGGCTGTCTCAATGTTGGGACTTTGACTTGTAACTCTTGATTTTTAATTTGCCGTAGTTAGAATCTGTTTAATAACCTGATGGCAAAGCTCGTGTTTCTGTAGGTCATGGACTTTCCCTTGAATATTTTGATGTGAAAATTACCTCACACTTAATTAAGTAACACTCTAGAGGAGGTCCTTAAATTTGTCACCACTACTCCCCATTCAGGAATTACGGAGCAGACAGAGGATGCTGAAAAGGCTTGTGCCAGACCTTCGTGTCAGCTTTTTCCATTTTTTCTGTAGGGTCACACTTGAAACACTTGGCTTATTCCTTTAGAATTACAGATGAGAAAAATCTGTTTTCAGTGCTGAATGTAGCTTTTGTCCCCATCAGTGAGCAATTACACATGTAGATGAATCTTTGTGTCCAGGAGTTGGTAAGTAATGGTTTCAGTGCTGGAAGGGCAACTGAATTTATGATTAAATTCCCTCTTTGTGGACTATACGCCTTGGAGGAAAACTGTCTCATTCTGAATGGTTCTTACTATCACTGCCCTGAAAAGGCTCTTGATGATAAAAGTAAACTGGTCGTTGTGACCACAGTCATGATATGCACAAGGTTCTGTGTGGAATTTCAGAATGTTTGCTCAGTGCTTCAGCCAATAGATCAAAGAATAATTGCCTGTCAGGGGCTGTGCACTCTCACTGACAGCAGCTGCGTTCCGGTGTATTTCTGCCTGTTTGAGAGTTTCTCTTGTTTTTCCCATTATTCTCTCTTTACATGGGTCCTACAGACCGATTGATCCTTTCAGATATGAAGAAACATTTGCTTTTATAGGTGATGACTTTTGGTCAGGTGTCATTGTCCCCATGAACTTGTGGCTTCAGTGCGTGGTTCCTTGTAATACTTCGACAGATAATCAATTCTTAGATACTTAAACCTGAAATTACTTTGGTTCATTTCCTAACTTTCAAAGTAGAAAAATCTTAAAATAACTTAGCAAATAAATGCCGTGTCATATCTTCAGTAGCAAATATTGTGGTTTGCAGTCTAAGTGGGTGTGTCATGTTCTTGCTAAAGTGACCTTGCAGCCTTCAGGGTAAGCTACTGGTGGAGCTTCTCTTCTCATGCCTGTTGGGGCATGTTTGCTTCGGGCCTTGCCCCGTCTACCTGTCCAGGAACAGGGAGGTGTTGCTTAGGTGATTTGCTTTGTTCTGTAACAGAGGGGCCAGGAACCTCACCAGCCTGTGCCACCTTCACAGGCTTGGTGTTTGGATTGCTTAAATTAATAAGGAAAATCTTAGCTTGTTTTTCTTTAACGTTTTTAGCATGTGCACCAAACTTCTGGATTGCAAATCCTGTGGAGCATTTGAAAGAGGAGTCCAAGATTCAAGAAGCATGTCTCTTTTTCAGCTGCGTACTCTGCTTTGGCTGCCTAAGTGAACTGTCTGATTGACTCAGGAAGGATGTTCTTCTTTGCCATGTGCTGTGGGAACTGCCTTCTCCCTGAAAGCCCATGAGAAGTGTCAAAGTCAACTGCAAGCTTCATTGTTCAGGAGGTCTCCGGTTTCATACCTGAGCAATCTTCCTTAGGTCTTAACCTCTAAGGATCAAAAAGGTCCTTAGACCTGCTGAAGGTAATGTTCTCTTTCCTCTTGGTGTGAAAACATGACCTTTGGTGTGAGACATACCCAGACATGAGATTTTAGCTCCATACCCAGCGGAGCCTAGCATATGTGGGACACACCAGATTGAGAATGCTCCACTGAGCTCGTATCTCTGGTGCTGAAGAACATAATATGAGACCTTCCTCTTCCTAGTGGTGTTAATCCCTGTTTTATATTCTGTACTGTGTTTTTTTAAAATCACTTGTTTTCTGGGCCAAAGGTTAGGAATTAGTCTGGCGCTGTGAATTTGAAGGTGGTGAATAGCAATTCTTGAGTTGTGGGATCTGAACCATCAGGACTTCTCTATTTTTTTAACATGGATGGGAGAAACGATAAATACAGTTTCCTCCCTGCTTGTTTGTTCCCTGTTGTAGAGCAAGAAGATGGATCTGCAAAAGGTGATGAAGAAAAAAGTAGGGATATGTTGGACAAGAAAGCTTGTTATTTGCTGTAGTCTTACCAGCAGTCAAGGTTTACTCATAGCCAAGCTGTTTGTCAGAGTAGTTGCAGCATATCTTTAATTTTGTCTGCAGTCAACGATTTTATTTGCTTAATGCTGAAAGCTTTTAAACTGAAATGACAGCAAGTAGTGTGAAGGTGAGCAGGGTGGAATGGGTTTGTTTGATTTGCTGGACTATCTGTTGAGCTTTATTTTAAGCCATCAAAGCTTTAAACCCCAAACAAAGGTTAGCTGATAGCCTCATTTTTGTTTCAAACCTTAATCTGTAGCGTTAACGTGAAACCAGAGCTGCAAATTGCTTGCAAACCTTCTACTCTCCTCCTTTCATTTGAGGATTTATTGTTTCAGCAACTGGTGTAACAAATCTATAGGCAAATGTTACTGACTTGATAGTGGAAGTTTTCTGCTTGTAAATTGCTGCCTCCCCTTCTCCTGACTTACTGGCACTTGAGTTGAGCAAAAAAAAAAGTGTTTTCCTTCGGGATGGACTCAGGGGATCCTGCTTCCTAACAAACGCTCTTGCAACTGTTTGATTCCCAGTGGTGGCTGATTTGTTTTAAACCAGAGAAAGATTAACTCAGGTTAAAACCTTGTGTTTCCCACATTAAACCGAGCACCCACAGTTTTTCCTGTTCATGTGCAGATCTATGAATTCTTATGAACCATGAATCCTTATGAAGAAGCTATGGTTTCTTTTGTCTTTTTCCTGGCAGATATAGGGCTTTCTTTTTTACTTTTATCAGCCACACTTTTCCTTTTCACTTGACTGACAGCTACTTTAAAACGGTGGGGGTGGGGTTTTAGTACTTATATTCCCATGGTTCTCCAAGTATTTGTAATGTGTCTGCAGCCTGCAGCAGTGTCCAAGGTGAGGCGATATATATGTCCTCTTATTATACATCAGTTATAGTGGCATCAGGAGAAAGGCAGTCTGAAGGTGACCCATACGCATTTCACTTGCCTGTTCAAAACATTATTTAAAATTTTTTTTTTTTTCCCCACCGTGCAAAGAGCCATTGTTAGAAGCTTTCTAGACTTGGACAGAAAGAGCTGCCTAGAGCCACTGTCTCCAGTCTCTTGTTAACCTATGGACAATGGAGCAAGTGAGTGAAATGCTATAATGACATTACAGTTTATTCTGTTATCCTGGACTGTGTTGTCAGCAAGCAGTGTTGGAGTGTAGGGAGAGCCATATGTTATCTGAGAGGCCTGAATTGGGAACCTTTCCTTAGCAGAAACAGTTCTAGAAGCTGATAGATCTGTTCTGACTGGATGAAAGCTCTGTCTTGGTAGTTGTATTCTCTTACATATTGATTTGGCAGTCCTTTATGTACACTCGGCTTAATTCAAGCTAAGAACTTTGCTACATTAGCTGGTAATAGAATCAATGTTGTAAAGAGTTACTCCTTGCAAAATTAACCTGCATTCTGTTTGCTTCAAACCACGTTTTTTTTTCCAGGGAGTGGGACCACGTAATGCAACTGGCACAGCAGCTCCAGAATGATCTGTGGTTTACTTTAGTGCTGGAGCAGCTGCCATGGTGCTGATCTCTCTCTTTTAAGAGAAAGAATCATTTTATCTATCTCAAGACCTATTTGAGGATCTGTAAAGTGAACTGTTACCAGACACCAGTTGACTCGAAGTAACCTGAGATTCACTTTATCAGTTGATAACTGATTAGCAGCAAGCAGTCTGTCCTGTCACATTCTTTTGTGTGTTGAATACTCTACTTTAGATTTTCCATTTCTCTACTTAAGTAGAATGTTATTTAAGGCTTGGTTTTATTTTTCTTAAAACCTCTCAGTTATATGTAACACTAATGTAAAACTCTTAAATTTTTTTTGCCTGTCTGCTACTTTGCCAAGTTGGTAAAGAGAACTTTTCCCCCTCCTCTCATTCTTCCTTTCCTGTGTTTAATGGAGCTTGAAATTAATGTGGCTCTTCTTGTCTACCTCTTGTGTAGTATCACTGGTGATGTCAGCATATCCCTGGTGGGAGATATTTCTATGAAGATCTACAGTGCACTAAATTTGTCATCGAATTAAAAAATTCAGTATTAGACAAGGTGAAACTCGAAAAAAAGAGAAAAAAGTGGATATTGGTAACAAGAGTTGATTTCAACACTACTTAAAATGTAGTGTCTTTTAAATGTAAATATTGAGGCTAGTGCAAGTTTTCATATCCTGACACAAATTCTGACATTAAACATGACAAATATATTAAATATCCTCATATTCAAAGTAGTGGTGAGGAGCAGCTCACTAGCTGTGACACTGCTTAGTAGTTCGTCTGCAGGCAGAACTGGGATTTGACTGAACTTAAATGGTCTTGTCCTTGTACTGTGCTGGTTTTGCCATGGGACAGTTGGTTTGAACACCCAGCTGAGCTCTCCTGCACAGACATGTAAGATGTGAAAATAGGACTATTCGTACATTCAGTGAGTTGTGTTTGCATAGAATTAAGATGTAGAGATTATTAATCTACATTTCATTCAAGAGATCATTGGACTATCTCTTCTTTGTCATTAGTGTCTTCATCTGGAGTTCAGTGTTGCAGCTCTTCCCTAGTATATTAAGTTTTCATCCATGTATCAATCCATAGTTTAAAAAGTAGTATATTCAAAAATCACCTAGTTATTTGTCCCTTTATTTTTCTTGAACACATAAAAGAGCCTGCAGTATTTGAATGTAGTTTCGTGATGGGGATGATGGAGTACCAAACACCCATGTGGCACTGAGTTCCATTTGCCTCGCTTGTCACTCAGAAGTTCATGCATCCAAGTAGCCTCTTTTAAATAGGGTTTGGCTTTGGATTCATCTTACTGAATTGACTGCCAGGGCTTTTATATGTATGTTTTGCTTCTGTTTTTAAAGGGCTTTTGTTTTTACATCAAGTACAGACTTGAATTACTTCAGTGTTTATCAGCACAAGGAGAGAAAGCAGCAGTTTATAAGCTTTATTTTTGCCTACCTCCCCCTTGCCAACTTCTATTTAAAAAGTATCTTTCCCTCCTTGTGTCTTTGTACAACCTGATGTTATTTCACAAAGTTTTGTCTAATTACAATTTGTGCCTCTGTCCTCTGCAATCAGCCTTGTTATTGCATTGCAAGTCAGATTTTAAGGGACCTTGTCTACAGTATACTTGGTAAATAAAGGTGAAATTTATTGCACAGCAGATGCGTGACGGCTCAGTAAGTGCAGACAGCTGAGATAGCTGACTGATTTCAGTACCTCGTTTGTGCTAGGTGAGCTTTTTCGACCCTCTGCCCTCCAGGGACAAATGCAAAATTTGTCTTAAGGTTTTATGTTTTTCTTTGCTGTGCTTCATTATTTTCATATTACTGCCCAGTTTTGCTCTTAACTGGATCTCTGTCCTGTTGGCAGCTGGTGATCAGGGTGAAACTCTCATTCACATTGGCTTCTGTGCATTGCTGACTTCTGCCATGCTCTCAGCAAGCATCCCCTCCCAAGAGCTTATTATTGGATATGTTTTTCTGCATGATGAGCACTCAGTACTTTGGTCATTCATTACTACATGTTGTGGTTTTGGTTGTGGGATGATCTTGATGTGAAGAACAGGATGAGAAATGCCATGAAAATAGTTTCAAGAGTTCCTGCAGTTCTGTGCATAAAGAGGAACAAGACACTCTCCTCATGATGAGGCTGTTCCCTAAGGAAATGTATCTTATACTATGTTCAGCATAATTTTATCTTACTGCCCTTCATGATGTATTTTCTTGTCACATAGTAGTTCTGCTGCTTAGAACTTTTCTTGATACGCAAGTTCCAGAGTTGCCCCAATAAATGAAATTTCTTTTCTGCATCTCTTTGTAATAATTAGGTCCTTATTGAAAGGTTTCAGGGAGTGGGAGATGTTTTCTTTGTCCGTCTTATGCCCTGTACTGCAAAAATCTGACTGTAGAAAAACAGAACTCCCAATTTTTGTAGTAACTTGAAGAATTACTTAATTTACAGCAATTTTTTATAAAGCAAGCAGTTTAACTCTGTAAGCATATTGTACCTGTATGTTGAAACTGGCAGAGAAGTTGTTTTATGCAGTGGTGAAAAGGCTGTTAAGGAGAAGGTGAGTTAGCAAATCCAACAAGTTTTAAAAGTTTGAATTGAAATTTGGAAACTAGTTCTAGATATGGGTTCCAGTGGGACACAAGTACATGATGGAATTGGTAAATGGTTTGGGTGAGAAGACTCACTGCCACTGAGGTAAAGAACAGGTAATACTTGATTTACCAGAGGAGAGCAAGAATTGTGAAATTTGAACCTTTCTGTGCATTATCATGGAGACTGGTGAGGAGGAACATGAAATCCAGCTCTTCAGCTGTGGGTGTCTACAAGTGTCTTTCCTTAACACAGTGTAAGGAACTACCAGCTCTGGGCTGCATGTTTTTGCTGTTGTACCATTGCTGTGTCCTGTTTGTGTGGTTGTGCCATGAACCAGAAAGAGCAGATAAAGATTAAAATTATTTTTTTCCTCCTTTTACTGCTATTTTACCAACCTGAGTAGTGACACTGGGAGGCTGCATGTGGCAGCTTGTGTAGCAACTGCTGCTGTGCTCTGGACTGTGCCAGTGACAGACCATGTGTGAGTGTTGTCCTGCTGGGGGCTTCTTCAGTAAAGAGTTTCTAATACTGACTTTATCCAAAAGGTTCTGTGAAGGAACCTCTGTTAGTGCTGCAGTGGTGTGCTTGTACGTGCTGTTCTCACGGGTGATGCACTGGTGTGTGCTGAGCCTGATATGTGAAACTTGTCTTATGTCTGCAATTGTTGGAACTTACTCCTGTATGCAAATAACTTAGTCCAGTTTCCTTGTGAAAAATAAATGAATCAGGGAGTGTAGAGTGCCTGTAATCTGTGATCAGCTATTACAGCAAATCCACTTTTCATATTATGTTTAATTTAATGAAATAAATAGTGTTTTTCCAAGTAATCAAGTTATGAGCCATATGTTGTCCCTCTTTAAATAGGCCCGTCTCTAAGTTAAGACTTCTGTCTTTTATAATGAAACTCTAGTGAGCTGATGTAACTTTTTTTGTTGGTTTAAAGCATGTGGTCATGGGCCGTGTGCCTAGATCATGCTCCTGCTGCATGTAGTTGAGGATGATGGGATAATGGGACTGTAAATTATCTCTTATGGTGCTGGTTTTCCTCTGGCCTCCTCCCTTGTGCAGTGTAGAGCAGCCCCAAGGCTGTTCTGAGCAGTGCCAGCTGGCTGGAGCCCTGCGGGGCCACTGTGCCAGATGGAGACAGCAGCACTCCAGTGAAAGCCAAACGTGCTTCCCGAGGTCGTGGAGAGGTGCAGCCTCTGCAACCCCGCCAGGGATCCCTGGGCAAGGGCTGTCCTGGGACTCAGTTACTCCTGTACTGGTGCAGCCCTGGAAAGGGCTGGACTAGGGCATCTGTCAGGCTTTTTTTTTTTGAGTAGATTCATAGTGTGATATTCAGCTATTAAACATTTTCAATGTGTTAGTATCTCCTTTTTCCTAGTTTATGCTTCTGTAATATGTCTGTGAAATGTTCAATTCCATAGCATGTACAGATGCTCAGTACTGAGACAGATTTTTTCAATTTGATTAAGTGTGGTGGTTCCTGATATGTTGTCCTGTTTTTTTCCTGACTACCGAAAAATGCTGTTATCCATAAGATACTCGGACTAGAAAAAGGTTGTTAATGATGATATTTTTAGTTTTTTCATTAAAATGAAACAAAACCCCAAACCCTTCATTCTACTGTCTGAAGTGACAACTTCAGATATGCTCAAAAGTAAAAGCAGAAGTTTTAATCCCTTCATTTGCCTAGTTGACTTTATAGTTTTTACTAAAAAAAATATCTATTTCTTAGAATACCATTGAAATCAGCTGTTGGTGTTACTGCATTGTATTCAACCCCGTGGCTTGTTTTGTATTCCAGAACAAGCTTAGTCAGAATAGAATAACTTAATCTGCACAAGATGTACCCACAAAACCCAAGTGCTTGAATATTCCCATCTTGTGGAGATGAGGGTAGTAAATGGCTGAAACTCTTCAAAGAATTGAATTCCCTGGTGGCTGCTCAAACAGATACTTGTTTTGTAGAGGAGCTGATGCACACCAACTTTACCCAGTGTTTCTTCACTCTCTTGACCCAGAAGGCTTTGTTCTTATTGACCCATTAATGCAGCTCACACTTCTAATCCAGCAGCCCAAAATAGCTGCCAAGCCTGGATTTTACTGTGGTGGCATTTGTTGCATGGGTAGTTGGTATAACCCAATACGCAGAATTGTAGCTGAAAAGCCCCCCGAGCTGAGGCACATGAGACTATTTTGGGCAGATACTTCAAGTGTCTGATCTAAATAAGGTAATAAACTCAACTTGATAGTATGTACAAAGGACTTATTGGAAGAAAAATGTATTTTGAGGCAGCTCTCCCTATCAGTCTCCAGAGCTGTTGGATATAAGTGGGAATAGGCAAGGAAGGATGTACCTTGTAGCTCCCTTGCCCTGGTGATTGTGCTAGAGGAGTGAACTACGAGGAGAGTGGACCACAGAAAGTGGTAGTTACCATATTCCAGCCTAAATAGTATTTATCTCTGCTCTTGAGAGAATGAGGGTGTTTTTGTCATCTCTTATGACATGACAGAGGTAGCAGAGTCATCTTTTAGTCTTGTATTAGCAAGGCAAGTGATTTAAGGCTGAGTCTTTATCATGAAAGATACACCAACTTGAAGTAATGAAGCAGTGGGAAGAAATGTATGGTGAGAAATAATTTAAAGGCTTTCCCTGATTTCTTTACAAAGTAGATTTTTTCAAAGTGACCTTTGGTTACAGGAACTGTTTCTATTCAGTGTGTGTTCCTCTTTGCTACACAATATTTTTGCTACCTTTTTACTTTGAGAAGCTTCAGATCTCAGGGAATTGGAGGTAATTTCCTAGCAAGGTAGTAAATGACTTGTAATAGCTTCCTTACAAAATTCTCAACACATACTGTTCTCTTAATTCTCTCTTTTGCAGGTGTGTTCTACCTACTTACAGGTATCTGAAATAAAGCTTTTCAAGAAAATTGTGAAATTTTCCTTTTGTCATGCAGAAAGCTCAGTTCTGTGTAAACCCTTGCTAAGTATAATGCCTGCAAGACTGTTCCTGCCACTTTAAATTCTCTTACATCAAGCTACTACTAATAGTTAGTGAATTAGTGTTCTTTCAAGACACAAAATCCTTTTGTCCTGCTCTCCTTCAGTGCTGAATCCCTTAACCTCACCAATTCATATGTTTCAACTCACTCTGCTTAACTTCTTAAAGTATTTCCTTCAAGTTAAGGTCTTGAAAGTAGAACACATAGTATGTGAAATCAACTCTTAACAGCATTAATGTACTTTTCTTCTGGCTTATGAAGCAAAGTAAAGTTGCATTAGAATTGAAGTTGATTGGTGGAATCTCCAAACTGTTAATTGAAAAAAATTTAGCAAACCAGATCAAAGAGCAGAAGTCATGCTTTATAGTCCTGTCAATTCTACAGAGCAAAAGAAGGTTTAAGTATGGTGAGTGTTCAGGCAGGAAGGAGGTTCCACCATGGTTTCTTCAGCTTTGTCCTTCACTTCCCTCTGCAGTTTTTGCCTTAAGAGCCTGTGGTAAGGAGCTTTGTTTCCAGGTTTCTTCTCTCAGTGGTCAGTTAGCGGGAAAAGTGGAATGGATGACCAGGAATCTACTTCTTAGCAGAAATGGTTTTTGATGTAATTTCCTCTCTGACCTTCCAATGAGACCAGAGCTGGTTTTGAACCTGCCCTTAACTCACAAGTAATGGTGTGTTCTGCTGCAGAGCGCACAAGATGTGACAAAGTCTGTAACTCACCACGAGTAATGAATGTCCTGAGCTGGACTAGGTGAGTACACCAAGCTTTCAGAGTCACTTATTTCGTATCAGCTTGGTTTGACTGGATACTTCAGTGTTTTTGTGTTAATCAGGAGGAATCCGTTGCGTTGTTTCCCAATTTTTGTTCTGTATCTGTTCGTTGGAGCACATCCTCTATGACAGACAGTACCTTGTTTTCAATTGCTACTTTTTTCTTTATTCTTTTTACTTTCATACCATGAGTTTTCCTTCGTGTTCCTACTTCTCTGGCTGTACACTGCCTTTTTCCCTAGAAATTATCTGTTTGTTTACAGTTTAGACAAATGTCTACATTTCTGTACTCTTAATTTCTTAACGTGAGCCCACCCTTTCGAGCCTAAGCATGGAGCATTACTCCTGACACAGAGTCTGAGCAGACTGTTCCTCATGCCAAGGTTGTAAGTGTTAATCTTGCTGCAGACTGGGGTGATAATTCATTGCTGTCACAGCAACACATGCTGAAAGTTGCTTCTTGCCAGATTTGTTGGCTATATGCTACACTAGAGAAAATTATTTCAAGAGTCTTATTGCATAGCCAGATGCTGCAGAACTCGTGCAATCAACCTCCCCTCCCCCCTTTTTATGGCTGTTCTGACTTCAGGGAGGAAAAACTATTATACACTGAAACACATTCCTGTGTAACACTAGTAAAGAGGTGAATGAACTTCTGATTGTGGCTAATTTTTCTGGTTTTTCTTGTAGGGAAGTTCTGGTTTGTGTTCAGGATAAAAAGGAAGGAAAGCTTTTAAGGTAGGGTGAGGGGAGTTTGAAAAGGAATTAAACAGTGTCTCTTGCTGTTTGAGTTGTGTTCTCTGCCATAGTTGGGTGCTGTGGAAGTTTTGTGTTTTCTTCAAGAGCTAGTGACTAGGTTGGCTCAATTCTGAAGAGCTGTAGCCTCTGCCATCTGTATTCTTAGGATTTTTCAAAAACAGGAGAACCTTTGTGAACTCTGGATATCATGGTATCTAGGCACTGGCCTAAAGATGGTGTTTAGTTTAGTTATACCTGAGATGTAGAGCCCTGAAGAGGAAAGTAAGTGGGTTTTTGGTACAGGATCTGAAACCCCCTTAACAACTTAAGATTTGCTCTTTTATGTGTGCTGTAGAAAAATGCAAGTTTCTTTTCCACAAGGTATCCATTACATTTTGGGCATGATGGTGTCTGATTACCAGGGAGGTGGGATTTACTGACTGTTTAGTCAGACAGAAATATACTTTTCCCAGAGTATTTCCAGCATAAATCTCATCATATCCAGTGGCTGGGCATTGTGTCATCAATCATTTTATCCTCTCTTGTATTTTAAAAGAAGGTGCCATAGAAGTTACATTATTATGAATGCGTTCCCATAGGACAAAATCCTGGTAGAAATGCAGTGTTGGAGAGTTTATTATTACCCACACATTGTGTGTCATGCAGCGCTCCCCTGCTTTTCATTCCTTGTGCCTCAATTCTTTGCACTTCCAGATCACAGGAAACACTGCCCTGAAAATCAGAACTAGGAAGGGCTTCTTTTAGACCTGAGCAAATCACCTCTTTGCTTGGCAGGGAGAGCTTTTCAGCAATTTAAGGTACTCTTAGAAGGCCTGAGGCCTCGATGCTCTCAAATGCTTTTTTAATCCTGCTGTAACGCATAAAGACCATGTATTTGTCCCCAAAACACCGCCCATGTTTATAACCATGGAGACAAAGCAAGAGATGAGGACTAGAAATCTGTAGTGGATCTCATGGAATATTTTTGCTCTAATCTGTGTGAGATTACTGGTGATTTGCAATTGTAATACTCTCCTGAAGAATCCCTTGGTTTTGCTTCAAGCTTTTAACTGGTTTTTCAAGTGCAGTATGCCAGGGAAGCTCTGGCTTTTGTTCAGATAAAAGACTTTATAATTCACTTTCTCCCTCATTCCCTTGTTTCCCCTTATCTCACCCTATCCCGATGCTGTGGTTTGTATACGTACCAGCCTTTCATTTTCCCATGTACAGGGGTTGTAAGAGCCCAGACAGTTCCTGTTGCTGGGGTAGCCTGCACAGCTCTTGGGAGCTGAGGGGAGAAAGGTTCAGTTCCCTGTTCTGTTTCTGGCCTCCGCTGCCACATCCAAATGATGGATTGAGGCTCAATCTGTGCATTATAGATATTGAATTTATTCCTGATACTGTTTCCATGAGTGCAGGATCAGGGATTTGTTTAGAACAAATTGACAGATGAGTTCTCTGTTCTTACCAACGTTCAGATTGCACTGTGGTTATTTTTAATACCAAATACAATGTCTTTTTTTTTTTTCTTTTTTTCTTTTTAGCAATGCCAAGCACACACAAATGTCTGCTGGTATGTTAACTTTGGTGAGGGATTTGGAGCTTTAATGAGCTGCTGTAGATCAGCTAATGTTTTCCCTAAGTGTTAGTAAGTCTGTCTGAGTTTTGGAAGCTGGGATGGGCTAGATCCATGGAAGAATGTGCAAAAACGTGTCTCATCTGCCAGAGAGTATTTGTTAGTATGTTCGGGGCAATAAATAATTAAAAGTTTGTGAAAATTGTTAAGGTTTGAGTGATATGGGGAAGAAGGAAAGCAAATGATAAATTACGTTACTTCCCTCTTTACCAGTGAGACCGCAGTTTGAGTTCTTCACGTCCAGCTGTTCCCTCCTCCCAAATTCAGTTGTTCAGTTGGGAGACAAGAAGTGTTAAACTGATCTGTTTGCTTGATCCGATTGATTTCAGACCTCAGTCATTTACAGCTTTGGGGCAGAGCTCGTGGAGTCCTACCTTTTGATGATGTTTCCCTGTTGGAATGCAATGTGGTGACTCGTGAGATTGCATCAGATGGATTCTCTGCTTAAGGGGAAGCTGTGGATTCCAGCAGACCATCCATGTTCCTTTGGAGAGAGAACTGAAATTGAGAAGGGAAGGCAGGACCCACAGAGCCCTTGCTGCTGTCTGAACATTGGCTTATTGGGTTTCTCTGTAATTCAGTCTTCTCCTTGATATAAGTGATTACCTTCTAACACAACAGAAAAACTTCCAGTTTCTATATGGAAAGTAAGTAAATGGAAAACAATGAGAAATGGAAGCCTGTACAATATATTACACAAAGTGAGGGAAGGTAGAGGAGTTGGAGGCAAAGCCTCTTTGTTTTGGGTGGGGAAATGATGAGGGAAGAGTATTTTTAATAGGTTGGTGATTCGGGAATCCCCTGGTGTGAGCAGTGAGGATATGGCAGGGAATTCACTAATAACTATCTACTTGAGCGTGGTAGAACAACCCAGAGTGCTGTTCAGGTGTAATAATCCCTCCAGACCTTAAAGAGGAAGTGGGATTTTAGGCTGGTTCTGCCAGGGTGGTGTTTGGTGGCACAGCTGATTCTGCCCATCCCAGCTATGTGTTCTGTACACAGTTGTTAACATGAGGCCTTGGCACAGACACTGCTGGGCAAGTTTGGCTTCCCTGAAGGACGTTATAAAGTCAGCAGAAATTACAGTGTACACTCAGCTCCCCGTTTGCATGAACACTGCTCTTTCCTGTGGATGGACCTTCTCTTCTTGCTTTTCTGTCTTTTTTTTTTTTTTTTTTAAATGCATATGTTGAAATTCAAATTCAAAACCACATAACAGAGGAAACTTTTTCTATCAGTGTGAAACCCAAAACCCTTTCACTTTGGTGCTGTAGTAGCATGTAAGATTTCTTGATTGTACCAATGCTCCTTATTCTTGGAGAGTCTTGAAGTAACATATTGGCTGATGGGAAGCCAGTTGGAAATGAGAACTCTTTCTTCAATTGGAAAACCAAATGAGTATATCCTTAAGTCCCTCAAAAGCACTGCTTATGGTATCTAATGTCTGTTAATCATTTCATAGGAGAAATTATGGAAATGTTACTCAATGCACTAATTCTCTACAGCTTTTCTAATTACTCCATTGATTTTTTTGAAGCGTAGATTTGTGTAAAGGAACACTGGGGTATATTTGAACAAAATACAGAGCAATAAAACTGTAATTGTAATTCATGTACGTTCAACAAACAAAGCATTAATTTTATTAGTTTTGCCAGCAGTCTGTGTGTTTGGAGTGTGTGGTTGGTTCTTTCTTAAGCCTGTGGTTCATTAAGCTTTCTGCACTGTTTTGTCTCATCTATCAGGCAGTCTCACATTGATTTGGTGTTTTATATGTAGATATTGTGTAGGTAATTCATTTTAAAAAGTTGAAAAATGTATGCAAAGGCTGGTTTAGTAATGCTGCTGGTAAAGTTTACCCCTTCTCCATGGTATTATCTTAATCTTAAAAGAAGAAAAATGTCCCTCAGGTTTTTTCAATCAGTCTGCATTCAGTGACTGAGTTCTGGTCCACTGAGCAGTCACTGCTCTGTTATATCAGAGTTAATAATACTGTGACTTCATCTATTGTTTTACTAAAAATGCAAATAATTGTTGTAAGTGGTTATAAAATTTCTTTCTTCCAATCCCAGTGTCTCACGACAGGCTGCTATTAAACTTCATCTCATATCACGAAAGACTAGAATGTATGATGAGAAAATGTGTTTTGGTATTTAGAATCCTGTAGGAGCACTTACTTATTTCTTTTTTGTGGTGTTGTTGTTGGGTGGAGCTCAGGGCTTAGTTGCGTTTTTTTCCTACATAAATGCATTTCCAGATGTTAACTTTTGAAAGTCTCAGTTTGCATTTTGAGGCTTTAATCCTTCGTTTCATTGCTTGGAATCATTGTAGTGGGGTTTTTTTTTTTTGACGTTTAAAGAAGGTTTTTTGGTGCGTATATATATGTTAAAAAACCACACACATATAGTCACTGGTAATTTGCTTAACCTTGGGCAGGAAAAGTGGGGAATGGTAATAGGAGATGTTTCAAGGTGTGTGGTATCCAGTGTAGTACAGAATCTGTTCTTTCTCTACCTTTTTAAGTCTCAGGTTCACTAATTTAACCACCAGTTAAAGAGGCTTCAGGGTCTGCTGTGTTTTGTCAAAGCAGCAGAGCTAGACCATATGCATGATTTTTTTTCCCTTTATCCTTTTTTGTAATTTCTTTGGATGTGTTTGGCTATCGGTGTTTGTTGTCTTATTCTCTGATTAAAAGATGAATTTAGTTTGTGATAGGAGTTAAAAAGCAATTTGTTTCACCAATGCATGTTCTAATTTTCATTAGTGTCTTTTTTCTAGTTAGGAATCTTCAGATACATGATTTTTGCTTTTCAAAGAGATTATTTAAATCACATGATTATTATATTTATACAACTGAAGTTTTCTGTGTTCTGCTTTGCACAAAAGTGCGTGTGTGCCAAGTACCCTCACACTCTTCTGATAAAATAAACTCTAAATTATATCTGAGTAATTCTTTTTCTGAAGCTGTCTGTAGCTTTGCTGTACAGATGCCCTTTTGCTAAATGAAACACTACTTATCTTAATTATTAGTGTTAATGGATGTGCTGTGGGCTCAGTATTTGCTATTGTCAAGTAGAATCTAAGTTATGTCTTTTAGTGCTTGACAAATGTGACAGAACTGTAGTTCTGACTGTCGTGTCTGAATGAATCAGTGCCATGTGCATGAGGCGTTGCTGGCAATCACCTGGAACACGTAAGCAGACTGACTTCTTTTCTTTCAAGCACCTTTTGCAGGCACTGTTATTCCTGAAATGCCACGTGCTCCTAATTTGTCAGGTGCATGTGTTCCAGTGATGGCTTGTGGTTTCTCCTTGTGCATTTATCTCTTTGTAAAGGTGTCTCTGCTCTTGCAGAATCTGCTTCTGTCCAAGGATGTGATGTGAACTACTGAATATCCATGGCATTAATATAAGTAGACATAAATAGATCAAGGCCTCTACAAAAAACCCATATATTTTTCCATTATACAGACTATTCTTGTGTTAAGGTATTATTTTTAATTGAAATTGCAGTGTGTTCCTGGTTCTTGGTATGTGCTCAATGTTAAGAGTATAGAAATTGTATTCTGAAGTCATCTTTGCAGGAAATTAAGATTCAAATTCTGTTTTCTTTCTTCTAAGTAGAATGGTTACACTTTTTTACACATTATACATGTGTGTGTATATATGTACATAAATTGTATTTTCGTTTGAGAAGGAAGATAGTCCTTTCCAAAACGCAGAGTTTCCCAAGAGCCAATGAAAGAAAAGGGAACTCAGTGGGCTGAAACACTTTTGATCCAAGAAGTTGTCACATTGAGTGGAGTTCTATTTTCCCTCTTTCTTCATAGTATTCCTGACCTGTCCACTATGTGGATTTTTTCTCCTTGTTGCTTTTTAGTGTTGTCAGTTGACTTGTCTCTAACAGAACTGTGGTGATGAATTTGCTGTGCAAATACTTGTTCCAAGGGTCATATGGAATATTAATAGATCTGATAAATCTTTTCTTCATGAGTTTTACCTGGGAATGGTGGACTGGAAAGTCCTAATGCAGGTTTTGGGTTAAACACATGTAGGCATCACTGTTCCCCCATTTCTTTCATCAGTTACCACTGCCATCACTTGATTATCAGAAATGGGATGTCAGGAAATCCTGCTCTGATTAAGTCTTTTGGCGCGTTAATTTCAATTATTTCATTACCGAGGAAGAAGTGCCAGGGAATGGATTCCCAGGACTGATGAAAACCACTTGAGCTTCCCTGTAAAGTTTCTGAAAAACCTCCCCTCTCTTAGAGAATCTTTTCTTTGCATCCTTAATTTCTGTGTGATTAATGAAAGAATAACTGGAGTAATTTGTTAACTTTGACAGGCAAATTGTCTTTTACATCTAAGTACGGTTCTAGCTCTCTGGCAGTGGACAAAATTAAATCTCTAATAGGAACCTTAATGTCTTCACAAAAAAAGAGGTGGAAAATGTTATGTATTATGTAGCATGTTACTTTTTCTTGCTTACTGGGCACAGACATAAGGACTTGTAGAGCACCTGGAATGTATTTGAATACTTCACTGACCTGGCTCATGTAAGGGCAGAAGTTAAACCTGCTGAAGGTGTACCCATTCTTGTTTCTTTTTAAAATCGGGTCTTTATCACGAAGCTTTATAAGCATTTTTGGTTTGGATGTAGTTTCAAGATACTCTTTGACATCTTTAAACATTTTGCTTTGCTGTCTTGTAACTTGAGTTCTCATATTCTAGTTTAAAGAGCATTTTGTGAGAATGTGAGGCAATGTGCATATTATGAGTTCTGAAGTACTGTCAGAAAGATGCACTGTGGAATAAAGAGGTGGCATCGTGTCAAAAGTGTTCTGTCTTGATGGTTCCTGTTCTGCAGAACTCAGTTTCAGGAGCTGGAATAGTTTTAGGATTTTTTTAAAGCCGAGTTCAGATTTTTAAATATTTAGGTTAAAAGCTGTGCCCCTTTTGAAAGATCACTAACAACTGCTTGGAGCTGGCTACCAGACATGGTTCTTGAAACTCCCCAGTTGCTGTGTAAGATGAGTCTTTTATGGTGTACAGCATTGAGAAGTTGTTCTGGTTTCTAGTTTGTTTGGGATTTTTTTTGTACTTTTCACACACTTCTGAAGATACAGGATTTGATGTATATGGTAGCATAAAGGCAGATGGATTTTTATCTCACCAGGACTGGGTAGCACTTCAGCTGAAATATCATTTTCCATTTCCATCTTTCGTATTTTAATAGAAGCTTTAGAATTTCATAAAACCTAATCAATTCAGAAAGAAACTGGTGTTTACACAGACAGATTGCCTAATGCCCACATTATGTTTTCATGCTTTACATCCAGGAAGGAAGGCTTGGTTTAGTTCCTGCACTTAATTGTATTTTGACCCTTTCCTCTGCAGCCCTTCCAACACCTTCCTTTGGAACAGCAGAGGGTGGGTGAGACAGGCTTCTCTTTAAAACATGGCAAGTCAAATGGCAAAAGTGGAGGTGCCTTGGGTTTTATTCCATCCTTTAAAGAGAGGGGAAAATAGGGAGAAAAATCTGTTGTTGATATTATGAAATAGACTTTCACTGTAATTAACAGCCTGGGAGTTTTTCTGCTTGCTCTTATCCTGGTGTTGCGAAAGCTTGCTGTCCTGCTGGGATTTCTTTTTGGAATGCAGAGGTGTGTTCTAGCTAAAAGCATGTGCTTTGCCTAATAAGCTTTCCTAGCCACTGAGCCCAGCTGGCTGCTGCAGTCTGCATTTGTTTTGTCTTAACTAATTTTTATATCCATCCTTTAAACGAAACTAATGCTTTTTACATTAAATGACAAACCAAGCACAATGTCCATAAATGAAACCCAACACTATAATCTACTAATTTTTGCTTTCAATGGGCAGCATTGTGTAACCAAGCAGCCTACTAAAAAGGAAGATGTGGAAATAATACTGGTGGGATGTGAATGGGGCTAGGCTGAAGGGATCAGCCTTTGTTGGAGGGAACGTCTATGTTGAGTTAAGGGTTTAGCACTTCCTCTCATAAATACAGAAGATGAGTGAAGAGAGCAGGGCCTGGCTGGTCAGCACAAAATGTTCTTGTCATATCTTGGTATCTTTTGCTGTAGGTGATGATGAATGTCATCAACAGGTAGCACTTTGCTGGAGTTTCCTGATGGGTTAATTTTCAGGGTTGCTGCAGTCTTGCAGCTACCTTGAGTTGATAAAAAGTGCTCCAAACTCTCTGAAATTCAGCCAAATCTTTCCAATTTGATCCAAATTATGAATGAACAGAATGAAAGTTACAAGGTGAAACAGGAAATAGAAAGTCTGTTTCAAAATATTCATGAATCATTGTTTACGAGTCTACAGCAGTGATACTGGAGTTGTTGTACAAGCTTGTTTTCCATGAATTTGTGGCAAATAATGTTTTTGTTCTGACTTGTGCTGAATAGGAACATTTTTCATATAGTACTAGTCAAATGTATAAAGCTCTGGCCAGTTCCTGCTTCACTGTTAGTTTCAGTGGAGCTTTTTTTGGTATGATGCAGCAGCTGCTTGGAAATTAAATTAAAAAAAAAACAAAACAGACCCATAACAACAATAATAAAACTACCACCACCAAAATATCTCTGTAACCTTGTTTGTATATGTATTCTCACAGAAATAAGGGCAGATTTTTTTCTTCTAGTGAATTCACATAGCTCAAAGCTGCTATGAGTAGGAGCTTCCCTTTGCTGTGAGGGTGAGTGGCATCTGACCTGCACACAAATGTTCTCCTGGTCCTTGTAGTCAGCTGTGTGAGTCAGGTCAGGGTGAAGGTTTGAATCTCTTTGCTGGTTCTTTTTGCTGCTTTTTGAAGAATTGCACTGCAGTGAAGCTCTAGACTTGTTTTTTTTTTTTCCTTACACAAATGTCAGTGGACAGATTTAGGGCCTGGATGTCAACTCCATTCACTTACAGTTTTGCCTCATGTTTATTAAACTGTGACTGATCAGAATCATGGCAAGTTTTTCTGAGTCAAAATTACTGATGATGACACCTCAAAAAGACACAGATAATTTCATTTGCACCATTAAAAAAGGGTAAAGTTTTTCATGTGACTTAAAAAAATAACAAATGCCTTATTTTTCTTAGTAGCACTCCTTTTAGTAATTTACAGAAGAGTCTATGCAAAATATTAGGATTAATTTCTCTGTGCTCCATTTAAAAAAACTATTCAGAGAATTGTCTGTTTAGGTCGCCTGAACTAAGCAATGACACTAACATGTAACTAATCTATTAATGGCCTACAGGCAGCTGTGAGAAGGAAATATATAGATTTTTACTTAATACTCGTGATTGGTACATTAAGAAAACAAACAAAGTTGTTGAGTGTTTGGATATTGCTGGGAAAAAAATCAGAAGATCTCTTCAGATGTAGTTAACAAACTGCAGTGAGGAAAGAATCCAGAACTGCTTCTGTGAGGTTGTCATCCTACACTCCTCATATAAACCTTGTTAAAATACATAATAACCAAGTTGTGTCTTTAACAGTCCTGATATCAGTGGGGCACATTGGATGGCATTTTTGTTACTTCTTGGTTCCATATATTTGATTCCCAATTCCTCTGTGTTGGAAGCACCCCTTCCTTGAGCCCTCCTTAACTACAGGAGGTAGAATTCCCTGTGCCCTGATCTTGAGAGACAGGCACTGTTTATCATCACCTTCCTCCCAATTCATTCCTCTGGGAGGAGGGTAAAAAAGGCACATATTTTGCAAAACACGTTAATGTTCTAAATACATCACAAAGTGTTAGAACATAGTTGGCTGTACATTCTATGGAAAAAGACAGAAGCTTTTTGCTAAGAATGTCACCCACCTTCCTACATACTTTGTGATTAATGTTTATTATATTATTGTGGGACTGCAGCAATTTGCAAACTCTCTAAATGGATAAAGGAGTAAATCTCTGTCATGAGAATGCTTATTTCCCAGCTGTTTTTCTGAAGATGCTTTCATTAATCTTACCAGTTTTAATGTGAGAGATCTAAGCTCCTTTTCTTTTCCAGAACATATTTTATGTTCATATTGCTTTAATAATGTTTTTTCTATGCTGCCCTGCCTGTCTGTAGAGTTCAGAATATCCATCTGTCTAAATCTTGCCCTCTAAAGGGTGAATAGCAATTCTCACCACCTCTGAGAATCTCCATAACTTTAGGCTTGCTAATTTGCATAAAAGTCTTGTAGTGAATGAAAGACCTCTTATTTAGCTCTAGTAACATGAATTATTAATTTGTTTTGTATTGAGGCATGAGGAAACAGTAAGCTTCAGCTTACTGGATATCAGACATGTTCTGTGCAAGCACATTGAGAATTCATTTTCATTCTCTCGCTGTTCCTCAGCAATAACATGCAGATTGGCTTGGAGTATTCCTGAACATAAATACGTCCTCCTCAGGTGCTGACTTCTTAAAATAATAAGTGGAACTAGACATGCAGGATTTCTACTTTGTCCATTATAATTCCAGTTTCATTGAATCATAGAGTAATGGAATAGTTTGGGTTGGAAGGAACCTTAAGGATCATCCAGAGTCCCCCCCCCGCCATGGGCAGAGACACTTTCCACTAGACCAGGCTGCTCCAAGCGCTGTCCAAGCTGGCCTTGAACACTTCCAGGGATGGGGCAGCCACAGCTTCTCTGGGCAACATTTTGGGAACTTTTGTGCTTCATCTAGTGAAGGCACTGTTGTTTGAGACCCTGTGAATGTTGTCTTATTTTCTCCAAAAGACTTTTTGTGTAATTTTGGAGAGTGCACTTGTTCCATGATGGAGATTTCAGCATGTGTGGGTTAATGGTCTTTTCTGTGTCACCACATTTTTCTGGCATATTTTGAGGGGAAGTACTCTTCTTGGGAGTGGTTTGTGATGCTTTGGGCAGATCAGTCTTCAGAAGAACCAGCAAATGTACTGTATAGCTCTTGTAAAAACCCAAAGAGAAGTTTATTTTAATTTTTTTTGTAATGGTTTTTCTTGTAGGCCCTGTGAGGGGACTAGAACTTGTCTAAAAGGTGCTGAAGAAAAAGAGAAAGTTTTGTTTTTATGACCAGAAGAGAGTTTGGCTGGTTTGCCTTGTTTTATTATCTCATTGAAATCCAGTTATCAGAGCAGTTATAAGCAGTGGGGTTAATTTCTGTACTTGCTTTGCTACAATGAATATAAAAATGTCATATATAAGAACTCAAACAAGTCTTGACAAATCAACCATGGATGTGCCCTATTCAGTGTGGCATTGGGGTTTCTTAAATCATAGAATGACTTGGGTTGGAAGGGGCCTTAAAGATCATTCAGTCACTAATAGATGCCCTCTGTCGTTCTACTGCTGCTCATTTTCTACTGATTGTCTTTTTTGCTGTATTTGTCCCACAAATAAGTCACACCGTGGAGAATTTATGCTGTAGCACCATCCCATCCATCTTTCCTATCAGCAGAATTGCTTTGACTTCGATCTGGGCTAATTAAGTGCCTGTATTTTTATGGCTATCTTAAGAGTAGTTAAGGAAAAGATAGCTGGAATATGTGTGCTTTTCCAAATGAGCCTGTAGGAGTTGTTAGGGCTTTGATCCTATGTATCCTGAAGTTTCTTTTTTCTTTCCTTTCTGAAAGGATGCTATCTAGAGTATTTCCATCGAAGTACTGTGGTAAACTTCCCAAGAGCATTCCTGTTTTCATAGGAAGAATCCCATTTCTTAGTTTTACGCAGGGCAAAATGTAATGTCTGCAGCCTGGGCAGGGTTTAATAAGACTCTGCATAGCACCAGGCAGGTTTGACTGTTCAGCTTATTCCTTGAATTGCTTCCCCAGTCACGTGCCCACAGAAGAGATCGATAAGTTACCTAATAGGACATTTAAAAACATTTCCACGATTCGCTGACGTGGGGGAATGGTGAGGTAAAGGAATAGATTTGCACTCGATCTGAGCATCACTACTGCGGTCTTGGCAAGCCCCTTGTTCTCGTGTGGAATTTGCTGCTGCAGTGGTGCATTGCAGGAAATAGATAAAAATCAACGCACAGAATGGATCCATGCAATGTATATATCCAGGGAAAGAGCCATGCATTTGAACCTTAAGAAGCTTATGTGTTTTCACAAGGCAAATAGACTTCCCACTGTTAGAAGAATCTTACTATAGAAGGACATGTGATTTAATTTGAATAAGGTCCATTATTTAAATGGTTTAAAAACACAATAGGCTCTTAAATGCATCTTTTATAGAGTACTTGAGAAATTATTTAGGTTTGTAAATGCTCGTGGAGGGGATGAGCACCTATCAAAAGAGAAGCAAAGAAGCAATTTCAACATAGTCATTTGAATTCCAGAGAACTGCTTTGTTCTTGTTGAAATACAACTTTTTACTACTGTGACTGTGTACAGGAAAAGCAAAATTACATTTTTAGAGTGTCCTCCTATTTTTACCTCAAGCTCATGCTGTCTTTTAAATTGCACAAGATTAAATTCCTCTCAAGTTTCATTCCAGCTTTGTACCTGTTGCAGAATTTTGTGCAAAACAAAAAATGGAAAAAGTTTTAAAAAATGCAGTGATTCAATATCCACCTCTTGGAACAACACATCATCCAGAATAAGGAGAGCAGGGGAAAAATCTGTATGTAGAATTAATGATACCTACTCAGTTCTCTGTTTCGCCCCCAGATATAATTATTAATTTCATCTGAGTTATGTAGTTACAGACTGACTTGCAGTGTTCTCTTGATGAGAGCCCTTGAACCAAAGTCATGTTTTTGTAACTTGGATAGACTTTGGCTACAACGTGGTTCTCATTTAAGAACATGTCTTCATTTCAGAGTGAATTCAGAAATGTGTGTTGTATTTCTTTTGAGTATTATCCATGCATGTAATCCCTATCAGATGAAAGGGGAAAAAGTTCCCTCAAGTTGCTTTCTAGCATGTTCAGTGCTTTCCTTTTTCTCTTCCACAGTTTTTTCAGTTACAAATAGAAGTAGGACTCACTAGGATCAGGAGCAAGCTGCTCACGTGGTCATAATGGTATATTTTTATTTACACTCCATTTGAGAACTGTGATGTTATTTAACAGCTTAGGCCATTTCATCTTTAATTATAAGCTGTGATCTTGTTGTCTTCAAACTTCAAGCAGATGGTCAGAGCCAAGTGTCCTGTTCAGACTGGGAGAGCTGTGTAGACATCTCCTCTCTGCCTTTTTTTTTTGGTTCTGCTGCTGTCTGCACATTTAGAATAACCCAGTTTAAGAAGTTACCTGTGATTTTCTAAATACTTACCAAACTCAAAAGTTCTGTAACTAGTGCACAATTTTTCTTGTACAAATAAAACCTTTACTGGTACCCCTGACTTCAGTGGGTCTGAGAATAAAATTTACAATATTGATGGCATGTTCTAAAGACGTAATTGACATTTCTAATTGGACAGTATCATAATTAAGACTTGGTTGTGGTAAGTGAGTGAACAATACTTAAGTTGATTTTTTAATTATTTAAAGCTGATGTGTCAGAGCAGTGCATTGACTCAGTAACTGAATCATCCTATCAGCATGTGGAGGAGTGATTTATATGCCATATCATGGAGAACTGTAGAATCAAATTCCCTCTTTTTCTCTCTTCAAGCCTAAGAACATGGCTTTGAAGTTTGCATTATTTAAATTTCTGAAATGTCCCAGCCCCTGTACTGGTGGCTGATGGATTTGTCACAGACTGGTGTTGGGAACACAGCACGGCGAGTCTGGGAGTAAATACAGACTTAAGGAGTGATAGAAATGTCATAAGGCAGATTTGACCCATTTTTGTTACTCCTGAGGTGCAGAGTACTCGAGAGTAATAAATTCTCTTGGCTGTGCTTTAATACTGGCTCTGTCCTCCCACAGGGTGGGAGAAACACCACAGTTGGAATAGCCACAGGGTCTCCAGCAAGGAGAGAAGCAGTGGTCGGTTACATGGCCTTTTGTGATTATCTGTCCTTTTTTTCTTTCAAAAAATAGGCCAAGGGAAGCACACTGTTCATCACTCAACATGAGCTGCTGTGGCTGCTTTAGATCTGGAAGAGAATTGGTTGCAAGATGAATGAATAAGAATAAAAATAAAACTCTGTGTCCAGGCTGTGATCTAAACATAGCGAGGGGAATAGGATAGGCAAAAATCCCCAGAGAGGATTGACTGTTCCTAAAATGTGAATATTAAGGCCTGGAACACTGAATATGTGAGGAAATGTTTAAATTTTACTTCAGTGTCTTGCTCTGTGGCCCAGTAAAGGCACTTCTTATCTGAAAATTTTCATTCTAAGGTCTCTGACTTTTCTGGTTTGGGTTTTTCTTCTTTCCCCTATTCTGCTGTTAAGGTAATGAATGCTGCAAACCTTTAATCAGTCTAGTCACTTTTGTTCATGTCTATAAAGAATTAAGAATTCAAGAAAGCAGAGTTTTATTGCAGGAACTGTCACAGATTCCTAAGGCTCTGCACAAGTGTTGCTTTCACCTTCTTTCAAGTCCTCTGAAGCACAATCTTGTAAGGAATAGCTTGGCAGAGCTGAGGTAACACTTCTGGAGCACAAACACTGCTCCTGGGGAACAAAACAGGTTATGATGGCAAACTTAGACATGGAGGGAGAATTTCCCACGTACACCTATATTCTCTAAGAAGGCATATTTAGAGCTGCCCAACAAGCACCTTAATCTGTGCAGACTGAGAATAAAGTTGTTTCTGAAGAAGGTTTGGGCTGGAAAATGAAGCATACCCACCAAAAACTTCTAGTAACGATTTAACATGTTAGAAAATTAAATACTTTCCCTTGTTCCTGATGTGTCTAAACATTGTATCTGTTTTACACAAAAGACTTACTTTAGAAGATGGGGAAATAGAAGTAAATTTGGTTTGGGAAGCATTTACTTTCCTAATGTTACAAATTTGTACCTGATCAAACATTGCAGGGATCCATAACTAGTGTTTGCTTTAAGACTGCCTTAAGAATCTGCTTCTTTGAGTTACTTGTGAACATGTACAGGGTGGCAACACCTTCCTTATGATCTTTTAACCTCCCAATCCTCCCACTGTCTTGTTAGTGTTACCTCGATCATCTTTTCCCCTGTACCTTTGTGGTGGATATGTTTTGCAGACTGTGAAAGGTAGGAGGCCTTTGGCTTATAAGCTTGTAGCTAAAAATCTCTCTGTTCTGAAAGTGCTTTGATATATTTAGTGTGAGCATAAGATGCAAGACTCCTGAGTACCACAGTGGAAAACTTCTAAAAAGATGTTTTCCTCTTATCATATTGAGTTAAATAAAAATTGTACTTCTAAAGCTATTTCTGAAATAGCTGCAAATATGGAAGGAGAGTGTGTAATAGCTCAGGTCACTGGATGCCTCTTGCTTTCCCTGCACTATTGGCTTTGTAGGGATAGTTTGTTTCCATTGGTTCATTTCAGGAGCCAGTATTACATGAAGCTGAAACAGGTTTGTGGGATTTTAGAACAACTGATGCTCCTGCCCAGTGTGACCTTGCTTTAGGTGGAGCCTGAGCTGGCCCAGGACAGAGCAGGACTTGTCAGATCGAGAAGTGTTAGGGCAGAACATCAGTGGATGTGTTCATTTTCTCCACTGCTGCTCTGATGGTTGAATGGTAAACTAGTAATAAGCTGTTCTGACAATTTGGGGAAGATTTGGAGTGTCAGCACTCTCATTTTTGACCTACTGATGCCTGCTGCTTTCTTTTTTAACTCATTTCATATCATGACTGTTCACAGCATGGAGAGCAGTGTTTTAGAGGTGGACTCTTGACTTGTCTTACAGGTGTTCACAGTGTGTGTCGTGCACTAATGTTTTCACCCTCTTTTGCTGGGCTAAACCTCCTCTATAGAGGTTACAAAGCTGTTGCTGGAGGTCTGGGCCTGTGAGTTACCCCAGCCCTGGCAGCAGTACAGGAGATCAGTAGAGGGTGAAACACTGCAGAGGGAATTGGGGTAGCTAATGCTGTCACAACTATCAGTAACTCTGTAGGTGCATACACCATTTATATTGGGCAAGATCGTTCTTTCCTATCATTTAAAAAACTGATTCTAATCTTCCAGAAAGAAAATGCTCAAGGTCTCTTCTGGTTTCTGTGTGTGGTTTGTTGGAATATCAGAGCAAAAACAAAGGGGACAGACAGAGGTTCAGTATGGACTGAAGGAAGACTGGCTGGGGACATAAAGATGAGGGATTGAGTATGGTGTGGGGAGAGAATGGGGTGAAAGATGGGGAGTGGGGTACTCGAGGATGAGGATAATACAGGAAAGAAGCAGGTAGGGAGCAAATGAAAATAAGGAGGGAGCAGGATAATAGTGGGAAAAGGTGTGAAGGAAGGGGAAAACTCTACTTTCATGTCTTGGCTAAGGAAGGCATGTTCCTGTATCTTGGAGGAGGAGAAGTGACAGGTTGATTCTGTAGCTGAAATCCTGGTTGACTTCCCTAAAGCATCCAGACCATAAGACCTGACTTGCTTTTTTAAAAAGCTGAATCCTGTTTTAAAGCAAGCTGGTGACTGTATGGATCAGACTGATTCTCGTTACTCATTTGCAGTATTCTGTTTCATCTTAGACTGTAGCCTCAAGAGATGTGAGCAGGGGTGGGAGTATTATGAAACAAAGTAATTTGATTATTTGGGGTGGGGTGGGAGGGTGGCAGCTTTGTTTTAACTTAGCAAATTGTTTAAAAGCACAGACAGATAAAAAGCAGACAGCTAATCTGGTTAAGAATAGCCACTATGGTTTTTGATATTGATTTCTTTCCACACTCTGTCATCTTTTAACCTTGTTTTCTTACAACTTTTGAAAACCCATCTTGAGCTGAACTGAACAAATAGAGGATATGGATAAAATAGCTTGCTTTCAAGAAGTGAATCAACTTCTCTTTCAATTTACCACTACATTTCTTTTACATTCTTCAATTTCTCTTAATTTCCATTGCAGTAAAAACTCTTACAGATATGAATTTTCTGCCTTTTAGCCTAAAATGACCAGCTTTTACATGCTTGTTATGTCATGTGTTTACAATACATTTAATGCTAAAAGATTTATTTTTAGCTGGCTCAGTAAAATAGCTGGTTGCTGGAGTTGTTGTCATAGCAGCAATCTTAACAGATAGGCTCATCCTATTTAGCTTTTGCAGCCAACGAGCGGCCGTTAGGCAACAGTTTGACAGTTCTGCAGCATTTTTCTAAAGATGGAAATTGTGCTGGTGGTGGTGAATTTTTTTTGGCCTTACTTTAAAATATTTCTTTCTGTAGGTGTGTGGAGTTCGATTCAACATTTTCCCCTAACAACTTATGATAACTTTGAATACACAACATGTGAGATTCAGAATTTAAGTCTTAATTTGTAGGAGCTTGAAAATAAATTACATGGTGCAACATATTGCAAGCTGCTTTGATGATTTTTTTTTTAAAAAGCCAGAAATATTCTGAGAGAAAAATGCCAGACTAGAGAACAAGATTGTGCATCATTTATTCAGCAGTAATTTTAAGTCGTGGCAGACTGGGCAAGTATTACTGAAGAACTTTGTGGGTTGTTTTTGATGAAATGCACTGCCTGGGTTAGATGATATCTTAGGATTTTAGTAATCCCAATTCTTACTTTCTTAATATGAAGAGCATAGGGTCCTTCTGTATTGACAAGCAAAGAAGTAGTATTTTCAGATTAGTCTGTAAAATTAGACATACCTCTAAGTGTTCCCCCCTAGCTCTTAGCTGTTAAAAAAGTTCAGTTGCCCTCAGGTCTGAACGTAGTTCTGTCTGAGATGAAATGTGAGTTTACTGTGAGGAATTTCTCCTGTCTGTAACTTCCAGTCAGATGGTATTGAACCTAAATTACTTTCAATGTGGTTGAGCAAAAGACTTACTCTCAAAACTCTCTTAAGTCTCTTAGTAGACAGAGTAATTAAAAAAAAATACTGAAGTATTTTAGTTTAATGCTAAGAGATGGGTTTGGGTGCTGTTGGCTTAGGGTGCTTCAATTATGATTAGGAGTCAAAAAGTCTATTTAACCTTCCAATGACTTTCTTGTTCCTTAAGCCTCACTTGTTAAAATGTATTGTTATTACAGACTGTCATATCAAGTGTGTGTGCTTATCAATTTCCAATCAATTACGGCAACTTTCCTCACATCTCCCCATTCTTGGTCATTTTGGGGAATAGTTCAGGCTGTTGCTTTCAGCTTCTGGTTCAAAGCCAGTCTCAGAATAGCAAAGGCAGCTTCTGTAACTCTGGCTGGTATGGATTTGATATTGTGCCACTGTTTGGTGGACTAATGTAGAAAACTCTAATGAGTGAATCTGGCAGAATTTCCCAGCAGAAAAATGAAATATCATATACCCACACACATTTTAATGTTCAAGTTACGTTACAGCTTTTGAGTGCATCAAGGAGGTTGGTGCTCAGAAAAAGCAGAGTTCTTGCTGTGGTCCCACCACCCAAGCTCCTGCCTCTTCACTTAACATCCCTGCTGGGCAGCTGCTTTCCCTGGGTTCTGGTGGTCATCTGAATCTTGAGACCTGCTCCCTGATAGGACTTGGAAATAGCTTGGACAAATGGAAGGGTGCTCTCTGTTGTTTTGTCCAACTGGTGGTTTTGTTGTGTGAGGACAGAACTGTTTCCCTGCTGGTCTGCAGCATTCCAAAGGCACCGAATGAAAAGGAAAGGCAGCAGTGAGAGCTACACCCGATTACCTGGACTTGGGATGTGTTTCTGTCACTCACAATCTGTGTCTGTTTTGCTGTTTCAGGCAAAGTCGTGCATTTGTCATATGTGTGGTGCCCACCTGAACAGACTCCACTCTTGCCTCTACTGTGTCTTCTTTGGCTGTTTTACAAAGAAACATATTCACGAGCACGCGAAGACAAAGCGACACAATTTAGGTGAGTTCTTATCCTAATGGTGCTCATAACCCTCTGTGTTATCCCTGTCCATTCCAGTCCAATAAAGTGATATTTTCCTGTAGTTACCTCACTAGGCAGAGAGATAGTTTTATTTGTAGTCTGGTTTAGTTTAGTGGCATTATTCTAAACTTGGTGCTCAAACTTCCGTTGCATCACTGTTAAGTTTATGTTCACAACTTGTAATTTGTTTAGTATCTTGGTATTTATGAATTAATGTCATATATAAAAATGTGAGGAGGCAGAGTTTTGTGGGTTTCTTTCCTAAGTGTTAAAAATGGTGGGTTTAATGCCTGGAACTAGAACATTTATTTCAGTAAAGTTTTTTTTCAGGAGGTCATAATCACTTCTTTTCTTGCTGAGGAAAAACCCCATCATTTCTATCACAAAGAAGGCTAATCAAGTAGCAATCAGAATTATTTGAACTGCTGAAGTTTGAGGGGGTGATTTTCTTCATTCTTCTGTGTTGGCTTCTTACTTCTAGCGGGGTCAATAACCTAAGGAGTAAGAAAACAGTTTATTTGATATGGAGTACTTTTCCCTCAACCATCTCAAAAAATGCTGGTTAAAGGCCAACAAGTTCTTCTCTTCTGTCAGCTTTGGTGCTATGTCATGTTCAAAACCAAAAGCCTTTGGTTTTGTTTTGAATTACCTATTGCTTATAGTTTAGAACATTTTCGAGTTACAATGCAAAATCCTGATCTATATTCTATATTAAAATTCCATTTTAAAATGGATGGATATAATTTTTCTCCAAATTAAAATATTTTCTTGGTGGAGTGATGTAAGAAACAGGAAAAAAAAGGCATTATTTCATGGCACAAATTTGCTCTTGACCAGCATGGCCACCATTCCTAATTTAATTTATCCTTAGTGCTTATGGAACAAACTGTCTTTATTTTCCATGAAGACAGAGAAGCTCCAGAAGGCCAACAGTGCTGTGTACTCCTGTGCTTAAGAAATGGGTGTGTAAGTTTACTATTTTTGGAAAAGATGATTTAAACCAGCAGATCGTTATAGTTTCTTCCTCCATATGTGTCAAGAAAGAAAAAGATGAGACTCAGTAGTGGTATAGTTTAAGTTTGTAAATGTCTTGAAAAATGGAATACTGGAAAACAGTACTGAAAATTCCATCATGGTATGGCTAAGAACACTGGGACTGTTCAGCTCACAGGAGAGAAGGCGCAGGGCAACCTCATGGGTGGGTACAAATATCTGAAAGAGGGGTTAAAAAAAGTGTGTTGGGCTCTTTCCAGTGGTGTCCAAGAGGCAGCGAGGACAAAGTGAAATACAGGAGGTTCTGTCTGATCATCACACAACTGTAAGGGTGACCGAGGACTGGAGCAAGTTGCACTGAGAGGTTGTGGTCTATCCCCGAATATATTCAGAATCTCTCTGGACATGGGCCTGGGGCAGCCTGGATGTTCTGGATGGCCCTGCTGGAGCAGGGGCTGGACAAGGTGACCTCAGAGGTCCTTGCCAACCTCAGCTGTTTTTTGAAAACTGAAAGTACCAAACCAACCCTCTGTGACATTTTTTAGTTGCTTTTTTCAGAGTGTGGTCTCAAAGAGCTTTTAAAGTCGATTCATTAGCTGAAATTATTTTGAAATCTTTACCAACACAGAAGTGCAAATTATTTGAGGTAAACTCAAAGAATTTCTGGTAAAAGGGAGGGGGGTATGTGTGTATATATATATATATATATATATAAAACAACCTTTCATGCTAATACAAGTTTATGGCTACATGTAAGGTTTAAAAAAATACTGTGCTAAATTGAGACTGTCAACAGTATTTACCTGTTTATCTGTGGACACTTTGTAAACACTAATGTTTTTACCACTAAACATATTTATGGAGAACTTTTTAAAAAAGCTTTATAACTACACACATTCTCAGCTGCTGTTTATGTGTTTGGGAAGCTTAAATTCAAATTATTTTTTGTGTGAGGTAGAATTTGCTGTTGTCTGCTGTGGTGAATTAGCTTCTGTTTTCTTAAAGGAAAACCAAAACTGGATGGAGGAGGGAGATTCTTAAAGATGCTCTTGCTTAAGGACTGTTGTAGTTATTGTCGTGGCACTAGACAATTAAGACTATGTCAGATAAGGTACTTCCCAAATGGAATAGCCTTTAGATAAAAAGGGCAAGAGTTAATTAAGCCAAAGCACAAAATACTTTACTGAATCATCCCAAAAAGGATTCTTCTGCAGCTAAATATAAATTACTTGGTGCACAAATACACATAACGTGAAGACTGTGCAAGCGACTGCTCGATTTCTAGTTTTGGAGATTCCTTTCTCTCTTTTTTTTTAATGTATGTTTTGATGTTTAATTTCCAGCTGCATGTGAAATGAGCTTTAAAAATATTTTTGTAGTTTTACTAGTGCTTTTGGTTGCTTTTCCTGCTGCAGTTTTAGTTGGGAAAATAACATCTGATAGGCAAAAACAAGCTAAGTGCTTTGAAATTTCAAAACGAAGAGGAATTATTTTAAAGCACTTGGTGACTTTTTGCTGAGCCAACATCAGTCTCCATGGAGACAGGCAGGAGCTGCACACTTAATCGCAGTTGTAAGAAACACCATGGATTTCAGCTGTAACAGCTGTCTGAGCATGGAAGGGATGTGTTTGCAGCTTACTGCTGTGTGTTTCAGGAGGCTCCAGCATCATATTCCAGAGTGGTTTTAAATACATCCCTTGCTATCTCTGCTTCCCTGAACAATCTAAATTAGGCACTCACAATCTGACCTTACAGTGATACCTGTGCTCTTGCATCTGCCTCCCTGTTCAATGTATATTAATAACACTGTACTTAATTTAATGTATTCCTTGAGTTGTGGATGTGGGTGACGGGTAGATGAGGTAAGATCCAGCTATAGGAGCTGTTTTTTTTTATTCTCTGCATTGCACAGTCTCTCTCAGTCAATCTCCAGGACAGGCTGATATTCCCACTGGGCTCTGTGTGTCTTTTATGAGGAGTTGTGAAATGGTGAGAGCAAAGTCCTTACTGATCTCTTCTGGGATTCTTTGTATTTTTGATCCTGGCAGATGTTTCCTTTTCTTCACCTGTCGGAAACTGAACTATTTTTAACTTTTCTTATTGCAACTCTTATATGATTCTCAACATCCTCATCATACTTCACTTTTCCAGTTCTAATGTGTCCATCTCTGGTGCAACCCTTTGGATTAAGACAGTTTGCTTGCTAATGACTTGCATTCTTAGTTAATGCTTCCATGACTTTTACTTTGTGCTTCTAAACCTGCTGTTCAAAACAAAGCTGGTATTGTTACTTGGGAGTTAAACTCAGTGACTCCAAAACTTCTTTTCTGATTGGTGGTACTTGTCTGCCTCTTCAGTGGTAGTGATTGGAGTTCCACTCTTGTGCTGTTGCCTCTTTGCTAAGTAACTTGAAATCATTCTGGAGCTATTTTTATTATCCTAAATGAATATGTGCCATCAACATACTCTGTCATCTTCCTCAATAATCCTTCCAAATCAGGTTCAGCACCTGGGGAATCTGCTAGTGGTTTCTATCCTTGTAAAAATTGATGGTCTCTTCCTTCTCTTTTCTACAGCTGCTCAATGAAGGAAAATACACATTAACTTAGTCCCAGAGTAGCAGGAGCAGGAAGATGTCTGTGAACAGTAATTCTAAAAGAGAAGAGATGTTGGTGCTTTAAAGTTCATCTCAAAACTGTAGCAGTGATTAATTTATCAGTTTCCTGACTGGGACTGTAAAATCCTGGGCAGACACCAAATGAAGTTTTAGTATTCTTTCTGAGTGAATATTTTCTGTTACATAATGTTGCTTTTTTAATATATGCACACACTCTTAGCTGCAGGAAAGCCCACTGGTATAAGGCTTGGGACAGTCTGTTACAGATGGCCATTCTGAGTTAGACTAGTTCCGTTATGGTATCAAAGCTCTGTGCAAAGCTATTTATTTAAACTCACTGCTGACGAGCCAACTTGTGCATGTCCATGCTGTGCCTCTCTCTATTAAAGATGCACTTGTAACACCTGAACAGTGTCTCTGAAACAGCACCTCTGATGCAGGTTTTGGGTGAAGTCTTGATCTGCTCTGAGGCCTCATTCTGTAGTTCAGGAATAGAGGGAGGTGAGTTAGCAGGAGTGAGGTTCAGTGGTTTAAAGTCTAAACGAGAGAGAGTTGGAAGACTGAACTATTATTCCATTTCTAGGGACACTGGCAAACAGTTCATTATGGAATTAGTCCTGTTAGGGCACATTCATTATTTATTAGATCACAAACTGTTTCTTGAGGAACTGTTTTCTTTTAAGTATATGCTGATGTAAAATTCAGTCCAATAAATACATTTGTGGTGAGAGGAACTGGGTGGGTGAGCCTAATAATAATGCTCATAGATTAAGTTGAGGATTTTTGGTACAATTCAAAAAGCTTCTACTTCCTCTGGAAAACAAATAACTAATTTTTTTTCATCTGATTCAGAGGAAATATGACAGAAAGCTGGTTTCTTTACTGAAGTTGGTAAAAGAGAAAAATCTGATCACTGCTGTTACTGCATACCTGTCTGAAATTTAATATATAGAATCAGAACACTTCTGTAAAGGAATGACAGTAAAAGCTGTTTAATTTTCATTTGAGTTGGAAGGTGTTGACTGTAGTGTTGCTTCTGCCAGTTCTTTTTTAAACAGCAAAGATTTTCATAACACCCTATGTGGAAAGGGCAATTAAAGCTGTTCTCAGTACAGTTTACTGCACTGCTGGAGTAGTAGTTAGATTGTTTTTTTCTGTTCACATCCAGGCTCAGAAAGGGGTAGAGAAGGTCATCTGGGCATTTTACCAGCCTGTTGATTTGAGTTCTAATGCTTTACTTGGTGATGGTGTGGAGAAGCCTGTTGAGGAAATGAAGGTGAATGGAAAGCAGCGCACAAACAGTGTTTGCAGTTCTGTCAGAGGTGGATGGTATCACATTAATATGTCTTTTTTGATAACAAAACTGATTTTCACAGAAAAAAGGAAATACACTGAACCTGACTTGTCTGGATCAAGTAAAGGATTTGACATTTTGCCCCCTTGGAAATTATTACTTGGGGTAGAAATGGCAGGGATCAATATGAGAATCATGGTGCATAAGAGGCAAGAAAAAGGGAAATTGATGAATGAACTGAAAGCAGAGTGTGTAGGACACAGACTTAATTAGCAGAACCAGTCCTGGTTTACTGCTATTTTCTAGTAATTGAGGAGAGGGAATTTTGTCTGTGTATGACATTCCTGATGGTCACAAAGTTCAGAGGTGTTATTTGTACTGAGGAAGGCTGGGGTAGCCCTGTGAATTAAATAACCTCAGTGACTACAGCAAAAAAAGGGTAAAATTTGATAGGAGAAGGTACAAAATATTGCACTTCAACATAATATCCTTGTGATGCCAATTGGAGGATCATTGATTGGAAGAAGAGGAAAAGGAGGAAAGCATTTTGGATGCACAGGTCAATTGCAGGGTACAGCTTGAACTTTCAATATTCCCGATTGCCGTTAACAGTATCTGCTGCTCTGGATGTTGTGTGCAAAGTATTGCAGGGAAATCCTCTTTTGCTTATGTGAGGCACATTCCAGCATGGCATTCCTGTGCCTTAGCTCAAGCTTGGAGCCAGACTGGATTCATAAGGCAGCAGCAGGAAAGTTCATTGGAACTGTCTTCTGCTGGGAGCTGCTCTGGAAGGTGCAGGTAAGTGATGAGCTCCTGCCAGCCATCCCTCAAAAGCTCCTTTTAGTATCAGAAAAGACTCCTGAAGAGTTCTCTCTATACCTGGAATATTCTTATCCCTCAGAAAACCAACTTGCTGAATATTTACCTATGTATTTCCAGCTCTGGATGTATCTGCTTGCCTCAGACCCAACCACAAAGTTCTGTGCAGTTCTGGATCTTGCTACTGCTTCTACTGAAAATACTGTTATTTAGATAAGTCTCCACTGTTGCTCAGATGAGAATATGCAGATGAGTATAAGCAGTTTGTATCGCATCATGCACAGCAGCTCCAAACTTGGTGACTGTGATTTGGGGATTCTTCCCCCAGATTTCTGAAAAAAACCCAGCAAGATTAAGTAAGGGAGTGTTAAACAATTTCTCTCCTTTAAACCTGAGTAATATTTTGAGAGATCAGGAAGAGGTGCTGTAGCAGGAGGATGTAATTCTTCTCAGTTTTTAAAGGTTTGCTGCGAAGAGGGGAGCTGTGGAAGGTTGTATGGTCAGAGGAGGGCAGGGAGAAGACTGACAAAAGGCAAAGTATATTTTATAGTAGGGCAGCTTAAGTATAGGAATGCCACAGTGTCCTCTGCAGCATATTGGGGCATGCACACATATGTAGGTACTGTGTGTGTACAATACAGGTGTTTCTGAATGAGGTCAAGGAGCTGGAATTAATATTCTGCTCCTAACAACTTAACATAAAGTGGTTTGACACACTGTGACTCCTCTAAATTAACAGTTAAAAGCCTATTTGCTGTCTAGATTCCATAGGGATAGCAGGACATTTTTTCTTCATCTTTCCTGGCTTGGATTCATATGGAGTTGTAGGATGATATTCTAAACCATCACAGAAGTGAGTGTACAGCACAGGGGCTGCCCATTTGGCTCCTGGTGTTAAGTGGTTTGCAGCATAGCATTGGGTGCTTGCCATGTTTGGATTGCAGGCAAATCGAATTTAAACATTAAAATTCTAGATCCATATGGGCCCAACAGGCATCTTGGAGACTTCAGAGCCACAAAAACACTTTTCACCTGTTGGCTCCTGGTTTAAAAAAAGAATAAAAAGTAACACTTAATGGAATAGTTCTTCATTATTACGAGAAGATACTGAATATGAGAGGGAAGGATAATGCTAGACCTTGACCATCATTTTTAATGTGGATTAAAGGATTTGGTATGTGAGGCTGCACTTTTGGCAACAGAAGGAAGTTTGGGGTTTGTTTTTGGTTTTGGGTCTTTTTTTTTCCCCCCCCAACAGTAAATACCTGCAATTCTCAATGGCTGGATCATAATTTAGCAGGAGTAGTCTCTTTTCCACTTACTTTCCTCCCTTCTTATCAGTTCAGGAATTCTGACCTGTGGTGCAGATTCCACGTGCCAGGAAATCGGGAGGAAGGCAATCAGATGCCTGCTTTGTGCTGATAGATCAGAGACAAGATCCAGTGGAGAACTGGCTGAAGTTTAACATATCACTTCTTGGGAACCTGAGCCAATTATCTGGAATGGGTTTAATGATTAACACTCAAGGTGAGAAATCAGGGAGCACAGATTAGCTTTGGGTGTTGGCTTAACATGGTCTAAAAGAATTGCCAATTTAGCTTCCTTTGTTACAGAAGTTGAAGAATATGCAGGTGACTTACATAGAACACAGTGTGTGTTGATTTGAGGTTGATAATATGCCAAGACTGAGTCACAGAAATTCACAATGGATTTAATTTCAGTACAGGTGAAAACTGACCTGAATTTTGAGTTGCTGCTGGATGTTTTTTTTTTTTCTACTTGAGTGCACCCAGTGATCCAAGGGAGATGATACCAAAACATGATTCACAAATATCTCCTGTCTGATGAATGGTATTGAATATTATGGTGAAGTATCTCATTCCCAGCTGTGTAAAATCAGTTCTTTTCACCTGGGTCTTTCAAAAACTGAACATCCAAGTTTTTTTACCTGGATGAGACATGCATGTGCACACTCTGGATGTGGCACACTTCCCTGCTTTTGTTGTGTTCCCATCATCTCTGGTCTCTTTCATATTTTCACAAGGCCATCAGTGGATATAGTTGGCAAAATAAAGCACTTGGGCTTAAGTAAAACACTTGGCTCCCAGATGGAGAGTTTGAAGACCTTTTGCTGCCAGATTTAAACTTTCACCCCTGAGCTGTTGTTTTTTAAAACATAGTGTTCCTTGCACCAGTAGATAAAGTTGTTGTCATTCCTGCATGATCTTCTGTGTTGCCTCCTTGTTTCTCTAAACTGATAGTTTTACTTTTAAATGAAAAATAAAATGTATTTTCATTCCTCTCCTGCATTACAGCTGCTTACAATTTAGTATGTAAAGGGGTATGAGATCAGACTTGAAAGGAAGGGCAGCTTGTTGCCAGCACAGAAGGTATAAAAGCAAAGGGAAATGTTACATTCCAAGAGGTCTTTTCATTCTTAAATTGCTCTGCCTGTGATCACCAAGTAGGTATTTTGAATTCCTAAACCAGGAATCTAGATTGATCATATTTAATAAAATGACACTGTGATTATTTTAAATTGCTTTTGGTTCTTCCTTGTGAAAGCAAAAGGTAGATTTCTACTTAATGTATATTTTATTTTTCCAGGGTAATAAATTCTGCATGTATATTAAGCTAAAACTGAAGTTCACTGATTTCATCCCCCTGTACCTTCCTGAAAGAAGTGTTGTAGTAGTGTTAGGAAGAGCAGATCCAGGAAGTTGGGAGTAGCAGCCATTCTGGAGGGGCTTCCTAAGAGAGATGTTCATTGTGGGGAATGTGGGGCATCATGGCAGACTTGCCAGTGGGTTAATCCAAAGCACCTGGGCATTATTCCTAGGTTGGTAGTTCCCAAACTACTTCTGAATTTGAGGCCTTTTTGTTAGTTTTGTGATCCCAAATATCAATGCAAATAAATACCAGTGGTGAAATTGGCTATATGTGCATTCTCATGCTTCACTGTCGTGTCTTTTATGGAATTTTCTGGCCAGGTGTTTCAGTTTGGGATAGAGCTTCATGGCAATTTGGCTTAAAACAAGTTTAGCATTTTTCACAATGAGGTGAAATTTGTTTCATTCCCTCTAGTCCTTTGAGGGAGAAAGTTTTGTGTGGACTTTGTTCTTCGGATGTTGTGTAACTTCAGTCAGTGCTAAGGAATTGCTCGCTTGGGAAGAGTTTCTGTCCATAAAACAGTCCTTTCAGTGGTTCCTCTGTTGTTCTTCATCTCAAGACAACCAGTGTAAGAAAGTTTAAGTGTATTTCAAGGGAAAAAATCAAGTTATACTAACCTGAAAGAATTAACTTCCAAAGTTTCCTAGTGGACTCTTTTCCTGAGGAGCTGTGTTCTGGCTCCATGAGAAACTCCTGCCCTTCCTCCGTGCTGTGGCCAGGCCTGTGTGGCTGCCTTGTCACTGGTGCTTGAGGTAATTTGTCCAAAACCCCTTGCAGTCATTAAAAAGACATTGGAAGGGTTGGCATATGTACAACTGCATTGTTCCCATAAGTGTGCTGGAGAGAGGATATTTCCTCAAGGGTCCTTAATCAGGCTCTGGACAATTACAGCTTTAACTCTGCCAGTGTTTCTGTTAAACTTTCTGCTCCTTTACACCAGAAATTCCTTCTGCTCTCAACAAGTGGTTTGTGCAAGGTGGTCTCTTGTTGGTTTAGATCTTGACATCTCTATTTCATTGCTCAGGCATGTAAATCCAGGAAGGAAGGAAAAGTAAGGAATCCTCTGAGCACAGCTATGCCTACACGTTCTAATGGTAAATTGTAACTATTAGTGGTCACAGAGTCCTATTTATTCAATATTCTGCCAGCCCTGTTCTATTATTTGGGGGTCTGTTTCTGGGATGTTCTAAAAATATATGGAGAACAGTATTTGAGTTTGTGTCTTAAGACCAGTACTTTGGATCTTCAACAATTTTTTTTGTAGAAAACTGTGCAGAACTGGTAATGCAATAAATGATGGAGTAAACACTGTAGAACTCTAATTCTCTGTAAGTTGTGATAAACCATCCCCCCAGTCACACAGTGTTTTATTACTAATCACCACAGCTCAGTCTTGTCTTCTTTTGGGATATTCTGCTAAAGGAGTTTACTCAGTCCTCTAGTTAGCAGGGTGAAATATTCTGGTATTGGGACATAACAGAAGGTAATAAAAATCCTGAGTTTGTGACGTTACATGAGGTAACACAGTCCTTATCTTCTTACACAAACTGAGTGTGGTCCAAGCAGGCAAAACAGAAGAATGGAGCACATCAACAAGATAAAAAACTGTTTGAAGTAATTGGGGTTTATTGCATCATAGGAGAAGTAACAAACAATTGACATAATAATTGAAAAAGTGATTTTAAAAAAGGGGAAGGAGGAAAAAAAACAGCTTGCAAAGGACTAAAGGAGAGGGGCAGCAGGTTGTGAGGGAGTAGAGGCTATGAAGGATGGAGGAGATGGGGTTAGAAAGGAACTTTACCAAGAAACCTCACCACAAGCACTGCCCCAGTAATGGGGCAGCACAGAGACTTCACCTGCATTTGCCTGCTGAGATCCATGGCAGAATTCCTGCTGCATGGCATGTGGTTTGGCTTATTTAACACTTCAGAGTAATTCAGTGCTGTTTCTTGCAGGCCACCTGATGTGGTAATGGTTTCCTGTGTTTAAAACAAGTTTCCACTGTAGTAAGACTATTCTACTAGTAGTAAGGCTATTCTAATAATGCTATTTATCTGGAAATAAAAGGAATTAAAAACCAAAATGTATTAAAGCTCTACACTTGGGGGATAAGGTTGATGTGTTTCTTAGCTGTTGCTGGTGCAGATTGTGTTTTAGTAGGATTTGTTAGTGCCCACTGATTTTTAACTTTCCTGTGATTGTGGCTGTTTCTCATATCTATGTACTGGAAATCAGTTTACTAGGATTATTTTGCATGTTTTCCATGGTATATGTTGGAGTAAAATTACATTTCTCAGTTAGGTATTTATTTTTTTCTTGGCTTTCTTTTGTTTAAGGTTGTGCAAGAAAAATGTTTTTAACATTGGTCAGTGTTCATTTGTTTGTTCTGAAAGGGTGTGTGAAATGAAAAATTGAGACAGAAGTAACCAGTGGAATAAACTACCCCAGAAAATTTTCCCCTTGAGAAATAGCTTTGAATTTGCAGTGCAGTCTTCTGTTTGAGCCTTCATTTGGATTTTAACTAGGTGCTTTCTGATTATTTTAATGGCTTTGAAGAGAAATTACTGAAGTCTTAGAAGAAGACAGTTCAAACTCATATGTCACATCTTACAGGGCTGGTTCTGCGTGCGTTGTAGTCACTGTCCAGATGCCTCTTGGTAACTCGGGTGTTTGAAAGGTAAATTGTGAATTACAGACAGCTTGAAGGCAGCTGATGCTTTGTTGTCCTGCACAGTTTTCTTGCTGTGCCAGAAGCAACTAAATAACTCACTGAAACTGGAAAGATATCTGGGTTTTTCTCTCTTTTTTTTTTTTTTCCCCCTTCCAGATTCTAAAGTACAGATTTTTCTTCTTTTGTGGACTGCTTGGAAGAAAGAGTGCCTGACTTGGAAGCCTGCTTTAAAATGCCTTCTGGTTTATGAACTCACATCTTTTTTCCTCCTCCCCAACTTCCCTTCTGTTTTGCAGCCATAGACCTTTTGTATGGGGGTATATACTGCTTTATGTGTCAAGATTACATATACGACAAAGACATGGAACAAATTGCCAAAGAAGAACAACGAAAAGCTTGGAAATTACAAGGTTTGGTTTTCCTGCCTGAATTTCTTGTTTCTGTTTTTAATCATACCTGTCCCTCCCATTTGTTCAGTGGCAAAAAAAAAAGTAAGGGGAAGAAAGAGCTCTTTAGAGAGAGTAGTGCAGGCCATGGGAGATGTTAGTTCTTGCTTTCCAGGAGTCAGACTGTGGGTTTAACATGTGCGCCACACCTAATTGTAGCAAAAATATTTTATTTTTAATTGCAAAAAAGTTATAGAAATATCTAACATTAATCCTGCAAAACTTGCATAATATCAAAAGTCAGATCTGTTTTAGGTAGAGAATGTAACAATCTGCTCCTTTAGGCTTATTTACGTGGTACAGGCAATAAATCTGTTCCCCTCACATGAAATGCCACCCTTGTGTGTGATTTTTTTTTTTTTTTTTTTTTTAATAGATCATGCCAGCTTACTTACACACCTGTGCTTTCATGGTACACGCACAGTATCTATGTAGAAATATTTACACACAAATATATGTACACACATTTGTTTTATTCAGTTTGCTTTCCCTAATTTTTTCTTTTTTAGCCTTCACCCCAACAGTGGTTTCTCACTACCAGTGTACAATGACAGGTAAGAGGCGTGGGCTGGCGACGCACCTCACTAACAAGCGTCCCTTTGCTGATTATCCTGCCATTTTAGACATGAATCACAGTTAAGAATGCCAGTTTTATCGTGCAAATCGTTTTCCTCTTGTTTGGATATGTTCCAATGATTGAATAATTGCAGCAGACTTGATTTCATATGCCCTTTCCTTGATAGAATTCTTCAAAACAAACAGTTTCTTTTTTTTTTTTTTTTTTTTTGTTTTTGGGGGGGTTTTTGTTTTTTTTTTTGTTTTGTTTTGTTTTTTTTTTTTTTTTGTTTGGAAAGGAAGTGTCATTTATTCTAAACTGGGTAGATTGTAAGCATCAGTTTTAAAAGCTTGTCATCTTCCATTTCCAGTGGCCTCTGGGGGGTATGTTTTCTTAAAGTGGGAAAGTCTGTATTTGAAGACAGATGACTTCTGTCTAGTAACGTCTCTTCTGGAATCCATGGCATCCTGTTTCAATGTGACAGCCATAGTCAGGGCTGATATGACTTCAAACCATTCTTAACCTCATTTCCAGTTTTAAAAATAGCAGCTAACATCGTATTAACGAGAGCTTTTCTGCTGTCTCAAAAGATAGCTGCCTTCACTTGGTTCCTACTACAGATCCCGGTGTGCTTCCTGTTTATTCCCTGTTTGAGGGGAGTCAGAGGAAAGGAGGATAGTGAGTCCTAGAACAAGGAAATACACCTTAAAATGCTTTAGAACAAAGCATTGGTTTTCAAAGCGAGATAAAATGAGAATATGTTTAAGAACCTTTCATTCAAGTTCTGCATCTTTTCTGGAAACTCCTTCAATCTGTGTTGTTCGGGGCACCAAATTAATCAGCTGCAACAACATATCACATCTTCATTATGCTTTAGAAGAGGAGCCCTCCCCCTGTTCCTTACTTTTAAATATGCAGATTTAAAGAGTAATTTCATACTTATGTTGTCTTTATCAACTGATACGTTTCTCCCTTGTGGACTGAGATACAGTCAGTTTGTCCTGCTGTGGACATCAGCCTGCTGTAGTTTATATTCCAGGGAATAACAGCTACAAGGTTGTGGTCCAAGATGACCAGAGGAACAAAGTTGTGCAGAGAAGGTCGAAGAATCACACAGAGGAGCTGCCAGGCAGGATGCCTCTGTACTGATTAGCTGTACTGATTAATGAATAGCATATTAAATACATATATACAAATGCATGTTTGTATGAATATGCACATTGCATCTTCTGTCCCTGGAGAACTAATCTGTGACCAGTGAAGATAGAAAATGGAGGAACAGACAACAGCACTTTAAATTACTAGAGTCTGCAATGTAGACTTTTTTTTGTTTAAAGTAATGGCATAGGTTCTTTTTTATGGTTTTTTTTTTATTATGAAACCATGTGTTTCCTCACAAATTTATCTAAGGAATGAGAAAGGGAGGTACATGGGAGAAATAATGGAGATCTATGTCCGTTTTTTTCCTTCTTTCTCTATTGTTCCAATCCATGTGCTCCCTCTCTCTTGTTATCTGAAAGAGCCCTTCCCAAACTGAATGTCAAGATGAGCACAGACCCCAAACTCAGTGTCTTGGGTTTATATTGCTATCACAGGGTTACTTTGCCCACTTGAAGAACTTCAGAAGTGAATCCAGTCTGCAGAAACTGTGATTGGCTTAAAAACTGAAGAGTAAATGCAGTATATTTTCAAGTTTCTCTCCACAGTGCTTGAAGGGTGTTAGTTTATACTTTAATAGATGCTCACATAACAACATGATGCCTGGAGAAAAAAAACTTTAAGAAAACCTCCAAATATCATGAGATTCATTTCGTACTCTTGTAGTATTAACCTCCAGTGTGCTGAGTTCCCCAGTCCAGCTGTCTGATGTAACTCTGAACAAGCTGCAACCTGGCCAGTTTTTTTTCCTTTGGTATTGAATAGTAATAACAAGGGAGGTGTGACTACACAGAGCCCTTTGTTCTAATCAATGTTTGAATTTTTGGGAGGGGAAAAATTGGAATTTGCTGAAGTTTAGCAAAGTAAACAATGACTGAAAAATGGTGACTTTTATAAACTAGAGCCTTCATTGCCTTTTCCTTCAGTCATCCCTATGTCCTGGTGAAGTCTCTGAGAAGTGCCAATTTGAGTATTTCATGCAATAAAATAACTTCTTAGATGGAGATTTCACATGCTGACTTGAATTTCTGGCTATTTTATAGCAGCATTTTAAAAAAGACTAATTTTCACTTCTCTAACACTACTTTCCTTTAATTGTAAATGGTGACCTGTGCATGGTTTGCAAATCTTTGTTTAAGGTAGTTTATATTGGAGTTTTTGGCATGCTTGTGAGTGTTATTAAACCTTTTATTAAACCTCTTTCCTTCTTTGTGTTTTGGTTGTTTTTTGTTGTTGTTTTTAATTTTTAAACATCAAACCATTCCTAATAAATGGCTCTGCCTTTTCCAAATTTTCAAGAGTAATAAAACCTCAGCATTCCTGCTAAGTTATATAGCTGGAACAGAACACATTTTAATTTCTGTGTCTGACTTAACTTGTGCTCCTTCTAATGAAAGGCTTCTGCAAGAACATTTTCTGTCTGGTTTGCTCTGTTTGTGGCATTAATTGCACATGGTTTTTTGTTTCCTTTCGTTTCTTTTTTATTGAACAATATTTGATTCACCCAGAATCCTTAAAAGCAATCCAGTCCGTCATGTTTAACTTTACTTAGAGTTGCTCTTGTGACATGTTTTGGTCCCCATCCTCTACAGCATTTAAACTATATAATTATATATAGATATATATATATAAATATATATGAATAGTCCTGCTGACATATGTGGAACTATTGCATGCCTAAAGTTAAGTGCACACGTGTTTCCAGGTATGAATTTTATTGTATTTGACTTAAACCAGGATTTAAACATATCCAAGGGAGTATTTTTTGATTATTATCAGGGTTCACTAACTGACTGTGTTTGGCCATGTTTTAACTGCAGTGAACCCAAACACAGGAATTTACAGCTGCACAATGCAACTGCTGGTACTAACACGGTGTTACCAATGAATTGATATAAATTCCTAAGGGAGCATTACAGATATCACCAGGGTTGCTGGAGACATCCAGTGCCAAACCTGTTGGAAGCCAGTGTTCCATCCTCTGTGAGGTGTCCATATGTGCGTCTCCAAAGGGTCTGTGCAGACGTACAGTGTGTCCAAAGCATTGCAGCTGTGTTATCTCATCAGTCTCAGTCATTCCCTGCCTTTTCTGTTTTCCTGGGTGTGTAGCTTGATGTTGAACCACGGATAAAGGAAAGGGATTCTGTTATTGTTCCTTAAGCTCCTTGCGTAATCTGTTGTTGAATCAATTAAAGTGAGAGATGGGTGTATTTGTGTAAATAAGAATTCTCTAGTCCTTGAGAATCCAGAAATGAGACCTTCTGTTACTAGAACCTGGAGGGTCAGTAGTAACTATGAATTGAACATTTTTGGGAGGGTAGCTTCTGACAAGCATAGCTATTTCTGAAAATGAAGATCAAAGAGCTATTAAAATTTAATGTATATTATGCAGAATGTGTAAGCCTCCAGCTATATTTTTTTACTATCCTTTTCATATGTATGATTTATAATTTATTTTCTGTAGCACAGCGCTGCTTCTGCTCCATGCATTCTATGAAAAATAACTCTTAATTGACTTTAATCCTCAGTTTTAGAATAGATTGCTTGCCATCGTATAATTCTTTATTTTTAATACCGAGATGCCTTTGTGACTCACAGTAATTGACCTTGCACAGCAATTTCTGTGCTACATAGGAAGCTGCAGCAGTACTGAGCTGGTCAGCACGTGAGTCTTCACTGTTGTGTTTTTCTGGTGTCAGGTTTACACTGAACACAGCTCTGTGCTGATTTCAAATCTAGTCTCCATACTACTGACCTGACTCATTTCTACTGCACTTTCCTTTGAGCAAAAGAAATCTACTGGAAATGCAGTGTTGGTGTTCAAAGAGAATAATGACAGATTTTAGCTCATGAGAAAGGGTAGTTCAATATTTGGAGAGTTTTGTCTGGTTGGTGGAGGGAGGGTGGTGTTTAAACCTACTACTAATTTCATTTTTAGATGACTTTAAATATGTCAGCAAAGTGAATCTCAAAAATTAAAACTTGCCTAATCCTGCATTAATGGTGTAAGGAGAGGCCATTCTATGTAATGGCATATCCTAAGACATGTAGTAACTGTTTAGTGTATTTAATTACTAAATTCTACTGTTCTCTAAAGATTATCTGTCCATTAAGTTGGGTCCATTTAAATTTATTTAATAACTTGTCAAAGTTCATCAGTGCTGGTTCTGTCATTTAACCTCCTCTGAGCACAAAGAAATGTACTTTTGAGTAAAAGCAAGTTTATTCTTGTACTAGAATTTCTTTTTTAGTTGAAAGGAGGATTATAAGCCAATAATGGAAAGTTTATTGGCCTAGCTGTTCTTTATAAGTAAAGAAGTACCTTTCTTTTCTTATGTTAGTTGTTCTTTGTTGGAAAATTTGTTGATACCTTTTTGAACCATATTTTTTGAGGAGGGGTAAAAAGCAATTGGTGTCTTGTAGTTGTGCATAAGTTGAATCTAACTTAATGGACAGCACATTGAAAGTTTTGACTTGAGCAGAATTTTTAATCCTTTTACTAAAGAACTTCCTGAAACTTTCTTTTCATCTGCTTAGGCATTGGAGAGAAGTATTCAACATGGGAGCCGACCAAGAGAGAGTTAGAATTGCTACGACACAACCCCAAGCGGAGAAAAATAACCACAAACTGCACCATAGGTGAGTTCCAGAAATCCTTTCTGGAGCCAAATTGTTGCTGCTTTGTATATTCAAAATTCTGTGTTGTTTTTCCACTGGTAGTTGTAGTAGATTTCTGTAAGCTTCGGGATAACAAAATCCATTTATTTTACACTACCTTTTTCTCGCTGTGGAAGGATATCTGCTCTGTCACTTCAGGTACTGGTGATGATTCAGCTGTGTAACTGCTACAAAACACCATCCTTTTTTTGACAATATGTTTGTAGTGAGAAATCGCTGATACTGTCTCAACTCAGCCTTCATCAGAGATCCCGTGCAGGGAGGTGAAGGGAAATCCTGTAGTTGGTGCATCCTTAACCAAAGCAGTCTATTGGTAAATCTGGTTTAGCAGAAGCAGCACAGTGATATCTTCCTGCTTCATGTTTTACGCTCTAAATGGGACCTCTTCAATTTCGTATGAGCTCTGAAAAGCAATTTTATTTCTCCAGTGGTGTCAAATAGCAGCTTTGAAATGCATCTCAGAGGTTTAATGCTTAAGAGTTCAGTGGTCTGGAGCAGAGAGTTCTCTGAAATGTGCATAACTGCTTCTGGCTGGCCAGTATTGGGGTAAAGGTGATAAATATTAACAGTTCTTCCAATTTTTTTCCTGCTGTTTTTAGGTTGGGGTAGTAGGGGGTTAAAATTAGCTCCCTGACAAGCTCTAATTAAGATTATCAGGCATTTTCCTATGCTGTTACATGCACAGTAACATTTTAATGGTGAAGGTTGGAAATAGTGGTAAATGGTACAAGGTTGTTATGGTACAGGTTTGGAGGTGTAGCCATAGACATTGCAAGTAGGAAACTGTTTGAATTTTTTTCCACAGTTTTAAAGCTATGCAGTGTTTCATGAAACATATCATGCTTTCAGCACGCTTGCATTTGTGAAAATACACTGAACATACATTCTAAAGCTTTCTAATGTCATGTTTCTAATACAGTAAGTAATTTAATCCAAAGTATGTGTATATTTATTTGGAAAAAATGGACTGAGAAGCACTGAGTAAGCTGAAAATGTATATAAAATGGTAATTCTAAAGAAAGGACCAATGTATTTGCAGTAGTGGGACAGGGAAGACAGTTGGAAAAACATCTGGACTTTGGAAACTTCAAGCAGTCTAGGAAAAATTAGCTAAGCAAAGATTGCTTGCATCATGTTCACATTGGGATTTGTGTTCTGAGAAACTCCAGTATATTTTGTAAAGAATGTTACAAATTACTAAAGATAATAGAACTGGGAGGAAGATGTTTGATAGAATTTTGAAGGTTACCGTGACCTTTGTGAAGAATTGAAGCACATTTCTGTGTTTCTCCTTCCAATCAGAAGGAATGCTCTGCTTGCTCTTGGAGGATTTTAAATCTTTCAGGCTGTTTAAAAAGGCCGTGTCTGGTTGCGTGAAATCTCATCTGCAGCTGCCTGGGCGGGGGAGCTCCGGCAACATGGGGACAAGGGAATAACTGATCTCTTCACTTCTGCAGGCCTGCTTTTAAGAGTTTCTCCTACTGAGCCCTGGAGCTGCCTATGTGCTGAGATTTAGAAAGGAAAGAAAAAAAAAATCAAAGCACCCAGGAGACATAATGCAGTTTTGGGCTGCAGTTAAAAGCAGAAGACTTGCTTTCTTTCACAAAAATGCATTGGGGGTTTAGCTCAAGGAAGAAAAGACCTGCCATTGTCCTTGAGCCTTTTCTCTCCACCTAACCTGCTGCTAAATATAAATCTGCTTCAGAGTCTTTTTGCCTTCCCTTCCCTCACTTTGACATGTCTGTTTGCAGTTTCAGATCAGTGAAGAGCCTGTTTGCAGACTGAAATGCTGCAGTAGCTGGACATTTTGGTTTCTCTCTTTTTCTAATACTCAATTCTTTTGACATCAGGTTTTTATCAATCCCACAGCAGATATTAGAGAATGCAGTTTATCTTCCGAGGTAGGTAAATGGCTCAGAGAATAGGCATGATGTCCAGTTTTATTGGTTCTGGAAATGAAAATGATGCTGATAACCATCTCTGATAGCCACTGCACATCTGTTGAGCACTTCTGTTTACACAAGAGTCTGTTAAAACATAACCAGCTGCCTTTTGTGTATAAAATGCTCTTTTCAAAGCTGTTTTAAGAGGAAGGCCAGGGGCGTGTTTGTGGCTTTCTATCCTACCCCCCGAGATCAATGGCTGTCACTTTGGAGTGAAGTGTTTCGCTGCTCTGCCGTGACCTGGAGTGGTTGTTGTGCCTACACCTGTTTCAGCATTTGTGTAAGATAAATGTGTCAGTGTTACAACTAAAATATGTGGGACAGCACTCTGAAACCTGGGCAGGTGTGGCCTTGAAAGGATGTATGCAACTTGTATATGAAGGATTTTGAACCCTAACAATAAAATACATTAAACTTGATGTTCTTCATACCTAAAGCACACTTAGGTGGTTCAATATGTTTGTTGCAGTTGCCTGTCACATCTGTATTACTTGCATGACACTCATTTAGGTGAATGTTTACTCTATGGCTGAACATTCTGGGTACATGAAGGGAATTTTTTTTATCCCAGATTTGTTGCAATCTCATGGTGCTTCTCAAAACAGCTGGATGTGTCTGCTGCTTTTTGAGCTATTTGAACTTTTGTACAGCTGCAGGATCCTTTGTCTTTGATCAGCACCATGAATTAAAACTGAAGAATACTCAGACATGAGAGGAATATCGTATAATGGAGACTTGAACTGGTAGTTCACTAGAGGAAATAATGTGAAAAACTCAGCTTTTGGTTTTTCTACTTGAGTGACAATTTGAAACCCATTGAAGAAAGAACTTCTTGTTCACATCCTCAAAAAAATGAGGAAAAAAACTTAACAGAAATCCATAAATTCTGCTTGGTTCTCTTTAAAATGTTGTGTTTCCATCTCATAGATACTTTTTCCAGCTAGTAGGAAGATAGTGCAGGTAACTTGACTTGAATCTCTGTTTTGCCATTGAGCAAATTGTGCTTGAAATGAGAACTCACACTGGGCGCTGCTGCAGGCTGTGGAAACTGTGCTGATCCCTGCCTTTTGGGATGCACAGGGTTGTTCCCAATGTTGCACATAAGCACTTTCAGAGTGAGTTGGAACACACTGTTAACCAAGTGGAAACGTTGAGTTGTCTTACAGGCAGAAAGCCATGATGAGAAATCCTTGTAGTGTGGATTTTATGTGGGACATTGCATGTTCTGGTGGCCTAACTTGACACTTTGATGGAGCTTCTGTATTTCAGGAGATTCAGGAGGAATGTCACATCCACTCAGACCATAAACGTGCTCTGTGGAAGCAGTGTCAGCTCAAGACATTCTCAGACCTTGTTCTACCTCAGACACTTGCATGCTGATTTTTTTCATTGTGTTGCCACAGCTTTATGCAGGTGAACCAGATCATTCTGAAGGGATGGCATATTGTGGGAAATGTAGAAATTTCCCAGGTTATTTTATGTTGCTCTCAGCAGCAAGACTGAGGAGTGTCCTGGACTATTCAATTCATAGAGTATTTCTATTCATGGAACTGCTCATCTTGATTTTGGGTTGCAACTGATGTTTCAAGCATCCCATAAACACAAAAATTTTTACATGGAAAAATTAGGTGAGACTTAACAGCTATTAATTAGATTCTAAAATTGTAAGAGAAAAAGATCTAAATTTTTCAGTCTCCTCCTGTCTGTAAAGTTGCCTCCCTCTGCAAGGGAGGGAAGGGACAAAGCTTCACGTTCACAAGCAAATTATTTGTTAGGGGGTTGAACTAGAAGTGATACAAGTGATCTTTTGGGAGCTGTTTTCCAAGCTCATCTTGCTCTGCTGTCATTAATACCCCCAGCAGATCTGTTCTCCTGAGTATATAAAATATTAGCTTGGGATCAGCTGCTCTCTGATTAGCATGTGAAGTGACTTTGTGGCTAAAGATTGGGTGTATTAACAATAGGAAGAATTAGACTCCCAATGCACATGGGTAATTAGCAGGAGCCACCCGGGATTCCCATTTCCAGTGTTGCAAAAAGGCAGAGGGGAGACAGACCTTTCCAGGAGACTGAGCAAATCCTCTTCACCAGGACTGATGGGATGGAGAAGTGGCAAAACCAAAACTGCCTTGGGAGTAGCAGGTGGGTTTTGCAGCTGCAGTGCTGAGCAACCTGATGGGCCAAAGAGCAGCATGAGGGGAATAAATATTGCAGCAGAACTCCTCTATGAAGGTGGCAAGGGAAGAGGAACAGTGACCTGGAAAATATTTCTGGTTCTCTAGATAAGCTACCAGGAGCATTTTTGCCTCTCTAACTTGGAAGTGTTGAAGGCTGCATTAAAACTTGGATGTTTTTTATGAATGTAGCAGCATTCAGGTGCACTTTTTCTCATTGGATGGTACTTAAGGTAGCTTGAGTGGAAAAGTGGAATGAAAAATACGGTTTGGTGCAGCACCACATTTTTAGCTGTGGCTTTAAATTTAAATTACTGATTTGTAAGCAGTAATACTTCGGTATTTGAAATCATGACTGCACAAAGTGCACCCTGAATAGAAATCTCTGATTCTTAAATTCTTGTAGATTGCTGTGTGATGAAGGAAAGGAAAATCACCTTTAACACTATGTAGGTGAATGTTTCCTCTGTGACTATTTTTTTATCTAACTTAATTTTTTAAATGGTTATCTGGATGGAAAATTGTTTCTTAAAAGGTTGGATTGGTAAAATCAAAAAATTATACCTTCATGTCAATAGGGAGAGCCTTCTGTTCCTGTTTTACTTTGTCATAAGCTTAGCATGTCTGACCATTGGACCCAGTTGTGTAATACATTTCTTAGGTCTAAAATTGATAAAGCTGATCCTAAAAATAAATTTTAAATGCCCTTTCCTCACAAAGCTCCTCGGGAATTCTAAGAAAAATTAGAGGGACGTGAATATTTTAAGAATTCTAAAACATAAGCAGTGATTTACTCTCTGAGGTTTCTAGAGCTGTACTTTCAGAAAGTCTTGTTGGACTTCCTAAATGTAGCTCTTTATCAATATAAAATAAAAGCTTTCCTCTGCAAAAAGTTTTTAGAGGATAAATTCCAGATTGGATGCTTCAGTTGCCTTTTTGTGTATTGACTGTCTGGGAATTTGTCACCTGGTTTTCCAAAGCTGGTGCCAGAAAGCAATTTGCATCACTGCAGTAATGTCACTGTGGTGGTTTATCTGCCCAGCAGTTGGTTGAGTTATCTGTGATTTAATTGTTCCTGGGTAAGATTAGTAACATCAGAGTTATCAGTGAAGTCCATGCAGTATTTTCCTGCTTGGAGTGAGCAAACTTTTGTTGTAGAAACTTTTGTTAGACAAAAATCAGCCAGCATCTGAAGAGTTGACTGATGAGCAGCACTTCCTCAGAATGCCTGTTTGACACCAGACCAGCTCCAGTGAAGACTGAGGGGTGTTCTGATCTTGTTACCTCAATATTTGCTTGAATTTTAGACCCTCTTTTAGGAAGAACTGGAGCTGGTATTACTCAGTGTATGAGTTCATGTTTTCATTTCATGTCATGGTTTTGCAGGGGGCATGTTCTTTAATGATCACCAAGAATCAAACTCTAAAATGCATTTCTGGTCAGTTCATTAACTTGGCAGTTCATTAACTTCTGTGTTACTGCACACACAAAGTTTCTGACACGTGAACAAAGCTGGTGAGAGGAGGGGATGGCACAAGAATGGGTTGTGGGGCTGGAAGTAAAGAGGAGCATCCTTCCCCTCAGAGCCAGTCTCACTGTGTCCGAGCTGGAACTGCGTTTGTCTCCAGCAAAGCCAGCAAAAATTACCTACTTTTGGATTGTCACCTCAGGAAGGCTTGAAATCAGAGTAAACCAGGATGTCAGTTTTAAACTTTTCAGGCTTTTAGGATCCCATGAGAAGGTGACAAATTCTTTTAGAAGCTGGCATCATTGATAATGTGGCCTGTATTGTTGCATATTTAGCTCAATGTTTTTAAAACAAATACTATGTAATTATGTTAATCCCTTCTTCTAAGAATCTAAAATCAGTTCTTTTGTATTTATCAATGTGCTACATTTTAAAAATCACTAAGGCTGAAATCTAGATGACCTTTTTGGCTTATGCCATTTACTGTTTCTGCTGAAGTATTTATGGATAACTTCAAAGTTTATGGCTCTTCCTTTAACAGCCTTTATACACAGTCCCCCTTCCCAAGAGGAGAAAAAACTCTTTGGAAGTAACTAATATAAAATGTTTGCATGTCTTTTGCTTGATTATTGAAGAATAGTTGAAACTTGCAGGGCATGTATTGCAGCTTGTAAAGATTAGTGAAAGAAGGATTCTGACTTCTTCGACAAAGAACTTTTTCCCCCAAGGGTTTAGTCCTGCTGTCAAGTCAAATGCCCAAACAAGTTGAAGTATAAACCAGTTAACAGCTTTTCTGCAGGGAGTATCAGGAAATAGTAGTGGGATAGCTTGGAAAATAATGTATTCAAGGAAATCATGGCTACTTCTGGCCCTGGTTAGGCCTTGTGGTATTTTTGGGTTGATCTTGCAGTACCATATGGGTTGTTGAAGAAACCACCAGACTAACTTCTGTAGATCAGGAGTATTCTTAGCAGCTCTTACAAATATGATACTTGGAGGTGGTGGGGTTGTTCTTTTTCAATATCTATGTACAGAATAAATTCTTTGCTTTGATTTCTGTAAAAAAAAATGCCAAAACAATTTTTGAGAAGTTCCCTTGAAACTTGAGGGTAGGTTGGCATTGAGAAACTGCTTCTGCAGTGATACATTAAATGTGTTCTGGAGGAGATTCTTGGGTTCAGGGTCTGCTGAAGGTTTAATTTGCATGGCTTTATGTGGAAGAAGTTCAGTTTTAAACAATGCAAGCTGAGTAGAACCTTTAGGTATTGAGGAGTACTGGATTTTCATACAATTTTAGAATTCTTTAAAAAAAGATATATAAAAGGTTTTGACTGGTTTGGCTTTTTTCACTTCCCTGTAAAGTTTTTTTGCATGTTTTGTTAGTGGGGAAATAAGAGCAAAGAGAGACACCAATGTATCAGCATGTGTGTAGCTGCAATAGTTTAAAATACTGCAGGTGAAGAAATGTTGACACAAGCATCAAAGCTTGTGAAGCCGGAATTCTGATCTCCAGGGAACTTTACCTCAGCTAAAACTCCTGCAGACTATACACAGTTAGAACTACTTGTATGTGAAATCAGCAGATTGCAGCTGGGGGTGAATTTTTCTGTTACCCTGTCTTGGAAAATTGCCATTCCTGTTACTCACATAGAAAATACTTCAGTTTTGTAACTCTAGGTGGCTCTTGGGGATTGGAGGCAAAGGAAGATAACCTGATTCTCCTGCTCTGGGCTTTTTAGAAGTGGTTGTTACTGATCCAGACACATTATTTTTAGTTTACAGACAATGTTTCAATTTGATTTTCCTAAACTGTGCTCTGCACTTCTTCAGGTGAAACTTCACCACTTAAATCCAGTTGGATAAAAGCACCAAAAAACCCCTTTTTTCCCCTTCATAGATGCTGATCTCAAGTGTAAAGTGTTTGCTGACTTATTTGTCTTAACCTCTCTCTAATGGTAATTTTTTTTCCTGTTCTGTGTTTTCCTCACTAAGTTATTATATAACTTCAGTATGCAGTCAGAACAGCAGCCTTTCAATGAAGAATGCAGTCAGTGTCAGTGACTTTGTTATCTGTTTGAACGGGTTATTATGGGAATCTGGATTTTCTTACCAAGGAAAAACTAACAGCAATACTTAGCCAAAATCTGATTCTGGCTCTCTAAGCAAGATACCTTATTTAGATAAGGTGGTTTTTGTTTGGTTGTTTCAAACTAAAGAAAATGTATCAGGGCAGTTCTTTAAAGTTGTGTTTAAATGGTGTTTAACTGACTTGTAAAAAATAATCACAGCAGTGGGTACTTCCAGGAAAGCAGATATGCTGAAAGTGCTCTGTTCCTGCATCTGTCACAACAAACTGCAGCCCTTGCCCTCCTTTAGCAGCAAACCCTGAGGTTGACAGGTCTGTCACCTGCTCTCCTGACCACACTCTTTTTGTCAGGGATCCTCCAGAACCCAAAGCCCTTCTTGAACTGCGAGTGTATTTTCATTGTACAGTGGTGCAGCCAATGCACAGTTCCTTTCATAAGCTCTAAATCAAGAGCCAGATAAGGAAGTTGAGAATTAGCCCATGTGGCTGCAGTGGTTATAGACAGGTGCCTGTTGCCTTGTCATGGGCAGAGATGTGTCCTTAGCATGAGAAGGTTCATTTTCTTATCTTTAATGAATCACAGAATGGTTTGGGTTGGAAGGGACCTTAAAGCTCATCCAGTTCCACCCCCTGCCATGGGCAGGGACACCTTCCACTATCCCAGGTTGCTCCAAGCCTTGTCCAGTCTGGCCTTGGACACTTCCAGAGATGGGACATCCACAAATTTCTCTGGCCAGCCATCTGAAAGAAACCTTGATTTACCACTGTATTTTCACCTGATTAACTCAGTGTCACCACAGCAAGCGTGGAGTTTTCAACAAGGCCAAATCATCCCCATCTCAGTTTTGTTCTTTTGTGGATTGCTTTTGGATTATATTTACTCTGACCTTCCATTCTGCTCTTTCATGTCTGCTTCCAGAGTTGGCTTCATGTGGCCAGAAGGTAGATACAGTATATACTGAAAGCAGGAATATGCATAAACAGCATGTGGCATGGTTTGTGTGTTGTGGATTGTTGGACGAGCTCTCTGCCAGTTCATCAACAATAATTTGTGCATATTAATATATTTGGATGCATTTAATTTCATTGGCACTTAGCCTGCTCCTTAAGTTAATAATTTGTGAAATCTGTTTGGAGGAAGGGTAAAAACTTGTAGGCAGCATATGGTGTGATATTGGGGGGAAAGGACGGCTGCGGGTGTGAATTTTATTTTGTCAGTTTGGTGGGAGTACCTCTTGTTCTTTACGGGTGCCATCTGCACAGGGCTCTTGCTGCAAGGCTTGTGCTCTGTGCAGAGCACGCAAGAGCTCGCTGAGCTTTTAACTTTGGCTGCTTTGGGGGAGGGCAAAGAGAATATTTTATTCTGTGCCACCTTTTGAAGTGTTTTATTTTGTGTAAAGGCTTTCTTTTGCCAGAGGAAAACACCTTGAAGGGTCTACATCTTAACTGGCTGTTAAAGGGTGGTGTCATAAAGCTCTGGATCGATCATTCAGGCGTTCTCACAAACATAATTCCTGTTCTTTGCCTGCCACTGTTATTTTTTTGATGTTGGGTATCTTCTGTCTATTCTCCCTGACCTTCCAGCAATTATGAGAATAATCATTATTTTCATGCTCTGGTTCTTAGGACTTCAGTGCCTTGAACTTTACTTAATAAGGCCTGTGAGACAGGGCAGCTCCTGGTTGCTTTGAGAGCTTCTCCATGGCTTTAATCAACTTCTTTAAATTTGTTCAGCTCTGTATATCTGAGTGTACAAGGAGCACCACAGTTGAGAGGGCTCTGGGTTCAGTAGTAAACTGAGGCCTTTTGTGCAGTGCATATACTTAAATGTGACATTTTGTGTTGTTTTTTCTGCTTTTCAGGAATAGGTGCCTTTTTGTTTCTGAGGCTCTTGTTGTGACATGCTTCCACATCTCTAGGGGAAGGTGTCCCTGCCCATGGCAGGGGTTTGGAATTAAGAGATCTCTAAGCTCCCTTTGAACCCAAACCATTCCGGGATTCTGTGGTTCTGTCTTTCTCCTCCAGCCAGTTGATCTTCATCTGTTATAGGGATCAGATAATGCTTTGATATTTAATAATAGAGTATATGGTTACTTTCAGTGACATACATGAAAGATGCTTTCTTCTCTTGTGTGCTCCAGATTGTGTGTACATTCCCCAATGTTCATTCACTGCTCAGAGATCCTGATGGAGATTGGATCAGGTTGAAGCACAACTGACAAAATTTGTTCAGTGGGTCTTGGTATGCCAGGATAGGAATTCAGAGAATTCAAGTTCTGCTGCAGAACTTAATGTCTTTTTCAGTCTTCCTCATTTCAGCTGAGAGAATCAAACAGAGAAATGGTTGCTGTGGATGATTACATGCTGTGTAGGTTTCTGGGTTTGAGAAGATACTGCATTGGTTTCTTCCTGACACCTGAGAGAGAAGAACAATTTTGTGATGCAGATGGTCAATAAAAATGCTGAAATACAAAATTACAGATATAAAAACGGACATTTTCTGTGATCTGGAAGAAAAAAAAAAGGCCTTTAGTTGCAGGGTGCTCCTGGGTCCTCATCTTGTGAGATAACTTACTAAAAGGCTCCAAACTATTCTTGCACAGCGCAGAGATCCTTTACTTCAACTCCCCTTTTCCTCTCCCCCACATTTATTTTAAACCTAAGCTTGCTGTGGGAGACAGTAAATTTGTATAGATTGAGAAAACCAGTGATAACCCAGTATCCTGCACAAGTTGTATCCTTCCTCATTTTAGGAACTTTTGTAAAGCTATTGCTGTTTGCAGCATTGTATTCTAATTCAGAAGCTCTAGCACTAGGGGGGCTTATCTGTAGGTTTTATTGTATGTTATATCTTCCATATTAATATTGTTGCAGTTCTTAAACTCTGACTTACTTTGTTTACAAAGATGAGACCGGAACACTTCAGAATACAAGAGCATCAGGGAATATTGCAGGATCTCATCGTTGAAGAGATTGAAGTACAATTCAGAGAAACATTTGTCAGGAATAATACAGGTACTGTTAATTCTGCATTGAGGTAGAGGGATAGATCAGGTGACCTCTCAAGATCTTCTACAGCTGTTTCCTGTGATTTTAGTGGAAGATTAAAGGCACTTTTCAGTGGCTTGGTCAAAACCCCTCACTTTATTTTGTTTTGGAAATATGTTTCTTAATTTAAATTCAGAGGGAAGAGAGATTTGCAGTCCCTTGTCTTGCTTGAAACAGCTTCTCTATTTACACAGGCCATATGAAAAATTAACCTTAGGGGGTTTGTTTGTTAGTATTGCCAGATATTTTAGGAATGCTGACTCATTTTACCAGGCTGAGGATGTGCACACAGGAGCCAATAGCCACCAAATCAGAAGGAGGAGAACTTAAAGGACATCAAGTGCTCCTGCTCTGTCTGTGTGCTTGGTCTTAATCTGGGCATGCAGCCACTGCAAAGTAGTGACAGGCTGTAACCTCACAGCCCACACCATCCAAGGAGATCATTTGCCTTGTGTGAAGTGCTCTAAGCCTGGAAAAACAGGAATAAAAATATTCCTAACTGAGCAGTCCCCCTCGAGAGAATCGGGAACACGGTGCTTGCACACTGCTGAACACACACAACACCCACAGGGAAATGAAATCACAGGGAGTGTGCCCTAAGGCAGAGAATGGGAACTCCTCTGGGCAGTGGAAAGGCTCCTGTTTTGGCATCAGCAGTTTGGGAATTGGCTCAAAGATGTACATGTTGGAAGTAGAGTATAGAGAGTATTTTGTGTGTCTGGCACACTGTGCACACTCAGGAGTCGTTTCTGGCTCGGAGGTTTCATCTGTGCAATGATAATATAAAATGATACACTTCCTGTGTTGGATCATACTCTTGGTAGCTTGTTTGATGTGTTTGCTCCAAGGATGTCACTTGCCCTTAGGTTCTTCCAACAATATGTGTCCGAGTAGGATGTGTGGAAAGGCCAAGCTGTTGCTCTGGGGAAGGATCTGTAGTAAAGCCATCTTTGGTAGTCATTGCTTAAAGATGTCATTTTCCTCCTAAATCTGGCAAAGGGCAACCTTTCTTGAATCTCATCTCCATTTGTTGCTAGTTATTTCTATGTCATGCTAGAAATTCTTTGTTTAAATAAGCCACAAACACATATCTCCTATGCTGAACCCCGGGTCCAGTGTTGTGTCAATGTTATGCAGTTGATTTTATTTGAAGGTGCAGCACAATACAGGGACTCTGTTGAGCTCCTCCAGAATTGATTTAAAAACTTCTTGATAGCTGCAAACTTAAATTTTTCTTGACACACAGTAGCATGTATGACACAAAGGTACTGAACCGAAATACCAGACCCAGGAGATCTCTTTGCATTATCCTGTGACTCCTTTATTGCATTACTAAATGGAGAGAATGATGCATTGAGCCACAAATGCAAAAGCTCATGCACAGAATACCTATGTAGTCTAAAAATAACATTGAGGAGAGTTAGCAGCCCTCATTCCAGCAGCAGCTGTTACCTGTTCTCCATCCTTCCCTGAGTGGCATCAGGGCAGGTAATTTTGGTTTCCAGAGCCGTGAGGTTGAATAGGGATCCAGGAATGAGGGCTGTGGCTGTTCACTGCCCAACCTGTGGCTTTTAGACACCTGCCTGCACTGGGAGTTGGTTACAGGAGAGGGGTGGCTGGTTTAGGGAGGCACTGCTAGTTCCTGCATCCCTCTGTTGTTCTGGCAGTGTCCGTGTGTCCTGGCCTGCTATGAGCTGGGTGAAGCTGCTCAGAGGGTCAGAGACTCACTGCTGTGTGCAGGGGGTGAGTTTATCCCTCAGGGTGACACCACTTTTGCAGTTGATGTCAGGTGGGCTGAGCTGTCATGTGGAAATGCCCTCACCTTCCCTCTCCTGCCAGAGCTGGTCTGTGTGGTTTGTACCAGGCTGTAATATCAGTCTGAATGGCTGAGCAGTATCAGGATGAAAAATAGGAAAGGGCATCAAACACCTCTCCTGAGTCAAGGTGCAGTGGGCTGACAGAGCTGCCTTTGGAACCACTCCAACAACTTGGAGTCCCAAGCTCCCTCATTGCAGTGTTTTGTAACTGAGACAATTATTTTTAATATCTAATTAAATTTTACTTCTTGTGAGCTCAGTCTTTTTTTATTATAGCTTTGGTAGGTCACAAGAGTTAATTACAGTCCTCATTGTAGTGGCCTGTAACATACTTGAAAATTGTCAGCCTGGCTGTTCCTCCACCAACACTATCTGGTTTTAATTAATTAACTCAACCAGTGGATTCTTCAGTTGTTTCTCCAGTCTCAAATATTAATTCCATACAAATTTTTACTCATGTTCTTGACTTTGCATAATTTCTGTTTAAAATGGGTGCTCAATTCCAGACATCATCCAGCTGAGGTTTACCTGTCACCAGAGCAGAATGACCTCCAGGCCTTCTCACATTCCTGTTAAGTTTCAAAATGCTGTTTGTAGAACTACAGCTCAGGATTAAGTTGTTGAGGCTGAGTTACTGTAGCCATTGCTCCTTGTTTTGTGTTTGTCCAGTTAATTTTTCCTTGTTTTCTACTTCACAATTGTTTTTATTGAATTTAATTGATTTCAGATAGTTTCTCCCCTTTAACAAGTTGCTCTTGAGTTATTGTTTTGTCTTCTAATTATATTTGCACTGTCCTGATGTGGGTTGTCCCTTCTCTAAGTATGTATTATGTGATGTCACTGAAGCTATTGAATAAAAATAGTGAATGCAGTCAATTCCCTGTTAACTAAGAGGGGTGGGGGCAAACTAAATGCTGGAAAAACATTATTGGTGTCTCAGTAAGTGCTGTTGTTTCTGTTGTGGTGTGGATGAATTAGATCCTCTTCATAGATGTGCTAGAAAATATGTTAATTTCTGCTGCTGAACTGCTGCAAATATCACTGTGCATCTCTCCTGGCAATGTAATGTAGGTGGGTTGTTGCCATTTGGAAACTTTTCCTGGGTTTATGGATATTTTAATGGAGAAAAAGAATAAAAACATTGACTTCTGAATGGCAATTGTAACACAACATAAAGAATAAATCTGGAAAGTCTCCTAGGAATGCTGAGGTCACTCCAGAACTGCCCAGTTGCACACAAATATGCCAGAAATTACCCAAAAAAAGACTCAAAGTTGCCCTGTGAGCCTGAATAAAGTACTTGAACATGCTTTTAAGTGATGGATTTGAGTCAAAACACTTAAGGTGAGATACTTCTTGCAGGCAGCTAAACTGGGAAATATGAACTGATGTGTTGTTTTGTTTATTTTGAACCACTTAAAATCTAGAAGGTGGGAAATTAACTCTCTCTTAGAGAAGCAAAACTACCCTTGGTCAGGAAAGAGTACCTTAGAAAAGTAAGGATATGCCAGAGCACCTTGTTGAGGTGCCAGCGTGCAGTCAGTGCATGGGATACATTCCCCTTTTGGTTTTGGGTTGTCAGTTGCTCAGGTAGAGGGTGAATTGTGTCTGGATCACTCCTTTAAATGCACTGACTGAGCCGGTTTTGCCTCGGGGTAGAGCTGTGTTAGCAGTGAAACAGGTCAGTAATGAGGATGAATTCTACCAACTCTGTACAGCAGTGACACACCAAGACTGAGAATTTTGGGGTTTGATGATTCAGCCTTATAAATAGTCCTTGTCTTCTGGTGCTGCTGATACATCCAAGAAGGAATAATGACTATATTGTTTCTTTCCACAGTTAATGATTTTGCAATACATGTGCCACTCATGGCATATTCTTCTTCCCTCCAGTGTAGCAGCTTCTGTAGTTGGACCCCTGGGTTCTCAACTGGAAACAAACTCATGGACAATTTCCTTTCGTACACATAAGCAAATTTTTTGCTATTGAGCAATCTGTTACTTCAATAGCAGTGGAAAAAATGCAGTGATCCAGAATCCTTTTGCTGGAAATGGGAAAGTTAAAGATGGGGTTTCATTTAAAATTCAAATGTTTCTTTTTCCTATGTTGACTTTTTTTTTTTTTTTTTTCCATTCCAGAAGGCCTATTCTGATTTATTTGCCTTTCTGCTGTGTAGGGGTGGCTAAACTTGTAGGTTTTAGTGCAGTGCACAATGCACTGTGTCTAAAATAGTCCTATAATTTATTTTCTCTCTGTCTACAGGATTGTTCTTCATGGTCTTATCGTGACTGGTTCTGTACTCAGTGTCTTCTGTATTACCAGGGCTTTTAGATGAAGGGTCTGATTTTTATTTGATTCTTGTCAGTGACAAATGAAAATACTTATAGTTAAAACAGGAAATTTGTATAACAATATTATCTAAATACTATGTTCTCTGTCATTCTCTCAGCCCTCACAAAACTCCAGGATTCGACATGGCTTATGAATCTTGATGTGCACACACATATATATGATATTCAAGAGGTATTTTTATATAATTGAGTGATATAGTGAAACATTAATGTATAGAATATTATATATATAGAAAAATTGAAAAAAATTATCACAGATATCTTCCTATAAATTAAGATGTATTTCTCTAGAACTCCCTTCCGACCTGTGATTTAAAAGGCTTAGCTTAAAAGCTGGGTAGAACAGAAGAGTGAGTGAAGCTCTCCAGGTTGTGCCTGTTGGTGATGGAATAGCTCAGGGGGTGGGAGATGGGTGGGTGGTGCTGGTGATACAGCTCAAGGAAGGTGGTTTGTTTCTAAAGGATTTACAGTGATTCAAACTGAGCAGTGACTGACCTGGCAGCCCTGAATAGCTGGAGGAGTTGAGTCAGAAAAATAAAAAAGGGGGGGAGCATGAGCATGTTTTCACCTGGTTCAGCAGTAACCCAGCAAGGAAGGATTATTGCCCTGAGTGTTCATCTTCACTTCTCTCATCTCTCATGTAATCCCTTGCTTGCTGTTGCTGTCAAAACTACTCTGTTGAAAAAAAGATCTACTGATGAACCAATGTGAATCAATGAATCACATATTTTCTTCTTCATCTTCTTGCCCTCCCCCCTCCCTACCCAGGATGATTTTTTTTTTTCAGGGTAGATGTTCTCTTTGCTGGAGGTAGTTTAATTGTTCAGTTAGTTTTTAAGATCACGTGGTTGAATTTTTTTCATTTAATTTTGCTGTGGCAAAAGTGTCTGTAGCTTTTTCTTAAACAGTTGTCAAAATAATTTAATACCCAAATGTATTATTGGTAAGTTTGTAAAACGTGCTGTAAAAACCTCTGAAGAAAAAGCTCTAATTCATTTGACTTGGTATTTCTGCTTCTGTAGTTATTGTGGGTTTCAGCCCCTGAGAAAGGATGCTGAAGTGGTGGGGAATAAATTCACCAAAACTGCATGGCTGGGGTTTTTTGATCACTCCTGTGATCACTGGTGTCACAGAATGTCATGAGTTTTCCTGTGTAGACTTGTATTTTCACATATCTGCATACTGCTGCTTTCTGAAATGAGTATTTTTGTATTCATATTTCAAAAGGGATTAGCTTTGGAGAATTATTGCTGTCACTCACCCCATTAACAAAACTGCTGCTCTTGGCACGCAGGTGGAACAGCAGCTCTGGGTCTGACTGGGCCAGTGTTTGTGGCAGCTCCATTCTGGTCACGTGTGGTATGTTCTGCACCTGAAACTTGAGAGCTGAGTGAGAATTTGGGTGTAGTTTTAGGTGCTGGGAAGTAGGGCAGTCCTCTCTTGAAATACTTTCAGAAAGATGCTCTTAAATGTTGTTGCCAATTCCTGTTGGATGAACATAGGATGATGACCCAAAATTATTCTAGAAATCTTCACTGCTGTGCTACACTCTTTGTTTCCAAGGGTGATGTTGAACTGTCTTTAAATATTTCAGTGAGCTCTTCCTCAGCTTGCACTGACTTGTGATACTGTCTGATGGAGCTGCAGGGCAGCATCAACACCAGATGGGGGACTGGGGGTAGGGGACAAAGATTGCTCTAAGGTGTTGCCAACCTGTGCTTCATGTGGAAGGGATCTTAGGCTGGCTGTGCTTCAGTGCATCTGAATGATCTCCTGGTTGTCTCACCAAAGTGCATTGTCCAGTGACCACTGCTCTTCCTTCCAGAACCTTCATTCCACTAAATCCCAGGTTTCTGCGTGGGAACATTTGTTCAGACTGGTTTGTTTGCTGTCTCTCCCATCCCAGCCCGAAGCCTGGATTTAGAAGCAAACAGAACCTCCTCCAAGAGGGCAAGATTGGGTTTTCTGTATGTTCTATTCGTGTGTGTGGTCCTCTGATTTCCCTGCTTCCCCACCTCTAGTAGCTGTAGAGTTGCATTTCACGGAGAAGTGGAATTTCCTTATCTTGTCTTGGATTTTTCATCTCCCCTGCGTGGGTGGACTGGCAGAACCAGTGTTCTGGATCTCCCTGCATCCCAACAACTGTTGTTGCCCAGTGTTGCAGATCTATTGCTTTGAGCATTGGAAAAACAGAATCCATTCCTGGAAGAAGATGGAAGAACTGAAGCTGACAAAGGTAAGCCAGCCAGAACCCGGTCTTGAGACCAAACGTACAAAGAATATGCCAGATGGGTTTCCCTGTGCTCAGGGCATTGCAAAAGTGGATTTCTTGCCTTTGCTTATGCCCTGCCTGCACAGCTTTTGGCAGAATGAGAGTAATGTTTGTATTCATGCATGATGATTAAAGGATATTTTTTTTTTTATGATTACACCATACATGACTATTTTGTCTTGACAGCAACATTAATTTGTTCCAGTTTTTACAATTGTATCAGCAAGGTTCAGAAATAAAACTGCTTTCCTGTGCAGTACATTTCCCACAAGAGCACACATCCATGTGTAGAAAATACTAAGTATCTCACAGGTTGCCCTTGTTCATTTCAGAAACAATTCATAAGAAACAGAAATAAAGACAATGCTGTGAAGCACAGCAGAGGTTTGCAGAGTACCAGAGCTTTATTATTAGTCAAGGTTGGAGCCTGTTGGCAATCCTTAGACTCTGACACTGTGCTCTGATTAGAGCCTGGTGGAGACCACTGTTGGTGCTCTAGCACAAATGGACTGCTGCATGTGAAGTTTTGGCACATTAGTTTTCTGTTAATTTATGACCCACATGTTGCAATGCTTGACTATTCTAAAAAACCTTGCCAGGCTTTATTAAAGAGGAGGGAATAGGTGTGGCAGGCACAAAGCTTTTGCATTCTCAATATGTTATTGACCAGAATGCTGTACGGGCTTTAATTTTTAGCTGTTTTTCTTTCCCATAAAAGTTAACGCACAAGAGGATGTGTTGTTCTGAGTTCTGTCAGCTCTTTAGTTTACCTGCATCAAATCTGATGTTTTTCAATATGCTGCAGTTACTTATGCAGTACCTGAGCTGTAGTTCCTCATATCTGTTTAATTTCAATCAGTTTAAGAGACTGTACAGCAGCTGCAGTCATTGCTCCCTCAAGGATAAGATTCATGTGTGCTCCTTTCCTTTTTCCCTTTTCAAGCAAGTAAGTTCTCGTGTTTTGCTACAAACCACCATTTTCTGATTTTTATTAGGATTTGGAGTATTCACATTTCAGCCTTGTCTGTTTTGCAGGTTGCTTTGTCTTGGTTCATTCAAGTGAAGCCCCAGCACATGACTCACTCCATTTAGATCCATGAAAGGCCAAGCAAGCAGAGTAAACCAAGAGCCTTCTGAGTTTGATGCCTGTAACTGTCTTCTGCTGGCAACTTTGAGGAAGATTTGATTCTTGTGGTCACAGGGAAAAGACAGTCCAGCCACAGGCATGTAATAAATGATGCTTAATAAATGATTCCAAAAAAGCTGCCTTTATGTGTTTGCTTTTGTGACTGTTCTATTAGACACCAAAAAGAAAAGTGCTAGGGGGAATCTCTAGGTTTACTACTGGTTTTCCTCTAGTCTTCTGTGCTGAACAGGCTGGCTTTGAAATCTGGTGCTAACCAGAGGGAGAAATAAGGAGAGACTCTGCTTCTCAAAATACCCTGCATGTCAGGGAGCCTTCCAGCCTCCTGTGAGCACAGCCTATGATTTAAATAAACCCAGTCAATTTTAATTGGCAGAAGAGGAGGGGAGAGGTAGGCAAGAGGTACCAAAACGTTTCTCCACTTGCACAGCATGAAGCCCCTCCTGTTGTGACATTGTTTGCAGAGACACAGACTGGGAATTGAAATAGGATTGTGGACCAAGCTGAAGCATCACACAGTATTTCAAGCTGCTCCAACAAATTAACTATTTAACACTCTGCTAATGTTGTGCACACACTTACTGCCTCCCAGCATGAAAAATCAAGCAAATAATTGCAACAAGCTTCTGCCCAGTAGAAGTCACTGTACTATAATGAGAAACTTTGTCCTGTAACAGAAGGAACAGGAAGCTGTTGGAAGCAGGTCGATGTTGCTTTACATACAGGAAAAAAAAAAATTTAGGAGTTCTGTGTCCGTGCCTTCAGCCCCGGGTGCAGTTCAAGCTGGTGTGGTGCCGGTTTTCCTCGGTAACTAGCAACTGGACCACACCCCCTCCTGCTGCAGGATGCTAAAGAGCCCTTGGAGCACTATCTGCTGTACTGCAAGGGAACTGCATCGCTTCTAATTACCACAGCGCTGCCAGCTGAGAGGTTTTTTTTTTTCATCCCATGGAATGACAAGGAAATTCTTCATTCTCTGTCTAGTAATCCTGTGTTTTCTTTTGATGTTTCTGTAGTAACCCTGTTTTTGTTGCAGAAGAGGACTGTGTTAATTTTAAATCAATACCAGAATGCTATCTATCGGTGCATTTTATCTCGTTTCAAAGTAAGTTGTTGATTAAAAATAAGCATTCTTGTCCACCTGCTGCTCTTCTCGTTTAGTGTTCCTGTATGGTGGTATTATGTTAACATTTTGGAAGAATACTCAAGGATATTGAGCATGTTTTTCTTCTCACTTAGACTTTGCAAATGACTGAAAAGCTTTCCCCACTCCTAACCTCTCTTCTGTTGTGCAACAAAAGAGCTGTCCTTTAAGCATCTTGGTTTCCAAGCACAAGGAATCGTCTCTGGGCATTACTGAGTGTTTGACTTAAGGTGTGATGAATCCTCTTATGCCAAATTGAATTTTTTGATGTATGCTGTAGATTATTGTTTAATTTACCTAAAACGAGTGTGGAATTAGGGTTGTTCAAAGGGGTTTTTTTTAAGGTTGTTCTCCTCAGATCTTGGGTTTTATACAAAATCTCCTAAGCCTGCACTGGATGTCACAGTCTGACTTGGTTTGTTGGGGCTGTTTCTTTGGTGTCTTAGAAAGATGATGATTACAACAGTACAAAAACCTTATTCTGGCTTCATGACCTGCACAGGGGAAAGCTTTTTAAACAATCTGAAAACTTACTTACTGATTTATTTAAATATATTGATTTCTTACTGTACTGACTTAACAGTTGTTGTCATTGCACTTTGGTATCAAGCTTGGGGAGGGACATGTTTTGGTGACATGTGGCACAACAGCCATTGCAAAATAATGGTATTGGTGTTGCTGAACCTTTAGGTTTCCTTATTTCTTAGAATTTAAGAAATAAATCCTAGTGTAGTTCAGAAAGCTTCTGCAGCTTCTTGTGACTTGAGTACAAAAATACCAATAGCCTCCCTAAACCAGTATAAAACTGTACTTGGAGCTGTGCATGTAATACAGTAAATCCATGGCAATATTGTGAAAACTATATAAAAATGCAAATACACCATTTTGTTAACTTGATAATGCTTATGCATCCCCTCCCCCTTTCTGTCTTTATAGGTCTACGAGGGCTAATCAATCTTGGGAACACATGTTTTATGAACTGTATTGTCCAGGCACTTACCCACACTCCACTGCTGCGAGATTTCTTCCTCTCCGACAGGCACAAATGTGAAATGCAAAGCCCCAGCTCATGTCTAGTCTGTGAAATGTCTACGCTCTTTCAGGAGGTGAGTGCTGTTTTCCACAAAGCATCGCCTTGCCACAGATGCTGTTTCTTACCCCAAAAGGAATTGTGTTCTATTTGCAAATACAAAAGGAATGCAAGTTGTGTTTCCCCTCAAAACGTAGTAAAACAAAGCAGTAAAGATTGAGACCTCACTGTCAAAAATACCCAGCTGCTGAAATGGAAACTAATGGCCTTTTAAGTCCTATTCTGAAGTCACCCTTGTTTAGGCAAAGCTGGTATTGGAAATAATTAAAGTGCTGCCTGTTCTTCTGAGGCTGATCTGGGAGTCCTTAGTCTTAAAGCTGAATGTGTGCTTTAATTAAAGGTGCAAGTTGTAACTGGAAAATATGTCACAGGCTCTTTGGGTGAAAATGGGAGTGAGAGTAAAGCAGCAGTATATAGCCTTGTGGTTTAAGGTACTGGATTATGTACGTCTGTATGAATATTTTAAAGCTCTCAATTCAGTGCTTGTGTAGTGGCAGAAACATCTTTTCTATCATCTCTTAGTGCAAACCCAGTAAGGGCCAGAAAGAAGGATAAGGAGGGTGAATGTGTTGCTCCAGTTTGTGTCTTTCCTGTACAAGCTGCACTTCTTTCCCTTTCCCACTCAGGAAACTGCCTTTGCAGTGTGTCTTTTTCTGTAGATCTGGTCCATGCTGTGTGAGACAGGCACGGGCTTTTCCTTAATAAATAGTCAAAGAGCTTTATTAGCTATCTTAATTCCACACCACTAATGTAAGGACTGTGGGTGGACATGGGCTCCTAGTTTAAGGTGTCTTTAAAAACAAACAGACCCAGTTCTGTGCCTTTCCCTCAGTGGTAGATCTGCTTTCTTGGTAAGTAAAATAAAAGCAATGAAAAAAAAAGAGGTGTAGTGTGTGCTGTCATGGAACATTTAAAATTGCTGGAGATGTCTGTACACAGAGCAGGTTTCCTGTGGATGTGCTCTCATGGAAGTTCATTCTAATAGGGACCAACCTAAAATAGCTTTACCTTAATCTTGTAATTTTCAATTTGATTTTACTCCTGTGCCTTTTTTACCAGAGATGGTTCTTTTTAGTCACTGTGAGTTAAATATATATGGAAGGTAAAGCCTCCTTAGTTGTTTCAGTACAAAGTTGTTTTCTGCTCATACTCAAAACTCCTGAGAATTTGCAACATTTGATGCTGTTTGTTCAGTCATTAGCTGTATGTTATATTTCTTATTTTTTGTTCTATTTTTCAGTTGTTCCTGAGTCTGTCAGGAAAGGAGGTAAAAACAAAAGGCAGGCAGACCAATAGGTAGCAGCTGTAGGATTATTGAAACCAGATGTGCAGTTAAGTGGGGAAATACCACAATGCCTAGATAAAAAAAATCAGTCATGGTATAGAAATACCAGTTTCTGTACACTGTTAATGACGAAACCTATTGGCTTATTTAAAAATAAGGAACTATTATCATCTTGATATCCTTTCATCAAATAGTGATATAAAGTCTCATGCTGATGAACATCACCGCACTCCATTTACACATGAATTTTTTTAAAAATCCCTTGGGAAAGGGGAAATGAGTGTTACATTACACATTGAGAGGCTGCAGGAAAGATCAAGACTCTAGGTAATGATTTTTGTTTCCATTTTTGTGTGTGGAGCCCTGTTGATGGCTCAGGATGCCTTTTGCTCTACTATGAGCATGGAACAAAGAACAGGCTGTTACCCAAAAAGGGGCTTAAATGCAGCATTTGTGTTAGTTTAGATTGTAATCAAGTTTAATTTCACACACAACTTTGGGAAGCTCAGCCTTCATTTTCAAATCAAAATTCTTGCCTACACTTGTATTAGTTTTATTAATTAATGTTCTGCAGCATGAGGGTGTATGGATGAGGGAACAGCCATATCTGTGACACCAGACTGTGCAGACAGCAATAGTCTCTGTCCTTATTTCACATTAAATACTGCAGCCATGTGCTGTGGGAGGACACAGAAAGTGACTCAACCTCCTTGAAGTAAAACTGGAGCTTAATCCTCCTAAGCAAAGCTGTTGGGTCTGTAACCAACTCGGTGTATTTTAACTCACAAGCAGTAAATACCTTGTTATGCTTATGATTCTGTCAGGACCCATTGTACAGTTCTGTTCCTAGTGAGTTTTAATTTCTCTGCATTCCAAATGAAAATGAAAAATCTTGCATTTTTTAGAGCAGACTGAGTATGTTTCATGTCCCAGCTCTGTGCAGTGGTTGTAATGAAGATTCTGCCTTTGCAGAGCTGAGGTCTGAGCAAAAGAAGGCAAACCAGGAGATCTCTGCTATGGCTAAGAATTCCTTTGTAATTGAATTACCAGGAAAACTTTGATTCAGGTTCTGTCTTGTTTTCATATAGCTTTCCCACCGGGATTAACTGGTGTGGTTATCCCGAAGCATCTTACCCACGGACAAACAATCAGGGCGAGGGTTAATTTCATCTCCCCTCCACCCTTCTTTTCTGAAGGTGTGATCTTAGGCAAATGGAATGCCAGGGGATCTGGTGAGTGCCTGAGTAGGAACTCTCCAGGAGAAAAAGAGAGACTGTTTTGAACATTAAATAAAACTTACTATATATAAATAAGCAAGTTTTGCTCTTTTGCCTCCTGAACAGAAGTTACTCATCCCACTTTTTTGTTTTCTTGTTTAAGATCGTGTAGTTATATAGGTTGAGTGATTTCTCTGTGTGAAATAGGAAGCTACAAAGTTCTTCCACCTTGAAGTAGGTTGGTGGTGAGTAATGACTATCAGATGGTTCTCAGGACTGAGGTGGTTTTTTCTTGGTAGCTTTTCTGGCAGACACGCGAAGCATTGAGCTCTGTTTGTTTTAAAAATATCTGACTGCATCAGTTAACATTCTCGTTTGTGCTACATGAAACCTGTTTCTCAATAGAATCATGACATGACTTACACTGCATAAGAAAAGGAATGAAAAGGATTTGGGAGTAACAGATAGTGGTGAAGCTGGACGGAGGGAAGATAGAACATACAGAATCCATTCATTGAGCCTTTTGGCTGAAAGGGTTTGTGCACTCCTTTTTACCTACTGGTGTTTGTGTTTTAGTTTTCTTCACCAATGAAAATTAATTTCAGGATGGTCCACACCCCAAGGTTTCTCTAAATCCTTTCCAGAATGACCACTTGGGAAGGTAGGATTAGCAGATCTGTATCTCCTGTGCTCTGTGACTGGAATAGCAAGAATACCTGGGAACAGAGCAGAATGCAGTGCATCCACTCAGAGATGGAAGGAACAAAACCTTCCTTTTTCCCATCATTATTCATCCTCATGAGCCCATCACAGTGCACAGCACAACCACAGGAAGAGTTGAGAAGTGAGGACCAAGAGGGAAAAGGAGATGATTTATGGCTTTGATATCTGAAGATGGTACTGTTGAAGTGACTTCTGTATAAAATAAGTTAAAACAAAGGTAGAAGAGGGGAGGGGGGAAGTGTAGCTAAGGCTCTTTACATAGACAGAAGCCTTGCATTTTGTCATGGAAAATAGAGAGTTTGTGCTGATTTAGTAAAACCTTTTCCCTGAAATAAGTGTAGAACATACAGAGTTCATGCAAGCAAAATGGATTTTGTGACTCCTTGAACCATTGTTCTTTGAGAAACCTCCAGAAGGTGTTCTCTTGCATGTGTTCCATGTGTTGCCCACTCCTTTCATCCATTGTAAATTGCCAGAAAATTTAAAGTCTTGACTGAGAACCAATTTCCAAGAGGAGGTTTTGACTTCTCAGATTGGACTTGAACTTGGTATGGGATTTCTGCCTATAAACTCTTAATTATAAAGCTCAGAGACTGCTTAGCAGATACATATGCAGGATAAATCAAATGTCTCTATTTATTCACATTATTGAGAAACTTCTGTGCATGTTTCTGGCAGGAGGAGGAGAAAGAAATACAGATGTGTACGGTGAGGTCTTGTTTTGAAACCTCACTGGTGTCTGTATATTTTTGGTAACAATAATGCAAATTACAAAGCCTGCAGTCTTCTAAATCCCCCATAGATTCTTTCTAGAATGCAACAGCAAGTGTTTTAAGTGGAAAAACAAAATTACTTTTACTTGAGCTCTGTGTAAGAATGGAGGCTTTGAATCCTGGTTGGTTTATTCTTTCTCCCCCTCCTCCCTTTTCTTTCCTGGAACAGCAGTTAAGCAGTAAGTATATTACCCAGCACTTTGAAATTGCTCAAACTAGTTCTCTCCAATATAAACAACTGATACTGCTGAACTGAAAATAAATTTAAACAGAAAAAAATGTTGAAATTATGTTTGCACAATTGTGCCATTGAAGTGTTTTAAAGGTGACCTGCAAATACATCATTGTTTATATTTGCACACTTCAGTGAAAAGGTTGGAATAAGACTTTACATGGACTCTTTTCCTTTTTGTGGATTGGAACAGCTCTGATAGGCTGCTCTTCCCAGCAGCAAGGAAATGACAGAGATGGGATGGATGTTTTATACATTCCAGTTAAAATATTGTTATTGAATGTGCTCAGATTCTTTGTTTCATTTAATATTTATTTGAGCAGTGCAGCTTATCCCCCACCCCACATTCTTACTGGGCAGATTTCTAGTTTTTTGTGTGATAATAGTTAATAATTTGATAAAGCCTCATGTTAAATCCTTCTCATCCTACTGAGGCAGCAGAGAATGTAAAATCTGCTGGCAAGTCTCATGTCTGCAGTGGAGTAATTACATGGAGTGCTGGTGGTTAAAATGACCGGAGAGCTCTGGGACTAATTGTAAGGAGTGACAGAACAGGGAAGTTTTATTGCTGCAGTTCCCTGAATTATGTTGAGCAGCAGCTGCGTCAGCAGATTTCAATTACCACACTCCTGCTCCAGTCCCTCGGTGTCATCCTTGTTGGCATCAGAGTTAACTATTGATCGTTGTATTTATAGGAGCATTTTGTGGTGTTTGGCTGCAGAGGTGCAGCTTCTTGTTTGGGAAAAGCAGAGCTTGTGAGGAAGAAATTTCTGTGGGAGGAAATACACTAAAATTATGTAGAAAACCCTACCAATATGAGGACTAGATGAAGATTGTGTGTGCTGCATTTTGCCAGCCTGTCTCTTAAGATACAGTGTTTTCTCTCGGCAGGTTTATAGCACAGTGCCTGTGCTTGGACTTACATAAAATGCTCACAGACTCTGCAGAGGAAAACTCAGGGTTGGGGAAAGAAGCTCACTTTTCCAATAAGGATGAGAATTATATACTTCTGGGGGTTTAAATCTTACTTTTGTTCTGTGTATTTACCACTTACGGTCTTGTGTTTGGGAAGAGTAACTGAAAAGAAACCACCATGGCTTTGATAGGATCTTGGGAAAACATAATTGTGGTGTTGCAGGCAGCATTTGCTGAAGGTGAGGGAAGGCAAAATGACTTACAAATGTTCACTTATTAGAAATAAAATGTTACTCTGTCAAGTGAATAAGCTCTTCTGGGCCTTTTCTGACTCCCTGCAGGGACACCACAAGCATCCCTGCTTTGCTTTTGGAACTGGTATCACTATGCAGGGATAAAGGAGGGGCTGAACCTCAACCCAGAGAAACACAGACCCTTAGCATGGGTGTTGTTTTGGCATGTTTTTTAGGGATAGGTTGGTTGGTTGGGGTTTTTTTCTTTGTTTGTTTGGGTTTTTTCAAGTGGGACTGGGCTTGTTTTTAATTAAAAAGTTGCAATGGGCAGTGTCCTCGTGCCCTGTGCTGATTTCCCTCCCCAGCTGTGTCACCCCCCAGCAGCAGTGTTTCACATCAGGCTGGGGTGACTGAATAATTCATCTGTGCACTCTCTAATGTGCTTCTGGCAAAATCACCTGGGGCAGTTTTAGTCACTCTGGAGCCAGCTCATCAGATTTTGACTGAAGCAGATGAAGGAGCAGATGCAGGAGCTGGTCCAGGACCAGATTCCCAGGCAGGGACACCCTGCTGGAGCGGTGATGGCAGCTGGCTTTGGGGATCGCTGACTGAATGGGGACCTTCAGCTCTGCAAACAGCTGGCTCAATAAAGTTGTTTTTAAAGCCTTTTACAGTGAAAGGCCAGTACTGGCATGAGACTGCTGCCCTGCTTGGAAATTTTTCCATAAAATTGGACTGTGCACTGCATTTGGATGCAGAGCTGCCATGGGTCAGGGGTTGGCTGACAGTCAGCATCTAATATTCTCATCTTCAGTGTTTGTTCTGATATGGGGGGAGCATTTCATTCATATAATTTGTGAATGAAATTGCTGATCCTTTTCAAATGCAGGATTTTTTCCTTCCTTTCCTCCCCAGGCTATTTTAATAAAAGCCAGTGGTGGTATCAGTAAGCAAATTGTGAGTGATGTTTGTGTCTGTCTACCCCACTCCCTGCACCCCCACATTTTTCAGACTAATCTGTCACAAGCTGATGGAATTTCAGGGGAGAAAACTGAGGTGCTCAGTTCTGAGATCACTTCTTCAGTAGTCTGTGACAAAGAGCTGTCTCTCTCCTTTATTATTAAGACCATCAGAATTAAACGGTTTAAATTGATTTGACTAATTGCGCTCATTTAACTTTTTAATAATGAAATGCACTGAGGCTGTGTAAGTTGTTAACAGTCATGTCCTTCTCTTTGCTTTGAGCAGTTTTACTCTGGGCACCGATCTCCTCACATTCCATATAGGTTATTGCACCTGGTATGGACTCACGCACGGCATTTAGCAGGGTACGAGCAACAAGATGCACACGAGTTCCTCATTGCTGCATTGGATGTGCTACACAGACACTGCAAAGGTAAGGCTTGTCCTGAGGCTCCAATCAACAAGGATTATTGCATCAAAAAGGAGGTAGAGCCATCTCTTCTTAAACCAAGTCTAGTGGCAGTACAGCACTCTTAACAAATTCCTTTTAAAATGTTCGGTAGACTTAAAATATTTATAAATAAATAAACCATTCCCACTGTCAAAAAGTACCAAGAGTCAGAAGCAGAGAAGCCTATACACTGGTTTGAATCACCATCATGATGTTCTCTTATTGGCTGTGAGTCACTGTCTTTTCTTTTAAATTGCCATTTTAATCTATTTATACTTGAAGTAGTTAGAACTCTTAGTCAGTGTGTCATGTGACTGATGAAAATAACATAGGGAAGGCTATGTCTTAATACTATTATTCTGCTTAAACATGATTCTACTGTATTTCTGATACCAAATTGCTTACAGAAATATGAGTAAGAAAGAGCAATGGGTGGTTATGGTATCTTGTTTTATTAGTCTGTATAAAACAATATGTAATTGTACAATACAATAAAAAGATTTAGTGCCATGCTTTTTGACACAAAGTATCTAAGTCTTGATTTTGTAATATCATATGAAATGATGTATTTTGTGTTAGTTAGCTGAACTCAAGCTGAACTGGAAATTTCCCAATCTGACAATATTTGCTGTAGCAAACTTACTGCAGCAGAGAAATTTTTACTCTTCCTCCAAGGGAAAAGTAGTAGGGTTGATGCTAACAGAACAAACAAAAAGTCCTTGGTTATCAAAAAGAAGCTTTAAGCACTCAACTTTCCTCAAATGCTCTTAGGAAAAGCACTTAGGGTTTAGTTTTTTGGCTTATCAGAGGACTGTCAAAGGGTAGGCTGCTGCTGCTTCTCTGAACCATTGTGAGTCTTGCTTTTATCTCTGAGATAGCCCTGCATGGCAGCAGATGGGCTTGTTCACATCCATAATTGGTGCCTCCAAAAGAATCTTCTCCAAAAAAAGTACTGCTAAGGACAGGAGTACATAGAGCATTTCCTTTGATGTTATTAATATCTGTCATTTGACAATCACTAAATGGATTTCAATAATCCAAATGAAACTGGTATGGAAGTCCAGTAAGGAACAGAATCTACCCAAATACTGACTTCTCACTTCTTAACACTGAATAAATACAGCTGCAAACAGAAACAGTTTTTGTTTCCTGTAAAGTTTCTGAACCACTGATCTAACAAATCTTGAAGCTTGTCATCTTTGATATAGGGTAATGCTTATATTTCTTCTACACATCCTCATTAATTAATGAAGTAGTACCTGTTTCTCAGAATTGTAAAGAGAAAAACTTGCAACAATAAAGGTCCCAGAGCTCTTCTCAAACTGATAAAGAATCCAAACAGACTTTTTAAAAAAAGTGGTTTGATTTTAAATGAAGGGATCTCTGGCATATCTTCCTTGACATCTCTGCACCTAGGTTTTCAAATTTCTGTTTCTAAAGAAATAGAGAGGCTTTTATTAAATCATAGTAAATAATCTATACCACATCAAGGTAATTTAAAAGAAGTGGTTGAGCAGTTGTGTGGGAACCAAACAAGTTATCTAGACCAGAATTTCAAGTATAGTCATGCAAAACCACATTTGGAATGAACTAGTGTTCGGTGTAATGATAAAGTTTTCCCACTTGTGTATCCACACAGACACACACATGCATGTGAAGTGTGCAGATATAAAAATATTATTACTAATAGTGAGAACATGTCCTACAGCTACAATAAGCAAATAATACCTCCCCTGCTAATATTAAATATTTATTTTAATGAAGGAAAAAACCTTTTAAAGCTTCCAGTCAATAGTAATGAAGTTCTACAATTAACATGCAGTCAAATAAAAGTCATGGGGAAAATTTTGCTCTAGTTTTTGGACATTATTCATGATCACCAAGACTTCAGGCACCAAAGTAAATGAAAGTGTTCCTTATGTATAAATACCCAGTAATGTTTGTTTAGCTGTCATTAGTCATGTATCCCTTTTCCATTCCATTTACTCAGCTTTCTAGGAAGTGTCTTAATGCGAGTCAAGACAAAGCTGTGAATATTTGTTGTTGATCTGTCACTGCCTAAATTAGGAAAAATACGTGATTTTGCTGTCCATATAGATAAAAGTTTGGTAATCCTGTAACTGCCCTGAGAAGATGATTATGTGGGCTGGCTGGCCTGGGTAGTTTTGCTTTGATTTGGTTGGTGTTTTAAACGCTGGTTGAATCTAAACTTTGTTTTAGTGGCATCTGTGGAGTTCTGGAAGGCCAGGATACCTGTCCGATCTCCATGTAATTCCTGTCTAGGGGGTGATAGATGTGCAGGCACTGTTGAGTTGAGCCGTGGCATCTGGGCAGGGCATATTCTGAACCCCCAACAGGGCTTCTCTCTGCTGCTGGAGTAATAGAAAATATTTCTGAATAAAAGGGGTCAAGTCTGTCTTGCCTGTGCATCACGTCTTTTTCATTCCAACAGTGGGAGGCAGGGGATCTAACTGGAAAGTAGTATTTTGGTGGAAAAAGATAGTGTAAATAATCTGTATTTCTGCCTAGGCTGTAAAGCATTAAGTCAGCTTTTAGTCAACATGACAGATGCATCTTTATCACCAGAGCTCTGGGATAAATTTGGGGTTCTAATTCTGCAAACTTCCACACCAGTGAGGTTCCAATCATGCAAATGCTTTTTAGTTTCCCACCTTTGTCTCAGACATCTTTGAGCTTGGAGAAGCTTAGACCAGAATTACTGTTCTGTTAAGTGGATCAAGACTGCAAGTCAAAAATTAATGTTCTGTCCAGTGACATCACTGGCTGTGGGGGTTTCTGTGTTAATTGCAGGAGCAACAGCACTCAAGTGGCAGAGATGGGCACTGGTATACAAAGGTTCAAAAAGTAAGATGAAAAATAGAAGTAATCCTATGTTTTTATCCCAAACATTATTCAGTAGTCTAAGAAAAGTAGTACTTTAAAACGGATTGTGCCTCATTTATTTGGATTTCATGAAGCATTTTGCATTCCCCTGTAACAAGGAGTGCTACAAAACAAATCTGAAGCCAGAAAAAGAATGGTGTACTGAGATTTGGGAGGAAAACACTGCCCTGCTCTGTGAATTCTGTATGATATTCTTAGGAATTGATAGAGCATATGCTTGTGGAACATGTCATCTGCTCTGATCCATATAGATTTGTGTGTACACTGCTTTGTCAGAAATAACAAGCACTTGTTCAGAACACCAGGGACCAAAGCAAAACAGAAATATTAACATTAATGTCTTGTTTTGATAAACACCCCTTTTAAAATCTGACAATTCTTGACTTCCCTTTTCTCATTTAAAATACAGAATGGAAGATTGAGACAAAACTTATGTTTTTATATCAAAACCAAAAACAATCTTAAAAAGTTGTCTATAGCTATTTTTACAGTTGCTGTGTGTTATTTACCTTTAGTAGTATATTAAATGCCTAATTTGAACACAAGTTAACATGCTTAGTTATTGCACAGACACAGTAGTAACTTGTGTGGGGTTTTTTGAAATCTGCATTTAATTTGATTCCAAACTTCTGAACTCAATTTTCTGCCATTCTCATAATCACATTAGTGTGTACATTGATGTATTTTTAAGTTTGCTTTTAGTCTTGTGCTGACCTCTCTTAGAATAAGCTGCTGATTTCCCTGGTAAGAATTATGACTGGATTTAAACCCCAAAAAATATATTAAATTAAAACCTAATTTGGGAGACAGAAATGTTGAAGGGACCCTTAACTTGAACACAACAATCTAGCAGCTTCTAGTTCTCAGCTGCATAATATACCTCCCCTCAGCATCTGTTCCATATTGACAAATGTGTGTAGGTGGTAATCTTACTCCTTTTTCCCTCCTCTCCAACCAAATGTCATGGGAAATAATGTTGAGTGGGTAATACCCTTCTGTTTTGCTGGGAACAAGCTTGCAGGATATTCATTTGAGACCCTCTCATCGCTGATCCTAATTGACTTGTGTAATTGAAAAGGGAGAGCTCAGTTCTCTCTGTAGGAGGAAATAACTGTCTGCTGAAGGTGTCCAGCTGGGATGGTACCTGTGGTCCAGGGAAAAGCTCTCAGCACTGCTTTTGTCCTTCTGCCCCCTCAAAACAAAGCAGAGACAGTGTTTGAAATGGGGAGATTACAAGGTTGTGGTAGTTGCATGTGGATTCTTTAAAAAGGAAAAGTGGAGTTTTAACTAAAACTCAGTTAATTCTGTTTTGAATTTTTTTTCTTTAGTGCTTGTAAGTATGAGTGAAGCTTTATATATAGGTGAAGGATGCCTTGCACAGTCTATACTGTATGCCCTCTTCATTATCTTAGCATAATTGAGACCTTTAAAAGCACTTAAGTTCAGTAAGATTTAGCTGAAATTCCCATCAAGAAGTGCCTCAGACTGGGTGTGATAACCCCCAACTTGAACCTCATACACTCAAAATCTAATTTTAAGGCATTTTCTTCAAGAGCCTTTTTAAGGAAACAATGTGCTTTTCTTGGCAATTCAAACAAAAGTTTCTAAAGCCTAAATCCAGCAGCTGAGGGAGAACTTTTCCTGAGGCATTTAGCATCTAATTAACTCAAGTGGCCCATTTCAGCTTAGTAGGTATCACCTATGACTGCTTTTCCACACTTAGTATCCGGTGGAACCTTCGCCAGATTATTATATAATATTTTTCAACATAATTCGAAAGCTTCATTGGAAAAAAAAAGAATATCATTCTATTTGCTCCTACTGCAAGAAAACTCCGGCAAGAACACATTAGACACATGAAAATGGTCTGTTGCTCTACACTTCTAGTTTCTTCAGGTGGTTTTTTGGAAATTCTTGAGTAGAAATTAATTGGTTTTGAGAAATAGCTGAGATTTGGGGAGTATTTCAGTATTTCAATCTTAGCGTTTCAGAAATCAAATTAATAATAAGTTAAGGACACTGGGAAATCTGGCCAAACTTAGTTCTGATGTAGCAGTTGCTGTTGAAGGAGATGGGAAAACATCCTGAGATGTATTTTAAAAAATTAGCTGGTGCTGTGATATAGTTGATGTGTACATCTCTGATTGCAAGGCAAAGCCAGTTGCATCTGTCCTGCCCAAGGAAAATGAGCAGTGCCCAGTCTGGAAATCCAAGGAAAAGGGTATTGCTCACCTGTGAAAAGCTCACCTGTGGGGAATGAAGGGAGAAGGCTTTGAAGCTGAGAACTGTGTGAAGAAGTGTTCGGTTGTTTAATACTCTGCTTATTGTGAGAAAGCTGAATTGGCTCAATCTCAGCACTCAAATGCTAAAAATGACTCTGCACTCCTGGGACCTGCAGTGACAGTGCGTGATGCCCAAAAGATGGGAATGTGTTCACTGCGCCCCTGGGGAGCTCAGAGGATTAGTGTGCCTCTGGAGAAGCTGGAGGAGGACGCAGCATTATCTCCCCACTTCAGATAAGGAGAGCTTTTGTTTTCCCACTGACAAAAACCTGCATGGAAGGTGCATGTTGATGTTGAAAGGCCGGGATGGAGGCAGTGGGCTGGGGGAGAATGGCTCTTAACAAACCCTCTCCTCTCACTCTGCTCACAGAAGTTGACTGGGATAGAATTAAAAAGTAGCATTTGCTGAAGTTTCTTTTCCCTGTGAAGTTTAAATATTGATTTTCATTCACCACCTTGGCAACTCCTTTGTCTTAGAAGCTGATCTTTATGCCAGGCAGTGCAAAGCAAATCTCTGTAAAGGGAGATACCATGAACAAGGGTTTGGCTAAGAGCTGCTATGGCTTAAAGTTTCACCTCTACATTTAGTCACCTTCTGATTATCTTCTATATTTTTCAAGGAGTTCCCATCTTGTTCCCTTGTTTTCTTCAATGCACAGCTTTTGCAGGGTTCTGTATTATCCTTGTGAACTTGCAGTATAAGTTTGAGTTAGAAGGAGTTACTGGAGACACAGTCCAAGACAAACCACTCTTCCGTCAGAGGATTTTTGACTTCTAAGCCTGTGTTTGCATTCCTGCAGGTGATGATAATGGGAAGAAGGCCAACAACCCCAACCACTGTAACTGCATCATAGACCAAATCTTCACAGGCGGACTGCAGTCGGATGTTACCTGTCAAGTCTGCCAGTAAGTCACTTTTTCCTGACCCTGGGCTCTGATTCAAATCTGCACCCCTCCAGTGCAGTGCACTGAACCTTTCCTCTCTTGAGTACCAATAAATCCAGAAAGACAAGAACCATGAGGCACCAGCGCAGATTTCCCAGAGAAGCTGTGGCTGCCCTGTCCCTGGGAGTGTTCAGTGCCAGGCTGGATGGAGCTCTGAGCAGCCTGGTCTAGTGGAAGGTGTCCCTGCCCATGGCAAGGGCTGGAATGAGATGATGTTTAAGGTCTCTTCCAACCAAACCATCCTGGGATTGTATAATTCTATCAGCTAAATGTAATCAATTAACAGTTAACTGTCATATATTAAGACATATCTAAAAAGCTGCCTGGAAAGTGCCACAGGTTTCTGCACATAAATGTTTTACTACTCTGGAAAAGGTGGTTGTTTTCCAAGATCATAAGGAAAAGACTTCCAAGATCTCTTTGAATTTCAAAATACATAATTGATAACTACATTTGAAGAAAATTGTATAGAAACACGTTTTCCTTCAGTCAGGAGCCTCATGTATCATCAGGAGAGGTCTCAAAGAGGCTGATACCCAATGTAATCTCAGGTACCAGAAAAAAAGCCTTTACAAGAGTATGGAAAAATGTATTTATTATTCTGCTCTGTACTGGAGCAAGTTGACTTTTCTTTGGAGATGTTTAGTGTTGCCATAGTGCAGAAGTCAGAGTTCTTGTTTTTTGTTCTGCCTTGCATTCTTGCTGTCCTGCACATGGGCTGGGCTTGCTTGAATCTGCTTTTATTCTCAGTTTCCTGGAGGGATTTGCAAAAGATTTACTGTGAGGAAAACATAGGAAATTTTGTTCTTTGCCAGGTAGAGCCACAGAATCCTTATGTGATAATGCAAAGCCTGATTTGTTATGACACAATATTAACATTGATGAAACTTTGACAAAAGAAGTTTTCTTTTGAAAACAGAACTTTTGCACAAATGAACCAGGGGAAAAAGGCAGAATATTGAAGGCTTAATGAGATTGCAGAGTGAAAGACAGGAATTTTAGGGGAAAAGAGAACTCAAAAAATAAGCCTAACATGGAGCTTAGACCCCTGAAGTTCTCTTAAAAATGTGGATGCTGGAAGGAAAGATTTGAGTCAATAGCAGTTAAAATTTTAAGCAGCTTTTTCCACAGTCTGGCTCTTGGCTTGTCTTCAGCTGTCTTTAGAGAACTCTGATGGAGAACAAGAGCTACTCCTTGGTGCAGTTATTCTTTGGCCTCTCATATTCCAAAGGCTGTAGGAGGTGCAGAGAGGAACTGCAAAGTTGAATTCAGTGCACTGCTGGACAGCAAAAGTATTTAAAAAGCTTTCTCTTTTTTGAGGTAGCCTTAAGTACCATCTCCATATCTTGAGCACACAAGACCAGCTTCTAAACTAGTTGGATGGCACATAGGTATCACAGATGTTGACTGGTTTATACTGGTCAGTAGTGCTTCTGTCTCAGAGCAGCTCTGCTTTAAATTTCAGGGCTCCAGTGAGTGGGAGAGTGTCTTAAATACTTACATTTTGCATTTCACACATCACGTACATTTCCCCAAACACACAGCTTTTAAATATCCAGGAAAACGATCAACTATGGGAAAACACTCTGGAGCAGCTCTATTTTCTGTCATCTCTGAGTGCCCTCTAGGGGTGATGGAGATCCCAAAGTCCTTAAAATTAAGTACCTGGAGTGCACCCCAAAGCAAGAGAGAAGCTGTTCATTTGGCTTCCTTTAAAGGTGTCTGAAACCATTCTCTTTTCCACAGTGGCGTTTCCACGACGATAGACCCCTTCTGGGACATCAGTTTGGATCTGCCAGGCTCTTCCACCCCGTTCTGGCCGCTGAGTCCGGGCAGCGATGGCAGTGTCGTGAATGGGGAAAGCCACGTGTCGGGCACCACCACCCTCACAGACTGCTTGCGAAGGTATGGCCTGGCACAAACACAGCTTGGGCTTGGAGAAAAGGAATTTGGCTTCATCCCCTTCTCCAGGTGGCTCTGAACACTGGGATTAAGTGATGTTTTGTCACACCTCTGTCCCCAAACATCATTTTTACAAAGTGAAAAGGCTCAGAGCAACACTAAGTACTCAAAGCCAGTTGCCACATGATGCAAGAAGAAAAGAAATTTTGCATTGGCTGCTGCCAGGCAACATGGTTTTACATGATCAAAATAACTAATGTCTGTCTCCATGTTCTCAGTTCTGGTGGCCAAGGAAGCACATGAAAAGAGTTTACATTGCATTTAATATTTATCTAAATTCTAACACCAAGTAGGAATCAGATTTTACTCTAAGCGAAACTGAGAGTCAGCTACTGCCAGATTAATTGCAGGGATGCCATTAAGGATTGAAGGAATGGAGCTTTCAAAAAGAAAAGGTAATTCTGAGCTTGAAACTTGGGCATATTGGAAACAGGTACCTGGGGAGAAGGTTATGGCTTTCTGTATAATTCACTTGGATCTTTCAGTAGATCTTAAAGTCATTCTCTTGTGGCAAATGCAGATATTTGCCTGAGGAAGAGGTTACCTGGAGCCTGGGGCAAAGCTAATCTTCCTGAAATAAAAATTCATAGCCTCTAACATCTGATTTCTAATCTTTTTGATGCTGTTAAGATCAATAATTTTAAGGAAATGAGGGAATTACCACAAATGAAAAATTGCTAATGCAGGAATGCACCAAGAGGCAAAACCAGTCAAATTTTGGTGATGTTCTTCAACACAGACATTTGTAGAATCAAAAGTGATGATAGGGAAGGAGAAGCAGCCAGGTTCAGAGATACTTTTAATATGGCCTTTGGAAAGAAGTTGAACTCTAATGGATAAAGAGGATGGGTCTGTGTTTTTATCCAAAGGTTAGGAAGAAGAAAGGTGTATAAGTTCATGTCAGTGTGGCCGTGCAGCTGAATTTGACCTGAAGAAGGAAGGATTGAGCAGGAATGTGACACAAAAATGGAAAGATAAGGGCATTCCAAACAACAATCAAAGCAAGTTTATAAGCCATTTTAGAGACTTAAGGGTAAACAAACATAAAGCAATGTTTTAAAACATTAAAACCAAACCAGAGGATGATGACACATAGGCCAGGTAAAGGAAATCTTGATTAAACAAGAGGCTGTGATGTCATTTAGTGCTGGAGGCTGCTTTGGCCACAGTCAGAAGGAGGGTGAAGGATGAACTGACACCGTGTTGCCCTCACGTTCTTCGTGTGCATTAATGAAAAATTTTTAACCATATTTCAAAATATTTCATCTCAAAAATCCTAGTTGCAAGGCAGCCTCTGGGGAAATGGTTGATTGCCCTATGGAAGTCTAAACTTGGAAGAAAGGACTGAGCAGTCCAGGGTCCTGGCCTTTCTGTGCTGAGTTTCTGGAAAAGAGGGATTTTGCTTTAGTTTGTAGTGAGAACATCGAGGCAGTCCATTTTCTGTGAGCACTTCCCTGTTCCCTAATGGTCTCTTCCCATGGCTCCTTTGAGCAGTTCTGTCTGAAAATTTTCAGAGAGATTTTTCTAGTTGTCAGCAAAGGTTTTTTAGAAGGGTATGTGTATTTTAAAAAGAACTTTGTGTTTACAGGCCTTTCCATCTCAGAGCTTTGATCCCAGCCCTGGAGGGCTACAAGGTAGAATAGTGTGTTGCCAGAAGAGTGTCTTCCATATCAATGTTTTTGGGATTGAAAACAAAAGATCTTTCTTTGTTTTCTGTAGGAAAATGAGCTGTTCTGCTGTAGGAGATGAACTAACACTGAGCTCCTTTCTCAGCTGCTGATTCACTTCAGTGCAAGTTAAGAGCAGTGATTAATGTCAGATTTGGATATCTGAGCCATAGCACTTTACATTATTATGGTTTTATTGTGGGTTTTTCCAAAATTTCTTAAAACCCATTGACTCTTGTCTCATGTGGTGCCAGTGATCCACAAGTAAAAGCATTTTCAGCACGCATCAAAAATCATCTGATTGTTTTGTGCATTCCTTTGCTTTTCAATATTTTTTTAGGTTTACAAGGCCAGAACATCTAGGAAGCAGTGCCAAAATCAAATGTAGTGGTTGCCATAGCTACCAAGAATCTACCAAACAACTCACTATGAAGAAGTTACCCATTGTGGCCTGTTTTCATCTCAAAGTAAGTTCACGGGGGGCCAGCAGAGCAGAGGATGTGATTTCCTCTCTAAGGGGATGAGCTGAATTCCTGGACATGTCTTCTGGCTTTCACTGACTAAACTTTTATGATATAAACTAATATAAAAAATAGCTTGCCTTGCCCAGCTAGGTTTCCTGTTAAGATAGTGTTACATTATCTCTGAGGTAGCTTTGCAGTGTGTCTGGGGGAACTTGACCAACTTGAATCTAGAGACAGGATGGAGGGCTGGTCCAAAACCTGAACCAGCACAGAAACCAATCTCCAGTAACACTCCTCATCCTGCATGGTACAATTTTTACACTTTTACTGAAAGAATGCTGCTGTATTGAAGGAAAAGCATGGAAAAGTTCTGATATCAGTGGAGAAACATTACTGTATCTTCCCAACTGCAGTGAAGTTTTAAACATTTTAAACATCTCCAAAGCAGATGTCACGTGAAATCATGGCAGATAATGCCACAGTTGGGGCCCTTGGGTAGTTTAGTCCTGTACAATTTCTGTCTGAAATGTGATGTGAAGTGGGCAGCTGTCACAGCAGGTGAAGGTCATTCTGTGTCACGAGGCAAAGGGTCCTTGGAAAGCCATGCCACATCCTGGAAATAGGTGTTACAGGTGGAAAGACTTCCCCTTCTAATTCACAGGCCTTCCCAGCCTTTGGGACAGTCATGCCTTCAGGTGTTCATCCCCATACACCATCACCTTCAGCTGCATCTTGAGCATTAACTGTGAGGATGTGCAATGTCACATGCCAAAGGTGTTATAGCCTGACTGGACTGGGTAGAAGTACAGTTCTGTTGTTTTAATTTGGCAGTTTCTGATCTTCTGAAGGACATTCTTGCATCACTGAATTGAGGTTTCAGGAGTGCTTGGCTTTTGGAGGCAGTTTTGGGCTTTTGTTTTTGTTGCTATAGAGTAGTTAACAAGACAAACCCTCATGATTCTGCTCTTTGGGCAAGTCAAGGTGAATGTTCTCCACTCTTTTCCTATACTTAGTTCAGGATTTGTGTTATCCTAAATGACTGATGATCTTCTGGAAAATAAATTACTTGTCCTAAGTGATTGTGCTGTCGTGTCTATGCAAAATGCAAATTTCATTTCATGTGTTAAAGCAAGAGAGAAACACAAAAGATAAGAATTACAGAAGTCTCAGCTTTTCACATCTGGATCTGTTGCTAGGGAATTGTTACAGCATCACAATTGGAAAATAATTAACTTGAAGTGTAAATAGAGCAGAATTTCTGAAATGGAAAGCTGCCTTTAAATAGAAACTCATTCATCTCTTTCTGGTATTTGTTCCTGTTTCCATTTAATGTTCAATGAAGGAGACGAGGAGAGGATGGTGGGTATTGCAGGCCCCTTTTGGCTGAGGGACAAGGCTTTTTTTGTTAGCATTTTCCATTTTTTGCCTTAATTTGAATGGGTATTCCTATGTAGGCTTGATTCCTGTCACTTGAGATGATTGGATGGGTGGATACAGTGTGTGTCAATCTGAAGGCAAGCTCCTGTTACCACCAGTTCTGTGAGCTGGGGTAGGCAGCAGCCGTGGGTTTGAACAGCCCTAGTGCAAATGAGCACTCCTTCAGGTAAAGGCTGTGTGCACTCTCCCTGTTTAATACAGTTTTTCTTTGGTGTCAGGAGGGAATAAGTTTGTATGCACAGATATCAAGGTAAATAATCTAATTAATACTGTATTAACATTGAGCCCCCAAATGGTGGTTTATTTTGCTGGTAGAAAAGTGTTGTTATTTACATGGGCATTCCCAGAGAGCTGGTAGGAAAAATCTGGGGCTATCCCTGCATAGTGACTGCTAATGTGCTTTCATGTTACTGTTTCTAAGCTTAGGACATTTATAAAAGACATAACACTTAACCTTTTTCTAAAGAAAAGACCTCTTGCCCTTTGCCTGCAGCGGTTTGAACACTCAGCCAAACTGAGGCGGAAGATCACTACGTATGTCTCGTTTCCACTGGAGCTGGACATGACACCTTTCATGGCTTCCAGGTGGGTACCAAGTCCAGAACCCCCCCACAGACCTGGGCAGAACTGGTTACCAGTTCATACATGTGCAGCACGAAACAAGGAGCATCCTTGAGGGTACAGAACGGTGTCTGTGGTGGTATTTCTGCCATGAGCTTCTCTGTGGAAGGTGTAGCTTGTCTAAACCCATTTTTAGATAAACTGTTCAGTCTCATGTGCCAAAAAAGAATTTATTTTTAAACAGTGTGGTGGGGGGTTTTAATTAATGTGTGTTGTGTTTCTGGTTTCCTGTTAAATTTATAGACTCAGATCCCTGCTTTGGTCCCATCCCCTCAGTGCCCACCCACCTGCCATCCTGTGCAGTTGGCCAGAATAGAGCCAACCTAATCCCTAACTCAGTGTTCCTGAAGTTATAAAAATCCTTCCTCTTTATTCCTGCACATATGCAAATCTGGGGGGTTTGTTTAGTACCTTCACCTTCTGTTTAGAGAATGCTGCAAGAAGCAAAAACATAGTCGAGATTAAAATAAAACAGCAAGACTTCTCCCACCTCCCAGGTTTGTGGAAGACATGGCATTTATATAAATACACCTTCATGAAAGGAATTTAATCAGCTTAATTAAAAAGTATTTGTCAGATATTCCATGTAAATATGCAAGAGGATATTCAGATTTAATTTATATCTGAAGCAGTGCAGAAAGCCCCAAACCATGGTATCTCTTAACAGGGGACTCTATTTGATGCTGAAATTTTACTTATAATTTCATGCTTTGCCTGCACTCCTCTTTTCCGAGGGAAGAAAGTAGATGCTTCTACCAAGAGAGAAAGGAGAGCCCTGAAGCTCTGTTAAATACTGTTATATTAAGAATATATGGTTTATTCCAATATATTCTGGAGATTTTGAGACTTCCTTGTTCTTCTGTGGTGAATTCTCCCTGGATAGAACAGGCTCTGCTGATGAAAGGTATCCAGCATAATGCAATAGAGATGGGATAATCAGCAGGCATAACTCAGTAGTCTGAATTTTACCAGCTAAGAAATCAACAGCATAATCCTATTGCTGCTGTCAAAACATAAAATGAATTTACAAGTCAGAGCTGGGATGATTGACCCATCACAAGATAAAGGATTGATGTAATTAGATAATTTCCCGGGTTTCAAATACAAATCTTTCCTTAACCTGTTTTTAAGCTTTTTGGATAAAACATTTGACATAAACAGATGTGTATTTGCAGCACTGAAGCCTTGACCAGGAGGAGAAATGGTGTTTGTGATGTAGCACTGCTGTGAGAGCAAGTAAAGCATCTTTAGCATCGCAATCAGCCCTTTGCTGCTCAGCTGGAATAAGGACCTGGATTCAGCAAACAGGCTGTGTGTCATGTCAGACCAATTTCCTGGGTTTGGGAAGCCACTGCTTTAAGTGACTGGATTTTTGTGTGTATGTGTGTTGCAGTAAAGAGAGCAGAATGAACGGGCAGTACCAGCAGCCGACGGATAGTCTAAACAATGATAATAAGTAAGTGGTACATTCCATGACTCCTGTTGTGAAAGGTAGTTGCCTTCTAGAAGGAGATATATATCCTTTATATCCTGCAGTGCCAGTGCATTACCATATCTGACAGCACAGTAAGTCTGAAATGTTGCAAAATAAAGCCTGACTCACTGCAGTTCCTGCCCTTCAGTGGGGCTGTGGCTCCTTCCAGAGCTGAGGGTGATACCCCCAGCAAATGGTCTGTGGGCAAAAGTAAATGCTGTGGTCACAGTATTTATTAGAAGGGATGGGTGTTTCCTTTAAATAATCCTCTTCCTATTGCAATGGCAAAGGGAGTTCCAGAGGACCAAAGAAAGTGAATAGAACACTGACACTCAAAGTCAGGAGTAGACGATCCCAGCAATCCTAGGGTGTGTTGGTCAGGTATTGATTCCAGTCAGAATAAATGATGGACTGGTGTGGGACTTGATCAAGAATGTAAAGCGGGTGTAATTGAAACCAATATCCATTGCTCTGGGAATAAAATGGTCATACAAACCTTACCTCTTCAGTTAAATAAAGTTACAAGTTTCATTGCTGCTGTTGTGTATTTAAATTCAAGGCACTTCATTTGCCACTAAAAGTTTCAGTAAGAAACTGGAATCACACAAAAAATGTAAAACCAAACTAACCAGGTTAGTGCAGGTGTCATCCAGGCAGGTACCAGGCAGGTGTTCTGTGGGCCTACAGCTTGAATCATTAGGTATGGGATGTTCAGTAGTGTTAGAAAAGGTCTGAAAGGAACACAGCTGATCACTCTTGAGGTTTGCACATGCCTTAAGTTGGAGAAGTTGTTAAAAATGAAGCAGATTTAGGCAATGAGAGCAGAGACATCTGGACTCCTCAGTGATCTGGGTGCCAGGAAACAGCTGGGGCAATGTCAGAACGCTCCAGCTGCACTGAAGGGTGCTGTCCATCCTAGCTGGACTCAAGGACTCCCCTAGAGAGGGTGGCTCTCAGTCAGTGCCTCTGTAGGCAGTCAGTGAATAGGTGCCTTGTTGTGGCACTGCTGTGTCAAAAGAGTTCTGTGAATTTTGAACACGAGTAGGACAGTATCAAGTGAGATTAGAGAGATTATTTTACCATTGTGTAGCTGTGCTTGTATCACACACACAGTGTGAGGGCAGCATTTTATGAAAGAGTTAAAGAGAGTGGAAAATACTTGAGAAAGAGCCACTAGTGTATTTAAGACTGGAAACAAAATCTTACCTTAGAACAAAAGAGCCAAAGACTTCAGTCTTGCATTTTTAAAAAAAGAAAAGGAACAAGAAAATGAGAGCAACTTGATTATCAGTATCTTTTTTGGAACAATGGTGTGCCTGCAAGTTTACAGGCAAATGCACAGCAGCATCTGAGAGCTGGAAGTTGAGGCTGAATATATTCAGTATTTCAAAATAAGTACAGGCTTTGCAGATTAAGGACAGTTAATCAGTTCAGAAGTTTATCATTAGAAATATGTAAGATTACCTCCTTCTCCGTATCTCAAATGCTTTTTTTCTGGTTCACTAGATTAAATCAGGGAAGTAAAAGGTCAGACTGGATAGTCAGTGGTCCTGTTCAGGAATGCACCAATATTGATCTATTTTAGAAGAAAATTTGGTAACCGATATTGGTAAAGTTGACAATGGTCACCAGACTGGAGAATTGCAGAAACAGCAAGACAGGAAAAGAAAAATGTTTGGGTTTTTTTTCCCTGGGAAAGGGAAAAAGAAGGAAAGAGGAGGGCAAGGCCACCCTCTTCCCAGCTGGTGTTAAAGCTGGTGTTTTACTGACGGATCAGATCCTTTACCGTTGCTGTGTCTGTTTATGAGCAAAAGCTTCTGCCTGCCTGAAATGTCTGTTGTTTTCTCCCTTTTGATGCACGTATTGATGATCTGTTTTCTGTCCCAGGTATTCCTTGTTTGCAGTAGTTAATCACCAGGGAACCTTGGAGAGTGGGCACTATACCAGCTTCATCCGGCAGCACAAGGACCAGTGGTTCAAGTGTGATGATGCCATTATCACCAAGGCAAGCATTAAGGATGTGCTAGACAGTGAAGGGTAAGTGGTCACCTGGGAAGGGGAAAGGAAGGGAAACTTTGACCTTTGTTGGGTTTTTCTTACTTTAAAAAAACCCCTTGTAATAACAGAGAAGGATAATTTCTCACTTGAATAGCCCCTGTAATGCTCAGTGCTTCAGCATTGAGACTGCACAATTATATTTATACATAATTGCTTTATAACCCTGGGTTTGCTGAGGGAAGGGGAAGGATGGGGGGGACACCAGGTGACTCTGCAGAGTCTGGAACTGGTGCTCATGTCCAAACTCTTGCTAATGGAAGGGATTCTGAAAACCAAATTGATGTGATGTGATCACCCAGTGCAGGAGCAGTGCTTACCCCAGTGATACAATCCAGTCTGTGCCTGCAGAACTTTTGGATTACTGTGAGTTTAAAAGATTTTAAGAAAAGCCATTAAGGAAGTGCTGTGACCCAGAATGGCAAAGCTCTATGGGAGGCAGGTAGAGAACATGAGCTGTTTCTTAGCTCATGGCTTTAAATTAATCTCAGATTGACATTATGGCTTCAGATATTTGTATTCCACAACTTTTGGGAGGACAGAGCAGTATTTATCAAGGGAAGCACTGGGGACTGGTGTATGTTCCAAGAAAAAAGCAACTTAAAATCTGAAGTCTTCATTTTGCATTTTCAATTATGGACTTGGTACTGCAGAGATAAGCCTTTACCATTCTTGTTTTAATTATTCATGACATTTTCAAGGATTGCTGCAGGCACAATGTTCAGGCTGTAATTTTTTTAATAGATTTTCCCGTTTTTTCTTTTTTCGAACTTCAATCGGGAAGTAAAACCAGAGATCTGTAATACCTGAATTTTAGTGTTAAGTGACTTGACAGGGAGCTTCTGCTTTGAGGTGAGCAGAGAAATGAGTTTGTTGTAATTCAGTAACAAGTGGCTCTGCTCAGGTGGGGTTATGTCCATGGAAGAAGCTGCCGGAGGCAAGGAGGAGAGGATGTACGACACAACTATTGCCCATAGAGGCTGGTTTGAGCTTTGATGCATTTCCCTGGTTCAGATAAAGGCTGACACAGTAGCTCTGCGTCATGTGAGGGAATCCATAGTGCTTGGATGGAATTACAACAGTTGGAATGCCTCAGAAGTGCTCTGAGGACTCACCAGTGGCTGTATCAGTGTGGGAACAGGGTTGTGTAGAGAGATCAGTCCCCTTCTTCTGTGTGACTGCTGAGGGGCTGGGCTCCCTTCTGTATCAGTACACACACAGTAATTAGGGACAGGAAGAATTTCATCCTTTAAAACACCAGATTTGAGTACAGATTGAGACATCAGATACTTGACTGGGACATGAGTGTTCACCCACATGGCTGCTGCTTCATTCTGCTTCTGTACCAGTAAATGGGAGGCAGTTTGTAATAATCCTGCTCTGATCTCTGGAAATGTGACACTGAAGCAACAGTTGCATCTTAAAGCACCTTTATTTTGTGTCACATTAGTGTTAAATGGTTGTTGCCTGTCTGGGCACCAACACAGTCCAATCTTCCAGGGTTTTCAGGTCCTGAGTAGATTTTTTCAAGGTTTGACTCTTTCATAGAATCATAGAATGGCCTGGCTGAGAAGAGACTTTAAATCTCATCTCATTCCAGCCCTCTGCCATGGGCAGGGACACCTTTCACTATCCCAGGTTGCTCCAAGCCCTGTCCTCCAGGGATGGGGCATCCATGGAACTCCTCTTTGATAACACAGCTGTTCAGTTCCCTGAGTTGCTGGTAAGATTATGTCATCTGGCTGCCATCCTTCTCGTCCCTGGTTAGTGTCCCTGGAACCACCTCAAGTTGAAAAGAAAACCAAAATTAACAGCCCTTGTGTTTTATGGTTGCCTCAGTGGAAACTTATCTGCTCCAGCACAGAGCTGACATTGTCCCTCTGCTCTCTTCCAGATATTTGCTGTTCTATCACAAACAGTTCCTGGAGTATGAATAGCCTTACCCAGCAGCTTGTCAGATATAAACAAGGAAGAAACAGCGCAAGCCTTCTGAATCGACACACAAACCTACCTGAAATGAAAAGACCCATTACAAACCAACTCGCACTGAGCTGTAACAGGACCTACTTGACACTGACTCACAGCCTGGAGAGTGAGAAATGAACAATGTCCGACGTGTGTGCGGTCCCACAAGGACAGAAAGGGGGAAAAGAGGCTGCAGTCAGTCACTTAACAGAGGAAATATAACATGAAAGGAATGCTCTGGGTGGGGGAAATGGGAGCAGAGGAGTCCGGGCACTGGTACATCTCCTGTGTTCCTCCAAAATGTGTGTGGGAAGGCAAAGGGTTCTACCCTCATCTCCATAAAGCATCTTCTCCATTTGGTGCTTCAGCTCCAACGACCAATCATATAACAGTTAAAATTAAAAATCCAAACCCATTTTTTTATGCATATGGGTCTGAAAGCAGTAGAGTGGAGGAGGAGGGGATGAGACAACTAAAGGACTTTGCAAGTATCTTTTTATTTGTGAATTTTAGTTATTAAATAAATACAGTATGAAACTATTAGGCTCTTTTGATTCCAACAACCGTAAAAGAAATCCTGGATTGTGGAACTGAAGCTGCAGTACTCAGACAGGTTTTCAAGCGTGCCTGCTTGCACAGGTAATGTTCAATGCCATCGGACTGCTCATCGAAAGCATCAGCACAGATTCTGTTGTTTGAGCCCTTTTTGTTTTGTTTTCTATAAATAGCTATTTTCTTAATTTTTTTCCTTTTATTCCCTTTTTTCACAAGAATGAAATTCATAAATGCAACCATCAGTAAAAATGAATGAATTGGCGTGTTTATACTGTAAGAGTGGTCTTGGTTCTTTTTGGTTTGTTTTTTTTTTTTTTTTTAATCTTGTGAATAAGTTTGAATTTCTCAAAAGCGCTTGTTTTGTTGTTGCTGTTTTGGTTTGTTTTTTTTCCTCTGCTGCCTTCCAAAGGTGGATTTATATATATCTGACACTTGAGAGAACCTCAGTCGTGAAAAATGTACCATCTGTTGGGAACGGTCGCTGCTGGGGCAGCTTTGAGCGATGGATCTGCTGCTATTGAGCCCTTCTGCAGTGCTCTAAGTAAACAACACATTTTCCTGGTATGTGCTAGGCTGGTATTGGTTCCTTGTATCCTCCCACATGGATTAACTCTTCACGTGCTCTTCTCCTCTTGCAGAGGCACAGCCTGTGTGTTGGTGTTCTCAGCTTGCAGCTCTGGGGCCTTTCCTCCCCCTCCATCACTGTGTCAAGGTACCAGCAGGAGCTGCTCGTGCTGGATCTCACTCTCAGGAGCTTGGGCTGGGGGTTGGAATAGCAGCCTGGGAGAGAAAGCCTTCAGAACAGAGCTGGAAGAGCAAAAATAGCTTCATCTCCCTTGTGGAGAGGGCGAAGTGTCAGTTGGGCACTGTGTAAATTGGTGTCAGACCAAAAGTCACAGAATGGTTTGGGTTGGACTTTCAGGATCATCTAATTGCACCCCCTGCCATGGGCAGGGACACCTTCCTCTATCCCAGGTTGCTCCAAGCCCCGTCCAACTTCCCCTTGGATACTTCAGGGATGGGGCAGCCACAGCTTCTCTGATCTGTAACCTCTGCACAAACCCCCAGCCAGCCATTCCTTGGCTTTGCCAGTGTGGAAAAGCAGGGAGGGATCTAATCCTTTAGGAAAGAGGTACAGGTTTCTGACCTACCTGAGACACAGTCTGAAAAACAGAAAAATAGGAAAATAAGGGAATTGAGTATGATTGGTTTTTAAATGAGCATCTTAAAAGAGCACCTGAACAGAAAGACGGTGGAATTCTTGATTTGCACACAGACTGGAAGAGTCCGAGGAGCTTTTGTACATCAAGAGGTTGCTGTGACAGGGCAGGGAGGAAGAAAGGACAAGTTGAAGCACCTTGAATCAGGCCCAGGAGGTTGGGTGTGGTGTGGGGGTGCCCCGGTGCTGCCGAGGCCATCGCGTTCCACGTCGCGCTGGGGTAATTTCCATTTGTACTTGGTGCCTCCCGGTTTAACCTGAGCATTCCTGCCTGCAGTGAAGCACGGCTGGGGACCTGCGGCCGCCTGGCGCTCCCGCAGGAGAGGAGAGGGGCCCCTCCTTCCCCCCGAGCCGAGCACGGGACCGTGCGGATGCCGTGCGACGCTTGCTGCTACCTCTTAATAATGCAGCAGGCTTGCGGAGGGAGGCAGCTCCCAGCCTCTCGCCATTCCCAGGGCTGCTGCATTGGCATTCCCGCTTGGATGAGGAGTGCCACCGCGCGGCAGGCGGCCGGCGAGCGTGAGGATGACTCCGGCGGTGCCTTCGCTTTGTGGCGCCGAGGTCTGAGCCTTTGGCTGCCCTTCTAATGAATTCTGTTTTCCACAGCACACGCTCAGCCGGCGGAGCTGCTGCAGCCGGCTTTGTTAAGCCTTCAGGAACAAATTGTTTAGAGACGAGGCAGCCGTATAAATCACCCTTAATTTTTCCTCCCCGCCCATCTGGTGGAGAGGGCTCTGCTCTGTGCGGCTGCACCGGCGCAGATGGTTCTCGGGGGGAGCTTTCAGGGCTCTCTTTCTGGTTTCAAAAGCAGAATTCCTGGGGTATTAAAAACTCTATTATTCTTTTCTTCCCCCCCCCCCCTCTCCCGCTTGCCATCCCACCCCTCCCGCGTCCCTGCCCGAATCACACCAGGTTCTATTTCCAGCACTAGTAAATCCATGCCGGTTCTGAGAGGAGAGGACAGCATTTTCCCTCTTCCAATAAAAATGGAAGAGCAGCTGCTGGCGTACGAGCAGCGCTACCCCTTACGCTGCTTGTTCTTAAACGCAGCCTTCTCTCCCCCTCCATCTCTTCAGCAGCAGCCAGGCAGCTCAGGCACTGAATAATTCCCGGCAGAACCAGGAGGTTTCTCCGTGGAACTCCCTCGACATCGCCTGTAGGAAAACGCCGGCCACGGAACACCCGAAGGGCGGGTGAAGCGAAGCCTCCCTGATGTGCTGACAGCCAGCAGTGACAGGCTGCCTCCTCCACCGGTGACAGCTCCTCATCCCAGGGAGCAGTTTGGGCTTGACTTGTTTATTTTGAGGTACATTTTCTATCAGCACAGCTGGATCTGTTGGGAGGAGGCATTTGCAGAAATGACTGGAAACAAAGACTGGTGGGGCGATGTAGGGTCACAGTGGGGTGTGTTCTGTTACCTGCCAGCAGTGAACACGGCTCTACAGGGGACACAAAAATAGCCAGAAAGTGGTTTTAGCTACATTTTCATGTCACTTAGCCCCTCGAGTAGAGATAAAGCTTTGCCTGATGCTGGTGCCTGATGCAAAAAGCAGAAATATGAGAATTGGTTAAACCTTGGGTGTGGGCTCTTGCTCAGAATCAGTGCCCTTAATTCCACATGGTTTGATTCGTCCCATCTGGAATTGCTTGTGTCCTGTACATACAGTGTTCCTCTGATATTGGCTGGCCAGTGGCTGTAAAATGTGATACCAAATCCATTGATTCCTCTTGGTCCTCCAGCTAAGGGTGTTTGTTATTTTCCTGCTGATTTGTTCGACTTGCTCTGTGTTACCTTTTCTCTGCCACTAACTGTAGTTACATTCCCACAATGAGGGGAGGGTGAGGAATGCTTCCCTCTTGTGTATTGGGCCTGGAGGGAAGGATTTGGCTTCTGATGAGTGCTTTCCCCAATTTTTGAGACACCACGTGGTGACAGGAGGAACAGCCCTGTCCCAACCCTGGCTTTGCCTAGGTGTGAGAAGGTGAGTGCTCCTGGGCCAGCTGGGGCACACGGTGGTGCCACACGGGGTGAGCTCCTGCTCTCACTGGCACAGACACGGCCCTAAAGTCCTTCTTATTTGAATAATTGATGCCTCTTGATCCTCCAGAGATGCCCTAATTGCAAAACTGGTGGCACGTGTTCAGTTAATTCTGTCCTGTTCTTAAATAAGGTTCTGAATCTCTCTATAAATACCATGGCAGGGGGTTCCTGGAGGTGACACTTGAAGGTCTGTAGGGCACCAGAGCTGGACTGGATCCACGTGTCCCCGGGAGCTCCCTGCTGGAAAGCAGCAGCCTGGTGAGGCACTGGCTGCTGCTGAGGGTTTTCCTGCTCCTGAAGTGCCTGTCCTCGCTGGGAAGCACTTGGGCAGAGGGGGCACAGAGCTGAGGGCATTCCCAGCCCTGGTGCTAGTGGAGGATGTGCTGGTGCTGCCCCAAGGTAAGTGCAGAACCTTTCACCTGGAGCACAGATTCCAGGGCTGGAGCCCCTGACATAAACAGGATGTGGAACTGCAGAGAGAGTCCACAGGGCTGCTCCGAGGGCTGGAGCCCCTCTGCCATGGAGCCAGGCTGGGAGAGCTGGGGGTGTTCACCTGGAGAAGAGGAAGCTCCAGGGAGACCTCAGAGCCCCTTCCAGTGCCTAAAGGGGCTCCAGGAGAGCTGGAGAGGGGCTTTGGATAAGGGCATAGGGTAACAGGACAAGGGGGAATGGCTTCACACTGCCAGAGGGCAGGGTTAGATGGGATATTGGGAAGAAATTCCTCCCTGTGAGGGTGGGGAGGCCCTGGCACAGGTTGCCCAGAGAAGCTGTGGCTGCCCCATCCCTGGAAGTGTCCAAGGCCAGGTTGGACAGGGCTTGGAACAACCTGGGATAGTGGAAGGTGTCCCTGCCCATGGCAGGGGATTGGAATGTGATGATTTTTTGAGATCACTTCCAACCCAAACTATTCTGGGATTCTCCCTGCCGAGTCTGAGCATGTTTCTGGGAAGGGAAACCCAGAGCAGGAAAAGAAGTGGGGCTGACGGTGCTGGGGGGCCCCACCTGAGGGAGATCAGAGCCCCAGTGAGGGTGGGGGACCCGGTGTTGTAGGAAGGCAGAGGAAGCAGGAGATGGAGCAGGAGAGGAGGGTGAGGAGAAGCCAAGGGGCTTTGGAGGTCTGAGCATGAACAGGAGTCTGAGAACAGAGCAGGAGCAGAGCAAGAATGCAAAGGGAGGCTGAAGGATGTAGGAGATGAATGGCAGAGCAAGAGATGGTGGGAGGACAAGAAAGAAGCTGAGCTGGAACAGCAACCGAGAGACTAAGGAAGCTGAGGGAGAGATTAAGCTGTGCCAGGGTGCAGAATAAGGAAGAGCTGAGGCTGAGCAGGGGTGGAGGCCAAAGTGAATTCTGGGGCTGAAAGACTTTTGGAGGTCTAGAGGAATTGGGTTGCCAATGATGCCACAGGATTTGGGGCCATGGTGTTGGAGACTGTGGGAGCTGAGGCTGTGGGGCAGGAGACCACAGGAACTGGTCTCCACAGGAGACCACTGGAAACCACAGGAACCCACAGCAGGAGTCCAGAGGGCATTGGAACAGATTCCACAGGAGGGAGCAGAGGCCATGGAAGATGCTGCTGTGGAGGTGGAGGGGAAGCTGTTGATGTGAGAGGGGAGGCCAAGATAGTCCCCAGGTTTACTGGGATGTAGAGAAGGTTTGGAAGTTGGGAGACCCATCCACTGTGGAAGCTGGAAGAGTGGGAGGTGACCAGAGTGAGAGGCTCAACCTCCCAGATGATGTCTTTTAATGATAAGAAAGTATTTACATTTAAAGAGATATATAATGTAGAAGGGACATAATCTGTTAGAACTCTGCTTGTGTTTTCTCCAGCTGTCTGCTTTCCCAGCACAAATTTGTGCATGTATTGACTTACGTTTATTCTTCCGAGTTTGAAGCTCTAGTCTGAGACAGTGGAAGGGACAGGCTCCTACCAGGAGCAATTCCTTACCAAACAAAAAATTCCTACAGTCTCCTTTAGTGGAAATGAGAACTTCAAGTTACACATTGAAACCCCTATTTTTCTGTGGTAGCTTTCAAAGCCAGGTCAGATAAAAATATACTCTCAAAGCAGCTTTATCTCCAGCTGATTCCTCACTTTTACCAGCTCTTCAGGATAACCCAGGTCAGATATACATAAATCCAGTTTTGTAGAAAGATCGCAGCCTTGGATGAGTTTTCATATTTAAACCCAATTCCATTGAGGATTTTGGTGCCTGTCCCAGCTCCTCGTGTGCAGCATCATGCCCTGTCATGAGACAAAGCCTCGCCATCGCCCTTGGCTGTGCTGGAAGCTGACAGTGGAGCTTCCCACACTGGGTCCTTATAAGTTTCACCAGTGAATCCTTGGATCCAGTTCCATGTTTGAGATGTTTACAGAGCTGCTGCAACTTGTTCTGGTATGTGATGGACTCTCCAAGCAGGGAGAGGTGAGCTCTCCATGGGGACCAGTGGGCACCACAGCCTGTTCCTTTGCAGGGATGCTGGGGGTGGAACCAGGATGAAAAGCCCCCATGAGACATCCCCGATGGCTGGGATGCACTGAGGTCAAGTTGGAGGATGAAGTCAGATGCTGCTACATGGGAAGGGACTTCTTTCACTGGGAGTGCACAAGAACAATGGGAATTTAATTTCCTGAGTGGAAGCAAACAGCTCTGTGCAACCTCCAGTCCTGTCTGTATCCTACAGCCCTTGGCACAGCCGGGGCTGGGTAGAGGCTGTTCCAGTCACTGGCAACAAGAGGGTGAAGCAGCTTTGGTTTGGAGGCAGAGGGAGCATCCCTCCATTGTGATCCCGTGCTGGAACATCCACTGTGGTCACACCATGGGTGTCTTCTCCTGGGAAGGAGAACAGATGATTTTGAAGTGGCCGTCGTCAGGGCTGGGAATGGCCCCAGCGCTTCCCATGCTGCAGATCCCGGTGAAGGAGGGAGCAGCCCTTTCCCCAGCGTGACAGGAGGTGCTGTGGCAGGACTTGGTCTCTTGTACAGCAGAGCTGTGTCCAGGGAAGCAGAAGCCACAGGTTTCCACTGGCTCTGGGATTCTGATGCCGATGAATCCATCACCAACGCTGCCAGCTTCCACCAGCCGATCTGCAAATAAACTGTGCGGCAGCTGAGGGGGTTTAGAGCAGCTTTTACCTGAGGAATGCTCTGAAGTGCTGCACTAGAGCCTGTGAAAAGCTGGTCCTGGAACAGGAGAGGACATCCAGCTCCCAGCATGGATTCGCTGCATCACCTAAAACACCCAGAAAATCTCTCCAAACCTGGTGGCTTCCCTTAAAAATGACCCTTTGATCCCCATGTCCTTCAGCAAAGCAGACAGGAATGGCTTGAGTGACAGTCCTGGGAGTGACTCCAGGTGTGACATTGGTTCATGGGCTCTTCCTCTGTGATTTTTGATATTCATGGCTTTGAGGTGGATGTATGTAAAGAAGGATGTGTGTGATGTGTGTGAAGAAATAGGTAAGTAGGCAATTTTTCTTTGGAAAGGCAGGAGAGAATAAAAGGAGGAAGAATAAAAACACCTTTTCCATGTTGAATTTCTCCACATTATCCTTTCTTCTTTTCTCCTTAACACAAGGACTTGTGAAGCTCCTCTGGCTCCAGAACTAAAACTGGGGTTTTCTGGGACAGGTGTTTATTTTGGAGGAGGATTGGCTTTTTGCCCCTCAGCCTCTGGATGGAGACTGGAGAGGTGCTGGCTATGGAGCCCTGCCCAGCAGCGGGAAGCAAAGAGTGACTGAGGAGGGGGCTATGGTGGAGAATCGAGCACAAGGGTCCAGTCCTGCCCCTCTTCCAGGCTCAGACTGAACCACATCATTGTCTTTGCTTTTCCTCCCTCCCCTGTCAGGAACTGGCTTTGCTTTCTGCCCCTCCAGCAGTGCCTGCCAGTGTGAGCCTGCCCCCCACAAGCTCCCCACCCTCTCCCAGTGCCCCCAGTGCTGCCAGCACCCACCTTTGGCAGGGTCCTCCCTGCAGTGGCAGGTCCCAGCGCTGGCTTGGCAGGAGACCCCCTCTCCCTTCCTGCGCAGGTGAGTCCAGCCCAGGAGCAGGGAGCAGATGAGGGTGCAGAGGCAGAGCCCCAGCAGCAGGTACAGCACCAGCCACGGGTCCTGCTCCGCACATGCCTTCTGCTCCAGCACGGCCGCCGGCCCCGGAGGGGTGGCTGTGGGGCAGGAGAGATGGGGGAGTTCAGACACCTCTGGGGTGGCTTTCTGATAGGGAAAGAGCTGACAGCACCTGTGCCCTCCCCTGGGAAAGAATTTCACAGCAGCTCTGTATCCCCTCTGTTCACCTGCACTTCTCTTTCGTGGTGAGGTAGAGGAGATCCCTTCCCACACCCCATTCACACCCTCCCCTATCTCCAGGGATCGTCTCAACCCCAGTGTAGGACTTGTAGATCTTGAGGATCTACCTGTCCCCTTGTATTCCCCCTCCCCGAGGGCTGGGGGCAGCTCAGCCAGGTGGGATCCACAGCTGCCAATTCTGCTCTGGCTGGGGGAGCTGCCCAACCTGTAAAACACCAGCACACAACAGGGAAAAGCTACTCTAGGATGGAGAAAATGGGAAAGAGATGCCCTGGCTGCTTTTCCCCAGCCCCAGTGAAATGGCAGCCTTCAAAAGTGCAGTCCCCTGGGATGAAGGAGTTGGGTTTGGTGGCCCTTCCCCAACTCACGCTCGCAGGACAGGGCGCATTCCTTGGGGTGCTGCCCACACACCAAGCTGCACTTGATGCAGTTCTTCACAAGATCATCGTAGTAAAATCCGGGTCTCTTGTTGCAATCCATGGCCTCTGCGGGAGGTGAGGGAGATGAACACGGTGTCCTCAGCACATCCCTCCACCACCCCGCGCCCAGATTCATGAGAGGATGAGCCCAGCTCTCTGCTCTGACAGGCACAGGGTGAGACCTGCCCACTGCTGTAGGCATTGACAGCCTCTGCAGGGCTGGCAGGATCCACGGGACTTGGGATGGCGTTTGGCTGGAGAGCTGGGAAAAGGCATCTGCTGGCAGCTGCTCAGGGCGGGGACGTTCTCCGCCAGCCAGAGGCAGCTGTACTCACCTGGGAGCTCCTGGCTGCTGCTCTCAGAGCTGCTGCTGCTGCTGCCCTGGGGCTTGCATGGCTCTTTGCGACGCACCAAAACCTGCCTCAGCAGCAGCTCGGGATGCCAGGAATGGCATCGCCTGTCCTCAACGAGGAGATGTTCCCTTGTGGCTACTGAATGAACCCTGGGACGGCGTTAAGTCACCTCAGCCTGTGACTCATGGCAGGGCACTGGCGCGGGGTTTGCGTGCAAAGTTTCTCTCTCCCCTTTCCTTTTCCCCACCTGTTTTCAGGACATCTCAGTGCCTGTCCCAGGTCGGGGGTTTACCATTACCCACATCCACTGAACGTGGTGGCTCCCCAGCCCTGCCTTTGGAGGGTGGGGTGGCCCCAATAGGGGACGTGAGTGTTGGTGTAGCCTTGTGACCCCAGAAGGGAGCACTGCAGAGGTGCAGGTGCTTGATCCTGGTCTCGCTCCTGAGCTGTTCCCAGCCCCAGCCCATCCATGGGAAGCTGTCAGGAATCCCCCTGTGTTTTTGGCTTGAAGCTCTGCGAAGCTGAGCTGGCTCAGAGCCTGCCCTTGGGCTCATCCTGGGGTCTGATCCTCCCTCCCAGCTTTGCTCCATCCCTGACTCTTCCATCCAGGGACACCCCAGCACTCACCACACACAGCATCACACCTCCTGGCCGGGTGCTGGCTGCACACGAGGCTGCAGGGGATGCACTGGGAAACGAGGGTGTCCCAGTACTCCTGGTCGGTGCAGTTGTTCATGGCATCCTGCCCCACACGTGTCCCATCCATGGCTGCAGAGCAGAGGCACAGGTAGGTACGGGGTGGCCGCCACGGGGCTGCTCTGCAGCCACCTCATCCCTTTCTAGGGCTGGGACCCCTTGCAGGGAGATCCCAGCTGTGCCTCAGCCCCCTCTGATCCCAGGCTTGGGCAAGAGCCCACGGCCAAATCTGCTCTTCAAACTGCTTGTGTGTCCTGTGCCACTCCCAGGGGACACACGGGGAGCCCACCCTGTCTTAGAGGTGCCCAGAGGGTCTGGGCATCCCTGTGCCTCCCAGTGGGAGCACAAGCACTGGGGACCAGTCCTGTCTTTACAGTCTTTTCTGAAAATACCAGAAACACGACCTTGTGTGTCATTCCTGACATCTCTCTTGGGTGTTCTGGTGTCATAGTGAAACCCAAGCTGATGTATAAGACACGTCAAAGCAACAGAAAGAGGGAAATCTCCCCAGGAGACCTTAGGCACCAGTTTAACCAGTGCCAGCTGGAGGTGGACGTGCTCTTGTCCCTGTCATGGGCTGCTTGTCCCATCCTCTGCTGCCCCGGCGCTCCCAGTGCCCGTGTGCACAGGAGCAGTCCTCAGCAGCGCAAAAATCTGCTCGAAAACTTACACTTTGAAGAATTAGCTGGCTAATAAGAGCTCCTATGTTGTGCCACACGTGGTGTCTGCGGCCAGCGCGATGGAGCAGCTGCAGGAAGCTGTAACCCAGCACGAGGGTGGCCGTGGTGGAAACGTGCCCTTTGCTGCCTGAGAGGGCTCCCGGGAGCCACATCCCTCCCCAGATCCGTGCCTGGAGCCGCAGCTGTTTCCTGCACGGGTGGGAGATGCTGGTGCTGACGGGAACCAAGGGTTTAAAACTCCCCGAAGCCGCAGTGCCGGCCTCTGTGTGCCCAAAGGCTGAGCTGCTGCTTTGGCAAAGCCAAACCCTTGATTTTTATCCAGAATATCCCCTGCACTCTGCCAGGATCTCTCCTCTCTCTCCAGGACTTGGGAGTGTGCAGAGATTGGGTACTTTGCACGTCGGCTGTGCCACTGCCCACCCAGCACCTTCCCTGCAGAGGGGCTGAGGATGGGCTGGGTCCTACCTGGGGCAGCACACGTGAAATTCTCCCATTCCCAGGGAAAAATCCTCTCTGCACTGGGATGCTGGCCTGGCACTCCCAGTTGTTCAATTAACATTGCTGTAAAATTAAATAATTACTTTCTGTCGAGCTGACTGGAGATATCCCCAGGGCAAAGCGAGGCTCAGGCCATCGCTCTCCTCAAATGCTCTTGGAAGAAACTTTGTACCCAGAGAAGCCCCCCAGGGGGGCAGGAAGCCCTTGGGGGTTACTGCAAGCCCTGGGGATGGCAGGGAGCTGAGCCATCCTTGACCAGGGTGGGGTTTCCCATGGGATAATTGTATGGGAAGCAGAGATCTGGGGCTGTGTTAAAGCCAAGGCTGCAGCCTAGGGACCTCCTTCCCTGATGCTATGAGGGCACGTCCAAGGAGATGTTTGGCCTCATCTAGGACAGATCCTCCCCTCCTCGGGGAGCCCAAGGTACGTGTGGTACTCCCAGCACAGGGCAGCCAGACTTCCCAGCCGAGGGTTTTCCAGGAGAAACAGGTGAATCTTCCTCTGCCTCTCACCCACCAGGACCAGCACCCCGAATTCCCCCAATGACCCCTCATGCCAAGCTTTAAGTGACCATAGGACAAGGGGGGAGGGCTTTAAGCTGGAGGAGGGTAGATTTAGATTAGTTATCAGGAAAACATCCTTTCCTGTGAGGGTGGTGAGGCCCTGGCACAGGTTGCCCAGAGAAGCTGTGGCTGCCCCATCCTGGGAAGTGTCCAAGGCCAGGTTGGATGAGGCTTGGAGCAACCTGGGATAGTGGAAGGTGTCCCTGCCCATGGCAGGGGGTTGGAACTGGATGAGAATTAAGCTCCCTACCAACCCAAACCATTCTGTAATTCCCTCTCCAGTCCCACAGCACTGACCACCAGCAGCAGGGTGGGAGCCCTGAGCAGACCCTCCACTCCCTGCTGGCACTGGGAGAGTGACCAAGCCCCAAGCCCTGGCACAGACAAGCCCCTCACCCCATCTCCCCCTGCAGCCTCTCCATGGGGTAACTCACGTCTGACTCTCCGTCGGTGTCTACTCGCCCTCGGCTCCTGCCATGGCCCCACGAGCTGCGGCCCCGAGCCCCTGCATGGCTCAGGGGTTTATTATTAGAGAGAGATTTGATTAATGCCTGAGCTGTGCATTTCCTGGGGTTTCCCCTTGACCCTTCTATGCAAATCAGCTGCACACTCAGCACCTTGCATTGGCTCATGGGTCCCTGGGCTGCTGGGGACTGGGTGGGAGGGACACTGCAGGGTGATGTGTCACCGGGGACCAGGGACAGGTGTCTTGGGCAAGGTGGCCACGTTTGAGAGGTCCTTGCTGGAGTGGAGGCTCTGCAGCACCTGCCCTTGCATCACAGGACTGCAGCAGAATCCCAGAACCATAAAGGTTGGACAAGCCCTCTAAGATCATCGAGTCCAACCATTCCCACAGCACTGCCATGTTCACCGCTGAACCACATCCCCAAGTGCCACACCTAAACGCCTTTTAAATCCCTCCAGGGATGGTGATTCCACCACTGCTCTGGGCAGCCTGTGCCAGTGGGATGTTTTCTTCTACAGAGAAAGATGTTTCACTCTGTACTGGAACCAGCTGCCAGGACCAAGCATCACTCAGAGCACCCATCCTTTCCCTGTTCTCAGGATGGTCGGCACAAGCCACTGTCCTGTCTCTTGCTCACAACTCATAGAACATCTCGTGGAGCCCAATAAGGTGCCTTAAACACTGACTTTCTCTGGTGCATCCATGTCTGGGAGGCAGGAGGGCTGTGCTATGTCCTGCGTGGGCAACTGAGTCCCGGCTGGGCTCGGGGCACGAAGCATTAATAACACATTAATAGCACAGTCATAACACAGCTTGTTTTCACAGAGGGAAAGAGCCACCTCTGAGCTGCTGGCAGCTTCCAGAGGTTTCTCCCTGTTTCCTGCAGAGATGCTGGGCATGGCTGTGGCCGTGGTGCCAGGAAGAGGCACAAGGTGCTGGGAGCATGGCAGAACAGTGACTCAGCTCAGTCCAGAGGGACCTTTCTGCAGAAACAGCTGAAGGAGGAAGGAAGCAGCAATACCTGATACTAAAAACATCAGTGGAGCAGCGTCAAGGGTTTTTCTGTTTGGTTCAAAAACTCCTATTTCATACTTGCCATGTGGAGCTGGAATGGAGAGGCCAAAGGATGTTTTGTTACTGTGTCCATTGCAGGGATATCGGAGGCTGATCCTGCTCGTGGGGAGCAGAGCCCAAAAGCAGAGGAACCCAGAATCTTGTGATTGGATGTGGCCCATCACATCCCAGATCCTGAAGGAGAGTGGGAAGCAGCACTGGTACCATCCAATGGACCACAGGGCTCGGTTCAAAGACCAGGAGAGGAGGCACCATGGCCACAGGGACACTGCAACTGCAGCACTGTGCCACATGTCGTGTATCTGGTACAAAGGATGGGATCATTGCTATGCTTGAGGCTCCCACTGGGAAGGAAATCATGATTTTGGCATTGCCAGAGCTCTTGAGTGTGGCAGAGTGGAGCGATGGCCCTGGAGAGATGGCCCCAGCCCTCTGGCTCTTGGGGTTTTGCAGGGGAAACTCACCTCTGTAAATAGCACCAGAGACTTGCAGTTTCCACCCTGGTGAACCCTCAAGAGGGAAGTGAGAAGCACTTGGGGGTGGTTTGTCCCTCCTCGCTGAGCAGGGATCAGGCAGTGTGGTTTCGGCTGTAAAATTCTGGGGCTGTGGGGATTGGAGCCCCATTTCCTTGGCCCTGTGGCCTCACCCTCTGTGCCCCAAACCTCATCACCCGTCTGACAGCTTCCAAGGATGCTCTGTGCCTCTCCAGCACCTCCAGACATGGTCCCCCATGAGCTCCTGTCTCACAGCCAAGGCAGTGGCTGCCACCCTGCCCTGCCTGGGGTTGTTCCTGTGTTTTCAGCAGCTGCCACCAGCCCCCTGTTCTGGATTTCTGGATCAAACCCTTCCTTTGCTGTGTTCACTGGTTCCCCAGAGCATCAACCAGCAGCTCCCCGCGCATCCTCCCAGTGCAATCCATCCCTCTGCATGGCTTTGCATCCATCTGCATCCCCCCCATATCGTTTTGCATCCTTCAGTGCCCATCTGCACCTGGCTCCAGAGGTGCTGTGCTCTATTTGGGGTGACAGAGCCCAGCTTTGTCCTGACAATAAAATCTATTTTTCTGCTGGACTCTTGCCCCAGTGGCCTTGCTGCAAGGAGAGCTGCAGGTAACAGGCAGACAGGGTGGATAATGTTTGGCTCTGAAAACCTTTAGGGGGTGCTTTGCCTTCCCCTTGAGCGGCTTTGCTGGGATATTTTCCTCCCCTCAGCCCATCTGCTTTGTGCAGTCCCTGAGCCTTGGCTGGGACATTTGCTCACACACATGTTCCCTTTAGGACCTGAGGAAAGGGGCCGTGGTGGTGATGTCTTTTCTTGGTCTTAAAATTAAGAATCAAACACGGTTAGAAGGGAAAAGGGGATTTTACTTTGGTATTCATTTTAAGGATCTTCAGGTGCACTACGTCTAGGTTGAATGTACTGAAATGCACACTGCAATGTCCCCGCAATGCACACCCCCAAAAGACCTGGTATAACATTACAGGTCTTACTAATTAGCATACCTATCCAAAATTCCCCAATGAGAGGCTTGAATGAGCCCCCCTCCCCAAGGAACTTTCCCCTGGATCGTTCTATCTTAGTTTACAGAATGTGTTCTGGAGAGGACCTTGGGGTCTGGGGCACACTGATCTTTGGCTACGAAGCTTCTAAAATGCTTAGTCTCCTAACTTAACAAACAAGTCCAAGAATGTAGGCAAAAAGCACTAAGAATACAGAAGTTGTAAAAAGGTATAACAGGATATAAAAGAAGGTATAAAAGAAAAAGGCAAAAAATCTTCATGGCGTCAGTGGGAGGAAGGGGCAGGGGAGCCCTTTTGGGTCGAAGCTGCCAACTGCGGAGCCGGGCTGAGCGCAGACGTCTCCGAGCGCGGCTGCCGAGGGCTCATTTGTGCCACCCCAATTCCCTGCGGAGGCGCTGGGGCCAGGACGTGCCTGTCCCCTGCCTGGGCGTCCCCCTGGCCAACCACAGAGTCACCGCAAGGCTGAACCCCCGGGCTTTGGCCGCGCAGCGCCCACCGCCGCCGCCGCCTGCCTTCGGGTGCGCGGCCCTGGGGACCCTGCGGGGCTGCAGAGCCGAGGCCACGCCGGGGCGATCCCACCCGTGAAGAACCATCCCCGTGCGCCTGTGGCCGCGTCCCCATCCGCCCGGGCTGTCCCCCCTCGGGCCCGGCTGTGTGGATGTGTCCCCAGGAGATGGCACCCTCGGCCAGCCCAGCCCGGCTCCCGCTGGGTCCCGCAGCCCGAAAATCCTCCAAACCGGCCACTCCGGCCCTGTTTTCGCCACACGGGCCACGGGGTGGGGGGTAACAACATGTGGAATGGTTCGGGTTGAAGGGACCTTAAAGCTCATCCAGTTCCACCCCGGGACAGGGGCAGGGACACCTTCCACTATCCCAGGTTGCTCCAAGCCCCGTCCAGCCTGGCCTGGGACACTTCCATGTGGGGATCCAGCCCCCCAGGCTGGCTCCTGCCCCTCCCTGGCACCTCCGTTTGCGGCAGCCCCCAGAGCCCGGTGGGTTCAGGGCTCCCCGTACACCCCGCACTGCTCCATTCCTCCCTTTGCTCCTCATCCTGTCACCATCTTGTCACCCGGGGCTGCAGTGGGGCATCATCCATGGATGCCCAGCACGCACCGGTGTCTGGGCACTGTGACAGCCCCTGTGCCGAGGGTCTGTCCCTCACAGAGGCTGTGCCAGGGCTGTGGGTGAGCCCTGAGTGGTCCAGGCATCATCAGGGTGATGCTGCAACAGCCTCCTTGCCGAAACGCGGCACAGATCAGGAAAAGGGAAGCTTTTTACCAAAACCCAGGCTGTGCTCAGGGCTGGCTCCCCAAACCCAGCAGCCAGCTGGAGACCGAGGACGGCCGGATGGGAAAAGACCTGGGTTGGCTGCGGTCTGGCATGGAAATGAGCAAGAAGCCCTAGAAATGCATAGGGAAGGAGCAGGGAAAGGAGGGTTCAGTGCCAGGGCTGTGAGCTGAGGTGTAAAGCGTGGGCGGCAGATAAGGGAGATGAGTCAAAGAACAATCTTTGCCCAGAACAGCTGATCTGATTACGTGGAGTTTTGACCTGGTGGGAACAACTCCTTGTCCTCATCGCTGAATTCTCTCAGGAGAGGCGTTTTCCTGGCAGGACCCTCATGGGAAGGGCTTTGCAGCCTGCCCAGGAGCTCTGCTGTTAATTTTTAACACTAAAACCCTGGGGAATTCCAGAGGACTAGAGGTTGGCCAGTGGGAGTCAATTTAATATTTAAAAGGGATAAAAGGGCTGATCCTGGGAATTACAGGCCAGGTGAGGCTGATCGCCATCCCTGCACAAATTATGGGCTGGGTAATTGAGGATACTGTCAGCCAAAAATTAGAAGCTAAAAATATAATTAAGGTCGTTAGCTTGGTTTCATGGATGGCAGCTCCTGTCAAGTGAGTCGGCTTTGGTTTTTGGCATGACTCTGGGCTGGCTGATAAAGCTAATTGTGCTGCTGCATTATAATGGGTTTCTCCAAAGTATTTAATTTAGGGCCATGTGACAATTTCATTTGTAAAACTTGCATTATATGGAGTCAGCAGAGCAGACATCCGACGGCTGCGCTGGCAGCTCCGGGGCGGTGGCCAAGGGGGCGAGTGATGGAGGAGGCTGAGAGCCCTGGCTTTTGCACAGGGTGACGTTTTTAGGCAGGGATGCTGAGGAGAGACGGGGTTGGCAGGGCAGGCAGCCTCACAGGGGGATCCCCTCTGCCCTGCCAGCAGCCAAAATGTGGGAAATACAGGTGGGGACGAAAGATATGGATTTTCCTGCGAAAGCAGAGTGAGATCCCATTGCAGCAGCAGCCATGGGACTCAGCTACTGATAACCCATCCAGCAGTGTAATTAATCAATTTTAGGAGAAAGGTATGAACTTGCAGACATTTGGCATCTCTGGACAAGAGGAAGGCTCTGCTTGGTGGGACAGGATTTATTGTGGCTTCTGGGACAAGCTAAAGCCTCTGCATGCGTGTGCAGCCTGCTCTGGACCATCCTTGTGGGCTTTTCCAGCCCCATGGAAGCTGCAGCCTCCTCTTTGGGCTGCATCAGCTGCAGCTAAGTGCTGTGGATTTCATCCAGGGGATAATTTGGGTCCTTTTATTTCTCCCAGTGGGAAAAATGGGTTTGGATGGAGTTTGGAGCAACCTGGTCTAGTGGAAGGTGTCCCTGCCCATGACAGGGGGTGGAACAAGATGGTCTTTAAGGTCTCTTGCAACTTAAACCACTCTCTGATTCTGTGAAAAATTGGCACAGGCAGGGCAGGGCACAGAGACAGTTCCCAGAGCAGCCTAGGAGCCTTTCTCTCCATCCAGGAGGGTGTTTTTCACCCAATATGGATTTCCAGCCTGGGGGTCTCACCCCTGTAAGACACATGGTGGCATGAGGGGCATCCAAGCCTCCCTCAGTCAGTGTTTCCCCAGCCAGATGTTCCCCAGGCAGGGCTGTGGGGGGCTCTGGATCCCTTCACAGCCAGGGACTGCATCCAGCATCCCACACTGGGACTGCACTTGGAGCAGGGCACAAGGAGGGGAACCCTCGCAGGCGCCACTCAGTCCGAGCCTGGATCCAGTGTGGATCCCAGGGCTTGCCATGACTCCTGCCCTCTCCCCTGGGCATCCATCTGTCTGGCTCCACGGTAATGACGGCGAGCTGGCGGCACAGAGGGATTAAATGACTTGCCCAAGGTCCCGTGGGGAGTGATGGCCACCCGGGAGGAGCACCCGGCTGTCCTGCTCCTGCCCCGGCAGCGCCCGGCCCTGTGGAAAAATGTGCTGCATCAGAGCCGGAAAAACATGGCACAGCCACACGGAGCACGTCACATCCCGGTGACATCCTGGCGGGCAGAGCTGATGGATGGTCCTGGCGGGATCTCCACACCATGACAGAAGCAGGTGCTGCTCTCCTCTCACCAGTGGGGTTTGGTGCCACCGAACCCTTTCCCAGAGCTGGAGGGTTTTGCCGATGCCCTCCCCAGGCTGGGCCGGCACAGCCCAAGCCAGTGACTAACACCTCCTGGTTTGCAGCTTGTTTACCTGGCGCTGGGGCTTCTTTGGAAGGCTGACTCACCACAGCACCTTCCCCCTCTGCCACAGCAGCTCCCTGACAAAAACTTTCCATTTTCCCATTGTTTTAATTACCCTCATTTGAGAAAACTGCTCCAGCAAAGACTGGCTCTGGGTTGAAGAGACGTGTGTTACACATGGCAGCCCCAACTGGTCATTCCCACAGCGGTGGCAATGGCAGGATGATGGGGTGGGACGTCCACCCCCGTGGCACACCTTGGGGACCTCGGTGCTATGGCTGTGCCAGGATCTGGAGCATGCAGGGAATGTCATGGGCAGTGAGCTTCCAGCAGCCACCGAACGTGGCACACGGACAGCCGGCAGCACGCAAACGCCGGCTCCATGCGGCTGAATGCGGCCCGACAGGTTTGTGGAGAAGCCTGTCCCGTTCAGCTGGATTTTTGGAGAGGCTGGAGCCAGCCCCGGCACCAGCCGCTTCCCGCGAGCTGCTGCCGGCTCCGGCAGAGCCGTGTGCGGCGCCAGGTCGTGGCCCCGAGCCCACGGGGCAGGCACAGCCTGCGGATGGGACACGCAGGGCCTGCTCCCTGCTCCGTGCTCTGTGCCAACACCGTGGCCTTTTTTGGGGGAATGGTGCCCCATGAACTAGGGAAAGAGCAGCCCCTTCTCTCCTGGAGGGATCCTCTAGTCTGTGGGGTCCATGACCTGAGGAAGTGGAGAAGGGACCATGAGGACAACACTCAGAGGTGTCCATGGAACTGCAGAGGGGCTTTTTGATGAAAAAAAATGCTGGGCATCTGTAGGAACTGTGGGGTGCAGTGCACACCAGGTCCTCAGCAAGCAGTGTGGCAGGGAGTAGTCCAACACTGGGGATGGAAGCAGGGAGGAAGGAAAGGGAATCAGGGAAGGACAAGAGCTGGTTGAAAAAATCATCCACCCTTCTCCAAGGAGCAGGATTTCTGCAGTCGTGTGCCAGGTGAACCCTGGACCTGCGGCGAGGGCGGCAGGGTCTGTAAATTCCAGAAGGAAAATCGTCTCTTCCTGGGGTAGGGTCATGCTGCATTTATAGGATCAAGGAAAAGGTGGGAAATACCAAAATGGTGATGAGTGGGGGTCTGGTGGCTGCTCTCAGCCTGGGAGCATCATGTGGGCTCAGGGCCGGGTGAGGATGTACTGGGGTCACTGGTGCCCAATCCATGGCACACGGTGTGCGCTGTGAGTGGCCCTGGCGGGAGGGAGAGAGATGATTAAAGCTGCCTTTGATGAAGCAAAAATTAATAAACAAGCAGGCAATTGTGCTGGGCTTTATTTACTTGGGATGACAGCGTGGAGCCGGCGTGGCGGGGCTGCTGAGGCCGGGTCCCACATCAAACAGTGGGACAGCGCCGGGCACAAGGGGACCACGCCGTCGCCTCCTCTCTGACGGGTTTTTCCTGGTCCCAGAAATCCAGGAAGGTCCATGCGTCTGTTCCTCATAGCAGAGCCCCATCCCACGCCGGCAGGGAACACTGGAATGAGCAGGAGATGCTCTGTGCTGTGGTGATATCTGACTGTGGTAGGATGTGCCAGTCCTGGGTGCATTTTGGAGGTGCTACTTGGCACCTTGCCCTGCCCCCCTGCTCCAAGGTCAGCATTCCCACCTCTCTCCTGACCCAGTGATGCTCCACAGGCACTGAGGTCCCTTCCCTGGTGCTTCTGTGCAGAACTGGGGCTCCCAAGGGCACAGCTGGGAGGCCAAACCCATGGCCTCACACCGGGTCCTTATCAGCTGGTCAGGAATATTTACCTGCCGGTTTCCACCGGATAAAAATTTGCTGGACAAACAGGAGTCCCCAGCTGGCCCCAGGGCGGTGGCACAGCAGGGACATGGCTGAGGTGGGACATGCACCCCTGTCCCTGCTTTGTCCCCACTCGGTCCCACGCGCTGCAGGTCACCGAGGTGCGACAGGAGTGTGAGGGACATTGTCCCCACCAAATCTGTGTGTCCAGGGGTTGGTGACCCCCGAGCCAAGCTGTGCCAAGCTAAGCCGAGCCCAGCTTGTCTGTGCCAGGCTGAGCCAAGTCAGGTTGAACTGACTTGGGCTGAAGGAAGCTGGGCTGGGCTGAGCAAAGCCGAGCTGAGCCAAAACACGCCAAGTTGCGGTGGGCTGAGCTGAGCCAATCTGTGCCAAGCTGGGCTGAGCCAAACCGGGCCGAGCCAGGCTGAACCGAGCCGAGCCGAGCCGAGCCGAACCGAGCCGAGCCGAGCCGAGCCCGGCCGAGCCGAACCGAACCGAGCCGAGCCGAGCCGAGCCGAGCCGAGCCGAGCCGAGCCGAGCCGAGCCGAGCCGAGCCGAGCCCAGCCGAACCGAGCCGATCCGGGCCGATCCCGCCCCAGCTGTCAGCGCACCGCCCCTCCCCCGCGGCCGAGGCGGCCCCGCCGCGCCCGCCCCTTTCCTTGCTCCCCATTGGTCAGCGCGGCCACTCGGTCGCGGCGGAGGCGCGTTCCCATTGGCGGGCGGGCCCGTCCGTCCGCGCCGCGGCCTCGCCCCTTTTCCGCCTGGCTGCGCGGCGTTGGGAAGTTTGCGGGCGGCGCAGTCGGGAGCGGCTCCCGCAGCGTCCGCACGCCCGGCCCGCCCTGCGCCGGTCCCCGGTCCCGCACCGCACCGACCCCCGCGCCGCCCCTCACCGTCCGGCCCGGCCCCGCAGGGCGCGGGCAGCGCCGCCCCTCCGCGCTCCGCCGCCGCCCGGCCGGCCATGCGCGCCCGCTGAGCCGCAGTGGAGGCGGCCGCCCTGCGTTTCGCTTCCTCTTTTGATTTTTCCTGCTGTACTCGTTGGGGTTCTGTGTTGGTTTTTGCGTTCGCGTGACGCCCCCCGCGGGCGCGGGGCGGCGGCGATGGGCGCGGCGGCGGGCGGGCGCTCCGCGGGGCGCTGAGCGGGCGCGCAGCGGGCGCGGGCCGCGCCATGGCAGCCAAGGACAATCCCTGCAGGAAGTTCCAGGCCAACATCTTCAACAAGAGCAAGTGCCAGAACTGCTTCAAGCCCCGCGAGTCCCACCTGCTCAACGACGAGGATCTCAACCAGGTGGGATCTTACCCCAAAACCCGCTGTTTTCCCCCCAAAATCCGCTCCGGGGTCCCGCCCCCTGCCCGCCCCCAGGGTGCCCTGGGTCTCCGTGGGGTGTTCGCTGGCCCCGTGGGTAGCCTGGGGTCGCACAGGTATCTTGGGAGTCCCCTGCGTAGCTTAGGGTCCCGTGAGTGTCCCCATGGATAGCTCAGGGTCCGATGGGTAGTGTAGGGTCCCATGGATGTCCTGGGGTCCCACGGGTAGAACAGGTTGCCATGGGTGCCTGCTGTCCCCATGGTTCGCACATGGGATCCCCAGGAGTCCCACGGAGTGCGTGCTGGACACAGATATTGTAGGGTCCTGTGGGTGCCTGCTGCTCCCACAGGTACCGTGGGCTGTCAGGGATGCTGTGGGGTCCCATGGATAGTACAGGGACCTATAGGTATCCCTGTTTTCCATAGGGTGTTTTGGAGCTCCAAGGATGCTCCCTGGTCCCATAGGGTATCTAGGGGCCTCATGGGGTGTTGGCTGATCCTACAAATAACACAGGGACCCACAGGTATCCATGGATCCTATGGGGTGTTCAGGAGCCTCATGCATGCACTCTGGTCCCATAGAGTGTCCAGGAGTCCCATGGGGTGCCTGCTGACCCCATGGGTGATGTGTGGTCCCATGAGGTGCCTACTGACCCTATGGATAGCACAGGGATCCACATATATTTGTGGATCCTATGGGGTGTTCAGGAGCCCCATGGTTGCTCTCTGGTGCCATAGAGTATCCAGTGATTCCAGCGGGTGCCTGCTGGTCCCGTGCATAGTGTGTGGTCCCTTGGGGTGCCTGCTGACCCCACGGACAGCACAGGGAATCACAGGTATTTGTGAAGCTCGTGGGATGTCCAGGAGCGCATTGGGTGCTCTCTGGTCCCACAGGGTGTCCAGCGATCCCATGGGATGCCTGCTGGCCCCACCGATTTCCAGGTGTCTCACGGAGCACCCACAGTGCCCACTGGTCCCTTAGGCCATGGCTCACCCCACTGCCACCTCCCCTGAGGCCTCACCCCCTGAGGCCGTGTGGGGCCCCGCACCAGCACTTGGGGTGATCCTGTCCCCTCTTGGGGTGATCCGGTCCCCTCTTGGGGTGCACGGCAGCAGGTGGGAGATACCCTGTGAGCTCCATCAGACGATCCTGAAAGTCTTGGAAAAAACTCGGTTGAAAACAAAACGTCCCCTTCTGGACGTGCCGGACATGACCCCCCTGCCTTACAGCCCCCCGCTTTTCCGGGGACATGGGAAGGGGACCCCAGTCCCTTTCTGGAGAGGGTTCAGCGCTGGGGAGCTGCCAGGGCTGCGCCTTCCTCCTCTTCCCCCTCTTCCTCCCAGGCCTGAGGCAGGCCCAAGGCTGGCTCTCCTATGGCAGGGGGTGTTTGGGGCATGGGGGGCGTTTTTGGGGTGCGGGAGCCCGTCCGTGGTATTTGGGTGAGGGGAACAGGGCCGCCCTTCCTCCTCCCACACCTTTCTGGGACAGGGCTGCCATCCCCGCTCCCGATCCTATTATGGCAATGAGATCAGACATATTGCTGCGCTCGCTGGGGGGGCGGCGGGGGGGGGGCATCATGAAATCTGAGGGCTAATATGGAAAAAATGTAACTGGAAAAAATGCCGTGGTGTGTGCGGGAAAGGGGCGGGCGGCGCGGAGCGTCGCGGCCGTGCCCAGACAAAGGAGCCGTCCCGGAGGGGGCTCGGGAAGAGCCCCCCGCTCCCGGCTGGCCCCTTCCCGCTGCCCGGGGGTTGCGCTGCCTCCTGGTACAAAGCTTATTTGCTTTTGTTGGGGGGCTCAAAGCATGGTATGCAGCCCGCCATAGTGCCTGCCTGCCCTGCCACGGGGGCCACCCACCTCCCTGGGGACCCAGGGACGTGTTTCGGGCAGCCCCTCGTTGGCTTTGTTCCCGTCGGGGTGGTGGGTGGCCCTGGGGGGCTGCCCCTGCGTCCGGTTCCCATGGGGTCGGGGTCAGCCCCGTGGCCGGATCCAGGCCCTGCGCGGGGGGCTCCGGTTGGGAAAACGGCGCAATCCTGCTCGGCTTCTCCCTTGCAGCTGGGGTGAAGTAATCCCGCTTCCCAGATAAGATGGTGGCTGTGGTAGCGTATGATGCACGCACGCACCTCCCGCCCTGCCCGCAGCTCCCTGTGCCTAGGAGCCCCCCGGCTGCGGCCACCCCGGCGCTTCCCCACCACCCTGCCCGCCTCCCCTCCCAGGCTGTGCCCCGTATCGCAGCCTGGATGGATGTGGGGGTGTGCTCACTCCGAAGCACACCCAGGAATAACGGTTCATTTAACAGCTCTGAATGTTTCTGCCTTTTGAACTCATTCTTTTTAAGCTTGGGTTGGTTTGGGGGGGTCCCACTCCGCAGCGTGGGGGCTCTGTGCCCAGCACGTCCTGCTCACCCCGTTGGACAGGGACGGTGTTGGTGATTACCTAGAGTCAGGCTAGAAAAGTCTTTTGGAGTCATCTGACCTTTGTACTTGGCTTGGAGGAAAGGTGAAGGTACTTCACGCTTACGCACTTGTGTCTCTTTTGGATTTTTATTAGATAAAAATACCTGTGTGGGTGTCAGGAGCTGCCCCCGCTGCTTCCCAGGGTGCTGCAGGGCGCTGGAGCCGCTCAGGGCAGAGACCCAGAGTACGTTTGCAAAGAGTCACAAATATTTAGTGGTAGTAGTGGATTTCCGTCGTACTCGGGAACCGGCTTAGGAATGGGGCTGGGAGGGGGGAAATCCAGCCCCAAACATCAGGATTAATGAGCTGGAGCTCTCTAATAATAATCAGACTTAGCGCTTCCAACTTCAAAGGGCTGTGTGGACGCTAAGTCCCTAATCCTGGGAGCGCTGCCTTCACGAGTTGTTTTTGTGCGTGACTGTGCTGCCGGACAGGGCTCGGTGTGATTTGGGGCAGCTACATGCAGTCCCACCACCTGTTGGAGATGTGACTGTCCCCTCCCAGGGCTGCAGGTGAGAGGTGATGTGCCTTTGCCCCCCCCCCCATCTCTGTTTGACCTTCTGGGGTGCCCACACAGCATGGGAAAAACTGGGTCAGTCAGTGCGGCTGTTCTCCCTTTGGGAAAATCTGTTGCTGTGGGTCGTGGGCTGTCAGATCCCTTGATCCTGTGTGGTGGCAGGATCTGGTTGCTGGCAGACACGATGCTGTTGGTGGCTCTGTCCTGGCTGTGCCACCCACCCATTGTCAGCTCATCTTACGCTGCTCCTTTCCCATCCAGGGAGAAATTCCCTTTTTGTGGGAATTTCCACTTTCCTGGCAAGACGTGCCTATGCTGGCACTGCACAGTCCCCTGTAACCACCTGCAAACCTCATACGGAACTCAGCTTTCCAGAACCTGCCCTGAGAAGATGGATGGTTCCCAGGGACCCCTGCCTTCTGTCTCCAAGAAAAAGTCAGCCTGTACAGTGGGACCCTTACCCCAAGTAGCCACCCAAGGTTCTCGTGGCGTTGCCCCCGTCAGGTCCCTGCTCTCCACGCTGGCTGCTCCGGGCCAGTCCATGTCTGCACACACATGCCTTTGGTCTGTAAGATAAAGCCCCCAACAACGTGGGACAAGCTGGGAATTAACCTAAAAACTTTGCCTGGCCTGAATTGGAAGAAGAGCAGAGTGTAAAGCAGTTGCTTTTAATTTTCTCCATGCATTTGCTCTCTTGGGGCGTGGGGACTGGCACAGATAGAGGAATTTAAGGACGTCTTTCCAGCTACCAGTGTCTTTTTTTTTCCTTTTTTTCTTTTTATTTGAGATCATGGCATAGATGCCCAGAGGACCACCCAGTTAGAAAACAGAGCTCGCAGACTTTTCCCACTGTCTCTTCCCGTGACACCCCTGCTCAGACAGGGGGTGGTTATTTCCATCTCTTCTCCATTGGACATTATCACTTTCCTACTGTTCTGGATGCTGAGCAGCTGGTGGCCAGCAGCTCTGAGGCTGGAGTGTGTCAGCGTTGGGTCGCAGGCTTGGCTTTGCTCTGGGACATTGCATCCAGGGGCTGGGATGCCCTGTGCTGCAGGGGTCTTTTCCTGACTCTTTGCATTGTCCAAAGGGTGATAGGGTGAGGGATCATGTCCCGGCCACACTTTTCCCTCCAGCCCTGCTCTTTTCAGGAGGAAAAGCCCCCATTTTCCTGGAAAGCAGCCCCTGCGCTTGCATTCCCTGCTCCCTGCTGCTTGTATCATGCTGCAAAAATCCGCCTCTACTTGACTGATTATTAGCACTGAACAGGGGGAGATTTCTTTGCAAATGTCAAATTTGCCTCTGTCAGTGGCTGTGGAGGGCAGGGACTTTGGGGCACAGCCAGAAGGGCTGGGGGGGCAGGGTCATGGTGGCTCAGTCCCATGGGCAGCATCCCATCCTTGGAGAGTGACGTGCAGGCAGGGAGGGCAGTGGGCACTCGGAAGCTGTGTTGGATGCTGGGGTTGATTTGGGGTGCACTTGAACCTCTGCCTGGCCCAAGGGAAGGGACGTGGCGGCGCCTTTGGGTGCTGGAGAACCGTCCCGTTTGCACACTGACTTGCTGCTGGGTTTTTGCACGGCGCCGCACCTTATCTGCGCTGGCACCCAACGAAGTGATAAATCCCCTCTACAGCACTGTGGAGAGATGTTGTGGCTTCTCCCAGGCGCTGAGGAAGGCCAGTGGTGGGAAGTGGTTAGATACGCCTGCTCGCTGCCAGGTACACCAGCTTTGGGGCTGCTCAAGGAGGAGCTGGAATTGCAAAGTCCATTCTGTCCCGCTTCATTTTGCTGCTGCTTGACAAATTCCCCATGCATGCCGCAGCCGGCCTCGGCCAGCTCTTGCTCCGACTGCCCCAGGCAATGGCAGCCCTTGGACCCAAGCACAGCCCTGAGATCAGGGGTATTTGCAGAAGGAGGCCGGCTGTTTGCATGAAGGGTGAATTCAACCTTTCCCCTTCCTGTTCCTCTGGTTGCTTGGTCACTCCTACTGCCCACACAGCAAACTGTCCAGGCAGCTCCGTCCTTTGGGGTTTGCCGACGCCTGGGTCAGTGCTAGCGGTGTGCAAGAAGGGCTGTGCCATGCACAGTGCCCAACAGCTGGCCCATGGCATGGTGCTCCTCGTGCCCCAGGTCCAGTTTGTCCAGTCTGGTTTGGCCTTGTACTGCATGTGGAGATGTGTTGGTAGTGAAATCCTGGCTGGGGATTTGCAGCTCTGGCAGTGGCCGACTCATGCCTGCCTTGTGTGAATGTGTTTTGGCAGAAGAGCAGGATATGGATGGAGAGGGGACTCTCCCCATCATCCAGGGTGGCCCTCAGGAGTTGCCCAGGTCTTGTCCTGGAAAAAGCACTGTTTGGGCTGAACCCAGGGGCAGTGAGCAGCCACTTGGATGAGGAACTGGGGGATAGGAGAGTGGTTTTGCTCTGGGAATGGTTGTGGATGCTCAGAGGCAGCACTGCAGCCTCCGCGCTGAGGTTTGGCGTCGCCAGGTGACAGACAGCAGAGGGGAAACGCTGTACAGGCAGGGAAACAGGGATGTAAGCAGCTTAACTGCTGAGGCTGGGCTTCATCCTGGCTCTTGGGATTGCTGCCGGAGCGCAGGTTTGCACAGCCGTGTTTGCAGAGCCTCCTGACAGCCGTGGTCACGGGTCTCCAGTGGGTCTCCATCTGCCATCCCACTGGGAGTGTGCAGAATGTCAAGTGACGCCTGTTTCTCAGTTCCTAGAAGCCATGCTGTGGGCAGGAACGCCTGCTTGGGTATCACATCCCATGCCCTCCCTGAACACCGTGTCACCTTCCCCATTCCTGCTGAGTGACGGCTGCTCCGACTCATCCATCAGCGATGTTCTCTTGGCTCCAAGGTGTGCAAAACTGAGAGCAAAGCAGAGCTGAAACCACCCAGGTTTCCTATTTTGAGGTTGCAACCACAGTGTTTGTGGTGACTTTCTCCTTGAACTGTGCCAGAAAAGGGTCCCTGCCTCTCGGGAGCTCTGAGTGGATCAGGAGACAGGGAATGATGACCTTACTCTCCCCTCTCTCTCGATCTGGGTGACAGCTCGTTGTGTTCCCATGGGTGTGGGGAGCAGCAGGCACTGCTGTCGGAGAGGCTCCTTTGGTGAATATTCGGCTGACCCATAAAGGTGATGAAACAAGTTCCACCATAGATTCAGCCACAGCCTGGGTCAAGCTGGGTACATTGTTCTTTTGTGGGGCTGCTGGAAGCCCTGGCATCACTTCTGTGGTGCACAGGGCTCCCTGCTCCCGGTGCTGGAGGCAGAGCCTAAAGCTCCAATGCAACAATCCATTCTTCTTCCCCTTCCCGCTCAGTTGCCAAGCCTGAACAAAACAAGCCCTGCCTCCACCCGAGACAGGCTGATTACGTCTGCCGGCAGCCTAAACAGATTATCCCTCCCACCACGCGCTTGGAGCCAGGAGTCTCTCCCGGTGATGGATTCGGACTTCCCCCAGAACATGTGGGGGTGGGTGGGCACTGGCTGTGGGTGCATCCCACCCCACCTGGCTGTCCAGCACCCCAGCAGGGATGTGGGTACTCTGCTGTGGGGTTGAGTCTGCACCCTAAGAGGTGGATGTGGATGTTGGTACAGCTCTTCTGTTCCGCCTTGTGCAATGAGCTCCTGCAGCATTGTGGGGCCAGCACAGTGTGGCTCTGCTGGGTCCTGCATGCGTGGCTGGTTTGCATGGGGAGGGAAGAGGTGAAGGTACCACCAAAACCACAGGAGGTGTGAAAGCCTGTCCAACAGGCAGCTGGTTGGTGTCACAGCCCACCTCCAACCCCGTGACCTGGTGCTCCATGCGCTGCCACAATCCTGTGACCCTTCCTGCCCTCCGGAAGTGGGTGCCCTGCGGCCCTGTGTGCAAGGGTTCCTGTGTCACCCTAGGCTTCGGGAAGTGCTGAGTGGCTCTGTGCGTCCTTCAAGCCCAGTTCCCCATCTGCTGGGAATCATGTTCCCAGTGCTGGTGGAGCTGGTTGGGGTGGTTTGTCCATGCCTGGGCAGCATCAGCACAGCAGCCTGACAGCTTTGTGTAAACCCAGCTGGGGCCGCTTCCTTCTCCGCTTCCTCCCACCCGCTGTGCTGCCGGCGCTGGGCTGGAGGCAGCGTCCTCCCCCTGGATGCACTGTAGGCCCATGGGCTGAGGGGATGGAGGCAGTAGCTGGAACAGTGACCTCAGAGGCAGGTGAGGTGCTGCAGGTGCCCCACAGCCCAGCTCCAGTGTCGGATCAAAGGTGGGATGTGATACCTGGACACTCCCAGAGGTGTGACAGGAAGCAGAGTGGTGACGTGGGGGTGTCTCTGCCTGAGTCAGCCTCCAGCAGTCCCACGGGATCGGATGGAACTGGGTGCTGTGGGGCTGCAAACCGGCCTCACCTCCCACGCAGTGGTGGGGTGAGCGTCACCCCACCCCAGCTCCATCAGCAGCCACTCTCCACTCTGCTTTCCACGGCATTTTGTGGCTAACCCTCCAGCCAGGTACCTTCTGGATTAAAGCAAAGCCACCCACCCAGTGCCTGAGCACCCAATGTGACTGCTACCTGTGTAGAAACTACGTGGAACTGCCATTTGGATATCACTGGAGCTGCCAGGAAGCGGATGGGGCCCTGCATCAGAAGGCATCCTGGAAACCCTGGAGTTGCTTTAACACCATCCCTGAATGCGAAGTTGGACAAATCTGCTTGGAAGAGGGAATTTTTGGTCTGAGCTCTTGCTCAGTGCTGGTTGTTGCATTTTCCTCCTTGACGAGCTCTCCAGAGGAAGCCAAGCCAGTGGAAACGACGTGTGATTCCAGCTCCATCCTGGTGCTCCAACACCCTCTTAGACCTGCCTCCCACATCGGGTTTATTTTAAACCTTGCTTCAGCAGGGCTATTCCGATGCAGGTGTGATGAGTTTATTTCAGACACTTCGTGTGCTAATTCATATCCCTTTCATTTAGGCTTGTACCTCTCTGGGCATTTGCTTGGTTTTAGCAGGAGCTTGTTTTGGTTTGTCTTTAAAAAGCGCTGCTGCGTGTTTATTTGTTGATGGGTGGAACCAGGCTGCCCACGCTGCCTGGCTCTAATTCATACCTTTCAGCTATTTTGGTTTCAGTATCTGAAATTGGATGCTTCTGCCAAAACGAGTGTAGCCCACTGGTGGTTTTTTGTGACGCCGCTACAGAAATGACCATGCTCTATGTTAAGGGTGTGTATTTCAGGTGCTCAGTGTTTATTTACAGACAGTTTGAACTAAAATTGGAGTAGCTGAGGGCATAATAATGTCTGCTGGGGGTTGTGAGCCAGGCTGAGATAGGGCAGGACTTCATGCCTGTAATGCTGGGTTAAGGCTGCTCGCTGCTGGCCCTGGTGATGATGTCCCCTGTTGGTTCCATGGTTACTCTGTCCCTGGTGTGGCCCTGGACCTGCCTGCTGCCTGTCACATGGGCTGGGTGCTGTGGGTTGCTCAGAGTGGGTTGGGATAGTGCTCTGGGATGGCTGCAGTGCTGTGGCTTGTGTCAGGGAGAGTTTTTGCTCATAGCGCTTTGCTGGGTTGAGCAGTTGGTCTTGTTCAGGAGCTGTGCTGGGACACAGAGGGGAGAGTTGAGGTATGGAAAAATTGGGGGGTGGAAGAGGGCTGAGCCCTGCAAGCAGCTTGGCTGTCCAGAGGATCACCAGGGTGCTGCCTTGGTGTGATGATGCCAACCGTTGGGATGTCACATTCTGTTGTCACTGTCATCCTCTTGTTCCTGCATGGTGGAGGCCACTCGTAAGACCTTCTCAAGCCCCAGCTGCTCAGCGCTCTCTCATGGGAATTTGGGGACCCCATTTCCTGTTGCAGTGACCCATTGAAGGATTTCTGACGGGTCATCATTAGTCATTTGCAATTCTACTTTTCCCCTGTAAAACACGACAGAAATTTGGGACGTTTGGCCCTTCCCAGGCCATGCAGGTAGTCGTGGCCACATCCCAGCATGGCAGGGAGCAGTGTGATCCCCTGCTCTGGAGTCCTCCCATCGCGTGGGCACGGATGCGTCACGGGCGGCTTTGGGTGGGGTGTGCTGGGGGAGTGGCAGAGCGTGGCTCACCTGCGGGGCGCTGGCAGCGTGGGTGGCACAGAGCCGGGCACGGAGCGGTACCGGGCGGCTGGAGGTGGCATGGGGGCCATGGGCGAGCAGGGCACCAGCATCCAGGTGAGCTGGACAGGGGTGGTGGGGGCTCCGGGCCCTTTGCCAAACCCAGGGAGGGTTGGGGTGTTCATAGGTGCCTTTCTGTGCCCCCACTGTGGTCATGGGAGCAGGTGTAGGGGTGCCCTGGGCCCCCTTGGCTCCCCCAAATTGGATCCTAATCCCAGCGCTTTGTTTTCATCGGTTTAAATCTCATTTAAAGGGGGAAGGAAGGAAGGTCTTCTCAAATCATGTTTTCCCAGCTGCTGGGAGAGCAACACCTTGAGCTGGTATGTCATATTGTGGAGGGGATAAGAGATTTTGTTATTTCTTTTCACTTTATAAACAGTAAAAGGTCTCCTCCAGCGTGTTTCCAGTTTGCTTACTCAGTGCTTCATGCATTTGACAGTTTCTGGTGCATAGGCAGTTTCTTCTATTGTTTGCAGTGATTTTTCCAGAGGGGAAACTTTTTTTTTAACATTACAAAACCACAGAAACTGGCAGGAGGAATCTAGGGGAGGTACTGAACTGGAAACAGTTTTAAACTTTAAGGAACAGAAAAGAATGGAAGCAACAAGATAAACTGAATCAGTTAGAGGGGAGCTGGGAAAGTGTGTCCTTGTCACTTTTTGACTGGGCTGGGATGGACATGCCATCAGTGTTCTGTGGTGGAAAGCAGTGTTCCCAGACCCAGGGTCTCCTGGAGCTGGATCTGCTCTGGGTTTCCTCCCTCCTGGTCTGTCCTGGTATCTGTGGAGCCGCCTTGCTGGTGTGGCAATGCCTTGCCACTCTTGCAGCAGAATTTGGCTGGTGTTGGCTCACCAGCCCTTGCCAGGTGTTGGCTCATCGTTTACAGCTTGACAGGCAGCAGGAGCGGTGCCCACAGGACTTTGTGTGGGAGGACATGCCCAGTGCCCGTCCCCATCCCACCGCTTGCCGTGGCATGGGTCAGCTTCACCCTGGCCACTTCTGCATCCGAGCCAGCGGTGGAAAGAGCATGGATATTTTTTTTCCACTGACATACAGCAGTGCTGCAGGGTTCTTTCCGAGTATTCTTTCCCTTTCTCTTCCCGGCTGGCTGAACGAGCTGTTTTCCCTCCTCCCGGCTCTGACCTTCCTGTGTGCTCGGCCGTGGGCTGCTGGACACCGCTGGTGGGAGGAGTGGGCTGGCAGGGGCTGCCCCTGCAGGAAAGCGGGAGTTGGATGTGTGCGGCACGGGAAGCGGCTGGGAGCTGGAGAACTGCCAGCGCTGGGTAGTTTTTCCTCTCTTAATTAACGAACGGAAAACATCGAGCTCTCCTTTGGAGTGTGTTTTTGCTTTGGAGTAGAGGCACGCTGCCGATGCCGATGGGAAGAGCCGTTGGTGGGGATGGGCTCTGCTGCTCGGCAATACCCGGGAGGTTGGTGCTCTGGGCACGGTGCCATGCAAGAGCAGCTGTGTTTGGAATTTGTGGCTGGGGTTTTGCCTCCTCCTGAGTCCTCGTCTTAGTCCCATAGGCACACAGTGTGTGTCACACCACGGGTTGCCATCAGACACCACGTTTCCTACACTGGGAAGGCTGAGTTTGCCTGCATGCAGGACGCTGAGCTCACGCAACTGCCTCTGTGCTGGGGCTGCTGCAGTTTCCCCTGGTTCTTGACCATCGATTCCCCATGGTGCTGATCCATGTTAAGCCATTTTCCACTGTGCCTGAGTGTTTCTCTGCTGTTTCTTTGCAGGCCAAACCCATTTATGGTGGCTGGCTGCTGCTGGCCCCGGAAGGAACGGACTTTGACAACCCCGTCCACCGCTCCCGGGTAAGTGAAGCTGAGACATCCCCTCCCTGTGACATGGGTGGGGGTGGCAGGAGGAGCAGCAAGGGCCTGTCCCTGCCCATGGGGGTGGCTGTGACCCTGGGAGTGCCACAGGCACCTCCATGCCCTCATCCCCTTGTGCAAACCAGGAAGCTGGGAGATGTTTCCTGCAGCAAGGCTGGAATGCCTTCTCTGGGATACAAGGTTTCCCATGCTGGGCAGCAGCCTGGGTGCGGCACTCCAGGTGCGGGTCAGGCATAGTCTGTGCAACTTTACGGCGTGTTACTTTTGCCTTTTGATGCTGCTCTGGTTTGCCTGACACGTGCCATGCTGTCAGGAAGGCCAGTGGAGTGTGGGCTCTGGGACTCTGAGATGTGCTGCGACCATCAGAAAGGCTCCCAGTTTTCCTTCAGGGCTTGGAAACAACTACTTTATTTTCTGCAGCTCATCATGAGTGTGCCCAGAGCTCTAGAGGGAGGCTGCATCCCATCCCCTAGTGTGGATATGCCAATGTCAGGCAGGTCCTGCAGCAAGGAAGGGACTGAGAGGTGGTTCCCATCTGCTATAACCCTGCAGAGCCCTGAAGCCAAGTGTTGGCAGCGGAGACCTGCAGACAGAACAGGACACACTCAGCTCCTTCCCAAAGGGATTTGCTTATGCCTGGCAGAAACAGCAGCATTGTGTGGGGTTGGAGCATCCCCCACTTTCCTGTCCTGGGGGGTGTGAGGCTCAGAAGGATGTGGCCAGGCAACGTCCTTTCACTGCTGGCTTGTGACGAGGACTTTCAGCCTGTCCCCAAGCAGCAAGCAGGGAACTTGCTGCTGAGGCTGCCAGGATGGGGCTGTTCTGTGTGTGGGAGGGATGGCAATGGTCCATGAACCCCCTGTCATGGAGCCAAAATGCTCTCAGAGCTGTTTGTAATAAAAAAATCACTCCCGAGTGAGCAAGAATTGGGTTCTGAGTTCGGCCTGGGGTATATGGGTCATTATTTGGAGTCACAGCTCATCATAGGCTTGCTGGCCTGACATGAAGGGGACATGGGACCTGTGTCTCATCAGAACCTAGGCTGCCTGCTAAGCTGGGGCTTGTGGAGGTCCACAAAGTCCTCCGTAGTTCTGCTTGTCCCTGAGCACCCTGGACTTTGCCCAAAGGGGTGAGAAAAGTGAGATAAGAATTGCTGCACTGAGGCTATGAATCCAGGACCTTTTTTATTTCAGCCTGTTCAACCAGTTTTTGCTCTTGGCTGAAAACAACCTGGCACACATGAAAAAAAGGCAGTTTTCCAGCCAGATCAGTTCTCCAATCTGATTTGCCGTGCAGCTGCAGAGGCAGCAGTGCCAGTGTGGTGCCAGGATTGCCTGAGCAGTGCCATGCCAGAAGTGCAGCCACCATCCAAACTGAGCTCATGTGCTGCTGGGGGACATCTGCCATGACACCCTGTCACCCTCCACCACTGGATGCTGGAGTAGATGATGTAGGATGAAGCTGAGGGCTCAGAGCATTTAGTTTGGGGATCCTTCTGGTGTCCCCAGTATTTGTGGCATGAACCTGAGTCAGGAGAGGTTTAGTTTGGATATTAGGAAAAGGTTCTTCCCCCAGAGGGTGGTCAGGCACTGAACAGGCTCCCCAGGGAATGGTCATGGTCCCAAGGCTGCTGGAGCTCAGGGCAGTCAGCACTGGGCAACGTGGGCTGGTGCACACAGATCCTCGGCAGAGCCCTGCCAGCTGATGTACAGCTCTAGTGCTCCCAGCCAGGCCCAGGGACTGGTGGGCACTGCCATGACCTACCTCGATGTCTTCTCTTGCAGAAATGGCAGCGTCGGTTCTTCATCCTCTACGAGCACGGGCTGCTGCGCTACGCCCTCGACGAGATGGTGAGTGGCCCAGCTGTGTCCAGGCAGGGGATCACCTGGGTTATCTGCTGCCCTTGGAATGCTCTGCCAAGCTGGAGGAGAGTTATGCTGTCTGGGTTTGACTCTGTGCCAGGCTGGGTTTGTGTGAGAGCTCTGTGGACACTCTGCAGAGGATGGTGGGTGTTCTGGAGGCATGTGGGTCCCACCTGGCATGGGATTCATCAGTTGCTGACAGATCCCACACTGGCAGGAAGTGCTGAAGGGGGTCCCCAAGGTCATTCCCCCTCCTTTTTGCCCAGTTTCCCAGTGCCAGCTGGGTTTTGGTTGTGGTGAATCACCTTGGCAGTGTCCAAGAAGGAGGCCCTGCCTAGCGATGCCCGTGGAAAGTAGGTCAGCTGGAATGCCTTCCCATTGCTTGCCTGCCCTGGAGCTGCAGCTTGTCACCAGCACTGTTCCCATTGGTAAAAGGGGATCAAAGGAAGGGAAACCCATCTGCTGTGAGCTGCAAAGTGGGGCTGAAGAGCCCAGTAGGTCAATCCCAGGAGCACCCAGGACTGCTGATTTATCCTGCTGGCTACAGCAAGCTCATGGGAGGGTGCCCAAGGCTGAGCAGGCTGGCACAGTGGACACCCATGTGCTGGGATCTACCTGGGCAGGAAGCTCAGGAAGCCAGCGGGGGACAGCACACCTGTGGGACAGGGACACACAGGGACACCTGTGTCGGTGGCAGGGAGGCTCCCTGTGAGGTCAGTGTGCCTTGGTCCTCCTCCAGTGCCTCCTGTGAGAGCACTGTGGGATGAGGCACTGCTAGTGTGGCTCAGATTTCATGCTGTGTTTGTTTGTATTTTTACTTGGGGTTGGTCCAAGTGCCCTAAATAATTTAAATGTCTTCGGTAGGAGCAGTGGAGTCTTTAATACATTTTCAGTGTCAGCAGCCTGGCTCTGCACTGGGCTGGTGTTTCCTGTCCTACACTGACAGGAGGGTGGTTTGTGTCTGCGTGGAGATTCCCCAGTCTGAGGTAGAGGTGCAAGAATGGTGGGGAGCACAATCTGGATTTTTTTTTTTTCATCCTGAGGAGGTTGACATTCCCCAGGTTCTGCTGCATCTGGGCAGAAGCAGACAGGCAGTGCCTCAGCCCCGTGCCACAGGGGCCATTTCCAGAGAACACCCAGACAACAGCAGGAGCATCCCGCATTCTTCAGGCACCTGTTGGGCTTTTTCCCCTTGAGAAGGGAGAAGGTGGAAACATACAAACAAAAAGGGGAGGTACACATGTGCGGTGCGGGATGGTGTCCCAGGCAGTGTGACACCACTGTGCTGGCTCCTGGACTTGCTGCCCCATGGCCACTTGTGGTGAGATGGATCCCAGGAGGGTCTGGCCTTGTCATAGTCATAGATAGAGGAGACTGTCATGGATCCTTCCTCCTCACTGGGGTTTGACACATGGTGTAAAAATATCCTCCTGACCTTTCCACCCCTCCAGCTGTGCCGGCCCCTTGCCCTGTCCCCACCACCTCCGTGGCCTGGTGAGGAGTAACAGGGCTGGGGCCTCATCCAGGGGGTGCCAGCAGAGACACTGTTTTTATAATGTGGGATCCACTTTGCAGTCCTCTCAGGGATGATCTACCCCCAGTGTGCCCCAGTTTCTCCCCAGGAGCTGGATGGGGGTCCTGTGGGAGACTCAGTGCAGAGCAGCCTCTGGAGTGTGTGGGAGCCGGGCGGCAGCTGCCCAGAGACCTCCCAGGCAGTTACAGTCTGGGATTGAATGGCTCTGCTTGAACCTTTCAGACAATAATTTTGTGGGTTTGGCGATTTTTGCTCTTATTAAAAGAGGAATTGGAGGGAGGGGTGAGCCTGGGAGGGGAGTCCTGGGCTGGTGATGGTGATGGAGACATTCCTGTGACTGGCCAGGGAGGCTCTGCTCCTGGCTCCCAGCAGGTTGGAGAGCAGTGGGGTGTGGAGGGGCAGCTCAAAGCCCAACCCCAGGTTGGGGAGACCTCAGGGAGTCCCCAGAGATGTTGGTGTTGTGGTACTCAGAGTCTGTAGGATGGGGCAGCATTGGGCACAGGAGCCTTTTACCATGGGATGGGTCAAGTTTGGTGTTGGATTGGAGCATGTTAGTAATGGAAGGTGGGACAAGCAGGCACCAGCTGCCCTGCTGGCATCCAGCTCTCTCCTGAGACCTGCCCAGAGATATCCCAGAGCTGATCCTGAGTCGGTGCTCCTGCTTGGTCACCTTCTTTCTGTGTGTCCATTGTTCTGTCTATCCTTTCTCTGCCCTAGTTCCAGTCTGAAAACAAAATGAGTTCAGCACGATGGCTGCGGTGGGGAGAATTTGCACAGGCTATGGACCTTCACCCCCTCAGACCAGGCTGAGCTGCCAGACTCTCTCCCTGGTGTCTCCCTCTTTCACACTGGCTGCGGCTGGTGGCATCCAGAACCAGCCTGGCCACTGGGAATGCCCAGCAGATCCCACCCCCTTCCCCTCTGTGGGGATCGTGCCAGCAGCTGTTCCCAGCTCTGCCGAGCCCTGGCTAAGCTGAGCCTGCTCAGACGTGCAGAAATTCCTGCCTCCCAACTGTGGGTGGATGTGAAGGTTGTGTGATCACTTGGGGTTGCCTTCCCATGCTGAACATCCACAACTGCACCCCGATGGTGGCTTGCTCCCACTGTTTGATAAACCTTCGTGCTGGGACTGATGATGACAGGGGGTTGATGCTTCTCTGCAGCAGCTGGAGGATGACAAAGCCACTCTTACTGAGGGAAGGCAGGAAAGAAGTTGGGGACAGGCTTGGGACTGAGCTGCTGTGTTGTCAGTGTCCAAGGAGAAGTTTCAGTTCTCCTGGTAAAACACCCTGTGGTCTCCAGTGAAACCACTGCTGTGAGAGAGCAGCCCAGCACCGTGGTGCTGGGGCAGTCCGAGAGGTTTTGGTTGGGATATGGGAGCTGCCACAAGAACAGTGCCGGGCTCAGGGGCCAGAGCCAGCGAGTGGCAAGTGCAGAGCTTTTGCCTCCTTTTGTTTTGATTGCTGTGATCTATAATTAGCGGCTGAGGTCTCTATAAATAGAGCCCGTCTGCGTGGGAATGGAAAGGCAGGAGGGGTTTTGTAGGGATGGAGAGCGCTGCCATGTCCCTCCCTGGGCCTGCAGGTGGGCCCACGGCCTCAAGCAGTGCCTGGGGATGCATCCAACCCTGTGGCTGGGGCAGGTCAGAGGAGAGGGTCTGGATCTCCAGGCCAGCTTCTTAATGACTCACTGCATGTCCAGGGCCAGGCCTTGTCTCCGTGCCTCAGTTTACCCCTCTGCCACTTCTCTTGAGCTGAGATTTATACTAGGTTGGCATTTTGCATCTTCCCTGGGGGTATTCTCGTGTCACATCAGGCTTCCTTTTGATAGCTGAGACTATTAATTTAAGAGGTTTTTTTCTTTGTGCATATGCTGGTTTGAAAACAGGACAAAATTTAGGCTTGTCTGGGAGCATCTCAAACTCGCTGATGCTGTGAATGAGAGCCAAGGTGAGAGCATCTTCTGAATGGGCTCTTTTAGTTTCCTTGCAGGGATTCAGGAGGAGCATCCCTGGGCATGACATACCCTTTTCCCAGCAAACTGACTTCAGTGTGTCTGGCACTTCTCAGCTTGATGAAGTGTGAGGATGGGCTGTGAGCCCTAACTCTACCCTACCTCTTACTTGCTGCAGTCAAATTGCTTTCTGAATTTGGGAAAGGGTCTAAGAGGATGCTTAAAGCAATAGTCAGCCACCTCAATACCAGAGTTTGCTGGGGTGGTCCTGCTCCTAAATCAGGAACTCTGATGGATCATAGTATCATTAACCTCAGTACAATGGAGCAGACATCCCCGCTCCAGCTTGTGAGGGCAGGGAGGGAGGTCAAGAGGGAGCTGGGAGCTGATGGGACTGGGGTGGGATGAAGAGTGAGGCCAGCCTGGCATCTGGGAATGGTTAAGGGAGCAGTGGGACCCCTGGGCTGGGTGTATAAATAGGAGAAGAGAGGCCAGCTCAGAGGTGGGAGGTCTGGCACTGCACAGCAGGGCTGTGGTGTCACATCTGGAGACCTGCTCGGCCCTAGGCCCCACTCCTGGCCACAGAAACCTAAAGAACTGATAAATGGGTAAAAAGGAGAATGGTGTAAGTGTTGGTAGCATCTGGAGGGGGATGAGGGAGGGATGCATGCTCAGTGATGTTGTGATCCATAGACCTGTGTAATTATTGTTTCCTAGTTCACCCCCCTCCAAAATCCTCTTTATTTGAAGGAAAGGAGCATTTTAAAGTGTCACTGTCAGCAGAGCTGTGCCGCGTTAATTTTCATTGTAGTTCCCTCCTTTGTCATCTGTATTGTTTTAAGAAGCCAAGAACCCGTGTGTGTGTTTTTCCTCCTTTTCAGATCAAAGCAGTTTACTTCAGTTTTGGCACAGAACTGAAATTCATTGGCAGGGATTAAAACAAACCTTAAACATCCTGGCCTCTCTGTCCTTACTTTTTCCACACGTTTTGCCACTTAAGTATTTCCAAGCTCTCCCTGCCCCCTCGTCCATGGGAGCACCAGGCTTTACAAACCCCATTCCCCTCATCCCCTGTGGTTTCCCCTCATGGACACAATTTTGCCAGTGCCTCTGTTTGCCAGATCAAGACTTTCAGTTTCTGTTTAGCATAAAAAGCTTTTGGCTTGAATCAAAGTGTGTTTGAAATTTAAAGCAAGCAGAGACAGGAAGGCTGGGTGGAAGTGACTGTGTGAGGCTCAGATGGTGACAGGGACCCCCATCCCAGTTTTTTTCCAAGACTGGATGTAGTAAAGTCAGGGTGAACAATGATCTGTAAGGAGGTTTTATGTGGGATGTTCGGTGCATATCTCAAAGATGGTGCAGTAGCAATAAGGAAATGATGGGAAAATTGGGAAGCAGAGATCCTTTCTCCTCCAGGGAGGCTGGGCAGGAAAGGGACATCCAAAGAGAGAGGGGACAAGCACATCCTTGTGACTGCTCTAGAGGAGATGCAGAGACAGCACAAGTGCTGGTGACTCTGAACAGAGCTTAGAGATCTTTGATGAATTTGTTGTGTTTAATTTTCAGTACTGATTTGGGGGGAAAAAAATACATGAACCTGCAGGGAGCCCTGGGAACTCATTCCCCGGGACATTGCTGAAGCCAGGACCAAGCAGACTTGAAGGGGTTGAAAGAAGGATGCACAGCTCTTCATTTGTGGTTTTATATTAATGTCTGTCTTGATGCTTATCCAAGTGTCATTACTGGGATTGGGTGTGGGGATCCCATAATGGTGACTTTGGGGGATTCATGTCTTCCCATTTCTCTCTGCTCCAAGTGTCTGGCCCCAGTTGCTGCTGGAGGCAGGTCCTGCTTTCAGGACACCGGTGGGCTTCTCCAGGAATCATTCCCTACACTGCTGACCCCTCTCTTTTATGTCTTTTAGTTTGGCTTAGTGTGTTCGGGAAGGTAAAACTGCTGAGCTGCAGAAGGGCAGTTTGGGGCAACAGGGAGGTCTCCTCCAGGGATGGCTCCCTCATGAGTCCTGGTGACTGACAATGGCCAGGGACCATCATCGGGGCCCCAAAATTGCCTGTGTTTATTGTGAGCTTTGGAGAACACTGTTGTCCACATCCAAGCCCCCTGAGAAGGACATTTTGTGGCTGCAGGACCCTCTCAGGAGAGGCCCCAGTGTGAAACAGCCCGTGGTGGGAGGTTTGGGAGTTAACAGGCAGAGAGGGGATGAAAGCAGAGTTGGGAAAGCTTGATGCAGCCAGCGACCTCCTAACACAAGCTGCTTTGATGACCTGGCCCAGGTGCTTCCTTCCTGGAAACAACACAGCCCCTGTTGTCTTCTGCAGGGCGAGCCACAAAGCTGGAATTGCTCTTAGGCTGAGCAGCCTAAGTGCAAGGACAGGTTCAAGTGGCTCCATCCTTCTGCTTTTTCCCCACTCCTCATCCCTCGGGACCTAACAAAGACATTTGTGTAGAAGACGTGTGCCAGAGCAGCGAGGGAAGTGAGCTGGAGTTTAAATTGCATTTGTCTTGTTCATGGGGGGCAGAGTGAAGCAGGCACTTGTAGCAGCTGGAGTTCCTTTGTGACTCCTGGACCTGTGACTTCCAGCCTGGCTGCGGGCTCTTGGTGAAGGAAAAATTGTATCTACTGTAAAAGGTTAATGTGGAAATCAAGCTCTGATGGCATTTAGGAGGGAAGATGTCAGGGCTGGCAGTGAAATGACACAGCTAAGGCTGAGCAGTTACCCTCACTCAGGCCCCCTGATCCCCCCAGGCACCCGGGGAAGGGGCTGCAGCAGTGGGTGCCTGATCCCAGCTCTTTCCAAGCCAGGATAGTGCTGGGCTCCCAAGCATCCCCCAGCCCCTGGGTGGCCGTGCCAGTCCACAGACACATGAATGACTAAACTATCCAAGGAACCAACAAAAACACCATTTTTTTTCTGTTGCCTGGTGCTGGGGAGGGGGTGTAAAATGAGGTGCCTGCAGAACGACCCTGAGCCCACCAGCTGCAGCCATGTGGTGGGGATGGTGTCGGGTTTAATTCTTTCCAGCCCTGTTGTAGGCCACTGGATCAGGTCAGTGAGGACCACCAGTAGGCCGTGGGCTACAGGTTGGGTGGCACTGGGCAGCATCCCTTTCCCTGCTCCTAGAAGAAGCAGCATTCCAGCAGCTGGCACATCCCTGTTCCTGCTGAGGGTCATGAGGGATCCTGGTGTTGACTGGTGGGATTCAGTGCTGCAAACCCCTCAGTGACAGCTCAGAGAGGAGGACAAGGATGTGAATGGAAAAAGGCAACAAAGCTGCTCCAAAAATCAAAGCGCATTCCCCCTTTTTTCCCCCGGCAGAGATCCTGCATTCATTGATTGTTGACATGACATATGTGGGTTGGAGAGAGGCAGCGGCAGCTTCTGGCAGGGGAGGAAGGGGCTGGGGGGGCCGGAGGGGCTCTGCAAGCCGAGATGCTGATTACCAGGGGCAGCAAATAGCTTGCAGCTGCCTCCGCTCAACACGCTCTTTGTGGCGCTTGCAGCCACTCTTTGGACGCAGCTATTTTTAATTTCCCCAAGCGCGCACAAAGCAAAGGGGGTGGGCGATGCCGCCGGCGTCCCCCCTTCCTGCCCCCCGCTCCCACCCCTTTCCCAGCCAGCCCTGCGCTTCCCGGCTTCCTCCCACCCTCCGGGGAATGTGGGGAGCTGCACTCCCTCTTTTTTGGTTTTCTTTTATTTTTTTGGGTCCGCGTTGGGAGCCGGCCTTGGCTTCCCCCCCACCCTGCACCAGTGTGTGCGGGGAGCTGGGAAAATACAGAAATAAATAAATACGCAATTAGGCAGGCGTCCAGCCATGGAGGGGGGCGTGCTGCAAAAAGAGACTCTGGCCAAATTTTGGAATGCCTGAGAAAGCGGCTGGAGCCGTGGGCGAGTGCGGGGTTGTGGGCTTCCCACCGCCGCTCCCCTCCCGACGGAGAAGGGGTGGCTGCAACCCCTGAAGAGGAGGAGGAGGAGGAGGAGGGAGGGTGGCAGCTCCCAGCCTTGCTCTCGGGGGGTTTTCCACCCGCTGGCATCTCACTGAGTCCAGGACAAGGCGTGTTTGTGCTGGAGCTGTGATGAGAGCGGGGGGTCTCAGCCCCCAGTGTGCTCTTGCCTTGGCTCAGGAGCTATTTTTCCACCGAAAGCCGAGGTGTGCCCTCTGTTCAAGCAGCAGCACAGTTTGGGGTTAATAAGTTACTTATTTGCAGCCCTTGTTTCTCTGTTAGGTAAGCATTGGTGAATATGATATTTCTGCTTTATCCCAGGCATGAATTATTCATCAGGTTTGGAGGCTGTAAAAGGGATGTCAGGTTAAAACTTGCGTGGAGACAAGCTGAGGTCTTCAGTGAGGTTTTGTAAACAGCTTTTCTCAGGGTTACTAAATGCAGGGTTTTTGCAGGAGTCTTCCCCCTTTTGCCTGTGCTGTTTTGAGGCATTTCTGGTGAAGGATGAGAATTTCCAGGCAAGTTTGATTATTTGCCTTGCTTATTGAGTTATCATGGGCTGCAAGATACAAAAGTAGGAAAAAAAAATGCCGTAAAAATACTATTTTTCCTTTATGATGGACCAGGTAACAGCATGTGAATGCTCTCTTGGCAATACATATTTTGTAAGACCTTTTTATTTTGCCCTGTTTCTTCAAAGCTTCAGAGGAGGCTCTTCCCTGGAGTCACTGAAGTCTGACTGCAAGTAGGTAATGAGATAAAACAGCCAGACAGCCTTGCTGAAAGTTGAAATTACCATAGGTAAATCACGTGTGCGGCAACTTTGCTTACCCTTCACCTCCTTCCTGCAGGATCTGATCCAGGAGCTGGTTTGTGGGAGTGTGTTAACAGGCTTGTGCTCTGCCGCCCGCCGCAGGCAGCTCAGCTCCTCTTGTGCTGCTACAGGAGAGCAGGTCTGGGGACAGAGGTGCTGGGGGGGGGGATTGGGTGCTCCAGCAGCTGGGGAAAGCTGGGAAGGTCCCACCTTCCATGGAGGTTTTCCCCCCAGTGTTTTCCTGGCATGCACCCCACCGCCATGCCCAGTCTCTGCTGTCCTGGCACCCCTTGCCACAGGGCTGCAGGGAGGAAGTCCTTCCCTGTGAGGGTGGGGAGGCCCTGGCACAGGCTGCCCAGAGAAGCTGTGGCTGCCTCATCCCTGGAAGTGTCCAAGGCCAGGTTGGACAGGGCTTGGAGCAACCTGGCATAGTGGAAGGTGTCCCTGCCCATGGCAGGGGCTGGTACTGGATGGGCTTTAAGGTCTCTTCCAACCCAATCCATTTTGGGATTTTGTGACATGATTCAGGGGGTCTTGGCTTTTGCACTCTCCAAGCCTTGGGTGCTGTGGCTCCAGGTGCCGTAGCTGTGGCTCTCCATGATTTTGTGGCCAAACAGAGCCCTGGTAACCTGCAGTGAGGCTGTGGGCTGCTCTCTCACTGTGACCCACGGCTGTCACCACTCTCCTCCCAGTTCCCTTTGCTCTGGGTGACAGGTCCTTGGGCGGAGGAGACACAGGGAACAGGCACACAGGATCATTTTAGCGGTGTCCTGAGCTCGTACGGGATTTCCACCTGTTGTGATGGTGTGACTGGGGAGAAAAGGTGGGGTTTTGAAGCACACCCAGCCTTAGCCCTTTCCTCCACATTTCATCAGCCCTGTTGTGGTCGCATCGATAAAGTCACAGGGATCACCAGGGCGCTGGGGAGCTACTGGGATATAATTAGGGTTTTGGTTCACTTTCCTGGCTGCTTTCCCATTAGGGGAGGGACAGCAGGGATTATGGATGGAGCAGATGTGTGGAGGGAGGGGACATTTGGCTTGCATGGGTGGTTAATGTCATGTACAGTCCAATGCTGGGGGGGGGTGAAGTCTGTCATTCCAGGCATGAGGGATGGAGAAATCTCTTGGGCTCATCCCCCTCACATGCACTAACCCCAGATTGCTCCTCTCTGCTGGGATTGCACAGCTGCTCCCAAAGGAGGGGTTGGGAGCAGCTCATGGCTGTGAACTCCCTCCTTTCCCTGTACACCTCTACAGGAGCCAGATGTGAGCAGCAGGTTTAGGGAGAAAATGCTGCTACCCTGGGACAGTTCCAGCAGCCTCGTGTGTTATTCCTGAATTTTTTCTGGGCATTTAAAGCACTTTTTACCCCAGGTGCCGCTTGCCTGTGAACCTGGTGGTGCCTGCCTGGCCAAGACAGCTCTTTGCCATCAGTGTTGGTGCCTCTACCACATCGTGCCTGTGGCAGCAAAGCCCAGCTCGAGGTGCTGCTGGGTGGTCTCCTTGCCCTACAACAACCATGGGAGCCTGTTGGGAACTTTTTTCCTTGGAACTGGCCAAAAAGCTCACATTTTGTGCCATTTGGTGGGATGGTCAGTGGTCAAAATTTGGAAAACCCTCTCCAGCCATCACCTTGGCTTTTGGGAAGGTCTGCAGGGTCCAAGCTTGTCTGGAAGCTGCTGGAAGGAACACAGAGTGGGTGTGGGGTTTTCTGTAGGGTGTGGGGTGCAGGATGTGGATGCTGCTTGGTTGGCCAAGCCAACCTCTTTGGCTTGGGTTGGCCCTCGCACCTCCAGCTGCAGACCCGCGTGTGCCCTGGGAGCCCGGCCTCCTGGTATTCCCAGCCCAGCAGGAAGCTCTGCAAAGCTCATAAGAGAGGTGCTGGGGAATAATGAGATTTCCAGACTAATTTGGCCGGATTCAAGAACTTCCACTGAAGCATCTGCACCCGTGGGAGTTGGCCGAGCCTCTGGCGGATGTGGTGCTGCTGATCCCCAAGGTTGTCCTCTCCTCCTCTGCAGTCACCGAGTGCCAGTACAAGATCCTGTATTGACAGTCCTGGGGAGTGAAACTGGGAAACCCCACCACGGTGGCCGCAGGGCAGTGCAGGGCCTGAAATTATCCAGAGCTCCAGACGATGGCTGTTGGAGGTGGCTTTCATGGCTGTGATGGTGCTCATGGCTTGGTCTGTCTTTGCACTGGTTCCTCTGCTCGGCTGCATTTGCAGGAGAGGTTGTGGGATAGCTGGGGACAATGACACCTGTCTCTGCTTCCCCTCTAGGCTGGAAAGGAAATGGGTTTACTTAGTGGGAGGTACAGGGATTTGATTGACCTAATTTGCTGCTTTGCTTGGATGACAATTACCTTGGTCATGTTCCCTCACCCCCATGAAGCAGAAATCCAGGTCTAGCTGTGATGAAACAGGGCTGGCCAACATGGTTAGAGGTCATCCTGCCTCTATCCAAGCTTTCCTCTTCCTGAGCTGTGTCCAAAACTGGCATTACTGTGCGTATGACCATCTCAGTGTGTGGGTGACCTTAGGGAGCTGTGGTTGCTGGTGTTTGGTGAAGCCCCTTGCTGCTAGGGAGGGCCGTGTGAGCCAGCGTGCACGGAGGTGGTGGTGAGCTCCTGCACATGTGTGCCTGGCACGCAGTGCAGGGACCACCTGGGACTCATCTCCTACACTGAGGGGGTGGAGGATAAAGTTGACAAGGCCAATTTGGAGCAGTGCAATTTAAGATTCAAGTATCAAGATGCAAATGAAGCCCATTTCTCCTTCCCACCCCCAAGTGACTGCGGTTCCCTCTCCAGGAGACTCCTGCCATGATCCCTGCACCAAGCTCTGGTCCCTCTGTGGTCTTGCTGGGTTTTTGCCATTGGGCTGATTACCATGACAACTTGCTGCAAGGCTGCAGATATTTGCTTCTTCTTTGGTTGTTGTGCCTGTGCATCAGGGAGCAGGGAAGATGCCATGCTGGCAGCTGCGAGCAGATGGGGTCGGATCTGTTATCATGTATTCCTCCCACCCCCCTCCTCGGAGGGGAGGAGGACATTTTGCATTTTAAATGCATCTAAATCCTGTAGGGCAAGGGGAAGGAATAACTATTGGGTTTGCAGGGCTGCAGGGTGGTGCCTTTGGCACTGCAGGGCTGGCAAGTGCCTGTGCATTGCTGGGCTTCTGCTTTGGTCCCCAGAGAGCTGGGATAGAGGTTGAGCAGATGCTCCAAACTCTTTGTGCAACGTTTGGCTTTTGCTTTGGTCTGCAAACAGCTGGGATGGCAGCTCAGAGCACCCTCTGGATCCCCCATCCTGGTAGGACCTTGCTGTCCTTCCCATCATGGTACCGATGTTTTCTGCATCTCTCTCCCTCTTCCTCTCCAGTGGCATTGGAAGTGGAATGTGCGTATCCATGGGTGCAAGCTTCCCTGAAAGGCTCCCTGGATTTGTCGATGCTGCTGTGGACCTAGAGGGTCAGACACCAGTGCTGAGGGCGGTTGAACCCACTTGGTGACCACCACTGGGTTTGCTGACCCTCCCTGCCCAGCATGAGTGGTTGTGCCAGGACTGGATACGGCTGTTCCCACCATGCACAGACCCCTCGGAGGCCGTTCAGCAGGAAAGAGGTTAACAGGAAGGAGGAAGGCTAGGCTCTGGCTGCCAGCTCCGACCCTGCTTTGGAGTGGGGAGCAGCTGGGAGCTGCAAGAGCAGTGTGAAAATAGCCTTATAAGGCCAAGACACGCCGGCTCCAGCCTCCGCACAGCCCCGGCCGGGCTCGCTCCGCTCCAGCACCCGCTCACCGGATGGGTGCCCATGGGGACGGGGCTACACGTGAGATGTGTGGCCCCAAACTTGCTGCCTGGGCTCCCCTGGGGTGGGTGCTGCCCATGCCCAGGTGAGGTGGCACTGGGTGGGAGAGGAGCCCGAGGGTGCTCCCGGCCAGTTTGCAGGCAGCTCCCGGCCTCACTCAGTGTTTAGACTCGCTGTCTGTGGACATAAACACCGACTCTGCTGAAAAGTGGCCCCTGGCTGAACTCTCCTGCACTTCACCCCCTTCTCAAACTGTTCCTGGGGAAGAAAATTCCTTCCCACTGGCAGAAGGGGAGCTGATGTTGTTTTATGTCCTGGTGGGGGCTCAGGAGGGCTCTTCAGGGGCTGGCATGGAGGGACAGGTGTGTGTGGCACTTGCTAACCCATCCCACCTCCTTGGGGTGGGTGACCTGGGGCTGTGGAGAATTCCTTCAGCAAAACAAATCTCAGGAGCTGGCTGTCGGCACCTGTGATGAACAAGCCAGGGTCAACAGTGGGGAAATCTCTAGTGGGGCTGGGGGAAGTGGCATTTCTGGCATTTATCCATTTGGGGGATGTTTTGCATTGCTGGCTGGATTACACCAGGGCAAGTGTCCTGTCCTCTCCTTGTGCTGGCACAGGTTTGTTGCCAGTACAGAGGCACATTGGCATATGCCAAGGCCACATCTGCAGAGCACTGCTTGTGCCTCCATTTGTGAAAGGCATAATGGCTTCTGGCAGGCTGGTGAATCCAGGCAGTGGTGACATATGGGGGCATCTTCCCCAGTTTCTTGCACAGGGCCACAAGGTGTGAGTACTGAAGTGCAGGGGACGTGTTGCTTGATACTTCCATGTGAATGTGGCACTTGAGGACATGGTTTAATAGTGAACATGGTGGTGATGCTGGGTTGGTGATTGGACTGGATGATAAAGGTCTTTTCCAACCTTTATGATTCTGTGATTCCCCTGCCAGTGGTAAAAAGCTGTTTTTCTATTCCCTGGTGCATGGCCAGAGGTTTCTCAGTGGCTTTCACTGAGCAATGGATGCTGATACAGGAGTTTTGCAGGTGGGAAAGGTGTGCTCAGTGGCCAAGAAAAGATACCTCCCTCTTGCCTGGATGGCACAGGGAAAGCAGAGCTGCCATGGGCATGTGGGAGCACAACCTTCTGCTGCCTCGATGGATGACTGCTCCAGTCCATCCTTTTGCAGAGCCTGCAGAGGTTGTTTTCAAGAGCCTTTGTCTAATTTAATAAATCCAGGATGCTCAGCCTGCCAGCTGATCTATAAGTGTAATAAGATCCGCCCACCGCAGCGCTCTGGCCCCGTTGTGGCCCTATCGATAGCCTCGTGCCTGGTGGCAGGAAGCCCAAAAGGCTCATTGAAGCCCTGCTGCCATGCCAGCCGTACTCGCCTGGCGCCTGGGCAGCTTGGGGCAGGCTGAGCCAACCCTGTGTGTGTGCACAGAGCATCCCCAGCTGGGATTTGAGAGCTGTATCCCCAGCTGGGATTTAGGAGGTCATGCCTCCCCTTGCATGGCTGAAAAGGGGTGGCTCTACATCTGAAAATGGATCCTCTGCAACCACCTGAAGGGTGATAGCCAGCTGTGGGTCAGTCTCTTCTCACAGCTAACAAGTGATAGGAAAAGAGGAAACAGTCTCAATTTGCTCCAGAGGAGGTGTAGATTGGATATTAGGAGAAATTTCTTTACTGAAAGGGTGGTCAGGCATTGGAACAGGCTGGCCAGAAAAGTGGTGGAGTCACCATCCCTGGAAGTGTTCAAAAAACATGTAGATGTGGTGCTTGAGGACATGGTTTAGTGGAGGATTTGGTAGTGCCCTGGGTTAATGATTGGAGGTGTTTCTACGATTCTATAACTTTTCAAGGAGATGATGCTTTCTTGATGGCCTCCAGGTGGGAATGGTGGATGTGGCTGTGGTTTGGGCTCCCAGTGCCGTGCTGGTGCTGGGAGCTGCGTGTCCAAGCTGTGTCTGCGCCCTTGCGCAAGCTGTGGTTGTCTCCACGTTGCCCTGATGTGCCCATGACAATGTGACAGCGGGGTCTTGCTCCCTTCTGTTTGCATCCTGCCTGGAGCACCGTGATCAGCTGAGCTGGGCACTGGGATGGGGGAAGCTTTTAGCAAGCACAGGAGCTGCCTTTGCAGAGCACTCGGGAGTGCTGCGAGTGAGCTGCGCTTGGCAGCCACCCTCATGAATATTTTAGCTGGGAGAATTAACATTTGTCAAGACACATTTACGGAGGCAGCGTGGATGTCTCTTCCCCAGGCGCTGCAGGCTTGCTGCTGCTCGGGGCAGTGCTGGGAGCCAGGGCAGAGCCAGCCAGATCCTGGATGCTGAGCCCAGAGTGGGACAGCAGAGCCATGATCTCCCCTGGGACAGCCAGGCCCGGGTGCCAAGGCAACCAGCCCGCCATGCGAGATAGACAAATGGTTGTGGGTTGTTTTTTTTTTTCTCTTCCCCTCCTGGTTCTTGGCAGAAAGTAAAATGTCCCTTTTGTTTGGTTTCCTCCTCCCCCTGCCCCATCGCCTTTCTTTAAAGGTTGTGTTCCAGATTTCATCAACCCACGTTGTGTAATAGCCCTGGAGAACGGGTTGGGCATTGGCCATGTCCCATGGCGGCCGTGGCAGAGCCTCTCCTCGGGAGCTTGACCGTGGGGTTACCTGCTCCAAAACATACTGTGTACAGCTCCTGAGCAAAGCTCCCTTGTATTTTGTATCAAGCTGCCATGATCCCCATGTGTTAGAAATGACAGGGAAGGTCCTTGGAAAAAAATTCAGAAATTTTTGAATACAAATAATCCTGTTTTTCTACCTCAAATAATCCTGTTTTTCTACGTCAGCCCTGCAATGCCTTATGGAAATGAGGGCACTTTGCAGATAAACCCTTTTGATTTACAGCATCAACTCCTGTACCTGGGAGTTCATCACCCATGGAGCATCCAGCACTGTGCAGGAGGATGCAGTAATGCCCTGCTTGGGATTTCTTCCTTCAAACTTCTAAGAAGTCCCCATTCTTTCTGTCCCTCCTTTCCACTGCCCAAGTAGGGGGCTGCTGCAGTTGCTGAGCTCTGCATCCTAGGAGCATCCATCCAAAGATCCCTGCATCTCATCCAGAGGCTGCTGGTATTGTTGATGTGGAGGGCATGGCATGACTCACACCCTGGGCACCCAGGGAGGGAGAGGAGGAGGAGGGAGAGCACTCTATAGGCTTTGTGTGTTATGGAGAGGGATGCTGTGAGCACGTGTGTGTGTCAATAGGGATCTGTCATTCCAGAGGGAAACAGCAATGCAATTGTTTCTTGTCTCCGGTTCCTCTGCTGGCACTGGCAGCGTGGAGAGCTGGAGCTGCTCCTGTGATGCAAGCACTCCCTTTCCTGGGAGCTGGTGAAGGGCAGGGACTGCTCAAGTGACTGGGCTGGAGGCACCTGGTGGCTTCAAGGAGAGCTGGTGATGGTGGCCTTAATGGTGTCCTCTGCTTCCACGGAGGTGCACCTTGCTGCACTTCCACTCCTACCCCCAGTTAAATGACACACCCAGCCACTAGATCCAGTTCTGGGATAGCTGTGGGCTCCATCCCATTTGCAGCAGCATGGGAGATGGCAAAGGCAGGGCCAGCGCCTGGGGACGGGGCTGTCCCTGGGCTGGGGACTGGCAGCAACCAGCAGCTGGAGCAGGAGCTGAGCCTGAGCATCCACTCCTGCCTCACCCAGACACGAAGCCACCCTGGGGCCTGATGCTGGGTTCAGCCCTGTATCAAAGCATCTGCTCTTCCAAGGGCTGGTTGAAATCCCAGCCTTGTTGTTTTGGTGTCTCTGCCATGCAACACCTCTCTGCATCTGCATTTATTTATTCCCTTCCAACTGCTGGAGCCACAAAGTCCTCACCTGGCCAGCGACCAGCTTTGCTCATCCTTCTCCAAGGTTCCCCAGCCTTGAGAAATCCCCTGGCCCAGAGACAGGTGCTCAGAGGCAGAGAAGGGGTCCAAGCCATCTCCTTTACCTTGGTGGAGTTTGTGTGCACACACGCGTTTCCACCAGGCACCATTTGCATTTTGATTCACTTCAAAGTGCCTGCACTGCCTACAAGGAAGGAAACAAATGGTGTAAAGGAATTTACATCCCAAGCAAGCGAGGCTGCTGGTCTGTCAGGTTTCATCTACTGCTGAGGGGTGCGGGGGTGCAGGGGAGCTGCTGTGGGATGGAGGGTTCATCCCTGGGGCCGCAGGTGGAAGAGGGTCATTCCCAGCTTTGCTCCCAGCCCATTCCTGGTGTCTGGCTCAGAGATGCGGTGGTGGATGGAGACCCATGTGTCAGGCTGTGCAAGATGCCAGCATTCACCCTTCACAGGGAGGGCTGAGTGGCAAAACCACTTTGCAGGGCCAGCCTGGCTGTGGGGGGGCCCCAAACCGGCTCCTCTGCTCCTGGCATGCTTTGGTCAGGGCTGGGTGTGAGCAGTGGGAGCAGCTGCCCTGAACTGCCATGGGGTTGGAGGATGTTGGTTCTAGATCTCCTCCTGTGCCAGCTCCCTGCCAAATCCCTCGGGGGCCTTACAGAGAGTCAAGGGACTGAGTGGCCCAGGATCTCCCTGTGGGACTGGGGCTCCCTCCCTGCTCCTCACCCCTCTGTCCTTGTTGAATTCCCTGGAGCAAAACTGCTCTGTGAAGGAGGTTGGACCCAGACCTTACAGTCCTGGAGGCCTTGGCTGTGCCGGAGGCCAGCGAGACAAAAACTTTTCTGAGATTCCACTTGGAACAGGAGAAAGTTTTTCCGTTGGGTTTTTATAGCTCCCGGAAAGCGGGGTTTTATTTTTGTTGTCTAAGACAAAAAATCCTCTTAGGAGCTGACTACCCGCGGCGGTGCAGGGCGGGAGGCTGGACATGCGCCATGCTGGGGGTCTGGGCTGGGCTTTGCTTTCCCTCCCTCCATCCTGCGGGTTCTCTGGATGCTGATTTCCACAAGGAAGAGAGGAGGGTTTGTTGTCCCTGATGTACAGCTAGTCCCGTTCATGTACCCAGTGCTGCAGCCCCTGTGACGGCTCCTTGCCACCCCTGGGCTGCCATAGGATGCTGCCACCCAGGGACACAGCTGCAGGGAAAGCCCTTTCCTGGGGAAAGGGGCTATTTCCTACTGCCTGCAGTTGGTAAAACTTGGAGCTGTGGCAGTGTGATCTGAATTTTCTGGGTTTGTAGGCTGGGGCCATTGAGCTCTCCCAGTCACCCTTTCTTTGCATGGCACAGGCTGCTTTTGGAGGGGTTTTGCTGGCAGGGGAGCTGGTTTCCATGGTAAAAACCTTAACAGCATCTGCCAGAAATCCGTCTCCTTGCTGGCCCGGCCATCTGGAGGGCACAAGGAGGCTTTGGCTGGCAGGGTGGGGAGGTGTCCACAGGCTGCTTTAGGTCCTCCTTTGGTGCCACTGGCAGCTTGGAGGGATCTCTCCTTGGTTGTTTATGTCCCGGGTGCAGGTTTGCCCTGGGATGCTGGAAGGACCCCCGTGTCATCGAGCCTGGTGGGGACAGGCAGGCTGGGAGCCATGGAATCGCACGGGGGGAGGGCTGCGGGCACCGGGAGCGAGTGGATACACTGTAATCGGATGAGCCAGCGCTGCTCCAGATGGACCTGTCAGCTCTTGTCAGTGCTGACACCCCTCTGGGTGTCCCTCAATGTCCTCTTGGGCCACAGGGGCCACCACCTGTCCCACTTCACCAGCTCTGCTTGGAGCAAAGGGGCCGAGAGGCGACACTGTTCACAAAACCCACCAAGCAAGGTCCCTTCCATGCTGCAGTCCCTTCCTAGCAAACTTCATGGGTTTTTTTAATTTTAATGGAGAAAACCTGGCACTTGTGTCTGTCTGTTTGTCCCTGAGGCATCCTGTGCTGAGGACAGTGGAACTTGCTGCTTTGCCACTCTTGTCCCCAGGTGCCACCCCACCAGCCTAGATGGTTTGCAGCTGCAGACCCAAAGCTGGCCACTCAGTGCCTTTCCTTGGTGTCTGGGTGCCACAGCCGGGCAGCCATCCTTCCCTGGATATTTGGCATAGGAGAAGCACCTTACTGGCAGCAGTGGGCCAGATTGGTATGGCAGGAGTTGTAGCTGTTGGTCTGTGTCCCCAGATGTGCGGCACAGAGCTTTGGATGGATCTGGGTACTTGGGGGCAAAGCATCCTGGTGTCCACCAGGAGAGGTTTTAGGGCTCATCTCTGCACTCCTCTGCTCTTCTCTCCTTAATGTTGCTCCTTTCTCCTTTCCCTCGCAGCCAACCACCCTTCCGCAGGGCACCATCAACATGAACCAGTGCACGGATGTGGTGGATGGGGAGAGCCGGACAGGGCAGAAATTCTCCTTGTGCATCCTGACGCCAGAGAAGGAGCATTTCATCCGGGCCGAGAACAAGGAGATCATCAGTGGGTGAGTGCAGATCTGGGGCTGAGCCACTCCCAGGCTCTTCCATTAGCCAGGAGGAAGAGGAGGGTGCCCAGGCTGATCCTGGGTGCTGGGGATCCTGATGGGTGCTGTGGAGACCCTACAGTGCTTTTAGGGATCCCATTAGGTACCCAGCCCATTGACACAGGTCCTGTCCCCACACCAGTGGCAGGTCCCATAATTCTGGGGCTGGCATGTCCGACCCCAAGTGCCATACACCATCTGGTCCTCATCCATCCCTGGGCAGACATGGATGCTTCTCCCCAGGGGTGGAAGCTCCTTTGTCCCAGGGGAGCATCTGACCTCCAAGGATGATTAAAGTATCACAGGAATTCAGTGGTTCACTGACACCAAAGATTAGACCACTAAAACAAGCAAATCGGGGTAAATTTCCCAACTCCAGGTGTTGGATGGTGACCTAGAAACATCCTCTTCCATCACTCACATACCAGCTGGGATTGAAGCCGGCGCTGGTGAAGGTGCAGAGCTCTGGGAGAGCCGAGCTGCCAGCACACAGTGACAGAGTGTGCTGCTGCTCACCTGAGAGCCTTTCCCACATGGAGTGCCCAGAGCTCAGTGCCTCCCTCCCAAAATTTGTTGACATTTGAAGCTTGAGCAGGAAGCTGAAGAGATGAACACTTGCTATTTCCCACTGTTCCTGAGGCACGGCATCTCCTGCCTCCCCCAGCCCTGGCAGCAGCAGAGTCAGCACTTTCTGCTGAGATTTCTATTTCTAAGCCTTATCTTTGGTTGTGACTCCCCTCATTTTGTAAATACTTGTTGAAATATACATTTTTCTACCAAGAGCTTGGGATTTTGACCAGATGAGTGTTTCCATGCATTGAAATTTCCCTGCCCTACTGAGACAAGTGAGCACAGGTGAACCTCGGGTTGGCAAACATGTTCCCCCAGCCCCAGTCACGGCAACGCGTTGCAGTGGCTGCAGGTCTGAGATGCAGAGCCATGTGGGAATCACAGCACACGGAGCCAGCTCTTTCCTTGCTGGCAGGAGCAGTGACTATGCCCCAAGTCGTGGCCAGCCCCCATGCCCTGCTCTCTCCACCCTCTCCCCACGCTCCAGTTCCCAGCTCAGCCTTTGTTGCCGGTCCTGCCTGCTGCAGGAGGGAGAGGCATTGCAGAGCGAGGTGGGGCTGATTTATTGCTCATCGGCCCAGCGATGGGTTTTGAAGCAGTGCATTTGCTCCTGACTGCAGGCATTAATCATCCCCGAGCAGTCCCACTCTGGGGCTGAGCCAGGCTGGTTTCGTTTGCAGTTGCAGCACGACAGGAAGATTTCCCTGGCTGGGGGGGAATTTGTTTTACATTCATTCTGTGCTTCTGGCATTTATTGCTTAACCAAACCCCACTTGATGTGGTCATCTCCGAACGCTTTACAGCAGCACCATGCAAAGTGGGGGGAGAAGGAAACAGGAGCAGGGACATTTGAAGCAGGAATGTTTCCCAGTGGTCCAGGGATCCCTGTGGAGTTCTCAGAGATGCGGAGGCAGGTTGTCAGGCCACGGTGGGAGGACACAGGACTTCTCAATGCCGAGTTCACGCTGCTCTTCCTAGGACAAAAGAGCTTTGTCTGCAGTGTGAGGGTGTTGGCATCGCTCAAGGGGGACGGTCCTGCTGAAGGCTCTGTCCCTCTCCACTGTCTTTCAGAATCCTTGAATCTCTGCCCTGTGTCAGCCCTGGCCATAGCTTCACTTTGGCAGAGAGCAGGGTTTGAGCCAAAAAACCCTGGGGTCATCCCTCTTCTCCTGCCTTATTTTCCCTGCAGGACTTGGATGGGATGGTTTCTGGGTATTATTCACCAAGCTGACCCTGACCAAGTCAGTGTCACTCCTCTCCCTGTGGCACAGACCTCACCTTCTGCTTTCTCTGCCTGCAGGTGGCTGGAGATGCTGATTGTCTATCCCAGGACAAACAAGCAGAATCAGAAGAAGAAGAGGAAGGTAGAGCCCCCAACTCCCCAGGTAACCCAGGGGGGCACACACACTGTTACCCAGTCCCTTGCCTCCTTCTCAGGGCCATGGCCTTGCTCTGCTCCCTGGAGAGATCCCCCCAAACCATTGGGATCAGCAGCCCTCTGATGCTGCCTGTGTGGAGGGTGAGAGCTGGGGCAAACCAGGGCAGCAGATTGGTGCAAATTAATTCCTGGTCATCACTTCCAGGGTCACACACTCCTGCTTTCCTGGCTGCTTTGGGACCATGTTTTGCCCCCTGGGTGCTGTTTTGTGGTGCCACCCCTGCACACAGTCCTGGGAGTGACCACAAAGCCACATGGTCCCCATGAGGGACCAGGGAGAGGTGCTGTTCATGGGCCATTTCATCAGAAACAGGATGAAATTCCATCGGGCTCCAGTTACTCCCTGTGAGATGACCCCAGAGATAATGGGAATGAAAGGAAAATAGTAAAGGCCAGGGCCAGGCTGGGAGCTCCGGGGGCCGGAGCCGGGCTCTCCAGGGACCCGGCAGTGGCTTCGTGCTCACTTTGACTATAAATGGTAAAAAGTGGGGCCGGCTGTGACTCACTTGTTCCTGCCAGGCTCCCATGTGGCCAGAATGGGGGAGAATCCCACAGATGGGGAACGTGACCCCAAGGCCACCCTCATCTCTTGCCGGGGCTGAGAACAGCCGTGTCCCTGAGGCTGCCTGACCTCCAGGCATGCGTCCCACTGCCACAGGGGACTGGCTGGGAGGGCTCCTCCGGCCCTGCTGGGGGACCAAAACCAGCATCAGGGTTCCCCTGAGCCTTGGTCAGGGCTCCCCATAGCCTTGGTTTTCAGGTTCTCTTTAATGAAGTTCAAAGGATGGCCCTGGTGCAAACTGGGCCATGGGTGGGTTTTGTACAGTGTTTGTTTGAATAAGTTTTCATCACTCCACTGGATAAAGATGTTCTGGGCAATGGGAAAGAAGTTAGTGGGGAGACAATCCTTTTTTGAACACCAAGCTGTAAGTCTGAGCCACCCCTTGTCAAGGTCTAGGGTCCTCGCAGCCTGAACAACCCCTCAAGTGCTGGCTCCGGTGATGCTCCAGGGAAGATGCCTCCTCCCTCTGTATTACGAGCTGTCAATCCTCAATTCCCAAGAAGAGGACTGCTGCATTTGGGACACCGCAGGGAGTGGATGTAGCAGGGCAGGGATGCTCACCCTGGCTGGGGTGCAACACTAAACCCAGGCTGGGTTCAGGAGGGGGACGGGGTGGAGACGAGAAGAGGCACAGAGCCAGAAAAACATCATTCTGGGTTACATTTCATCACCATGGCAACTTCTTGGAAACTGTACAGGATCCGAGCTCCTGAGCACCAAATAAGGGAAGCGGCTGTGGGAAGGATGCCGGCTCCCCGTGGGCAGATGGGCTCCCCAGGTGCTTGGGGATGGGGAGCAGGGACCCTTGTGGCATATTATCCCCTTGTCTTGGGACAGACCACCCTGTCTTGCTTGCTACCCTCCTTCCACTCTCTCCATCCCATGGCTTCCAGCCCCATAGTGCCGGAAAAAGGCTCAAATTCACTTTGCAAAGCCAACCTCCATGTGGGAACTGCTGCTGGATGGAGGCTGTGCTGTGTCAGGCACTTAGGAGCAACCTGCAAAGGCAGAAGCAGCATTTTTCCTCTGCCTCCCAAATCCTGCTGATGCAGGTGGCTGGTCCATGGAAGGAAAGAGGATGTTGAGGAGAAAATCAGCATGAAATTCTCCTCTGTGAAATGGCCTCTCCTGAAGTTGGCTGCTGTTCAGCTTGCTCTCCGTGTGCTGGTGGCGAAAGCTTGCGCTCTTCTTAAAGATGGCTACACACTAATCAGGCAGTAAATCATGTCTTAGAGCTGCTTAGGGAGGGGTGGACACCTTTGTGATATAAAAAAAGAATTTTATATTCCTGTTTTTTCTCACTCTCACAAAGTTTTTGCTTGTCTGTGGCAGAGCAGAGCTTGGTCACAGCTGGATGGTCTTGGAGCATCAAGGTCATTTCCAACTCTCTCCATCATTTTGCATCATCCCTCTGCAAAATCACCAGGGTGGGAGCAATGCAGGGAATACCACTCCTGCTGCAGATTTTTGGACAGGGAGTGTTAGGTGTTTTCACTTTGCTTTGCAAGTAGGTTGCAGTTTTAGGAGAAAAAGGCAGGTTTCTCCTGCAGCTTTTGCCGTGCTCTGGTGAAGTGCAGGCAGCAGGAGAGACTGCGATGTCTGTGCCTGCCTGCTGCCCATGGGAACTCGAGGCAGGGTTTGGGGCTGAAATGTGGGATTTGAGGCTCTGCCCTGGGTTTGCACAGGGGTGTGGCAGGCTCGGGTAAGCAGAGCATGCCCAGACACACCTCATGCAACTGGAGGCCGGTTTTGCTGATTTTGGTGCATTCTGCCTTTTGGAGTTGTTCGTACCCCTGAGCAGCAGAGAGTTAATGTCTCTGCTCCCTCTCAGACTTCTTTTTGGCCCACATCTCTACCTCATTAAATACATGTCTACAAATAATTACGTGGGGGGGTGTATAAGAGATATATAAAGATATATATCCTGAGCTGGTGATTAGCTTTTGGCTTGGATCAATGAAGGAGAGTGTTTGGTGGACCTTGGAGGTTGGCCTAATTCTCTGCTTGAGCAGGGTCCCCTTGAGCAGATGCCCATGAACTCTGGATCATTTACCTCCAACACTGCATTCCTTTAGTGTGAAATTCCCCAGGGGGATTTTTTTTTAAATTGAGGTCATTTGCTGCTTGTCATGTCTGTGCATGGAGCCAGGAGCCACTCCCTGGGAGATCCCTGGTGGCTCCAGCACAGCCCTGCAACTGCCAATGGAGATGGCAGGGCTAAAACCCACCTGATGTGGGAGGAGGGGATGGAGAGGATGCTCTTTGCAGCCCTTGTTCCCAGGTTTCAGTTGCGAGTTCATGCACTCCTGTATTCCCCCCTGCTCCATGGAAAGGGAACAAGCAGCTGGAAAACGTCCCACAGTCCGAAGGGCAGTTAATTGTCATTGATTTATTGGTGGCTTTAAGAAGAATAATCTGTGAATGCAGAAGCTTAATATGACAACAGCAAAACATCTGCTAATGAACAAAGCCAAGGAAGGAATTGGAAAAGCTGCTGCCTCTTCTGGGTCACACTCTGAACCTGGGCTGGCCGGGCTGTGGCCACCAAAGTGGCATCATCCATCATCTGATGGACTCCAGAGCTCCTTGTTAGCAGAGAAGCACTGAAGATGATGGGGAATGTTTAAAAAAGCGTAAAGCACTGACACGTGTCACTGTCTCGTCCCTGTCCCGTTGTGATGTGTCATTGGCAGCACCAATGTGGAGCTGACACCTTGGGGTCAAGCCCTTGGGGACCCTGAGTGTGGAGTTGGGGCAAAGTCTCTAAAGAAAACTTCCTGTGTCTCCTGTTTTTTTTAGGAGCCTGGTCCTGCTAAGATGGCTGTGACCAGCAGCAACATTCCCAGTGCTGAGAAGGTCCCTGCCACCAAGTCCACACTCTGGCAGGAAGAAATGAGGGGCAAAGACCAAGCAGATGGGGGCAGTGGCATTGGCCCAGCCCAGAGCCCCATGCAAGGCCAGGCTGGGGCTGCCAGCTCCATGAAGGATCCTGTGCTGGACAGCAAGGAAGGTGAGGGATGGGGATGCCAGCACTGGTTGTGATGGTCGTGCCATTGTTCTCCCTGGAACAATGGGGGCTGGGGACAGGTCGCAGTGCTGGGGACATTTCCCTTATCTTCCCACTCAGCTGGGGAATGTTTTCTGCAGTGAGGTGTCCGTTGCCTTGCACCCATGGAGCTGTGGTTGCTGCCGGACTGGGAAGGACAGGGATGGAAATGGATGCAGAGCAGTGACTGCAGTTGCCTATTTCTTGGTTTGAAAGTTCAGATCTTTAACCTGTACAAACCTGACCCAAGGGTTGGATGGGCGTCCCCAGTTCCCTGCAGACTATCCCATCATCTCCATGGGCATTTGGGCTGTCAGGGTGGAAAAGCCAGGGGTGCAGGAGGTAGCACAGCATGGGGCTGGTGCCCAGACCAACTTTGCTCTCATACCTGCCCCTGTCCTGGGTGGAAAAAGGGTGTTTCTTTCTTAAAAGCAGAACTTGGACTTGAAACCAAGCACGGTGACTTCTCTGTCCCTTAGAGGAGAGCTCCATGAACGGGGACCGGATAGACTGCGGGCGGAAGACGCGTGTGGAGAGCGGGTACTTCTCCTTGGAGAAGACCAAACAAGACTCAAAGCTGGAAGAGCAGCAACTGCCTCCCCCGCCAAGCCCGCCCAGCCCCAGCACCCCAAACAACAGGTACAGTTATCCCAAATCGCCCTCACAGGAGCATGCCCAGCCCTTTCCTTCCCCAGGTATCCGATCAGGCGACCGAATGATTCACAGCTTCTCTCTGAACTCCTTGGACTCGAAGAGCAGTTGCCCCATGCACAAGGACTCCAGCAACAGAGATGTAGGAAGGGGAGCTGAAAAATCGGGGCGTCCCCTTTCTTTTAAAGCCAGCCGGCAGTACACCACCCTGGCCGACGTTCCCAAGGCCATTAGGATCAGTAATCGTGAGGCCTTCCAGGTGGAGAGGAAGCGGCTAGAGCGGAGAACCCGGGCTCGTAGCCCTGGGAGAGAAGAAGTGGCCCGGCTCTTTGGGAATGAGAGAAGGTAAGGGATGAGTGGCTCATCTCCTTGCATGCTTCCAGCAGCAGTGAGGTTGTGTCCCCAGCGCAGCCTGGATGGAGCAGGTGGAGTTTGGTGGGTGGAGCCTCTTTGTTTTTTAGTGCTCTTGGGTTTAAGGGTGCCCATCCATGCTGACCAGGTGGTGGGATGTCCTTGATAGTGGTAGTGGGCAGGTGTCATCCTGCCGGACTGCTCTGGGGATATAGAATGATTTGGGTTGGAAGGGACCTTCAAGTTCTTCCAGTTCCATCCTCTGCTGTGGGCAGGGACACCTTCCACTATCCCAGGTTGCTCCAAGCCCCGTCCAACCTGGCCTTGTACACTTCCAGAGATGGGGCAGCCACAGCTTCTCTGGGCAACGCCTGCCGGTGCCTCACCACCCTCACAGGGAAGAATTTCTTCCTACTATCTAATCTAAACCTACCCTGGTGTTGGGTGGTGGTGGATGCCCACATTGCCATCAAGCCCACCCTGCCGGCCCCTCCCGGCGCGGCACACGCTGGCAGCCGGCACCATTAATTAGGTTAGCTCTCCTAATGGCGTTAGTGCCAGGTGCCTTACGCAACTGCCTAATGAGCTGAGAGAGGTTTCAAAATGTCACGGCATTAATCTGGGAGAGGAGGGAGAGGCGGGTGCAGTGCCAAGGCAGGGCTCAGCGGGCTGCAAAACAGCTTAGTGTGGAGGAGGACGGGGAGGGCGTCCGCAGCGCGCGCCGGGTGCGCTCCGTGCGAGGCCAAGGACGGGCCACTCGCCCTGGGAGAGACACATTTGTGCAGTGAGGGCAGTGGAGCAAACTGGGAGACAGGCCCCAGGCGAGAGGGCCGCCTGCCAGTCTCATTTTCCTGCCCTGGTTCTCCTCCGGGCATGTTCTCTCTCGCACAGTTTCAGTAGGAGCTTCTCCTCTGTTTCTTCCCAGCCCCTAAAGGACTGTTTTCCAGACTGGCTTCCGAGAGCTGGGAGCAGGTCTGGGATGTGCAGCACAGCCTTGTGCTGGTGCCATCAGTCGGCAGGAGGATCCCAAGCCTGGCCCAGAGTGTGTGCAGGGAGTGCTGGGCTGGGAATAAACGAGGAGAGCTTGGGTTTGGCTTTGTCTGCCTTGGGAATTGGCTTTTCCCCAGGATGGAGGAGGAGAATGCCACCTTGGCCACCCTAGCTGAGAAAAGGCTGGTGGCTCTGGTTTCCAGGCTGAGCTGGTGCTGCCTGTGGGTGACATTGTGTCCCTGCTGTGTTCGCTTGCACAGGATGCCTTGGCCAGTGCCTGTCCCCAGTGTGACAGGACAGTGCATTCCTCCAGTGCCAACAGTCTCTTGCTCCAACCCTGGGGTATCCTGCAGCACTGGGATCATCCTGCACGGAGCTGGGAAACAGATTTTTAACAGATAACAGGGCCTGGGAGAGGACATTGCTGCCAGAGTCTGTCCTTTTTAATGTCAGCCCCCGTCACTGCCTGCTGGTGGGTGCCTTTTCCCAGGGAAAGTATGTTTTTCCCAGCCTAGCTGAGGCTGTTAACAGTTTTCTTTGCTTTATCAGTATTGGCAGCAGTTCCCCTGTATCAGCCCAGGGCTTTTATCAGAGCAGAACGGGTGAAGGGAGAGGAGCAGGAGCTGCACCAGGCACTGGGGTCTTGCTGCCCGTGGGGCTGAGCCTGGTCCAGCTTTTGGGAGGGGGGTGATGGCAGAGAGCAGAGGGAGGGGTCCCTACCTGCCAGAGGGTTTGGCCGTGGATCACAGCCCCATGGTGCTGAAGGAATGTGCCATGAGTAGGGATGGCTCAGTGGGTGTTCAAGGATGGGCACGTTTCCTCCTCCAGTAACCTGGGAATTGGCCAGTGCAGGTGGTGGGGGCAGAGAGGCTGTGTGTCTTGGAGCTGGGACAGCCATGTTAGAGCTCAGTGGACTCAACAGGGCACAGAGATACTGTCCAGTGTCACACCAGAGAATTAACATTCCCCAGCACCCTGCACAGCTTGGCTTGGCTGCTTTTTAAACTTGAGTTTACTTAGTCCCCATATCCCTCTCATTTTTCTCCTCTGAGCTCAGACTGTGCTGTTTGAGGTTGGGCAGATACAATAACTCACTTCCATGCTGTGGGGTTGGCTTTTTCCCCCTGGTTTAACACCATTTGTAATAATCCTTCTCAGTAACCCACTAACATGTCTGGGAACACTTGACCCATGCCAACCCCACAGGCACCAGCTGAGCATCGTGCAGATCTGCCCTTCAGTTATTTTCAGCTCTTCCTCCCATTTTTTTGTGTAAATCAGTGCGAGTGTCAGAGCTGTGGATGGAAAAGAATTATTTTCGGTACCCAGTGTTGCATCCTGAGTGCCACACCTGATGGCTTAGCTCCAGATAAAGCAGTTTGTCAAGGCTTCTTGCCCTGTTTCCTTATCGTGAGAAATATTACGTGATTTAAGTCCAGGAATTTTCCGTGTTGACCATTTATACTTGATGCTGCCTCCATGCCCCATGCAGACGTCTGAGCTCGCAGCCACTCAGAACCAGGAATCAGGAAGCAGGAGATAATCTCCACGATTTTGGCGGAGCGGCAGAGTGCGAGTTCCCTCTGCTGGCATGTGGCAGGATGGGGCTGTGGCACCATGTCCCACTAGGCTGGGGGGCAGGGATTGAGGCCAGAGAGGTCGAGCCATCTCCAATCTCCCCTCTTAGACCCATCCCTAGGGCAGAAGGGCAGGGGCAGCTCTTTGGAAACCCCATGGATGAATCTCGAAGTGTTGCACACAAAATCACAGCTGAAAAGAGCTGCAGGAATGTCCTTAGACAGTGGTCCCCATGTCCCAGAGGATCTCTACAGATGCAGGGATAAATCCCCGCTTGTCTCAGGATTTCTGTTTGACAAACTTGGCTTTTTGTGCACAGTTCCAGGGGTGCCTGTAAAACCACAGCATTCCCAGTTGACCCCATGTTCTTCTCACACTGGCAAGAGTTCACTGTGGTGTCAGCCAGTTCTGCTGTAGGAGTGTGGTATGGGGCTGAGGTGTATTTCTAGCAGCAATTAATAGCAGAAGTGCCTGAAATTGCTTAAAAGACTTTTCTCGCTCAAATTCCTTCTCTGGAGTTTCTTGAGGTGTAAAGGTCTGCTCTGAATTCTGCTTCTCCCCATAATGAGAAGTGCCTGCTCTCCCAAATACAGGTTTTCCTTGTAAAACTATCCTCATCATTCTTGTGGACCTCTTGGGGAATTCCTCTTCCTTTTCCTGACACTCACTATCTTTCTTGATGCTAAATAATGAATGAATCCAATAAAAACAAAGCCCTTTCTTCCAATCAAAGAAAATGACTTTAATGACAGCTCGTGCTGGTCTTTTGAGCTTTCCTTCCCACTGCGCACCCCCTCCACTAACAGCTGAGATCTGCAGCCCGGGTTTAGTGGCCTGGAAAAGATTAACAGCCTGCATGGCCGAGGAATTCCTTGGGATGAGCTTTTGTAGTTGAAAAGCTAAATAGCACTGCAGCTTTTAAAAAGCTTCTTCATACCTGTCCCAGCCTTGTTTTGTCCACACAGAGCTGCTGTGCGGAGGGAGCAGCTCTATCCAACACGTGTGGAGGGGAGGAGAGCCCTTCCCTCCCCGTCCCTCCAGGATCTCTGGCAGTAACCTCTCTGAAATGTTGATCTAATGGGAAAAAAAAAGATTCTTTCCTGTAATCCAGATGATATTAACCCTTGGGGCTGTGATTTGGTTGCAGTGATTTATTTTTCTCCTCCCTTTTTCGATGACGAATGACTGGAATGATTTTGATTTTGTTTTGAATGTAGATGCAGATATATAATTTCCTCTTCTGTTCATTCATTTTCCAGCCTTGTTTTCTTCCAGGTCTTGTTGCTCTCCACCTTCTCCTGCTGTGTTGCTGTGTGACGTGTCCACCTTTACTTCGCCTGCTTCGCTACCATCTCATCTCAATCTCAAGCCGTAGAACAACCTGGTGGTGCAGCCCCTTTCATGAGAAATCAACCTGCTTTTGATTTTGTTTTTATGTTTTTTCGGTTGGGTTTTTGTTCTTTTTTTTTTCTCTTGATTTGTTTTTCTTCAGACCTTCACCTAACAGGGCACAGATAATGTTAATTCATGGACCTTTTCCTCCCTCCTGAATGAGACTCAGAGAAGGCTGGGCCAGTATAAAAAGGGTTAAAAAAATGTGACTCCAAAACAATTCCCTATCTGTCAGTGAACACAGAACATGGATTTATGCTTCACAGCCTGGCTCATGTCGGGCATCTCATGTGCAGAACATCCCAGGGAAATTGAGAGCTCTGCACGAGCCCAGGATCTGCCCACTCCCAGTTTGCAAACTGGGAGGCAGCAGAGTCTGAACAGATGTCCCCTAAAAGCATCAAAGATTTTTAAATTTACATAGCAAAGTCTTCCCCACCAATTTTGTCCTTTCCTCTTTGGTTGTGTCCTGGCAGCCTGGCTCTGAGCAGCAGTGGGGGGCCCCAACCCCCCCCCAGGGGATGGGATGTGCTCGGACTGGTTCTCTCATTTATGGAATTTGGTGCAAATGTTGGTTGAAAACTGAACGTGTCATGGTTTTTGAACCCTTAAGCTGCTGTTCCTCTTTGTGGGAAGTGTTAAAAATGTTTTTATTTTGGATAACCTGTTCCCCCTCATGTGGTTGCCATTGTGATTTTCATGCACATCAGAGGCTCATACAGAGCAAGCAGCCCCAAGTTTGGATGTGGCACACATGGGTCCAAATTTTGTGTCAAGAAACCACCTGGACAGCTTTTTTGGGGAGGTTTGAAACAGAACTTTAAGCCTCACAGCTTGGAGCACAGCTGGCATGTGCTGGTGGCGGGTTATTGCTTTATATTCCCAGGTTGTGATTAAAGACATGAGACTGATACTTGCCCGAACCCCCAGGAATGCATACTTACACACCAGCAGGTTCTTTGGAAATTGCTCTCCTGTGGGTCAGCGAGCAGTTTTTCATGCTGAAGCAGCATTTCTAATTCCACCTGTTTGCTCATCCTTAGGAGAATCCCATTTGGTTTTGATCCAGAGTTGGCTCCTGCTCCATCCACATTTCTTCATAGTTCTCTGTCCTCAGAGACACAAGTGCCACGGTGCAATGGGCCACCAAGGCAGTGTCTGAGAGCCCAGGTTGTGCCCCCTGATGTCCAGACTGGATTTTCAGCCCAATTAAGAGGAGAGAAAGGCCCCAGGTTCTTCAGGGAGTGCCCTGCCATGGTACTGGGTGCTCCTCATCTCTTCACACCCCTTCAGCTGGTGCATCCTGTGAGCCAGAACCGTGGTCTGGGGGCACCTATGGACAGCCCTTGCTCCATGCAGTCCTGTGGCTGGTCCCTGTGTGAGGCTGAGTTGTCAGAGGGTTCCTGTTGCAGTGAACACACTGGGGGACCCAGAGCCACCCGTTATCTCTGCACCCCAGCTTGGTCTGATGTGTCAGTGCTGTGGCCTCTGGGGGGCCATTGACAGCCCCAGTGCTAAAGGGTAGAGGCAAAGCTTAAGCCAAAGCTGCTCCATAATCCCTGCTTCCCAAGGAGTTGTAAAATTCACAAATAAAAAATGATTGCTGGTTCTGTGAGGGGTTTCTAGTTACTGAAGAAGATGCTACCTGCAGAGCTGAATAATGTGAGGTCTTTCCCCACTTTGTGGGTAAAATGATGTCAGATCAGGGTTTTTACCCTGGATTTGGCCATGCTGGAGCTCACAGAGAAACAGGGACCAAAAGCCAGGTGTGCATGAACTCTGGGTTGAGTAATTCTGCAACCTTAAATTTGTGGGGTTGTACAGCTCCGCACAGTTCCTGCTCTTGTGTTTAAACCATCTCTGGTTTCCCTTTTGTCTCTGTTTTCCAGGAGATCCCAGGTAATTGAGAAATTTGAGGCACTAGATATTGAGAATGCAGAGCAGATGGAAACGAACGTGTCGGGAGGCTCCGCCCTTTCCAGTGAGACACGGCAGGGCAGGAGCGAGAAGAGGCTTTTCCCACGGAAACGGGTAAGATGCTCAGCCAAGGTCTCCTGGAAGATGAAACTTGGAATCCTGCAGCCCAGAATAGAGGGTTTAGCTCCAGGGTTTGTCCCTGGATGTGAATCTGGAGTCGTAGGCAGCTCCTGCAGGAGCTGAGCTGGTGTGTGTGCTCTGTGCAAATTTTCCTGCTCTGCTCCTTTGGCCCAGGTGTAGATCAGAGTGGAAAATAAGGCTGTCTCTTCTCCTTTCTCCAAAATACAAAGAGAAGCTTCAGGTCTGGCATGGCAGGATACATCAGGATAGGGTGAAGTAACAAAAGAAACAGGTTTGAGAGTCCCAGATATGCTCGGATATAATGGGAACAAATTAATGCCTGAAAGGACAAAAAAATGTATTGCCAAGGAAATGACACTTGTTCTGAGCCTGAGATGCCCCTTAAAGCAGATTTTTATGCCATGAGCCAAGAGAGCAGGACTCTGTCCTAGTTCCTGCACTGATCTGGGCTAATGCTGTTCACACAGGACTTCACTTGTGAAGGAGCAGCTGTGGGCTCCATCCTGGACGTGTCTGCGTCACCTCTGTCTCCACACCGCCGGGCAAAGTCTCTGGACAGAAGGTCCACAGAGTCCTCTATGACGGTGAGCCACGAGGGCCATGTCCCCTGCCTTGGGGGAGGACGTGAGAGGCCCTTCCCAGCAGGTCCCATGGAAACTGGACTGTTGCTGCTTTCCTCGCAGCCAGCACATAGGATATGGGATACACCCAGATCTGGAGCAGGTTCAGGAACCTGAATCAGTTGTGACCAGGTGCTTAGTTGGAGAAGGGCCACACTTTTTGCTTGCTGCAGGAGTTAAAACTCAGAGTCTTGCAAGGAGCACTTTTCCTTAAAGCACAGCAGCTGGGGAAGCAGACCCCATTTTGCTGGTTATTTTCCCCTGGAATACCCTATTTCCTTGATGCTTTGGGTGATGTGTCAGATACTCATGCTGTAGGTCATCCTAGAAGTGCTGGAGTCACCTCACCTGGCCAGAGCTGCTCTTTGCCCCATGGTGTCCCCCAGCAGAGGCTGCAGCAGGGCATTTCCAACTCAGCAGGGAGTCAGTTCAGTTTCTGGACTGGGACCAGCCTCATGACTGAGGTATTTTCATAGGATCACAGAATCCCAGAATGGTTTGGGATGGAAGGGACCTTAAAGATCATCTTGTTCCAACTCCCCTGCTAGGGGCAGGGACACTATCCACTAGACCAGGCTGAGCAAGCACATGTCCCAGTTTTCTAATGCCATTGCCTTGATGTTTATGCAGTTGGCAGTGGGTGTGAGTGGGATGAAGGCTGCAAGGAGGAGCTGAACCTTCCCTCCTGGGTTTTCCTCCCTTTGCATATTTCAAATGCTCACCAGACCTGGAGGCAAACAATACAGAACAAACACAAAGTGCTCTCCTGTCCCTCACCACCCTTCTGTAGGGACAAAATAAATACACTTGCTAATCTCTCAAATAGATTACAGAGCTACTGTAAATACAAGTTGCATTTTATGTGGATGGACAGCTTCTATTCAAGGACTTAACAGAAAAATGCAGTAGTTGGTGTTTCTGGAGCTTTTCCTGTAGACTTGTACAGCCACAAGAGGGATTTTTAAATTCTTGGTGGGAATAAAAAGTGCAAGAAGTGCATATGAAGTGGCAATGCACATTATCTAGTGAAGGGAAGAAAGTTATGGAGGTTTAGATTAGGTATTGGGAAGAAATTCTTCCCTGTGAGGGTGGTGAGGCCCTGGCACAGGTTGCCTAGAGAAACTGTGGCTGCCCCATTCCTGGAAGTGTCCAAGGCCAGGTTGGATGGGGTTTGGAGCAACCTGGGATAGTGGAAGGTGTTCTTGCCCATGGCAGGGGCTGGAGCTGGATGATTTTACTGTTCCTTCCTACCCAAAACATTCTATAATTCAGTGCTTTACTTTCCCCTGTGTTTTTTGTGGAGCAGGACTGGGTTCCTACCACCATGAGATCACTCAAGTGTGCGATGTGCTGCCCCACAGGTTTGATTGAATAGGCTTCCAGACCCAGTTTCCATTGCTGCCCTTGCTGTAGCCCATTTCAGATGCTGCAGCTGGATTTCACACACTGCTGTCCTTTCCTCCTCCACTCTGCAGCACGTGGAGCAGCTGGAGGAGCTCAGCCTCGGGGGAGTGAAAGCATTTCCACCACATCCTTCCCTGCACACGGGCAGGGCTGGGAGGAAGGGCTGGCAGCAGTTATCCCACGCTGTCTTGCTTACTTTTTTCAGGAATTCAACATCCCCATGCACCCACATTGGAGGAAAAAGCAGGTGTCGTTTGGGTGGTGCAGGGCTCGGATTCCCTGTATTTCCAGCCTTGGGAACTCAGCCTGTTTTGAACCCTGCAGCCTTGCATCAATAGCACATAGTTTTTCTTTCATAATATATAATAGAGGGTAAAACTGCCTGAAGTCTTGCTAATTCCTTGTTTATCCTTTCTCTGTAATGCTGGTGTAGCAGTAGGAAATTGCAGGAGAAATGGTAGGAAGGGAACAGCCTGAATAAACCGTGCAGCAGGTCTCTGCTCCTCCTGGGAGCAAACATTTAGCCACCATGCAGTGTAATGATTCAGTTTGGGCTAGATGACCTTTAAAGGTCCCTTCCAACCCAAACTGGTCTATGATTCTATGAATTTAACTGTTGATGGTCTCTTTTATTGCTCTGCTGGGTTTTATCAAGTCGCTGCTGTTGCCTTCTGGGTGCAGACACTTCTTCCCTCTCCTGATCCCTCTCTCCTTTCTTCCAGCCCGACCTGCTGAACTTCAAGAAGGGCTGGTTGACAAAACAATATGAGGATGGGCAGGTGAGTCAGGAGAAAGCTCTGCCCTTCGTGTCAGTGTTTGGTGCTGTGGTTAGTCCTGGTTTCTGGCAGCTCACTTCAACATCCTGGCTGTGCTGGCATGGAGTAGCTCTTGGTGCTGATGGAGCCCCAATGTCCTGGGTGGATCAGTATTGGGCTGTCTTGAAGTGGGAGTTCCTGGTGCTCTGTCTGGGGGAGGTTTCAAAGGTGGATATCATATCATGGGTTTCTAGGGATCCAGGGCAGCTTGAATGGCAGCACAGGTTTCATGTTCTTGTTCCCTATTTATTAGTTTCATCTCCCTTGTGACCCAGCGACCTCTTTGGTGTCAGAAATGAGGCTCAGGTAAAGTCTCCTGAGTGCCAGGGAAATGGCAAGGCCAATAAATAAATAAATGACACAGAGAAGCAGCTGGTGCCACTTTCCTGCTGCCAGTTGCCAAAGGGATGCAGGATGTTCTGCCCTATTGGAGCCTTAGGAGTGGGCACTGGTGCTGAGGCAGCATGGCTGGCCCTGGCTGTTAGCAAACCACCCCTTCCCTGGATTTCCTTCCCTCCTGCTCAGCTGTCAAGGGCAAATGAGGGCAATTTGCCTGTGGCTGTGGGTGGCCCAGGCTCTGCTGTGGGTACCCCTGGTCCAAGGACACATCCATAGATAGCCAAAGGGGAACTGGCAGCTGGAGCGAGTGCTGTATTGACGGAAAGCTGCCTTGGGTGAGCCTGTGCTGGAAGCATGCAGGAGGCAGATTTGTATAGAGCAAGGGCCAGGAATAGACTCCCAGCTCAATTTCTAGGTACTGCAGATAAAACATGAATGTTTTACTGCTTTTTTTTTTTGGTGCTAAAAAGACTTTAAGTGCAACCCCTAAAAGCCTCGTCTTGCAGTGGAGCTAATGGGGAGGCTGTGACTGTCCCGTGGCTCTCGCAGTGTCGCTGTCACGTGCAGGGTCTGGTGCTCTGCGTGGCACCGGGGAATTCGGGGTCCTGGTGGTGCAAACCATCACTGTCCCCTGCCTTGCTGCCTGTTTGGGTCTCCCCTTTCTCATGAAGGGGCCTTGATGAAGTCAGGTGTGGAGCTGGGAGGGACGGGCATCGAGCTGCCTCCTGAGGGGTGTCTCTGCCAGGTGACCTGTGACGAGCAGCCATGAATACAGTGGTAGGGAAGGAGCAGGATTGTAACTGCTCCATCTTGGTTGTTTCCTAGTGGAAGAAGCACTGGTTTGTGCTGACTGACCAGAGCCTGAGATACTACCGGGATTCAGTGGCAGAGGAGGTAAGTGTCTTCTGTCAGTGTTCAACCCATTACAGGGCAGCGCCTGGTGCTCCCAGACAGACCCTGGGCCGGTCACTGCCTCCCTCAGGGCCCCCATTCCCAGATACCGAAGTCCTGGAGCCCCTTCAGGCCCTTTGTGCTTCTCAGGGACCTGCTGTGTCTCCCTGCGAGCCCACCATGCTTTGGGGCTGCAAAGCTTTGTGGCTTATTTTACCTCTTCCCTCTGCAGGCAGCTGACCTGGATGGAGAAATTGATTTATCCACGTGCTATGATGTCACTGAGTACCCAGTTCAGCGGAACTACGGCTTCCAGATCCATGTAAGGAAAACACGGGGAGGAGGATGAGTCCAGCTGGTGGGGATGCTTGTCCATGGCAAGGGGAACATCTCCCCAAACACCCAAGAGAGGCCACTCAGCACCCCCCACAGTGCTCCAGAGAGCTCTGGCCTTGGGTTTGAGAGCCAGTTTTTTGGCTGTCAGAAAAGGAAGGGGGGAAAAAGGGAAGGTTTTGTCACAGCCTTAGGATCTCACCTGTGGCAGAATCAGTCTGATTGCTGAGAAATGCTAATTCCTACAGGGAGTGTGCTAGGGGACAGAGGGGCTGGGTTTGACCTCTGTGTGGCCAGCAAGCAGTACCCCAGCACTGGGGGCTTGGGGATAGGTGCAGGGTGGTCTTGGGGAGTTGGGAAGCTGCTGGTAGGTGCAATCACCTGCGCTGAGCTGTTCCTTCTCTCTTTGTAGACAAAGGAAGGGGAGTTCACCCTCTCTGCCATGACGTCGGGCATTCGCCGCAACTGGATCCAGACCATCATGAAGCACGTTCGCCCCACTACTGCTCCCGATGTAACAAGGTAAGGGGGGACTGCAGCAGCCCCTGCAGTTGTGTGGTTTGCAGGAGTAACTCGTCCCTTACCCCTTTTCTTTCCTCTTTCTGAGGCTGTCTGTTCCTGGAAGCTGCAGCTCTTTCTCACGTCTCTCTGAGCTTAATTTGGATACACTTTGTAGGGACACTGATATGCCGAGTTACTCTTACGCGTGCAGATTTCAAAGAGGGTTGAAAATGTGGTTTTAATTTGTGCATAGGAATATGAAATACTGTTCCTATATCAAGGCTCCTCTGGATTCCCACCAGGTATTGTGAAAACACTTGGATTTAGTTGTACTGGGTTCACCCTTTCCTCTGGCTACTGTTCAGCACGAGCTGCCCAGCCCCTCTATGGGTCACAGCAGCGGGAGCCCAGGGTTTAGTTTAGAAGCTGTTTGGCTCTGACTGTTTTAAACTTCAGCCAGCAAATCGTCTTCCCTCCTCTTTTGATCTTCCAGAAAGCTGCTGCTGGTCTCTCCTTGTGCATCAGTGCCAGAGGAAGGGAACCCCCTGCGTCACAGAGTACTTTCTGTGGGCGCTTCTGGCTGTGGGTACAGGGTGTTTGGCCTCCTCACAGCTGTCTGTGCTGGCCACACTCGTACAGGCCACCTCTTACAGGCTGTGTGGACACGGCCTCACCACTAACTCCATCTCCTGTCCTTACTGTAGCTGCAGCCAGCAGGTTTTTGCCAGGTTTGTCCCTGTGTTGTTGGAATGGCTCTTCTCACGCAGTGCTGTTGACCTGGAGGTGCTCCAGCCTCTCCTTCCCTATCCTGCTTAGCCCTCAGCCACTTGCTTCCCAGCCCTGCCCGAGCTCTGGTGGATCTCGCGGGGGTCTCGGGGAAGTCGCCTCTCTCCTCACTCCTGTGTATGTTTGATTTCCATGCAATCCCAGGAAAAACTTCTCTTTGAAACTATCCGTGCTGAAGCCCAGGTTGGAAAACTGTGTTCTCTCCTGTATTAACGTTCTGTGGTTTGTATATCTTGTGATTCACTGCATGCTCCTCCTTTTCTGCACCTCAGATGGGAGTTTCCATTTATTTTTCCAGTCCTGCAGTTTCCATTTATTTTTCTTTCTTTTCTTCCCCCCTTTCCTTTTTTTTTTTTTCCTTTAAATAAAAGCCAGAGAGAAGGAAAGAAGCAACCTGGTCTTGACCCTTGATTTCCCCACACTGGTATCTTCCGATGTGACTAGATATGAAGATGAAGACCAAGGAAATTTGAGGGGACCTCTCTGCCTTTAAAGAGCCAGATGTATTTATGGTTGCTCACAGGTTACTGCAGCACGATAGCCCTGTGCTCACTGTCTGCACCTGCTCCAAGCCCACACAAAGTGGTTTCACTTGGCTTTCCCTCTGCGAGGGTCCAGGCGCAGGTCCCGGTTGGGCAGTCACTTGTTACGCTGCACAAACAGACCATGAATCAATCCTGAGCTGGGGAAAGGGAATGATGTGTGTGCTTCTGTTGTTTCCCACCGAGCTGGTGTCGGCCGGGGTCGAGGCTGGTGTGGGTCAGTCACGTTGCTGAGGAGTCCTGTGCTGTGTGTGGAGCAGGGCTGTGTTCACTGGTGCCTGCCTGGCAGCCCTTTGCAGCAGCGTGGGGTATTCCCAGCCCATCCCACCTGGCTTTGGGATGTCCTTACGTTCTGCACCCGGGGAGCAGCTGGTGAAGGGGGCTGCTGGAAGGCCAAAGGACAGACTGCCCAAGGCTCAGCATGGAGGGGTGCCAAGCATTGGCACAGTGTGGCCAGGGGGCCGGCAGGACGTTGTGCTTGGTGTGCTGGGATGGCAGCGGTGCTCACCCATCCCCAGGGATGGTCCCACCCCGCACACTCCTGCAGCCCTGGCCATGTCTCATGAACCTGCTGCCGTGGCTCCACCCATCCAAACACACCTTGTCTTGGTTTCTTGAGCCCTAGTGATGGTTTACATTGCTGCATGTGTCAGCAGCCGGCATGGGGAGCAGATGCTGCACTGCTCCCTGCCCTCAGCAGTGCCCTGCAATCTGCAGAGGCACTAATTGTAGGCTGCTAATGATGATGGGGCAAATAGAAAATACCCCTATAAACGAAGTTGCTGCTTCAGAACTGGATCCATGTTCAGCTCACAGCCCTTATGAGGCTGGGTTCTCCAGTGCTCCCCAGTTCCCTGCAACCTTTGTGCGCTTCTTGCCACAGTGTGCTCAGCTCGCAGCTTGCACTGCTCCCACACCCATCCCTATTAGAAAAAAACCTTTTTATTTTGACCTATAAATATCATTGGGAGGCAAAGACACCCCGCCCCCCCCCCCTTCCTGTGTGATATGAATTAATTTCTCTGTGGTGGAGGAGATGTGAAATGTTTGAGCAGAGTTAATAGCCATGGGGCACTTGCAGGAGATGAAACGAGAAACTTTGGGTCAACGTTCTGAGTGTCTTCACTTCATTCCGAGCAGCCGTCCCTCCGCTCCCTGACACACATCCTGTGCCCTTTGGAAAGCAGCAGAGGAGAAATGAGCTCGTGAGAGATGTCACCTCTAGAAATGCCAAGATTCTTCCATGTGGGATTTAGAGCAGCATAATTTTTGTGTCCCAACACCATCTGGGGGGCCCCAGGACCCCCATTTTTTTCCTAACACTCTTCTCCATTTTAAGACTCAATCTCATCCTCTCTTTACTTTAAAATGCAGCTGTAATCACTAACTGACTCCAGATTGAGAGCCTGGCTTTCGAGTTGTGCAGTATCATGGGTGAGGAGCAGTGACATTTCATCGTCGTGCTTTCTGGGTTTATTTTATTAGCTGCAAGTGACAGCACTGAAGAAGGAATTATCTTTGAGCTGGTTTTAGCCTGTAACTGCCAGAGTCTCTCAAAACCCAGCTCTACTGAGCCTGTGGTTTTCTGGTGGATGACAGTGCATCGGAAGATACTAGCCCACGCAGAGCCATCTCTTCTGCTCCATCCTTTTTTTGGGCGTATGCACATCCATGAGGTTCTTGGCTGGGGGCTGGGGTGTGTTTCTGAGGTGGGAGAAGCCATGATGCTGCTGTTGCTGCTGGTGCTGCTGCTGCTCCTCCCAGTCACAGTGGTCCCCATGCATGTGGTCCCATGGGTCAGAGCCTGCAGTGAAGGGCCCAGTGAGCTGCTTTCCAGCTCTTCCAGGAAGCTTGTCGAGTCCCTGCTGGAGGCTGGGGATGCTGTGGTTGTACTGGAAGCAGGGAGAGCCAGGAGTCAGCCTGAGCAGCAGGACTGTGCCTCGGGAGGCAGCTCAGAAGCTTTGGGTAGGAAAGAGGGTTCAGCAAGTGCCCGCCACTCCCTTGGGACAGGCTTCCTCCACAGACTTAGCATACTGCTGTTTTCTGGTTTAATTTTGATCTGCATGTTGCAGGGCTGGCATGTCTGTATTTAATAAGCTAATATTGCATTATGGATTATCTGTAGGTTGGAAATGGTATTGCCTTCCCTGCTTGATGAGTATGTCTCCCTCCTCAACCTACCACCCTCTAACTCAGCACTAAAAATCATTCCTTGCTTGAGAAATTGGTATTTTCAGTGATTTCCATGATGTGTTGAATTACTCGCTCCCCTTGCTGCACTGACCTCTGCCCAAACTGGGGGCTGCCCAGTGCCAGGGGGGCTGCCCGTGCTGCCTGTGGGGCTGGGTGCCCCGGGGACATCTGTGCCTTCAGTGCAGATAGTGGCACGGAGAAGTTTTTGACCCATTAATACTTTCCCAAGCTGAAGGGAAACCTTCCCCTTGTTGCCCAAGACTCTTAGAGCTGCTTTGTGCTTCTCCACCCCACAGCTCCAAAGCCAGCCAGGCTTTGGTGGGATTGGTGGCATCCTTCCGACAAGCACGTGACTATGGCCGTGCCAGCCAGGGTGTGCATGGAGCCCCACAGCCAGGGGGCTGGAGGAGCTGTTGGAACCTCTCACAGCACAGTTTGGGGTCGCTGCTTCAGCCACAGGTTGCTGCTTGGTCATGGTGACTGGCCCCAGTGTGGCTGCCAAGGAGGAACGAGGTTGGGATCAGCCGCTCTCCAGGTGCCAGGGTGTCCCAGGAGCAGCCGGGGCCGCTTGCACCAAGGCTTTGCACACCAGCACAACCTGGGGAAGGGCAGCAGCAGCTCCTGTGCCCGAGAGGCAAGGGGAGACGGAGGGATGGGGGCACCCACGTGGCATTGGCTTGGGCTTCCAGCAGCCCTTTTCCACCTGGCTCTTCGAGGCATGCATGGGAGCGCCCAGCCGTCTCCAGCACCCACTGACACTTCCCTTCACCCTCTCTCTGTCCTCGCAGCTCACTGCCGGAAGAGAAAAGCAAAACAAGCTCTTCCTTCGAGACTGGTCCAAAGCCGAGCGAGAAGCCGGATGCGGAACAAGCCGAGCTGGACACGGAGCAGAAGCGGAGCCGTGCCCGGGAACGCCGACGAGAGGGACGGTCCAAGACCTTTGACTGGGCTGAATTTCGCCCCATCCAGCAGGCCCTGGTGCAGGAGCGTGCAAACGCTTCAGACTCCTCCAGTAGTGGCTCGGCCGCCTTCCCCAGGGACAGCGGAGCTGCCGACGCCGACCCGGGAGAGCTGGAGCGGGAGCGGGCCCGGCGGCGGGAGGAGCGGCGCAAGCGCTTCGAGATGATCGATGCCGTGGATGGGGCAGGGTCGGAAGAGGCACTGAGGATGGAGGTGGACCGGATCCTGCCTGTCCCAGCAGACATCAAACCGCAGAACGTCCACGTGGAGATTGAGCAGCGCTGGCACCAGGTGGAGACCACCCCGCTGCGGGAGGAGAAGCAGATCCCCATCACACCCCTGCACCTCACCCACGCCGAGGACCGGGAAGAGGGGCTGACGAAGCAGCACCTGACCACGCTGCTGGAGAAGGAGGTAAAGGGGTGTGTAGGGTACAGGCTGCCTGCCAGAAAGGCCTTCAGGCCACTGGGGTGACTGTAGGAAGCCTGAAATAGGCTTAAAAATAGCCATATTTATTCCTCCTTCATAATAGCGACTCGTAGGGATGCTGTAGGTTCCTTGAGGAGCTGGCAGGGCACAGATCTGCTGAACATTCCTGTTCAGCCCTGCCAGCAGCTTTCATGTTTCCCACAGCTACAGAAAGGGCTGTTCTTATGGCCTGGTACTTCCTTACCTCTCCCAGCCAATGCAGCCTGATTTACGTTGGTTGTAGCCAGCCTGTCTCTGATGAAATGGGTACAATTGAGGTGTATCAACCAGACTACAAATTCAAGCTCCTAATCCTCTGTGCTTCTGCAGCTGTAGAGATTTGTGTCTGCAGTTATAAACTGCCTTGAGTTGCAGCACACACCACAAAGGTTCCCTTTTTGTGGAGCCTACCTCAAATAGTCTTAAGATTTTTGGAAAAGAATGGAGGAGACTCAGCTCACTTGGAAGAGTTCTGTGCCTGGGATAACAAAGGTTGTTGCTAGCTGGGATTAAGGTGTATTAGTGGGAATGAAAGGGGTAACCTTTTCTCATGGAGTAACCAGGAATATCACCAAGCTGAACTGGGCTGGGATTTGCCAGGGTCATGCCTGGCACGAGCTGGTGCCGTTCATCCTTTGCCGCAGTGAGCTTTACGAATTACGCTATTGCATAAATAAGTTCTTTCAGAGGGGAGGGATTTTCCTGGCAAAATGAAATCCAGGTCCCAGAGCAGAGCAGTGGTGCCATCAAAAGCTCCGTTCATTCTGCTCTGTGTCCTCTCCAAGCCACTTGTTCCTCATGGCTGACCCCCTTCCCACTCCCTGGACGCTGTCTCTGTTCATGTCTCTCCAGCTGGAGCAGAAGCAGAAGGAGGCCCTGGAGCTCCTGGAGCAGAACCGGCACCTGCAGGATCAGCTGAAAGTGGCTCTGGGCCGGGAGCAGAGCGCCCGGGAGGGCTACGTGTTGCAGGTAGGAGAGCAGGGAGGAGAGGGAGCTCCATCTTCCCTGTGCCCGGGGGGGTCCCTGGTGGGCTTCTGTCTGCGGTGTTCAGGGGGACGTCCTGGGTGACCACCACTGAGCTCCGAGAGATTTGACCTTCTTGCAGACATGGCTAATTCTGTAGCATTAGACGACCAGAGTCATCTGCTTACAGAAACCTCTGATCCGGGATGGAATAGAAGGTATTCTATTAGCATTCCCAAGGGGAAACAAAACAGAGCCAGACAGATGGGGCCTCAGCAAAGTCCACCTCTGATCCATCCCATGCTGTGTTTGCCTTTGCAACAGCTGTTTCCCCCTTTCTGTGCCCGAGATGTTCCCCTCAGACAGTGGGGTGCACACAAGGCTTTCCAAGCATCCTATAGCCCACCAGTTGCTCCTGGCTGGGGATTTTGTGTGCCCGTTACATGGGCAAACACAGGACACTCAGATGTATTTCCCAGGCACGTTTCCCTCCAGCCAGAGTGGGATTTGCACTGGGATGACCTGTTATCTTGGATCACTTTGGTGGTTTCTGCTGTCACAAGATGCCATTCCTAGCAAAGCCTAGAAATAAGTTTTGGAGGATCTAGCAGAAGAGACAGGATGGTCTTGAGGAAACCTTTCCTCCCCTCCTCCAAACAAAGTGAGTTTTTCCCAGCCCTTCCACTGGGAATGTCCATGCCTGGAAAAAGTCGTGGCACCGGCAGGGCAGCTTCTGGCTGCTCTCATGGGTCCATAGTCTTGTTCTGTGCAGGGGCAGCTTTTTGATCTGCTCAAATTTACTTCACCAAACCGGCTGTGGATCAAGGTGGCCGTGCATGGCATGCTGCGCTCCTGTGGCAGCAAACTCAGTGTCAATGCCAAACCTTGCATCCTTATTTCTCACAGGAAAATTTTCCCTGAAGCAGTTGCAAAGGCAGTGGAGCCAGCCCAGGGAGGGGGACATCTTGCCTTCCTTGCCCATGATCTCCCAGGAGGAGTAATTAATTCATTTCTGGAGTCTCCGAGCTGACAGTGCCTGCTTGGAGGAGTTCCATTTTCACTTGGCAGTGCTGGAAGAGTAACTTAACTCCCACTTCCCTGGGGCAGAGGCATCTGACCTCCCTTTGCCTGGAGCCTGGAAAAATCAGGGAATGGGGATAAAAACTGGATGCTGAATCCACCATCAGATTGAAGTTGGCCACAGTGCCTCAATGTGTGGAGGGGTGGCAGGAGGGGACGCCTGCAGAGAGGCTGAGCTGCAGTGAGCAGTGACCCAAACTTGGACCTGGAAGTTGGAGAGAGTTTTTGGAGAGGTTGGAGGCTTTTGCCTGCTCCAGTCTGATTGTTCTGGGGATTTCCCTTGTGTTTCCTGAGAGCCAGAGGGATTAAAGTCCTATTGTAGAAGGGAGTAACCCCACCAAACCCTGCTGGGGTGGAGGGAGTGGAACCGCTGGGGAAATTCTGCAGCCCCAGACTGCAGACAAACATCACAGCATTTTTTTCGACAAATCCTCTGAATTCCATGTGCCCCCCCACCTCCATCATGCCTAATTTTGGGGAGGTTCTTGCATTGTCTATGGGAAGAGCTGATGGAGAAGCCTGACTGCCGCCAAGCCCATCCCTCCTGAGCTGCCTGGGAGGCACCAACCCCTCCTTGGCAGCCTGACCAGCCCTGCACGGACACCCAGGCACTGCCTGTTCCATGAGGCAGCGCTGAGCCACCCCTCCGATGCATGTGCCATGCACCGAAGCCTCTCTGGCCTCGTGTAACCCCTCTCTTGCTCTGAGCTTCCTCGGGATGGGGTACCCTAACCTTGATCCCTACTGGGAAAAAAATCCAGGAGCTCCTGCTCCTGGTAAATGGGCTGGAGACATCCCCCAGCTCCAGCCACTGTGGGTGGGAGGGGGCACATACTAACCTGTCCCGGGCGGATGTTCTTGCATGTTTTTGGTGTAAAGCATGAAATTTAACTTAACATAACTGAGTGTCACATCTGTGGGCTTTCCTTAATCAGCAACCAGAGTACAGCAAGGCAGGCCAAATTCCTAGGCTTAACACTGTGCTTCTCTCGCCTCTTCCTGTCTGTGTTTCTTTTTTTTTTTGAAGATACATAATTTCTGTCGCCTTTTGCATGACGCTTTCTGTGAGTTTTCTCTTTGCATGCTCCATTGCTTTGGTTTGAATCTCAAAAAGGTTGGTTTCCTTCATTTTTACATTCTCATCACACCTTTTCCCTCCCTCCACTTGTCGGGCTTTTTATTTTTTCTTTGGTTGGTTTATTTTATTTTGCAGGTAGAGAAATTAGATCCTCCCTAGCCCTAAGCTTTAGCATAACAGTGTCTCTCTAATGCGATGAGCAGCCACTCAGTCCTGTTTGGCAGGCACAGAAATGACATCGCCACCACGGCTGGCCCGTCGCCCTGCATTTGGGTGGGATATGATGTCATTTGCTGTCACTTTGCTTTCTGTTGTTGCTTTTGGTCGGTAGGACTGTGTTACCTGAACTGTGCATTTTTTGTTTCACAACCAAACAAACAAACTCGCTAAAAAAAACAACAGTTCCTTCCTCCTCCACCTTGTTCCATCTCCTCCTCCTCCTCACCCTTCGCATTTTTATCTTGTCTGTCTGTCTCCGTTTTACTGCTGGTGTTTCTTTTTCATTGTTTTTTTTGGTTCTGTTTGAGTTTGGGTTTATTTTTTTTTTCCATTTAGCCTGTTACTGTACAGCTGTTTCGATGTCGTGGTCAGTGTTTTCTGTTACTGGAAAGCAGTTGTCGCTCATTTTAAAAAAAAAAAAGTTGGTTAAACAAACCAAATTGTGCCAAGAACAAATCATCCCAATTGGAGCAGTGGGTAGCAGCCAAGTCGCTGCGAGGAGCTTTTCCATGGCCTGCCTGGCCAGAGGTGTGACACTCAGAAGGGAGAGCCAAGAGTGTTACTAATCTAGTATTTAATCAATTTTTTTAAGACCGAGGTGGCCGCCTCGCCATCAGGTGCCTGGCAGAGGCTCCACAAAGTCAACCAAGACCTCCAAAGCGAGCTGGAAGCCCAATGCCAGCGTCAAGAGGTGATCAATCAGCAGATTCAGTCGCTGAAGCGCAGCTACGCCGAGGCCAAGGACGTGATCCGGCACCATGAGGCCGAGATTCAGAGCCTGCAGGCGAGGCTCAGTAACGCGGCAGCCGAGCTCGCCATCAAGGAGCAGACCCTGGCCAAGCTCAAGAGCGACCTGAGGAGTGAGAAGGAGAAAGCCAAAGAGCAGCTAGAGGAGTGGCAGCACGGCGAGGCCGCGCTCAGCTCCCAGCTGAAGGCCAGCGAGCAGAAGCTGAAGAGCGCGGAGGCTCTGCTGCTGGAGAAGACCCAGGAGCTGCGGGACCTGGAGATGCAGCAGGCTCTGCAGCGGGACCACCAGAAGGAAGTGCAGCGGCTCCAGGACAGGATCGCGGACCTCAGCGGGCAGCTGAATGCCAGCGAGCAGGCACGGGTCCTCATGGAGGAGAAGCTGCAGAAGAACTACGAGGCTTTGCTGGAGAGCTGTGAGAGGGAAAAGCAGGTTTTGATACGGAGCCTGAAGGAGGTGGAGGACAAGGCCAATGAGTACGAAAACCAGCTGCAGAACAGCGAGCAGCAAATGGAGATTCTGCAGAAGGAGAAGCTGAGTGCCAAGTTTGAAGGCAGCGAGCTCGTCCACCAGCTGGAGGAGCAGCTGGCCATGAAGGAGGCCAGCATCCAGAAGCTCGCTGAGCACATTAAGGAGCTCGAAAGAGAGAGGGATCAGATCAAGTGCCGGTTCCATGAGCTCATGAATCAGGTGGCCGAGTCGGATAACGAAGTTGCAAAGCTACAAGCAAAGTTGAAAATGGAAGAGACTAACTACCACAATCTGGAGCAGTCGTTTGAGGAGGTGTCGGATCAGTTCCGGGGGGTGCAGGAGGTGCTGAAAGAGAAAGAAGAAGAGCTGAGACACGTTAAGGAAATGCACTTGAGAATTGTGGAGAAGAAAGATCAAGATCTCAGTGAGGCTTTGGTTAAAATGGTTGCTTTAGATAGCAGTTTAGAGGAGACTAAAGTAAAGCTAAAGGCCAAGGAGGAGGCTTTAAAGAAATTAGCTAGTGTGGGCACAGGTCCATGTGCTGAGGAGGCAGAAGACCTTGGCCCCAGTCTTGAGGCTGACGAAAGTCAACCATCCCAACTGGGGCAGGCTCTGCAAACTCAGGATGTCCTCCCAGCTCTGACTTATGCACTGAAGGAGGAGGAGGATGAGGTTCTTGAGACCACCCGGAAGCAAGTGGAGGAATTTGGCTCCCCATCTAAAGTTGTAGAGCTCCAGGACCAAGAGTTAGTTCAGAAAGCCTTAGCAAAGCCTGATGTAGGAATCATGGGGGCCAAGAGGCAAAGGATCCGTTTCTCAAGCATCCAGTGTCAAAAATACATCCATCCAGACGGATCAGAGAAAAACTGGACAAGCAGTACCTCTTCAGACACAAGCCAGGACAGATCTCTGTCTGAAGAAAGCATGTCCTCAGAGCCAGCTCTGGGTTACCCCTCATCGGGGACGAGCGATTCTGAGACTTACCTCTCCATCATCCATTCCCTGGAAACCAAACTGTATATCACAGAGGAAAAGCTCAAAGATGTGACGATGAAGCTTGAAAGCCAGCACGGCCATAACCAGGAGACGCTCATCGCCCTTCATCATCAGTGGGCCAGCACGGAGTCCCAGCTGCGGGAACAGCTTCAGACCAGCCTGTCCCAAGTCAATGCTTTGATCTCGCAGCTGGAGAGCGAGAGGCAGGAAAAGTTCAAGCTCGTAGAAAGTCACGTCAGCGAGCTGGGTGGTTTCCAGATGAAAAATGATCAAGCGCTGGCTTGCTTGGAGAAGTGCAGGGAGCAGCTAAGATCCTTGCCCAAATCAGACAAGGAAAAAGAGGGTGATTTGTTCCTTGTTACTCTGTCCAGCATGGAAACAACCTTATCAAACGCAATCCAAGCCTTGAGTGGGGCACCAGTCCCATCGGAGTATCAGCAGAGTGAAAGCCTCACCACGGAAAGCCCCGCTCCAGAAGGAGGGGATTTGGGAGAAGAGGAGTACATCTCGAAGGAGCAGCGAGCGGATGTGTTTGATGCCAGCCAGCTGAGGTGGCTTTCTGAGAAGGTGGCATTTGAGGCCTCTCTCATCAACCAAATAGCAGAGTCTTTGAAAAATGCAAGCTCTGAGATAGCCCAGCTTCTGAGAGAGATCCAGGGAACGGCCGACGTTGTTTTGTTGGAGCCAACAAGTGTTTCTCACACAGCCAATGATTTGGCCAGCGTCCTATCTAAAAAGCTGCTGCTGGAAGGGGAGTTCTGGAGCCAGGTGGAGGAGCTGAGAGCACACTTGAACACTAGAGAAGGAGAAGCTGAGGGTAAAACAGACACAAGTTTGGGCTTTTCCCCATGTTTTCTCAGTGCTGTAGCAGATGCTACATTGATCAAGGCAGAACTTGGGTTTGTTGCAGAGAAAATGAGAGAATCTTTTCATCAGAGGTTAAAAACAATTGAAGAAGAGCTCCATAATACCAAAACAGCTCTCCAGCAGCACAAATGCATGTTGGAGGAGATCATCAAAGCGTACAGGACTCCTGAGTTTGACAGCGTTATGCACCAGATTTCTGAAGCACTTGAAATACAGAAAGATGCTTCAGAAAGAACCCAGATCTCCTGGGATGGGAGCCATCTCCAAATGGCGCCATGCCAGGAATTAGCCAAGGTGGAGGAGACTGGCAGCGCACCAGACCATAGTAGTGAAGCTCTTGTTTCCATTCAGGAAGATCTTGCCCAGCAACTAAAGGACAAATCCAGTGTTCTGAAGGAGATATCTGTTGCCTTACTCTCTCTGCCTCCCGAGGAGGCCATGAGAGACTGTCAGAAGCTCCTGAAGATATCCCAGAGTCTTTCCTACCATTCGTGCATGGGAGACCTGGAGCGGTATTCGTCTTTGTTAGTCCACGATGCCATTGTTCAGGCTCAGGTTTGTTATGCCGCTTGCAAAGTCCAGCTGGAGCACGAGAGGGAGATGAAGTCCTACAAGGAATCCTTGCAGAGCATGGATGCGCTGTGCCAGGAGCGCGTGAAGACGGTGTCTCTCCTGCGGGACGAGTACGAGGAGCTGCTCAGGAAGCAGCAGGGCGAGTACAGCGAGGTGATCGCCGTGCTGGAGAGGGAGAATGCCGACCTCAAGGCAAAAGTGTCCCAGCTGGACAATCAGCGGAGGCTCTTGGAGGAGGAAGGGCATAAACACAGCAAGAGCTTGAGTGAGCTGCAGGGGCGGTACGAGGAGGAGATCCGAAATGTGATCGAGCAGCTCAACAGGACAGAGGACGCCCTGAAGGCTGAGAGGACAGAGGGGCTCAGCCAGCTGGATGCCATTGTCCGCGACAAGCAGAACATGGAACGGTATCACCTGGAGCAGATGCAAACGCTGGAGGAAAAGTTCCAGGCCAAGATCAAGGAGCTGCAGGTCATCCACAGCGAGGAGCTGCAGGCGCTGCAGGAGCACTACAGCCAGAACCTGCAGCGCCTGCAAGAAACCCTCGATGAGTACCAGAGGCAGCACCCAGAGGTGTCCCCTGCGGTGGCCCCGGGCACTGGGGACACCTGGGCGGCCGGCGAGGTGGGTGGCACCGGGCAGGACCCCGGCAGTGACCCGGACTCCATGCACGGCCTGAGGGAACGCATCCAGGAGCTGGAGGCTCAGATGAACGTCATGAGGGATGAGCTGGAGAACAAACATCTGGAGGGGAACGCTTCCACTTTGAGGGAAAAATACCAGAAAGACTTTGAAAACCTAAAGGTCTTGATATGTTTAACACTTCCTGCTTTCTGCTGCTGAGTGTGTGGGAGGGCGTGTGTAGTCCCGGAGTTCGCTTGCCGAACCAAGGGACATCCTCTAGAAGAGCCAGCGTGCCAAAACAAGTCCCAAAGTATTAGCCAGGCCTCTGTAAAGCATGGTGTTCCTTTTTCTCCATGCTGGGGTATTCTAAATGCATTGCTGAGGGCTTGGGAGGGTGGATTTCTGAAGGTGGTCTTTGTGTGGAGAGGGAAAGAGTTTCAAAGTAGCTCGATAACATCACTCTCTCCTTCAACATGAAGACCTCAGTGTTCCTCCTTGTACCCAACACGTACAATTTGTTTGTGACTTCCCTTTAAAAGCATTCCTCAACTCTGCCTTTCCCAGTCTGATCAAATCTCCAGTCTGTCTCTGCTGTCTTCAAAAATACAGGATGAAGTGGAAACTTGATGCTCTCAAAATGTACGTTCCTAGGGAAAGTAGCTGCAAACAGATGCCAAATTCCGTAGCAAAGCAGAGCTCCTCTGCAGGAGGCTGCGAGGACCACGCTGGTGTTGGACACAGTAATTCTGTATACAAAAAAGAGTGCACAGTTGTGGAACACCCAGGTGAGGTGCAGAGAAACCCACTGGCAATGAAATGCCACCGATCAAATTGCCCTACCAGTCAAACTGGCTGTGACACTGGTTTGATATCATCCAGCATCTAAAAAAAAAAAGAGGGTTGGTGGTTTGCTTTTCCTAGGAGAGCATTCCCAGTCTAGAAGTGAGTTTAGGGTGGTAGAGGACTCTGGCAACACCTAGGGAGGCTGCCAGGTTGAAAAGGAAGCCAGAAGGGCAGCGATGCAGAGACTGTGTTGGTGAGGCTTTCACAGACCAGTTGCTCTTAAGAATCAGAAAAATGTGGGAGAGCTTGCTTCCAGCCACAAGATCCAGCACACATTTGAGCTGGGGGTGAAGTGTGGCTCAACTCCAGCTGAAAGCTGGTTTTAGCCTGGGGAGAGCAGTAGTTTTGCTGAATCCCATTGGAATTAAGCAGTGGTGGTCAGAAAGCCAACCAGGCGATTGGAAACCTGCCCAAATTAGAGGCTTAAATGTGCTCCATTCTTCCCTTAAGAACTTGATGGAGAATGTAACATCAGTAGCATGAGAGTAACAACCTGGAGAAGAGAAGGCTCCAAGAAGACCCTGGAGCTCTTTCCAGTGCTTAGAGGGACTCCCAAGAGAGCTGGAAGGGACTTTTGACAAAGGCATGGAGTGACAGACAGGACAAGGGGGAATGGCGTTAAGATGAAGGAGGGTAGATTGTGATTTAATAGTAGGAAGGAATTCTTCCCTGTGAGGGTGAGGAGGCCCTGGCACACGGTACCCAGAGAAGCTGTGGCTGCCCCTGGATCCCTGGAAGTGTCCGAGGCCAGGTTCAAGGCTTGGAGCAACCAGGGAAAGTGGAAGGTGTCCCTGCCCATGGCAGGGGGGTGGAACAGGATGGGCATTAAGGTCCCTTCCAACACAAACCATTCTGGGATTCTGTGAGATACGGGTTTGTACATGTGGATTTGTGGCAGTGCATTTACAATACATTAAATAGAGGATCTACAGCCTCCCATGGAGGAGTGTGCACCTTTTTCTTCCAAAATTAGAGGTGTTTCAGGAGTGGGACTTGATGATCCTTGCAGATCCCTTCCAACTCAGCATATTCTATGATTCTGGGTGTAATGAAGAATCCTGCAGGGCTGCTTTGTACCACAGCCAAGTCCAGGCAGGTACTGGCACTGAGTTAGGAGTTTAAAAAACAAACAAACAAACAAGGCTGGGAAAGTGAAGAATGCCTTGGGATTAAAAATTAAATGGGAGGGAAAAAAAGCACCAAAGCTGAAAATTGGGAATGAGGATTTAGGTGTAGGTAACAGAGCATTAGCCAACAAAGTGATGCTGAGGGGTGTATGTTAGTGAGGGTCAGTGGTGTTGGACTGTCCTGAGCACTTTTGCCACTGGTGGAGTGAATTTGTCCCCCTAAAATTTTCCATGGGGTCCCAGGGGTCCCTAGGGGACAGTTCTCACTTTCCACAGAAAACACTGGTGTTAATCAAGGGGAGCTCCACTGAAATCAGGGAATAAAGCCAGCCTGTGTCGTTAAGAGGAGAAGCCCCGTGCAGTGCTTGGCATCAGGTTTGTCCCAAGCTGCCTGACGGGGCTCAGCACCTTGTCCCCAGTGTGTGCCCCTTCTTCCCTTGTGGCTTGGGCCTGCCTGTGGCTTTGCTGGTCCTGTCTGTGTCCCGCAGGCGTGTGTCCATCCGGGATCCCAATGTGCTTGGGCTGGCAGCTGAGCTGGGAACAGGCGTTTGCATTTGTCTGCTGCAAAGGCAGGAGTGGGGGCTGTGCCAGGGGCAGAAGGACCAGGCAGGAATTCAGGACCTCACCCCTGATGAATCCTGACTCCCCAAATTGCTGCTCCTGTGTCCTGGCCGGAGTTCTTTCCTAGTAATTCAGTTAGCAAGTAATCGTCCCTGCAGCATTTGTAGCAATACTCAGTTGGGAATTAAGGTCCTCTTGCTGTCACGTCATCTTCCTTCCACCCAGAGGCTGAAAAAAACAGGCATTGAAAAGAGCAGGAGGGGTGCCCAACCAGGTCTGCCCCTAAACCAGGTCTGCCCCTAAACCAGGTCTGCTCCTGTGTGTCCCTTTCCCTGGAGCTGTCAGGGGTCAAGTGACTGCAGGACAAGCCCTGACCTTTGCAAGGTCCCTCCTGCTCCATGGCTGGGGAAGCAGAAGATCCATGCTGGACCTGGGGAGCTGAGCTGCCCGCTGGCGTGTGGCTCCTGGTGGGCTCCCCACTGCCGTGGCACCGGCCCTGTGCTCCTGGGCCAACCCTTTCCCCTCCTCCCTTTGCAGGCAACATGTGAGAGGGGCTTTGCAGCCATGGAGGAGACACACCAGAAGAAGATCGAGGACCTGCAGCGGCAGCACCAGCGGGAGCTGGAGAAGCTGCGGGAGGAGAAGGATCGCCTGCTGGCAGAGGAAACGGCTGCCACCATCTCAGGTACCAGAGGGTCCCCCGTGGTGGGGCAGCTCTGTGGTGATGGGGACGTGGGGGTGGTGTTGGCTTCATTGAGGAGCAGAGCAGGGATGGGATGAGGGTTGGGCAGGATGCACAGGGAATGGGAAAAGGCTTTTGGGAAAGATGTTTTGAATGGAGGACCATCTCCTGGTCCTCCAGGTTTGGTGCCCATCTCCTGGTCTTTCCCCAGGCTTGGTACCCCTATCTTTGGCTGTCACATAGTCTGATTTGTTTTCCATTCCAAGTCAGAAAGGCATTAGTCATTCCTGTGGTTAAATTATTGTCAATTCCACACTGAATTCATTCTTCAGTGCTCCAGGAAATGTTAAAACACTGGACTTCAGGGGCTCTGCCTTAGGAGTCTCAGAGTCCAGGAAACAATGTTTGAAGTGGACAATCATTTGGACTCTGTTAAAAAGCAGGATTTGCAGAAGCCCCTTTGCAGCTGGGGCACAGACTGAAGGGGCTGTGAAGCAGTGTGAGGTTTGCAGGGATGACTTCAGTTTTGTTCCTTTAAGAAATGAACAGAAACTCAAAAGAACCACCCATGGGTGGAGCGTGCTGGGTGCTAACACTGTGCTGCCCCTCACAGCCATCGAAGCCATGAAGAACGCGCACAGGGAGGAGCTGGAGCGGGAGCTGGAGAAGTCCCAACGCTCCCAGATCAGCAGCGTCAACGCCGACATCGAGGCCCTCCGAAGGCAGTACCTGTAAGACCATTACCACTCTCTGTCTTCTGCCATCTTGCAGGGAGATCATGTGTGGGAGACCCCTCTCTCCCATTTGATTTTGGCATTGAGTTCAGGGCAAACCTGTTGTTGCAGGGGCCTTTTCCCTTGGTCCTGACCCAGCTGCATCCATCAGAGCCTCCTGGTTGCCCATAATCTTTCAGGCTCCAGGTCAATGTTCCCACATTACCCAAAATAGCTGCTTTTTGGTCCCTCAGAAGTAGCAGATGGGCAGCCAGTGCTGCCTTTCACACAGCTGCAGCAACGGTGTCGTTCAAAAGGCAAGGAGGAAGCACTGAGCTTTTTCCATGTCCTCCTGTGGGAACTGAGCAGAGCTGCCTGTCAGCTTTATCAACCTTGATACATCTATATAAGATGGGGAGGTGTGCAAATACACCTGGTCCTGAGTGCCCAGAGCAAACTTAGAATCTTGGAATGGTGTGGTTGGAAGGGACCTTAAAGCTCACCTCATTCCAGTCCCCTGCCATGGGCAGCGACACCTTCCACTATCCCAGGTTGCCCCAAGTCCTGTCCAACATGGCCTTGGACACTTCCAGGGATGGAGCAGCCACAGCTTCCCTGGGCAACCTGTGCCAAAGCCTCACCACCCTCACAGGGAAGAATTTCTCATAGGTAGATTTTGATAGATCTCAGCTCAGTTTTTGGAAACCTGAGAAAGTTCTGCTACTTAACCTCTGAGAGAATGGCCTCCTGTCCCCTTTGGTGCCCAAGCATTGGCTCTGCCAGGAGAGGGAAGAGTTGACTTGCTCTGGGCTTGAGTTTTTCCCCAAAAGGAATGCAGTCCTCATCCTCAGTGCTTAGCTCTGTGTTGGGTTTTCCTGGGATGCTGAAGGAAGGATGGGCATGGGGAGGGAGGGCGGGGCGTGGAGAGGGCACTACCCCGGTGTGTGTTCTGCAGGGAGGAGCTGCAGTCGGTGCAGCGGGAGCTGGAGGTGCTTTCGGAGCAGTATTCCCAGAAGTGTTTGGAGAATGCCCACCTGGCGCAGGCGCTGGAGGCTGAGAGGCAGGCCCTCCGCCAGTGCCAGCGGGAGAACCAGGAGCTCAACGCCCACAACCAGGTGAGGGTCCCTGCCCAGGTGATGGTGGGCTCTGTGCTGAGCCGTGGCCATGCTCCCCCTTCCCACAACGGCTCTCCCCCTCTTCCCAGGAGCTGAATAACCGCCTGGCTGCGGAGATCACGCAATTGCGGACCCTGCTGACCGGGGAGGGCGGGGGAGAGGCTGCTGGGTCGCCTCTCACGCAGGGCAAGGACGCCTACGAGCTGGAGGTGAGTTCTGCAGAGGGGCACCTGGGTGGGCACAAGTGCTGTGTACCCCAGGAGTGTGTCACAGCTGGGAGGTGTCACAGCCATCTGTCCCCCAGTCAGCTCTCATGGCTGGTCAGCGCTGTCATCGTGGGCTGCGTGAGGCCAGGAGATTCTGGGGTCCTAATCTTCCCTTCTCACCATGTTGAGCCAGACACTCAGCTCTTCCTTCTGCAGTCCATGCTTGTCCCCAGGATCCAATCCATGCAGAGCAGTGGGGACAGAAACTGGGGTGTGCAGGGAGTGCATCAGCACTGCAAGCTTGGGCAAGTTCCCAAGAGATTCAGGAGGAGTTTTCCTGTGAGAAGCAGAAGACGGGTGGACCAGAGACTTTGTGGTGCTGGCATGGGGCTGAGTCTCTAGCCCTTGGCTTGATTGTCACTGGGTACAGCAGGTGTCACACTGCGTCTGCTCAGGTGCAAAGATGCTGGTTTTTGTTCCCACAGGTCCTGCTGCGGGTCAAGGAATCCGAAATCCAGTACCTGAAGCAGGAGATCAGCTCCCTCAAAGACGAGCTGCAGACAGCACTAAGGGTAATGCCAGGGGTGGTTCTGCAAATCCTCTTACTATGCTCTGCTCCTGAATGTCTGTGCTTAGATTTCAGCCCATTTACACCCAGATTTGAAACCATATTTAATTTTTCCCCTGAATGTAATTCAATACCCATTTTGGTGTCATCAGTAAAACACTCCATGTATCAATTTAAGACTTGCCCCACAAAGGACACAGTGTGGGAAAACATTCCTTTCAGCGTGATTTCCCCATTTTCTGTCACATCAGATCAGATTTAAATGGCACAAACAATCAGTGTTAGAGATCTGCCCAGCCTCGCAGCAGTGGAACTGGTTTGCTCTGGACAAGCCAAGGCCATTTCTGGGAATTCTGCTTGAATTCTGTGTCTTGGCTAAAACAAAAAGCCACAAACAGCCCTGTAGCTGAGGGGCTGCACGCACGGGCAGCACTGTGTGCTCGCCCTTGGCTCTCAGCTCTCTGCCTGTCTCCGTTCCTGCAGTCCCGTATCGCTGTTGGAAGCAGCTCCGAGGGTGTGTGTTGCCCTGGCCAAGCCTTTCTCCTGCTGCCGGCTCTTCTTCCGCCGGCATTTGCCAAGCTCCTCTTCAGTGCATCCACAAACCCCTCGGCTCCAGCTGTCTGTCTGGCTCCATCGGGTTGTTCTTGTTCCCTTGCCAGGATAAGAAATACGCCAGCGACAAGTACAAAGACATCTACACGGAGCTGAGCATCGTGAAGGCCAAGGCAGACTGTGATATCAGCAGGTTGAAAGAGCAGCTGAAAGCAGCCACAGAAGCTCAGGGAGAGAAATCCCCTGTGAACACCACTGTATCGGGATATGGTCAGTCCTCCTCCAGCAGCTCTAAGCAGTCCTGGGTGTCCTGAGCTAACACGGGAATCCTGGAGTACAAACCCTTGTGCAGTAATGGGTCTGAGTGTAGGACTTGGCCTTCCAACCCAAAGCTGATGGGCTTCAAAAGCCGCCTGGCATTTTGCATCAGGAAAACCTTGTGATGCAGGGATGCCCAAAAGCCCTCTCTGCCCTTAGGGCAGCACTAAGAGTCGGGCTCATCGGGGCACTTTCCTGGGCTGGGAGGGCAGAGCCCCAGCCCTGTCCTTGCAGGAGGGCAGTGGGCACCAGGCTAATCCCACTTCTTTTGCTTCTTCCCAGATATTATGAAATCAAAAAGCAACCCTGATTTCTTGAAGAAAGACAGATCCAGTGTTAGCCGGCAACTAAGGAATATCAGGTCAAAGGTGAGCTCAGATGTCCTGCCCAATGGGATGGGAATGAGGAATGCCCAGCATTTCTCTTCAGTGGGGATCCCAAGTGGGAAGAAGTGGGCAGGGGAAGAAAACTAAGAATTTCCCAGCCACTAGTGCTAGCCTGGATGGTTTTTTACTGCAAAAGGACAGACTGTGCAGCCAGGCAGGGCCCACTCCCTCACTCTGACCCTGCTCAGATGGAGGCATAAAGCTGCTCCCTGGTTGGAAAAAAGGCTGAAGTTTACCCTGTTCTTTGGTCTTTCACAGGAGGACTATCCCAGTATCTGCTCCCTCTTTTCAGCTGAAATTTAGGTGGAAATGTGTACATCATTCTAGTTTTAATGTTCATCACTGCAAGATTTTTGTCTTCATGTGTATCAGCAATGCCTGAGTCCTGGGCATATTTAACACACACTTTGCATGTGTGTTAACATGGTGCAGATGGCCCTGTGCTTCTGTGGTCCTTCTGTGCTTGCTGTTGATCCCAAAGCCCAGTGATGCTGTGCCAAGCTCTCCTTGGCAGCCAGTTACATCACGTGTGACCACAGGGATAAGGAAGGGCAAGTAATGCTGATCAGGAGTCAGCATTAAACACAGGGCAGTTGGGAGGAAGCTCAGCATGAGTAAACCTGCTTTGCCTCTCACCTGGTGTCTCATGCTGATGTTTGAAGTGGTTGGGCCCTTGCAGAGCAGGCAGAATGCTTCGAGCTCGCTGCTCATGTAGGGAAACACTGGGAGCTCTGCGAGCAGCAGCTCCTCAGCTCGGGGTGTCTGCGCTGCACCCAGTGAGCACAGAGAGACTTCTGCACATTTTGGGGCAGCCCAGACCTGCTGGGCCACTCCAGTGTTGAGTTTCCCTTCACCACTTCAACTCAGATCACTTGCTGTGTGGTCCCCATGTGTGTTGCTTGGTGAGGAAGGAGAGGAGAGGAGAGGAAGCAGGGGCTGTGCCAGTGCATCACTGTGGGTCGGGGGGCTGGGACAGCGCCAGCGCCAGTTCATTTGGGATTTATGAGCTTCTTCTTTTGTTTTTGTTTTTTTGTTTTATTTTGCTTTTTCCTTCAACAGTCCGTTATTGAGCAGGTCTCATGGGATAACTGAAATGAACCCGAGTCCAGGTTCCCTGCCACATAGGTAAACACACCGGCACCCGCCCAGCGCCGCAGCCGCCTCCGGAGCGGCCCAACCTCTGCATGCACTGCTCACACCTCCCTGCCAAACCAGAGCCCTCCTCCTCTTAATGACTGACTGACGGGTTTATTCACTGCTAATTCTTTTCCTGGGGGAAGGGAAGGGGAGAAGTCGGTGCACCCAAGATCTGTGTGAAATGCAGTCTCTCTGCCTCTTCCCTGGGGAATATGGCTTTTTCCTGCTCTTCCCACCCTCACCAACACAGCTCATCGTGACGGAGAAGATTTGGACGTGGTGGGGCACGTTTTCCTGTTTGCTGTGTTGGGAGCGTGGGACACTGAGTGTGCATGCCTGAATGACTCTGCATGCCTCAGACTAAACTCCAGCACCGTTCAGGTCTCGTAGGAAAACACCTGTTTTGCTGTTAGCCAGGTGCAGGAATAGTCAGAGATGCCTTTAAATATACTTCCCATGACAGCCTGGAGCATGGAAAATGGTCTCAGCCACCTCAGCTGCAGAGGGGATGTCCTGGACTGCCCTAATTTCCTTTATCCACAAGTGCTGCTTCTTCAGGTTGATCCATGCCTGAGCAAGAGTCTTCCTTGCCCAGTAACCTTCTCCTCCTGCTCTCCATCCCTGAGCCTCCAAGGCTTCCAAACTCATCCAGTAAAAGGAGGGAGATGATGAGAAATGAGGCTGACCCTAATGAGCCAGGTATCTCCATTAACTGGAGCAATAGTGAATTTCCTGGCCCATGGCAAAGACTGAGGTGGGAGCACCTGCAGAGGCAGGTTAGGAGAAGGGAGCTCCCAGCACAAGGGCTGGAGAGCCCCAGGAAGTCTGTAGGAAGATCCCTTTATCACAGATATCATCCTACATTAGTCTCACTTCATCAGGCTCTCCTCATCAGCAATTGAAATGGGTTGTGGGACTGCCCTGGGGCTGACTTTGCTGGAATTTGTGCCATCAGGCAGAACAGTCTGATGATTCCTGGTGTCTCCTTCCATCCACTGAGAAATCAGATGCAAGAACTGGAATGCACGAGCTGCTCCCATTTAAAGAGGCCCAAAGTAAACTTCCTTTAGGAAGTGTGTGCTCAGAGACTTGCATCCCAGGTGACTCTGCTGCCCGTTGGAAGGAGAGCCTCACACGGCGTTTGGAAATTCAATCCAATTTAGTGCTTTCATTTCCGTGCTGCCTGGCAAAGCCCTTCTGTGTTTGTGGGCCTGTGGGAGGAAAAACATTTCCAGAAGTACAGTAACCATGGGAATCTGCACAGCCTTGGGGCAAGTTTATCATGGAGTCCTGCCTTGATAAACACATGGGAAGGAAAACTCAGCCCAAAAGTCCAACCTGCTGCTGTGATAGAACAGTCCTCTGGCACCATGGCCCGGGAAGGGAAAGGAAAAGGGGAGGTGGCTGCCTGATAGTAGGATCATGGAATCACAGAATGGGTTGGGTTGGAAGGGACCTTAAAAATCATCTTGTTTCCAACCCCCTGCCATGAGCAGGGACACCTTCCACTGGACCAGGTTGCTCCAAGCCCCGTCCAGCCTGGCCTTGGACACTTCCAGGGAAGGGGCAGCCACAGCTTCTCTGGGCAACCTGTGCCAGGGCCTCACCACCCTCACAGGGAAGAATTTCTTCCCAATATCCCATCTAACCCTGCTCTCTGTCAGTATGAAGCCATTCCCCCTTGTCCTGTCACTCCATGCCTTGTCCAAAGTCCCTCTCCATCTCTTTTGGAGCCCCTTTAGGCACTGGGAGGTGTTCTAAGGTCTCCTTGAGCCTTCTCTTCTCCAGGCTGAATCCCAGTTCCCTCAGACTTTCCTCACAGGAGCTGATTTCCATCCCTCCAGTCTATGCCTTTGAAGGTGCCAAGTCTTATTTGTAAAGCATTTGTTGTTACTTGTAAAGCAAATAATGTTCCAGCTGCAGCATAAATTCCTTGCAAGTTCCAAGGACTGGGCTGGCAGGCAGAGCTGTGGGGTGGGGACAGGCAGTGGGGCACAGAGGGGCATAGCCCTGGCTATGGGGGCTGTTTTAGGGTTGGGAGGTGGCTGTGCCTCCTCATCCACAGGGACAACTCACCACCCAATGCTTTGCTCTCCTCAGTCTCTCATGCCACAGGTTTGGGGCTGCAGGAACGAGGGAGGCTGGCATTAGGCTAGTGCATCCCCTCAGACTGGTTTCAGTTTAAATCTGTCCTGCAGGAGTCAGGCAATTTGTTTCTGGGTTTCTGCCCCTCTCAGTGCTGTGCTGCTGAGTCCCCATGTGTAGGTACTGGATTTCACAATTCCAAATGCCAGGGGGCTGCTGGCCAGCTGAGAGTTGTGCCTTGAAATCTGGATGCTGCATCTGAAATGGATCAGCCGTCAGGGCCTGCCAGACCTGAACAGCATTTAGGAGTCCTCTGTCTAACCGTGGGCAGTCGAAGCAGCTTTGGTTTGGGAGAGTCCCAGTGTGGGGTGAGAGAAGGGGTGGGATGGTTGCTGGCAGCACACACCACTTTCCAGGGTTTCTTGAACAAATCCTGCATGGAGTGGAGCCAGGACTGTCCCCATGGGTGCCACAGCTGTGCAGGAGGCAGGGGGGGACCAGCCTGCAGGTCCTGCTCAGCATCCTGGGGCTTCAGCATAGCAGATCCGAGCTGGCCTGCCCAGGGCTCCCTCCGCTGGAATTGCCCCATCCAGCAGTGTCCTGTGAGCTCTGGGGGTCATTCCCAAGTCAGCTAATCCCGCTTGCAGCATGATGTGCCTCTCATTTGCTTCTGGTTCGTCGCCTGGTTCATTGCAATCTCACCCTGTCTCAAGGCAGTAACCACCCTCCATAACCGTGTGTTCTCTCTCAGCATGTCCCACTAATCCTCCGCCAAGGAGCCCATTCCTCGCTGCCACGTCTCCTTTGCCTGAGCATCGCTGCCTCTCCGCACGCCAGGCGCCCGCCCGTGCCCCAACGCTCTCTGTCTTTTGTCTCTCCCAGAGTCTGAAGGAAGGCCTGACTGTGCAAGAACGCCTGAAGCTTTTTGAATCCAGGGACTTGAAGAAAGACTAGTTCTCCCCGCTCCGCTTGACCACGCGCACCTCCCAGCTTGAGGCAGCACAGCACCAGCACCGTTTGTCTCTCGTTCCTTACGATGTCCTCGCTGTTGTTCGTCCTGATGCCCCAACGGGACCCAGCGCCGCGGTGGCGGTGCCCCCCCCTCGCCTCCCTGGCTCCTTTCCCTGCTTGTGAGATGCTCCAGAGACTGAGAGGGAGAGGAAGGGATTGGAGTGGGGTTTCCCCCCCCCCCCTTTGGCGCTTTGTAGGAGAATCCTTTCTTTACTGTAAACCATTACACTAAGTGTCAGTATTAAGGCTCAGTAGCCTGTTAATAAGCTATAGCTCTGTCGGGAAGAGCGAGCAGGGCCTGGGTGGTGTCAGCCAGACCGAGCTCTTACTGCTGTCTAGAGACCCCGTGCTCAGAGCACACCAGGAGCCTGATCTAACCATTGATCTCGACTGCATTACTTGCACCTACAAGGGGGGAAAGCCCAGGGGAAGCTGCTGGGGAGCGTGAGTCCGTGCCAGCGTCCGCAGCCTGGAGGTACAACACTGACATCTCGCTGGAGAAGGATGCAAGAAGTGATTCTCCTGCCCCATGACTGTGCCGTATCCTGAATGTAGGTGCCACTGAAGCTCACTGGGCTTCGGTGGCTGCCCAGGTGGTTATGGATGGGGAGCTGCAGCTACTGAAGTGCACCATCGACTCGGCCCTGTCGGCGCGTCCTCGCTCCCGTCTTGCTGGTGGTCGGAGTTGGTGTTCCAGGGGCCGAGCTGTAAGATCACTTTCTTGCCTCTGTTAGATCAAGCCCAGCACTCTTTTTTTTTTGCTGTTACTCCCTTCCTCTCACTGAATCCCGTGTATCCCAGGGTCTGTGCGCATGTGAAACTCCCTTTTCCTAGTCAAAGGAAAGTAGAGTAGAAAGTAGAGCCAATATTGACTGAAAATGCACAGTGCTCAATGCATATAATGCTCCTTTTTTACCAGCTTCTTGAATTCAACTCTTCTTGTCAGCAGGGCAGCTCCTATTTTAATTCTTTAATCTTTTCCTGAAATAAAAATCTCAAAACCAGTATGTGCTTCAGACCTTCTCAGTCCTAATAGCTTTTGTATTTAAAACATACAGTTTAGCACCATGAGGCTGATAAATGGATACAAACGAAGGATGAGGAGCTGGTAGCACTTAGATGGTAATAGCCAGCTGAGCAGAGGCTTCTTAGCAGAAGCCTGTGCTGCTTTGCAGGTGTGGGCTTCATCCCAGGCTAAATCTCAAGATGCCACTTGGAAAGATCCCAAGTCCTGCCTCTTCAGTCACCAGGGCTGAAGGAGACTCCGGCACATTGGCTTCCCAGTCTGGTTAGGTGCTGAGTGACCACATGGCTTCAGGCTGGGATGTGGAAGATACCGTGGCCTTCACGTGGAGCAGAGCTTCCTCTTCCTTCGGGCACTCAGCTGAGGTTGAGGCCAGCAGCCCCCAGTACTTCCCTGCTGGTTTTGGGTCAGGTGGGTGCCACAGCCACAGCTCTCAGAGCCCCGTGGGGCTGGTGAAGCCACCCCCAGTCATACCAGGCTGGACTATGGCAGCTGGCAGAGTAACCTTCATCCTCCTGGGAGCAGCATCTCTGTTCCAGCCACCAGACCCTCAGCAGGACACGGTGTCATTGAACCACAGTGTGAATCAGCTCGTCCAGCTTGTGTGGCCTTGCCGTGGCCAAGTGTCCGGCTTGGCACCTCCTGGGGCACTCATGGCAGCACTTGGCAGCCGGTCCTGCCCAGAGGAGCCCCGCTTGTCCCCAGCCAGGATGCCAGCACCTTGCAGGGGGCAGAGCACCTGTTCCTGCTGGAAAGCTCTGCGTGCCTTGGTGTGCATGGAAGTCCTGGAGATGGGAGCAGGGTAGGAAAGAGGCTCAGCCTGTTGGATACAAAGCCTTTCCCTCGTCAGCAGCACATGCCCTCAGATGTGTGGGTGTGCAGCCAGTCACTGTATCCAAGCTCACCACAGCACTTCCATAATCTAGGCACTGGAGAACCTGGGAACCTTCCTGCCATGACCCGCCTGGATCACTTCTCCGACCAGTTCATCCCTGGCTGCTCCAGATCTGTGGTGAGCTCTGATCCCCTGGCAGAGGCCATGGGAGGCAGCATGGATTTCAGATGGCCCGTGGGCCTTATTGTCATTGCACTTCCCTTGCAAGATGTCACTGCCTCTAGAACACCCTCCTCCTCCTCTTCTCTTTAGACTTGTGATGGCACTTTGTTCTTTTTAGCCAACCAAGCAGAACGTTCTGGTCTCCTTCTTGCCATGTGGACCTTGACCTTTCTTAGATTCCCCAGCAAATCCTGTTCATATGCTCTAGCTTGTAGGAGCAGACATTTTCCATGGGGAAGTTGGGCTCCTCTGGAAAAATGAATGGAGGATCTTGGTCTTCTGTACAGACAGGGCTGAGCAGTGGCCTTGACATTGTTGGGATCAGCTGCATCCTCTGTGGCAGTGTGTGGGAAGGATGTTTGGGGTGTCTTTAGGGTGGGAGCTCTGGGTTCTGGGGGTCACCAAGAGGAAGAGGAGGAGGGAAGGTGCCTTATGCAGCCAAATGTTCTTGAACCACTGCCGAGGGATCTGGGCTCACTGTGGTGACTCTGAGCATCTCTCCAAGGCAAGAAGGCAGCACTTTACCTGCCTTCATAGTAAAGAGAAAGAATCTGCAACACCAATAAACAGCCCCAAACTGAAATATTCCTGCAGAGCACAGTGCTTGAGAATAAAGGGAAAAGTCCTTTTACTCATAGCAGTGGTCCTTAGTTATCCTCCTGCTTCTTCCTGCTCCAGGCTTCATCCACCTTTTGGGATTAATCAGTGGCTATTTAAATTAGAAAGTGTGTGGGCAAGCTGCTCCCTTCTGCATCACTCCACACTATTGATAGCACCAAAAAGGGAGGTTTAGGAAAACTCAAGTGCTGCAAAGGCACAGGTGTCTTCTCGTCGGCTCCAAGTAATCTTATTTTTCCTGAGTAAAATTTTCCTCCCATTTGCACCATCTCCCCTGAGCCAGACTGAATCCTTCTTTAAATGTCACCTTTTCTTTGCCCACATATTAAAAAAAAAAGCAAATTGTGTTCATTTGCTTCAAAAATACAATTGCTTAGAATTGATGCTGACTTGCAAACCAGAAAATTCCCTTTTTTTTTTTTTGGTACCAGAGAACTGGGCTGCAGAAAAAGTGCTCACACTGCAAAATATGTCACTTTGGTACCAACTCTATTTGATGGCACTTCCACAAGACCTTTGCATTTTTGTCCTGGTTTGTATACTCAGTTTGTTGTGGACACTCAAGCACACACACTCGCTGTGGTTTGCCTTTGCTCTGTAATTTTTTCCGGTTTTTTAGGTAAAAAAGCTTTCTTATTCCTTTTTTTAAAAAAACAAAAGTAATTTAAAACCTGTATAGTATTCCAAGCACGCAGTGTAAATATTTATTCCTCAGCAGTTTGCAGAGGGTTCTCTTTTGTGACTGAGTTGTGGGCTTGATTTTTAAGTCTCATTGTAGCACAGAGGCCCCCCCCACGTGTGGGTTGGGAGAGGAGCAATGAGTGTGATGTGTCCAACCCACCCCACCTGCCCTGATGCTTTTTTGGGGTTTGAGGACTGTTACAAATACCTTTTCAAACCTTTTCTGCTGATCTATGCCTTTAGCTTTGAAGGTACCTGTCCAAAGATTGCGTACAGTCTGTTTGACCACTGTAACCGACTTTGCTATGAATTGGGGGTATTTTTTTCCAGTCAGAGGACTCAATAATCTTGTGTTTGATAGTGGCATCAACGCTGTGCATGTGCAAACTGTGACCTGTTGTTAGAGAGAGCAGCAACAGCTCCCTGCTGAGCCACAGCTCTCTTTGCACAGCCACCTGGGGCTGTCGTAGTGAGCACAGCGAGCCCCCAGATTTGGGAGGCACATTTGGGATGCTCTTGGGCTGCCCAAGGGAGCCACAGCCCCCACGGCACAGACACCCCTCCCACAGCAGCGTGGCCATGAGCTGTAACTCACTGTGTAACTTCAAACGCAGTGTTAACTACAACAAGGAGCTCCAAGGCACTGCTGCAGGCACAGGGAGCACCAGGCTGGGAACAACCTCAGTGTGAGGCTGCTGAGGGAACAGGGTGTGGGATTTACTAGAGAAACCTGACAAGTTGGTACCAATTGAACTAACCCAGCTGGCCCTGAACTCATAAATAATGGGTGCAATTAGCATTATTTTCTTCATGCTTTCTTCACCCTGTGTGCAGGACAAGAACACTCACTGTTCTCACCTAGAGATAGCAAAGCATGTAAAATACTAGAGACTGTGGTAAGTAGAAAGCAGGAACGCTCTGGCTTGGCCTGTGACCACCCCCCTGGAGTTTGGGATGACTTGAGAGTTTAAAGAATCATTTGGAAGGATGGAGGTTTGCTTTAGGGGGAGGGAAGGAAGCTCGTCGAGGCTGTGGGTGGTGTCTGATGTGGCTGTTCAGGTTTTATTAATGGTCAGTCTTCCTCCAGTGCCCTCAGAACAGCTTGGCCTTGGCTCTCTCTGAGCAGAGCTTCACCCGACTGACCAATGATGGGGACTCGTTCTGGGTCAAATCTGGGCACTGTGCTCTGCCACGTGTGTCTGGGAACAACCATGGGGGACTGTGAGCACTGAGGGTGAAGGAGTCATTTCCCAGAGTCGTTTCTGTGATGATGTGAGACAGCAGCCAGTCCTCAGCTCCAGCAGCATCGGAGCGGGGCCAGCAGGACCCGGGCAGCGCTGGGGTGCTGCAGCCTCGGGTCTCTCACACATCAGTTTTTTCCCCCTGCAAAGGGGAAGGGCGTGGGAGGCTCCTGTTTCTCCATGTGTGTGAGTTCCTGTCTCCTTCCCTTCTCCCTTCCACTCCCAGTTTATTCCAGTGCTTTTTTAAGAGCCACCGTTCCTGATCAACTGCTCGCTGTAATAGAAATGTCACTTTTTCTCACTGTATTTATTCCTTACGAACCTTGTGTGACATGCTAGGCTCCCCTGGATGTAGCTGATCATTTTTACTTTGTAAATATAATTACCTAACTTTACATTAACTATATGGTAATAAACTATTTTTGCACCACCCTTTGCATGCCGTGTGTGACAGGTTTACTTCTAAAAAGAAGGAAGAACAGGGCAGAGGTCAGAGCCTGAAAAGGGAGATGTTTGCCTTTAGTCTCACTTCACAAAGGACATGCAACAGGCAGCATTTTGACAGCAATAATATATTTTAAGTAGTTTAAATCTAGTGCTGCTGAATGGGATTTACTGGAGAATGACCTTCCCCAGGTGCTTCCATAGAGGCAATATAATTTTCTTTCCCCCATGCAACCTTTCTCAGAACCGAACAAATCTAAAATCTGGGGGTGTCCATGTATCATAAATATCGCAGTAAGGATCTATAGGAATTGGAATACAGAAGTCAGATGAGGATGGTGATGTTTTCTGTGAAAATGCTTTATTTAACAGTGCCAATCGCAGCACTACTGGTAACAAAACTGGTAACAGAATATCAATTGGAGAACTATTAAGGCACTTTCTATTTAGTAAAAAACAATTATTATACAGACACTATTTAGAGTTTGAAATACTCAGGTTTACATCATCTTTGTTCCACCCTGAGTTGCAGGGATGGAGATGCCACCTCCCTCCCCTCGCTGTCCCCAGCCTGGTGCTGCACAGACCATGGCATGGCATCCCAGCACCTGAAAGAACCACGGTTTCCAGACCTCTCCTGAAGTGGGTGACCCAACTCCAGCCATGTCTGCTCTCCAGACAAACATCCCAAAGACCCGTTTCTCTCATTTCCTTCCAGACTTCCCTACACTTCCTTGCTGGAAGAGAAGCTGTCATTACTATCTGTGCTCATGCTTTTACACTGGAGCTCTGGTAGCCTTTAACCAAAGGAAATACGCACAATCAAAACTTTAAAATTTTTGCTATTTCCCACAAATTTCCTTTTACAAACTTTCAACAATTAATGCCAACAAGGAATGTAACTGAGGCACTTAATCTATAGAAACTCGTCACTGCTGTAGCCCTTTTATCTCTGTTTTAGTTACTGGTGTAGAGGAGCCCTTGGGCTACAATTCCATTTGGAATTGGCTACAATTCTATTCCATATCCCACGCTGGAAAACGTTCCTTTTACCACTGAAACACGTGCCCAGCACTGTGTGAACACACCTGGTCTGCACCAGGACTCAGCAATGAGCCTGCCCAAAGTTTTAATGCCTGTGAATGCAGCTCTGTGCCTGTTACCCTCACAACCAGTGTGTCATTCCCTCTAGCACAGGAATGACCCACAACAAGGGATCTGTGGCATTTTAGGGCAGAAAACACTTCTCTGGAGATGTTTACCAAAGTTACACCTAGATGGACAAAACAATGATGTCTATATGTAATAAAATCTGTGGGTGTTACCATGCTCCACTAGCCCTGTGAGGCAGCTCAGTCATTTATTGCCTTTGAGAAAAAAACTGTAATTGGTGGGATTGTACTCTTCCCAAATCCTTTCAAACTCATCCTGAAAAGCCTTGACATACTCGGCGTCCTCCACGACCAGCACATTCTCCCGGTTGCTCTGGATGGCCTGCGTGGTCCAGTTGAGGGAGCCTGTGATGAGCATCCTCCGGTCCACGATGGCGAACTTGTGGTGCATGTACCCGCTGTGCTGGTCGTGGCGCACCTGGATCCCTGCAGAGACAGACACCTTCTCAGGGGTCACCGAGCCCCGCAGCGGGCCCCGGCCACCCCGGGTGCCGGGCTCCATCCCCGTGCCGCGATCGCTGCCCGGCTGCACCGCGCTCACCCGCGTGGCGCAGGCGGCCGATCTGGGAGCCGTGCAGCCCCATGTACTGCGCGTCCGTGACCAGGCGGACGCGGACCCCGCGGCGGTGCAGCAGCTGCACGGCGCGGGCGAGCTGCGGGCAGGAGAAGGAGAAGAGGCAGAGGTCGAGCGAGCGGCGGGCGGAGAGGAGGCGGCGCACGAGGCGGCTCAGGGCGGTGTCGCCGCTCGGCAGCGGGCACGGGCAGGGCCGGGCGGGCGCCCCGGGCTCGGCCGCCTCGGCCAGCAGCGCCTCGATGCAGCAGGGCCGCGAAGGGAAGAACAGCACCTCCCGCACGGGCCGGGCCCGCCGCCAGGCCGCCACCGCCAGCGCCACCGCGGTCACCGCCGCCGCCGCCGCCAGCGCCGCGCCCCGCGCACCCCCCACAGCCCCCATGGCCCGCCCGGCCCGGCCCGCGCAGCCGCGGCACAGGCGGGAGCGGCCTGTGGGGAGGAGTGGCCGCCACAAGGGGCTGGGCCGGGCTCCGAAATCCCGGCACCGACCCTGCCTTCCCTTCCCCGAACGCCGACCCCTTCCCAGGTACCGAAACCCTGACACCGAATCCTTCACCACACACTGACCGTGGATGCTGCAGACACACAACGCATCCTTTAATCCGAGAATGGCTCGGGTTCGAAGGGATCGCAAAGGTCATACTGTTCCAACCCCCTGCCAGGGGCAGGGACACCTCCCACTATCCCAGGGTGGTCCAAGCCCCATCCGGCCTGGCCTTGGCCACTGCCAGGGATCCAGGGGCAGCCACAGCTTCTCTGGGCAACCTGTGCCAGGGCCTCAGCACCCTCAGGGTGGAATTCCTTCCCAATATCCCGTTCATCCCTGCTCTCTGGCAGTGGGAAGCCATTCCGTGTCCTGTCACTCCAGGCCCTTGTCCCAAGTCCCTCTCCAGCTCTCCTGGACCCCTTTTAGGCCCTGGAAGGGGCTCTTAGGTCTCCCTGGAGCCTTCTCTTCTCTAGGTGAGCACCCCCAGCTCTCCCAGCCTCTCTCCAGAGCAGAGGAGCTCCATCCCTTGGAGCATCTTTGTGGCCTCCTCAGGACTCGCTCCAGCAGCTCCACATCCTTGTGATGTTGTTGGCCCCAGAGCTGGAGGCAGCTCTGCAGGTGGAGTCTCATGAGGGCAGAATAGAGGGGGACAATCACCTGCTGGACCCTGCCTGGCTGAGGAGACAGGGGTGGCAGAAGCAGTACAAAAAGGCTTTGTCTGTAACTGCAGCCAGCAGTCGCCCAGCACTGGGTCCATCACCCAGCAGCTGCAGCACTCACCGCTCCCACCTCGCTCCCAGGTACACGCTGCTCAGCCAGGCAGAAATCACACTGGAATAAAGATTTATCCAGCATCAATCAGTTTGTCTCTAAGGCGTATCATTTGGAGGGAAGGAGGGTGGTGAAAGATGTCTGCAGACATGATGCTTTTGTTAATTAAGTTGTGCACATTCCAGCTCTTGTTGATGGCAAAGGGAGCACCCGCGGCCTCACCTGCGAGCTGCAGGAACCTGCCCAGGCAATCATTTGGTAATCCCACATATAGATGTGTTTTGGCAGGCAAGCACAGCTGGGGTGTAGCTTCACTGACTTGGCAGCTCTCCCCCTTCTTTCCTGTGGGCATTTTGTAAGTGTTAAGTTAGTGGTTTCCTTGCCCTGGCTCAAAACTGAGTCTGGTTGTCCATGACAGCCTTGATTCAGGTCAGGATGGAGAGGGATCAACATCGTGCATGACTCACCAAGAGCAAGGGAGAAGCAGCAGCCTCGGGCTCGATCTTGTGACCAACCAACCTTTTGTTGTTTTGGAACGAACCACTGGAGTAGGTTTTGATGTTGGATTGCTTGGGAGAGCTGAATTTTTTAAAAGACAAAACCAGTTCAGCAATCAAAAAGGTCTCAATGCCAAACGATGCCAAACTCACCTGCTCTGTTACGCAGCTCTGGACTGGACCAGAATAGTTTTAAAATAAAGAGTACTAGGTCAGTCTACAAGAAACTAATACAAAGATAAGCAGAAAAGACCTATATTAAATCCTCTACATTAGATTTTGGTTATGGATGCAGGAATTTTGTGGATCAATTGCTGCTTCCCCCCCCCACCAACACACACACACACACACTGAAAATGAACACAAAACCAGGCTTTGTTCATTTTACAAAAATAGCTCTTATGAGATTTAATGCCTGTCTCCATTTTACAGATGTTCCAGACAAAAATCAACCTGCATATTTTATATATAAGAACAGAACTTGTGACAAGCTGGAACATCCTCTCTGAGCTTGAGTGAGTGTAGAAGGTCACCTGGGTAAAACCTGCCTTTAGCTTGTTCAAAATATCTGTGGTAATGTCAAGTGTTCCCAATAATGATCCAGAAAAACAACAAAAAGACATAAATCCCAGACTTCACAACAGAAACAGTGATTCCTTACAGTACAGATAAGGAATATCTGGTTAGGTAATTAAAAAATGCACCAAGGTTTTCATCAACTATTAAGCAAAAATGGCTACTATAGAGTTATATAAGGGAGCACCTACAGGTTGAATCTCTTCTGTTTAACTTAATTAGGAAGCTAAAAAAGACAGAAGAGAACCTTATCCTGGCGAGGTTATCTTAATTACCTGGAAGTTCTGCAACCACAGGCAAAACAAGGCGAGTGTTTTCCCCTCTGAGAGGCAAGCAGGCTGCATTTTGAGACTTCTTATTTTACAATTCACCCTCCCAGACAAGATTTCCAAAGCAAATGCTAAAACCGTCTCAAGTTAAGATATAAATAAATAAAGAGGAGTGACAGGACTCCCGTGGGATATCCTGACTTATGCTACAGCAGAAAATAGTCTCTTAAATCTGAGCACAAAGTCGTTTGAAATAATTTACATGTGATCCATACCCTGTGACGTGTCTCTTATTTTTGGTTCTTGTTCTCTCAGGCATTTAGAAGATTTATGAGGGATTTCAGTGAGATTAACCATATGCACTCCCAGGAGTTCTGGATGTTGTCACAGGCCTGCCAAGGAATCCAAAGGTGAGGCCTGCTGCCACACCATGATGCTTAATGAGGACAGGATGGGATTTTAATTAATTTAGCTGGTTCTTTGAGCATTGCTGTGTTTTAGTCACGAGTGTGCACATCTAGATTGAGAGCTGAGTTCCAGGAGAGACAGAAGCACTGTGGATTAGCGCTTATTGGTCCAGTCTCACAGCAAGTAGAAAAGACTCAAGTCACTCTTCAAGTTGGTTTGAGGACCAGGAGAATAGTGATGAAGCCTCACTATCCACCTAAAGCACATGCTGCAGGCTCAGCAGAGGTAACCAGGGTTCCCTGCTCTTCTCTGAAGGCAGCAGGGGAGGTTGGGCACCCTTTAATTCCGGGACTCTGAGGACGTTGGGCTGCGAACTGTTGACATCAGGTGGGACTTGTACGTCTTGCTCAGGCCGGTCATCCAGAACTTGAGAAGCTTGACATTGTCCTCCTCTGCAGCTCCCAGAATGCTCAGCAGTTTTTGGGTATCCTCCTTGGGTCTGCTGTCCACTTTAGTGAATTTAAAGAGGACTTTCACTTTACTGCAGGAACAAGAGATTCCTGTCATTATCAAATGGACTCACACGCATCAAACAGGGAACAAGGAGGAACTGGAGCTTTTCTTGGGACCTACTGCAACTAAATGTTAATAAATCCTTCAACCAGTGTTTCATGGAAACTATTCTCATGCTTTGATGAAGGAGGGGGATTAGTTAGGGAGATGACTCATTTGCAGTAATAATGGGCATATTTCTAGTTTGGTTTCTTCATTCTAGCGGAAAAGTAGAACAATTAATAGTGACAACTGGGAATCTTCCCTGGGAGACAAATCCAGGGCCCATCTGGCCTTCAGGTAAATTCACAAACTCGTGATATTCCATGAATTATTTCACATGACTGACTGGTCTTCCTTTACAGCTACCTGCACCTCTGAAATGCAGTGCCTGAAGGCAGAACCGGGGCATGTGTTTGGGTGTTACCTGTGCTGGGGTATGGCCACGCTGACAGGCAGAGAGGGATTTGCATATTTAATCCTCCTAACCAAGGTGAGGCTGACAGGTGTTGTCATGCAGGTAACCTACAGATGTGGGTACTGAAGCATAAAGGTTAAGAACTGCTGAAAGCCAAAAAGAGATTTAGGACTAGAGTAGAAAATTCTTAACTCCTGACTTAATTTGTTCCTGTAAATCCAAGTACTGCTGAACTGCAGCACAAGTCACCTGACTGAAGTGTGTCCTGCACTCTGCTGTAACTGTTCTGGGAGCAGTGCCAAAGCTGCTCCCCTGAAAGCAAGGTAGCTCTACTTACTTCATCCACTCCTCCTTCAGGCAAACAAGGCACTGATCCACAACATCCACGGAGAGGTTCTGGTTGGTCAGGGCAGCTTCGATCTTGTTCAAGATTGTTGGGCCAACTGCAGGAGCAGAAAAAGGGGGAAAGGGTGAGAAAGAGGACACACAAGCCAAAGGTTACTGCTTACACCCTTACTACTACTTCTTAAATATATCCCCCAGTGGCCTGCTGGGATTTCATTTCCATGGAAGAGGAGCTGAAGACCATCCCATTAGAAAACCATCTGATCCAAGAAGCAACATGTGACGGACCCTGGGACATCAAAACAGGTTCAGGGGCCTTTGTTTTCTTCAGCCCCACTTCTTAACTGCTGCTTAGCTTTTGTTGTGCCCTTATCAAAAGATCCTTAAAAACAAAAGGTTATGAAAAAGCCTTCATGCTTTGTGCATACATATAAAAATATGAACCCTCAACTTACTCTTGATTTAATGTTCCTCTTGTTAAGGGCAGTTCCAGGATACTTAGAGAAAAAATAAACCAGCAACCAACCCAAGGCATTCCTGGACCACTTTTTGGAAGTCCCTAGGAGACCTTTTTCCCTAGTAAGTTTGATGGTGTGGTGGAGAAAAGACCTTCCACTGATTATTTTTGTCCAGAAGTTTCTGGACATGGCACTGATTGGATGGAAAATAGACTGGTGTATTCATACATGTGCAATAGGAAGAGCACTACGTAGAGAACAAGTCTCTGCTTTGCTTCTCTACCTTCAGGGACAGAGAGGAAGGATGAGTCATCTGCCATGTCTTTTGAGACACTCAGTGAGGCCAATTCATCTAAATTAAGACTTCACAGAAAACGTGAGACTGATGGACCTTACTCAAATCACACCTAGGTGCACGTGTTCAACTGCTGGAAGGAAGTAGGTAAAATTAAATAAAAAAGTCTGGGTATTTCTCTATCAGTCATATTTGGCTATCAAGTGGAACATGGAAAATTAGCGATGTCGTGGTCCTTACAAGTTAGTCTTACTCAAAATAAATACTCAAGTATTCCAGGATTGAAAGTGTAGGCTACAGAATTTCCCTACAATTTTTCTTACACGCATGTTACAGAATCCATTTCTCATTTATGAAAATTAATAGGCAAAATGCTGATCTGGTAGAACAAATCTTTTATAATTGAACAATCTGTGGTGAACCTCACCTCAAACAGCTAAACCCCAGCTGAATATTGACCCAGCTTCTACTCTAACCTCCTTAAGGGCCAGAACATGAAAACCAGTTAAAGATCAAGATGCTCTTTTAATCTCAGTGACAGAGGTTATTTCTGCTTTCAAATCACCCACCTCGATCTGCTGCAACAGGGCTCCCACTGGTGACAATGAACTCATACTTGTTGAGGGACTGCTCATCATCAAACAGGGTTGGGTAGAGGCTGGAGCGGGTGGCAGCGCGGACTTCCACGAGGACAGCAAACTCTGGAGCAACAAGAGTGCAAAAGAACGTGAGCTGTGCTAAGGCAGATTCCAAAACACATCTAACAGACCCTGCTATGGTCAGTGCCTAGAGGAGGTGTCACATCTTTTAGTCACTGACCAGGCAAAGACACAGGGAAAACAAAATGAAGCAGTATGGGCTTTATTTCATGCAGGCAATACTTATTTAAAAAAAAATAAAAATCTGGTGTCCTTTAACATGAGATGACAGCGAGAGGAGAAGGTTCTGCAAGAGGTTCTTACCAGATGACAGGATGTGGGGTGGGATTTGGACGTGTGGGCTCAGGCCTAGGAAGTTGCACCGATAGGCCTCCTCATACTGGTCACTGTAGGGGATGATCCGCACGCACCCGATGGGAAGCATCGTCTGCAGGGGGAAGGAAACCAGTCAAGAGAAACTCTGGAAGTAAATCTGAAGGACAATTCTCTCCCTGACTTCAGAGCTGATCAAGAGCTGGAGCACTGCTTAGGCAGATGCTCCTGATTTGGAGGATTGAAGTAACCTACTCATCCTGACAGCCCATGCAGTCGCTGAGGACAAGCAAGCCACCCAAAGGTTGTGCATGTTTTTTTGGGCCTTTTAAATTGTTGTTTTTCTCAAAAACCACATAATTTAGAACACACTCTTCACAAGATTACATATCAGGGGCAGATCATTATAAAGGCTGGAGTAGTAGAGAAATACATGTAAAAATATGCAGCCAAGAAATAAATGTTTCTACCCGTAGCACATCAAAGGCAGACTGGACAAGATCCGTATCTCGAGCTTTCCAGATGACCTGGTTCCCCATCAGAACATGCCAAGCCAGCATTCGGAATGCTGATGCCCCAAGAACCTGGAAAAAAAAACCCAAAGCATTCTGCATTGGTTACGAAAATGAGTGAAATGTCCAGTTTGCCCCGTTAAAAACATGAGTGACAAGCAGGAAAATGGCTAGAACTGAACAGCAGGAACAAACATGGAAATTTAGCACATGAACCTTCCCCCTCAGTCAGGTCACTGGGAGGACTGGAGAAAAGCAAGATCTGCACAGAATAATTTATTCTGTTTGTAAACTATTTTTCCTCTCTGAAACACTTTTTTTTAAGGCAAATATTACTTGGCTTTAAAGATGCTGCACAACCTCTGTATTAAATTACTGTCACTGCTTTTGGGAAGAAGAAAAGTGCAGAATTTGAGAGAAATCATCTGACTCCACCCCACATGACTGATGATCACCAGAGGCCCACGTGAGGAAGGGAGCATGCCTAGAGATGCAGTTCACATCATGTTCCTGGCTGGGCAGGCACTGTGCTGAACACAGCACCAGGACATGTGCAGATTGCAGGAAATAAATGTATCTTTTTAAAAAAAAGACATTATCAGGAGAAAAGAGCTTGTGGACTCAGCACCCTTTCTTACCTGTCTCATGTGCCTGAGAGAGCGAAAGACAGACAACCTTCTGTGAGCTACATTCCAGCTGTTGCAATCTGGCATCAGAGATGTTTCAGGGGAGCTTTTGGACAGCTCCTGCCCTTCCACAACATCTGGCTGGGAAGAAGGCTTCTCTTCTTCCTCAGAACCATCCCAGCCTTCTGACTCTTCTTTCAGATCTAGCAAAAAAAAAAAAAAAAAGCCAGAGTGGTCATAAAAATTGCTGCTGTCTAGGAATGGAAACTGGAAAGTGCTCACATGGGTGTATGTGGGAAGAGAGAGCTCAGAACACAGTAACTGAAAGTACTGGCAGCAGCACAGACACACCAAAGTGTTAATGACGTGTTAATTCAGATAAAAATAACTACTGAAGGGTCAAGAAGGAATTTTTCATCTTCTACAGAACAGAAAGTCACATTTTTTTATCAGCTATGTTCTCTATTCTTGTTTTAAAAGTTATGGCCAAAGCTTTGTAGACTCTAGTCTAAATGGGTTGATAAAATAATTCAATGCAGGAAAAAAAACCTATGATCCTTTACTTTTAGAAAGTTTGTAGAAAAAGAAGAAAGAAATGCATATGTTGTGACTGCAAATCCTCCTGGCTATAGAGGTTCATTGGGAGGGCCAGCCCAGCCAGAGAGAACAATCTTGATGATGCAACACTGCTACTCAAATGACAAACACCACGTGCCAAGAGCCTTTGAGGTGCCTGGATTTCACATTCCTGTCAGAACCATCTCCAGATGGGAGAGTGCATCAGCTGCTTCAGAGACTACCATGAAGGTAAAGGTGATGAGCAATGTCTGTGCTTAAGATGCTGATCAAAGGATCCAGGGTTTCACCATCTAAAGCATTCTCAGAGGGTCTTTGCAGCTCTGGAAACTTCTAGCTCACCAGCAAGTTTCTCCATCTGAACAAGGGTGTCTTCTGTGGGTGCTCCCTCCAGAAGCTTCTCTGTAAGCCGGCTACCACAAGCTTTCAGAAGCCTGGAGACATTGAAAGGAAAAGTAGCAGGGTTCATGCAGCTTGCCAGGTGCAAAAATCCAGTAAGACACTTGGTGCCATGATGTCAATAAAAAATCCAACCACTAACCAGCACATCCCTGTGCTTTCCTCAGTGTGGGACTATCGGCCCATCTTACAATCCCTGCCATGCAAAGTCACCCACATCCCACTGTTCTGCAATTTCTTTGTGCAGCATGCTTATCCTCGATCCAAATCACATGCCAGTGTTGCAACCCTCCCTGTGGCATCTTTCCAGGGAAGTTTAATGAACCAGTCAGGCACTGGAGCAACTGGACACTCTCAGAGCCCAATGGTTGCATGTCCCACACTGCTGATCCCAACACAGAGGCACTCCCAGGTGAACCACCACGGTCTGTCACATGTGAATTCGGGGTGCAACACACTGGGGGTAGGAGCATCTTTTATCCTTCTTCCACACTTCCACACTGCAAAACCTTTCCATCTGCACAGCCATGGTCTCTATTAGCTGCCACATTAGTTTTACTTCACAGTAAAAAGACATTTATTTGTCCTAAAGGCATCAGTGTTGGCTCTTTCCAATTCAGATGCTACTCAGCAAAGCCTAAGTATTACCTCAAAAAAAAAAAAACCAAAACCAAACACTCAAATCCCATTCCCAGCCTTTCAGGATATGGCAATATGCTCCTCAGAAGAAGCTGTACAAGCTGAGAACAGCAGTGCATTACCAAGCAAAGGAGGTGTGCAGACAGGCCCAGAGGTTCTCGTCATTGGTCAGGGATGTCAGGGAGCGGGCGGCGTTCCCGTTGCGCTGGTGCAGGAAGGGGGTGAAGGCTGTGTTCATGCGCTGGGCACGCTGGGGGCACCCAAACTGCTCTGCTTCAAACACCTGCACACACAACAAGGACTGAAAAGTCACAGACTGAAAGAGATTCAGTGTTTGCACAGAGCTCAGCCAAAAAATCACAACAAAAATACCAAGTGAAAAGGGTGCGTCACACAGACCCATCCAGTTATAGGAAAACAGAGAGAAGGGACATCTTATTCTTAGATGGACTAAAATTATCACTAGGTAACATTTGTGCTCCAAAATCATTGTCCTCTCCAGATTTACTTACTTGCATTTGTAACAGAGCTGTTGTCTACCAGGCCTGTAAAAAGCATCAAGTGTTTCAAGTGACAAAAATACCCTGTTCCTTCCCTCCTACATGCCCAGACACAGAATTCTGGAAGGGTTTGGGTTGGAAAGGACCTTAAAATTCAACTTGTTCCAACCACCCTGCCACAGGCAGGGACATCTTCCACTAAACCAGGTTGCTCCAAGCCCTGTCCAACCTGGTTGTGAAGACTTCCAGGGATGGGGATACACACTATCCTCGTGTCAATCTTAACAACTACCCTGGCATGAGCTGGATCAGCTTTTTGACTCAGCTGTCAATCAGGAATCATGATGCTGCACTGACATTGAGTCACAGGAACTCTGCACTGACCCACCTTCAGTGCTTTGCCCTGGAGCTCATCAATGATGCCTCTGATTTTTCCCAGCAAGAAAGGCCAGGAGTTGATGAGGTAAATCCGGTCCATCATGATGGTGATGATGCTGTACCAGCGCTGGAAACCTCGAGCCAGGCTGTCTTTGATAAAGAAGGTGTGGCTGAACACAAAACCATGCTGTTCATCTCCGAAAAAAATTGGGCCTTCACGTCCTGGGCAGACCTGAAGGGAAGGGACACACACCAAAGTCATTAAATACATCACAGAGTAACCAACTAAACAGCTTCCTGCACTTTAACACCCACTTGGTGAATAAATGAAGCCTTTTTACGCTACTACCCCAAAAGTGTGGTCCAACAGCCTTCCAGAGGTATCCTACAAACACTCCAAATCCTTAAATTTAACTATATTTTAAGAATTCAGCTCCATTCAACTACAATACTGAGAATCCAGAAGGAATTTTGCTGATCCTGACACACAGTTGCTCATTAATCTGTAAGGTTTTTCCTTCATATCTGTTAGAGGATGAATATTAATGGTCTACAAAGGACACTCAACAACAGATTTGGAGGTTTTTACAAGAATAGGTTATCTTACAATGAAAAGTAATAAGCACAAGGAACAAAACCAAGAAGGGGATATTTTTAGCCTCACAAGGTGAGAGGAAGGAACCCTCAAGGTTATCAAAGATCAAGCCTAAAAAATACCACCAATTCTGGAATAAACAGACTTCTGTGCCTGTCTTTCCACCTCGTTCCCTCTGTGTTTCAGTCCGCACAGAGCAGCCAGGATCAGCAAAAGAATATCTTGGATCTGAAGTGATACAGGAGCCATAAATAGTGTTTCCCTGTCCTCCAAGGCAGGTACCTCACAGCTGAGGCTGCGGACGCAGGCCTGGCGCACGATGCTGAACAGCTGGGGGTGGTTTGGGTGCTGGTGGCTGACGTACTTGATCGAGGTCTCTTTGTCGTGGCTGACGTACCCCGGGTGTCCTCCTGCAAGAGAGCGGCAGCCCTGAAGGCAGAAAAGCACATCCAGCCATAAATGAGAGTGCAGTTATCTCGGGTTTCCAAAGAGTTCTGAAGTTTGTTCCCTCCAAAACACCATAAAATGTTATTTACACACACAGACAGGAACACAAAGACTCAGAACACAAGGAATGTGAATCAGGGTCAGGATTTGAACTCAGCTCCTCACACAAAACTCTGATATACTTCCTCTGTTCTTATGCTCATTTTCCCCTATTTAATTTCATTGTGAACTTGGTGCTGGCTCTACAGCTGGTAAAGTTCAGTTACAGCAGCTGTGAAACCAACTGGCCAAACAAAACTGGCCACAGCTGAAAGGAAAGTAAATAATAAATATGTCAGAGCAAGTACTGATAGAAGACAAGTATGAGAATCATAGACTCATGGAATGGTTTGGGTTGGAAGGGACCTTAAAGATCACCTTGTTCCACACTCTTCCATGGGCAGGGACACCTCCCACTGTCCCAGGTTGCCCCAAGCCCTGTCCAACCTGGCCTTGGACACTTCCAGGGATGGGCCAACCTGTGCCAGGGCCTTACCACCCTGACAGGGAAGAATTTCTTTAGTATATCCAACCTAAATTTCCCCTCTTTCAGTTTCAACACACTGCTCCTTGTCCTATCACTGCAGTTTCTGATTAAGAGTCCCTCTCTGGATTCCCTACAGGCCCCTTCAGACACTGGAAGGTTGCTGTGAGGTCTCCACACAAACTTCTGTTCTCCAGGCTGAACAGCCCTGAATGACTGAGAATATACATTTTTCCTATTGTTTTAATCAATTTTGCTTTTTATATGTTTCCTAACCAATACTGCTCCTAAAATTATTAATAAATGATCTGACCTAATCTAACAAAGTAAATGCTCTTTGAGGATGAGGAAAGCATTTCCTATCCACAAGAGAATCACAGAATCACAGAGCTTAAAGACCTCAAGGTCCTGTCAAGGTGTATGTATTCAACAACAGCTCCTCCATCCTCTTGTGATGGATCATTAGGATTAGACTTAGGGCTAGCTTGCAGTTTATGAGGACTTGGAGATCTTCCGGCACTGACACATACAAAACAAGTTCTGTTCACATTTTTTCTCTCTAAACAATTGAATTTACATCAGAGAATCCCAGAGCCCTTTAGCCAAGCCAAGGACACCGATGCCCATACATAGATTTTGACACTTGCCTCACACATGTCTGATTTCTTTGGCCCTGGGCTGCTGGAGTCGGCGCTGGCCCCTTCAGCCGGGCTGTGTGAGCGGATCCGGCTGCTCATCTGAATCCCACCTTCCTCCTCTTCTGCCTGTTCATTCTGCCCGGAGATGTCCCCGCTGCCGGCGCCCTGCGGGAGCGGTGAATGCAGGACCTCGGTGCAGAACAGGGTGCGAGGGCCGTGGAGCTCACAGAAATGGCACAGAGCGACGATAGCGTTCATAGTGAGGGCTCAGCACACCTGCCAGGCTCCTGCAGCAGGGAGAGAGCACACGGTCAGCACACGGGGTATCACGGCATCTCTCAGGCCTCACTGGTGCCAGTCCTGTTCTGCTCCCTCTGGGAACAGTTGGCCTTAAGCTCAGCCTGAGCCTGGGAACTCCAAGACCATCGAGTCCAACCTGTGATCGATCCCCACCTTGACACCCAAATCAGAACACTGAGTGCCACGTCCAGTCTTTCCTTAAACCCCTCCAGGGATGGTGACTCCAACACCCTCCTGGGCATTCCACTGATCCAGGACCAACCTTCTGTGTACTGATGGGACAGGCTCGAGCAACCCAACCCGCCGTGCTCATATCCTGGACACTGAGCCGGGACACCTCAGGCCTCACGGGGGTGAATGAGGCTGGACCAACCCCTCATGCTCATGCCCAGACATCTCCAGTCTTACAGGGACAGGTTCAGGGAGTCCCGGAATGGTTTGGGTTGGAAGGGACCTTGAAAATCATCCAGTACAACCTCCTGCCATGGGCAGGGACACCTTCCACTTTCCCTGGTTGCTCCAAGCCCCGTTCAACCTGGCTTGAACACTTCCAGGGATCCAGGGGCAGCCACAGCTTCTCTGGGCAGCCTGTGCCAGGGCCTCACCATCCTCACAGCGCAAATTTCTTCCCAATATCCCATTTAACCCCGCTGTCAGTTTGAAGCTTGTCCTGCCACTCCAGACCCCTGTAAAGTCTTGCCCCATCTTTCCTGTAAGTTCCTTTAGGTACTGGAAGGCCACAATTAAGTCACTCCCAAGGCTTCTGTTTTCTAGGCTGAACAATCCCTATTCTTCCAGCCTTTCCTCAAAGGAGAGGTGCTCCTCTCCTCTGACCAACCTGGTGGCCTCCTCTGGATCAAGGCTGAGGTCGCACAGACCCGACCCCCGTGTCCGGAGCCTCAGGCCGGAACGGTCCGGCCCTGCTGAGCGCCCGCGGATCCGAACGCCTCAGGCCCTGCCGGACCCGGGCCGGCCTATCCTGCCGGGCCCCGTGTCCGGTTCCCCGTGCCCGGTCACCCCCGGCCCAGTCCCGGCTCCCCGTGCCCGCAGTCCCCGCTCACCGCGGCTGCCCCGGCCCGTCCCGTGTCCGCGGGCGCCTGACACCGACTGACCCACCGGCCGTACCACCCTCACTGCCAGCTGGGGGGAGGAACAGGGGCAGACAGCTCCTCGCCCGCGCGCCCGTCGACGCCGCGGAGAAGCGAGAAGATGGAGAAAAAGGTAGGAGAGAGAGATGAGAAGCCCGTTCGTACCGTGGGACTGAGCTGGCCGTCCCGCCGTTCTACTGGGGAATAGCTACCTCCCCGGCTGCCGCAGTGGCTCGGCCCAGGGCCGCACTGTCCACATGGGCCGGGCGGAGCCATTACCTCAAGGGAGAGGGGACATGAGGACGCATAGAAGGCGCCTCCTCCCCTCGCGCCGCTACACTTGTCCAGCTGTCACAGCGCAGAGTGGGAACAGTGGTGTTTGATCACCGGGAACACGAGAAGGGACGAGCGGCAGCCTGCGACCCGCGGGGGCCGCCCCGGGAGCGGGCCGCGCTCCCCCCGTGGGGTGGTACGGTCCTCACTGTGGGTCACGTGGGCAGCGGGCGCTGGGAGGGAACCCGGGGTGGCCGCGGGCGGAGCCCCCGAAGGAGCCGGGACGGGAACCGGGACCGGGGGGACGCGGCGGGGCCGGGGCCGGGGCCGGAGGCTGCCGCGTTAGCGAGCTTCGCCATCGGCTGCCGCAGGGCCCCTTCCCGGGACTGCCCCCCGCCTCAGGGCGGTGCCGTGTTCTCCGCAGGCTCGGCGCGACTTCTCCATTGGAGACTCAGCACCCACCGTCTGTCTTAATTCTTTAAAGTGCTTAGAATGTAAGATTATGGCAGATGAAGGCTTCGAAGTATTGTCGTTTCCCGATTTATAAAGCAGCTCTATGGAGGTGTTTACTCAGGTACAGCCCGGGAAGACCAGGGAGCAAATGCCCAAGTTAAATCTGTTCAGGCTCTTCATTTCCATTAAACTACTCCAGTTTCTCTTCAGGGTATCAAGTTTAAGTATTAAAGGATTATACACCTCTAGGAGTCTATGATAGAAAGCTAAACCAAATTCCATGTGAACTATTAGGCTTCAAAATAACAAAGTACCGGATTCTTCCCTACCCCTTGGAATTGTCCCTTGCAGAGTTTTAAATACCCGAATCTGAACGAAAATAGTAAATGTTCAAGAAGATAACAGCATAGATTATTCAACTGAGTAAAACTTGTAGTTTAATCCCAAGAAAAGAGTAGCTGATACCACTGCAAGACATGCCTCTGGATCCAAGCAGCCACACATGGACTAATAATTATGGCTCTGATAAAAACAATACCCAGATGGTCTGCAAGATGGATTATTACAGAAACAGAGAGTTCAGACATGAATCCCAGAATGGTTTGGGTTGGAAAGACCTTATGGACCATCCCATTCCAACACCCTGCCATGGGCAGGGACATCTTCACTAGACCAGAGTGCTCAGAATAAGTGTTCCATCCAAAATCCCATCTCAGACAAGGACCTGCAGCAGCCCTTATCAAGAAAGACACAAAAGAAAGACTATTTCTACTCAGAATTGCTCAGGAGAGCACCGAGGAGTCACCAGCAGGGCTTGGAACACCTCCGGAGCAGAGGGCACTGCCATACAGAGCAGGCAACCAGCAGCCTCCCCAGTCAGCCAAAATCACCTGAAAAGCAACCAGAACAAGAGATCCCCCCAAAAAACTAAAGAAAGCCCAAATACAAAAGACCTACAAGCTCATTTATGACAAACTAAGAATGCCTCGTTTGTTATCTTTATTTTCCAATAGTACATTTAAACAACTTCTCGGGACTAACCTCCTGGGCCAGCAGGGCCACGCAGAGAACATTTCCTAGGTTATACAGATTGCCTATGACAACACAAACACGGGGCTGTGGCTGTGCTGTGAGACACAGAGGGAAGTTGTGGAGAAGGAGGCAGCTGGAGTTACTCAGTGGAGCGATGGTTCAGCGGAGGTCATGCACTGGGGCTCCTCGGTGGCACAAAAACAGGAGTGGGGGTTGTACACAAACAGCTTCCAAACATTCCTTCTTAGAAACATTTCAAAATCTCACGGTAACTGGCCTAGAGACCCCTCCTGTGGCTATGAACTGCAGTTGCACATCTAACGCTGCCTTCAGAAGTGTATTTTGCATCTTTGCTAATTAAAATGTATCAAAATCAGAGTCAGATATCAAAGCATGCGCTCAGTATTCCCTGGACACATCTTGTGACCATGCACGATGGGAAGAAACAGCCACGGGACCTCTGAGAGTCCAAGTTGGGAGCAGCACAGCACGCAGTGTTCCTAGATTTGAGCAGAAGTCCTTCCTTGCAGTAAATACAAATTAAAACCAGAAAGCCCAAGTGTTCTCAAAGCCTCTCGGTTGACCACAGCCCATGCAATTAGTTCCAAGACTTGGAAAGAGCTGCTTCATTAAAAATCTGACTTAATTTCAGTGCTATCTCAAGACATGCAGATGCCAGACCATGTGTGTTTATCAAACTAGGACTTAAAAGCCCTTCCCTGGAGCACTTTTGGTGAATGCTTTATCTACTGATACTACAGGTGAGACGTGACTTTGAATTTCCAACAGAATTCAGGCATTAACAGCACAACTATCCACGCCAGAAAAGGAACCTCAGCCGTTTTCTAACTTTAAAAGCATTTGCCCTCTTAAAAATCAGATATATAATGAAATATATCACTTGAAACTATTACACAGCTATTTTTTCCATCCTTCTGATGTGAGCATGGATTTGTTTTATCTACTTTAGGCAAGAAAAAAGAGAAAAATCTAGAGCTATTTGCCAGCTGCATAATTAGTTTGCTTCCAATTCCACAGCTGGGAAACCATCCTGCAGCTCTCAGCAGGTAAATCCATGCTCACTACTAGGAACTAGTAGTGTAAAAGTGGATATTCCTGTTTTTTCTCCAGCTCCATGACAGCATCCTGAATACATTCTCCTCTGACAAGGGAGCCACTGGCAAGGAGAGTTGAGCCAGGCACATTTCTGGATGGGTGGGGTTTGGGGTCAGTTGTTTGCAGTCCCTTCTGGGAGTGCCACCCGTGATTGTAACAATCACCCTGCTTTGGGCTCCAGCATCACTAATGACTCATTTAACACTTCCATGGGACCAGAGAGGAAAATGGTGTATGTTCAGCATTGAAATGACTGCAGGATTAATTAGGATAAAAACCTTCAAAATCATAAATCTCTTCTAGTTCCAAGGTTGGTAATGCAAGTTATGAAAAAACCCAGGATTTTGCTTAAAGATCAGGTATAAAAGTTGTCCCAATGGAATTCTGTTAGGAAGTGATGAGCTGCTCACACTGTGGACCTCCACTGTGTTCAATAGTGAACTGCTATTTTATACTTTCAAAAACGTCCTTCACCACCAACCACAATCTGGGAGACCTCTCTTCACCAGAAAGCAGCACCGAGGCTCTGCTAGACATGGGACACCGGTTTTAAGTGAAAACCTCAACACTTCTGTATCAGCACTGGAAGCACAAATGGAGAATTTTCAACCACAGGTGACCTCAACACATACAAACTTCACACAGCAAGAGCCAGGAATGCTCAGCTCCTGCCTGGAAACAAGCTGGCAGGGTAGCAGGAGCAAGCAGCTCCTGGTCAGGTGTTTCAGTAGGAAGCAGTGGCTTCTTGTTTTCTGACTTGATGACAGGTTTATATCTGCCTGACAGGAAGGTGTTGGAACAGTGAGAATCTTCAGATACACAAGAACAACAGAAAATTAAACAGCTCAATGATTTAAGGGGTGAAGCACTTTAAAGAATCCAGTAACAAAGTTTTAAAGTTTAAAATAGTAAATTAAAAACCAGGTACCATTCCAACATGTTATCTCCAAATAAATCCTGCATTTTGAGAGCTGTATAGAATTCTATTTATGTCCCATGCAGAAATACTGATTTCCACCAAAGAAACTACCAGCCTGTTGAAAACCTTCATGCCAGTTGCACAGGAACAAACATTTAAATTTCTTTCAGTGTAAACAACTTCCTACCTAGAATCCTCCAGAACACCAACGTTTTCCAAATATCCTTTTGTTTAGGTCTAATAAGTTTCATCTAAGAGCAAATAATATTAGCAGATATTTTGTACCAGAAACTTAAAATCATAAACAGCTGTCATGTATGTTTTCCATATACGATTCCTACTTTGCAGCAAACTTCCTTACAAGGACATGTTGCCATCCTCATCCTTTGGGGAAGAACAGTTCTCATTTCCTCATTTAGCAGACAGCACCAGCTACATTGGGCATATGCAAATTCTCTACATTATGATTTGCTTGAACTCCACCCCTCTGCCCCCACCACACATACGATAAATCTGCACTTTGAGCCAACTTTAAATACAGAATAATGAACCAGTAATTATCTTGTTAGTGAACCAACACTAGTTTGTATTCTTCCCTGAATAACACTTTTTTTTTTTGCAGAAGAGGACTGCTACAGAAACACGGCAACATTCAAACCCTTTAAAACAAAAGGTAGATTATTTAATGCATTAACGATGTTAATCTGAAGATAAATAAATCCACAACAGACTTTTAAGTTTCTTTTGAGATTTCCTTTTTCTTTGCAGAGAATATTTCTGATATTATACAGTACTGAGAGGGTGTTCTTTTATTTTCTTAATGTCCAGGTGAAAAGCAAAGCTCAGTTCTCTCTGCTCTCTTTGTGGAACTCCTCAATGCCCTGTTCCAGGCGTGATTCTTTCATAAGCTTTTACTTGAAAGCGGAGTGGTGAGCAACATTAATTTCAAGAATAACTGGATGGTTTGGTCCCTGAGTCATCTTCTTGAGAGCCCATACTCTGAAAGGGAGAGAGTTAGTTCTGTTCAGAAACAGGTCTGCAGGCTTGAGAAAGACAGTTCTTTGAAGTGAACAGGCAGGAAAATAAAGTGCTTATGAAATAACATGCATTTCATTTTCTGGTTGAAATCACTGCAGGGTTAATTAGGAAAAAAACACCTTCAAAAATAATAAATTATCTTTATGATGTGTCATGATGTTTATGCACATATTATTAATAAAGTATAATAACAACACTGTAAATACTGACATTCAGTACAACACAGTCACTGCACTGAATGTATCTCTCACATACCCTTACTAGACATTGTATCAATTACCTTCTGCACAAACTGAGGGTTCACGGTGATCTCTTGATCCATGGCTTTCAGTCGTTCATCAAGCTCTATACATTTCAGCATCTTAAAAATATGTATGAAATTGATTACTTTGACCAGCTTGCACCTGATCTTCAAAACATTTCATGGCTTTGCCATGTAGAACCAATAACTTTTGCCATCACTGAAGTTCCACAGCAAAATGTTCTCATCCCTCACCTCCCAAACAGAAGTGTCAGACCATTTTTTATTCCCTTCATTTGATCCATGTCTTCCTAACAGCCCTTTTTAAGGCCATTGATAGACAGTCCCATAAGGGTCAAACACCTTAACCTACAGGCAGGTTATTGAGAGCCAATGGATGTGATCCTTGAAGATTAAAACTCTAAAAACAATCTTTCTAATCCATTCAAGAATCTTCCCATCACCAACAGCAAGCAGTCAGTCTCCTGAAACAGCTCAAGCTGTGCAGGACACAATGGGGAACACATTGACAGAGAGTATTAATCTAAAATCTGTGAAAATACTGTCAGACAGTCAAATAATGATTCAGTCCTCACTCTCTGTATCTAAGTTACTACACTGGCCTCTGCCAGCAGCTCTCTGATTACAGACTAAGGTTCTTTGATAAGAATTCCAAAAGCAGTTGAGATTTACCTCCTGATCAATGTTATGAAGCATAGCTGGATTGTTATATTTTTCAGGATTATCATGGAAACAGACCATACCATCTTTCTGATTAATACTTGCAAAGATTTCACCATCTTCTATCTGAAATGACAGAGGGTTTAATAGAAGTTATCACCAAGAACAGAATTTCAGGTAACAGCAACACACAGACTCTTTGTGGAATTGTTTTTAACTCGGTTGCTTTTATTTCCTACAGGTTTCCAAAAACACGATTCCTGCCTTATCCTAGGTGGAGAACAGCTTTTGACATTTTTTGAGAACAGTCTAAACACCACAGCAGACTGACAGCATTTCCTCCACCACGAAAAAGAACTGTTCAGAATGTGCACTGCCAATCCAGACACTAATTTTGGGATAGTTTAACCAAGTCAGAGGTCTTACCATGTGGAGGACGTATTTTTCTGCTTCTTGGGGCCCTGACAGCTGCACTCGACTTGCCATGTCTTGTAATGACAATGTTAAAAACGTCTGAAATTTAGAAAGTATCAAAGTGTTAAAACTGGATGTTAAGGATTTTCCCTGTTGATGCTTCATGGCCTGTGTAACCTGACTGTGGAAGTCTGATGGGAAGAAACAAGTGGAACACACAGTTATTAAAGGGATCATGAGAGTAAGTCAGTTCTTTCTCCTGACGTTAATTTGTTACACAGAGCACGTATGGAGTCATTACTCATTCCTGCAATTTCATTTTATACCAGACAGTCCTGATCATATCCAACCTCTTCTTTCACCTTTCTACCCAAAAAACATTACTCTCCATCCCTTGAATTTCCTTCAAGAGATGAATATAAAAACCTCATTATGAGATTTCTTTTCTACTGCAACAAATACCATATAAGCTTGCCAAAAACCAGCTTTCCCCAATCACCTTTCAGAATTAATCTGATCTCTCAGCTGACGGGGTAAATCACTTCAGTGCTTCTGTTTTTCCTTTTATTTCAAACACTTTCAAAATCTGTCCTATTCACTCACTCTTTTCTAATGAAGTGGCCTGTAAAGTTCAGTTTTTCTATTTTTTGAATAGGGATGAAGGTCACTGGGTTAAAGTGCTCACTTTTTTGATTATCTACGAAAACCTCGTGGGCAAACCCCCTTGACAGACAGATTGAATCACCTTTTAAGTAATGCATAAGCAGGCAACTGAATTGTTTTCCTATACAGGGCATTTTAGTCTCCTTTGTTTCAGACACCTCTCAGTTTTAGTAATTTCTGTCACATTACTGTGTTATCATTTAGCTCTAAATTGAATATATTTCAGAAATGCACTCTTAGAGGAAAAGTGCTCACAGTTTCTCTTACCTTGGTTAGCCTCTGAATATTCTTTTTGTAGAGAGATGACAAGCACTGCTTAACCAGCCCCATATTGTTATCCCTTGTGAAAGTTTCACTGTGTTTGTTCACCAGATTACGAAGCTCCGAGGGTTTATTGGTTGAATAAACTTGTGCTAATTCATGGTAAGCATTGCTAAGAGGCTGCAATTAGAAAAATGAGAACCCTTCTTAAAGAACACAGTGTTCAACCAGCCTCACAAAATCTATTCAGTGCTCCAACATTAGAAGCCATGCAGGCATGGAAGTAAATTTAAGTAGCTCAGGCGTTTCTCATAAAAGGACAGGACACCCATACAAGGCTTTATGGCAAGGACAGACCCTCATACACTAAATCTGTGTTACTGCAGTGTAACATTTAATAAACATCATTCCAGGACCTCTGAGTGACAGTTTTACTTACAGCAGTGTGAAAAAACTCTCTCAGTTGACCAGCTGAGTTGGAGGTAAGTAGGGTATTGCCTGGTCACTGCCCATCCATTGTATTTGTTCTGACCTCTAAGACAGCCATCCCTGACCACATCAGGTCACAGCATCAACAGCAGAGACTCAGAGGGTGAAATCAGTTCACCTAAATTACCTTAAAATGTTTTGAGCTTGTTTATTAGTCTCTGAAGCTAGAAGAATTTTGGAACTCTCTGGTCACAAATCAACAAACTCAGGTGTTAAATAAGAACTAACTTTTAAAAGTATGTTACTTAGCATCAGACCTCTCTCAGTAGCAGTTTTGTCTCCCACCCTACACCTCCTAATCTGAATGCTTACAGACTCCAAACTTGCCTTTTTTTCAGAAGCTTTTATTCTTAAAAAAAACTGGGGTTTGGGAATAAACTGTTCAGGATTTTGTAATCAATCAGATGAAGTTACAGGTCAAATCTTTTCACAAGGACACTGTGGCTTGAAAGCCAAGTGAAATCTGAATATTTTTAAAATTCTAACATAAAAAGCTGTAAAGGAATGTGCAGTATCAGCAAAAGGAATATTGATTAGTACTATTCAACCCTGAAGTTTTCCCGAATTTTAAAAACCTGTATTACTAATATCATACAATCACAGAATGGTTTGGGTTGGAAAGGACCTTCATCTCACTCGAAACCCCTGCCATGGACAGGGACACCTTCCACTTTTACACATTTACAAATTCAGATGTGTTGATCTATTATTTAGATGTATTTGCAATACTTACCTTAATGAATCTACCAACTATCTGGGAAGTGTATTTTGGTAGCTGCTGAACTTTGCCAAGTAGTATCAAAGAAACTAGGATATACTTTTTATATGATTCCAACATAATATGACTGACTGCCATGGCTGGAGTAGTTATTGCCTAAGCAAGAGAGAAAGAAATGGGACAGAAATTTAGTCTGCTTACTGGTAGATCCTGGTAGCTACTGCATGAACAAAAAACTCAATTTCCAGCTGCATGCAGAAAGGATACAGTGACATATGAAATTCTCCTATGAGCGCTGAAGCTTAACTAACTTCTGTCAAAATTAATTATCCAGAAATACGTGGAAAAATGAAATTTTACACAAGCTACTCAAAACATATCACGTTACAGCAGTGCCTGTCTTAAAACAGCCCTGCTCAGATACAATCAGAACTTCCTTCCTTGGAATATATCTGAAGTACCAGAAATCACCTGTAGCTACTTGTGAACCTGGATTTACACAGACTCTCAAAGAGGTTTTATAAAGCTGTTACATTATCACATGTCTGCAGAATAGGGAAAAAGGAATTTAGTTTACTGTGATACTGGAATTACTCAAGAGCTGACCCTTATTTACAAAAAAGAAAAATGCTGCACCAATTTGTTTGGCACATTTCACAGCATTTCTCTCACATACAAAGTTTTCCCAATTTTGCTATTTCCTTTTCTTTCCCAGATAAAGCAAAACCAGCAAATATTGTAACAGCCTTGAAGAAGCATAACTCCTCTCATAAAAGTAGCCAAGGCCTTAGCAAAATCACTGGCCTATTTTTTAAGGATGCACAACCATGTGTCAGCCTGTGACCTGTTTCTGTGCTGCCGTTTCAAGCAGGCAACTGAAAAATATTTATAGTGAGATAAATTTAACATCACCCTTTGAGCTGCACAGCTTTATAGTGCAATAAGGCTGTAAGAGACTTTCTTAAAGGAAAACACCTCCAAAGACAGTTTGCTTGTGACAGTTCAAAGGTGCTGTGTTTTCTCAGCACTGTTACCCATCTACTTTTGCCTTTCCAGAGATCACACTTCAGACTTATCATTTCATTTCAAGTTACCTGTTCATAAAAGTAGAGTGCTCTTTCAAAGTTCTTTAGCCCAGTGTATATCATCCCACCATAGTAGTAGTAACATAAAAAGTGCTTCGCATCATATGCCCCATTCTCTTTACAAATATCCATCATGTCCACATCTAGATACGGGAGGGCAGGTTTAAAGCATTTTGCTAACAAACAGAGCTACAAGAAAATAAATCAAGTTTTCATAAATTAGCCAGTTCCATTCAAATTTCCATGAGAAGGAATTAAAACTACATTAATTAATATTATTGCATAAATATCACTCTCCCACAAGTAAAAAAAACAAAGCATGTCAGTAGTGGAGTAACACAGGCTGAAAACCCTTAAGAGAGATTATGAACTGCTATAAAATTATCTGACTCGTAAAGAAATTAAACTTTGACAAAGTTTTCAAACTTAAAGTTTGAAACTCCAGGCCTGTCAGCACTAAATATTCCTCTGAACGTTCCTGTCAACTAAATCCCAGGAGCCATGAGACAGAAGTACAAACCCAGGCCAAAGACACTGAGACAAACATGTCTTTTGTCAGACTTGAGCAGACATAGCTGGATATTACACTGGTATCACCCCAGATAAGCTTTGTGTGACTTTCAGCCCACAGAGAAGGGATGTCAAAGGACTTTCTGAAGTCATAAACAAAATCAAAGACCTGAGGACATGCACTGAACATTTAAAATTAGTAATTAATCTATACATCAGATTCAGATTTTATTTCAGTATATCATCCTATTTACTACTGGAAAAAAACCAAACAAAACAAAAAATCAACTGAAAATCCATTTTTACACTGCAATATGTGAACACACATTTCCTTGAAGGTTTATAGGTATTTTATAAGCTTTTAGTCTCACAAAAAAGCCCTTCTGATCCCCTTACCTGGCAGAGATCTGCGTGTATTGAGGTCAGCTGGTTTGTGTTCATCTGCATCTTGTCTATGGCTTGTCTGAGAATGCTAATTCCTCGCAGGGGCTGTCAGAAATTACATCTCTTTCAGATAATTTCTCATAGATGGCAGCACATTGGATCTTATGTTGACACTTACAAATGAAAAATAACACTAATTGACAGGTTCCATTAATAGTTAACTTGAGGTTCCCTTTTTGTAGGATATCGCAGTCTCTTGGAAAATAAAATTAACCTTGGCTACACAACTTCTCCTGATAAAGTCATCAATTCTGCTCCACAAAGCCAAGCTCATCAGGAATACAGTAATCTGTATCAATAAGAAAACCGTTCTTGACTGCATGACTCCATCTAAACTCCCACCAAATACTAAAGACAAGGCTCTCACTTCACTCCACTTTGAAGTAGAGATCAAATCTTGTCTATCTCAAGCTAGATTTCACCAAAGTGGCCTGAGAAGTTAGGATTTTAGCAACTAAACCACTGGTCAAATATTTCTTAATCAAGTTTCCTGCACATTTTAAGGCATTTAATATAAGAACATTATATAACACCAGTGAGAACAACACTGAAACTAAAATCACTGGTTCACCAGTGCTAATAACCTTTGCAGCTCTCTCCTCTACTCATGTACACATTGTCTGAAGAACATTCTTGGTACTGCATATTTCCTACTTTGTGTGGGAGAGCGTGTTTTTAGGTGACTCTTTTCCCAAAAAAATTATCTTCCTTAGGTTTTCCCTAAAGAAACATTAGAATTTTGAGTTTGGTTCATTACTTTTCAGTAAGCTTAACAACTAAGGAGCTGCACAGAAACACCAGATGTGAAGTTAGTGGCAAATCTTTATGGAGTAAGAGGCTGGTAACATCCCCTTTAAGCCCTGGGTATGTTGTGGTTTATTTGTACTAGATGATACTTGCTCACCTGTTTTCTCTCCACAAGGGCATTTGTTAACTGGTGGCACAGGCCAGCAACTAAACATAGTAAAAAACAAACAAAAAAACACCCCAGTGAAAAAGCAGTATTACCAAACTATCCAAAATATATCAAGTCTGAAATTAAGCTTAACTTACAAGTGTCTGTTGCATATCTAATGTGTTCTCCATTACAAGTGCTGATAAAAAGCTGCACCTGTGAGAATAATGTTTCGAAGTCAGGGATGCTGGGCATAGAAAACTTCACAAACCTGAAACAAAGAAACAAAAGGTTTAGCATTTATTGCTTGGAGGTTCATAAAAAAGATTAATCTTCCCTCCTAAGTCTTTACATGCAGGTGCTTGCAAACAAATCTGAAGTGTTTATGAGACATGGCATAGGATTTCCCCAGTAACTGCACAACAGCATTTGAAAATACCTTTCTCTGCACAACATAATTCTCAATTTAGTGCAAACTACAATGGCAAACAAGTATCATTTTCAGTACTATCAGTATTTTGTTTCAAAAATGTAGTAGAATCAGCACTAGAATTCTGGTCTTTCCCTTAAAAGATAATTTTAAAATAGCAGTGGAACCTGCAGATAGTTCCCTTGAAATCAGATACAGCCAGTTTGAACTTCAAGACTAAATATCTTAACCTTAGTTCAGCATCCCCAAGGCAACTCAGGTTTTATCTTAAACTCCAGATAGCAGCAAGAGCCTCAGTGCTGTCTAAAGACAAACACCCAAGACCCACGATAAAAGCCCATTTTTTAGTGGAATAAAACATCTTGCTCCATGCTTACAGTTCAGTGCATTAGCGGCCTGAAAATAAAATTTTAAAAGCTCATTTTATATCTTTTTGCTGAACACATGTGGAAAAACACTTATCATGGAATCCCAGAATGGGCTGAGTTGGAAGGGACCTTCCAGCCCATCCAGTTCCAATCCCTGCCATGGGCAGCGACACCTTCCACTATCCCAGGTTGCTCCAAGCCCCATCCAACCTGGCCTTGGACACTTCCAGGGATGGAGCAGATTCTTCAGGCAACTTGTGCCAGTGCCAGAACAAAACACTTTTCTTGGCTGACAGTTCAGCTCATTGCCTGAAGTTTTAATATTTAGTTAAAAGCAAGCAACACTTACAAGACAGCAAGGACACCTAGTGAGTGTTCCTGTACATCCAGGGCACCGAGCACTGTATCCAGATGGGAAAGATTTTTTGCTAGCAGCTCTCCACTTTTATTGATCAGTTCACAAAGCTGGGTCATTTGCCCTGAAAAACAAAAAGCATTGCTGTCAAAGCCTAATTAGAGAACATTCACCCATTCCCATACCTCATTATAACCTGCTTCCCTATGTAACCTCAGGAAATAGTAGTATCACCCCAAGTTTTAATTTTCTTTAATAAAATAGGCATTAATTTTCTACCCACCACATGTTTGGTTTTTTTTTATAAAACAAATACCAGAGCTTGCTGGTCCTCAAGCCCTACCCACCCTTCAGGTCTGCTCATAAGCATTTTTTTGAAGTAGATATTAAAGTTACAACTAAGTACCTACAACAAAAGTATTTAAAAACCTGTCCTTAAATTTACTTTGTACAATTAAAACTACAATGTTATTCTATAAGGTGTGAGCTATGAACACAGCATGAAAAGTGACTACTTTGATTTAGGAAGGTATAGTATGCCCTAAAACCCTCATAAAGAAAGCAGATCCATTCCCATGAACTGCTTTCAAGCTCTTCCTCCCCCACAGTTAATTGAATTAATTAAAACTACGCTCTTCTGAAGCAGAGTATTGTTTCAATGTTCAATCCTTGCAGATTAGAGAGCAAAAAACAGAGGTTCTCTCACCCTTAACAAAAGTCTCCATAAAATGAGGAATAGTGCCTCCATTCAGAGAAATTTACACTACCCTCAGGTCTCTGGCCTTTTCCTTTGAGAAAGGAAAACTTGGGAAGTTCTAGAAATGAAATGTTAGTTTTGAAGTGACAGAGGGATCAAAAATTCCAGATGGGGGACCAGAGCCCAGAAACTCCAGAAACTCTCCTCCAAAACTGTTCTTCTCCATATGGAATTAAAAAAAGACATAAACATGGGAAGGAATGGGGCTTGTAAAACTCTCTGTGCTTTGATAATGGAGTTCAGGCACTGCAAAACCCTAGTTCTGGTGTCCTCCTTATTCCAGAAATCCACCCCTTCTACAGTTCTATCAAAACAAAGCCAACTCCCCTCCCCAAACAGACTCTGAGCAAAGTGGTCTAGTGGAGGGTGCCCCTGCCCATGGCACAGGCTGGAAAGAGATGACCTTTAAGGTTCCTTCCAACCCAAACCATTCTGGGATTCTGTGATCTAACCCTCTACCCACACACATACACTGAACAATTTATAGTCTAAGTAGAAACTCCCATACCAGGCCCAGCTAAATGTCCCTTTATGTCACCTCCCAGGCAGCCAAATGACAGTCAGAAACCACCAGAAGTACACCCATCTCTCCTGACTGCTCTCACGTCCAGCTGCCCGTCTGGCTCTGGATTAACTTTCACAGAATCCCAGAATGGTTTGGATTAGAAGGGACTTTAAGGATCATCACATCCCAAACCTCGGCCATGGGCAGGGACACCTTCCACTATCCCAGGGTGGTCCAAGCCCTGTCCAACCCGGCTTGAACACTTCCAGGGATGGGGCAACCACAGCTTCCCTGGGCAACCTGTGCCAGGGCCTCAGCACCCTCACAGGGAAGAATTCTTTCCTAATATCCAATCTAACCCTACCCTCTTGTCAGTTTGAAGCCATTCCCCTTTTCCTGTCCCTCCAGGCCCTTATAAATAGTCTCTCTTCATCTTTTTTGTAGCTCCCTTCAGATACTGGAAGGCACAATTAGGCCACCCCAGAACCTTCTCTTTTCCAGAACAATCCAGATCATCTCAGCCTTTCCTTATAGCTCCATCCCTCCAATGATCTTGGTGGCCTCATCCAGACTTGCTCCAACAGGTCCATGTCCTTATTGTGCTGGAGACTTTCTCACAGAGAACATCTCCCAAGCTCATGCCTAATGGGAGAACTTCCATAAAGCCAACCAGTCTCCCCTTGAGCCTTCTGCATCCCCAAAAACTTGTGATAGAAAGTTCTCCAGCACAGGAGAACAAAGATCCATCTTCTATCTGGTTTGCACCCACACCTTGCAGGTATAAATTGTCTGTAGAGTAAAAATACTCTGTATTTAATAAGCGAAACCAGAGTAAGAGACAGCTGGAGCTCAACCCAAGGACTGCCAGAGATAAAACCTGGGGCCATGGTGGGAAACATCAATTTTTGATCAGCTTCTGGGAGGAAACATCATAGGCAGAGACCAGTCAGAACACATTTCACAGAGCATCAACACAGAGGGAAAGTTCAAGAACCAGGAAACGCTGCGCCCACACACAGTAAAATTAGGAGTTTGGCAGTGAAACTAAGAAATTCTAACTGTGATTATTAAAACCCTTTGTGAACACGTAGTTACAGTCTCAGATCTGTCACACAGTTCGGCGGCGGGGCAGGACTCTCCGACCCTCTGTCCATGCTCTGCTTGGAAATGTAGAGCATGGACACTTGGACAGTTCAGAACTATATTTTAAACCACACTTATCACAACCGGCCCGTTCATTACGGAGGTGACAGGCTGGGCCACACAATCCCAGTTAAAGCCCTAGCGATGCTCGCTCCTCCCCCTATTTCAAAGGCTCATATTTTGTCAGGATCACTGGTGCGGGCTCCGCTACCGAAACCACCCCATGGAAGAACCGCGGAGCTCCGTGAGAGCACCGCCGGCCCCTCGTGTCCTGTCACACCGCCGGGATCCCGCCAGGGCCGCCCCAAATTAACCCCGGCACGGGGCCCGCAGCCCCCGAATTAACCCGGGTTGGGCCTCGCAGCCCCGGGGGTGCAGCAGCCCGGACCCGCGCCTGAGGGAGCGCCGTGCGAACGGGCAGGCCCCGGCCCGCCCCCCCGTCACCCGCGCGGTTTGACGAGCTCCTTCGGTATTCGCCGCCCTCCCTCCGCCCCGCGGGCTCGCCCCGTCCTCCCGGTCCCCCGGGCCGGCCCCGTCCCCCTCACCCTGGGCCGAGAGCTGCCGGACGCTGTTGACGAACTGCTCCAGGGCCGACGCCATCTTGGCGGCTCGCGCCGCGGCCGCGCGCGCTGAGGGGCGGGGCGGGGGAACGGCGCGCGCCGGGAGCCGCCGCCCGCCCTCCGCCAATGAGGGGCCGCCGCGGGCCCCGCGCGACGCCCGCCGCCGCGCGCCACTTCCGCCGCCTCTCGCGAGAAGCGCGGTCGCTATGGCAACCGCCGGCCCCGCGTCAGGCGCGCGGGAGGGGCCGTGACTCAGCAGCGCTGGGGGGGGGGGGGGGGCAGTTGTGACGTCATGTCGCGTCACCACTCCGCGACATGAGGTGTTCGGCGACACCGGGGACCCCCGCGACACGGGGCCCTCGCGACGGGGGGCCCTCGTTTCACCGGGGACCCACGCGACACGAGGGCCCACGTGATAAGGGACCCCTGCCCCATGGAGACCCCAGCCGCACCGCGCCCTCCGTGACAGCGGGCCCTCCCCGACACGGGTGGCCGGTCCCTGCCGCTGCCCGCGGGGCGGGGGTAAAGCCCACCCGAATGGCTGCACTGCACCAGCAGAGGTTTAATCCCTTTTGTCCCCTCTGACGGAGACTGAATGTGGTGTTTGTCATCTGATTGCGTGTAATATTCGCCCTGGTATCAGGGAATAGGGTTTGAATTCCTCAGGTTAATACATGGATGTGTATTTTCCATCCGTGGGGAGCTGAAGCAACGTGTCCCTAAGCTGTTGCAAGCAAGGAATGTGTCTGTCGTTCAGTATCCATGAAGATGATGGAAGCCTGAGTGGAGATCACAGAATCGTAAAATATCCAGAGCTGAAAGGGACCCACAGGGATCATCCAGTCCAACTCCTGGCCCTGCACAGGACAGCTCCGAAATCCCACCGTGTGCCTGAGAGCGTTATCCCAATGCTCCTTGAACTCTTGTCAGGCTCGGTGCCCTGACCACTGCCCTGGAGAGCCATAAATTTGCATGTATTCCCTCCCTGCTTAGTCAGGGACATACAGCTGTGTTGAAATCCCATTCCTTGCAGAACGCCTTCGGTACAAGTGAAAGCACAACACAGACCTGAACTTCACACATTCCTCTCCCAGCCTCAGCTGAGATCACCATCGTGTCCAGCCAGTTCTTCACTCCTTCCCTGCGTGACCTTCCCCAGGTCACCGGATCCCAACAGTGAATTTGCCCTTTCTAGGACACAAGGACACTGCAGTCCACTGGGAAACATTCTGAACTTGAAAAATTAAGTATTTTGGAACCTTGTTATTGCTGTAGAGGAAAATCTTTTATTTCCCAGCTCAGTCGTTGCCTAATCCTGTCAATACCACTCGGAGAACTCCCTCTTCTTCATCAATTTTAACTCCCTAAGTGTTTTTTGAACAGATCTTTGGTCTCTCTGGTCAGAACATCGAGCCCTTCGTGGTGCAGTGGGTGCTTCTTTGGGGTCCTGAGATTGGCTTTCAAGGGTTCCTGTCACGCGTGGGGACAGAGTTGTCACACGGAGCAAGAACTGGCAGAAACGGCTGCATTCTATGCAAAAAAAATCACCACATTACGTGTGCCTCCAAATGTACCCACCACCTCTGCAGGCAGGGACGGGCATGGGGAGGGAGTGGGAGGGGGACTGGGCATCCGGAAGACTGAGGGCGAAGGAAACTGAGGCAGGGGGGGACGCAGGGGAAGAGCGGCGGGGCTGGGGCAGCCTTAAGGCGGCCGGGCGGCGCGGAGCCACCGCGCTGTCGCAGGGCGCTTGTGCCGCTTTAAGGCGGTGCCGGCGCTCCGGGCTCGGCAAGCACTGGGAAGAGGAACTGGGCTTTGCACTGCCGGGTCGGGGCGAGCTCCGCGCCGGGCGCCGGGCACCGGGCACCGGCCCCGCCGCCGCCGCTCCCCTCCCGCCGCCGCCGCCGCCGCTGCTCCACGCTCGCTGCCAGGGAGGCATGGGGCGGGGAGGGAGAGGACGCGCTGGGGGCCAGGACGGGCCTTTGCATCCCCCCCGCGCCCCCCGGTATCCCCTCTGCTCCCCCTTGCACCCCCCCGCCGCTCCTTCCTCCTGCTGCAAAGGGATGCTCTTGACAGGGCTGCCCGCTGGCTTGGTGCGGGCTTGAAATAGCGGCCCCCCCCTTTGCTTGGAGAGAGCCCCCCATCCCCTGCTCTGAGCCCCCTATCCCCTGCCTCAAGCCCCCGTCCCCTTCCCTGAGCCCCCTTCTCTGAGCCCCCATCCCCTTCTTCAAGCCCCCTATTCCTTTCCTCTAACCCCCATCTGCTTCCTCAAGCTCCCCACTCCCTTTCTCAAGCCTCTCCTCAACCCCTGCCCCAAAGCCCCTTCCCTGAGCCCCCCATTCCCTGCCCCGAGCCCCGTCCACCATGATTTTGCTGAGCTGCTTCCTGCACCTGCGGCCCCGGCGCTGCGGCCCCTTGGCCGGGCTGGGCAGGGGGCTCGGCCCCACAGCGGGGTCCCGCAGGGCTCTGCGGGTGCTGGTGGACATGGACGGGGTGCTGGCCGACTTCGAGGGAGGCTTCCTCAAGAAATTCAGGGCCAGGTACCCCGACAAGCCCTACATTGCCCTGGAGGACCGGAGGGGCTTCTGGGTGTCGGAGCAGTACGGGCGCCTGGAACCCGAGCTGAGTGTGAGTTGTGCTTTCCCCGGCTCCGCGTGTGGGCTTCTTGTGGCCAGAGCTTGGCCCTGAGGGACCCTCTGACCCTCAGGTTGTGGGTGCAGTGCTTGGGAGGGCTGTGGAGGCCACCACAGAGCTCCCAGCAAAACACAGGAACACAGGAAAGCTTCCAGCAGTGCCTTTTTTTTCCCAGAAATCTTTTTTCGTGCGCATCGATGTCTTTCGTGGAATCCCAGAATGGTTTGGGATGGAAAGGACCTTAAAGATCATCTCGTTCCAACCCCTTGCCATGGGGAGGGACATCTTCCACTAGGCCAGGCTGATCAGATGGTCTAGTGGGCTTTTTCCCTGCATGCCTGGATAGAGACAGGTGCAAGGAAAGGGGGTATTTCAGAACATCTGTCTTAAAATACCCCAGATTGTATAGCTCGGGTTTTCTAGCTCTGATTTGGCCATGTGGATTGGTAGCATTCCTAAATGGATTATTTAGCTCCTCAAGAGCGATGTGAGGGGTGGGATGCAGCAGAGAAGTTCAGAGCCAGCCGTGCAATTGATGCTTCATTCGAGGGCTTACTTAAAATTAAAACAACCCAAGCCCTCCCATGCCAGAAATTATTATATTCAATTTATAATTAAAGCTTAAAAGCAGAAGCTCTCTCTGCATTGTAATTTATCATTCAGCAACAGGCTGACTGCTGCAGAGAGTTGGTTTCTGCCTCTACAAGTTTCCCATCCCAGTGGATGTCTGTGGTCTCATCCATGGATTGCAGTTGCACTGGTTGAAACGTGTTACAGTAAACAAAAGTGTTCCTGTTGTTAGGAGTATGATGGTTACAGGGAAAGCAATGGGAATAAGGTCCAGGGCTCTCCCATGGGCAAAGTCCTAAAAAGGTTGATGAGCTGAAGGAATAAAGTGTCCTTTCTGGCTGGGAGCAGTGAAAAGGAAGTGCAGGATGTCATTCATGCAATAAAGCAGCTGTTCAAAGTTTGGCAGGGGTAACATATGATAACAGTTTTTTTCTTTCTTGATCGTGACTACTTTGGATGTGTTAAATGAAGTGAGCTCATCTTGTGTCTGCTGTGATCATGTAAAACCACCAAAACCTTGGGCTGAACAAGTAGCAAAACTTGCACAGACCGACCTCAGGGCAGCCCTGGTTTTCCCCATGGTTTCAAAGCAGGGCTGAAGTGAGTAGGAGCTGCCATGGGCCATTCCAGTCTCTGATCAGAGAGCACCACTGACCTGCTGCAGGGACCAGAAAATAGGAGCCAAAGAGTCCAACGAGCTCCAGGTCCCAGCTCTGAATGGGAGAAAGCTCAGGAATGCACCAAGCACACAGACCTGGAAGGATGGGGAGCCCTGGACAGGCAGGGAAATTCCTTATGGGGATTGAGGGTCTGTCCTGGCACGTGGTAGGATTCCCAGCCCAGGGGATTTTTCCATCTGCTGGGCAGCATGCTGGTCATGGTGTCACGGAATTATTCTGGCTCTGGGAGCAGAGTGGGTCTTTCCTCAAGGTAAGCTTAGTTCTTCCCTTCTCAAGCTTGATTGCAAAATGCTTTTTGACATAATTGGAAGTGGGATAGCTGCGGAAGTGCTGCTGTAAGAAAACACTTCAGTGGCAGTTTGAAGTGCTCTGCTGCATCACCCTGCGTTTCTCAGGTGTCTCTTGTGCAACTACAGACAGTATCTTATAAACAGAACATCGCTGCTCCCCAGTCTGAGGCAGAGCAACTGGAGTTTGAATGTTTGCATGGCTCCATGGCACACTTTTCAGCTGGTTGTTCTTGCCATGGAGCCTGGAGGCATTTCTGCTCTGAGCCAAGCTAGTGTGTTCTGTTTTGGACAGGTGTGAAGAAGGCTTTTCTTCCCTCCTCTGAACCACTGATGTCTTCTGCTGCTCGGGCAGAAGGGAAGAATGCAACATTCTCTCCTTTTAAATTGAATGTCGGGTCTCATGTTAACTGTGATTTTTTTGAGAAATACAGGGTTTGATTCTGGCATGTCATGTTAAAAGCTCAGTGCCCAAATTTGTAATGGCTTGATGCATTCACTTGCCTGAGGGCAGGTGAGGTGTGCAGACAACATCCTGCATGAAGCAGGGTGTGACTCCCCACGTGGACCTGTGTTTTCCCTGCAGTGCTGCTGCCCTGAGCTCTGGAGTTCCCAGTAAAGGCCCAGTTGCTCACGGTTGCCAACTGCTGTTGTTTTCCCCCAGTAGAGGTGTAAAGGCAAAATGTGTTGGTTACCCATTAGATTCCCACTCATCGGGCAGGAGGGAGCAGCCAGCTGCTACTGTGTCCAACCAGCCTATTTATTGCTATAAGCTGTTCTCACACACATACATATTTATATATACAATACAAGAAGGCTGGGATGGGCCTAAAGTCCCTTTTGTTCTTATTCCCCTTATCTCAAATTTAGAATCAGAGGTGCTCAAAAATGAAAATCAATTCTTCAAGGCTGAGCTTCCTTCGAAACTCCTCCCGGCTGCATCTGCAGCTCCTCAGCTGCATCACAGCACTGGGGCTGGGTTGCTTCTGTTTCTTCCCGGCTCTCCTCCCTGAGGACACAGTGTTTGTGCAAAATAATTGCTTTCCTTGGCACCTGACAAGCTGTTAACGTGTTTGAGGCAGTGCAGGGGCTGCTGTTCCTTAGAGCTGTGCTGGACCCATTGCAGGCAGCCCCTGGACTCTGCCCTCACCCCAAGGTTTTGCCCTCTGTGGTCTCCTCTCTGTTCTCCCTGTGCCATAACAGTGCACCCAGGCTGCTGTCCTAGATGTTGTGTTTCAAATCCTTGCCTGGAGATGCTCTATTTGCCTGCTAGACCTTGTCCAGGCTTCCCTGAGGAAGAGCATCTGCATTCATCCTGACATGTGGTAATGTACTTTCTCCTGGGAGAGTAGCCTGGCTGCTATTTTAAGTGATCTCATGGAGACAAATAGGCCAGACAGCATCTGTGCCTGAACAGCATCATGGTACAGCAGGGCTACCAGGCCATGGATCCATCCCTCTGGATGGGTTTGGTTTGGATCTGGATAATCTCTGGTGTTTGGCCTTACAGGAACATGCTGCTCCCTTTGTGTCTGGGACTGCAGAGGCAAAACCAAGCCTGTTCCAGAGCATCTCCAATCTGAATTGTTTGGGATGGGTGCAGGTTGACAGGTGGGGAGCAGATGCACCCACAGAGGCAAAGGGGATGAGCAGGAGGGGACTGGAGCTGGTGCTCCCACTGTTCTCCGTGTCCCATCCTCTGTCCTAGCAAAGGGTGAGGAGGATGCACATGCAGGAAGAATAGCAAGAAGTGCAGTATCTGCTCTCTTTCCCCTCACAGGAGAAAGCCATCAGCATCTGGGAATCCAAGAACTTCTTCATCGAGCTGGACCCTCTCCCTGGGGCTGTGGAAGCTGTGAAACAAATGGCAAATTTGGCAGAGTGAGTAGGAGCCTGCCCATGGTATGTGGGTGTGGACACTGGCCATTCAGGCCATCAGGCAAGGGAGGGGAGAAAGGGCTTTGATTGCTGGAACAGTCACCTAGAACATCAGCCATGTGCAGCCCCTTCCTTTCAGCTCTCTGCTCCCAGCAGAGGTTGTGAAAAGGGGAACACAATTGTGCTGTGGGGTTCTGTGAGATGGGGGATTAATGTCTTAAATCTGTTTGATCTGTGTGTGGTGGGGGGTTGGCTTTGGGCTGCTGCCTGCTCTGGCCCAGAATGACACTCTGCCTTTCTCCTCGTGGCAGCACTGACGTGTTCATCTGCACTAGCCCCATCAAGAAGTACCGGTACTGTCCTTACGAAAAGGTGAGCAGGCCCAAATCTCAGCTCCCCCTCCCATCCACGCTGCCCAGTGAAAGGTGTCTGACTCCTCCATGCCTCTGGCTGTAAAATTTCCCTCTTCCATCCATTTGCATGAATTGAGGCTCTTGGTCTTAGTCTTTCATCATGACATCAAAAGCTGCTTGGCTTTAAAAGAACTTTTGCTCCAGCAGCATCCAAATCCATCCCACTAATGAACTTATTAAGAGAGATCTCTTCCCTTTGTGGGGGCCAGGGCTGCTTCCACTCCGCCAAGCACCCCCTGCCCCATCCATCAGCCTTCCCTGAGCTCACCAGCCATCTCTTGCCTTCCAGTATGCCTGGGTGGAGAAGCACTTTGGCCCTGAGTTTCTTGAGCAGATTGTTTTGACACGAGATAAGACAGTGGTTTCTGCTGACCTGCTTATAGATGACAGACCTGATATAACAGGTAAGAGGTGAGGGGTGCAGGAGTGACTGGAGGCAGCCAGGGATCGGTGTTGGTCTTTCCATGCTGTTGCAGTTTTGTAACTTTGGGCTCTTCATGTTGGAGTAAAATCATCTTCAGTGTTTCGCAGAGTTGTCCAGAGCACTGACCTCTCTCCTTCCTTTTCAGGGGCCGAGCAGAACCCCACCTGGGAGCATGTGCTCTTCACTGCCTGCCACAACAAACACCTGCAGCTGAAGCCCCCCAGCCGCCGGCTGCACTCCTGGTCCGACGACTGGAAGGCCATTCTGGACAGCAAACGCCTCCTGCCTGGCCATGCCACCTAAACACCGGCAACTACGGCCACCTGGGGCTGCAGCCACCTGCTTGTGTCCCTGTGGAATCCTGCTGAAAGCCAGAACCACTGATGGACAGACAGACAGATGCTGTCCCTGCTGCAGAGAGGAAGAGGAGGGTGAGCTGAAGCGCCACCGTCACCTGGACTTGAAAAACAGACCCCAGCCCAGCCGTGCCACAAGGGACCAACAGCAGGATTGTGCCTGTGGACCTGACAGCCTGGCTGGTCCACTGGCTCCTGGGGTCTCTGTGCTGCATCTGCACCCCCCATGAGCCCAGCCTGGCATTTCTGATGGACAAGGTCACCCTCAGCGTGTCACTGCCCTTGCCTGGTGCACTGCGTGGCACAGACCAGCACTCCATCCTCCCCTCTGCATTATGGTCAGGGATCGTTCGTGAGATTTGTTTAGTCCTTGCAGGGTTTCATCCCAAGGGGCTGCCTCAGGAGGTCTTTCTGCCTGGCAGTGCCTGGATCTGGGGAGGAGAGGGGTGGCTGGAAGGGCAGGGAGAGCAGGCAGATGCTGTCCAGACTCCCTGCACTGGGGTTGTGGTGATGGAGGATTATCACAAACACATCCATGGATGCTGTTTGCAGTTCTCACACTCTGCAGGGGAAGATGTTGGAGGGATGTTCTGTTAAAGGCTGGGGAGCTGTGCTGGTTTCAGCCAGGGCAGAGTTAATTTTCTTCACAGAAAATATATCCCCATACAAGCCACTGTGAAAAAAACTAACTCTGCCCTGGTCAAAACCAGCACAGGAGCCCATGAGAGGTGCCCACAAGCTGTATCACAGGGTCAGTTTGTTCTGCAGCTCCATTACGGTCCCAGTGCTGGATGTCTGGGGACAGAGCATGCTGCCAGCCCCACTCCCCTGGTTCTGGGCCGCTGCAGAGAGATGTTCAGTGCCTGGCTGGTGCAAAGGGCTCACAGCACACACAGCTGTACCAGCCACCTCTGCCAGGGGACAGTGCCGGCGCTGCTGAGCTCTGGGAGCAGCCAGCACTGCTGGGAAGCTTCAGCTGGCCACCAAAAAGGGAGGGTTTGGACCAAGGGGCAGCTCCAGGAGGGATGCTTTTGGCAAAGCTGTGCCCACAGCCTCTTCCTCTCTTGTTTGTCTCATCCCCGCTTCGCCGAGCCCACACCAGTCCGGTCTTGAACTTCAGCAACCTGTCTGGCACGAGAAAGCAGCTGCTGCTGGTTCTCCACCCAGCCTCAGAGAGATATCTCAGCTGATGGGAGAGCCAGCAGCTGGCTGGTATCCCCTCCCTTCCTGTGGCACTGCCGCAGGGCAGCCGCAGCCCGGCTGTCCCTAGTGGGAGCTGGTGCTGGCCCACGCCAGGCAAAGCCCCAGGGATGAGCCGGGTGCATCACTGCTGACACCACAGAGGCCATTGGCCCCTGCTGCTGTGTGTCCCCATGCTGTCCAGGATCCTACTGCCCTCCTGGCCCAAGGACTTGCTGGCTGCAGGAGTAAAATTCCCCACCTGGACACATAACCCTACAGGCAGAGGAAGTAGCCAGGGCTTGGCTGGGCTTTGCCGCCCTGCGCTCCTTGCTCACACCTTTGGTTTGTCTCTCCCCTCTCCTGGGGGCCCCCGTGAGCAAAAGTACATGAACTTAAAGCTACATAACCAACAAATAACCTAATTCAGCAGTGGCAGCCAGACCCCTCCTGTATCCAGGACCTGGAGGGGTTCTGGAGTTGGTGCTTTGGAACCTGTGCCTTCCCTGGGTGCTGCAGGGCCAGGGATGGGGCCTGTGTCAACTTGGGGCTTGCCCTGTTTCTTGGGATGGGGGGAGCATAAAAACTGGCATGGTTGGCCCAGGGCAGTGGGACTTACATACCACAATCATCTTTTTTTCTTTCTTTTTTTCATTTTTCTTTCCTGTTTAAACCACTGTGTGCTTCTGTGGGTGGTGGGTTTGGTTTGGGGGGGTCTGTTTGGCATGTGCAGCTGCCTGAGGTGCAGGCTTCTGGCCAAGAGCTGTCTCGGCTGGAGGGTTTGCAAGCTGGGAACTGGGACAGCACAGGAGCACCATGAGCAGCAGCTGCTGAACATCAGGAACCCCTTGGACCCACCAGACCCCCCCTGCCTGCTGGCCCCTGTGTGCAGCTGGGGTGACTTCATGAGGTCCCTGCTGGTATTTTCCCAATGGTACCATGTAAATACGAGCTGCCTGAGCTCCCCAGAGTTTTCTCCCTGCTCATTGAGCCAAAACAAGCTGGCACATCGCTCCAGCAGCTGCCCAAACCTGTCATCTTCCCCTGAAGCTGGGGCAGACCCGAGGGATGTGGCTCTCTGGGGCCAGCAGGTCTTTTCCTCGTGGTGAGATGTGATGCCAGAGAAACGACGTGTGTGCACACCAAATATACTTGAAAGCAGAGCTGGAGTTTCTCATGCCTGAGGCTCCAACTCGATGCACAGAGATCCTGAGCTGGTAGCTGGACTGTTTGCTCCCACACTTGGGACTGGGAGGTGACTCCATTGTCAATGGATTGGCCTGTTCATCATTCAAGCCTGTCTGTGTCCAGCTGAGATACACAGAGCTTTTATTTTTGAATGTACATCTATAAACTCGAGGCAAATGAGGAGCACTGCAATAAACACTGGGTTGTTTGGCATCCAGCTGCCTAGAAATGGAGTTTGAGGTTTGCAGTTTGCCAGCTGTGGCTCTGTGTGGGGATGGGGGGTTCACCTCCAGGTTTGGGAATGTCCTCTTGTCCAGAAAACCTGGAACCAGCCCTGCTACCCTGGCAGTGCCATCACTCTGTTAGACGCAGTCCCTGTGGGCAGAAATAAAGCCAAGGGGTGGTTTGGGGTAGAGCTCATCTTCCTAAAGATCTTTTATGATAAATAAAGTTGTGAAGTGTGTGTCCTGTTGGGCCACAGAGCAGAAGCTATAAAAGGGGCTGGGACTGTCACGGCCTGGCTCTCCCAGGGATTTTATTCCTTATCCATCACTGCTGGCTGCTCCACATCCACACACCCAGGCTGTGAGGTGTCTGTGGACTCCCCTGCATGCTGTGGGGCTGTGCCATGAGAATCCTTGTGCATGACCAGAAACTGCATGCTGTGAGCAATGCCATAGCCCAGCTGGACACACAGGACCAGAGGCAGGGAGGAAGGACTGTGGGACCATTCCTGGAGGGCTGGGAAAATCAGAATCAACGGACAGAACCGGATCGTGTGCTCCTTGCACTGGTGTGACTCCAGGACATGACACAAGGTGTTACCAGAACCACATCTGTGAGCTGGACATGCGGTTCTGCTGGAGCTGGGACACCAAAGGCCTCCTGGCCAGCATGGGGTCAAGGTGATTCAGCTGCCTGCTCAAACGGCATGGCCTGAGCTGGGTGTACATCTCCCCAGGATGTTCCTGTGAGGCCCACAAAGCTGTCCCAGGGCTAGTTTGAGCAACAGGCACCTCTCTGACCTTCCTGCTGCTTTTTGGGGCTTCTGGGCAGCAAGTGTTGGGCCACAGCTCCTTCTCCATCCCCACTGCCCTCGCCCTGCACTGGAGGTCCCAGCTCCCCAGAGGAGACACCATCCTTCCCTGGCCCAGGGATGGAGGCAGAGGGTTTGACATCAGCTCTGCCCTGAGCTGGGGCTGCTGGATGGTGGCACTGGGACCAGGGGCACGTGTTTGCAGTAGAAGACGGAGCAAGTGGGAGGGACTGCATCCTGATGGAGCATGATGAACTCCTGGTCTGAAGCTGTGTCTGTTCTTCCACGCTCTCCTACGTGGCTTTTTTCCCTTGAAAAGCCTCAGGTTGCAGATTATCACATTTATTCCAGGTGATAAGCAGTTTCCAAAGCAGGCAGAGGCAGAGAGGAGGGGTAAGGAGGTGGCAATGCCCTGACCCTGGCCCTGAGCACAGGGCAGTGCTCCAGGCCTGTGCAAGTGGGAGCCTTTGCACCCTTGCCAGGGGCAGGAGCTGCTGGACAAAGGTGCAAACACCCACCCCCCTCAGAGGATTCCCACCTGAGAGCATCCCCCTTCTCCCGAGTCCAAGCTGGACCAAGGTAGCAGGCCCTAGCAGGGCGGGAGCAAGTGATGCTCACCCCTGGATCCTTGGAAGCAGTCGCCACGCGGGTGCTCATTAGCTCATTCTCATGTTGGCCACTGCCCAAATAACTCCGAGCAGTGTGAAATCCCAGCGGAGAGGGAGAACCAGGAATGCAGGGGCCAACCAGGGCCAGCCCTGACGCAAGGGCAGCGGGTGGTGTGGGACAAAGCCAGGGCAGGGGACGGGCGGGGGAAGGATGAGTCACGCAAATACGCAGGAGGGGAAGGAGCGGAGGAAGGGATGGACCAGCTGCAGGCAGCTGGATGGGGCTTTGCTCCTGCCACCGTGCCCGGTTTCAGGAGAGGAGCAGGATCGTGCCATAGGGTCACTGCTGGGGCCAGGCTTCGGAGCCCGGTGGTGCCAGCGCAGCGTGGGCAGGACATCCATGTGGATGGAAGAGGAATATCCACTAGAGGGGACTGTGTGATCGCGTGTGGGAGCGCGCTGCTGCCAGCCTGCGCTCAGCACGGTGTGCCAGCCCTCCTTCCAGCCCTCAGCCCTCCCGGTTATCCCAGCCCAGGCTCCAATGCCCTCTGCATCCCTCCCGCTGGGCACTGCAGCCCGGAGGCACAGCTTACCGGGACCAGCCGGACCACCTGGGGGTACCGAGGGGCAGCCGCAGCTGCAGGTGCCAGGAAAATCCCAGAATCATGGAATGGTTTGGGCTGGAAGGGATCTTAAGGACCATCTCATTGCAACCCCTTGCCATGGGCAGGGACACCTTACACTAGACCAGGTTGCTCCAAGCCCTGTCTGACCTGGCCTTGAACACTTCCAGGGATGAGGAAATGTGCTGGGCTGGCCCCCACCAGGTGCTGAGCCCCCTCCCAGCCACTTGTTCTCTCTCCAGCTGGATGGGGCAGAGAATGCGATGGGCAAAAACATGAATGATTTGTGGGTTAGAAGATGAGCTAGGCATCTATAGGGTCCATATAGAAAATATGCCTGGAAAAATCTCAGGCTGAAGGCCCCTGACAGCCCAGGGCATCCCCCGTCCCCCTCCATGCCTCCCTGCTTGGCTGTGCCCCTGCTTCCCTCGGGGATCCCACAGTCCTCCCAGGGCTGAGATTGCTCATCCGGCCCCTGAAAGCCTGAAATCCCCCAAGGAGCTGGGACATGACTTTGCTTTTTCCTTTTGCTCACTCTGAAGCCGGGGCCCATTTTGGGGAGCAGAGTGGGGGCAGAGCTGCTGGTGGGGAGGACAGAGGAATTGGGGTGGTTCCTGGTGGGTTTTGCTTGCCCTTCCCTTCTCCTCCACCACCACAATATTGTTTCCCTCCTGGTTGGATTAATGGGATTTGCTTCTCAATTTGTGCACAGGGACTTGAGTAATGCACTCCCCAGAGATGAATCAACTTCCCTTGCCCCAGCAGTGCTGGGGAGGCCAGACCAGAGCCCACATGATAGGCTGCACTGGCTTTCTCCTGTCCTTCAGAGCTCCACACACATTAAGCCCATCCTCCTGGCAAAAATCTTGCAAAATGTTTATTTGTGACTATGTTAACAAACATGTTTGGGGAACATGTTGTATTCAGACGTGAGCATGCCACCTTCTCCCTGCCTCCTTGGGGCCAGGACTGTGGGCAGTGAGGGGCCAGGGCTCACAGCTGCCAAAATCCAGCTGACGCTGCACTCGGAGCACCACCGGGACCAGCAACCCCGAGCATGAGGCCACCTCGCCTGCTGTTTCCACCAACCACCAAACGTGCCAGCAACATCCCACCAGTGTCTTTTTCCTGGAGGTTCCCAGCTCATGGCTTTTTCCTGGAGGTCCCCAGCTCTTGGATGCAGCTGCAGGAAGGGTCTGACCACGACCTCATAGAACCCTGGTGTCCTGCAGCCAGAGGGACATGGACACAAGGGCTCCAGGGATCCTGTCCTGCTCTGTAAACACCCGTCATAGGGGAGGGCACTGGTGTCAGGCCACACCATGGGCAGAGACCAGTGGAGCTGAGCTTGCTACAACCACCCTCAACAGGTCTGAGCCCATCTCCATCCCTCACCTTCCCAGTCCTCCTTGGCTGGAGGGTGCCAGCAGTGATCCTGGTGCTGCTCCTCTCCCAGAACAGACCCACCCTATATATTATTTTAAACTCTAACTTGCCAGATTTGGGGTGAACTTGCCTTGGCTGTGTCTGGGTCCTATACCCCATGCCCCAGAATCTGCATTCAGCATCTCCAGGTAACCAGGGCTGGATCTGGGTCTGTTTTCCTGAGATCCAGGGGAGAGAGATGAACAGCAGTTACTGAAGGGCTGTAGTTCAGGTACTGGGTGAGAGCTCTTGAGGGTCTATGGAGATGTAACCAAGCCTGTGAGCCCCTGTGTGCCCATGGCATTTTTCCTTCGTGCCATCCCAATGGGAGCCCCAGCTGGGCAGCACCTGTGCTGCCTTCACATCTGTCTGGTGAGTCACTCAAAAGCTCCTGGGGATGGCTTCAAAACACCAGAGGGCTCAGGGAAACTCCCAAAAGTGCTGGGAGGTGCACTAGAAGCAGCTATGGAGGCTGGGAGTTGGCTTCTGTTTAGTAAAAGTCAGGCAAGAGGGCCCCATTGTGAGTGCCAGGGGACGTGTGAGGACGAGGAGCAGCTCCTGCTGCATGGGTTGAGCCCTTCCCAGAAAAAGGGATGGGAAAGGCAGGGAGCTGCTGTACTTGGTGCTGCAAAGAGCCTGCACACAGCACTGGTGCCACCCAGGCAAGGTTCAGTGCTGTCACCAGCTGGAATTGGGTGGTCTTTAAAGTTCCAACCCAGACCATTTTGTGATATCACTGCTGAAGGCACCATCCAGGAGTGGGCAGCAGACAGTTGCAGCTCTCAGCCAGCTCTCCATGACAGTGGGATTGGGATCCCTGGTGCCTGTGTTACCCTTTCTGTGCCCACCTGCATGAGGCTTTTGGCCAGGCGCCAGATGGGAACCCCCTGGCTCAACACCCCAGCCCTGCTTCCTTCCCCTCCCAGTCACAGCCATGCCAAGTAATGACTCCATGAGCCCTGAGGAGCCATCTCTGAAGCTTTCCAAGTGTTACCACCCCTCCCATTGCAGGCATCTCCTTTGCTCTCAGTCCCAGACCCTCGGGCTCCCACAGCCTCTGGAAAAGCAAACTCACGCCTCGGGTACCTGTTTTATAACAGATTTTCCTTTTCCAGTCTAGCAGAGCGCTCTCACAGCTGTGCTTCCTGCTCACGCATCTTGTGCACATCCTTTTTTATCCCAGGGAAAGTGCTCCTGGGTGGCTGCTGGGGACAGGCACTGGTGCCAGTGGCAGCCTCAGCTGCCCAGACAGATCCCCTCAGTGCATCTTGGAGCACAGGGGATGTGTTTTGGGACTGATTCCCTGCACTGGGGCCAGTTTATTCTCTGCAGGACATACCAGTCTGCAGGGAAAACATGTCTGACTATAAACGTCACTGTCATCTCCTCGCTCCAAAATTGATCTCTGGGTTACCCACAAACCTTCCAATTCTGAAAATGGAGGCACAGAACATGTTCTAGTTCCTTCCCATACAGTGGGGTTGGGGCTGCCCACACCTATGGGAGACAGGAAAATAGGGAGCTGAGTGTCCCACCCTGCCTGGCAGAGCCCAGCTTTTTGATGGGAATTCATAAAAAGCGACCACAAAGAGTCCACAAAAAAGGGAAAAGCTTCATTTCTACTCCTTCTGGTATGGCCACAGGGCAGAGACCCCCATGCACGAGGCTTTTGCCACAGTGTTTTTTAGCAAAAAGGGTTTCAGAAGTGCCCAGACCATTAGGACTGTGTGTTCCCAAGAAGCCATAAACCCTCCTGCATCTGTCCCCCAAATTTGCAGCATTGCAGCCCCAGCCATGACCCAGAACCCACCCAGCCCTAGGGACCCCCTTGTTTTCCACCCTGCCCCGCTTTGCAGTGTGCCTGTGGAACACATCAAACGTGCCTGGAGGAGTGTTTCTGGCCCTGCACCTGCTTTCATCATGCAGCATTGTTTCCCCAAAGCCCAGGAGAACAGCAGCAGCTCCACACAGTCTGACTGCTGTCAGACCCAGCCGGCTCTGTCCTGCTCCAAGGTGGTTGTTTCATCCCAAACTAGCTAATTCTTGCTGCTTTTTTCACTCTTGTGTTTGAAGGAGGGAGGGGAGAACAAAACAGCCCTTGGGGTGAAGTTACCTTCTTAATTAACAAGGCTGAGAGCTTTGCAGAGGCTGCGCAGAGGGAGAGAAAAATAAGGAAAACTGGGCAAAACCGGAAAGGATTGGGTTCAGTTGTCAGACCAATTAACCTAGATCCACACTCTCCCCCTGGATGAATTGCTCGTTACAACGTAATTGCTCGGGCCCAGCTTCTGATTGAGAGAAATTAAAATCAGACACTTAACAAGGCAACCTGGTGTGGAGATGGAATGCAGGAGCTGCCTGGGGACGCCATCCACAAGACAAAACTGAGAGAGAGCCCAAGCTCAGAGGATCTTGCTGAAATCAGCATTATCTGCACCATTTGCACCATCCTGGACTCAAAACATGGCTGGGCTGGGGGTTAATTTGAAAAGGCCCTGGGAGATGGTGAGAGGAGGAAGGCCCTGATCTAGCCAAGCATTTCAGCATCTGCAAATTTGAGATGTAGCTGCAGGTCCAGCTCAGCTCAGTGCAGGATTTAAATGAAATATGAGGTGTGCTCAGTCAGGGACAAAGTGATCCAGGAGCTCATTTGTCTAAAGAAAAAATAAAATTCTTTGCAAACCCTTCTTGGCTCTGTGTTAGAACCCATCTGCCCAGAGAAGAGGGAAAATTCCACCATTATAGACTTTTAAATCTATACCTAGTGAAAAAAAGCCACTAATCCTAATAAATCAGCCTAGGAAAACCAGCCTGTGCTGGAGCTGAGCACGTTCTTCCATGTGCAGGGCTGATGAGTTCACGTGCAGTGGGAAATTCAGACGCAGTGTTTGGGAAGGGACGGTGGTTTCAATATTAGCTTAAGAGTAGGCAAACATGTTTTCCTGCTACTGAAGGAGAAGGGGATCTCCTTGCGGGAGTGTTGGCCTTTCCCATCCCCTGTGGTTCCATCTGCCTCTTTTCCTGCCTAGGCATTATCTGTGGAGCAAGGGAGGGCTGCAGAAAGCCCCAGGCATGGCTGCACCCCCAGCACCGCTGCGCTGCCGTGCTGAGGCGTGATCACAGCTCTGCTTCCAGCTGCTCGCCCTCCCAGCTCACCCTCCTGCAGTATCTGCTGTTCCCCCATTCTCGGGGGAATTTTTGGGGTGCTGCTCCTGTGTCTGGCTCATGCTGGGGTTCAACTTCCAGCCCCATGGCCAAGCCCCGAGTGCTGAGCCCCATCCTTGGCCAAACTGCACTGCAGTGTGTGCTTGCTGTGCAATACAGAACAGTATCCTTAAAGAAAAAAAGCCCTGGGTACCCTAATTGCAGCAGTTTTAGCTTATCCTGGTGCCCAGTGCCTCACGGTGTCTCAGTCTCAGCCACACATGTCCCTGGAGCCAGCAGACCCACCCCAAGGGGCTGAACCCCAGTTATAGCTTATCCCATCTGACTCATCCCAGTCATTCTTGACATCTGCTTTAATTTTTATGAATGAACCAGCTGTACCAACAGGTCATAAAACTGCCACAGGTAGAGCAGCAGAGGATGAGAATAGCCCAAACTAGCTCTACATCTCCAACTGGAAAACCCTAAAGACTCCAGCAACACGTGTCTAAAGGAAAACCAGCAGTGCTCTGGCTACACCACGTGTATTTATTGACATAGAAAACAGCCACTGTGTGTTTTCCAGCTCCAGGCTCGGCCCACACCCACCAGCACCCTTCAAACATCCCTTGGTGGGATCCAGGAGAGTCTGAAGGGCCCATCCACTCTCAGGCAGTTTCATCTGAGGCTGAAATGGGCTCAGGATTTTCCTGTGAAGGCCCCGGGATTAAATTAAAGAGGATTTAAGCAGATGGTCGGTTCTCTCCTCATCGTAGTTGGCAAAATGGGAACCATATCGCTGAATTGTCTGCCTGCACTAATTAATGTTTGTACAGTGCTCTGCGCTGCAAACCACTGCCGACGTGCTAACTGCTATCATTAGTATTATTACTAAGCTGTTTATGCCTGTTCCAGTGCTTTCTCTCCTCATCCCCAAGGGCTTTGCCTCTTTCCTGTGCAGATGTATGGGAAGGGGAATCAGCCCTCTCAGGCTCTGGCTGGCTCTACCCCAGGCTGAGATCCCTGGTTTTCAGGCTGTGCTCACAGCACTGGCTCCATGGTGAGGGCAGGAGCAGCCAGGGACCAGGAGGTTCTGCCCAGAGATGGGGTTTAGTGTCATCTTTCCCAGCCCTGGGTGAGGTGGTTGTCTCAGTGCCCCTCCTGATTGCAAAATGGATGGGATGTTGCTTCCCTGCCTCCTTCGTGTCCCCACAGGGAAAAGCTTTTTTGTGCTCTTAGGGGGTCTTTGCATCCTTCTTTGTCACTGCATGGTAAAGGGTTTTGCAGGGGAAGGGAGGGATCACTCATCCTTCCTAATGACCTGAGAGGAGACTGAGGAGCAGAGGAGCTCAGTGATGGATGAGCTCAGCCATGCTCCACGACAGGCGCTTGTCCCTGTGCAGTAACCGAGCAGTGACGTCTGCTGCCACAGACTGGGCAGAAGGGATGCTGCATTCCCTACAAATAACCATCCTGCAAGACACTGTTCTGCACAGCTGAAGGATGGCTTCTCCTTTTCGTGCCCAGTGAAGCTTTTAGCAGAGAAGCAACTCACCAGAAATCATGGATGCTGCCTCTGGAAAGCAGTGAAAGGGCAACCATCTGCTCATCAGTGCACGGAGCAGCAAACGCTCCCCACAGACACCCTGAAACCTCAGAGCTCAAAATCATGGAATCGTGGAATGGCCTGGGTTGGAAGGGACCTTAAAGATCATGGAGTTCCAATCCCCTGCCATGGCAGGGGCACCTTGCACTAGACCAGGGTGCTCCAAGCCCTGTCCAACCTGGCCTTGGACACTCCCAGGGATGGGGCAGCCACAGCTGCTTTGGGCTGTTCCAGTTCCAGTCCCTCACCACTGCAGGCACAGATCTTTGACCTGATAAATGTTTCCAAGACCCTGCTTTGAAATCCTTTGCTCAATTAACCTGACCAGGCAGAACATTCCTGTCCATCCCCACTGGCATCTTCCAGATACCAGAGTGTTTTTTGTGACTTGGTCAGGAAAGAAACTGCCCAAAACAAGAAACTGGGGGAATCCCTGAGAGGAACCAAATGAAATACAGGATGCCGGGAGCCAAGTATCCAAGATGCTACAGGGAAGGCAGCATTCCCAGCCTTGCTCCCTCAGGGTGAGGAAGGCACCCTCACTGCCCAAACAGTGAGACGACTTGACCCAGGACTGATGAGATGCTTTCAATGGGAAGTTTAGGGTGTGAATCATCCTTCAATTTCCCCCATGGCAAACGCATGAGATGGAACGAGACTCAGAAAACTGGATGTGAGATTCAGGCAGAGCAGACAGCTCCTGGAGCGGGAACAGGGATCACTCCAACCAGGACTGGCCCCCCTCTTGCCCTGGGCCAGGCTGCATTTGCTTTGCGGAGGTTGTTTAGCCCAAACAAAGAATCACAGAGAAAAACAGCTCCGGCAAGCAGGCGATCAACATTTTCTGTGTGGTTTGAATTATCCATGACTTTTGACCCAAGATTAAATCTAGTGTGTAACTGGTGGTTATATATTGAGTCATATGAGCAGCCTAATCGCAGAAACCCCATGTTCTCCAAACAGCCTGAGCCCTGTCGGGGCCAACTGTGAGCCGCTCACGTTTCCCAGCCAAAGCACCCTGCAGCTTTTGCATCATCCTTTTAATTCAACACTCACAAAGCATTTTTTTCATCTCACCGGTATCTCAAGCCCAGAACAAAACAAACCCTGTGATGCCATGAGCGGCCAGCCCAAGGAAGCCAAATTTCCCAGGAAGTTTGGCCTCCGGGTGGCTGCTCCGGTGTCTGGTAGAGGGCTGGGCTCACGCTGCAGCATTTTTCTCAGCAGGTGTTGTCTCTCCTCTGTATCCTCCATCAGCAGTTCTCCTGATGTGCATAGAAATTGCCTTTTGACTTCTACCTCTAGTGTAATTTGGGTGAAAATGAGCGCAGGAGTTGGAAAGTGTTAGCGGGGGGTATGTGGCACGAAAAAGGGCTCTCCTGGGGTGCGGTGCCAGCTTTGATACCCACTGTGAATGCAGCAGGGCTTGACACAGCATGGCCCTGGCTCTCCCCAAACTAATTTTTAGCTGTTTGCACCTGCCTTCCCTCTCCTTAGGGCTGTGGGAGGCTGAACTGCTTCACCTCTCCCAGAGAGCCTGGCTAAGAGCCGTGAAAGGCTGCTATCAGCCACAGGGATCAGGTATTACTCCTGCCAGTACTTTCCTGCAGGCTCACCGGGTATTTCCCAGAACTGGTGGCCGGGACAGGGCTGGCACAGCCCATGTGTGCTGGAACTCTTTGCCATTCCTCTGCCCGGTCAGGCTGGGCAGCAAGGCCAACCTGGGGACCGGGGGAGGACCCAAAATAGGGATGATACAGGATCTGCCCAAACTCTGGTGAGTGGGAAGTGTGTTGGAAGACGTTTGCATCGCACAGGGAGTTCCCATGAGCTCACACACACAGGGTTGGCAGTGGGGACCTTGCAGGAACAGGGCAGTGAGGGATGCATGGGAGCCATAGAGGGAGCAGAGTGAGGGTCTCACAGCCTCAGATCCATGCTCAGGACTGGGGGAGAGACACCCAGCTTTTTGCAGCAAGGATAAACTAAGGATAAATCCTCTCTGTCCTCCTACAATAACTCACTGGCTGGTGGAAACCCAGATGGAAGAGCATGACCTCAGCACAGGCTGGTTGTCAGTCTGCTATGGAGCTGCTCAAAAGGCATTTCATCACCAAAGGCTCTTTGTCTGGAAGGCCAGCCACTGTCTCAAACTGTCCCAGGAGGGGTGCTGGTGATGCTGTCCCAGGTTTAGAAGGGAGACAACTCCATCCTGACGGCCCCAGAACCCACCTGGGGTCCCACGAGGAAAGGGATCTGTGACCCCACATGTCCCAGCACTTCAGTGTCACTCAGTTCATGGCAGACCCCAAATTTGCACACCTGATCCCACTGCAGGGACCTCTCCATGTCCCCTCATGTTGATCCCATCCCCCAGGAGAATGCCCAGCTCCTTGCTGGTCTGAACTGGCGCAGGCATCAGCACTGGGCTTTCACTTGCTCTTGGTCAAGGTGGTTCTGCATCGCTTTGCAGTGAAAATAAAGAAACTGCTGGAGGGGAAAATTCCTGGTTAATAAACAGAGCTGGGCAACCACAGACCTCTCACCCAGGAGAGGAGGAGGAGGGCAGGGACAGCCTGGGAGCACCCAGGGTTGGATTTCAACACTGCAGAAGACAAGATGCTTGTATTGAATGTATTTAATTGTCTGGGTCGCAGCCCTGCGTGCGGTGGGAGCGGCTGTTTGGTCCGGCTGCAGACCCCTGCATGGATAAGGAGGAGCTGGATGGGAAGGGAGCAGTGACAGTCAAAGGATGAGGAGAAGTGGTTGGGATTTGGGGTTGGCACTTGGTGCTGGCTTTGCCCTCTCCCCTCCCTGCCTCCCTGCAGAGGAGGGTGGTGGTGTAAGGAGAAGAGGTGTTAAAGATCCCAGTTACTCGGAAGCCCTGTATTTCCACATCTCCTCTGCTTTGTGTTATTGCTCAGTGACTTCCCTGAGTCCAACACCACATCTGCTGCCACTCGGCATGACTTGCTCTGTCTTTGGGTCACCTGGTGTCCCCCGCTGGCAGTGCCAGCTCCTACCATGTCCCTTCTGGATGTGGAAGATGAGCAAGCCTCTGAACTGGAGGCAAAAATTTGCATTTTAAATTCTCATGTCTGTTTTTTTCCATGAGGGGAACAGGTGACTGAACACATGCGCACTGTCACCCGTCCTGTGGATGCCACCGCTGTCCTCAGGGGACACTTCTCTGACCTCAGAGCTTTGACCTGCATGGCCAGGTAAGGTCATGCTGGGACAGTCCTAATGCCAGGGTTCCTTTGGTGCTGGCTGTGACAGCTCTGTCCTGCTCCACCTCCACCATAAATCATGGCAGGCTATAAATCCCTGCCAGCACTCAGGGACCTGTCCCCGGGGAGGGCAACGGTTCAGCCCTGAGGCAGCAAAAACAAGGATCATGTTTTTCACAGGAACAATATCACCCAGAGGCACAAACAAGACCCTGGAGCAGGGGGTTCTGGCCCTGCGGCACCTCGGGGCGGCACCGATCCAGCCAGACCCGTGCAGGGACAACTCAGGGCACAAACCTTTGGCAGGGCAGATATTCCCAGCTGAATTTGGTCCCTGACCTGACTTCTGCATGAATCCTCATGTCAGCACAAGGAAAATGGACTGAGCAGGGCAATGGGGACACAGGGCAGGAATACATAGTGTTAGGGGGTTCAAGGAAATGCTGGGTATTCCTGCCCTGCAGAGGGACTGTGGCCAAAGGGGACAGGGATGGAGCTGCCCTGGGTGTCCCTACTCCTTCCCTAGCCCCTTTCCCAGCCCTGTGCTTCACCAACCCCACTGTTCCGAGCCCCATAGCAGCTCCTGGCCTGTGGGGACCTGTCTTCACCCAGCCTTGGCTGAGCTCAGACAGGAGAGGGATTTGGGGAGATTTGGGGAGATTTCAGACCAAACACCACAGGACACACAAACAGCCTCAGCCTTGCTTTCCATCGTACAGGCAGTTGAGATCAGGTTTAATTTTCCTGGTAAACTCCTGAGGTCCCCACAGCAGAAATTACATGGGAATCTTGATTTTCTTAAAAAAACCCCCTATTTCCCTGCTGTGACAGCTGCTACTGCAAAAGGTGGTATGAATTTGTCACTGAAGAGATTAAATGGGATCTCAGCACACAAAAGGGGCAGAAGACCATGGAGGGCGAGCATGAGTGGCTCACAGGAGTTACTGGCACAATCCAGGGATTTGCCAGGAATTGCTGCAGGAGCCTCTGTGCACCCACACGTGCACCAACGTGGCAGGACCCGTGTGATTTCCCATCATTGGCCACTCACAATCTCTTCCACAGGAACCGGGTAGATTATTTCTCCATTTGTGGGTGTGGGAGGTTGATAAGGAGCGGGGCCAGGAAGCAGAGAGACTGAGGTTTTTGTCCTTGGGGTTGTCCCAGGGCAGGTGGTCAGTGACAACAAAGTGCCAGATCCCCACCTGCCATCGGGGGTTGTAGTCCTTCACTTTTTCTTTTAGAAATTTCTGTTTCCACACCGGAGGAACAAAATATCCTTATCATCTGTTTCCTGCCCACCTCATGGCTGATATATCGAGCAGTGAACCACTGCCAACCCTGTGCTGGGAGAGACTGCCCAGAATTCTTCCTAATTTTGGTGCAGGGTCACCTTATTTATGTGACTCAGAGTCCTCTGGTCCCTGAGTAAGGATCAGCTGACCCTGCTCATGGTGGGATGTGGGATTCAACCCCATTTCCCTCAATTTTGTGAGCATAAGCATGGCCTTGCTGCAAGCCCCAGCTGCTCCCTGCCCTCCTGTCCCCAGCCTCGTCCCCACAGCACAGTCCAGGGTCGCTGCCAGCAGCTCCTTGATGAGCTGGGTTTTAGAAGTGACACAAAGTGCAGGCACCTGGATTCCTTGTATGCTGGTTTTCTAGTTCAGTGCCCAGTGCTACCCAGGGCAACAGTCACATTTTTCATGGAGCAGCACCACAAACTCCCTGACCTCCCTGGGCTCCCCAGCACGTGAGCCATGGTGAGAGCCAGGGGTATTTCCAGCTGAAGGCTGAGTGAGAGCCGCTCATCCCTGCTGGTGCTCCCAGGGGAGCTTCCCCAGCCAGCCTGGCTGCAGGAGAGGATGGGGAGAGCTTTGGGATCTGCTGACGAAAGACAAAATGGAAAGGATGCAAAGGAGCAATCCCAGAGCGTGGTCCCTGCCCCCGCAGCAGCCGGGAGGCCGTAACATCCCAGGAACAGCCAGAAGGTCCCATTCCAGCTCCCAAACTGAAAACAAAAGTGCGTCTTGTTCCCATCCTGTTTTCAAAGCCAGAAAGGTCGGGGCGGCCAGAGCCCTGCCAGGCTGGGCAGCACTGCCAGCTCCCGTCACCTGCCCCGACCTCGGCTCTGGCAGGGACAGACGTGTCCCACTGCTCCTCCTGGACACAGCCTCTCGCTGGCAGCGCCGGGATGGCAACAATGGGGGTGTCCCCAAAAGTCTGTGTTTGGAGAATCTTGCACCCAAGGTCATGTTCTTGTTCCTGCTCCCTGCACTGCATCAGGAGAGGGAAGGGAAGAAAGATGTGGAGCTGCTGGAGCAGGTCCAGAGAAGGCCACAAAGATGCTCCAAGGGCTGGAGCAGCTCTGCTATGGGGACAGCTCAGGCTGAGAGAGAGCTGGGGGTGTTCAGCCTGGAGAAGAGGAGGTGATAGGGAGATCTTCGAACCCCTTCCAGTGCCTAAAGGGGCTCCAAAAGAGATGGAGAGGGACTTTGGACAAGGGCCTGGAGTGACAGGACAAGGGGAAATGGCTTCCCACTGACAGAGGGCAGGGTTAGATGGGATATTGGGAAGAAATTCTTCCCTCTGAGGGTGAGGCCCTGGCACAGGCTGCCCAGAGAAGCTGTGGCTGCCCCATCCCTGAGGTGTCCAAGGCAAGGTTGCACAAGGCTTGGACCAACCTGGTCTAGTGGAAGGTGTCCCTGCCCATGGCAGGGGGTTGGAACTGGATGACCTTTAAAGTCCTTTCTAATCCAGGCCATTCCACAGTTCTGTGTGTGGGAATGCTGTGTCCAGGAGGATCACACTATGGAACCCCTGCACTTAGCACAGCTCCAAAGCCTTCAAAGCCTTCCAGCAAAACACTGTCAGCTCCTGGGAGTTTCCCTGCCACTGTGAAAGGAGTTTCTAATTCACCTCCAAATTCCCCAAGCCCTGAGAAGGCTTTGTTCTCATTAGATGAGGCCATCATTAGAGGCACTGGTGCTGCTGGTGTTGAGGGCTCTGTGGGCAGCCCTCCTGCTGGGATGGGCTGGGGAGAGGAATGAAAAGGATCCATATGTCAGGAAGAGCAGCATGGACCTGCCATTGCCACGTCAGGCTCTGAATGATCCCACTCATCCCCATGCCCTGTGCCTGCACCACTGCTGCCTGCTCAGCGGAGATTATTAGCAGAGAAAATCATTAGGCACAGGGCCGGGAGCTCAAGGGACACGCGAGTGCCTCTGTCACTTGGAAATCAATCCCAGCCATCCGCCCAAGCTGAGCTTCCTCCAGCCCAGCTTGAAATGACAGCAGTTTCACTCCATCTGGGAAGAGGAGGAGGGGTGGTTTCTCCCGGTCCAGTGCTCAGTGGGACGTGCTACCTTCCGGAGCTGCCTTACAGCTGTGTTTTGCCCGTGGACTCAACCAGCATCCACAGTTGAGCCCTGGGAAGAAAATTCTGCATCAGAGCCCTGTGGAGGAGGCAGAATTTTGGGCTTCAGAGCCAGAAACTGGAGGAGACTGGGAGGACATTGTGAAGGGGCATTGCAACCTGTTCACCCCCTCACTTTCCAGGAGTGGAAAGGGGGTACAGGGGAACTGCAGGCTGAGCAGGCAAAGCTGTTTGCACACCACGGAATTCTTATTCTTAGGGATAGCTGCCCTGCCTGACCCTGCAGCAAGCAGAGGGTTTTCAGGCACCCCATGTCTGTTGTTAGGGAGCAGCACACCCGACAGCTGGGTTCCTCCAAGCACCCTGTGTCCCCAAGGCAGATTTGGCATTCTTGCTCACAGCATATTGACATTCATTTTGACCTTTTGAATCACAAGGATGTTCTGTCCTTCCCAGCCAAGTACAGCCTGGATACCCCGTGGGTGGATTATACTGTATATACAGTGCTGCAAATAGGGAGCTGGCAAAAGAGAAGTGTTTGTGTGCTCACAGGGGTGCAGCGGTGCTCAGATGAGGACAGGGAGCTGCTGCCAGTGCTTGGTTTTCCTCCCAGGATGCCCAAGTGGATGTGGCATCACAGGAGGAGGATGGTGATGGTGGCAGGAGAAATGCCAGCAGCTGGTTTGGTGGGGGAGAAGGGATCCTGCAAGAGCAGGAGCCGCCCCCTCGCCACCAGCTCCCAACTGCTGCCGGATCCCCGCACTTCCCGTTCTCCAACTAATTACGCCTTTTGCTTTGAGGGAACATGAAGAACTGCAATTAGGAGACAACATGTAAAATCGGCCACGAGCGCCCAGCTGGCTCCCAAGGACACTGCTTTGGTGCTCTTGGCCACCCAAATCCCCCTCTGGGCAGCAGCAGAAGCTGTTTCAGTACAAAACCTACCCCAACCCCATAAACTCGAGCTCGTATATGACAGGCAGCGTGTTCCCAAAGGTGAAAAATTAACATCTAACCCATGCCCTGGCATAGACCACATCCTGTGCCCTGGGATGGCAGCACTGGCAGGGAATGGAGCAGAGAGTGGGGTGGAGGTGAATGAATTTGGGGGGCATCATCCCCCTCACCCCTTCCCTGCACAGCCTTTAGGAGCTGGAGCCAGTCCCTGGCTGGGACTGCCTCTTCCCTGCCCTCTGCAGTTTTGGCAGAGGGCTCCCAAGCTTGGCAAACAAGCAGGCCTTGCCACAGGGCTGGCTCCATCCAAGGCTGTCACAGCCCAGATTCGGCCACCCTGCAGCCCCATGGCGCCAGGAAGGCCGTTGGCTTCATGCTCCCAGCCCAGATGAGTCACTTACCTCTCCCCTTTCTTGCCCTGACACATTGCTTCCTCTCTCTCCTTTCCCAGCCAGCTCGTAGAACTCTTATCTCAATCCCCAAACCACCCCTTCCCAAGGTAAACTCAGCACCATCTTTTGCAAACCCATTTCTAGGGGGTTGTGTATTACATGAGGGGCATAAGTGACAAGCTGGCAGCCAAACCCTTTTGCCTGTCATCTTTATGCCACATGGATGTCCTCAAACCCTTTCCAGCCACCAAGGCAGGTGAGTTAATTGAAGGGGTGCTGCTCTGAGAACAAGGTTTGCACCTGACAGTCGGCTGCAGCCGGTTTGTGGAGAAGAAAGGAAAAGCAAGTGAGGTGCAGAGTCCAGGGTTGAGCTGGGAGCTGTGGGATGGGATGGATGGAATGCACAACCTCTGCTGATGCTGCCTCAAACCCACATGTTTGGGAGCATGAGCAGAGCAGGAATGCCGCAGCTGGCTGCTCAATACATCCTGCAGCACTGAGCAATTACCAGCAGCCATTCCAGGTGCCGGATGGGGTGCAGGGAGAGAAGCACTGCACTCCTGCCTTGTTCAAATGCTGTTCCTGCTGCAAGGCTGGCCTTGTGCACTCGAGCAGCCCTGTGCAGAGGCGGTGGATCCTCGGGTCTTGCAGAGTGCTTGTTGGTGGAGGAGAAATCAATGCGCAGTCAGGAGTTCCTGCCACATGCTTTATCTAACCCATCATGTGGGGGGAGAGGGTGACACTTGCTGTGGTCCTGGCTGGCTGCGTGTGCTGGCAGCACGAAGCAGGTCTGCCTGATGGAACAGCGTGGGGAGGCTGTGACAAACCCTGCTGTCTGCAATGGCATTGCCCAAAACTAGGGGCACTACCAGGACACACAGAGCTCATCACACACTGAGTAGTGACTGCACAGTAACAGTGATTCCTTGGGTTCTGAGGGGAAGAGGTTTCTGTCTGCTCATCTTCCCACTCCACCCTGTGACTGCCTGTTTTACAACGCTGTTACAGAGCTTAAAACATTACAAAACTTAGCAAAAGGAACAAAAGAGGGACCTCAGAGATCCCGCATCCTCTGGAGCACGTGGACCGCCTGGGCAAAGGAGTGGTTCAAGCCTCTCTGGATTCCTCTGTCTGGGGAAAGGCTGGAGCAGGAGCCCACCGGGTTGGCAGGGAAACAGGCCCATGGGTTTTCATGAAATAACTCTGTGCACACACACATGTTCATGTGGATGTGCATGCCTGCACGTGTGTATGTTTGTGTGCATCCGTGTGCATACACAGCCATGCATGTGCACTCACCTTTCCAGCCCTCTGCATCCACAGGGACAATGGCATGGAAGAAGCCCATTTGGAGACAAAACTCCCTGGGGATTTGCCTGTTTCATCAGCACACTGAATATCCTATGTTTTCATGTCTTTGCATCCAGGTTGCCTCTTGGGAATAGTCCCTGTCCCACGCCTTGTCCCAAAGCAGGGTGGCAAACCAGCACTGTGGTCAGCGGAGCCTCAGTGTGGGGGCTTTGCTTCAGGTGCCCAGATCCAGCCTGGTTCAGCCTTTCCTGGCTCAGAGGAGCTGCTTTCCGGCCCTGAAATAGCAACTTAGATGGTGCTCTCAGCAGCTGGGGATGATGATGCAAAATACTCGTTATCCAGCAGGAACAATTAGACTTATTGCAATTATCTCTGCAGTTGCTCAGAGATGCCGGAACGGGCCGGCCAGCAGCCAGGTCCCAGTGTAATCCCTGAGTGGGAGAGATGCGGTGCCCAGCCTTGCCAGGAGCTGCCATTGCCGTGGAGGGCAGTGGGAGCATCCCAAGAGCTTCCTGCAGTGCCAGGAGGGCTGGTTTTGCACAAGAGTGAGGGCAAGGATGGGTCAGTGTTTATCTAAATGCCAAATGTCCCTCTCTAATGACATTTGTTTGCATTTGGATCAATGATGAATGGGCTGAGCCACACTGGGGTTAGAGGATGGTGTTAGGGATTGAAATGCTTTGAGTGATTCTCTGGCCTCTCTCTCTGCTGGATGCCCTCACAAGAGAAGCCAGGATGGGCTCAGCTAATCCACAAAGTAGAAATGGGCAAAAGCTGGCTCCAGGCTGGATAGAGCCATAGGCACCTGATGGTCACTGAGCTGGGCAGCAGCTGCTGAGCTGGGCTTTAGGGCATATTCCTTTGGGGAAAAAAGTCAGGGTTTTGGCTGAGAAATGCCCATGGGGTAAAGGCAGGAAAGACAAGTTCATTCATTTCTCAAGTCAGAACAAAAAGGAGGATTTTTCTTTTCCCCCTTGACATTGTTTGAAAACCTTATTTGATTCCCCTACAGGTGCTTGAAGCCAAACCCCCAAACCAACCCAATCCTGATAAACAACTCCTCCTTGGATAAATCAGTGTGCAGCCAGAATGGAGAGAAAGCTTTTGGGCAGGATGGGACATGGCTGAGCATTGGATCACCAACTCAAGGAATGCCCAGGAGCAAGGGAGTAGGAGCTGGAGCAATGCTGGAAGCCTGCTCTGGGAAACTTCTAATGAAAACTTTATCTGAGACAAGAATGTCACCACATCCTGGCCTTGTTTGTGGCACAAGAGCCAGCAAACGCCCCACGAAAGTTTAGCTAGCTGGTCATCAAAACCTCCCCGATATGCCTTGTTTATTAGCAGCTAAACATTAAGCCCTTGGCAAACAGGGATCCTTGAGGCCAGGGACACGTGACTATGACAAGCCACCCATGGGTGCCAGTGCCAGAACCGGGTGGGAGCTGCTGGTGTGGCTGAGGAGGGGCACAGGCTGCTCCAGGTGGGGGATGGCAGCATCCTGGGGATGCCCAGGGCCCAGGGAGCTCAGGATCAGGAGGAGGAAGGCTCACTAAAACACTGCTCCTGCCATAGCCCTGCAGAGATGCACCATTCCCCAGGTCAGGAGAAGGATTAAATGGTTTCTCACTGGAGCTGGAGGAAAACTTCTCCACTTCCCAAGATGTGTCTCCCATGGTGTCAGTGCTGCCCCAGAAACCCACTGCTCTGCCATGTAAAATTATTCTTTAAGGACACCTGACTGATCTTGCAAAGCTCATATAAATTTTGTCTCATTTCAGTAATTATGCCAATTACAGCAAAATGATGTTTGCAATTTCAAGTGAAGGATGGGCTAAAATCTTAACCAGATGCTTTTTCTGGGGTGCCAAAACAAAGTCTGAACAAAGCTCCTTTCCTCTCCCTCTGTGTTAAGTAAACCAAGAGAAGCATTTTGAAGGGCTCCAGCATCAGGTAATGGCTTTTTCTGCCACGCTTGAAGGGGCCCAGATAAACACACAAACAAAGCCTGACCCACTTTCGGAGAATTAGGACTGACTCCAAGAAAGGGAGCTGGGATTTCATTAATGTCCTTAATGTGTCCCCATCAGTGAGTGCCTGCTACGTGCACCCAGGTAAATTTATCTGTCCTCTGTGACACCCACGCTGTGTCCATGTGCAGGACAGTGGTGCACTGGGATCCATGGATGCACAAGCACAGGGATACAAGAGCACAAGGATCCACCCAGGGATGTACCCAGGAATGTACAAACACACAGGGATGTGTGTGCACAGGGAGGCACACCTGTGTGCTGTCCCACTCCAACACCTTCCCAACATGCTGGGTATGCATCCAGGAGGTCAGGACAGAAATCCTTGCCTGAGCTGAGCCCCGGCCTCCCGTGCAGGCTCCTGCAGCATTGCTTCAAGGCCATGATTGCATATTGAGAGTGAAACTGCTGCTGCCTCATGTTTTTGGTGGCACGTGTTCGGAGCCTCACTCATTATTTGTAAATAATGGCAGGGACGTTGCTGACTCACCACACTGTGGCGGGAGCCAGCAGGGATCCAGGGCTGCTTTTGCCCAGTGGTAACAAGGGCACCTTCCTCTGCAGGCGAAGGTTTCCTCAGGGACACCCCAAATTCACACTCCATATTCCTGTCTTGCTCCTGCAAGGTGACTTTTGCCCCTTTGCCCTGGGTGGAAAACAGCCTGGAGTGTTCAAGCCTGGCTGTGAAATGATCTTGTGGGATTCTGCAGGGACTGGCAGCTCCCAGGACTCATCACCAGAATGCCCCACAGGCACAGAGCTGCCCAAGGGAGACAGTGAGCTCCAGAGCCACCTGCACCTGGAGCTGGGCCAGGCTGGGGGCTGCGCCCTCTCCGGCTGTATGTTTTCCTGGATCCCTGCTTCTGCGTAGCTGATCTTGTGCAAGAAGCCCTCGGTGCTCCCTTTGCCCACGCAGTGGTCAGGGTGCCTCCCCCGGGGTGGCCTGGGCCAGCCTCTGTGTTTGCTCAGCAGTGGGGTGGCATTACTGGTGAAATTACTGGACACTCCCTGTGCCCTTGAATCATCGCCACTGACCTCCCGAGGCTCGGAGCACCGAAGCACTGGCCTTCATGGCTAGGCCAATGCCCTGGAGTGACACCCAACCTGGTGCTACAGGCAGCCTGGCCAAGCCTGCTGTGCCACCTCTTGTCCCAGGCTCCGTCCTCCATGCTGGGCTCTCCCTGAGGGTGGCATCTCCTGGGCCATGGGATGATGGCCCTCTTCCCACAGCAGCCCAGTTTCCCCAGCAGCCAGCTGCTTCAGGAGGCACTGAGGTGCTGTGGATGTCTTTGGTGCTGCTTGTTTGGATCTTAAATCTCAATGGCACCTGGGGCACCAGCAGCTCTGGGAGCATGTGGGGGTGAAGGGCTGAGTGTTTGGGGCAGACAGACCTGCAGGGCTTAAATCCCTCTAGTAAAACACAGTTTCAAAGGATGAAGCATGGCTAATGACCCCCCACTCCCATCAGCACCCCCACGAGAAGACTGAGACACCAGGGCCTGAAATGGTCCCTGGAGCAAAAACAAGGCAGAGCCGAGACTGAATTCCCATCTGGTCAAAATTAGGGAGATCTTGGCCACGAACCTGAGCAGTTGCAGGATCATAGTCATGACCTAACAAAAAGGTGCCCTGACCACCAGCCCTGGCCAAGGCTGGAGCTGTAACTTCTTGTTCCTATCACCCCCCCCCAGGTGGTCACAACCCTGACAACATCTCCTTGACTGAGCAATACACACTTATCCCACCACGGCAGCTTAGCAAGACTGAAATAGAAAATTCAGTTGATGATGCAGTGCAGGAGCAGGAGGAAGAGATAAAGTTCAACCTGGTGATAGCCACATAGTAAAAAACGATAACAGAGCTGGTGGCAACAGCACAACAAGCTCCAGATGGTCCAACAGCAAAAAGCGGAGCCCAGTGAAATGTCAGACCATCAATATAAAAACATCAAGTCATTGTAAGGAAATAGTGAAAGGCACAGAGTCACCTGGTGCTGAATTAAATAACTGGTGGTAAATACCTCAAAAGTTCCCTTTGGAAGAGGACAAGAGGTACAATCTGTACAGAAATGACAGGAGAAAAAGAATAACACTGGTATCATAAAGAAACAGGCAGTAACAAAAGCGAACCTGGATATGGATTATTTGATCAGCTGGGTTTTAGGATAATGCGTTAATGAAATGTCTGGGTGAGCAATGAATGTACACAGAAAATCAGATGGTTTGGAAACATTTACACATTTCAGAAACTGCCTGTCCAGCAAGTGAATTATACAAAGAGCCACAATTAAATTGAGGAACAGGTCGATCATTTGCACTTCAAGTTTATTACCAAATCCAGGGGGAAATTATTCATTTCATTCATCACTAAGTGTCTTTGTACATGCTTTAGCTGCCTCACATGCAGTTTTCACAGGTTGCTCATTCAAACCCTTCTGCTGAGGAACTGATAGTGGGTGAAAGAATCCAGAATGAAAATTAGGGAGAACTGCAAGCCACCACCAGCTCCTCCTGAGAACAGTGGATGGGCTGACACAGCCCTCCCATCCAAGATGGAGACCCCAACACAACTGCAAAGGGATTTGGAAGGAACTGTGCTACAAGGACATAATAAAGGTCACCAAAGTCACCCCCTTGGGACAAAGGTCTCACAGCTCGGAGCTCCATAAGGACTGGTGAAGATTTGGGCACACCACCACTGCCCCTCACCTGAGGTCAACACTCTCTGCACACCCACAAAACCAAAAACCTTCTCTTCCCTGCCAGACCTGTCAGCTGCTCTCACTTCTCCCCACAGCCCTCACCAGGGATATGAACATACTGTCATTCCACAGACCATGGTTCTACTGTGCCCTAGTCCAGGCTGACACATGGTGACCACACAGTCTCATCCGACCAATTCAGCAGCATCTCCAGTGGTGTAGGAGCCTGTTGAACCCCACCCAGATGGTGAAACACCTTTGCTCTCCCCTGGACTTGCCACGAGACACAACAAGCCCCAAAGGACAGAGGTGGGTCACCTGGGGCAGCTGGAGGAGCTGTTACCACAAGGAAGATAAGGCAAGAGGCAGGGACACACCAACTAGATAAAGCTGTGTCCCAGTGCTTTGGGAACATGGAAAGGCAAAAAGAAATGCTGATTGACAGCACTTTAGGTACTGAATGATGTCTGCATGTTGTCACCTGCTGGAACGACTGCCTGACTCAACCATCACAGGCAGGCAGCCAGCGGCCCAGCAATTATTGCTGCCCTCCTCCAGAAAGCCAAGGGGAAAATTAAAACCAGCACAATACTGAGGGAAATGTCCCCCATGGAGCCTGAATCAACTCTTGCTTTAGAAACAGCCCTTAAAAAGAGGCAGAAATGAACCTCTTGGCTCAGCCCCATCTGAAGGACACAGCATCCTGTGCCTCCTGCTTGACTCAGTCAAGGGCCATAAATACCACCAGCCTTCCCACAGGGATCTGTTCAGCAGAACCTGGGCTCCCCCAGGCTCCTTTGCACATTCCAGCATCAGTTCCTGAATCTATTCCTGACAGTAGGAACAAAGTGAGCGATTGCATCTGCTATATTTAGAGCAAACAGCCAATACCCCCCATTTAAATGGTTACCAGCATTCTCATTAGATGTATAAATAGCCTCTGTTTGTTTTCAGAAAGAAATTGGTTTAAAAAAGGAAATTGCCTTCCCAGTCCTCCTCAGCCTATAACTGTTGAGCAGGGAGGCCTATTTCAAATGAAAAATTAAATTACGCATTTTGTCTAAGCCAAATCAGGAATAAAAGCTCTCAACTGTGGCTGGTATTATCCATGCTGCGATGCTTTGTGTGGGTACAGTGGTTTGAGCACAGGGGCAGCACTTCACTGAAGCAAACTGAGGCTGCTTGGTGCAGAGGGGCATCACCGTCCCTCTCCCAGTCTTGACCAGTCACCATCCTGAGTCACCTCTTCCCCCTGCAGGTAAGTCACACCAGAGCTCCATTTCTTCACAGAATCACAGAATGGTTTGGGTTGGAAAGGACTGTAAAGATCACCTGCTTCCAATCCCCCTGCCATGAGCAGGGACACCATCTGCTAGACTAGGTTGCTTCAAACCTTGTCTAACCTGGCCTTGGACACTTCCAGGGATGGGGCAGCCACAGCTTCTCTGGGCAACCTGTGCCAGGGCCTCACCCTCACAGGGAAGAGTTCTTTCTCAATATCCCATCTAACCCTGCCCTCTGTCAGTGGGAAGCCATTTCCCCTTGTCCTGTCACTCCAGGCCCTTGTCCAAAGTCCATCTCCGGCTCTCTTGGAGCCCCTTTAGGCACTGGAAAGGGCTCTAAGATCTCCCTGTCACCTTCTCTTCCCCAGGGGAACATCCCCTGCTCTCTCAGCCTTTTCCCCCTCTTCTCCTTCTCCCAGCTCCACAGCAGTCCCAGCCCTGACATCACACTTCTGTTCTTCCTATGAATTCCTCCAGTCTCCAGCCCAGACTCCCATCCAACACTCCAGCTCGCTTTCCCTCCAACTGATTCCAGCCATGCTTCCTCCCTTGAGCAGAAAGTCTGGTCCCACGTAAACATCCATCCCTATGGCATTTCAAGGACCACATCCCCATCATCCAGTCCGTATTGTCCCCATTTGCATTAAAGTCAAACTGAAGACACCAAATAACAAAACAACATAGTGGAAAGCTGGGATATAAGAGACAGCGAAACCCTGCTGTGGTTTTTTACACAGAATAATGCAATTTTCCCCTCAGATTTGGCTTGAAAGAGAAGGATGTATAGAGACTTGGGACACCAATTCAAGTGTGCCGAGGGGCTGGGAGCCACGGCCAGCCCACAGATGGCTCCTGGGACCCCTGGGTGGTTCCTGGGATCCCTGGATGGCTCCTGTGATCCCTGGATGGTTACTGGGACTTCTGGGTGGTTCGTATGGTCCCTGGATGGTTCCTGGTACCCCTTCTCCTCACCCTGCCCTTGGGGTGCGGGACCCCACGATCTCTCCTTCCTCCAACCCCCACCTCCTGTGTGGGGCTCGGATGGGAGGTGGAATCAGTGGGGGCACAGGGAGGATCACTGGGGGGTGTAAGGGGAGGATCCCTGGGGATCGCAGGCAGATCACTGAGGGGCGCGGGGGATCACTGAGGCGGTGTAGAGGGAATCAGTAGGGGGGCATGGGGAGGGATCACCGCGGGTGTCAGGGAGGATCACTGGCGGGGTGCAGGGGGATCACTGCGGGCACAGGCGGGATCACTGTGGAGGGCATTTGGGGGGATCACTGGGCGTTCCGGGGGGGGGGTCACTGGAAGTTTCAGCGGGATCACTGGGGGTGTCAGCGGGATCACAGTGCGGGGGCAGGGCACTGCCCCACTCCCCAGCCCCGACCGCTGCCCACCCGGCTCCCGGCTGGGTGAGCGCCGCTGCCGCGGGCTCGGGGCCGTGAGGCGGAGCCAGGCCGGGCCCGCCCCGCTCCGTCACTGCCGGGCCCGCCATGGCGTCCGGGCCCGCGGGCCGCGCCGCCGAGGAGCCGCCGCCGCCAGAGCCGCCCGCCGAGCAGAAGTCGCCGCCGCTGCCGCCCGCGCAGGAGGAGTTCTCCTTCCTGCCGCTCGTCCACGACATCATCAAATGGTAACGGCGGGCACCGCCACCCCCCGCCCCGCCGGGCACCGCGGCCCTGCCGCAGCCGCCCCACTCGGACGGTGCTGCCTCACACCAGAGCCCTCGGGAGGAGCAGGGCTAAGGGGTCCCCTCGCCAGTGATGTTCTCCAAGTCACAGCATCCTCGGGGATGCCCTGGATAGGGAGTGAGGCAATGGGATGCTCTCTCTAGGGATGCTCACCCGGCTCCCAGCATCCCTAGGATGCTCTTAATGGGGAGCAGGACAATGGGGTTCCTCCCCCCCAGTGATGTTCTGCCAGCCACAGCATCCGTAGGATGCCCTGGACAGGGAGCAGAGTTATGGGTTTCCCTCTTTAACTTGTTTTCACATCCTTAACATTCTCAGCATCCTCAGCATCCTCATCATGCCTTGAACAGGGAGCTGGGCTATTGGATCCTCCCTCGAGTGATGCTGTCCCAGCTCCCACTTCCCCAGGATGTCCTGAACAGGAAGCAGGGCAATGGGATCACCCTTCTAGCAATGCTCTCCAACCTCCCAGAATCTCCTTTGCCCTTTTTCTCTCAGTTGGAGTTCCTGGGAAGAGTGCTGGAGAGAGCTGGCACAGCCCCAAGTGCATCTCTGCTCTGAGTCGTGCCAGTACCTGGGTGGTGTTGGGGTCACCTGAGCAGTGCCGGTGCTCCCATGGCCCAGGTACACGGCCCTGTACAGTGTGTGTCTGGAGCAGGAGCACTGTTTGTCCGCTGGGTTATTGCTCCAGAAAACTGTACTCTTTGGCTGATAACAGCCTCAGAAAGCACAGGCTGTGCGTCAGGAATGCAGCCCATTTCTGGGCAGTTGTAAAAAGGAGGACGGCTTCCCCAGTGGGACGTACACTGTTTTCTTCCCAGCTCGAGATAAGCCCTGTTCCGGTGACAGGTGCTGGTACAAATATTCTGAGAACTGATGTGTTTCTGGTGCAGGATAACCCCTCCAGAGATGCTCGTCTGAGTTCCCAGAAAGGGAATGGCTCTGCCATGGAAATTCATCCAGGCAGACTCACCTGGGCATTCTGCAGGGTGAGGCAGTGAGCATGGGAAGCATTAATTGCCTTCATCCTGCCCTTTTCCCTGGGCACTCATTTAGGAGCCGCTTTGTGTCCTGCTGATGTTTCACTTGGACCAAGCATGTCTGAAAGGTGAGGGAGTTTCATCCTTAATGGCTCTGCAGCCCAGTCCATGGGAATGAACACCCTTGACACACCAGTCCAGAATGGGCATGAGAACACAAACCCCGTGATTTCATTCAGTTTCCCCATTGTGCTAGGTGAGGGCCATCAGGTTGCCCCCTGACCTTGATTCTACTGATGTGTGCAGACCACAGAGTGAGGCTAAATCCCCTGGCAGGTGTGTGTGTGTAAATCAGCAAAGTGGGCAGTAGCCATGGGCTGAGACCTCCCAGATTCTGATGTGTCACTGATCAGGTCATAGTGACTCACAAATGACAGTCCCAGGGATATCTTGAGCTCTGTCCCACCGAGCCACCCACTCCCTTGGCTTCATGTGTGGCATTTCCCTGGCGGCTCGAGCCAAAATAGGTGCTGAACGGTGTGGCAGAAGGGTGGCACCACAGCGGCCAGCGGTGGGATGTTGTGCCTCCTGTTCCTGACAGATGGCAAACGGGCTGTCCTCTAACACTGCCTCAAGTGGCAGAGCCCAGTCCTGCTGTTCTGACACTGACTCAGCCATGAAGACGCATCTCCAAGGTGACTCTGTGCTCCAGAGCGAGGATGTATCGCGTAAATTTGCTCACATTCAAGGACGGGTGCTGTTTCCTGTTGTTTCGGTCTGGAGAAAGTTTTCCTAAACAGGGTCTGCTGATATTTTCAGCCTTGTACAGTCAATGGCATCACTGCTGAGGTCTCACTGTGTGGCTCCACCGATGGTGGTTTGTGCTGGTGTGGTGAAGAGCACTGTGCCTTAAGGCAGGTTTTGTGCCCAGTCCATCAGCACAGGCTGTGGTTGGATGTTGTGTGGAATCCTGTGTTAGTGCAGGCAGCCGCAGGCTCTTCCCACACCTCATCACTCCCACCTCTTCATGCCACCAAACAGGGAATTGATTCATTGATTGATCCAGCAGGAAAACCACCCATCAGGAAAAAAAACCCACCAAGCCTAAAATATTTATGCCTTTGGATCAACCAGGCAACAGGCAGCTGTCAGTTCTCTTTGCATGGAGAAGGGAATGAGATGTGGGGAGGACATCCCTGTCAAAGCCAGCCTGCAGCTGTGGTGGATTAAAGGCAGTGTCACCCCATCCTTCCCCAGATGTGCCGTGGGGCTGGTTGTGTGTGTGTGCCTGTATTTTTCCACTGCCGACCTGGCCCTGAGTGCCTGCATAATGGGGAGACATTATGGTACCAGCTGCAGTTTTATTTAGAAGGGAGTAATGAATATTTTGTTCCAACCGGCTTTTGAAACAAGCGGCAGCCATCTGCTTAAAAGTTTTGCTCTCAGCCATGTCACGATTCCCCAAAGTTATAATCGAGCACCTCTCTGCCCTGGTCATGCCAAGCAGATTTATTTTTAGGTCTGGCTATTGAACAGGCTCCCAGTTTTTCAAAGACCATTAGAATCCCACTCTCCCTATTAACAGGCAGCCTGGAAGCGGGGACTTGCTTTTGCCTGGAATCAGTAAAAGTTCTTGCTGGTGCTAACAAAGCTGAGTCAGATACTAATGAGGGTTCAAGGGCAGACGCTGCCTCAGACAACACTGAGCCTTGAAAAGCACAGAGCTGGCTGCAGAGCCAATTCTGCTGCTCTTAAAAAAAATACCCAGACCAACCCAAAACCCCCCCACTGCTTCTCTTTTATTAAGTATAAATCCCCAAGGACTCGTTTTAAAGTTCCAAAGTACCATTTTCTCTGCCTTTGGACACTCTCTGACACTTTGGGGAACAGTTTCTGGTTTTTGCTGTCAAGCTGTTTGACTGCATTGATTTTTTTGTATTACAGTGTGGAACAGCAACAGGTCACGGGTGAGACTGAGATCTTTTTTTCCAGGTGACTACACACGACACACATGCAATCTTACCTTCCCCAAAGAGAGGTACAGGAGTTCAGAGGAAGAATTTAGCCTGCTCCAGGGTGATGTTTGAAAGCTGCAGAGCAGCTCCTAACCTGATTAATGCATCCTGAGATGACAGGCTTGTGTACTGGAAATTTGCAGGAAACCAGTTTGCCCATGAGCTACCCAGTCTGTATATCCATCTGTGTCCTTTTATTGGGATAGGTGAATCAGGTGTGTGCAGCTAGATACCAAGAGCAATTTTCCTAGTGAATTCCAGTTTAAACCCTGGCTGTATTGGAAATTGCAGCATTTTCAGTAGGAGAATTCACAGTGTCTTGACTTTCTCTCCTCTGCAGCATGGACAAGGACAGCCAGGATGTTCATCAGGTACTGAATGAGCTCAAGAACAAGTTCCAGGAGATGAGGAAGCTGATCAGCTCCATGCCTGGCATCGGGGTGAGCCCAGAGCAGCAGCAGCAGCAGCTGCAGAACCTGCGGGAGCAGGTCCGGACCAAAAACGAGCTGCTGCAGAAGTACAAGAGCCTTTGCATGTTTGAAATCCCCAAGGAGTAGGAAAGGCACAGCTCTACTCTCCAGGTCTGAGATACCTCCTCTTCAGGCTGAACAGGGTGGCAGAAGTTGACTTTTCTTTCTTTAGGTTTTGGTTACAGTGCTGTGGTGTTGTGCCTGTGTGGACCGTGGGTGTGTGACACTGAGCCAGGACCCTGTGCTCTCCTGGGATGATGGCAGTGGCACATTCCCTTGATCTGCTGCAGGACTCTGCACTTACATATCCCATCTCCTGTTTTCTCATGGGGTGGGGTTCTTCTTTTTTATGTTCAAACGAGTAGGAGACATTTTGCTTTCTCCTCACTTAGGGTCAAAGTACCTGCTGGTGAAAAAGGGGGCATTTCAGCAATTTTTTTTTGTACTTAAAAATGGCCAAACATCAGAAGGGAACATAAGAGGGAAGCATGAATTGTTTGGCACTGCTCCTGGAAAGAGTCTCTGGTACACTTTCCATTCCCTGTGTGTTGGAAGAGGAATGATTGCTTTCAATTACTTCTGTATTTTTCTTTATAAACAATTGGTGGTTGTGTCTGAGATGAGTCAAATAAAGATTTATAAATTCTGAACTGCCCCTCTTGTGTGTTTGCTGAGTGGATGTGGGCAGAGCAGGGGCAGGATGTTGGCAGCATGTGGGATCCTGGGCCCAGCTCCAGTGTCTTTCCCTCTTAAAACAGAGGAAGGGCAAGAATCAAAACAAAGGGCATAAGTGAGAAAAGCTTTTAGTTTTCCCATGCTAAAGTCAGGCTCAACAGGACAGGTGAGTTCCACATCCTGGGGCTTCCCACAACCACAAACATTTGAGCAGCTTGAACAGGTTAATTCTGCTCAGTGGGAGTTGGGAGGATTGCAACTCACCTGTAGCTCAGAGATTTACTCTGTCCCCACTGGGACACTGTGCTAGTACTTTCTTTGGGAAGGTGCCAGTGTGTAAACTCTGAGTAAAGCAGAACACCAAGATAAACAAAGCACAATGTACACATTTTTTATTGCTGAAATTGCCTTTCCACCAGCCATTGCCTGTCCCAGCTCAATAAATTCCTGTGTCTCATGCCTGGACGATGTTTTCCATTCTTTTGCCAGTGGCTGTTCCTGTGAAATCAGACATAGGCAGAGCTGGAAGAAACAACTTGTTGCCAAAGAAATGTCTGGCACTTAGTTCAGGAACAAGTTAACTCTGTCAACTTGTATCCAAGTTTCAAGCGAAACTGAGGTGGTTTGCTTTGCAGTCTCACTCCCCCACCATTGTTTTGTGGCTTCAATATGATTTTTTTTGCCATTAGTATGTGCTAAACACAGGTTTGTGCTGCTGCATGAGGGGGGAGTGGGGGTTGAAAATGAGCTGGAGGAGAAGTTGGAGCTGGGAAAAGCTTTCTTTGAAGAATGATCCTGTTTCACTTCTAGCAATGATTACTGCAACTTGTTATTGGGAAGAGATTAAAAACCATCAGATGTAAAGGTGACCTTTTGAGCAAAGTACTTCCTTTACTCATATTGCAAAGTAAAAACAATATCCCAGCTGGGGTGCCAATGAATCAGTCTGTGTTGACATCATTAAAAAGTGCTTAGTTAATCGGGAAAGAGCATGGAACACAATCAGCTCTTTTTAACCAAGTGATGTCAGTTTGCTGGGTGACTGCAGGCAGTGACATCCCACTGCCCGGCATGTCATGGTGCTGGCAGCGCCGTCACTCAGCGTAGTTGAGTGAGGAAAGAGTGCTGGCTCAGTGACCCTTTGGAGTGAGTAACTCCCTGCATGGCCCCTCGTTACCCTGGGTGGCACAAGCCCAGCGGCTTGCAGAGGCGGGAACCTTTGCACTGGGAGCCGGAGAAAATGGGGTAATACAGGGCTCGAGTGAGAGGCTGGTTTTGCCACCTCACAGCTCAGGCCTTTTGTTTAGCAGGCTTTGCTATGGGATAGGGCAAGGAAGCAAAGACAAACCCACAGGTGTCATTTTTTAAAAGATTTTATTAATTTGTAGAAAAAATAAAACATCAAGTTTCACCCACGGTAGAAACACTTGAAGATTTTTTGTTTTGTTCATGTCAATGACAAACAATACCTACATAAAGTGCCTATTATTATTTCTTTTTGTAAAACCCTTCCCTCTCCCCCCACCCTCCCCAAATCTTGCAAATCAAACAAGACAAATGTAAACAAGAGTCAGTTTTTTGGTCCATCGGGGCTGCAACTCTGCAATGTCTTTGCAACAGCTTAGGAGTGTCTTCTGCATGTGTTTTGCAGACACAGATGAACACACAACACAGAGCCAGAGTCCGTGCACAGCTTCTCAAGTTGGAAAAAAAAAAAACCAAGAACCAACCCCAAAGCCCCAGGCAGGTGCTGGCAGGCCCCTGCCCTCCCTCCTGAGGGCAGTGCCCGAGGCTGGGTGGTTTGGGAGGGAAAGAAACACCAAGGTCTGTGCCCTCCACACTCATCCTCCCACCTGGCTGCCCAGCAGCTCACCCTTTCCCTGTCTCTTTGCCCAGAGGAGGAGGCTGTTCCCAGTGACATCCCCTCCTGCCCTCCAAAGCCTCCCCCTTCGCACCCCTCGCTCCCAAAATGCACCCCCAGGGAGGGAGATGATGAAAGCGGGAGGAGGGAAGCTGGGGGAGAGGCGACACCATCTCTGCCCGGGTGGGCACCTGCCCAAAGTCAATTCGGAAACGAGCATCTTTCCCCCTCCTTTCCTTCTTTCTTTCCTTCCTTCCTTCCTTCCTTCCTTCCTTCCCGTGGCTGAGCGGGGGCTCCTAGCTGATCACGCAGCGATCCTTCTCCTTGCCGTGCCCGCCGCCGATGGCTTTCTCCCGGATGTACATGAGGTCGCTGTGCACGCTGGGCCGCCGGGCGAAGGGGGCCACGATGCCGTACGCCTCCTCCGTGCTGCCCCGGCCCCCCTCCTTCAGCAGCTTTTTGCCTTTCAGCGCTTTCTTGTGCAGGATGTCGCAGTACTGGACCGAGACCTTGCGGTGCAGGTCAGGGCTCATCTCGCTGGGCAGCTTGGCCATGGCGAAGAGTGCCTGGAACATCTGGTCCAGGCTGCTGTTTCTCTTGGCCGAGATCTCAAAGTAGGCACATTTTTTGGGGTCCCCTCCCACCAGCTGCTCGATCTCCCGGGGCTGCACTTCCCGGTAAAAGTCCCGGTCGCCCTTGTTGCCGCAGATGACCAGGGGCACCTCTATGTTCTCCTTGGTTTTATTCTTCAGGCACGACTTAGTCTCCAGGATTTGCTGCTTCAGGCGCTGCACCTCCTCAAAGGAGTCACGGTTGTCCAGGCTGAACACGAGGATGAACACATCTCCTGGGGACAAAGAGGGAACATGAGATCCTTCCAGGGATGGGGACACACAGAGACCCACTCCTAAGCCAAACAGACTTGGAGAAGGAAGGACCAGGCAGCACCCGGGTCCTGCATCCTCCAGTCCACCAAGAAGAGCTGCCCATCCACTTGAAAACACAAAATCCTATCTCCCTCCTCCCAGGACTGGAAAAACATCCCCAAACTGAACAGGAGTCTGGCAGAGGGACCCTCTGACAAGTACCTGTGAGGATGGAGAGGCGGCGCATGGCTGGGAAGGGGTGGTTGCCCGACGTGTCCAGGATGTCGAGCTGGTACACCTCACCGCGGATGCTGTAGAACTTGCGGTGGAAATCCTCGATGGTGGGCGTGTATTGCTCCTCGAAGCGGCCGGTGAGGAAGCGAGAGACGATGGCCGTCTTGCCCACCTTGGAGGACCCCAGGATGACCATGCGGTAGCAGTTCTTGGCGGGGATGCTCAGCTCGGCCTCGCTGGGACACATCTTCTTGATCATCGCTGCCAGTTTCATTGACGCCGGCAAAAGTGCAGCTTGCGCCGAGAAAGAGAGGAGAAGAAGGAGGAAGGCGCTGCCTGCCCGGCTGCTCAGCCCCTCTTCCCTCTCAGGAAGGGTCGGTGTGAGCTCTGCACGGCGGCCGCCGCGTTTTATGGAGCCGGCAGCGACCGCCCCTCGGCGCGTCACGGCCCGGGGCGGCGGCGGCTGAGTCAGCGCCCGGCTCCGCGCCCGGCTCGGCCCGCGCCCCCCGCCGGGCTCCGGGCTGCGCACTCCGCTCCCGTCCGCAGCCTCGTTCGCATTCCCGGGGCTCGGTTGCCTGGCCCCGTTCACAGCCCGGTTGGGACTCCGGGTGTTTGGCACCCCTGTCCCGTTCGCAGTCCCGTTCGCAGTCCGGCTGCTGCGCAGCCCGGTCCCGTTCCCATCCCAGTTCGCACTCCCGGTGCTGCGCAGCCCGGTCCCGTTCCCACCCCGGTTCTCACTCCCGGAGATGCACGGCCAGATCCCGTTGCCATCCCGGTTCGCGCTGCCGGAGTTGCACAGCCCGGTCCAGCTCGCAGCCCGGCTGGAACTGCCGGTGCTTCGAAGTCCCGCTCGCAGACCTGCTCACACTCCCGGTCCCTTTCACAGTCCCTTTTGCAAACAGATCTCTTTGCATCTCAGCACGGGGTCCCTGTGCTTTGTATCCGTCCCGTTCTCAGCCCGGTGCGGGCTCCCGGCGCCCCGCAGCCGGCTCGGGGCTCTCGGGGCTCGGGGAGTGGGGTCACCCCGAGATGCAGGAACCGGAGACGGGGGTGCAGAGGGTCCCAAGCCCCTCCCTGAGGTGTTTTTGCTCCGGTTTACACTTGCCAGGTGCAAATGCCCGAAACACAGGAGAAAAGACCCCGTTCGGTGCCAGCTCCGGTGCGCGGGGCCGGGAGCAGGGAGAAGTCTCGGTCCCACCGGGGGCTGCGGCGCGGGCTGGGGGCTTCCCCCTTGACGGAGGCTCTTAGGAGGGCGGCTTTCCCTTGACCCCGGCCTCGACCCTGATCCCGGTCCCTGATCCCGGTCCCGGTCCCTGTCCCGGTGCCGGGGCGCCGAGCGGTGCCGCTGCAGCGCCGGTTCTCCCCGCTAGGGGACAGGCGAGAGCCCGGCCGGCGGCAGCGCGCACAGGGCCGGGAAGGGGAACGGGAACGTGGACGGTGCCGTACTGGGAGAACTGGGAGAACTGGGAGAACTGGGAGAGCTGGGAATGGTTAGCCTGGGGAAGAGAAGGCTCCGGGAAGACCTTAGAGCCCCTTCCAGTGCCTAAAGGAGCTACAAGAGAGATGGAGAGGGACTTCGGGCAAGGGCTGGAGTGACAGGACAAGAGGGAATGACTTCACACTAACAAATGGCAGAACTAGATGGGAAAAAAATCTTCCCTCTGAGAGTGGTGAGGCACTGGAACAGTTTGCCCAGAGTGGCTGCACCCATCGCTGGAAGTGTCCAAGGCCAAGTTGGATGGGACGTGGAGCAACCTGGTCGAGTGGAAGGTGTCCTGCCCATGGCAGGGGGTGGAACAAGATGAGCTTTAAGGTCCTTCCAACCCAGACTGTTCTATGATAAAAATAAAATTTTTAAAAATAGATGTTAAAAAACCCCACCAACCAAAAAAAGACTTAGCAAAAGGCGATGCTTTAATAAGGTTCGGGGCAGCAGAAGCCTCCCTAAAACACAGAGAGGGACCTCAGGGACAGCCAGAACACACAGACTAGGGCAGAGTGGTGCCTTTCATCAGCACCACTTAGGAAATGGATGGTGCTGAGCTTCTCCTTTCCCCTGAGTGTGGTCTCATGCTTGGATATTAATTTAAACACTATTGGAAGGCTTACAGAGGAATTGTGGTTGTCTGTGGGGTGGAAGGGAGCAGCAACTTAAACAGCCCTGTACAGCCCCATCCCTGCCTGCAGGGAAACATCCTGCCCGGAGGCACAAGGACACTTGGAGGAGAGAAAGTGGGACAGTTTCCTGTGTTTATTCATCTGTGTGCAAGACAGCAAAGAAATTTAATAGCCGAACACAAAACCCAAATGTATCACCCCAAATAACAAAAAGATCATTTAATTGAAGCGGTTGATGGAAAACAACAGGGAGAATAGGAAATGGCAACCTCTGGAGGACAGACAAATCAAATACCTCAATCAGCATTTATTGTTGGCCATACAACTATTAATAGAGTCAGGAACAGGTAAAAATAGCCCACTCGAAACCTGCTCCTGGCTGACAGGAAAAAAAATCCATTTGCGCCTTCTAAACAGTTCTTTGGGCAGAGCATGCCAGGAGACAGATGTGCACTGGGATCCTGTGGGTTTGGTGGAGTGGGACCAGAGCCAGGGACCCCTGACAGCGAGGGCAGGACATCAGGGACCCAGGGTGGGTGGAGGAGAACCAGTGGTGGTTTTCTGGAGCTCCCAGAAAAGAGGATGTGGGCACTTTCTGTGCCATCCCAGAGCCCAGCTCCTCACGGAGTCACGCGGAGCCCAAGCAGGGAGCATTACACAGCATTAGCTGAGTCCTCCCAGGCTCATCTAGAAACTCATCTCCTGTAGGAGCAAAGCACATTTGCTGGGAGCCACTGCCAGTGATTGATGATAAAGGATCCACCTTGCTGCGAGGCAAAGCCTTCCCACGGTTATGACTCTTTTACAAATCACCACCTATTTCTGACCTGACTGCAAATAGCCCAAGGCTTAAGCAGAGGCAGGTAAAAGGGCATTTCCCCCATGGCTGCCAGAGTTCACCCCTGCTATTTGTGGGATGTTTGGCTCCTTGCCTGGTTTTGGAGGATAGAGGCTCTTTCATGCATCAGCTCAGCACAGCCAGAGCCGCAGGCAGGATGCTCTGCACAAACCCCAGTGACACCTTTAATGGAATCACCTTCAACACAGATCAATCCTTGTTTTCTTGCTATTTCCCTCCCTATTTTCACCCTCCTTGGTTTACCAGCCACCTGCCAACCAGCAAAACCTACCCTGTGTCTGTGAGCAAGTGGCTGAGGAAAGGAAATTCCACAAAAGTCACACAAACATCCCAGCGACAGAACATGTGGCTCCCAAGGGCCTGGCTTGGACGAACTGTGCAGCAGCAAAACAGAGCTCACAGCAGCAGGACCACGGCAAAAATGTAGGAAGCAAAATGTTCCAGGAAGCAGGAGCGGCAGCGGGGTGCCCAGCACAGGGACAGACGAACGGGGGATACTCGGAAAAGGACAATTATATCAGAACATGAGTTTGGTTTCTGAGTGTGCTGCAGAGCTGGGAAGGATCATCCCCCCGGGGCAGGGCTGGCCTCGGTTCACGGCCGGGTCCTGCGGGTCCAAGCAGTGAAACAGGACTGGAAGAGCCATTTGTGCCGTTCCCAGCTGGCACATGCAGACCCTGCAGCTCTCCCAGGCCATGGAGAGGAGCACATCCCGCATGAGCTCCTTGTCACTGCCGTTAAGATGCTTCACATCCTACCAAGGGCTCATCTCCTCTGCAGCAGCACACAGCATTCCCTGGCTCTGGAACAACCACACACGGAGCCAAGCCAGCTCTCCTGGCTCCCCAGTTCTTGCTTTTCTCACTCAGGACTGTCCTTTGGACAGGGCCCCTCTCCCGGGGGGGTGTACAGTTCCTTACCCTGCTCCCAAAGAACCAGCGTGGGCTGTGCATTTCCCAGCAGCTGCTGGTGAACAGCAGGGACTTGTGGGACCCCAAATCCTGCCCTGCTGCTCCTCTGGGGTGGGAGATGAAGTGAATGGCCAGAGGAAGAGGGGAGCAGCTGGGTAGGGAAGGGGAGGGAGGCTTTAGCCATAGTTCTTGCTTGTCCCCCTGAGGAAAAGCATCTGATTAAATCAAGATGCAGCATCCAGGGTTGCTATTCATTCCCTATATTATTAGCTTGTCTCATTTTATTAAATCTCTTTAAGGCTTTTCAGAAGAAGCACGTAATTCCCACCATATAATTTTTCCCAGATGAGATATGATGCAGAAGCTGCTCCTTCTCTGGGGACCGGGGGGTGGCTTTATTTGTTTCCTTCCCCCAACCCCTGCTTCTTTAGCAACACTTCTCATGTCTCTTGATTCCTTTTAACACTTGGGATTTGATTAACAGAGAATCTGAAAGCCTGAGACATGTTCCAAATCCCCAAATCCCCTGGAGTTATCCAGGCGAGGGGAGGCAAGAGGTCCCTTGGAGACAACATCCCTGTGCCCAGCGTGATGCAGCTCCGAGCCAGGAGCACCCTGGAAATCCCCAGCTCCCAGTTTCCATCTTCTTTCATCCCATCCTCTCACCCACAGTTCACTGAGATGCAGCAGCATTCTGCCAGCCTGAACAAAGGTGTCTCCATGTTTTGGATGTGTCCCCAAACTCCAGCACCTTCTGCTCCCTTCCAAAGAGCAGAGTTTCCTTCAGCTTCTCTGGGATTAGAGAGAAATGTCACCTGTAACTGGAGATAGGCAGCAACTGGGCTTGGAGTACAAGGCACAGGGGAGAGGGAGGCTTGGTGACCCCAGTGGATGCATTGCTGTGGGTTTCAGGCAGGGTCCCATGGAAATAGCGATGGGTGGCAGGGTGGGCAGGACAGAAATTAAAGCCCAGGAGGAGGCAGGGAGCCAGGTGGGCAGTGCCAGGCAGGAGCTGGCAGAGGGAAGGGTAGTGATGCTGAGGGCTCAGAGCCTGGAGATGCTTCCTGTCAGGTCCCACATCTGCTCCTGTGGGTCCAGAGGGGCTGAGGCCAGAGCAGGGGTGGAGAGGTTGGGATCTGGGGGAGTTGAGCTGGGCAAAGGCTGAGCCAGTGCCCAAATCCAGGACCCTTGAGGCTCCCATCCCAGCAGGCAGAGCCCAGCCCCGGCATCTTCCCAGGACTCTGGCGGCTCTGAGCCCTCCTGTGACCCAGGCTGGGAAAGGAGCCGCGCTCCGTAAACAGTTCCTCCACGAAGAAAAGGCAACATGGAAAAAGCAGCACATTCCTACCATTTTTTTCCTTTGAAATAGGAGCCAAGGAGGATGCGGCTCACCGGGCTGTCTCAGGGTGGCTTTTGAGCGTGAAAATTAAAGAAAACAGCCTCGTAACTTGTCCTCTGCCTCATGGCAGGAGCTCCGTGCGTAAGGACCCCCGAGTGAGGGTGGAAATGGGCTGGGTTGGGTTGGATGGAGTCTTCTTCACTCTGTCCTTGATGGGGGTGATGCCGTGGGCAGGGGGACAGTGGGCATGGGGTGCTGCTGCTGCTGCTCTTTGGGCACTGCAGGAAATTTCAAAGCTTTCCCTGGACACCCATGAGTTGGGAACTGCCTGTATCCCAGATCCCGAGCATGGGCCTGCCAGGAGTGCCCATGCAGCTCAGCCCCGGGATCCCCATCCTGCCCCAGGCATTTGTTTGGGCTCCAGCACTGGGAGTTTCCCACATGGGAATAGTTTCCCACCAGGGCGTTCTTCCCATTTCTTTGTGACCATTTTTTCCCTAGACAATAGCGATAGAACAGACTGGTTTATTCCCCTGTAAAGATAAATTCTGTCATGTCCCGTGTCCACCTTCTCTGGGTTAAGGGACCCCCAATAAAGCAGTGCCCAAACTTCCCCCAAAGCTCAAAGCTCATCTTGGCTTTTACATCAAATCCCAACCGCTGGCAAAAAAGCCAAGGTTCTGCCTCGGCGTTGGGATGGGTTTGGGAGCCCCCACCAGAGCCCAGAGCCCCCCATTTCCTGCTACCTTCCCAAACAGCCAAAGGGCAGACTCAGCAAGCAGGAGCCCGGCGGGAATGGCGAATTCCCAATGGCGCCAGTGCCACACGTGCTGCCCGGATTGTGCCACGTGTTTACTCTCTGTGTTTGTTTGCCACGTAAGGGCCAGTGGCCGTCCCTCCCCTGGGGCAAGGCAGCACAGCTTCCCTGGATGAAAGCAAACACGGGCACAGGGTTATGGGCAGTCACAACAGAGGGAAGGGCCTTTGGAATGTGTCCCTGCTTCTGCATGTCCCCCCCATCAGGGAAAGGACCACAGGATGCAGCCTCCATCTCCTGAAGTGCTCCTGGATGAAGCATCCTGTGAGTGTGGAGCTGGCACCACATCCCCTTTGCTGGGGCGTTTATTGCACAGATGATCCCCTCATCCCAAGGAATTACCATGTGCAGTTCCATGGAAGGGAGATGGGGAGGGGGGGGAGCCATGCAAGCAACCACGCAGAGAAACCCTCTGTGAGGGTGGGCACAGAGGTTGTGTGGTGGGATGGGGGACCTGAGGCAGCACAGAGCAATGGCCTCGGTGACCCAGCTGTCCCTGCCAGGTAGGAGTTGAGATTTAACTAGTTTCTCCTTTCCTGGTGTTTGCTCTGGAGAAATATCTCAAACTTCAAAGGAAGTGTTATCTTTGGTGTCAGCACACAGCATCATGTGAGACAATTCCCAAGGCTGCAAACAACCCCCCTGCCAAGCTCCAGTGGGCCCAGAAAGCCCCATGCTGGATTTTGAAGGCATGAAGTTACGAAAATGGCCCCATGACCCCATTTCCAGGGACCCCATTTGGTCCTTGATGTCTCTGTAAAGGCCAGAGGGATGCGCCTGCCTGTGGCAGCACGGAGCTGGGGCTGCAACTGGCTGGTCCTGGGGGTCCCACAGTGCAGGTCTTGCCTTTGGAAGCAGCAGGATCCACGTTCTGACCCAGGGGCCATGAGATCCATCCCTGCATTCATGCAGAATATGTCCCAGCTGCAGCCAGGAAGAGGGGAAACAGCTGCAACACCACCAGCACTTCATGCTCAGCCTGAAGGTTTCACCCTCTCCCTGTGTAATCTCAAATTCTTGGAAATATTAGGCAATTGGAAAGGAATCACATTTTTTTCCTTAGAACCAAGGAGAGTCCCCTAATCCCTTGTTGTCAAATACCGTAAAACAACACCAATAATGGTGTCTCTGTGTTTCCCTCCCTGCAGCCCCGGGGAATAGCACACCACCACCTGGGACTGGTCCTGGCCAGGGCCACCCCCTGCCCCAGGGAGAAACGTGGGCTCAGACCCCTTGAGATGGGCTGGAACATCACCTTCCAGCTCCTCACATTCCCTCCTCAGGGAGAGAGCAGATGCCTCTAAAATGTCAAACTCCAACTTTATGGCAGCCAGAACCAGTTCTGTGAAGGCAGAGACGTTTAATCCATGCTGGCTGCTGTGGGAAGAACTACTGAAACCAGGGATGTGTCTGGCATAACCCCAGAAAAAAAACCTTGTGCAATGCAATGCGAAACTGCCACAGAATGTCTGGGAAGTGGGAAGGGCTGGAAATGGCAGAACAAGGGCGAGGGAGTCCATGAAGCCAGTCCCAGCACAGCACAAATCCCTGTGCTCATGGGACGCTGTGGGCATGGGATGGGAAACAGCTCCACCACTGGGGTTTACAGTGACAGACACACATTTTAGGAGGCTGATATTGGCTGGGGAGGGGAATGGTACAACTGGGGTCCCCTCTGGCCTTGCAGAAGGGACTGGGAACAGCACACATGGTCCCCAGACCGGGAATGAGACAGCACAAATACAGCCCTTGCTGTGTTCTCGTTAGGAGTAATTCTTCCCGTATGAGCACGTGCTTCTTCAGCAAATACTGATTTCACTTATCAACAAATCCAAGTTTATTGACATCAGAGACTTTGAGCCAGGACTGGCAACTCTGACATAAATTGTCTGAATAATGCAATGTATCCTCTCCTCGATGGTTGCTATGGGTACTGGGCCAGTTTAGCCTCCGTCTATAAACATTAACTGTGAAGGGGATGTGGAAACTTATCTAAAAATAAAATACTATGCCCAAATCTTTGAGAGGAAGGTTGTGGGGACGGCAATAAAAAAAGAAATCTATGTGTAATGGTTCTGAAGTGATGAAACACAAACACAGCATTTGTGAGCCCTTCCGGAGGAAATGGAGGCTGGACTGAAAAGAGACCAACACTTTTAATTCTGCTGAGCAATGCCCAGAGGGTGAATTAATTACAATGTGCAAAGCAAAAGGAAATGGAACCGTTTCATGGAGGTGACACGGAGAAGAGGGAGGACCCTCTGTGGAGGGGACGATGTGATGCTGAGATGTGGCCCCGTGCTCCAGTGCCCGTGTGGGAGCTGGCAGCAGCACAGCTCCCTTCTCCAGCACCTGCTCACTTGGTCATTTACAGTTTATTTCTCAAACTGTTCTGGGAATCTGTAAAAACAGAGCCTGAGCCCACAGCATCACCTCTGGAGTCTTTCCGTTCAAGGCAGGATCCAGTGTGGGGAAATTCTGGGACGTGCCGAGGCTGGTAGCAGGGGCAGAGGGGCACATCTGTACCCGGCTGCTGCACAGTGTGGAAGGCAGAAACAAACCTTTCCCTTCCTCCCTCCCTCCCACCCACTGCCCCTGCAAGGCAGTGAAAAACAGCTGGAAGGCACTGGGTGGTGGGAAAGGCAGCAGGACCCTCATGTGGACCCAGGGAAAAGGAGGGGCTGGGGCATCAACATGGCCAGGGGTGGGATATCTGTGAGGTGCAGATATGGATTGACTCTTCCCCTGGGTCTTCTCCATGCTGGGATTTCCCCACGGGACAGCTGCCATCCCTCCATCACCCTGGGCTGTGGTTTAGGTCATACATTCACATCCCTGTGCTTTTCAATCACTTTTCTCGGAACCTTTGCAATAGTGCAGAGACGCTGCAGGGCTCTGCACAGGTGGGAAACTGCAGATCTGGACGGGGAGGTTCCTTTCCCAAAAAAGAGGGGCTTGGTTGTTGGGTTTGCAGCAGGTTTTGCTGTTGTTGAGCTCACCCCAGATTCCTCTGTTCCCTCCCCAGCTGCGTTTGAATCCTCAGGGGCTCCCGAGCCCTCTCCATTGCTGCACCCGAGCTTTGTCTGCTTCTCATAGCTCTCAGGCAGCACCTTCAGATGATCTTCAGGATCAGCTGGAGCTGGTGCTTCCATATGCTCAGAGCTCACTTATGAAAGGCCCCCAGTGTCTCCATCATTACTCTGCTTTCCCTCCAGTCCAAAGGAAATTCCTTTTTCTCTGCAGATCTCCAATGATTGGTGTGGGAGAAGAGGTGGGGAGGTCTTGCACTGTGTCACTCCCAGGAGAGCATCAGGAGCTTCAGTGACCTGGACAGAGACCTGGGGAGAGGGACCTCCATCTCCCATGGGCTGTGGCAAGGAGCTGCCACCACACTCAGGCTGTTCCTCTGGTCACTTCCAGCGCTGCAGGGAGCTCAGTCAGCTCATTAAGGGTTGCTGGGCTAATTACTAGGATACATCTCAGTAGGAAAATGGGCAAATCAGACAGTGTGGGGACCGGAGAGGCACGAGGTACCTGAGAGAGTGCTCTGCAAAAGGCAAAGGGACAAGAGTCCATTGGGGACCTCACTGGTGCCACAGCAGCTCTGTCAGCAGCAGTTACGGTGCTGCCAAAACCTCAGCAGTGCTGTGGGATCATCCCAACTCTCCAACAACCAGCAGGCAAATGCACTGGGAGTTCCAGGATGGCAATGAACCCCGAGGAAAGGAGCCTGGCCAGGAGCTTGTGCTTTTGCAGAAGCCTTTGATCCCCCAGACAAGCCTGGGCTGAGGTTTTAGGGTGAGCCCACCGGCAGAAATGTTCCTGGCTCAGGCAAGGAGCAGCTGGATCAGAGATGCCTGATTTCCCTGAGGGATGAGGAGGCACACATGCCCTCTCACACCATCCTTGCCACTCTCTGGAGCACCTGCCACGGCCAATAGCTGTTTTTTTCTGCCTGATTCAGATTAAGCCTGGAGCCTTGAAGCTTCCCAGCAATTTTCCCTCACACTGATTCTCAAGTGTATAATCAAAACAATTTGGGGGCTGCTGGTCGGGTGCCAAGAGGCGGACACAACTGCTGCTGTGAAAAGCTTCTCTGCCTGGGATTTTGCAGAAGCTTGAAGCTCAAATGTTTTGAGAAGTGTGGAAAGGACTCTGGAGGAGCTGGGGAAGGCAGGACTGGGCAGGGGTGCTCGTTGGTGGGGGAGCCCAGCAAAGCAGCCCCTGAAATGCCCATCAGCAAACGTACCTGGGGCTACTTGCTCTTCACTCCCTTCTGCTTCTGCCGATAGATTTCCTCTGTGAAAGGCCTGCAGTTGGGAGGATGGGAATTTGCAGAGAGAGGGGGCAGAGACAAAAGACAGGGGCAAAAGAAGGGAGGAAGAATTAAAATCAAGACTGTGCTCTCCTTTGGGCCTACAAAATCTGTCCTTCACAGGTTGGCACAGCCTGACTATTCCTGTGCCGTGGCAATCCTGGTCTCAGCCTCTCTGGGCTGTGGAGCAGCTACAGGACCATCCCCGTGCGGAGCAGGACAAGGCTCAGCACACACCCAGACTCCCCCTCATGCAGACCATGGCTCTCTGCATCTCCTCCTCCCTTGCAAATACAAAAGACCTTTCACCAGTACAACTGCTACTTCTGGGAGTTACTCTGTGCTGCTCCATCCTGTGCTGCTGGCTGGGCTATTGTGGTGCAAAACAGCAGAGAAGCCCATCCAAGGAACTACAAAATGCAAGTGCTTCTTGTAGGGGCTCTTCTGAAGACACAATGAGTCCTCTCACTGCCTTCCTTATTGTTCTGCTATAAACAGAATCTGGCACCCAAAAGGAAAAAAAGGTCCCATTTTGCTAAAAATAAAATATGCACAAACGTTCATAGAACTCAGCAAATAGTTTCAGAGTGGAATCTGCCCATTATCAAAACAATTGAAAAATAATCCTCTGTTTTCCTTCTTCCCTGCTGAATTAATTGGAAAAAAACATCTCTACTTGTGCAGTTCTCTGAAACCTCGGGAGTTAAAGCTGGTAGAAATAATTAGAAGCTCTCCAGTTCTGCACAGCTACTCACCCCTCATACAGCACAGCGATTGTGTAGGAAATTGCCACTACAGCTGTCAGCAAAAGGCCAGCTGGGCTGGCATGCCTGTTTTGAAAGAGAAGGGAAGGATCAGGTAAGTACATGGGCTTATGCAAGACCTGGTTGAGAAAGTGAAATGAGGCACTGGGCTGCACAGAGCTCTCGCTCGCTCATTAAACAGAAGCGAACAAAAGGGTTGGGGTTTTTTCTGTGCTTAATGTTAACTGTCTTAGACAGATGTTCCTTGGCAAAGACTCTTCCCCAGCCTACTTCAGTGACTTCTTTTAAGTCTGATCCCTGCTATGAGAGCTCCTGCTTTGATGCTAAATCCTGAGATTATAGGGATGTTTAAGGGCTGAGCAGCTGCTGACATACAGCTGCAGCTCCCAGCCCATGCTCTGAGGGAAATGCCTGATGTCCCAAAAAGATGGGCCACCCAGGGCACAGGGGACACCAGGCAGACAGAGCAGTGTATGGCACCACACACATCCAAGTGGTGGCTCAGCCAGTGCAGGGATGGGGATGGAAAGTGATGGGAAGGTCCATTCCTGCCCTGGGAAGGGTGCTGGGCTGGGTGCTGCATCGGGGCTGGGTGCTGCTGGGGTCTGGTTCACTTTTAAACCCATTTCAAGGTGTTTCAGGAATGTGTCCTCCAGCGAGATGTCACCAGGCACAGCATGGGGGACCAATGCCACCCACCGCTCCTCACTGTCTGGTTATGGGGAGAGATGATCAAGAACTGTGGATACAATGGAGATGGCTGTTCCTTTTAGCAGAGGCCAAAGCTTTGGGACCAAAAATCCTCATCACCTCCTGCTCTAAAGAGGGATGTCGTAGAATCATAGAATCACGGAATGGTTTTGATTGGAAAGGATCTCAAAGCTCATCTCAACCCGCCCCCTGCCATGGGCAGGGACACACCTTCCATGATCCCAGCCTACTCCAAACCCTGTCCAGCCTGGCCTTGCACATTTCCTCACCAAGGGCCAGGTAAATACTTTATTTGCTGACAGCGTCCCCCTCAGAGCTGAGCTGCCACCAGCACTTAAAGGCAATCACCAGAGTCCTAATTAAGGGGGACAATTAAGATAAGCTTTAAAGTTTCTTCCAACCCAAACCATTCTGTGATTTTATGAGGACAAACATCCCACAAGCCTGGTGCAAGGTGACTTGTGCTGCTGGGAAAACACACCTGCAGAAAGAGACTGAACTACCTAAACCTTGTACTGGAGCCACTTTCAGGTACCACCCAGCCTCCTCAGTTCCTAAAGAGGCACCCACAAATCTCCACCTTTTCACTGTTTTCATTCTATAATAACTTTTTCCCTCATTAGGAAGCTTCGGGCAACTTCTTTCTCTCCCAACCCCCTGCTATTACATGCTTAGTCATGTCTCCTTCTTGATTCCTATCAGAGAGAACAAATTTACATGATTGTTTGTTGACAGCAAGACCTCTAATTGCATCATTTGGCTGCAGCTCCAGCTCTGATTTACACAGTCTGCTGCTGTGGGTTAGAACACTTCCCTAGCAGAGGCACACAAAACTGTCCCCACACAGTGAATGCTCCATTTGTCTCGCAGGAGAAACGAGGCTGCTCGACACAGGTGATGACCGGAATTTGGGTGAACTGTTCCTGTCCTCTTATGAGTTTGACCTACATATTGGGCCACATCTGATTGTAGCAGTGATGATGAATCAGTCAGGAAGGTTTTGCTGTCCTAGCAGGACTTTTTCTTTGGGTAGGAAGTCTGTCTGTCCCCAGCCTTGCTGCAGCTCCCCATGGCTGTGGGTTGTCACCCCACTTGATGCTTTTAAGGCTGGACTGGAGTCAGAGGACAGGATGATTTATGTGATGTGTTTTCACCCCTTATGGATGAAAATGGATCAATCCTTTGGGTTCTGATGCCAGGATAAGGAGTCATGCATCACCAAGGGAGGACAAATGTGCTTTGTGTTCCAAGTCTGGCCCGAACCAGACAGCAAACACATTTCTCCAGCATCCTTCCCGCTGCCACAGAGATGGGACATCAGCTCTGGCCTCTGAGGGCAGACACCTGACATCTTCTGAAAGCCTTGGGACCTCAGGAGACAGCGTGGACCCCCACAAAAATTCAGCCAATGGAGGGTGTCCAGAGAAGGGAATGGAGCTGGGGATGGGTCTGGAGCATCAGGAGCAGCTGAGGAGGCTGGGGGGGCTCAACCTGGAGAAAAGGAGGCTCAGGGGGAACTTTCTCACTCTCTCCAACTCCCAGACAGAAAGGTGGAGCCAGGGATACAAGCGACAGGAAAAGAGGAAATGACCTCAAGTTGCCCCACAGGAGGTTTAGGTTGGATATTGGGAAAATTTCTTCCCCAGAAGGGCTGTCAAGCCCTGGCACAGGCTGCCCAGGGCAGTGGTGGAGTCACCATCCCTGGAGGGATTTAAAGCCAGGTAAATGTGGCATTTGGAGACATGTTTTAGTGGTGATCATGGCAGTGCTGGGTTAATTCTTGGACTCGATGACTTTAGAATCCTTTTCCAACCTAAATGACTGTGTGATTATATGAACCGAGATCCCAGGGAAGACAAACAGCCAAAACCACCGAGAGAAGGGTTGTGCTGAGCTCCCCCCAGGCAGGTGGGCGGTGTCTTGGTGCCACTTTGCACAGCTCCAGCCATTTGTTCACAGCAATTATTTGTCACGCCTCGCTGGCCTTAATGGTGGCAGCCTTTTAAGGAGAAAAAGCAGGCAATCACTGCTATCCTGAGCTGCTTCGAGCTGCTCTTGCTCAGAATTGTGGTGGAAGACCACAATGAGAGGGGTGATGAAGGGATTCTGTGACAGAAACAGCTCAGGAGAGTTCAGTGGATTCTGCAAAGGTTTTAGGAAGTAGTTTGATGCTAATTTTAAAACAAATAAAGATCTCCTTATAATTCCTCCTGGTCAAATTCCTCCTTCTGTGCTGCTGTGGGGGTCGTGGTGTGGTGTGGGGGGACTCATCCTGCCCCAGCTCCGCCCCACTTCCCACAGCAATATCCATGTTTCCATGGTGCTGCTGCAGACCCTGTGGCCAACTCTCGTGTCCAGCATTGCCTCCCTCTGGCTCTCCTGCGCCATTTCCCAGGATTTAAACCCCATCCAGTGCCGTGGCTGTGCCAGGAAGGGAAACAGCCTCACGCAGCCAACCCTGACAGCACCGGGGGGGATTTCAAGCACAGAACTAACAGCAACAAGGCTCAGTGGAGACAGGAGAGAAACCATCAGCTTTACTTATTACCAGGGGCTGCACACATGGCTGAAAAAATGACCAGAAAGTGGCAAAGCACTTCATTTTTCCACCCAAGCAGAGGAGAAGTGGTCACAGTCAGGAGCACCAGTGCAAAATACCCAGTGGTAATGGCCTGCAACACTCCACGGGTTCCTGAAGTAACACAGCCAGGGTTTTTTTTTTTTCTCCTGGGCAAATAAATAAAATGTGATATTAAATGAAAACCACATCAAACTTGTTACACTGAATAGAGTATATTGCTCATTTGCTGCTAAATTACAGCCTATTCATTTCCTCCTAGGCAGGCTATTAAGCTGTGTTGTATCACACAAGGAGCGTTTCGGAAGTGTTATCACTGTGGGCTGGGGGAAAGGGTGGCTTGGCTTGTTTTGCTTTTTTCAGAGTAATTGCAGGGTCACACTGCTCCCCAGTCCCAGTGCCCTGCCCCTACCGAGTGACACCCTGCATGAATTTGGCCCTGACTGTTGATTTTTCCACGTGCAGAGCCTGCCAAGGACCTCATTCAGCTGCAGAGCATTTGCTGATGCCTCCTCTCCCCCAGCACTTGGCTGCTATTTATTTTTCTACAACAAATGCTGCGAGTGTTTTGAGACAGCACAAGATTTTCCACGCACAAAAATAGCCAGGGAGCCAGAAGTCAGGGGATGATGCACTTTCTCTGCCATCACAGCATGTTTTTTTGGGCCCCAATGCAGCCTGGCACCTCATGCCCTGCCAAGAAACCCCACACTCGACCCACAACCAGAGGTGTTTGTAGGGGCACGTACTCACATGAGGGACCAGCCCAGGTAGATGGCTGTGCTGCCCCAGTACATGGGATTATCCAGGACGCTGAAGGGAAAGCTGGTCACTTTTTCCTCCATCAGGATGCCAAAGTAATCACCTAAGAGCAAGAAGAGAGCTTCTGGTTAGGCTCCATGTAACTGGGAGTCATGGGGGGCTTTGGCACACTGATACCCTCCCTGTGCCACAGGGCATCCCTGCCAGGGATACACAGCAAAGGATTTTAGCACTGACTTCCAGGCTGAGAAAACAGCAACAAATAAGTTGTTTGTTTACTCTGTGTCTATCAGCTTTTCCAGGAATGGCTCTTTGCCCACGAGGAAGATTCCTGCATTGCAATGAGGTTATGGCAGCCACGTCCCTCATCAGGACGCAGCTCTCGAGGCCCCAACTGGTTAATTCTGGTTTTCTCACTTGTAAAATTGCCTGTCAGATGCCACTCCACAAGGAAGCAAGTGCACAGGAGCAAATCCATTTAATGTGAAAATAAGCCCAGTGCCGTGTAATGGCGTTTGGAGCTGTTATAATCATGACCACCACGACCAAATGCCCTCATCCATAATGTCACCCTTATCTCATAGTTCAGAGAATTTCTCAGAATTTCAGAAAATAGCACCTCTGCCTACAAAACACGCAGTTATTGGCACAATGATGATGATGATAATGGGTGATTGTCATCTGTAATGAGGAAAGCTTTCAGAACTGTCAGTATCCAACCAGCTTCCCATCTACTTCGGAGTAATCCTTCCACCCTCCTGAAAGGAGCTTGGAAAAGAAATGACAAGGAGGTGTGCAGCTCGTGAGAACATTTCGGGGGGCGTAAAGGGCCAGGATGCAGATCTCTGGTTCTGCTGGTCTTACAAGTGAGACCAAAAAGGGCCACATCTACACAGCTTTTAAATCCCTCCTGGGATGGTAACTCCACTGCCCTGGGCAGCCTATGCCAGGGCTTGACAACTCTTCCGGGGAAGAAATTCTCCCAATATCCAAACTAAACCTCCCCTGGTGCAACTTGAGGTCATTTCCTCTTGTCTTGCCCCTTGTTCCCTGGGAGCAGAGCCCGACATCCCCCTGGCTGCACCCTCCTGTCAGGGAGTTGTGGAGACCCAAAAGGTTCCCCCTGAGCCTCCTTTGCTCCAGGCTGAGGCCCCAACAGCTCCTTCAGCTTCTCCAGCTGCTCCAGACCCTTCCCTAGCTCTGTTCCCTTCTGCCCACTGTACCATCCACGCTCCATGTCCACTGCACAAGACAAGCATTGATCTGTGAGGAGCAGCCGGTCCCTCAGCCCAGGGCACTGCCACCACCTCAGGTTGTGTCCCCAGCTTTGCTGCCAGCCCCTTCCCTGACCTTGGGCAAGTCTCCTCTGTCCCTCCCGGTGCTATTGTGCACCGATCATAACATCAGTCTTTCTTAGAGCACAGCGGGTGGTGAGGATTAATGTATGGTGAGAAAGTGCTCACAAATCCAGATGAAAGGCATTACAGGAGTGCAAACTATTCAAGGTTATTATTATTACCTGGATCGTAGTGTAATTTCTTTGACCTCACATGGTGCTAAAACATTTATTTCTAAGGATAAACAGCCCCTGCCCAATTACACAATGCTTTTGGGCTTTAACTACAGGCCACTAAGTGAGATAATTGCCTCGTATTCATACTATATGTTCTCACAGTTACTTGGCAATACATCTCTGAGATTGTTCTGGTAGAAAGAACACATCACCCCCTGCCACAGCCCGTTTCTGTGCTTTCTTATGTGTCAAAATGCTTCATTATCCCCTGCCCGCCCTCGCCTTTGAGCTGAACGCCTCACTCCCCAAATGGCACTGGCGCTGAGGAGGTTGACACAAAGCCCTGGGTTTGTGGGGCTGGCAGGGGCTTATCTGTACCCAGCACTGGTGGGGCTGTGGAACCCTCCAGGCAGGCTCCCCACGAGCAGGAGCACACAGGCAGCTCCCCAGGAGCTTTTCCAACGTAATCTCTGCCTCTAAACCTGCACAGGTCAATGAACATGAGCACCAGAGAGGTGGTTTATATGTGTTTATGTTCAGAGAGGTGCTTAGGGAAAGGACTGTGTGTTATGTTGCACAGCATCACCCTGGGCATCTTCTGTGCCTTCGCTGAGCCCTCAAATCAGGAATCAGCTCCTTGCCAAGCTGAGGGGCTTTGGCATCTAATTTGAGCTATCTTTTGCTGGAGGTCTGTGCAGCCATCTCACTGCACAGGGTGGGATCACGGCACCAAAAAGCCGTTCAGTGCACTCTGCAAGGCTCCCCAGAATCCCTGGAGCCTGACCTGGGCTGAAGCACCACCTCTGCTTCACCCTGGAGAGTTGCTGCCTTCTCCAGGCCCAGCAACAGACTTTGGTCAAGTCAGATTGACTTGAAATCTTGGTCAATGCTGGAAGAAATGTCACTGGGGCATGAGGCAGATGGGCTCAGACAGGCAAAGCAGCCTCTCCATGTCCTCAGCCTTGGGAAGCCAAGCCCTCATCACCGTGTTTTTTGGGAAACAGGGGAAACAGTGAGGGTGCTGAAGTGATGCTGAAGTGATGCCTGAATCCCAGTGAGGGCACAGCATGGAGACAGGGCACCAGGGATGGCTCTGCCAGGGAGAGGGGCCACATCCAGCTGCAGCAAACAGCATCTGGAGTTGGTGCTGCCGTGCTGGAGATGGGGTGGCACAGCCAGGCTTGCTGGAGAAGGGTGACTCACACGGCTCCCACTGCACTGTTTAGCCCACACTAGAGACACAAAGTGTTCTGCAGCTGCTCCAGAGCCTAAATGCGCTGTAAGGAAGGAATTCAACAGGCAGCCCTGTGCCCTGCCGAGTTCAGCCCTCACTGCTGTAGGAAAACCCACAAAGGAAGGGTCAAATCCAGCCCCAGTAACTTTTGAAGTGCCTGTGTGTCAGAGGCTCTCTCAAAACTTCTCTTGAGCTCAGATGCCGACAGTGAGAAGAAGCTGGATGCCCAAGCAGTGCAGCCCTGTGCTACCTGAAGTCCTTGCTCCTCCAGCAGTGCCAGTGCAGCACGAAAATGCTGCACGGATGTTGGAAGTACCCATCCTGAGAGAGTCCTGAGCAAGAGAATAGCCTACATGAGATCCTCAGAGACCTGCAGACTCAGCGTCTTTCCCATGGCTGGGTAACAAACCACACTGAGGGGCATTCTCCATTAAGAGTTTGCTGACTTGAACTCATGGGGCTTGCGTGAAGCGGAGAAGCTCTTACCAGTCCAAGGATGGATCCTCCGTGGGGCTCCAGCTGGGCCATGCCTCAGTGCTGCAGAGGTCCTGAGCCAGCCTGGCTGCATTAGCACGTGCTCCTGGCATGTCCCCGGCCTGACTCAGCTCCGCCCTGGTGCCCGTCATGCCCCGCTAGCAGAGAGAGCTGGTCCTGCTGTGTCAGTCCAGGGCAGTGGTGGCAGGGAGAGCCTCCCCGGCAGAGAGGATGGCGCAGAAATGCCTTATATGGACCACTGACACCCACCTCTTCCCTGCCTCGGGGGATACAGATCCGAGGGACAGGGCCCCCTCACCTCTTATGCTGAGCCTGACTCACTTGTTTGCTTTTTCCCAGCAGTTCAAGTCCAGTGGATCCTCCTGGTTGGATGAATCAGGCTTTACGTAAACAACTCCAGATCTGGCTGAACTTCAGGAGCGTTCAAGCAGCTCTTGCTGACGGGTACTCCTGTGCCTGGCCTTTCTGGACATGTTTCCACAGGCACAGCATCACTCCAGGGGGCTACTGGTGATTTTGGAGGATGCTGGTGCCCGGTAGCTGAGGAACAGGGGTGTGACAGGGGGCCAAGAGTGAGGCTGCACATGGAGGGTGAGGGCACATGTTCAGGAGTGCTGAGCTCTATTTCTGGCAGCAGGATTTTGGCCAACTCAACACATTTCTTTGCAACTCCACTTGAAACCAGGAAGGCTTATTACGTCCCTCTCTTCTTCCTAGCGACGCCACAGGAGCTAATTGAATTTGGTTTGTAAAGCACTTGCAAAAGCACAGCCTAAATGAGGTGTCAAAGCTGGGGCTGTGATTATTTCAGCCAGCAGGAGCTGCCCCTTTCCTTGGATATTTATTGTTCTTGTCTCTACTTTATTTTTATGAATTCCACACATACTGGCATGTTTTTAAAGTCAACAATGCCAACAGAATTACGCTCTAAATGTTAAAGCAGGCGCAGTGGAAAATGCCTTCTGCCATAAAGCGGCAGATAAAAGGATCTGTCAACGAACATCAGGTTTATTGCAGAAGGGAGAGCAAACAACATCCTGCCTCAGCACGTGTGACGAGCAGGTGGGTGCTCGGAGCAGGGCTGCTGGACAGCTCACACCCGCTGCGCTGGTGCCACTTGTGGGGTCTTGAACTGGGAGTCCCTTTTCTGGAGGGTGTTTGGGCTGGCAGATGAGCAGCTGTGCTCCAAACCTCCAGGCTTGATGCTGGAGGTGATGGGATTTGCTGTATAAAACCACTGTGCTGTCCTCTCAGTGCAAGGTAACTGAGGTAACAGCAGGGTTGGATCATGCTTTGGTATCATAATGACAAAGCTAACAGCCCTGAAGGCAAGGACGAGGAAATTCCTACAGGACTCTGCCCTAGCAAGAGATCCCTGCAAGGATTAAATGCACTTTCTGGTAAAGCTGTTGGATTTTCAGTGCTTACCTAGGAACGTCCCAGTGAAACCCAGTGCTAGGAAGCTGGAGATGACAAACAAGGTCCCTACAGCCGAGATGGCCAAGCCTGAGTAGTAGGTCCAGTGTAAGTCCCAGCCCTCCAGCTTCGGCTGGCTCTTCATGGCTTCTGTGAAGCTGTCAAGGAGACAACAAGGGCTGTTAAAAGCAGCAACTCATTATTAACATCACCCACGTCTGCCTGGGAGATGTGGAGCTTTCGGAGTGGAAGCTGCTGAGGAAGTCCCTTCTCCAGATCCCTTTTCCACCCAGGCCTACTCAACCACCCAATGGAAAAAGCAATCAGCTGAAGGCTGTGAGCAGCCAGGGCTTGACTGGGGGCTGGTATTTCTACCCACAACCCTTGCTAGCTCCTGGAAAGACCAGCCCCACTGACTTGTGATATCAAAAGCTTTGCCTTATTGACCAAATCCCAGTTTTCACCATGACTGAGAGCTCTGGGACACACACCCTTGCAAACGCTGGAGGCTGCGATGCCTCGGCACAGGACTCGAAGAGTTGGGAACAACTGGGCTGGATTATCTCGTGCTCCCACCCCCGTTTCCCTCCATCAAAATATTTTGCAGCATTCATGCGTTAGCCACGTGCCCAGGAGTGATTCACGGCTGGAGCCTGACAGTCAGGGGGAGGATTGGAACGGCAGAAGGAAAATACGAGAGAAGAGGTGTTTTCGAGAGCGAACACAGCTCCTCCATTCCAGGCTGGGTCAGGCATTTCGGGTCTGACCTTCCAAATATTCGTCTGTGATCGGAATGATGCTGACCACTCCCTTCAGCCCCCTGAACTCTGCCCAGAGCCAGGGCTTGGCAGGCTCAGCATCGCACATGGCTCCGACACAAACGGAGGGTGACAAAAGAGACAACGCTGTGATTAAAAAAACGCCATTAATAACACAAGAGGAGATAACAGACCCGCAGAGCTCTACACAGTGTTTCTCCACATGTTGTTGACACATGAGGTAGGAAACTTTGAGCCTTTTTTTAATGAGCACCCTGGAGGCTAAAATTCAAGTGGAATAACAGCTCTCCTGCACCTCCGGCCACCACTGTCTGTCAGGGCCAGGAGAGTTATTCCTGCCCACAGTCCTGGGCTCCTCAGCTGGAAAGTCCTTCCTTAGTGCTACCTGCAGGGCTTGGGATAGTTTTTTCCCCTGGTGTCCATCTTCCCTAAGCCCTGCAAACCCCTGGATTTTCTCTGTTGCCCAAATAAAGGCTGAGAGAGAAAGTCCTGCCTGCATGGCTGAAGGCCAGGAAGCTGAAAACACACCTTTCAAAGGCTTGATGGGAAGTTCATGCATCAAGCAAGTCTAGGATAATACTTAAACTCCATGGTTTAGGAACCTGGATGGTATCTTTTGTTCACTTTGGAGCTTGCTCCAGTAGGTTTTCTATTGTTGAGGAGTTTTTAGGACCTCAGAGCAAGACATTTAACCATTAGTTTGGACTGGAGCAAGGAAATAAAACACAGAATAAATGTAACATGCTCAGAAGTGAGCAGGAACACAGTATCTGGGTGATTTACACTCTGGAAATTACAGGGAAATTCCTTTTCCTGGGAGCCAAGCACAGACAGAGGAACAATGGCGTGGCCCCAGGCGAGGTAGGCACAGTCCCCAGGGCTGGTCCTCCTCCAGTGCCCAGCACAGCTCCCTGTGCTCACCAAGCACACACTGGCTTAGCTTAAAGTCATTTCCGATGGGAAAACGCATCTGGCTGCACTGTGAAGCAGCAGCAGCTGCACAACCCTTTGCATCATCTCCGTGGTGTTTATTTTTAAATGACACAAGTCTCCTCTATGAGGAAGCCAAAAAATCCATGTCCCTGCTACCAGCACTACCTGGTTTTGGGAGGAAAGCAATCTCCCTGCAGGGATGTGCCTTTCTGCCTTAGGAATTCTGGCCTGGCTGTGCACTCAGAACACACCCTGACATCCCTGGGGATGCTCTGGAGCTCTTTACTCACACAGAGCAGGATGTGCCTTTCACAGCACTAAGGTTTGGCTCTCACATCTGGCCAGGATCCATCCAGAGGGCACCAGGAAGGATTTTACAGGAATTTGCTGATCCCTAGGGAAGCAAATCTGGGACAGCAGCACTGAGCTGGAACCCACCTGGATCTCAGGCCTTGGCAAAGAGATGCCAAAGCAGAAAGAGGCACAGCAAGAGCAAAGCCCTCAGAGCCTGCTTCTTGCTCTGGATGAGCTGGATTCACACTCTCCCACATCCTTGGGGCTCCTCTATCCGATGCTGGGGATCCAACCCAGTCTTGGAACATGGAACAAAGGTGCATGAACCAGCTGGCTGGGAATCAGCACTGCAAGTTTTGCTACCAGCACATGGTATGGTTTGTTTTGGCAAAGCTGTCTGTCCTGCTCCAGATGATCCCATCCTTCCTTTCCATGGTCGGATAGGCCTGCATTAGTTATTCTCATCAGCATGTCTTGCTCAGTTCCCTGCTGTTTGGCTTACAGCTAGAGAGGGAGGTGTTTGCACAGAGATAATGGACTGCCTTTCCCTCTAGGAATGGTTTATATCTTCCTAAACACACTCTCTATTTGCATTAAACATGATGCGCTCAGGAGTTTTCAGAATTGGTAAATAAACCTTTTAAGCATTTATTACCCTGGGCCATGACAAGCAGCATGGAGCCATCAATTATTTCAGCATCCACGATGGTGAGGGAGCCTCCCTGGCCATGTTTTGCCCTCCCTGGCAGGGAAGGACAAGGTTTTGGGCATTTCCCTTGCTAGTGAGCCAGTCTCCCGAAATACAACATATTTCAGTCTGTCATGAAACCAGTCCCTTCCTTCATGCGCCTCTGAGTCACGTTGGTGACAGCGTTTATTTCAGGCTCATGACAAGGCAGTGGCGCAGCTCAGCACCCAAGAGGACATCAATTAGAGCCAGGCTTTGTCCCAGTACCTGGAACTGCCTTCTGTGCCGAGCGGAGCGATTGCCATGGTGAGCAGCATCCATCCCTTTTCCAGCACAGGGGAGGGTGGGGAGGCTGCGACCTACTTTGATCACATCCCTGGCTGCTGTCATGAGGATGGCTGTCCCCATAGTGGGGCTTGGAAGGTGCTCCCAGCTTTGGCAAAGGGAAAATGGGGAAATGGGGCTTCCCCTGACATCTCCCCATGCTTGCCAGTTTGGAACATGACGCCAGAGGTACACATTCTCCATCAGCTGGGAAAAGCCCAAATCCTTCAACTCTGCTCTGGCCAAACTGGCAGATTTGGCTAATTCCTGTCAGGACGGAGCAGCCAAGGCAGCAGGCACTGTTCTGCCCACCCTTCCCAAAAACAGAGAGGCACTCGCTCAGACATTCAGAAGTCTTATCAGTGCTCCATGGGAATCCCAGAATGGTTTGGGTTGGAAGGGACCTTAAAGCTCATCTAGTTCCAGCCCCTGCCGTGGGCAGGGACACCTTCCATTATCCCAGGTTGCTCCAAGTCCCATCCAACCTGGCCTTGGACACTTCCAGGGATGGGGCAGCCACAGCTTCTCTGGGAAACCTGTTTCCACATAAAAAATTTTCTCATAAAAAATTTCTTCCTTGTATCTAGTCTGAATCTCTCCTCTTTCCATCTACCACATAATAAAGCACATGAACTGGAAAACCTCTCAAAGTGGTTCTGCACTATGGGGATGGACACATCACACCAGTGGGTTCACAGGAAGAAAGTGGGAGTGAGGGAAATCAGCAGCAGATCCTCTGGTTGGGACACGGACAGGACATGCAGCCAGGTTTATACATCAGGTGCTGATTTATTCAACCAGAAAACTTAACAAGTCACAGCCTGAAATGCATCCCCAAAGACCACATGGAGCAGGAAGAAAACCTGGAAATATTGTACTAAAAGAGAAGTTGAGCTTTCTAGGTCTTGCTGGGGGCATCTCTCAGTAGCCCCCACCAAGTGTATTTTGTCATCCCTCTCCTCCAAAGGAGGACAAAGACCTCGTCCAGCAAACTGGGTCGCTACAGGGAGCAGCCCAGCAGTGCTCCCTTTGACTGATCCCAAAAACCAGCCTGGAAACTGGGGCTGATAGGCACAATTGGAGCAGAATTGGGACAGGGGCCAGCAGGCAGCAAAGGAAGCAGCAGTGGTACAGGCAACCAGGGTTTCGGTGACAACAGCCACCACTGCAAGGTGCCACAGTCACTGTGTGGGATGTCAGTCTGTGCCCCATGCCTGAGGTTTTGTTCCTGTAGGCTAAAGGAAGCCACAGGGATAAAAACCATCCGGTGGTGCCCAGCAGCACACGATGCAACAAAAGATCTTGTTAATTTGAAAACAGCAACCTCAACGACACTGAAATCGTCCTGCCGATACCACTGGCAATTGTCAGCCCTGTCATCATCCTCACAGCTTCTTTTGCCAATAATGACTCTGCTTTTCAGACAGCACTGGGGTGTGTGTGTTATTTAGGTCAGCTGGGGGCTGTGGCAGCTTCTCCCCCTGCCCCACATCTGTGCTGTGAGGTTTTCTCATCTGGATGCTGTGGGCAGGAGGTGCTGTTGGCTCCCTGGGGCTTTTCCTGAACAGCCATCAGATATTTCTGGCACTGTGGCTCAGAGGGGGCATCAGCTCCATCAGGCCATGCTCGATTCCCATCATCAAACTTGGTCACTTCTGCACACAGGGCCATGTGGTTCTGGGATCGATGCCATTCACAGCACACTCATTTATGGTGCCAGCTCACAAAATTAAACAGGACTGAGCATAAGGTGAGAGGCACTACCTGGCAATGACAAACAACCCCTTTTCCGTGCAAAATCTTGTCCCAGGACAGATTTATTTTCCTGGAAAATAAATCAGCTCCAAGTGAGAAATCCACACTGGAGGCAATACCCAGAGTGTGGCATCAGTGCAGGACTTGATGCCAGCCTGCAGCACGATGCCACTGAGCCATTGCCAATGGCACTGCCTGGCACAGCCTCTGCAGGACTCACACGGAGACAACACGGGTATCCCAGTGGATGACCTGCAGTGCCCCCAGTCAAGGTGTGCACGTGGGTGTTGCCTTTAAGCTGAGTCAAACATCCTGAGACCTGTCAGGTAGGAGACTCAGAAGCTCCCTGTGTACCTGCTCAGGGGTGGGGAGTGTGCCAGGGTGTGCCAAAGGCAGTGCAGGAGGGTTTGGAGGCAGTGCTAGTGGCTAATTGTGAATAAACTCATGCGGGGAAAGATGCCAACAACGTGGTGAGGGAGGAGAGAGTGACACTGGATGTGAGTCTGGAGGACAGTGAAGGTTGTCACGTCCCATGCCACACAGATAACAGTCACAAACTGCACGCAGTGCAGATAGTTCAAAAGTTCAGGAATTGTTTTCACAGATAGGAGCCTCGGTGATGGAAGTTCCTTCCTTCTTGTTTCTCTCAGAAAGAAACTGCTGTAACGAAAATAATCATTGCACCAAAGCAATTAAGGATGCTTGTCTTGTGCACTTGACTAAGCAGGTCCCCCCTGGTCACAGGTCAGTCTGGATTGTGAGCCAAGGCTGATAATGAAGCTGAGAGCTGGGAAGCATCTAATTGCTTAATTGAGCACAAAGACATCCCTCTTCTTACATGCAAGGTATCCTTTTGGAGCCAAACTGGCACGATAGCATCAGGGTGCTGGGCTGAGGAAGGACCACAGCACAGACCCTGCGTGGTGAAGCAGCCACACATCCTGGCTCCCAGCTGCTGTCAGCCAAAATGCCAACCCACTCCCAAAGTTCTGTCTGCTCTGCCCTCCCCTCCTCCGCCCCCAGATTGGAGCCTTTCAAAAATTCAGCTGGAAAAAGGAAGCAGGCTTTTAAAACCAAAAGAAACATCCCCATGGCTCCTCATCGCTCCCTGGCAGCCCCCACCCACGTAACAAGTCCCCAGAGCAGGAAGAGAGGAGTTTTAAAGGCTGGATTACAGCACTGGGGGTGGAGGGACCCCTGAGGCTGCCTTTTTGCTCACTATCAGCAGCTCTCATGCTCTGCACAAGCAACCCTGGCCGCCGTGTCAGGCACAGCCCGTGCCAAGGGACTGTCTCTGAGGGGCTGAGGAGCAGAAAACCTGCTCCAGTACAAGCGACTCAGAGAATAAAATAAAGGGAAAAGCAAAATAGCAAGAGCAGGTGAGAAGTGTCTCTCCCAGCATCACTGGCCACTGAGATGACAGGGACTGTGTCATATGAAGCCCCTCTGGTCAGTGGAACCTCAGGCTGGACCTGGCTGGTATCGTCATGCAAGGGGTAAGGGGCAGGATGAATCCTTCCCAAGCAGCAAAAGCTCTCCAGGCTGGAGCAATAAGCCTTGGGTAGCCCTGGAGGGCTCACTGAGTTGGGAATGGAGGCAGTGAGTCTCCCAGGTGCGTTTTGGGATAACTCCAGCAGTTGCTGCTCTGATGATCACCCTGGAGCCATCCCATCCCTCCCACAGTTAAAGGCTTGCCTTGCCTGAAGAGCCTCCAACCCTGCTAGCCATCACTCAGGCCAACTTCAGCACCAAGGAAAGGGGAGGGAATAACCCAAACACCTGGAAACATCTGGGGGCAAAATAAACTTCCCACTGCAGTAATTTGAAAGGCACCATCAGGATGGGCTGGCATCTCATCTGTGTTCTGGTGGGGCTGAGCTGGCCCATCTTCTAGAGCCTGTCCTCCAAACCCAAGGTCCTGATGGGGCTTTTCCAGCCCCCTGGATCGACCTTGCTGTTTCCTTCAGGGCCTGACTGCTGGGCTGCACAGGCACAGCCAAATTCAGTGAGTCCCACAGCCCTCATGACACAGAGCAGAGCCAGCCCTGGTAGGGCTCTGAGGGCTCTGCAGGGGCAAAGTGTGTAGCACTGCCAGGACACGCGAGGCCACTTTGGCTCTCCCAGCAGTTCCCCCTCAGCACCTCACTGTAACCTGCGAGCCTCGCTGACCCAGGAGCCAGCAGGACCACTGGGAATGGAGATTGTCCCTCCACCAGACGTGTTTTTAATTAAAGGCAAGGACAAGGCTTTGCATTGCTTCCCAGACAACAAGTGACTGTGTAATTTGTGCAAGAGACTGTCGAGACATTCCCCAGCAAAATCCAAGCCCGCTGTGTCAAAGACATCAGCAGCACACACACATGCCCTCTGCATTCGATTACTGCCTTGTTCACTGCAAGCTTTCTTTCTGTTTTTGCCATCAGCAGTAGCTGGGACAAACATAGAGGGGCAAGGGCAGGTCCTGGTGTCATTTCCAGGAAAGCAGAGCTCTTAAATACATGTGCAAATTCCAACCTGAGAACTCTTCGCCTGGGAAATTACCCAGAGTACTAAACAACCCATTAGCTCTGACCCTGGTATAATTGAATCTGGGAATTTAGTGAGTCTGTCTCTCCTAACTGCAGTGGAGATAAAGCCTACCAGATCGCAGATAAATTGCTGGCACTGAGGAAATCTTCTACAATAAAACCTCTCTGCTGCACTGGGAATGTTAAAGGACATATTCCCATGGAGTTTGGTGTATCAGTCATGCAATACTATTAGCTAGCACAGGTAGTGTTTAGAGAGAGCAGATAAGAATTTCAAGAGACTGTTTGTGAAGTGCACAGGTAATCCTGCTCTTCTGCACAGGAAACTGTGGCTTCTTGAAAGCAGCTTTAATTTTGTTTATGATTTTTACAAGAAAATTAAAAAATTCTGCTGTTACATATGATCCATCCTGGGTAAACAGCCCTCCTGCCACCTGGGCTGCTCACAGGAGAGGGGAAACATCCCCAGGGAGCAGAGCAAGGTAACCTGTGACACTTAATAACTGGTCAAACTGATGGGTTTGGCCATGATGCTGCATCCCTCATCTTTATTACAAACCTTGGAATAAATCTGCTACTGGCTGAAGTTATCCAGCCACGGAAAAGCAATACGCTGGGGCTGGATTTAACACTGCTGAGCAAATGTGCCTCTTTCCCCCCACTCTACAGGGGCATTTCTTTCCATGGATATATAGCAGCAGGATGAGCTCCTTACCAGTGGCTCCGCACACAGTTCAGCACCAGGATCACAGCACCCAGGCAGTAACAGGCAGCATGTGGAGAGCCGAAGATTTGGCTGAGCGCTCGTGTTTTGTGCTCCCATCTGGCTACCTGGAGAGACAAGGGAAAACAAAGTGGGTGGTTCGGGTGCTTGGAACAGGCTGCCCCAGGAGCACAAATCCCACAGCCTTGGCCTCACATGTTCAGGACACTTTGTCTGTGTGGCTTTGTGCAAGAAACAAGTGGAGGCCACTGATGAGACATGGCTGAACCAAGCCTGGGGATGGAAGCTCCTTCTCCCATTCATGCCAGACCCTGCTTGTGTTGCATATGCCCTTGCACACAAGGACAGCCAGCAGCAACAAGGCACAGGCTCATGAAAAAAAAAAACAAACCAAAAAATACCCTACACATCAGTTTTGGGGAATATGAGGCTTGGGCATGTGTCCAACAAGGCTGAGAGCATTGCTAAGGCTGCCTCCTGGCCACCAAAAACAAGAGGCCCCTGCCACAGATCCTAATATTGCTCTCCTGAAAGGAAAACAGATCTGGTCTGTGGCATCTCCCACATCCAATCTCAGGGATCACACCTGCCAGGAACGACCCCTCCCTGCACACATCCAGGAAAGTTTGCAAGCCCTCCCTCAAGCTTCCCCAAGACATGATCTGCCAGCCTTGCCCAGAGAACTGCTTCCACTTGTACCAGCGGAACCAGCTTAGCCTTCATCAGCACTCAGCAATTGTAGCCAGTGAGGTTTAGTCTGCCCCTGTCACTCATCCCAGCCCAGCAGTGACAGCCCAGGACTCACACATCCACATGCACCATCCCTGGGGAGGCGTTAGCATCCTTCACAGCACACTTTTCACTGGCTCCCATGTTCAGCTCCCTGTTCTGCAGATGCTGATGGGCCCCTGCCCAAACCGCCTCATGGATGAGGAGGTGCCCTCTCACCCTGGGAGGCTGCTGCACGCAGGTGGTTGGAGCTGCTCCCAGGATCAAGGAGCAGGACCAGATCCACCCCAGTCACCAAATCCAGGCCCAGCACTCCCAGGTGATAAAAATCCTTACAGCTACTTTATTCTCTACCTTTCCTGCATCCCTCAGAAAGCTGTCGCTATATTTATCGCCCCTCTTAGGCTCCATTTTCAAGTGCCAAGCCGGAGGTTTGGATCAGACATCAGACCTGAAATTCCAGCCAAGGAGAGAGAGCACACCTGGGCAATGAAGCAGGAAGTGGGAGTCAGCAGAACATCTCGGCACCAATTTGCTTCTCAGACATGGCTGGCACTTGATTAGCTTCAAATGCACTTCACTCCCTCGCACAGAGCCTGGGCAGCTTTTGGGGGCACCTGCAACTCAGCTCTTCATCTACTCTGAATGTATCTGGTAATTTATTGGCTCAATTTGAGCAGAAAAAGGCAGCTTTGCAGGTCTCGCTTTCTTCCCAGGCTGATGCAGGAGCACAAAGTGCTGCTGGTAGAGGGGGACTGCTGGCTTCAGGAGGGGGGAACGATGAAAACCTCTGATAAGCAGGGGCACTGATTTCACATGCTGAGAGCTGATTCAATTAGTTATGCAATGATTGCTCTGAAATTACAAATCCACTCATGACAGAGAGAGCTGCTTCACTGCCTTTTTCTGGCTGGTATAAATAGTTTGTATTCTAAATTGAATTTAAAACACCGTGCGTCACGCTGCTGCTAAAATCGGAGCTGCTGTTTGAGTGCTGAGAGAGCGGAAAAAGAAATATAAGGTGTATTACCACCTTTGGAAAGTAAAAAGTAGTGACCATACAGGTGACTGAGTCACAGATGGAAAAATGCAGCCAACTGCCAGTTATCTGTACCAGCTTCCTAATTCCCTGGAAATTATTCTGGCAGCATTTGCATGGATGGCAACTCCTGGCTCACTCAGGGAGCTTTGAAGAGCATCTCAGTGGCGGCAGAGCTGAAGGAGAAGGCAGAGCCACTGGGATCAGAGGGAAGAGCTGGTGTGCTGCTGGGAGCCATGGAGGCAGTCCCTGTAACTACCCTCACCTTTAGAAAGGCACATCTGGGCAGCGATGCCGGGATGAGGGGCTGTGTTTCTGAGCCCTTCAGGCAGCAGCTGCCACGGCTGCGATGGGATCACTCCCAGCACAGCCCAGTTCGTGCTGCATCACACAGCTGGGACTGAGATGCCAACTCTTATTTAGCTGTCACAGCCTTCAGATGGGACCCCAGGCTCCTTTTCAAGCCCACACAGGAGCCATTCTGAGCAAAGCGGAGCAGGAGCCGGCGCGGGGCTGGAAGCAGCGGCACCCACTGGGCCCCGCGGCGATACTTCAGTAACAATTAATTAGTTCCGGTTCTGGTTCTATTCCTTGAACAACTAATTAGTTCTGGCTTGGTTCTAATTTTCTAATTTTAGTCATTTCGAGCTAATATTAGCACTTGATCGACCCACAGCTAAGCAGCTGCCTTAATAGTTTCATAAAATCGTGAGCCGATGCGTTATTGTTTACTGTGTGATGGATGCAAGATGCTTCCAGCATCCTCAATGGCCGTGTGTGGGACACCAGCAGCTTCCCAGGAGGCTGCACCCATTCCTGGTGCACTGTTTGCCCTCCCAGCTGAGGCTGGCAGTGTGCTGACCACGGGCAGCATCAGGGAGAAAAGCCTCATGTCAGGGCTGTGTGTCCTGGAAAAGGAGCAAGAGGAACATTTTTATTTTTCTTCCAGTTCCAAGTTTGGAAATGGAGTTAATACAAAGTTTCCTGACTTACCCAAGGGTCAAAGCAATAGAAAAAAATTCTTTTCCAAAGCTCCCAGCACTCTGCTTTCACTTTAGGATACTTGGTGAGGTAATTACTTGCAAGTATTTTTTTTCAATGTTTCTCCCAATGCTCGTTATTGAAATAAATCAACAAGCGGATGTGGCTGCAAAGCCAGCGATGCTCTTGGGTCCCATGTTCTGCCTTTGGCAGGCCGTTCCGGGGGCAGGCTCAGCTGGCTGATGTTCCCAGGGAATTGCTTCCTTCTCGACGTAAATTTGGGGCTGATTTCTACGTAACCGATCCAAGACATTTCCCCAACCACTCGGGCAAGTGCGTAAACAAAAATGAAAGCACCGGCACACATCCCCAGTGCCTGCCCTGATGGAAAATGGAAATGCTCTCAGTTTCCTTTTCTTTTTTTGGGCAGGCAAACCATGAGCCACCTCGAGAAAGGCCACAAATAACCATTCAAAAAGCAATTTCATCTCACGAACCTGCCTCTGCAGTCATCAACGGGAAATGCTCTTTCCAGCTCTGTGTGCATGGCAGACCATGGCCTTTCATTAATATTTAGTATTTGTTTGAAGGAAATGGATTCTTTTTGTCTGCCAGGGAAGCTGCCTTCTGAACACGCTACATTTTAATTGCTCAGTCCCAGCTCTGAATTAGAGCCTTTGTGCTGTTTCATGTGACTCCATTGCTGTATCTGGCTCGCCCCAGAGATGGACAACGAAACCAGATAGCCCAAAGGCTCAGGACAAAGGGACACCTTGCATCTCGATGCAAATCAGTAATTTTATGTCCTCACATTGCCCCATCACCATGGTACCCAAAGAAAAACATGCAGGAACTGGTGCATTTAGTCTTGTAGCACTCCTGGAAGGCTGGGACGGATTAGCAGCTCCCCTCAAACCAAGGGAAACTGAGGCACTGGAGGGTTGAAGTGAGTGGCTGCTTCCCAGCTCTCCAGGGAGCAGGGCAGAGGGGCTGGATCCACATCCTGCAAAATCCTGGACCCATCATCCACCTGGGGAGATGCTCTGCACATTTCTTGGGATGCCCTTGCCCTTGACAAACGGTTGGCATGAAAATATTCAGTGTCCAAGTCTGGGCTGGAGAAAAGATGACAAAGAACAGGATGTCCTCCCTTCATATACCCACCTCACAGTATTTGACAGCATGAAGAATTTTTCCCCATCCCATGGGGTCTAGGAAGCCTGCTGAGGGGTCCCAAAGTCAGAAATTCCATGAAAAGTCCAGAGGAAGAACAATCAGCTCTCCAGGGTACATTTGAGCCCCAGTCCCAAGATGATGCAGGTGCATAGGGAGAGCCCTGGATATATGGATGATCCAGTCCCAACTCAACAAAAACCTTCAGACAAAACTAAACTGAGCAAATTTATTTTCATAGAGTCATGGAGTGGTTTGCATTGGAAGGGACCTTAAACTTATCTCATTCCATCCCCTGCCATGTGCACAGACATCTTCCACCAGACCAGGTTGCTCCAAGCCCCATCCAACCTGGCCCTGGACACTCCCAGGGATGGGGCAGCCACACCTTCTCTGGTCAAGCTGTACCATGGCCTCATCATCCTTATAGTAAGGAGTTTCTTCCAACAGAATAAATTTCTCCTTCAGTCTGACCTTTCCTAGGCCAGCCATGGGGTAAGTTCTCCCATGGGATGCTACAGCAAGAGAATCCCTGACTCTGGGCTTAGGTGGCTCCATGTGAACATCTCCCACTGGGAAAGATGTGCCCCAGCTGGTTCATGACCTGCTGAAAGAGCAGAAAACCTGATATTACCCTTATTTCACCCACAGAGACCAGAGGCATCGACCTGTTCCTGTTATGAAAAATCCATTTTTCCTTTCTGATTCCCTGTAATCCCTCATTAAAGCATAAGGACATTCCCTGCTCTCTGTCACTGTTTGGATGCTGGAAAACGACCCTGCCCACAGCCATTACAGTTATCTAAAGACAGGGAGGAAGAAGATAGACCTGAGCACCCAGACCTTGGTTGTGGTGCTCCCAGGAGCAGGCAGGGAAGCAGAGCTGGCTGGAATGGAAATGCGAGCACTGGGGCTGGCTGACCTTTGCCAAATGCCAGAGGAGCCAGTCTTTCTGGCTGTCCCAAGTGGCTGTGGAGGAAATGAGTATGGCCTGACCTTATCCATCCTAACAATGCTCAAGCCCTGCTGCAGTCAGCAGCACTCAGTGCAGACAGTCCAGTGCCAAAGGGAAGCACCAACGGCACCAGGTGAACATTGTGGCCAGGCTGAAAGCCTGCATCACTCTGTCTGAGTGTGTCCCTCCGAGGTGAGAAAAATTCTGTGTTTCCAGGAGGTTGCAAACCTTAGGAAAGACAGGAGGGGAAACTGCAGGGCTGGTCCTGGGGAGGATCATGCACGGTAGCCCCAAGGGATGTGTGGTGACTGTTCCTGCAGCTCACCAGGACAGCACTGAGCCCCTGGCACAGGAATGACACCACCTGAGGCTGGCATGTGCCCATGTGCAGCCACATCAGCCCACCCCAGCACCAGGCACAGGCTTTCCAAAGGCATGTGCAGAAAATGCCCCGGGGACCTGCGTGCCACTGGCAGCAGGAACATGATTAGCAGGAGCTCTGGGCAGTGAAGGCAGGAGAAAAAGAACAGAACAAACCACAGTTTTAATTTGTACAAGCTGGTAATTATAGTTGCTATCTGTCTGAAATCTCTATTGAGTTTATTTAAATATGTTCTCCGTGAAGGCCATTCAGACAGGAATTATCAAGGTGTTGCAGCAGAGGAGATAATGCCATGCAGTTTTCAACAGATCAAGGGCTGATTAGGAGGAATTAATTAGCTGCTTAAACAGTCCTTGACTCGCTGCAGCAATTAGCCGTCACCTCCCTGCAGTCACGTTCCCAGCACAGCGGTGCTGCCAATATGAAGCACAGAACTCCTTCCCAGTGTGCTGGTGTGAGCACCAGGCCAGCCCCAGGTGGGCACATGGCCCTGGGAAGGGATCCTAAACCTACGAGGGCTCCAAAGCCACCCCGTGGGCAGGGCCTGGCAAACAGGCAGGGGTGAGTTGGGCTGTGGGGACTCCCGTGTGCCCACTCCAGTGCCCATCGCTGGTGGGTGATTCCCAGCACAGGGCAGACAACGGGTGTCTTCCCTCTTCCAGCCTTTAGCAGGCCAGTCCCTCAGGCGCTCCCCATCCACCACCTTTTCTGTGCTATGAACCACCAGTTCTCAGCTGTGCTCCTTCACTGGGGCCAGCAGATCATCCAGCAGCCTTTATCCCACATGCCATCACTTGCTGTCCCTTTGGTAGGGTGGGAGCATCACCCCTCACCTCTGCAAGCTCTAAACCATGGAAAGCTGACATTGCACAGCTGGAGGCTGACCCATCCCCACTGGACACTCTCCAGGAGGAGAAGCCAGCACTTGGGGTGACCAGGAGACCACCATGAGGCTCTGAGCCCCTCCTGCCAGCACAGGTGCCTTTTGGGAGCTGGTCACAGCTGCCAAGCTCCTGCCAGCATCCCAGTGGGCTCCACTTTGCTTAGCTGCTTCCTGCCTGCACTGGGAAAAACCATGGCAGCTCTGGACTACCTGATGCAGCAACTGAGTTACTTCTCTGAAGGTTTCTCAACTCACAGTCTCTCCATTACAGAGAGCCATGAGATGGTAATGCAGCCTGAAAGATTTTTAGCAAACGATTAAAGCCTTGTGAAGTTCCCCCACCAAGCACTGGAGCAGCAGCTTCCAGTTCGTGCAATTAAAACACTGAAGTGATATGAGAAGAGATAAGCACCATCTTAATGGTTTCATGTGAGCTGTGAGGCAAAGCAGGCCAGGGACTGTGTCCAAGGAGCTTGTAAAGGCTTTTTCATAGTAATGCCCCAAGAAAAGATGCACCCAGAGACGGTTTGATGGTGAGCAACAGGTGCTGGGGACAACAGGTGACAATCTGTGCCCATGCACGTGGAGCTAGAGCATGGCAGTGACTCCTGGCAGAGCCTGGAGGCTCCAAGCACCCTGGTTTGAGGGCTGGCAAGTGTCCCAAGAGATGGGGATGCGCTGGCTCATCCAGGTCTCCCCAGCAAGCTATACCAGTTAAGTTTTCCTCCTTTCCCATTCCCTCACTGGTGTGATGGCAGTAACAGCTGTCAGCAAGCCACAGCGGAGCAGCACAACTCAGCTCCTCCATGGCTGCCAAGGGCTTTCAGTTTGGAAAGGAAGGCGTCGATTTGACGCAAGGAAGATTTTTCCATTGCCTTTCATGGGCTCTGGATGGGGAGGGGGGGGGGTTTGTTTTTTATTTCAGCCAAAAGAAACAGGAGTGGGATTTTGGAGAGACAAGGTGATATGTGGACTGGCTTTACAAGGACACTGAGGTGTGGAACAGCCAGCTGGAACACTGGGGCTGCACAGCCAGCTGACAAAGAGCTGCACAGAGGGAAAAACCACGTTTGCAGGCTCTCAGAGTGGAACAGGAGGTTTGGAACACACAAAGGGCTTCAAAAAAAGAACATCCAAGGGGCTGAAGAAGAGAACTACCTACAGGCAAAGAGGAGGATGGGCTGCTCTCCAAAACCAAAAAGCTGCAGTGAGACGAGACAGTGTGACAAACTTCACTGCCTACAGGGCCCATCACCCAAACCAGCAAGAGGATGAAACACAAGCTGGAGTGCCTCTTCTAGTGAATCTTTCCTCATGAATGCTGCCAGTGAGGAGGTCAACAGGGTCCAGTCTGAGCACTTTGACACAGGGAGAAGAGTAAAGTGACTCCACTTCTTTAGAAATGGAAGGATATTAAAGAAACCCAGCCTGCCTCCACCATGTTTAGCCCAAAAAATAACCCCCCCTCCACCCATGCCTAGTGAAAGTAACTGGACTGAAACAGCACAGGTCACCTCAGCTAACAGCCTTGAGCTGGGGAAACAAAATAAGCCTGCAGCTAAACAGATAAGGGTTTCATAAAGACTGGGTATGCTTTACCTCAAAGTTATCCCTCGAGATTACCTCCATATGAGCTGTTACCTTGAATCCACTCATGATAAACAGTGAGATAAAAAATTTCATTTCTCTAATAGTGTTTATGTGATTTGTCAAAGTGGGATCTCATTAGCTGGCTGCAATGAAAACAAGCCCTTGCTTAGTGTACACCAAGGCAGCCTGGGTTCATCGATGTTCCATGAGCCACATCCTCTCCTCTTCAATAAAAACAAAAATGACACAGAACATGGGCTGTATTTGCTAGCAATTTCCAACACAAAATCCGAACAGTTTCTCCTCAAAGCAAAGAGCTCATGATTTATGTCCAAAGAGCTGGAAGCTGAAGGCAGGTGATTTCAATAACCCAGAACGAGCTGCGTTAATTAATTTTGAGAGTGGGCATGGGGAGCCCTTATGAGCAGCTCCCCGAGAGTGAAAGGGAAGGGCTATGTGCTCCTGCCACAGGGAATCAGGCTGCACAGCCCAACCCGACTTTCCCAGCCAGCAAATCCCATGGAAAAAGTATCTGTGAAATAATGATTTCTCCAGAGTGCAGCACAGGATGGGGAAGGACCTTTCCAGTCCCAGCCTGGAACGTGGATGGGACGGCCAAACAGTGGGAAGGACATGGGCTGCTTGAGGGAATGGGGAGCAGCTGGGACACACCCAGCTCCTCTAAACCATGAATACAACCAAATAAAATAATCTTCTGAGATTAGGGAAAGGCAAAAGCTGCCTCCACACAAATACGGGGGGCTCTGCTGGAGCTCAGAGGGAAGGTAAGTACTGCCAGATGAGCATCTCGTGAGCAGGACGGTGAAGCATTTTGCTGGATTTCTTTTCATCTTCCATGCCCAGATGACTTGGCCCACACTCAGCTTCTCACTGCACAGAGCTCCCATCCAGAAAACCACAAGCCTCATATTTTCACACATTTCTCTGAATGTGAGTGTTTTCCTTGGGGCAAACAGATTGGATTTTGCTCAGGCAGCCCATAGCAGGCACTTTCACAAACAAACCAGAAGCAAAGGTGTGTGCCAGTCTCTTGAGTGACTGAGAACATTCTGCCCACCTCACGTCCTGTGTTTGCTTGGGTTTTTTTCCTGCTGCTCGTACTCATGCAGCCCTAAATAAAGCAAAGCTGAGGAAGTGCCTGAAGTGTTCTACACAGCTGCTTTCATCGAACAAGCCGTCTACCCAACAGACCCATTTTCAAACAAAGCGATCCAACAATAGCACTGACGATGTTTGAACTGGCACAGATTTAGGAAGACAAGCTCTTTGCTGCACCACACTGTCAGCAAGCACTCAGTACAAATGCCACGTTACATGATAAACATCTCTCCTTTTTTTTTTTAAGACTCCCCTTTTACTTTCGCGCCTCCGTTTGGTTGCGTTATTTCCAAATGAGGCCCTGGATCCCAACGAATCACAGGGCTGAGGTCAAGTCCCTCTGAATTCGCTTCAGCGCCTTGGGTTTGGTTTTAAATGTGGGGATAAAGCTTTATCTGCGTCACAAAGCGTCTATTCTGCTCTTCAAAGCTTTCCAACGCTGCTGCAAACCTCTAGTTCCAATTGCTATCGCTGCTGCAAATAAGGTCAGCCTGATTAAAAAACAGTTATTCTAGGTGGAATGAAAATGGTCAGTCTTCAGCCAGTGCATGCTATATAAGAAATATCCTGTTCCTGAACTGAAACAAGCCTTCACAGGCTCCAAGTAAAAGGTGATTGAGGTCACCTAACACCTGACATTACTTGCAGCCTCTGATTCATTGCAGAGACCGTGTAAAGCTATACCAGAGATGTCAGCTGCATCAGGTGCTTTTTTCTCTCCTGTATGACCTGTATTCAATTGCAGATACAGGTTCAGGTACCACTGTGAGCAGCCAGTGTCCCCAGCCAGCCCAACCTGCAGATGTGACACTGCCTGCAACCGAAAACTGGGGCTGGATGCTGCAATATTTCAATTCAAGCAATTACTCCAGGAGCTGTGGCCCATGGGAGTGAAAAATACTCTGGCTCTGCTGTCTTAAAGATTAAGTCAGAAGCTCCAATTCACCCAATGTATGAGTAAGAAGGAGCTGGCAGGAGAGAAAAGGATGGAGAAATGCTGTGGGTGACATCAAGCAGCAACCTCTCGAGACACAAACCCATCAGTACACAAGCACCCGGCCCCATGCAGAGGAAGATAAAGGAGCTGAGACATCCCAGCACTGCCTGGATTCTGTGTTTGATGTGCAGGTTTTCAGGCCTGGGCATCATCTTTGCAGTTTGCTCTCGTTAATAGGTTTGCTTGGATTCCAGCTCAGCCCAGCTCATTAGCCACACCGCCGAATCCCACACTAATTCTGCATCCCTTCTACTGCTACAGATAAATAATAAAATTGCCTCCACGCAGGGGTTGTTTTCTTCCTCTCCCCCCCTAATGCAGGTCTGGTAGCATCTCATGTATCTGTTAATGAAGTCCATAATATCGAGAGTTTCTCAGCAAGTAAAAATTACAATCATTAGGCAGTGAGTGATAAAAGACAGAAACACCATTTCTGCCTGGGCTGGCAGAAACAGTACAGCAAGTACATGTCCCGGAGAGTCAAGTCTTGCTCTCCTGTAATGTGGTACCCAATGTTCTTCATTAGCACCTGTCTTTAATAAGAGCAAGGCAGCATCCTGCAGCAGGTCACAATTACACACAACAATTAATTCAGGGAGAAACAATGACAGTCATCGCAGAGGAACACTGGCAGTGGGGTGGTAAAACGATGAAGTGGAAGAGGAATAGGAACATTTTAAAGCCCCACCTGAAACCAAAAACAAGTGGAGGCAGAAGTGACAGCATGGTAGAGGAGCCATGGCTGGTTCCCTTGTACACAACTTTTTAATTTTTGTTTTAAATAGAAAAGAAACACAACAATTACTCTTTTGGTCACAATACCCCAGTGACCAGGACCAGCAGGCTCAGACCAGGACTTCTTGTGCCATTTACAAACAACACACAAAGCCAACTCGGCTTCTCCCAGAGCTGCAGCCGCTTTCTTGCTGCCCTTTTGTGAAATTAGGGTTTAATTCTCTGGAATAAGTCTGCTAATAAGGACTCCCAACACACCCATTCTCTGGACAGTATGTACCCGCTCATCGTTCCCCCAGGAGCTGTGATGGGAGGGGGACAGGGAAGGGGGGAGAAAAAAATAAATCCACCTCAGAGAGCACAAAATGCAGGAGAAATTCAATACTCCTTCACAGAGGAGTGAGAGGTCGTTGGAATAGAGGTACTGGTTGCACTGGCCATGCTCAGCAAAGCACCAATTTCGTCTGGAAGGGCCTCCTGTCCTCTCCCTGCTGGACAGATCATGTTCCAGGCTCCGTGTTAAGCCTCCCCTGGGAACATTTCCCATGGCACCGAGGACACGCATGTTTGTGATGCTGCCGTCGTGGCAGCAGCAATAGAGAGGGACAGTGTGATCTTTATGTAACACGGGCTCTGTTCCCCTCTGCCTGGGGATGAGATGTTCAACACATGGGCACAACAGGTAATAACAACCTGAAGGGTTAAACACAACCACCAGACCCCTCGGCCTTGCTGGTGTCAGCACTGGGGTTCCTCTGGGTGTGGACAGGTGTAACCACGGTGCCCCACAGTATTTCTTCATCTGTTCAATGCAAGAAATGTAACCCAAAAGCCAAGTGAACACTCAGTCATCCTCAGATCCTGGGATCTACATCCCAGGGGAGGTCCTTCCCCTTCCTGCAGCCTCAAAGCCCAGTGCTGGGATACAGATACCAGCCCTGCATCCAGTGCTCAAAGATTCTCACAGCCTTTTGCTCCACAAATTTCTACTACAGGCCTGCACAGAGGTGGAGGAGGGAGGCTGAGAAAGTCCTTCCAGATATGGATCTACTCACATTCACACTGGTGACCAAAGCTTAATGGATACAGGAAGAAAAGTAATGCTCCTCCGTTGGGCAATGCACTCGCTTTGGCTTCCGAGTACATCAGTCTCTGGAAAATGACTGTATAACAAAATCTCAAAATGAAACTAATTCATTGCTGCTCTCCAGCCTTGGGAATGAAATGAGTAAGTCTGCAGTCATTACAACAATGTCCTGGTAAAAATAAACAGGAAAGGGCACTTAGTAGGATTGCTTCATAGTTAAAAATACAGTATCTCATCTGAGGTCATTCTGTTTTTTATAGGAACAGGCATGCATGCCTCAAAGTGATCAGATTTGTTATTACTTCCTGTTATGGATGTACACCTCAGTCACAGACAGATAGACAAGGTTCTTTTCCCCAATCCAAAATGCTTCCTGGGATGATGCAGATTGAGCATCTGCTATTGGGCCAACAGCTCTGAGGGAAGAGGCAGGAATCTGAACACCTGACTACACGGGGGGATTTGGGGTCTGTCTTCTTTTCTCTCAACAAGACTGACAAGGAGGATGCCCAACTTCTTCTATCTAAAAGGTGCAAAGGTGCTCATGCTGCAGACCATGCAGGCACAGAGATGATGCTGGATAAAGGGCAGGCGGCGAGAAAAGTGGGCAGAAGAAGTACTGTAAAGGATCATAAAAGCTGCATGTACACTTTCCTTCACAGAAAATGTCTTTGTGCTTTTATGGCAAGGAGCACTTACAATTACAGCTTCTTTTATAAGCGAAGCAGAAACCAGATAATGAGCAAACCTCCCACCGCACAAAGGAGGTGACGAAGGCGTTCTGGGAGCCCTGACGGACAGGCTTCCCCACAACAGCCAAAAGCACAGAAAATTGCTAAAACCCATCTCCATTTCACCCTCTTCAAGGCTGTGAGCTGTTCATAGTCTTTTTCTTCCCCAAAGTACAAAAAGGATCACACCAAAAATGATTGTGCCTACACAGATAGTAAGCGAAAACCTTTCAGCCAGACGAAGCAGAGCTTGCACATGCTGACCTGCAGAACGAGTCCATGGCTGCATCATCCCTGGTCTGGGGGAGTAAAGAGAGGGAACAAAAAAAGATTTCACAAAGAAAAAAACCAAGTAAGATATTGTCCAATCCAGGTGAGTTTGTACTTCACCACAGAGGTTCATGATTTCAATGACACACAGGAAAATCAAGAGTTCCCACCAGTCTTCCTCTCCTTGACCTCAAGATCCACTGGGACAGCAGGGCAGCTTGATGAAGCCATGTGCAGGTGTAAAAGTCTGGGGCATCCAGCTTTTCTGGAAACCAAGTTTTAAATTTCTTAAGAAGGTTGCCCCTCATTCCTGCATGGGAGTAAGCACAGAAGTTCAGGTGGCTTGATAGGGAAAAGGAAAATTTAGGCAGCAGCTCCACAGCCCTTCCCCTGGCTTGGGGTCACCCTCCAAAATCAAAACCCCTTGCTCTGTACAGTCAGTGCACTGCTGCTCCCATCGTTCTGCCACATATCAACCAACAGCACGGTGCAGGCACACTCTTGTGTCCACAGCTCATGTCCCTCCATCAACAAAACACATCAGCACCAGCTTCCAAAAATCAACTGCTTCTCCGTGGGTTTCAGTACAGGGGATTTAGAGCTTCATCAGTATTCCTTAGGAAGGGAAATGACAGGGACCTGATGCAGGCAGGCAGCCTGGCAGGCTGCACATAGTTGCTTGCTTTAACTAAGATGAGGATCCTAATATTTCCAAGGAACCAATGTCCGACAAGCACTGCTGTGATTGGGCTGCTGAACTATCTGGTGCCACCCTCAGGAGAGCAGGGATGTGGGATGCTCCTGCCATTTCTTGCACATGTCACTGGGGTCATTATACAGGTGGAAAACACATGGAGGGTTTTGCTTTAGTGATTTACTAATCTACTTTCCCATCCATGTGCTGCTGCCACATGAGCAACTGGAGATAAATGTCCCCTCGGAGTTCATCCAGAGGGAAAAAAATAAGGAAAATGAGGTGGCATTTTTTTTGGGGTGCTACCAGCCTGCCACAAGCCAGATTCAGCACCCCCACCATGAAACCCCAAGGCCTCCCTCCCCACCACGAGTCTCCAGACACGCATAAGATGTAACTGCATCGTGATGGAAGTGTGGCAGCAGGGCTTACGGAAATAACCTCCCAAGAGTACCCAGCACACTGTGTGTCTGCATTTCTCCATCAAAACAGCCTATTTTGGGAGATCCCATCCTTCTGAGAACTGGGCAGGCTTCTCCTAAACAGTCTGTGCCACAGCACAGCTGGAATACACCCGGCTCATGTCTGTGACTGTGGCAGGCACACAGCACGAGAAGGTCCCGTCCAGCCCCTGGATCACTGACATTCCGGGGGTGGCAGTGGGTGTCTTCCCTCAGGGCTCCAGCAGCTCCCAGTCCCCAGGCTATGCACAAACACTGCCAAAGCCCAGGGCCACGAAGGAGGAGCCACCTCTTCCACACCTTCCAGTCTGGGTAGATAAAACCACTTTCTTTTTTGTTTCCAGCTGCACTTTTTCCCTTGTCCTGTGAGACACAGGCGGTCACAGACTTGCCATTTCATGAGCAGCACCTCATCAGCACGTGAGAGGGTTTAGCAGCAGGATGGCAGGAGAGGGATGGAGTGGGATGGAGAAGAAAGAGCCTCTTCCAGCTTCCAGGGTCTACAGACAATCCTCTGATCCATATGGAAACAAGACTCTTGGCTTAAATATAATTTTTTTCATCTTTTGTGTGTGTGCTGACTTACTCCATCAGGGCTGCCAGCAGCCTGCAGTTTATTTTTAAAACACTAAACAAGAGAAGTCCAGTATATACAACAAAGACCCTGGGTTTTCAGAGAAGCACTCTGCAGATGCTAAAAAAAGGAGGCTGCTTTTCGGGTCAGCTGTGAGGGGAGAGGCAGATTCTGACCTTGGTTTTGAGAAACGCTGAGCAGGCACGTCGCACACCAGCTGGATCCCAAATTCACTCTCAGAACAGGCACAGAAATGGCTCAGCTTCCCAAGCACAGCCTGCCTTGGCAGGTACCCATGCACGGTGGGTGAGCAGCTGCTGGAATGACTGTCACCACCTCACCCAGAGCCCTGAGCACTGAGACCGTGCCCAGCTCGACACACAGACAAAGCATCTCAGCTCACAGCTGAGGCTCCACAATCCCCCCACCACAGGCAGCTCAGCCTGCAAAGACACCATAAAAATATATTGCACAGCTTCTTCAAGAGGATTTAGATGAAAACACCACCACCTCCAGCTGTGAGGCTGCGGGAAGAAGTGCTGGGACAAAGGATGTGGCTCTCCCTCAAGGTGACAGCGCTCCTAATTGTGCCACTCCAGCCGGCACGCCAGAGGGTGCGACCCAGTTTTGGCGCTTGTTATGTGGCTCGCAGCGGTGCCGACACGCTGGAAAAGCTAAATTTAGGAGACAAACAAGCCACACCTGGGCAGGACTGGCTCTGTTATGAGAGCTGGAGAATCGATGCCCTCCGCTTCCACACGCTACAGTGGCGCTGCAAAGCCCCCGCTGCCGGAGTGAAAGCGTTACCAAGTCACTTGGAATAAAATTGCCACTAAATGCTATTTGGGAGATGGGGAAAAAAAAAAAAAAAGGCAAATCCTCACTCTTTCTCAGCTATTGTAGGAAATGAAAACGGCTATTGCTGCCTGGTAGAGAGTCCAATTATGAATAATGTGCGTTCTCTCCCCGCACAAAGGATGAAAGGCATCAGAGCTGGTGGTGACATTTTAAGACCGGAGATGTAAGAGCGGATCTGAGCCTCATTGCAAGCCCAGCTTTACCCCAATAAAGAAACACTTTCTGCAGTCAATTGCCTTGCAGCGTAGCTTGAAGCCCCGCTATTGATCTAGCATCTGTTATAAGCAGATAATCATTGCCACTGTGCCATGGCTTCTGTGATGGGGTCTAAAAGCACTTTCCAGAAGCTGGTTGAGGGCTGTTTTCTTCTCTCCCCTGTGGCTGCAGGCAGGCAGAGGTTTGTGGGGGAACCCACAAAAGTCTTGCAGCTTGACAGAATTTGAAGGCCAGAAAAAAATATTGAATCACCCTGACTCATTCATCTCCCAGTCCTGTAAACTTCAGGTAACTGAGGTGCACTCCCTGCAAGGCTCTGCTGCCATCCCAGCCCTCACACAGCTATTTTATACCCTACAATTTCCTTTCCCCAGCGAGGTGCTGACACAACACCATCAAGCCACAGCTCAATCCTTTCCTTCTCTAAGACAGGCAGTGACAGCTGCTGAAATCTCCCAGCATCAGGCTTTTTTCTCCTGTCCCCAAAAGGTTTCTTGGACTTTGGCTCACTGAGGTCTGAATCCTGACAATTCCCAAGCTTCCATCTGCTTCCCAGCAGCGTGGGGATGTTTTAGGCCAGGCACCTTCCTCCGAGTTTAGCAAGAAGTGGTCAGATGTAGGTGAAATCGGGCTGCCAATGCCTGCAATCTTCCCCCTCCCTTCCAGTGCATGCACTTCTTACCCACTTGGCAGATTCCTCCAGTCTCCAAAGAAGGAGAAAAGGATGGGAAATTAAAAATAAATGAACCAAGAGATACACATCCATCAGGAGCCAGGCGTTGTCAGCCCAGGTCCCTGTGCAACTACTTCTTTAATCAAAACCTCATGCAGCTTAAACACTTGACAGAAGTCTAGAACAGAGATGTTACCCTAAACAGGAAAAGCTGCAACCTTGAAGAATAAAATCACTGTCTGATGGGGTCTATTTCCTTTAAAATCACGCTAAATTACGCCAAGCCTGTTCCCAGCTCTGACATTTGAGGTTTCACCCTGCAGATTCCTGTGAGACACACGAGTGTCTCGAGGGGGTGACCGGAGGTGATGGGAGGAGTGAGCTCTGGGGCGCCAGCTGAAGATGAGCCATTTCTAAATCAGTCCGTGACGCCAGACCTAAATTTTTAAGAGGCTCAAATCAAGAAAAGATTGCTGATGGATGCACTCCCCACTTAAAACTCACTTGCGTGGTGATGGACGTCAGACTACTGGCCTCACGGCTATGCCTGGTTGCTACTGAGAGTGACAGAAACCTTCCAGCTTTCTAGAAAGTCCTCATGTGCCAAGGCTCAGCCAGCTCTTTAGAGCCTCCTGCATGCAGGTTATCTACCTCTCTTGGCTTGAAAATATTTGTCCCTGAGGAGTTTCTATTTAATGCCTTCCTTAGTTACCAAGGGATGAGAAGTTTCTCCCATCGTTCTGCAGCTTTCCAAACACAGATGGGATTTATTGAAGTTCCTGCTGCTCTGGCCTCATTAACATTTTATGGCACAGCTCCAGAGATGTGCCTGCTCCTTGCCAGGTGCCCCTCTACAGCCCAATGGTGGCTCAGGTCTCCTGGCTGCATTGAACATCCTTGGGGAGTTTAAAGTGATTTCATTCCCAAAACAGCTCCGCAGCTTCCTTTTGGGACCTCACCTGCACCCTGCCTCCTGTGGGACCACAGTTCCCAGCAGCTCCTCTCATAACAGACACAGTGGGTGGGAAAGCAAAGACAGCATGATCAGGAGAGAGGAAAAAATATGGGAAAAACTAGAGAATAATGCAGGAACACATTCAAGCTGTGCCATGGACAACATGACCTGAGGGCTGTCCAGGGACAGGAGGGATTCTGACTGGCACGAAGGTGGTGGAAGCAGAAGAGGGGGTGCAAGCCCACGGTTTGGTGAGGAAATGCAGCAGGTGGCCCTGCGGAGACATTCCTGGTACCCCCCTGCACATGCCTGCAGGGAGGAAGATGGGAATTGAAAGTCATGAGGCCTTTCTGGAAGAGCTTTTCTCCCCTGTGGAGAACAGGAGGGAACATCAGCACAGCCCAGCTGGAGTCTGCAAATTGCCCCACTTAGGCTCTGGTCCTCAAGATTGCTCTTACCCAAAGTACATCCATCAACCTGACAAGCATCACATTTTTCTCTGGAGGACACACTCCTCCACAGACTCCAGAGTTTGTGCTTCATCCACAAACTCCACAGGCTTTGTCCCAGAGAAACATGCCTGGTGCTCACCAGGGCACCTTGCTACGATCAAGGCCTTGGGATATACCTCTCCATGATCCAAGCACTACATGGACCCGGGGTTTCCCCACCACATATTTATTCAGAGGCACTGCACAGCAAGGACGCCAAACTTTGGAAGAAGCAGAACTGGCTGGAGTTCAGCAGAAACAGGGAATTAAGACACTGAACTAAATCAATGCATCCCCACCCAATCTCTATCCAAATCAGGAATTTCATGCACAGGAGGGATTTTGACCAGCGTCCCACATTACTTATTGAGCAGAGAGAGCAAAGAGTGCTTTGGCACTGTGCAGAATTCCAGTCTTTGCACTGAAGCTCTTGGAAACCCAGAGCAATTCAGATGCAGAAGCAATCTCAGCTGCTGGGAAGCAACTCAAATAGCCAAGGACAGAGAGAGTCTGTGCAGGGATATAGGGAAAGAAAGAAGAGCTGCTGGCTGGGTGCAGGGAGGCGACAATGATCCCATGGATAAAAGGATGGGGAGGAGGTAAAGGAAGCAGGTCAGGAAAAATCCAAGGATAGCCAGGGCCACTCTTGCTGAAAGGTATCCAACAGTGGGGGCTTGCTTAGGGCTGCAGGGCCCACAGGCCCCCTGCAAGAGTCTTCCAGCATTGCCTGGTGTGAGCCACACACCAGGACTGAAAACACCAGGGAGATGCCTGAGGGCCTGGGCAGAGCAAGGATGGAGGCATACGGACTACAAGATCCACCCGGCCCATTCCAGCCGGGAAAACACGGAATGCCACGCTCAGAGCTTTCCCCAATACCCAGCTCAGGCTGCTCACTCAAACCTCCTGCTCCCAGGCGCAGCCCTGCACGTCTGGCTTGGAGTGCCACCTGCTGCCAACGGCGCCGCTCCCCAGCCCCTGCGAGGGGACAACAGCAGCACAGAGCAACAAACTTCCTGCTCTTACATCAGCTTTCCCCGTCCTTTAACAGCAGCCAAACTCCTGATCCAAAAAGCAACGCTATTTCCCAAGCTGCAGGCGTCCCACGAGTCCCAGGCATAGCAGCAGATGCTAATAAAGTACTTTTTTCTTTGCCTTTCATGCAGTTTCTCGCTGGAGCCAGCCTCTCCCCCAAGAGACCACATCCTGAATCTTCTTGTTCATTGATTCTTTATGCTAAATGATGACTCCGCAGTCGAAATAATGTGGCATATTCCAGCTCGCATTTCAGACACCGTGAGACTTTTTAATAACGAGTTGCATGAAAAATTAGGGAGGCTGCAACAAAGAGCTCCGACAGAGGTTTCCAAAGTGACTCACAGCCAGCAGAGCCTCGCTTTTCCAAAGCCCAGCGTGAGACAATCTCAAGAGCCCCCGCACTCAGAGAGAGAGGAGTCCTCCCCCTCTGGAAAAATAAGGCCTTTTTGAAGAGTATTCTCCAGGGAGAGAATCCCTGCAGGGAGGTTTGGCGGGCAGATTTGGGAATCATGGCTGAGATGGCATCCCATTCCCAGGAGTGCCCGCAGGGACATTTCACCCACACCTCAGCTGTGCTGCTGAGGGTGCTGCAGGGTGGGAGTCACCTCCTCCTGCAGCCAGCCTGGGCTTCCTGCTTGGCACATGGGCTCTGGAATGCTCCAAAACTGGGCCAACAATGATTTCTGCTGGTTTCTTAAGGAGGCAGCAAACCACAGCAGTAACAGGCAGTGGAGGTTGCTTCAGCCTTGGCTCCCAAAGCACTGGGGCACCCACAGCCATAGCAAACATCACCCAAGCACAGGTATCCTGCTCCTCCTAGGGCTGGCTTGCTGCCAACCCTGCAGCTCTCTGTCAGGCTTTGCAGCATGATGGAGGACCAATTTTTTCAGGCCAACTTTTGGCTGACTGTTTTTGCTTCCTGCCATCCACACAAACAGCTGCCAACATATTTCAAGGGGAAGCAGCAGGCAACATATCCAGTGCAGCCACCCTGATGGGGATTAATGCCATTCATGCTCAGTCCCAGTAGTGAGCAGTGCCTGGCTGCTGGGTGGGACATGTGGCTGAAGGATGGGTTTGATTGCTCTGCTCCCTCTCCCAAGCTCAGCACCCAATTCTTTCTGTATCCTGTGCTGGTTCCCACCTTCACGTCCTATGTGACAGCCCTCAAGGTCACTCCCAGCCCCAAGAGCTGCAGCACAGCTCCCTGCTCACCCACTCCTAAAGCCTAATTGAGCACAGTTCCCCCCACCCAGCCCAGCAGACTTCCCAAAAGAGGTTTTTCCTCCCAAAGGAAGCTGTGAAAGGAAGGCTGAAAGTAAAGGAGCAGCTGGCACGCAGGCAGCTCTTACCACATTCCAGAAGAGAGGGTTGAAGGCGATTGAGAGGACGGCCACTATGAAGCCAGTGTCAGTCACATCCACGTAGCCAAAGAGCCGCACCATGGCTGCCACATCCACCTGTGGAGGAAGGGAAGGAGTGCAGGATCCCACAGGGACACTTCACCTCAAACCAAACCCATCAGCTGCCCCAAGGGGAGATGAACCTTTTAACAGCCCCAAGGAACGTGTTGTTACAGCTTGCAAAGAGTTATGTCAGGGTGCAAAGCCCAGAAGAAGGATGGCAGCTTCTCCAAGCTGTCTCCCCAAACCGCAGGAGCACTGGGCTCTCTGGGAGCCCCACGCTCACAGCAGTGCCCAGAAGGACACAGGCACTGAGGTGACACTGCTGCTCTGAGGACGAGCAGCAGTCCTCAGTTTCCAACTCATGAGTGTTTTAGGACAGGCAGCACCATTCCACAGCATCTCAGCATCCCTGGGGACAGAGGACAGTCCCAGGGATGCTGGTCTGCATGGAACCCCCTAGCAATGAATTGTGTCAGCTTCAAACTTGTCTCCCATAAAGTAAGAGAGATGCAAACTCCCTCCATAGCAAGGGGTTTTGTTGGTTTTTTTTTTCCACTGTAAGGAGCTGCAAAAGAATTTCCTGTCTTAATGACAATAAAAACTTCTTAAAACTTGATTTCTCCTTTTAAGAGAGAGAGATTTTTCCCAAGACAGCTCCCTGACACTGTCAGCACTTTTACGTGCAGTAAGCCATGCTACTTCTCCCTCCTCTCTCCCTCTCCCTGGTATTTGGATGAAAAACAGCCAGTGTCTTTTTTTTTCTTTTGGTCAAAACCTTTGAAAGCAAACAACAAAATAGCCCAGCCCAAGCCCTTCCCTCACTTGAAGCAAAACCAAGACAACATTGAGACATGGAAGGTTTTTGCTTCCCCAACACAGCTGTGTTTGCAAGTCCTTTGGATGCCAGGGGACAAGAATGGCTCAAAAAGGTATCAGTTCCGGCTCACTCGTACGGGAGATAAATTCCCACTGGCTCCTCACATGCCCTTGGAAAGAACCAGAGCCACAGTGTCATCATGGAAAGGGGCTGTAAACCCAGCACCTCTCCTAGCCCAGAGAAAAGGCTGTGGGAATAGCTCCCGTGCTAGCCCAGGGCACATCCAGTCGCTCCAAGCACCTTCTGCCCAGTCATGACTGCCCACAGTGCAAAGTGCAGGAGCAAAGACTGTACAGCCCTGGGGAAAGGGGGGATCCTCACGGGGGTCCACAGCTGCCTTCAAACCACCACTGCCCCAGATCCCCCACGCTCCTACATCTGAGCCCTGGGGACACAGGTGCTGGCACGGAACAACGGGAACAGCCCCACGGCCTGATCCAGACTGGTCTCCCCCCTACTCCCATCATCCACAGCCTCTCCCCCCCTCCCTTCATCCCAAGCAGCCCTTCCCCATCAGACCTCGTCCCTTCACACTGTCAAGGCATAACGCAAGCAGCTGCTGGCACTGGGGCCGAACTGTCTAATCCTGCTTCAATTGCAATCCCGTGGGACCAGGACACCTTCTTTCCTCTCGTTTTGTACGGTGCTGAGCACAGTGCTAGCACGGGCTGAACAAAAGCTTCTTGACCTACTAACTCCTGGCAGGCAACATCGTTAACATTGCACTCACCTTCTTTTCTCCTGCTCAACAACCAAATTCGCGGCTGCCAGCGGGAGGCAGATTGGCCTGTGCCCGGCGTGTGCTTTTCGGGATAAAAGGGGAGCCCTAATGGGATGAGCTGTCTCTACGAGCTGCTGGGACAGCCACGTAACAGGCACGGAACATTCAACTTTGCCCTCTCCTCCACGGTGGGGGATCAATGACCGTGGCAAGCGCTGCCCGCGTGATCACAGCCCCAAAGTCAGGGAGGGTGGGAACAGCATGGGCAGCTGGGTGGGAGCTGTACAGGCACCCAGGTGACAGCTGCATGGGCACCTGGGTGAGACATAAACGGGCACACGGGTGAGAGCCATACAGGCACTTGGGGGACAGCAATACAGGCACCTGGATGACAGCTGCATGGGCAGCTCTCTCGGGTGAGAGCTGTATCGGCACCTGAGTGAGAGATAAATGGGTACCTGGGTGAGAGCTGCACGGGCACCTCAACAAGAGCTGCAGGGGCACCTGGGTGAGCCGGTGGCAGCATCCCCGGGCCTCCCGCGCAGTGCCAGAGCAGCCTCTGCTTCCTGGTCACACCGTGCCGTCTCGGCTGGGGTGGAACCGGGCTGGGAGGGCGCTGGGTGCACCTGGGGAACCGGGGACCGAGCATCCCGAGGCCTGCTGCACCTGCGGGCACAACCCGGGGGCGATTCCCAGCGGATCTGCCGAGCCCTGCGGCGGCACCGGGGAGGCGGGGGATCCATCCCCGGGCTCCCCTCGCTGTCCCAGGCCGGGCCCTCCCCGGGGCCGCCCTCCCGCCCGCGCCCGGCCCGCCGGTACCTGGCCGTAGTCCAGGCCGCCCAGCCCCTCGCAGCACTCCCGCGGGAAGCGCCGGGCCCCGCCCGCCGCCGCCTCCCGCCGCCCCGCGCCCGGCCCGGGCCGCCCCGCCATGGCCGGGTGCCCCCGCCGCGCCCCTGGCCCGGGCCGAGCGCCGAGCCCGCGGCGGCGCTGCCGGGAGCCGCGGTCCCGCCTCCCCGGGAGGAGCCGGGCCTGGAGCCGCACCGAGCCCGGGGCCTGCGGGCCGGGGACAGCACTGACCTCGCCGCCGGCCCGGCCGCCTCCGCTGCGGGTGTGAGATCGTGTCGGGCCGCGGCGGGAGGGAGAGCGGCCCCGCGGTCGGGGCTGGACTTCGACCCTGCCCGCTGGAGCAGCGGGAGCGGGCGGGACGGACTCCCCGGGGCCGCACCGGGAGCTGGAGCGCGGCTGGGAGTGGGACGGCCCCGGCGGGAGAGGGGGCGAGAACCGACTGGGTACCGCAGCTGCAGGGGCAGAGACAGGCACTGCCAGCCCCCGCCTGTCCCCTGCCAGCCCCTGCCCGTTCCCTGCCCATTCCCTTTTACCCAGGGAAGCTGTGACTGCCCCATCCCTGGAAGTGTTCCAGGCCAGGCTGGACGGGGCTAGGAGCGGCCTGGCGTAGTGCAGGGTGTCCCAGCCCATGGCTCGGGGTGGAATAAGATGATCTTTAAGGTCCCTTCCAACCGAAGGGACTCATTCTATGATTCAATGATTCTGTAATCCCTGCCCATCCCCTGCCCTGTCCCAGTTCAGTGCTCACACCAGGGCCAGGAGCTGGGAAGCAGCTTCAGTGGCTCTCTGGCACAGGAAATTAAATGTCTCTTGACCAATATTACTCATTCAAGGGCAAAACATAAAGCCACCAAGTCTACGTGTATTTTAAGGACAATTCATTGCAGCCTTCTCCCTTCAGCCAGTGCAGTATATTTTTTTATTGCTGTTATTATTGCTATTCATGTTATTTCTCTTCTTCAGTGCTGTCTAGGATGTTTCTGGTTGGTGCTCCTCATGGGCTGCAGTCCTGGACCTGCCTGAAAAATAGGGTAGTATCATCCCTGTAGACCCCTGAGGGTCTCTGCTTTTGAAGATCCTGCTTTGCAAGGAAATAAATCTTCTTCAGAAAGGAATTTGGTGTCAATGAGCTGCAAGTGTCCCTCCCAGAGGTCTCATGGGAGCAGGGAAGGGACAGGATATCCGAGTACTCGTGTTCTGGCAGGCACCAAAAGTGTGCATGAGTGATGGCTCACTTGAAGTCCTCCCCAAGAAAATGGCATCCTTGGAGGATACGCTTCAGCAGACCCCAGGGATCCCAGTTTGGCTCCATGGGAAGCCAGCTTTCCATAGCTCTGGTCCGAACCCCTCGGTGCACCAGCACATCCCCACCTCCCCACCTGCACCATCAGCTCCGGCACTCGGGGTGCTCACACCGGGCCCAGGGAGCACATTCACGGTATAAACTGGGCTGGTTGGGGGTGAGGCACACACCGAGGCACTGTGGGTGGGAGCAGCGTTCCCTGTGGATGATCTCCAGCTGCTTCCGGCCTCTTCTCCCCCACGCTGGATAATATCGCTGTGCCAAGTGTGTAATTATCGCCTCTGCCATCTCCCGGGCTGGGCCGCGGGAGCAGGTGGGAGGATGTTTGTTCTGAGTCCCACCAGCTGGGTGCTGGGAGCCGCAGGAAGGGTGATGGGGAAGTGGTGGGGGAAGTGATGGTGGTTGGGATGTGTGAGGTGCTAATGTCCCTCTCCAGGAGGGAATTAGCAGGGAGAAACCTCCAAACTGTCCTCCTGGCTGCAAGGGGAGGGTGTCCTGGTGATGCCAGCGCTGCCAGCTGGGAAAGGACAGGGAGGTCATGGCACAGTGGGAGGAGGAATGGGTCTGACTGAGGGAGGGATGGTGAGGAGGTGCAGAGGGATGAACTGTCTTGCTGGCTCCTCATTCAAGGTCAGCAGAGCTGGGCTGTCGTGGACATGTCTGTCCTGTCACCCCAGTGAAGGCACGTGCTGCAGGACCCAGTGTCCTGCCACCAGCTCAGTTTAGGGTAGCGAATCACACTTGAGCCTCCATGCCATTTCCACTGCTAAATTCCCTGTCCATGGAAGTTTTTCCATGTGAGAGGGAAAGAAGATGTTTTGGGGCCCCTCTGTGCTGGCCTTCATCCCACCTTGGACACATCCCTGCAGCTGTGAAGGAGACAAAGAGGGCTTTCTGCAAAGGCAGGATTTTGTGTCCCCATCCCTCCCCTTCTCCCCATGGCATGCCTTTTATCCAGCTCTCCCTTTCAGAGCGCTGAGCTCAGGAAGAGGACACTGCCCTCAGCTTTCTCAAGTCCCTTTTCAGCATGAACTCCCTCAGTGTCCTTTGCAATCCCACCATGGTCCCAAGAGGCCCCTGATGAATATGGAGTTGCATCATGGTGAAGGATGCTGAATGTGTGTTAGCAGGACACTGTGGCTTGGCAAGATGCTCTTTGTTCAGGAGCATTTCAAATTTCAAACACAACCCAGGAAATTCCCAACATGTGGAAATCTAGGGCAGGGAGTGCTGTTGGGTGATTTTCCCTTAGAAATGGGACATTGGTTGGGAAATAGTCTGGTAACTTCAGCACAGAGGAACAGCTCTCCTTGCAAGACCAGGAAAGAGTTTCCAGGCCAAATGATTGGTTTCCTTGCTGGGAAAATAAAAGAAAAGTCTTGTTCAGATTCCTTTTTGTCCATGTCCCTGTGTCGTGGTCCCCATGTTCAAACCTGCCCTGAAATAAAGCTGATTCCTGTGGGTTTAGCCCTTGCAAACCTGCAAGGGCCTGTACTGATGGGTCGTGGAGATCAAGGACAGAGCATTGAAACGTGTGGTGAAGAACAACAAATAATGCTGGAGCACAGAGCCAAAACCCTGGGGAGAAGCAGCAAAATTGCAGCTACTTCTGTGTCCTCCATCAGATAATGCCCTGTCACCAGCGGTGTAATGCTGCAATCCAGACCTACAATCCTGGTGAAAATCCTCTAGTGTTTGTGCTGGAGGTTAGTTCTATTTATTTTCTGATGAATGATTTACTCGAGTAATTGGCACACAGCTCCCCTATTACAGATCATAAAGAATTAATCACGAGATTTTCAATGCTCCCCTATCAATTTTATTAGGCTTGATTGAGCGTGGTGGATTGGGAGCATATGGTATGTGAGGCAGACTCTGCTCCCAGTTACACCCTGGTTATGCTGAGGACTCGCTCAGCTGCTGATCCCTGTAAATCCAGAGAGACAGCTGCTCCTTTCCTCCTTTCCGTGCCCTCACTGTTCCTTGAGTTCCCTTAAATAGCCAGGGATACAGAGAACAACCAACACCACCTCCACGTACCTAAATTCTCCAAAAGCCTGAGATGCTCCCAAACTGGAAGCCAAGCTGGGTAGAGGATGCTTTGCTTCCAGCTCGTCCATGTATCAGCATGAGCCAGAAACTGGAGCCAAATGCTTGGGAGCTTAGGATCTGCCCCTGCGAAGGGGACGTGTCACGGCGTGGGAGGCTTGTCACTGGTGAAAGCTGAGGATGCCTGTGTTGGCGTCAGGGAGTCCTGCCAGCCAGGTTTGCCCACGGGAGATGCTTTCTTGGAAGAATTGGCAAAAAGAAGTCCTAACACCTGCAGGAGCAGAATGACACATCGCTGCCCCAAACCAGCAGCACAGCATGACTCCCTGGAGCAGAAACCTTTTTAAAAGCCACATCCTCTGCATGGTTCTCCTCATGCAGAGAACCGGGAAAACCTTCCATGGGGAGGGCTCACAGTCCTTCCCTTGCTTTTTGCCTGTGGGTGTTGTTACCATGATTTCGGGGAGGGGGATGGTGCAGGGCCCTGCTCCAGCCTGTGGGCAACGTTCACCTCGGTGAAACTGCTCCCAGTAACTACACCAGTATCTCCATAGGTATTACAGGAGAGAATGGGAACTTCGGGAGTAGATGGAGCTACTTGCATAAGCCCAGCTTATCCTGAACTAGGCTTGCAAAGCAGCCAGTCTGGCTCAGCTTCAACCCCCATCCCCATCTGCTGCCTCGAGCAGCTGCGTTGAAGGGCACTGAGAAGTTATTGCCAGTAACTGCTGGCAGGAGCCAGTGAGGAAACCTCCCTCTGGGAGAGCTGACCTGGGGAAGGAAAATCAGGAATGCAGCAGAGGACAGAGCAGAATCTGGCTGTTACAGTCAGAACGTTTTGTATACAGACGGTCGTGGTTCAGGAGCAGTGCGAGCAGGACTTTGCACAGGGATCTTGCCCAACTTCAATGTGCTTAATTGATGGGGCTTCCTCTTCTCTGCCCTGCCCCTGCTGCCTGCACTTGAACCAGCTCTCCAAGGCCTTGTTGTGTCCATGCTTCTGGGTGAACACCCCTCACAAACCCCCCAGGCTCTAGGAATTCCACACTGACTCCAGGTACACCTTATGTCGAAGCTGGGTCTCACCCAGGTGCTCTGCCCTGGCACAGACACAGCTTGCATTTCTTTGAGCCAGGGCACTGTGCCCTCGTCATGCATCGATGGGGAGAAGCACAGAGGGAAGAGGCAGACACAGAGGCATAAAGGTGCATTTTTCCAGCCTCAGCATTTCCAGGGAGCTCCAGTGCCCCTCAGAGCCACATGTGTGATGGGCACAGTAGGAAGGAGCAGCTCCCTCCAGAGGAAGCCATCCTGTCGGAGGAGCTTCCCAACATCTGCGCTCTGAGCCTTGTGGAGATAACATTTAGGGAAGGATTCACACAGCTTCCCCACTCCCCGAGGCCGCGTTCATCACCAGCATGTCTCTAATGAAGCGGAGGCTTTGCTTTCTGGGATCAATGAATCCACCGATCGTGACCTGTCTGCTAAATGGGAAATCAGGTCTCTCCCTCCCCAAACTGGTCCGAGCTGGGCTCAAACAGCAGGTTCTGTCCCCAGGGTTACTGTGTCGCTTAATTGCAAACCCCGTGTCTGATTAGAGAGCAGCAGCGAGGGTGTGCAGTTACCACAGAGCAGTGGCTGCTTCCCCAGCCGGGGAGATGGCTGCAAAGAAGGAGGACATTTTGAGGCTCCAGGTGGGTGGAAATCCCCCAGATTTCCCTTTTCCAAAAGGTCCTGACTCTACACAGCTGGCTGGAGAGTTTACTGCCAATCTGCTCTCCCCCAAAGCCCATATCCCTCCAAAGCACTTTTCATGGGGACAGATGCTTTAAGAGAAGCTGAGGCTTCCCAAAGCAGAAGGCAGCTGAAAAGGTCACTGCTACCATGTTCCCTGGCCACAGGCACGTCCCATGACAGAGGTGGAAACAGCCCCCATTGCCCCAGGGTCCATCCAAAGAGGCTGAGCAGCTTTCTCTAATTCTTCCTGCACCTCCAGGTCCTTTCTGCTCCTACAAACCACCCTGTGCACCCCCAGTGCCTTTGTCTTTAAGGTGAAAAAGGCTGAAGCAGCCTCCAAAAAAATTCCCTGCACATCAGCAGCCCAGGATAAGGTGCATTGCTCCAGACACATCTAATTAGGGTGCCCCCATTTAGCTGAACCATCCAGATGCCCAATGCTCGCCGTAGCATTGAGGAGGGATGGGATGTGTCCATCGTGTGGAGGGGGCTGAGCCACAGCACTGAGCATTCCCTTCGTGGCTATCTCTCATCCCTCGCTCCGCTGGTGCCTGGCTTTTCCCAGGCAATCAGTCTTGCTCTCAAATGTGACCCCCAGGAGGGCTGTGGGGAGAAAAAGCTCTCATTGAGTACTTGGTGGGGAAAAAAAGCCTGGAAGTGGAGGCTGCTTCGTGCCAAGTGTGATGGCCCCTACAGCAGGTGTCTGATCCCAGTGCTCAGTGCCACAGAGGGCTGGGCTCAGAGCCTTTTCAGAGCATCAGCCTTTCCCTGAGTGGTCTCTAAAAGCTGTGGGGATGTGCTCTGCCTCCAGGCTGAATCCACATGGAAGACTCCTGGGGAAGGGCTGACTGCAAGTCAGGGACACAAACATATGCTTGTGGGGGCCAGGAAGAGGCTCCATGGGGACATGCAGGTCTATCCTGAGGAACCACAGAGCCAGCTATAAATACCTCCTCAGAGCATCACTCCCCCTCCACTTTGATGTTTTCCTGTTATTTACTTCAAACCCACTCCCGCTGCTGTTATTTTTATCTTATCTCTTCTTTCCTCCCTGCTTTTGCGTCTGTTTACGAGCTGCATCACAGAAGTGTTTCAAAAGGAAGATGGAAAGATGGTCAGGGACCCTGGGAAGGTCAGGGACCCCAGGAAGAAGGTTGGGGACCCTAGAAAGAAGGTTGGGGACCTCAGGAGGGCAGAGGCTCTCCAGCTGCCAGCACGCTGCTCTCCAGCAGCACATGATGGGCATGGCAGAATGTCCCTATGGGACTGATGTGGTGGGTGACCCAAAGTACTCCCCACTGTGGGGATGGGGTAAATGGGGTCTCCTGCTGCTCTCCAGCAACCCACATCTGTCAAATTTGCAGGAAATGTGATGCCAAACCCCTGCCAGAGCCAGAGGAATCCAGGCAAGCGGCTCAGAAATTAATGAAAGCAGAGGCCGTGTGAGTAGTCAGACTGATGAGCTTAATTCCCTTAAATGAATTAAAAATACATCACTCCTCACCACTGTGAGCCCAGAGCCACAGCAGCAGGAGGGGAGTGTGAGCTGTGAGTGCCTTGGCCCTTGGACTCCCCCAAACTGAGTAACAAGGATTTCTGCCATGATCCTTCCGTAGGCAGACTGGGAGCTGGGTGCCGTTACTGGGTGATGATCCAACTCATTTCAACAAAAAGAACTTTTTGCTTCTCTTCTTTCACCTTTTCAGCCCAAACTGATCTTTGATTGTATAAAATGGCATGAAGCAGAAGTTCTGGGGTTTCCCCACCTCAGGCAAAGCAGACTGTTTACCTTGTTTCAGGTTTAAGATGTTTCATCCCTTTAGTGCTAAAGAAAGATGCTGTCCCTGTTCCCTCCTTCATGCATCTCCCCTTCCCACACCCTCCTGGAAGCACCAAACTCCAGACATTCCCTTTGCCAGGGTACCTGCCTGTAGCGTTGCCCACTTGCCAAGAATTGGGGTGGTTTTGCAGATTTCCATAAAAAAGGGAAACAGCTGGGATGTGGGTCACTGCCCAGGCAGGGGTGCGGGGGCTCCCTGCCAGCCCTGTCTGTTGGGATGGATGTTTTCTGCTGAAGTTTGTTTCTGCTGGTGGAGAGCCCCTGGGACCCTGTTTGGACATCAGCTAACAGGGAGAAATTGAATCCAAAGGTCAGAGAGGGAAGGGGGAGAGGCTGGAGTGAAGCTGGGAGCATGGGGTGGACCCAGCACCCACTGGCTGCAACCCCACAGCAGAGTGTGGGATGTGGGAGGAGGACAGCCCAACTGGAAGTGTGGCTGGAGCAGGAATGAGGAGGCTTTAGCAGCAGATGGGTTTAGTGGGGGCTGCCATAAATTCTACAATATGGGGAAAACTTTAAATCCCAACAGGCTGCTCCTCTCCAAGGTCTGCTCCAGCCCAGACAGGCAGGCATCCAGGGCAGCCTTCTGGCCTGGATTGCATGGGAGGTCATGGGTATCCCTGTGGGATCTGTGAGCTGGAGCACAGCGAGGATGGATGCCGGGTGATGGGAAACCACACTGGGGGCTGCCAGTGGCTCCAAGCCAGGGCATGGCGACCCTCCATGGGGGCCCCCTCCCCACTGCCAAGAATGCTCCAATGGAAAGCAGCTGCCCTGTGCTGGGAAGGTCCTGAGTCACTCTCCAGGCTGCCCCTGTACCACCAGAGACCCCACTGCTGGCACTGACCCTGGTGTTCAGCTGCCTCTCCTCATACCTTGGTGCTGGACCGTGTCTGGCTTTGCTCTGGGGTCAGTGTTGGGCTGAAAACAAACCTTAGCTGCAAGGAGAGCGGCCATGTCCCAAAGCTGATAGGGACACAAAGGACAACCCTACTGGGCAAGAGAAATTCCCTCCATCCCCTTGAGCTCTTCTTAAAGCCAGGCCTGGCAGCGTGTCCTCCCAAGTGGGTGCTCAGTGGGGATGGGTGCTCCCCTGACTGGCAGAGACAGGATCCAGCCACTTTGCAGCACATCAGTGCAGGACCTAAGAGTGCAGAGGGTGCAGGGATGGGGCTCAGGGCTGCAGCAGCTGTCAAGGAGAATATTGGGGTTCCATGATCAGCCCCAAACCTGTCCCTGCTGAGTACTGGTGCAAGGAAGCTGCCTGCAATCCATCACCTCTCGTGGAGAGGAAAATAGGCTTGGGGGCATGCAGTATGGGTCCAGGGCACGCTCTCTCTGCTTGGCTAAAATGACACTAATTAAGCCCCTTGCAGTGTGTAAAAGCTATTCCTACAGGGCAGACAATTAACCTTGAAACTTGGCTTTTAGTGCTTGGAGGGGAGCGAATTTTTCATCCTGTTATTTCCCCGTGCTATTAAGCTAATCCTGGAGACCGTGAGGGAGAAGCCGTGTGACACGTCTGCAGCTCCCAGCCTTGCCAGGAGCACAGTGTGTGGCCAGCAGCCTCCTGCTCCATCCCTCCATCACGCTCATATTTTCACCCACAGTCTCCAACAGCATCATCAGCGCTGGGGAACGCCGGGAACGAGGGATGTGACCAAGGGCACACGGCACATGTGGCATTACATGATTATTATGGTCAGAAGTAAATCCAGCCTCTTCAGAGTGTGCTAGACACAGTGCCAGCCTGGCCTTGACTTTTCAGGGAGTTCCCTCGGAGGGACAGCATGTCCCTGGCTCTCCAAGGCTGTGGCTGCTGGCATGGCATTTCCCTGGCCCAAGCTCTGTGTGAGACGAACCACTGAAGTTTTGTTTTCCTGGAGGAGAAAGGGAAGGATGAGAGAGGTGAAAAAAGGGGGAAGACTTCATCTGTGAAGGTCAAACCCTGCTGTGGGGCTGGGGATGTCCCTGGGATGCCCTGTGTCCTCTCCAGAGTTCACAGTTTCTCTCCCCACAAGCTCCCCTCTCACCCCCCAAATGCAGACAGTTACAGTGCTGAGCTTGGGGACACTGGGGAGAGGAGCTGGTGGCTTCATCTGATCCTGCTACCACCAGAGGGGAGGGAAAGGGGAGGATGGATAACCCACAACACCCCCTCCATGGGCTGCCAAACAAGCACCAGCACACATAAAGTATTTAAGCACTAAAAACCCAGTCTCAGGACATTTGTTACAACAAGCTGCAAAAAGGAACTGAAATGTTAAAAAATCCCCCAGGAAGAGAGCACTGGGTGGGCCCTGCGAGGTGAGTGGTGGTGGGAACAGGGGGGCTTGTGGGGCTTCCCCCCACTCCAGGAATAAGCATGGAACATCCTGGTGATGGTGCTGCCAAGAAGCAAGGGGAGGTGTAGCAGCAATGGTGCCATGAATGCATAAATCAGCCTTTGGGTGCCCAGAAAATATGGGAGAGGCATCCTCCAAAGAGGTTTTCCCTGTATTCAGCAACCCCTTCCCACTGGTGGGATCTGCCGACCCTCACACCAAGCTGAGCGTTGGCTGCTCTGAGCCTCACCCCAAAAGAGCAGCAAACCTCCTACCTGAGCACTCCCCTGAGAGCTTTTTCCAGCTCTAATTGGCCTTTCCATGGCAGCAGGGGAGGCTGCAGCACCCCTCGAGGAGCCATTTTCCATGTGGGAGCTGTTTCTCTGCAATGGCCTGGTTTTAAACTGCTTTCCTCTTTTTTTTCTTGAGGGGGTGGTACATTATGGAGGCTGGATAAAGTGACGGAAGGGAGAGCTGTGCTGTAAAAGCCAGTCTGCTGCTAAAGCAGAAAGAAATGATGCTGCAAAGTGCCTTTGTAGTTGTTTAGCCATTTGTTAGCCTGGCTGAAGGGTAATTTGTGTGGCCTAGCACCAGCTGCAGAACATCATGTAGGGCAAAATGCCCTGAGTGTGTGCAGAGGCCAAAGGAAGGATCAGGGAAGGAGGATGAGAGAGTACTGAGAGATTCTTTTCTTTCTAGGTGATGTTTTTGGCTTGTCTGCCTCACTCTCCCTTTTACAAAATGATGCTCATCTTCTCCAGGGCTCCCATGGAGGTAAATTCAGCTCCCGTTGCCTCTCAGCTCTTCCCTCCCCAGGAACCATGCCCATGGAAGTCACTTTTCCTGCAGCCCTGTTGTTTCTCACATTAGCTTTAATAAAAAAAGAGGGTAGGTGCCTGGGCTAGCAGATGGGACTGGCTTTTCCTGCCTGCTGTAAATCACAGAGGAGGCTTTGCCTTCCCGGGATGAAGCCGTGCTCTCGGGGCACTGATCCTGCCAGAGCCAGCCATGGAACGACAGCACAGACAGCTGCCAGTGCCGCCACTGCTCCTCACTGCATCCCTCTCTCCAGGAGGAGAAGACAAACCAACCTCCTGCCCCTCTTCTGCAGAAGTGGCCAAGTCCTAATGGGATTTCTAAATCACGGCTGAGCTTCGGAGCATCTTTCTGCCAGCATAAATCAGCCCGGCTGGAATTGCCGGTGCTGTGCTGATTTACACCAGGGAGGTGCGGGGGGAGATGCTGGAGGGTTCATCTGAGTGTCCCTGTCCTCTGAGCAGTGGCAGGAGGCCACAAATCATCTGGCAGCCATGGAAATAACTCAGCAGCCTGAGACTGGGCATGGGGGTGAGGCATGTGAGCCCAAAGGGGTTTCAAAGTGGCTGTGGGAATGAGTTTCAAAATATAGAATAGAATAGAATAGAATAGAATAGAACAGAACTATGTCAGCTGGAAAGGACCTACAGTGATCCTCTGCCTGACCACTTCAGGGTCCCACTGCCTGACGACTTCAGGGCTGACCAAATGCTAAAACATATTATTAAAAGTATTTTCCAAATGCTTCTTGATCACCAACAGGCTTGGGACACTGAAGGAAGGAAATCTGTTCCACGGTTTGACCACTCTCTCCAGAAAGAAAGAATTTCAAATATCCAGTCTAACACCCCCCCAACACAACTTTGCACCATTCAGAGGCTGGGCTTGATGATCTTGGAGGTCTTTTCCGGCCTTAATGATTCTATGATTCATTCCCACACATCCCATCACTTGGTCCCAGGGAGAAGAGCACTCCTTGGAGACCTCCCAGGCCTGCTGGAGGCTGGGTTTCTCCAGGATTTTGGGGTGTTTTAGCACATATCTTGTTTATCTAACAGGAGAAGGAGCCTTCCGGAGCGTGGGCGGTGCAGGACGGGGTGGGCAGGCACCGCGCTCAGCCCGGGGCTGTTTGCACCGGGCGGATGGTTCCGAGCGGCTGGTTGTTCCAAAATTGGAAGGGATAAATGTGGAGTGGAACGCGTGCCAGCCGACTCAGCTGCGATAAACCCGGCGTGAGCGCTGGGCTGTGACAAAGCAGCGGCACCGAGGGGCTCACACGTGAGCTGGCGGCCGGCGAGCCGGGACGGGCTTTATCGGGATTCGCAGCTGCGGAGCGGCCGCGCCAGCTCCGGGGAGCGGGGCTGGATGGGACCTGAGTGCTGCCAAGAGCCACCGCGTCCTTGGCTGACCATCAGCTGTACCTGTCCCCAGCCCGGGGGAAAAAAGCACCTGCAGCCCTTCAGATTGCACGTACCCCTGTTGAGGTGCGCATAAATTACAGCCTGCGGTGTTTCACTGAAAGAGGGCTGGGTTAGACTGGATAAAAGGGAGATGTTTTTACAGTGAGGGTGATAGAACACTGGCATAGGTTGCCCAGAGAATCTGTGGATGCCCCAACCCTGCAAACATTCATGGTCAGGTTGGACGGGGCTCTGAGCAACCTTATCTACTTAGAGATGTCCCTGCTCATTGCAGGGGGTTGGACTATGTGACCTTTTAAAGGTCCTTTCCAACCCAAACTAGTCTAGAATTCTATTTTTTAAAGTCCATGCAGGACTGTACTGCCTGCTTGTGCTGAGGTAGATTGGGACTGGGGAGATCCTCACACACACAGCATTTTGTGCCCTGATGGTGCAAGGCAGGCTGTGGGACCAGCTCAGTGGTTGCAGAGTGTTCCTGCTCTGCACAGGGATATCTTGGCAAACTGGGTGAGATTCCCAAGGTTAAAATTTGTCATCGTGCCAAGGACAATGCCTGGGAGGGAGCAGGGGCTGCCCTGTGTCATGCTGCCTGTCTCTTTGATCTCCCACACTGGTTTGAACTGCTGCCTTCCACCAGGAACACCCATGATGCTCATTTGACCTATTTTTATTTTACTTTCCCTCCATCCTGTGCTGCAGAAAATCCAGACTAGCCTTTCCCCGAAGTGTCAGCACTTTATCCAGCACAAGTCCCAACGTGCTTCCATAATCACGGACACACTGACATGCACACAGGCAGGATTCAGCTCCCAGGACTCATTTCTATCCCTCAGCTTCTTGATAGCACGGCAAATCCCCACGGTGGGTTCTTGGGTCATAGCAATACCTGCAGCAGAAATACCTCCTTGCCTTAAGCAGCACGTTTTTATCCCGAGACAGTGTTTGTTTAGTGGATTGTGATTCTAATTCAGCAGATGGTACCAACAGCTGCCAACCTCGCGCCTTATCTCCCTCCTAGCAGGCGGCACTGACCCGATCTGACCCTGCGCAGGGCTCAGCCTGGCACCCAGGGCTGTGGGCGTGAGGATGTCCCCTGGCAGGACCCTCAGAGTGGTTTGCACCAGGCAGGTCTCAGCCAGGTTGGGAGTCCTGGAAGCCACAGACTGCTGTACCCCCTCCCCGAGGATGCTGTAGCCTTCCACGGGGACGCTGAAAGCCCCCCTGAGGATGCTGAAGCCCTCTCCGAAGATGCTGAAGCCCCCCCTGAGGATGCTGAAGCCCCCCCTGAGGATGCTGAAGCCTGCTCTGAGGATGCTGCTGCCCAGACGCCCCTGCCCAGGCGCTGCCAGGGGCTGCCCCAAAGCCGGGCAGAGGCTGCCACTTAGTGTTGGAAGGGAGCACGGCTGCTGCAGGGAGCTGGCAGAGCGATGCGGTTGGGGACAGGCCACTCCTATGCTCCTTGGAAGGTGCCCAGGCTCCTGCTCAGCCCTCGGGGTGCCTGAGCATCCCTGGGTGTGGGTGGTCCCATCTAATGATGGCTCTGCTGATAACTGCTAATGGGGCTGATGGGGCTCATGCTCAGCTATCCCCTGTTCGTTCCCTTGGGGTGCTGGCAGAGGTCACCCCCACCAGCCCTGCACCCCCAGACAGCTGATGAAGGTCCTCACCCCTGCCCAGGCACTGCCCAAATCAGCCACACTGCGATATCCAACACAGAATCACAGAATGGTTTGGGTTGGAAGTCCACCCGGTTCCACCCCCCTTCCACTAGGTGAGGGTGCTCCGAGCCCTGTCCAATCTGGCCTTGGAAACTTCTAGAACAGCCACAGCTTCTCTGGGCAACCTGTGTTCTAAGGTCTCCCTGGAGCCTTCTGCTCCAGTTGCCCTCCTGGATGTGTTACTATTTAAACAATATGACTTAGACACCTTTTTCCTAGAGAATGTGGCACCAAGGCACCCAGGGGATGCAGGATCCTGCTGTTGTCCCCTGGCTTTACAGTGGTTCAATGAGAAACAAGCCCTTCAACCAGCTCCTGGCATCTCCTGGTTGCCAGAGCAGAGCTCAAGGTCCCTTGGCCATCTGGGGAAACTGAGGCAGGGTACAGCCAAGCAGGGCTGGGTGGTCCTAAGCAGCTCCCACCACCCCAGGCATTCCGGCTGCTGTCATCTCCTGCTCCTTCCCCTCATTACAGCCTGATTCCCTGGAGACGGCGGCGGCAGAGCGTCCTTCCCAGTGATGTTATATTAGCTTAATAGCATTTTTCCACTCCATTTGAGAGGGGAATTTACAATGATCTCCGATTAGGACTGCCTTAGGAATGTCTCTGATTAGCACCATCCGCTCACCGGCCACCCGGGCTCACCCTGCCCCACTCTGCATCCAAGGGCTGCAGGTGCCAGCTGGTCTCTGGCCACTCATCACCCCACAGTGCAAAAGCTTCTCTGGGCAACCTGTGCCAGGGCCTCAGCACCCTCACAGGGAGGAATTTCTTCCCAATATCCCATCTAACCCTGCCCTTTGTCAGTTTGAAGCCATTCCCCCTTGTCCTGTCACTTCAGGCCCTTGTCCAAAGTCCCTCTCCAGCTCTCCTGGAGCCCCTTTAGGCCCTGGAAGGGGCTCTAAAGTTTCCCTGTCACCTTCTCTTCTCCAGGCTGAACACCCCCAGCTCTCTCATCCCATTTCCAGAGCAGAGATGCTCCAGCCCTTGGAGCACCTCCATGGTCTCCTCTGGACTTGCTCTGGCAGCTCCACATCCTTCTGATGTTGGAGGCCCCAGAGCTGGAGGCAGCACCACAGGTGGAGTCTCACCTGAGCAGAGCAGAGGGGGACAATCCCTCTGCTTGACCTTCTGGCCACGCTGCTGCATCCCAGGACACAGATGGGCACCCAGGAACAGATCCTGCAATCTCTCTCACAGTCCTGCTTGCAGGCCACTGGCAGCCCAGGGGGAAGTCCCTGTGGGGGCAAGCAGTCCCTCAATGCCAGTAGCCCCATCCCTGGCAGCCCCTGTGCTCTGGAGCACCCGGGACTGCTCAGCCCTGGCCCCCTCCTCACCCTGAGCTGCCACTGCTCTTCCTTCGCCTCTGCCACAGACGGTTCTGGGATCACTTACCAATTAGTGTGGCCTGCTCATTAAAGCTCATTATCTGCCAGTGTGAACTTGGATGGGATTGTGTGGGCTTGGCGGGGGATCAAAATCTTCCTTTTTTCCAATTGCATCCCGCTCAGCCCCCACGCTCCAGGAACAGCCCCGCGGCTGCTCCAGAAGGCTGGGGGATACGGTGCTGCCTTTTAGAGGGAAAAAAAAGTGCCCAACAAATTAAGTCGAGTCCTCCACACAGCAGAGAATGGTTGCTGCTCCACACGGATGCTGGGATGAAGCAGGATGACGCCTGGATCACTGTCTTCCATGGCTTTCCAGGAATCTGGGGATGCATGGAGGGGGAAATGGCAGGACTTTTTGTCCACTGTGGGATAACGAGCTCAGCCTGGCTCCAGGATACAGAGCTGGCAGTGACAGGAAATATCAGCTGCCAACCACAGAAATTAGGTTTCTTCTCCATGTGGTACATTGCTGGGAGGGGCTGGTCGCAGAGGTGTCTTGGCTATTTCCTGCTTTTAAGTGCAAGGATAGAGGGGAAACCACAAGTCTGACAAAACCAGTCTTCTCCCACTGCCTCTGTGGGTGTTTGAGTTTAACAGGTGCCAGAAAACCCAACAGATTTCACAGCTTGGATGGAATCACCTCCACTCATGGAAGGAGATTTTACTTCCTGGCTGTGATCCAAGCTGGAGGGCAAAACCCTGCACCCCCATTGCATCCTGAGCTATCTATGTGGGCCTGGCTCTGCCACCAGCACACACACCCCAGCCTCTGCCTGGCTCTGGGACACTGGTGCCTGGGGGCCTGACATGGACCCAGATCCTTGGGCAGGGATGGGAACATTGCTTTGCAGACACAGGGGCTGGTCCTGGGCGTCCTGCAGCTACAAGGCAAACGAGCCAAAGTCTTTCTGTGCTGGGAAAATCAATCCCAAATGCAGCCTGGTTTCATAAGAACCAGGAGCATGGGAGTGGGAGCTGTGTCTTTCCCAGTGCCTCCTTCCCCTCTTTCCCAAAGCTGTCCTTCCCCAGGGATGCACCAGGTCTGGCTTTCATTAGCGTATGAGCCTGTTTTGGTGAATGGCTCTTGTCAATATTGATTAAATTCCATCTTCCCATGTGCAGACAAATCCTCCTGCAGTCCCTTCAGCGCTACCATCCTAAAATAACTCAGTAACAAGGCATGGTTTAACCCTTCCCTTCTCCTCCAAAAAAAGGCCCCTAAGGTGAAATCACCAGCTAACTATTCCTTTGTTCACCTCCCCGCATGGAACCACCCAGTAACAAGACAAAAATCCACCAGCCAGTGGAAAGCAGCTGGTCTAAGTTCAAGCCAAAGAGCCTCAGCTTGCGCGAGCCAGGGTTTTAGCACAGGCCAAGCTGGGAAGGCTGCGCCTACATCATTAACAAAATCCCCAGCAAATGCTCCCCGTGGCATCCAACCAGCTCTCCAGGGCTGAAAATTGTGCCCAGGAGCGTATTCTTCCTCAGCTCCTCCTTGCCAGGGTGCCTTTCACCGCAGACATCCCTCTGCCTGCATCCCACGCTGCCCTGGATTAACCGCCTCTTTTATTGCTGCCAATTACTGGCAGCAAAGCTGCCTCGGGGATGGAGGATGTGAGATGGGTTACACCTTCCCGGCCTTAATGACGTGAGGATTTGCAGGCTGGAGCAGCAACCTCGGCTCTCCATGGAGCAGGGGATCAGCACACAGCCCCCCACACTGCTTCCCTGCATGTCCTCTGCACCCCACAGCTGGAAGCTGCACAGGGTATTGTGGGGACAGCTGTATCCCCGAGCTTTGGCATGGATCATGGGGTGGGGAGGTGCATGGATCAGGGGATGGGAAATGCATGGATCAGGGGATGGGAATGTGATGCCCATCCCTGGTGACCCAGAGCTTCCCGCGTGGGTGGGAGTAGAGGCAGCGCTGGGCTGCAGGCAGCAGACCACACTCGACTGCTGCTGAATGCTCTGAGGCTTCACACTGTGAGAAGAATGAGCAGATAATAGGATTTTCCATCTCTTCAAAGGGCGCTCGAGCCAGGCCCCGGCGCTGTGCGGAGCCCTGGGAAGAGCCGCCAGGAAGATCCCACACCTCCCAGCCGGCGCCGCAGCCACAGGGATGCTCCCAGCTGCAGAGCAGCCGCCAGCGTGCAAATGGGGACTGGGAATCCGGATTCTGGGAGGGCAGAACGCTGGAAAGCACCACGGGGATTATCACAGTGATACCCAGCAAGGCGAGGCAAGAGGAGGTGAAACAGTGGTGATGCCACATAGGGAGTCGGGGGAAGGTTCATCTGTCCCCACATGGCATGTTTCTCATAGGATCATAGAATGCTTTGGGTTAGAAGGGACCCTAAATCTCATTTCATTCCACCCCCTGCCATGGACAGGGACACCTTCCACTATCCCAGGTTGCTCCCAGCCTCATCCAACCTGGCTTTGAACGCTTCCAGGGATGTGGCATCCACAGCTTCTCCGGGCATCTGCCAGTGCCTCACCACCCTCACAGGGAAGTATTCCTTGTTAATATCCAATCTAAACCTCCTCTCTTTCAGCTTAAAGCCAGGAACAGCTGCTGTGCTGCAGAAGCGAGCAGGAGAGCAGACATTGAGCTTTCCACTTGGTGCTTGCAGCAGCCAGGTCACGCACACATCGCCATGCCAAGGGCATGGCACACTCACACCTCTCTGGGCACACACACTGGCACCAGCCTGGGGCAGGGCAGCTGCCCCCGGCCAGCCCTCGGTCCCTCAGTCCCCGACCGCTGCACAGGGGCAGCTGAGGGACCATCTGGAGCCTCATTTGAAGAGCTCCCACGTCCCCGCGTCCCCGCTCCATTTCTCCTCGGATGGCTTATCAGCAGTGACTTTCCCGACAGCAATCGATAGAAAACATTTTATCACCTTCCCAGGCGGCAGGATCCGTGGAGTGGGTCTGATTTCTGTTTCTATGGTGACATCTTCCGGGCTTGTGAAAGATTTTGCCTTTCTTGGTTGTTGTTAGGTGGTGGAGATGGGGGGGGCAGAGGGGGGCTGGTGCTATATTTTTTGTTGTTGTAGGTTTTTGCTTTTTTTATTATTATTTTTTTCCTTTTTTTTTTAATAGCATTTTCAGCACACCAAGGAAGCCGCCAGCCAGCCAAACGCGATGCTCGCAGCGTACCCACAGGAATGCTGCTCGCTGGGAGGGGCCCCAGGGCAGCTTTCATCCCCAAAATGCCTCCGAAACCTATTGAGGCTGAAACTGGGGCCGTCTTCCTCCTTCCCTCATCCCCCGTCCCCTTTCCCATCCCTCCAGGCTTCTCCTGCCAGGCCTGGAAAAAGCCACTTGGCCACACAGCAGGGATGGCCTCAAGCACAAGTGACTGCTTGGGGCGTTTTGTAGTGCAGCTGATTTTGCTCCTCAGCTCTGCTCCCTCCTCCTTCCCCTTCCTTTTTATCTCCCTCCACCTGCTTTGGTGGAGGAGGAGGAGGGGGTTTGTCACCCTGCTCTGCCAGCTGTGGTGGCCCTGGAACCTGACCAAAGGGGCAAGGAGGGACACCGGGGGGGGGGGGAATCATTTCTTATCTCTAGGACATGATTGCTTGTCATCTCCTGCATGCAAATGGCCCGGTGCTTCTGCTGAGTTATCAGCACCTGAGGATCTCACCGACTGCCTAATTAATGTCTGCAGTTCCCTCTCCTTAGAGCTCCCTTAATCCCATGAACTACATCGCTCCTGCCACCTGCCCCTGTCAAAACAGTCCATGTGCTCCTGCTGGGAGCTGGAGGGATGGATAGATGGAGCAAGGGATGGATGGATGGATGGATGGATGGATGGATGGATGGATGGATGGATGGATGGATGGATGGATGGATGGATGGATGGATATACTGGAGAGGGACTTTGGACAAGGGCCTGGAATGACAGGACAAGGGGGAATGGCTTCACACTCCCAGAGGGTAGGATTAGATGGGATATTGGGAAGAAATTCCTCCCTGTGAGGGTGCTGAGGCCCTGGCACAGGAACAGCCCAGAGAAGCTGTGGCTGCCCCATCCCTGGAAGTGTCCAAGGCCAGGTTGGAAAAGGCTCGGAGCAACCTGGTCAAGTGGAAGGTGTCCCTGCCCATGGCAGGGGGTGGAACTGGATGGGCTTTAAGGTGCCTTCCAACCCAAACCATTCTAGGATTCAATGATTCCATTAATGGATAGAGAGAGGGAGGAAGGGATGATCTTTCATGTCTGGAGTTGCCCTGTCCTGATGCATTTAGCAAAGCAGCCACCACCTCCTTGGACCTTGTGGATTGGGAACCCAAAGGGAAGCCCCTCTCCTCCACTCCCAAGTCCCCAAGAGGGCTGAACCCTTGTCCTTACTGCAAAGGGAACAGCTGCACATCCTGGTGTCACACCAGCCATGCCACCTGGCCCAGGATGTGCTGCAAGAGCAAGTGCAAGGGCAGGAACTGGTACTGAGCAGCTGGGAGGGCCGAGGTGCTGCTGACAGCATCAGTCCAGGTTGCCAGAGGGGGGGTTGGAAGGCACTGCCAGCTTAGCAGCGCTCTCCCCACACCTTTCCCGTAATGATCAAGCCACACCGCTCTATTTAATTAATGTTTCTTAGTGGCACAGCCTTCAGCTACTAAAATAAGTAAATAAAACAAAACAGAGGTTTCTTCTTTTTTTTTTTTTAATAGTGGGAAACTCCAAAGCTCGTAAAGTTGGACCCGTGTCCTGGCGTTAAGTGACAGCGGGGGATCGCTCCTTGCATCAGGCACAGACCCAAAGCACTTAAAAGCAAGGGCAGGAATGGGTAATGTAGGTCTGCCATCCCCTTACCCAGCCAAGAGAAACGCAGTGTCCGTGACACAGATCAGCACCCCTTCATATTTCATCTCAACACAATGCCCTTATCTTTGACCCAAAATAAAAATTATTCCTTGCTCAGCGATCTCAAAATACAAAATTATCTACGTGTGCACTAATGCCACGTATCAATCAACTTCAAATGCAAATCCCCGCAGCGTTTAGCCCTAATTTTACCATAAAAGGATGGGTCCACGCCAAGCACCTCGCTCAACATTATTCTAGGGAACGGCAGCTTCCATCAGCAAATCTTCTCCTGGTCATTGACAAATACTTGGATCCTCAGCTTTTCCTAATGGAAACAATCTGGCCAGTTCCTGAGAAAGGGCAAAGCATGGAAGGAGAGCAGCACATTCTCTTCTCTCCCCCTTTTTCCAGCCTCCCTCCTTAAAAACCTGTTCGGATCTGGAAGCCAGTGCAGAGGTGGGTGCTGGGGGAAGGAGAGCAGAGCTGGATGGGAGCAGCCAGACAAACCCCTCTGCTCTCTGGGCAAGGGCAATGGGAGGACCAGCATCATCAGCCACACTGGGGAGAGCCTGCACCCCTTCCCTGCTGACAGCAATGCTGCTCAAGGGGAAGCCTGTTTGCCAGGATGTGCGGTGGGTAATTAGGGATTTGCAAGGCTGGGCACACTCTGCAAGCCTTTTTCTTCCTTTTTACAGCAATGAGGGAGCGTTGGTGGGGAAAGGCGCTGTGCAGGCGACAGGAAAACACCAGGGAACACTTGAAGGAATGTCAAAGTGCAGATCAAACCCAGCCTGTATTAAATGTCTTTCCAGGTTGCTGCAAGGCTGGTGGGGTGCGGGTGGAACAGGCAGACAGCAGAGCTACTGCAGGGCCACAACAAATACCACTAAGAGCTCTGGAAAGGCTGAAAAGCTCTGAAAGCATGTGCTGTGCTCCAGCTGCAAGGAGCAGGAGAGCCCTCTCAAGGAGGTTGTTCCACTGGGGCTGTCCCACCACCGTAATCAGTGACCCCCCCACCAGACACAGTGCCTGCTGAATTCCCACCCTTATCCACTTCAGCAGATCCTGGGTCCCACTCAGTCTGGGATCAGTCCCGGCAATGCTGGGAGCGTGGCACGCAACGGGTCCATCCAAATTTCCGCCCCACATCCTCGAGGAACAATGGCCTGTGTGTCCCTCGGAGGCCCCTCCTGCCACACGCGGCCGCAGCCGCCCTCCAAACACTCTCCCTCTTGTTCGCTTTGGCCGGGAAGCGGCGGAGCAGCAGGTATTTCCTGCCATCGGCTGCCATCCCCGCCTGGCCAGCCCCAGGGGGGACGTGCTGCTCCATCTCTCATCCCTGGGATCCCCAAGGGACCTGCCACCCCTCGGGGACAAACAGGGACCCGCAGCAGTTGCTGTCCCTCAGCAAGCAGGTGGCCCTGCTCCAAAGGGACACCAGCAGCTCCACACACACCCCCGCTGTGCACATCCTGCTGGAAAAGATTTCCCTTCTGCTGTTCCAAGTCCCAGCTAAAATGAGGCTCAAAAACGTGCAAAACGCTGGTTTTGCCTCGTTTCCTTTGTGTGTTTCAGTGTGTTCTGCAAACAGGGCACTTCCTCAGAGCTCTGCTTTGGCTCTCACGTTCGGGAATAAGAGAGAGGCTTTTATTTTAATAGGAAAACAGGATTATAAATTAGCAGTCAAGCTGTGAAGGCACAGAATCTTCCTCTTAAAATATCTGCACATGTCACCTTGGCCAAAGCTGGGTGTCAGCACTGGGGACACAGGTATGAAAGGTCCTGGGTGCCACCCCTCCTGGTGCACAGCAGGTGCTAGTGGCCGGTGGCACATCCAAGACGCTCATGAGTAACCAGCTGCCACCACCCAGCAGCGAGGGCTTACACCGGATACCTGGTGGAGAGGAAAATCCCAGGCAAACATCAGGCAGCGCTGCTGGCTGCAGCCAATTTTCCTCACTTAATATGTTTCCTGCACTCATCTCCCTCCCTGACCTCGGCTCCTCCTTGGAGCACGTTCAGCCCCAGACGCACCGCTGAGCACAGCCAGGGCCAGCGGGACCGCTGCCATTTCGTCCCTCCCCTCTGCTCCCTGGCCAGGGCTCCTGTCACACTGCTGCAGACCCCAGCTTCCCCCTGAAGGTCCCCAGGCTGCCCAGGGCAGGGTAAGCGGGCAGTGATGAACACCTCGTGGGGTGATGGTGCTCTGTGCAGCTGTGGAATGCTTGGAGAGCAGGGGGTGGAAAAGCTACATCCATCCTTTGTGAAAGATGCATGTCCCAGACTCCGATCCAGATGAGGATCTGAATCCAGCTCCAAAGGCAAGTCCAGATGTGGATCCAAATTCAGCTCCAAATGCAAATCCAGATGTGGATCAGAATCCAGTTCCAAATCCTGACCTAAATCCAGACACAGCCCCAAGTGCAGACCCACACGTGGTGCAGTCCTGATCTAGATGTGGATACAACCCGAGAGACAGCCCGAGCTCCAAACCCGGACCTGAGCCCTGACCCAGGGTCCAGTGTGTGTCCGCAGGGACCTCATCCTGCCCAGTGCCAGCACTCGGTGGATGCTGCCCTGTGGGAAGCCCTGCAGGATGCCCCGCACCCAGCACCGGTGTCACCCTCCAGTGCCCAGCACCAGCACCCGGCAGGTGCTATCCGGGGGGTTCCCTGCACGCAGCACTGGTGTCACTCTCCCGTGAACGCTCCCCGGTGCCCAGTGCCAGCACCCATCAGAGTGCCCGGTGTCCAACACCAATGCCACCCCAGTGCCCAGTCCACGCTGCCCAGGAGCTGCCATACGGTTCCTGCTGGCATCCAGCACCCTCTGCCCTGTGTGGAGCACCCCGGTGCTCGGCGAGCCGCGCCCAGCGCCTGCCACGGGGCCCGTTTGCCGCTCCCCGGTACCCGGTGTGCCACGTCATGATGCCCGCTGTGCCATGCCCGGCTCCCGCCCCGTTGCCCCCGGTGTGCGCAGCGCCCGCCGCCGCCCCCGCCGCCGCTCCCGGTGCCACCGGCGGCGCTGCCGGCAGGTGTCGCCGCGGTCGCGGGCAGGCGGCGGGCGCGCGTGCACTTCCGACGGCGCTCGGTCATGCCCCCGCCGTCCCTCCCCTCGCTCCCGGCGCCGCGCGGGGCTCCCGCCCGCTGACACCGCCGAGGCGGCTCGCACGGCGCGGGAGAGCGGCGCGGCCGCCCGGGCATGGCCGCCGGGGCCGCCCCCGCCCAGCGCCGCCGCTGAGAGGCAGCGGGGCTCGGCCCGCCAGGTAAGGAGGGCTCCGGACGCGGCTCGGGGGGGGGGGGGGGGGACCGGGCGGGCCGCCGAGCCCGGGGAGGGCCCGGGGAGGGCCGCGGGTGATAGGAGCCGGCGGGGGGAGCGAGGGGAGCGGAGGGGCCGGGCGAGCGGGGCGCTGCCGGAGGGGGGGGGGGGGCCTGCCCGCCGCCCCGTTACCCCCCCCGGGGCTTCGCGTCGCAGCTGCGGCTGCAGCCGCGGCTCCCGCCGGGCCCGCTGCGCTCCTGCTGCCGCTGGAGCGGCGGTGGCACCGCGAATCCGCCGCCACATCCCCTTCCTTTCCCTTCCTTTCCCTTCCTTTCCCTTCCTTTCCCTTCCTTTCCCTTCCTTTCCCTTCCTTTCCCTTCCTTTCCCTTCCCTTCCGCCCGCGCTCCCGCCGCACCGCACTCGCATTTCCAACCCTAGCCCGTTCCGGTCCCTCCAGCTCCCCCAAACCCGCCTCGATCCCCCCAAAACGGGAGCCTGTCCCTGGCTCGCTGACGTCACGGAGGGGCTCCCCGGCCCCCCCGGTCCCGCGGGTGCGGGTGGCCGCGGTGCTCCCGGCTGGCGGTGCCGAAATGCCGAGCGGGGACATGGTGCATCTTGGATAGATAGCCCTGAGCCCCTCCTGTGCCCTTTTGCTGCAGCTGTGAAATTCCATTTAAATTCCTCGTGTGTGTGTGTGTGTGTGTGTGTGTGTGTGTGTGTGTGTCCCCATTCCCACTCTCCTTGGAAATGTGCAGCTGGAGCAGCACCTTGGGCATGATGGTGGGATCCCAATGGAAGTGATGAGCTGCCCAGGGGTCAGCATCCCGAGGGCTCTCCGGCTGGTGGAAGCATCGTGGCTGACGTTGCAGACCTGCCAGAGGTTCTCACTGACGTCAGAGCGGGATGTTGTTGGGGTGCATGTTTGTTCCCCACTGCCTTTGATGGAGAGTGATGCCATCCCTTAGATGTGAGCAGATTTTGGCTTGCTGAAAGCTCTTGTGGCCACTGGTCCCTGCCCACTTTCCCTTTGGCTGCTAGCAGTGCCCGTGTTGGCTGCCCTCAGGTGACCTCCCAAAGTGATGGTGTGGAGGAACAAACCCAGCAGTTGGGGTTTTGCATGGGAGAGTGCTCCTAGGGCCCTGTGCCAGCTGAGGGAGGGCATCGCTGGTGATGCCAGCACCTTCCAAGGGCTCTCCCAGCTCAGCTCCTGTTGCCCCAGCTCCTGGGCATCTCTGGAGCCTCCTTGATGGTGCAGAAGCGGTTCCCTGCTGAGTGCCGGGACTTTGTGGAGCACTCCTACCCCACAGCCCCCTTTCCCAGGGTGGCAGGGTGTGTGCCCCAGGTGGGTGAGCTGTGCCGCGGTGGCTGTGCGGATGTGGGTGCTGTCACCTGTGTGCTGGTGACAGAGGGTGGGGGGACCCGCGCCGAGCGAGGGGCAGGTTGGCTGTGCGTGGTGCCCGCCAGTGCTGAGGCTGCGTCTCCTGGTGACTGTCACTGCCTGATGAAAATGGACCTCGAGCTGCTGGGGGATGGAATGGAGAAAGATAGGAAGAAGCGAAGTGAGATGGAGAAAAGGACATGTTCCCCCTGAGTGCTCTTCCCTCCCCGTTCCCCGTGGGATTGAGGTGTGCCTCGAGGCGTGGTGAGAGTGATGATGGTGAGGGGTTCAGTGTGGGTCTGTGCATGGGGCTGGGGGCACCCACACCCTGAGCAGCAGCTCTGCAGCCTGGGCTGGGAGCTGTGTGAAGTTCAAGGCAGGAAGTGAGAAAAAAAAAAAAAAAAAAAAAAAAAAAAAAAAAGCCACGGCTGGTAGAAACCACCAGGGAGATTTAGGGAAGCGGCAGTGCTGTGCTGTGGAGCCCAGAAGAAGTGTGTATCCTCGTCTGATGAGGAGCTGCCCGTGCCAGGGACCGCAGACCCACCTCTCCTCTCCCGGCTCTGTCTCCGCTGCAAGCCCCAGGGAACAATTGCATACAGAGTGCTTCGTTTCAGAGCCGCCACAGTCATTTCAGAGACCTTTTAGGCAGGAAAAGTGCTCTGTAGCGTGTAATTTGAAGGCTCTGCTCTGAACCTTCACTGTCGCTCTGCTAAATGATCCTCTGCTCTTCCAAACCTTTGCTGCCTGGAAACCAGCAGCAGTGACCTGGTTCCTGGCCCCGCTGGGTCCCTGATCTCCCTTCAGCTCCATGCTAAGGTGAGGGGAGTTGCAGGTTGCAAGGAGCAGCCCGGGGTGGTTCTCTGCCTTGCACGGGGCCTCTCAGATGTCAGAGTCCTGGGAGATTTCAGCCAGTCTTAATCATCTCTTGCGTCTGCCTGAGCTGCAGAGGTTGTCAGAGCGCACTAAGGATTTTCCAGCCTGGAGGGTCGAGTCCTGTGAGGGCTCTGCAGGAAAATCTAGGGACTCCAACTGATTTTCCCCTGAAACGGGGGAGGTGCCGAATTCCTTTCTGTAGCATCCCTCAGGCTTGGCAGCTCTCGGCAGGGAAGGACCGTTCATTCTGCCATCAGAGGAAATGGCACAACTTAGGTTTAACTGATAGAGCCATGCCACAGCCTCACTGGGGGCACCGGAGGTGAGCCTGGAGGTGCTGGACCATGAGTTAGCCGGGGAGTATGATATCACCCTAGGGTTTCCTTGTCTTTCTTCTCCTGCCCTTCCTTGTTAGCTGCCCTACAACTTCTGTCTGCTGGAGGCACACCTGCAGGAGCAGAGCGAGCTGTGCGTTTCCTCTCGCCAGGGGTGCTGCCTGCCCTGCCAGATGCAGGCAGGGCTCCGAGTTCCTGGCAGCCAGGGCATGCAGGCAGCCTAGCAGGGGGGTGCAGGAAAAGGGTACGGGATGGGGAGAAGGAGAAACATTTTGATATGAAAGGTTTGGCTGTCACCTCTTGGCCTGGTCTGGTCCTGTTCTGGGTTGGCACAGTGCAGGCACCTGTGTGTCTTCTCTTGCCTCGTGTGGCTTCACTCTGCTTTGGATTCGCTCTGTTTTGGATTTGCTCCTGGTTCCTGCTGAGGCAGGAGAGTCCCAGTGATGGTGGATTTATGCACGTCACCAAATCAGACACACGGCCAAGGCAGGAGGCACTGTCTTGAGTCTGTCCTAGCAGGCTGCATCAGCTGTGCCAGGCTTGCACCTGGGTCTAAACTGCTCTTAAATCCTGATGGTGCTGGGGACCCCACCCTGTCCCCAGGCGATTGCTGCCACTCACTGATGACAAGACTTCCACTTGGCTTCTGCTGCTCACATCCTATCCCCCCGCAGAAGGTCATGGCAGCAGGGCACGCCGCAGAGGAAAGGCAGTTTCCCTTTCCCTTCTTCACCTCTCAGAGGGATACTCCACAGCTACAGTCCTTTCAAAGAGCAGGCAGGATGCATTCCAGCTGAGGTGGAGCAGGCAGACCCGTGTATTGTCCTGCCACCATCCTGTCCCACTGCCTGCTCGAAAGCACGCTCAAAATCCACCTGCTTGGAATTGCGTGGATTTGGGATTTCCCCCAGGACGACTGGTCCAGCTGCTTGAGGCTGGCAGCAGTGAAGCTTTCACCTGGTATGGAGGAGGAGGAGGAGGTGGGGAGGCAGGTGCAGGTGCTGGGGTTCCAGTATCACATCCGAGCACAAGGAGCTGGCTCCAAGAAGCAATCACCACCTGCGCCCACCAGCACCCAGCTGGCAAAAACTACACATCCCAGCAAGCAGAGGGCCACCATCAGCCCTGTAAGATGGAGAGTGGCTTCCTGGGACTGGCAGTCACCCCTGATTCCCCTCTGGGAGGTTGGGATCGCTGTGGGAATGTCGCTTCACCGCGGGAAGGTGGCAGCTTGGTTTTTGCTTTGGTTGCACGGCCTAGTTTTGAGAGCTGGAATATGCTCAAAGCTGGGCTTTCTGAGTTGCTTTTTTTGGTTTTGTTTTGTTTTAAATGACAGCATTTCCCCTTTAAATTTACATCTCTAGCTGGGGAACACAGAGCCTGGTGAGAGAGGGAGTGTGAGACTTTTATAAAAAGAATGAGTCGGGTTTTATTATCCCTTTGAGACGAGCAGGGAAAATCTATACTGAAGGCATGAAATAGCAATAAAAATGGACTTTTTGCCAAAGCAAAATTAATTGAGTGAATCTCAGTCCTCAAGCCTGAGCTCTGAGAGGCTTATGAGTTGGATATGAACCACGCTGCCCCCTTCCAGGCTCTCATCCCCCAAGGAGGGGAGGCAAATCCTCCCTCTGGTCCTCGGTGTGTGATGTGATCAGCGCATGGGAGCAAAGTACTTGTGCTTGGGATACAGCGAGGTTGAGGATGCCTCCAGCCCTGACAGTCCCTGGAGCAAGGACCTTCTCCAGGTCCTTTGGCTTGGGGATGCTGGCGGTCATTCAGAGGTCATCACTCCAGCATTTCCATCACTGTGAGTCACAGCATCCCATCTGGACTGTGGATTTGGGGAGTTCAACAAGAAAGAAGAGGAAGGCTGGACACAGGCTCCTTGAACCCACTGTGGAAGCCAGGAGAGGATCCTGCTGCCTTACCCTGGCCTGGGCTTGCTCTTATTGACCATTTTCCTCCTTCATCTCTGCATCTCGCTCCTGCCACACTCTGGGGTCTGCCTCTCCAAGGTGCTTTCTGGGCAAATCCTTTGCAGAAGAGGAAACCCCTCCTGGGTTTTGTTCTTCTCAACGTCACATGCAGTGGCACCGGCTCTGCTCTCCCCATTTTTGGGGGGAGGGTGGCAGGAGGAGCCGCTGGACAGAGCAGCAGGGGAAAAACAGATTCTTTTCAGCAGATGGTGCAAAGAGGATGAAGCTGTGTAAACCTCCTGAGTCCACTGGAGAGATGGAGATTAAATAGTGAGAGGGCCGAAAGGCAGCTCCAGGCAGGAGAAGGAAGGAGAAAAAAGGAAAATGGGGGTGGAAATGGGATTGGAGAGTGGAACTGGGGAGAGGAGTGTTGGTTTGAACAGGCATTCCTCTCCCACTTGATGTCTCCCCTCCAAATCGGAGGACCTAGATTCAGTGCCATAAAAATATAGCCCTTTTCAATCCCTTATCTTGCAGGAGCAGAAACAATTGGCCTGCAAAGAAGGAGAAAACAATCTGTTTGACTGACAAACAAAACCACATTTCTGCACAAAAGGAGGAGGAGGAAGAGACAGCTGTCTGGCTGCTGCTTCGGCTTTTTTCCTTTCCCCTCCCTCTCCTGTCCCCTCGCTGACGGTGTCAGAGCAGAGCCTCTACCCTTGCCAGCAAAACACCTGCCGTTCTGACTGGCTGAGTTCAATGTCAGGCTCCTGCAGCAAATGTCATTGTCCTCCCTGCTGTCCCCAGCCACGGTGGAGATGCACCAGCCCTGCCGTGATACCCTCCTGGGGATGGTGCAGACAAAGGTGGCACCCTGAGATCGCCGGGGCAGAGCCCAGCTGTTGGGAGAGGAGCTCTTTGAGTACCAGGGACAGAAAGTGATGCCCAAGAGAGGGACCAGGGCCAGTAACTCATGGCAGCTGAATTGGGGACAGAGGGGACACAGGAGATCCCTTGTCTGGGGACCTTGGGACGTTCAGCCAGGTTGTGGGTGATGCTGATATCCCAGCATCCATGGAGCACCTGAGTGCTGCAACTGGAGATGCTGCTGGAGACCCTCTCCAGAGCCAGCCCTGTGCCTCAGTTTCCCTGTCTGCAAGGTTAGCAAGATAACACGCAGATGCTGTAAGAGAGCTGGGACAGAGAAGTGCCCTGTGCACCTAAAGTCATTATCCCAACAAATCATTATCCCTAAAAATTCATTACAGCAACCACCGTACCAGCAAAATTGGTGCTGGGGGGAATCCATCAGACAGGCAGGAGCAGAGCCCATGGGAATCTCAGTTCTTCATCTCTCTGGAACAAACTCCTCACTTGGAGGATTTTTTGAAAAAGAAACTGATTTTCCCCATGCAATTCCCTGACCAGGAGCAGCAGCAGTTTCCTGCCTGGAACAGTTTTCCGAGAGGACTCTGCTCTGTGGGGACGTGAAGCAAACACCCACGCTCTGAAAACAGCCAAATGCAATAAATACCCAGTGCTTGAACCTGGAAAAGCAGAGGCTGGAACAGGGCAATCTCTGCAGGGGCTGGTAGTGCTGCCACAGAGGGAATCAACAGTAAATAAAGGGGCACAGAAGCAAACACTGAAGCCCCCAGGACGCTCTTTTGATGCAGTTGCTGGTGACCTACTAGAATCCACTGGAAAGATGATCCTGCACTGGTGGGTGGTTCACTTTTTCCTTCTATTTTTTGAGGAGCTATTTCACTCTGCAGCCAAGTAGCAAAATAACATGTAAGAAATCAGAGATTCCAGGTGAGTTAATAACAAATAATGAGTCTCTCAGTTCCTGAGTGGTTCTCTGGTTGCCGCAGTCCAGGCGTATAACAACCTGGCTTTCCTGAGCATCCTCAGCCAGGCTTGTTGAAATGCTGGTACAGATTGATAGAAACATCCTGAATTCAAGGGAATTTAAGAGATCCAGCCTCTACTTTCTTAGATTGCCATAACAGAAGCTTTGGGGAATATTTGACCTGAAACATTGGAAGAGTTTGATTTATTTTTAATTCCTGCACCTAAAATGCAGCGTTTTCTGCATTTTTCTTTCCTCTTTCATTTCAAAGGAGGAGAGGAAGTATCACTGCACGCGTCAAACTCTAGGAAGGAGAAGATACGAAAGATGACTGGACTACTTTTTACAACTTTGACACTTGACTTTCTTCCCCAGAAGGGGAAGATGCACTGTCAGCCTGTCTTGTGATCAGGCCTGTATCCTTTTGTTACCCTGATAAATGTCAGCTGACCAGGCTGGGATGTAAAAAAGCTCCATCTCTACCAGACCTTTGCTGCTCTTCCTCACTCAGTATTCAGGCAAGGAAGGGCCCAGCATCTCCCCACCTGAGTGGTGCTTGCAGACTTTGCCTGGCCCCATCTCCTCCATGCCCTGCTGTGGTCCCCCAAGGTCCTCCAGCACCCTTTCTCCTCCTGCTTCTGTCCCCCAAATTCTCTCTGCCTTCTCCCTTCAGATCCTTCCTCCCATCTGGACCCTACAGGCACTGGTGAGGTTTTGGCTTCCATGCTCAGTGCTGGTAGGTGAAATGCAAAGCTTGTGCTGTGATGAAGTAAATCTAACAAAGACCATTCAGGTTTTAGCAGATTCCTGCTTCTCTGGTCCTGCATGCTCTGATCATGGCGATGGGAGCAGCTCTCAGCATGCGGCCAGAGTTTGGCTCAGCCCAGCACCTGAAGGGAGGTGGCAGAGGCAGAGTGGGTTCTGCTGGAGCCCCATCTCTCAGCTTCAGACTCTGGGGATACCTGGATTCTCACAGCCCCTGGCTGTTGGGACGATATTTCCCATGGCAGAGCCAGCATTTGGTGATGCAGCATCCACCCCTGTTTGATCCAGACCTACCTGGAACCTCTCCTTTCCCTGGGCATCTTCCACCCCTTCCATCAGCCACAATCACACAGAAGCTTGTCCTTGATGTTCCTTTGTGGTTGTGCCTCTTGGGATTTGGCCAGCATGTGTCAGGGCTCTGTGCCTCTTCCTCTCCAGCTGCTCTCCACTCGGCTGCGTCACCCGGAGCATCCCTTCCTCCTGTCCAGGGCTGCTTTGACCATCCTGCTTCCCGAGTTATTTCACCCTGATTTTACTAGGTCATGGGCGTGTGGGTCCTCTACTTGGCCATGGTGGCACAGCCTCTTTGATTAGGTGGATCTCCAAGCATGACTTCCATCTGTCCGTCAGTCGCTGTCACTAATTCCTGCAGCATTTACTGCCAGGCAGGGGCCTTGGTCATTTGGAAGAGTCACTGGTGGTGGCAGGACTGCGCTAAATGATCTATTCCACGCGTTTCACCTCTTTTCTGTTCGCAAATTGTTGGTGATTTTTTTGTAGTTGCATTAAGTATTCCAAGTGACTGCGATTTCCCCCATCGTATTCATTATTCAAAATTGTTCTCCAGATAATTTCTGCAAATAATTCGCGGTCTTTGCTCTTTTGTGAATACTCAGTCTCAAGAATGAGAGTCGTTTTAATTGGGATCTTACATCACATGATAGGTTTTGGCTTCCCGATTGGGCAGGCTTAATTTTTAGACTTGAGATTTGGGGAGGGAAACTGTTGCAATTAAGCATTTGAAATTCACTTTCTTCCAATATCTTTAGTTGCTGCTTAAAATTAACAGAAATTAACAGTCTGTCTCACTTTTTTTTTTTTCCTTCATCTTCCTGGCCAAAAATCCCTGCCGGTAACTTGTTGGCAAGAAACACTTGGAGAATATAAACAAAAAGGTGGCACCAAAACAGCTAAATTTAACATATCTAAAAACTGGAGTGATGATTCACGGTGGTTTGTTGTGTATTATTCACCTCACTCTGGTAAAAATAATGATCAAAATAATTTAGAAACATAAAAAGTCACATAGCAAGGGGACATTTATAGCACTAGGTTTCATAAAATCTTCCATCAGCTGCTCTCTGTGTGCCTGAGAAACATCCTGTGGGCTGGCTGGTGTGTTGTACCCTGGCCCTCAGTGCTCCAACCCTGTGCTGAGGCTGCTGCCAGCTCGGTGGAGGTGGAGAAAAGGAAGGTTCAACCATTCTGGCATCCCACACCGCCTTGATCTGCACCCTCAGCAGGCAAGACTCCAGTTGCCTCACACGGGGCTCGACTCCAGGCAGAGGGTGACCGTAAGTGACTTGCCCAAGGTCACCCTCCAGCTCCGTGGTTCAGCTGGAAATAGCTCCAAGGTCTCCTGATCCCCCCAGCAGCCCCCTCACTGCCAGGCGAGACGGAAAGGTGCAGAGTTCACGTGTCTTCTCTAACCGACAGCCTGGCTCCTGCCACCTCACCTAAAACCTCAAACCTCCTTGGCTCTGCTTTCTCCCCCCTGCCACCGGGCTGAGTCAATACGGCTCCCCCAGCCCCCCTGAACAGCCCGGGCTCCCATGGCATATTTATGCCTCCGAAGTGGAGCGTTGTGCCGGCGTTCCCGTTCGTGCGGCACCCGCACAGCCCGGCTGCTCGCTTCCACCAGCTGCTGCTGCCGATTTCCCTTAAAAATAAAACCCCTCTAAAGGTACAGCAGGGACACCTTAAATGCAGAGCCGTGGCGTGCAGTTAATCATATCCTCTTAACGGGTTTATTCGCTCATTAAATATTTAAGACTCGTTTCTCTTTATCAATAGTGTGGAGGCGTGCAGGCCCCGGTGCAAAGATTTATGCACACAATAGGATCGGTGCATTTAGATTTGTTTGAAGGGATCTGAGAGCCATTTAAAACTCGACCGAGGGGGACGGTTGCTGCTGCTGCTGTTTTCCTCCAGTGAGGTTTCTGCCTTTTCTGCCTCCTGACTGCAGCTGGGAGGTGGCAGGATATGAGGCTGGGGGGCACAGACTGATGGCTGCCTCATGGGAGCCCCATAGTTCCTTTTGAAATAGCTGTGCCCCCTTTTTGAGGCATGCTGAGGTCTTGGAGAGGACATGTTTGGCTTGACTGTCTTGTAGGGATGAGGATGGTCCGTGGAAAATGCGGTGTGTGGAGAGCTGGTGAGCGTGTTTGTGGAAGTGGTGTTTTGATCCCTGCTTCCCACCGCTGTCTGTGGGAAGAGCTTTGCTGTTGCGGCTCAGATGTGAATTCCAGCTCGTCTGGCGCTGTTCAGGAGCCCTCATGCAGGTGCAACATCTGTTGTTCTTCTGTTATTACCTGGGCTCTGCTCTTCACACAGGTGTAAGAGCAGTGGTGGCCTTTTTGGTTCATAGGATGGGGAGGGACAAAACCCATGCCATCATCCTACCTCATCCTCCCCATCATCTGCCTGTCTGCCCACCGCAGCTCGCCAGCCCAGATCTCCATCCAGCGCACCTTCATCCAGTACCCACCATTTCCCACCTTCCTCATGCCTGGTCCCTGGTCCCTACATGGGGCTTTGTGGCTTCCAGCTGCTGCCAGATGTGTCACTCAGCCTGGGTGCAGGGAAGCAGTTCCTCCCACTGGTGTGCACCCCACTGATGTATGTACACCTGTTCCCTGAGCTCCGAGGGCTCTGGGGTGTGATGTGGGGTGTGGGACAGGGACAGAGGCCTGAGTGTCCAGTGCAGTTGCACAATGTGACCTGTTCTGTCCTTCCATGGAGAGCATTGCTGGAGCTTGCAGGTCCCAGCACGCAGGACTCGATCTCCATCTCAGCAGCCTCTGCTTAGATCAGGAGGGAAGATCTCATGCCAAGACCTGTCCTCCCCAGGCTGCAGCTCAGAGTCGTAGATGGCAGCAGCTGACGCCCATTTTTTTTCACCCCCTGTGGCATCCTGGCAGGTTCTTCCCACATCATTGCATGAAGCCAGACATGCCTGTTCCAAAACCTCCTCTCCAGGAGGTGCTGGGGGTGGATAGGAAGGGTGAGTAGCTGCAGTGGCAATGGGCAGAGCTGGCAGCTCCCTCCTGAGGGTGTGAGAAATACCCTGGCTGGATTATTGACAGACAGCCCAGAGCATGGGAAGTGCGTGCGTGCGTCAGATATTTACCCAAACCTCTCCTGCTTTGCAACGTGCCCACAAAAAAAAAGGATCTGACAGCAGTAAAACTGTCGGGTGGCTGCTGCTGCTTTTTTTTAAAGTTCTATGATAGCTTCTCCCCCCACCTTTTTTTAATAGCTAATGCATCTGTCACTACTTTCCTAATGAGCTTTCCGAAAAGGGCCTTGGGGACCTCTACCTATCCATGTGGGCTTGGATCAGAGCGTACTCAGGGGAGGCAGAGAGAATTCAGCTCCCTGTTTCACCCTCATCCCCTCCCCAAACTCCTCTCTGAGGGCAGGTTGTCCAGAGGGAGGGGAAGGCAGCAATATCTCAGCACTCGGCGAGCTGGCGTGCACCCCCTGCAATCACAGCCAATAATGACAAAAAGACGGGGCTGCTGCCAGAGATAGAGAGCTGAGCTCCAAGCGTTACAGCAATGTCACAGCCTTGGGACTGCTGCTGGCTGCTACTGGAAAGAAATTTCCTCACAACAGGCAGAGTTATAGGAAGGAGCCATTGATTGCATTAAAAAACACCCTCCCCACCTCTTTTTTTTGGCATGGATTTTCAAGGCTTTTTTTTTTTTTCCTTTCCTCTCCCCCCCCTTCCTCTCTCCATTTGCCATTGAAGTTGCGTTCAATAAAACCCATCGCCCGAGAGCGTCTGTTCGCATGTTCTCAGCAGTACAATGGGCAGAGGACTGCAGTGTGCAGAGCCCCAGCCAGCCTCTGCAGACAATGAGGGGCTGGCAGCAGGGCAGGGGGGGCTTCTAGTTTATTTTATTTCATTTTTCCCCCACCTGCCAGCCCCCACTACTAATTGTAATCACAAAAGGCAAATGGGAAGGGACTGGGGGAGCAAGGCTGTGGTTCATTGGGGTCATGGTCTCCATCAGTCATTCTCCCAGCCTGTTGCTGGGTAAAAGCTCAGCTCCTTGGTTTATCAAAATGACTGTGCAGTAAAAGCCTTTTTGCCCAAACCTCCCCCCCCCCCCCAAAAAAAGCTGTTTACTGACTCAAAAAGCCTGAATATCCCATTACCATCCATGGGAGACTTTCCGTTGACTTCTCTAGTCACAGAAGGGAGAACAGAGGGTTTGGTGACTCAGGCACAAACCTGGGATCTCTTCCTCTTGCTGACGCTGTTGGCAAATCTTTTAGGATTTAGCCAGATTCATCCAGGGACCAAACGGCACCATCCCTGTGGCACGGATAGAGCACAAGAGGATGCACCACTTGGCAGAAGTGAATTCCTAATTGTGCTGTGCCCAAGTTCCCCTCAGCTGTGAGATGTAACGGTGCTCACCCTATGTTGCATGATGGTGGAGAAGCTAATAGCTATTTATGCCAGAGAGATGCTTCCAGATCTCTAGATAAAAGGTGCTCAAGGAGGGAAAATTATTATCATCATGGGCCAAAGAGCTACAGGGGATTCGAAATCTGTTTGTGTTTGTAGGATGTAACCACTAAGGAGGGAGAGACTGGGACAATGGAGCATGCACAGCACTAATGGAATGAGCGTAGGAAAGAGGATATCTCTGGAGACCCTTAGAAACCATTTCCCAGTGGTAAGATCTACTTGGGTTGTTTGTTCTTCTTCCCAGATGAGAGCTGCAGTTGTGGACGCTTTTATCACTTACGAGCTGGACTAGATGGAGGCCAGAGAGCACATTGTAGGGATGAGCCTGTGTGGCTCTCCAGTGGGTAGGTACTGATTTATCCGGTCTCAGCTTCCATTTCTGGCTTTCAGAGCTGTGCTTTATAATAGAGGAACCTGGAATGGACATTTCAGGCCTGTTTTTCAAGCTTATGGGATGCAAGGGCATGACATGCGCATCTTGAGGCTGCAGCAGAAGGGTTATTCCTGCCTTGGGATACAGTCTGGGCTGAGGTGTGGGTTTGGAGCGGCTCCATGGTAGCATGTGGTGGTTCCTTAAAGACATTTCACTTGGAGATTCACTTTTTCCAGCTGATTCACGTCCTCGTGCGAGCCCATTTCTTTCCATGGTGACAGTGAAGCTGGCTGAAGCTCCGCCTGATAACGCGCCTGGTCCAGGCTAGAGGCTCCTAACAGGCTCTGAGCCCAGAAGAGCCAGGGACTGTACAACACGGGTTGTTCCCTTGAGATTAAAACCCAGCTAGACAAGCTGTTTGCAGTCTGTGGTCTGGCAGGGCTGAGTACACTGCTGTGCAAAGCGTTGGGCAAGCAGGTGAGACACAGGCAGCATCCATCCCGGCTCCCCTGGAGTGTACATCCTCCTTGCCCACGGATCCTCACTTCCATCCTGCTCCAAAACCACCATGTCGCCTTCCCTTTGCTCCCTGAGGCAACCCCATTTTGTGCTCGGGGGAGATGCAGCCTTTCTCACTGGAGACCTGCAGCGCACCATGCTCTTTTTTTCCTCTCCTGTCTTTTTTTTTTTCCCTCTCCTGGACACTTTACTTAGCTTCTTTCTTCCCTCTCATTTTCTCTACCATCAAATGAAAGCCATTCAGACCAAAACGGTTCAGTCTGCTCTTTGTGTCTGGAAAACAGAACACCAAAGACAGCTGGACCTACCCGAGATGGCCACGGCCGTGGCAACAGTGGCTCTTTGTTAGCGCTGTTGTCTCTGCCCCTATCTCCAGTGTCTGGGGCCCTGTCTCTTTAAAGCTTTAGTGTGCTGTGTCAAAGCCAACAGAGAGTTCAGCTTATTAATGGATTCGCTAGGTTAATATCCCAACAGTTTGGTGTGGTGGTTTTTTTTTTCCTTTCCACCAGCATAATTTAGAAAGAGGGGGAGGGGGAGAGAAAGATAACCCAGACCCATTTCTGGGGAGGAGGGCATGGCATGGCTCATTGCTTTGGAGAAATGGAGCTGGAATGGCTGGTCGGGGCCACGAGAAGGTGGTGGCCCAGCCCTTCGCCTTCCTGTCTGTATGTACATCTCTCTCTATCTCCCTCTCCTGCGGGGTTCCCTGCATCAAAGCTTCTTCCAGTTCTTATGCTAATGAGGTGCATTAATGCTTAATGACTGTGAACAGGCTTGTTTAATTGCACCTATCTGAGCAGGAGGCACGTTGCTGTATAAGAGGGAACGACCATGTAAGCAGCTGCATGCCCTCCTGGACAGTCTTAATTACATGTAAAACTGATGTGATCTAAACCACCAGGCTGGTGATTAGTTTAGTGAGGCAGGTGGTACTTTGCAATTCAGTGCCTCAGAAACTCTAGAGCAAGTGAGATCAGATTCTTTCGTAGACTATGGAGGATAAGGCAAGCCCTGATCATCCTTGAATTTGATGTTGGGTGGGGACAAGCACGGCATAGTAGATTAATTTAATTAATTTATTGCAGTTAGTTTGCAAAGACATTATCCGCCAGCGTCTGTGCAGAATACTGAGCAGTCCCATTAATGCAATGCTATTTTGCCTGTAAATCCTCTCCCCCCGCCCCTTACAGGAGGAATGAGCTGCGATGGTCTCAGCTTTCTGCAGCGTTATCTCGGGCTGGTTGAATACGACTGATTGTCTGAACTACAAAGGGCCCCGGCTAATGCAAAGCCATCCCTATTGGCACCAGACCTAGATTAATGACTCTGCATGCATTGACTTGGCTCCAAACTGGATTTCCCTAAAGCAGCTCGCTGCTGTCTGCACTCCCATATCCTCTAGCTGGGCTGGGATTGTTGGGCTGGCAAGAGCCACGGAACTGGGAGCACCTCCAAGTGGGAAGGCTGTGGATTAGGGGTGCGCAGGTATGAAGGTACCTGTTATCGACAGCCATCTGCTGCTCATTACTCAGCCTCACTGCTTGGGGTTATTTGTTTTGCTTTTATTCACCAGAGGGGGGATTAAAAAAAAAATGAAACAACCTTTATTAGAAATCACTTTGGCAGAGGAGTAGACCAAATCCAGCAGGATTTGGGGGTCAGTTGTTCTCCCAGGATAGTTGTCTCCCAGAGCACCACTGCCCAAGTGGATGCTCACACCTTCCCCATCCCCACACTGGACCATTCTCCATCCCCACACCAAACCATTCCCTGTCGACACACTGGATCCTTCCAGGTCTCCACACTGGACACTTCCCCATCCCCACACCAGACCCCTCCCATCCCCTCACCAGACCTTTCCACATCCCCACACCGGAGCATTCTCTGTCCCCACAATGGACCCTTCCCCATCCTCACACCGGACCCTTCCCTATCCTCGCACCAGACCCTTTCCTGTCCCCGCAGTGGACTCTTCCCCATCCCCATACCTGACCCTTTCCTGTCCGCACACCAGGCTCTCACCGGACCCTTCCCCATCCCCACACTCTTCCCTTGGCTCATCTCCCTCAGACTCTTCCTCCCTGTAGCCGTCCCATGAACTCTCAGATCTCCCCTCTCCTTGCCTGCCCGGGCCCCAGCCGAGGCTCTTCCTGACGTTACTCCCACAACAACCACTTCCTTCCCGTCCCGGCACCCCCAGCTCCACAACCGTCCCTGCCCAGCCCTGGCCCCTCCCTATCTCCCTGAGACCCCTCTCCTGCTCCTTTACTTCCAGCCACCACTATTTATTTTGTAAAAGGACTTAGAGACTGTTTCTCCTGGAGTGAAGCCGACAGTAGCGGAGCTGCCGTGTGAGGGGTCACTCAGCGTCCCACTTCTACCATAAAAGTTTCCTCTTGGTGTCCGCAACACCTATGGGGTTTTGGGGTTAGAAACCCAGCACATGGGACATGTTTTTAGCCAACACGCTGGCACCAGCTCCCCCAAATGAAGCATCCCCCCAAGCCCACCATATTTCAGGCTCAGCAGCAGGGGGAGGCCTGGCCGTGGCAGCTGCCTGCATGTGGTGGGAAGGTGGCAGGGCAGGAGCTGGGGAAGAGGCAGGTGAGGTGTGTGGTGGGGGATTAGAGTGCTGTGGTGTTTTCCTCGGTGTCTTGCTCTCAGTGGGCACATTTCGTGGTGGCAGAAGGCTCAGCCGTGGTGGGGGCAGCAGCTGAGAAGAGGGGGTGGCAAAGGGAGGCACAAGATGGAGGGAACTTTGAGGGGGAGAGCAGGGACCTGCCTGGATTTTGGTGGGATCTCTCCCTCCCTGTGAGCGAGCCCTGCTCTGAGGGGTCACAGCTGCCTGGCTCCCCATGCCAAGCGGCTCCACGGCCATCTGTCTTCCCCTTGCCCACTCCATGCTGGCTGTTCCCCCGTTGTCCCACCAAGACATTTTGCTGCGCCAGCACTTGGCTTTGCAATGGTCTCGAGGCAGACTTTGGGTGGGAAAGCAGACTTTTCCTCTCAGAAAAGCCACCTTGAGCACAGCTCATGGTGCCATGGTGGTGGCACCAAGGCAACCCCTGAGCATCGTGGTCTTGCTGCTGCCAGGGACTGCCCGAGACCTCACTGCAGTGGCAGTGGCTTGGGCACCCACAGTGCCACCCCTCTGAGTGGGACAAGCACCCTGAGACATGCCATCACTGTGAAATCAGGAGTGTTTTACTCTCCTGAGAGATGCTGCGAAACCGGCACCACGTCGGGGTGCATCCCCTGCGGGGGGGTTCAGCCTTGCCTCGTCTGTGGGCGAAACACCCTCCCACTGAACCCCCAGCCTGAGCAAAACCTTTTTTTAGCACTCCCCTATTTGCCAAGCGTACTTCCCTTCTTTTGATTCTTACCACCTACATACAGTCTGACTGCAACGGCAGAAAAAAAAAAGGGGGGGGGAAAGAATTGCAACATTCAGTCGAAGGCTTTTCTGTCTAATGACGTTAAATTTATTAACCAAAACTCCAGCTGCACCAGGCTGGGATCTAATAATATTCAGGCTATGGAGACATCAAGTAGAAAGAAGCTTAAAGCCCTTTTTATTTCACAGTAAAACTGTCAGTAAATAACTGGATTGTCTTGAGACTGAGAAAATGGGGATTTATCTTCCTGAACATGAAAAGTGTGCTTATTTTTTTTATCAGCTTCAAAAAGCCCCAGCAACCTTGATTTTCCTTCCACACCGTTCTCAGCAGCTCTGCCAAGCCCCAAAACCACACAAATCAAGAGACGGGCTCTAAAGATATTTTTAATTAAATTAATTCCTTTTCCTTCCTTCCCCATTTCTCCCTTGTCCCCTCCTCCATCCTCTCTTTCTCTCTCCCTGTGTCCCCAGCTAATGACTTCTAAGCACTGTGACATTTCAGCACTGGCTGTCACTAACACCACACCTCCGTGCTGGTTATAAATTGGGCACAGAGACATAAAATTCCCCACAGAAGGTCCCCGTTTGATGATATTCTCCGAGGTAAATCTCCAATAGCTCCCTGTTTTCTTTAATAACGCTAATAGGCATAGATTAATTAAACTGTTATATTACTTCCTTCTTTCTACCAGCACCAGTTAGAAATCTTATTACCTGCTCCTCTCCGCTTGCCTTTTCCCTAAGGTGGTTATATTCCAACCAGTTACCAAGGTTTCTCAGAGCCTGTAGCACAAGGTGAAACGGCAGACAGCGTCTCCATGAGGCTGGATCCTGCTCCCAGCCCTTGGCTCCCAAACCCCACCGACCTCGGCAGAGCCCGGGCAGGCGTAACCGGGGTCAGGATTAAGCCCGGTTTGTCTGAAGAGGTTCTGTCTTGAAAGCAACAGCAGGGCTATTGTTGAGTCTGGATGCCCCCTCTAAAAGGGACCACAGCTGTAGGAAAGGGAATTGTATACATCCATCAACTCCTCCAGGGCCTCAGGATGTATTAGTTAAGATTGTGGGATAGCATGTCTCGGCTCCACTGAAGGGCTCCTTTGAATGACATGTTGGATATACTGTTGCACATCTGGCCGCTGTATTATTGAATTGCTCTACGGTTGCATTTTCCAGACCGCGGGAATGTGTTGGTTCAGGAGCGTGGGGGGGAAAGGATGAAGGAGACAACATGTGGGAAAATTAGAGGGATGCATCCCGCAGGGTGGGGTGGGTTTGGATGGAGCCGCGTGGTGGAGGCGGGGAAGGAACGGGGAGGGGGGGGGCGAGGCAATGCTTTCACACAAAATGCCGTGTTGCCATTTGAAATCCACTCCAGAGCTTCCTGCTCTAATTAAATTTGTCACCATCGTTACTATAATGCCTGCCATTCCTCCGGTGCTTTTTGTTCTCTGGGATCCCAAAACATGACAGAGGCAAGGGGCAGATCCTCTGTGTTTCCTCTATGGGAGCTTTTTCAGAGCAAAATGGGGAAAATGCAGTTGTAGGAGCTGCTTTGGGGCAGGAGCACAGCCACTCCTGGTTTGGGAGTGCTGGAGTGAGGGACACTGAGCCTGAGGAGTCTGGGCAGCTCTTGATGGCCTTTTCCAACCTTAATGATTCTATGAGGTGTCTCCTGGGACTGCTAATTTGCACGATCTTGGGTGAGTGCCCTGGGAAGGCCTGTTGAACCCAGGAGCCCTTCTTGGGCTCTCACTTGGCTCATCCTGCTCTCAGCCCCTCCGGACCCGCACGGAGCCCAGTGTCTCCACAGCCACCTACGCTCCTGCCACCACGTACACCCACTGGCCACTGCCAGCCTGCCACAAGATGCCCAGTACGGCTGCTCTGCGCTGCACTGGGGCAGGAGGAATTCACTAATTACTTGCAGCTCTTAATATGGCCCCTGAACGCTGCCAGAGTGGCGTGAAGGGCTCAGAGCAGGAGACACAACCTGCTCCATCGTGTCTTCTGTGTCAGCTTGCAGCGAACTGAATGCAAAAAGGCTGTCTGAGCTGAAAACAGCAGAGCCCTTGGAAATTTAAAGGTGCAGAGCACAGAAAACAAAGGCGTTTGTGCTGCTGAATATTCATCCTGGCGTCTGATCCTGCCAGGAGCAAAGCCTGCACAGCTCCTGTGAAAGCTGATGGGAGGGAACCTTGGTCTCAACCTCATCTCGGGCTCCAGCCCAAATCTGAGGGGGGAGAGCAAATTAGTCCTTAATGCACATATATCTTAGACTAAAACCTGATAAGGGAACTCTCCTATGTTAATTTACCTGAGTTATTTACTATACTGATTGCTGAAGGTACTCTGATTAGCGCATGAAATATTTCTATACCTTCGGTCTGATTAACCCATATCTGCAAAATAAATATTTGTCTCATTATAGTTATGCGATCGTGCAATCAAAGACCCTATCATAATGGGAAAGGGAGAGAGTATCCGTGTGGAAAAGGCAGGGAATGGCGACACAGAATGAGCAAGTTGGAGAGCAGGGAGATGAAAAGCAGGGTCATGGCTGGAGGGGGAGGCTCAGTGGTCCCAGTCTCCGGCTGGGGGGGTCGAAATGCCGGGGAGGGCACAATTCTCCTCCCGTTTCACCGGTGCTAATTGGGACTAATTCCGTTTGACTCAGCAGCGTTGCGCCAGTCCCAGCGAGAGGAGGGTCAGACCTTGGGAATCACAGGGGTGAGTCCCAGCAGGCTCCCAGCCTCCAGCTTTTTTGAAACAGAAGCAGGGAGTTCCCGGCAGCACGGTGCGTGTGCCAGTCTCCCAGACGAGCTCTTAAAATAGCCCAGCGCACCAGGCTGTGGCACCGGGGGAGAGCGCGGAGGATGAAGTGTTCCGTCTTCCTGGCCCAGATCCGGGGAGAGGAGGGGTTGGCAGCTCCCTGCCCAAGGCAAAGGTGGCTTACAGTGCCATTTGGGGACGAGGGCAGTTGTCACCTCTCAACCAGGTGGCAGGGAGCAAAGGAGTCACCAGCCAGCAATGCCAGCTCTGCCGAGCATGCTGGACATCCTCCCTCAGAGATGGGAGCTGTAAGTCATCTGGAGGAGAGGATCCCCCCTCTGCCGTTACAGGGCTGTTTTGCATATGCTCCGTTAGGAAAAGGGGAGTTTTATTGTGGCTGTACAGAAGAGCTAAGTCAAGAGGTTGCTTTATGGCTTGTGGATCCCGGCGTAGAGAGGCAGGCGTCCCAGATGCAGCATATAGCAAAGCCTGGCAGCGGCGTAGAGCACTGCTGCAGCGCAGAGCAGGGCTCAGAGAAAGAGCTGAAGTCATTTTTCTTCTAAGGGCAGGGGGTAGTGGGGAGGAAATATGAAGGCAGCCCTGTTGCTAAGGAAATCTGCTCTTTGTACGGTTGTACATTTAGGTAATGCTAATGAAAGGCCATATAGTAGCGAGGTGCGGATGTCAGCACTATGCACTCCTGGATATTTGATTAGCATTTCTTTGACTTTGCCTCCTCTAACAGAAATACCTGAGTACATGGATATTAGGAAAACAAAATCCCCCTTCTCCTCTGCCAAGAGCCTGGTGTTACGCAGAGAAACGAAAAGCCTTACCAAAATATGACACTCCATAATGAATGTGTGTTTTTTTCCCCTCGCACACACCCTGGAGAGGATGAGAGCAAACATGTGATGAGAGCAGAAATAGTCACATCACTTAATGCATTGCTGGACGGTACCCAGCCGGCACAGCGATGAACCTGGCGTGAGACCCGAGAGCAGCAAACCAGCGTAGCATCCCATTTAATGGCTGATGGCCCACAGATGTTTTAAACCTCGAGACTGTTTCTCTCTGAGGTTTCCCTTTTGACTGGAGCATCAGCAGGCAGCTTTTGGAAGCAAAGGCTGCGGATGCTCTATCCAGGGACCCAGCACATCTGCGGATTAGCTGGTGTGTGCATGTGTGTGTGTGGCATCCGAGCCCGGATCCGGTGATCTGGCTTAGGAAGCAAGAGAGGACCCACGCTGCTGCTACAGAGCACTAGCACCATGTCCTGCTCTCAAGCGTTGCTGGAAGAATGAGTCAGCCGTTTTCCTTCTCATGGGGGTCGAGTGGCTGCCCCTGTCTGAGTGTCACTAATGAAAGCACCCAGGAATGGAAGGGCTCTGTGCTTGCATGGTGTGCTTGCAACAGTCTTAAAGACCAGCTGCTCTGCGTGAGACTTCCAGAGAGCGAGAGCGCTTGAATGAAGCTCTTATATCTCTCTTTCTTTCTTTTTTTTTTTTTTTGCCACACAGTGCAGCGTGGGCTCTGTTCCTCCTCGCCTTTTGCTCTTGCTCGCTGGGACAGCCCGCTGTGTCTCAGAGGCTGAGGAGTGAGTCCTCCCGGGAGTCCTCCAGCTCGTGTGAGGAATGGCCCCTCAGGGGATAAATCCAGCAGCGGGGCCCGAGGTGGCAGAGACGTTCATGAGCGTCTGTCCTCGATGACAGCAGCGCCTGGGATGGAGATTTGGAGGTTTGCACGCCTTCACTCCCTCCCTGCCAGCACCTGCCCCTCCCTTTCGCCGTTGTGCAACATCCCAAGGGCAATTACAGCAATGCTTACGTGGAGGAGTGATATTGGGAAAGTATTTAGTCATTTTAACTGTTCTGCTGGTGGCTCCCCTCCCTTAAGGTGGTTCCTATTTGTTCTTTTCCCTCTCCCAGCAATTCGTGGCAACTCTTGCTGCACCCTGTGGCCCAGCGACCGCTTTTTGGTGTGTCCTTGGGTACTGAGGGCTCCTCTTGGCAAGGGAGAGTGGAAAAAGCCACATTCCCATCCGATAATACTTTTCCTTTCCTTTCCCCATCCCTCCCGTGCTTACTACAGTGATTTTAAAGCTTCCGCCCCTTGACAGCGATGCGGGGATGTTTTTGTAAGCAAAAGTAAGAGGCAAGAGGCTCAAGAGCTTCTCCTGCTCTCAGAGGCTTCTGGACGCTTCTGTGTCTCCATCCCTGGAGTGATTTTCCCTGGGCCCAGTGTAAACAAGGCAATCCATTACAGCAGTTTGAGCGTTACTCCACAAACACACTGCTGGTCCCTGCCCCCACCACGGGCTCCCTCTGCTCCTGCTCTTCCTGCACCATGCTGGGAGCCTTGGTGTGGCATGGGGGTTATCCAGATGCTCATCCACACGTGGGAGCGACCTCCGAGCATCGCAGGGTGACGAAGGCTCCAGCAGGAACAGGGAGTTGAGCCTGAACAGCCCCATCACTCGTTGCAAGGCTCACCCAGGTTCGGCTGCAAAACTGGGGAGCATTCAGGGGAGTTTAGAGACACTGATGCACTCCTGGGGAGGGACATGGAAGAGTCATGGGTACTGTTTATCCTGAAAAGAGAGTGAAAAGAAGAGCCTGCAGTAAAAGGAGATAAGCTCACGTGCACACAAGAGCAACACTAAAAAATACATGATTAAGGTTACAAAGTCAGGCACGGAGCGTGTAAGAAATCCTGGAATTAAGGACATCTGAGCAGCTTATGGCCGTGGAACGCCGTGCATTCATTAGGGGACAGCCTTAACTCTGGTGTCAAGGTGTTTCCTCTGCAGTGTCTCTGCCTCAGGGGGTGTGTGGGATGGATGGAGCTTGGTTAAAAGCAGCTCAGTGTCCAGTTTGTGACTGTCCCCCCACTATTCTTTCTGCAGCCTCAGTGCCTTGTTCGCTGTGCATTGTGTAAATCCTGCTTGGAGGTTGAAATTGTTCCTCCTGGACTATCCTCAAATGCTAAGCCTGCCCTTGCCTCTGTCTTTCCCTTCCTTCCCTGTGTCCGACCTCCATGCTGCTTGGTGGTTGGCAAGGGGGAATAACAGGATCTCCCCCCACCAATAACCCTTTTGGGGAGGTCTGGCTTTGCCCTGGGACCCCGGAGCAGGAGGGAATACACTCTGCAGCTCCAGGAGGGCTGATGCAAGTGCAGCCCACATGCTTCACACTGCCAGCATTTGATTTTCCATCTGTTTTTTGTTTTGGTTCAGTTAAAGGCAGAGAGGAGAGGTGGGTTTTGGTGTGAACCTCCTGTCTGTCTGCATGCAGTGTGTGGGACAAAGGCAGCTTAGCACGGAAAGCCCCAGAAGCACCCCAAGGAGTGGGCTGGGGGACTTAGAAGACATCGTTTCTCCTGAAGCTGTGGGAAAAGTGTATATTTAGGACAAGCAGCCTTGCAGCCTGCTGTATGTATTCACTGTCTGAGAGCCGAGCCAGCCAGAGCCTGGAGGGGACAGATGGAGGAATTAAGGACATCTCAGCTGGGCAGCAGGACCAAGGGATGCTTGCAGGGGAGCTGGCTCCCACACCTGAACCACTTTGGAGACAAGGCTGGGAGTTACCAGAGCTTTTCTTAGCAAGAGAGCCCTCCACCGGAATAATGTGTTGTGGACATAAAAGGAGATCTGGAGAGGGAATATTTTCACCCTGGAAGCTGCTAAGGAACTTGCATTTAGCTGCTAGCAATCTGTTTCAAACTGGGTTCCTGTCCCAGGAAAGAGAAAGCAGAGCAGTCTCGCTGTGTGGACCGACTGTAAATTCTTTTCTGGCTTTGCTGGGGAAAAACAATGTGCTCTCAGTGAAAACCTCCCAGAAATCCAGGACGTGGGTATTTTATAAGTCAGCCGTTTGGAGAGAGCAGCTAAGGAGACCAGTCAAGTAGATCCCCTGACTTTTATTTGCTGGCAAGTCAGTGGAGTGGCTGGAGAAGGACGGAGATGCTGCCGCTCTCACTGAGATGGGCAGGTCACGGTGACACACGCGTGACCACGGGAGAGAAGCTGGGAAAGCATTCCTGAGAGAAGAGATTTGAGAGGGATATGTGTGGCAGAGCACAAAGCTCAAAAAGCCATGGTGAAACTTTGCATTTAGATGCCTGCAGCAGCAACCTGGGGAGCTTTCCACAAGGACTGATACATTTCCCGCCTCACGGCATTTGCTTAGAAAGAATTCATAAATATACCCGCCACTACTAACCATCCTTTTCTGCTGGGAATTGCCATTAGCAGCTACATTCAGCGTTTTACATATAAAAAGCACCGAGACTTAATTCTGTGCAATGCTTTCTTCAAAGTCTTTGTAGGAGAGACAACTCCAAGCTGGATTTCAGCTGAGTTACAGCAAGGTGTTGGGAAGCAGGGATTGTATCACCGCACGATGTGTGATGGCAGCACCCAGGAGATGCACATGGTGCAAGATGAGATGTCTTGAAGGATGGGGTGTATGACCTGGAGAGGGACCTGTCAGACCTGTGAGTCGCTGCACATGGAAATAGCTTCCATCAAACTTGCCCAAGTGACACTCACTGGGAGACCAAAAATGGATGGGTTTTCCTGGATGTATCAAGAATCCTAGAATCACAGAATGGTTTGGGTTGGAAGAGACCTTAAAGATCATCTCATTCCACCCCCCTGCCATGGGCAAGGACACCTTCCACTATCCCTGGTTGCTCCAAGCCCCATCCAACCTGGCCTTGGGCACTTCCAAGGGTGTGTCATCCACATCTTCTCTGAGCAACCTGTGCCAGGGCCTCCCCTCCCTCACAGGGAAGAATTTCTTCCTTATATCCCATTTAACCCTGCCCTCTGGCAGTTAAGAAGCACAAGAAGCACATCCCTGACTCTAATTATCCCATCACATTGCAAATCCCTGCTGCAGCACCAGGGGCTGCGTGAGATGTTCAGCCTTTTGGGTAGGGAGGGAGATTCCTGTTCCCTCAGCTGCTTTCGCAGCAGGAGCTGAACTTTCCCAGCTGAGGTTTTACCCCTGCTGAAAGGAGCCTGGAGCGAAGGTCCCCATGGAGTTGCTTGTTTGGAAGGGAGATGCAGTCTCATGCTCTGGTCTGCGGAGGAGTTACCAAACACAGGGAATTAGGATGGGATTTCAGTGGAAGCAGATTATCCCGTTTCTCTCTGAGCACATTTCTGCCTCTGAATCAGCACATGACAGGCAGGGCAGCCAGCGGGGCAGCTCCCATGCATGCCGGAGGGGACTGAACCCAGAGCCTGGGAGGGTTCCCTGTGTTCCCAGTGTGGCTGGAGCAGGAGCTGGGAGGGCAGGAGAGGGATGGAGGGGGAGCAGACGGCGGGCACAGAGCTGCAGTGCTGGATGGGCAGCACGAAGCGCTGTCAGAACAGCAGGGACTCGTGCTGGCGACGGCTGCAAATGGAGATGGAAAGGGCTGGAAAGGAAAGGACTCGACACAGCTGGTCCCCTTCGGCTTTGATCTTGAAAGCAAAGGGGTGTTGGCTGCAGAGCAGGAGAGGGGAAGAAGGGGGATGACTCATAAAAATATTGGTGTTTCCATGAAGATGCTGTTACCTGAGGACAGGAAGGAGGAGGGACCTTCCCTGCAAATGTGGAGGGAGCTGGAAGAAAAAGTCCCTCTTGTGTAGAAATTTCCAGCCTGCTTAGGAACATGGAGCTGTTTGCTCTGGAGCCAGTGGGTTGGTTGTTTGCTGGGAATTGCTGGTTTTGTGCAGAGTGGAAGGTGGTTTGTGTGCTTGTTGCTTCAGGGCAAAAAAAAAAAGAGAGAAAAATAAAGGAAGAGCTGGTTTTCTTGGAGGCCTGTGTGGTGGAGATGTATCTGGAAGAGGAAAGAGAGCTCTCTTTCCTGCTGCTGAGTGAGGGGTCAAGGGGGATGATCCATCCCCAGGTAGCTGGGGAGAAGTCAAACACTCTCCAGGATCTTCGGTCAGAGACTCTGGCCATGGGAGGGCTGAGGTTTGATCTTCCTGGCCAACACAGGGATTGTGCTGGGGAGAGGGTCGTAGTTTACTCACAGGCACGTAGATTTACACCATGTACCCATCTCTTCCCCTCACAAGTGGCAGAGGTGACTTGTCCTGCACAGGAGAACACAAAAAGGACGGGTGGACACAGGTGATGCCTGCTCTGTACCAAAGCGAGCTCAAACTTTCTCTCTCTGCCCCCTCCATGAGCCTTTGGGGGATTCCAGCTCACAGAAGCCTTACATGCAGCATCGGACCAGCTCTAATTTTTATCCTGGAGGCAAAAATCACTGGAAATAATGCTTCATCACTCTGAAGGTCCTGACACCACCCTTAACCACCACATCACGAACCTCCTGTCGCAATTGTGATCTGCGTATGTGTCAAATCTTGCCTCGCAGATAAAAGCTGCTCCGCAGGCACCTTTTGTACTAAAATACGGAGCCTTTAAAATGTGAAAGAACAACAAAATGTAGGACGCCACACAAAGCTGACCCACTGGGGACTGGGGGGGGAAAAAACCCGCAAGAAGGAGGGCTTGACACACAAAAATTGTTTTGTTAACAAAGCATCATTGTTCCACTCTGAATCGGTTTGACTGGAGTGGTAGAAACACCCCATCTGGAGACAGATGGAGAGTTTTCTGGCTAAAGAGACGGCGGGAGGAGGGCCGGCTGACAACCCAGCAGATAGCATTGTCTGCTGCTACCTTGGTAATGGAGAGGAGAAAGGGCGGGTGGCAGATTAGGCATCCCCTGTGCCACCCGCCCGGCACACCGGATCCTTCTGCAGAGGGAGTTGTGCCCCCAGGTTGGCTGCTCACACCTTAGGATAATCCTCCATCTTTTCTTTTGGGGCTGGTTGGGTGTTCATGGGGACCAGCCAGGGTGTTCTGGGGAGGCTACGAGCCACCGAGTTCCCGTCCAAGGTGCTCTTGGTGAGATGGTCCCGCTCCACTTGTGTGCTGTGCCATGGCTTGGTGTGGTATGTGTTTAGCAGCACTGGGGGGACCAAAGTGCAAATCTCATCCCAGCGTGAGCGTGGAAGGCTTGCTCCTGCTCTTGCATGGGTTTTGCCACTAACTTCCAGGAGAGCAGGATTTGGGCTGCTGGGAGAATGCTGAGTGGAAACCAGTGTGGCCAGAGCTGCAGGGAGTGAAACTGGTGGCAGCAGCAAGAGTTGATGCAATGCCAAAATGCCCAGGGATGGGTCATGTGTGGGATGCTCAGGTTGACCCAGCAGGCCTGCAGGATGCCTGAGGGTTCTTGGAATTGCCTGGCCACCTTGCTGACGTTGGGAATGAGCGAGGAAAAATCTGTGTTGAGTGCCCAGCGCCTCTGAGCTACAGCACAGGCTGAACGTGAAGTGGTTTATGGCATCAGGCTCTGCTGGCACACAGTGTCTGCTCTGCTCCTGAGAGCTCACCAACAGCCCCTGCTCCCTCTGCTGCCTTCCATGCCTGATGGGAAACTCCAGGGTGGGTAATGCTCCTGCCAGAGCTTTGAGGGATCGTATCCTGCCCACCCTATCTGAATTCCTGATGACTTGCTAATTGCTTGACACACTCTACTTGCAATGCAAGAGACAGGCTCACGTCATCCTCTGTGGTTTGCCAGGGGAGAGTGTGAACCTCTTTTTGACTTGCCTTGAAATAGATGAAAAAGAATAGAGCTCGATATGATTAATGTGAAAACTTCAGCTTGGTTTCCTGCCTTGGCATCTGGGCTTTGGTCTTCATCATGCCTTGTTTTTTGAGGATTGGCCGCACGTGAGAGCATCTGAGAGCTGATGGTGCTGGCTGGGCTGTGGTGGTCTGGGGGCTCCTCTGCAAGGTCTTTCCATAATCCCTAGTTGCTGGAGACATTCCAGGTTTGCGCACCAGTCACGGAAGGATTCAGGTGGTTGCCTTGAGGCACTGCTGAGATAATACCTCAAGGGGCTCCTATTCAAATCCACTGGGGCCTTTACAGTTGTATGGTGGAAATCTATTCAAATGCACCATGGCTTTTTGGGGAGCCAGATGAGCAGCCCAGCTTGGCCACTGGCTGTGGGCAGGCAGTCGCCCATGCAGAGTGGACTGGGGGGCCAGCACGGCTTTGATACACCCTGCAAAAAAAACCGTGGAAGGATTAAAATAAAAGGTGGATTTGGTCTTCAAGCCCCGGGGCTGCAGATGCAGCAGTGTGGTGGTGCCAAGGGGCGTCCTGATGCCCTGGTGTCCCCAGATACATCCAGAGTGTTCCCATGGGCTTGCAGAGCTGGATGCAATTTTGGCTTCCCTGCCTGGCTTACTAGGTTTATCTCCTGCATGGATCCCACTTGATCCAAGCAGTGCTGAGCTGGTCCAGAGGGACACGGCACAGGGAGGAGTGTGAGGGTGACAGGAAGGTCTGTGTCACATCCTGCTGTTCAATGCACGGGGTCCCCAAGTGTTTGCATCCATTGTGGCACCTCAGGTGACTTTGGGATGAAGTGGCCTCAGGGGGGAGAAGTGAATGGAGTTACAGAATGCAAGATGGAGTAAAACAGGATGGATCTATTCACTTGAGCTCTCCTACCGTGTGTTGTGATTGTCCCAGAGGGACGGGTCCTGGACTTGGGAGAAGCGAAATGCTTGGACAGCCATCCCCTGCTTTCGCAGCCATTTGCCTGCCCTGGGATGCTGGGGACACCGTTCCTACAGCCTGCCCCAAAAAACCATCCTTTTTGCTGTCTCGGATTTCAGCCCTGCTGCTGCACCAGCTGCACCGTGCTGGCAGGAGAGAAGAGAAGAGGAGAGGGGAGGGGAGGTGAGGTGAGGCAGGGCGGGCAGCTCGGCTCGTGCCGGCTGCTGTCACGGCGCAGCGCCCTTGACGTGGCGGTGGATGCCCGGACCCCGCCGCCGGGCACTGGCTGCCCTGGAAGGAGGAGACGGGGTCTGGATTGCTGGTGATGCATCAAAGCATCCAAGAGTGAGGTCTGACACATGCCTGGCATTAGGTCAGGGTGCTGTTCTCTTTGCCCTACCACTTGGAAAGCAAAGTACTTCCCTGGGGAAGCGCCATCCACTCCATCCCGCTGTCCTGGCATCTCGCTGCGTGGCGCGAGAAATCTTTCACCTTGCTTTCCCCTGTGCAGAAAGGGGAGGCAAATTCACATGCGAGCTCTCCCGGGAAGCAGAGGGGATGGATTCACCTTGCTGAGAGGCGAGGGAGTCACTGGGAAAGAGGTGCTGGAATAAGCGCATAGTGGATTAATCTGCAGCGACTCCGCTGTCGCCAGACCCCGGTGTGAAGGCGCCCGGGGAGGTCGGGTGCATTCGGGCGGTGTTGTGCTGCTCTCTCTGCCTCCCAAACGCCTCCTGCGCCGGGCTCTGTGAATCAGCATTTCTGCAGTCGGAACGAGACAGCGGGGAAAGGCAGGAGGATGTCAGGGCACGGGGAGCCTGGCGGGGAGGAGGATGGGGGGGACCTCGTTAGAAAGGGGCAGCCTGTGAGGTGGGGTGGTCTCATGCCGTGGCTCTGCAATCTGCTCCCTCCAGGTTTTTGCTCATTACCGCCGTATATCCCTCGTGTACGGTGGTGAGGTAAACAAGCGCTGGGAGCGATGCCTCCCCTTCCCGCCCGTCCCCTCCCCGCCGCCGGCGACGGGGGAATGTGACAAGCTGGCACTGGGAGAAGGCATGAAAGCGATGTGATCTGCCGCGGCTCCTGAGCCGGGAACCTGGGGAGATCCAGTTACGGCAACGGGGTTAGAACAAAAGAGATTTGCCTCCGGGATCAATTCCTCTCCATTTTCCGGGCTGTGCACGTGTGTGTGCGTGGAGCGGCCTCAGTCTCCGGTGCTGAGCACCACTGGCTCTGCCGCATCAGCAGCCCGGGGCCCGGCTGAGCACCAGGGCTCTGACGCTCCAAAATGCTTCTTTTTCCCAAAACAGGGAGAGCAGGGTGGTCCCCTGGGACAGGCCTAGAAATAGCAAGGCCAGGCCAGGCTTTGCAATGCTTGGAAATCAGGAGCCAAGCTGGGCAGCTGGCAGTTGCTGGAGCTCCAGCCTTCAGTCTGCCAAGGGCTGAGCTCTGGGTTGGAATGTGAGACCACCTCTGGTCCCCATGATTTGCTCCCAAAGCATTTCCAGGTGATGCCTCCTCCCCTCCATCACAAGACTGGCCAGTGAGCAAAAGCCCAATCCCTCAAAAGCCTTTTCTGCCCCATAATGGCTGTGCCAACACTGTGTTATACGAGATGCCTTTAACCCACAGCCGTGGTGGGGCTGCAGGAATCATGAGCCTGTCACGTGTGCTGCAGAACCGGCTCAAGGAATCAGCAGGATCCTGCACCCTGGGATGCTTGTCACTCATTTGGGGGGGGGGGGAGGTTTGGGTGGCTTATTTGGAGGTGGGGTTTTTTTGGCATATTGCCTTCTCCCAAATGCTGCTGGGGATGAGCCATGGAGAGCACAGATGTGCATCCCGAGCATACCACAACAAGGTTCCTGATTTAAGGACTGTGATTAACCTCTTTCCGACAGTTGCTAACCAGGTGCAGGATTGTAACGGGAAGAGGAGAAAGCTCAGTGAAAACAGCCAGTTTTCCTCCGTCACCTGGAAATGCACACGGATGCCATTTTCTGCCTGGAAATCAGGCAGATTTGAGGATTTATAATGGGTGCAGGGACGTCCCGTTTGTACCAGTACTGACCTGTAGCTGCTCCCTGGAGTCTGTCTCCTCCTTTCCTGCTTGGGATCCCACAAACAAGGCATCGATGGAGTGTGAATCCAGCTCAAGGCATGCTGGTGTGTGGGATCATGGGCTGTGGACTGAGCCCCACTTGAGGCTGTGCATGCTAACAGGAAACAGGGCAGAAAATCACCCAGCATTTGCCCACTCCAGGTTTTCCTGGGATCTTGCTTTTTGGAAAGCTGGGTATCAGGAGGAGAAGTAGTATTCCATAGTTAGGCATGAAAAGGGGAACCACTGCAGCTTGTGTTTTGCAGGCAAGAGTTAAACCAGGAGCTGCCAAAGTTGCTCATTTTCAGGAAATCTGTTATCTGTGGGATTCAGGGCTCCTCTGGCCAGGCCTATAAAAGAGCTGGAGAAGGACTCTTTCCAAGGGCATGGAGTGACAGGACAAGGGGGAATGGCTTCACATCAACAGAGGGCAGGGACAGATTGGATATTAAGAAGAAATTCTTCTCTGTGTGGGTGGTGAGGCACCGGCACAGAGAAGCTGTGGCTGCCCCATCCCCCTGTCCAAGGCTAGGCTGGAAGGGACTTGGAGCAATGTGGTCTAGTGGAAGGTGTCCCTGCCCATGGCAGTGGGTTGGAATGAGATGATCTTTAAGGTCCCTTCCAACCCAAACCATTCTGGGTTTCCATGACTGTCACTGGCCTCCCAGGTTTGGCTTTCATGTGTGACACTCACAAATGCTGTATCTCATTCCAAATACCCCTCTGGCATCATGGTGGGTTTCAGATCAGCTTTGGAGTTCCCAGTGGGCCGGCCAAATGCTGTGGTGTGTGTTCGTGGATCACCTTCTGCACCTTGTTTTTTGGAGAGCCATGCTCCTACTGCTTTTCCAGCCGCTGGCTGGATGGTTTTAGGATCCCCCCATTGTCCCTCCTCCCCTTTTATCTCCCCACCTTTTAATTGCAAATCCCTGTATTTCTCTCCAAAGAAGAAGCTGCAGTCTGTGTTTCACACTGGGGCTCCAAACACTTTACACGGTCAAGAGCTGTTCTTGAGGGAACAGCAGGGAGAGAGAGGGATGGGGGCCCAGGCAAGAGGGCAGCCCCCAAAGTGGGTGAGTAGAAGATAGGTTTGGGAAATCTGAAGAGACAGAAAAATTTATTAAAAACAATTAATAGCTGCTCCAACCAAGGATTTAAACTGAAGCCAAAGCCTTAGGGAGGGAGGAAATGAAGTGGTGTATGATTGTTATTTTATTGCTTAATATTTTTATTTTTCTTTAAATATGATATGCTAAATGCAAATAAGCGTTTGTACCGAGCAGAAGAGGGAGGGGATGGAAGACATACCAGGAAAAGTGAGTGGGATCTAGGTTTTGCATCGTTTGCTGAATTACTGGCAGGTCTTTTGTAACATCTGTTAAAAATAAAACAAACATTCATTTCCATTTCTCACTGCCTGAGATGGCTCCTGCAAAAAAATTTCAACCTGTCCAGGAATTTGTCTTGAAAGTTGCCCTCCCTCTCCTCACGCCTCCTCTTCTCCAGGGGAGATTTCCTTCCTGGACTTCCCAGGGGCTCCATTAGCCCCACATTAAAGCCTTTCTACTTTGCTCTAAAACTCTCCATCGAAGTAAAAGGAATTCTAATAAACCACTGGGAAGACTCTGCTATTCACTCTTTCCATGGAAACACGGCGCTGCCTTGGAGCAGAGCTCCTCTCGACGGAGCCTGGGTCACGGCAGGAGGAGACCAAGGAGGGATGCAGAGATGGTTTCCATTATAAGAGACCTTTTGAGAGAAATAATCGCTGCTCTCCCACCAAGGAAAGCCTTCGAGACGTCAGGGGCCTCGGCACAGCACGGGAGCGGGCCCAGCCTCGGAGGGGGTGGTGGTGGGAAGTGGGATGTGCTGGGCGCTGAGAAACTCATTAAAACATCTGATTAGTGGAAATTAAGGCGCCCAGGACTGATTCTTCCCTCCCAGTGGGAGGGATGAGTCCAGGAGGGTGGATGGACCCGGTGCTGCAGGAAGAGGCTACACAAGGGGGCTCAAGGCTGGGGACGTGGGGTATGTGGGGGACACGGGGTCACAGGAGGACAGTGGTGGCTCTGTGCCCAGGGTTGTGCTGCACGGACCAAACATCACACCACGAAAATACATTTTTCAAGGCCAAAAAAAGCCTGTTTGCTTTGGGAGGGGATTTCTGGCTGTTCCCTGGGTCCCAGACAGGAGCTGGACGAGGAGGTCAGTGGATGGATCCCTACCTAAAGCCACTGTGATATAATTAATTTCCAGCCTCCTCGCAGGCACAGTCATCCCGAGTGTTGCTGTTCTGACACTGCGCTGCAAGATGAAGGATTTTATTTTTTTTTTAAGCGTGAGGAAGCTCGTTAGAAATAGCCCGAAGGGCAAAGTTAGGAAATGAAAATCCATCGGATCCGCTCAGAGCCGATGCACGGAGCTTGATGAGAGCTGGGGCAGGGCTGCTGCTCCCTGCCTGCGAGGAGACACCACGCGTGTGGGGTGTGTGGCACACGGTGGCGCCTGGGCCAGGGGAAGAAAGCAATCCACTGGGATGGTTGGGAGTGGGGCTGAGGGAAAATCAGCCAGGAGGAGGGATGAAAGAAAGATGAATGAGAAACAGCCAGCTTAGAGCATCCCGTGTAGGTATTGGGGAGGTCCTTGGACCCCAGGTTGGCCAGTCACGTCAGGGCCAGATGAAAGAGGAGGGTGGTGGGGAAAAGCTCAGTTTTCTCTGGATGCCTTATCATTTAGGTCGAAGCAGTGAGACACCGAGGGAGAGGGAGCCAAGGGAGCCAGAGTGCCTTTGTTTTAGCAGCTCCAGAAATAACATTGCAATGAGTCATTAGTTTTTAGCCTCTCCGGGGCAGGAGGTGCAGGGTTATGTCCAGGGAAGCCTCTGACTTTGATCAGCAAGGTGAGCCCTGCTCTCATGGCAGGGAAGACGGAAGAGCTTTTTGATGCTGATCATGCTGTTTTGAGGTAGCTCAGGGTGAGATCTGCTCCAGGATGCTCTGGATCCAGATTTTATCAGGGGGATGGCAACTTACTTTTCCATCTGCACAACTGAGCAGCAGCATCCTCTATGAGCTTGGAGGTTTTAATGAGTAAAGTTAATTGGTGTTAGAGGTGGTGGTCTCCCACCCAGCCAGTGGTTGGGCTTAGATAGACATGACCGTGTCATGCAAACAGAGGTGATGTGGGTGTTGACACCTCAGAAGTGCTGACAAGTCATGAAATCAGCCTTTTTGAACCCGTAAATTGTAGGCGCAGAACTATAAATGTTCCAGAAAAATAACGGTGTTTAATAACCAAAGTGTTTGGTGGTGATTTAATTTGCATATGGGGCTCTCTGGGGCTTGTGGTTTCAACCTTTCTCCCCACGGTGAGGTCAGGGTTTGAGGAGAGCAGGGCTGAGGTCTTCCTGAAATCACAGGACTCCTGGAGGTGGGGATTTCAAACATATCAGAGCTGGGAAAGAACATGGACCAGATTGTTGAATTTATTGGATTGCAGTGTAAAAATAACAAATCCTTCAGTCTTCTCTCAGTCCCAGAGGAGAAGCTGGGGGTGACGTCCTTTGGGTCCATCCCACCTTGGCTTTACTAGGGTGGTAGTCACGGCTTGTGGTGCCAAACAGTGCCAGGCTCTTCCCTGTGAAGGGCAGGGCAGATTGGTGATTAGGGGGAATAGCACCAAGTCCCTGGAGAGCCATGAGGTCCCAGCTTGATTTACCATCCTGCAGAGGCATGTGTGAAGTTGGAGGTGGCTGGGAGCATGTTGTGGTGTATTACCTACAAACAGCCAGGCTGGGTCTGAGATGGGGATGGGGATAAGGATGAGGATGGGGAGGAAAAGGACAGGGGAGACGAGAACAAGCAGTCTGCTTTTGCAGGTGCTGTGTCCCCTTATGAGGTTTGGTCTGGTTTGCAGCTTGATGCCTCCTATCTCGAGTAATTAACAGGGAAAAGAGAGGGCCTGGTTATCCATCCTTCAAGAGCAAGGGGTTGAATTGAAAGGCAGCGCCTTGGAAGTGGATCAAATAGCTCTCCAGCCCCCCGCGTATGGCTCGGAAACTTGCTGCCGTGCTGCGTTATCAAGGTGAACAGCTTTAGTTCAATTAACGAGAGGCTCAGAGCGGAGTCGTGGGAGGAGGCAGGGCTGGGCGTTTGCGCCCTTCGGGCAGGAGCTGGGGCGCGGAGCTGCGCGGCAGCGATCCCGGCACCGCCGGCAGCAGGGCAGGGGTGCCCCGGTGTGCCAGGGCCACCACAGCTCTGCGTCCTTCGGCCAGGGGACCACCTCCCCCTCCTCACCTCTGCGGCGGGTTTTATTTACCCCTTGGAAAAACCAGTGTGTGTGGAAGGGTTGCTCTTTGTTACCACCTCCCTTTCCCCTCCTGCTCGTAATAAACCTCCCCAAAATCAATCGCTCCCGGCGATGAGCTGCCACCAGCTCACCGTGCACCTAAATCCCCGCAGATGATGGTGCTGGGAGCCCGCGCGCCTGGATTTTTCCTGCCGGTCGCTGCCTGGGCTGCAGCTGGCTCCGGCACGCAGAAAGCTGCAGGTGTGATTTGTTCATTTGCCTCCACCTCCCCCCCTCCCCGCGCTGCCTCCCTCCTGCTCTGCTTCCCTGCCGAGCCCACCTAGCTCATCCCACCCAGCTCATCGCGGCGGCCAGACCCGCATCCCACCCTGCGCCGACTCCGGCATCTCCCGGTGCAGTGCTGGCGGAGGGTTGGGATCGCTGGGGCTGGAGAGTGTGTGTGTGTGTGCGTGGAGGGGAGGGGGGGTTAATCTGATCCTACGAGGTTGGAAGAGGAAAAAAAATCAAAACTATAAAGAAGGCAGCAGCCTCCTCCTTTTCCCTCTCCCCCGCTCCAGAGGATTAAGCCTACAAAAAAAAAAAAAAAAAAAAAAAAAAAAAAAAAAAAGAGAGAAAAAAAAAATGTCTGCAGCTTTCTGTTGACCCTGCATGATGGCATTTTTGCGCTCTGTGTGCTGCCTCTGCTGATTGCTATTCCTGGCACAAACACACACACACGCGCACACACACACACACGCAGCCCCAGCACGGCTCACACGGGCACGGCGAGCCCACTCCAAAATACAAAAAAATCCCCCCCCCCCAAAAAAAACCAAAAAAACCCAACAAACCAAACCCCAAACCATCCCCAAACCCAACCCAAACCGGTGCCGCTCGGTGTCCCTGGCCACCCTGGTCTCTGTCGGGAGAGCTGCCAGCACCCGCTGCCGCTCGCCCTCTCCTCCACCCCACTTCTCACCTCGGTCCCCAGCTCCAGCGAGCACTTTCTGCCGGAGCCGCCCGCAGCCAGAGCCCTCCACCACTCCTACCGCTGGCATTACATTTTCAGGCTGGATGCTATAGGGCCGTTTCTAATTACCTTATATCCCCTAGTGGTCTATGAATAATGGTTAGTGAAGGAGCTCAGAAGGGCTGCTGAGAAGGGAAGAAAAAAAAAAAAAAAAAAAGGAGAATTGTGCTATTTCTCACATTTTTTTTTCTAAGGATCTAATCTGGCTACTGTGCTCTGGAAGAGGAGGAGAGCGAGCCAGCAGGAGAGAGAGGAGAGAGCAAGGACCATCGCAGGTATTGTTGCAAGCTACATCTTTGTGCTTTTTTTTCCTTTTTTTCCTTCTTTTTTTTTTTTTTTTTTTTTCCTGAAGCCGCAGCAGAATTGGAAGGGGGGGGGGGGGGGCTCGGGAGGGGGGGCGGGTGAGGGTGTGCGGACAGAGCTTTTTCCGGATTTATTTTTCTCTTGTGCAACTCGTGTGCTGCTGCGATTGAATGGATGCACGGCGCCGGCATCGCGGAGTTTGGGGAGGGAGGGGGGATTATACGTACGTGTGTCTGTGCTCTGTGTGTGTGTTGTGTGTGTGTCCTATTTGCAGCAGCAACGGAGGAGCCGGGGGGCGTGGGGGGGGGGGGTTGTTTTGCTTTTCTGGAAGTAATAAAGAAATTTGCAACCGGTCCAAAACCCCTCCTGACTTGCGGATTGATGGGTGTCTGAACAAAGATACAGCTGAGACTTGGAAATGTTTGTGTGTGGAAGGGATGGATTCGTTTTGCTTGTCCTGACTCCCTACTTTTTGCAAAGTTAAAATAATAATGGGCACGGGGCTGCGAAAGCCTCTGCAGAGGGAAGTCTTCCCGGGGAGGCTTATTTAATTGAGGAGTTATGGATGTGCATGGTTTTATACTTCCAAAAGTTGCGGCGGTGCCGCGGGCGGGCGCCTGGCTCTCCTTGCCGTTGTCTGCACGTGAGAACGCTGACTTGATGGATTTTCTTTCTTTTATTCGGTGGCTGGCGGGGCAGGAAAAAATGGATCTAGCAGATAACCCAAGGAATCGTGGGGTTTGCACATCTGGCTGCGCCTTTGGAAAGCCCCTCGGTGGGACTTTCACCTCCCGCTCCCTTTCTCCCACGGCAAATTTTGCCTCCAGATCCTCCGTTGACATTAATAAACAAACAAACCAGGGAATAACCGTGGAGCCCAGTGAGGGGGCTCGGAGTGCTGCCCGGGGGTGGGGGGAACCGTGTGCTTTTGTTTTAAATAACGAAACGGCGATGATTGAAAACATATGAATAGGATGCAATGCAGAGCGGGTGTGTTACGGGGCGGGGGGGGAAGAGCTGGAAAACTGCTTATACGACAGAAGCAGAGCTTGAATGAGTGTGGTGAGATGAAAGGCGAGGGGTCCGTCCCTCGCCCGGCTGCGAGGCTGCGAGGGGGGGCGATTCCCAAAGGCAGAGGAATGATCTCGGGCGGGGGGAAAGCTCACTGGGGTAAACGAAAAAAAAAAAAAAAAACAAAAAAACACAACAAACCTGAAGTATGTGATTATATCCCATCCAACTTTGCCGGTTGCGGCGTTAATAGAGCTAATTGTAGTCAAAAATAATAAAACCGGGGGGAAATACGCCTGCGTGTGGAGGGGGGAGATGTGTGGGGAGCAGAAGAAGGTCCCGAAACCCCACCGGCCCCCCAAAAGCGCCGCCGAGGTGGGGCATACCGAGGCGGTATCCAAACGTGGCCGGATTGTGTTTATTTGGGCGGAAATAAAGATGGAGCAACTGCCCTGGGGAAGGCTGTAATCCCCCAGGGAACGGCTCCGAAACCGCGCCGGTGCTGCCTTTCCCTGCCTGCCCTTCGCTGCCTGCCCTGCCTGGCCTTGCTTTTGTGTTTGTTTGCTTCCGAGGAGGGGGGAGAAGGGAGCTGGGGGGGGGGCGCGAAGGCGGGGAGAAGCCGTGAGGGCGGAGAGCCGATTTAAATTGGACTTAATGGATTCCCAGGGCAGCTCTTTTAGATGAAAGTCAAAATAAGAGCCAAAGTGAATCTCAGCAGACCTGTCTGTTGCATTAGAGATGCAGCCCTTCCTCTCCCTCCTCCCTTTATTCTTTAAAAGAGAGGGGGAAAAAAGTGTTATCCGTACGGAAGACGGCGTGGAGTTTCTCATTCCTATAATGCGAGCTCTAATTGAAGAACTTGCAGCCTCTTGGGAGAGTCTTTACTGATAGCTGCTTTTGTTATTCATGCCGCGCTCTGTTTTCTTGGGATTTTTTGGGGCGGCTGGTGCAAGTCTGGCTGTGCCGGGTGTGATGCTGTGTCCCCCCCAAGCTGGCTCTGTGGGCTGATGGCAGGTAGGACCTCCTGGTCCCCTCCTCAGGAGGTCACACCGGGCTCCCCCGGGTAGGTTGTGTTGTGCTGGAGGAGGAGATGAGCAGCTGAAACCCCCTGGGAGCTGTCGGGGTGAGATGCTGCAGTCTGGCTGCGGGTGGTTCTCATCCTCACAGGACCCCCTGGGATGGGGACGGATCCTGCCCAGCGTGGCACATGGGAATGGGTGCAAAGCAGGGCTTCTGCCTCCTGCTTGCATGCACTGCAATGACTTTGGGGTGCCTTGGGGTGCAGAGGTGCAGAGGGCACAGTGCAGTCCTGCTGTCACAGCTCTCCTGTCCCACGGGGGTCTGTGGTGTCACCTGGAGGGGACAGGTGTTGTGCCAAAGCTACATGGATCCTCTGCCCACCCAGGGTGAGGAGCAGGACACAGTCACAGTGCACAGGACTTGTGCTGGGCAGGAAAGGAGAGTTTCCCTCCTCTTCTGCCTTTTCTGTTGCTCAGGAATTCAGGATGGGGGGGCACAGGGAGACTGGCAGATGGGGCTCCCCCTTTCAGAGATCTCATCACCCCCACTTCCCCTCCCAGCCCCCGTGGGTGGCCAGAGGAGGTGGTGGCCATCCCCAAGCCTGTGTCCCCATGAGGTCCCATGGCGATGCTGCCCATGGCAGTGGGCTGGTTTGATGCAGCCAAAAGCTCCTGGGGGGCGGTCCCTGTTGTCCCTGTGTCCCTTTCCCAGCCTTGGGCACCCGTTTGAACTACACTTGAGCTCTACATGGATGAAAACAAGAGCCACAAGCCCCGGGGCTGCTCTCAGTGGCATTTGGTGGCTGTGGGGTGAATATGGCTGGGGAAGAGGATGTGCGAGCAGGATGGGGCTCTGCCAGCCCATCGGCTTAGCACGGAGGCACAGCAGTTAACCTGGACATCTGATCTCCCCGGGAATTGTGTATTGACCCTGACGGCGATGCATCAGGAGCGACAGACTCTCCATCATCGATCCCTCTCCTCCCATCACCAGGTGTCGACACTGACAGTCGTGGAGCCGGCTTTAATTTCAGGCCTCTGGCTCCAGCACGTAACACTTAGCCATGGTCCCAAGGTGCCGCCAGGCTTTGCAAACAAACACCTCCACGGGCAGGTAACCATCCCCATTTTGTGGCAGGGATGGTGCTTGCTGCGGGTGGCCAGCTGAGCTGGGGACAGAGCTGGCAGGGGACCATCTCAGGGCCATTGGGCAGGGTGACATCGTAGCCTTTGGTGGGGGATCCAGGGATGACCTGGAGTTCCTGCTTTGTCAGTCTTTGCTAGGAAAACCTTCTGATCTGGTCCCCTTGTTGCCATCACTGTTGAACAGCAGAGGATTTGCCCAAGCTGGGGTGTCCCAGTCCTTTTGCAGCCTCTTCTGGGTGACCTCATCTGGCCTGGATGTGTCTTGCCTTCCCCACCTCTAAAATGGCCACTGCCAAATGTGCTGGGTGGTCAGGTGTGTGTGCCACAGAGACCTGCTGGGGAGCGTGGTGGGTTTTTTGGGTGCCTGGATTTTGGGCAGGACGCAGGCACTGGTGGGGGCCGGCTGGCACATCGCCTCTCCTCCTTCCCAGCATCTTGAGATTTCCGAGACGCACACAGCCAAGCTGAGGCTGAAAAAGCTGCTTGTGGTTCAAGAGCATCTCCTCGACAGAGAAGAGAGGGAGGCTTTTCATTCCTCCCTTTCTTTTGGAGCTATCCAAGCTCCCCATACTGGTGCAGGGGCTCTTCCTGGTCCCCCTTGCAAGGGAATGTTAAAAGCCAGGGGCAGCGGATATCTTGACACCCCGTCAATCCGAGCCTTTTACAGCAGCAGTCTCTGAAGGCTGGCACTGCTGCACAGAAGAAAACAAGTGAGAAGACGGGGGGAGGTGAGAGCAAGCCTTTGCAGCCGACAATCGATAATTGTGGTGTCACTCACTGCCTTGGAAGTTCCCGCATCCCCACAGTCGCTGGCTGGGGGGAGAAGGGGAGGGTGAGAGCTGGGGTCTGCCCCGCCAGCGCCGGGCATGGGGCAGGGAGGGTGGCGGAGGGCGAGAGCCCGGCCCCGAGCAGGAGCCTCCCGCTGCATTACTCACCACTTGATGTAGCTTGAACCTTTCAACTCCCTCCCCTTGGGGATGGAGCGGGCTGGGCAGAAGGTGTTGACGGAAAACGCTCTCCTTTCTTAGCTTTGAGGGTTTTTATTCCCCTTTCCTTCTTTTTTTTTTTTCTTCCCCACCTCTCTCTATGTGCATTTTGGGCTTTAATAAACCCCCCAAAATACAAAAGAAACCCAAGAAACCCCCCAACCCAGCTCGCGCTCGTGTGTCTCTGTCTTAGCAAAAGCCGAGGCAAAAGATCAAGGAATTCTTCCTTTTGTGCAGCTTTCAAGACCAAAGATGTGCTGGTGAAAAGGGGAGGCTCAGAGTACCAGGCACACACAAGTGTTAAAGGAGAGGCTTCCCTTTTGTCTCCAAGGCAATCAGCCGGTGAAGGGATCCACAAATTAATTAAAAATTGCTCTGTCTTGATTGAGTTATTCCTGCTCGCATCCCACCTGCCTATCAAAAGACTGGGAATGGCAGGAGGAAATTCCTATTTCTTTCCCAAACAGCTCAGACACGTACCACGGTCTGTCTCGCTTGCCTTTTATCCCAGGCAGCAAAGGAAATAAAAAAAAGAAAGGGCTGGCGCGGTATCCAAAGAGATCTCTCCCGGAGGATGCGTCCCCTCTCCTGCGCTAACAAATGCTGCGGTATTTGGACGATTTAGAAGAAAAATGAGCAGATTTACGTGTCAGGCATGGGCCAAATTGTAGTTGTAACTCCATGAAGTTGATGGAGATCCATCGGAGATTAATTTGGCCCCAGGTCTGGCGCTTGCTCCGTGGGGAATAGGCTGGATCTCTGCCTTGGTCGAAACGAGGTATTCAAATGGGTTTGTTGTGGCTGTGCTATGCCCAAGTGGTAGAGCCGAGCAAAAATCCCAACTGGTTGTATCCCCGGTGCCAAAGCACCATAAATACACCTCGAGCTGTCAAGTCCTGCACAGTCTCTACCGCATTTACCACTGAGAACGCTTCAAGGGGGTAGATTTATCTGTAGGGGCTGTACACAAGTCTCCCTGTGTGCTTTGCTAAGAGGCTTGAACTCCGTCCCGGTGTCCTGATGGGGGAAGCCTTTCTCCCCTCCTGCTTATGGGATTTTCACCCAAACCGAGCCTGCGCCAGGGCTCAGCCTGAGCCCCAGAGAGCCCAGCCTTCCTTCACTGGGCTCAGGCTCTGGTTTGAGGGGGCATCATCAGTCAGTGCCTCCGAGCAGGATTCGAGGGGGTGGTTTGCTGCTTTGCAGTCAGACCTTGCTTCCTCCGCTTTATTGTCATCTCCGCTCTTAGTCACCGCTCGATGCCTCACCAGGGGACACTGCTCCTGCTGCATTTATGGCAGCCACTAAAATTGGCTGCTCCGGCGGGGAGGGACACTGAGCATCAGGGAGGCTCTGCCCATCTCCCTTATGGTCCTTAGTGGCGTGTGGGGAACGTAGGGGAGCTGCAGGGCAGGTCAGTCACCAAATGGGTCCCCTGTGCTGAGCTGAGGATGGACCTCCAGCTCTGCTGGGTCCCTCCAGCTGATGCGTGAGGGGATATGGGAGCAGTGCTGGAAAAGAATGGCAGCGGCCACGTTCTCAGGTGGAGATGGCCGGCGTGTAAATGAAAATCAGATGCTCGATAAAGTAGGAAAGCATAATTAAAAACGTTCACGGCTGCTGGCTCGCAAAGCGTGGGCACTCAGTGATCCAGCGAGGCACAGCCGTCCCCCCCTCCCCAAACCCCACAGCTCTCATCCCGCCTCGTCCTGTAATAGCGTGTCCTTCACATGCCTGTCGCTACATGATCTATAGAACAGGGCTGGCCTCTCATACCACTGCCTTCCACCAGGCCGGTGACTGGAATCTCCAGAGGAGACTCTAGTCCTATCATAGCATGTCCTTCACCGTGACTGCTGCTGCACAGAGACATGGCAGCACGGGGCTCTAATACCTTGTAATTCACTGTGACTGCTGTGGCAGGACCTGCACCGTGCTGTGCTGCCGCAGCCCTTCAGACCCCTTGGCTTTTGCATCTGCTCTTGGGCTTCAGAGCAAGGGCTGGGTGGGAGGGGACATATGGTGGTGGGACCTTGGAGATGTCCTGGGCTTGGAGCCTGGTCCCCGGCTCCCTGCGGGCGTGGGAAGGTGCTGAGTATCCCTGGGACACGATCCCATCCTGGCTCCTGGGTGGTTTAAAGGAGGGAGTGCTGGGGGCCAAGCCCTGCCTTGGCAGGGGAGAAATCCCTGTGAGTGTGCCAGGGTGAGAAATGGCCCTTGGATGCAAAGAAAGCATCCTTCCTCTGGGTGCTTTGGGCATCATAATAAATGTCAATATCTCCGTGCACACAAAGGAGAAGGGGACATTTGGCTACCGAGCGCGTTTGTTCCAGGAGCTGATTTACTTTGAAGACTTAAAGGGTTCTTTGATGCTTCCCTCTTCGCTGGTTAACCCTGTTCCTTTGCCAGTTAAATAGAAATGCAGCTGCCATCAATAAAGCCCTTCTGGAGGCTGTTCCATGGACATTGCCACACCGCTCCCAGTGCTGGGCTGGACGTTGCTCCCTCTTCCATTGATCTGGTTTAGCTCCTCCATGGGCAGAAGGCGGCTGCACCCCTGAGCTTTTGCTGCCCTGGTAAAGCAAGGATCCCTGTGAGGGGTGAGGGTTTTCCAGCCAAGCAATGGAGATCCCAATGCTCACAGCATCCCCTTGGAGCCGTGGGCCTCAGTGCTGTGGATGTGCATGGAACAGGGTGTGGGTGACCATGGCTCAGCCGGGAACCAGATTTGGGGTTGCTGCTTTGTGTTGCTGGGTTTTCTTTGAAGAGGAGGCATTGGAAAGCCTGGAAGCTGGAGCCTGTAAAAAGAGTGAGGATGTCTTGTCAGGGCTCCCAGGATGGGAGAAGAGCATGTTTGGTGGCGAGATAGATGAGGGAGCAGATTTTGGGAGCTAGTGCTTCCCTGCAGCATGATGCTCAGCTTGTTTTCCAAAAAACAGGATTTGGCATCTCCTGTTTTGCTTCCATACAAATCGTCAGCATTGTTGCTGCTTCTGCTCGGAGTGGGGAAGGAGGAATTTGGCCCAGTCGCTTTTTTTCCTCCCGCTTCCCCCAGCAGCCTAGGCTACAGATCTGCAAACAGCTGTAAGGATAGCAGAGATCATTAGCTGGCAGGATCAGATGAGATAGTTTCTTAAAAGGATTGTCTGATTTCTCTATTGATCAGCCTGATTTAAAAGGGGGAGTTGGGTCAGAGGGCATAAATTATCATTGAAGGAGGGGTGAAGGCCTCAAAGGCTGTGCTGCACTTAGCTGCAGTGCTGAGGAATGTATCTCCGGGCACGGACGTGCAGAGCTGAGCACCGTGGCTGCCGGCCAAGCTGGGTCTCCTCTACGCTGAACTGGGAACTGAGTCAAGGGAAGTGCATTTAAACTTGGGTAAAGAGCCTCTCTCTCTTCACCAAACTGGTTTCTGCAACCCCCACTGGTATGGCAGCAGTGGGTGTTTGGGGTCAGAGGGGGAAGGGGTGCAGCATGTGGCCCCGTGTGAGGTTTGGGGTGCGGCGATGGGTTGGGGCCACTGTGGGGTCCTGCTGGCTCTGAGCTCCCTCCCTCCCTGCCCGGAGAGAGGATGCTCTCACCCCGCCGAGACCTGCGACCTCTCTCTGGCTTTCCCCAGGCTCCCTGTGTGGTCTCCAGTGAGATTTTGAACCACGGGAGGTTTCTGCCTCCCTGACTGTAAAATGAAGCTAATCTGCAACCTGAGGTTGCTGCTTTCCCTGTTCTTGTGATCACTGCCCAGGACTTCTGCATCTCCTGCCACTGGAGTCACAGGACTTGCAGGCTTTGCAGTAGCCCCCCCAGCTCTGGATTATGGGAAGAGGAATGGGAAAACATCCAGGGAAAATAAGACACCATTCACATTGATGGCAGAGGGTCTGGTTTTGGGGACATGGCACATCTTCCCCACCAGCTTGCTCTGCTGCAGCGTGGATCCTTATTCATTTTTCCCTCATTCTCATCCATCCTCATGATGGAGGAGCCTTTTGTGCCCACGTCAGTGTCCCGTCTCTACCTTCTCCCGGGGTTTGCATCTCCCACAGCTCTCTGGGGCAGGACCGTGGGGATCTGCAGTGGGGTTGTGTCACTGTGACAGGGTTGTGTCACTCCAACAGGGCATGAGCTGGAGCCAGGACAGGCTGTCTCAACAGGGAAAGCTGCAGGAGCACTTTGAGGATGCCAGATCATCCTCTGATTGGGGTCTGTGCCCTTTCCAACCCTGATGGAGTTTGTTCCTCTTATTTCTGGCTGTGCTAAAATGAAACGGTGCAAGAAGTGTGATTTCTGGAGCTGTGGGCAGGTCTGAGGTGCCCCGGTGAGTGCTGGGTTGGGGCATCTGCCTGGAGTAGTGTCATGGGGGAGGCAGACACAGCCACACTGCTGGTGTCCCCAGGCTGGGGGGCTGAAAGTGGGCCCGTCTGCCCTTTCCCAGTGCTGTTCCACATGCCAGTGGTGCAGCCAAGGCTGCTGCCCACCCTGGTGCTGCCCATCCTCTTGCTCCTGCCCTCCTGCATGGAATCACTGATTCACAGAATCATGAAGGTTGGGAAACCCCTCTGAGACCATCAAGTCCAACCATTAACCCAACACTGCTAAGCCCACCACTAAACCATGTCCCCAAGTGCCACATCCCCACATTTTTTGAACACTTCCAGGATGGATGAACACTCCACCAATACCCTGGGCAGCCTGTTCTGATGCCTGACCACCCTTTTGGTGAAGACATTTTTCATAATATGCAACTTCAACTGCCCCTGGCTCAACTTGAGGCCATTTCCCCTTGTCCTATCACTTGTTACCTGGAGCAGAGCCCGACCCCCACCTAGCTGTACCCTTCTGTCAGGGAGTTTTGGAGAGTGAGAAGTTTCCCCTGAGCCTCCTTTTCTCCATGCTGAGCCCCCCCCCCCAGCTCACTCAGCCGCTCCTTGTGCTCCAGATCCTTCCCCAGCTCTGTTGCCTTTTTCTGGATGCACTCCAGCACTTCAGTGCCTTCCTTGGAGTGAGGGGAACATCCCCATATGCCCCATCCCTGTGCGTGGTGGCTGCTGGGGACAGCAGCATGGTGGTTCCCCATGACGTGTGGCTTGGAAGGAGATGAGCCAAGTCATTATCACGCAGCACTTCTGCCAGGTGGAGAGCAGGGGACCAGCATCCCAGCCCAGGGCATGGCTGGGAGCAGGCAGTGCCAGGCAGAGAGTTCAAAGGCTGAGCCACGGCAGCAGGGGCTCGCAGCAGCCCCACTCCCACTGAGGAAGAGAGCATCTCTTCCAAGCATCCGCCAGCACTGGCCTCCCGGCATGGCTGGGGGAGCAGCCACCAGCGTGCGGCAGCTGGGCCGGCATTATCCTGGAAATGTCATCCGAATGCCAGCCCGCCGGTGAGCGCCAGGACGTGGCAGGAGGCGGTGACTCGGCTTGCCGGCATTGGCTACCATTTTAGAGGAAGTGTGGAGCGGCGGGTAATTATTTCTCGTTCTTAATTGAAATTTCAGCCTCAGTGGTTCGCGAGAGCGGGCGGGAGCAGGAGCACAGGCGAGCGTGACACAAACGCAGGGCTCGTTGTGGGATGAGGGGGAGCACGAGTGAGCCAGGCCTGTGGGTGGCAAAGCATCTCCCAGCTCATGCAGGGTGCAGCACTCCTGGGAAGGAATTCCCATAGCCCACAGCATGGCCTGCTCACGGTTGCAAAATAAAACCAACCCCCCAGAACGCCAAGATTTTAATTTTTTTTAGCGGGGGAGGATGCTTTATTGTTTCTTTATTCCTGTATTTCTGTTTTGCTTCGGATGAAGGGCCAATTAACTGGAATTAGGCGCTGCAGCCTGGCACCCTGCGTCGGCTCAGAGCAATCAGGTGTAGCGCAGCATGGCTGATGAGAGCCAATCAAGATGTATAAATGAGGTGTTGACATTCAAACAGCAGGTACCCGCGCCGCCCGGCCGCAGCCGCGCCTGCGTGCTGCCGAGCCCGCGACACGGGGCCAGGCACGGAGAAGGGCCCGGCCCGGTGGGGCAGCCGGGTCTGCTTTGGCTCCGAAGTATTTTGTGTTAAGCATGATGGTGGGGATACACTGAGCTGCCCCTGCTGGGGGCGGTGGGTGGGAGGGTGGGTAGTGGACACCCCTGCCAGGGTCTGTTTACTGGCAGCCCCTGTGCCCAGTGCTGATGCATCCCATGGTCAAGGAGGTGCAGCAGCTGCCCAAGCACTTAGCGCTTCTCCAGGGTGGGGAGCCAAGAAAAATATTGTTCCTTTGGGGAAACTGAGGCACGGGGCAAGATGGTGGACAAGGTCCACAATGCTGGGGCCTGGTTTCACCCTCAAGGTTTTGTATTTCCGTTGCTGGGATCAGTTTTGCCTCCAAGTCCCTGGGGCTGAACAGCATCGGGACACATCCGTTCCGCCACTGCCTAGGGACCATGGATGGTGACCTTGGTGTGACCACCATGCTGGCAGGTGCAGGGCCAGCACCCTCCAGCAGTTTGTCACCCTCAGCTCTTGGGTTGCCATAGCTGCCACCGTGGGACACCCTGGGAGGTGGGGACCAGGGACACCAGTGGCGTGGCAGCACCACACAGGCCAGAGGAGCTCAGAGGCCATCCAGGGAGGAGAAAGCAGCTCCGTGGCGAACAACCTCATCAGCGTTTCCTGTCTCACGATGGAGAAATCGCATGTGGTGAGAGGCTCTAAAAATAGGCTCGGCAAACTTTTAACCACATTTGCAGATGTTAAAGGTAAAGCCAGAGCAGCTCCAGGGAAGAAAACATCCCTGGCCGTGCCTCCCTGGTGTTAACCCTCAGCTCCACTGGTGGCAGGGAGCCGGCTCTGAGGGCAGGAACCCCCGGATGGGCAGCGGGGCCGAGCCTCTGCCTCGTCGCGTCGCTCTCCTGCGCGTCCCCATTAAGCGTGTGGCGGGAGGACATTAGGAGCAGGAGCACGTACTGGCAGGCTCTGTCTAACAGCGCTGCCGCCTGACCCTGATTTGTAGCAGGGCTGAGCAGGGAGGTTTGCTGTAGTGTTACAGCTCTTCCTGTGGTAATAGCCAGCCGGGCAGCCCTCGCACAGCACTGCCAGTGGCACCGGGAGCCCGCAGTGGCACGGGGAACCCACGGCTGATGGGGTGGGAAGGAGATGCTGTAGCTGGGTCATGGCACATTTGCTTGCAAGAGAACTAAGGGGGCATGTGGGGACACGGTGTTGCTGCTGGAGTTGTGTCTCCCCATGGCAGCAGTGCTGGTGCCCAGCATGGTGGCAGGGACACAGCTGAATCTGCCTGTCCTTGTCCCCACCAGCCCAATGACCCCATGTCCAGTGGCTTGTCCCGCACGCTGCAGTGGGTGCATGCCAGTGGTGTTGCTGTCTCCTTGCCTCCTGCTCCTGTGTCACATCGCCAGGGCTGGAGTCATCTGGGGACAGTGGCCAGGGCTGCCACGTCCTCTCCCAGCTGAGGCATCAGCTCCCTGATGGTACCATGGGGATGTTGTTTCACTTCCCCCTATTTCTGCCATGCCAAGGGTGACAATCCATCAGGGGGTGCCAGCCCGCTGCCCACGGTGGCCACAGCAAGGTCCCTGTGTACCGTCCCTGTGGGGATCTCTGTGTGGGCAGGGATGCCCATGGGATGGCAATGGGATGCCATCCCATGGGACTTGCAGAGGCAAAACTGACCTGGTAATGGAATGGGATGGAAATAAAAAATCTGGAGGGTCGAGGTGAGCGCTAAGGCTGTGGTCCTTGTGGAGGGCTGGCAAGGGGCCTTCTGCCCACAAAAGATGGAAGAGGCAGCACCATCTGCCAGCATCACTCCGGGGTGCTGTGGTCCCTGGCCTGTGCCAGCCCCACAGTGCCAAGTGGGAGAGAGCAAGAATCTTTACCCTCACGAACATGGAAGGTTGCCTCGGACCATCTGAAAGATGAAAGAGACAGAGAGAGGGAACGATTAAAGGGAAGAAATCGAGATTCCTCACGTTACCTTAGCTGCCCGCTGCCTGATGCTGGCAACTCGCCGGCCCTCGGCACCTCTCGCACGCAGCTCAGTGCTGGGGCACGGGAGGGCACATGACTTTCTCCTCAGGAGGGAACTTCCCAAGAAGATTTTAATAGTTGCTGTTTGTGTGATGTCTGGGGGAATCCATTCCTTTCTGTCTGCCATTGCCTGGCTTCACCTTCTGCTGCTGGCAACTGCTGCGTCCTCACGGCTGCGTTTGGGGTGATGGTTTGGGTTGTTGTCAGCCTTCACCTGCAACCCTGGAGGGGAAAAACTGTCCCTCAGAGTTTCATTTAGCTAAAAAATCCAACCCAAATCCAACCTCAAGCAGGTGCAGGCTGCCACAGGGTGGAATGACCGGGATGCTGGGGAGCAGCACTGGTCCCCAAGAGTCTCCGCTGGCCACATCGGGATTGGTGTTTTGGCAAAAGGTATCACCTTGCCAGTAGGAATAATAGCCAGGAGGGGGAGGGGGCTGGGGCAGGCAGACAAGCAAATCCGTTTTATCAGACGCCGCATATTTTATGAAAGCACATTTCAGCTCTTCAGCCTTGGAAAGCTTTTCATACCCTTTAATTTTCTAATAAAAAGGAATTACGTTTGCTGAAAAGCCAGTAACAAGATTCACTGTCATTGTCTTTTGTACAGACCATAATTCCTGGCTCGGGCTCCTGCCTGCAGCCCCGTTGTGTGGTCCCAGGTGTGGGTCCAGAGTGCTGGCAGGGGGACCTGAGGGCCGTGGCTGTGCCGGCAGTGGGCAGGGGAGAGCTTTGCCAGCGGGAGCTTGTGGCAGGTGCCCAGGAATGACGAGGTCGGAGGTGAGCACCACGTTTGTCTGCATCCACAGTTATGCCTCTTGGTGCCCAACATAGATCCCTGAGAAAGCAGCATCTGGTTTTGAGGTGGTTCCTGTTGTCTGTGTGTGCCAGGTGGAACGGCCTTTGAACCAAAAATCAGTTTAATTGCCCGGTCATTGGCCTTATAACCATGAGCTTGAGAGTGGTGTGAAGTCCTGGTGACGCTGGTGGCTGGCAGACAGCTTTCCTGGTCTTTGATGTGACTGGGACAGGTTGTGGTTACACACGTGTCGGAGCAGTGGGGTGTCTTTGCTGGTGTCCCCCGGCTCTGCGCTGGCCCTACAGATCTGACTGGTGAAAACGTTCAGCTGGGCAGCTGGCGATTCCCGGTTATCCCCCGCCATCATGGGTATCCCTCCTGCAGGCTGCAGGATCTGGCATGCAAACAGCAGCTACCACACGTGTGATTTCAGCAAGCCCAGGGCACTTCCAAAATCCAACCAACCACAGGCTGTGACAGTGGGCAAAGCATGTCTGGGTGCCAGCTGGGGCCGGCACCAGGAGCCACCATCTCCTCCCAGCTCCCCGCAAACCCTGAGCACATCCTGGTGGTGTTTGCAGCATGGAAGCCCTTACAGGTTTACTCACACCCCACTTTCCTACAGGGGTGCATCCCCCTCTGAGTGCTGGAGCTGCAGCTCTGCCTGTGCCGTGCGGGCTCCCGGCCGGCTGCCACGTGGCGCCGGAGCCACGATGCCGCAGCCGCTGGCGCTCCGTCTCCTTCCGAGTTGCTCATTTGAAGTTTCAGCTTGCCGGCTGTTTTCATGCAGGTGGGATGCAAAACCAGCCCACAAACACCAATAAATATCTTCTATATCCTCCCCCCCCGCCTCCAATTCTCGTTTTCATTCTTACTTCCCAGCTGGTTTTGGGGGGGAAAATGGGTTTTCAAAGCTTTCCGTAAACGTGTGTAACAATAGGAAGCGTTGCCTTTTAGCCTGCGGCCGGCACAGTTTTAAATGAGGTCCCAGGTAGTCATGGTTACCTCTCCTCTTCAGTAAGAGATGACTTTTATTTCCTGCCTTTTGTATTTGCACATCTCAGATATACATTCTCCTAAACCATAATTGGTATTCACGGATAGACAGGAGCGCAGGAGCGAGCTGCCACAAGAGGGGAAGAGCCAGATGGACGCAGGGGGTGTCAAGGTCTCCAAGCCCCCAAACATCAGGAAATCTTAATTTCAAGTCATTTTTCCTCCCCTGGCAAGGGCGGGGAGGCAGACCTGTCTCTCCACAGCCTCAGGGCTTGTCCTGATCCCACCTCCCTCGCAGCATCCTGGTTAGTCTGGTTGCTGCGCCAGAATTTGGGATTCACCCTGTGGTCCTGCAAGCCTCTCTGGCATCCTGCATCCCTCCCAAGCATCCCTTGATTGTGCTGATTTGGGAGGGTGAAAGAGGGGCTGCCCTGTGCCCCTTGTCCCCAAGCAGAGTCCTGACCCCCCAGGTACTTGGGGGGCCAAGCCTGCACCCCTTGATTTTTGGAGGCCCGAAGGGGAAGCAGAGCTGTGGGGCTGTGCGCTCGCAGCGGGCACAGCCTGGGGAGCGGGCGCGGGAGGGAGACGCGCTCAGCAATGATTGATGAAAGATCATAGCCTCATTCCACAGGATCATTGCTCAGAGTGTGGGCAAAGCTGCCTGTCCCAAGGGGACCATCGCCTGGATGCATGCAAGCCTGCGATTCAGGGCAGAGGGGATGCAAAGCCACATATTTTATGCCTTTTTTTATTTTTTTTTTCTTTCTCTCTCTCTCTCTCTCTAAAGCACCAGGAAAACAAAAACCCAAGCTGTCTAATCAGAGACAAGCAGATTCCACCCACTTCCTTGGAAAACTTGCATTTGCTAGGAAATCATCTCGCTGCATTTACAGCAAGCAGAGTGCCCCAGCGGTAGCTCGTGCCTTTCTGGCAGGATGATAACCAGCGCTGAACAATTATTGCGCTGGAGCGGGAGCAGCAGACATATTGGCTTTTCTCAGCCAGCAGGAAAGAATTTGCAAAACTAAGCAGGCGACTGGAGCAGCTCGGATTTGCAGCGTTGGATGCGCGGTGCCGGGGATTCACAGCTCACCAGATTTGCTGGTGGCAGCATATCAGGGACTCACACACCGCATGCACCTGGGCTCCTATTTACATGATTTTTTTTTCTTCTTTTTTTTTTTCTTTGCAAGGGAAGGGCCTGTTTTTGCTGCCTGGGAAATTCCTCTGATTCCCAGCTCCCCCCATGGACGCTCAGCCCCCCAGGTGAGCGCTCGGGCAGTGCAGAGAAGTTGTTTGCTTTTGTATTTTTTCCCTTTTAATGAGAAAAATGTGTACTTGTCACAGAATCGTAGAATGGTTTGGATTGGAAGGGACTTAAAGTCCATCCACTTCCACACCCTGTCATGGGCAGGGACACCTTCCACTAGACCAGGTTGCTCCAAGCCCCATTCAACCTGGCCTTGGACACTTCCAGGGAGAGGGCATTCTCAGCTTCTCTGGCAACCTGTGCCAGGGCCTCGCCACCCTCACAGGAGGGTGTTCTTAAAAGAAATTCTGAAAAAATACTGTCAAAATTGTTGTCAAGGAGGTTGTCCTTAAAACCCGGTGCTGGGAAGAAAGGCAGCAGTTCCAGCAGGATCCTGCCCCATGCCAGCCTGGCTGCCCTTAGCATCATCAGAGGAGCAGGGTCTGTCCGGGGGTTCCCAGGGGAACCCTCTTGGGGCACAGCCACAAATCCCCAATCAAGGCAAAACTCCTTTGCTCAGTTGTAACTTCAGTCAGAGATGTAGGGGATTGCTGGAGCAACTCCCATCCCTCAGAGGTTTTTGGTTCTTCCACAGGTAAAACTCTCCCTGACTGCGGGTCCCAGATCTGCCCTTGGCTTCTCCATGGGCTGAGCTGAGCAGAGTGGAAGCAAAGAAATCCCTTCTCTTCAGGCTTGTGGGGTTGAGAACTGGATCTGTTCCCATTTCCCTCTGCCCACTCACAGCAATCCCTGTCTCTGCTGGAGCATTTCTGAACGGGATACTCCAATGTGGAAAAGTGGCATGGTGGGGTTTTGGTGTGGATTTGAACTGCATTCCCATTTTGGGTGCTATTTGGCAAGGACAGCGGGCAGAGCCTGGCCCAGGATACTCTTCCCAGCCCTGCTCGGGATGCAAACTGCGCATCAGTTGCACCAGCAGCTGATGGAGACTCCAGTATATTAGCAGCATTAATTAAGTTACAAAAATTATGCATGTTATCAGTTATGAGACGACCTTTCATAAACTCAGCTATTAAAGCAATAAAGCATAACCCGCTGGTCCTAACCAGTCTAATGGCTGGCTAAGAGCGTGGTTTTTCACATAATACTTTTAGCAGGTCATTAGCCGAGCAATAAGATAACGTGGAGAGCCAAAGTGATGTGCGGGAATGGCAGCGGAGGCAGAGACAGTGCTTGATGAGGGGACACAGGGCTGGGGGTCACCCATCCTCCCACACTGCTTGTACGGGTGGGCATGGCTCTGGTGGTGGCTGTGGTGGGTGATGGTGGAGTGGTGGCTGTGCCGGGGTGCTCCCAAGCCTGTGCCGTGCTGAAATCCCAGTGCCGTGGGGCAAACCCAGCCCTGGGGCAGGTGTGGGGCTGGTGTTGGTCCTTCCCAGCCCTGGTTTCACTGCCAGAGCCCACCCTGCAGAAGGGAGAAGAGGTGTTGTGATGTGGCCATCCCAACTGCAGTCCCAGTGGGCTGTAGGATGAGGATGGGGACCCTGACCTTCCATGAAGCCAGGGGTGGTATGGAGGGGCCTGGGCTCCCTCCGCCTCAGTGGTCTTGGTCTGTGGACAGTGCTGGTCTCAGCATATGGTTGGTGTTGGTCTCTCTGGGCTGAGACTCTGATTTGGGGGTATGCAGGTTGGTCCCCTCCCTGCCATGCCCGTGGGGACATGCCAGGCATCCAAGGCCACCCAGAAGAAGCCACCAAGCCCTGGTCCCCAGGTCCTGCTCCCTCCATGCACTGGTGCTGTTATTGAGCACATCCCAGCCAAGTGTGATACCCTCCCTACCCCTGGCTATGCCGTGAGACCTGGACATGCCAAGAGCTGCACCACAATCCAGCACCCCCGGCACCCCCAAAGCGCTTTTCCCGGTCCCCGCCAGCCGTTTCCAAGCACTGACCCTCTCCATAAACAAAGGAGAGGGAGAGGGAGGGTGGCTGGCATGTTAATATACTCTCCCCCCCTCTTTTCCTCCCTTCATCCCTCTGGGAAAGGCCTTTGCAGATATAAGCAAACCTTGATTAAAAGCTGCCTGACAGGCAACGGCAGCAGCAAGCAGCAGGCAAGGAAGCTCTCCAAGTCCAAAGGGAGCTGCTTCTGCTGCTGCCGCTGCTGCCTCCATTCTCAGATGTCCCTGATCCTTTAATCAATCACAGCCGCGGAAGAGAAGAGCAAACACCCGTGCCGGGGCAGAGGTATGTGCACGCATTCGTTCCAGCCGCAGCCGAGGCAGCAGGGCGGCCGCACGCCTTCGGCTGGAGGCACGGAGCCGTCCCCGCGCCTGGAGCTGCCCTTTCATCTCACGGAGACAAGCAGGGGCTGTGTCCCTGTTGGTGCCTCCGACAGCCCCAAGGATTCAGGCGTGGAGGATGGTACCCCACGGGGTGCAGGTAGCGGGAGGAGTGCGGGCAGCCTCTTGCCCTCTCCCCAGGTGCTCCAAGATGCATTCCCGGGTAGAGGATTCTCCCAGCTCCCATCCAGTGGGCTGTGCCACACCGGTACTGATGTGTCTGGCTTGCAGCGAGCGAGGAGAATGGGGTGTTTGCAGATGTTGGGGAGCTGTGGGAATGGAGGCTCCACAGGGAGCCAGCTTGGCTGTTGTGTCTAACACGGGGCTGGCCAAAACCCACCCGTCCTTTGATTGGCACCCCATGGCTGGGCACACGGAGTAGTGCCCGTGGCTCCTGGGGTGTCCCTGTCGGGGAGCAGAGCCCCATCCTGGGCTGCGTGGGGCAGACAAGGATCCGCTCCAGCCCCGGAGGGCCAGGCAGGGCCTCACACCAGCCGTGGCCATGCCCGGAACCACCAGCATGCAGAGAAACCGCCCACCCCCGGGATGATTTGTCACCAAGTCCTGTGTGTCACCGCGGGGCTCGCTCCTCGGAGTGGCTGGAGATTGGGGGCAGAGGGAAGGGAAAAACACGTCGCTTTAATAAAACCCAGCAAAAACCTCTCGTTCCTGACATGCTTCCCCAGCTCGTGTGTGGCAGCGGGAGCTCCGCCAGTGCGAGGCCGGCAGGGGCAGGCAGGGACCACGATTTTCCTGCTTATTTTTGCCGTTGCTTATTTTTAGCGCCGCGTCTTAATATATTGTGACAGTGCCCTGGGACGTAGCGCTCCTCCGGTCGCAGGAGAAGGTGTCTGGGGCAGAGCTGCTCGACGCCGCGAACGAGTTGCAGCCAATCTCCGGCACGCCGCCGGCTAACGAGGCACCCGCCGCTAACGGGGGTCCCCGGGGGAGTGGCGGGGATGAACCTGTGCATTGAATTTGTCGGGGCTCTGCAGGGAGGGACTTACTCTTGGGGGAGTCACGGGTTTTAATATGGTTTTTTTTGATTAGGCAGTTCTGGTAATGACGGGCTGGTCACTGGCAGAGCCGGTGCCAGGCAGGAGCGGTGCCTTTGTAGAGCGGGTGCCCGCACGGACAGGGACATGGATGGTTTGATGTTTCAGGGACCTTGTGCGTACTGGGGGACTCCAGTGCTGTGCTGACTTCGACCTCCCTCCTTGGAGCTGGTTTTTGGGAAGGGTTGAGTGGTTTCCATACCAAGGTGTCCCTCATGGTTGCCTTTCTGGACCTCCAAGTGGGTTTTGATGCAAAGCAGAGAGGCAGCTGGCAAAGGCACAGATCTTACTGGGATCAGGATGAGATCCCACCAAGGCAGGGGTTGCCAGCACTGGCTCAGCCGTGGGGGTAATTCTGGTGGGGATGCTGTGTCCGTGGGGAGATCTGGGTGCGGCGTGGTGCTGGGTTTGGCAGCAGGAGTCTGTGTGCATGGGCGCTGCCTGCCCCAAGCCCATTAGTAACAGATCTTTGTGGAATAACCCTCCTCATTAAGGCGAGCTACCCCATGTGTCAAAGCCACTTTATAAGGAAATTATACTCGGCTCCAGCCGGGATGTGCGTATGTAAATGGGGCGATGCACAGCCCTGATTGAGACATCATGGGGCAGCTCAGCCTGGGACCCCTGGGAATCTTCGATTCTGGGGGAAACAGGAGCTCCAGAGGGGCTGGAGAGTGCTGGTGGTGGGGGATGCACCTCAGCCACCTCCTGGGGTTTGGGAGCCCCTGTGTGCACCCAGAGCTTTGGCAGGAGCCATGGACCTGGTTAGGGCTGGAATGTCTCCAGGTGTTGGAGGCTCCAGCATCCCAGCTCCAGTCGCCACATCCTCCCAGCAGCATTGCAAAGTATCTCCTCTCTGCACTGTGTCACCTCTCTTGGTTTGGAGGAGCAGAGGGGAACTCCCCCTATTCCATCCCACCCCCCAATTTTGTCAAGATGGCACTGCATGCCCAGCACTGGTGGAGGAAGTGTGGACTCCTCTGCTCCTCATGTCATGACCTGAACCCCTACTGAGCTGGGATTAAATCCTCCTGACCACACATCCGAGGTGTTGGGATGCTCCATACACACATTTGGAATGTTGGGATGCTCCAGTGTTTGGGAGAAGCAGGAAGAATGTACCAGAGCTGAACCCATCACAGGGCTTTGCCCAAAGGACACCGTGAGACACCGAGGTTCTTCACACAGCACCTGTGCTCACTGCTCCTTTCCAGGAAGGAGTGGACACAGCACACACCAGCACCCTGGGATCCAGCTGGAGCATCCCCATATGCCGGGACATTGGCACCTCTTTGTGGAAACAGGGTGGCAGCTCGGCAGGGAAGTGAGACCCTTCTTTTTTTTGGCAGCGTGTTCCTAATCAGCAGGACCCGCGCACTCCGCCGCAGGCACGCCGCGCACTGCTATTTACGGAGCTACTTGAAATACACCTGCAAGAGGGGAGAGGAGAGAGGAGCGCCAGCAAGTAAATAACCCAGCAACCCGATGGAATGAAAACAGGGAGAAGAGATGCAGCAACTGAAGGCAGAAAAAAACCCCAAAATGAAGTGTGATGTGGAATTGAGGGGCTGCGTCCCAATTGTGCCGTGGTTTTCCACCAGGGTGCTTACTGGTGTTGGTGGTTGGTGGGGAGACCCCATCCCACTGTTGGCCATGGGGGTCTCAGTGCATCCCTGAAGGGGGCAGAGGGATGGATGGATGGATGGATGGATGGATGGATGGATGGATGGATGGATGGATGGATGGATGAAGCCCTTTGCCCACCTCCCCACTTGCTTTGTTTACCTCATGCTGCTGTTCAGCTCCTGCCTCCCCCCACCCTTTTCTGAAACATTATAAATCAAACAGCTTAAAATGTAAAGCATCAAAAATTCTAAAACCTTCATCTATTATTAACTGTGACAGTAAATTCCACCTCTGAATGTTTCACATAGCAACTGTTACCAGGACTCAGCATCCAAAGCTGATGTTCCAGCAACTTTCCATCACGGCGCCGCTGCTGTTCCAGTGATGCTGACACCGGCCTGGTGAGACTGGCTGCCACTCCCAACACTTTTCTATGGGGTTGGGATGCCAGCAGAGAAGCCGAGCTCAGATTTAGTGAATACAGCCCTGGATTGGAAAGGAACTTGGTGCCTGCATGTGCGAGCTGGTGGTGGGATCCCCCATCATGGTCCTACCTCTGTGTTCGTCATGCAACCCCCCCCAAACTTCATTACTTTGACCATTGTGTTATGAAGCACCATAAATAACAAGGATGGGAATGGAGTGGTTAAAATAAATGGATAGGGAGGGGTTTTTGCAGGGGTTGGTGTTTGCCTTTCTACCTCCGCTTTGTCCCAGTGCTGGATGTTGTTGTGGCCCCTGAGTGGTAACCCTCACCCTGGCATGGGCAGGGCGTCTCACTGCTCTGAGCATTGGGTTGTGGTGAGTTTGTGGTGTGCCAGGTGCTCACAGGGACCGGGAGCCAGGTGTTCACCGCTGGGGTTTGTTCATGTTTTGGTCTTTGTTTGCCTTCCCCACGTGCCATCATGGCTCTGTTCTGTGTTGTGTCCCTGGCCTGGAGGTCGAGCTGGGGTGTTTTAGGTTGGATTTGCCTGCATGGCAGCACTGTGAGCCTGGTTGGAGGTAGGGAGAGCCGTGGCTCTGCAACCCCATGGAATGCTGAGCCTGCTCTGCTGAGAGCCCCACCAGTGCACCGGCACCACGACCATGGCAAGGCTCACACCGGCACCCCAAGTACCCAAAAGCACCCGAATTCCCCCAGCATCACCCACCAGGCTATGCCTGGTGCCCCCATACCCTGGCACAGGAATCCCTGCCTTGCCGTCATCCTGGCTGGGCCACCTTCCTGCAAATCCTGTGGCTGCCCACTGGGATCTCGTGTCGTGCCATGCCGTGCTGTGCTGGCTGCAGGGCCAGGCAGCAGTGGCTGCTCTGCTGTCTCCCCAGGGACAGGCAGCAATTTTCCTGCTCTGAAGAAGCTTGTGAAGGTTTGAGTGAATCTGGGAAGCAAATCTAATTGGCAACCTGGTAATTCCTCGGGGGGACATGTACTTTGGTCATATCTAAGTACATTCCAGCCAGTGTTTAAGACATGCTGAATCCAAACTTGGACAGTCAAATACCAGCAGCTCTAAGCTCCTTATCTATTTCAGGCAGATTAACTCCTTAATCATCTCTTTTGGAAGTTCCCTGCCCCAAATTCCTCTCCCCTCCTCTTCCCCCTCCCCAGTTTTTCAGCAGGAACAAAAGGAACCGATTTTGCGGGGTGCCAAAGGTGGGGACGGCGCCTGCCGTGATTGACAGAGTCAATAACCGGGAGCCGGGAGAAGGCCTTTGGAAATCTGCTTCCCACTTCACCTGCCCCAGTATTTGTCTTCAGGATTTGAAGCTGGGGAATATATAATACCAAAATAATTTACCACACAGCATCAAACCTCGATTTATTATTTTCAGCCTTCTTTTCTTTTATATTTTTTGACTTGATTTATTTCTTTCAACCCCTTTTATTCTTATTTTTCCTTTTCCCCGAGGGATTTTTGCTCAGCATCCCCCTAGCAGGTGACCACTCCCCAGCCCCCAGCCCTGCTTGTGGCAGGGGGATGCTCATCCCCTCCCTGGCAGGCACAGGAGGCCGTGCTGAGCCATGGGGACACAGCCGGTGCTGGCCACTGTCACTCAGGGGAGTGTCAGAGCATTACGCTTCATTACCGAGCTGTCTGCTGCCGGCAGGGGATGGCTTAGGGCAGAGCCTGGCAGCAGCACAGCCGGGTTTGGCTCCGGTGGATGGACCTGTCTGTGGGCAGATGCTGAAACGTGGCATCTGTGGGGTGCCCGTATCTGAGGGGTTTGGCTGGGATGGCAGTGGGGAGCTGGTGGTTGCTGGATCATGAGATTGGCTGCCCAAAAAGTGAAGGCAGGAGTTGCCACAGGAAGGCAAAAGGGGGACAGGGTAATGCCCCCCGTAACCATGGATCCTGGCGAGGGGGTCTCAATGAGGCTGGGACTGGGGATGTCTCTGGGATCACCAGTGATAACTGAATAGCGCTCGTCTAAAACACAGGTGTAAATGTCCCCATGTACCCGACATGGTGGGGACACTGGGACAAAGCCCCATCTCCTCCCAGAGCTTGAGGTGGGGAGGAGGCATGGAATGGTGCCAGGGTCTGTCCTTTGCTGTTAGCAGCCATCCCACAGCAGCTGAGGCCTCCTGGTTTTTGATGTTGCAGCGTGAACTTGCCGGGAGTTTTCCCAGTAGAGAAGCTGGCTGTGACCAGGGATGAGCCAGAGCGGCTGGACCTAGTGGTACATTCAGAAGAGCTGGGAATGTCCTGGGGGTGATAGCCACCTGCCAGTCTTTGGGGTCTCCAGTTCTGTTGGGGATGGAGAGATGCACTGGGGAGGAGGTCCAGGATCCTAGGGCTGGGACATGAGCCTGCTCCATTCCCATGCTCCTGGGCTGGCACTTCCCAGCCTCAACACTGTGGACAACACAAACCCGGACCACCCTACAGTGGGGAAACTGAGGCACAGCTAGAGAGTGGTCCTGGTTTCAACCCAGTAGATTTTCCAGCTCCAAGCTGCTGGGTGAGTGCCAGGTCCTGCCATCAGGTTTGGTGTTGGTTTGCTGGGCTGAAGGGTCAGCAGGTGCCAGGGGACCATGAGCCATCCCTGTCACATTTCCCAGTGAGTGCAGCCTTATGCATCCGACCGCATCCATGAGCAATCATCACAAGATGCAGACCAGATCCAGGACTAGGATGAGGATCCATTCCCTCTCCCATACTTGGGAGAGCTTTTATTTGCTTTTATTTTTGTTGCAAGCAGCATGAACCCCTTGGGGCATCAGCATCCCGGAGGCAGGTGCCAAAGGCATGGCATCTGCTCCCCACCTTTCCTTGCAGGGATGGAGCTTCTGTCCTGCTTCAAGGGAAACTGAGGCAGGGGACAAACAGGATGCGGGAGGAGGGAGGGTCAATATTAGCGGTCACAGTAATGATTGGAATGGTTAATTATTATTGGAATTGAAGTGAGTCAGGCTGAGAGCAGGAGAGGAGGGAGGAAGGAAGGGAGGAAGGAAGAAGGATCCAAACCTGTCAGGCAGAAAATGAGTAAAGAAGAAAAACGTGAGCGTGTGGGGAACTGGCCAGGCTGTTGCTTTGCACCAGCACCGTGCTGCTCACTTGGGGTGAGGCTGGAGGGGTGGCTGAAGGTCACCATGGTGGTGACAACAACCCCACGGCCACAGCTGTGCCCATCGGTGCCCTGGCACCACGGTACTGACAGCTCCAGGCAGGTCTACACCAGGATTTGGGTTTGGAGACTGGAATTGCTCTGAATCCCTCCTAACCTCGGCTGTGTTTCCAGCCTCCTGCAGGGCTGGTTTTCCTCTCCCCTCAGAGCCCCAAGGTTGATGTCCAACTGCTGGCTGCAAGTGCGATCATGTGGAGCCTCACTCCATGGTACATCCGGCCATGAATTTTGCTCCGGAGTGGAATACAGTTCATCCCAGAGAGGGAATTTGCCCAGGAAGGCTCAGGCTGAGCATCTGTTTTGCTGTGAGCCTCCAGCCTTCCTCCCCCGCCCCCCATCTTTTTCCCTTTTTTTTTTTCCTCTTTTTTCTTTTTATACCTTTTTCTCTTTTTTCTTTTTCTCCTTTTTCTTTTTCTTTTTCTTTTTCTTTTTCTTTTTCTTTTTCTTTTTCTTTTTCTTTTTCTTTTTCTTTTTCTTTTTCTTTCTCTTTTTCTTTTTCTTTTTCTTTTTCTTTTTCTTTTTCTTTCTCTTTTCCTTTTCTTATTTTTCCTTTTTTTTCCCTCTCTCCCCTTTTTCTTCTTTTTCCCTTTTTTCTTCCTTTTATTCCCCTTTTTTTTTCCTTCCTTCCTTTCCAAATCCTTCCTTACCGACTGACATTTTCCACCACCAAGAAAAAAACACAGCAGCTTGCTCTGACTCCCAGAACCTCCCATCACTCTCCCCAGCCCAACCCTCTGCAAACCTCCCATCCCTGACATCAAGGACCCAACCCCCCCTTTCCAAAATAAAGGAGGAAAAACCAAGGGGAGAGAGGCTGGAGCTGGCGGCTGAGCCGGATTTCCATGTGAGGGGATGAGGTTGGGGCGGCCACGGGCTTCCCCTGGCAAGCGACAGAGGAACCGGGGCCAGCAGAAACGTTGAGTCATGAGTGCGGTTCGCAGGCGGTGGATTTTTTCCCAAGAAAAATTCCTCACTGGGGAGGAGCAGAGCTGGGAGGGGGGCAGCAGTGAAGGACTGTGGCCCCCAAATGGGACACTGATCTGGGGATGGGAATGCACCCCATTGCGATGGGAATTCCCTGGGCAGGTTCCACCCCCCGGGAGGGCGGTTTGGGCGGGAGGGGGGGGAACCTGCCCAGGGAATTCCCAAGCAGCTGGATGGGAGGAGCAGCGTGATCTGGGGGGGAGGGGGGTCTGCAGGAGATGGGGACCCCATTCTTCCTCCTCCTCCTTACCCACATCCGCCCACCCCCACGCAATGGGCGGCGCAGCCCCAGCTCCATTTATCATCATCTGCGGGCAAGTGAAGTGTGCAGGGAACAGCTGCTCCGGTCGGCTGAGCGCCGAAATGGGGCGGGACGCGGGGCTGGGGGGGCGCGGGGGGCTGCGGGCTGCCCTGGGGTACCATAACCCCCCAGTCGCTGCACTGGGAAGGAGCACCAGCGTGGTGGGAGATGGTGATGGTGATGGGAGGGATTGGGGAGGTGTATTAAAGGGGTTCACTGGAGGGAGAGCACATTATTGGGGTGCATTGGGGCAAGGGTGCACTAATGAGAGTGCATTGAAGGGGTGCACTGGAGAGAGGGTGTATTAAAGGGGTTCACTGGGGAGGGGGACCATTATTGAGGTGCATTAAAGGGGTTTATTGGGGGACAGTGCAGTAAGGGGGAGTGCATTGGCAGCGGGTGTCCATGGGGTTCAGGGACAGACAAACAGCAGCAGCTCCACAACTGTGCGGAGGGTTTGCCCCTACCCCGCACGAGCCCCACGGGTCCCTCTGCACTGCTGAGGGGGGTCTGCCTGTATTCCATCCCCCCAGTGGCTCTCATTCCCAGCTCCTGAGGCAGGATGCCCTTTCCTGGTCTGTCCCACACACCCCAGCTCCCCCCCGCAGCCTCCCCTTTTCTCTCCTCCCTTAATAATCAAATTCTCCGGAGCACTTTGCGGTGTGGCAGCCAGCCAGAAAGGGTTTCTTTAAACTCCACCAGCTCACAATTAAACAAATCCGGGGCTGACGCTACTCGATAGGCGCTTATTCCCCTCCCTGAGAGCTGCCGGGGGATCCAGGGGGGTCCAGTGCCTTCATTCCCAGCTCCGATACCACCTCACCATATGGGGCTGCACATCTGACTGGGGGACGAGGGGACGGGGTTTGCGCCAGGGGTTTGGGGTGGGGAACGGGGTGTCCGCTGTGCCAGCGCTGCTCTGATGGCAGAGCATCCCCCTGTGAGAGCGTGCTGCTATTTTTAGTCGCTGAGTCCTCATTGATGGCGCAGCATCGAAGGCAAGGGAGCAGCCGGAGGAGCAGCAGGGCTGGATCAGGCCCCGTGGGATGAGCAGCAGCTGGGAAGCAGGGCCAGCGTGCAGGGAAACGGGGAATACCCTTTGCCCCCTGGGGCTGAGGCGTTGTGGGTTTTGGGTGCTTACCGAGGGTCCCTGCCATGGGAAGTCCTGGGCTGCCTTCAGAGGGCTCCGGATCTGGCCATGCCATGTCCCTGCCAGGCAAGAAGAAGGGGGAGGAAAGGGGAGAAGGCAGGGAAGGAAAGAAGGAGGAGTGGGGGGAGGAAAATAACACGGAATCCAGCCACGCAGCACAAATCCTCCTGGGCAGCAGGCGGGCTGCGGGCCACTGTGCGAGCGGGCGGCTGTGCTGGCCTGGCAGTGCCGCGTGGTGCCCCAGCTCGCTCCCGGCACCAGCCCCGTGCCATGCATCAGCCCCCTGCACCATGGCAGCCCCCTGCACCTGCAGCATGACCTCGTGCACCATCATGGCCCCAGGTCATGCCCTGGTGCTGGGAGGTGCATCAGGTCCTTCTGTGTGCCCCATGAGTGACACAGGGGCTGTGCTGGGTTGCCCACGCTCCCTTGGGACCAAGAGGATGGGATGCTCTGTGGTGGCTATAGCCAGCAGTGAGCACTGCTCCTTGTGTTCCGGGGACAGGGTTGCGCCCGTGCTGGTCACCATGGTGGCCCCAAGTCCTTGCCTTCTCCCTTCCCAGGGACCCACACCATGAGCCCTGGCCACAGCACAGCTTGGCCGAGGGCAAGTGTCCAGCCACAGCCATGCACTGACAGCCCTGTACAGATTCCCATCTCAGAGGCAGTGGCTGGAAACTTCTTCAGGGTCAGGAGAGCATGTCCAGCAGGGACGTGGCAGGGACAGTGAGTATGTAGGGCCCCTGGGACCAGCCACAGCCACCTCCCTCTCCGGGGGAAGGCCATAACCTCCCTGCTGTTGACAGCTTGATTTGATGCCATTAAAGCGTTTGCTCGGAAACAGCCTACATCAGGCACAACATCTGGCACAGCCCTTCCCCAGCAAAGCTGTGGCGGATCCGAGGGCAGAACCGGCCTCTGGCTCTGCCAATGGGTCCGGGTGCTGCTGGTGATGAGTGTGTCCCCTGCCAGGGACAGCCTGGTGCCCAGGTGGCCCACAGGGACATGGGACCTCTGCCTCATGGGATTTCAGCTGGAACATGTTCCCTCTGTGCATCCCCACCTCTGTGTGCCAGTGACTGATCCGTCCCCTTGCACCATGCGCTTTTGCTCATCCTGACATTGTCCCAGCTGTTTGTAAAATTAACAATAATTAATTAATAACAATAATTAATTAATCATGATAATTAATAATAAAGGAGAAAGGGGAGAAAAGCTCCCCCTAAAGCTTCAGCCCAGGGTCTTCTCAAGCCGATTTCATTTTTCAAACCCACTCCCACACAGCATGTGGGGCCCTTTGCTCCCATTAATTCTCCTACCACTGCCCAGGGCTGCCCCACAGCCTGGCTTTGATTTTCCTGCCTTTGTTCCAGCAGCACTGGCACAGGGCTGGCACAGGATGCCATGCTGTGGTAGGCAGCTTTTGTGCCAGCTTTCCAGATGTTTTTGACCATTTTTTCCCTGGAATTTAGGCTTTAGCTGCATCCAGTTGCCTGCAGAGCCTGCAAGACACAGCTGCAATATGTGGCAGTGACATCAAAAACATCCCAAAAGGGGATGGGGAAAAGGGAAAGATGAGGTGCTGGGCTAGTGTGGGTGGCACTGAGCCGGGCTCCAGTGGTGCCCGAGGACACTGTGTGATCGGTGCATTCCTGAGCAGCTGGTGTTTATGGAAATAGAACTAAATAAAGCCCCGTGTGTATGTTTGCAGACCCCTAAAAGGGGCTGAGGTGTTACTGGTGGGTGCTGCAAGGAAAAGGGACCGAGCTGGGACTCGTCAAACCAGCAGTGTGGTTTATGTGGCTGTGGCAGAACCTCCAGCAAAGGGACTGTCTGGAGCCTTGCAGTGTTTGGCATGTTGTGGTGGTGGCATGACAGTGGTGCAGTGACATGTGGGGACACAAGTGAATCCGTGTCCTGGCTCAAGGCTGCCTGGCACCACAGGAAAACGTGCCAGGAGCTGGGGTGGGCTCGGCACAGACAGCACCAGCACCCCACCCCTCCCCTCTTGTTACACTCATTGCCTTGATGGAGGCTGAGGGGACAGCACTGGTGCCACCGCTGTGTCACTGCCAAGGGAGCAGCACTGGGGATGTCCCTGAACAGCTACAGACCCTTGGGGCTGCCCTAACCCAGGCTGCCAAATCTCAATTCACGTTCAAAACAGGCTTGTGTCCACCCCAGTACCTTCAACCCACCGGTGCTGGGGACAGGCAGGATGCATCCTCCTCCCACCAAGCCCTTCATTAGCCCCCACAAGCCACTTGACTGCCTAAAGAGATCAAACCAGTGACCCAGGTGTGTCTCTGCTCCCAGAGCAAGCGGGGTGAGGAAATGGGGAGCTTTAATGACGATGGTGGTGAGGCACTCAGTAATGACGGCTGCTGGCGGGAGCAGACAGCTTCCAGATGGCATCGCACCGGGGCAGAGGGATCGCTGGGGCCGGGGGGGCTGCAGGAGGCAGCAGCCGGCAGAGACGGGCAGAGCCAGCAAGTTGAAATGACTTTTTTTGCAGCAGAGCCTGTGGTTCTGGCCCTCTGTGCTGCTGCTTCCAGTAATTAGCCCAATAATTAAAAAGAATGGCGGTAAGAGGGGTGTGCAGAGGCGCTCGCAGGATCCCGGCATCCCTGGGGAGGCGTGTGAGAAGGGCGGGAGTGATTTGCGGATGTGAGGGGTGGTGGATGTGTGAAACACAAAGCAGGGCTGGAGGACCCCGACACGGTGTGGGGGTCACTGCACCAGGTGGGGCAGGCAGGGAGGGGTGGGCAGCTCCAGCAGCAGGGGCAGGAGGGTGTCTGGGCCCACTGCAGGTAGGGAGGGAGCAACCAGATCCCAGCACCCTCCTGCTCGTGGGCACCGTGCTGCCATGCAAGGAGGTGGGATAGAGGGGAGTGCAGGATGCTGCAAGGTGGGGATGCAGTGCCAGGCAATGTGATGCAGGGTGACATGGCACGATGCAGAGCGATGCAAGGTGACATGGAGCCAGCTGCTGCCATCCAGGGCAGTGCAGTGCACAGGGATGGGATGCAGGACAATGGGATGGGATGCCATGCAGGGCAATGAGATGTAGAGCCATGCAAGCCAATGCAATGCAGGGCAGCACGATGCAGGGCGATGAAATGCAAGGTGATGTGGTGCAGGGTGATGTGAGGTGAGGCAGGAGGATGCAATGCAGGGCAATGCAATTCAGGGCGATGCAATGCAAGACAACCCAATGCAGGGAGCTGAAATGGAAAGTGATGTGATGCAGGATGATGCACAGCAATGTGATGCAGGGCGATGCAAACCAGGGTGATGAAATGCAAGGCAACATGAAGCAAGGGTAGCATGAGGCGATGCAATGCAGGGCAAATCAGGGCGATGCAATTCAGGGTGATGCAAGGCAACAAGATGCAAGGAGATGAAATGCAGGGCAATGTAATGCAAGGCAATATGATGCAAGGAGGTGAAACACAAGGTGAGGTGTTGGAGAGCAATGCAAAGCCATGCAGGCAATTCAATGCACCATGGGGTGATGCCAGACAATGTAGGGCAATGTGAGGTGATGCAGCATCACGTGCTGTATTCCAGGGCAGCTGTGGGGCGATGCCCAGCAGTTGAGGGGAGGGGAGGCGATGATGCCCCCATGGTGCAGGTGACGCTGGCCTTTTCGGTCCCCGGCCCACCATGGTGGCGACGCTTCATTTGAATTCTCGCCTCTCTCTCTTCGCAGATAACGAGCCCGCGCCATGCAGTCCTTTCGAGAAAGGTGTGGTTTCCATGGCAACCAGCAGAGCTACCAGCCGACTTCACAAGATACATCACGCCTGGAGAATTACAGGCATCAAAGTCAGGCAGGGCCGAACTGCGAGCGGCAGAGGCTGGTGGCGAAGGAGTACTACAGTCAGCAGCAGCTGCCATATGCGGGCTATGAGAACAGCGCCGTGGAGAAATACCACCGGGGAAACAAGCAATTAGCAGGGCAGCAGCTGCAGGGCAGGCCGGCCTTTTCCAATTACACCGTGCAGGAGAACAGCCCTTATCCGGCCCGGTATTCCGGGGACGAGAGCCTGCAGGCGTGGGGTGGCCAGCCACAGGCGCTGCCCGGTGGTGTGGCCAAGTATGAGGACAACCTGATGAAGAAGACGGCGGCATTGGCGGGTGGGCGGCCATACCATGAGCCAGCAGCCACCTCGCTGCCCTTCCGGACTCACTTCCAGCAGCAGCAGCCGCAGCAGCAGCAGCAGCAGCAGCAGCAGCCGCCCGCGCTCCCCTACCCCAAGCTGCAGCGGCAGAAACTGCCCAACGATGTCTCCTCACCCATGCCCTTCTCACAGAGCCCTCACTTCGGGCAGCACTCCCAGTCCTTCCCTGCCTCCTCCACCTACTCCTCGGTGCCGGGGGGCAGCCAGCCGGCACACTCCTACAAGAGCTGCACGGCGCCCTCGGGGCAGCCGCCACTGGAGCGGCCCCTGGGCAGCGCTGCCAGCCTGGCCCCTGGCCCTCGTGTGCCCAACCTGCACGGCTACCAGCCCAACCGCATCGGCTATGAGCAGCCCCCGCAGCCACCGCCGCAGCCCCCACAGCCCCCACCGCCACCACAGCCCCCACAGCCACCACAGCCCCCGCAGCCCCCACAGCCCATGCAGGGGCGGCATCATGCCTCAGAGACCCTCCACTACCAAAACCTGGCCAAGTACCAACATTACAACCAGCCAGGCCAGACCTACTGCCCGGGCGATGCGCCGCCTGTGCGGACGCCGGAGCAGTACTACCAGACCTTCAGCCCCAGCGCCAGCCACTCGCCGGCTCGCTCCGTCGGCAGGTCCCCGTCCTACAGTTCCACTCCCTCCCCACTGATGCCCAACCTGGAGAACTTCCAATACAGCCAGCAGCCGCTGAGTGCTGGTGCCTTCCCAGCTGGCATTGCTGACCACAGCCATTTCATGCCGCTGCTGAACCCTTCTCCCACCGACGGGACGAGCCCCGACACTCAATCTGGAAACTGCAAAAACTTGCAGAAGGAGAAGCTGCCCGAAAACCTGCTGTCAGACCTGAGCCTGCAGAGCCTTACAGCACTCACCTCCCAGGTGGAGAACATCTCCAACACTGTCCAGCAGCTGCTGCTCTCCAAAGCAGCTGTGCCCCAGAAAAAGGGCATCAAGACCCCAGCAAGGACCCCCGAGCAGCTCAAAGGGCAGCACTGCAGTCCTGAGAGCAGCACCTACTCGGCAGAGCAGGTGGGGACCCCCCTGTCCGACCCACTGAGCACCCCCCAGTCTGTCCACGCTGAGACACAGGACACTGACTATCTCAGTGGGTCAGAGGACCAGCTGGAGAGAAGTTTCCTGTACTGCAACCAGAACCGCAGTCCTGCCCGCGTCAACAGCAACTCCAAGGCAAAGCCTGAGTCAGTGTCCACCTGCTCTGTGACCTCCCCAGACGACATGTCCACCAAATCAGATGACTCATTCCAGAGTATCCATGCCACGCTGCCCCTGGAGACCTTCACCAAGTATGTGACCAATGAACGGGACTGCCCCCGACTGCTCCTCAGCGCCCTGTCCCAGGAGGAGCTGGCTTCTGAGATCATTGTCCTGCAGGATGCCATCAGCGAGAAGGCGGACAAAGCCTGGGCCAACTTGCCCATGCTGAGCAAGGAGGCCACTAAGTCCCCCTTCCAGCTGGAGAATCACCGGCCCAGCCTGGACTCCATGGTGAAGGGTGCCTGGCCCAGCCAGGGTGACTCCAGCACGCTCACTGAGCCCCTCAAGCTGGACAAAGCTTCAGGGGCCAGCACGGGGAAGGACTTTAGTGAGGAGGTGTATGAGGGTCCCCAGGTGGAGTTCACAGCCACTGAAACCAAGGATGTGCTGAAGGACACTGCCCCACTGGCCTTCAACTCCAAGCCCAGCATCCCAGCAGCGACGTCAAGTGCGGGAGCCACCGGCTACAGCTGCTACTCAAACACCACTGCCAACTCGGTGGCGTCTGAGAATGCCATGGAGCATTTTGAGTGGCCGGAGGAGAGCCTGGGCGAGGCCTGCCTGCGATGGAAGGACCTCCAGGCCACTGACCTCCCCAAGGGCTTGTTCCCCAGCAAACTGGTGAGCTCCTGCAAGGAGAAAAAAAACGCCTGCGGCTTGGACCTGTGCGATGGAGAGCAACCAGCCAAGAGCGAGCCAGTCCAGGACTTTGGCCAGCAGGTGATGGAGGAGGAGGAGGAGACACTGACCTACGATGAAGCAACAAAGGCAGACAGCGAGAGGTGGCTGCAGGACACCCGGCACTGCTGCTCGGCCGGGGACTTCAGTGAGATCCCCATCATCTCCTCACCGGATCTGAAAGAGTCAGACCTGGAGGCAGAGGAGTACTCCTCGCTTTGTGAGCTGGCTGGCTCAGAGCAGAAGTCAGTGACATATGATGCTTCACCACCCAAGCCCCCAGAGATGCCGGCTGTGCTGTCCTCCAGCGAGGTGCCCGTGTCTGCTGAGGAGACTGTCAGCACAGTGGAGAAGGAGAGCTCAGCTCCCACTCCACGCCTCTCCGGCCAGTCCGTCATCCTGCTGGGCCCTGCTGTGGGCACGGAGACCAAGGTGAAGAGCTGGTTCAAATCCTCCCTGCCCCACATCCAGCCTGAGGAGGAGAATGGCGGAGGGGAGACGTCTCACCTGGAGGCAGCTGATGCTGAATCTGCCTCATCGGTCATGGTGAAGCAGCAACTCACACCCGAAAATGTGCTGGGGAAGATGGAGCCTGTCTCACGGGGCAAGAGCCTCCGCAACAAGAGGGTCCACTGCCGGCTGCCAGAGGGGGATGGCCCTGGCAGCACCATGCTGAGTCCATTCGATGAGCTGCCAGCAGCCAGCAGTGTGGCCGGCACCTGCCTGGGGCCAGACGGACAGACGGAGGTACCGAGCAAGAGCGCCCAGAGCCAAACGCCCCGGTTTCCAGCCGAGGGCCTGCCAGCACGCATGTGCACCCGCTCCTTCACCGCCCTGGCCGAGCCCCGCGCCCCCGCCCCACTGGAGGGACTGAAAGCCCCCGCACACCAGGAGAAGCTGGGGAAGAAGCCTGGCTGTGGCGTGAAGCAACGGGTGGCTTTCAAAACCAGGAAACGCAACAGCCGGCCGGCCCCCAGGGTTGTCCAAAACACCAGTGATGCTACCCTCCTGGTGCCTGGCTTGGTGGCAGCAGAGGAGGTGGCAGGGCCGACACCACTGGAGGGGGACGCGGTGGAAGCTGGGGAGAGGGACCAGCGGTCGATGATCCTGCGCTCCCGGACAAAGACACAGGAGGTTTTCTACACCAAGCGGCAGAGGGGCAAGCGGGCAGGTGATGTCCGGCTGAAGAACTGCAAGGCACCCAAAAAGCTCATATCCAACAACCACCTCCCACCTGCCTTCAAGCTGCCAGCACCGGGCAGCCCCCACAAGGAGGGCAAGGTGGGTGCCCGGATGAAGCTGCCCAAAGCGGGGCCGGGCATGGGGGGCAAGATGTCAGAGCGGCCCCTGCACTCACTGAAGAGGAAGTCCACCTTCATCTCCCCAATCCCCACCAAAAAGAGGAACCTGGTCCTGCGGAGCAACAGCGGTGGTGTGAAGGAGGAGAAGCCAGAGGGTCCCCCCAGCCTCTTCAAGAAGATGCCGGTGGCCAAAAAGGTGAAAGCCAAGCTGCCCCCCAAGAGCTCTGGTGAAGCCATCCCGAAGCCCCCCCTGCCAAAGGAGGCCCCTGATGTCTGCATCAAGATCACCTCCCGGGCAGCTTTCCAGGAGGCCACTAAGACCAAAGTGTTGCCTCCCCGCAAGGGCCGTGGCCTCAAGCTGGAGGCCATCGTCCAGAAGATCACCTCTCCCAACCTGAAGAAGTTCACCTGCAAACCAGCAGCCACAGCAGTGGCAGCCACAGTGGCTGCCTATGGCTCCTCCCTGAGCCCAGCTGGGGTGGAGCGGGAGCGGGTGGTGAAGCACAGTGGGGTGGCTGTGGCAGTGGGCGACGCGCGGCTGCCCAAGCTGGCGGCAGCACAGAAGGTGCCCACAATGCCGGTGGCTGAGCCGCTCTGCCGGAACCCCAATGGCCGAGCACCAAAGGGGAAGCCGGGTGGTGGGAAGAAGCTGTCCCATGATGGCTGCCAGGGGGAGGCCTGTGGGTCAACGCCGGGGACCCAGTCCAGCCCCAACGTGGTGGCCAAGAACCTGGGGCTCCTGCCCAAGAAGAGGAACCGCAAGGGCAAAGCGGCAGCGCTGGGCATGGCCAAGGCGCCCCTGAACCCTGCACTGCCACCACCGCTGCCCCGGGAGCGTGTGGCCGGCCCGGGCGGTGCGGAGGAGGCGCCTCGAGAGAAGAAACCAAAGACTGAGGAGAAGGAGGCGGGGGGCAGCGACGGCCCTGCTGAGGGACGTTCCGCCGCCGGGTCGGCGCGGGGCCCGAAGCCGCGGGCCAACCACTCCAACTACAACGGCTACTCCAAGCGGCAGCGGAAGCGTCTGGGCCACGGCAAGGCCAAGGCGGTGCCGGCGCGGTGCAAGAGCCGCGGGAAGCGGCGGCGGCAGCCCCAGCAGGCCCCGCTGCTGCACCCCGCCGAGCCCGAGATCCGGCTGAAATACATCTCCTGCAAGCGGCTGCGGGCGGACAGCCGGGCCCCGCCCTTCGCTCCCTACGTCCGCGTGGAGCGGCGCGGAGAGTTCACCACCACCTGCACCGTCGTGAACTCGCCCGGCGACGAGGCGCGGCTGCAGCGGGGACCGGCCGGGCCGGCGCCGCGGCCGCGGGCGGCTCTGCCCGCCTCCTCCACCATGCACATGGGGCCGGTGGTGTCGAAGGCGCTGAGCGCCGCGTGCCTGGTCTGCTGCCTCTGCCGCAACCCCGCCAACTACAAGGACCTGGGGGACCTCTGCGGGCCCTACTACCCCGAGGACTGCCTGCCCAAGAAGAAATCCCGGCTGAAGGAGAAGGCGCGGGCGGAGGGGCCGGGCGAGGACTCCACCGTGCCCGCCGCAGCCGAGCGGGCGCCCCGCGGGACTGAGGGCGGCTGCGGCGGGAAGGCGGCGCGGCCGGAGGGGGCCGCCGAGGCGGCCAAGCAGAGCGCGCTGCGCTCCAGCCCGCGGGGCATGTTCCGTCGGCTGCAGAGCTGCTACTGCTGTGACGAGAGGACAGAGGGCGAGGAGGCGGCCGAAAAGCCCCGGCGGCACGAATGTCACAAGGCCGAGTCCCCGCCGCAGGAGCCGGCGGGCGACACGCAGGAGCACTGGCTGCACGAGGCCTGTGCCGTATGGACCGCTGGGGTTTTCCTGGTGGCGGGGAAGCTCTATGGGCTGCAGGAGGCTGTCAAGGCGGCTGCAGACCTGGTAAGAGCTCGGCCGCACGCCCGGGGCCGCATCCCGAGGCGGCATCTCCCGCTGGCCTCCTTCAGCCATTCCTGTGTCTGCACCTCTGGTCGGGATGAAAATTAGGAGTTTTGCCCTGGGAGAGCAGGGCAGGTGCTCAGCACCGTGAGCCCCGCTGGGTCCCTATGAGATTTGTGCTGCTGCGTTGCTGATAGCACCCGAACTCTCTTTTTTAGGCACAGAAATAACTACGGTATTATGTTTTAGGAAGGCGACTGGGCCCCCCTGGGATTCTCACATCCCCTGGCCCAGTCCTGTGTTGCATGGGGTGGCTCAGAGCAGGACAGATGCTGCAGAGTGGGAGATGAAAATGGGCACAATGCGGCCTGATGCCACCGTGATGGGCAGCAGGGGAATGGAAGCTGGAGGGAGGGGATGACGCTGCCTGCTCCTCTCCCACAGTAATTGAAGCAAGGCCACATTGTGTGAGCAAGATAGGGAGGTTGCTGAAGGGGACAAGAAGTTGTGGCTGCCCCATTCCTGGAGGTGTTCAAGGCTGGATGGGACTTGGAGCAACCTGGTCTAATGGAAAGTGTCCCTGCCTGTGGGAGGGGGGTGGAATGAGATGAGCTTTTTTACGGTTCCTTCCACACCATTGTGGGATTCTGTGATGTGGATTTTTAGTGCTGGGGAGAGGGAGGGGACAGAGGCTGGGCAGGAGGTTTCCAGCAACTCCCCCAGTGCCAGGTTTGGGGGCTGGCTGTATTTCTAAGCCTGTGTGCCCATTTCATGGCTGTCTGGAGGCTGCTGCCCTCACCACAGAGCCAGGTACTCCCATCCCACCCTCACCCGCTGGGGATGGGGCAGGCTGGGCGCAACCCAGGTCATGTCCCTTCACCTCCTTCCCCATGGAGCACAGCTGTGGGCTCAGTGTTATCCAGGAGAGTGGTATGGCAGGTAGAAATCTCGTGCATGGCTGCAGACAGCCAATTGACAGGAATGGTGTTATTCACAGTGCGCTGGCACGGGAGGAAGCATGTTGCCTGGGAAAGGCAAGGAGGGGCTGGAGAGAATCGGGGACACCCGCGTTGCCCTTGCTGCTGGGGCTGTTGTGGTTCTCTTCTTCTGCACTGGGCTCTGACGGGGTCTCTCTGTCTCTCCACATCTCTCCTTCCCTGCTCCGAATTCCCGGGTGCGTGTACAGAAGTGCTCGAGCTGCCAGCAAGCAGGAGCCACCGTGGGCTGCTGCCAGAAGGGGTGTCCCCACACCTACCACTACGCATGTGCCGTCGACACAGGTGAGCTCGGCCACGGGGATGGGGCGCGAGGTCCTGGGCACTCCCTGAGCCAGCTGAACATGGGGCCTGTTGCTCCAAGGTGAGGGGTGGGCTCGTGGCTCACTGGATTGCCAGGATGGTGATGCCCACTGTGCTGGCAGCACTGGCAGGTGTCACAAGCTTGTCTGGCCTCAGCTGAGCCCTTCACACAAACGCTGTGGCTGCTGGGTGGCCATGGACCAGGGGGACACTGCATTCCCCCTACTCAGGGACAGCTGCTTTGCAGTGCAGGATGTCCCCTGACACATCCTTGTCCCCTCCTCACAGGTTGCTTATTAACCGAGGAGAGCTTCTCTCTGAGATGTCCCAAACATAAGGTAAGCCCAGAGCCCCCTGTGCACCCTGCAATGCTCTTCAGCTCCCTGTGGCATGAGGACCTGCCTTCAGACCCCAGATTCCTGGGGACACCCATACTGGATGCTCAGCTCTGTGTGGGCATCACATCCATGAGGGTATCAGGGGGACTGCATGCTGAGTCTGGGACTCCCCAGATGGGTCTGAAGGGTCTTATCCCCTTCCCTCAGCACAGATGAGGTGGTGAATGATGGTTGAACTCCTTCTCAAAGCGCTGTGTCCCGGGTGGATGCCCGGTATTGGTGGGGCGGGGGCCGATGGGGACAACAGAGGGCCACCCCCCCCCCCCGCCTCCAACGGGATTCCCGGGCTGACACCTCCGTTCTCCCCGCAGAGGCAGCCGGTGTAGCGCCCGCGGGCACCCGCCCCGCCGCCAGCGAGGGACCGGCAGAGGAGGCAGCGCCCGGAGCGGAGCGGGGCCGGGCCGTACCGGGGACCCGCCGCTGCCCGTGAGCGCCCCGGGACCCCCCGGGCCCGCTCCGGGGGGGCGGAGCCAGCGCCGGGCTTTCCTTCCCGCCGGGTCCCGGTAAAACCCGGTCTGGATACGCGGGGGACGGATCGGGATCCCCCACCCGCGATGGCTGCACAGGGGGGCGGGGGGGTGTCCGTGTACAAGGGGGGGTCCCGGCGATGTTGTCTTACTCTGGGGCCGCCGGACCCTCCGTGGGTCCCGGCTCTCAATATCACACTGATCTGATCTGAGATGTTGCCTTCAGCAAACCTCATGGTGTCTGTATATAGTTCAGCGGAGAAAAGGATTAAAAAAAAAGACAAAAAAAAAGACCGAAAAAAAAGGAGAAAAAAGAGAAAAATGAGAAAAAAAAAAAAAAAAGGCAAACAACGGCCTGCTGTTTGAAACATCACTCTGCTTTTTCTGTTTTGTTCTTCCATCTCCTGTTTGCCCCCATCCACACCCAGGGTGCTGGGGGGGCTAAGGTTGCTTGGCCAGGCTGGTGGGCACCCACTGAGCTGCCCCAGCCCCACTCCCATACCCCACACCCTGACTCATTGCACCACCACCCTCCCACTCCATGCGGCGCTGGCACTGCTGGGCTGGGGACACCTGGTCCTGCTGTCCAGGACCCCTCAAAACCCACCCTCCTGCCTCTGCTTGGCTTCACCAGCACCTGCTCTGTGGCTCGTCTTGTGGGGGCTTTGCTCCCCGTGCTTCTGCTGAACCCCACAATTCTCCATGCTGAACTGGAGGAGGAGGAGGAGAAGGAGGCATTTGCTTCCTCTTTCCACATGGGCCTGGCTCACCCCTCACTGCCCTGGGTTTGCTCAGCTCCCTCGGCTTTCGCTTCCTGGCCACCTCAGTGGAGCTGGGGGGGCTGCGCAACACTTCAGTAACCCCTGCCCGTGTCCCCAGGCTCCACAGCCCATATTTGTGTCATCCACACCCTGACACAGGTGGCAACCAACCCAGGGTGAACCAACCCCAAATCTCATCTTAAAAATAGCCACTGGCTGCCGCCCACCTGTGCAGCATCCTGCAAAGGGGGGGGCACACTGCTGGTCCCATCCGTGTACCCCGCAGAGCCAGCGCCCCATGTCCCCACCACCTCTTGTGTCCCCTCCATCCCACCCACCCCAAGGTTTGCTGACCACACAATGTCTGTTATTTCAGCAGCTGCCTCGGACACAGGAGCGAAAAACACAAAAGAGGTGAGAAAAACAAAAAAAAAAAAAAAAGGGAGAAATAATAATAAAAATAATTAATTTAAAGAAGAAGAAGAAAAAAAATCCCTGTGTCCTTGGCAGCATTGCCTGAAATCTGGCTATTTTTAGTGACATCTTGTACATATGACTGTAAAATGGTAAACCGTGTGTATTATATATTGCCTCATTATATAGTGTATATATATGTATACATATACATATATATAATATATATGAAGACTGTAAATGTTAAGACTAGTGTTCTTATTAGTATATTGCTTCACACTGAAGATTGTGTGTAACAAGCTGTTTCTAAAAGATGTTTATTTTCCTTAAGAGTAAAAAAACAGGTCATTGCATTCAGAGCGTCAATAAAGATACAACGATTGTTTTGGAAGTATGTGGCGCCCTGCTCGTGGCCTCTCTTTATCCTTGGGGGGCTGCTGGGGTCCCCCCTGGGCTGTGACAGCCCCTGGCTGGTCCTTTGTCCCCACAGGTCTTGCTGGAGGGGAGGGGGTATGGGAACAGGGAGACAGCACTCGCTGGGACATCATGGGGTGAAGAGGGGGTGTATGGGGTCCCTCAGCACCCAGTGTCCCCATCCCTGCCACCTTTGTCCCCCCCCCTCCCGTGTAGCCCTGTGGGGACAAGGCATCCACAGCTGTGGGGGGTCCCTTGCCCCCCACTTTTGGTGTCAGTCCACCTCCAATCCAGCACACACCAGTATAAATAATCAGCTTTAATTGTCTGTACAAAACTCTCCAGCTATGAAAATACCGTTTAAAAAGGGAAAGGGGGAGTGGGGGGAGGCGAGGGGAGGGGTCTATGTACAAGAGGGGGCGAAGCAAGGACACAGGCGCACCCACCAGCCCCCCAGGAGCCCCGTGCCACCCTGCCATCCCTTCTCGCAAAGCCTGTCCGTGCTCCGGGGTGGTGGCAGCTCTTAACGGGGGAGATCAGTGCTTGGGAGGAGGCAGTAGGGTGGGGGACCCCTCTTAGCTACCATGGGCACGGTCGGGGAGGGGGCACTTCACCACTGCCGTGGGGCCAAACCTCCTAAACCAAGCCCCAAACCCAGGGGGTCGTGCAGCAGTGGGACCCACGGGGGGCCGGGCAGAGACCCCAGGAGGGGCCTCCACCGTGTGCACTGAGGGGTACAGGTGGCACCGGGGGGATGCAGGTGGCACCGGGGGGGTTCAGGTGGCACCGGGGGCAGCTGCCGCGCGTGGCGGTGCCCTGCAATACTGTGACAGTGTCACTAGAGGTCCCCACGCCCCGTCCCCCACGCGGGCTGGGGACACGGACACGGCCGTGGAGGGGGGGAGCCCACCCAGGGTACCCCACGTGTGGCTGCCCCACGCTGGGACCTCCACCCCGCGCCCACATCAGGCATCACCCGAGCCCTCCGCACCCATCCCTTCACCTCCAACACCGCTCCCTAACATCATCCTGCAGGGAAACTGAGGCACGGCCTCCTACCGCCCCACATCCCGCACCCACGGGGGTGGCAGGGGGCTGGTGGCCCCTTTCCCACCTATCCCGACGTGACGGTGGTGCCGCTGCCCAGCTTGATGATCATCTGCTGGCAGTCGTGCAGCGTCCGGCGGTCGCCCAGCTTGTCCAGCGTGCGGGCAGCCTCGGCCAGCATCCCCACACGCTGCCCCGGGCCTGCCAGGAAGCTGGGCGGGAGGTAGCAGCAGGCCAGCAGCAGCGCCTCGGCGTGTTCCCGTGGGGTGGGGTGGCTTTCCGGCTCGCCAGCTGCAGGGAACAGAGCCAAGGTCAGCACCAAGGGTGCCCGTGGACATCACTGAATAAATCTTGGGGGGCTCGGCATGGGGACGGGGTTATTCGCCCACCCTGGAGCTGGTGCCACCACCAAAGGATGGGCTGGGAGCTCACATGTCCCAGGTCTTGGGGTGCTGCAGGTGGGGTGTCCCACCCCATGACCCACCATCTGTGGTGTTGGAATGCTGCAGGTGGGAAAGGGGTGTCCCACTCTATGTCTCACCCCGTATCGCATCATCCAAGGTTGCAAGGGTGCTGTGGGTGCAGAATGGGGTTTCCCATTCTGTGTCCCACCACCCAAGACTTGTGGGGACTGCCGTAGTTGCGGAGCAGGGTGCCTGCCCTATTTCCCATCCTCCAAGGTGGTTACAAAGGTATCCCACCCCATGTCCCACCACCCAGCGTGTACTGTGGGTGCAGAGCGGTGTGTCCCACCCCTGTCCCACCACATATCCCACTACCCAAGGCTGCCGGGGTGCTGTGGGTGAGGAGCAAGGTGTCCCACCCCATCTCCTACCCCCTGCCCACCTGTTTTGCTGCCCTGCACCCCTCTCCTCCGCAGGCTGCGGTCCAGCAGCTGGTGGGTGCGCGTGGGGCTGGCTCGGGCCATCAGCCTGGCAGTGGCTTCGTGCAGGAACACCTGGATTGGGGGGGACAGTGAGCACAGCCGAGTGCAGGGCACCAGGGGACCCAGCAGGTGGCAGGTCGGGGGGCTCACCCGGCGCATGGCGGGGCGCAGGGTCTGTGCCAGGCGCCGGAGGCTGCTGAGGTCCTGCTGGAAGCCACGGAGCTCCAGGGCGGACGCCTGGTAGAGGCAGCTGCGCTGCTGGCTGGCCCCCATCTGCTGCTGCCACAGGTTGGTGCGGGTGACCAGGAGCAGGTCACAGAGCAGGAGCTGGACTGCCTGGAAGGACAAGGGGATCGGGGTGAGCAGGGGGTCGGACAGACGGACGGGGGTGCCGAGGAGGTCCCTGCGGGCAGGCGCTGCTGCGCGGGACCCCCGCCGGGCTGCATGGCAGGGGCATTGCACTCCCAGTCTGACACATGCAATGCAACTACAATGCACCCCCGCGAGGGTCGGGGGCACCTCCCGCCACGGCTGGGGGCTCGCGGCCTCTTCGTGCCTCCCCAGCCCAGCTCACCTTGTCGATGGTGCCCTTAGGGGGGCTGCCCAGCTCCAGGCTCTCCCGCAGGCAGCTGCTGGCCTTCTCACAGTGGCTCAGGGTGGCCTGGCTCCCATCCTGTTTGCTCAGCAAGGCGCGGACAGCTCGGAAGGAGTGCAGGGCAGCACGGGCAAGGGGCTTCCTGCAAGGTGGAGGGCACATGGTCACTGCAGACCCCTCACTGGGCATGGCTGTGCCCTTCCTCAACACCCACCAGGTGCTCCAAGTGTGTTCAGAGAGGCCGTGCCAATCCAAGGGGGAGGGGAGGCAGGCAATGAGGTTCCACCCCTGTCCCCAATGTCCCCAGCACTCACTCAGAGCTCTGCAGTGCCCGGGGCATGGTCTCCACCAGCGGGTAGAGGCGCTCAGCCCCCTCCTCATCTCCCTGCAGCCAGTGGATAATGATGCCAATGAAGGACGCCCACCACTTGGACACGGGGTCAGTGCCTGCGGGGTGGGAAGGACACAGGAGCAGGGTGTTCCCACTCCCATGGCCCCCCACATGAAGTGATCCCAACGGGGGATGCGCCAGCCTCACCTGTGACAGCTGCCAAGCCGGAGGTGATGGAGGGTGCGGGGCCAGGTGTGCCACTGACATCTGAGCAGCCATTGAGCAGCTGGAGGTACTCGAGGGCATCGGAGAACCGCCTGTGGAGAGGGGCTGTGAGGGGGCTGGCCCTGCACCAGGCAGGGGGAGAGGGTGCCCACCCCAGCACTCACCCCTCTCCCTGGGCAGTGGGACGGCCGGGCTCAGGGATGGCCACACAGCACAGCGCCTTCTCCAGGAGGTGTTCACGGAAGAGCTGGGTCACCTGTGCCAGCGGGTCCACTGGGGCACAGAGGTGGGGTCAGCGGGTACACCACACCCCAAAGTGGGCGATGTGGGGGTTTGGGGGCTTGGGATCACCTGGGTTGCCAGCGGAGCTGTAGATGGTCTCCCTGGGGACACCCTTGACCGCCCAGTCCCCATCAACGAAGAAGCGATGGCCCAAGGGGTGGCAGAGCCACTGCATGGCAGGGGGCACGGCCCCACCATGGGACAGGGCCACACGCCGGGCACTGCAGAGGAAGGGGCGCTGCAGGGAAAGCAGGGGGTCAGGGGGGACCTGAGACCCCAATCCCAGGGGACACAGGGGACACCCCAGTGCCCCACACTCACCGCCAGGAAGTGGAAGCAGCGGTGCAGGCTGGCCTTGATCCGCAGGGCAGCTGCCACATAGATCTCGGCCAGCGCTGCCACGGAGATGGCGTCACCAGCGCACTCAGCCAGGTTGACGGCGCTCAGCGCCAGGTTGATGGCCAGCAGATGCCCTCCAGCCTGCTTCCCTGTGGGAATGGGGACGGGAGGCTCAGGCATGGGGTCAGGGGGTTGTGGGGACACGCGGGGCACAGGGGTCCCGTCCCTCAGCCCCCGTGGCATGGAGCTGTACCGGCGAGGTGGAGCTGGTGCAGACGGTGATAAGCCATGGCAGCGTCGCGGGCGCTCTGGCGGACATGGGCAGGGGGCGGGGGGTCCGGGCGCAGCCCTCCGGCACGAGCGGCCAGCCAGCGACCCACCCAGAGGCGCTGGAGCAGGTGGCGCAGGAGTGTCCAGAGCAGGCTGCAGGCCAGGTCCCCGTGGGAGGCTGGCAACGGCCGCCCCAGCGCCCCAAGCGCCGTCCGCAGGTGCTGGGCCCCCTGCGCGAAGTCTCCCTGTGCCCCGGAGAGAGAGGGTCAGTGCGGGCAGGGTGAGGGGACAGGGCAGGCGGGGCAGGGGACATCACGCACGGTGGCACATACCCGGTCGAGGTCGAGGTCGGCCTGCCGGCGGTGCCGCCAGAAGAGGATGGAGGGCTCGGAGTGGGGGCGAGTGACGGGCTCCCCGCAGACGAAGAGCCGCACCACCGCGCCCAGCACCAGCGCCACGTTCAGTGCCCAGAAGGCCAGCGTGGGCCACAGCCACTGCGTCCACCCCCATGGCTCCTCTGTGCGGGGATGGGGTCAGCAACACCCTGCCAATGCAGCCCCATGCCCGCCCCAGGGTGTCCATCCCAGTGGCTTTCAACATGTGCCCATCCCAGCAGCATCCACCCAATGGCCTCTACCCCATGCCCACCCCAATCATCTCCCATCTCAGACCCACCCCAAGACACGCCTGCTAATGACCTTCACTCCATGTCCACCATGACCACCTCGACTCTGATGGCCACCACTCTGACACCCCCCATACCAACAGCCTTCACTTCGTGCTGACCCAAACAGCCTCGAACCAGGTAGCTCCTACCATACACCCACCCCAACATCCTGCACCCTGACAACAGCCTCTAATCCATGCCCACCCTGTCAGCCTCCATCCCACACCCATCCCAACAACCTCCATCCCAATGCCCCCCACCCCACACCAGAGCTTACCCAAAGTGCCAGACTCAGCCATGATGCTCCTGCCCGGACCAGCAGTGTCCTGGCTCTCCAGAGGGGTTGGGGAGCCAGAACCCCGGAGGAGGGAGGCCAGGGGGTTGAAGGAGAGGCAAAGGAAGACGAAGGTGCAGAGGGCCATGCGGGAGCGGTCCAGCATTCCCTGGCTGCTGGGCGAGGGTGGAGGGTGCTCCTGCTTCACCTGCATGGGCAGAGCTGCTGTGAGCTCAGGACACAGGCATGGACATGGGGTGGTGAGGCACACACATGGGATATAGGGCCCGGGATATAGGGCATGGCATGCAGAGCATGGGGTACACAGCATGGAATATAGGTGTGATGGGGGACAGGCATGGGATATAGGCAATGGGATATAGGGCGTGGGGTACAGGGCACGGTGAATGAGACACAGGCTGGAATACAGGGGCACGGATTTCAGGGTATAGACATGGGGCACAGAACACATTTTAGGGTAGAACAAAATTGCCTCCACACCCAGCCCCAAATCATGTGAGGAGCAGCCTCAGAGAACAAGACCAGGGCTCTCAGCTCTTTCTCCATCTGGTACACTTTGCCCTTGGCACCTCCTACATGAAGCAGCAGATCCCCTGTCCCACTCAGGGCAGGGAGATCCCCCCCGAGCCCTCCCTCACCTTGCCATGGTCACAGAGGGGGCTGTCAGGCTCCGAGTCGCTGCTGCTGTTGCTGCTGCCGCCACTGAGCGAGAGTGGGCTGCTGTGGGACGGCGAGCCCATGTCTGAGGGCGGCGGCGTCAGCATCTCCATCACCTCTGCCTTCACCACCTCCATGGGGGCCTCCACCTTGGCCCCCCGCCTGCAGTGGGTCCCCAGGGCGTTCGCGGGCTCTGCAGGAAGCAGAGTAAGCTGATGGCTGCTGGGGGCATGGAGCTGAGCCCCCCCCCCACCCCAAGAGCTGCCCTTCCACTCACGGTTCTTCTGCACGGCCATCTTCAGGGCGAGGTTCTCCTGCTTCAGCTTCTGGTTGCTCTGCTGCAGGAAGCGGATGTACTCGATGGCCTTCCTCAGGATCGCCGACTTGTTGAGCTGCCAGTGGGCAGGGATGGTTGATCCCAAATGCTGGGCAAAGCCCCCCCCCACCCATTGCCCGGCCCTGCCCTCACCTTGGCCTCAGTGCCCACCACCAGGTCCTTGAGCTCCACAATCTTGTCGTTGATGGAGGAGCGGTAGCGCTTCTCGATGGCGTTGTGGGCCGTGCGCTTCTCGCCCCGGCTCTGCACCAGCGCCGGCTTCCCGCTGGGTGCCAGCCGGTTGATGGGCAGCTTCTCCGCGTCCACCACCAGCGGCACCGTGGCCAGGATGGCCCCTCCGCTCACCAGCGCCTGCGGGGGTGCAGGGTGGGGTCAGTGACGGTCCTGAAGCAGCCCCCCCACCCAGCAGCTCCCAGCGGTGGGACCTACCGGCACCTGGAGCGGGGTGGCAGAGCCACTGGCACTGGTGGCCAGGGAGGCAATGGTGGAAGTCTTGGCGCTGCTGGTGTCTGTCTTGACGGCCGTCAGCAGCAGGGAGTCAGCCTTGATGAAATGGGGCTGCAGGAGAACCTGAGAGGCGGTGGGGGGTCAGAGGAGCTGGGGGGGTCATCGGGACCCCCCACCCCTGGCCCTGGGCTTACCGGCACTGACTGGATCTGTGGCGAGACAGACTGGGTGGTGGGGGCGGCGGGGGCCAGGAGCTGCTGGGGTGCCACACTCTGCACAGGGCCAGGCAGTGTCACGGGCTGGCTGGGTTGTGGGGTGGGCAGGGGGCTGGGCAGGGTCTGCCCCACACTCCCAGACTGCACAGCTGGGCATTGAGCAGAGGACAGCGTTACAAGAGCCCCTGGCACCAGCCCACCCCGCTCAGCCCCATCCTGCAGGGACACATCACCCCTCCAGCAAGACCTCCATCTTGGGAGCCCCAATCCCGCCCTGCACCCCCAAATCCTCACCAGAGAAGCTGTGCTGGTTCTGGTAGCCCACCAAGGGCTGGGGAGTGAACGGGCTGGGGGACGCAGGGACGAAGCTGGGGGCAAGCATGACGCCGGGCTGGGGCTGGGGCTGGCTGCTGGGCACCACGGATGGCTCCTCCTTGACACCCAGGGATGGCGCCGGCAGGAGCGGGGCCGGGGGCTGCGGGGCAAAGGCGGCCATCCCGGGAGACCCCACGTAGGTGCTGCCGCTGGAGGCGGCGGGGGGCGGCTTGCTGGGACCCAGGAAAGTGTTGAGGGTGCCCGGCGTGGAGGGGAGCCCCGAGGGCACGGCGCTCTCCGGGGCAGTGAACGGTGAGTCAAATAGCCCCGAGAAGTCACTGTCCGGCGTGTTGATCAGCTGCAGCATGTCTGTAAAACACACCCCCCGAGCCGTCAGCTGCTGCTCCACACCTCCCAAGGTGGGCCTGGGCTGGCCCTGTGCTGCCCTCCCCACAGTGTAATATTTTGGGGGCAGATCCCCATAATTCAGGGGCAAAATTCCCCAAGAGCCCATGAAGCTGCTGTGCCCTGTTTCTCTCAGCCTCGCAGCCATCCTGCCAGTGGGGAAACTGAGGCACGGCGCTCAAAACGGGAGTGTCGGGGCTTGGCCAACAGCAATCTGTGGTTTTCAGCCTGGTCTGGGAATGGCAGGGCACATCTCAGCCTGTCTCTGATGCTGAGGGGGGCTTGTGCCAGCTCATTCATTCATTTACTCTGTACTGGGAACCCGACAATCCCCAAATCAGACCCTGTATCAAGGGGAGGGGGTGCTCGTACTGCGTCAGTGGGGTGGCACCCCCGGGACGTGCCAGACCCCAGTGGCAGGTCTGTTTGATCACAACAGCCCTCAGGGGGGCAGCTGGGCAAGCACAGGGCTAAAACAGCCTGAGAGGGGGTCTGTCCCACTCAATGGGACCTGGGGTGCCCCCACAGACACATCGGGGTCTCTCCACTGAGGTGTCCTGGGATGCTCCCACCATGCAGGGAATGCCCCCGTCCCAGTACCCCCAGGTTCATCCCACCGGGGGCACACAGACCCCAGGACACCCCGCACTCCGGTACCCCCAAGCGCACCCCCCCTGCACGCACAGACCCCGGGATACCCCCAGGGCACCCCCCACGCACACACCCCCGGGATGTCCCCACCGAGCCACACAGCCCCCGGACACCGCCTGCCCCATGGGGTGCAGCACTCCCAGAGGGACCAGGACGGTGACCCCGCCAGACGAGGAGGAGGCGGCTGGGGGGGCGGGGGTACCTTTAAAGGTGCACTCCCTGCAGGTGGGAGCGGAGGGTCCCCAGGAGGAGGCTGCAGCCCCCGCTCAGCCCCGTGCCGGGCAGCGACGAGGCCCCGGGATATTTTAAAGCCATGTTCTCGCCTCCTCCCCGGAGCCCTCCCCGCGCTGCCCGCGCCAGGGCTGGAGCGCGGCCGGCGATGGGGTGATGCGACTCCGCCAATCGCCGCCTGCGCGCCCGCCGGCCGCCCCCGGACAGCCCCCGGCGCCCAAGGTGAGCCCGGCACCGGGTTACTCGCGGGCACCCGCCGCAACCCGCCCGCGGTTACTCGGGGTCACACCCCGTTAACCCCTCTGCCCGCGCCCCATCGCCCCCAGGGCCCCCCAGCCCCGTGTGATCCCCCTGACTCATTGCCCAGGAGTCCCCCCGCAACGATCGGGGTCTGCACACAGCTCTGTTACACCCAAAAAAACATTCAGCCCCCGGCATCCTGCCCTGTGCAGGTGGGTGTCCTCCCAGCCCCCTCCCTTCCACACAAGAGACACACACACCCCACACCCCCCAAGGCTCCCTCGTGATCCAGAGCAAAGTCTAGGGTTGCAGAGAGGGGGTGCTCCTTCCTGTACCCCCCCCCCTGCTTCCTGTTGCCCAGACTGGGGGTGGGCACGGCTGTCCCACCCTCCTGGCACCTTCCAGGTGTTTTTATCCTGTGGCACCCGCTGCCACCCATGCCATCAGCAGGACATGGGCACCCACCAGTGCCACCTCCACCCCCACTGTGGGACCCTGTGGGGCAGAGACACACGTCTGTGGGTCCTGGCAGGTCCCAGTAGGCTCAGGGCACCCACATCCCTGGGCACACTTCCCACATCACCCTAGGGTTGGCACAGGCATGAGGGACAACCCGTGGCCAACTGTGGACCAGTGACAAACCCACTTTGGGGAACTGTGGGGTACGAGGTGGCCTGGCTGGCTGTGATACAAAGGAGCATGGCAAAACCCCACAGTGGGAAAACCTCATCCCATACGGCACCACTCAGCCCTGGCACAGCTCCTGCTTCCCTGCCCACGCCAAAACCTCGCCAAGAAAAGCAGGTGGCACCTGGATCTGCTTTGATCCACCCCAATCGCCACTGGGATGAGCCTGCAGACCTAGGATGCCATCTCCACCCCAGATCTCAGAGGAGAGACCACCACGGACCACACAGTGGGGCAGCTGTTGGAAGGTTCAAGTCCTGCTCCCACCTTGCCGCATGTTCCACCGGCTGTGCCGGATGGCGTGGACCGGCAGAGCTGGTGGAGCATGTGGCAAGGCAGGTGCGGGGCTTGCCGAGGGCTGGGATCCCCAATTTTTTGGAATCTCCATTTTTTTGGGATCCCCAATTTTTTGCTTCCCCAATTTTGATCCCCCAATTTTGTGGAAACGCTGAATTCGGCGCACGTGGTGCTATGGTGGTGGGAAGTGGGTCCCCTTGAGGAATGTGTCCCTTTGGGAAGTGGGTTCCCTCCGGGAATGGATCCCCTTGAAGCATTCCCATCCCAGGGACCCCCAGACCGGTGGGGAGGTGGGTGTTGGCGGGAGGCAGCCCCGGGGCTGGAGCAGAGCCGCCCCATCTCACCACATGCCGGTTGGATGGGTTGGGAGAACCCAGGCGTCCTGGAGGGAATGACCGAGAGTAACCCCGCCGGTGACGTCACGGAGGGGCGGGGCTACCGGCGACACGATGCTGTGGCCGGGAACGGGGGGGGATCGTCGGGGCTGTCCCGGTATCGGCACCTCCAGCCCGGGGGTCCCGGTGTCCTGTGTTCCCCCACTCCGAGCCCCCCGCTATGGACCGGCCCCCGGTAACGGAGCCAGCGCGGTTCTGCACCGACTCCGCGCTCCAGCAGCCCCGTGTCCCCCTCCCCAAGCCGGGCCCGGCACCAAGCCCGGTCCGCCGGCCAGCACCGAGTCCTGGTTCTGCACCGATCCGACTGCCCCGGCCATGTCCCGGTACCAAGTTCCCTGACCGTGCACCGAGCCTGGACTCCCCGGCCACGGCCATGCACCGAGCGCGCCCGCCCATTCACCGAGCCCCGGTTATACCCCCAGCCCGGTACCGACCACGCACCGAGACGCGGTTATGTCCCCAGCCCGGTCCTGACCTTGCACCGAGCCTGGTTGCACCCCTGCCCCGGTCCCGGTCGTGCCCCAAGCCCCGGTCATACCCCCAGCCATGTCCCGACCACGCACCAAGACCCGGTACCGCACCGTGCCCAGCCCCCGGCCATGCACCGAGCCTGGTTTTCCCACAGCCCGGTCCCGGTCATGTACCGAGCCCCAGGACTGCACCGAGCCAAGAGCCCGCCGTGCACCGAGCCCCGGTTACTCCCCCAGCCCTGCTCCGGCCATGCCCCAAGCCCCGGCCATGCCCCATCCCGTCCCCGCCGGGACCCACCGTCGATGTCGCTGAGCAAGGCCGTGTCGATATCGCTGGCCCCGGAGAGGCCGAGGGACGGTGCCAGCCCCTCCAGGGCCGCGTCGTCGAAGGCGAGAGAGCTCATTCCGGCGGCTCTGGTGGCTCCCGGTGGCTCTCGGTGGCTCCGGTGGCTCGGGCGGCTCTAGGGGCGACGGGACCGGCCGCCCGCCATGGCCGCGCTGGCCCGGGCACAGGCACCACGGGGACGAGCCGCCAAGTTGCTCCCGCGAACCGTGCCCAGAGCTGCCACCGGGCGGGGAGGGCGGGGGGGACGGATGGAGGCGGGTCCGCCGCCGCGTCCCGCCCCGCACCGCCTCCCCACGCCGCCCCGCCGCACCGGGACCCCGGCGGCACCGGGCAGGGACCCCGGCGGCACCGGGCGGGGAGCTGGTGCACCAGGAGCTGAGCAGGGAGTAGAGCAGACTGCAACCCCTGAGCAGGACACCGTCCTCTGGGGATGTCACCGACCCCTGGGGATGTCACCGACCCCTGGGGATGGGCACCGAGCCCTGGGAACAGACACTGAGCCCGGGAAAAATCATCGATCTCTGCGCGTGTCACTGAGCCCTGGGGACATCATTCACTCCTGGGGACAGGCACCAAATCCCTGGGCTGGGCTCTAAGCACCTGGGCCGGGCATTGACCCCCTCAGTCCCAGACAGGGCACACAGGCAGCAGGTGGGAGGGCCAGCATGGGCAGGAGGTGGTGGCTGTGGTTGCAGAAGCCTCTGCGCCTCGTGGAGGCCACGTGCCGGGGCGAGGTTGGGCCACTGAACCAACCCTCTCAAGAGCCCTGTGCCTTCCATGGCCCAGCTCCAGGGCTAAGAGCACGTCCCACCTGTGCTGCCCGCCCATGGCATGGCACGGTGGGAGAAGCTCTCACCCCCCTGGTTAGGGACACACCAATGCTGCCTTGTGAGCCTCAGCTGAGCCCATGCACCCTCCTGGGGGCTGTGGGATCCAGGAAAAACGCTGGTGCCATTGGGATCAGTGCTGTGGCTGCTGCCCAAGTGTGGTGGGTCTCAGTGTGGGAGCCTCATGCCAGGACAATGCCAAGCCCTGCAGAGCTCCATGGTCTGTCCTGCTGCTGGGATTCATTTAGGACAAGAAAATGCGCTGCAATATCAGCTCTCTGGAAGTTTGCCCTCTCCTCTTCTGTGCCACCAAGCACAATCTGAGGCTACCTGGGAATTCATTAAACCTGGCTGCACCTTAGAAACTTCCCTTTGGCCTTACTGGCTGCCACGTGGCAGCACAGCAGGCACCCCTCTGCAGTGTGTGGCACGGAGCACCCCAGGGCTCATTGGGGACCACAATGAGCACCCTGTGTGTGCACGTGGTGGCAGCAGAGCTGGGGGTGCAGAGCCCTGCTGGTCCCCTCTGCACCCTCACCCCCACTCCAGCCTCCTCCATCCGGGGACATTGGCCTGTGCCCGAGCTGGGGACAAGCCCAGGGAATCCTGGCTCAGCTCTGCGCCAGCAGCTGGGGCAGCGTCACCCACACATGGGGCACCATCAGCTACTCGGATATCCCTCACCCACAGCAAACATCACTGAGGGAAAACCCTCGGGAGATCCATGACCTGCCATGGGACATGCAGGGAACAATGTGCTTCCTCCCCATTTTTATTGGAGTCACTGGGGAGAAGCCAGGCTCTGTGGTGGTGTGGTTTCCCTTTCCCTGGTGCAGTCCATGTGCTGCAGGAGGAGAGGGCACGTTTCCAGGGCTGTGGAGATGGATGTGATGTGGCCCCCATGGATTTAGAGCAGCCTCGTGCAAGCATGGGGGTCACAGACCTTTAATAACCCCTGCAAGATCCAGGGCACAGCTCTCCCTGAGGGATATAGAGGGACAAAACCACATAAACACAGAGGGGGGAAATCACATACAAACATGGAGGGGGGAAATAATACATGCAAACACAGCTTAATCTTTGCACGAGCTGTGTGCAAAGCTGGATTTTGCCAGGGCCCTTCCCCGATCCCGATCCAGAGGGTCCGAGGACGCCGGGAGCCCACACGTGGTGCTTCCCCTGCTCCGGGGTCGGGGGGACGCCCCAGCAAACAGCAGCATCCTCCGCGCACTGGGGAAGGACGAAGCAGCGCGGAGACTCCGTGGGCCGGGTTTGGGGGCGATGGATTCCACGAGGGGTGGGGCTCCCCGAGGTGCGCTGGGTTGCGGAGTCGGGAAAACCCCGCCCGTAGGACCAGGGCGACGCAGCCAATAAGCGCGGCGACCCTGAGTGGAGTGATTCTACATCACGGCTCGGGGCCCGCGATTACATCATGTCAGTCCTGCGGGGATGGCGGACGGGCCACGTGGTTGCTCCGGCGTCGCTGAGACGTTTTCCTGAGCGCAGGCTGGGAGGAAACCGCAGGATGAGACAGAAAACAAACCGGCTCCGGGATGGTTGGGCTCTGGCCGCCGAGCCGGCCGGGCGGGCTGGTGCGGCTCTGCGGGGCTCAGGCGCTGGAGCATCTCCCCGAGCGGCACCGGAGGCAGCCGCAGCTCCGGGACGTGCTGTGCCTGAACGGAGCATTCCTCATCTTGCTGCCCCCTCGCTCAGCCAGCTGGGCTCTCCCAAACTTAGACCCCGGGTGTTTCCCACCTGCCAGCACACCTTAGCCCTGTGCTGGAAGCAGCGTGCCATGCTCCATGCCCAGCCTTTGGCATCCTGCCTGCCCCGGGGATTGTTTTGCTCTGGCGGAGCGCGGCGTTAATCATTAATTTGTGTCGCAAACATATTCAAAAGCCTCTTCTCTCCTTCACTGCCTGTAACTTGGCTTTGCCAACTGTCCCTTCCTGAGCCACAGCTTGCGGAGATGCAGACAGGTTTGGTGGCACTCCAGTGCAGCCCCTGGTCCGGGTTTATTTACCCTCAGGTGAAATGGGAAAAGGTAAATGCCCCTGTGGTCATTTCCCATTTGCACTGGCATCCAAACCTGCTGCCCAATGCCAGAAAGCAGTGACACACAGCCTGCCCGAGGCTCTGCCCATATGGGGCTCCGTGTCATGCTCTGTGCCTGGGCTTGGCAGCCCATGGTGGAGGGCAGTGATGTGTGGAAGCCCCCCAGCCCATGATGGGAGTTTGCACAGTCGCTGTGGGAGCAGGCTTGGAGAAGGCCATCAGGGTTCACAAATCTGGGGAAGCCATGCTCAGTTTGGGAAGTTGGATCACCAGCAGCTGGAGAGGCACAAATGGGAAAAACAAGTCCCCATATGCTTGTCCTGCTATTACACTCTTCCCTTTGCACTCACTCTGGCCCCTGTTGGAGGCAGAATTTGCGGTTAGAGGAATCTTTCCCTCATGAGTGCAACCGTGAGGCTGCGGAGGACAATGTGGTGAAGCTCCTGGAAGGAGCAGCCCCCTGCTCCAGCAGCCCCTTGCTCCCACAGTCCCTGCTCCCACAGCCCCCACTCCCACAGCCCCCACTCCCACAGTCCCTGCTCCCACAGCCCCTGTTACCACAGACCCTCTGGCACAGCGCTGGACATTTCTGACCCAGTGCTTTTTGTGTGATTCTGCCCTGTCAGGGCAGTAGCAGCTCCACACCTTTCCCAGCAGAACAGATCCAGGCCAGGAACCTCCCTGAATGTATCTGACATCGAGCCAGGCACATGATCAGCACGGGGTAAACAAGCTGGGGCAGGGCTGTTTAATGCTAGTATGTGGCTACAGGGAGGGGAAACCCATCTTTCCAGCTATTCCACACCCCCCTTCCCCAGCTTTAAACCATCAGCGTGGCTCTCCATGGGCAGGATGGAGGGCACCATTCTGCCAAATAAATTCAGTTTGGCCAGTGCCACTTCTCCGGGGTTCCTAAGCTGGTGCTCTTCTTTCTCTGCCCATCAAACCCACCATCATAATGGGGATGTTGGAACAAATTCCTGGCTGATGAGTCAGGAAAGTGGCCCTTGGATGGGCTGGGAACATCACCCACCACTTTCTAGGTCACCAGGGTGGTGATCCACAGTTGCCCTCCAAGAACTATCAGTTAAGCCCTGCCAGGTGGGCAGGTGTCCCACCGAGCACCCAGGTTGTCACCCGTGTGTCTGCCTGATGTCAGTGTCAAAAGAGGTGCCAAAATTTAATGGGACAGGAATTTAGCAGCACAGGCAACACAGCACCGAGCACAGCACAAGCCACGCAAAGACACAACGAGAAACTGCTGGGGACAAGCCTTCTCCCAGAGGGAATGCCCAGGTTCTGTCACCCAGAGGACACCAGGGACTCCAAATTTTGTCATCTGTTGGGCACCCAAGGGCCACACGTGTCCCCCGTGCTCACTCATTCCCTGTGCTCAGGCCAGACAGCCGAGCCAAGCAAGTCCCCAGCTGAGAGAGAGACGATAGCACTCCCATCTCACACTAATAGTGTATTTATTGGAATATCTCACATGCAGGAACCAAGGAGATGATTTCTGGAGCAAGTTAAACAATGGCAGATTAATACAGTTGTCTTGTCCTTAACGGAAACACTTTCTACTTGAATACAGTGATGTTTTAGTGTTGGGTTTCTCTGCTTTTTGTGTATTTTGTTTCTCTTTACATAGTCAATCTCTTTAAACAGTTATGTCCCTTTTCTCCCCCTACCCCATTCCCAAACAAAAAAATATCCAGTATCTTCAGTAAATAAATATTATCCACCTTTATCTGGAAAGCCTACAGCTGTAATATACAGAGAAGCTATTACACAGGTTACGTCTGTAGGGTTAACAACAGCTCATGGGAACATGTAGGGAATGAGGAGCTCGTACTCATAAAAACACGGAGCAGGGTGGGAATTTCAGAGTAGTGGGTTTGTCATGGGCTAAAGAGAACCAGCACCAGAGCTTGGCATTGCCCAAGGCCAGCTGGCTCTTGGTGATACACAGCCTCACCTCTCTCCAGGTGAGGAGGAGGTGTGGGGAACCTGGGGCTGGAGCAGGCAGGCACAGCCTGCTCCAGAAGATGCAGTTTGGGATGGACGGGTGGAAGGTGCTGTGCGGGCGCCTCGTCTCCACAGCCCACAGCAGCAGAAGGGTTACCTCCAACACAGCTCTAAATCCACTCACTGCTTCATTATTTCCATAAAAATAACTGTTCCGAGCTGTGTTTTTCCAGGGGAGGCTCCACAAGGCTTGTGGTCAGCCCTGAGGAGGTAAACAATGACGGAGCTGGATGGGGATGGACGGGGATGGAGATAGCACAAGCAGTTCCCACTCCAGGGCTCCCAGCAGCTGCAGGAGACTCAACAACTCATTGGATGAAACAGAATGTTGGAAACCCATCTTGTTTGCTCTCCTGGGCTGCACATCCTGTCCCTGTAGGTGACATCAGGAGAGCAGGGAACAGAGGAGCAGGGACAGGCTGTGCTGGCCGGGGTGCGGAGCTCCTGCACAGAGGGACCATCACCCCTGCCCTGGGCCTGAAACCACAGCCCAGATCTGTTCTTCCACCACTGGAGGGAAACATCTCGCCACCACAGCCAGCTCCCAGTCCTCCATTTCAAAGTGGAAACAGCCAATCAAAAAATGCTGAATGAAGTCAAACAAACAGAAATCCTCACTAAAAATCCTTCAGCTTAGAGGTGGAAGACCAGCCCTGGGGATGGCAGAGCTGGGTTGATCAGCACATCCCAGAGATGGAGGCTGTGATAATCAGAAGGGAAAAGGTATGTTGGAGGCTACGTGAGGGTCCCAGTATGGACCAGTCTCAGCATTTACGCTGTTCCCTTTAAGAGACACCATGCTACGTTTCTATGAGCAGTTCTCCTATGAGCCTTGCCTACATCCTAAACACCCTAAATGTCTGTACAGCACATTTTTATCTATTACACCTGCCGAAGATGCAGCTGAAATCCACACACAACAATTAAAAAAAACAGAACCCAAAGGATATATTTAAATAGAAACCATTGAATCCTTACATCTCAGCACATGAAGAGTTAACAGAAGAGGTTAAAAAAACACACTGGAAAGAAAATATATAGACAAAATAAATATTTTAACCTAGAATAGGGAACGATTAGAACTTACAAAGGACCCCAAGAATAATTTAGTGTCATTGAGTGTCAAGCTGTGATTCCTAATATGCCTAGAAAGCGCTGGGATGTTATTTCTTATGGAAAGTGGATCAGGCTGCAGCTCCATCCCTGTTCTTGCAAGTGTTGGAGCCACATGAGTCCTCTGCCCACTTGCACAGAGGAAGCACTTAAGAGTGAAAGCAGAGGAAGGATAAACTGAGAAGTCGGTCTCCTGAAGTGAAAAACCCCTTCCCTTTCCCTCAAGCAGTTCCCACCACTCTGGTTTTCTGCAGACCACAAGAGGACAGGGAAGATGAGAGATCCTGATACAGGACATTTGGGAAGCTCTAGCGTAGCTCTCGTATTTGTTAAAGAAGGTTTGGGCTAAACCACCTGTTCTGCCACACACTCTGTTCCTTTTGGTGCTTCCAGCCCCGGGAGCCAAGTGTGGTGGATTTGGGCTCCAGATCCATCCCAGGTCCTTCCAAAAGTACGTTTCCTCCCAAGGAAGGCATCTCCTGGGAGCTGCCCTACTTCCAGCAAAGCCACCACTTGTCCCGGTGCCACCTGCCACCCCCTGCAAGCAGTGCCATGGCTTTCCAGAGGATAATGCAGAGTGTCAGCAGGGACCATGGGTTGCCTGGGGCTGCACACACCAAAAGAGCCCCTTGAGCTCTGCCAATACACACCCTGTATTTTCTCCCAGCTCCAGCCTTCTCATTCCATCTCTTTTCCTCCCAGCTGGAGAGAGCAATCACCGACAGACAGCTCTGCAGCATCTTCCAGAAAGGGAACAGATTCTCCCTAAAGCAACACCTTGGAGGTCCCAGGACAGGTTTAGTGTGACAGAAAGAAGCATTAAAAGCACACTCCCCCAGCACCTTTTGGCTGAGGGGTGGGGGATGAAGGGCCAGCACAGCTGCAGCAGTGGGACGCTGTGAGGGCTCGGTGACAGTGACATCCGTGCCAATCTGCACCATCTGACAGCGTCCCCATGCCTGAGCAATGCGATTATCTCCTCTGGCTTGGCAGGGAAGCTGGATTAACATGCTTAGAATCACCTGATGTGGCCATTTACAGGGTCAATGTGTTTCAAGGATTTAGAAGAGAAAATACACACTTAAAACACCCACGGAGCTTTCTGCCTTGACAGGAATACCAGCAATTCATTCCGTGCTGGTGAGACTGCTCAGGCGATCACCAGACGCCATCTGAAATCAAATCAGTGTCGCCACAGAAGTTTCCTCAGGTTTCAGGGAGCTGGTGGCCACATGTGATGTGTTGCAGCAAGCTGGCAGTGCCAATCCCTGAGCATTGGGCTCACCTTGTGTTGAGCAGTGAGGGCAGAGGGTGAGAGCAGGAGTGTGCAATGCAGCCAAGGCAGACTGTCCTGGCAGGTTCCATTAGCCACGGAGAAGATGGAATGGGAAAAAGCCTCTGCAGACCCACACAGAAGGGCTTCAACTGGACAGAGGGCCAGCAAGTGGGGAGAAAAGCTTGATCACCAAGTTTTCTCCATCCTTAACATGGTTTTCCCTGTCCACTTGTAAACCGTGCTACACAGAGCAGTGATGAGGTGTCACATCAGTGCAGAGGGGTGGCAGGACAGCCTTGCCTGGGCCCAGCTACATATGGAGGGATCCTGGAAGAGGCTGCAGGCAGGGCAGGACAGAGGAGATGATGAGCAGGAAGGAGGGCACAGAGTGAAACCTGACCTGGGACAGCCTGGAAATCCTGCACCAAACAACGTTTCCCTTCAAAGATTAATGTGTCCGCTGTCAAAGTCCATCAGTGGTGCAATCAGGCATTGGGTAATAGGCTTTGTGTGTCACAATGTCCCAAAGGGGGTGGTCCTCAGAGAGTATGGTATGGGCTGATAAAATGCTGTGCTCAGATAAAAGCTTCTATCACTTGGCCTAGAACAACTTTCAAGAGAGCTTGACACATATCAGCATCCTGGGAAGCTCAGACATGTCAGGTCAGAAGGAGATTGCCTAAGCCAAGGAACACCCTGAGGAAGAGGGGCTGGAGCCTGCTGCCTGCACGGGCATTTAGCTGATAAAGTGCCTCTCTGTCAGGATGGGAGATTCTCCTGCCATGCACTGCTCAGCTCTCTCTTTGATCCTGCCATCCTGTGCCACTGGCTTCCTCCCAAGGAACACGCTGGGGGATGCGGCGATGGCTGGAGCTGCCTGCTCCAGCTCCGCCTGTCAGCCCAGCAAGGCAGGCACACATGCTGGAATCCCTTCTGGCAGCCCCAGAGGAGCAGGAATCCTGGCCATGCCTTTGGCAAGCAAGGAAATATGCTTGTTTGCACAGAGACTGCAGCCCCGTAGGAGCCGGGAGTTAATGAAGGGCAGAGGGATCAAAGGACATTCCAAAAATTACAAATAGCACGGTCACAATCACTTCAACACTTTCTTCAGCCTAAAACTAGAAGGAAATGAGGAGTTTCACCTCCAGCACAGGCTGGCACGGCTAATCCCTCCATGGTAACCATCTCCCTCAGTGTTCCATACAAACCTCTGAGGTTTGCCTCTTTTCCTCATCCCTACCCCCAAGAACCAGCATGTCTATTTTACCAGGCATTGCAGGGAATCCAGGAACCTCAGCTCATACCCAATCCATGAGCAAGTCCCATCCATCTGCATGGATGTTTACACCAAGTGCAGAACTCTACAGTCACCAAAGAAGGAATCTAAGGTAAGGAGAAAATAACCAAGCTAGTTCAAAAGGCAAACACACCAGGGAAATTCCTGTGTGACAATGGTCTCCCAAAGAGCGAGGTGCTTCCTGTGCCATAGTTAAAGCATCCATTTAGCCCAGCATTTTCCATCCTTATCAACTGCCAGAGCTACTGGACATGGCCAACAGACTGCTTCAAATTAGAGCAAGCCCAGATAAAACACAAGGCAAAAAATACCCTGTGAGATTTAGAAATGAAAAGCCATAGAAAGTGGGGAAAAGCGACCACCATATGGTACCAGGAGATGTGTGAGTGGGAGAGTAAAGGATTTTAACTTGTGAAGCACATGTTGAAAGGGGAACAGTTGTTCCTTGCTGTCGAATCCAACACGAAAGCCAATACATTAACATTTTATCTAAAAATAAAGACACACTCCTCCTGAACATTCCAGCTCAGTCAATTACATGCTGACTGACAGAGCCGTCTACTTGGCAGGACCTGCCTACAGAAGAGGATGATCCCTACATAAATTGAAGGGCAAGGCTGCTCTCTCCCCCCTGGGCTTTTGTTTCAGCCCAGTGTGACGTATTCGTGCATTCTGAAGGGGTTTTCAGCATCAAGAGCTGGTTTTGTGCAGCTGGGACAGGAAGGAGGGGATTAAGCGAGTGCTGGAGAATCGTGGTCTGGCAGGAATAGCGTTGGATTTAAATAGAAAGAGTCAGCTTGTGGGGGTGGATCGTTTGGGGAGGGAGGGAAGGAGAAGCAAACTATGGAATGGGGGGGATGGGGGTCGTTGTTAGCCAAGGACTGTGGAGGACAAAGTGGCCGTACGGAGATATTCTCTGGCAGAGCACAGGGGTGGGAGGGTGGCTCCGTGCCATCTTCACAGTGCAAAGAGGGCGTCCTCCGAGCGCTCCTGCTTTTTCCTGCTGGAAGGATTTGTCGGAGGGGTGGGGGCTTCCAGGGGAGGGGATGGCAGATTGGGAACCATCTCCGCCGCTTTGGCTCGCTCTTCTAAAAATTTGTCAAACTCTGCAATGCAAAAACAGAAGGAAGACAGGTAAGAATTGGGGCTGTGGGTTTGGCCCCAGGGACAGAGGTTGGCAGGGGTGGAAATTCCAGGGCCTGGCATCGTGTTGGGCTGTGTTTGCAGGCACAAATACTGGTACAGCGTGACTTCCTCGGGAAAGGGTACAGCTGTCCTTGGAGACACCCGAGCTCAGGCAGCAGCTGGAATCAAACCCACACTATGCCACCGGCTGTGACAGATCCAGGGAAACATCATTCCAAAGGGCTGAGCAGCTTGGGGACACATTCCTGCTGGCACAAACACAGAGCACAGCCAAGGAAGATGGCAGGGAAGCACTTAGAACCAGGAGGGCTCCCCACACCATAAATATGAACCTTTTGCTGTGAAATGCTCTCCTCCTGCCTTTCTGAGCATGGAAGCATTTGCTGGGGAACATCACAGGCTGGGAGAAGGCAGCATCTCAGCAGGGATCAGAGCAAATTCCATCTGAGCACTAACCTGAGAATGGCTCATAGCCACGGGCATCTCTGCTTACCTTCACTGGTCACTCCTTCTTCCAGTTCGTTGCCTTTCTGCAATGGGAACAAAAAGGCATGTGAGCACAGGCAGTGCTTCCCCTTCCCTGTCATCCCCTCCACCTTTAATACAACTGGACAGTTTCCACCACTTGTTTCCACATATTAACCATCGGAGCAGGGGGACCTGGGGAAATCACAGGGCTCCCACATCAGGAGGCCAGAGGGGACTGACATTTCACTGCGCTGCAGAGCAGGAGAACGAGCACTGAGGTGCTTCTGAAGATTGCTGGTGGATAGCTAAGCTTTCCCTGTTGGATCTGAATGTCAGTCCAGCACTGTTTCCCCTTCAGACAGTAATTCTGGTCCAAATCTGAGCTGTGTGAGTCACACACACAGATGGCATCTTTTCTGTCACACAGTCCTTAAAAAAGTCAGGACTGTGGTTTGCATTGTGTCTTCAAGTAAAATGCAGTTTTAGCTGACAAAGGACACGTGCAAAATTGTTTGGGGCCAACATTCCTCCTGTGAGAGTTCATTTTAGGTTTCATACAAAAATATAGCAGCTTTCCTGTGTCCATGCTGCACAAAGACAAGACGAGGGTGACCTGGATGAGGGATATTGACAGCAGTTAGTGTCTGTCCATGAGAATCAAAAGCTGGGAATGACACAGGGTCACTGCATTTCCACCAGTTTGTGCATTTCAATGTGCATTTCAAATAATGAAATTAGAAGTCCAGGGATAGGCATCCTTGTCAATCTATCAGGATGTTAAAGATGGGTAAAAATACTAGTTGAAAATCTCATGTTGAACCTGCTTTGAAAAGGTAAAGTATTTGTCTATACCTGGCTTCTCTACCAGCAGTGGGAACATACTGACTGGCCTCACAAAGGTTTTTAGAGCCTGAGCATCTCCTGGCTTTCTACTGCACTGAGGTTTCCAAATATTCACACAGCAGCCTCTTCACAGGCAGAGCTGCTGTTTGTCCCAGTGTACTCCAAAAAGGGTAAGGAAATAACAATTATCTAACCTAACCTGCAACTTCCTCACCTGGGAAGGAGAGAATTGAAATGAGCTGTTAACAAAACAAGGGGGTGGGGACTCAGAGTGAAAAACAAAAATCCAGTCCAATTTTTCACAGGCATCTTTCTGCTGCACACAGGGTGCAATATAGGGTTGGGATGGGGTGCCAGGGACATCCCCAGGCTTGCTCAGGCATTCCCAGGACACTTCTCTGCTTTGTTCCTTTTGAGCAAGTCTGTCCTGGGGATGACAGATGCACAGAGCTACCTCCATATCTCTCCATCAGATCTTCTCTCCCTCTAAATTAATTTAAATGGCAAAGACAAAAGTTTATTGGTTAAGCAGAGTGGACATGCTACATTTACCATATTTCTTCATCAAAATGAGGCCAGTTTGTAATTAAATTTGAAAATGACTCCTGTACTGAGGTCTGACAAACCTACCTGCAGCTGGAACCCAGTGACATTTCAGAGACAGCCAGCCAGTCTGCCAAAATCAAACACTGAACCCAGAATCTGTTTAAGCACTTCAGGCACCTCTGGAGAGCTGGAGAATTTTCTTCCTTCCTGTACAGCCAGCTTCTCCAGTGCCAGAGCACAGGGCTGACGTGCCAGTGCATGCCTGCAGCTCTGCTTCCAGAGCTGGGGAATGGAGCCTGAATCCCACAGCTCCCAGCTGGGAGCTGAGTAGGCAGCAGGAAGGGGGTGGGGGAGACCCTAAAGACTTGGGAGTTTTCTGTCTGAAGCTGGAAGAATGGAAGGAGATGATCCTTGGGGATATGGTGAGCGCAAGTTCAGTTCACTAAAACCATGTTTAAAAGAACCGTGTGAATACAACCCAGCACCCACCCCCCAAAATGCACTTGGTTGATTTGAGTCAGATGCTTACACTGAAAAAAACCAAAACAGAATGAATGTGTACTTGTTGTATCCTGCTTAAACCAAATGTGTTTTGGGACAGCAAAACAAACTCCAGGGTGAAGGCAAAGCTACTTTTAGTTCTTCTTTTTGTTTGTTTGTTTGTTGAATAATTACCAGACAATCATAATTTAGGAGAAACTGAAAGTTATAAACATTGAAGAGAGACTGTTATAAATTTTTATTATTACTATTATGAAACATGTCAAGATTGCCTGCCAGTTTAACAAAGACATCTTGATTGGAAAGGAATCTAAGCCCTGATCCAGCATCTCTTAAAAGCATGCCTCAACATAAGCATGAACTTAGATCCTGTCTAAATAATGCAGCTTTAAACATGGACTTTAAGTCTGGTGCAGAAAAATTCAGCCTGTATTTAATGCTTCCCCATTTGGGGACCAGAAGCCCACGTTTTCTGGAACACATGCTATTCTGTGATGCTCACATGGAGAAGGGAAAATAAAACAGCTCAGAAAAGAAGTGTTTTGATTGAATTGCTGAATGTGACCCTGACTCCTCCTGCTTAGATATTCCCTTCAAAGGGAACCAATCTCTCTGCTTGGGAAGTTTCACTGCTTCCCGCTATGAGAAGTACCAGGAACTCAGCAATGCATTCAAAGTTACCCGTGCAAGTGAAAAATGAAAATATAAAGAGTCTCACCAAGTCGGTACTGAGCCACTCCTCAATGTCATCCATGACAGAGGACTGTGCAACAGGGATCTAAGGAGTGCAGCGAGAGAACAGCAAGGCAGGCAAAAACCAAAACACATCCACAATCATGGCCACAGAGCGATGGAAAATGCCAGAAATAAGATTAAAAACAAAACAAAAACAAAGATGTAAGATGTGCTGGAAAAAAAAAGGCAACAAAATATAAATGGCATTTCAAATAAGGAAACAACTTGGAAAGGAAATTATGAACAACAGGGCTAAAAAAAACAAGAGAAAGATTATGGGGAATGACGTGACTGGATGCCAGCATAAGACAAGTAACTTCTCGACCACATATTAAAACCATCAAGATGGACTGATGATTCTAATCTTGATCGTGAAATGTTTTTAAGGGTAGAATACTGGATATCAGTAAGGTTTTGAAATGTTAAATTTACACCTTTTTGGTTTTTTTAAATGGATATTAGCCACAGTGAAGGGTTAGAAGAAAGAGGGTCTCAAAGTCTTCAGGCAGCACTCCTATGGAAACAATTTGGTTTTCCCCACAGGTGGAGAAGTCTGAGCCCAGGGTACAGTCATGCTTCCTCCCAGATCCTCCTCCCACCACACCACCGAGCCCTGGCAAGCCTTGGCACAAGAGTTTAAAGCAAAACTCTCCCAGCTCCCAGTTTCCACTCCTCTGCCAAAGGTGACCCTCAGCAGCAGAGCCCAACATGTGACAGTGCAAAGTGCAGAATCTCAAAGGTGATGGAGGAGGAGGATGGGGCAGAGGAGGAGAGCACAGTACCAGAGCTGCAGCAGGGCTCTCCAGAGCAGGTCAGGCTCCAGAGCAGTTTAACACCCAGGCATGGAAGGTTTTGCCTCTGCCCCTGCAGTGGAACTGGTCACGATACCGGTGTGACTGCAATGGGCAGCGCAGAGGCAGCTGAAGGGCAGCGATTTCACACAGCGCTAAGGGTAACTGGGTCAGCAAAGGGAAATTACTGAGTATTAGGTGTAGAATTTCCTGACTTAACTACACTGCTTAAATACAACAGAGGCCTACTGACATAAACAGGAAAACACCACAATAGATCCAGGTAAGGACAGCCTCAAAAATAGTTGGAAAACAATGTCAGACACGTGAGTTCCAGGCCAGGGCGCAGCAGCCGAGCAGTGGGGCTGGCAGGCAGGAGACCTGGCAGTGTTAGAGAGACTCTCCTAGGCAGAAAAGGTGTCAGGGGTTTTCCACAGCTTTGCCTGAAACCTCTCACAGGAATTGCCCTCCCTGGAAGTGATAAAAAACCCTGTGGATGTGGTGCTTAAGGACATGGCTTAGTTGTGGCCTTGGCAGTGCTCAGTTAATTGTTGGACTTGATGATCTTGGAAGTCTTTTCCAACATTAATGACTCTGTGATTCAAAAAGAAGAGCTGGAAGAGGCTCTGCAGATGCATTTCTTGGGAGATGTAGATTTCTCAGGCAGCTCTAGCAGAGGAAGACAGACAGATACTGGATCCCAGAGACTGAGACTGTTTAGTAAAGCTCCTCAGGAATTTTTTCACAGAATCAAGTGGCCCCTTGTACTGAGGAGGCCAGTTAAGCCCTTGCTTGAGGTGAGGTCTGCTAAAGTGGGTAAGTTGTGTCAAAGAACTGGAAATCCAGAACTCAATCCAAAGCATCTCCCCCAAAGAGCAGCACCAGGAAGGTGGCTGGGCTCTGACTTGACAGGTTGCTGGACAAAGTGACATTTCCTGGGGTCAGAGGTACAAGGTGTCATTTTGTTTCCAGCAAATTCATAAAGATCCCAAACAGAAAATAAATTCCTACAGTTTCCTTTGGAATGGGCCAGATTTAGGATAATTGCCCCTTTCTGATTTCCTGAATCATGCAAACACAATGCTATCACAGTGAGCTGAAGCTGCTGCAAGCTGGCCCAGACAGCCACCGACAAGAGAAGAGCTCTAAGCATCTTCCAACACATTCCTTCCCAAGGACAAGTTGCATCTTGTAGAACTGTCTCCTTGGTTTAACAGCTTTATAAAATATTGGTTTCAGTGATATAAAGTAATTAATTTATTCAGCCTACAGCAACCTAAAACCTACTAAAACAGTTGCACTGCTGCCTCTCTCCTGTGTTGCTTAACCTGCATGCAGTAGGTAACACTGTGGAAGGTGCAGCCTCGGAGCTGTTGGCTGGTCTGCAGCTCAGAGAGGTGCTTATGTTTCTCTAAGGATAAGGAAGTGTGCATGGAAGGGAGGAGGAAAATAGCTGGTTTATTTTTCCTTCTCTGTGAATAAAATTCACAGGAACACAGTGCCTTAAGGGGCTCCAAGAAAGCTGGAAAGGGATTTTGGACAAGGGCCTGAAGTGGTAGGACAAGGGGGAATGGCTTTAAGATGAAAGAGGGTAGATTTAGATTAGATATTAGGAAGAAATTATTACCCTGTGAGGGTGGGGAGGCCCTGGCACAGGTTGCCAGAGAAGCTGCGGCCCGTCCCATTTCTGGAAGTGTTCCAGGCCAGGTTGGACAGGACTTGGAGCAACCTGGCATAATGGAAGGTGCCCCTGCCCATGGCAGGGGCTTGGAATGAGATGATCTTTTTTTCCAACCCAAACCATTCCAGAATTTTATGATTTTATGAATGTAAGAGCAGCTGTTCTAAAAACCGTGGTAGTACTGTGCCCCTGTATTAGAAGGAACAGCGGCTCAAATCTTGATTATCCTGAAAACATGACAGATGACTGATCAAGTACTTCATTCCTGAGAATCACAGGACTCTTGAATTTGCAGAAGTCCTCGAAGAACAGCTCAGCAGCACAAGAGTTTATGCTGTGGTGCTTCGGAAGAATTTTAAGAAAAGAAAGAAAAAAAAAAGCAAAAAAAGGAATTCCACTTTCAGCTAGAGCTACTTATAACAAACAAACAAAGCCCTCAGAAGTGCAAGAGCACTTCTTGCAGAGAAGCAGACAAAGCTGTAAGATAAACATCTGAGTGTGTCAGCCGTTTGCTATTCAGCACTGACCTTTTAAAAAGCTTCCCCTGTCTCCCAGCACACCCACAGAAGTGCTGAGGGTTTGTATCTGTTGCTCCTTCCATGCTCAAACTTCCAGTTTACTTTCCTCAGACTCTGAGCCCCATTTCCTCATAAAACATGGGTTACATGTGTCAGGTTTAATTTGTTCAAGAATAAAGAGGGAGGAGACTCTTCAGCGAGCAGCTGGAAGTTTTATATTATTTTTACGATAACATTGTACCATTTATGTTTCATTTTAAACTGACCACACAGAGAAGCTCAATTTTTGCCAGTCAGTTGGGTACTTGGCAAGTCTTCCCCTTTCAGAAGCCCTAAACTGAAAAATGTGCCTGGGAATTTTGTTATAACTAATCCCTAAATCACAACAGAGGCAATGTAAAAATAAATTAACTAGTTTACACATTAAAAAAAGACAACTATTTCTGGGAACAAGCAGCAGTGGTAGCCACAGACTACATGGAAAAAACTCTGGAATGGGACACTGTCTTGTTAATACTTTGATTATGCAAACTTCCATGGTCTAGTGAAGCTCTCAGTCTTGGCAAGAAAGCTCCCCAGATAGTCAGTGCTGGCTGCAACAGCTGTTTGTATAAAGATATTATGATTTTTTTTTTTTTAAGTCTATACTCAAAGTAAATGGAAATCAAGTCACAAAATATTTTTGGGTACTTTAAGTAACTGGCTTTAATTAAAAGTTGGGCTGATTGTTTAAATTCCTTTTTTTATTTAGTCTTTGGAAAATCCTACAAATGGGATCATCTCAACAGTCCTGAAAGGGAATGGAAAAGGAGGGCTGGGAGAACAAAAGTGTGTGTTCAATCCCACAAAACCCACAGGAACCTGGAATTCAAGTTCCTACTTATCTAAGTTAGATTGTGTTGATATTCTCACTAGCAATCAAAAGCCAAAGAGTATTGCCAATATATTTCCTCAGAAGTCATAAAATCCAATATTCTACCCTTAAAAAGACAGTTTAAGGTTATTATTATCACATTTTATTTCTATTAAAAATGATCCCACTGGAAAAGAAGCAGGTATGAAATGACAATTCAGGTCTCTAGGTGAGCTCATTAATGTTCTTAAAATGTTTAACAAGGTTTATGCTAATTGTTGCCAGACTACTGCCTTGTAATAGCTTAGTTAATTCCACTTCTTTCTAGATGTTTAACAAAGCTGACACCAGTCCTTGGTTAGTTGCTACTCACTCCTCCTCGTTGGTTAGCAGTAGTTGGTTAGCTCATTAATGTTCTTAAAATGTTTAACAAGGTTTATGCTAATTGTTGCCAGACTACTGCCTTGTAATAGCTTAGTTAATTCCACTTCTTTCTAGATGTTTAACAAAGCTGACACCAGTCCTTGGTTAGTTGCTACTCACTCCTCCTCGTTGGTTAGCAGTAGTAGAGGTCTGTCATTCCTACAGCAGCACTAGGAGCATACTAGTAGGCTACTCCAGCTTACTACTACAGCCTTACCATCTATTTAAAGTTGTTGTGATCTTGAAATAGCTGCTTGGCCTCAATATTAGAACACGCTTGACTTTACATGTAAGGATTAAATTAACTCCTTGATTACTCGTAATCATTACGCATTGCACGGCCGCGCCAGGCAAGAGCTCGGGCACAGCATGTTCCCCAGCAGAGCCTGTTGTGCCCGTACAACAACCAGCCCATCTGGATCTGACAGGTGTGTCCAGACAGTGCCAGCCCTCACTGACACGGGGGATTGGGTTGTCCTTGCACAGTGCTCTGAAAAACACTGTGGCTGGGAAGGTAAGGAGATCCCCGTGGTCTTCAGCTAAGTGAAAACCCCTGCTTGCCTTCAACAGGGAGAGGGGTTCCACCACACGGGAATAAATGAGATCTTCATGTGTCTATTTTTGGGCTTATCCACAGTTCAAGCACTTCAGTCTCCAAGTAGATGATGTTATTCAACAGTCTCATGTTACCCAAATCATTTCCACGTCTCAGATCCTATCTCTCTCTTGAAGGCACACATAGCGGCATTCCACTTGGTTACTAATTAACAGAGGTTTCCTTTCATCTTTACTCACCTATCTTCCTTACAAAGAGGGCTCTCCTCTCTAACCAGGCATGCTGCTGGCGGTCAAGGCAGAATGCTGAGGGGTGCTCATATCACTTTCTGTGAATTCTGGTTCAGTTTCATTCTTCCCCTGCCACTGTCCCAATTAATGTCCTGATGTGGTGGCTTAAGCAACACCTACTTCTCACTTTCATAACAAATAACCCATTTGGCATGTGAGTGGGTTGACAGATTATTCTAAGAAAGGAATATATTAATGCAAATCTCAATAGCTGTCCAATCTCATGAGAAGGGAACTGAGACTACCTGCACTAAAACATGGCTTTGTGGTAAAGTCTGTGCCTGATTGCTGCTGATACGGAGCCCTGTGTGAGACCTGCATGGCAACACCCTGACCTCACACTGCAGACAGATCTGTCACTGGAACAGCTCACCTCCCATCCCTCAGTCATATAAATACCAGAAACATTTTCTGCCAATATAATTTTGTCTACTTTATTTTTGTAGGTAGAGCTGGGATGGATAAAGGTGTGGCTTGTGTCTGTTTCCATGGTCCTGGCATCACCTTGATGGCAGAACTGAGCCACAGGTTAACTTGAAACTAGAACAACACTGCCAAATTCTCTGGGAGAGACAGAGACTGCAAAGGTGTGTGGTGAACTGGGATGCACAGAAATGGAGTGGGAAGGACTCAACCCAAAGCTGAAATGTATCACAGTTTGGACAGAACAACGTCAGGTCATGAGGGATGTGAGAACCACTCTGGCAGGTGGAGAATTCCCTTTGAGTAGTCTCAGTGTTGTACAGGCACAGGGAACAGCAGTGTCAGCTCACCCCTCTTTCCTCCTCCTCAAAGTATAAAAAGTACCCCACAGAGTGGGCAAATCAAGTTCATACCTGGGATCCTAGTTATCCACTGGCATTGTAAATGCTACAGGTTATATTAATAAATACTGTTAAGAACTACAGCCAGTTAAGAGAGAAACAGAGTTAATGATTAGTTTAGTTTTATTTTAGGTATTTCTCTCTCATGTTTAGCATACAAACAAGGTGACAGGCTTGTAAGAGCAGTGACTGGCCCCTTTCCCTCCCCAAAGCCATATGCCTCCATGAATGCTGCAGTATCCTTTTTCCAGACTGAATAACCACAAGCCAATGAAGGAATATGCTGTTTGCTTTTTTAATAAAGCAGTGGTGTGAGTGGTGTGAACAGCAGGGGTGCCGATTTCATGCTTCCCCGCTCTTGTAAACAGTGGAAAGGCAAAGAAGAGGAACTAACTCAATCACTGGATTATTCATTATGGATGAACATCTAACAGTGGCACAGCACATCCCTGGCTGCAACAGAGCCACCGAACAGCGAGAGCCTCTGTGAGCCACAGTCAACAGTATCAGAGGCAAAACTGATACTGCTGCTCATTTTACAGCTTTTCATTCTCATCTTGTGAGCTGTGGGTGTCTGACAGCACCAAAATGACACTCTGGCTCCCAGGGACAGGTACCCACAGTGGAGTTACCCACATGTGTGAGCAGGCATGGAACTGCTTTTGTGTGCTTGCATGGGCAGGCAGATACAACACCTGTCCCATCACTGTGTGTGCACCAGCCATGCAAACTTCTGCCAAATTTCCAAGCTGGCCCTCAGAAATAATCTGGATTAGCCATAAATCCAGAAGAATAAATGCAAGTGTTTCACAGAGTAGATATTGCACAATCTGGATTTTCTGAACTTTAAACTTTCTGGGTTGTTTCTCTTTTTAAGCATGCTGCAGCTTAGTCTGGGACATTCAGGGCTCTCCCTGGAGTGAGACATTCCTGCTCCATGGACTTTCTGGTGCCTGGCCCCATGTGCTGCACTGCCAGCACACCCCAGAGCAAATGGAATTCTCCCTGCACCTCTCTGAACTCAGCTGCAGCCAGGACTGTCTCGGGAGGATTTTCTACAGTTAGGTCACATTATTGGTACTAATCTCAAACACTTAAAGTGATGGATTACATTGTCCAAAAAAAATGATCTTAAAACTTGGCTTTAAGGCATAGCTGAGGCTATTTTTTCCCTTCCTCTGGCTTCTGCACCTAAAGCAGGCTTTGAACTTCTCTCTGCAAGCATATTGATGAAGAACAACTTCAAACAAGGTCAGAATGTGCACAGGTTCAGTGATCTTCAGAAGCCTGATTTTATCAAGGCACTGGCATCACCAGACACAGGAATTAAATTCTTAAAGCCAGAAACACTATTGTACCTTTTTGAGTCTGATTCCTAATGCCAGTGGGGTTGAAGATGTCAGTCTGGGTAGCAGTTCTCCTATTCCCTTCCTTGCATAAAGAACTATCACTACATTACTCAATTCAACTACATATGATCCTACAACTTCCCTATGTTTATTCCAGACCATGAAGCTAGGCACTACCAGAAAAGGCTCCTTTAAAGACAGATAGCAAGTGTCCTCTTTATGAATAAGATCCATGAGACTTGTGTTTATCCCTCGAAAAGTGGATACTGCAATAAATAAATCAAGACAGTAGAAGGAACCAATGGGATCCCCAGGCCTCTTCTTAAGGTGACGTGGGATCCTACAAATGATTCAGTTGTTTACAGGTCTTTGTGCTGTATAAACCAGAAATTGGTGCAAATCTTTCCCTTTGCCCCAGGTAATGATGTAGGTGGGAAATAAACTCCTTGTACTGTCTGATTTCAAGCGGTTCAATAGGGCAGGACGAGAGGTGAACGGAGGATGGTTATTCTAGGTCAGGGACTGGGGTGGGCAGTAGGAATCGCTTCACTGGTGAAGTCCTCACCATTCCTTGTGTAATTAGCCACTTGTCTATGGGCTCCATGTCTGAGTTCCCACCTTTACCTCTCCTCTGTGTTGAGAACAGAAAGGTCCATAAAGAGAGAAACCACAGCAACAACCCGTGATAAAGTAATAAAACAGTTAAAAACTTCACATACACAGACACACACATACACACAGAGTTGCCTACAGTAGCTTCTGGCAGCAGCTGTGTCCCCCTCTGCCTGTCAGCTCTGTCCATGGGGAGACAAAGCTCAGCCCCCGTTCTGTACTTCCTACTGACAGTTCACAGTGTTTTAGCACTGCCTCCATGATGTCCTTAAAAATAATAATAAAATAAACCAATCACTGGCTAGTAGTGAGGCTGATGTTTGTCATCTTCTTAGAAGAAGGAAAAGTGAGGCTGTACAAGCTACTGCAGTCAGTCAGACTGCACTGGCAACTCTCGTGTCACCCTCCGTGGAGTCCCCCTTGTTTATGAAGCTGTGGGCTGCAGCACACCGTGCTCACGTCCTTGACCTCAGCAGACAGACTGTGCCCCACACTAACAGCACAGCAGCTCTGCGATGGTATTGAGTGGAGGGGAAGTCAGGGCAGTTTGCTGCAGTGTCCTGGCAGCCTTTCAAACTGCCCCTCTTGAAAAGCGCAGAGGTTAAAGGACTGCTGATGCATCCAGCTCCCCTGAGCAGGCTGCAGACTGCATGGCACAGCACCACAAACACTCTAAGATGGTTTCTTGTCCTTCAGCATCTCCTCCCTGAGCCAGGGTGGGATGCAGAGTCATCTCCAGCTCTGGAGGGGCTTGCCCAGGCTTGGCAGAGCACAGTGGCTCCAGCCCAGAACTGGGTGAACTCAGCAGAGAGCCACTGGTGCGTTATGTACATCCACCTAGACACCTGCACACATGGGACACCTCTCCTGTCCCCATTAACACAGGTAATGGAGAATCAGCTGCAATCTTTTATGTCTCATTTCCTGAGGAAAAAAAAAAAAGGGAAATCATTCCAATTTCATCTACTCTCTGTGTAACACCAGAGAATTGTTTCTTGGACACCTCTCCTCCCAGTTGTGATCATGCAACAACTCTGTGGCAACAAAAGCAATTCCCAACATGGAAAAGCAATATTAAGAAAACAGTGTATTTTTAGCTCATCTTGTTTCCAGCTGCTAAATCACATTAAAAGACAGCTAATGCCACGTGATCAGCCTCCTCTCTGCAGACCATTCCGAGAATGACTACATTAGAAACGTCGGATGTGCTGAATTCTACCACCGGACAACTGTGCTGGAACGAGACGTGTGTGAAGAATAGTGTTGCAAAGCTTTTGGCTCCTCCCTAGAGCTGTTCTGAAATTAGCTCTAACCAAATTAAAGCCTGTCTTTTCATTTACTGAGCACTGCCAGGTTTTTGCTACACATGCTGGGACTGGTAACTTTAGGAGAGTTTAATTTTTATTTCCTTTAAGAAGAGACATCCACAAGCCTCACAACAGTTGAGAAAAAGTGTTTACCAATTGCAGAGTGACTGCGTTTCAAAACAAGCTCTTCTGATTACACGATACAGTCTCCAGGACCTTTGAAAAGAGGCTGAAAGTCTCAACAACATCTCAGAGCCCCAAGTTCCACAACCCATAAGGCATTTGCCCCAAAAAACTTTGACCCTCAGATGAACTTAGCCACAGCCCTTTGAACTGACAACACTTGGGGCAGAGCAGCAGCTCTGCTGGTGTGAATGACATGTTGTGCTGGTGCCTAAAGCAGAACTGGCTGGGAACAAAAGTGTTAATAAATAAGGACATGACCCCAAGGCCACTGGGGGAATACAGCCCCCTTGACCAGCTAATGCAAGCTCCTTGCATTTGGTTAGCCAGGAACAAAGAGCAGAATCTCAAATCCTTCCCCAGGTCCTGCTAAGAGCAGCTCAGTGATACCGGGGGTTTGGGATGTCCCACTGAATTCAGGAATTCCTGTGAAGGAATAATTCTGCCCCTGCCTCCTCATGCTTCCCCTTTTCCCTCAGTACTGCTGCCATGAGTTTTTGTGGGGCTGAGCTCCAGTAGGTCATGAGGCTGACCTGGGTTATAAATTACCCTTCGTGCAGGAGGACAGGGACAGGAAGAAGCAGGTAGGTGAGGAATGCTCTGTAAGAGCTGAGGCCCTGTTTCCACTGAACGATGGCCCGAGCAGGCAGGCAGCTGTGATCTGACCCCAGCTGCCTCCCAACACAAATTCTCCCTGGCTTGGAGCACAAGCTGCCAGGCATGCCAGCTGCCCAGAGCACTCCCACTTCATGTCATGAAAGAACCAGGGCGGGATCAGCCAAGGCATGGGGAGGCAATTCTCCCTGGTGAGAGGCATGTGCACGCTGCATTGGCTCTCCCATGCTATGCTGGCTCTGCCGTGCTCCCTAGTGGTCATCACAGCCCAAAATTGGACTGGAAAAGGCTCTGAACTTGCTCTGTCCTCTAAAAACTTACACACAGCTGCGTACAAAAGAGCAGCACAGTTTTAAAAAGCAGAGTGGCAGAAAGGGGTCGAGAGATGATCTGAAAGCTCCTTCACTTCTGCCTTCACCAAGGGATGCAGACAAAGCTGGCCAAGCTCTCTCACCCGTGTTTTTAGTGTCAGCTGCTGCGAGGTGACAGCACATGGGGCTCTCCTGCCCACACAAAGAGTGGGAGGGAGCCTGCCCTGGGCAGACAGAACAGGATGCATGCAAGGGCAGTTATGGCAAAAAATGTGAAGCGTTAAAAGTCTGCATCATTTCTCTCTCTGTAACTCACTCGTGTATCCATGCACTTGGAGCAAAATCTAGTAGATTAAGACTTTCATAAGCAAAACCAAACCAAGCCAATGCACACCAGTGTTCACAGGACATTCCCCATGTAATTCTTCTCAGCAGTGATTCCAGCCAAAGAGCTAGACTCCCCAGGCAAGCTGCAAGGACACGGAAGAATTTACCCACTATGATTCTGAAGTCTTTTAGACTGGAGTGCTCAGCAGCATCTCTTTAGAGATCATTACTGAGCAAGTACTTGTTCTCAGATATCAATTTCAAAATAGCCATTACTACCACGTTGCTGGAATACAGAATGAGACGCTCAGTCAAAGCAGCCGCCTACAGCTTGGATTCTACGCGGATAACAAAACACAGAGCCGTGACCTACCCCTCCCGTGTTCTGTTTCCGAACATCCAGGGCAGATGCCAGTCCTTTGACAGCCTGTGGATCCTCGTACGTCACGCTGAAAGAAAGGAACAAACCACAGAACTAGAAGGAAGTCCAGCAGTCACCCATGAACAATCATGGAATCATAGGAAGGCCTGGGTTGGAAGGTACATTAAAAGGTCATCTTGTTTCACCCCACTAGACCAGGTTGCTCCAAGCCCCATCCAACCTGGCCTTGGACCCTTCTAGAGATGGAGCAGCCACAACTTCTCTGGGCAACCTGTACCAGTGCTTCACCACCCTCACAAGGAAGAATTTCTTCCCAATAGTCAATGTAAACCTACTCTCTCACAGTTTGAAACCATTCCCCCTTGTCCTGTCACTCCAGACACTTGTAAATAGTCTCTCTTCATCTTTTTTGTAGGCTCCCTTCAGGTATTAGGAATTAGGTCACCCCCATCCCTTCTCTTTTCCAGGCTGAACAATCCCAGTTCTTCCAGCCTTTCTTAATAGGAGAGCAATACTCTGGACACCCTGATTTACTCCCCCGGAAACCAGAAAGCATATTCTTTTTCTTAACAAGACTTGGAGGGTGCTGTCTGTACCCCAAGAAGAGGAGTGTGCTATGTTCAAAGGCCACCCATCAATTTTGGAAAGCACCTTGAAGCAAGTAAGAGTAAGATCAGCATTATGTAAGGCAGGCAAACAGGTCATGAGGCACCCTAAGCATGTCCAAGAGCAAGCAGGGGAACTGTGAAAAGAGGCCTGATTGCAGATTATGTTTAACAAAGACTTGGAGATGACATCTGGAAGCCTGACCTTGACGTGTGTATGGGGGGAGGCAGAGCAAGACTCGAAGAGAGATGAAATTATGCAACTGCAGTGAAGCAGACAAAGAAATGCACTATTTACAGAGCTGTTAAAAGCTTCTTAAACTGCAATGCAAAAGGGACATGTAGCAGTCAGGTGACAGAGGCAGCAGCTTCATCTCTCAGAGCACAGTGGTGAACCATGAGCTGCAGCAGACACAAACACGTGCCCATAAATCAGCTCCTGGGAGGGGCTGCCTGGCTGAGCAGGGGGAGCCCCCTCTCCTCCTCATGCTGGCTTCTCCCAAGCTGTGAGCACAGCACCCAGAGCTCTCACACCCAGAGCTGTCACCTACACACCACAGCAAGTCACACTCATGCCTTTCCTCCTCCCTGCTGCTTCATTTATACCGTGCACAATCCAAGGAAGATAGAACAATCCTCCCTTGTGAAATCATGGATGATCGGTGCTCCTTGTTCCATTAGGTACAGTGTGGGAAGAGTAGTTTTGTGCTTCGTTTAGCACAAGAGACAGAGGGACCTTGATTAGATCTCTCCTGCAATGTATCTCCTTTCTAACTCTACATTAAGGCTCCCAGCCCAAAATCTCCAGTGGTGGCATATCCCTCTGCATTAGAGCATTTCTTCTCAGCACTGATACCACAGCTGAGGCAGTACCCATAGCTATATCGATAACTGCAAATACAAGAGCCCAATAAATTTGTAGGCTCAAGTTTTCTACATTTTTGATAGACTATTTAACAGCATTTCTTAGCTTGAGACAAGATATTGATGATGTTCTGACTGCTGGTAGCCACTACTTCCTCTAAAATCTGAAGCCAGGAAGCAAAAAAAAACATATGAAAGAAAAATACCTGAGTGTGTCTTTTACTGAATATCACTTGACAGGGATCAGAGGATTTCTTAATAAGTGCATAGACTTATTTTACATTAAAATAATTTGACCTGTTAAATGCCCTTGGAAGTGCCAGGTTTGCAGCTCTAGAGATGCAAGCCCTATGCATATAAACAAATTAGGGGTAGCATGGAGCCAAGCAAGCTACAGTGCCTTGACAGCCTGTGAGAGTCTGACTGGGGCCAAAAGAAGGGTTAACTGGATGGTAATTCTGTTTCCAAGCCTTTGATGACAGTAATTCAGTCACCAAAGTACATCCATGACCTTCAGGTGAAGGACCCTTCTGTTCCTATATCTCAAACATGGGTGGATGGGATGACAAGCCTTTAGGAGAAGGCAGAAGTAAAGGCAAGCACACTTCCAAGTTTCCAGTGAGCTCATTAACTAAGACAGTCCATACCCATCCAGTCTGCTCTGTCCAGCAGCAGGAACTTCTCCACTTGCTCATATTAATAACAACCAAAAGGATAAGGATTGGATTAAAAGCACCAAAACACACACCAAAACTACTTTTTCAGTCTGAAGTCAGAAGTTTCAGATTTATGCCCTCAGATAACAGCAGTGCCGTGACTCAGTGCTAAAGACAAACTCCAACTTACTTCTTTCGCTGCTCAGCCAAGGAGCTGCCTCTTGTCTGTGCAAACATGTCAAAGTCATCACGAGGATTACTGTGCTGGAGGGAGCTGAGTGTGCCACTGACGCTGTTTGTGCCCAAGTCTGCAACCAGAGGAGAAAAAAAAGTGAACCAATGAAATAACAAACCATATGTAAACACCATCATCATTAACAGCTGCAGCACTGAGGACAGTTTTCTTCAAAAAAGGCTGGAGGATGCTAATCATGAGTTCTTAAAAGAAAAATGTCGAGATTGTCTAATTCATCCTGCAAGCACCACTCCATAAGTGGTCCTCATCAAAAAGCCAGCATTTGGGAATTGGTGTGTACCTGCTGCTAACATCCTGAGATATTTACTAGTCACTAACAGTCCAAAATTTTGGGCATGGACAGTAGTTTTCTCCACAATGTTTTCTCTCAGTTACTGACTGTGAAACCAACACTTTCAAACGAAGGGATATGGTATTGGTGCATTGCTGAAAGAGGCAGAGAACCTTCAGTCAAATGCAATGATCCAATCAAGCAATCTTTGGTTTGATTTAATGTAAACCACCTAAGAAATTCATAAAACCTTTCACCCAAAGGTTTCAAATATTATTTGTAGAAGGGAAATCAAGAACATTCACTGGGCTGATTTCACAGAAAACTATAACTAAGCAGAAATAAAAGTAGTAGTACAAGTTCTGCCATGAACAACAACCTGCACCCTTTCCATCAGTCTTCCCTCTGATTAATAAATCCCTCCCTTTGTGCCAGGCTGGTTGTGCCAGGCTGGTTCTCAGTTGCAGATTGCCACAGTGCAGGGAGTGGGAATGCCTTCTAATCCTCCTGCAAGCCACGTACCCAAACCTTTCAGAGGCCACATGGCAACATTAATAGGTAGTGAAGAGCATGATCTAGATCAGGCACTCACCAAGCCCTGCAAGCTGTGAAGAAAGTGAAGATGGAGGTGCTGAGTTTCCAACCATTGGGCTCACTACAGCTGGAGAGCCAGGACCCAAATCTATTAAATTATCTTCTGTCACCTCATTCAGTACCTGTCAGGACACAAGAAACACAGAAGTTACACAAGCCAGAAATTTCTTCTTGCAGTGTAACACTAAATATCACAAAGTAATGGGTGCTTCCTATAAAGTTCTCTCTTGCATGCTGCTAAATGGACCAGTTTCTTGGATATTACAGCGATGAGTGCAGAATAAAAAAGGTCAGCCACCAATAAACCCTCAGTTTGACTGCTCAGCACAGCAGGAAACTCTCCTGGAGGTCATCTACATCTTTTCAGATTCAACTAATGTGTTTAACATCAGACCAACGTCAGAGCTAAGTCAAACTGATTCTCCTACCAATTTTCCACATTAGGTATAAACTGTTTTCCAAAACAAAACTTCTTTGTTGTGACTGAAGTGTCAATGCAGTCTTTGCTGAAGTTTGCATCACACTGCAGCAGAAGTGGTAAAGCAAAGTAAACAGAGGAAATGGCTATGAATGCAGAACAGAAGATGTAATAGAAGTACAGATTCATCATGAACTCAGACCTTGAACGCTATAAAACAACTACAGAAGAGTTTTCATTTAAAGAATAATTAGAACTCTTCAGCTTGGAAAGGGGCTGCTTAAATAGGAGATGAGAGTGGTTCCTAAAATTATGAATGGCATGAAGAAAATTAACCTGAACAGTGGTATTGTAAGACACAGTGAAGAAAAATTAGGTGAAGCAAACAAAAATCATTAAGTGACTTGATCAAATGTAAACAAAATATTTGTCATATATAAATGCAAAATAAATATGTAAAAATGTATAGTGAAACTGTGGAACTTATTGCTTAAGGACATTGTGAACTCCTAAAGTCCACATGGACTCAAAAGCAATCAAAAAAGTTAATAGAGGAATGAAAACCCATCAAGGATTGTAAACACAGAGATGTTTTAGTGTGACTTCCTGAGCTAAAAGTTGTCCCTTGGGGTTTGCCACATTCTTACTTTTCCTGGCATCCGCCAGTAGCCACTACAGGCAGGACACAGGGCAGGACAGGTAAAAGGTGTGATACTACTGATAGTGCTACAGCTGGATGGTGCAGCTGCTGAGAGAATAAATGGAGTGAGGTACTTACTCCATTGCTGGCGTTCTGTGTTGAGCGTCCCGATCTGTATCGTTCAAATCTGTTTGGAAAAAAAACCAAACCAAAAACCAAGATGGATTATCAAAGCCACCAACAAACAATAAAAGCCATGAGTTAATTACCAAGCCATGACATGCTTGCCACTGAATTTAGTTTCCTCTGGTTCAAAAGGGAAGCCTGAAAGCTTTAACTCCAGGCCATTCAGAGGGAGGATCGCTGAGAAGTTGCATTCTTGGCAAAGGTGGATTTTAAATTGACTAATCTGATCTTGCAGCACAAACAAGCCTGAAAAACACTGTAGGATTTGTCTTTTGGTTCAGGGTTTTTTTTAATCATTAAGTGCTTTGTGACAGACTGTTGTGTGAGCCAAGGGACAGGAGGAACTGCAGCAAGATTGATGCTCACAGCTCAACAAGCCAAGCACTGCAGCTCCTCTCACTCCCACTTACCAGCTCCCTCTTGCTGCAATAATGTAAATGAGGAGCCATATGTGTGTGGCACAGCCCAACCCAGGCACACGTGGCATGAGGGACAATGAACAGCAGATTCACTGCTTAAAACATCCTGAGTCGACTCAAAGATGGTCAGAGCCTATGTTCAAATAGGTTGGTACTTTCCAAGAAGGAAAAGTAATGATGTTGGATAAAACCTTCATACTTCTAAGGGGAAAAAGTCTGGTTGGTCAAGTTCTGGTCTCTTCTCTATTTGGTGTATTTGGGGCCACAAACCTAAACCCAGCTTTCACAAAAGTCGTCAAGGCCAGGCTGAATGGAGCTTTGAGCAACCTGGTCTAGTGGAAGGTGTCCCCACCCATGGCAGGGGGGGGATTAAATGAGTTTTGAGGTCCCTTCCAACACAAATCATTCTGTAATTCTATGAAATTACAAAAACAGCAGGGGAACTGCCTGCTCCCCTCGCCTGTCTGAGGCCAGCCCGGTCTCCTTCCTCACCATGGAAAAGCACCATGATTTCTTGGAGGTTCGAATTTTTCGAAGTAGTTTCAGAAGTAACCTCTTTCCAGCAAAAAGCCCGTAATACTCATATAATCCTCTGGGGTTTCTCCCAGATGGACAAAATACAACAGGGAATGTCAAGCAAACTAAAATGTTTTCTTAATGTAACAGAGGAAAATGCAGACTTAAAAGGCAGCAAAACCAAATTCAGGCCCAATTTTCAATTTTAGGAAACGGTGGGTGTTTGCTATTACTGGAAATCCAACTCCCTTTGCTGGAAACGTAAGACACCTCCCACCTCATTTCTCACCAAAAGGCTTCTGTTCATTTACATCCCAAGGCTTCACAGCGAAGGCCAGAGCTGCTGCTTGAGTCACTGACGGAGCTTGGTCCCTGTGCTAGAAATCAGCATGATGGATGTGGAGCTTTTGGAATAGCAGAGGAGGAACTGGAATTTATTGAACGCTCAGACCAGTGCAGCTATTCCACCACAAACGGCTTGCTAACATCACTCAGCTCCCCTTTCATGAATAATGACTACGAACACATCAGCCGCAGTCAGCAAAGTCGCAGATGGCGAAAATAGAAAAAATATTAAGGGTGGCCAGACTAAACCTTAGTGATAGTTACACTCTGCCACTTGTAGAATCCTGCTTGTGCATGAAACACACACCATTTCACACAAAAAGCCAGCGTTTGTTTCAAAGTTTGCCCCATCTCCTCTGAACATGAAATCAAAGGCAAAATCGAGGGCACCAAGTCGTCTTTGCAGCCTTTGCCGTGACAGCACAAATTCACAGATCTAGAGTCTAATTTATTTTTAAAGGCTTGAGAAACAAAGCCCTGTGCTAAGAGCAAGGAACAAAGGGTACTCTTTAGTGCCTCGCTCCCCAGGCCTGTCATTAAGGGGAAGATTAAACTTTCCCAAGACTGCGGCATCACGTGTCACCTCCTGCAGCAGATGTGCCTGACAGCGCCTTTGTCTGACATGTCGAAAGTCCTGTGCCCCAAGTCCTGTCCCTGGGGATGATTCCTGCAGACCAGCTCTTCGAAACATTAGCTCTGCACAAGACAGGCTTTTTTTTTTTTTTTTTTTTTCAAGATTTTAAGTGTTACATAAAAACAAACCCTTTGCATGCACGATGCTCCCGCCCACCTCAGGCAGCTCCCCTTGCACCAGCACTGGGACTGGAAAGCTCGGGATCAGAGGGCAGAGAGAGCTCACGGGAGCCTCCCTAAGCCAGGAAGCAGCACAGACATTTGTGCAGAGCCCAGGCTAACAGGGGAACTAGTGACTGTGGCTGTGCTATTTTTGGTCCCAAGTCCCTACACCTGTACTGCCCTGCACAACAGGGACTTGCAGACTCAAGCCTCTGTGTTCAGAGCGTTTTCACAAGGTTGTGTTGCATTTTATGGATAAGCCCCACAAAAATTCAATGCACAGTACAAAAAAAAAAAATCCTAGTATTAAAAGAATCAACTGAAACAGGAATGTTACCATAAAAGGCCATAAAAACACTGTGTAAATGGTTCCTGTGGTTTGGTTCTCTGCATCATGTTGGACCCTTGGCCCAGATGGCCCAATTTCACCAACTGACCTATTTTATTCTTAAGTGAAAACCCTGAATGAATGTAAATGGTTGCTGGGAGAGGTGCCCCACCTTTCATATCGGAGGAAGACATTATTTAAATCATCATTCACGTGCAGCAGCTCCTCTGTGACTTCTTCATTGGACACTCTTGAGATAAGCTCCACAATTCTCTGCTGCATGGCTCTGCAGGTTCGGTTCAGTTCCTAGGAGGAATGCATTGTGCACACACACAGTCTGATAAGCAACAAGCAATAAGTAGATTTAGTTGAGCTCCGTTCAGAGCCAAACATATCCCCCAGCTGAGAAACACTAAGACAAGTTTATCTTTGCATGATTAAATGTCACCCAAAAGCACATCTAATCAAACGCCCTTCAAGAGATGATGGCATAAAACCTTGAGAGCCTATTCACAATTCAACTTCCTGATTCTTCTTTAACTCTGAGCACTTCAGAAAATAAATATCTGTATTTTAGTCATCTTGTTTAAGAATAAAACATGTTAATACAACAGCTTCCCAGAAGAGAGCTTTCAAGGAAAATTCAATCTGCTCTTTTTGGCAAAACCATCCTTAAAAACAAAATTATGTGGATGGTGGAACATGTTGAGGAAAAAAGGTTCATCAGGGCTACCACAAATACTAAGTGTGTGCTAGGATGAGAAGTGCTGGCGACACAGAACTTACCAACTACAGAGAACGTGAGGGCAAAGACAAAGCAAGGAGCAGGAGCATGAAAAGGTGAGTGTTCCACACACCTTCCAGTACCAAGACACAAAGAAATGTTCCCTTCCACTGAGCAAGTGCACAGACAAGAGACTGCACAAAGGCAATGGGGAATTTCAGAAGAACATTTTAAGGAATGCAGAGCAAGGGCATTTATTTTAGAAGTCTCTTATCAAGAAATCTAGATTCCAGTCGGCCTAAACGAGGAGTTCTCATGTTTCTAAGACATCTCTTCCATCACCAATTACTTAGCAGAATTCTGTAGTCCTGAAAGGCCTCAAGACCAAAAGTCAAACTGGTCAGCTGAGGAGAACTGCAAGAAGAAACGTGACATATGGCAGGGCGCCTCTGATCAGGCCCACAGTTTTACTTCAATAAGCGCTGACATTCCAGCTCAAGCATGTCCCTCTGTCATCTTCCACTCCTCCCAGCTCCACTTCACAGCAAAAATTCAGCACTAAACAAGGATGACTTGTTGGTACACAACCTTCAGCATGAAAGCAAAAATGTGTTTGTTTTCCTTGCATGGTCTGACATCCTAAGCTCTGGATAAATTTCACCTAGTGCAATCCAGCTGCCTTAACAGCTTGAGGAATGTGTTCTCCAATGTCAGTTTTGATCCCATCACTTTCGAAGCAGATTGTGACATTTCAGAGGTTTGTTTGCTGCCTTTCCGAGAGGGCTGACAGTACCTATCTATTCTGCTCAGAGCTGGCTCTCTAGCAGGCTGTTTACATTTGATTGTTGGAGAAAATGTCAGGAACTATTTAAGGAGGAGGGCTATATAAACCTCAAAGCAAGGAGTCCTTGCATGCAGCACCCAGCTCACAGCCCTCAAAAGTCACAGTCTCAAAAGACTAACCATCCTTTGTGATCAAAAACGGGTTCTCCCCAGCTCTGTGATTCAGATTTAGGCTGCATCAGTCACAGAAGGGAACCAGCTGGAATAAAGAATCGTTGCTGTCACTCTGTTTTATGATCAAGTTCTTTCACCTTAAAGCTGTGCTCTAAGGTTATGCTGTCAAGATGCTGATGGTTATTTCTCAGTGTAAGCAAACTGTTCGGTTTCGGCCTGTCATAGTTTCCTGGAAGCTGCTTTTGTTTTGAGCAGTTCGACCCAAACGGGCAGTAACTGAAAGGCTCTTTATTGCAAAGCCTCTCATCAGCTGCCATGATGGCTCCAAGACAAACACACAATGCCACTGCATGGGAGAGACCAGTTTTTGGATGGATTTCAAACTCTGATGTATCACAGAGAGCAATTCCCTGCCTTCCTCCGAAGGGATTGCTGTGGGAGCCCATCCTCCCCACTTGAGGATCAAAACAGAAGGCTATTTCTGAAGCTATGGAAAGGCAAATACCACATTAAGGGCAGCAGCTGGAATGTCAGATTGCAATGCTCCTCATCTGTGGGACTGTGTGACTTTCTTCAGCCAAAAGGCCACCCCACGACCACTGGCCCTGGGAAACAGGTGTGAAGCCTGAGACATGAGCTCAATTCATACTGTTTTCCCTCTTGAGATGCACAGTGCTGCACTGGATTGAGATTTTCCAGCAAAGAAATCCCTTTCCGTTTTCCCAGTCTAGCCCTCTGGACACCACAGAACTTCACCTGAGTACCTGCTTTAAGACACTACACCTTCAGGAGAACACATCTGGAAAGACAGTTCATTTCAAGTGGCAGAGGATCCACAGACCCTTGGCATTATTTAGTCCAGCTGGAAATATGGAATGTTGGTTTTTTTGCTTCTTTTTTTCCTGCAGGGTGACTGGGAATGTTTTGACACTGTACAAGTGGTGATGAGGAGTGTAAAAGAAGCAGAAATGCTCAGGGCTTACAGAACCTGTGGCAATTCTAAGCTGATTAGTGGTAAAGGAGACTTGATATGCAACATTGGGAAAAATTTCTAGCTACACAAAGAGGAAAGCACTGGAACAAATTTCAAGGGAAGTCAGGAAATTCTTGTCACTTTAACGAATGGAGAAAATCAAGTGATGGCACAAGGGTCAAGCACAGCCCACATCCATTATGAATCCAAGCATGGGCTGTGAAGTGAGCTACAACAAAACACACCCCCCAGAGAAACACAAGCACAGAAAGGATCAGAATCATATTTTCTAGGAAACTTACCTGGAGTAACTCAAGGTCTGAGGAATCCTCTTGTCCAGGTACCATTTCTGTCAGCATTTCAGACATCACTTTTGTATTCCCACGAACAATATCCAGCTCACTGCGCAGCCGGGCAATCTAAATTGGGGTAACAAGACAGCAAAACACTGCGTAATCTGTTGGTTTAAGCAGTTCATTTTCAAGAACTGACTTTGAGATATCTCTGGTTCTGTCTGACTTGATATCTCAGGCTCCAGACATTCTAGCAGGAAAAAACCAAAAAAGATAAAAAGTTTACCAAGGAGAAAAGGAACAGAAAAAGGAAAGAATTATCATCACAAACCCAGATGTGCTGTGTCTGTATGGAAGAGAAGCAATTGCAAACAGCACCTAAAGTCAGACCTTGGCTGTAGTGCCTCACTCCAGTGTGGGGAAAGATGTACATATTTTAAGTAGAATCTTTGGCTCTGAAGTTATCATTTTTGCAGGGAGAAAAGAAAATCCTATATTAGGGCATTTGCAAGGGCTTTACTTCCTGCATCTGCAAGACATTCTGTGCCTTGAAAGCAGAGGGGCTAATGGGAATAACTGCCAAAATACTGCTGAGTGGGCTGGACCAGCAAATTGTGCTGCCATTACCAGGCCGTAGAGACACATCCAAAGCCCAGATCTCACCGTATAACAGGAAGAAAGATTACTAAGTAGAGCCAGACCTAGGAGACAAAGTCCAAAAAACTAAAATGAAAGTTCCTCTGCAAATTAATTTCTAATTTGATTTGCTGAAAGAGTCTCACTTGAAAAAATCAACATGCCAATACCTGTTCAGAATTAGCAGTGATGGGACCAGTCACATTCAAGGCTGGGGCCTGAGGAGCAGAATACGCCGTTGGAGAGGATGAAGAGTAAGAACCGCTGCTCATCCTTTGCTGAGACTGGGAATTGTGCATATTTGCTGCAGGATCAACTTCAGGAACACTCTGCCACATCAGAAAGACAGGAGTTCAAAAGCTGAATTGGGACAGCACTTGCTTTGTCAGCAACCTCAGGCCAAACAGGCTCAAATATAGAACATAATTGCACCTTGTGGGAAAGGGCAGTGCAGCTACTAGAACAGACTGGCAGCTCCAAAAATCTTCCATGCCCGTATCTTTTGACCCAACACACAAGAATTTAAGTCCATTTACAGGAAAAGTGAGAAGCAAAATAAAAACAAGAGCCAAAGAGAAATAATTATAAATTATTTTAAACTAGGAATTAAGTTGCAGGCTTACCAAAAAATGATGTGATACATAGATACTGAATTTAATTAACCTTGACACAAGAATTGTAATCTCTCAGTCCTTGATCACTTGCATTTGCCGCTTCAAAGATTCATTAACCTCAGTTTTCAGAGTGAATAATCAGAACACCTGTGATCATTTAGTTACTTCCAAGCAGCAGTTCTGTCAACTTTCCAGACCTAACTTTCCAGAAGCGTAAAGTTCTCACATTACTGTGGGATCAGAGAGAGATTCAGACTCTGTACACCTCTAATAGACAGGCAGACCTTGGCTCAGGGTTATCACCAACAGAAACAACCACACCTGAGTAAAAGAAGTAAATCTCAATCATAAATCCTGCTGGGCTCTCTTTGAACAAATTAGTTGCATTTGTTTGGTGGTTTTGTGGTACAAGATTAACTGTTACAAACGCTTTTCTTCATCTCAGGTTGATAATTGACTTAAGGGAGGAGACAGTTTATGAGGCTGTATTATGCCTTTCTTACATGCCCTTTCACTATTCAAATGTCCTTCCAGGAGTGAGAAAATGAGCCAAATTCAGAGAAACGGGAGGGGAAAGACAAGTAGTTATCCAACTATTTGGACATCCTGGGAAAACACCCCCAGAACTGCAATGCTGCAGCTTACCCTCTGTGGTGTGTGTATTGGAGACAGAGCATCAAGATCTGCCATTGGGAACTCGATGCCTTTTCTCTTGAGTTCTTCATAAATATGCACTACTCCAGTTAAATCAGGGCTACTTCGGAAGGCATCAGCCCAAGCCTGGAAAACACGAGGGATTATCCATAAACCTTCCAAATTAAGCTCCAGCCACACCCTGACCCCAGATACTGACTGTAAAAGCTTTCATGGATTCCAGCTTTAAAAGAAAGCTGGAATCATCAGACCTGGTCTAAGAGGTCCTGCAAATATTAAGACAGTCACCTGTCTTACATTTTATTCAGATATAAAATAGACAGGAACCCAGTGCAGAGTAGCTGTGAGTAGCCCCTGACATCATCAAAATCCGTGAACATACATGAAAGTCTCTTCCCATCTCCTCTCCTCAGCAGTGATTGATGCTGATCTTTTCTGGCATATTGCAGAGCAAATGACCCACCAGAAAAGGGCTGTGTGAAAGATTCAACAGATCTAACCAAAATTCACAAAGCTGCCCAATAATCTTAAGTAATCTCCATTCACTTTGTGAAACATCCTCATTTGTTGCCAAAGGAAAAACAGAGCCATCAAGTTGTCTTCAGTGTTTTATTTGGACCAAACTTGAATTTAAAAAAAGGTCCTTTCTGAGGTTCTGTTCTTATGAAAGAGACAGTCCCCTGAGCAGCAGAACTAACGACGCCTAGGTTCTGACAGAGCATATCCAACACTCAGACACCCCAGTGTGGCACAAAGGACAAGTTTAAAAGAGAAATTCCCACAGCCAGAACATTCATAGTATCTCTCCTGCATGAATTCTCTGGTGTCTAAAAAGACTTCAATTCACATTTGAGCTTTTCCTTCAGAGGGAGTACTAAGTGCTTCTCTTGGCTAGCCAGCCTCCTGCACTCACAAAGCTGCTGGGAGCACAGTGTGCTAAAAGCCTCAACCCCCTTTTGCTTGTGCTGGAAATTAGCCAAATATTAAAAAATTAGAGAAAGGGAAAACTGAAATATTATGACTCAGTTAAAAAATGAAGCATTCCACAAACCCCCACATGTGTGGAGCAGAGTATCAGTGTGCTGGATCCAGAACAACTGCGAGACACGTGTGTGGGCTCTGAACTTAATTCATTTAGTCATCATTTTTACACTAGCACTTTGACTATTTTTCCTTTAAAAGCTCTTTGAACCATTTTTTATATTTGAGAGGACAGAAATCAAAGTTAGCAAAGTAAGATAAGAAATAATATTAATTTTTAACTTGCATTCCTATTCTGTTCAGTTCTAAGAAAGAGCATTTCCTACCATCTGTGCCCGGGAGACAATCCATTATCAGGTACAAGCAGACAATCCTGGGTTTGCTTCTCAGCTTTGTTAAGAGTAAATTAACTGCATCAACTGTTCTGATGCAGTGCAAGTCCAAACAGCCCTGCCTGAGCCAGAGGAAACAGCTCCGACAGTACACAGCCATTGTTTCCTTGGAACTGACCTTCCAAAACATCCCCAATTCTGATGGAGATTTTGACTGCACAAGTAACTCCACCTTTGCCATTTCACTGCCTTTTCTATTTACATTGGAAGCCATCTGAATGATGCTTCTACATAATGGTGTTCACCACTTCAACTCTATTTGCAAGCAAAAGGGAAAAGTGTGAGGCAAAGGATGTTCTATTTAATAATCATCACTCAAAAGAAACTTAGAGGCAAAATATGCTGCATTGCTGCCCCCAGTTTTTAATGAGGCTTGTTTGTCCAGGAGGATGTACTAATGCATTCCCTCTTTCATTGGCTTCCTGTGGATTTTGCAAAATGATCTCATTTCATCTGCACTCCACCTTTTTAAAATATTCTCTCTTCTGCAACTCTCTTCCCTGGAGAAAGGAGACACTTCCATTTGTATTCTTCTTCACCTGAGCTGGGAGCATTATCTACATTAGTGTGTCTCAGAGGTCACAAGCAGGACAGGCACTATTGTTCTAAGTGCTGTCTACACACATTGTAAGACAATCCCTGTCCTAGACAGCTTAAAATCCAACCAGGCAACTGCAATATTAGCTCTGCTTTATGGATAAGGAGCTACACTAGAGCTTAGGAGACCTGCCCATGGTCCAAACACATGTAGGACAGGAGGGAGACAGAATTCAGAACTTCTAAGACTTTGGGCCAGACTATCAAATGTAGATGCTTCAGGATAAATCCCACTCGGATCCTCAGTGTGTCCAAACAGGTCATTTAAATCCCATTGTAAATACAGCCCCTAGATCGGGGACCATCCCAGTGTTTGAACACTGGGTGATAGGCGAGCTCTTACCAGGGGCACAGCCACAAGGAATATTTCCAAGGCCCCCTTGCAAGGTGAAGAAGGAAGGATAAGCACTATGTAATATATGCTAATTCATGTTCACTGGGAAATAGGTTGAGAAAGTGAGACACAAGATGTTCAACATCTCAAAACAAGTCAAGCCTCTAGATAAGAAACTGGATAGCAGCTTTATCTACCCTTGTTATGGAAAGGCCCACGAATACCACAGCTGTGTGGCTGAAGACATATGCTGTATGTACAACTCCCTTCCATGCTTCTAAGTCAGGGCTATTAATCCTCTCATTTCCATTCTTATTAATTCCCTGATATTAAATTCTAAGAGGGATACAGAAAAGGATAAATGCAGTGTTGGTGGGGCAGAGGTGAGATCAGCCCTCTGGGCCAGGGTTAACTCCAGCCCCAGGCAGCTCTACAGAGCACAGCCTGAGCTGAGCGAAGCTGTTACCACATACGAGGTATCTGGGGGCGTGTGTCCATAGGGCACCTGGGATGAGCGACTGCAATCACTCTTCCAAACTTGCCAGGCAATCTGGAAAACAAACTTCCCAGCTAAACAGACACTAACAGAATCCACCCACAGGCAACCTTCGTAATTTTCAGGCTTTTTATATCAAAAGGCATTTAGAACCCAGAGTGAGGCTTTTAGCTCTACTGCACTAAGTCTCCTCAGATAAAGCTGTTTAATTCACTGAGGCAATGACTGTGGCTTTCTGATTACGTTACAAACACTTCCATCTTAGCTGCATTCACGACTGGGAATCCATTTAAACCCAGGACCCAGCAAAACCAGCATTCTCTACAACAACATGGAAACACACCCAGTTTCTCTTTATGGGACAGTTTTTAACCTCATCTCCTGGTCACTGCATGCATCCACTCTCCCACCAAAGCAGGCGGAAACCTGAGGGCTCAGCCAGTTGCACAAGAATTGCTTTTAATAATTTCATTAATTTTGCTCTATTCTTTTAAAAAAGCCGTAAAATCAGATCCCAGAAATAAAGGGACCCCACAGACCTTGACACAATGCCCACTAATTCCACCACCCTACCTCTTTCCTGTTTGAAAATCACTTATTTACATTGTCATGCTCTAAGCATGCCCTATCCCTGTATCCAAATAACAAATAAAGCAGCAGAAATCCAAGTGCGTGCTTTGCCATAAAAATCAGAAGTATATCTGGCACACGATGCTGCGCATTTGTAAATACCTCCCCACAAGGAACACTGCAGCAGGTTTATATCATTTTAAATACGCAGTGTCTTTTAGTCTCTGGTGTACGCAGTAGCCTGTGGAAGCTTAGTGATAAAGCTTCCTATAATTGTCAGATTTCCTCCAGGCAGGCACCAATGTTTCCTCATGTGTGGCTAATGGTTTGTGGAATTAACACGGCTGTTTATTGTTGTGCTGCACAGAAGGAGAAGTGGCAGACAAGCCCATGTCTGAACTTCCCACTGCAGGCAAGGATCTGACAGCGTGCTTTTACTGCACAATAACCAGAGAAAAGACACCAAAACCATTTTAATTCCTATATGGTCATTTACTTTTCTATAACCATATTTGAAAGGAATGCAGAATGCTTTCTAATGGAGGGAAACAGCTCCATTTTACGGTCAGGGAAACAGACACAGAAAGGCAAGTGTTCTGCAGCTGACACCAAAAGCACAATCCTCAGAAATCTCCTGGCCTCAGATGACAAGCCTATCACCAAGGCAAGTCTCCAGCTTCTAGATATGACTGTTAAATTGCAAAAGCATCCATTTATCTTTTATTAAATCCTCCTGTTTTAGAGTGGTACCTCTCTAACTAGAATCCAGACAGCTCTCCCTGGATAAAATATCTGTGTGTGTGCATGTCTGCTTTTTCCCACCAATCTGGATATATTGTTTGAGTTTATATATAAAAAACTTGCCACATTTTTAACGATGACAGCATGTTTAGTGATGCGTAGCACTGAAGCAGACAGTCCTTATTTTAGGCAGCAACATATGGAAGCAGAGACAAGCTGTGTACCTGAATCAGTGCTAGGACTTTATCCTGTACAATAGTGGGGGGGTTGTTCTTGGGTGAGATGATTTTCACCAGAACGCCATCGATGAAGTCACGATTTGCCACCAAGACATGAAAGCGATGGCCACAGTTCTTCACACAGGTCTCCAACACCTATACACACAAAAAAACCCCAATATTCATTGTTGGAGCAAAGCTTGATCACACACAGAGCATCTGATTGTTTAATTTATTTTAAAGCTTTTGATGGGAGGTCAAGAAGATAGAGGGAAAATTACACTTTTACTTCTTCTCTTCTTCCCCAATTTTTCCAAAAAACTTCTTTTCTACACACATTCAGCTGTACCTCACCCACTGTTAACATACTGGGCATTTTTGTGATCCACCTTTTCTGTTTTCAAGGTAAAGAAATAGAAAGTTTCTTCATCTTCAAAGCAGAACTTTCCAGCCAGTGCAGCTGAACGGCCAAGTACACAGCAGCACATCAGGAGCAGGTAAGACAGAGGACATCCTGTCACAGTGAGATATTATCGTGCTGTGCCACTCCACCATTTTCTACGTGCCTGGAACACAGCTGGACCCAGTTGCTCCGAGCTATAAGCCATGTTTTAGAGTTGGGAATTCAGGTGAATGATCTTCACTCATTCAAAACACTCCCCAGTGAATGCTCTGACAGGTTATACTTTGACACATTTTCCCCCTGCAACCTAGCTGGAGGCACCTTCCACTTGCCATTCAACTGCCATGGAAGAACAGCTGTTGATTTCTCTCTGAAGAACATGATTAGCATGGAGATAAATCCAACACGTCACTTCTCCTTACAGCCATGCCTAATAACCACTGCGACTCTGTACTGAGGAGTCTGTAATTACTCTCCTCCTTCAGCTACTTTCATCAGCCATGATGACACGGGCTCATTCCTGATGGATTTCGCTCTTTCCTGCACAATGGATAATCTCATGGTTTGGACTTTGTTAATCTGTCAAAATGACAATCCAGGATAGGAAATGGCAAGAAGACAGAAAGTACGGTTACGCCTCGTCGGGGAGATGCAACAAGAGCTCTGTGAAAGAATCATACAGATCACCTCCCCACAGCAGGATAACTTGATCTAGTTACTGCTAGAGCCAGCCCAGCACCCCACTCAGGAGGACTGCACTACCCAGGAAACCTCCAGCTAAAGCCATCAGCAGGAAAGGTCACTGCTAAATTATCCCACACCTTAGCAGTGCTGCCTAAATGCACAGAATATAATTTACACTTTATTGAGTGAAATTAGATCAGCATAAATTAATGTATTGTCTCTTAGAGAGATTCATTCACAAGGGAAATTGTGCATCAGCTACTTATGAAGCTGAAAATATAGCAAGTTCATCATCCTCACTTGCAGATATGCCCACAGCTGTTGCCTTGGAGTGGAGGAATGGTTGGACAAAGGGAAATGAGAGTAGAAAGGAAAACCTCAAAGAGTAGCAGACCCATTTGAGCTACTTTAACTTTCCTCAGTCAGTACTTGGGATGAATAAGAGCCACGAAAAGAAGCAGAAATCAATTGAGTCAAAAAACCGCTATGCAAAGCTTCCAGCAGCTCTCCCCAAGGAAGTGAGGAGGCAATTGGAGAGAAGAAAAGGGCAGAGCAGTGGCTGTTAAAGGAAATAGTGTGTACATTCAAGAGAGTGCCAGGAAGAGGAAAATGACAAAAGGGTTCTGCCCTTTGAGGCATTCCAGCCTGCCCCCACTCACCGTCAGCGCCAGCATGACCTCTCTGTAATTTTTGTTTCCATTCAGCCTCTTCTTCAGCGCTCGAATGGCATCCTTGGGCCTGAAGGAGAAACACACCATTTTAACAGACAGCTCAGACAGGCTTTTCAGATCCCATAAACTGTGGGAAAATGAATCCTTTGCCATTTCCAGCTGGACATAAGCATGTGGGTTAACTTCAGATTACTTGACTACAACCAAAACAGGGTCAAGGAGAATTACGTGAGGAGACAAGGTATTACAGAAGTCAGGACTGGAGGAATGCCCCAAGTCTCCAAAAATCCAGGCTGTTGATTAGGTACAGAAGACTGAGAGCCACTCTGAAAAGCCCAGGGAATAAGAGCAGTGATCAGTTCTCCTGCAGACTGCAAGCAGCAAAGCTTTCTGGTGCTGAAGGAGGTGTGTCAGAAAAGCTGTCTATGCAAATAGCTGAAATTAAAGGCATTGCATACACCTACTGAAAAACAAACTTGGTACCCTCTCCAAGAAGGAGTTTTTCATGCCAGCCCTCCCAAGCAGAGACTGACCAGAGAAAGTATCACAGAATCATTTGGGATGGAAAAGCCCTCTTAGATCATTGAGTCCATCCATTAACTCAGCACTAAGCCCACCACTATACTATGCCCCAAAATGCCACGCCCACATGTTTTCTGAATGCTTCCAGGAATGGTGGTTCCACCACTTTCCTGGACAGCCTGACCCAATGCCTGACCACTCTTTCAGTGAAGAATTTTTTCCTAGTATGTCATCTAAATAAGCTACTCTCCTGGCACAACCTGAGGCTATTTCCTCTTGTCCTGAATCCTACAGGTACTGCATCATATAGAATTTTCTGAGAGCAGGAGAGGTCTAAGGAGCAGGAAAACCAAGCAACTGATCTGAAAACTGCATTTAAACCATGAGCATCTGCCCCCAGCCTCACTGCACCTCCTCACATGCTGAGTACAGCTGGAGGAAGACTGTGTTCAGGGACCTTTCCAAGTCTGCTGAAATAGCACATACCCTTCTTCTGTCTCGTTGATAATGTCACAGATCTCCATGTTAAGTGTCCAGTCTTCACTCTGCAAAGAGCCATCTGTGGCCTTTTCTGTAAAGTAAAGAAAAATAAATCTTTTCACATCTTCCTGATTAGGTCTATGCCTCAATCCATCTTCAGTTACTCTGAGCTGAAACTATTCAGTAAAAGACAGGAAAAAAAATCCCTGCTGACAGTAAACAATGTCAATCCTTCCATCCTGGTTTTAGGGATCAGCATAGAGGTTTCCAGACAGAATCAATTATCCCTCCAGCCCACATAGATGGGCTGTTCTTCAAAGACTCCTGAATTCCTGGGAGAGTAGGAAAATGTCAGCTAATTCCAATTTAAACTCTTCAGATGCTGCAATGCTGGCAAGTTATGAGCTAGGAAAATATCCCCCCAAACCAACATGACCTCCTCCCTGTTTTAGCAGATAATACTTCCACATGAACTGAGGGAGGAAAAATAGCAACCTGGAAACAGAATTCAAGGAATTCCAGCATGAAAAGACCCACCAGCACGTGAAAACATTTAGCACATAACAGTGCAGGTCATGATATCATGACATCTGTCCCATGCTATGTCCCTCTCCACAATGGGGCTCCGTACACACCTCCCAAGCTCTGCCTTCCTCCTGACTCCTGAATCTTCCCTCACTATTTGTGTGGCAGGTTAAGTCACTCAGGCATCACTCAAATCCCAGGGAAAGATGACCTACAGCACTGTGACAGTGGCAGATGCCAACTGTTGGCAGTTTAATTTATAGACATCTGCAAGAGTAGCATAACCATAACTTGTAGTAATCAGTTGACAAGAACTATTTCCTCCTTGGGATTTCCTCCTAAATCAATATAGTTCTGTCTAGCAGTGCCTGGAACATCCCCGGAAATTTTCACACTCCTCACTTGCAGCATTCAAATCCTATCTGCTACCCACAGTCAGGAATGATGTCAAGTTGAATGTAAAGCCTGTCACTAGAAAGACCTGAAAAAGGGACTTTGGAGCTGAGCATGACCTTCTCTAAATCAGTCTGGGTTTTTCTACAGAGCCCTGGCATCCAGTGTTGGAAGGCAAAGAGGGTAAGCAAACCCACTTTTAAACACTTCAAAGCAGAAACAAAACCATGGGTACCATCTTCTCCAACTATCCTTCTCTCTTTTCATCTGACCCCAATCTGTACCCCAGAACAAGGCAGATTTTGTTTGGAAAGTCCAGGCTCCAAGGACTTCACGCATCTCTTTTTGTTTACCAACACCATTTTTTCCTATTAATATTTTCATCACTGTGACTGAGGATACAGATGCCCACAGGCCATAATTACGGGACATTATTTGGAGAAAGACAGTGCCTGGGTAATTCACGTTTCAGTGACTTATCTACACCAAAATTGTGGTTAAAGCAGCTCCACCAAGGACAGCAATTACAGGAGTTTGAGACAAACCAGACAGCTATGCAAAACTCCAGAAGAGTGAGCTGAACAGAAGAGAGAGAACACCATGGAAAAGGAGATTATGGAACAGGAAAACATTTGTTACAAACCTTGCTTCCCATTCTGAGAAGCAGCACTGCAGGGCACACACTGGGGAGGGAATGGAGGCTGAAAATCTCCCAGCTGGATCTTTTTCAGCCATCACCACCTCATGGTAAAGTTCACTTTGGTCAATGAAAATTCTTTCTGTTTGAGAGATGCACAGCTTCCATAATGTCCAATAAATACTGGACAGGTTACTGAGTATTTTTAATTTACTGCATTGACAGTGCAGGCAGAGCTGTTTAATGTTTTCTAGGATACAGGAGTTTATCTTCGTGCAAAGCTACTTGTAAGAATCACTTTTATTAGTTGCTTTTTGTTCTTACACTGTACATAAGGTTTTATTGCTATAGAATGCGCTCTGCCTTCACCTCCATATAGTTCTTATCGCTTAGAAAAACATTTTATTTAACATTCAGAGATACAAAAAAAAAAATCACTACATCTGATCTGCTAGAGAAGGTGATCCCCAGAGCTGCAAAGGATTTACAAGTCAAATGCTCCAAAATAAGAGATTATGCCTTAAATAGAGAGTATTCCTGAAGCTGGGCACATGATTTGTTTCCTTAATCTTAAACTATATTAACAAATTTGTGTGTCCTTGACAGCATTTGGCATCAGGCAGCAACTTAGCAATGTTCAGACTCTCTGGTCTGCTATAATCACTTTTTATATATTATTTTGGAAAATGCTGATCCTGCACAAAATTGTGCTGGCAGCCAGTTCACTCACTGGTCTTGTAAAACGCAGAGAGTTAAGGTTTATTTTGACAAAATGTGGATATGGCAGCACTCTGCAGGTAAAAACTGTGATATTTTGGAGATGGCAGAGCAAAGAGATGCTGCTGCAGCACTGTACAGAGGTTAGCAATGGAATGCTCATCTTTGGTCCCCAATAACCTTGGTTGTATTCCCTTTCTGAGATACTTTAGGGAAAAAGAAATCCCCTTTCTCCCAAAAAACTTGGTTACTACCTTTTTATTTCTGCATTTCTGCATACACAGCTGAGACTGTGTGGGTTTAAGACATAACAGTTGTCTTCTTGAGAATTAGTTCTTTTCCCCTTGGGTAATTTTTAATTCGAGTAAGAGTCAGAAGTTAATTTTAGTCTCTTCTTCAGCAACAGAGAGCACACGAGCACTTGTCATCTGGAGTTGTGTGTCCTTTGTAGGGTGTGTGACCCAGATTTGCTGCTGCAGTGCTCTCTCAGATGTACAAAGGAGTTCACTGGCTGCAGAGAAGGTTTGGGTGGGATTTGTCTGGAGAGCAGTATTGCGCTGCGACGAACTGAAAGCCTGCAGAGCTCTTCTAGAACCAAAACACAGCAGGTTGTAGTTCTGGATTTCTAGTGAAACAGCTCTGCCTGCACTCAGCTGTAAGAGGATCCCTACCCAACACAGCCAAAGTGCAGTAAATTAAAAATACTCAATAACCTGTCCAGTATTTCATGGACATTTTGGAAGGCCCCTCCTCAAATAGCACCCAGATACAACTGACAAGATTAAACAGATTTTGGAAACTATCACAGAACAGCAAAGGAACGGCATGCAAGTCATGCAAATCCCCTTTGAAAGGAGTAGTCAGTTCCTCGACCTCTTTCACACTCATTAAAAGGCATTGAAATGGCACCAGTTCGTTCACAGAAGGACTCTGGAATGTGACCAAAGGATTCCAGGGTGCAGTAAGAAATGTTAAGAGGAAGGTGACAAGGAGGAGTTCCTCCTGAACTGAAGAGTTTGTGGTATAGTTTGATTGCATAACTGCCAGAAGGGCTGGCAGCTCCCAGCCTGGTGCCAAGGGCTCCTTGCACAGCTCCTGATTTGGGAGCAGTTCCGAGCACTGGGATAATGCCGGGTTTGTGTCTCACACAGTGACACGACACCACCAGTGAGATTATCAGAAAGTCTCTCTGAAACAAGATGCTATTGGTTCCCACCACGTGTCCCAAATTAAAGCATAAATGTTCTGGTGGGAAGAAAGACAATCTGGCACTCCATGCCTGACACGCAGCAGACCTTGGGCATGGCATATGCACACACAGCATCAGCTTATCTGTAGTCTGTGAGGAAAAGGAGAAAAAATTGTGCTATTTTTTTAAATTCACACCTTTCCTCTGAGATCCAACTCCTGTGGCCACATTTCCATGCTCTGCCAAATGGCAATATCAGCATTTCCCTGCTCACACTGAAGTCCTGTATAATTTACAGCACTCAGAGGGTTCAGCAGTGTAAAGTTCCCAGTATAGTCTCAGTGCACACACCCCCAGCCAAGCCTCTGCCCAAACAACCTGCTCTGACTGGAGATGTCACCACAAGGAAATCAGGTCAGAAATTCCCATACAGTCGCCACGTAACAAACAGGTTGTGCAGGGCAGGGCAGGAATTATCTTCTGAATGCAGGAAGAAAACAGAGGAACTTTTACCACCCATCCTGAAACCAGCTAAAAAGGGATCTCACAGAGAAAAACCAATAGTGCTTCTCCTCAAGAAGCTCCTCTCTGCCCTGTTCAATCCATACTACTGCTCCATGTGCATGTTTGTACAGCTGAGACTGGAATTCTGACTGCTAGAAGCACTGAGAGCAGCTACTCCAGCTGAATGATGACAGGACCAGGGTAAAAATCTCTCCAAAAGTCCATCTGTAAGTACCAATAAGTCTTTATGGTGCTGCAGAACGGTCTTGAGAGAAAAGGCAAAAGGGAAAGTTAAATGTGGCACTTGCTAGAAATAACATTAAATGAAAACAGCACAACTGCTGTTTTCTGTAGGAATATCAGAATCTCATGAATGAACAGATCTTTGTTTTCAGAGAACTCACAGTTTTCTCTCTTGGGTCTTCTACAGATGTTGCTTCAGAGACTCTCAATTCATACATTTGGGACAAATTACTAACACAAAATCACCTTCTATTTATGCAAGAAACATGCACACCAGTGCATCGCGTTACAGAGATCCAAAACGAAGAAAGTTCCAAGTCCAAACTTCTCCCCTTCCCTCCAAGAGTGTTTGGTGTTCAAATAGCATAAAACATCTTGGGGTTTGCAGTTGTTTTTCTTTTTTCTTTTTTGCTTGGAAGTTCAGAAGATTGCAGATCTTAGATCTTTGTCTTGTCTCTTAACAGTCCACCTGCCTACCAGCTGTGCTCCACCACTGAAATTAGTGAATCAAACAGTCAGATATGTTATATTTCACTCTACATAACAGGGATCAGAAGAAGCCACAATATCAGCAGGTTTTTGCTTCCACCCTGCTGGTCCCTCTCCCTTCGGTGCAGTATTGCCCTCTCAGAAGTGAGGGGAGTCAGCTGAGGGCAAAAGCAAAATGCTTTTATAGACTGGTCTTTCAGGAAAAAAAGCAAGAGTTTTGCAAGACGATGCAAACCAGACAAGATTGCTCAAATGAACGAGACAATGACATCTCTGAGCTGTAGCCTGTAGAACTGTTTTACACTTTAAAGCATCATTACATTTTGTGACTGCAGTTGTCTCTCTTGGATTCAGTAACTCATCAGCGATCTGCACAGCACCATCAATAAGATCTGGGGAAAGACCATACAGAGGCTATGGAAACATATATCAGCTGTCCAAGCAAAATCAAGGTAAGACCAAAGACCCTCAGCACTCACAAAGCTGCTGAGTTCAAGGCATCTCACTTGGAAGACAGAGACACTCAAATAACACACTTGGATACTCCTGGACCCAACAGTCTATTCTTGTTTCTCTATATTTGCTTTTAGAAAGACAGTCACGGCCACTTAGACATTATGGTAACCAACAGGAGGATTGTTCCTTTTTATCAAAACGCTCCTATTAAAATATAAATGTGACTCATTCAAAATTCAAGATCAAAACTCAGCTCTGGAGTGACTTACTCATAAAACCCTGCCAGCTTCTTTGTTAGAGCGCACAGCTCCAAGAGCATTTTTCAATTAGCCACCTCACTGCTCCAAGTCCTTTTTCTACATTCCTTATTTCACACTGCTCTGAAAATGCTGAGCTTCACACTTCCAAGGAAAAAGCCAGTCAGCTAGAACAAACGGGCTCAATCTGAACAGCAAAGCACTACAGAAAACGTGATTTGGGTTGGACTGCTGCAGCACTGGCCATCCACTCGTCATGACTACTGTGATTTTTCACTTGGTTTTTAGCTATGCTCACATTGAAGCTCTTTGGGATCGTTCATTGTTTTGCCAAAGTTTCTGGTGCTGAATAAATGAATAGTTGGTAATAGCTGCAGAGTCTATGTTAAAATAAAATAATGACAGACCGTGGATATGCACATGTGCAATCCTAGTGAGTATTTAGCTCGAGTGCTGTTGGAAGGCACAGCAGTAAACTGGGAACTGTCATTTTCTCCAATTAACTTTCAGGTTTTCTTCTTTTTGAAGGTGCCACCCAAATGCCAAACTTCCTCCAACCTGCTTTCCAGATCACACATACCTGCAATCATGAATATATAGTACGTAATTACTGTGCCTTTTTAAGGACCTCATGGTAGTCATGCTACAACATTCTCGTGACTTAGACAGGCTGCAGAAAAAACATCACCCACCATCTCCCACAAATTCAGCCTCTCAGGAGAAGGAAACTCCAGGTGATTAACCGAGCATAGCTGCACTGCAGTTTCAGAAACAGAGCAAGGTGAATGGATTAATACATATTAAACAAGTATTAACAGCTGTACAACAAAGAAGAGTTTTCTTTCATACTGAGATCACAGCTTCACCTGAACAAAAAGAAAACCAAAACAGAAAGTCTTATAATAATATCAGAGCAGGCAAGGGAGCATATCAGCATGGCTCGCCTAGTTATCACAGCTCAAAGGTCTTGATACATTTGCAGGGTGTAAAACCAGCCAGACCTTCCCGTCTGCTATTGTATTGCACAAAAAAGGCCTGGCAGGACAACCTGGTCTAGGCAGCTTCTGTACTCAGATGTCTTTCATCTTAGGCATAAATGGTGGTTTAGTCACAGTCCTTAAAAGCATTTGGAAGCTGGATCCCAAGCAGAACGGTGTGTTTCTATACAATAAAGACTTTTGTTATGAATCTTCTCCCTGAAGTTCCCCCATCAGCAGAAATTGTTGCTGCTGACAGCAAACTCCACTGAATGACATGTGTATGTAAGTTGCTCTCTTCCAAAACAGATGGCAGAGAGACACTACTGCTTCTTTAAAACACAGTGAAACCCATCTGACTTCTCCATTCTACACAGCTTTAGAAACAAAGCACAGAAAAACACCTTCCTCCCATGCCTTGACACTCATTAGAGCTCACATGTTGACCCATGTACTGTAAATAGCTGTCCTTCAGAGCGAGGTCATACACAAGCAGCTCCCAGCTCATCAAGCCATTTGCATGATTCAGAGGCACTTTTCCCCAAAATTCAGCCTGCACTGCACGTTTCCTCATCTCTTTTAGCAGTGACCTTGGCTAGATTCCCACCTCGCTGCCAACCCACGATATTCAGATGATGGTGGTACTTTACGATTGACAAACAGGGTCCTGCTCACGTCAGGAATCGATACACCAAAGCCTTCAATCAGAAATGTCAAAGCAGTTTTAAAATCTATGCCCTGTATTAATGGATTTTAATGGATTTGAATGGAGATGTTTGATTTACTGTAAGGGAGCAACAAATCAATGATCCTTTATGACATGTCACATCTCGTGACAGTGTCCCCTCGTCCTGTTGTGTCGGGGGGATGATGACTTGCCACTTTACAGACATCTGTGATCTATTAGGCAACACTTCCAGTAGTTTAATATCATCCCACTCTGAGTGTCCATCTTTCTTCTCTGGATGAGAGGCATGAAAGCATAAATTAAAACCTCCTGGGTGATGAAATGGTCTCCTTCAGATTTGCCTTTTCTAAATTTAACTGCAACTGCTGCGACGTGTCCATATGATTCTGTGTGGGAGAATTTATCAGCACAGCATTGTTTAAACAGGTCAGTGCATCAGGCTGGTTATCCAAATCTCCTCCTCCTTTGAACACTGTCCAGCAGCCAGTGTTTTATAACAAAAAACATTGACATTTAGTCATTTCCATAGCCAGAACTTAGATTGTAGCCACTTGCTACAATCTTGTTTTAGTTTCTCCATGGAATTTGGATGATTGGAGGGGCTACCTCATTCCTTTACTTGGGCTACCAGTTCCTTAACTGAGAATCTCAGGTATTAAAGCACTGACATGCTGGATGAGTAACATCTGTTAATTAACACTAGAAATACCAAATTTCCTAACAGCTGAGTCTTTGGCTCTCCCCCACCAAAAAAAAAAAAAAAAAAAACAAAACCAAACCAAAAAACTAGAAAAGAAGCTGAAAAAAATATCATTTCCCAAACACTCATTAGTAGCTGAGAACTACTCACACATACAACCCCAATAATCCAAAAACAACAATTGCATTAACTTTTCCAAATGCCAAAAAAATCAACTGCTAAAAAAAGAGCAGACTCCAATATTTTATCAGCCTTAACTTATGAATCTGAGAGAAGGGGGCAGCTGAAAGTAGGGAAAGCAGGCAGAGGTATCACAATTCCATATCCCAGCAGCACAACATGCTATAATCACATCAAGAGCACAGAGGTGTCCTGATCTGTGACTATCTGCCCCATTCAGGACTTCAACAGCATCCAGTAATTACAGGTGAGCCCAAAAAATAAAGACTTTATGAAAAGTTATGGATGATCAGTGTGTCAGTGAGCTATATTTGAAATCTATCAGCTCTTGATGGCCAATTTTGTACTACATGAGTAAAGCAAGTTCTAATAACTCACTTGGGACTTCACTCCAGTACTTACAAGCTACGTGCTTTTCATATTCATAAAATAAAACTAATTGCCTTTCATGGATGAAATGTTCTAAGAATTTTTAATCCACGTCAGCTGCAAACTCTAAAAATCCATCCCCATATATTTCAAACTCCCCCTCCCACCTGCTCACTTGTAACATGTTTGCTGCAAACAAACTATGAGGCAGAGAGAATCATCATGCTCCTACATCAGTATTATTTGTATTATTTTTTACAGGTTACTCCTAAAATCAGTTGCCCACATTCTCACATGCTTAAAATAAACTGAAAATACTATTTAGTGAGGGGAAAAAATAGGCAAAATCTCCAATTCCTACAAGGAGGCAGTTACAAGAACAAGTTTACTCCTTTGCTGCAGCGTGCTGTACAAGATTTTTATGCAAGTGTCCATACATGATAATTAAAATGTGTTATGAATGAAATGACACAACTCTTGCAGTAACTTCCATGTGCATGTTCCCACCTCCAGCTCTCCTACATATCTACAACTACGAAGGTGAGAGCTGCATCCTCTGGAAAACCACAATTATCCCACATGTACAGTGAACTAGACAGAGGAATCTGCAGCTTTTGAGGGTTGATGGGCCGTGTTTTCTAGCGTGAAAGCTTCAGTTTGCATTTCAAATTTTCAGCCTTCCCTTGCACTGCTCTACAGGATGACAGCAGGCCTGTGCAAGAGGCAGCAAGCTCCAACCCTACCCCAAATCTCCAATATCTCCATGGCTTGAGGATCAGTGTCTGGAATACACTAAGTGTTTTCACCAAGGGAGGAGGGGAGAGTTGGCTCCTCTTCCACTTGGTGACAAGAATTACTTTTGCCAATGCTGTGGTCACTGAAGGGCCCCATTGCCAGCTGCCCATTCCAAGAAGCCAGGCTTGCTATGTCTGCAGAAGCTTAGTAGATAAACACTTCCAAGCAATCTCCTCAGGAAACCCGAGTGCAAATCAGGCAACAGCAATAACAAGATACATGTGTGCAATCCCATCTTGGGGGATGAGAAATGTGGATTTCTTGGTCTTTAGTAACCCTTCTAAAAATTCTGTTCCATTTTTACAGCCCTGTTTCTCATGTGCCATTGCTGTAGATAAGCCTGAAAAAGACTGATAAATAGAAAATGTAAATACCAGAAGTTTAGGTCAAGTATGCAAATGCCTGTTTCTGAGACTGTCATTTTAATTTTCCCTTAAGTCCCCATTCACCAACTTGTGTTATCTAGGCACATGACTTTGTAAATTCTTCAGGTCAGGAGCTGTCCCAATCCATTTCACGTTCCGCTGCAATTGCCTGTACTACATCATACCATTAGTGTGGCAAAATTAGTAAAAATGTAAATGTATCAGGGGATTGCAGCGTAATTTTGGAAAATACTGGTTTAACTGTCTTGGACAGTTAAAATTCTAACTAGAACACAGATTTTGAGCAAGGCTTACAAACAGTTTGGCTTATTTAACACGTGCAGCAGGGAAGCAAACCCCAGCAATGAAATAGGCTGCTCTGGTGCTGAGTATGGATGGGAGGGTAACTTTCCCAGTGTGAACACATGCAATCTTCTGGAATCTGCAGAGAACCAGCTCCTGCCTGGGAAAGCCATGAGGACCAGCAGCCTGCCCTGTTCACTGTGACCAGCCCAATGACAGAGCTTCACCAGCTCCGGCCAAGGTCAGCTTCTCCTGGGCATTCCCTCCTGTTTCCGGGTGAATCACGACTTTCTCCACTTCCTTTGGGTTTAATGTTCATGTACACTGTGCACGTCCTTCCTCTGAGCCCAGCAGCAGCTCCCTAAGCAACCAACAACTGCGTAATCCTGCTTTTAATGAAAGGGAGCCTTTAGAGGTGCAAAGGCTGAGCGAGGCTGCACCACTCCAGCTCCCTCCTGGTGATCACCGACAGCCAGGAGATGATTCTGCATCCAAACTGAGCTTTGCTTTAAGCAATGCTACACGTGAAATACCTCATTACCCACATCAAGACTCCAGGCAATACCCATTAAGCAACCTGGTAGGAAAAGGGGTTTTTCTACTCACTGGCTATGCCAAGTCATTGGCATGGATAGGGATTTAAAAGGCAGTTTTAATTATAGTAGGTAAAACCCACAGATGATCAAGCTGCAGTGTCAGAAAACCATCAGAACTGAACACTGACCCATTTGGGTTGTTTGCTGAACTTTAATCACTTTCCAAGTCTGACAGCTGCTCAAACTTAATTGCTCATTACACTTGTAAATAAAAACTGATCTCACTCTCTGATTAGCCAACCATCTTATAGTTGCCATAACAACTTCTTGTCTAATAAGTGATTTCAGATTTACCATTATTTGTACTAGCAGAAAATTTCACAAAGGTCTGAGTTCGCTCTTTTCAGCAAAATACCCTTCTAATTAAAACCACTGAAAATCAGTAGAGAAAGGGCAGCTCAAAGATAATGAAAAAAACCAAGCTATTTACTACAACAGCTTAAATGTGAGCTCAGGGTAACACAAACCCAAATACATGCTGCATCCAGCCCAACCTCTACATTCCACTATCAATCATCTTATCATGCCTATATCCCATAACACCTGCTCAGGAAAATACCAGACAGCATTCAGGAAATAACTCAGGTCACAGTGTGGAGGCGGATTTCAAGACTCACTCCAGATGAAATATTCCAATAAAATTTGTGTATTTTCTCTCCTAATCCTTAAATTAGGAACCAATTAACTGGTGAAATTCCTTAACACTCTGTTAACTGATCAGAGAGCTTTTTGGTGACAACTGAGGAGTTAAGATCCTCAACAATTTATATAAAAGAGGGAAAAGTGTTGAGCCAAACAGATGTCCATTGCTTCACCTGCAATCAAGGAGGTTTTTGAGGAAAAGCTACAACACAGTATCTAATCTCTGGATCACTTCAGTCAAAACCTTACTTCAGGCAGGACTTTTTGGACAAAACTACTAATTTAAGCCTTGCTGTTGTCTAAAAAAATTATCTGTATTTCAGTAAGTATTTGGTCACCAAAGCTTAAGTAAAATGCCTCTATTAAATATACAGATGTATTTATTAGTCTCAGAAGACTAAGCTATGAAATAGCCCTCACCTGTAGGCCCAGAATATCATAAAAACTTTCCAAAATGTGCTGACAAAGCTGCTGAAGCTTGCTATTTATTTAATATGCTCAAGGTAGTTTTTTGTGTTTATAGGCAAGGAAAGACACCTCCTTCCTTCCAAAAGGAAAATAAATGCAGAAAGCTGTAATTGAGACAAAACAAAAGGGTTTTTTTATTAAAAAAAAAAAAGTCAGGAAATACCAGATTTTTAAAAGAGACTTTCTGCATTTACTAAGCTAGGCAAAAACCCAGGACTTTTTTGTTATTTGGGTCAAATGCAAAACCAGTCATATTTCTTGCAATAAATATATCCCATGGAAATAAAGAGGATGCAACATGTTCAAGTTAACCTCTTCAACATTCCTGACCACATTTGGGATGCAACAAAGTCTTTCCCGCCTTAAGAACAAGAAATCAATGCTCTGAAAAATTCTTGGATTAAAACACAGTTTACAACACAAATCTGTGCCTTCACTTTGTGTATGTTTTCTTTGATTTGAATTTGAACAAAGAATTTCTTCCCAAGCTAATTTAACCTAGAAGGTTTCTGAGGACCAACTGGGGAACAAACTGCCTTACTCTCAAAGAATAAGCAGGCTACAAGATAACCAACTTATTCAACAGGTTTCTTCTGAGTATCTCCTCATTTTTGAGTCTCCTGAAGCTCTCTGCGACTACACTGAGCTGCCAAATGCTGTGAACCAAGAGATACAGGAGCATGGGTAAAGAGTCCATACACAGCCATGCCAGGAATTGCTCAAACACAGACAGGGCATGGATTTTTTTCATCGTTCATCTTTGATTTTGAAATGAGTTACTACATTGTGGAGCCCACCTCACAATTCTGTCAGGTAGAGAACAATCATGGAGTGTATATTTAAATTTAGAGACAGTGCTGCCAATAATAGACTGGCTGGATTTATTTGCATCTCCCCTTCTTGAGCAATGGGAAATATTACCTAGAGATGGAAGATCTGACTCCCTGGGTTGTATAAAAACATGTTCACCTGTAGCAAAGGAGCTGCTCCTAAAGGAAGAGAGACCCAGCTCTAGCAAAGCTTCTAGACCAGTATCTTATGTGCTGAAGAACCATCAGTTTAAAAAGAGCCTTTTGCCACTGACAGAAACTGAAATGATCGGGCAGACCATCAGCAGAATAACTACACAAATACAGAAGATAAGACTTATCTATTCTTGGTAGGATTTTTATGCCCAGCAACAAGTTTTTTTTTTACATAGAAAACTAGGAATTCCCCAGGCAGATGCAAATGAGAAAGAGGAAAACAAGCTCTGGATGATCTGTGCAGACTCATCGCTGCATTTCCCAGGCTGAGCTTTAGGGGCCCTTCCTCACGTCTCAGGGCTCCCACAATGCCCTTTCTCCCTGTGTTCTCTAAACATTTATGCTCTTATCATCTATACATTGTACAGATTTTAAACCCAAACACAAAGGATGAAATTACTTTTAGTCAAGTAGGAAACACCAGATGAGGAAGGAGGTTGCTAGGCCAGCCTCAAAGAGCTCCAGTCCTGCAGGTACCAGGCAGCACCTTCCCCAGGAGGGATCATCTCACCAAAACTTCTGCAAGAGCTGTTGCTGTCCCTCCACTGACTACTGTCACTGAGAATACCACAAATGCCTTCATCACCTCCAAAAATTGTTCATTAAAAACTCAGTGCAGTTTATGAATTCATAGGAAAGTCTGCCTACCTTAAAACTGTTCCTCACTAAGGAAAACACACAGTACTTTTTGGGGGGAAAATTGTTTTGAATGAAATATTAAAACTGTTGGAAGGGTTTGTGAGGGATTTCCTGGGGCTTTTAGGCAAGCATATTTTAAACATGCAGTTTAAAAAAATCTGCTGAGTTCATGAACAGAGCAGTAACAAACTGGGAACAAGCTGTCCTCACTCTTATATACAGATAGCTATTAGAAGCATATGGAATATACATTTAAGCGTACCATGCTGAAAGAGATGAAACAGCATTACCCAAAAATACATGTTATAATACCTTCACAAACTACAATCTGCTTTTGTGCCTATAAAATAAATCCAGTCTTAGAAACCCAGTATTAAATAGTATTATACTAATTACCCAGCTTCACACATGTAGGTAGTTTCTCCAAGTTGCCAGATTCATGACTCAGTATTTATTTGCTCTTCTAAAAGCAAAGATATCCATTTTCATATTTCATGGAGATTTTCCTTACAACATAATCCATTGTCATGAAGAGAAAGCAGATCCAAATAATCTTATAAAACTAAAAGCACTTTATCAGGCTCGTTTTGCATGACAAGCACAATTCTGAATGAGCAGTGGGGGGCTGGATTTCTAACTGACCAGCTACAGGAGTACCTAGAAAGTACTTCAGCTCTGAGGCGAGAACTTCTTGTGCCCTTTTCACTGCAGGCAAAGGCAAAATTCATCTTTCTGATAAGCAAGAAAAGTTACTGCCACCTTGTACTGACAAAAACTTCCCTTAGACTGGGGACAACACTTCCGTGGTTATGGGTAAATGCAAAGGATGTTTTATTTTATTATAAGGCAATGAATGAAGAGAGAGAGGATTCAGAGCCCAACAGCACATTGCAAAAATGATATTTTACGGGGACCACATCCTAAGAGTATGGTGTGCACTTTAAACACTGATTTCTAGCATTGGGGAAAGGCTTGTCTTTAAAAAAAAATGTTTCACATACAGCACAGCAAAGTAGTAAGTTTACTTTGAAGGGAACTTAGGGAAGTCGTGGACAAGAGAGCCTGGATTAATGCCTCCCGCAGGACTACCACGGGCTGCTGGCTCTAATGCATTTCTCTGTTCCTGCATGCAGCTATCAACTCATTTATTTAGGAACCATTTTTATTCTAAGACTCATAAAAATCTTAGAGATATAAGAAACCTGAAGAAAGGGCTCAAGTGCTTCTCACGGAAGGGAAAATAAAAAGGTGTTTTAAACCCCCTTAGCTGAAGCATTTTCCCATTAAAAAGAAAAAAAAAGGGGGGGGGGGGGGGAAGGGGGGAACAAAACAGCAGCTCTGAAAACAGACTGTATCCACTATACATATTATCAATTTAACAGCCTTGAATGGAAACTGCAAGTGCTTTGATACAAATCAATTGAAAAGCTGTCTGCCACACTGTTGCTTCTATAAAGTGCCTCTGTATCTTTTGCTGAAACCTTGTTTTTGTAGCCTCCTTACACAATACTCTGTATTAAATCACCACACCGCTCCTCCTCCAAAAACAGACTCCAAGGCAAGCGCCCAGACCGGCACCATGCATTGAAACTTCCCTTCAGCAACAGGGACCAGGGGTGTAAACCAGTAGCACCTGATCCCCACTCCCAGCCACACAGGACAATGTCATTTCTACTGTATTGTTAAAAATTAACTTTCAAGTCTCACTGCACTGAAATCAGGCGCTGAACTTCTCTCCCAGAGGTCTTTGGCTCTGGGTCAGGCAGATTTGGGGCTGCAGTGAGAAGAGCTGAGTTCAGCAGCACACAGAGCCCTGACCAGAGCCTGACCAAAACTGACCTTGATGCCCCTGTCCACCACCCCGTGAGGAGCCCATTTCACACCTCACTGCCCCAGGTCAGCCCTCTGCACCTGCATGAGGCGGGCAGCAGCAAGGCTTGGTTTGGATTCAAAGAAATAAGCATTTTCCTGAAGCCTTTGCAAAGTCTCCAGAGTAAAACAAAAAAACTAAACCAGGCTTTCTCGTGTCCTCACGTGTAAGCCATATGGCCACTATCAAATAAGCAGAATGGCCAAAAAAGAGTCACCAGCACTCCACATTCTGGTAATTCAATCAGCTTTAATCATCGAAGATGTTTTCGCTAACCTGCAGCAAGGGTATTTGTTCTAATAACCTTGAATAGAGTGGTGACACTTTAAAGATGGCTCCATTGAACAAAGAAAGATAAAAATGCAATTTATGGCAGGGTGGTGAATCTCAAGGCAAATTCCCACTACTGTAAATTGCAGCTTTTTCTCCAGGCCGATCTCTCTCCACACAGCAAGCACTCTGTCAGCGCTGCTTTACCACACATCTTCCTGTTCTTCTGCTCCTCACTGGTTGGGATATTCTTCAAGATAGTATTTACAATAGTGATTGGAAAAAATAAACAGTTCAGTCATAAGAACTGGGCCAGCAACCAATGCCACAAAGGGTCTTGTCAACCTCGATGTACTTGGCAGCCGACAAAACCCACGGCACCCAATTCCACCCTCTAGACTCTCACCAGCTGTCACAAAGACCTTCTGAAAAACACCTCACAAAACCTTTGGGAAGTATTGGATTCTGCTACAAAATCCTGGCTGAGATTTTTGGTTTATATGTAAAATGATGCTACAAGCTCCCTTCACAGCAACCTCCAGGTTAAAAGCAATATGGAATGAAAGTGGTTTAAGTTCAGGAATCTCTCAGGTACAGCTGCCTGCCTTCCACACAACAGCCCCACCAAAAACCACCTGCTCTTCTCAGGAGAGGACCTTGCTGGAGACACAAGGCCAGTTTAGTGTCCAGAGGGCAATTTAAGTACTATAGCCAAATTAGGTAAGGTTCGTAATTAGCAGCCATGGTGACTGCTTATATTGTTTCTGCTATGCCACCACTGGGAATTAAATACAGGGTACCATATAAGCCAGTTCAAAAATCAGGTAGGTTTCAGCCATGAGGAACCTGGCTGCCACTTCAACTGGCACTTTAGATGCAGGAGACTCTATCCATCTCCATTACAAATCCTCTGAGCTCATCCTAGCATTACTTTCCCACATTAAGCAAGAGTTAACATAAAAAGCCTGCCTAGCTTCAGACATTATCCAGATAAAAAGGAGAAAAGAGAAAATCCTTTGTATTACCTCTCTCAGCTCTCCCCAAACCTCTTCTGACATCTTTGTTCTTCCAGACCTGGCATTTATCTGCAGATATGTAGAGCCCTAATTAAATCTTCTCGTGAACCTCTGCTACTTCCTGGCAGAGAACACACATTCTTGGTGTGCTGATGGACCTACAGGATTTTCTGCACTTCTCCCTTATGGTGAGTGTTAGGCCTTGCTTGAAAACATCACAACTGTGTACAACACAATATGTTTAAACAGAAATACAAAATTATTCCATTTCTTTCAATGAATGAAGAGAAACATAAGTGAAAATTATATTCCACAAGCTCATTGGAAAAACAAACTGTGGAAGCACTGGGCAAATAGCAGTGTCTGAGAACAAGGCATGCTTTTGTTTTACTGCTGTCTCAGAAAGGGATAACTGGCAGTGATAGGAGAAGCAGAAAAATTTGTCTTCCAAAATAAAATCTTAAAATCTGCAGTTATCTCTTCCCCCTGAGAGTAAAAAAAAAAACATTCTGAAAGTGCAGCTGAATTTTGCATTAAGGGAAGCTGCACACCTAACCTTATCTGATGGAAGCAGCTCAGTGTTCAAAGCCTCAAAGCTGGCAGCGACTGCTCGTTCAGGGAGAGAAGGGATGTGAGAGCTGTGAAAACCTTTGCACTCTGGACTTAAAGAGGCAGAAGGCTAAAAAAGAAGACTTTACTGCTCCTCCTTCCCTGTCCCCCAGCAATCCTTCAGCTCCTTCAAACCACTGACTGACGCTGAAAGAAGGTGCCAATAAAGAGAGGAGAAATTGCTGCCTTCCCTTCCCAGGCTGACGGCAGAGGCCTGGCCCAGCAGCAGCTCTCCTGGCAGGGGCGCTCTGATGGCCAAACACAACAAAGCCAATTCACTCCAAAATCACCTTTCAGTTGAGCTGTTCTCATTATTCTCCCCCGATTCCCAGCACTTCTCTCCCTAAGCAGAAGAAATAAACACCCCAGATGGCTGAGGATAAACAGCAAGTTATACATATGCTCCATATAGCCTGACAAAGAGAGTCCAGCCATGCTCAAACCACAGCATGAAACTCACCCATGCAAGGGCCCTTTACCTCGACAAGGGGTGTCCCTGCACATGGGGATGAGGAAAGGACGATAAAAGAGGTTTGAGGCCATGAGCTGACACTCTGCAAAATTTTCTCCACTATAATTTTCAAAGACTTCCATCATTCCATAAGTCAACGTAGAGCAGCTACAGGCTAGACTACGCAGAGCTGTATGTTACAGAATCACAGAGCGGTTTGGGTTGGAAAGGACCTTAAAGATCATCTCATTCCACCCCCTGCCACGGACAGGGACACCTTCCACTATCCCAGGTTGCTCCAAGCCCCATCCAGCCTGGCCTGGAACATTCCCAGGGATGAGGCAGCCACAACTTCTCTGGCAACCTGTGCAAAGGCCTCACCACCTTCACAGGGAAGAATTTCTTCCCAATATTCCATCTACCCCTACTCCCTTGTCAGTTTGAAGCCATTCCCTCTTGTCCTGTCACTCCAGACCCTTGTAAATAGTCTCTCTTCATCTTTCCTGTAGGTTCCCTTCAGGTATTGGAAGGCCACAATTAGGTCACCCCAAGGCCTCTCTTTTCCAGGCTGAACAATCCCAGTTCTCCCAGCCTTCCCTCACAGCGGACATGCTCGATTGAGCATCACCTTGGCTTTGGGACTGCCCGCCCTCCTGCACTGCAGGAACCTGAGCCAGCCTGTTCCTTCCCACCACAATGTCAGAGATATTAAATTTCTTCAGGGCCCAAAAGAGGAAAGCAGGAGGCACTGAGAGCCCACCCAGCTGAGATGAAAACTCAGAGCTACCAAACTCTGCACAAGTGATGCCCAGGCTTTCTCCTTTCTCTTCTTTGCCCCAGCCATGGCAACCCAGAGCAAAACATGAGTAGCCATGAAAGAACATGCCTGTGGGAGGGAGTAGCCACAGCAGCCCAGGGAGGCCTTGACTGGCCACACAGTGAAAGCTTGCTCAGAATAGCCTGCTAATGGCACCAAAGCATTACCAAAACCACAATTCAGGCTCCAGGCTGAAAACCGAGTGCGTATTTGTATCTCTAAACCACATCACCCTCCTGCCTACTCAAAGGTACAGGGAGGTTTCAGTACTTTGGGAAAAGCTGGATCAATGACAGGGTGGTCTGGAAGAAGGCGCTCAATTTCAGGAAAAGGAGCTGGAGGATGCAGCAACTTTCCTGCATCCATCTCGATGTGGAGTCACTCTCTTCTCATGGACAACAGCCTGCCTAAAGCCCCCCCTGTTCCCCAGACCTCGCCTGCCCACTGATCCCTCTCCACGACCCCCACTAACTCCAGAGCCCCCACTGAGGCCCCCAGCACTCCCAAAACGCAAAAGCCTTCCAACACCTCCAAGCTCCCACCAACCCTGGAATCCCTGCTCCCCAGAGACCCTCCCAGACTCCCAGAGGCCCCCCACAGCCCCCAGAGCTGCCTCACCACCTCCAGATGCCCCATCAATCAATCAATCCCCACTGATCCCCATAACGCATAACCTCCACTAAGCCCCAGAGCCCCTTACCGAGCCCAAATTTCCCCCATGGGCTCTCACAGACTATCCACCCACCGCTCCCACAGCTCCTCAGAGACCCCCCACAGCCCCTTACCGACCCCCAGAGCCCCCCGCTGCGTCCAGCCCCGCCCGCTGGCCGAAGCCCCCGCTGTCTCCTCGGGCTCTCCTGGACCCCTCCGCGCTCCCCAGGCCGCCGTACCGAGGCTCTGCCCCACCGGGGTGCTGAACGGGTTCCCCAGCAGAAACTCCATCTTGGGATGACAACAAACAGCGGCCCGGTGCCCGCCCCTCCCGCACCGCGCCCTGACCGACAGCCCCACGCACCAACCACAGCGAGCTCTGACAGGCGTGTCCCGCCTTCCTACGCTCGATTGGACAGCTTCAGGACGCGCCGCAGAACCATTGGCTAAAGGGCGTGTCCATCACTGTCAAGAGTGGGGCCCGCCCCCGCGGTAGTCCCGCCCTTTCCCCGCCCTCCCTTTGATGGACAGCGGGGACACCGAGACGCCATTCTCCATTGGGCAATGGCCGAACCTATCTGTAACATTATTGGGTAAAAGGAACATCAATCATTCGAGACCTCTCCGTCTCGAGGGCACGGTCCCGGCACTGATTGGCTGACACGGATTTCTCGCGCTCTGATTGGTAGCTGGCCTTCCCACCCACTCCCCGCCCATTGGCGGCTGAGTCTATCACGTGACCGCCCTTAGCAACGCACCCGTGCTTCCGTAGCGACGGGAGGCGAGGCGCGGGTGGGGCCGGGAACCGGGAACTGGGAACCGGGAACCGGGAACCGACCCAGAGCCCAGGGGACCTGCGGGTGAGAGGCCTGATGGGCCAGCATCTGGGCTTCGGTGGGTTCTGGGAGCGGGAGGCGGCGGCCTCTTCTCACCCACCGGGCAGGGGTGGTTAGAACCGGCATTGACTGAAGAGAAGCTGGACGAGTTCATATCCCTGGGAGTGTTCAAGGACAGGCTGGACGGGGATTGGAGCAACCTGGTCTAGTGCGAGGTGTCCCTGCCCATGGCAGGGGTGGAACAAGATGGGTCTTAAGGTCCCTCCCAACCTAAACCGTTCTGGGATTGTACAAGGAAGTGGGAGAGGAAGGTCAAAGATGGATAAATCCAGAGCCTGCTGCTCCTCGGTCTCTACTGTGCACAGCCACAGAGAGGTTTGGTTTGTTAATGAAATGCCATGATGAAAACAGAACTCTCTAAACTCTGACATTTATTATTCCTGTCCTATGCAAAAATAAATCAGAACTTACTCTGTAATTATAAACGTCTTATGCAAGCAAAAGTTTGACTGTCACACTGATTCATTAGCTCTGCACAGTTCGAAAAAGACCAACAGTCTCATTGCCCCCAGGGCAACATTAGCGATATTTAAATTTCCACGAATAATTTCTTCACTGGAAGGGTTGTCAAGCATTGGAACAGGCTGACAAGAGAAGTTGTGGATTCCCCATCCCTGAAAGTGTCCAAGGCCAGGCTGGATGGGACTTGGAGCAACCTGGGCTGGTGGAAGGTGTCCCTGCCCATGGCAGGGGGTGGAATGAGATGATCTTTAAGGTCCCTTCCAACCCAAACCATTTTGGGATTCTGGGATTGCTGAAAATAGTAGCCAGGCACTGATATAATTTCTTTTTCTTTTCTGTCATTTAAGGCTGATTCCGTCTCACAATGAGTCAGTTTTTCAGTAATGTTGAGCCAAACATTATTGATGATGAAATGGTTCAGAAAGCCATCGAAGAGAAGTGTCCAGAGGACCTTGGAGATCTTGCCAGAGTGGAAAATACTAACTTTAAGGTTGTGACAGAGCTACAGCTTAGTTTTAAAAGTGAGTATCAGAATATATACAGATTTTCCCTCTTCTTTTGCTAGAAGGTAATAGAATAAAGCATGAAGTGGGTAACTGGCAATTAAGCAATCATTATTAGCTTGGATTTATTATGTGAAAATTAATGTCTGGAGTTAGACTTTTGCTCATACCTGTACAAAGTAGCTTCATCAGAGGGAGCCAGGTGCTTTTGTTGGTGGGTAACTTCAAAGCTGCTTCACTTCCCACTCTTATTGTCAACTGCTGTTCTCATTTAACATTTATATTGTGGTGACACCTACAGGCCACAGGCCTATTAGGCCCCTCGGTACGTGGCCAAATCCAGCCCTGGGTAGGCTCTGCCACGGCTGGTGATTATGGGAGAGCTGTTTGGGAGATTATGGTGATTACAATCCAATCTGATGGCATTCTCTGGTCATCCATAGCATTACCACAGCTTGCCTCCTACTGTCCAACCTGTTGTAAATTTGCACTCAAAAAATGAAAAGGAAGAACATTTGGATCAATATTTGAGTATTTGGGGGAGGGGGGTAATTTCATAGGCAAAAATCTACTGTTGATTGTTCTTTGTGTGCTCCAGTAAAATAATGTGTGTCTGAGTTGATTTTCTTAGAAAAGACTCCCTTGACCTGATCCTGCATAGATTTGTTTGCAAATACAAAATACAGAACTGTGTGAATATTTTGTGCATGCAGTTCCTTGGTTTATTGTGCCCTCATTAAATAAGGATAGCAGGACAGCAGATGAAATCTTCAGGGAAGCCACTGCAGGGGAAAGAGAAATGGGAGTGAGAATGTTCTGTATTTCCTGTCACCTTGGTCCTGATGCTTTGCTGTGGGGACTAACGGCCTGTCCTTGTGATTCTGTTTTTGGAGGAAACTAAATGCAGGGATATTGATTAGTTCTAAACTGCAGCCTTCACAGAAAGAGTAGACTCCAACTTCTTCCCCTGTGATGAGAATCCTGGGCGCAGGAGAGTCATTTACAAAAGCAGATGCTGGGCACTGCTAGACTGCAAATGCAGAGAAAAGCAGAGTCTCATCCCAAACCTCCTGCTTGGAGCTGGAGAGGAAAATGAAGGTCGAGGCCTCCTAGCAGTGAATTCATAAAGCCACTGGAGTGCAGGGCCGTAGTCAGCATCCCCTGCGCGCCTCGTTGGCCTCACTGATGAGCAGCGTGTGCTGGTGCAGGACACTGAGGTTAAGTGGGCTGTTTCATTGAAATCTCCTCCAGCCAGTGCACCTTTGAGCTCTCCAGGGCACTCATCACACGCTGAAAATCCTTTTGGAGGCAAGACTGGACGTGTTCTCCTTGTGCAAGGCAGCATGTCTGCTAAAACGAAGCTGTCTCACATGAAAAGCAATTTTCTTTTATTTTCTTTTTTTTTCCTGCGGCTTTAGGTATCCTGCAGATTGATAATCTGTGGCCATTAGAGAATCTGACTAAACTGCAGCTGGACAACAACGTCATTGAGAAGATAGAAGGTCTGGAGACTCTGGTTCACCTTGTATGGCTTGGTGAGATACAGGCATAGGAGGTTGGATGCCTTCACAGGTGCAAAGCAATCTGTGATAAACCACGATGTCACCCTCCTTCTCAAACACGACTGATAGGAGCTTACCCTGGGAAGGCTGTCAGCTGTCTCTGTGTCTCCTTATTTGACTGTCAAATGTCAAAATGCCTGAGTATCAGAGCTGCAAAACAATCCTTCAAATGTTTAAAAACTGAGTTTAATACATTTAGTGTGGCAGGAACAGGAAGCTGAGGTTTCAAGGTTGTTTCCAAGGTTTGTATTGTGTTTAGGGTGACTTTCAGGAATATTTATGGAAACACCTCTGTTATTTAGAAGCCTGTCTTTTGTTTTCAAAGCTGCTGCAGGCATTCCAGAGCCTACAACCCACCATCTTTACCCCTGTATCCTTAAGGGCTTGGTGTCACTGTTGTCCCAAGGAGTGCCCATCCTTGTAGCCTTATGTGACTGCTTGCAGCTACACAGATGCACAGCTTAGAGCATTCCCTGGAACTGCAGCCATGCTGCTGGTTGGAATTCTAAATATATCCTCAGCATGCAGGGCTTCAGCTCGTAAGCACATTGTGAAATGTCTAATGGGTTCTTCCGTCCAGTTGTCTGCACTGTTCTGCTCCACAGATGACTGATGCACTTGTGAATCACCAACTGATCTCCACAGTGTAAGCAGAGTGTTTTGAAAGACACTCACATATTCCCTTTGCCCAAAGGCTGCAGTGGTTCAGCTGCTGCTGCACAAGTGTCTCAGCCACCCAAGAGACCTCATAAACTGTTTTTGGACTCTTGGCTTTCTCAGTACTAGCCCAAGGGCAAATCCTGCCCTTAGTCATGGTGAGTGTAGGTGTTAGGAGAGATGTTCTGGCAGGAGAAGAGGATATTTCAATCCGTGAAACAGCTGAAGTGAGCCTTTGTATAACTCTGCTGATGTGGAACTGCCATATCTTGGTCCTATAGGAACGACCACAACTGTGGCATTGGTGTGGCAGGCCAGAGTCTGCAAGAAACAAGATGGTGTCAGATTTGTCACAGAAATTGCCCTCTTTAGGGCATTTCCCCACCCATTTTTGGTGTTTCCCCATAAGGCAGAAGTCCATTTTAGGCTGTGTATGTGGACTCTGCATGGACTAACTTCAGCTTTTCCTCTCATTTAAAAGTTGCACAGACCATTGCAAGGAGGAGATCGGGATGGAGGATGATTTAATGCTGAGCCTTTCCTGTGGGACACTGACCACCCCTGAGAAAAATCTGTACATAAACTCCCACATCCCGAACTAACTGCAAGGGCAGAATCAGGGTGTTCTGCAAGAAATAATGTAATGTTTGATTTCTAAACTCTTCCCCAGACCTGTCCTTCAACAATATTGAAGTAATTGAGGGCCTGGATACCCTTGTCAAACTGCAGGACCTCAGTCTCTACAGTAACAGAATATCTAAACTTGAGCACATGGACACATTGCAAGAGCTGCAGATTTTCTCCGTAGGGAAGAATAACCTGACCATTCTGGAAGATGTGAGTGTTCCCTGCTTTGCAAATATTCCCTGTCGAAGGATCAGATATTCTAGAACTGGCATTTGCCATTGTGTCCAAGCCCCTCCTTAGGTGATGAAATTCTCTTTAGGATTTCAAAGTATTTCTGAGCTATGATTTTGGTCCTCTGTCCTGGTGTTAAGTGCTTGCTGCAGCCATTTTTCTTTTAGATTATTGACTCGTGGGGGCCCAGTTCTGTGACTGCTCTCAGCCATGGCAAAATTCCTATTGGCTCTCATGAAAGCTAGAAAAAGTATAAGTGGCTACATATGAGAAAAGGGGGGAGACTAGGATTTATTTGGAGTTCTTTTGAGGGCATCGTAGCAATTTAAGATCTGTGATTTGTGCACCCCGTCAGCCTTCTCTTTCTCCACCCATTGTCTAGATAATTTCCAATGTGAACTTAAGTATTTTCCAAAACCATTAGAAACTCATAATTGACTGTCATGTGAATTTGGCAGCGGAGCAGAATACATATTGCAACTTAACTGTAATAAAAGCAATAAATTCCAGGGCTGTGTTTCCCCAGCACTGGGAAATACAGATCTCTTTCCCTTTGGCACAGGTTGTCTATCTCAGGAGGTTAAAAAACCTACGGACACTGAACCTCAGTGGGAACCCTTTCTGCAACAAAGAGCACTACATGCTGTTTGTTGTTGCTCATCTTCCAAGCCTGGTGTACTTGGACTTCAAACTTGTGAGAGACTCCACGGTGAGATTTCTGCATTCCCTGACTGGGAAATCAGGCAACAGCATCTTACAGAGATTTTGCTTTGTTGGTGTGCCAGCAATATTCCAGCACTGGGGGCAGGTTCCCTGCAGAAATCAGGCTCACAGAAACACACAGTGTTTACTCTGCTTCCACATAACAGCTGTGAACCTGTAGGCCAAATTCTGTCAAATCTGACAGAGAGGCAGAGGTGTCAGAAGCATGATGTCTTCACAGATTTTGTGAAAATCAGCAGCTGTGTGTGGGAGAGGGGCCTGGTTCATGTTGCCACAGAGAGGCTGCAGTGTGAGTGCAAGTCTTCTTAGAGAATCTCAGAGGAAATCAGTCTTGAGACATGGATCCAGGGGGAAGGAGCCTTGGTGGTCCTGCTGCTCACAGAGTGATTTGTTTCAGTAACAGACTGACAGACTATCCAGGCAAGCAGGTGCCTGGATGCACTTCCCACTCTTGTTTTCTGAGAACAAGACAGTTCATCCTCACCAGTAACCTGTGGAACTGCTGTATCATCCCAGGGCTGAAAGGAACAAAGACAGGGGTTTTGTCCAGGGTTTTTTTTTAGCAACCAAAGAACATGATTAATTGTAAATTTGCTTGGCACAGAGCAGGAGCTGTACTTGGAATGTACATTGCTCTTACCGTAGGACTGGAAAGGCTTTCCAGGTCATGGAATGCAGTCCCTGCTCATCAGGGACGTCAGAGAATTGCATACTTAAATTTGTCAAGCTTCAGTTTCAAGCTAATGAGGTTCTTGCCCCTGGTACTACCTTGCCATCCACTCCTCCAAAGAGCCTTCTCCTCCCTAGAAAATGTATTAACCTCACTGACTGATCAAATTGGAGCTCAAATTCTAGAAGTCAAAATAGAACTTCCTGCTAAAAGAGGAAAAAAACCAAAACTCTAAAGATGAGAAAATGGAGAGAGAAAAGCTTCCTGGGACTGAATTATCTCAGATGTATTGAATGCAGAAACAGAGTAATATACCAGCAAAAAATGGGATGAGGATTAGATTAGAAACTTCATAAGTAGTTTAATAAAAAGCCCATGAGGAAATGGAGATGCAGATGCTGCTCTGGTGCATGTTCTAGATAGATCAGTTGCTTATGCCCTGACTTGTTGAGCAATGTTGTATAATCCGATACAAACATTTTATATCTATTTCTCAGAGGCAAGCTGCAGTTTTAAAGTATCAGGATCTTACTATGCCATTGGAACAAGAGGAGGCTCAGGCCATTGCTCAGCAGGAGATAGAACAGGCAAAGCAGAAAGAGCTGGAGTACCACCAGGTAAGGTTTCTTTGGCTGGTTGTGTATTGTCTCAGGAGAAAGAAGCACAACACATATTGGCTTGTCTTTTCCCTGCTTGAAGATTTAATGAGAAGTTAACATCAGCTCTGCTAAAAGTAAGGCTTGGATTAATCTCTGGGATCTCTGAATCTTATCTTTTGGAAGAAAACAGGAACTGCTGTGGAATACACATGACGTGGGGGAACATAATTCTTTGGGCTGAACAATGAAACTACAGATAAAGACCCTGCAAAACTAAATAGTAAATCATACGCAGGGAGTTTATCAGCCTGACGTGAGATTAAGAAAATTACAGGTCTGAGGAAAATGTTAACATTTTCATGATGAAGTGACTTTTTTTTTTCTCCTTCACACTAAGTTAAGCTTTTCATTAATTAAACTTTTCATTAAACTCTCCAGGACTTTCGGAGATCTCTGTAGTCCTGTGACCAGACTGAAAGCGAGACCAGGTGGAATGGTGCTTTCAGTTGTGGCCTGGCTCTGTGTTCCAGACCTCTAGAAGATCAGAGTGGTTGAAATTTCGTGGTTTAGTGCCAGGGAGGACGCCTGCAACTCTTCCCTTTGTCCCTTCCCAAAGTTCACCAAGTCCTTATCTGAAAGGCTTAAATAGCCTTGCAATAACTGTTTGTATGTGGCAATGTCTTATATTGGCAGCTGGAACAGGTTGCCCAAGAAGCTGTGAATGCCCCATCCCTGAAGTGTTCTAAGCCAGGTTGGGTGGGGATTGGAGAAACTTGGCCTAGTGCAAGGTGTCCCTGCCCATGCCGGGGGAGTGGAATGAGATGATCTTTAATGTCCCTTTCAACACAAGCCATTTTATGATTCTGTGATCTGAGATTAAACAGTGTTTTCTATCCTTAGGCTACAGAGTTGTAGCAGCAAAGCCCCTGGGATGGGTTTCACTCCAGTTGCAAGGTGCTTTTGTGGCTTGGTCGGTGTGTCGGCTGCGTTCATGTAACTGTGTCTGCACCAATGTTCTGCTGCTGCTGAGGTGCTTATAGGGGAGACACATCCTGAGGACTGGCAGCAGGCTGGCATCTTTATTGTACTTATTTTACTCTGTTTCTCTTCAAAGACAGCCTTTGTTGAGCACCTGAATGGATCATTCCTGTTTGACAGTCTGTATGCAGAGGATACAGAAGTTGCCAAACTGGCTTCCCTCCCTGAAGTGGAGGACCTGCTGCAGGCATATCCTTCCTGGGTTTGGAATACCTACAGCTAAAAGGTAATGCCTTGAGTTAAGAAGGAAATGCATCCACAGGGACTCTTCATCTGTTGCTTTTGTCCAGAGCTGAAAGCTACATTGATCTAAGATCTGAGACAGTCTGTGTTCAATTCTGGAATGGTACCAAAAATTACACTGCAAGGCTGTGAGACCACTGACAGCTTTAAGGTTTGATATCTTGTGAAATATGAGGGCTCCAGACAAATGGTTTATATTACTGGCAAGCTGGTCAGCCCAGCTTGAAACATCCCATTTGTAAAACCACTCGTTTCTATCTCCAACAGGTCATGAGATCCCAGAGTTTTAAATTCTCACCGTTGTAATTACCATATTCCTTTTCCTTCCCTTGAATCAAACATGATTTTGGTAGCCTCCTTTTCTGACCCTTCAAGAATCAAGACTTTGTACTTTCTTTAAGTCTGGAATCCACTTAAAGTTTAAAATGAGCTGGAAGATAAATCTCTGTCAGTTAGATTGTAAGAGCACAGTTGCTAAAATCATGTTGAAATTGAAGTGGTAGGAGATAGGAACAGACTAATCAGAATGATACAAGTCGCATATCTCACAACCTGCCAGAACTGGCAACGGGAAGTTTCGAGGCCAGCACATTTTTCTGATCATTGCTCCTACACAGGGGAGCAGAAAGCAGACACTTTTTTTTCTTTTTTCTTTTCTCATTCAGATTAATAGAGTATTGTCAAGGCCAGTAACTTGACCTTCCTTAAAATTGCATTACACTGTTGGGGGAAAATGCATCACAGCTTAACTACAATAGACTCCAGAAACAATTCCATTGCCAAGATAATAGCAGAAGAAAAATTGACGTTATTTTTGTGATGCTACCAAGTCAGTAGTTTATTCTGTGCTCTGGCTGTGGGCTCCAGAGCTGTATTTATTAACTACACAGGCACTGTATTCACACTTGTGAAGACAGATAGGATTGTAGGCTTCGTTCTGCTGCTGTGTCAGAAGAATCAGACAAGTGAATGTATTTTCTTCTCTTCCTCAAGGCTTTTTTCCCCCTCAAGTTGCCACAGCTTTCTCCATACTCTTAAGGCAGCAAAATCTTATGCATAAAATGTGAATGGGTGACCCAGTCCTGCCCCAAACAGAATATTTGGCAGCTCCCAGCAAGAACCACAGAGTTCACATAAAAATAGGTTGTAGCTCTTGTTGCTCAGATTTGCAGAGGCAGAAGGAACATAACATGTTGCTCCACTGAACAAGCAAAAAACCTTGACTCTGCTGTCACATACAAGAAGGAGTTTGTCTCAGTTTGTGAGAACCTGTATAACTACGGACTGCAAGAGTATGAAAAACGAGAAGCTGAAGTCTCAAAATTCTACAAAAGACTCCATGAAATTCTGACAGTCAACCAGCAGGAAAGCAAGAGAATAATCTCAGACTTTGAAAATCGGAACCAAAGGGTAATGTTACGCTTTTGTTTGTTTGATACATGATTTCTCTACAGCATATACCAGCTTTTAATTGCGCTGAAAATGGGGGTAACTCCATTAAAATCAGGTATATTATTTTGGATTGACAATGCTGTAATGAGAATCAATACTTGATCCCTAATGGCAGAATCACAGAGTGGCTGAGGGTAGAAGGGATCTTTGGAAGTCATCTGGTCCTGGTCAAGGAGGACCACCCACAGCAGGCTGCCCAGGACTATGAATGGAGGATGGATGGAGACTCCACAGCCTCTCTGGGAAACCTCTTCCAGTGCTCAGTCACTGATATTTCCTTATATGTTTCTTACAACATAAATTTATACCCAGAAAAAAAGTTTCGTTAGCTAATACTATGTCATTAACGTAAAGTGAAAAGGTTTTTAATACTTTATGTAGGAAAAAAAAAGGGGGATTGAAATTTCTACCTTTTGGGCAAACTACAACCAGCTAACACAGCCTTTATCTATACTGGAAATTCAGTGTAGAACAAAATTAATATGTCATAATATTATCATCTATAAAGGTAAAGGTCCTTCAAGGGTTTAAAGAAAAATGTGGCTAAACAGGGTGGGGGTTTGTACTTATTTTTTTCCCATCCAGAAAAGTCACCAATATTTAAGAAAATGGAAATGCTCAACCTTTCTTTTAGTTTAAATATTTTTTTATAAAGTTGATTTATAAGAGATAGATAGATAGATAGATAGATAGATAGATTGATTGATTTTACTGCTACTCCCCTTCTTTTTGAAGCCTCCAGTAGCTCTTCCTTCATTGAAAAATCAGGAAGAAAAGGAAGGGAATTGCAGAGTATTCAGTTTATTTTCAAGTAATTTTCTGCTTCAGTTCATTTTTTCAGCAACAGCTCAAAGAACTATAACCAAAAATAATTAGATAAAGTTATTCTAATGTATTTCTAGTCATTTAAAGCAGACACTCTCTCTTTTCATTCTGCTCAACTACAGCCACCCATTGTGGCCACTCAGGGCGTAGGTTCTAGCTGGATCCCTTTCTAACCATGTATAATAGATAGATCCTGATTTTGTTTCCACAGAAAAAAATAAGGGAGGGCTAAAGCCTGGTAACAGTGTCAGCTGAGAGAGCAAGTCCCTGACAACTGACACCAGCAGAGTCACGAGCGCTGGCTCCCGCTGGAAACCAGGTCACTTTTATTTCAGTGCCTGTCACAGGCTGACAGCTGCTGAGTCACTGTGCTCCCGGGGCCTCGAACCTTGCTGACTCATGATGGAAATCTGCATCCAGCAGCTCTAGCTGGGACACGAGCTGGCAGCACTACCAGAGTCACAGAATCGCAGAACAGTTCGGGTTGGAAGGGACCTTAAAGATCATCTCGTTCCAACCAAAAGTTTGACAGGAATATTTAGTTAACTTGCACTTGAATTCTCACTATATCTTCCATTCAAAAAACCCCAAACCAGCAAAACAAACCCTGCAAAACCTACAAAAACAAAGAAACAGCAACAAAACCCAAAGAAACACAGCTGAGGCCAGATTTTACCCCTTCACCTCTGTCTGACCTACAGGCTCAGCTATGGATTGGGCTGCAAAGGCATAGAGTGACAAGGGGGAATGACCTTAAGATGAAGGAGGGAAGGCTTAGGTGGGACATTAGGAAGAAATTCTATTAAATATGAGGATGAAATTGTTCATTGTGAAGATGGTGAGGCCCTAGCACAGGTTGGCCAGAGAAGCTGTGGATGCCCCATCCCTGGAAATGTCCCAGGCCAGGTTGGACAGGGCCTGGAGCAACCCAGGACACTGGAAGGTGTCCCTGCCCATGGCAGGGGTCTGACTGGATGATCTTTAAGGTCTTTCTCAACCCAAACCATTCTGAGATTCTGTGATTCTCTAAACAGGATGCAGGGGTCAGCATGCCAGTTTTCATATAAATATTAGAGGAGTTGGTATCAAAACTGAACACAGTGTTTTAACAGCATTTCCCCATCATTGAAAATTGCTGGAGAAGTTCAAAAGGCACAGAGGCCCCAGCAGACTGCAGTCTGTGGGCTGTTCTTAGGGCTGTTTGTCTGGCTGTAATCCTTTCATGTAAACTTGGGTAACCTGTAAAATGACTGCACTCTCTGTAGTTGGTTACGAAGGATTAAAGGCCTTGAACTTTGAAGTTATTGCTCCCAGAGGTGCAGCTTGAGTGGCTCTGGAGCCTTTTGAGCCTCCTAACTTGTTTACATTAGAGAAGAAGACACCTTGCTCTCCCCTTCCCCCTTCTAGCACTGCAAAGTTTGGGTAATCCACCCCATTTCCAGACACAAGCCTTGGCAAGGGTTTTTAACAGAATTCTTTACTTCACCCCCTTCCGTTCCCCCTCAGGAAAAGTGGATTGGTCATAATAAAACATATCTATTTTTCCTCCCTTTTTAAACAATTGTTAACTGATTTTAAACAGACTTGAAAATAACACATTCAGCACAAGAGGATTTTTTTTTATCCAAGCAAACATAAATCTTGTCTGATACAAAAGTGACGTCAATACATAATTCTGAAGGGCAATAAATCCTTGCTGTAAGAGGGAGGCAGGCAATGATAGGTATTCCATATTCAGAATACTAAATCCTGACCCTGCTGGAAGTCAGTCAAGATTCTCCTTGCAAGGAAGTGCATCAGGATTTAGGCCTGCATTTCTTTCTCCAAAGCAATTGTTAATTTCTTCTTCACAGCCAGCAATATCAAGAATTAAATATTATTCTTTTTTTGCTTGAAATGAAGGCGAACTAAAGTTGGAAGCATAGAAGGGGCAAAGTCTTCTACTGAGTGGAGGATGAGGAAAAATTTTTCCAATCCTCTTGCAGTAGCAAAGCTCAGCACTGTTGACTACCACCAACGTAAATCTGGAGACTTCCCTGAATCATCACGTTTCATTTCAGCTAATCAGCAGCAGGAACTTCTCTCACACAAGTAACAAGTTAATTAAATTGCGATGGAGTGCTGAACACAAACTCTAAGCAATTCACGTATCTCTGTGTTTAGAGGCTGGATGAGATTTATCATGCCAGGAGTGGCGATATTGCTGAGTCTAAACGAGCTGAGGGCAAGGAGGACATCCTTCAGCTGTGGGATGCGCTCATGACCTTGGAAGCACTGGTATCCAACGACCTGGAGGTGAGGGCCAAGCACACACCTGTGAGACCTCACAGCCAGAATGTGGTGGGGTCACTTTTCTGTCACTGCAGCCCTGTGTAGCAACATACTCACAAAGAGGGGGGCACAGGGCTTCCACTCAGGAAAAGGTTTTGTCCCCATCTTATTCTTTCTCTGCTTGATGAGTGTGAGATCAGGCCCTGGACATGGATACCTTACAACAGATTTGGATGTCCTTCTCATCTATCCAAGCTGATTTCCCACACTTTTGGAGATAAAGGGAGGTCATGCAATCATTTTCTAGGTCTGCACAAGTCGCTGCATAGCATGGGGTGTACGCATTTGGGATTCTAGAGGTGTCATTCTTTGAAGCTGATCTTTGCTATAAGATTACACACATTCCTGCTCGGCTTGCTGCATTTGCTTGCATAATAGCTGCCTTTTCCTCCCCAGATTTTTCCTCAAGAACTAGGGCAAGGGCTGCTACTGTGCATCTTCATCGAAGGCAAAAACCCAAAGTAATCTGTTTAAAAATGAGCAGGCAGGAGCTCTGGCCTGTGTGCAGCAGTTTACTTTTGTGAGCATGGATCACAGAAAGCAGCAGCTCAAAATGGATCCTCACTGCATCAGGATTGTGCCTTTTTAGTGTTTTCTGAGTTGGCCCTCACATATGGGTCACTGATGCAGTCACTGATGGGATGAGCAGAAACATTTCTTCCTGTGTGCCCTGCTGGATTTGCAGGATTTAGGTACCAAGACATTTAAGTGCAACACTTCACAGATTCTCCATCAGCCATTTCTGAGAGAGGGAATAGGCAGCAGCAATTTTAATTCCTGAGGACTAAACTAAAAGCTGCAGTAAAGCCCAGTACGGGGTTGTACTTCAAACAAGAGGCTCTTCATACAGACAAGGAGGCTGCAGCATGGCAGGGTATGGGAATACAGCCCTCTCCAGGCATTGCTTAGGTGAGGGTAACAAAGGATGCCCTGGCTTACTCCAGACACTGGGTAAAGATAGTATTCAGTCAACTTCCCTCCTGATTCTGATTTTCTGTCCCTGAAGAAGGGATAAAAATCTTGCAGCACTTTGAAATCACTTTAAATGCTCAAGGCAGTTCAGTTTCTGACTGTGCTAATAACAGCAGTGAGTCCAAATTACAATAAATTGTAGATTCCTCCTAGACTCCCTGACTCCCTGTTATGTTTATGCAAGTTTTCATTGTGGTATTTCCTCTTTTTCCCTCTGTTAAGGAACTGTTGCAGGATTTTAAAAGAAGCATTGATGTCATAGCATCAACATTCATTGAAAACATTCAAGGGATATATCCTTTTCACAGTATGTTGGCCTGGACCTCCCAGTCATGTACCTATACCTCACCTCTAAATCCAAAAATGAGCCACCAGTATAAAAACTTTATTTTTTTTATTTTGATCAACAGAAAATATCTTTTCCCAGCTTTGAGGAATGGTCATTTAAGGTGCCCAGCCTCTTCATGTGGAGACTCAGGAGAGCACAGAAAGATCTAAATTCTACCATGCTGAAAGTCTGTAGGATTTAGGCAGCTTTCAGCCTGCTGGGAATCTTCCTTTCTTCTCCATGCAGAGAAGACAAAACACAGGGAAAATCTGGTTAGACTGTTTTCTAGGTACATTCTTGTCACAGCAGCCAATTAAATATCTACAATTCTTGTTGAAATGTCTTTAAATGATGTTCATTTTTGGGGTTTTTATGTCTACTGAAAAAAGTTATATGAGAATACTGAAGTGTTCCAGTGTCAGGTCACACTGCTTTAAATCTAGAAATCTGTTGGCCTGGTGCAAATAATTGCACTACATTCAGGGCTTAGCTTTTACCTGGAGACCTCTTCCCATTTCCCTGGCAAACCTAGGTCTTCTCTCAGTCCTCTGTCATATTTGGCAGTAAGGATGAGACTCAGTGTGTGATTAAGAACTGAAAGTGTATATCCCGATATCCTGACATCACAGCAGCTTCTGGGAGCAGCCAGGCTCATTCCTGCAGAATCCCACAGTGCAGACAGTCAGTCCCAGTTACAGGAGGCCATTCAATCTCCACAGATGAGTGGTGTGGTCAGCTTTTTCCTTAACCACGTTCTGTATGTTGAGCCAGTGCCGGCACCTGGAAAATCAACACCATGAAAAACTGATGGAGATGACCTTTGCCATCCTGGAGAAACTGGACAACCGTGAGCTTGAAGAGGATTTTCCAGATGATGTTCGAAGGGTGAGGGCACCAAAATAATTCATCTCTGCAAGGGAGTTGGCAAGGAGACAAGGCCACAGCCTCTTCTCTGAAGGGACAGGATTTCCAGGAGGCTCTGTGCTGCCACAGCCATACCTGAACCACAGCATAACCTCCTTCCTAGAGGGTCCAGCCGCTTGGCTGAACTGTGGTGCCTTCAGACATCTCCACTGACTAGGACAGGGGATAAGTGCACTGCGGGTTTCCCTGGGCAGTGCCAGAGCTGGTGAAAGCAACCCAGGAGAGGTGCTGAGGAAATCTCTCTCCTGCCTCCAGCACAACTCACTGCTCTGGCTGATTTCCAGGCACTCAGGCAGCATATTTGCTGCACTCACTCGCAGCTGGTTTTGTTCAGACTCTCCCTGCTCCCTCAACAGAATCCCAACACTGCTCTGAATTTCTTGCACCGGGACTCTGTTTGCCTCAGTGATTTCAAAATCCCTTCCTGGAGCTCCCGAGCCCATGAGCTGATCTGGAGGTAGGACATGACACTTGAAATGGAGACTTCCACCGAGCCCTCAGTCTTGCTGTGCTAGCAAAGATCCCAGGAGCCTTTCCAAAAGCACCAACATCGTTGCAGTGCAGTGCACTCAGCAGTGCAGCAGTGCTGCTGCCCTTTTTGCCTCCATTATTCCTTCATTTAGTGGCTAAATGACTTGAATTTGCATTAGCTGTGGTTTTGCTCTGTCCAGATTATCCCAGCCCCCTGTCACTCCAGGTAATCAAGAGCTGACAGACACAAACCAGACCCCTGAGCCCCGGGGGAGCTCCTGCTTTATGGCCTGTGCAGATGGTGGCGGTTCCGCACTGCTGCCACGCACCCATTTTGCTTCACTGCCATCCATTCCCCCAGAGAAGGGAATTCATTTGTCCAACAGCTGCACTTGGCTACAGGCTGAGGAGAGTCATTACAGGTTACCGAAGCCACCCTCTATTTAGAGCCACGAGGGAAGTCACCGCTTCCATTAGAAGCTGGGACTCTCCAAAAATGAAGATTTACAGCCAGCACCAGCAGTGCGGGAATCCCTCCAAGTGTGATTTTCCATTTCCAGACATGCTGGAGAATATACAGCCTTGCTTCAACACCAGCTGCACGGCAGCCCTGCCTGCACAGAACTCTCTGTTCCAGCATGTGGGGCCAAGGGTGCTGCCTCAGTTTCCCCACCTGTACTAGGGATAATGCCCTATTACACTGTAGCGAAGCCAAGGGTAATGCCTTGGATTCATCCCAATGAGTAGGGATTTGCCAGGTTGAGACAGAGGGCTGATTTCTCCCTCTGAGCACTGCTGTGCTGCTCGTTCATTGTGTGCTCACCCCCTCCTTTCATCTGGTCACGTTACCTCTCAGCTCCTTGTGGACAAAGACACCACTGTCAATGCCATCAACATGTCCCACAGCATCCGCCTGCGGAAGATAGATAAGCGAGAGAGCGACATGCTCTGCAACACCTACCAGTGGCAGACCTCAGTGACAGAGAAGGTAAGAGACCCTCACACTCAGGGGGATGGGGCACAGACAGGCCTGGCCCAAGTGGCAGGGACACTTCAAGGAGAGACGCTCCCAGACCTTTGCTAGAGCCCTCTGTGCTCCAGGGACCTTGACACGCCTGCAGATTCACTGCTTGGTTTCAATCTGTCCAGGCTTTCCAAACCGAGAGCGACAGAAACCACGCCTGTATCGGAAAGATCATTTGCTTCATCAATGCTCTGCAGAAGGAGCTGGATTACACAGGGATCCTGAAGCCTATGGAATAGGGGCTGGGCAGCTGCCTCGGCTGGGGCACACAGGACAGCCCCTGCAGGAACAGCTGCCTCTCTATGCCCAAGCTGCCTGGGACATTTCAGACCAAATGTGTATTTCTTCACCCCACCATAAACTGCAAATAAAAGCTGCTTCTTGACTCTGGAAAAGCATCCAAAGCCCTGTCTCTTCCATCACATTGGCACAAACCCCTTGCAGACAACTCAGACCTGGTCACAAGGGGTTATGGATCAGCTGTGAGCTGATTGAACCAAATCATCATAGCATATCATGCCTGAAAGCTTCAGTACCTGTGAGCACAGTGGCAGGAACCAGTGAGCCGCTGGCACGAGGCAGCAGCTCGGGAGAGGAGCGCGCTCCATCAAACCACCCCCAAGATAACAGCAGGTTTCCAGCTCAGCAAGCACAAGGCTGGCAGGGGCTCTGTATGCCTGGGAGCCTCATCTTCTCACCCCTTCTCACAAGTGGCTTTCTGCAGCATGAGCAGAGCAGCCCCCAGCCAGCAGGAAGGGAAATCAGTGGTTCCACAGGAGCTCACGCGCCGCCGCTCACGACAGCCAAGCAAGGAGTCATTAATTCCCCTCCTTGCTCGGTGACAGCCGCTGCCACACTCACTTGTGGGCAGCTTCTGAGGAGTGGTGCTGGCCAGGATGGTGCTGCTCCAGGCAGGCAGCAAGGAGAAGGTGGGAAGGTTAAATAAGAGGGTGGCTGTGTATGCATGCCAGGGACAGAGCAGGTCTCAGAAACCTTGCAGCTGGTGCTGCCTGTCAAACACAGATTCAGCTCATCATGCTCTGTGCTTCTGAAGATGGCTGCAGCCCAGGTTTTACCCCTCTTGCTCCAGGACTACACAGTTGTCTCCTTGCTACCTCCTCAACTGCATGGAGTTGTTCACACAGTAGTTAGTGCCTGCTCTGGTCTGTGATTTTTAATGCCTGGAGCCATCCCAACACCTGCCCACAACCTGGCAGCCCAGGACCTACCCCCCAGTTTGGTGATTAAAACAAAGACACGCAGCTTTTGGTACCTCACAGGGGCGAGTCTTTAATGGAACACAGAGACCCTGGTGTTACAGACAGGCACGCCGAGGGATGAACAACAGATGCAGTGGAGTCTGTTTTCAGATTTCCATAACAAGTGTGTGTCAGGAGCTGGCAGCTATGAAGACATGTGGCATATGCTGGGTATGTCTGTGCCGTGCCCTGCCCAGGAAGCTGTTTCTTCCATGGGAGCTCCTCTGATGAGTTACAGACACCAGGAAAGGATGGAGCTGCTGGCTTGGGGATTCAGAGGAAACTCACCTTGACCTTTCCTCCTTGTGTGCTGCACTGCAGCAGGCAATCCAAGTGAAGAATTGCCCACAAAACCACAGCACATGAAGCTGATCCCAGGAAAAATGGAATGGCAGGAAGGTGGCTACCATCCGCTGGGTCAGGCCAGCAATTCCCAGCTGGACATTTTCTTCCCGTGCCCTGCCCAGCTGCCTCAGTCCTGCAACAGCTTGTGTTTTACAGTCGAGCTCTCTGAGCAGAGGTGAACAAAGAGAGTCCCAGCTGCAGTGCGAGCACGCAGCTCACACAGGTCGTAGTCGTGGGCCCACTCCACGTTGCCCCAGCGCCGAATCTGAAGGAGAGGAGGAACGTGGATAATACTCAAAGCACCTCAGCAACTCTCAGCCTCCCTTCTCATGTTTGTGAAGCACAGGTAACCCCTCCCAGAACTGAGCTGATCCTTGACTGCTGAGGCAGGGATATCTCCAGATGAGGATGTGCTTCATCTGTACTGGGGTCTGAGGCAAAGCCTCTTAACAGGATGATGAAAAGATTCCCAACTTCAGCCACTTTTGGGACAGGGAGAGTTTCACACCAGGCTAATTTCCAGCAAGCTTGGTATCTCAGTGTCTACCAAAGCCTCCAGGCTGGATAACCCATAGCAAAAGAAGCCAGCCACAACTTTGCACTTCAGATTAGAGAGGGAGAAAAGCAGCCATCTGGGCTCTGTGAAAAGAAACTGGCAGCCCTGGGAGCACTCTGGGCTGTTGCGCCTGTGGTGCTGCTCTGCAGCAGCACGCTCCAAACGCTCTCAGACAGGGAGACTGGTGGAGTGGAACGTCTCCTGCTATAGCAGGCACTTCCCTTGCCAGTTATTTGTGGTGGGGGATGCATTTGTCATGCTGAGATTATTGCTATTTGAATTATAGGGCTGTTTTGTAACATAATTTACCTGGTATTCTTCCTCCAGGCGAGACAGAAGCACAGCTTTCTCTACTGTAATGTGCCTGTCAATCAGGCTCATGGACAGAATCAGCGATTTCAGCTGGGTGATTACAAATTCTATACCTGGAAGGGAATAACCCAAACCAAACAAGATTCATGGCTGTTTTCTGCAGAGTTACAGCAGCATCTTCACACGCTCTGAAGAGACAGGCAGGCTGTGGTACCCCCTCAGGGAGGGCCAGTGATCCTCCCACCTGCACCTGGGCACTCAGATCTGTGGTTAACAGCAGGCACAGAGCATTGTGCTGCCCCTGCCACTGCAGTGACAAAGGCCACGCCCTGGACACCACCCCCTTTTATTCTGCCACAATCCTTCCCTGTGCAAAGGGAAGAGATATCCATCCAGGCTCCAGCATTCTGTGTCTTTTGTGGGTTTCACTGCCTGCTGCTCATTCAGGTCTGGAGCAAAGCAAACCTCCCTTCATTTCTTTATCTTTCAGTGTCATTCAGATGATTCAGGCAAGATTAAGTGGGATATAAGGATGAAAAAGTGAGGACAGTGCACAGTGTGGGCACTTTGGAGTACTAAGCCTGATTTCTTTTCCTGGTAACAACAAAGCTAGGGATTAAATCATTAGAAGGTTTGGCATTAAAGAAGTTATTTGTGCTAAGGTGGAGCAAACAGCTCATGGGACAGCACAGTCAGATCCTGAACACCAGTGGCACTGAAGAGAATCCCTGCCTGTGACAAAAGCAGGTCAGGGCCTGGCCTGCAGACTTAAAAGATAAACCTCCACACTCAGAGCAGGAGAAGAAAAACATTACAGTCACTCTCCTGCCCTGTGGAGAGGAACCACCTCCACACTGGCCTAGCCTGAGCAGAGAGCTCCTGGCCCAGCCCCACTCACCTTGCAGGGCCCACATGTTGTAGGATGCCAGATGGCTGACGAAGGTCTCCTTGGTGCTGGCTGGAATGCTTGGCCCCAGGATGCTGGTCGAGGAGCCAATTGTCACGTTGTACCTGGAATGATCCTCCAAACCCTTAGCAAAGCCCAGGGAAAAGGCCCACGGCTCACAGAGCTTGTGGCTCTGGCAGTCACAAGCACCAGAGCTCCTGGGCTCAGCAGGGCAGGGCCTAAACAGCCAGGAACACCTTTGAGCTCTCACCTTTTCTCAACCCAGGAGACCACAGGATCCCATTCATTCTTCTGCAGCTCTGCCAAGGCTGGAGGCTCCTCCACACGATAGCTGGGACATCACGGAACAAAACCACACTGGATGGTCACTCCCAGGCTGGGACACACCTCTGGGAAGGACACTGACCCCACCAGACCCACAGCAAGTGGAACAGGGACCTGCTGTCCACCCAGGCAGCAGTGACAGGGAACAATCCCTCAACTCTTCCCCAAATTCAGACCTTTTTGTTATTCTAGGAAGGACAGTTCTATCTTACTACAAAACAGAGCAGTGGACCAGCCAACTGAAAACTGCAGGTAGCCCCAGGCCACAAGCTGAAGAGAGGTTTAGCAGTTAGAGGAGGGTACAAATCCCACTGGAACTCTATGTGGGGCCACTCCTGCTTCTCCTTGCCCAGTGGCTCAGCTCAGCATTCCCTGCCCCCGGCCTGGTCTGACCAAAGCCACAAGGGCAGGTGGGGGAAGCCCACCACAGGGACTGTGCTGCTGCCAGTGGAGGCTGGGACAGGAGCCTGGGCATGAACAGGCTTGATCCTACAGCCCACAGGGACTTTAAGGAATGAAGGGCATTTTGGGACTGGCACAAGTAGCCTGAGCTGCCTGCACTGGCACAGGAGTACCAGGGACTGGCTGACAGATCCCCACAGGCCTTTCAAAGATGTTTTCTTTCCTCCAGGACCTTCATTTCCTGCTGCTCCCACCCTTGCCCAGCATGCAGGTGTCCAAAACAGAGCTCAACAGAGGACCAGATCCCATTCTCCCTCTCTTGGTGAGCAGACTTCAACCAGGTTTGCACATGTAGGAGCGATCTAAACTAATTCAAACCCTTGGGCAAAAACCAGCACAGATCAGAGCCATGCCATGACTAGGTGAGAACAGATGTTTTCCCTCACTTTCCCCAACCCTCTTTCCAAAACCCAGCTGGGTCTCCATCTCGTACCAGACTGTGTCTGTCTCCAGGAACTTCACAGCTGCTCGGATCAGCTGTGTTTTGTTTCGCTGCGTGGGATTGTCCAGCGCCGTGTTGCACAGAGTGGTCTGGGGATAAAGGCAGTTGAAACTGCTGTTATTCAAGGCTTGGAGAAGCAGCAGCTTCCATGGTACAATGTCAAGAAGAAGCAGAGAGATTTGTGGCAGATGAACAACCAAGGGGTGCAGCTAAAGGGGGCGCAGGGCCACAGCATGGCTCATGTAATAGGAATCTTCTCTAATCTTTCAGAATTCCAGGAAGCAGCCCATTAAGCAGAAGGGAAAAAAGCTCATGGACAGCTCCAGAGCTCACTGTTTCCTTCTGTCCCTCACTATTCCCAATAACACTGTCCAGCCCCTTCTCAAGTCCCCCCAGTGACACAGATTCCCTCTATACAGGCACCCGACCAGCCCAGAGAAAGTCCTGACTTTCTGCTCATTAGAAGCAGGACAACCTGCTGCCTCCACATTCTGCATTTTGAAACCATTTGGAGGTCTCAGCATCCCACCCTGCCATGCTCACCAGGTGCATCGTGTAGAACTTGATGGTGTCTTTCTGGGAATCCCATTCCGTTGCCACTGCAATGGCCAAGGCCTCGCTGGGGACAGTGAAGAGCTTGGCCTGGGGCGTTTTCAGCTTCCGGTGGTCCAGGTTTATTTCAAAGCCTCCTGGGGAATCAGAGTAGAAATCCTGGGGAATCAAAGAGGAGCAGGCACTAAGGAACAACAGACAACCCCACAGCAGGAGCAGGTTCAGAGCTGGAGCTGACGGGAGCAAGGGAGCAGGAATACTGAGGTTTCCCACCATCACATGGATACACTTAGTCTTGGAAGCTGCTTCCCACCATGCAGCTTTGCTGCAGACAAGGAAGGGGCACAGCAGCTGGTGACAAACACGCCACTGACACAGCCTGGGCTGCAGGTGCCATGCTGATGTGGTGTGGGGTGATGACACCTCTCCCAGGGATCAGCCCCTCCATCCCATCCTGGCGGCCATACTCACCTTCCCCTTGCGAGATGCTCACGTTCTGGTAGAACCTCTTCCTCTCTAGGGACAGAAATAGAGGACAAACACAATGTTCAGAGGGCAAACAGAGAATGTTCAGCCCCTTCCCCTGTTCCCTATCACAGCTCAGAACAGGCAGAGCTTTGTGCTGTCAAAGTGGTCTGGCCACAAAATCCAGCCCTTCATCCACAGTTTCCAAGCTCTGAGCTCCAGTGAGCTCCACTCAGCAGGGAAGCACCAGGAGACTGGTGACAACCACACTGTGTCTGTGCACAGCCAGGGAGCAAACAGAACCAGCTACACTCCTGCCAGGCTGGGGGCTCAGCTGTCTCAGTGTGACAGGGCTAGTTTCCCAAGCAGACCTGTCCCACCACTCCTCAGGAGTTTTGCTTCAGGCTCAACCCTTCCAGATTCTACCACTACAATCACACTGGACAAATTAATCCCTGAAGGACAGTGCTCCCTCCAGGCCAAACATGCCAGTCCATTTCAGGAATATATCTACCCCACCTGCAAGGTGACCTGAGGAAACTTCAGGTCTCATTTTAGGAGCAGCCTCCTTTGCTACCAGCACTCCTACATGCACTCCCAACACCTGAGAGCAGGATTACACACATTCCAAAAGCTCACATCCCTCCCACAAGGCAGGAAGAATCCACAAGCCATTCCCTTGACAACAGCAACCAGGTTGTAAATCCCAAACCCATAAATGTGCCTCGTGAAGGGCACAACAAGCAGGTCAGGCTGCAGGTCTGCTATTCCAGGCTAAGAAAAGCGCATTCCCGCTGGGGAAATTGAAGGATTTGCTCGGGCTCGGCGACCTGCGAGCTTTGGGGCCTCAGAAAGCGCCTCAGGCACAGTTCTAAAAACAGATTAAAGTGTGTGTACCGTAGAGGAGCCCTGAGCTCATCAGTGGCTCCCAAAACCTTGCCATGAGTCACTGGGACTCTGCAGCCTCACCTCAAAGTGAGATTAATTTTACTGTTCTCAAATCCACACAATTCCAGCGAAGTCTGTGAATGGGATACATGGACCAGAAACAGACCTGAACCTCCCCATGTGAGTCCCATTCCCTCAAAATCCCTAAAGCCCAACAGAACACAAAAACACGCATAACAAACTGGTTCAGTGAGGACTCCACCGTGCTGCCAGTGAACTCTGCCCGCTCCAAACACCCGTTAACGCCAAGAAAAGAGCGTGGGGGGAACCGCTCACCGGCCGTGGGGAGCGCGGTCCCCGTGAGGCCATGCCGATCCCAGCCCTGCCCTGGGTGACTACGGGATGAGGTCCCCAGGGAAGGACCCCCCCTCCCCAAACGGGGCTGGAGCCGCCCCGGTGCGCCCTCACCTGCCGGCGGGGCATAGGCCCGGCGCCCGCATAGCCCCACCGGGCCGCTCCCGGTAGCTGCAGGAGGCGGTCGGGGGAGCCGGGTGGGCGGGGAGTGGGTCCACCACAGGCGGCGACAGCTACGCCACATCGCGACAGACGACATAGCAACCCTGTCCCGACCGCACTCAGCACCGCTCGCTGGACGCCGCCATCTTGCCGGCAGCCGCAGCCAATCCGCGTCGCCCGAACAAAAAAACCTACATTTCCCAGCAGCGCCAGGCGGCAACACAACCAATCAACTCCCGGCGCCGCTCCAGCAGCCAATCAGAGCTAGGGAACGCGCCCACGGCGCGCGCGCGGGGGCCAATGGGAGCGCGCGGAGGAGCTGCCGGGAGGCCCCGACCCAGCGGCGGCCTCGGCGTGAGGGAGCGGAGCGGAGCGGAGCGGGCGGCGTCCTCCGGCCGCGCCCCGGCCCCGGCCACGCTGGCGCCCGGGGACCCCCCCGAGATGCCGGTTCGGAGCGAGAGGCGCCGCGCTGGAGGGGCGGGGGGTTCGGCCTCCTCCCCTGCCACAGGAGCGGCCGCCAGCAGCTTGGTGCCGCCGCCCCCCATCAACACGGCGCAGCCCGGAGTGGCCACTTCGCTGCTGTACAGCGGGGCTAAGTTCCGCGGGCAGCAGCGCAGCAAAGGCAACGCCTACGAGGTGGAGGTCGTCATGCAGGTGAGGGGGGCGGCGGGGCGAGCCGAGCCTTGGCGGGGCGGGAACGGCCACCGCGGCCTGAGGCGAGCGGGTCCCCCGCTCGCCTCAGGCCGCGGTGGCCGTTCCCGCCCCGCCGGCCCCTTGCGACAGCACCCTCATCACCGTATCCCTCGATATTAGGAGGAATTTCTTCACAGGAAAAGGTCATTAAACATTGGAAAGGGCTGTCCAGGGAGGTGGTGGAGTCACCATCCCTGGAGGTGTTTAAGGAAAGACTGGACGTGGCACTCAGTGTTCTGGTCTGGTTGACAATGTGGTGAATCAGTCACAGGATGGGCTGGATGATCTCACAGATCTTTTCCAACCTCAGTGATTCTGTGATGATTTCAACCCGGCAGGGTATTTTTATGTTCAGTTCTCCGTGTTCCTGGTGGGATTTGTTGTGGTGGGGACATCCCATGGCTGCTCAGCTTCACTGCACGCTGCCACCTCGCAGGGGCTGGCTGTGCTTCTGTGCTAAAAACGCTGCTTTTGTGCCAAAAACGTGGCTGTTTTGCGTGTGTCAGCTGAGGAGAGGGGGCTGCCTGCTCTCCCTGTGCTGAGCACAGGGAAACGTTGCCGTCCTTTGATCACAGGTGGAGAAGATCCATCTTCTCGCAGTGGAGGTTTGCACTTCCCTGAATAACTCGCTGTGTGTTTTGAAAGCGGATCTGGAGATGTCAGGGAAAAGCTTGGAAAATCCCTGGCTTTAAAGGAGCAGGCAAATCCTTGCCTAGTTTCTGCACAGCAGGAGCAGAGAGATGCAGCCTGATAACTCAAAATACAGGTGGCATAAAAGCTTTAAATCGAGGAGAAAGGCCTCCTGCAAAATACTGGGGGTGTAGGTGATTCTTCCAGGGATGCTTTTACTTGGAGAATGCTGTGAGTCAGATCCCTTCCGGCTGGAAAGGGGATTTGCTTCCTGCTGGAGAGTTCTGGGCAGAGGGTGCTGCCTTGGGAGCAGGCCTGGGATGTTGAGGCTGCCAGAGGTGAGCTGGGCACCTGTAAATGATCTTCCCAGGTGGTTCCCAGGATGGAGAAGGGCCGGCGGTGTGAATATTGGGCAGTAGTCTGGACAGTCTGTACCAGCTGGAGCTGAAATTATCCTTGGAAGGGTTAGAAACTGCTTTGGATCAAGCATGCACCTTCATGCCTATTTTTATGGTTGGACTTTGCACTCTTTTCTAGCATGTGGATATGGAAAACTCCTATCTCTGTGGATACTTGAAGATTAAAGGCCTTACAGAGGTGAGTGTTAAATGCAAAACAACACAAAGAGGGGCTGTGTAAAGGCTTTCTTTTTTTTCCTGCGGGGGGTTGGGAGAAGCTGCTGCCAGAAATAGGAACTGGAGGGATTGAGCATGTTGTAGATTTGATCACGGGGTATCTGCTGGCTGTAAATGTCACAGGTGATCATCCAGCTGGGAGCTTCATGGAATTGTTTAAGGTTGGAAAAGCCCTCTATGATCACTGAGTCCCACTGTTGACCCAGGACACAGCCAGGTCCACCACTTCCCTGGGCAACCTGTTCCAATGTTTAACCACTCTTTTAGTGGTGAAATTGTTCCTAATATCCAATGTAAACGTCCCTTGGTGCAATTTGAGGGCATTTCTTCTTGTCCTGGCTCTTTTTCCCTGGGAGCAGAGCCTGACCCCCACCTGGCTGCACCCTCCTGTCAGGGAGTTTGGAGAGTGAGGGTTCTTTTCCCCAGACTGAGCCCCTCAGCTGCTCCTTATCAGACCAAACCCTTCCCCACAGCCCAGCTCTGACATGGCTCCTGGCTTCCTGAAGTGAGGAGAGAGGCAGAGAAAGGCTGGAATAAGAGTGTGGAGGCTGTAGGTGTGGAAGAGTCACCCTTGGAGAGGTGTGGGGCAGGGTGAGGGACAGGAGCAGCAGCCTCAGATTGCTCAGAGCTCTCCCTTGGAGACGCTTTTTGCTGAATGTGTGGAGCTTTGTCTCCTCTTGGGTTTGTGTCTGTAGGTGACAATTGTGACTTCACCTTTGTCTGTCCTCTGCCAGGAGTACCCAACCCTCACCACGTTCTTCGAAGGTGAGATAATCAGTAAGAAGCACCCGTTCCTAACGCGCAAGTGGGACGCTGACGAAGACGTGGATCGTAAACACTGGGTAAATAAATCTGGGGGCAGAGGGTGGGTCTGAGCTGCTGGTTTGGAGGAGAGGTGCAGCGTGTGCCCATGCAAGAGCTGGCAGAAAGGCCTGGAGACCTGTCCTTTATGGCTGTCTCTCTCCTCCTACTGGGATCTTTGCAAATAGAAGTCTCTTCATCCAGCTGTGATCTGTAATGAGGGAGGGGATGTCTTGTTTTCCACTTGTTGGCCCAGGGTTGAAAGGGAGCAGGAGCAATCCCCATTTCTTGACCCCCTAAGAGAGCACGTTCCTTATTTTTGGAGCCTTATTGCAAAATGGAGAAGGGGAGAGGGATTCCACTAGCACAGTGGGGCAGTTGGTACCTGTGTTCCTGCTCAGGGCAGGGTGTACCTGCTGCTGGCCACAGCAGCCACCTGATCACCTCCCCACCTTGAGGGAGTTTGGCTGTTGTTTGCCAAGCTTTGATGTTTATTATATTTCTGTCAAAATATCTTCCTCTGGAAGTGCAGGAGCTTCTCCAGCCAGGCTGGCTATTGCTGTGAGTGTCAGTAGATTTCCCTCCTAAATAGCAGCTCTAGAACTAATAAAAGTTCTATTCCTGGAAAAAGCATCCTTTTTTTTCACTTTTTTTTTTGTTTCAGGGAAAGTTCCAGGCTTTTTACCAGTATGCAAAAACATTTAACTCTGATGACTTTGATTATGAAGATCTAAAAAATGGGGACTATGTCTTCATGAGATGGAAGGTAAACCCTGCCTGTCTCCTCCTCTGATGAGCTGTGTGCAAGGCACTGATAGAGACTTGAGGTGTCTGAGAACTTTTCCAGCTATGATGGTTTGATGAAAGATCTCGCCCTGCCAACCCCAAAACCCACTGTACTTGCAAGTTCCAGTGTGACTCGTGTCTAGCCAGCTAATTGTGTCCTCAAGGGCTGCAGTCATGGCTAAAAACACAACAGGAAAATCTTGCTTGGTGATTCTCTGGAGGATGAGAGAATTGATGTCTCCAGTCCCTGTGTGGGGCCTGTGTTTGATGCAGACTGGCCAGTCTGCACCTCTGTTCTTCAGCTGGTATCATCATAGAGTCACCATAGACTGGTTGGGGTTGGAAGGGACCTTAAAACTCATCCAGTCCCACCCTCTGCCATGGGCAGAGACAACTTCCACTATCCCAGGTTGCTCCTAGCCCCATCCAACCTGGCCTGGGACACTTTCAGGGATGGGGCAGCCACAGCTTTTCTGGGCAATCTGTTCCAGGGTCTCACCACTCTCACAGGGAAGAATTTCCACCCAATATCCCATCTAACTCTGCCCTCTGGCAGTGGGTAGGCATTCCACCTCTTCCTGTCACTCCACGCTCTTGTGCAAAGTCCCTCTCCAGCTTTCTCATAAACTCCCATAAGTGTTGAAAACCTGCAGTGAGAACTCCCTGGAGCCTTCTCTTCTTTCTCAGGCTCTGACTTTCAGTTTTGCAATGGGCTTCTGGTTTGCAGGGGTTGAACTGAAACTGATCTGCACTCTCAGAACTGGTTCTGTTCTCAGTTATCTGCTTCCCTGTGAGGTGCCTGCAGTGCAGGTGGTGAAGGGACGCTCTGGTCTCTGCACTGGGCTGCTGAGAGTGCAGGGAGTGCTCAGCCAGGAATGTCTTCGTGTTAGTGGGTGCCAGTATTTGGTTTGAGAGGGCAAATTGGGGTGGGGTGGGGCTGTATTTGACCAACATTTTAAAATGCAGCCTGTATTTTGTGTGCAGGAGCAGTTCCTAGTCCCAGATCACACCATCAAGGACATCAGTGGTGCTTCCTTTGCTGGTTTCTATTACATCTGCTTCCAGAAGTCAGCAGCATCTATAGAGGGCTATTACTACCATAGGAGTTCAGAATGGTAAGGAAGCTTCCTGCCTCCTGGAGACTTAAACCAAGCTGTGACTCCTCTCCTGCATGTCCACAACCTCAGCAGTGTCCAGGCAGGACGTTCAGGGTGGTGGTTGGACCTTGGGGCAGAAGGGAGGGGTGTGGACCTGAGCAGGCTGGTGCAGTCCATTGATGTGGTATAAAGTGCTGCCCTTATGGAAAAGGGGAGGAAATTTGGGCTGGCAGGGTGGAGGAGGGAAGATGATACACAGTCTGGAGAAGTGCTGTGAGGGAGCTCAGTTCTCTCTCCTGAGTAACAGCTTGGCTGTTGCTCCCTTCAAGCAAAAATCTTGTCAGGCCAGTGCTTTGTATTCTGAGGTCCTTGGGGTGTTGCTGTTAAGACAAGAGAACAGTCAAAGCTAATTGGTGGGTTTTTTGTTGTAGACGAGTAGCTGTGCAGAGCTCTTTTGCCATGAATCATTGTCATGAGCAGCAGGTGGATGGCTGGAAGGTCTCAGGGGGAGGGAAGGAACCGGGAGGCTTTCAGACGCATCCCCTTAAGCTGAGCTTTGAAAGACTCAGGTGTAATTTGCCCTTGTACCAAACACTGTTTGAACTTGAAAGTTGTTGAACTTCAAAGAGAGTCCAAAAAACCACCACAATCAGCCCACCTGGAACACTGCCTCTCTGCAGGTGGCTCAGAGGCACTGGAGTGGGAATTACAGGGTCATTAAGGTTGGAAAAAACCTCCAAAAATCATCAAGTCCAACCTTTGACCGAATACCACCTTTCCCACTAAACCCTAAGTGTCACGTCCACTTGTTTTCTGAACACTTTGAGGGATGGCAACTCCACCACTTCCCTGGGCAGGCCATTCCAGGGCTCAACCACTCTTTCACTGAGGAATTTTTTTGTCATATCCAACCCGAACCTCTCCTGGCACAACTTGAGGCTGTTACCCCTTGTCCTGTCATAAGTTGTGTGTGAAAAGAGCCTGACCCCCACCCCACGTGGCTCCACCCTCCTGTCGGGAAGTTGTAGAGTGATGAGGGGCAATGCTGAGTCCTGTCAGGATTTTGGCACTGTGGGAAGTGGGTGTTGGATACCTGAACACTCTGGGACTGTAAAGGGGAGAGAGGAGCAGCCAGCACAGTGTCTGCTTGGTGACTGCCAAGCAGAAGCTCCATGTAATCCTCTCCTCCCTCTCTTCCTTCTCTGCCAGGTATCAGTCATTGAATTTAACGCACGTTCCCGAGCACAGTGCTCCTATCTACGAATTCCGATGACAGCTGTCCAGATCTGATACCGCCCAGAAGCAAACCGGGCAGGAGAGCATGGCCTGCCAGGAGAATTGTGTCCCTGTGGGAGCACGGGAATGCACGCTTCTCTCCTGCCCCTTGGACTCGAGAGAGAGAGAGCCTGGATGTTAATTCAGCCAGCCCGAGGAGCTGCTGGAGCTTGATTCTCCCTCCTGTCGAGTGGCCATTTGATCTTTACTCTGGTTTTAAGCTACTTTAATGCACTTTCTTGTTGCACAGCTCGTTTCTCTGTCACTGAAGTTCCTCCCAGCTCTCCTCTGGAAGCTGTTTCTCAGTAGCTGGAATCAGTGCTGGCCTCTGAGTAATAAGGAAATGTAAGCTCAGGGCTTGTCTTTTCCTTGTTATATCCTGATGTGGGTTGAAATCACCAGGATTCAGGTTTCTTTCCCAGATTTCCAGCTCTGATGCTCCCAGAGCCAGGTCCTGGGTGTGAGGCTCAGCTGTGGAGTCTGTTGGGGAGTGTTGGCTGAGGTAAGGCTGGAATGAGGCTTTGCTGGCTAACGAGGTTAGCTGGAGCTGCGGATCTTTCAGGAACGCCAGCCCTTTGGAGCTGGGAGCTGTTCCTGTGTCTGGATATGCCATTGGGAATTAATTTGGTGTACGGACTTCCAGGCTCTCAGTAAAGTGGATCTGAACTCTGCTTGTAGGTGTATATTTGCTCTTTACTTAAGTTAAGGGTAAAAAAAAAAAAGTCAGAAAAAAAAGACAAAAAAAAAAAGACTTTTATTAAAAAAAAATATATCTATTTTTATGGTTCCTTTTCCAAAGGACCCTATGGCAAATGCACAAGTACTCGATTCCATTTTACCGTTTTCACATTGAAAACCAGGAATGTCTGTGTTTTTATATCCGTGTATGTATCCAGCTAAGCTTTGGGAAAGTAACAGGAGCGCAAGCGCTGAGCAGTGTCACCCTGGGACTGCTCAGTGTTTGTGCTCCCCCTTCATGCTTCACCACCACTGCTTGACACCATTTTACAAGGAAAAACAAGAAAAAAGCTAAAAAAACCCCTTCCCAGTAGCTCCCTCTGACTCTGAATGTTCCAAGTGACATAACTTAAGGCTCCTGTGCCAAAGTGTGTGTGTGTGTGTGTGTGTGTACGCGTGTGGGGTGGTTTTTTAAAAGACACTTTAAAACTTGGCCTCAGTTGTGTTTTTACCTTGTCAGCCCCACCTGTGGGGCTTTGTGAGAGTTTAGTTTGCCTTTTTCTGGCTGTTTTAAAGCCCATCTTCCTCCAAGCAGATGCGTGGCATGGGTGGTGCTGAGGATGGATTTTCCACCTAGGAGAGGGGATTGAAGCCTCCGTGTGCCGGCGCGAGGTGCTTTGGGTTTTGCTTCTTTTCAACTAACTTCCTTTTTGGCAGCAGTTATTGCTTGTTTAAGCCTTAAGGAGGAAGGATTCAGGGCTTGGAGAGCCCCTTTCCTCTACTCCGAGTTGGGATCTTGAGCACTTGGAGGAGCGGCCGGGCCGGTCTCAGGAGATGATGCGGAGTTCTCCCGCCTGGTGCGTGCTGTTCTCCGTGGATCAATCCCTCTCCCTGGCACACATGGAGAGAGATGCCTGGGGGAGAAGGGAGAGACCTGGCCTTTCCCAGGGAGCATGTGCTGGTGCCTTGGCTGTTGCTGGAGGATGTGTGGGGACAGCACAGAGGTGATTTGGGGCTGCAAGCAGAGCAGTTGGGAAGTGTGTTCCTGTTTTATTTTGCTCCTCTTGGAGAAACTCAGCCCCTTTTGAGGAGAGGGGTTTCCTCACGGATGGTGCTTGGAGATGTCCTGGTTTTAGAGGTGAAAACCAGTGGTGCTGCTCCACTGTGACCAAGTGTGGGGGGGTGAAACCTCCTTCCCAGGTGCTGTGTGAGTGCAGGGACCCAGCTCCAGTGGCTCTTCCTAGCCCTCCGGAGCTGTCTGTGCAATACTGGTGGTCACACCAGTGTTCCTGTGCTCCCCAGGGCTGTCAGTGCCAGTGGGACACTTGCATTTCTGACATGGTTTAGTTGAATTAACCCTGTTCGTTGGCAGAAGCTGAGTTAGGATGGTCCTGGGGGTATTTAACACATGTAACTATCCCTAAACCGATTAAGTTTTTTTTTTAAGACTTGATACGTTGTGAGAGGGGTGTGGAAAGAGTATCCTGCTCTGCCTGTCTTCTTCCCACCATTCTGAAGGGAATTTCAGCTTAGATCCAGAGCTGTCTGGATGTGATGCGTGGCAGAGGTGCAGAGCAGGTAGTGGAGGGCAGGTTGTGGAGCCAAGGGTTTTGCAGGGCTGTTGTTGTGTGGATTTTCCCTCCTCAAAAGCCTTTGCTTTGGTTTTTCCTTTTCTTTGACTTGGGTTGAGGGGAGATGTTCTGTACGTCGTGGTGTGGTGAGAGAGAATGGCCCAGGGGAGGATTTGAGGGGCAGAGGTGATAAATGGGATGTTTGGACTTGGGAGGGGTTGTGGTGTCTCTTGAACCGCACTGGCTGCAGCAGGGTGTCCCTGTGGGAGCAGAGGGTGTCTGTGTGGGAGCAGATGGAGTGGGGGCCGAGAAGGTGTTTTTTGGAGCGATCAACGTCCAAATTAAACATGAACTGTATTGAAGGGGTCTGTGTCCGTGTGTGTTTGTCCACTTCCCGGTGCCAGGGGATTGCTGTGCTTCATCTCCTTCCTTGAGGGCTTCTCCAGGAATCCCATCAGCTTCTGATGGCCTTAATTCACAGACTCTCAGAATCATTAAAGTTGGAAAAGACCCCTGAGATCATCGCGTCCCACCTGTGACCGATCCCCGCCTTATCACTTGGTGGCACTGAGTGCCACATCCAGTCTTTCCCTGAACACCTCCAGGGATGGGGACTCCCCCAACCTCTCTGGACAACCTGTTCCAATATCTAATCACCCTTTCCGGGAAGAAATTCCTCCTGATGCCCAACCTGAACCTCCCCTGGCCCCCCTGGGGCTGATTCCTCTTGTCATGTCGCCGAAGAGCCCGACCCCCACCCGGCTCCGCGGTCCTTTCAGGATCCAGCCTTTATTAGGAGCAGGAGGAGGCAGTCCCGGTGGGGGGCTCCCCTTAACACCTCCCCCGCTTTCTGAGACCTTTCCCTTTGAGCATCCCCCTCCGTAGCCTCCCGGCCCCGCAGCTCTCGCACCCACCCGGGGTCACCTCCCTGGGGACCCTCCCGCTGCCCCCGCCGTGGCGGCGGGCGGAACCCGGGGCGCGGAGCTCGGGGCGCGGCCGGAGCGCGCAGTGCGGCGCGGCCCGGACGTGTGACGGGGACGGACGGCCGGGCCGGCGGCGCTTCCGGCGGGCGCTGAGCGGGGCCCGCCATGGGCATCCTGGAGAAGATCTCGGAGATCGAGAAGGAGATCGCCCGCACGCAGAAGAACAAAGGTGCGGAGGGCGGCCGGGGGCTGAGGGACCCGGGGCCAGCGGGCAGGCAGGGTCCTGGAAGAGGGCGGGCAGGTGGGCTGGGGGTTAAGGGGGGGGCTGGTGGTGTGAGGGGCTGTGGGGGGCACAGATGGTCTGTGAGTTATGGGAGAGCTGGGAGGGGTCCGAGGGAAGAGGGGACTGGGGATTATGGCTGGACTGTGGATTGTGGGGGGCTGGGAGGGTGTCCGGGGGAAGTGGTGAAGGGGAACTCTGGGGAGTCTGGGGGTCAGGTGGGCTGCGAGTTATGGGGGGCTGGGAGAGAGTCTGGGGACTATGGGGGGCTCGGGGTTGTGGGGGTCTGGGAGGGGGTCCGTGGAAAGACGTGCCGGTCAGGGCTATGGGGGAGGCAGGATGGAGGTGGTTTGTGAAGCTGTGGGGTGTTTGGGGACACAGGGGGCTGGATCGGGGGTGCTGGGGCAGGTTGGGGAGCAAGGTGAGCTCTGGGTCTGGGGTGGGCGTGTGTGTGAGGGGCCCTGGGGAGGGCGGGGGCTGCCCTCTTTCCTGCCCTGTGCTGCAGGCCCTGCTCCCCCCGGAGCTGGGAGGGGCTGGCACAGGGGGTTCAGGGACCTGTGGGGAGTCCTTGAGGTAGTGTTTGAGTGGTCCGGGGGCTCCCCAGGGGCTCTGCCAGAGCTGCTGCTGCGGGCTGTAGGCTGTGGTAAATAACAGAAATAAACATTAGTAAAACCTGTAAGGCCCTGGTTTCATGCCCTTACCTGTTACAAAGTGAGACACCTACTTTCCTTTTTTTCTGGTTCAGGTGTAGATTCAAGTGTTTTGCTAAGAATAAGGCAGTAAAGTACTTCCACACAAGTGAGCTCTGAGTTAAACATGTCTTTAAAAGTTGAAAGGAGCAGGGGAAAATAAGCTGGTGGTTTTGGGGTGCTGAATGTGACCAGGTGTGAGGAGGGGCTGCTCCCTCTGTGATCTCTCTCTCCTGAACTGGCTCCCTTCAGACCTTCATTCCTTCACCTGCTCTCCCTCTGCCTTGCTCTTTTAACTCGGGAATTTTTTGGCTGTTTTCCTCAACTCTGACTTTGTGCAGGTCCCTGGAAGGTTTGCTCTCAATGCCCAGGTGATGGAGCAGCTGGGGGCAGCTCTGTGCCTGGCGGTGGTTAAGATGCTGACCAGGATCCATAAGTGTTTCCTTTTAGGAATGTTCTCGTTTCCAGAAGTGAATTACCAGCAACTTTCTGCCAACCAGCTGTTGGGTTTGTGTCATTGCAGCCACCGAGTACCACCTGGGCCTGCTGAAGGCAAAGCTTGCAAAATACAGAGCTCAGCTGCTGGAACCCTCCAAATCCCCGGCTGCAAAGGGCGAGGGCTTCGATGTGATGAAATCAGGAGATGCCCGGGTGGCACTGATTGGATTTCCTTCCGTGGGGAAGGTCAGTGAGTGTCTGTGTTCACTGTGCTTCCAGGCTGTGGTTCACAATGGCTGCAGAGCAGATTTGGGATTACAGAACTGTGCAATGGCTTGGGTTGGGAGGCACCTTAAAGCTCACCTTGTGAGACCCCACCTGGAGTACTGTGCACAGTTCTGGTGTCTCCAGCATAAGAAGGACATGGAACTGTTGGAGCAAGAGGCCACGAGGTTGAAGAAAGGACTGGAACACCTCCCCTATGGAGACAGGCTGGGAGATTTGGGGCTGAAGGAGAGAAGGTTGTGTGGAGACCTCACAGCACCTTCCAGTATCTGAAGAGGCTACAATGGAGCTGGAAAGGGATTCTTTCTCAGGGACTGTAGTGGCAGGAAAAGGGGGGAATGGGTTCACACTGAAAGAGGGGAAATTTAGGTTAGATATGTGGAAGAAATTCTTACCTGTGAGGGTGGGGAGGCCCTGGCACAGGGTGCCCAGAGAAGCTGTGGCTGCCTCATCCCTGGAAGTGTCCAAGGCCAGGATGGACAAAGCTTGGAGCAGCCTGGGATAGTGGAAGGTGTCCCTGCACATGGCAGGAGGTGGAATGAAATGGGCTTTAAGGTGCCTTCCAACCCAAACCATTCCATGGTTCTGTGATCTGCGTGAAAGTTGGAGATGAGGAAACACTCCTTCATTTTGTGTGCTCTGCCCTGTGAAACTTGTTCTTGCTTGAAACTCGTTCTTGCCCAGCCACAGCACTGCTGAGGAAAGGGGGGCATGCAGGATTTACCTCTGTTCCGTGACAGTGTCACCACCTCAGTCCCTGTGCCTGGAACAGCCACAACACGACTTCCACAGCCTGAGGAGCACTTTGGTGTTGCTCGTTTTGCTGAGTGTTTTCGTTTTCCTGGCCAGTGATGCTGATCTCTTGCATTTCAGTCCACGTTTTTGAGTTTAATGACCTCGACCGCCAGCGAAGCCGCATCGTACGAGTTCACCACGCTGACCTGTATCCCAGGAGTCATAGAAGTACGTAGGATTCTCCTCCCTTTGGCATGGAAGTGGTGGGACACCCAGCTGTGTGAATGTGTGTTTGCACCAGCCACACTTGTAGCTGCCACTAAGGAGCAGAGACATCCAAACATCTCCAAAGCTGAATTTTGGTTTAAACTTTTGAGTGCTGATGTAGCACTTCCCTGAGCTCCATAACAGTTTAGGATTGGCTGCCTGGTCAGGATTTTTGTGCTGCTCTTGGACTGACCAGAGCAATACAACAATTCTCAACTGGATTTTGTAGAACCATTGTCGGTGCCAGGGACCAGCTGGCTGCAAACCTTGACAGATTTGTTTTTAATGAAGCTTTACAGAGGCAATCTGTGCTGTGATCACTTTCAAAACAAAATGCAGCTACTCCTGTCCTTGAGGGGTTTTATTAGTGGTGGCCTCAGCAGCCATCAGTAAAGCAAATGATAAAGGGCATCAAACTGAAAAGTGTCCAAGGGTAATGAGGAAATCTGGGTCAGGATGGAAAGGGGAGTTAAATAATGAAAATAACTGTATTGATGAGAAAAGGACTTAAATGTAACATATTCAAGCACAGCTGTGAGCTGCAACCACAGCTGGAGAGCCAATGCCTTGCAAATCCTAGGAATGAAGAGTTTCCTGTTTTTTTTCCTGGCACTTTAGGACCTGCAGCACAGCTGAATAGTTTGATCTATCACAGTAAGAGATGTGGCACTTGTTCATTACTGAGTTTTCTCATTAGACCAAGAAATGAAGGGTTGTTTTTCCTTTCCATTTCCTCACCTTGGGAATATGTGACTGCTGTGCTGTTTTCCTGGTGCTTTGTCCAGCTGCAGTCATGGGATGCTTTAGGGGGGTCAGGGTCTAATGTACAGCTGTATGTGCTGCTGAACACAGCCCTTAGCTCTGGAATTTGCCTCAGGACAGAGCCATGAGCTTTGTGCAGAATTCCCCTGCCCTGCCAGTTCCACACAGTTCCACTCTCCACAGGATTTGGACCCCCAGCATATGCTTGGAGCTTTTGAGGCAGCTCAGGTGCCCTGCAAAAAGCTTTCAACTTTCTATCCTTCCATTTCCTTTTCAGTACAAAGGAGCCAATATTCAGCTGCTGGATCTGCCTGGAATCATCGAAGGAGCAGCTCAAGGTTGGCTCATGTCTGTGTTCATGTACAGGAGGGATTTGCCCTCAGTAGTGTCCCTGGGTGTCTCAGATATTTACAGGTTTCCTGGGCCAAGAGTTCTTACATTGTCTTTCCAAATTTTTGAGTCCTTGATCTTACGTGAGGCACGATTCCTATCCCTGAGCCCACGTAAGGGTCTATATGTAGCAGAAAGATGGTTTTCTGGAGGTGGGAGCCAAAGCAAGCCAGTCACTTCTCACCTCCTTGCCTGAGTGTTAAGTGGCTCATCTGTTTTCTGGTGCTGAGGAAATCTATAGAAAGATGCTGGAGAGGCGGAGGGGGAATTACAGCTAAACACTAACTGTGTTTGAGTAATTCCCTGAGCTCCTGCCAGTCCTCCCATGACTCCTGGTTCTGGGAAGAGATGTTGGCTTTGTCTCTCTGTGTTGTCATTGTCCTCACTGGCTGCTTGTGTCTGAAGATAGTTTAGGAAATCAGAGAGTCATGGAACATCTGGGAAGGGACCCACAGGGATCATCCAGTCCAACCCTGGCCCTGCACAGACACCCCAATAATCCCACCCTGTGCCTGGTGTTCTCCAAACACTTCTGGAGCTCTGGCAGCCTTGGGGCTCTGAACATTCCCTGGGGAGCCTGGTCAGTGCCTGACCACCCTCTGGGGGAAGAACTTTTTCCTAATATCCAACTTAACCCTCCCTGGCACAGCTCCAGCCATTCCCTTGGGTCACCAGAATAGTGCCTGTGTTTCCTAAGGCACCTTCTGGCACTGATCTCTCTGGTGAGCTCTCTGTGCTGCCTGGAGCTGCTGCCAGGGCTCTCAGCAGCTGACAGCAGCCAGAACAGCGCTGCAGGATCTTTCTCCTTGCTTTCAAGCTGCTGCACAGGGCAGGAGTCCCCATCTGTGACAGAACTCAGCTGGTTCCTCTTGCTGATGTGCATCCACCTCCTGTCTCCCCAGGGAAGGGCAGAGGCCGGCAGGTGATCGCTGTGGCCAGGACAGCAGACGTCGTTATCATGATGCTGGATGCCACCAAGGGCGAAGTGCAGAGGTGAGTGTGTGCTGGGCACGGGGGGTGGGCCGGGCTCAGGGCTTCCCACATGCCCAGAAAACATGCCAGCTCTCTGAGGAATTGTGGAGAGCACCTGGGGAATGAGGAATTAATCTGTTGAGTGCGAGGTGGAGGTTAGACTCCATGAGAAGCATCCTACTGACTGGTGTGGGTGCTCAGCTGAAGGGTCATTCCTACAGGATGGCTGTCAGAGACAGGAATGTCAACCTGGATTTCCAGCACAGACTCTGACCTGCATTAGGTGGGTTTTAGGTTGTAATGAAAGCTTGTGGCAAGGCTGTATCGACGCAAGAGTTGCAAAAGAAAGGTCTGGGAGTCACCTGGCCACGTTCAGCGTCATGGGTGCTAATGTGCAGTGTCCCTGCAGGGCCTTGCTGGAGAAAGAACTGGAATCTGTAGGAATCCGGCTGAACAAAAGCAAACCCAATATCTACTTCAAGGTGAGGCTTCCTGAGCTCCTGCAGGCACAGCCTGTATCTGCCTGCCCGCTCAAAGCTGAGCTCACTCTGTGCTGCCCCTTGTGTTGGACAGGCTCAGCGGGCTGTGAATTTGCAGAATATTCTTACGCTGCTTTTTTGCCTCCTGCAGCCCAAGAAGGGTGGAGGCATCTCCTTCAACTCCACTGTCACGTTGACTCAGTGCTCTGAGAAGCTGGTTCAGCTCATCCTCCATGAATACAGTATCCTTTCCTAAAACAGGAGACCCTTAAGCCACCAGCAGCTCATGGTTCAAGTGGTTCCTGCTGTGGGACAGCCTTGGTGTCACTTTGGTGCTGGCTGGTTGGCAGCAGGCTGTCACAAGGGAGCTCAGCCCCTGTGGTGTGTTTGGATTTGGGCCTTGACAGTGTCCACCTCAGAAATCTTCAACGCCGAGGTCCTGTTCAGAGAGGATTGTTCCCCCGATGAGTTCATTGATGTGATTGTAGGAAACAGGGTCTACATGCCGTGCCTCTATGTGAGTATCCTGGGAAGCCTGGCTTCTGTCACATCCAGCATCTCTTTTCTGTGCCAAAGGAAAAGTTGGAACTTCACAGAATCATGGAATGGTGGGAAGGGACCTTAAAGCTTATCTCATTCCCCCCCCCCTCCATGGGCAAGGACACCTCCCACAAGACCAGGGTACTTCAAGTCCCATCCAACTTGGCCTTGAGCACTTCCAGGGAAGGGGCAGCCACAGCTTCTCTGGGCACCTATGCCAGGGCCTTCCCACCCTCACAGGGAAGAATTTTTTCCCAATATCCCATCTAACCCCGCCCTTTCAATTTAAAGACATTCCCCCTTGTCCTATTACTCCATGCCCTTGTTCCTGACTCCTAAAACAGTAACGATTTGGGGTTTAAGAGGTGGAAAACAGCTCAATAGGGAGTTTTTTATAGGCGTTGGATGTGCAGCCGTGCTGTGTGTGTTCCCTGGGCCCTCTTGTGGCTGTTGCTGCCCTGGAGCAGAAGAGCTTCCAATCCTGGTGCCGGGGGTTTGCTCCCACATGCAGAGCCTCCGATTCCTCTGCTGCCAGCTCCATGCTTGGCTTTTCATGTCTGGTGCCTTGTGTGCCAGAGGTCCCTTTAGGGCTCTGTTTGTAGCCACTGGGTCTGTTTGAAATCTGTTTGAAATCAAAGACACTGGAGAACATGTTCCAAGTCATCCCAAAGGGAGAATTTTAAAAGGCCAAAATTTATATTCAGGCTTCTGAATTTTAATAGTTTGTTTTACTGAGAGTCTTGGCTTATCCTCTGACAGGATCTGTGTTTCTGTTTCAGGTGCTGGAGCTGCCTTGTTATTTCCACATCTTGTTGAATTGCCTTTCTAAGGGCTGTGTTGTTTTCCCTTTGATTTAGGTTTATAACAAGATTGACCAGATATCCATGGAGGAGGTGGATCGTCTTGCTCGGAGGCCCCACAGTGTTGTTATCAGGTAGGAGCTGTCACGTTGCCTTTTCTGCTGGTCTGCCTGGTGTGGGGTTCATTTCACCGCTTTCTGAGACCTTTCTCCAGCTTCTCCCAGGAAGGGACTTCTCCCAGGGCTGGTGGGGTGGGAAGCAGAGCTGCTGTGCAGCTTTTCCCAGATTTCCTTCCCCTGGAGAGGCAGGCAGCTTGGCTTCTCCATGCAGGGACACGTTCCACTAGATCAGGTTGCTCCAGACCCCATCGAACCTGGCCTTGAACAATTCCAGGGATGGAGCAGCCAGAGACCCTGTGCAACCTGTTCCAGTGCTTCTCCACCCTTATAGTAAGGAATTTCTTCCTAATACCTAATCTAACCCTGCCCTCCTTCAGTTTAAGGTCATTTCACCTTGTGTTTTTTCTTTCCTTGCCTTATTAAAGACTTTCCCCTCATTTCATCCTCCAGCACTTTAAGGAAGACATTTCACCTGTTCTTCTGGATCCCTAAATCACAACAGCAGTAAACAGTTGTTCCTGGTGTTTTGCAGCTGTGGCATGAAGCTGAACCTGGACTACTTGCTGGAAAAGCTCTGGGAGTACCTGGCACTCACCTGCATCTACACCAAGAAACGGGGACGTAAGTGACCACGAGCTGAGCAGAAGGTTTGAAAGGCACAAATGCTGCTGCCCATGGAAGGCAGACAGCCTGCCAGCAGGGCTGGTGCCTTGGAAATGCTGGAATTACACCCTCCCAAATCATCTTTCAGCTCTTGGGAAATGCTTCCTGCTCTGCCTGATCCCACCATGTGTGGATCCCACCATGGCCTTCCTGTTGTATTTTACAAGAGCTGAATTTTCATAAGCCTTTGCGTGATATAAGGGAATAAAGTGTGCAAGTTCACAGCTTTTTTCCTTGTTATGCACACTGTGATGAACTGTTCAGCCCATCACAACCCAGAAGAAGTTTCCTGTTCCTGCTGCAAGAAATAAGGTGATTCTCATGCCCTTGGAAGTGCCTTTGAACCTCCTTTGGCTTTATAGCCCGCTTGCAGCTTCTCCCAATGATGAAGGCACATCTGTACCCTGCTCTGTTTGGTTGTGAACAGCTGAACTTGGGTGGATGTGAGGAGATGAAGGAATTTTCACTGAGCTTGTTAAGCTCTGAAATCTTGGGGATTTTGGTTTTCCTTGAGCAGGTGTGTTTTGACTTGGGTGGTTTTGTTTCTCGTAAGTCAAAGGCTTGGGATGGAGTTGGATCAGGTGGGTTGTGAGGAAGCTGCTGACTGTGTGGAGTGGGTAATTGCACTTGTGGGTAGTGGAGAGCTGATTTGGTGCTTTCAGGTACTGGATCCCTGTTCTGTCTGGGAGCAGGAAGGAGGAATTTGGGAGTAGTAAGCACAAGGTGATGTGAGATGGTGTCAGCATTTTAGAACACACTTGATAGAAATCCAATGCTTTTTCCCCCCCTTCTGCTTCTCCACAGAGAGACCAGACTTTACAGATGCCATTATTCTACGGAAAGGGGCCTCTGTGGAACATGTGGTAATTTTTCTGCATCTTTTACATTTCCCTGTGTGCAGAGGGCAATTCCTCTTGGACCTGCTGTGATTTGTGCTTCATAAAGCTCAGGACATGTCAGTGTTTAGTTGGGCTTCTCCTTTTGTTGCCTTTACCGATTTTATCTGCCTCAGGTTTCTTTCACAGCTGCTATAAAAGGTTTAAACAATAATTATTTAATGCAGCCCAGTGAAAAAGCACATGGAAGCAATGGAATGGGGCTTTATGTGGGCTGGTGGTTCCTGTGTCTGTTCTGTATTGTTTCAAGTGCTGTTAACTGGCTCCTAAAGTCTTTATTGTGATTTCTGGCATAGACTTGAGTTTATTTGAATTCCTGGGTATTGAAAAAGTTGTTTGCATAGTGGTGTCATTTAAACTTCTGCCTGTCTGTCTTGCAGTGCCATCGGATTCACAGATCATTAGCCAGCCAGTTCAAATATGCCTTGGTGTGGGTAAGTGTTAGACAGATGCTGGAATCTTTGTCTTCAGGTGTCTCTGACTGGTCTTCTAACCCTTCTCCCCATTTTTTGCTTTAAAGGGGACAAGCACAAAGTACAGCCCTCAAAGAGTGGGCTTAACCCATATGATGGAGCATGAAGATGTCATTCAGATTGTAAAGAAGTAACTGCTGGTGCCTGGCCTTGTCTTTAATCACTGCAATTGGAACTGACCACGTAAAAATGAAACAAAATACACCAAAAAAAAAAAAAAAAAAAGAAAGAAAAAAGAATAAAGAGAAAAAGGGAGATGTGTTCCAGAGCCAGGAAAGCTTCTGTGAAGCTCCTTCTCTTGGAGAAAGGCAGAAAATGAGGCTACTGTGCTTGCAGGTGGGGATGGGGAAGATGGGTTTCTATCTCACAGCATTTCAGGCCAAGTAATGTTTCTTAAAAATTGAAAAGGAGCCAGTTCTTCTAGGACACAGTTCCACAACCAGCAGTGTCCTGCCCCTCCTAGGGTTTGCACATGGATCCATGTGCATGCCCAGTGGGAAGTGATTGGTTTTGTGTGAACAAATCTGTCCCTCTGCTTTGGGCTGAGAGAACATTGCTGATGCTTTGCTGCTTATCCATTCACTTAATTTAAGCATGGATCTGAAACAGAATCAGAGTTCTCGCTCCCCTGCTCGCTGGACACGTCTCTGAAGCTGAGACAACCCCAATTTTTAATGGTCCCACCTCAATTAACATTAAAACCTGGCACTCTGTGCCTCTCCCTAGCCTTGCAGTGGGGTTTGTAGGACATCCTGGTCCAACTGGTACTGAGAGATGAGAATTTTAACTGGTAATTGTTAATTAACCTGGCCAGACTGCAGTGGGGTACGATCCAAGAGCCGTAGTCTGGGGTAAGGATTCACTTCTGGCATATCGCTCATCGAGGAGCTGCCTTGGGAGCTTCCTCCTTTCTTGGGCAGGAGCTGTCCTGCCCTTTAGTCCCCAACCTGGGATTCTCATCAACCATGCCCCTAAATTCCAGTTGCAGCTCTTTGGAGCTCAAGGTACCACCCCATGCCATGAGCTTTACCCCAGCCCTGTTAAACACTGCTTGTCTGGATATTGTTCATCAGAAATCTGGGATTTTTGTAATCATGCTTTTCCATTGAATACTATTGCTAAACAATTCAGAGTGCCTGATAGAGGACAGCTCTTGCCTTCTGGGATCAAGAGCTGCCAATAGCTTTTATTTTCTTTCATTGGAAAAGGGTTCGGTCTGATGTGGATGCAGAACTGCTCAGACAGGTGTGACACCTGTCTGAGCAGGGTTCCTCCCCTCTTCCCTGCTCCTCCCCACCCCTCACAACCTGATCGAGCAGAAATGGAAGGATTATTTTATTTGAGAAAATAAAAAGTTGTTATTTCATGTGAATGGTGGGTAGATGGCTTGGTGTGTTTCCTAACTCTTTTTTACCTTTGGCCACCTGAGGAACTCTGGCTGCTGTGGCACGAGATTTAGGGGGCAATAGAAGGTGAAGTGGCTGCAAGAGACTGGTGATGGGAGATAAGTAGATACTATACACAGTGCCCAAGCTAAGAAGGTGACTTTGAACTCTGTAAGTTCCCTTCCCTGTTCCTGGCTTTGTTCACAGCTGGAGTTCAGAGGAAATCCTGACCACGGAGGCAGCAAGTGGAGAACAAGCTCCAAATTATCCACATTATCCCTGATCTGGCAGTGGAAAGCTGGCCCTTCCTGGTGTGAGCTGGGTGGGATGCTGTTCCAGCACATTAACTCACCCTTCCCATTTCCCGTGAAGGTCGCACAGGCAGAGTTGCCCTCACAAAGACTAATTTTGGTTTAGTTTTGTCCCTGAGTTTCTGACTTTTCCATCCAAATCCTGCAGCCTGCCAAGCCTTGGCACGGAGCTGGGCAACCAGAACTGCTGACAGGGCTTCATCCTCAGCCCAGGTCGTGCTGGGAGCCAGGGGGTGCTTGGTGTGAGGCTGAAATGCAATGTTACCTGCTAAAACCTGTCCTTGAATAGCTGGTGCTACCTCAGTGTGTGTTTCAAATTGATTTTGGCATATCATTGTTAAAATCCCCTCTGCCTAATTAGCTTCATTTAGGAAAATGGGCATTTTATCCTGTTCAAAATGAACAGATACATGATTAAAATTGGAATGGGGATGAAGTAAAAATAGTTAAGCTAGAAGAAGCCAACTTCTTTTTTCAGAGAGTGTAGCTTTTTCGGCAGCAAGTTTATAGCTGCATTTGAAAATGCACAATTTAATTGCAGTATTCCTTTTTCCAGGTGCTTCCCTAATTGTTCTGCACTGATGTTAAAAGCAGCAAACATTGCAGTTCGTGCTGGAGTGAATTTGCCTCCAAGAGATCTCCAAGTCCTGAAAAGACAAAATTCAAAGGGTGAGGGGGAAATGTGCTGCAGCATTAGGGTTGTACTGGAGCCTCCTGAGGTTTATGGAATTTGCAGCATTTCAGTATTTAAAGGGGCTTATAAAAAAGGTGGATAAGGACTTTTTCCAAGAACATGCAGTGACAGGAAAAGTGGGAATGGTTTTAAACTGAAAGGGGAGATACAGATTAGATGTTAGGAGGAAATTCTTCCCTGTGAGGGTGGTCAGGCCCCGGCACAGGTTGCCCAGAGAAGCTGTGGCTGCCCCATCCCTGGAAGTGTCCAAGGCTAGGGCTTGGAGCAACCTGGGATAATGGAAGGTGTCCCTGCCCGTGGCAGGGGGTGGAACAAGGTGAGCTTTGAGCTCCCAACCCAAACCATTCTGGGATTTTATGCATTGATCAGAACCCCTCACTGGGGAAATGTGATCAGAGTCTCCTTGCTGTGTGTTGGGGGAAGGGCTCTCCAGGAGGGTTGGGTGCAGGCAGGAGCTGTGGATTTGCTCCCAAAAGAGCAGCACCCTGCATTTCTCTGCTGTAGGAGGAGAGCCTTGGCTGGATGACACTCAGAGAAAGCCGCCCTCAGCAGCCCTGCTGGTGCTCTGTGCCACAGCTCCAGCCTTTCCCCTGCTCTTCCAGCCGCCTCCAGGCTCATTCATGCTGTTCTCAGAGAGCTGTGTTCATTCTGCCCCATCCCTGGGGCTGTTCCCCTGCCTGAGCACAGCCGTGCAGCGCTCCACGTGTGGAGCAGGGTGGATCAGCTTCGCCACAGTCCATCAGCCACCCTCCATCTAGCGCTGGAACCAGCGACGGCTCAAGGCGTGCTCTGTTTAAAATGCCTGTTCCAGGCAATCAAGCAGGTTTGATTGGCTGAACACTCCTTTTATAATTTAATTTAGTCAGGAATCGTTTGCAAGGTAATAAAAAGCGGCTCTGCCTCCAAATACATTCATTTAATTCAATGAGAGACGGTTGCTGCAGCGGGCTCGCCTCAGCCAGCTCCCCTCACCCCATCACGGTGACATCTCAAAGTGCTGCTCAGGGCCGTATATAAGAGTCACGATCCGCAGTGACAGCTTAATTGTCTCAAATGCTGACAAGGGTCACCCCAGCCAGCCATCGCGAGTGGCACGGAGCCGGCTGGGGAGGCTGCGGAGAGGAGGATTTATGGCTGGCAAATAGTTTTGAATTCCTCTGGTTGCGCCTACTAAATGATGAACCTGCCCCCAGGGGATTGGGGCTATTGATTGTAATTTGCAGTTAAGCCCTCGCGTTCTGAGGAATCAGCATAATAAATACCCACCGCATTATGGCTGGGACGTGCCTGCCTGGAGGAGAAGGAAGCGGAGGTTTTCCCGGCTCGGGTGCTGCAGCAGGATGCTCTCTCTGCCCCTGCATTTGGGAGAGCCACAGGCTCCATCACTGCAGGGACAAGGCCCCCAGTTTGGTGGGATGCAGAACCCCAGTGCTGGAGTGGGGAGACTGAAGTGTTCTGAAGGGAGGTGGAATGTCCTGCTCGTGCAGAGAGGAGAGGATGCTCTGGTATTTTTGGGGTGATGGGTGTCTAGATCCCTGCCAGAACCTCTGCAGCTCGTTGGTCCCAGCCCAGCTTTGGAGAGGGGTGTGAGGGGGTGCATTTGTTCCTCACTCCCATGTTCTGTGATTTCTTCTAGACTTCCATTGGTTTGGGGGCAGGAATGGGTCAGGGCCATTTTCCAGCTGTATATCTGGGCTACACTGAGGCTCATCTACATCCCGGGAGGGATGTGGGACAGTCCAGCTGTGTCACCAGGGATGCAAGGGACAGGGACCACGGGAGGAGGGGACCCTCACCCCTCCAGCCGCTCCCCAGCTCTGTGAGGGAAGATCAGCTCCCATCCTTCTGCTCATGAGTGGAGATGAGAATAATAGCAGTCATCAAATATGCATTGGGTCCCTCCGTGCAGCAGCGATGGTCCCGCAGCTGCCAGGGGAGGGATGGTCCCTGCGGGGAGCGGAGCTGGGAGCACGGCGCTGGCAGAGCACCCCACGCCATGCCGGGCAACTGGCTACCCCAGGTGAGTGGCTGTGGGTGCCCCAGCTGGGTGGCACCTCCCGTGGGCTTGCAGGTGCCGCGGTGGCTTGGCCGGGAAGGGACCTTTGTGTGTGATGGTGGATTTTAAGTGAACAATGCAGTTCAGGTTCTCCCGGTCAAGGTGTGTGGTGTCCCCTCACCTCTGCCTGTCCCTGCCTGTTCCTGCCTGTCTGCTTTTTGTCTTTATCTTCCCTTATCTCACCTTCTGCCTTCCCACCTTCTCCACAGCTGCACATTCCCACTCCCCTCCAGAGCAGAGCGGCCTCCCCTGAGCACCCCCTCCTTCTCTGGAACCCTCTACCCCGTGTTTCCTACCACCCCTTCCCCACATTCCTTTTACGTCAGGGCTGTTTTGCCCCAGAAAAGCTCCTGGGCTTGGCTCTGGGACTGAGGTGATGGCACAGGGCTGTGACCTGGCTCCAGGGCTGCCAGCCAGCATATTCCTGGGTGCACGCCAGCATCGTGCCCAGCTGGTCTGTGCTTCCAGCATCTGCTCTGGCCTATCTTCTCCCATAACACTTCCCTTGTGGGGAGCAGGCAGCAGCTGGCAGGCAGGGATTGCCATGTATTGCTCATATGCTGGGTCCCCATCCTCATTTTGGAGGCAGGAACTGGAGAGGGTGGAGATTAGCCAGGTCAGGGGGGTGATGGGTGCTTGGGGGAGCAAAGAAAGATCCTGCAGTGCCTCAGGGGTTTGGATGGCTGTGTCATTGTCACATTGCTGGAAGGGTCCAGCTTATCCCCATGCTCCCAGCATCCCTGAAGCTGTGATTGGAGTGGCAAGAGCTGTGGCTGGGCTTCTTCACCTGCTCACAGGTGTGTGAAAGTGGATGTGCAATGACGCAGAACTGAAGACAGGGAAGGGGATGTGCTGAGAGGTGCTGCCACAGCCGGGAGGTGCTTGGGCTGGCTCCGTGGTGCCAGAACGCGGAGCTCCCGGGAGGCACGGCAGCGCCGGGGCCGGCGTGGTGTGGTGTGGTGGCACGGAGCCCTGCTCCGGCTGTAACTGGAAACAGGCTGTAAGCGGACCCGGGGCCAGCTGGTGACCGCAGACCTGCCCGGAGACGTGGAGCTGCTGCCTCTGGAGCTCTGCCCGCCGATGCCGGCACTCCAAAGGTACAGTCCTGGGCAGCCGCGCGTCCTGCCGGGCTGGGGAGGGTGAACCCCCGAGGCCGAAGTCTTCATCCCCTCCCCGCATCCAGCCATGGCACAGCCTCAGGCTGTGGCAGTGGGAACGGGGCTGCCCCGGGCCGTGTCCCTCGGGTGAGGTGGCTTTCCCTGCCTCAGCCACGTGGCTGGAGCTGTTCAGGACTGACCTGACCAAAGGATGCTCTGGGTATCTTCTACCAGAGCCTTGGTACCCACTGCCACCACAGAGATCCCCCCACCGCACAGGTTTCCCTCCTGTGCACTGCTGCTGGATGCAGCGATGCCCAGACGCCCTGGAAACAGCCACCAAGTGCGGGTGCCCCTCCCACCCCCTGTCTTTGTGTCCATCCCGCTGCATCTGGGCACAAAAGCCTCTTGCCCAGCTCTGCCCTGCCAAAGGCAGGTGAACCCTATGCCCAGGATGAAGAACATGGGGAGGTGTTTTCAGGGTCTGGTATGGAGGCTGAGACCATGGAAGGCAGCATCTGTGTGGAATGAAGCCCCTTCTCTCTCCCTTTATCCCCCCTCTCGGAGGGCCCTTGTTGTGTGCAGGGAGGCACCATGGGCACAGCCATGGCAACTGCACGGGACTTGTGCCAGCGCCCGGGGCACCGAGAGCACTGCCCCGGCCGCTGCCCTGCCTGGGGGGAACAGAGGTAGGGACCGTGGAAAGCAGTGGGATGGTGGCAAGGACTGCACGAGGGGTGGGATGCAGGGGGTGACCAGCAGCAGCTTTTCGCCAGCCGGGTACCCCTTTGCTCTCTGCCAGCAGAGAGGGAAGGGCTGTGTCCATGTCCGAGGTGGTTCCCTGGCACATCGGGGTGCCCAGGCTCTGTGTGCCCATGTCGGGAGGAGGGGTGGGACGGTGGTGTGGGGCAGGTGCCTCTGCCCCTGGCAGGGCAGGCTCTGTCAGCCCCGTATGGCCCATGGCAGACCTGTGGCCATGGCAGACCTGTGCATGGACTGTGCCAGTGCCAGGAAGGGCTCCCACAGGGTGATGCTCCTGTGTGGCTTGGGCTCTGCTGATGTTCCCTCCCACTGATCCTGTGTTTCTGTCACTCCATAGACCCTCTCCTGATGCCTGCTAGGTGCCTCTCATCCCACTCTGTCCCTCTTCTCTCCCTACACTCCAGAGCTGCCTCCATCTGTGCAGACCAGGATGTCTCTATCCCAGAAATTAATGCAGGGAGCAGGCAAAGCCATGGGATCATAGTGGATGCCCCTCCACTGTAGATGTGGCAAGGAGGGACCAAGCTGGGGAGAACACAGTGCCAGGAGGTGCCAGCCATGGGATCTCCTGATCCTGGGGAGAGACCAGTGGGTTCAGTCCAGCAGCTGCTGCTGGTTCTTCAGTTCTGCCAGCTGCTGCACAGCTGGATGCTTCTGTCTCCCCAAACATATCCCCTGTAAGGGGGTGCAGCAGGTGCTGCCCCTGCCCACACCAGCCCCATTGCTGCCTGCGGGTGATCCATGTGGGACAGCGAGTTCCCACCGCTGCTGCTTAAACTTTGATGAGCTGCAGCCGCAGGAATCCAGGCCTGGCATTAACATTTGATGTGGTCACCCCGCGCCTGGGCACGTGTGTGCCCAAGCACGCTGCTGGCACTGCCGCGGGTCACACGTGTGGCACATGCAGCCCCCCTTGCCAGCTGTGTGTGGGCACGTGTGGCACTCTGCACGTACCTGCCGCCTGGCATGGCATGAGGAGTGCCCCCGTGGGCTCTGGGCTCCTCAGTGCTTCCCAGCGGGGCTGTGGAGTTTGGTCTGGCATTGGGTCCCTCCCTTGCGTTTCTCCCCTTGGGTGTGTTCCCACTGCTGCCTTGGGCACCCACCTTGCTCCCACCTCCTTTTTGGTGCCGCCGTTTGGCTTAATAGATCCCTGGGCTTCATCCATCTCCGTGCTGACTGGAGGAAGAGGCTGATTCCTCAGAGAGGGGCAGAGGAAGCCCCGAGGCGTGGAGAGGTGGCACGATCCCGTTTTGGGCTAACGGTGCTGTCCCCTGCAGCGTCCCCTTGAGGGGATGCTCCCAGCAGCAGGGGCCCTTCCCTGCTCCTTCGGAAAAGTCTCGGGGCCGGCGTGGTGCATTCCTTACATTATTCATGCTGCCGCGAGCCTGGTGGTTGGGTTACAGCCGGAGCCCAGCCACCGGCACCGCGCTGCCGATCCGCGGGGTGCGCGGGAGGCAGGAGCAGCTCCGCCGGGCTGCCCCGGGGCCGTGTCCCGCCGCCCCAGCGCCATGCCAAGCGGGCGGCCGCCGGCGCCCGAGGGAGCCACGCACGGGCATGTGCCTCGCCAAACCCGGGCACAGGTAAATACCCCCCCGGGGCAGGCGGCGGGGTCGGGAGCCGGCCGGTGTGCCGGGAGCAGGCTCCTGCCGGCGCAGGGCGTCATCTCCAAGGGCCCCGCTGGGGTCGGAGCATGAGCGCCCGCCACTGCCAGGATGGTCGGCAAGAAGGGGGAGCCCAAAGGGAAAGCGGGCAAAGGGAAAGGGAAGGATGGCAAGAAGGGCAAGAAGGAGGATCCCAACGAGTCAGAGGATGCCTCGGATGCAGAGCTGCTGAAGGCAGAGGAGAGCGAGACGGAGGTGGTGGAGGAGGTAAAGGAGGAAAAGGAAGAGGAAAAGGAGAAGGAAAAGGAGGAAAAGGAGAAGGATGAGGAGGAGGTGGCTGCAGAGGAACCCAAGAAGGGGAAGGGGAAGGAGAAGAAGGGGTTGCCCAAGGCAGGAGTGGCGAAGAAACTGGGCCTTGGGAAGAAGGTACAGCAGGAGACGGAGGAAGAGGAGGGTGAGAGTAATGCTGCAGCAGCCAAGAAGAACACGAAGGGCACCTCCAAGTTGGTGATGGGGCTGGCAACAGACAAGAAGAAGAAAGGGGCCAAGGGTGCAGAGGCCAAGGGCCAGCCCAAAGAATCTGTGGAAGCCGGCCCAGCCGAAGAGGAGGCGGCAGCGCCGCCGAAGGCCCGGGCGAAGCGGAGCCTCCGCAGCACCTCGAAGCTCTTCCTGGGCTTCAAGAACCTAGGGTTGCGTCGGCCCAAGAAGGGACAGTTCAAGAACACATCCCGCTTCTTCTGGGGGCTGCATAAGCACAGCACCAAGAAGAGGAAGAAGAAGAAGAACAAGGCGGTGCTCAAGTCCACCTCCAACCTGATGATGCGCTTCAAGCGCGTGGGCAAGAAGAGGAAGGAAGAGGAGGCCAAGAAGGAGGCACCATCGAAGCCATCCTTCCTGCTGCTGCGGCGGGGCGGGCAGGCCCCCGAGGACGGCGCGTCGCTCTTCCGCCGGCGCCCGGAAAGGAAATTCAAGCCACGGGCGCAGGTGCTGAGCAAGGCGGCCGCCGCCACAGGCTGGCTGGCCAGGAAGGTGCTCTCCCGGCGCGGGCGGCTGGTGGGGGGCAGCCGGGTGCCTGACACGGCCTGGCTGTCCCGTATCGGTGCCAAGAAGCTGCCGTTCCCAGCGGAAGACGAGATCCTCAGGCACCGGGCCAACATGAAGCGGATCCCTGGCAGCGTCGGGCTGTCGGCCCCCAGCACTTCGCGGCAAGGCAGCATGGTGAGGCGGCCGTCCCGGCGGCGCTCCCAGCGGCGCTCCCAGCGTGCGGCCGCGGAGCCGACGGTGCCGCGCTACGGCTGGGCCGAGGAGGAGAACGGAGCCTACAGCCGCCGGCGAGGTTATGGCAAGGAGGATGGCGCCTACGGCTCCCACCGTGACTATGCCAGGAAGGAAGATGGAGCCTATCGGCCTTGGCGCAGTCACGCCAAGGAGGAAGATGGAGCGTATGGCCCCCACCATGGCTATGCCGAGGAGGATGGAGCCTATGGCCCATGGCATGGCTACAGCGAGGAGGAGGATGGAGCCTATGGCCCCCGGCACAACTACTCCGAGGAGGAGGAAGGCTACATGCAGAGCCCAGCTTACCCAGCAGGGTACGGGTTTGAGGATGTGGTGCCGACCCCCTACTCTGAATACCCTGGCTACGAGACGGAGGAAGAGTATGACTGCTATGGGGGATTTTGGGAGGACGGTGACCGGGCAGGGCACCCCTATGGCTACTCAGAGCTGGAGGATGAGGGACCGTTTGGTGATGGGTCTCCCCTCAACCTCTACGACCCGTACAGCAGTGACCCAGAGTATGGTGAGGAGGTGGCAGGGCCCTTCGGCTACAGCAGGGACCCCTATGAGGACTTTGGGGAGCCCTTTGATGGGGGGTACCCTGGGGGTGAGTACCCTGAGCATCGCATCCAGTACAGCGAGGGCGGGTGGGCGCCGCATGCCCAATCCTCCTGCAACCCTTACGCCCTGGGCCTGGAGGAGATTGCTGAGGGCGAGGAGCCCGAGGAGTGGGAAGAAGAGGAGGAAGAGGAGAAGGAGTATCCTTTCTCCATCCTGAGCGCCTCCTCGCTCCGGGGCATGCGGGAGACGCTCTCCTCCAAGCTCTCCCTCAACAGGAAATTCAGGCTCTTCCCCCGGCCCCAGGTCAAGCTTTTCGGCAGGGACCGCCTGGACGTCCCCCTCCCGCCGTCCCCCCACCTGCCCGCCGCCCGTGACGAGGACGACTACGACGAGTGCGAGCCGCCGCCGCCTCCGGCAGCCCCCAGCCCCGCGGCATCCCCGGGACGCCGGGTTTCGGCAGCGCGGGCGTGCGGGAGCCCTCTAGGGCAGTTCCTCCAGCGATCCCTCTCGATTCCCCCCAGCCGCCCGTCGCGGGGTGCGGGAGGACTTCGGGGATCCCGCACCCCCCAGCCCTCCTACAGGCACTCCAGCCGCAGGCTGGCGGGGATGGAGAGCACCGGTTTGGGGGGCCGGGACCCCGCGCCACGAGCATCTCCAGCCAGGGACCCTTCCCCAGCGGCGGGGCCCTGGGGGCAGCCCCCTCCCCGGGAGCCGGGGGCTGCGCTCCGGCCGTCGCTCCGTAACCCCTTCGCCAACCCCGGGCGCTCCCCGTCGCCGCCGCCCGTCCGGCCGCGCCCCGGCAGCACGCGGGGCGAGGGGCCACGGCGATCCCCCTCCCTCGGTGCCAGCCTCCGGCGCTTTGGCCCCGAGCTCCCCGCCCCGGCCGCCCCCCGCTCACCGGGGCCGGGGGGGAGGCGCCCGGGGGGGCCCGCGGCGGGGAGACCTCTGTCATCGCGGCGGAGCAGTCCCCCCGGGCTGCCGCTCCCCCAGGCCTGGCCCCGGCTTCCCGAGCCCCCCACCAAGGCGGTGAAGCCGCTGCAGAGGACCCCCTTCCTGGCACCATCGTCCCGCCCCGGCAGCCGCCGCCTCGGCCCTCCCGCCCCCTCCTGGGATGAGGAGCTGCCCCACTGGCAGGGTGCCCCGCGGGGTCCCGCCGGGGTGCCCCCTCCGCCCAGCCCCGCTCCCAGCACCCCCAAAAGCTTCATCCAGCGCATCGGGCAGCCCCTTGCCGGGATGGCCCCCCCCTCCCCACCATCGAGGCCATCTGCTGAAGCGGGGGGCCGCAGCCCCTCCAAGGGGCGCTCCGTGGCGCAGTCCCTGGCTTCGCTGCTCGTAAGGAGCATGGCCCCCACCAAAGCCCCCTCATCCTCACCACCCACCCGCCATCCCTCCACTCGCTCTCCCTCCTTGCCCCGGCGCCCATCCTGGCGGGACGGCAGCACCCGCAGGTCTCCGAGCCCACCCTCGGGACGCCGGGGCTGGGCCAACGCCGGGCGCCCCATCCTCCCCTCCAGCCCACGTGGCAACCGGAGCCCCTCACCGCCCCGTCGTGCCGCTTTCCCACCCCCCCACGGGCGAGCCCCCGGCTCTCCGGTCGTCCCCCGCCACGGCGCTCGTCCCCCGGGGCCAGCGGAGCCCATCGAGGGTGACGGGGCGGCCGGGGAGGAGGGCGCGGGGCGCTACGCGGTGGTGACGCCGCAGGTGCAGAGGTTGGGCTCCTTCCGGCGCGCATCCCGCATGTACAAGCAGCACTGGTCCACGCAGCACGTCGTGCGGGTGCGGGAGATGCCCGACGCCTGGACAGCCGAGCAGGGCCTCCCCCAGCAGCCCACCCAGCGCGGCCGGCGGTGGGCGAGCCAGTGGGGAGCCGACCTCGCCCGATACCTCTGCCAGCGCCCGCCGGCGGGGGGCTGGCGGGACAGGCACCCCTGGGCGGACGGGTACCTGCGCACCAAGCAGCCCTGGCGCAGCAAGGTAACGCGGGCGGGGAGCCCCCTCGGGGGGATGGAGCCGGGGGTGAGCTGGCAGCCGGCGGGACCCGGGGCGGGGTGGCGAGTTGAGGTGGCCGATGGCTCTCCCGGGCTCGAAGGCACCGGTGCCGAGGGGTTTGCTGTGCCCAGGGTGGCGGGTAAATGGCTGTGGGTGGTTTGGGTGCTGGCGGGGGTCCTCCCGTAGGGAGCAGATTGGAAGAGGGGACCATCGCCTGTTGTGTATCCCCCCACGAGCGGCCCCGCTGGGGACACTTGATTCTGGCGTATGGAAATGCGGAGACCCGATCCCGCGGGGACAGGTGCAGGTGGCACGGTGACCCGGCGGGGTGTCCGCTTTCCTGCCCACCGCCTGGCCGGGCGCCAGCGCAGGCTCCCGTGTGACACCCGTCCCGCGTCACCTCTGCGCGTGGCCGGGGGGAGAAGCCTCAGCCCCCTTCCATCGCCTCCACTGGAGGTGATGCCCACAGTGAGCGGGAGCGGGATCCTCAGGACCAGGTTTTCCGGGGACCAGCTCCAAGGCAGCCTTGGTGGCCCCATGTTCCTGTGTTCCAGCACTGCTGCTCTCACCTGACACACAGTGCTCCTGCTGGGGGACTGGTTTTGGGGCTGTGGGGTGTTTTCTTGGGGTTCCCACCATTGCTGACTGCGTGTCCCCTGGTTTGGGGTCACAGATGGCGTTTTGGGGTGGTGGTGGTGACTGGGTGGGACACCTGAGGGTGTTGGCACATCCCTGCCATGATGGGGTGGTTGCTCCTTGCAGATGCAGTCACTGTGCAGCCTGCCCATCGTGCGGTACCAGGAGCCACAGGAGGAGGACGGGCTGGAGGACATGACCCAGCTGGAGTGAGTGTCCCTGTCCCCTGCACCATGACTAAGTGCTGTGTGGGACAATGGGGCTGCAGCCTTCAACTGCACGCCCCTGACCCTGCTATCCCACCCCATCTCATCCCAACATGGGCTCTGCTTCAGCCTCCTGGGTCTGAGGATGCAGGGGACACTCTGGGGACAGCAGACACTCCCTTGTTCCCCTGTCACCCCCTAACTCAGCCTCTGCTCCATGCCAGGGACCTCCAGGAGGCTGCGGTGCTGAGCAACCTCCGGACGCGGTTCGAGCGCCAGCTCATCTACGTAAGCATAGAGGGGCACGGCATTCCCCAAAGGCTGCAGGTGTGGGGTCTTTGGGGAGTCATCACCCTCCAAGGGCTCACAGCCCCACACCTCTCTCTCTGGCAGACCTACATCGGCAGCATCCTGGTGTCGATGAACCCATACCGGATCTGCAACATCTACGGGACGGAGCAGGTGCTGCAGTACGAGGGCAGAGCCCTGGGCGAGAACCCGCCGTGAGTACCAGGCTGTCCCCAAATGCCCTGCGGGGATGGGGTCACTCCCACCCTTCACTTTGGGCGTCCTTGTGCCCGGGCAGCGTGGTACCACACCCCTCCTGCTTCTCCCCACCCCAGGCACCTCTTTGCCATCGCGAACGTGGCCTACTCCAAAGTGATGGATGCCAAACACAACCAGTGTATCATCATCAGGTGGGACATGGTTGTCCCCATGCACAGCCCCCTGGGGTGGGCCCTAATCAACACCACCCTAATCACTGTGTTACTGCCACCAGCCTGGCTTGGCCCTGGGGTGGGGTGCTGGGAGGTTTGGGGGGGTTTTGGGGTGAGCAGCCCTTGCTCAGCTGGTGACAGCCCCGGCTGTGCCCCTGCTCTGCATTCCAGTGGGGAGAGCGGCTCAGGGAAGACCGAAGCCACCAAGCTGATCCTGCGCTACCTGGCAGCCGTCAGCCAGAAACGCAGCACTGCCCCACAGGTAGGATGCTGCCCTGGAGACATCCCTGAGTCCCCACGTCCCCAAGCTCTTCTCCCACCTCCCAGAACTCTCTTCCATCTCTCCTCATGGTTCTGCTGCTCTCTCCTTGTCCCCATGCTTCCACCTGGACCATGGCAGATAGAGGTACCAAGGGGACACATGGGCTGGGAAGGTTCAGGTGGACAGAGAATTGTGGTGGCATCTTGGCCATGGCACCCCTGGTGCAGGGGGGAAGGCAAGAGGGACAGCAGGAAATCAGTGCTTGCACATGGATGGAATCCTTGTGCTCTCCCACATCCTCATTTAACCTGGCTGTGGTGCACACCTCAAATTTGGGCACCCACGGGTGTCTGCATGCAGCATGGGGTGGCAGGGAGGGTGGCAGGGTGACAAAGGGGCTGCCCTAGCCTTGGAGATGTTGTGCGGTGTGTCGGGTGCCAAGGCTGACCCCCCCAGCTCTCCTCATCACCACGACAGATCTTGGAGGCGACCCCCTTGCTGGAATCCTTCGGCAATGCCAAAACCGTGAGGAATGACAATTCCAGCAGGTTTGGGAAATTTGTGGAAATCTTTCTGGAGGAGTAAGTAATGCTGAGTAACATCCGTGTGGATGCTCCCACCCTGTTCCCTGCTGCCCCAGGGTGTCCAGCCCAACCCAGCCCCTTGTCCCTCAGCTCTGGGAGGACACACCGGGATGTTTTTGGGACAAACCTGGCATTGGAAAGGTGATGGCACCTGAGGACAGGTGGCTGTCCCTGGCGTAGGGGCAGAGACACTGTGACCTGGGCTGCCACCCTGACCATTCCGTCCCCATCCCTGTCCTCGTATCCCATCCCATCCTCTCTTGGCCCCACTGATCCCAACAGGGGGGTACCTGATATCACCCTGGGGTGCAGTGCTCGAGCCAGGTGCAGACACCTCTCCCTGCCCAACCATCCCTGGTGGGGGACACTTGGGGACCAGCACCGACCCTAATGTTTTGGGGGGCACTGTGGCATGGCTGGGTGCCTTGGGGGGCCACAGCCCCTGCCCACACCGAGGTTGCCAGCCGGGTGCCCACTCTCACCCTTGCAGCGGCTTGATCTGCGGTGCCATAACCTCGCAGTACCTGCTGGAGAAGTCCCGCGTGGTCTTCCAGGTGTGTGATGAGGGGATCCTGGGCTCTGCCCCCCACTCTGCCCCCTCTGCCGCCCCCTCCTCAGCTCTGAACTCTGCTCCTCAGGCCAAGAGCGAGCGCAACTACCACATCTTCTACGAGATGCTGGCAGGGCTGCCGTCCCAGCAGCGGCAGCGGTACTGCCTGCAGGGCGCCGAGACCTACTACTACTTGAACCAGGTAGTGTGTCCCCTCCCCAGCCCCCCCCAGCCTCATTTTTGGGGGGCTGCCCAACCTCAGGGTGCTGGTGGGTCCCTGAGTCATCAGGGTGAGGATGAGGAGGATGCTCAGGGTGGGGGTGACCCCCCGCACTGGGTGCTGACCCCGCCCGGACCCACTGATGGACCGAGGGGGTTGTGCCAGGGTGGGAACTGCGAGATTCCCGGCAAGGATGACGCTGAGGATTTCCGTCGGCTGCTCAACACCATGGAGGTGCTGAACTTCAGTGTGGATGAGCAGAACAGCATCTTCCGCATCCTCTCCTCTGTCCTCCACCTGGGCAACGTCTACTTTGAGAAATACGAGGTAGCCCACAGGGAGCTGGGCCGTGCTCCTCAGGCATGATTTGGGATGTGGCAAATGGGGGATCATCACATCCCATGGCATCCCTGTGTCCTGCAGACTGACTGCCAGGAGGTGGCCACGGTGGTGAGTGCCACAGAGATCCGGACGGTGGCTGAGCTGCTGCAGGTGTCCCCTGAGGGCCTGCAGAAAGCCATCACCTTCAAGGTGACGGTGAGTGCAGGGGGCACAGGCTGGGAGGGGGTCCCTGGACCCTGGGGACCATGGCTGAAGTTGCTGATACTCCATCACACCATTTCCCAACCAGGAAACGCTGCGGGAGAAGATTTTTACCCCTCTGACTGTTGAAAGCGCCGTGGATGCCAGGTAGAAGGAAGGGGGGCTGCACAGCAGGAGGGTATGGGGGGCTCTGATCCCCAGGGATGGTGTGTGGATTAGACTCTGTGGTGATTAAAGCTGATGCTGTGGTGGGTGCTGGCTGTGGCAGTGGGATACACTGGTGCCCTTCCAGAGCTTCAGCACTCTGCCCATGTCTCCCCTTCCCAGGGATGCCATTGCCAAGACCCTCTACTCCCTGCTCTTCAGCTGGCTCACGGACCGCATCAACAAGCTCGTGTACCCGCGGCAGGAGGCCCTCTCCATCGCCATCCTGGACATCTACGGCTTCGAGGTGAGCAGGATTCCTCCCACCTCCATCCTGGCTCAATCCCAGCTCCATCCTCCCAGGCTCCATGAATCTTCCTTCTTGCAGGACCTCACCTTCAACAGCTTTGAGCAGCTGTGCATCAACTACGCCAATGAGTACCTGCAGTTCTTCTTCAACAGGATTGTGTTCCAGGAGGAGCAGGTGGGGCTGGTGGGCAGTGCTGGGCTCTGCCCCTGTGCTGGGCACTGCTGTGGGGCCGGGGGCTCTAGGCTGACCCAGTGCCCGCCCTGCAGGAGGAGTACCTCCGGGAGCAGATTGAGTGGAAGGAGATCCCCTTCAGCGACAACCAGCCCTGCATTGACCTCATCTCCCAAAAGCCCTACGGCATCCTCCGGATCCTGGATGACCAGAGCTGCTTCCCCCAGGTGAGGGGGTGTCTGGTGGTGAGGTGCAGCTGGCACTGGGAGGTCACTGTGGCTGGGGAATCACCATGGCTCTGGGCTGTCCTGGACAACCTGGGAACCTCCCTGGTTTCCTCCAGGATGGATAAGCCCAAAGAATCATAGAAACATCATGGAATCACAGAGTGGTTTGGGCTGGAAAGGACCTTGAAGGTCACCTAGTTCCAACCTGCTGCTGAATTGCCCGAGCCGTATCTCACTCCTGTGTCCCTTCCCAGGCCACTGACCACACGTTCCTCCAGAAGTGTCACTACCACCACGGGACAAACCCGCTCTACACGAAGCCCAAGATGCCACTGCCCGAGTTCACCATCAAGCACTACGCAGGGAAGGTGACCTACCAGGTGTGTGACATTGGGATGCCCAGCTGGGCTGTTAAGGCAGCTTAAAGAGGAGGTTGATCCTGCACCAAGGAGAGAAATGCATCCCAGCGGGTCTGGCTGGGGTCCTGCAGCTCCTTGCCTCACCCTGTCGCCCTGCCAGGCTCCTCACGAAGAGGTTTTGCTATTTGCCAGGTTCACAAGTTTTTGGATAAAAACTATGACCAGGTCCGTCAGGACGTGCTGGACCTGTTCCTCAGCAGCAGGACCAAGGTAGGGCCCTGCCTGGCCCTGGCTCTGCAGTGACACTGGGCACCTATAGCCCCCTTTCATACATCCCTTTCCATGTCCCCAAGAGTGTGTGCCCATGGCTGGTGAAGCCCCGGGGGACCAGGAGCAGAGGATCCCTCTGGCTCCACCCATGGGATCCTCTGGGCTTTGACCCCTCAAGCATTTGGCACAAACAGGCACACGGGCTGCTCTTGTGCTTTCTGTCTTTATCCATATCCTCATCCCTATCCCTACCCAGGCAATCCAGCCACAATTAGGGGATGCGACTTGCTCAGGGCTGGGCAGAAAGCAGTGGCCGGGTTGGAAAGAGGATCCGGGAGAGCTGCACCATCCTGGCCACCTTCCTCCCCTCTAACGTTTCCCGTCTCTCCAAGGTGGTGGCCAACCTCTTCTTCGGCCATGCCCAGGTGATGGCCCGGCAGAGGAGCCTCATCAGGAGGAGCAGCACCAGGACACGGCGGTACAAGGCTCCCACTGTGGCCGCACGGTTCCAGCAGTCGCTCCTGGAGCTGGTGGAGAAGATGGAGAGGTCAGGGTGGGCAGGGTGGGCAGCCAGGCTGTGCACTGGGCTGTTGGGAGCAGGGTGAAAGCTGGACCTGAGCCCGAGGTGGCCAGGCTGGCTTTGTCCCCTGTCCTGTGTGGCTGACAGGGTTTCTCTGCCACAGGTGCAACCCCTTCTTTGTGCGCTGCCTCAAACCCAACAACAAGAAGGTGAGAGCCGGGGCTCTCCTGCCCGTGCCGGTGCCTGTGCTGCCCTGGTGGCACTGGGAGAGTGGTGGGCACACAGTGGGTGGGGGTTTGTCCATGCAGTTGCTGATGCTTCTCCCCATGCCCTCCCCAGGAGCCAGGGCTCTTCGAGGCCGACGTGGTCAGAACCCAGCTGCAGTACTCGGGGATCCTGGAGACCATCCGCATCCGCAAGGAGGGCTTCCCTATCCGCATCCCCTTCCTCGTCTTCATCGACAGGTGCCTGTGGGCTGCAGGTTGGGCACTGCCATCCCAGCGAGGGGAGACCACAGAGCTTGTGGGTGTTTTGGGGGGCAGCATTTGGGCTGGGGTTGCCCCACAGTGGGAGCTGGGAACCCCTTGTGTTAGTACACAGCTCTGGGAGAAGCTGCATCTCCAGGTGCAGTGCTTGTCACCACGGCAAAGGTCTGTGCTGGTGTCCCTGTGCAGTAACAGTGTCATGGGCTCACCCAGGTATCGCTGCCTCGTTGATATGTGGTCCAATGTCATTCCCAACGGAGCCAACTGTGTGGAGATGCTGAGGAGCCTCTGCCCCGTTAACCCCAGCATGTACTATGTCGGCGTCACCAAGGTACTGTCCCGGGAGGGGACTTGGTTCCAGCGAGGCCCTGGGGGTGGTAGCCAAGGTGGGGAGCTCACAGCCTCACCCCTGCTCCCAGCTCTTCCTGAAGGAGCAGCTGTACCAGGCGCTGGAGAGCAAGCGAGCCCGTGCCCATCACCTGGCCGCGCTCACGCTCCAGCGCTACGCTCGCACCTTCTTCATTAAGCGGCGCTTCCGCTCCCTCCGCCGCAAGATCGTCCTCCTGCAGACCCGGGCGCGGGGATACCTGGCCAGGTGGGGGTCCCGGGGGGGTGGCAGGTGGGCACTGGTGGGTGGCAGAAGGTGACGGGTGCCCTCCTGCAGGCAGCGGTACCGGCGCATGCGGCGCACGCTCATCAAGTTCAGGTCGCTGGTGCACATCTACGTGAACCGCCGGAGGTACCTCAAGGTGAGCTGGGGGCTGGCACATCCTGGGGGCTCCAGGGAACCTTCTGCCACGCTGCTGCATGTTCAGTGGTGGGTCTGGGGAGGGCACAGTGGCATCTCCAGATCGTGAGCCCCCCCCACATGCTGCCCTACCACCTCCTCTGTGTCCTATTGGGAATGGGCAGTGCCTCTTCGGGATGAAAACTTTGGTGATATTGGAGGGGGCCAGTGGGACCCCAGGGCGCTGTGATGCCTCAGGGTCTCCCTCCCTCCGGTGGGACTCAGCATGGCTGCTCTGCTTGCAGAGGAAGGAGGATGCTCGCCGGCGGGCAGAGGAGGAGAAGGAGAGGATGAAGCAGGTAAAGCCGTGCGGCACCGGTGGGAGTGTGATCCACGTGCAGCCCGTGTTGCTGTGCCCTCATCCCTGCCACGTGCTCGCCCATCCCTGTGCCCCTGGCCTTGGCACCTGTGGGTGCTGGGGCAGGGACTAGCACTGCAAGTGGGCACATCCCTGTGCCGCGGTGGCAGGAGCTGACACGGAGGGAGGTGGTGGATGTCACCCACCTGGAGATCCCGGCCGAGCTGATGGGGCTGCTGGAGGCTGCTGCAGGTGAGCGGGTCCTGCACCGCCATCGCTCCCAGCCCCTTGTTCCCTACCCCACGGCCGTGCCGTAGCTTCCCACTGTGCCGCAGCCGCCCGGGAGGTGAATGCCGGCTGCGTGGTGCTGGTGCCGCCGCCGGCGCTGCAGCCCGACCCCCAGCTCACCCTCCCGCTCGACATCAACGACTACCCCATGGCCAAGTACGTGCGGGGCCACTTCCAGGTAAGGCGGGCGCCGCGGCCCGGCAGCGGGGAGCTTATTTTTCCGATGGGCAGACAGCTTTTGGGGAGTCCCAGGCACCCCGCTCATGGTGGAGCAGTGAGGTTCAGGGTCCCCGCACTGTCCCACCGGGCTCTGCCCTGGCTCACACGCTGGGGACACCACGGGTAGCAAGAGAGGCTGGATCCGGGGTGGCTGTGGTGCTGTGGGGAACTGGCTGCCACCTCCCTCCCTCCCCGTGGGTTCCTGTCGTCTCCAGAGGCCGGGGGGACCCTGCTGAGGTTATCGGAGAGAGACCCGCTGAGCCCTCCTGGACGCCCGACGCGGGGCGGATCCGGAACGCTGGGGCGGGAGACCAGGTCGCTTTGCTCCCGGGACCCCGGCCCCACCCACGGTCACTTTGCCCCATTCCTCTTCCTCATCCCTATTTTTGTCCTGTGTTTCCCAGTCCTCGGCATCCTGAATGACAGCACCAGGGCCGGATAAGGCTCTCAGCCCTGCCAAGGTGTTGGCATAGAACCACAGAACCACAGAGTGCTTTGGGTTGGGAGGGACCTTAAAGATCACCCATTTCCAGCCCTCGCCACGGACAGGGACACATTCCACTATCCCAGGTTGCTCCAAGCCCTGTCCAGCCTGGCCTTGAATGTTTCCAGGGATGGGGCAGCCACAGCTTTTCTGGGCAACCTGTGCCAGGGCCTCACCACCCATCTCTGGTGCTGCCAGCACAGCCTGAGCCCCTCCCTGCCCCACTTCCGGAAGGCTGCTGACCCCATCCTGCACCCCAGTCCTTTGGCAGCCCCACAGTCTCCACCCAGCATCAACACCATGCTCAGCACCATGGGACCAGCCCCTTGTGGCCTGAGGCTGTCCCCAGGTAGCCATGGGTGCGGGTGTCACGGCAGGAACCGGCATTTGGGATGCTGACGGCCCCATTGAAAGCCCCCCTCACCCGGCTGGATGAGGAGCTGTGCCACGAGGCTCTCAGCCTCTTCAAGCTGGTAGGTGGGATGGGACAGGATCCATCACCGCAGTCCCCTGCCTGCTCCGTGCCCAGAGCCAGAGGGAGGACCTGGCTGTCCCTGTGGCAGATCCTGCGGTTCATGGGGGACCCGGGGCTGGGCGGCCTGCAGGAGACCCTCTTCGGCAACTACATCGTGCAGAAGGGGCTGTCGGTGCCAGGGCTGCGGGACGAGCTCCTGGCACAAGCCTCCAACCAGGTCTGGCGGAACACCAACGTCAACAACGAGGAGCGGGGCTGGCTGCTGCTGGCTGCCTGCCTCAGCGCTTTCCCCCCGTCCGCTGCCTTCGACAAGTACCTGCTCAAGTGAGCCAGGGATGGGCACTGGGATGGGGAACAGGAATGGCTGGGACCCACAGGAATAGACTGGTACTCGTGCCTGGGAACGCTGCTGGGGCTTTTCAGGGCTCACCTGGCACCTGTGCCTGAGGATGCTGCTCAGGCCCCACCAGGTTCCTCTATGATTGCTTGGGCCAGCTGGGCACACATGGCCAGGTCCTGTTGGGGATGCTCTGAGGTCCCTTCAGGATCCCTCTGACCAAGCTGGCATACGTGCCCATGCCCCTCTAGGTTTCTCAGGGCCAGCCTGGCACATCTGCCCAGGGATACTGGCCAAATCCCACTAGAGATGCTCTGAGGCTCCTCCAAGATGCCTTGGGCCAGCTTGGCACACGTGCCCAGGATGCTGCCGAGATCCCTCCAGGGATGCTCTTAATCCCTCTGTGGTCCCCTGTCCCAGTCTGGCACACATGACCCTGCCCATGTCCCTCCTGCAGCATCATCCCTTCTTCACAGGTTTGTGTCTGACTACGCCTTTGCTGGCTACAAGCCAGTGTGCCAGCGCAAGCTGATGCACGCCATGGCCCGCTCCCAGCTGGGCGCTGCGGCCGCCCGCACCTTCCCGCCCTCGCTGCTGGAGTGGACAGCGAACCGGCAGCAGGCCAGCATGGCCCTCGACCTGCACTGCTTCAACGGTGAGAGCAGCACGGCTCTGGGGCATGGTGTTGGCCAGGGTCGGTCCCAAAGCGACCACCCTCACGGGCAGGGGGGACTGGTGGCACCCACTCACTGCCCGTCCCTCCCCAGGTGACCAATTCTCCTGCCCCATCCACTCCTGGAGCACGGGCGAGGACCTGGCAGGGGATGTCCTGAAGCACAGGTATGTGCTGGCTTGGCACCCACCCACCCAGCAGGTCACGGTGTCACCTGGGGCTGTCTTGGGTGCCCCCAGGATCTGGGAGCCCAGGTGCCCAGCTCATGGGCAGGGTGTCCCTTTGGAGCCTGTGTCCATCCCCAGTGTCCTGCTGTTGGCAGGGGGCTGTCGGAGGGCTGGCGTGGCTGGTCTGTGGCTATGAAGGCGGGTGCCCAGTGGGCTGAGCTGGCTGGACACGACTATGTCCTGGACCTTGTCTCTGACCTCGAGCTGCTCCGGGGCTTCCCCAGACAGAAATCCTGCTTCCTCATCGCATGGGATGGGACCGAGAGCCACAGCAGGGACAGCCGGCCGTAGGTACCCGGGCAGGAATGGGTGCCCCGCTGTGGGGCCGGTGGGGGGAACCCTGGCACCGGGCTGGATGAGTGCTGGTAGGGGTGGGTGGGCTCTGAGGGGAATCTGGTACCCAGTGGGTGCTTGATGAGCGCTTCCCCCCTCTCTGCAGGGTGCTGGGACATGGATTGGATTTGGATGAAGTGCCTCCTCCCCCAGCTGTGAAAGCCCCCACACTGCCCTCTGTAGAGGCGAATCACCCCCATGGTAGGGCGTCATTTCCCCCAGCTCCTGTCCCCCAGCACTGCAATGAAGCCCTGCCATGCCACTGGTTCACCCCTTGTCCCCTCACAGACGGGGAATTTGGGGAGCCGCGCAGCCAGAAGGGTCTGGACCGGTACCTGGACAGCCTGTTCGACCCCGTGCTCTCCTACGGCAATGGGGTGAGGGGATGTCCCCCTGCCCGAGGCATTTTGGGGTGCAGGTGGCTTGGCCACTGTGCCCTGACACCTGTCCCCCAGGAGCTGGAGAAGCCATCCATCCTCTCGAAGAGGCTGAAGGGAGGAGGTGGTGTGGGAGGGGAGAACGGCGGCGCTGACGCCAATCGGAGCGAACCTCCCGGGCCTGCGGAGACGCATCAGCCGAGGGGTGAGCGCCTCGAGCACTCCCACATCTCCACCCAGCTCCCTGCCTCAGTTTCCCTGTCTGACCCCTGGTGTGAGGAACATCCCCGCGCCCAGAGCCCCACAGCCCTGACTGAGCTCTCATGTTTGTCATCACAGGCACAGAGCCAGACCCGTCCCCGCAGCGCCGTGCAGATGTCAACCAGCCCCCCGGACCCTCGGTCAGTGCCACGGGGCCGGGAGGGGTCGAGCCCCTTCTCTGCTTCAGGGCACCTCTCTGGGGCAGCCCCTGGGGACGGGAGCAGCTGGGGGTGCCAGGTGCTGATCGCATCGTGTCCCTTGCAGGGCAGAGCGGCAGAGGGGACGCCAGCCCATGTCCCCCAGCCCCGGCCCTACTCGCAGAAAGCCGGTAAGGGGTCGCGGTGCAATGGGGTGGCCACAGGGGCTCGTGGCACTGAGCCAGGGCCCCTGAGCCATGTGCTTGACTCCGCAGCGGCCGTGGGCCGGCGGTGGCCGGGAGAGCCGGTGCGGCATTCCCGGCTCAACTCGGAGCACTTCCCGCGGCCCACGCACGACATCCGCAACATCATCCGGCAGTGCCAGCCAGCCCCGCGCAGCTCCCAGCCCCACAGGTACACACCTGGGACCCCAGCCAAGCCACGGGCTTCTCTTGCCCGCGGGTGCATGTGCTGGCCCTGATGCTGGGGTGTAGGGAATGAGGGGGTGCAGGGAATGCTGGGGGGCACCGAGTGATGGGGTGCAAGTGGTGTCAGCTACAGGGAATGCTGGGGTGCCGGTGATGCTGGGGTACAAGTGATGTGGGATGCTGTCTCAGCAGCAAGCTCTTTGGGAAGAAGCTGGACCCCCACGAGGAAGCCATGCAGATCCTGAAGGAGCAGCTCTCAGCTGCCCGGGTGCCATCAGCTGGGGTAGGGATGTGGCTGCCCCCGTGTCCCCCTGCCCGGGCTGGGGGTGTCACTGGCACTTGACCACAGCCCCTCTGTGCCTCGCAGGGCCCCAAGGAAGTGGTGGCTGCGGTGAAGCCGGTGCCAAGTGCCAGGTACCAGCTGCGAGCACACACAGGACGTCCTGCAGCCACACAGCCTCCAGGTATTGCTGGGCAGAGCTGTGGCACTGGGAGGGCCATGGTGGAGTGAGGCACCTCATCCTCCCAGTGGCACAGGGTGATGCCTGGTGGGGTAACTGCTGTGTCCGGCTCAGCCCGAGAGCTGCTCCCTGTGCCTCAGTTTCCCTGGATGGAGGCAGCTGTTGGTGGTTCCCCCCAGGGATCGCAAGGCTTTCTGTCCTTTCCAGTCTTTGTCTCACGAGAGCTCCCGTCCGAGGCGCAGCAGGTCCAGACCCAGCTGCACCGGAGCTGCAGCGAGGACTTCTACACCTACCACAACGTGCCCTGGAAAATATTCATCCGGAAGGAGGTACAGATTATGGGGACACTTGGGGACAGGTTGGTGCCAAGGTCCTACCGGGATAAGGGGATTTACACCAAGCCCTGGTCTTTCCCCTGGCAGGTTTTCTACCCCAAGGACAGCATCAACAACCCACTGCTGCTCGACCTCATCTTCCGGCAGGTGAGGCACCGAGCTGGCCCCGCAGCCCCCAAGGGTCCCCTGGGAGAAGGGGTATTTCCCAGTGGGGTGATGGTTTACTCATCCCACTGTGGCCATCCTGCCTTCCCTCCTGAGCTGCTGTGGAGGAGCTGGGGCTGAGGGATGCATTACTCCTCCCCACACAACCCCACTGCTCCTCACCCCCTTTCCCAGATCTTCAATGATGTGCTGTCTGACACCTGCATCCGGATCAGCCAGGAGGAGCGGCTCCGCTTGAAATCCCTCTTTGGTAACCCTGTGTCCTGCTGCTCCCTGCCTGAGGGGCTCACACTGGGGGGCCCCAACCTGGGGGGTCACATCCAGCCACTCTTGTGCCCATCCTCATCTCCTGGCTATCTCCAAGCCATGACTGGCTCTGCTTAACCCTGGGTAGTTTTGTTTCCAAAAGTAACGATCCCCCTGTAATTTAGTGCTCCACAACATCACAAATTGAGTCAGGTCTCAGACAGCTGCTTGGGGGACACACATCTGTCTCTGCAATACAGTCCTGCCAGGCATGGGGAGGACATGAGCATCCCTGCTTTTGCTGGGAACTTTGTGCACATCCTCCCCGGGGAGGGGATGCTCACAGGAGGTATTTCCCCCTCCCCACAGTGGAAAACAAGCTGGACTCCTTCAGCCCTGTGGCCACCGAGAGTGTCAAGAGGGAGATCATCGCCGCGGCCCGGGATGGCTGCGAGGTGTATTTCTCCCGCCTCTTCCCTGCCACGGTGAGGGTCCGCCTGCAGGGCAGGTCGGGGTGGCAGGCACTGTGTCCCTGTGCCCCTGGCTGAAGTGCTGTGCTGGCCCACAGGGCAGTGTGGGGACGGGTGTGCAGATCCTGGCCGTGTCCCACACTGGCATCAAGCTGCTGCGGATGGTGAAGGGCACCAATGTCCCCGGGGAGCAGCTGCGGGTGCTGCGGGCCTACAGGTAGGAGTGGCCAGGGTGGGGTGGGTGCTGTGGGTGCCACAGATGCCAGGTGTTTCAGCCTCCCCTCGCCCTGCCCCAGCTACCCCGATGTGCTCTTCGTGACCACCCCATCCAGGAACATGCTGGAGTTCAACCTGCGCAGCGAGAAGCTCATCCTCTTCTCACCTAAAGCTCCCCAGGTCAAGGTCATGGTTGACCACTTCATCACAGAGCTCAGGAAGGTGGGGGGTGCCCTGGGGCCAGGGTGGGTTTGTCCTGGGGGTTGGACCCTGCCCGTGTGCCTAGGGTTGGGGTGGGCAGAGGAGGGCACCCTGCGAATGGGACCATGGATGGATTTGGGGGAATGGTCCTGAGGCTGTGGGTGCTTGAAGTCCCTGTGCTGGGCGGGATGTTGGTGCCCCTATATGCACGGGCTGTGCCAGACCCCCTGTGCCCAGGACTCCCAGTACGTGGTGGCTGTGAGGAACTACAGCCCAGAGGACGGGGGCCAGCTCAGCTTCCACAAAGGGGATATCATCCACCTGCAGTCGCTGGAGCACCCTGAGAGAGGTTAGGGACCCCCCATGCCAAAATGCCTTTAATGGGGGACACAGGGGCAGCAGACTGACAGCTTGCCCTGCTCTGGAGGTGGCTGTGCACTTGCCTTGCATCCTGTGACACCCCGTGTCCCCATGGTCTCCCCATGGTGTCTCTGCAGACCACTACTATGGCTGTGTGGTCCGCAAGAAGGTGATGTACCTGGAAGAGCTGAAGACGGGCACCCAGGATTTTGGTGGGTGCCACACTGTCCCTCTGTGTGTCCCTGGCGTGCCCTGAGCTGTGTCCCCTCCTGAGGCTGGGCGACGGGGCAGGGTCCTGCCTCTGTCACCCCTCAGCAGGATGGTTTGTGGTCCTTTTGGCACTGACCTGATGCAGGGAGATGCTCCCCTGCAGGTTCCACCCTGGGTGGCACCTGGTGCTGCCCATGTCCCTCAGGTGACAGGCTTTGTGGCCTCTGCTCTGTACCTTTCCCTTGAGTGATGCCAAACTGCAGCTGCATCCAGCCAAAACCCATGGCCAGATCCCTGAAAAGGGGGCAGAGGCAGGAGGGAGCAGGCAGATAATTTTGGGGGTGACCCCATGGCTGCCAGCCCGGGGCCATCTCCACCATCTGTCTGGCGCAGGGTGGAAGTTTGGGGCCATCCACGGCAGGTCAGGGTTCTTCCCTGCTGAGTATGTCCAGCCCGTCGTGGCACCCAACTTCGTGCATTTGCCTGTGGAGAGGAAAGAGGAGCCCAGGGACAAGCAGGGCAAGGTGGCAGCTTCGGCGGCCGTGGCCGTGGCTGTGGCCTCTACTGCTGCTGCCCAGGAGCTGGACCGAAAAACTGAGGTGGGTCCTGGCCTGGGGCTGTCCCCTGGTGCTGGCTGTGCCTGGTGCCCATTGCCCTGCTCCGCAGGTGTCCCCAGCCAGTGCCACCTTTGCGGAGGGTCCGGAGGGAGATGGCGTCAAGCAGCTCGGGGAAGTCATGGGGGCCTGTCCCATGCTGGCCTTTGCCCAGCAGCATTTCCGCGCAGCACGACGTGGGACCACGTGAGTGTCCAGTGGTGGGACAGGGACATGCCATGATGGGGACACCTGTGCCCACCTGCCCCCTTGTCCCTCTGCCAGGGACTCCCGTGGGATGAAGGCACCAAGTGTGCTGGAGATGCTGACGTTCACCAAGGTATGGGGAAGTGGAGTCCTGGGGTGCCCCTGTCCTGTTGTCACCTGCAGGTCCCTTTGAGGTCCCAGCAGGGTCCCAGACCTGGCCCTCTCCCCCTGCTCCAGATTCCCATTCAGGAGTCACTCATTGAATTTGTGGATGGTGGCCTCAACAAACTGGCTGCTGAGGCTTTCCAAGGTAGGCAGGGGCACGAGTGTCCTGTCACCCTGTCCCTTAGCTGTCCCCAGCCCTGTCCATAGAGGAGGGTGGGGCTGGACTGGGATGGGCAGGTGGGGTGTCCTAGGGGAGTTTAGTTCTTCTGGTTCCACTGCTCCATGTGCCCAGGAGGTACCTCCCCCAGGAGACCACGTCCCTGGGGAAGGGACATGCTGAGCTGTGTCACCATGTGGCTTTGTTGTCCCCAGCCGTGATGAAGTTCATGGGTGACCACCCTCTGCGGGGACAGACGGAGCTGGACGCCGTCTGCACCATCCTCAAGGTAAATCCACCACCGGGACAGTGAGTCCTGAGGGTGGCCTGGGCAAGGGGTGGCAGATGGGTGGCAGCTGTGCCTGTCCCCCAGCTGTGTGCAGAGCACGAGGTCCTGAGGGATGAGGTGTACTGCCAGATCATCAAGCAGATCACCAACAACACCAGCTCCAAGACGTGAGTCCCTACACCCACCTGGGACAGCGGAGGCTGGCACTGGGACACTTATATCCTTGGCCAGGCTGAGCTGCTCCAGCCTGGGGGAAGACCCGGGGACCTCATCCTTGCAGAGGGCTGCACTGCTCCCCAGGATGAAGGTGCCACCTCAGGCACCCTCGCCCTGCTCAAGGGATCAGCCCTGGCTCTTCCCACAGGGACAGTTGCCAGAGGGGCTGGAGGCTGCTCTACATCCTCGCTGCCTATTACAAGTGCTCCGAGGTGCTCCGGCCCTTCTTCATGGCTTTCCTGCAGGATGCTAGCAGGCACCCAGAGCTGCCTTTCCACGGTAGGGGCCGTGCACACCCCAGGGTGCTGCGTGTGCAGTGGGAAAGGACAGCCCAGGTGTCACAGAGCTCAGGAAGGGCTCTAATAGAGCCAGCGTGACAGCTTAGCCCCATCCTTCATCCCGGTCCCTGTTCCTGCCAGGCATCGCCAAAGCCTGCGAGCAGAACCTGAGGAAAACCCTGCAGTTCGGTGGCCGCAGCCTCTTCCCCAGCAGCATGGAGCTCAAGGCCATGGTGGTGAGGCTGGGGGCTTGTGGGTGCCCATGGGGTGGGGCAAAGCTGGTGTCAGCTTGAGATCCCCCCCAGAAGTTCTGGGTACCTGCATGGGCTCAGGTTCTCCTCCCATGAGCTTGGGATCTCCCTCAGACACCACCCTGGAACTGAGCTGATCCTTTTTGGGGATCTCCCCAAGAGAGCACAGTTCTTCTTCAGGTCTGCTCTTCACTGCTCTGGGTGTGCCCTGAGCTTTCAGGAATCCCCAGTGGGGATGGAGCTCTGTGGACATGGAGTGGGGGTATTGATGGTTCAGCTGGGCAGGATGGGCAAGAGACAGGATGGTCCCAATGGGATGGTTCCTAAGGGATAGCTGTGGGATTTGGGGTGTCCTGTGGCATCTTGCTGTGTGAAAGGCCCCCCTGCACCCCAATGTGTCCTCCCGTGCAGGCCGGACGCAGCGCCAAGCGCCAGCTCTTCCTCCTGCCCGGCGGCATCGAGAGGCACCTCAAGATCAAGACGTGCTCGGTGAGCCAGAGGGGACAGGAGGCTCAGTGCACCCCAAGATTATGGTGACACCTCAGTTGTGGGTACCCAGAGGGTGCGGATGTGGGGGGCTGCACCTTTTGGCTGTCCCCACTGTGGGACTTCATCCTCTGGGAAAAGTGGATCCCTTCTCAGGGCAGCTTCATGGGATGAGCCTCAGTGCAGGACAAGTTGGTGGCCCAGAGCACAACAGGGGGACATGGCAGTGTCCCAGCCACCTGTCCCTGTGCCCAGGTGGCTCTGGATGTGATTGAGGAGCTGTGCTGCGAGATGGGGCTGCAGAATCCAGAGGCTTTGGAGGAATACATCCTTTTCGTGGTGACCGACAGAGGTGAGGGGCTGGCAGGGATGAGACAGATGGGACAGGACAAGATGGGATGGGATGGGATGGGATGGGATGGGATGGGATGGGATGGGATGGGATGGGATGGGATGGGATGGGACAGCCATGCAGGTGGTGTGGTGGCCATGTACACACGTGTGGTGGCACAGGGCAGAGTGTGCGGCCGCTGACCCGCCGGGAATACATCCTGGATGTGGCTGCCGAGACGGAGCTCCGGGATACCAGCTACACCTTCTGGTGCCGCCGTGTGGTCTGGAGCCAGCCCCTCAAGTTCGACAATGAGCTCTACGTCACCGTCCACTACAACCAGGTCGGGTGACCCCATCAGCCTCCCCCAGGGCCACCTCCCTGTCTCCCTCAGAGCGTGCCCTGTCCCCAAGCCGTGTCCCTGTGCTCTGTCACCCCCCAGGTGCTCCCTGACTACCTCAAGGGCCTCTTCACCATCCTGCCACCGGTGAGGCCAGGAGAGCAGCACTTCCCGCACATGGCCAAGCTGGCCGCCCTCCAGCACCGAGCCAAGGACCGCCACCACCTCCCCACCGCGTATGCAGGGCACAGGGCACCTGGGGGCGGGGGGGAGAAACACATGTCCCATGGGATTTGGGACCCACTGGCCAGTGCTGGCCCTGATCCCAGGCTCCCCACAGGCGGGAGATGCAGGACTACGTCCCTCCGCAGCTCTTCCGCCTGCTGAAGCCCCAGTCCTGGCTGCAGATGGTGACCCAGCACGTGCAGCAAGCCCAGGCACTCAGTGCCCACCAGGCCAGGGCACAGTTCCTGGGTGAGGGGACAGCGATGGGGACGGGGATGGGGAGGTGATATTGAAAGGGAGAGGATGCTGAGAGATGCAATGCTAATGAGGACATAGTGCTAATGAGGATGTAATGCTGCTGGAGATGCAGTCCTGCTGGGGATGCAAGGCTGCTGGGGATGGGATGCTGCCTGGAGGGCGATGCTGGAACAGGCAGCCCTTGACCCTGTGTGGAGCCTGGGGTGCTGCACATGGAGGGCAGGATGCATTGGCAGGACAGGACAGGATGGGCTGCTTCCAGGCCCACGCTCGGACACCCAATTCCCTTAGCTGCTCCGGGGTGCAGGACCGGGCAGGTGGGGGTGGCAGTGGGCACTGAGAGCCTGTCCTCTGCCCTGCAGGGCTGCTGAGCGCCTACCCCATGTTCGGCTCGTCCTTCTTCTACATCCAGAGCTGCAGCAACAACGCCATTGTTTCACCCTGTATCCTGGCTGTCAACCAGAATGGCCTCAACTTCCTCTGCAAGGAGACCCATGTAGGTGTGGGGCTGTGTGGGACACATGGAATCATGGAATGGTTTGGGTTGGAACAAACATTAAAGCTTATCCGGTTCCAATCCCTGCCATGGGCATGGACACCTTCCACTAGACCAGTTTGCTCCAAGCCCCATGCAACCTGGGGTCCCCAATCCCCTTGGAGGGGCTCCCAGGGCACACTGGCCACCCCCCCATCCCCTCCCAGGAACCCATCGCCAAGTTCTCGCTGAATGAGATCCAGTCCACACGGACGCAGCGGCCGACGGCCGGATCCAGCTATCCCTACGTGGAGATCACGCTGGGAGACCTCCTGGCCCAGGGCATCACCCAACTGCAGCTGGAGCAGGTCGGGGACACTTGGGAAGGTCGGGGGAGCCCCGTTGGGGTTCCCACGGTGGTGACACAGCGACTGACCACCGGTGTGTCCCCCTCTAGGGCCTGGAGCTGTGCCGCGTGGTGGCCGCGCACATGGAGAGGCTGCTGGGTGCCCGGGAGAAAAGGCTGACGCTTCCGCCCAGCGAGATCACCCTGCTCTGAGCCCGCCGTGGCCTTGGACCCCCGGCACCCCGGACCCCTGGCATGGGGGACAGAGGGTGCAGTGACCCTGGGGTGTCCCCAGCCTGGCCAGTGGCCGCTGTCCCCCTGTCACCGACCCACTGTTGTTCTGGGGTTTTATACACGCCCGGGAGTCTGGCATAACTCGGTGTCCGTGGTTTTGTGCTGCGCTCGCTGCTGCGGGGGGGGGATGCTGCTCACCGCATCTGTTTCCCCATCCATCCCCATGTGTTTCCTACTCCTGTGCCTCAGTTTCCCCAAGCTTCCCAGTGCCAATGTTTCCCCATCCCGCTGCCTCAATTTCCCCCACCCCTCTCCGTGTTTATTCCCCCATCCCGGTGCCTCAGTTTCCCCTCTATCCCTCCCGTGCCTCAGTTTCCCCGCACCCCCCCCCAAGTCGCTCCCGGTCTCCGGTCGCGCTCGGCGCGCCCGCCAGGGGGCGCTCGCGCCGCGCACCCGCCGGCACCTCCGCGCCCCTCCCTCCCTCCCTCCCTCCCTGCCGCCGCCGCGCGCGCGCGCTCCAACCGCCCAATCAGCCGCCAGCCAGCGGCGCTCGCGGCCGCCCCCGGCCAATCAGCGCCGCGCGGGGCGGGACGGGGCGGGGCTCCCGGTCCCGGTTAACGGCGCCGGTCGGTGCGCGCGGGGGGTGGGGCCGGGCCGCGCGCTCTGTCCGTACGTGCGCGAGAGGGGCGGGGCCGGGGGCGGTGGTGGCGCGTGCGCGGCGGGGCGGGGCGGGGCGCGGGGCGGCCCCGCGGCGATCCGGGATGTCGGGCCGGCTCCTGGTGACGTAGCGGGAAGGGCCGCGCCAGACCCTCGCCCGCCGCTGTCCCTCGGCACGGCACGGGACCCCTCACATCTCCTCCGGTTGCCCCCCCGCCATGGGCAGAGCCGCGGCAGTGGAAACGGCCAGGGCGTCCGGGGCCGCCACTGGGAATGTGCCAGGCCCTGCGGCCGCGTGAGCACCGGCACCGGCAGCGTTGTCCGCGCCCGCCCCGGGCCGAGCCGTGAGTGTGGCGTCCGCCAAGCCGCCCCTGCGCCGGGAGGGAGGGAGAGGGCGGGAGCTTTGCCCGCCGGGAGGGGGGGGGTCCCAGCTCCCGTGGAGGGGGGGCGGGAGAGGGTCTGGCGCGGTACCGGAATCCCGTCCTCACCTCTCCGTCCTGCGGGGCTCTCTCTCCTGGCAGGGCGGCGGGTGCCATGAACAGCAGCTGCGCGTCCCCCGCCGCCGCCCGCCGCCGCCTGCAGCGCCGGGATCGATAGAGGCGGGGGCTGCGGACGCGCCATGGCCGGCAGCGGCTACACGGACCTGCGGGAGAAGCTCAAGTCCATGATGCCCTACCGGGACGGCCACAAAGGCGGCGGCGGCGGCGGCCTCCCGCGGGAGCCCCCCGAACCTCCGTACGACCGCAAGCGGCGGCACCAGGAGGACTCCGGCTCCGAGCCCAGCGACTACGAGGAGCAGAAGGAGGAGGAGGAAGCTCGGAAAGTCAAGAGCGGCATCCGCCAGCTTCGCCTCTTCAGCGCCGAGGAGTGCGCCAAAATCGAGGCGCGCATCGAGGACGTGGTGTCCCGGGCGGAGAAGGGGCTCTACAAGGAGCACACGGTGGATCGGGCACCGCTGCGGAACAAGTATTTTTTCGGTGAAGGCTACACCTACGGGTCTCAGCTGCAGCGGCGAGGCCCCGGCCAGGAGCGCCTGTACCCGCGGGGGGAGGTGGATGCCATCCCCGAGTGGGTGCACGACCTGGTGATCCGGAAGCTGGTGGAGCACCGGGTGATCCCCGAGGGCTTTGTGAACAGTGCCGTCATCAACGACTACCAGCCCGGGGGCTGCATTGTCTCCCACGTGGACCCCATCCATATCTTTGAGAGGCCCATCGTCTCCGTCTCCTTCTTCAGCGACTCGGCGCTCTGCTTCGGGTGTAAATTCCAGTTCAAACCCATCAGGGTCTCAGAGCCCGTTCTCTTCCTGCCCGTGAAGAGGGGGAGCGTCACGGTGCTCAGGTAACTCTCCGTTGCCGAGGCTTCGCTAACGAGCCGGGGCCCGGTTGTGTAACGCGGATCACGAGGCGCACGGATACGCGCCCCGACGGCGCCTCGGGCTCCATCTCCCTCTCCTGTAGGCACTCAGGGGGTTCTCTGTGGTGAAAAGAATGAAGCAGGGATTTGGGGGGGTCCTGCCGTCGTGGTAGGTGAGGATTTGGGTGGGTGCTCTCTCCACGGGGCTTGAGGCGAGTGCTGGTGGGAGCGTGGCCGCTCGCGGAGCTGAGCTTTGCCGTAGTTCCTGTAAATGGTTAAAATAACACGTTGAGACACAAAATGGATCCTTTGCCCAAGAGTGGTCAGAGCAGAGCAGCTGGTAGGGACGGGGCTCCTGGGTCTATTCTTAGCTCGGCCGGTGCCTCCCTGACCTGACCTTAATCGTGGAGAGGAGGTGTGAATGGCCTCGTCTTCCCAGTCTGTAAACTGGGAATGCCGAACCCTCCCTTGCCCCATGATGATAGGGAGACCACAGCGCAGAGCCCCGTGTGATTGTCACTTGGAAGTGCAGCGGGTCACAGGCACAGGAAGGGACTTTTATGTGTGTTGAGGAAGAGCCTTGGAGGTGGAATGACCTGCCCAAGGTCACGCAGTTGGTCGATAGTAAAGCTGGGATTGGCACTGGGAAACGCCTGCTTCTTAATCCCACTGCCTCCCGGTACAGGCTGGGACAGGGGAGCAGGCAGGTGAGGGGACAGGCAGGTAAGGGGACAGGAAGGGCTGGAGTGTACGGATCCCGCTGGTGTCCAGCTCCTGGGGAGGGCAGCTCAAAGCCTGGCACGGGGGCTGCCAGTCCCTTGTGTCCCTGAAGGTCAGTGCTCCCTGCCAGGAGCAGGGATCACCGGGACTCTGCCAGCAGTGCTCTGAGCTACCAGCTGTATCCTTGTTCGGGGGGTTATTTTTTTAGACTGGTGAAGGTCCAGGCCGGTTTTCCGGGCTCTCAGGCCGGTAACACAATCCCTTGCTTTGGGTTGTAAATTGATCGCCGCAGGGTTCGAGAAGGAATTTTTTCCCCCCACAAACACCTGGCCTCCTTGACTGGTGCATCAATAATAAATGCTGAGATCTCACGTAGCTTTTATCTCGGAAAAGCTGCACAAACATTAACTAATCATCGCCGTACCCCAGCGTTAGGTAACTTGTGTGGATTAGCCAGGGATGAGGGAGGCTGCAGAGGGAATCGGGAACGGCGCTGAGGACATTTTCTCATTCTCTGGTGGTTTGACAGGGCTGTGCAGGGGACCAGAGGTCAGGGTGATTTTGTGAAATGGGACCCAAGGGGACCCATCCTGCCCTGTATCCTTTTACTGCAGAGCAAACTCCATCCCCAGGGATGGAGACTGCTGGGTGTAAGGCAGCTGCTCTGCTCCCTGACTTCTCTGAGATACCAGGAGGGAAACTTTCTACCCTAATTTTCCTGCTGGTGATGCGAACCCCTCTGCTGTCTTTCCCCATCAGGCCTGGATAAGCAGTTGTCCTTCCTTTTACAGCCAGAGGCCTTTTTTTTTAAGGACAGTGAGAGTTTTATCGTGCTTGGAAGCATTCTGGCAGAGCTGCTAATGCAGGGTCAGCCTCAAGTCTTGCAGTCAAAGCCTCTTGAAAAACTGTGGAGGAGGATCTGCAGTGGAGGATGGTGGGAGGAAGGAGAGATGCTTTTTCTGCTCTAGGACCAGAGAATGATATTTTCTTCTTCCAGACCCTTGCTCTTCTTTCAGAACTGCTGGGAAGAGGCTGCTGGCTCAGGGCTCATGGCATTGGAGTGGGGTGTCTCCCAGGGGTGTTTGTTGTTGGCCAGTGTCACTCAGGTGCTGTAATCAGTTTATTAATGTGGCTGAAGAAATCCTACAAATCAAATGAAGATGCCTGTTCCCCCCAAATCCAAGGGCTGCTTTCCAACCCACCCACTGCAGCTTGATCATGGTCAGATGTTCTGCTTTCCAGCAAATAATAGACTTTAAAACAGGGGTTATTTCAAATTTGGTACAGCAGTTAGCAGGTACTTTGCACTCACTTAAGAGAGATTCTGCCAAAGTGACTGTTCTGCTTTGATAGGATCCTGGCTGGAATCAATTCCTTGCCTCACAGCAGATCTCCTGGTCTCCCATCTAACCCCAGCAATCAGGAGGAGCAGGAGAGGTGCAGATCGTGCTCAGGGGTGTGTCACCAAATCCAGTCCTTGGTCATGACTGAGTCAACTCCCTAAACTTGGCGTTTTCTCCTCTGGGTAAACAGTTGCTGGAGGCAGTTGCCCTGGAGATAGGGAATGGGCACAGATAGAGGTGGCATGCCTGTAATGTCTGGGATTCGAATCCTGCTGGGTCAGTCAGTGGCTGCTCCTGGCATGCAGCCTTTCAGGGGAAGCCGTGGTAGCCACGTGCATTTGGGTGCTGTGTGGAAATCGTGAGGATCTAAAGGAAGCTGTTGGGTCCCTCTCTTTGACCCCACAGCACTCTCAGGCTGTCCCCAGATTGCCTCTGTTCCATTCCTGCTCCTAATTTCATAGCTGCCTACGCAGAAGGGATTTTGCAGAGGGGCTTTCCCTGTTTCCCTTCCTTGACTTTGTTTGCCTGGCCTGAAGCAGGATGTGGTGTTTCCCAGCACTGAACCTGCCTCAGACTCCTTGGAAAATGTTCAGACCTCAAACGACAGGTTAGGTGGAACAACAACTCACCTGGCTGGGCTGTGCCCCTCTGCCAGAAGCCAAAGGCTGAGCCACCCCATGACCTGCTAATGAGTCTTTCACTCTCCCAGCAAGACCCTTTTTCCTCTCCTTTCACATCGGCAGGGAAGATTTACTCTTGCAGGTTTTGAGATCTAGAAGATGATGTTGTCCAGTCCCCCCTTCTCCCGCAGCCCTGGGAAGTGGGTGCTCCTGCAGGTTTGTCCCAGTGGCAGCCAGGCCAGGAGGAAGCATCACCTCAGTGTGTGCTGCTAGGTCCCAGTCCTGTGGCCCATCACCTCCCTGGGAAGGGGCTGCTAACCTCACCACGTCTGTGGGTTTTTCTTATTTTAACAGTTATTTATTGAGCATCAACCAATAGAAGCTGTGGCAGGGAGATGGAGGAATTTGCCTTTTCATCTGCGGAACGTGTGTTTTGACAGTGCTTGGGCTGGGAAAAAGGGAGGGAGCAGGGGGTGTGTGGAGCCAGCTGGGATGGGGGGGTTCCAGCCAGATCCCTGCCCTGCAGCTGCTGTCATAGGAAGCAAATCTTGGCACTGAAACTGCCAGGTATGTTGTCTCAGTGTTGGAAACAGTGCAGCTGCACTTGGAGCAATGAAAGGCACAGGTAACATTTCCCAAGTTCCGGGAGCTTGTGCCATACGGGCTTCCCTCCCGCAGCTGGAGAGTGCTCCAGGTCATCTCCTGGCTGTTTGTAATGGCAGGGGAACACGGTGATGTGTGTCCCTCCTGTTGTCTCAAGGCGTGCCTGATGGAAGCATAATCAGAGCAGGTTGGAGTCGCTGGAGGATGAACCTCCTTCCTTCCCAGCTGGAGGAATCTCTCTGCAGCTGTCTGCTCCAAAATAGCCTGATCCCTCAGAACAGGCTGTTGGTGCAGAGGAAGTTTCACGCCAGTGCCAGTGGTGATGAGGCAGAGATTTGTTCAAGCTTTTCTTGTTAGAGTCTGTAGAACTTCAAGGCTTCCTTTCTGGGGATGTTTGCACAAAAATATCCACTTTTATCTCTGTGTGAATCAGTTCTGGCTCAACAGCAGCTCGTCTGGATGGAAAGAGAGACTCAGGGGGCGTAAGGTTTGACAGGTTAGTTTGGAGTTGGGCTTTGGTTTTGGGGTAGTGTGTGTGGAAGACATCAACACTTCCCCATGTTCTTCTGGAAAATGCTCTGGGATGGAGATGTCATACTCAGGTGTTCTCATGGGCAGGAATTTATGATTTTCCTTTCCAAGTTGCTTTAGGTTTGTTCTCTGGGCAAGAAATCTGTGTGTAGACCCTTGATATCATTATGGGTGTTTTTCTTCAGGGTCTGCCTCAGGGTGTGCAAGGCCAGGCAGTGGGTGAGAAGTTCATGCTGGCACAAGGCAGCACAAGTATGACACAACCAAATATTCTTTTTCTTCCATTTCTCTGCCTGTGCAGGGACACACCATTGCTATATATGATATAGTGCAAGCAGAGTTTTCCCACACCAGTTTGGCAGACTGGTGTGTCCCCCTTTGGGCCTCAGACTGGAGTGGTGGGGCTGTTGTTTGATGCTGCCCATGTGCATCTGGGACCCCAAACTTCTTGGTGCCACTCTGAAAGTGATCTGAAAAGGGGGTTCCTGCCTGAGAAAGGAGTGAAAATGAGTGTCCAGGCCGAAATCTCATGGTGGAGAGTGCAGGTCTGGAAGCAGACCTTTCCCTGGTGTTCAGGATGCTGCTGAGGATGCTGAGTTGAATGTTAACGTGGGTGATATTCATGAATTCACTGGAGCTTGACGCAGAGATTCCTAGAACATAATAGAGCATCATCATAAGCCCCTTGGCATAATGCTGTCGTGTTCTGCAATGCCTGGAGGATGGTGGGGATGGACATCACCCCTGCTTTAACTGGTCTTAGACTTTTAGCTGTCCTCCCAGAGCAGGAAATCTGTGTGTGAGGAGGTGTGTGTTTCTGGGTGAGTGGGTGGGTTATCTAACCAGATCAAGGAAACCCGGTCCTGTCCCCGGAGAAGACTTGCGTGTGTGAGCTGTTCTCTGCTCGGAGTGTCCTGAATCACCTGCCAGCCCCTGACCCTAGCATGCCAGCAGCAGCATGGAAAAGCCTTGTGGCGACACTGGGCCTGGTGGTTTCTGCTTCAGGCTGAGTGTGCAGGCTTGAGCAGCCTTCACCCGAGTGCCTTCCAAGGTGTTCCTGCCCTTGTCAGGTGTTTCAGGAGGCTCTGAAGGTGTTTAGCGTCTCTTTTCCCCACACTGGTGTCCAGAAGGCTCTGTGTGAGCTGACACTCTCCAAACGGCAGGTAGAGGGCAGGCCCCACCGCTGGGATCTGCTGGCTCGCACCCTTGGAGTGACGGGATGTGCTCCCAGCAGGGTTTGTGAGTTGGACAGGTGTGGTGGCCGCTCTCCACGGACCCTCCGTGATTTTACCTGCTGTGCTGGGCCCAGGAGTCCTGCTGGAAACAGAAGCAGCCATGTGGAAATTCTCCAGTGTGTTGTGGGAAGCTGGGGCTGTCCTTGGCCGTGGCTTTTCTCCAGCCTGCTGAAAATGTGGAGTATCTGGAGTCGTCTCACACAGTGAAACACTCCTGCTGACAACAGCTACTGCTTGAGCCTGGGCTTTTCCTCCACCCAGGGAGCTGTTTCACCCTGTTATAGGGAGGTTTTAGGGGATTGCATCTTGGTTTGGAGGTCTGAATTTGAAGGTTACCCCACATGTACTGGGTTAGGGTTGGTGATGTTTGTATGGTGGCTGAGAATGTGCCATGTGATGGGGAGGGTGGTGAGGTGTCTGTGCCCAGGGGAAGGCGCTGAGAGGCTCAGCTCTTAACACCACTGTGCCCCTCTGTGACTAAAAAACCTCCTTGATCTGTTGCATGTTTGGGTCTGGGTGTGCTGCACATCTGAGCTGTGAGAGATGGCTTTTCTCATAGGCATGTTTGAGATGATGTTTTGGAGGAATATGCTTATTTTTTCCCCCTGTTGCTTTCTAATTTCTTCGTAAATTAATCGTCTGAATCTACAGTTCTACATTTCTACATGTTTTATTTCACAGTAGTGGAGCAGGTGGCAGTTTCCTCTGGGGTATGCTGAAAAATTACATCATAAAACCTCTCCAAACCCCCTGACTCTCCTTATTCTTTCCCAATGTTTGTTCCTTCTTGTAAATCTAGCTCCTGTGTGCCTGGGGGGTGGTGTTTGCAGGAGGAATTCCTGGTGGAAGTTAGGAACTACTGGCCAAACTGAGTTGTTGAGACTGGAAACCACTTTCAGCTTCTGCCTGGCATCTCCCTGACGGTGGCTTTTTGTTTCTGTTGTCAGTGGGTATGCGGCTGACGAAATCACACACTGCATTCGACCACAGGACATCAAGGAGAGGAGAGCTGTCATCATCCTCCGGAAGTAAGTGTTGAAGCCCTCCAGACAGCAAGATAAACGTGGATGTCGTGTCGTGATGCTTAAACACTTAAAAACTGCCTTGCTTGTTAATTTGCTGGCTTGATCTTACACCTTGATTAGGTGTCACTCTGACACTCGCTTGTGCCTTGCCATACCTGGCAGTGGAAGTGGCTGGAATGTGTTCCTCAGGGTTAATCACTTCTTGGCTCTGTGCTGCAGCACTTCATCGTAATGTCTGGGGTTGCAAGCCCTGCTGGTGCCCAAACACCTGGCTTTCCTTGGCTGCCCAGCTCCAAACAGCTATGATTTCAAACTCTTGTTTTGGGCTGTATGTTCTGGTCATGTAATACCCACACGTGTGAGTTACCTGGATGGTCTTTTGAAGCTGATGCTTGTGATAAAGAATGTCCTGTAAAGCAGATAAAGTTTCCTTGGTATCATGGCTTTTGTTTGCTGGGGAGAGAGGAAGACACTGGCTTTGGAGGGAAACGTAGATAGTTCAATGCTCGTTACAGAGCTTGTCCTTTGAGTCTGTGTTGGGAAGCCAAGGTCCATAAGCTGTTTTAGAAATAGGCTTCCTCTTCTAGAAGAGCACTCTCGATCAGTGCTTGTTCCTAAAGCTCTTAAGAAAATGGAGACAGAGTAAACTAACCCCACCCCAAAGTCCCTCGGTAAAACCTTCTTTTCTGCGTAGAAATGTCCTCTCTCATCAGTTCCTTCTACTAGGAGACTGAAAAACATGACTGCCACACATTGACCCCTGCTGACTGTGCCTTGGAAGGTGTTAGCAGTAATTCTGCTGTCAAGAAGCATCTTTGTAAATGAAAATACACAACTTTGAGTCCTGTAAACCCAGCCAAAAATGTGGGCATTGGTGGCAGGGCTGGGGTTGTGGCCCAGGCTGGCATAAGGCTCACAGGCAAGCGGTCTGGATTCACACTGGATGAGCTTTTGGATGGCTTAGTTGGTTTCAAAACAAGTCTGGCAACATTATGAGGATATGGCACAAAGCCAGTGGAGTGGAGTTGGACATCTGGTTAGAGAAACCCATGGAATGAAGGCAGGAAAAACAGCAGCCCTGAGGCATTAGCCAGGCAAAATCAGCCCAGACCCAGGGAGGCAGGATGAGATGTGGCAGGAGACAGAGTGAGATGAAAGGCAGGCTGTAGCCAAACCACCCCACAGCTGGGTATGGCCACGTGAGGTTTGGGGCGAGAGGTTGTGATAAGAACTTAGAGCTGTTGTGCTCATGGTGTTGGAGCAACCAGGGAAAAGCAGCACAAGTGCTGATAAGGAGGCACCTCCAAATCTTAAGCTGCTTTGGTTGGATTTTGGGAAAGAGAAGCCGCCTGTCCTTGGTTGTGGAGCAGTTCCCTGGAAAAGAGAGCTGAATAAGCTAAAGCTGCCCAGACTGGTGCAGATATTGAACACACCTGTTTAAACTGGCTCTGCCTCTTGCTTTGTCCAGCTTTGGTAAAGCTGAGGGTGTTGGATTGTTTCAGTCAAGCCTGGCTGCCCTCGAAGTGCATCTGGGTGAGAAGGGACCTTAAACCTCACCTCGTTCCACTCCCTGCCATGGGCAAGGACACCTTCTACTAGACCAGGTTGCTCAGAGCCCTGTCCAACCAGGGCTTTTCTGGGCAGCCTGTGTCAGTGCCTCACTACTCTCCAAGTAAAGGATTTCTTTCTAATTTCTAATACAAATCCTTCCTCTTTTAGTTTAAAACCGTTCCTTCTTGTCCTATGACCATCTCCCCATGTAAAAAGTTGCTCTGTTTTTTATAAGCCCCCTTAAAGTCCTGGGAGGAGCAGTGAGGTCTCCCTGGTGGTACCCAGCTGACCTGGTGCATCCCTGCTGAAGGGACAGAGCTCTACTGGCTTTGTTTGCTCAGCCACCCCTCTGCAGCAGTGTGTCCTTCTGCCTCCCCCTGATTTTTGGGGCCTGATTTGCTTTGTGTCAGGGCAGAAATGTCTCTGCCCATCAGACAGGTCAGATGAAACCACACCAGGATTTTTGTCTCGAGCAAAGCATAAACCCCCTGGTAATTATTTCTGTGTAGCCTCTGCAGCCCTGGTGAATCCACAGCAATGTTTGCCAAAGGCTGCGCTGTGATTGCTGCCAAATAGAGCTTATTAATTGCTGCTTATCCCCGGCGAGGGCGGCCACCTCCCCGTGTCCCCTGCGTGTCCCTGCGCGCTCAGTGGGGCCGCCGTGCCCTTTGCCTGCGCCGCGTCCCCGCGCCGTGGATCGCTGCACAAACGCCATTCCCGGTTCCCGGGATCATGCGACTTTGTCTGGAATGGAGCGTTATGCAACCAGGAAAACAGCTACTTCCGCTGGTGGCCTGTGAGCACGAGAGGCAGCCAGCAGCCTCATAAAACTCCTCTTCCTCTTTTTCGTGGTGAGGATGAGCCCTGAGCTTTCCTGATCAGATCAGTTGGATCATCCCAGTTGGAGCTGGGATATTCAGCTCTGAATTCTGCCAGAGCTCGCTGCGTCCCAGACGTTGGAGTCTGGCTCTGCTCTTGCCTCTACTCCGAGCGTGTTTTTGCTGACAGTGGCAGGAGAGCAAAGCTGTGGGAGCTGGAGGAGCAGTGGCGTTTTGCAGGGTTCTCCAGAGCAGCGTGGTTACCAAGAGGTCATAAACACTTCAGTACTCAGCATTTCATGTGTATCGGAGCACAGGGCTGCCGGGAGCCAGCGGGGTTTGGAAGTGCTTTGAGCCAGAGGAGAGGAGGAACGGTGCTCTCAGTTTATGAGATGCTGGGAGAGGTAACGTGGGAGGTGAATATAGAAATGAGACCTATTGAACCAGGTCTTGAAAGGCATTTTAGAGGGCTTTTGCTGCCATTCTGCTTCCACTCATAAATAGTTTCTCTGTTTAAGTTAGGTAGGTACATTGTTCTCCATTTTAGTGTCACCTCTCCTTGTACCTGGCCAGAGGGAGCATGGCTGGTGTTCCCTTGCCTTTGCACTGTATTTGGGGGTTGGTTGGTTTGAATTGCAGCCCTGCAGTTGCATTTGGGAGGTATTTAAACACCTCACTTGTCAGGAGCAGGATCTGCAATGCCTTTGGTGTTCAGGCTGGACTGGGTCCAGCCCTGGAGCTGAGAACAACTCAGGATGACAGTGTGGAGTAGCACAAGCTTCAGCCTGGCAGCTGCCTGCAGAAGTGTGCCTTGTTTCTGGCATGCTGGGCAAACTCAGGCTGCCATGCCCAGCTTCGCCTGTGCCAGTCTGGCATCACCCTGATTAGCTGAAGAGGCTCTCCCTGATGGCAGAGAGAAGCTTGGCAACTGGATGCGCTTCCTAATGGAAGTTTAGATTGGGATTGTCCTGTGGAAACCTCCCTCAAGAGCTAAAGTTCAGCACTGGAGAGCAAGCAGTGATTCTCCCCCTTCATTTTTGCTGCCTCCTCCACCTGTGCATGGCTACAGTCCTGTGACAGTTCTCCTTTGGGATGAGCTGTGCTTGCTCTCCAGCACAGCTTGAGTGTGTGCAGAGCTGCTGGAAGGGACGTGGTGCAGCTTCTGTTTGCTACACCTTCTCCTGACTCGTACTTCAACTCTTTGCACCTCTTAGTCAAGCTGAGGAACACCTGACCCGGGGAGATCGTGGGCAGGAGGGAGTTTCCAGGTGGAAGCAGTTATTACTGTTGCAGGTGATGATGCTTTTGCAGGGCATCTCCCATCCAGGTGGCTTAACTGGAGCTGTGAGTTATTGCCAAGTCGCTGTGATTTCATAGGATTTCACAGCTGTTCCAGCACCTCTGCTCCGTATCCTGGAGCTGGAATTGCAGTGAGCCCAGCACATTTTGCATTCACCTCATGATTGTGTGTCCCTAAGCCAAGGCAGGATAAAGGGGAAACTTCAAACTGACAGAGAGTAGGTTTAAATTAGATAGAAGGAAAAAATCCTTTCCTGTAAGGGTGGGGAGGCACAGGTTGCCCAGAGAAGCTGTGGCTGCCCCATCCCTGGAAGTGTCCAGGGCCAGGTTGGACAGGGCTTGGAGCACTCTGGTCTAGAAGGTGCTCCTGCCTGGGCCAGGGGGTTGAAATAAGATGATCTTCAAGGTCCCTCCCAACCCAAGCCATTCTGTGAAGCTTCTACTACCACAAAGCTGCAGCTTGTTGTGCTGTGGAGTGTGGTATTCCTGCCCCTCCTCCCGAGCTGTGTGGTTGGGATGGAGGGTTCTGCTGCAGCACTGGTGATTCTGTAGAAACTCCTTGCAAATTCTCTTCTTTTTAAATATTTGCAGAACAAGACTAGACGCACCTCGATTGGAAACAAAATCCCTGAGTAGCTCTGTGTTGCCACCAGGTTATAACTCTGACCGCCTGTCAGGAAGCAACCGGGACCAGATCCTGAAACCAAAGCGGTCCCATCGCAAAGCAGATCCTGATGCTGCCCACAGGTAGGATGATTTCTCCTAAGAGCAACAGTTTGGGATTGATGTCTCTGGATCAGTGCATGGCCGAGGTTTCCGGCCTCAGAACACGTTTAAAAACATTCTGATTTGCACCTTCCAGGTGCTTTCTGCAATGCCCAAATCTGTTTTATCAGAGCTCTTTACAGGTTCCTCCCAGACTTGTGGAGGCTGAGCTCTGGCTGTAAGCAGCTTACATTGTTTATCCTGCGAGTGGCATAATGAAGAAGCAATAGATTTGGCTGGCTTTTGATAATGCAGTCGTTCAGAACAATAGTTTCCCTGCAGCTAATCATTTTTGACCTCTATTGCCAAGCAACCTGTGCAGCTGCGCTAAACTATATTATGAAAGCAGTCCTGGGAGGGAGCGTAAGGGTTGGCTATCTGGGAAAGGTTAAGGACTTCTTGGGAAGCTTCTCAGGCCTGTTTTGATTCCAGGGCTGTGTGTGTATATTTTTGTGTGAGAAACCAGACCGTGTGGATGCTTAAGCCTGACCTTCAAGGAAGCTCCGTGCTGAGGTTTCAGACAAGCTTGAGCTCTGTAGCAAGGCTTCCCTTAAACACCTTGGTGTGAGCACATTGATAGCCGTGAGGGATAGCCAGTCTGCCAGCTGTCCTGGATATTCCAATTCCAAAGCTTCCTGAGGATCCAGATGGCATTATCTGCATAATGGGTACAACCCAAAAGTTGACTTGGTCGCAGGGCTTGGCTGCTATGCGGTCCCAGCCCTGTTTGAACCTGTCCTGGAGGGAGGAGGGTGGGGATGGTTTCTTTGTGAGCAGTGTTCATTCACCTGGACGCAGGCTGGGAAGATGGATGAAGATCTGAAGCTGGGCTGCAGATGCAGCTTCCCTGGGAGCACGCAGTGGGCCGGTGTCCGATTAGGGGAGCGATCATGCGGGACAAATGTGTACATCCGTCAGAGCTGTTTTTCAGCCTGATGTGACCTTATCAGGCTGTGGGGGATGGCTTGCATAGGTTTCTGCAGCAGATGGGTGTGAAAAACATGTTTTTCTCTTTCTCTGGCCTCAGAGAGTCCAGTATAACAGGTAATTCTCATGGATATCATAGTGGGATTTCTTAGGAACCACTCAGATAAAATAAGTGGTGTGTGCAGCCCACCAGCCCAGTCCTGCTATGAAATGATCAGAGGCACCTCTGCAGAAATAATAATTGCACTGTGCTAATATTTGAGAGGACAAAGGATTTTGGAGGTGTGGTGTGATCCTGCACCATAAGGAGCTCAGCTCTGTGCTCTAAATTCTGCTGCAGTAGAGAGAGACCCTTCTGCCCAAGGGATATTTCTTGGGGCCACAAGCTGCAAGTAAAAAAAGAGGTGCCTGGAAGTGTTCCTGATGGAGGTAAAGGCCAAAGCTTGCCTTGGGAAGGGAAAGAACTGGCCCATCATAGCAAAGTTCTCAACTCCCCTTGGGAGGTGCAGCTTGGTGATCTGTTCGTGCTCTGCCAAGTACCCAGTGCTGGGAAAGCAGTGGGAAAACAGGCAGAGCTATCACGGCGAATGAGCTGCAGATAGTGTCCAGGAGAACGTCTGGATCCGCTCGTGCTGTGCTCTCACTCCTGTTTTCTCCCTCTCCATAGGCCAAGGATTCTAGAAATGGATAAGGAGGAGAACAGGCGCTCGGTCCTCTTACCAAAACACAGGAGACGGAGCAACTTCAGCTCCGAGAACTATTGGCGAAGGTCTTACGAGTACACGGAGGACTGTGACGAGGAAGAGGAGGATGGCAGCCCCGCCAGGAAAGTTAAAATGAGGCGACACTGAGGATTGCACTTTGCAGGCTCATGGAGCTGATGAGATCTGGCCTCCAGTCTGTGAAAACTTTCTCCTCCCTCTGGCTATCTTCCATCTAGCTTCAGTTTTGGTTTTTCCTTTCAGGCTGAAGAGTAAACAGGAAGGATTTGGTTTTATGAATGGAGGAATGCTGAGACATAGGTGAGGATGGAACATGTCCAGTGCCATGGTGTTCTGAGTCATGGGTCAAGTGGCCATCTCTCCCTTAGGAAGCAGATAAAGTTATGCCAGGTTCTCTGTCGGGATTTCTTTTGAAAACACCAAAAAGTTTAACTGTTTCATTGCGCAAGATTCAAGAATTGTATTTTTTTGATTTTTGTTTTGTTTTGTTTTGTTTTTTTTTTGCTTTAACACTTTTCCTTTCCAAATGTTCTAAATATGATGTTTGACCCCAGGAGCTGAAATTCCATGGTGGGCTCATATCCCTTGTTTCACCAAAGGGCTCCTTGGTCCGTTCTTACTTGGTGGTTGTCGGGTCTGTTTCAAGGGTGCCCTGCAGTAACTGGAAGTTTGAAACTTTGCAGACCCCTCTTGCTGCGATCGATTTCAAAGGGTTTAGGACATTTTCATTGCACTTTAGTGTTTTAAATGCCGTAGGTTTCCTTTCCAGCCCCTTTTCCCAAGCCAGCGTGGGCTCGCAGCCTTGTGTCCCTGTGCTGCCCTCTCCGAGAAGAATGTACTAGAGCTCTGGTTTCTCAGTGCTGGTCTGACTGGGGGCGTGCTGCGGTTGAGGAGGAAGGAAACCTGGCCCAGCATTGTCCCGAGATCCATATTGGAATCTCAGGCTGCCGAGTGAGGGATCACACTGAGCACATGCTGCTTCCCAGAGCTGGGGATAGCGAAGAGGAGTAGGAAACGCTGTGCTTGTGAGGGCTTGTGCCTTGGGACCCCCGAGAAGAGCCATTCTCCACTGCCCCTTCCAGGTGGAGAGAGCTGAGTCGGTGCAGCATTCCTGGCACAGTGTCCCATCCCAAGGGGCTGGCTGCACTCTGATGGAGCAGGAACAGGAGCTGCTGTGGCCCTGGGGGAGCTGAGCAGCTCTGTCCCATCCGAGGCTGGCTCTGGGAGCAGGGACACTGCAGGGGTCGAGTTTGGCCCCAGTTCAGTGCATCCAGCACTGAAGTTGCCTGCTTTCTCCTGGCTTATTCCTGCCTGTGTTCCTGGGGTAGGGAGTTTTCTGGTTGCTACAAGAAATGCTGAGAAGAGTCAGGCGTTCAGCCCTGTGGAGTTGTGTTAGAACATCTGCCATCATCATCCTCTTCTCCCACCTGGTTTGTGTTAGCCCAGACCAAACCCTTGGTGTTTGCAGAGTTTGGGGCCCAATGCCATATTTAGAGCTGTATTTTTAAGGAAAACTTCCTCCAATTGATTCTTTGAACCGAAGTGTTGGCAGTTGTAAGGAGTAGTCTTATTTTTAAATTTTTACTGCTTTGCCCTCCCTCCAATTGTAGTTTTTCTTAGTGTCGTGTCCCCCACACACTTCATGGTCTGCACGCTTGGCAATAAAAAGATGTAATATATTTTGAAACCTATTTGCTGCTGTCTTGAGGGGCTCCTGGTCTAAAACAACCACCCAGGCATTGTTCCCTGCGGTGCTGATCAAGGACATTTGCTGACATCTGGGTCCCACTGTCCTTTTCCTTCCCCGCTGATTTTCACCTGGTGTTGGGGTTCTGCTCAGGCTGGATCTTGTCACATGAGCTCAGAGGACGTTGCCATCACCTTCAGCACAGTGCTGACCTGTGGGGGTGTTGGTGAGGTCCCCAGTGCCTGTCTCTGATTATCGAATTGTTTTCCTGGTGAGGGCCCCCACTGGCTCCGTGCTGAGGCACAGCCTCCAAAGGAATGTGTCTTGTCAGTCCAGAGATCCAAAAGTTTGTGCTTCTGCTGCTTGTGAAACCTTGAAAATGCCGTTTTCAGACCACATGTAGCATTTGAAGTGATGTTCCTCACCCTCCCAGCTTTCTGCTGCGAATCCAGGCCAGCTCTTGGCTACAAAGCCCCTGTTTTGGAAAGCTTGGCATTCCCCAACAGCAAAACTGCACGCAGGGAGCAGAGGTCCCTTCTCCTCCTGATGGCTTTGTCTTTCTGGATCCATCTTGACCATGCCCCGTGCCTGTCATGGTGCCAGGCTCTGCTGTGGGTGCAGACAGTGACAGGGGGCACTGCCAGAGGCCTCGGCTCTCCCCTCCTGGCTCCCAGTTTTATCCCTGCCTCTCCAATACGGATGCTCTACCCTGGTGTCAACTCAAACTGAAACTGGAGCAGCCAGCCTTTCCACAGCTCCTTCCCAGAGCAGGACTCCCATTGGATGAGGTGCTGGCTGTGTCTCTGGACATCCTGAGGTCTTACCTCTAGCCTGGTCCCAGCCGTCACCTCATCCCGGTCCTTGTGCAGTCTGTACGTCTGCAAGTATCTTTTCCCAGGTTGTGTTGGTATTCCTGCATGTCCTGCTTGGGAGCTTCCCCTCCTTCCCTCCTCCCATCCATGCAGTGGGTCAGAGCTGGCAGCCGTGGCTGGGGGGACAGGCGGAGCCCCTTTCCAGCCACAATCTCCTCTTGATTTTTGACCTGACTGGTTGGGGCTTGACACTGTGGAGAGGGGGAGCAGGATGCAAGTGGGCAGAACCTGCAGCATCCCTCAGGAGAGGAGTCCCCAGCGTGCAGGCAGGGCCATCTTCCCACTTGTACAGACATTTTCTATAGACACGGATGTATATGTGTAGATAACATGGTTTTTTAACTCTTTTGCACTGAACAACATCAGAGTGAAACCTGGATTCGAAACTAGAAGACATTTTTCACACAGATCCAGAGGTCTGGATCCTTCCTGTAACCTGTCTGGTGAAACTGTGGCTTGGAATTCCTGGTTTTCTCTGCTGGGCTGCACACAGGCATCAGGTCAGGCTGATGGCATGGGGCTGGTGCTGAGCAGGGAGCAGGGTGAGCTCCAGTTTGGAGGCAAAACTTTTCCCGTCTGCTTCCCGGGCCGAGCTCATGCACAGCCCTGACCCCGTGGGCTTTCTCCTGTGTCTGATCCAGTTGTTGTGGTCCAACCTCTCCATCCACCCACAGTGTGTTCGTGCTCAGCCCCAAACTGGGAGCTACATCCAGTGTGACAATCCACCTGCCCAGACCCACAGCCCAGACCAGGAGAACTATCTTTCCTAAGGAAGGGGAAGGAAGGTGGGGTTCATCCCTGCTTTTCCTCAAAGAACAGGAGCAATTGGGGTTTGTTACTGTTACCGTATCTCGAGAAGGGTCAGTGGTAGAATTATCCAAGCCCATGGATCAAAACAGCTGCCAGGCTTTGAGGAGGGCTCGGGGGGGGGGCTGAGGTCTGGACCCCCACCAGCAGCAAAGAGTCTTTTACCTGCTAAAAGTGTTCCCTTTCCCCGTTGGGAGGAGAAACATTTGGCTGAGAAATGTCTCTGCTCCTTCCCCTGCCCGCACTTAGAAGTTCTGGCTGACTTTAATTTTTGTTTTTTAAACTATTCTAATTTTTTTTGTTGTTACCAATAGAAATAAAAATAAATAAATAAAGAAGTGGCAATATTTTTTTCCGTGAGCTTTTCCTAGGAAAAAGCGTGGTTTGTAACAAAGTTGTACAGTTCTGAAGTTTGAGATACGAGAAGTACTGTGTGAAACGCTGTAAATGGGGCAGAGATTATTTTATGTACAGTCTGACGTGGGGGAATCTTTTAATTCCAGTTGATTCTTAGGAAGAATTTGGTTCTTCACTGTCAGGGTTTGGAATTTCATGGTTTCATTTTTTTTTTTTTCTTGTATAGATTGCTGCATTAATTGAATAAAAGCAGAAAGCATCACTCTGCCTGGCTGTGTGGTGGTACTGGGGGCTGGGATGTGCCTCGACTCCCCCTGGCAGGAGCGAGGTGCTTGGGAGCAGGGAACTGGTTCTAAATAAAGGGAGTCACCGGCTCCCCGGGGACAGGCGGCCAAATGCGGTGGCTGTGCCTCCTGCGCTGTCCTAGAAAGCAGGGACAGGGATCTCTGCCTTCCTGCTCCTGCTCCTCCTCCTGCCAGCACCCTGTGCTTTGGCCTCGTGCGGAGCCCCTCGCACTCCTTGTGCCCCCTTCCTGCAAGAGGGAGATGGTGGGATGGTTGTGAGGTGCCAGAGAGGGGATGGATGGGGTCTGCTGGTCTCATGTGTGGCCTCGCTTCTTCCTCCTCTCTTCTTCTTTTCCTGTTCCTCCTCTCTCTCTCCTCTCTCCTCTCCACACCTCTTTATCTCTTATTCCCCTCTTGCCTCTCCTCTTTTCCCCTTTCCATCACCCCCTTCTCTCTCCCCTCTTTTCTCCCCCTTCCTCTTCTGAATTCTTCCTCCTTTTCTCCCTCCTCAGGGCAATGACCCACATCTGGCGCCAGCCTCCCCACCCTCAGTCCGCGGGGTCTGTGCCTGTGCTCCATCCATCCATGAGCCCACAGCCCATCACCGGGGCCTCGTTCCCCACTCGCCCCTGGTCTGTTTTCCGCCCCAAAACCCTGCGTCACCCCGGTGCCGCATCTCCCCAGGGCCGGGGTTAGTCAGCAGGGAGGGGAAGCCATGCCCTGCCCGGGGTGACTCACCCCAAAACTGGGTGCAGGGCAGGTTGCTCCCCCTCCCACCTTGGGATGATGCCGTGGGGGAAGTGGGAAACAAAATTGCCGGTGCCCTGGCGGGAATAATGAGTCGCCAGCCGGGAATGAGGCTCGAATGCTAATTCTGGGAGGCGGCAGGATGCCCCAGGCCTAGTAGCCGGGGCGCCGCCATGTTGATGCACCCCATGGCTGTGGGGCACATGATGAGACCCTAAATCCACGACACCCCATGTTTGTGGGGGCTTTGTGACCAGGATGACCAGGCTGGGGGTGCCCTCGCTGTCCCCCACCAGGCCCACGGGGAGGAAAAAAAACGAAAGGAAAAGATTTAAAAAATAATATAAATAAATCCAGCGCAGAAAGCGTCGAGTTAGACGACTACACATCCCGTCGGCAACCGCGGCGGCGCACGCGCAGCGCGGGTGGGCGGGGCCGCGGCGCGCGGCGCGCGTTGCCGCGCGGTGATTGGCGGGCGGAGCTGTCCATCAGGGTTCCGCCCCGCCCCCGCCGCGGCGGTGCCTGCCCGGGCTCGGCGGGCGCGCGCACCGGGACCCCGCACCGGCACCGGGGACCCCGCACCGGCACCGCGCCCCCTGCCGGCCCCGCCCCGCGCCGCGCCCCGGCCCCGCCACCGCCGCCCCGGGACCGGCCCCGGGACCGCCGGCCGCGCCCGCCCCGCCCGGTACCGCGCCACCGCCGCCGCCGCCGCCGCCGGCCCAACCATGATGAAGTTTCGGTTCCGGCGGCAGGGTGCCGGCCCGCACCGCGACCGCCTCCGCCACGACCTCTTCGCCTTCAGCAAGGTGCGTCCGGGGCGAGCGGGGGGCGCGGCGGTGGATCCCGGGGGGCGGCGACCACCGGGAGGCACTGGGGGTGCCGGGCAGGGTGCGGCGTGCGGGCAGCCCCCCGGTGGCGCGGGGCTCTGGTACCCCGGCGGGATGCTGCCCGCGGGGAAGCGAGCAGCGTGCGGGGCACCGCCCCCTGGAACCGGCTGAACCCCCGGGGGAGCCGCGCACCGGGACCTCCCCGCTCCCGGGGGAAAGGGACACGCAGAAAGGGCAGGGCTGCCTGGCTGGGGGACCCCGGGACAGGCTGCTGGGCCGTCCCGGGAGGATACAACCCGGGAGTGGCTACCGGGAGCCCTGGGTGCGGGATGCGCCCCGGGGTGCGGACCGGGGGGCTGCGCTCTTCCCCGTGCGGTGCAGGGGGGCACCCCGGGAGGGGATGCGACCCCCTTACCAGCGCGACATCCCTGTCCCCAGCCCCTCTTGGGAAGGGTTCCCTGGAGCGCCCCGTTTCCGGACTCCCCCTGTCCCATGGATTCCCCCAGGCCTCGCTCACGGGCGTTTTGGGGTGACCTGTGGTCCCGCACCCCGTCTGGCCTTGAAGCATCCCTGGCTGCATCCTCCATGTGGGGCTCAGCCCCTCACCCCTATCTCCTCCGGGGTGGGACACTGGGGGGCTGGACCCCCTGTGTCAGCAGGAAGGGCTGTGGCGATGACCCCTTGGGCTTGGGGTTCCCCTGCACCCCAGAGTTGTGTCTCTGGGGGACCTCGGGGGATATCAGAGGCTCCTTCCTCCCTCCCGAGTTTTCCCATTTGCCCCCCGCATTCGGGGTGGGAGAGACCCCCAAGCTCATCAAATAACCTGGAGGGACCCCACAAGCCCTGGGGTGCCAGACCCTTCCCTCGGGACATCGGGCTGTGCCAGCGGGTGCCCACCTGGGACTCAGTGCACCTTGTCCCGGGAGCCCCGTGGCATTGGGACCACCCTCCTGCCCTGGCCGCGGGGGCAGGAGACCACGGGCAGTGGCCCCTGCATGAGCCCAAACCGTGTCCATCAGTTCATCCTTCGGCAGCATCCTGGCACTGCTGTGGGGTACTTGCCCAACTCATGGTGGGGACAATGCCGTGCACCGGAGGGACCCCCGGGCTGTCCCACAGCGGGACCGGGCTGGGAGGTGTCGGAATGTGCAGTGGTGAGGGGTCAGAGCCAGCTCCCACTGCCCAGCACAGCCCTGGCTCTCCAACTTGCCGCCGTGGGTGAGGCTCTGGCCGGGGTGCGAGGCTCAGCCCAGCCAGAACCCCCTGTTTTTGGGGAGCACAGTCCCACGGCCGGATCCTGCCCGAATGGGTGCCCAGGGTGGGTCTATGCCAGCGGGACGTCCTGGGGGGAGACTGAGGAGAGCCCTGCTCCGGCCGTCCCAGCTCTGGGGCCGCCGGCTGCCCACCTGCCTCCCATTAACGGTTGTTTTTCCTCCCGAGCTCCGGATCTGCCTGGGCTTTGCTGTAATTTGGCCGGGAGCGCGCCTTGGCTGGCCGGCACAGCCTGCCGGATGCGGCCCCGCTGCGGGCGGGAGCCGGGGCTGCGGGTGGGGGGCTGAGCCGGGCCCCCCTTTGGGACTGGGGGTGCTGGGGAGCTGGGACAGCTTTTTCTGGGCAATCTTTGCCGGTGTCATCATGTTGGTCCCTGGCCTGAAGCATCACTGTGGTGTCCCTGTGCTGCTGCTGTCCCAGCTCCTTCCTCCAGCGCAGCGTGCATCCCAGGGGGATTCGGCATGACCCTGTGTGGGGGTTGCCACAGGAATCGGCACCCACCCACGAGCATCCACTTCCTCGTCACTTGGACGTGTTGGGACCCACTTGGATGGGTCGGGACGCCTTGGATGTGTTGGGGATGTTTCCACGCTCCTGAAGGTGTCCCTTGGGAGGGGAGCAGGAGCTGGGGTGACAGGCTGCCGCCGGCGGGTGCGGAAAGCCGCCCCGCTGCGCCTCTCGGATGCCCCAGACAAAGGGAACAGGTCAGGATCCGGCCAGTCTGGCTCCGGCGGCCTCCGTATCGTCTGATCGCGCCGTCGCTGCTCAGCCGAGCTGCCCTCGGGAACCCTGCGGTCCCCTCGCCGCGGGCCGGGGCGGTGGGTGCCCCCCGCGTCCCCCCGCTGCCAGGGCAGCCCCTCCCCAGCTGGCGAGCCCAGGCACGCCGGACGGCCGGGACTTCCTTGGGAAGGTGCCCGCGGGCGACTCGCGGCTCCGGCGGGGACGTCCCTGGCGCTGGCGAGTCCCGCTCGCCTGGTTCTGCCGCCCGGCATCGGGGACGCCCGGTGATGTCGCAGTGGGGGTCCCGCTCACCTCTCCTGGGGTGTCCTCACCTCGAGGGTTTAGAGCAGGGGGATCCCATCCCCAAAGTGCTGGCGGGTGGTGGGGCAGCTTGTTCAAGGTCAGACCTACCCCGGCCCGTGGTGTGGCTGTTGGGTTGGGTTTTGGGGTGCTGGGTGGCAACTGGGTGAGGAGTGATGTCCCCCCTCTCCAAGGCTCCCCTTGGTGGCAGTGGGGGACAGGGCAGCATCTTTGTCATCCCCCATGGCAGGGGTGATGCTCAGGCTGGTACGGGATCGGAGCTGTGGGGCTGAGGGGGGCTGTGGAAGGTTTGGGAGGGTCAGAGTTGGGGGGTCCGGCTCTGACCTGCCTGTCCCCATGGCAGACGGTGGAGCACGGCTTCCCCAGCCAGCCCAGCGCCCTGGCCTACGACCCCGTCCTGCGCGTGATGGCCATTGGCACCAAGGCGGGAGCCGTCAAGCTGTATCCTTTTCCTCCCACATGAGCAGGAGGTAAGGACCTCCCGGACCCTCCTGCACTCCTCCGGCTGTCCCCATCCCGGAGAATGCTTGGAGACGTGGCTGTGCTGCTTCTGGCCCATCCGGCAGCCCCCACTCGGCTGACGTCCATCCCTCCGTCCAGCTGTGCTGCAGCTGGGCCGGCCGGCGAGGGGGCGGCTGGAGAAAACCCCCACCTCGCCCAAAACGCCGGGGGGGACAAAGGGGTTCGGCTGTCCTGGGGGGCATCCCAAGCGGGGGTCCTTCCTGGCGTTACCCCGCTTATCCCGGGGGTGCTCCTGTCCATCCTGGCCTCGTCCCCGCAGCCCTCGGGGGGGCAGCGGGGGCTCTGGCCGGCCCAGCGCCGGGGTGCGGGGCTGCGGTGGGCGCGGAGCCCGGTCCCGGGTGGGGGGCCGAAGCGGGGGACGCCGGCGCGGGGCCGGCCGGGCTTTGTTGCCGGCAGCGTGCAGGGAGACTTCAGAGGGCTGCTGGCGGGCGGCCAGGGCTGGATGCGGCCCATGCTCGGGGGGCCCCGCGCCGCAGGAATGCGGGGTGGGGGCGCGGGGGCGGCTGCGCCCGCAGCGGGGTCGGGGTGTGGGGGCCGCCGCGCTCCCCCTCCCCCAGGCCGGCGGCTCGCTGCCTCCCGAGCACAAAGATGGCGTGTTTTGTTCTGCCGGGGCCGCCCGGGTGCCAGCCCGGCCGCGACGTCGCCGGCCGCCCCACTCGCCCGCCTGGCCCGCGGTGCTGGTCCCAGCTGAGCCCCCCCGGCACCGCGGCGATGCCGTTGCGGGGGGCCGCGGTGCCCTGAGCATCCTCTGCGGGGATGGTTTTTGGGGTGGTACCCAGCGTGGTACCCCGTGCCTACACGGCCCTGCTCCGGCTGCCGCCCCCAAAGATGCTTCTGGAGGTTGGCGGTGCCGTGGAAGCCGGGACCGGGCGAGGCAGCAGCCGGAGCTGGCCTGACTGGCGTTACTGGTTAGTGGGGGCACCCCTGGGTGCTCCCCGGCCAGGCTGGGCGGATCCGGTTGCAGACAGCCCGGCATCGAGGGGCTGCCAGTGCCTGGGGGCTCTCCTGGGGCAGCTGCGGGTCTCTGGGCTTGGACCCCCGTCCCACATGCTGATGACACTGGTGTGCCCAAGCCACTTGCCCTGAGGGCTCTCAGCTCGTGGCACTATTTTGGGTGGGGAAAGACCCCAGAATGAGCAAGGATGGGTGGCATCCCCCATCCACCGAGAGCTGAGAGCCCTCTGCGTGCTCCCTGCGTGCTTCCCATGCCCTGTTGTCTGCTCTCCCCGAAACTCCATGGCTCATGCCTGGCTCTGCTGGCTCGGCTGTGCCAGACAGCTCCTGCCTGTCTGGCCAGCAGAGCCACCCGGCTGGTTCCCTGTGCCGAGGGTGCTGGAAGGCGGCCGGGGCAAGGACCCCCAGCACACGGCATGCCCAGATGTGGCTGCACAGTGCTCTGGTGACACCGGGCGGGGGGGAGCAGCCGGCCGGCTCTGGGGGTGCCGGGGATGCCAGGCCGGGGGGCTCCATGCGGTGCTGGAGCCGCTGCGTGGGTCCTGCCGCAGTTCCTGCTGAGCTGCGTCGCCGAAGGAGCCGGGACCAGTCGGGTGAGTGAGGCTGTGCTGGCGCATGCCGAACCCCACCCCGCTGCCGGTGCGTGCCGGGGCTCCCGGCACCTTTTGCACACCCACCTCAGCTGTGTGTGCTCACCGCAGCCTGACCTGGGACATCCCGGTAGGAGGTGATTGGTGGGTTCCAGCCTGACCTGCAGTGTCCCAGCTGGAGGTGCTTGGTAGATCCCCGGCTGGCTCAGGGTGTCCTGGTTGGAGTTGGAGTTGGTGGATCCCAGCTGGGGATGGTGGTGCCAAGGCCAACTCTGGCATGGGCTGCAGCCAGGGATGCTCTGCCCTGGCTCTCTTGGGGACAGGGGACTAAACTGGTGTTTGCAGGCAGAACTGTGACCTGGGGGATTTTGGGGGGTCCTGAGATTCCTGAGACTTGCTGGGGAAGGGGGGGGTGCTCTACCCTCGTTGTTTCTTTGACGGCCCCCCTCAGATATGGCGCGCCAGGCGTGGAGCTGACGGGCCTGCACAAGGAGACGGCCACTGTCACCCAGCTGCACTTCCTTCCTGGCCAGGTACGTGGGTGTCCTGGGGCGGCCCGGCAGCAGCCCCCCAGCACCTCACACACCCTGCTGTCATCCCACTGCCCCCAGGGCTGGCTCCTTTCACTGCTGGATGACAACACGCTGCACCTGTGGGAGGTGTGCCAGAAGGAGGGCTGCTCCCATCTGGAAGAGACCCGCAGCTTCGGCCTCCCGGGACGCCCAGGGTCCGGCAGTGCTAAGTACTTGCCTGAGGGGATCCGAGCCGCTCCCCCGCGGGGCTGCGGCCAGAGCAATGCCGCTGCCAGCTGGGAACGGCGCGTGGGAGCAGCCGGCCTGCTTGGGCGGGATGGTGGCCAAGGTCTTCTCGTGGTGGTGTTTTCCCCACTGGGATGCTCCTCTAATCCCAGCTTGGATGCTGGGTGCAAGGAACAGCTCTGGACTTTTTATGGTGCTGGCAGGTCCCAGGGGTGATCAATGGCTGTAATTGCTGTCAGCACTGAGGCTGTCTGTGTCCTCATGGGCTCGGGGGGATGGGGATGTAGGGATGGAGCAGAGGAGGTCTGGGATCTCTTTGACACTCCCCCAGACCCAACACAGTGCTGACGCAGCCCCTGCTCCCCCCACAGCTGCTCCCCTGGCATCACACGGGTGACAGTGGTCCTGCCAATGGCTGCTGGTGCCATGGTCTGCCTGGGCACTGAGGGCGGTGCCGTGTACTTCATCACCCTGCCCACCCTGACGCTGCTGGAGGACAAAACCCTCTTCCCAGATGAGATCCTGCAGAGGTGAGAGCCCTGCAGACCCCATGCCCCATGCCCACCACCCCCAGCCCTGCTCTGACCCCCTGTGCATGTCCTCCCACAGTGTCCCCGATGACTACCGCTGCGGGAAGGCGCTGGGGCCCGTGGAATCCATCCAGGAGCACCCATGCGATGGCAGCCGCCTCCTCATCGGGTACAGCCGGGGGCTGGTGGTCCTCTGGGAGCAGAGCACTCGTGTTGTCCAGCACCTCTTCCTGGGGAACCAGGTACCGGGGCTGGCAGGGGGCTGGCGGGGCCGCGGCCCCATGTGTGTGTCCCTGTCTGGGTGCTGAGCCCCCCGTGTGCCTCCGCAGCAGCTGGAGAGCCTGGCCTGGGAGCAGAGCGGGAAGAGCATCGTCAGCTCCCACAGCGACGGCGGGTACATGGTGTGGGCAGTGAGTGGCACCGGCCAGAGGACCCAGCAGCCCGTCATGTCCACCATCCCCTACGGTACAGAGCGGGGGTCTGGGGGCCTCTGGGGTTGGGAGCTGATCTCCCCCATCCCAGTGCTACAACCGCAGCGTCTTCGTTTCAGGTCCATTCCCTTGCAAAGCCATCAGCAAAATCCTCTGGCGAACCTGCGAGTCAGGGTAGGTGGGTGGGCTGGACATGGGCACGGGGGGCACTTGGGGGTCCAGAGTCTGATGGAAGCTGCTTTATGCCACACAGGAACCCCTTCATCATCTTCAGTGGGGGGATGCCACGGGCCAGCTACGGTGACAGGCACTGTGTCAGCGTGCTGCAGGGCCAGACCCTGGCCACGCTCGACTTCACCTCCCGCGTCATCGACTTCTTCACCGTGCAGAGCGCAGAGGTGCCCGAGGGAGGTATGTCCCACCGGGGCCATCCGGGGAGTGGGTGGGGGTGTGGGGGTCTCCAAGTGCAGCAACCATCTCCCCCCTCCCCAGGCTTTGAGAACCCCCGAGCCCTTGTGGTGCTGGTGGAGGAGGAGCTGGTGGCCATCGACCTGCAGACGCCGGGCTGGCCCACCATCCCTGCCCCGTACCTGGCGCCGCTCCACTCCTCTGCCATCACCTGCTCCTGCCATGTCTCCAACGTGCCTCTCAAGCTCTGGGAGAGGATCGTCAGTGTGGGCGAGCAGCAGAGCCCCCGGCAATCCTCTGTGGTCAGTGATGGGGATGGTGGGGAGGGGTCCTGCTGAGCCCCTTCCAGCGTAGCCCAGTGGGCTCCATCCCCTCTCTGTCCCTCCCTCCAGGCCTGGCCCATTGATGGGGGAAAGAACCTGGCGCAGGAGCCCACACAGAGGGGGCTTCTCCTCACCGGGTGAGTGGGCTGGTAGGAGCGAGGGAGCCTGGGAAACCCAAATGCGGGGGGGACACATCCACACCTGTTCCTGCGATGAGGGAGTGGGATGGGGTGGTGGTGGCATCCACTCCTTCTTTTCGGGTGGGCTGCCCCTTCTCGTTCTGGCTGGGCATGAGTGTGTCACCCGCTGCGCTGTCCCCCGTTGTCCCCCCCCTCTGGCACAGTGGCTGCCAGCACACAGGCAGCTCTTGTTAGCCGGGCAGATGCTGGGGCCCTGCGCTGACAGGACCCCCCCCCCCCCCGCTCAGGCATGAGGACGGCACGGTGCGGTTCTGGGACGCCTCGGGGGTCTCCCTGAAGCCCCTCTACAAGCTGGGCACCGCCAACATCTTCCAGACAGACTGTGAGCACAACGACAGCCTCAACCAGGCGGGTGACGAGGAGTGGCCGCCGTTCCGCAAGGTGAGGTCCCCTGGGCAGGGGGACACTGGGGTGGACCTCAGCACCCTCCTGGCTCTGCCAGCACCCAAGGGAGCAAACCCAGAGCCGGGCACGGGGGACGCACCTGCCGGAGCCATCCCGGCTGCGCCCCGGGGACGTGTCCCCCGGCTCAGAGCACAGCTGCTGTGTGACGCACTGTGGGGACACAAGGGACGCTTGTTCCGTGGGCCCCGTCCCGCGAGTCTGCCCCAGCATGGGGGAAAGAGCCAGGGGGTGCGTGGGGACAGACTTTTCCTGGGCGTGATGCCCAGAGTGGTTCGTGTGCCACAGCTGGTGGAGGGATGTGGGGGTGCAGGGGGGGGGCTGCCCCACAGCTGTGTGGGGGTCCGGGCTGTCCCTTCAGCTGTCCCCTCCCGCAGGTGGGCTGCTTTGATCCCTACAGCGATGACCCGCGCCTGGGTGTGCAGAAGATCGCGCTCTGCAAGTACACGGCCAAGATGGTGGTGGCTGGCACGGCGGGACAGGTAGGGTGGCAAGGACAGAGCAGGGGCTGCCAAGCACCTCTTGGCTCCCCCATTGGGGACCCATGGCATGAGGGGGCTACAGACCCTGCAGACCCCCGTGGTTGTCCTTGAAGGGCTTCTACCGGTGGGTTTAGCCCCTGGTGTGCAGCAGGCCGGCTGTGTGGGGGGGTTAAGTGTGTCCCCCCATCTGTGCTTGTCCCTGCAGGTGCTGGTGATGGAGCTGAGTGATGAGAAGTCCGAGCACGTGGTCAGTGTGGCCACCGTGGATCTGCTGCAGGACCGCGAGGGCTTCACCTGGAAGGGCCATGACCGGCTGGCCCCTCGGAATGGGCCCCTGCACTTCCCCCCCGGCTTCCAGCCCAGCGTGCTGGTGCAGTGCGTGCCCCCCGCCGCCGTCACTGCCGTCACCCTCCACTCCGAGTGGAACCTCGTGGCCTTCGGCACCAGCCACGGCTTTGGACTCTTCGACTACTACCGGCGCAACCCCGTGCTGGCCAGGTATGGGGGGACCTCGGTGCTGGGGACCCCCTGGAGTGCTGTGGCGGGTGCTGAGCAGCATCGGTGCTTGCAGGTGTACACTGCACCCCAACGACTCGCTGGCCATGGAGGGGCCCCTGTCCCGCGTGAAGTCCCTCAAGAAGTCCCTGCGTCAGTCCTTCCGCCGCATCCGCAAGAGCCGCGTGTCGGGCAAGAAGAGGCTCAACGCCAGCAGCCCTTCCAGCAAGGTGGGCAGGGAGTGGAGGCCACCATGGCAGCTCCCCGTCCCCACCTGGCAGGGCCTGACCCCGTGTCCCCTCCCCAGGTGCAGGAGGCCAATGCGCAGCTGGCGGAGCAGGCGGGCCCCCCCGAGGTGGAGATGACGCCGGTGCAGCGGCGGATCGAGCCTCGCTCAGCCGATGATTCGCTTTCGGGGGTCGTGCGGTGCCTCTACTTCGCTGACACCTTTCTCCGTGACGGTGAGACCCCCTCCCTCCCCGGGAAAAGCCCCCGAGCTGGGTCTGGCTGGTGCCACGCTCTGGGGAAGGGGCTCTGACACTGCTCTGCCCCCACAGCCGCCCACCACGGCCCCACAATGTGGGCAGGGACCAACTCTGGGTCGGTGTTCGCCTACGCCCTGGAGGTGCCGTCGCAGGAGAAGTTCTCAGAGCGGGCGGTGGAGGCGGTGCTGGGGAAGGAGATCCAGCTGATGCACCGGGCGCCCGTGGTGGCCATCGCGGTGCTCGATGGGCGAGGGAACCCCCTGCCTGAGCCCTACGAGGTGTCCCGGGACCTGGCCAAGGCCCCCGACATGCAGGGCAGCCACTCCATGCTCATCTCCTCTGAGGAACAGTTCAAGGTGAGTGCAGGGCTGAGTGTCCACTGTGGAAGAGATGGGACACAAAACGTCCCATGTCCTCTTTGGATGTTGTCATCATGCAGGGACAGGGCTGGAGGTGACCAGTCACGTTGGGGGGCACTCCTATGCCTGTTCTAGGGTGGTGAATCCAAGGGGAAGGTGTCCCCCTAAACCCAGCAGGTTCCTGTTCTCCCCTGACCCCGGCTCCTCTTGTCCCCCCAGGTGTTCACGCTGCCCAAAGTGAGTGCCAAGACCAAGTTCAAGCTGACAGCACACGAGGGCTGCCGGGTGCGGAAGGTGGCCTTGGTGAGCCTGGCCAGCGCTGGCTCCGAGGAGCGCCTGGAAAACTGCCTGGCCTGTCTCACCAACCTGGGGGACATCCACATCTTCACCGTGCCCAGCCTGCGGCCCCAGGTCCACTACAGCTGCATCCGTAAGGAGGACATCAGTGGCATTGCCTCCTGTGTCTTCACCAAGCATGGCCAAGGTGAGGGCACCAGGTGACATCCTGTGTCGATGGGATGTTGACCCCACCTGCAGCCCTGTGGGGGATCCTTGAGGCTCATTGTTGTCCCCCCGTAGGTTTCTACCTAATTTCACCATCCGAGTTCGAACGCTTCTCGCTGAGTGCCAGGAACGTGACAGAGCCACTGTGCCGGCTGGAAGTTGCCCGGCTCCAGGACACCTCCTGCCTCAGGTGGGCTGTCTTGGGGGCATGGGGGGCTGTGCTCTGGTAGAACCCCTGCACACCCACCCCATGACACCGGTTCTGACCATAACTTCTCCCTGTTTCCTTCCAGCAACAGCTCAACGGTGACACCGAAGCTGCCGCAGGCGAACGGCACCCACGTCCCACGCAGCTCCGAGGGCCAGCACTCCCCCTCGGACAGTGACCGTGAGTGACCACCCTGTCCCTGCACACACACCATGTCCCATAGCCCTGCTCCAGGCCTGGCCCTGTGTCCTGGCTGCCCCCAATCCCTCCTGTCCCATGACTCCCCAGGGTCCCCTGAGGAGCACCCAGGTGCCTTCTCGCCCGGCCCCATCGACTCCCCTAACAGCAGCATGGAGAACCCGTTGGACACCACTGGGGACATCACCGTGGAGGAAGTGAAGGATTTCCTGGCGTGAGTGGGGTGGGAATGGGGTAACTGGTGCTGAGGGGCCGTGGCAGTGCCTCTCACCCTGCTCTGCCCCAGGTCCTCAGAGGAAGCGGAGCGGAACCTGAGGAACACCAGCGAGGACGAGGCCCGGCCCACGGGGATCCTCATCAAGTGAGGTCTGTGAGGGGCTGGTGGTCCCTGGGGTGGGAGTGGGATTTGGAGCTGGGACCCCAGCGCAGTGCCCTGGCTTCCTGATCCATCATGGGAGGATGGAGTTGTGGCCCCCGGGGCTTGTAGAGGAGGGGGAGCAGGGGGAATGCCTGTCCTGAGCCCCTCCAGGTCTCCTTCTGAGGAGCTGCATCACCCACAGGCATCGCCAGCCTCCCTGACCCATCTCAGTGCTCGGATTCCCGGGATGCGCGACTCGACTGGACCCCCGCGCCCCCTCCCCATGTAACGTAGACTCGCCTCCTCTCTAACATCCGCGCCGGCCGCTGCCGCGCCCCGGCTCCGGCACTCCCCACACGCCTCCCTGCCCGGCCGCCGGCCCCGGACCCCCGGACCCCCGAGCCGGGGCCGTGGGACACAAACTCTTCCCGGGGAAGATAAGTTCCTTTTTTATACACGGTCGAGTGTCACTGTCCCCTGCTCCAGAGCCCCCTTCCTGGGGGATGCTGCTGCTTTCCTGGCTCCACGGGGAGGGCTGGGGCTTGTGGACCCCCCCTTGTCCCCCGGTTTTGGTCCCTTGGGGCAGTGGGGGGCCAGAAGCCTCCGGGCACGGCCCCCCCATGCCCTGGTCTGTGTTTACATGCCCGGCTCCCTGCAGTTTACAGCCCCATTCCCTGCCTGCCAGGAGGCTCTGGCTGCTGCACAGGGACTGTCCCCAGGGGCACCCAGCGGGGATCCCCTGGCTCCCAGGTGGGCAGCAGAGGCCTCGAGCAGCCCGCGGAGGGGCACGGTGGGGGGTCACAGGTGGCCTTTTTCTCTTAGTGGCTTCTCCAAGGGCTATTCTCCAGGTTGGGCTCTGTGCCTGCTGCTCCTTTCTGACACTAATTCCTGCCACGGGGTGGGTTTGGGATGGGATCACGCTGTGGAATTACACACCGGCTCCTGGTCCTGGTCCGTGTTGGTGCTGTGGGGGGGCAGATGGGGCTGCCCCAGCCCCCTCCTGCCCCAGGCTGGGCTGCCCCACCCTGGGGGTCTCACTGTGCCAAATCCCCCCTGGGCTCCTAGCCTGGCCTTGTCCTCCTGGGGGACTGTGGTGATGCCGGCTCTGTCCCCTGGCCCATGGTGGCTGTTCCCATGGGACTCAGCTGGCCCCTGCCCCTCTCCTTTTGGGGACCCGGGGCCGCTGCGGCCCCCCCGGGCTCTCCTGCGGTACGTGTGTGGCTGGGGGGGGTCGGGCTCTGTCGCTGCCGGCCGAGGCCGGGGCTGTAGCGTCCCTGGTAGAACCCCCCCCACCTCATCCTTTTTTTTTTGGTAAGATGAATTTAGCATTGTTTAGTTATTAAAAATACTGGTTTTTAATATTGAAAATAAAGCATTTAATATCAACTGCCCGGGCTGCAAGTGTTTGCTGAGCCGTGGAGCCAGGTCAGTGCTGGGGTTCCCCTGAGCTGCAGAGGGGCACAATCAGCGTGGGGGGTGACCCCATTTTGGAGTGAGTCAGAGCCTGGGACAGGGTCGAGGTGAGAAGTGCAGCCTTTATTGGTATGATCCAGATGGGCTGATCCCTCTGCTGGGGGTCCATCCCCCAGGACAGCAGGGACCAGCTGTAAGGCCCAGGGCTGAGAGCCTCTCACTCCCCCCAGTTCTCCTTAGCAAAGCATCCTCCCACCCAAACTGGGAATCACTCCTGTCCCCCAGTGGCAGGGGGAGCTCGGCACTGGTTTGGGGCAGCAGCATCCCCAAGCAGGGCGTGGCAGGGGCCCACATCGCCCCGTGTGCCCCCCAGGAAGGGAAGGGGCTGAGCTGAGCCCCGTGCTGGGAGAAGGGGGGACAGAGGGGCAGCCCCCGTGATCCCCACTGGCCCCGGCTCGGGGGGAGGCGGCTCCAGGCCGAGCCTGGCTGGGTGCAGGCGTTGGCGGCAGCGCGGGGTGCTGGGGTCCGGCCGTGCCGGGGGGGCCGTGGCCGGAGCACCGGGTGCCCCCGGCCCTTAGGTCGGTGGCTTGCGGAACACACTCCAGGCGTGGAAGCAGCGGGTGAAGGGCCAGGGCTCGTTGCCTTTCCGCACCAGCCGGAGCTTGCGGGGATGCGTGGGGTCCTTGGAGCGCATGTGCTGAATGTAGACCTGGGGCAGAGCACAGCCGTGGGGGTCCCGGCCCCTTCCCACTTCCAGAGCTGGTATTTCCCAGCCCAGAGCTCTGCACCACCCAGATCAGGGCCCCAAGGGGACGTGGAAGTGCCCAAATCCTCCCCCACGCAGTTCCAGGATGGAAGGACGCCTTACCTGGCACGCCTTGAGGCTCAGCTTGATCTCCACCTGGCTGGTCTGGGTGCCCACCCACATGTAGACCTGCAGAAAGGATCAGGAGCCGGGCTCAGCCCACAGAGCCACTGGGAGATCTGGGCCCAGGACAGCCTCAAGCCCAGCTCACCTCCCGCCCGTTGTCCAGCAGCATGATGTCATCATCAGCCAGGTCATCCTGGCAGAAATCTGAGCACTTTTCTGACACAGAGAAATAACCTTTCTCATTGGAGCATCTGTGGGGAGATGGACAGGGACAGCATCAGGCATGAGTTTGTTAGGACTCTGCTCGTGCAGAGGGAAGGGATGTGATGGTGCAGCTGTTTTGGCTGGTGGATTCCCAAGGGGGATGGGCTCTGTGGGAGGAAGGGAACCAGCACAGACTGGAGCCTCCCTCTCCAGGCCAGTGCCCACCTGAAGAGCCGTGAGTGCTTCATGTAGTCTGCATCTTCATCGTAGGGCTTCTGGCCCCCAATGCCAACCCAGAAGAAGTTTTCAGGCTCTTCTCCCTCGTTGATGACCTGCAAGGGCAGGAACAGGGCTGAGCGTGGCCTAGGTGGTCACTGTCACCCAGGTGAGGTGGCACTGAGCCCCACTCACCTGTTTGCTGTAGGAGTCATCAAACATGTGGTTCATGATGTCCTCAGCCAGCTTGGCCTCGTCAGGGTCGGCCGCCCGGCCCACCCAGGTGTAGACGATGCCCTGGTTGTCCGTGCTCTCAAAGGGTACCTGGGGGAGTGCGGAGTCAGGGCTGTCCAGGGGGGCAAGCAGGCACCCAGGCAGCCCTGAGGATGCTCAGCCACGAGCAGTACCTTGAGGATGAAGCAGAACTCGGAGTTGAGCAGAGCAGCATCCGTGTTGATCTGGATGCACCTGGAGACCCCAAGGCACAAATCAGTGGGAGACCCAGCAGTTGTGCCCACCAGCAGGTATCCCACCTGGATCTGGCACCTGTGGGTGCTGGCTGGCCCGGAGCAGCCCCGGGGCACTGACCTGGTGCACAGAGCCCCGCCGTTGGTGCGGATGTGGTACAGGCTGGGCTGGGGAGCGCTGACCCGGTCCTTCCGCTTGCCCCGGTGGATCACAAACCTCCTCTTGAAGTGCGAGAGGAACTTGGGGTTCTCCTGCTGCTGGGTCATGCGCACCACCTGGGCACGGGTGGGTGTCAGCAGGGCAATGGGGACCTCCCAAACACAGCCCCAAGTCTAGCTGCACCCCCTGCCAGCCCCCATCTCTGCTGCTGTCCCCTGCCTCAGCCTGAGGGGCAGAGACGGGATGGGGAAGAAGAGAGGCAAAGCTGGGGCACCCCTGTGTCACCCCCAAACTATGTCACCTCCAGTTTGCCACGGAAGTGACTCTCAAACTTCTTCTGGAGGCTGAAGGTGAAGGTGAGCCAGCCCATGTTGGAGGCCTCCCGGCCCTGCCAGAAGTAGACGATGCACTGGGAGTCTTCCTCAGGCTGCTTCTCCTCCTCTTCTTCCTCACCTTCCTCCTCCCCTTTGCCTTCACCCTTCTTCTTTTTCTCCTCATCCTCCTCATACTCCACTGGCACCCAGTACCTGAGGGCAGGAACAGGGAGTGCTGTGAGGCATGGGACAGTCGGGAGGACTGGGCAGGGAGGTTGGGGACAAAATGGTCCACCAGCCCCTGAGAGGGGACGAGCCGGGTGTCACCTGCACAGGAAGACGTAGCAGTCGTGGGTGTGGAAGTGGCCAAACTCCTCCTCAGGCAGGCGGGTGAATTTCTTGCCCTCCAGCACGAAGCCCTCCATGCCATCCAGGTCCTCGTTCCACTCCTCCATCAGCTGCTCCGCCTGTGGCCCCATGTGCTCTGTCAGCCCCCCAGCCCCTCCATCAGGGCCCAGCCCCATGCCATGGGGGATTCATGGGGGTCCCCAGCCCTACCTCGCTGAGGGGCATGGGGGGCTGGCGGGGCAGGAAGAGTGCCGTGAGGTCGGCCTTCATCTGGTCCTTCTTCTCGGCGTCCTTGCGGACCTTGCCGGCCAGGCCGCCGTCCTGCAGCACTGTCTCAGCGTTCCGGGTGTAATCCACGCGCAGGACATCGTCCCAGTTCTTGAACTTGGACTTGAATACCTACATCACAGAATCATTAAAGCTGGAAAAGACCTCCAAGATCATCGAGTCCAACCTGTGACCGATCCCCACCTTGCCAACCAGACCAGAGCACCGAGTGCCACGTCCAGTGACTCCTTGAACACCTCCAGGTGTTCGAGGTGTAAATTGGGGAGCAGGTAACACACCCTCAGTCACAGCCCCCTCTCGGGCACCCAGCAGCCATCCGAGGGGTCCGTGCCCTACCTGGCACTCGGTGCCCTCCAGGTTCCTGGTCACCATGGCGTGTTTGGGCCGGTGCAGCATTGTGCACAGCTCCTGGCTCAGCTTCAGTGCCGCCGCCCGCACCAGCCGCGACGACTTCCTCCCGATCCAGATGAAGACGTCGGACCAGCAGTCCAGGATGTACACGCTCTTGGTGTCCAGCAGGCTCTGCAGCTGAGGGCACCACAGGGAAGAGGGGGTCAGGCACTTGCAGGCATTCCCAGCTGGAAAACACCCTGCCTGCTCCCGACAGAGCAGAGAATCCCCCAGCTGGGCGCTGCTGGCCGAACCTCCCTCTCCCAGGGCACAGCTGGAGGCAGAAGGGACACGAAACCAGTCTCACTGGTCAGACTGGGAGAACCTCCCCGCCCCATCCTACCAGGCGCATCTCTGGCATCAGATCAGCCTTCAGCCTCTTCTTGTGCTCCACAGAGAGCTTGTAGTTGATCTGGGGCAGCTCCAGGTAGCCCAGACCAAGGCCAACCTGCAGAGGGGATGGGGACAGACATTATTGGGGGCTGCAGGATCCCAGCAGTCCTGGTGGCCCTGTGGATGCAGCTCCCCACCTTGTACAGCTTGGGCTTGTGGGGCTGGAAGTCATCGGGGACACAGGGTCGGATCTCCTCGGGCTGCCCCCCCAGCACCTCCCAGAACTCAGGGGTCTCCTGGCCCTGGGTGAGCAGCGTAATCTCGGCCTTGCCCTTCCGCTCATTCTTGTTGATCTTCTCAGCAAAGAGCCTGCAGTGGGAGCAGGTGAGATGGCAGGTGTGGGCTCCCCACGCCCCAGCACCCCCACCAGCCCTACCTGGCCTTGGTGGTGCTGCTCAGTGTGGCCTGGCTCCCACGCCACACCAGGAGGTCGAGGCCGTGGTCCAGGAGGAAAACAAACCTGGTGGAGAGAGGTGAGAGGAGTCAGAAGAAAGTGCGGTGTGCCGAGCATTCTCCCCATCCTGGAGGTCCCTGCAGGGCACCAATGAGGGTTTGAACCCATATCCTTGTAGGAAGGTGCTGGAATAGCCCATTTGCACCACAGAACTGCAGCTATATTATCTCAGGTGGACCCTGCTGAACCTTCTGCAGGGACTCCGTATCCACTCACCGGGGGTCCAGGGATGTCCCTTTCAGTGCCACCGGCTCCAGCTTGACATTCTTCTTCCCATAGACACGGTACAGCCTGGGGAAGGGACAGCCATGGTGGGACATGGGGCACTGCCTGCCCCATACATCCCCCCAGCCCCTGTCCCCAGCTGTACCTGGTGACATACTGCGTGTCCTCGACAGTGAAGAAACCACTGGCCGTGCCACCCTCGATGTAGGAGATGTCATTGTCGAAGACCTAGGGGCAGGGAGGGGGTGATGGTGGGACAGGAGGGGCTGGGGGCTACAGGGGAGCTGGGGGATGGCCTCACCTGGAGGAACTCTTCACTTTCATCCCCCATCTCCTCCCGGATGCTGCGGCACTCAGCCCCCAGGTAGTTGCGGAGGTTGACGGCGTGGATGGCAGAACAGGCTTTCTTGTCCAGCGTGGCCTCCTGCCCAATCCAGTAGTAGATCTCCCAGTTGAGGGAACCGTTCTCATCCAGGAAGGTCTGGGAAGGACAGAGTGTGAGATGGGATGGCTGCAGCTCCGGGCAGGGAATGTCAGGGACCCTTGGTCCTCCCCGAGTACCTTGAGCACAATGTAGCAGTCGGCCTCATAGAACTTCCCGTGGAAAGCCTCGTCCACCAGCGTGGGCACGAAGTTCTCGATCTGCCAGACGCAGAGGCCGGGCAGCTGCCCCACATCCTCACTGAAGAACTCCGAGTAGTCCAGCTGTGGCTTCTCCAGGCCCTGGTCCCAGCGTCGTGTCTTCAGGTCTGGCGCCTTCGCCTCCCCACTCTCCTGTGGGATGGGCACAGGTCAAGTTAGGGACAACCAGAACCCTGCTGGCACCCAGGGTAGGCCAAGGACACTGTGATGCTCTCAGGGCCCCTCTCCCACCCCAGACCCTACCTCTATCTTCTTATTCTTCTCCTGGGCCACGTCCGACATCCCCTTCAGCACCTGCTTGGCCTGGTCATCCTGGGCAGAGTCCTTGCGCCGCCGGAGCCGCATCTTGCGGGCCAGCGGGTCCTTGGTGCTGCTCCCTGGGGACACGGGGACAGGGTGAGAGGCAGCCACGACACTTGTGGGGCACTCTAAGGAGGACTGCCCATTTCCCAGCCTCTCCAGGGCTGTGCCAAGGCAGGGGCTGTGCCCCCCATCCCTACGCACGTACCTGCAGCAGCGGCTGCGACGGTGGCGGGGGAGGCTCCGGCCAGGCGGAGCTGGTTCTGCAGGGAGAAGTCGATGTTGTACCACTCTGAGGACCGATCCGCTGGCTTCGGGGGCATCACCAGGTTGGGGTTCTCACGCACGTCCAGGACCTGCCAAGGAGGGCACAGAGACCTCAGTGAAGCACCCGCTCACAGGGACATCGAGGATGTGGCATGGGATGGAGATCTCTGGAGCACTCCAAGCTTCAGTGAGACGGATGTGGAGGGAACCCCAAATCCACGGCCTGCCTGGGCTGAACCATGTGCCAGACTGCAGGTATTGTCCCTGAGTTCCCCTGCCCTCACCTCATCCACCCCATCCTACTGGGATGGGATCTTCTGGGAGGTGCTGGGGAGCACCCAGGGAGGTGCTGGGGCTGTGAAGGACAAGCACCAAGGCAGAGAGGTGCTGGGTGCTCACCTCCACATCTGTCAGGAAGTGGATGGCTTCTGGCAGTGTCACCAGGCGGTTTTTATTCAGCACCAACTTCCTCAGCTTGGAGCACCTGTGGGACAGTGATGCTGGTGACAGGCCAGCCCAGGGTGACCTGTGACCACACAACCTCTGTGTTCCCTCCTGGGGACAGAGCAGATCCGGCTGTGTGTTCCTTACCTGCACAAGCTCTCGGGGATGAGCTCCAGGTTGTTGTTGGCCGCCATGAACTCCTCAAGGTTGGTGAGCTTGCCGATGCCCGAGGGGATCCCGTCAAAGTCCAGCTTGTTGGAGTTTAGGTACATCTTCTTCAGCTTGGTCAGCTTACAGATGGCTGACTGGGGAAGGGGGAGATGGCGGGGTGAGGGAAAACCATGGAAACACGAGCAGGGAGGGCATGTAGGGGCAGGGACATACAGGTAAGGAGGTGAGCTGGTTGCGGGACAGGTTGAGGGTCTCCAGCTGGGTCCACTGGTCGATGCAGAGGGACAGCTCTGTGATCTGGTTGCTGCTGAGGTTGAGGCGCCGCAGGCTGCCCAGGGTGTAAAGACACTCGGGGACACGGCTGAGGTCATTGCAGGAGAGATCCACATCTGGGGGAAGAGCCAAGGGGGTGACCCCACCAGTCAGACCCACACCAGGGCTGGGGGAGCCCCTGGAGGGTTCTGTGGGGCTGGATGCCCCAGTCCTACCTGCCAGGTTCACCAGGCCCTCGAGGCTGGTGGGGAGGTTGCTCTGCGTGCGCTGGGTGTTCCGCAGGTGGAGGGTCTGCAAGGCCGTCATCGCCGGCAGCTGCCTGCGGACCACGGAGAGCCAGAGGGCAGAGAGAGCGTCAGGATGGAGCAGGCACCGCCCCAGCCCTGCCTGACTGGGATCCAGCCTGGGAAGCGGGGCTGTACCGGAGCTGCGCGTGCAGGAGGGGGTTGTTGTTGAGGATGAGGGTCTGCAGGTGGACCAGGCGCCTCATCTGTGGGGGGAGACTCTCCAGCTTGTTGTCACTCAGGTCCAGGTAGAGCAAGTCCGTCAGGTTGATGAAGAGCTGGTTGGGGATGGTGTCGATGCTGCAGGGATACGGGGAAATTCAGGGCTGCCTGGGACCTGCACGAGCCCCAGGTCTCCCTTGAGGAGAGGCAGAGAGCAGGATCCAGCAACAGAGGTGGCCATGGCCAGGAGGGGGAGATGGTCACCCTGGTCTGGACCCACCTGTTGTGGCCAAGGTTGAGGACCAGCATGTTCTTGGCATTCTCCAGCTCCCGGGGACACTCTGTGAGCTGGTTGTAGCTCAGGTCCTGGGAAAATGGGAGCACAAAGCAGCTGTCACCCTCTGCCCCATGCCCAGCCACTACCACCCAAACCTGAGGACTGAGGGCTGTCTCCAGGGGCACAGCAGGAGCTGGACCAGCACACAGGGAACACAGCCACGGCATCAGCTTTAAAGGAGGCACTGCCAGAGGGTCATCCTGCCAACAGCCACCTTCCCTGGAGCTCAGGCATGGGCTTGGGACTGGTGTTCCCAAGGAGCACAAGGAGCTACCAAGGTGCAGGAATGGGATCCAGGAGCTGGCTCCTGCATCAGCTGAGGAGACTCTCCACTCACCAGCACTGAGAGGTCATCCAGCTGGAAGATGTCATCAGGGACTCCCGAGTTCTTCAGGCTGTTTGCACGAGCCACGATTGCCTGGAAAGGCGAGAGAGGCAGGAATGCAGCTGCCTGCTGAGCCCCCAGGGCAGCCAGGTATGATCCTTGTGTGCCCTCAGAACCCAGAGGTGCCTGGGGACCCCTGAGGCACGAGGGGGACACTCACCCGGAGGCAGGGCAGGCCGGAGAGCTCTCCGTGGAGCGTGGTGAGGCTGTTGTGACTCACGGAGAGGTGCTCCTGCAGGGAAAACACAGACAAGCCCCCAGTGAGCAGAGAGAAGAGCTGGGACTGTGCAGGGCAATGGTGGGGCCCCCACATTGATGTGGAGGCTCCTCCATCCCAGGAGAGCTGGGGACCTGTGAAGCCCTGTCACACCCAGGGCTGCTGGGACACTCCCAGGCTCAAACTGGTTGGTTGGCCCAGCGTGCCTGCGCTGCCTCCACATCCCTCATTTCCTGGGCTAGCCCTGGCTGGACACCTCAGCCCTGCTGTAGGGTTTGGGGTGTTCTGGGATGCCACCAAGCTGGCCTGTGGCAGTCCCACACAGTCTCTGTGCAAACAGATCCCAGTTCTTGAGAACGCCTCTCGCTGGGTGATCTGGAAATAGGCAGATGCGGACACTGCTGGGGTAGGAGGAATTTCCCTGGGGGAATGTTTTCCTCTGAGCATGACCAGCCCTGGCTGTTGCCTGCTCAGGAAAACAAGGAATTGGCAGGCTGTGGGTGGGATGCGAGGATTTGAGCCTTGCTGCGGCTCCCAAGAACTTAGCAGGGCTGGCAGAAGCGTGGCTCCGAGCGGCACAGAGGGATTCCCTGCACCTGGCACAGGGACAGGGACTTCTGGCAGCATTTAAAGCACTGACTTTGTCTGACACTGACAGGATGAGGTCCCTGACATGCTGTGGACACCATCAAAGCCAAGCTGAGCCACGACTCCACCAAAGGCCTGGTTGAGCTGCCCAAAAACAACGCCAGACAGCTGCCAGCTCCTGCTCTTTATATACTTTAGCAAAGGAGAAGGGAAAAAAGCCCCAAAAACCTTGATCCTCTCCATTTTAAGCATCACCCTTCCCTCCTGTTACAGGGCAGAGGATCTAAGAGTGGTTTTTAATCTGGTTTTCTAGAAAAAAAAAGGTGAAACCGAGTGCAAGTCCACCTCAACCCCATTCCCGACAGCTCCTCCATCTGATTTCAACCACACATTGTAGCTCAGTGCTATTATTAGACACCAGAGCATCCGCCACTGAGCCACGAGGCTGGCAGGGAACAGGCTCCCATCAGATCTCACAGCCCCAGTGGGACAGGGAAGCCCCATTACATCCCAAAACACAGGGCTCACCAGCTTCTGGAGGGCAGCGAGCTCCTCGGGCAGGTAGCACAGCCCCGTGCGGTTCAGCTTCAGCCAGCGCAGGCTCGTCATCGCCTTCACATGCTCCGGGAAGTATCCGCCCTGGAGAGGAGAAGGAGGGCGAGGAAACCACCTGTCCCATGGGATGAGGATCTGGGGACTTCAGGCTGACTGATGCTCTGTGGTCATGGGAGGTTTGGGATCGAGCAGTCCTATGGGACTGGGAACTGTGGGGTCATGATGACCCAGTCCTATAGGACTGGGAGCTGTGGGGATTGGGATCAACCAGTCCCATAAGATTGGGAACTAGGCGGCCTAAGTCCTAAGGAATTGGGAGCTGGGGGGCGGGGATCGATCATTCCTAGGGGATTAGGAGCTGGCGGCCATGGAGACCCAGTCCTATGGGATTGGGAGCTGGGATCGCCCAGTCCTATGGGAGTGGGAGCTGGGATCGCCCAGTCCTATGGGAGTGGGAGCTGGAGGCTCGGGGATCACCTGTCTCTCTGGGACCCCGTGGGCTGGGGGCCGGGTTGCCCAGCCATAGCGGCTTGGTGGGGGTCACGGATCGCCCGGCCCCGCAGTGCCCACAGGGTCGGGACCGGGGCTGCCCCAGGTCACCCACCCCGGGCGGGGCCGGGATTCCCCCGCCCCGGGGGCCGAGCCAGGCCTGACAACCCCGCGGGGCCCGGGCCCGCTGGGGCCCTGGCGGCCGGGCTGTCCCCCGCTCCCGCTCCCCCGCACCTTGAAGTCGTTGCCGCTGAGATCGACGCCGCGGACGAAGGGCAGGACGCCGGTGGCCGCCATGGCGGAAGGGCGGGGGGACCCTGCGGCGGCACCGCGCCCCGCCAGGCCCCGCCCCCGGCCGTGACGCACCGGGGCGGGGCGGGGCCGCGCGCCACTTCCGCGCGCGGGCGGGCGGGGCCTCGCTGCGCCGCGCCCCCATTGGCTGGGGCCGCGCCGGGGGCGCGCGGTGAGTGCGGGCGGGGGGGCGCGGGTCCTGCTCCCGGTGCCGGTGCCGGTGCCGGTCCCGGTCCCGGTCCCGGTGCCGGTCTCGGTGCCGGTCCCCGGCCGCCTCCCCTCGCTCGGTGGGGTGGAGGAGGGGCTCCCCTCCCGGGGCCCCGGTACCGCCCCAGCGCCGCAGGTGCCTCGCGAGGCTTTGCGGCAGGGCCGGGTGAGGAGCGGGTGACTCTTCCCCGGCGTGTCCGCTCCTTGTCCGGGATGCCCCTTCCTTTCCTGGGCTGTCCCTTCCCGGGGGTACCCGTTCTCTGGGGTGTCCCTTCCTTCCCTGGAGTGCCTCTTCCTTCCCTGGGGTGTCCCTTCCCCGGGGTGTCGCTTCTCCGGGTGACCCTTGCTCCCTCGCCGCAGCCAGGCGTCCCGGCGGCGGCGAGAGCCTTTGTCCCGGAGGAAAGCGTGCCAGGGGAGCCCCTTGTTCCCCAAACCCTCTCGTCCGCGTCTGTCCCGGGGAGACAGCTCCCCCAGCCCGGGCTGACGCTCCTGTTCTCCGCAGGGCGACCATGGCGGCGTTTTGGCACCAGCGGGGCAGGCGGCAGGAGAACGGCGGGCTGGGCAGTGTCATCGACGGGCTGGGCAGCGTGTTCGACGTGCTGCTGGCCAACGCCAGGCTGGTGCTGGGCGTCAGCGGCGCGGCCGTGCTGGCCATCGCCACGCTGGCCGTCAAGAGGGTAAGGCTGGGGCGGGGATCAGAGCGCGGGAAGGTGCCCAGAGAGCTGGGCTGGCCCCAGTGTGGTGGGGCAAGATGTGCCACAAACCTCCATGTCTGCTCCTGAGCTGGTTCCTTGCATGTGGCACAAATGCCACCGGTGCTGGCAGCAGTGCCGTGGGCATGGAGCTGCCCGCTCCCACCCTGTGGGACCATCCATACCTCCATGTTCCGTTTGCCTGGCGCATTTGGGATACAGTATCCCATCCCAAAAGGCACCTGGGACTTAACTTGTATTTGGGTATCTCTTTCCCACGTAAAACTTGCAGGAACATGATGTGCACCTTTGTGGCCCCCCAAACTGGGTGTTTTTCTGAGCAGAAGCCTTGAGTGGGGCTGTCCCCCCATGTGTGTGCTCCTGAGGGGCTGTTGTCACCCATAATTTGTGGGAAACAAAGACAACAGCTTGTCTGCTTGGGTTTTCCTTCCCTCCAGCTGATCGACCGAGCCACCAGCCCTCGGGATGAAGGCGATCCCAAAGCTGAGCAGAAGTCCCTGGAGGAGAGCTGGCAGGACTTGGCATTGATCAAGACACCACCAAAACCCCCCAAGAAGCAGAGAAGAGAAGACCTCAGCGAGCCTCTGCTCTCTCCAGCTCGGCCTCTGGTGCCAGGTGAGGCTCACTGTGCCCAGCCAGGAAGATCACCTTGATGTGCTCGGGGTGGCTGTGCCGCTGCTCCCGGCAGTTCGGGAGCTCCATGTTATTTTTAGCTCGGTGTCCGGAAAGCTGACCCGACTGAGCCTGCCCTCCTGGGAGGCTCCTCAGCCACGGCCCCTTTTTAGGCAATGCCCGTGGAAACAGGAGCTCTGATAACACCCAGGGTGTCCCGGCCAGCGCTGCAGGGCGGGGGCTGTCGGGGTTGTTTCCTCTGGAGTGGTGTTGGCTGTGCTCGTTTTCTGGGTCAGCTCTGCCTGCAGGAAGGTGTTCTCGGGAGCTGCCACAGACAAAGGCTGCCTTGTCTGGCTTCCCACGGAGATGGTGTTTTTCCAAGTGGGAAACAGGCCCAGCTCGGTCCAGGCCATACTGGATAGATACTGGACCCAGAGCAGGATCGTTTGTAGGATCCTTGTGTGAGGAGGTGGAGGGGCAGGCACTGATCTTCTGCTGACCAGTGACAGGACATGAGGGAACAGCAGGAGCTGTGTCAGGGGAAGCCTAGGCCGGTTATTAGGAAAAAGGCACTTCCCCCAGAGGGTGGTCGAGTGCTGACCAGGTTCCCCAGGGAATGGTCACGACCCCAAGGCTGCCAGAGCTCCAGGATTGTTTGGACAACGCTCTCAGGGACACAGTGGGATTGTTGGGGTGTGGGTCCTTTGTGGGTCCGTTCCAACTCAGCATATTCTGTGATTCTCTGACCCTGGCAGCAAGTCCCTTGCCTGGTTCCCATCTCTAGCTGAGAAGTGAGGCTGGGAACAATCAGGTTTTGAGGTTGGTTTGGGCTCTGGGGGGCTGGGAAGTGCCATTAGCATCAGAGGGCTTGGCGGGGGCCCTTGGCAAGGTCAGTGTCACCTCCAGAGGGGTGGGCTGAGAGCTGGGCACCCAACTCGTGCCTTCCCCTCTGCTGCTGAGGATTGCAAATGATCTACTCAGAGCTGTGACTTCATTCCTTGCTCACAGATCCCAGGGGCTGCTCTGCCCTTCTGGAGGCTCCTCAGGTCAAGTCCAGCCCTGGGCGCTGCCTCACGCTGCAGGAGAAGCTCCTCTCACACAGCAGCCAGCTGGCCGTGCCTGAGATCCAAGTGTCCCTCATCCCGCAGCTGGCCAGGAGCATCTGCACCCACCTGCAGAACTTCCTGCGGAGCAAGTGCCCGGAGCTGCCCTTCGGCCGCTTCTTCCTCAGCGGAGCCCTGCTCGACGGCCTCGAGGTCCTGGCAGCTGACCACATCCACCTCATGCTCCCCGTGGTCCTCGACGCTGGGCTCTGGAGCCTCATCTCAGGAGAGGACACTGTGGTGAGGAACCCCCAGCACTGGATGATCAAGAGGATTGATCTGGGCTATTTCCCTCGCGGGTGCAGCCCCTGGGACAGGTTCATCGTGGGCCGCTACCTCTCCTCCAGTGTGCTCAACGAGACCCTCCACAAGCTGCTGGTGGCCTCCATCAACTGGCCGGCCATCGGTGGCCTGCTGGGCTGTGCCATCCACCCCGTCGTGGCCTCCCGAGACCTGAAGCTGGAAGTCAAACACGATCAGGTTGAGCTGAGCATCACCCTCTTCCCAGTGGTGGAAATGGAGGACAAGGTTCTTCTGGCTGTTCCTCCTGAAGGACTGGTGGAAAACCTCTGGCTGGAGAGCTTTTACAGGGCGGAGGTCTCGAGGGTGAAGGAGCTGGATGCCGGTGACTCCGGGGCTCGGCAGCTCTGCCTCCGCATCCTGAATGGCATCTGCAGGAGCCAGCCCAGCCTGCACAAACTGGGCGGCAGCCCCGTGACCCACGTCATCCTGCACCTCAGTGACACTGCTTCAGACTGGGCAGAGGAAAGCCTTGCTGACAGGTTCCAGCAGGTGCTTGAGGAGCTGGTGGCCTACCTGGAGAAAGGGGTCCTGCCTTCCTATTTCAACCCCAAAATCAACCTGTTCTCTGGGCTGTTGGAAGAGGAAATCGATGAGATGGGCTTCGTGCTCTACAGGGCCATGTCTGAGCCAGAGGTCCTGCTGAAGTGACCTGTGTGTTGGGAGCTCCTGAACGTGGGGTGTTGCTCCCCTGCCTGCTGCTCCCTGCTGTGAGGGCTGTGATGCTTCTAGTTGACTAGTCAGTAAGAGGCAAAGTTCTTGCACTTTATGAGAAAAAAAATGTTTCCTGTGTGAATAGAACGTGCCTGAGCAGAGGTGGGGGCTGGCAGAAGGAGCCTTTGGCTGGGAGGCTCTTCCAAATCTGGGGTGAGGGCAGCCCATACTCACAGGTGAATTCTGTCTGCTGGGAGCCAAGTGAAGCATGTTTGGTCTCTGGTTCCCAGTGTCCTCTGCCTGTCCCAGCTGTCAGGCTCCCCTCATGCTCTGAGACCAGCTGGAGCAGAGCAGCCCCTTGCTGCTGCTGTGTCCTGCAGACCCCTCGGGTGCAGTGTCCTGGGTGGGTCCTGTCACCAGCACTGCACGTGGTCTCACTGTGCCAGCACTCGGGGCAGAGGGGGAGCCTCACCCACCTGTAGGGATTTTGCCAATCCAAAATAAGCCCTGTGGATGATCTGGGTTGTTGTCTGGGTGCTTGATGGTACAGCCATAGCAAATGGGGCTGGGGGTTTATTCCTTGGAAACCCTTCGAGCTGCCAGAAGGGGTGAGTTCAGCCCTACCTCTTTGTTCTGACAGTGTTGGCGCTGCCCTGAGGAAGGGGCCCTTGTCCCATGCAGTGTTTTGCTGGAAGATGTCCTGAAAAAGAGCTGCTGGCCCTGGGGAAGCTCCTGGTTTCAGCTGGAGGCTGCAGCAGGGCTGTGTCCTCTCCCCGTGGGTGGGTGGCTGCCAGTGTCTGTCTGCAGGTACTGTGTCCCCTCCCAGTCTGTCTGGTCACCTTTTCACACATGTATTGCTGCTGTCTTGATGTCCTTTTTCCCTGGAGCCCCCCAGTATGGGGTGGGGATGCAGGGCAGGAATGATGTTGTGAGCAGAGTGCTTGCAGGAACTGAAGTGGTTTATGCTTTTTATTAAGAAGATATATTTTGTTTGGGTATTTTGTTGGTTTTTTTCTTTTCCTTTGAGTGGCTGCTAGTAGGGTTTGGTCTGGCTGTAGTCCCAGAGCAAAGGAATTTATTCTTATATTAATGGGAAGAGCTGGTTTTGCACATGGGTGGAGCTGGAGGAATCCTGTGGACTCCACTGTGAGCAGCTGTTGTGGTTTAGGTTTCTTTACAGCTATCTTGTTTATGGGAGGAAAAAAACCTGCTTTTCCTCCCAGTCTGACAATTACTTTGTTCCTCCAAACCACTTCCCAGGTGTTAGTGATGAGAATAAACCTTCCCTGTGCACACTGGTTCTCTGGTGTCAGCTCTGTTTTGTCTCCTTTCCCCTGCTAAGGGCTGAAGTGACCCCCCAGCTGTGGTGGCCTTCCTGGGAGCCACCCAAGGCGTGCCCCTGCTGCATGGAGAGCTTGGTGATGATCCAATCCCATCCTGCAAAGTCTTCCTCCTCCTCTTCCAAAGCCCTGGACCCACAGAGTGCCTGACTGCAGTGTGGACAGAGCTGTCTGGACACTGAGCTTGTACCACTTACAGGGCTCAGCTGAGCATTGACCAGGGTTAGACTCCTAAAGCTGGTCCTGGCTGATGCCACCAGCAAGGTTAAACCTGCTCCCTGTGTCCTGCACAGCTGCTTCCTGCTGCTGTTGCCATTCCAAGGTGGCTGGCCAGGCTGCTGTCCTGCTGTGGCTCAGCAACTGCATTCCAAAACCCTGTAATCCTGTTATTTTAGCCCAGGGTGTGTATTCTTAGGCCACGGCTGTCAATGGTGGGAGTGAGGGGTGCAGAGAAATGCAACCCAAATTCTCCTGACTTTCTGCATGGATTTAGGCCTGATAGCACTGGACTGCTGCAGAGTTTCAGGCTCTCTTTCAGACCTGTGCTGCTGTGGGCTCTGCTTCCAGCTGCCCTCCAAGTGCTCCAGCCTCCTGCCCATCCCCTCAGTGCTGACCCCAGGAACTGCTCTGTGCCCAGGAGCAGGATCCTGAGCAGCACTGGAGGTCCTGGCAGCAGAGCACACAGGAATCCTGTGGATCTCCCTCATTTGATGAACAGAGGAAGCCCCAACAGCGAGGGGAGAGGCAGCCTGGCTTCCCAGGGAACTTCAGTCTGAACTCAGAACAGGAAAACAGAGCCTCCCTTCAGCTCAGCCAGCTCTGTCTGTCCCGGGTCAGCAGATGCAGCTGGTGAGATAAAAACCACTTTTCCCATCTCTTTGTAGCTCACTACTAAATTACTGTGAGGAATTTCTGCCAAGAAAGCTCCTGTATTGTTCCAGTGATTGGAAAGAGCAAGATTTGGCAGGATGCTTTTACAGTAAAAGCTTCACTGTTTTATGTAGGAAGAAATAATTAGGCAGAATTAAGGTGTCACTGCATCAAATTTAAAATTTAAATAATATTTTAATAAGAAACTTAGTAGTTTGACAAAAATAACTTTCATCAGCTAGCAGCATCACAAAGGCATGTCTCAAAGTTTGAGGAAGAACTCGCCTTCAAATTCAGGGACCATCTAAAATGAAGGTTTTTTCCTGAGCACTGCAGCTGAGCTCCTCCCACGGCAAGCACCAGATCCAGCTCCTCTGCACCTGACCCTCCTTCACTGGCAGGGACAACGCAGGTAAGGGTGACAAAAAAGGGGGAATGTTGCTCAGGTAACATCAACTTAAAAGGGAACTTAAATTCCACACTGTGGAAAGCCAGGGACTGAGCCGAGCTCAGCAGCCCTGGTGGCCCTGATCCAGCTCTTCCCTGTATGGAAAGGGCAGGAACAACCACCAGGATGGTGCAAGGGGACAATCCAGCACAGTTTTGTCCATAGACTCAGCTTCCAAGTGCTTCCTTGAAATGTTCAGACTATCCCAATCTGCTCAGCAGAAGAGCAGCTGGAAACAAAAGCTGGTAGTGGAACCACTTTCCCAAGCTGGTTGAACCCTTGCTGTAACAAATGGCATCCCTTGGCAGGAGCAGCCTGCAATCAGCCCTTCCAAAAAGCACTCAAGGGACTTGTTTCCAGAGTCCAGTTCCTTGTGGCAGAGGTTGCTCCTGCAGCAGTTCACAACCCCAGTCCTCCCAGGCTCTCAGAGGTCCATCCCAGCTCAGTGGTTCTGAGGGCAGGTTTTCCTCGTGTGCCCAGGCTGGTGGCAAACGCTGCAGGTCCGTGGTTTCTTGGCAGCAGATCCTGAGGAGAGACTGCCTGGTCTCTTGGCCTTGCTTCCCAACCCTCTGGAGTATCCATTGCTGCCGAAGTGGTTCAAAGAGTCATCTCCAGAAGGGCCTAGAGATAAACAACTTGAATTTATGGATCATTGAGAACATAAATAGGTGACAAACACAAAGTAAATTCAAAATAGCAGATGAAGGATTCTCAGATTATTCCTGAAACCTGCATTTGCTTCAGACTTGTCTGAACAGTGAAATGTTACCCATTTGTCTTGCAGCATTAGAGACATGTGGGAACAGCACAGGGAAAGCTGATCTGCCTGCTGGCATGCTCTGGTCTGCAGCTGAAGCAGAAACAAAACATGGCAGAGAAGAACTTGGGGTTTAAGTAGTTTTGAAAACTTGATTTTACCCCTTTAGGCCCAAATGTCTAAGGAGGAGGAGGATCTCTCACAAGACCACATATCTCCCTCTGTACCTGGTTATGTCTCTTTTTTGTCAGCTCTCTCTCTTTTGCATCCTTATTTTGTCATTATTTTTGTTTTCAGCAAGTTTCCACACTCAGTTTCATCTCTGATCAAAGCTCCAGCATGACTTGCCCTTTCCCTGCACCCCTAAACTAGGGCAGAGGGAGCAGCACAGTTTCCCTGTGGAAACTGGATTTCTGGCATGCCAGAATGGGGTTAGAAATCTCCAGAAGTGGTGCCACAGCTTCAACTCTAGACCAAGTCAGTAACAGCTCTCATAAAGCTGAGCACTGTAATTTGGGAGGACAAATTCCCAAACAGACTGTTGGAAAGAGTGCTGGGCTTTATCCAACGAGTCATGGACAGACAGAGGATCACGTTTACTGCACACAGAAGCCATGCATCCTGCTTGGATGTGTGCTGTGGGGATGTATGCTGCCAGCACTTGGAAAGGTAAGCCAGACTTTGTTGTTAAGAGCAACATTTGAAGCTCTGTAAAGCTGCTGACAGATGTTCTGAAGACAAACCTGACATCTGTTAAATGTATGGACCTCTGGAGATCAGCCAGTTCAACCCCCCTGCCAAGGCAAGGTCACCTGGAGCAGGTGACACAGGAACGTGTCCAGGTGGGTTTGAACGTCTCCAGAGAGGGAGACTCCATCACCTCCCTGGGCAGCTGTTCCAGAGCTCTGCCACCTTTAATGTAAAGAAGTTCTTCCTCATGTTGATGTCAAACTTGTAGTGTTTTAGTTCCTGGCCATTGCTCCTCATCCTGTTGCTGAGCACCACAAAAAAAAGTCTGGCACCATCCTCTTAGCACCCACCTTTGAGATATTTATATGCATTAGAGATCCCCTCTCAGTCTTTTCTTCTCAAGACTAAACAGGCCCAGCTCCCTCAGTCTTTCCTCATCAGAGAGATGCTCCAGACCCTGCATCATCTTTGTGGCCTCCACTGGACCCTCTCCAGCAGCTCCTTGTTTTGTTCAGCTTACAAAGAGCCTCCAGCCCTTGTGCCTCCCTGCAGCCCGGCCTTACCTGGTGCCACGTTCTCATCTGCCCACTGGAAGAAGCCGCACTGCTGCTCGCGGGGCTTGGGGCAGGTGTGGAACTGCCGCCCCTTGTTGGGCCCGTCCTTCTGCACGGTGCGTGTCACGGCAGGCTGGTCACAATTGCACACTGCGCCGCCTCCAGCATCCCGGCTGCTGCTTCCCAAGGGCTCTCTCCCTCCTCCTGGGCGCTGGAATCCCGCTGCGGCTCTTCCAGCGGTGGGCTGGAGCTGCGTGGAGCTGCGGGGAGCTGCGGTGCCTCCATCCTGTGGCTGCTCGTCAGCCCAGAGGAAGAAGTTGCAGGTGCTGGAGCTGCACTTGTAGAACTGGCGGCCGCGGTTGGGACCGTCCTTGCGCACAGTCAGCAGCAGTGCCTCGCTCCCGCAGTTGCACACCACGGCATTCCCATCGTCTGGAGCGGCTGCAGGAGCAGCTCTGGGGGTCCTGGAGGAGTTGATGGAGAGCAGGTGTCCCCGTGATGGGTTTGAGGTCCCCCTGGCTTGCCTGCTCTCACTGCCGGCTCTGTTCAGGGAGTGGCTGGCCTGCAGGTGATGCCCGGGCTGGGCGGTGGACGATGCAGGTTGGGATGATCTGTGCAAGTACTTGAGGTCCAAGAGCTCTCTCAGCATCTCATCGCAGCCTCCAATGCAGCCAACGAACTCCAGGGGCATCACAGGGGGAACGCTGCCTTTCTTGAATTTAAATTTCAGTCTGCAAGGAAAGGAAGAGTCAAAGTCTCCCAGGTTCTCATCAACAGACCTCAATTTAGACTTGAATTTTTATTTATTGTTTTGATTCTGCTATATGGAGACCAGTTTCCCCAACCCCTCTTCTTTCCATCCCCAAGCCAAGTGCTACTCCAGCTTTCCGAGACTGGAATGGAAAATGGTTGTCCAGCCTAGCCCATGGAAGTCTCTGCCCCAGTGTCCAACAGGGGATAACTGGCATGACCCACCTGTGAACTGGATGGGGTTTACACACATCACAGATGCTCTCGTCCCTGGTCACATCCAGCACGAAGTCAGGGAACCAGACTGCAGTTTTACAGGCTGGATAGCCCATGCAGCTGAGGTAGAACCTGCCATGGGACAAAGGCACTGGATGAGGAAAAGGCAAAGTCAAGACAGTCAGGGATCCGTTCCTGTGTCTTCTCAGCCGTCAGAAATTGTCAAAACTGCAATTTTTAAGGGCAAATACCTACTTGACAAGAGGTTCAGCTGAGTCCACACAGCTCATGTAGCTGGTGGAGTCAGCAAGCTGCAGCCCAAGGTTTCCAAGCTTTTACCAAAGGAGGTAAATGACTGCCTGGAGAAACACAAACCAACACAGGAGGCTACAAGAGGGAAGGTCACCAACCCGCCATTCTTCCTGGTCTTCAGGACCATGTCACTGTTGCACTGGGGACACTTCCGAACAGAAACAGGCATTTCTGGGTATACCTCATCCTGCTCTGGAATTTCTGCAGCTTCTCCAAAATACTGAGCCAGGGCCTGGTCCAACCTGTAAAGAAATGAGCAGAGCATCCCTGTGTGTCCCTGCAAGGAGCAATCAGGTGCTGCAGTGACTCAGAGCCTGCTGCCCCCCCACACAGCCCCTCTGAGCTTCTCCATGAGTACATTGACTCAGCGCCACATTTCTGGAACAGGAAAGGTGTGGGTACAACATGAAAGGTCAGTGCATGTTGCCATCCCCAAATTTAATCTTAACTGCTCATCCTGCTTTAAACCCTTAGCTGGCAGGAACTCCTGACATCGTGCCAGGCTGCGAGTCATCCTTTCCCATGCAAATGCCTATACACAGGGGGCAGAGCTCCAGGGAAACAGTGTGACAGGATCCCTCATTCCAGGGAAACAGTGTGACAGGATCCCTCACTCCAGGCTGAGCTTCAGATGAGCAGCCAGCACCTCCCAGCAGAGCAAAGCAAAAGGAAGAGGGAGGGCAAAGGCAGGACTCACTTGTTGGCTCTGGCCACAGCTTCAATGAAGACTTGCTTGTACTTTTGGACCTGCTGCTGCAACACTACAGATTTGTCTTTCTTCCCCTCACAGATCAGTTTTAGATCAGCCTCCAGCTCAGCTCGAAGATCAGGCTTGGACATCTCGTAGCCCATGGAATCGTAGCCTGAGGAATATATGGAATGGTAAGCGAAAGGAAGGAGCAGATAAAGGACCCTGCCATCTTTGTAAGGGCTCTTCCCTCACCTTCCACCAGCCCCATGCCCAGGTGGCCGGGCAGGAAGCGCTGATCTGCTGTAAGCCCCACGTACATCCGCGTCTTGATCGTCTCAATGTGCTCGGCGTGGGTGGCATCAGTCCCTGGAAGCAGAGAGATATCAGTCAAATCAAGGGCCAGAGAGTGATTTCCCCTGTGCCCAGGGACAAGGACACAACTTATGGTGAGGAGCAGCACTGCCCTGGTGCCCCACTGGCACTGAGGCCAGCAAGCTGCTGGTGGCACACCCTGGACATGAAACTGCCCATCTCCCTGGGTACTGGAAGTGCTCTGCAGGCTCCTGAGGATGTTTGGACTTTGCCCTCTATATCCCTTTATTATGCACATTTAAGTGATTTCTTATCTGCAGCAACATTTGGAGAATTCCCTGGGGAGAACTCCCTCTGCCAAGAGCAAGAGGCCATGCTGCCCACACTGACCAATGCCGTGTTTTTCCATGAGAGCAATGAGATCTGCTTCTGTGAGGAGCAAGGGAGGACTGGTTTCCCCGTCCACCATCTCCACCGTGGTGGGCTGAAAGCGAGACCCCTTCTGATACAGCGGGATAACCTGAAGGGAAGGAGAATCTCTTTGAAAATGCTTCCTGGTCCATTCACTCAGGACAAAGGCTCTGAGTGAAACAGCCAGAAATGGTCAAAAGATGTTTTGCAGAGAGGTCTGAAGTTGGCAGTGAAGTGCTACTTCAGTCTCTCCCACTTATGTCACTCAAGGGGATTACCTTATCACTCCACTTGTCGTAAGGATACACTTCCAGGTAATTTCGGGCCAGGATCATGAGTCCTTGAGCAATGAATTGCTCGCTGGCAATGTCGATCTCCACAGTTGTTTCCTGTCCTTTGGCATCTTGAGAGCAGCAAGCCAAGAAGTGGCGCACGATGAATTCGTAGAGTCTCTGCTCATTGCCCTGAGATCGAACAGTGGGAAGGGTCAGCGTCCTCCCAGGTTAACAAGACATCACAAAATCAGTGGGAACTCAGGTGAGGATTTTCTGCTAATGACCAAGACTTTTATCTTTATTTATCAAGCAACACAATCCATCCAGTTCCCTCTGGTTATACCCACCTGCAGGTTGCTGGTGTATTTTGTGGGGTGAATGGGAGGGTGAGCCTGATCGGATTTGGTTCCACTCCGAGGGGTTGGCCCACCCTGATCCAAAATCCTCTGTGCAAACTCTCCCCAGTTTGGGTCCTGTGTTTGCTGTTCTACCAAGGCAGAGAGGTTCAGCTCCTTGGGGAAAATATTGGTCTCTGTTCGGGGGTAACTAATGAACCTTAGGAAGAAAGACAGGAGAGCACTTTGAGAATTGCTCCAAGATGCTTCTCATTTTGGACAAAAGGCCATTTACTTTTAAAAGAATTAAGTTTACCAAGCCAAGTCTTGCTTTCTTACCCTTTAGTATAGAGTTTTTCTGCTAATGTCATCGTTTCCTTTGCATTTATTTTCAGTTTGCGGGAAGCCAATTTTTCCAGTTCCTGCATTGGGAAGAGCCAGAAAACCCAAAAGTATTAGTGGATCATTCACAGCAGTGAGTAAAACATCTGTTCAAAGCTCTTTTCAGAGAAATTCTTCCCAGAGTTCAAACATACCACAGTGTCCAGGGGCAGGGGCCTCCATTTGCTCTTTGGCTTGCTCACAACATCAACAACAGTTGCTACTGGATCCTAAACACAGTAAACAAAACCCACATCTCCTTTAGGAGTTTACACAAACCGTTCTTTAAAAGCCTTGAACAAGACAGACACAGGGAATGTTTGGCTGAATCTGGATTATGCAACTATTTACAAGCTTTCCTACCTCCATACACATCTGGTAAAGGACCAGGCACGCTGTGTGATTGAAGAGCCGGTTCCTCTTCCAGTTGAAGACCACACTGCCATCTTCATGGTTGTGGGTCACTGTGATGGACAACAGAGCTGGCTGATAGAGGAGCCACAAAATGGAAATACCACAAAGGCACTTGGAAACCTTCCAGCTCTGCTCAGTGGTCATGGCAGAGGAAAAGGAAACCACCTCTGCAGCATTTTGTGTTTGTTGCTCCAATGTTTTTCCTTTCTATCCACATCAAACCCTCCAAGATGGAGCCCAGGACTGTGTTTCCCCAAACATACCCTTAATTTTGAAGAAGGCTTCAGGAACAAAGGCCTGGATGGCTTTGAAGCGTTCAACTACAAATCCCAGTGTTGGGAACTGGCAGCTGCCGTAGCTGATGAGCTGATCTGCTAAAATATCAGGGAAGATCTTCCTCAGCCTCAGAGTCTGGAATCTGGTGAAGGCAGCACCTGAGGAAACAGAATGGGCACCAGAACTGAATATGACAATGTTGAATGATAATCACAGCACTTCAGATCCTTTTAATAATCTGAGCCTTAATTTTACTCTGTTTAATACTCAGTTGAAGAAGCTTGTCAGTACTGCATGAGCTATAAACTTAGTATTTGCTTAAAGGAGAAATTTCCTCATTTCAGGAAGAATTTCTTCACAGAAAGGGCTGTTAAACATTGGAATGGACTGCCCAGGGAGGTGGTGGAGTCACCATCCCTAGAGATGTTCACGAAACAACTGGATGTGGCACTCAGTGCTCTGGTCTGGTTTACAAGGAGGGAACTGGTCACAGGTTGGACTCAGTCTTGGTGTTGATGATTCTGTGATTTAAAGAGCACATTTCCCGTAAAACATAAAATGTCATTTAGCTGTATCTGATCTAAAAATCAGGTTTATGACACTACAGAGAGCATTTCTGCCTTGTGTTGAGGTTACAGTAACAGATGTTCACGTACCTATCCTGAGGTCCAGCTCCTGCCTGACGTCGACGGCATCGCTCGTTTTTTGGTCAGGCTGGGTGAGGTTCTGGCAGGCTGATCTGACAGCATGAAGTGTGATCTCGGAGAAGCGGGCTCGGAAAACCTGGAGGTTTGGCTTTACTGCCAGATACACACAGAAGAGAAATCAGAGTGACTCAAACACCAATGGAAAGCAGCAATTAATAAACAGCTATTGTTGAGAGAGTGTGCTGTCAACTGATTCTACAGCTTTCCAACAGCTGGATGCATTTCTGATCTATCAGAGCCACATATTGATCAGAATTAGCCAGCATTTAACCTGGACACAGTAAAATTGAGAATTTTCCTCTGCTAAAGGAGTTGTTGAACCATCAGAACATTAAAACTCAGACTGATGAAGATGCTCTACACACCAGCTCTGCACACATGGATGATCTCAAAGCCGATGTTCTCTCCTTCTCGATCACAGTCAGTCCAGATCACCAGGGCTTGGCACTGCTGGATTTCTCGTTCAAGGGTTCTCTGAGAGGAGAAAAACAACACAGGGAGAACATTCCAGGCTGCTTGCTTTGTCATTTAATTTCAGAATGACTCACTGAACACGAAACACAACGTGTATCCATGGAGATGGGTTGTTGCAATAACATCTTGTAATTGTGTGTCTCAGGAGATCAGGCAGCTTTCAAAAGAATTGAGTCATTTATTTACATCTAATTCTGTTAAAAGCTTGGCTTGGAGTGAGATGCACCACAATCTGTTTTCTAAAAATGTCTTTTTCTATAAAACTGAGACACAATCACCAATCCCACCTTGTTGGAAAAAAAACATTTCTATTTTTAGCTTTAGCACTACTTGTACATGAGAAGAAGAGTTTCAATGTCACAAATGAACAGCATATACAGTCCTAGGAAATGTAGGAGGAATCTGCTAAACTGCAGAAATTTGAATGTTAAGGACAAAGATACGATAAGATCATCCTTCTGTCTGGGACAATATTTGTTTAACCAATCCCTGAGCTCAGTTTCAAGTAAAGTCTTAACCATGATGTACCTTGATATCCAGGTAATTTTCAGGGCAATACTTCTCAATCTCAGCATCAAAAAGAGCTAAAGGGTTGCAGCTATGCCTGGAAAACAGAGGACAAACGTGTGTATCACATAAACTAAAACACACATTTGTGAGACACTAACTGGTGCTCTCCAAGTACTGTAATTAATGTATCTTATTACAGGCCTCGTCTCAGACAATGCAGAGCTCACACGAAATGCTGAGTAACATTTAAAAGCAACAGAATGAAAAACCAGCCAGAGAAAACAGCAAATCTGGAAGGCAACAAGCAGCTTCTCCTATTTGAAGCCCAGAGAACAAAAGGAGGTAAGGCAGAGAAAGAACCTTGCTACCCAGAACAGCTCCTAGCTGAACAAAGAACACATAACCATCCCATTTTGGAATCAGTTTAATTCCCTGCCTTGATGTATTTTAACCAGTATTACATCTTTAGGATTTTTTAGCACTCTGAAGACAGGAATTTGAAACAATATTTTGGCTATTTCGTATCAAATTTGGAACTCATCACCCTGCTCTGAGTCAGAGTCCCTCCCTGCCCCCTTGTCTTTGAGGTTGCAGTGTCCCAAGGCTGTGTGAAGGAGGTGCTTGCAGTGTCAAGGATGAGAGCAGGAGGTGACAGGCCCTTCTTGTGAAGGGCAGGAGGTGACAAAGCCCTTCCTGCCAGGGGCATGAGGTACCAACCATTTGCGAAATGGCATGATAAAATCATGAGCCAGTAAATGTCCTGACACGGATGTCATCACCATGGTAACGTTCTGCAAGAGACAGAGCAAGGAAATTAGTGCCCATCACTCACCAAAAACTACCCACAGCCCCCAAATCTCCCTTGGGTTCTCAATTTACAGTATTAGTGACACCTTACTCCTGTTAATCATGGAATGGTTTGGGTTGGGAGGGAGCTTAAAGCCCATTCACTGCCACCCCCTGCCATGGGCAGGGATACCTTCCACTATCCCAGGTTGCTCCAAGCCCCATCCAACCTGGCCTGGGACACTTCCAGGGATGGGGCAGCCATAACTAATACATCATAACAAGCTCTATCCATGGCCTTATCCTCAGTTTTTGTAGGAAGCTCCCAATTCTAAACAGCAACGTGTTTTTGACTGACATAAAAACAGAAAGTTGAAAGATTTAGAGCAACAAAACGGGTGGCTGAGCCAAGAAAACAACATCTGACTTTTCCTCATCTCTGGGCAGAACATCCCCATGGCTGGAGCTGTGTTTTGTAACTCCTGACAAATGGCTTTTATTAATTAGTATTTGTACTTCATTAATCCAGCAGCAGATTGAGAGAAAACTCTTACCTGGCCAAACATCTGGTAGTCGTATTCATAGATCTTGTTGAACTTGGAAAACCCTTCTCTCTGGAAGGAAAAGAATTCCTGAGTTTCTGGCTTTTAACAGAAAACAAACTCTTAATTTTTTTTTAATTAATTTTTTAACAAGAAACAAATCCATCCCATCTCGCTTTATCCACACTGCGATGGAGGCACAGGGCAAAGGAAAACCAGGTACTGGGGCTAACAGGAATTGCAGCAAGGGGATGGAAATCTCCTGTATCATTTATGGAGACACTGAAACGGTGATTTCCAAGGTAAGAGGATTTTAAACCATTCCTGAGGGTGATTCCAGGGTTATCTCCCCACGGATAATGAAGAACTGATTTGTTTAATGGGGCTGGCCAGTGTTCAGGAACTCCTGACAAACACCTGTCCTGTTCCAAGTGACAAGTAGTGTCCCCAGGGTTACCTCCCACCTAAATGGGACTCATGGAAGTTTCTAGATTCTGTATTTGCTGCTTTTTTTACAGAAGCAGGATGATTTCTTGATTGGGACTGTCAGAGCCCAGGTTCTCAATAACACCTTTTATTCAAATAAAGGAGGTTGGAGCCATGTGGGGGTCAGCCTTTTTTCCCAGGTAACAAGTGACAAGATGAGAGGAAGGAGTCTCAGGCTGAGCCAGGGAAGGTTTAGGTTGGACATCAGGAAGAATTTCTTCATGGAAAGGGTTATCAAGCATTGGAACTGCCCAGGGAAATTTGGAGGCACCACCCCTGGAGGTATTCAGGGAGTGACTGGAAATGGCACTCAGTTCTCCGGGCTGGGTGACAAGGTGGGGACTGGTCACAGGTTGGTCTTGATTATCTCAGGGGTCTTTTCCAACCTCAGTGATTCTCTGATTCTGGTCTAGAAGCACCTTCTAGTTCCTAAGTTTGGAAACAGCAAGTGATTATGCAAACTGTTAACCCAGAGCAGCAGGGAGGAGAGATCTTTGAATTCCTTTTCTCCAAACCATAGCCTGTTTTTGCTTTATTTGGTGAACTCCAGTAAACCCTGACACTTGCTGATGCTGCAGAAGTGGTGCTTTTGGACAGGGAAATGCATGCCAATGGGTGGTGTCAGTTTCTGAAGCCTCTGTCATATGCTGCTAATCCAGGAACAACCCAGAGAGCCCTCACCATGGAGCTCAGTGCCTGGGGAAGGCAGCCTGGGCAGAGGGAGCTCCCACTGGACTTAAACCACAAGGATCTGAGTCTCCCAGATACATTTGGGCAAGTGGTGTTCGTCCACAGAACAAAGCCATTCTTGTACCCTCGTGTGTTCAGACACAAACAGTGCCAAGTGTGGCACGTGCTGACGTGAAGTGTCCATGCCAAGCTCTGCCGAGAGTGCCATGGACCCTCCCCAGCCAGCTAAGCCACTCCTGTCCGTGTACCAGGGAGCAGCACCATGTGGGGTGTTCCTACCCGCCGCATCCTGCTGTTGGAGAGCAGGTCAGCGATCCCTCGGGCAGCATCGTTCTTCTCCGCCACGCACAGCACCTTGCGGATCCTCTGCAGCGCCAAGTCCTCGGCGGCCCGCGAGAAGAAGCGCCAGGGCTGGGGCAGCATCCTGCCCCTGGTAAACAGCCGCACGCAGAGGTTCATCACAGGAGGTAAAGCCAGCTCCCGCGGGGACAGGGCATGCTGCTGCTCCGCGTCCCGGGGCCGGATCCTGCCGGGATGGAGAGAGATGGTTGATGTCACCGCTCGGCCGCTCAGCCTTTAATCAGCCACGCCGGGAGGCTCAGGGCAGCCCCCTCGGCGCCGCACGGGGATGGAGAAGGCGTCTCCCTCCTCCAGACACAGCTGTCGGGGGGTCCCGCATCCTGTCCCTCGGCCCTCTCCTGCCCTGCCGGGGCTGCCCTCGCCCCCCCACGGCCGGGGCAGCGCAGCCCCCTCGCCACCCCTGATTTCCCCGGGCTGTCCCTCACCTGGGGCAGCCCTTTCCCTTTCCCTTGCCCTTTCCCTTTCCCTTGCCCTTTCCCTTTCCCTTCCCTCTTTTCCCCCCGTTCCTCCCTCACCGGCCGATCTCCCGCGCTCTCCTGTCGCTCCCCCTTACCGTCACGTCCTGCCGTAAAGCGCAGCCGCGGCTGCGGCAGAGAACTACAACTTCCAAGATGCCCCGCGGCGTCCCCTGTGTCCCCTCGCGCCGCGGCCCCGCCTCGACTTTCCCGCCGCCGCTGAGCCCGTCCCAGGATCGGTAACGACAAAGGGCGACGACGGTAAAAATAAACAACTCCAGCTGAGGAAGAGGAGGAGGCGGTGGCCTCGCTTCCTGCCGGCGGGGTCGGAGGCCGTGCGTCATGTGACTCCAAGATGGCTGCGGGGCCGTGAGGAGGCGGCGGCTCCGGCCATGGAGGCGGCGTGAGGGGGACGCGGGGCTGCGGCTGCGGCGGGGCCGGGCCGGGGCTGCTCCGGTGCCTCCCGCGGGGCCCGGCGGTGGCGGGGGGACCGGGGGCGCGTCGCTGCTCCATGTCGGTCCCGTCCTGCGGGAAATATGATCAGCGCCCCTGACGTGGTGGCCTTCACCAGGGAGGAGGAGCTGGAGGATGATCTGTACCGCGAGCCGCCCCTGCCCGAGGAGTACTCGGTGCCGCTGTTCCCCTTCGCCGGCCAGGGTGCCAACCCCTGGGCCAAGGTCGCCGGCTCCAAGTTCACCCGGGACTTCATCCTCATCTCCGAGTTCTCGGAGCAAGTGGGGCCCCAGCCCCTCCTGACCATCCCCGATGACGCCAAAGTGTCGGGCACCTTCGATCTCAATTATTTTTCCCTGCGGATCATGTCTGTGGATTACCAGGCATCCTTTGTGGGGCACCCTCCCGGCTCTGCCTACCCGAAGCTGAACTTTGTGGAGGATTCCAAGGTGGTGCTGGGAGACTCCAAGGAAGGGGCGTTTGCCTACGTGCACCACTTGACCTTGTATGACCTGGAAGCCAGGGGCTTTGTGAGGCCCTTCTGCATGGCCTATATTTCTGCTGACGAGCACAAAATCATGCAGCAGTTTCAGGAACTCTCTGCCGAGTTCTCCAAAGCCTCTGAATGCCTGAAGACGGGGAACCGGAAAGCTTTTGCCAACGAACTGGAAAAGAAGCTGAAAGATCTTGACTACACCAGGACTGTCCTGCACAACGAGACTGAGCAACAGAAGAAAGCCAACGACAAGGGGTATTACACAACCCAGGCCATTGAGAAGGCCAACGAGCTGGCCAGCGTAGAAAAGTCAATCATCGAGCATCAAGACCTGCTGAGGCAAATCCGGTCATATCCCTACAGGAAGCTGAAGGAGTCTGAATTTCACCCCTATGAGCCAGAGTGTGCCCTGGACCAGGCTGACGTGGACGGCGCTCAGGACCCAACTGCCTCTGATCCCGCTGAGCCTGGTGAAACTCACCTTTACACCCACATGCCATCCTACACCCCCAAGCTCATCAAAGCCAAGTCTGCCAAGTGCTTTGACAAGAAGCTGAAGACACTGAAGGAACTCTGTGATGTTTATTTTTTTACCCAGACCCTTGACCAGTTGCACCATATCGAGAGGACTTTTCGAGGTGATGTGTGTTACCTCCTGACAGAGCAGATCAGCCGGGCTCTCCTAAAGCAGCAGAGTGTCACTAACTTCCTCTTTGAGGATGTGTCATTCCTAGATGAAAAACCTCCTGAAAAACAGTACAGAGGCTGCCAGGGGCTCGGCCAGGATGCCATAGATGAAAAGTGTTCAGAAGAGTCCCTTGCTCCTAAAGTGGTCATCAGCCTGGGCTCCTACAAGTCCAGTGTGGAGTGTGTGCCCATCAAGATGGAGCAGGAAATGGAGGACTCTGAAGAACCCAAAATGTCCGAGTCTATGATGTCTGAGCATCAGGAGAACCTGGACTATCTGGATGCAGATATCAAAGGCAGCATCAGTAGCGGGGAGAGCATCGAGGTGCTGGGAACGGAGAAGTCGGGATCTGGGCTGACAAAATCAGAGAGCCAGGCCAGCCTGCCCGTCATTCCCAGCCCCCAGGCGGGCCGGAGCAAGGTGGGCAGCCGGCGCACAGTCAGCGAGGACAGCATCGAGGTGCTCAGCACGTGTCCCTCTGAGTCCCTCATCCCAGAGGATTTCAAAGCGAGCTACCCAAGTGCCATTAACGAGGAGCCCTACGTGGATGACGACGAGGGAGGCCTTCGCTTCACCCCGAGACTGAACCCGGGCGTCGACGATGGGCAGGACGACGTCTCAAAGCAGGAAAGCTTAGTGCAGGTGGATGCTGCCTGTTGTATCGGGAAGGAGAGTCCCAACTTCCTGGAGCCCCTGCCTGAGCTGGGGCAGAAGCCGTGCGAGGAGGACGGGGTGGTGCGGATCCCCCCCCAGCCGTACCGGGCGGCCGAGCAGGGGCTGCGTGGGGGCTTCCCCTCCCACGATGGCCTCTCGGGGGGGCTCCTGCCCTACGAGCTCGACTCACACTACCTGACAGGCAGCAGGGAGGTCAGTAAGAGCAGCCTGGACGAGTGCTCAGACTCCATGAGCTACATCAGCAGCGCCGCCTCCACGTGCTCCGACAGGACCCCCTCTCCCGCCCATCTGGCCTGTGCCACCGGGGAAAGGCACAGAAAGAGGGCTGGGCAGAACGCGCTGCGGTTCATCCGCCAGTACCCCTTCGCCCACCCCGCCATCTACTCCCTGCTCAGCGGGAGGACCCTGGTGGTGCTGGGGGAGGACGAGGCCATGGTCAAGAAGCTCGTGACGGCGCTCTCCATCTTCGTGCCCAACTGCGGTGTGTACGCCAAGCCCGTGAAGCACTGGGTTACTTCCCCTCTGCACTTGGTGGATTTCCAGAAGTGGAAGTTGATCGGACTCCAGAGGTAAATCCAAGGATCTGTTTGCTTTAATAGGGTCGAGGTGTGTGGTAAGAAGTTCATCTCAGAGGGCAGTGGGTGTGCAGGGGAGGTCTCTTAATTACTGGCACAGCTGCCACGGATTTCTGCTGGTGGGATTTATTTTGGAAAAGGGGTAGATTTGCATCTCTGCATCCAGCCTCACTTGAGAGTTAATGTTTAAAACGTCTGCTGGGCACTTGCTGCCTGCCTTAGGTGAGTTCCTTGGCCAGGAGGTTTCCTTCTGGTTTAGGTCTTTGCCTGGCAAAGCAGAGAACAAACACCAGAGTCCTGCTGGGTTCCTGGGTGATCTAAGTGTTCGTGGAGTCTCTTGTGTGCTCTGCTTTGCCATCTCCTACTGGAACTCTTCTCACATTTCTAGCTGGAATTTTAGGGTCAATGGTGCTGTGCTAGGGGGAGGGTTTTTCCTTGTGGAGCCTGTTGAAGAGGTGATGATATCTGTACGTCAGAATTGGAGTGCAGCACCTCGGGCTGTGCTGGTGAGGAAGAAAGGGCCCCTGGAGCTGTGCAGGTGCAGTGTTGGGATTGTAGGAAACCTCTGCTTAGGGTGCGGACTGTCCGAAAAACAAGTGCCCCTTCCCAACACCCAGTCCTGAATTGTGGCTTCACACCTCATATTAGCAAAGAGTGTTTGCTCAGCTCAAGGGCCCTGCCCTTGTTGATGTTATGAACAGGATTTTTTTGTGTGTTCCAGGATGTGTTCTGTGCCTTGGGTGCAGGTATGGCAGGGAATGGCCATTGCTGTCACCAGTGTGGAAAACATGAGTCAGAGTGGCAGCCCAGTGCTCAGAGCCGGGCTGGAATAGCTCCTGCAGGAGTGTTTGTAAACAGCAGGAAAATTAAAACACAGAAACCTGCTTTCTGAGCTGCAAAGTATTGTATTGCTGGGGGATGTGGATGGTGAAATTACCCAAAACTGTGAGTTTGCTCTCATTCCTATGCTCGTGAGGCAGGATGACAGCTCTGCTAACAGCTGCTCACAAGCTCTCTATCTGTCAGTGAGGTTTTTAAAAGCCCCAAGTGTGTACTCGTTGCTCAATGTTTGCGGTTAGATGCAATTTTTATGAACAGAAAACTTTATTTAAGAACTGTCTGTAACATGTGTCAGTCATTTCAGCTCTCCTCCGTGGAATGTTAATTAAGTGTTGAGTTTAATGTGGGTGCTCTCCACAAACCATTTGTATGAGGGCTCTGGGAAGGAACTTAGATGCTAAACTATTTATTCTGGTAAGGATCCTGTGTCTCCTAAGGCCAGGTGCTGCCTGGGCACAGGGACAGCCCCTACACCAGTTGGAGCTCCCAGTTTGAGGCTGGGAGCCGTATCTCAGCCCAGCAGTTGTCACCACAAAGAATGGAGGAGCTGAAGCTAAGCTCATAATTTGCATTTCAATAACATTAGGTTAAGCTTGGTAGGTAATTGTATCTGCTGTGGGTTTGCACCTGAGTGCACCTGAATGACAAATAGCCAGGGAATGTTGTGGATTAAGGATGGTTCTCCCTTTCAGGAAATGCAGAAGGTTCTGCTTCACTCTGGGCTTTGACCACCTCAGAGCAGCTCCCTCCCAAAACAATTTGGGGGGGAACATGGAGCTCTTGGAAAGGGGGGACTGCTTTGGGTTTCTGAGTCACATCGAGAAGCTTCCAGCTGCTGCATGATGTGTCTGTTCACCAGAGATGTCCTGTCACTCCCTCTCCATGTCCCTGAGGGAGAAAGCTGACCTGAAGTGTGGTGGTTTATGCTGTAGTGTGCACAGTACAGATCAGGGCATGTGGGGATCCAGGAAATCGAGGTTTCTTTGGGATCTGGCAGGCTGGAGAGCCTATTTGTCCCCTCTCTTCCATGGAAGGCTTTATTCACCCACAGAGGTCTTGCACCAGCTCATCACCTAGAGGGAAAATACATGGGATAGAGAGCACAGACACACCCTGCTGCTTTACTAGCACAGACACCCTCCAGCTGTGACCTCTCTCTTGCTGTTCCAGGACAGTGTCCCCTGCCGGGGTGAACGTGCTGCACGCCCTGAGCCGCTACAGCCGCTACCTGAGCATCCTGGACGCCGACAGCAAGACCCTGCGCTGCCCTCTCTACAAGGGCACCGTGGTGGCCCGGCTGGCTGACCACCGCACGCAGATCAAGCGCGGCAGCACCTACTACATGCACGTCCAAAGTATCCTCACCCAGCTGTGTTCTAAAGCCTTCCTCTTCACCTTCTGCCATCATTTGCACCTTCCCATCAGCGAAAGGGAACCGGAGGAATCCGTTGTGAATCGCAGGATTAACTTCCTAAAGCTCCAACTGGGCCTTGCCAATGAAGATATCAAAATCGTGCAGTACTTGGCTGAGCTGCTGAAGCTGCACTACATTCAGGAACCGGGGCAGGGGGGGAACCCCCTGCTCAGATTTGACTATGTTCCCAGCTTTTTGTACAAAATCTAGCCTTGCACAGGCTGTGTGCCCACGTGCTCAGAGTCTGACAGAGCTCATCCATGCTTGACATTGCCACTGTCTGCAGTAGCTCTCACCCATCGGGAAGGGGCCCAGGTGTTTGTGTCTCTGCTCCGCAGGAATCCAGGTCTGCGGGAGTGGATTTCTGGGTGTCCCCTGTAGCCAAAAGCATAGATGTTCTATCACATAAACCATCGGGCACTCTGTAAATGTCAGAAGGGGCACTGTTAACTTTTAAGGTGGATCATGGCAGCATCCCAGGGGGGTTATGGCATGGAGGGAGGTGGGCTGTCTCGGGGATCAATACTGACTAGTGTGCAGCCCCCCAAACAGCACAGTGCTCTTCACGCTTCTGCCAGAACCCTGAGCACTGTCGGTCCCTTCCATGGAGCCAGGGCCCTTCCATGGAGCCAGGGCTGTGACCAGAGGTGTAAAGGCCATGTCAGGTTTTTTATCCACTGATGTGTCTGTCCTGTGAGTGTAGCTCAGAGCCCCCTGGCAGGGTGGCAGCTCACAGGTCTGTTGCAGCCACAGTGGATGGTGTCCTTTCCTGCACTTCCTGAGTTTCTTGGCTCTTCCCAGGACAGGTTGTCCCTGGGTGAGTGGGAGCACAGCAGAGGCACACATGCTTCTCTCCAGAAAGGGTTTGCCAGTTTCTCCCAGTTTTGTTAAAATCAGGAAGGTGGAAGCACTCCCTAACGCTGGCGAGCCCCGAGGCGCCAGCCGCTGTGAATGTAGAGCACTGTGCCTTGTTCATTTGTCACGTCCGATTTGCTGGGTGGCCTCTGAGCAGGTTGGAGGGAGACTGGGAATCCTCAAAGAGTGTCAGGTCAGGGCTGGCTTTTTAAAGACAGAAGGGAACTGAAGGAGGGGGAGGACCCTATTTTTAGGTGCTTTTTGTGATGGGGAAACGATGCGATTCAGCTGGAGCCATGCTGTGAGACTGCAGGCTGTTACCACAGGCTGCCTGGCTGGTGAGGTATGAGTGCTCAGGAGAGATCGGGGATGAATGTACTAGATTCCATGTTGTATCTGTAATAGTTTATTTTACTTTTTTTGTTGGGGAGTTGGTGTTTGTGCTTTGTGGTAAAACAGGGCTGGCGCCACTGCGTGCTGCTCCTGGCTGAGCCATTGTCGCGTCTCGACTACCTCTCCTGGGGCTCCTGGGTGGCTCTGGATGGGGCAGAACTGCTGCTCTCTTGAGCCTGGGTACTGAGAACTTTTCTTTTCAAAGCTTCTATGCCATAAAGGATGTACCACCAATGTGGTGACACTCCCAGATTGTTCCTGTCAGTGCCGAAAGCTTTGTGCCTGGGTGCAGCGCTTCCCTCTGGAGTCTCATAGGTGATACTGGGCCCGGGCTGCTCTGCCTGGTGTCATGTGGCAGTAGCAGCTCCCGAGGTACTTCTAAGTAAGAAAAGTCTTGCTAGGAAAGATAATCTTGGTTTTAATTCTTTTTAATGCTGATTATGGGGTAAGAACAGCTGAGATTGTACAAGAGCTGATCTGTTCTTTGGTTTGTTGTTTTTTTTTTTAAACTTCTGTTTATGGTGATAATGTAAGGCAGCTTTGGAGATGAATGTGATCTTCCTTCTGAGCCTGGGAAGTTTCTGTGTACAGCCTGGGGTTCCCCAGCATGGCTTAGACCCCACTGAGACTTGCTGTGAGACCTGCACTGCTCCAAAACCATGTCCTGCAGGCAGGGAGGCTACCTGGGGAGGCTGTCATTTTGCACCAGCATCTGTGCCTCAGGATCGTGCCACCTCCTTCTCTCCCCTGGAAAGGGCTCTCTGGAGTAGAAACCAACAGGGCAGAAAGGCTGTTTTTAAGGTTATTGCTGTCTGTCGTGGCTCAGCCAGGTTGGCCTTGTGGTACTTTCCAGAGAGATTTCCTGGGTAGGGGGGTGCTTGTGATGGTGTTTTGAGGTCATGGTTGGAAGCAGTTTGGTGTGGCCTTTGCTGAAGGTGAGCGGGATCTCTCTGGGGCTGCTCACCTTTGCAGCATGTTTAAAGCCTTTTCCTGTCCTGCCTGTGCCCTCCTGTCTCCAGTGAACTGAGTCTGCTGGTGAAAGGCCTCCATGTCCATCAAATTGGCTGCTTCCTGAAGTGACTCAAGGTGCCCCCTGGTTGATTCATGCGCACCCAAACTTCCACACTAAAGCTGAGGTGAGATTCCCTGGGGGAAGAGGCATCTGAGTAAATGAGTAATGCAGGTGACACCAGGCAGATCAAAGCTCCCAGTGTCCTTCTCTGGAGCAGTGCTCAAAACAGGAGCTTGTTTCCTGCTGAAAAACAGCCTAGTGCTGTTTGGGTTTAAGGAGGGAGGGAGGGACAGACTTTTTTCCTGCTGACTCATTCACGTCTTCCTCCAGCGCGGAGTGGGAGAGATGATTAGTGGTGGCTCATCTTAGTCACAGTGGTCTCTACCTGTGGTGTTCAGCTGTGCTCATAAAATGATAAATAACTCACTTCTTGCTCCCTCTGTCCAACCTGGAGCATCTGATATTCAAGGCCGTGTTGAGCAATACTTGCACTACCACCTGTCTGACCTGCTTCACCTCTCTACCACAAAGCAGTGCTGACTGGGGAGGATGCCCCGGGGGCTTGGCTGGAAAGTCACCCAACAGGAGCTCTGGGATTGTCTGCAACTGGGAGCTGTGGAGAAACACGCCCTGAAGTGCTTGTCCTCCTCTCTGCAGTGTAACCTCTGAACTTGGACTGCAAAAGGGGAGTTAATACCAGGCTGTGGCACCTCGATGTATTTGGAGCCCAACCTGCCCTCTCTGCTTGTGGTGGCAGAAACTGGGGGGATTCCAAGCACAGCTGGTGTTTGGGAGCTGAATTCCTCTTTCCTCTGTAATTTCTCTGTCTTTGTTCTTCTGCTCCTGTACAGTACAGATCCCTGTATTGGCACTTTAGGACTTTCCTGTGTCTCTGCTGTGGTACCTCACCAGTTTCTGATATTCACAGACTAACAGCAAGCCACAACCTTTGCACTGATAGCTCCCGCCATGAGTTCTGGCACGTGTGTCGTCGTCTTGCCTGAGCCATCCTTTCACCAGGAGCAGGGTGGGTTCCTGGCAGTGGTAGTGCCATCCTCACCAGCCTCTCAGCTGCCAGAGCCAGCGGTGCCCTGCATGGCCGTCTCCTGCTTCTGTGAGTGCTCCCAGCCCAGCATGTCCCCGCTCCCGCACGGCCACGCTGGCTCCCTCCTCGCCGCCAGGGAAAGGAGGTGTTCGACCTGACCGAGAATTCATCAGTGCAGAAGCCTCCCCCGGCCAGGAGGGAGGGCTCCCGTTTCTCACTCCTCCTCTTCCCAAGTGCCAGCCCCTGCTCTGCTCTCCACTAACCCGCCGCTTCCAGCTCCCACCCCAGGAGGGTCAGCCATAGCTGTAGGTGATCTTAACCCTACACAGGTTTCATTTCTCAGAGAACAGTGCTCAGATTTCCTTTCATCTGATAGCAATCACTTCTGAGCAGCTCCACAGCTGCCTTGCCTTGGCAGGGAGGAGCTGCCTGTACTCTAGCAATATTCACCGTGGTGGGAGGGTGGGAGAGGCACTCCAGGGGTGGGAGCTGATGGCTCCGTGCTCCCAGGCCAGTTCTTTGGGTTTTATTGAGCACGAGGGTCCTAAGCCCCCTGGTCTGGTGGTGGGGGACAGCCCACATTGCAGATTTTGGGAGCTGGGCAGGACCCGGGGCGTGTAGCAGTGCAGTGAGAAGGCTCCTGTCACAGGGTGTGAGGGAATTCAGGGAGCTGCCCAGGCTGCAGGAGAACACCTGCCCCAGAGCCCAATGTCAGAGCACCAAACTGCACCCTGATGTTGGAGGGGCCACAAACCCCCCCCTCCCCACTGCTCCCCCAGACGGAGTTAACTGGAAGGCAGAAGCAGGGTACCCAGTCCTGCCGGTGGCACGGGGATGGGGCTGGGCTCAGAGCTGCCTCTGAGGGCTGCCAGGAGGCTGTGATGAATTCTCACCTTACTTTAAAAGCACTGTATCCTATTCCTGCATGTTGAGTTCTGTGTGTGTGCCTGTGCGTGCCGAATGCTTGCGTCAGTAGTTAGGGCGAGTGTGACCGGGAGAAATCCAAGAAGCATGTCTTAGTGTCGTGCTGTAAATGTTACTGCACAAGAGTTTAACAGATGTTAACACCAAATGACTAGTCTGAGAAATGTACTTTTAAAAAAAAAATATTTATTTGGGTTCAGATATTTTTGAAATACAAAAAAAAAAAAAAATTGGTCGTATTTTTTAAAGCTTATAATTCTTGTCATACATTGTGGTTAAATTCTTAATTTTACCGTGCTTATTAAAAAATGGTTCAACCTAAGCTTTGTGCCAAGGGGTCTGAGAAAATACTGGAGGATCTGGTTAGGATGGGATGGTGATCCCAGGAGGGATGTTTGGGACAAGGCTTGGCCAGTGGAGGTGGCAAGGCACATAGGATGAAGGGGAATCCTTGAGGCTGAAACCAGGGGGACTTTTAGTCGCTGTGAGGTCTCTGGTGCAGCTGGAGCCCCTGTCCCTCACACTGCCATGGGACAATGGAATGTGGACAGACCAGCCTAAATTTCATCTGCTGCTCTACAGCCAGCAGGAACTGGATGGCACCTGGCCATGAGGTGAGGGCGACCTGGTGCTCAGTCCCAGTGGTGACACACTGGTGAAGGGCAGGTGTCCTCATGGGGGTTGTACTCAGGGGGCCCCCGTGCACCACATGGGAGGGGAAAGGGGAGTAAGAGCCAAAGGTGGAGCTGCTGCAGTTCCAGCAGGGAAGTGCTGGGAGAAGGCACTGGGGTGTTGGTCTCAGGCTGGGGATGTGAGTGTGCCACGATCCTGGGTACTCCCGTGGCTCCGGAAGCAGGCATGGCTGTGTCCCCTTACAGGACAGGCAGCCCGGGGAGTGGGAACGTGGCTGCGAAGGCTTCTACCTCTTCCTTCAGTGCCTTCAGCTCCCCACAGTATTTTGGCTCCTCCAGTTTGTCCTTGAATTCCTTCAGTGTGGCTTTGGGACTCATGTCCTTCTGCACGCGCAGAGCCAGCTCGATCCCTGCCAGGATGCGAGATGTCTTGGTCAGCCCTCGCAACTGCTGCATCCCACAGCTCTCCCAGCCCTGCTGCTCCCTGGGACACAGCCCTGCTCCCTCCCTCCCTCCCATCTGAGGGACTTGCTGCCCTGGGAAATAAAGTTGGAACTCCTGAGGACAACTGGGAGAAAACTGCGAGAGGGCCAGGCTTTCAGCCTGCTGCCTGTGCAGTGGGGAGAGTTTGGCTGGTTCCAGCTGTGGCCAGATGTCTGCACCCACATCCAGATGTGCAGGCAGGGTTGGTTATTCCTCATTTCTGGGTGTGCTCCCTTGCCAGCTGTGGGGATGGCTCCAGCATGGCTCAGCTGGTGCCTCCTCACCCGGGGGAGCTGCCCTGGCCTAGGCTGGTGCTGAGGCCTGGCCCCACACGCCCCCGACTCACCTCTGTGGATGTACTGGGCCACCTTGCGGAAATCGTCCTGCCGGAAGCCGCGGGAGGTGAGAGCTGGCGTCCCAAACCGGAGGCCACTGGGGCGCAGGGCGCTGACATCACCTGCACCAACACAAGGCACACGTGACCAAGCCTGGCACTGAAACCAGCACCTGTGGGATTTCAGCCTGGCTTCCGGAGCAGGCCAGGAGCTGGCAGGGCTTGTGGGATCCCTCACCGGGGCACGTGTTCTTGTTGCAGGCGATGGAGCAGAGCTCCAGCACCCGCTCGGCCCGGCCGCCGTCTGTGCCTCTGCTGCGCAGATCCACGAGGATCAGGTGGTTGTCAGAGCCCCCTGCAAAGAGAGGGAGTTGGTGGGGATGTGGGACTGGGGAATGCTGCTCCTACAGGAAATTTCAGCAAAAAAAAGACTTGGGATTTAACCCGGGCTGAGGAATTGCACCGACACAGCCCTGCCCGTGGTGGTCCATGAAGTGCTGCCCTGGTCAGACCCCAGGGTCAGCCCCATCCCACTGCTAAGACGTGTCCTCACCTGTGACGATGTCGTAGCCCATCTCCATCAGTGCAGTCGAGAGCGCCTTGCAGTTGGCCACCACCTGCTGCTGGTAAGCCTTGAACTCGGGCGTCATGGCCTGACGCAGCGCCACGGCGATCCCTGCGGACAGAGGCAGGCCAGGGTCAGTTTTGGTGGCTCCCACCAGCAGAGCTGGAGATGCATGACACTGCCAGCAGAAGCCATCCTGGAGCCAAACTAACTAACGGACTCATCCTTCCTTTCCCCTAACCAGCCTGGCAGCATCACCATGAGCCAAAACACAGGATAGGACAGGCTTGGTCACTCCTTGGGCACTGCTGGATCAACCAGCTGCCTTTTGCCACAGGGCCCCCAGGCTGTGAGCCCTGCAGGGCAGCTGGAGCCTCCTGTGCTGCTGCCAGGACACCTTTACCAGCTCCCTCTGCCATGCTGGAACTGGCAGCCAGACCAGTTGTGTACCTGCAATGGCGTGGTTGTGTGGGCCTCCCTGCAGCCCTGGGAACACTGCCTGGTTAATGAGGCTCTCCAGGTTGTAGAGGGTCTCCTTGCCTGTCTTGGGGTCCACGCTGCGGGTGCCTGCAGGAGAGGGAGGACACGGTCACGAGGCAGCACAACCACCTTCTCCCACGAGCTGCTTTCATCCCTTGGCCGTGCAGAGCGGGGCTGGTTGGTGGTTGCTCCTCTTGAAATGTGAGCCAGGGTTAGCCCAGGGAGGCTCCCCAGATGCTCCCAGGATCTTTTTGCCCTCCCTCCTTCCCAGTTCGAGCAGGAAGGAGCATTAACTTGCAGCGTTTCCCCAGCACCAGAGCCAGGTCGGGCACCTTTTCGGTAGAAGATCATGCCGGCCCTGCAGCCCCGCAGGGTCTTGTGGGTGGTGGTGGAGACGATGTCGCAGTGGTCGAAGGGCGAGGGCACCACGCCGGCAGCCACCAGCCCACTGATGTGGGCCATGTCGGCCATCAGATAGGCCCCGTTGTTGTCAGCGATCTTCCGCATGCGGGCGTAGTCCAGGTTCCGCGAGTAGCAGCTGACACCTGCAGAGAGAGGCGATGAGAGGGGACAGGAGCAGATGTGCCTGGACCCTGGGACAGCCCCAGGATGAGGCTTGCAGTGCAGACAGCCCAGCTGGGGACAGAACACAAGCTCCTTCCAGGGTGGTTGTGTTGGAGGTTTCCTCCTGGCTCTGCAGCATCCATGGACTTAAAGGGGTGCTGCTGGCTTCAGGGAGCCACCCCCACCCAGGCTGTGCCACCAGGGAGGTCAGTGCAGGTGTGATCCTTACCTGCTATGATCAGCTTGGGGTGGAAGAGCCGGGCGTTCTCCTCCAGCTGGTCATAGTCGATGTAACCGGTCTTGGGGTTGACCTGGGAGAGGAAGAGGAGGGTTCAGCCACCTCACTGTGGTGAAGGTCAGCTGCAGTGCTGTCCTGCAGGAGGGGCTGCTGGCAGCCTGATGCTGGTACTTTTAACTTTAAGAGGCACCAACACTTATGATAACCATGTCCTGGCTCCGGCTGGAGCAGCTATCTGTACCTTGTAGGGCATGGACTCGAAGAAGACAGAGGTGGCAGAGATCTTCTTCTTGTCCGTCATGAACCCGTGGGTGAGGTGGCCACCATCGGGCAGGTCCAGCCCCATGATCCTGCCATGGGGCTCCACCAGGGCCGTGTACACCGCAAAGTTTGCGGGTGACCCTGCAGAGAGAGCACACTGGGCTGGTTATGAATGCTGGGGCACACAGAGGCCTGGGCAACTGGCCTGGCTCTCCTGAGCACTCCAATACCTGAGTAGGGCTGGACATTGACTCCCCACTTCTGGGGGTCGAGCTGGTAGGCCTGCAGGGCTCTCTTCTGGCACAGCCTTTCCAGCTCATCCACAAACTCTGTCCCGCCATAGTACCTGCAGTAAAGGACAGCGTAAAACCAAACTCATTACTCAGAACAGTCCCAAGCTGGGGAGGCACTGGGCTGATGCCCTGTTTGTGCAGCCACAGCAGATGTGACCCTGCTGAGACTGTGGCCAAGGACAGAGGCTGAGAAGGTCGGATCCTGTCCTGGAAAAGCTTGACTGCCAGCATAAGGACATCACTTCCTTCCCAGAGGTGAGGCCTGGCACAATGGGAGGTTCCTCTCCCACCCTGTGAGGGTTTGGCTTGGTGGGACTTGGCCCCAGCCCCATACCTCTGTCCTGGGTAACCCTCAGAGTATTTGTTGTTCATGCAGGATCCCAGGGCCTCCAGGACCGCTCGGCTTGCGAAGTTCTCTGACGCGATTAACTCCAGTCCCAGCCTCTGCCGCTGCTTCTCCTTCTTGATGATGCTGTGCACCTTTGGGAGAGGAGAGAAATGGCTTCACCCCTGCTGGCTCTGCACGGAGACGTGGGTGCTTCACCATAGGGTATGGATAGGAGAGGGTATAGGGCTTGGCAGGAGCCTGGAAAGGTGCTGGAGAAGGGAGATGCAATCCCTTCTTGGTACAGCTGATCCCAACCCATCACAGAGAGGGCACAGAGGATGGATGGGTTCCAGCAGCTCAGCCTTGGACCCTGGCTTGAGGAGGTCAGCATCCCCACGGCTGGCTGGGAGATGGACATAGCAGCTGGGCAAGAGCCAGGCAGGGGCTCTCACCTCCGGGTCGTTGGTGTCGAGCGGCTCCATCACCATCTTGTTATGGGAGGCCCAGAGCTCGGCGCTGGGGAGGCCCTGTGTTGAGCTCGCCATGGTGCTGCTGCTGTGTCCAAGTCACCTGCCAGGGGAGCGAGGAGTCTGTGGGATGGCACCAGGGCTGGTGCCTCCTCATCTCCCTGTGTGCTGCCTGCTGCCATCCCACATATTCCCTGAGAACAGCCATGGGCTGTTGGCTGAGGAAAACACACACAACCTTCAGGCATCCCCTGCTGATTTAAGATCAGTTTGTTAATTACAGTGCTTTGATAATTTCTGATACTCTCCCATCACCACCCCTCCCTGAGCTCCCCCTGCCCATCTTAGCAGTGCCTGATGTTTAATTTCAAGGGCAGTGAAGTGCTCCTACCCACAGATCTCAATTTTAACACACATTGTGATGCCCGGCACGCTTAAACCTCTTGGCTGCTTTCCCTTGGGCAAAACCCCAGCAGGTCAGAGTCCTGCCCCAAGCCCTGACTGAAGCATCTTGTGCAGCTGAGAGGCCCGACAGGCAGCAGCTCTGCCTCTGCTTGGCTCCATGGCGTGTGTGATGCCCAGGCCTGGCAGGAGCCCTCTGGCCCAGTCAATGCCACTGCTGCTCTTGGGGAAGGAGTAACAGCCCAGTTGCTGTCTTGGCAGAAAACAATGCATCTTTTTTACTCGTTAACCCCGCAAGGACGGGTGAAGGACTGTGACCAGGTTATTAAGCAATCCCACACAGTTTCCTTGTGCCAAGCTGCCGAAGTCCATTCATGCTGCTCTTGCTTGGCAGGGATGCTGAGCCATGCTCTGGCCCAAGTCCAGATCTCACTGGCAGGGTGGGAATCCTCACTGCCAGAGAGGCTGGGCTGGGCAAAGGGCTGCAAGGGGAAGTGCTCTGCCTCTGAGCAGGATGCCTGGGTCCTGCATGTCCCCCCAGCACAGTCTGCAGCAGCACTCGCACTCACTGCTTTTGGCTCAGGGGGGACAGAGCTCCCATTCCCAGTCAGGATGAGACCCTCCCCACCATGTCCCTCTGATAGTGGACACCAGTCCAGCCCCGGCAGTTCACCTGTCGAACCCCTTCCCCGAAGCTCCAACCCCACCTAGTTCTGCACCTCCTGTAACCTGATTCCACCACCTCCCACATCCCGAGAGGCTCCCGGTGACGCGCCCCCTCTGCCCTGCCCCGGGCGGCGGGGACGGGCGCTGCCTGCCCGCTGTTCCCCGCAGCAGGACGCCATGCCGTGCCGTGCCGTGCCGTGCCGTGCCGTGCCGTGCCTAGCCCTGGCCTCCCCGCGCCGCACGCCCCGCCCGGGCCCCGGCCCCGCACGATCCTTACCCGATCCTGACTCCGCTCCCGCGCGGCAGCCCGCGCGCTACCATAGCCCGGCCGGGCCCCGCCCCTCGGCGCCGCGACCAATCAGCGCCGCGCCGCGCCCCGGGACCGGCGGCGGGGAATGCGCTGGGGAAGCGCCCGGACCAATCAGCGCCGCGCTCTGCCCGCTCCCCGCCTCCCATTGGCCTGCGCCGGGGCGGGGCTGGCGGCGCGGCCCGCACGTGGCGCCCGGGGCGCGGGTGACCTTGGCCGGGCCGGGAGGGGCGGGGGCCCGCTGCTGTCACCCCTCTGCCGTCACCCCTCCTCTGCCGTCACCCCTCCTCTGCCGTCACCCCTCCTCTGCCTTCACCCACAGCTCCAGCCCTGCCTGCCGTGCACCCTCAGGTGCTTCTCCCCCAGCCCTGCGGTGTTCCCACTGTCCCGCGACTCCTCCCATGGGCCAAAGGATGGGACTCCCCCACACCCTGCACCGGGCAGGGAGCACTTCTAGGCACCCCAAGACCCCCCAGCCAAGACCCTGGATCCAGGAAAGCTGGTGTGCCAGGCCATGGCACAGGTTGGGCACGGTGCTGCTGGTGTGGGGAGCAGAGCGGGCCCTGTCCCCGATCGCGGCAGGGCAGCCCCGGTGCCCGGAGGTATTTCCGGGTGCTCAGGAGGGAGAGCTGCCAGGGGGATGAATGGTGCAGGCAGGAGAGGGGCCGTGTTTTCTTTATTCTTCAAGTCTGAGTTAGTGCGTGGGCTTGGCCAACCGGCCCCAGGGAACCCTGCACCCTCTGGGGCTTCAGGGGTTAAATCAACACACCACAAATTGAGGAAGAAGATTAGAGAATAAGTGATCCTACTAAATTCCTCGTGATCCCAAGCCATGGGAAAATGGGGCGAGGCAGGGTGAGTCACCCTGGAGAGGAGCAGCAGAAGGGGAGTCAGCCAGGAGGTGAGACCACCAGATGTGGGCAGAGCAGCCAAGGAGTACCACCGTGAGTCCTGCTGCCAAGGCAAGTGCCGGGATGAGCAGGAGAGATGAGATGGGCGTGCTCACCAAGAGGGTAGTGGGTGGGCAAACGGACAATGGTTACACTTGGATACAGCTTGGGTGTTCTGCCCTTAGAGTTCACCTCCCTGGAATGGGCTTGGTGAAGAAATAGTCTGTTTACATCATTGTTACCAGTCTAGCTAGTTTTTGTTGTCATAATTTGTTACTGGTCATCCAAAGAGGACTTGTCAAAGTGGGGGATCTGGGTTTCCGTGGTTCTGCTGCTGGCCCACAATGGATTGCTGCTGTGCGTAGTTGGATGAAGGTGTTGTTCTGACAGCACCAACACCAAGAGCAAAACTGGGGCTGGTTTCTCTGGTCGAGGCGGTTTCTGCAAGGTGCAGCTGCACATGCTGTAGAGAAAGACTTTATATTAATTATAAATTAATTTATCTAATCTTGCTTTTCATACACATTTTATGCACAATTGCTTGCAAAGATTTTCACCCCTCTTGAGCCATAGGAGCTGCAGACAACAGCGCTGTTGTGATTTCAGGTCTTGGCTTGCTGGTGATGGACAGCACCTCTTCTTCCCCTTCGCTCTTCTCTGCCAGCTGCCCCACAGAGCAGCCTGAGAACACCACTGACCATGACTACTACTCTGGCCTCCAGAAAACCATGCACATCCTCTCCATGGTGGTATACAGCATTGCCTGTTTGCTGGGGGTGACAGGGAACGGCCTCGTCATCTGGATTGCAGGCTTCAAGATGAAGAAGACAGTGAATTCCGTCTGGTTCCTCAACCTGGCTATTGCTGACTTCATCTTTACCTTTTTCCTGCCCCTCAGCATTGCCTACACTGCCCTGGGCTTCCACTGGCCATTTGGGAAGCTCCTGTGCAAGCTGAACAGCACCATCGCCTTCCTCAACATGTTTGCCAGCGTCTTCCTCCTGACGGTCATCAGCATTGACCGCTGCATTTCCGTGGCCTTTCCTGTCTGGTCTCACAACCGCAGGAGCCCGGAGCTGGCGGCCAGGGTCGCACTGGGGACGTGGGTCCTGGCTCTCCTGCTCAGCTCCCCGTACCTCGTCTTTCGGGACACTGTGGTCAGTTCCAGGAACGTCACCAGTTGTTACAATAATTTTGCGCTGTCCGCTGACTACACGTCCGAGGCAACGCGCCAGCTGTGGAGGATGCGGCACAAAGTGATGATCATCACGCGATTCTTATGTGGGTTCCTCATCCCCTTCTTGGTGATTCTCATCTGCTACAGCGTTGTCGCTGTCAAGCTGAAAAGAAGGCAGTTGGCCAACTCTGCAAAGCCCTACAGAATCATCATCGCTGTCACAGTCTCATTTTTCCTTTGTTATTTCCCCTATCATGTCTTCTCCTTGCTGGAAATATCCAAAAACTCTTCCAGCCATGAGATGAAATTGGCCCTTTACATAGGGATCCCCTTGGTTTCCAGCCTTGCTTTCTTCAACAGCTGCATCAACCCCATCCTGTACGTCTTTGTGGGGCCAGATTTCAAGGAGAAGTTTCGCCAATCCATCCTGTCGACCTTCGAAGGGGCCTTCAGCGAGGAGTCGGTCCTGGGCAGCCTGACCAGCCGCCGCAAGTCCAGGTCTGCTTCAGAAGTCGAGGTCCCGAGGGTCTGAGCGGGCTCTGGTGTGGAAGGGGCTGTTCTTTTCTCTGCAATTTCCCTCATTTCAGAGCTCAAATCATGGGACTGGGGACTGTGAAGGGCTGCACATGCTAACAAGGTGTGATCTCATGTTTTGGAGGTATCTCAAATATGTTATGATTTAACACACAGTGGGAATGGAAGAACTCTCCAGAGCTGCAGCAAGGTGGGTCAGAGTAGCAGCATTTTACTCCTTGTGCCTTTTGACTCTTGTTTATGGATCCTTTATAGAAAAAGGGTTAAATGCAATGGCTGTATGTATTTTTGTAGGGAATGGAATAGTGAGTAAGACACTCATCTTTTCTCTCCTCAGGCAGGACAAATCAGTGGTCGTGCTGTTACTCAGATTTGATGTACAGTGTAACTATTTCTGAGCAATGCTTGTCTCTGTGTTTGACATGTTTCCAGCCCTTAAATAGCAGAGATCTGATACTTTGTGCTGGTGGTGAATGAATATTAATCCCCAATAAACTGGTGTAAAACATTCCCAGCCTGTTGTGTTGCCTGTTGGATAAAACACTTGATCCAACATGACCGAGCAGGTTCCTCTTTGGTAACAGAACAAGTAGATAAAAAGATTAAATACCTAGAATTTGGAAAAAAACCACTGGTATTAATAGCAGCTCTATGAGTGAGGCAAATAGGACATGACCTGGGTGTGAGGACTTGCCTGGGGTACATGGATCTGATTGCCAGACCATGGTTATGGTTTATTATTGGGTTTCAGACCTTCGGGTACATTTGAAAACCAGTGATTGGGAGGAGAAAGAAGAGCAAGTGGCTGAGCTGAGTCTGGTCAAGTTTCATGTTTGCAAACTGTACAGGATGAAAGTGGTGGGGATTTTCTTCACAGGCTTCAGCAGCCTTTGAAACCTACATTTTCGTGAGTAGAAAATGTTGGTCAGGTAACAGGGAATGATAGCACAGCATCCTCAGCAGCTGAACGAGCAGTGGCTGTATCACATCTCATTCTCCTGCCCTACACAATTTATCTGTAAAATAGTCCAATCTACCAATTGTCCTGTTCATCCTGTCAGAAACCTGCCTTGGAGCCTCCCTGCTGCGGTGGCTGGAAAATCTCTGACTCCCAGCTGGAATGTAGGAATTTACACGTACCTCACTGTTCTGCATGGATGACGTTACGAGTGAGAGCTGTCACTTGAACGTGTTGGGGATTAATTATGGGCCTGCTGGGCCATGCAATATTGAATGAAGGTCGTGATCCTAAAGGCACACATGCACTTAACCTTACATTCATGCACAAACCCACTGAGAACACGGAATGTAGCATGACCATCATATGTCAAGCTTGAGTGAACAGAGAGATTTAACCTTTGCCACAAATTGCTGCCTCTCATGCAGATAAAACTGCAATGTTTGCTATGCAGCACGTAACTCTGGAGCTATTTACTTGCTCCTGGAGGTAAACTACAGCATCGATTGCCATGTCAAGGTTGTGCAGATCCACGTTTGCTCTTTCTGGTTTTCCTTATCTGTTTGCAGAATCCACGTAATTCCTTGCGACAAGAGTCTCCGTGAGTGTTGGACCAAGGCCTTGGACTCCTGTCTTGCCTCTCTCCTCACCCTGGCAGCCTTGAAAGTCAGGATTTGAAATATTGACCTGGTTTGTGATAAGAAAGAAAGCAATTTTCTGGGTCATTTGGAGATCCAAGGTGGGTACAAATTCCCATGGGACAACGTGATTTAAGTGAAGCAGAGTGTCTGGCAAATCTAAGGAATTACCACTTGAAAAGCCGTAGGTAACGGAGCAGGATGAGCCTGAGATAGAGATGGATCTGTCATCCCAGGTCTGATCCCTGCCCTTTGTGCAATGGGAAACAGTGCTGACAGCAATACAGGCCAGGCTGCCAAGGGACTGGTTCCAAGATAAATCTCCCATTGTATCGAGTTCCCTCATATTCAGATTATCTCATTATCACAGGGATAATTGTCAGTCCCTCATTCCCAACTAGGAGGCAGTTCATTCTTTCTGATATTTCCATTTGCCATATGCTTATCTAGTAAAGCCTGAATGAAAAAAAGGGGGTAATACTTTCCAACAGACAATCCAACAAGGCTGAATGGCTGCTTGGCAGCTGTGCCCCACTCTGACGCAGCTTTGCTCTCAAGGCTCTTTCAGATGCCATGGGATGGGTGGAACAGCCTGAACCCCCCAGTATTTGCAGTCATTGAGAAAGGTGCTGAACCCGCTGCCCTGCTGGTGTGAGGCCTCATTGGTCCTGCAGAGGGGCCGATCTGACAGTCCCGCTCCTACAAACAGCGGGCTGGGATGGGCAGAGCCACTGGGGTGGTCGGGGTTCAGGCATTGAGGTGTGTGTGGGCCAGGCTGTGCATGGAGAGATTTAGCTGAGAGAACAAGCAAGTTTTTAGCAAGCATTTCAGTCAGGGATCTCACCAGAAGCAGCTGTTGCTGCCTTGCTTTGGAGGGGAGACTACTGCAGGTGACTCTGGAGCTGGGAGAAGCTGCTGAGATGTCAGGAAGGAAACCAGCCAAGGAGGACATGGCAAGCAGTAACTTAAGAGGAGAAAGTATTTTCTCCCTGGAACCTGGATGACAGCAAGAAGATAAAAACTGGGCTCAGAATAGTTAAGAGGAAAGAGGAAGGAGTGGGAGCTAAGACAGCCTTGAAAGTACCAGCAGCAGGATAGTGAATGCAAATGAATGGAAGGGACACTGCAGCAGGTGAGGAAATTCTCATTAAGGAGAGTTTAATGAGACAATAAAAGCCTCTGGGAAGCCTCATAGCCCCCACGCCTCTCTTCTGGTGAGACTTTTCTGGTAAGTAAAATTTTTAAGTGTCCCACTCTTGAACTTGGGGAATTGACTTGTTTGATGAGGCCAAAGACAGTGCACAGAGGTCTGAGAGCAGAACCTCTTCCAGAGCTTGCTGCAGCGAGACAGGAAATAATACAATGAGTTAGATGAGAGGTACTGGTAAAAAGCTTCTCTGTGAAGGAGATGTTAGTAATGGTGTCAGGAAGTGGGGTAAGCTGAAGACGCCTGGGTAAGGCTCAGCCTTTTTTTGGTGTAGCAGCTGGGTGAAGGTCCCACTCCCAGCACAAGCATTAATCTGCTCTTGCTGATCCAGGGCTGGTCCTGGTTGCCACCAAACTGGGAGGATATAGGATATTTTCTGCTGGTTGTACTTTGCTGCTTTTCCCTGTACCTCTCCCAGCTCCTGCTTAGTGTATGGGCCAAGGCTGGTACCAAATCTTTCTTTACAGCCTGAAATTGTGCATGCAAAGCACAGGATCTGCTCTCATACACTGAATTCTGCTTTAATCTGCAAAGTTGCTCAACAGTGACCAAGTCAGCCCTTCCTGTGCTCACTAAATGCCTGCACAGAGTATGGTGCCTGTGTGCTCTTCGGAAAGAAGCTGCAGCTTGGTGAGGCAAATGGCAAATCACACTGGGACCCAGTCGGTAGGACAAGGAGGAATAGGGCACTAGCTAGGGTTTGTGACAGATGGTGTAGTTGTTCAAATTCCCTACAATGACATGATTCCACTCTGCAGTCCAACCACTTTTTTCTAAAGGCAAATCAAAGGGCAAACCACACCTGTAAACATCAGGTGATGGAGGTGAACAGGATGTTACACAGACTTTGCAGGACAGAGCTGCCCACCCACAATAAAGCAGAAGGAATCTGTGAACCAAACAAGAGGCACCACCGCCCGCTTTTGTTTCAGGGCAGTGTTTGTCCAAATCCCTGCCCTGATATCCACCACGAGCCATCTGTCTGTGCAGGACCTGTCACACTCCAGGTGTTCCCACAAACCTCTCGTCTCCTTGTTGGGAGGCTGGTTGGAGATAACCCCGTGTCTGTGCCAGAGCTCATGCAGCCAATCTGTTAAACATTACAGACAGACCCAGAACTGGGAGGGCAGTTGGAAACAGGAAAAAAGCCCTGAACTCGGGGAGTCCTTCAGTCAGAGCTTTGTGACTCAGGGGGGAACAGGACTGTGACAAATGAGTCTGTGCCTGTTTCCCACAGACAGCCAAGCAGTAATATTTGATAAAGCAACAAGTGCTGTCTACTGCCAGAGCCCTTCACACAGAGAAGACACATTTCCTGCTCCAGGACCTTTATTAACGTACTTTGCTTCCCAGACATAGGGAATGCTATTTCCAGATCACTCCCAAGATACAAAATTACACCTCCTTCCATCAATTCCAAAATGCATTTATAGTTGCTTTGAGTGCTGTCTCCCTAGCCGAGTACTATCCAAGGCAGAATCTTCTGGAAACTGGACACAGTTGTCCCTCAGGCAGTAAAGCTGAAGGCAGGGGAGCAGGGAGGTGATGGCTTTTGGTCTGTGCTCAGTGTGGAGGCATCTTTGTGCTGCAGAACCTCCCTGTGGGCTCAGAGGGGCTGTGTAGGGTAGAGGATGTTTTTGGGACGCCTTTATTTGTTGGGAGAGACCAAACCTATTCACAGAGCTCTGTCAGGATCAAATCAGAGCGTTTCTTTGGTGCACCATGTCTGATAGTTCTCATTATCAGGTGGTTTGGTATGTGAGCTTTAATATCCACTTTTTTTTTAAACAAAACCAACTCCAAACAAACAAACAAAAGCCAACCTGGCTGAGCAGTGATGGATGGAGCTCAGGAGCCTGTGTGACAGCAGCATTTATCTTCTCTCAGGTGATGGATGCAGGCTGTCATCCAGCCCAGTGCGGGATGAGCAGTGCCCTTCACCTTGGCTGGACTAGGTGTGGTGTGGGGGAGTTTTTTTGCACATCTCTGCCTGCCAGGGTCACATCTGGATTACGAACAGCAAATCTCTGTGAGCCAGTGTGTTCACACCCAGAAAATTTTCAGAATTCCTTAGCTGGCTGCTAATTGAATCATTGTAAATGAAATAAAATCCGTGTGCTCATCTTGGAGTTTGTTGAACTCTTAGTGTTTGGATAGAGTATTGTCAAATTAACAAATCTCTCTCCCTTGGGAGCTGAGATTTAAACTGGTATTCCTCTGATCAGGAAGACAGAGGTGAGAAAGAAATTGATTTTTTTTTTTCCCCTAAGAAAAACAAAGGCAGTAGCCTTATAAAAAGGATCAGAAGACAGAATCACTTAGTTCCTCGTCCTGTGGTTTGCTTAAGCAACGTCAGGAATTTGGGGCAGCACAAATCAAACAGTCAGCAAATTCTGAGTGCCCCAGGGTACCGAAAAATGCTTCTGGGGAAGGCTGCTAATTGCATTATGGGTCAGTGCTTCACCATGTGTTGTTTCTGGTTGTTCTGCATTAAACTGCTCTGCCACACCAGCCTGTAGCGGAATCCTGCAAGGGAGACCGATGCAAAGAGAAATCTCTGCTGCTCTGTGAAGAGGCCAACAAAAAGCTCAACCCCCTTCCTTTTTGTCCTAAAAGCCCTGAAACAAAAAAAAAAACCCACCTGCTTGGGTCAATGATCCTGAATCAACTGTGTGGCAGCACCAGCCTGGAAGCAGAAAAACACGGACTGGGAATGGTGGGAGTGTCGAGGGACAGGGCTATTCCCTTCCAGCTCAGAGCAATTTGGAAGAGGATGCAGGAAAGGCAGAGGATCACTGCAGCATCTAAGAGGCTGATGGCCTCTCTGCTCACGTATTTCAAACAGATGTCCTGGCTTTGTGAGCCTGCAAGTGGAGTGCTCGACATCTGATCCAGGGCTCCAGGTTAAATGGCTTCTCCTTCCCCAGCTCCCAGTCTGCTGAGAAAAAAATTGAAAAAGGAGATGATGAAGTCTTGGAATGTATGAAGCAAGAAGCAAATGTGAAATCTGGGGAAAACACTGGCCTGTGAATATTTAAAGTGGAAAATGCAGCTTGTACTGGTGGAAATGTGGTTTCAAACTATGAATTTAATGTTGTCCCTTCGCAGGCATGTTTGGTGAGCTGGCTTGTGGCTTTTCCTCCTCTTTTATGTTAAGGACAGAAATATCTGCTGGGATGCTCAGCCTTGCTCCAGTGCACCCTGCAGTCCAGGAATAATCAAATTTAATTGCTTTTTGTGAGAAAAGCTGCAGCAGAAAGTACCTGATTTGTAGCTTTATGGTAAATGCTAAAATTCTGATCCATAAAACACTGTTCAACTTGGGTGTACTGAGAAGTGTAATTTAAAACAGGTTCTAACTGCGCAGTCTGGGGAAAAAACATGGTGTTTGGGTTTTGCATTTAAAGGAGGGATGTATGTCTGTGTGGGATGACTGTAACTTCCTCAAAGCAGTTTTGTCATAGATGTGTTGGGATAAAGCTTTTTTTTCTTTTTAAACAGGGTGACTGAAATAAGAGTCTCAATTCATATGTCAAAAGAATCTTCGTGCAGTTCAAGCCATGTATGTGGCAAGGAGAGTCCTGAGAGGACTCTGGATAAATCATGTACGCTTTCGACAAGGAATTGAGAGGCCACTGATAGTTTCTGTTCTTAATTTACTTTCCAGAAATGCCTCTTTTTCTATAAACACTTTGCTGATGGCAAAGGCCTGGTGGTAGCTTAGTGTCCAGCAGGGATGGAGAGGACCGGCCATAGCGACGGAGACACCCAGAGCAGCGTGGCAGCCGCCTGTCCATCCCTCTGGTGGGGATGCAGGTGTGGAAGCTCCAAAATAATGGCACCCTGTGGATGTCATCACGTTATTCCACATGGATTTTGCACCAGGGCTAATTTTTGGTGGGGGGGGGCAGCTGAATTATGGTGTTGGGGTCCCCACATTATCCCAGCTGGGGACTCAGATGCGTCCTCCTCTTTCCCAGCAAAGGGCAACAGGGCTCATGATGGGTCTAGAAAATGTAATTTATGAGGAATGGCTGAGCTGGGCTTGTTTAGTCTGGAGGATGCTCAGCCCCTCATCTCTTCAACTCCCTGAAACGATGTTGTAGTGAGGAGGGGGTTGGTCTTGGAAACGGCCTTAAGATGAGACACGGGAGATTCGGATTAGATATTAGAAAAATTATTTTCATTGTCCGTGCGGTCAGGCATTGGAATAGTGCCCAGGGAGGTGGTGGAGTCACCATCCCTGGAGGTGTTGGCAGAGGCATCTGCCGCTGGGTGATGCGGTTTCGTAGCAGTGCTGGGTTGATGGTCAGACTGGGTGATCTTGAAGGTCTCTTCGAACCCTCCTGATTCTAAGATTCTGTGATTCCCGTCCCGCAGCCCCCGAGCACGGCGGGGTAAGTGGGAAGATGGCGCCGGGTCCCCTCAGCAGCGAGGGGGGGGGGGGGGGGGGGGCGTCGCCTCAGGCCCGCCCCGCCCGCCCGCGCTCCCTCCCTCACGCCCCGCCGCCATCTTGCCCGCGGAGCACCGGAGGGGCTGAGCTCCGCCGCCGCCTTTGCCTCTCCCCCTCCTTCCCCTCCGGCCGGGGCCGCCTTTTCCCGGGGCCGGGGGGCCGGAGTCGGCAGGTAAGGCCTTCAGCGAGGGGCAGTCCCACCCGCTCAGCCCACTTCAGCCGGCTGTGTGGGGGCAGGACATCTCCCTTCCCCACACGGGGTTCCGACCCCTGAGGAATGGGCTACGTCGCCCTCCCCTCAGGGGATGGAGACCCTCTCTTGGGCGGCCCTTTTTTGGGGCTGCTCGGGCTCCCCGCAAGCCCCACAGGTGAGGGGCAGCGGCGTGGGGCTGCGGCGTGCCCGGGCCGCTCTCGGGGAGGAGGGATGGGATCCACAGGGCCTGTGTAACCCACCTGGAGCATCTGAAGGACTGGTAGGGAGGTGGAAGGGTCTGTTAGCCCAGGGGGATCGGTGAGTTTGGAGGGATGGGAAAATTCCCTGTGGGGAGATTGGTGAGAGGGTGCAGATTCCCTCCATCCCATGGGGTCCATTCCTTAGTACCATGGTTATCCCATCCAGTTATTCCTGCCTCTGTTGCTTTCTGTGTGGACATGCTCAGTTCATGGCGGCGTAAAGCCGTGTGTACCCAGGAATTGTTGTGCTCATCATGATGTGTCTGTGTAATTGTGTGCAGCACAAAAGGAAAGGCAGGAGTTTGTGCTGCAGCCTGTTCTTGATGCTTGTGTTCAACCGTGGAAGGTTGGCCCATCTCAAACCAGAGGGTTATGGTCCCGTGTACCCCTGTGGAGTCATGTCTTTGCACATCTAATAAAGTTCCGTGAGCTTGCTTTCATCCCAACACCTGTTTGAAGGTTGGTATATCCATATGACTCTTGAAATGCAACTTCCCTGCCCACACACACCATAGCCCACCTGTAGCTGCTGAAGTGCATCCACAAGAAAGTCCTTGACCTATAGTTATGTGAAGAGCAATGTTCACTGTTGCTTGTAAATACATCAGTAGCTTATTGTGGTGTAAAGTGCACCCTCAGCAATAGTTGGGAGACAACAACTCATCTTTTCAAATTTCATAATGCTCCTCATTTCTCTAATCCGTGAAACAAGGCACATAATTGGATAAAAAATACGCCATCTGAACTCTCTATGGATGCTTTTAGTAACATGGAAAGTTGCCTCCATGCTGTTCCCATCCAGGCACATAAGCAGGGGGCTCTCATGTGATGGTCTGAGACCTAAAAGCATTTCAGGTCTGTGCTCACTCTGGTGGATCCAAAATGGATCTTGAACACTGTCATGAATATTTGATGTGTAATGGCCATTAGTTGACAGCTGGGAGTTGCAGAGAGTGAGCGAGCAGCAGAACAGAGAAACAGTAGCTAGGAAATGGGGTTTTTTTTAGGTACTTAGTTTGAGAGGGATACAGGTCTTGCTTAAGGGATGTGGGAGGCCCTTCTGGTTTTAGTGCAGTGAAACATTCAGACGTTCTGGGGGCTGAAATGGTCGCTGTTTGTGCTCGGTCTCAGCACAGTTTGGATGTTTCTGATGACAGGCTGGTTTTCATTCACAGCAGTTGAGCAGAGCTCAACCTTGGCATCAACAGATCTTTTGTTAGGAGGTTCCTGACTTGACTTTGGCTCTTCACGAGAGTGAATTGGGTTCCTCTGCCAAAGATAAACTGAGTGAGGCTGTGTCTGGTTGTCAGGGAGGTGTGAAGGAGTTTCATTACAGACCTAGCCAGCTGTTCCTTAAATACAAAACTCTTGTTTTTCTTTTAGTTGCTGTTTTGGAGTACTTCATCGGTGATACATCATCAGCTTTTTCTAACCAATTACATGTGCCTATTAGATAATTCTGTTTCTTAGCAGGGAGATGTTTACCAGGAAAGAAGTTACTGATTTAGCTGTAACTTTGAATTATGCCAGTCACATTTAATATTTCCAGTCCCCTACGTAATACTGAAATGGATGATGAAGGATTGGATTATTTATACAGCAGAAGTGAAGTGCAGCAGGATTTTGAGTTGAATGCTGCTTCGATCTATCCAGGGCTGCTGGTCAATGTGATCCTTTCTTTCCTTTTATTTGACTAAAATTTTATAGTAGAAGTAACCATGAAAATGTGATTTACAAAGCATAATAAAAAGATGGAATCCCATCAAATCCTTGGCGAGATTAGTGCCTTTATTTGAAACATAAAAACAAATGATACTGATTTCCTCCTGATATTTTTCTCCTGTTTTCACAGGAGAAATATTGCTTTCAAAGAATGACAACAGCTGCTTCAGCAAGTGGATTTGCTGTGCAAGAGGTCATTATTTACAGCTGCCAGCTTTATTGAATTCTTCCTTACATTTCATCCTTATTTGTAAGTTTATAAGTTACTGCGAAGTGATGAACAGAGACTCAGCTATGGAAATAGATTCTTCTAGCCAGGACCCAGGAGCTCTTTGAAGCTCAATTCTACCCCTGACTGTCTTTGTGATCTTGGAAATGTCAATAAACGTTGCTCAGTTCTGGAAAATGAACTGGACAAGCTGATGGAAAAAAGCATCAGTGTTATGGGATGATAGCCTGAGGAAAACAGTTGAAAAGGCAAAAACCTGTTGGTGCTAGAAGGTTGTTTTGGGGGATCTTTGGAGAGCTGTAGGGAAGCTATTAAAGGGGGGATAACAGATATTAAGGATGCTGGAATATCTAGGCTTCTGGGAAACTGCACTTTCTAAACAGAGAAAATGTGTTTATTTTTTGTTGTTTTTAACATGGATTTAAATGACGTTTTGATCTCTTGCAGTCTTACAGAAGCGGCAAAACAACTTAGGGTTGATGTTTTGTGTGCCATCAACTGAAATTGGGGCCATCATGAATATCACCAAGGGTGGGCTGGTGCTGTTCTCAGCTAATTCCAATTCCTCATGCATGGAACTGTCCAAGAGGATTGCTGAGTAAGTAAGGTCTGCAGGGAATCTTGGGATCTTGGGGTTATTCTGATGGGACTTGTTTTAGTGGAGGCTTGATTTCCCTATTTAAGGAAAGTTATATGGGAAAACTGCTATGGTTTGCAAGAATATGGAGTGTGCTCTATTACAGATTGTATTTCAACAGCTCAATAACAAAGAGACTAACTCGTGTTTGAATTGTTCCGTGGCAGGTTCTGATTGGCTGCAGCATTTTATAGGAAACACGGGGGCTAATTAATGTTTGGGTAGTGTTAAATCATCATGGCAGATGTTTTCTTACTCCTTGTATTGGTTTTTTTTTTTAGGCAGGAAAACTGCATCCCTCCTGCTCACTGTATGTTTTGGATGGGAACATTCCTTTAGCTTAAGTCCATGAATAGCTTCAGCAGAACTTTTAGGACTTAAGTAAATTTTTACTGTGCTAATTAGGATGTGTAACATTTCTGGGAATATTGGACAGGATGGATTTCTTCCAGAGGCATATTTACCCAGAGTTAGGTGTGATAGGATGAGAAAGGGGGATGCAGAGGAACTCAGGTTACATGTGGAGAGAATTTGGGCCTGAGTGCAGAGCATACTCTGGTCTCCTTTTTGTAGTGATGGGGTCTTGCTAATGCTGACCAGGGATAAATACAACAGACATTATTCTTCCATTATCCATAAAATAGTGCTTGCTACTCTTTCCTCTTCACTCTGCATTGAGTTTTTTCTAGAGAAGAATGATTTAAAAGTGGTATTTTTAAGTATTGTGCACATGTAGGTTGCCACACGTGTGCATATATATATACATGACAGGAAATATATTAAAAATTAGAAAATGTTACATGCTTTAGTATTCCAGCATTTTTCTCCTGCTTCTTCTCCTGAGCTTGACTTGAAAATAAGTTTAGCATAGTCTGCAGTGCAGCTTTTGGAAGTTGTAGGTGCTTTTTAAAGAAATGTTCACTGTAATTACTGGTTTTATGGTTTGGGATTTTCTTTCCTTGGTTTTCTCCCACGGAATGCAGCCCTTTCCGTAACTATTGCATTATATGGGATTTACATTTGTTTTGCCCTTCCTTTCCCCTTACTGACTTCTACCTTTTTTCTGTTCCCACAGACGCTTGGGAGTTGAGATGGGGAAGGTTCAGGTTTATCAAGAGCCAAACAGAGGTGAGCATTTAGTTATCAATACTGGAAATGTACCTGAGGCTGATTTGCATGTATTGGTTCCCGTTTTCTTCGACTCTAAAAGGAGTTTTGCTCTTGCAAATATTACATATTTCTCTTCTTGGCAGAAACACGAGTGCAGATTCAGGAGTCTGTGAGAGGAAAGGACGTATTTATCATCCAAACAGTTTCAAAGTGAGTAACTGTTTAAAGGCCCTGTGCTAGCATTTGATGTGGGCTGTCCATAGGAATGCTTCTGGTTTTCATTTTTAATCACCTTTTATGTTTGTGATATAGTGTAGTAAGTTTAGATTAACTAGATAGAGGCTTTTCTTTGTGGAGGGTTTTTGTTATTGGTTTTGTTGGTTTTTTTATATGTACACAAAGACAACTTTGGCGTAAGCTAACTTCTGTTATTTTAATTTTTAGTAATACATCAATAAAACCTTCCCCTTGATCTCTGCATTCTTTCCTTAAGTGTATTCTTTTACTTATGTCATTCTCTTTAAACTCCTCTCTTTTCAGCTCCCTATCTCTAGCACTATCACAAAGTTCTAGATGTAGGAGGAATGTTTCCTGGGCAATGTGACTGTGATTCAGAAATTCTTTAATTTTATGTCAGAAGAACTTTACAAATGCTTAGACTTTTTTTTAGTGGGAGCAGAAATAGTAGATCTGAGTTGATGACCAGGTCTCTGAAAAAGTGCCCTCTTCATCTCTTCATTTAGTGCAGAGAATAGATGCTAATTATTAAGTATTTAGCCTGTTATTGGCTTGAACAGTAGAGGAATATGTTGTAATATATGACGTTTTCTTTAAAAATCTATGTGGAAAAAGTGATATTGGAGATAAATTATGGGCTACTTTGTTACAGCAACCTGGTATAACAAAAACTGCTGAATTGTCCAAAATAGCCAATTAAAGAAAAATAGAGAAGTGTAAATTTTGTGAAAAATTAAAATGCTGCGTCCAGGGCACTGGTCATTCTGAGGGGCACAGCTGAATTCTTAGTGATGTTCACTCAGCATACTTTGGTATGAAATCCCTGGAGTGGGTGTAAATACTGTGTTGAATACAGGATTTTTGTGCACCAGATACAGAAGCAGATGTTTCTCGTTTCAGGGATGTGAATACCACAATCATGGAGCTCCTGATCATGGTGTATGCGTGTAAAACCTCCTGTGCCAAAAGCATTATTGGAGTGATTCCTTACTTCCCCTACAGCAAACAGTGCAAGATGAGGAAAAGGGGCTCCATTGTCTCTAAATTGCTGGCCTCGATGATGTGCAAAGCTGGTAAGAATGTGGCTGTTCTTAAATAATCAGGGCAAGGGGGGCTCCTCTGTCAGCTTCCAGGTTTAGAGAGATCTGTGCACAAATTTGGACTCTGCTTAAAAATAACTGCCAAGCTTTTAGTGTGTTTAAAACCTACATAAAAAGGAGAATGTAATTAGAAATGTTTCCAAATGATGAGCTCATGAAAAACCCAAATTTGGTGCAACCATTTTACATTGAGTTGTGCTGAGCTGGCAAAATTAGTCTGCTGGGCTGAGCTGCTTTGGACTGTGGTATCCACCTCTCATAATACCATCCTTTGCCTTTCTCACAGTCTGGAACAGTTTTGCCTTGTCATTTCTGGCCTGTTTTTTACTTGTTGGATGAATGCACTTTGTCCTTTACATTTGAGACCATGTGGGAGAATGAGATTATTCATTTTCACAGCCTTCAACACATTTTCTGCTCCTTTCCTTTCACTCTCATCCCTGGGAAAAAACAGGCAGTTATAACAAACTGTGTGATCTGGGTTGTTATTTTGGGAGAAGTGGTTTTTGATTAGGAGTTTGGCCCATTTTTCAGGAGTTCAAAACTCTGATGAGCATGCCAGGGTCTTGCTGTGGGACATGGGACAAATCAGTGCTTCCATTTTGTCCCATGTCCAATGGAGAAGGACCTTGCCTGCCTCAGTGTGGCACTGCAGAGTCAGTTATGTGCAGTGTTCTGAGGTTCTTTTAAAAAAGTCACTGTAGAAGTCTCAAAACATGTTAGTGCCAGTGTGCTTAAGAGGAATATAATTTATTATGTACTTTCACTTAGTGTTCTCATGCAGCTTAGAGATTTTCTGGATAAACTGCAATGAAGTGAAACTTAGAAAAAGAAAGTATTTCTTCTCTCTTACTGTTCTTGATGTGCTTCTCTGTAAGTTTTATTATTCTGTTCTAAAGGACTAACTCATCTTATTACCATGGATCTACATCAGAAGGAAATTCAGGGTTTCTTCAATATTCCAGTTGATAACTTGAGAGCATCCCCATTTTTACTCCAGTACATCCAAGAAGAGGTGAGGAAGGCCTGTTATTGCAGTTTGGTTTTTAAATTCTTTTTTTGTCATGTCTCAGGGCATCTGAAACAAATATCTCTGAATAGATTAACTCTTCAAACTGAATTTTAAGGGGGGAAGGGTCATGTTGGGGTAGGGAGTGGTGTTTGGGCTGGTGGTTCTTCTCTTCCCCGCGTGTTTAACTTCTCCTTTCATGAAGAGCTGGTGTTTTCTTACTCATGCAGCGATGCTGTTTTCTTTTAGATATATTCCCCTAACACTGAAAAAAAAAAATAGGGTTTTCTTGCTCTTGATGTTCTCTTCCTTTCCTATTTCCAGTTTCCTTGACATTCATAGGATGGGCTGCTTGTGTGGGTATAAATTTAAATCACGTAATAAGAAACACTTTGGAAATTGTAAACTATGAGAGAGCCATTGATTGTGCTCCGAAAGTAAGACTGGTGGGTGGAAATCTTATCCACTGTTTGTTCAGGCTGCGTGTCTTGACTTGAGGAGCTTAACTTGGGATGATCTGTGCCTCCATTTCTCCATCCTATTTTTATAAGGGTTTTGAGAAGTGCTACTGGTAGATTCACCTATACAAAATGTACAAATGATAATTGTAGGTATAAGATGCACGTTAAGCCTCTGACTAATGGTAATTTGGAATAAAGCAAGTGCTTTCTTCCTGCTGAGAGAAAAGGTTTAGCTCACTCTTGCTTTTGAATCCAAGCTTTTTCTTTTTATAGAGATAGGAATGCCTCAATGTAAAAAACAAAACACACCCCACCCCGCCCCCTTAAAGAAACCCAAACCAACATGATTTTGTTATGACAGTATTAAAATCTGTTTGGGGAATCAGTTACCATTTGAGTCTCTTATTATCATTTCATTTGGTAATAGAGTCAAAGAGGATGGCAGAACAAAACTCCAGGCTCTGGCTTTGGCACAGTCATTCATCTTGTGTTTGAGGAGAGAAACATTGCACATTGTAAGCACTTCCTAACTTAAAAGAACAAAACTGGAAAACCAAATACACAGATGCAAGACAAAGTTGTACTTTTATATGTTGCTTAAAAGTGTGGTTTATGGTTGATAACAAGATCATGGTCCTGATTTGGTCTTGAAGCACATTTTGATTCCTGAGCTTTTAATGGTTTACACAGAATTGTTGCAGCTTTGAGTCTGGCACTGCTGTGCAGTCTAACAAATGACCATTTGTAGAGATCTGAAGTATATGTAGAGAAGTCGTGAAAGATACTTTCAGTTCTTCATCCTTCTGCTCATCCATGAGGGGACTTTCTAAAACCAGAGTTAACTGAATGGATCTGATCACATGGGATCTATACTGGCAAGTACCTTCACCAGCCAGATCATTTATAGTATTTTTGCTTAAAACTTTGATCCCTTGCTGCTCAGGAGGAATTTAGTATTCATCTCAAGTTCCTGGTGGCCACAGCTTGCTGGATATCCTGCACTGGGAATGCCAGAGCTTTCAAGGCAGAGCGAGTTGTGATGGGATATACTGAGGAGCATGAAATGGAGTCCTGGTTTGATAAGAATGAAGGTCACTTAAAGAACATTTCACTGAAAGTTATGAGAACGAGGGCTTGTAGTTGTTGCCTGTTGGAAATTTATTCCTAGATTTGAAGAGAATCACTTGCTGTTCTGGGATGAAGGCACTCCAGTCAGTGAAATCCTGTGATATGAAAATTTTCCTCTGTATGCCTGGCAGATGTTGGATACTTGGTGGCTTCTCTTTCCTTTGTGCACGTGTTAATCCCAGAGTGACGTAGCCCTTTGTTACATGGACTTGTTGACACCTTAATGTCTTTTGGATGACATTTCTGACTTTCTGACTTCATTTTTGAAGAGCTGAGAACAAATTTGGTAATTTGGCAGGGGAAAAATGAGGCAGTGATGTCTGAACAAGATCAAAGCCTTTATTATGTCAAGTGACAGGCCCTGCCTTGTCCATACCTTCCGTCATGTTAATCTTTGTAGCCTCTTGTATAACTCAGTGTTTATAAAGGACAGAACATGCTGAATTCCCAGTTTATAGGTGGAGTTACTAACATTGTGGATTATTAATGTTGTCTGACGTCCTCAGAAAATGTCTTACTTTCAGTTGGTTGAACCCTTGCCCAAATTCAGAACTTATTTTTTCTTTCCCATGCCCATGTCAGGTAGAGTTTTTGGAAATACTCAGCCAGTGCAGTTTGTATGTTTGACGATAAGATTGTGGAAGAACTTACCTTGCCTGTTTTTGCAGAAACCCCAAGTATTTCTGTGCTCTGGAATGGGTATTTGACATCTGCCAGCAAGGTGGTGAGCTGCAGGATGGGGTGTCATCCCCACAAATCTGTGAAATTACATCCCTAACAGATCAATTTGCAGGTATTTAGTGAAGAGTCTTCCATCCCTTAACGCTGGAATTCTGAGGACTGGACCTGCTCTGTAGGACTTTGCTATGATTTTTGGATAGGATGACAGACAGGTTCTTTTTAAGCTGCTCTCCACAGAGATGGATCATCCCAGGGCAGCACAGTGAAGGAAAAGGCTGAGTTTGCATGGAGTGGGGTAAGATGAGATACCAGAGGGAGTGTAGTTGTAGTTGCTGTTGGAAAGGAGGACTGGAAGTGTGAATGGTGGAATGCTTGAGAAGTTACAGACAAGCAAGATGAGTCTGATGTGGAGTCACTGTTTGCAGGGAAAATGGAGATGAAAATAAGAAACTTCTGAGAGATGGGGACTAAAATGCACGTTAAATGTTGAACAGGAGTCTGGAGTGAAAAACCAGTATGAGAATGGGGCAGGGGCAGCAAAAACTCAGGAGCAGACTCTGCTTGTGAAGCCTGACTGAAACACCTGTGAGACCTCAGAGGGAAACCCAGAGTTCCTGGCCTCATCCCTCTGGTGCTGTCAGCGTTTGTGGCAGCATCTCCTTGTGCTGACACCAGCGTGGAAGAGTTTGCAGCACTATGAGACTGTGCCTCCAGGATCAGTGCAGTGACTGTGGAAGTTTTATCCCTTCTGAAGGTCCATAGAAAGAGTCAGTGTCATGTGATGGGAGAGGTGTGACCTCTCTTGGGGTACTCTATAAAGCAATAGGAAATGGTAAAATGCTGGTTTTTAGTGATTAAAGACAATTTAAGTTGAACAGGAAACTTTTATTTTGATGGTTTCCTGTGTTTTTTAACACTTGTGGGTGTAACCCTGATGTCCTAAAGCAGTTACTTTTCTGTTATCTGTACTATAAAATGAGGTTTATGAAAGGTGCAGTTTGAAGTTAATATGTGAATTTTCTAAATACCTGTTTTTACTGAGCTGTCAACCCTAATCATGTACCATGGATTCTGAGTTTGCTTTCTTAGGTAAAATGTTCAATGCTTAAAATTATTCTGGCAAAATAAACTTCTCTGATTCTTACTGAGTTTAAATTGTCTAAAGATATGAAGTAGACATTGCTATCTGTTATTTACTACAGATACCAGACTACAGGAATGCTGTAATTGTGGCCAAATCTCCTGCATCTGCAAAGAGGTGGGTAAGATCTGCTCTCTTGCCTTAGAGCAGGAAATCTGTCGGGATTTTGTTCTTAGGATCAAGTGAAGGACAGATATCCAGTAATTAGGAGATGCAGCCTTCACACCCCTCCCAATTCTGCTCTGTCAGCTGTGTAGTTTTTACATCATCACTGTAATCATAATAAATCTAAGGAGAGTAAAAAAAAAAAAAAAACATACAAAAGGATGGGTTAAATCGGTGCAGTGCTTGGTAAAGAAGGTTTTTAATCATGTTATATTTGTGTGCATTTACATTATAAATTTCCTGCTGTAAATGAGGAAAAGTGGCTGGAAATGTAATGCCATTAATCCAGATGAGTTTCTTAACATGGGCATAACTAAGAACATGGTTGATCAGATCCTAAATACAGATGGTGAGACTGGGTTTGCTGTTTGAGATGATTGTGTTTGTGAAGTCTTTGGTGGTTGAATGACTGTTCTTAATCCATGAAGCTTTTTAGTTGACTGTTCCTAAACTCTGGAATTACAGTCCTGTCAGCAGGCACTGCAAGAGCTGGATGATGGTTTAAGAGATGCTGTATTTGCTGTGCTGACAAACCAAGAGTTTGTTGAAAAGTTATTTAGACTTCCATGCCAATGAATTGTGATACTCTGTGTTTTTCTTATTTTATGTAGCAAATCACCTTTTGTCATCTTTTTCTCCAACAGTACTTTTTGTGATTTCTTTTGTTTTGGCCAGGTAATTTTACATTTGTTTCTTTTCCATTTCTTGTCCACAGTGTCAGTATTGCCTCTTGGGTGGAGGCAGGTGTTTGTTGCAGCATTTTAATGCTTATCCAGTAATTGTCAATGCCAGTAAATAGCTGAGTTGCACATCACACAGTGATTTCTGGAGAAGAGGATCCCAGAACTGTGTTGTTTAGCTTCTTCACATGTTCCTATGAGTATTTAAGGCAGTATTTGAGGAGTTACATTGTATTGGGAGAAGGATGATTGGATGTTTCAGCCTAATCCAGGCCGAAAACAATCTAGGAAAAGACTTTTGATGAATGCCTGCTTGTGAAAAAGAACCCATGCATGGTGAAGTTCAGAATGTCTCTGTGGTTTCTGAGCTCACTGGAAAACTAATAAATCATTTTACTGTTACTTTGAACTTTATTCAGTTTAATACTGCATTTTAAGGTAATTATTATGGTTTTATTGATACGGTTATGCCTGCTAAGTCGTAACTCTTAATGTTTGGAATAATAATTACCTGTAATTAACTACTTGCAAAAATATTATAACTATGATAACCACAGGGTGGAAGATTCTTCATTTTTAATTGAGTATCATGATGGGCAAATTATTCTCTGGTCTTTTGATTGTTTGGATAGTTAAGCAAGGCTTAAGGATAGAGGAGGTGATTCAGGCACAGGTCTGAGATGCTGATGTTAGAGCAGAGTGCATCACTCTGGATCTGCTGGGCTTGCTTGGACCAGAGGAGACTTGGATGGGTGGCTTAGGCAGGATCCCAAATCCTTGGGTGTGCAAAGTAAAGTGGGATGGATGTGCTAATTTGAATTTGCTGCTTCCAATATCTGGGATACAAATTCCTATTTTCCTGACTCTCTGCTTTTCCCACTCCCCCAGCTAACCTTACACTTCTTTACAGAGATTTCTAATTTTAGTTGAAGAAATACTGCACTGTGAAGGAACTTCATGTCAGCTAATTAAAAAATCCAAGCTGTTCAACTCCAAGTGTGGTTTGTCGGGCTGAATGATTGTCTGGCTCCCCTTTTCCATAGGGTATCTCAGGTTATGTGTCAGCAGGTCAGGGATATTGTCTTGATTTAGGACTAAAATAAACAGGTGAACACTTGTTTTCTCATGTGAATATTTTTTTTCCTATTAAATACAGACAATCCAGACATCAAGGCTGTTCTTGGTTACTGTTAGATGTGTCCTGCTAAAGCATGGGATCCCAAGGATGCTGAAGGCTAGGAAATGTTATTTTGGCTGCTGGGCAAAGCAGAAGGGAGTAGTCAGCATTTTGTGACTTGCAGCATTTATCCTGTTGCTTTAAGGCCCATATGGGCACTTTGAAGGTTATTCTAACTTTAACAAACCTGTTAAAAACAAGATACTGAGAGACAACTGACTTCTTCCATGAATTCTCCTAAAATTTTAGGATCGTTTGACTTCCCTCTGAAACCTTAGATTAGGATTGTACATATGTGAATTATTTTAAACTTAACCTTTTCCTGGGTTCTTTTAACCCTTTCTCTGCAGGGCACAGTCGTTTGCTGAGCGCTTACGGTTGGGAATCGCTGTGATCCACGGGGAAGCTCAGGATGCTGAGTCTGACATGGTGGATGGTCGGCACTCGCCTCCTACTGCCAAATACGTAGCTGCTATCCACCCCAGTCTGGAGATCCCCAGTAAGTAAGTGTGTGTGGGAAAGTGTTACCTCTTGTTTTCGTGGGTTTAGGGGTTGGGTCTGGCAGGGATGGATTGTCTAAAAGGAGTGGTTCTTCACAGAGAAAAAAAATCATCTTTCCTAGTGGGGGGAAAAAGATTCTTTCTTGCTTTTGAGTATGGATGTGACCTACAGCTGCACCACCAAAACTGCAGTGCATAAACCCAGCTTGGGTGTCAATGGGTGACTGAACTGGTTGTGTCTGCAAGCCACTCTGTGTTTCTGTGTTGAAATTAAGAATTAATAGAATTGGTAAACAATTCAGATATAAATGAATATCATTAATGTTTTAATTAAGCTTTAAAAATTTATTTATGTATTAGAATCCTTCTGGTTTTCTCAATAATGCTGTTGAAATAGTTGCTGCTTCATGTCTTTGATAACTCCAGCAGATATTTCCATACTTGGAAGTAAATTATATAAACTTTCTCCTTTCTCCTTTCTCCCCCTCTAAAAACATTTGCCATTAATCAGTGCTGATTCCCAAGGAAAAACCACCCATCACAGTTGTTGGAGATGTGGGAGGAAGAATAGCTATCATTGTGGTAAGTGAGATGCCATCACTTCTCATAAATGATATTAAACATGTTAAAGTTTTAGAAATCTAGTAGCTGTTCTGTATCAGCCACTAAACTTCAGTTTCTGGTGGACTTCTGATAGTATGGAGCAGCATTCAGCACACTCACAAAGCTGACTGGGAGCAATGAAAGGATCCACTCTGGAAAGCAGCATTTGGACCTTGTTTCCATGAGTTTCCACTTCTACATTCCTGGAAGTGTTCAAGGCCGGGCTGTGTGGAACTCTGGGCAGCCAGGTCTAGTGGAAGGTGTCCCTGCCCATGGCAGGGCTTGGAATGAGATGATCTTTAAGGTCCCTTCCAACCCAGGCCATGCTATGATTCCTTGATTCACTCATGATTTCTCTAAAGCAGAGTGTAATCTCTTACAAGGTGTGTCAAGGAAAAGGGCAATTTTCTGATAGTTTGGCGTTTGTTACACTTGGTGAAGCTGTAGCATTAGTCAGATGTGTTGTGTTGATCTGTCTGATGTGGTGAACCCTCAGTGACTCTGGGATTTTGGCAGGATGACATCATAGATGATGTTGACAGCTTTCTGGCTGCAGCTGAGACCCTCAAGGAGAGGGGGGCCTACAAGATCTTTGTCATGGCCACCCATGGCCTGCTGTCCTCAGATGCTCCCCGGCTGATCGAGGAGTCTGCCATCGATGAAGTAAGTGTGGAGTCTGAGCTCTCATCAAATTATTTGGGGTTTTTCTAAACTAGCAACTTTCTCCTGGTTTGTTCATTGAAATACGCTGGCATTAAGGATTTAGATGGGAGGTTCCTGGATTCAAGCTTACCTACTGTGGAATTGTGTGCTGGAATATTAGTATCCACATGTCCTTAAATGACAGCAGTGGGAAGTGGTGAGATGCTGGACTGTCAGTATCAGCACACCTTTCCCTTCAGTGGGTGGGATATTTTTGTCCCTTCCTCTGGGCCTGTGTGGCAGAATGAATGAAAGGAAGGAGGGACAGTGCCTTTAGTATCCATGGATACATGAAATTTGTGACAACACATGGCTCTTCCTAAGATTGTGACCCTGACAGTAATGTAGAATGTTGTTTTGTCAGCCAGGGTGGTTTTGTGGGATCTGTAAAATTCCCTTCCACATTTCCAATATGGAAGGTGGAAAACATAACAGAGATGTGTTTTCCTGATCACTTTTTCTTCCTGTAGGTGGTTGTTACAAACACAATTCCACATGAAATACAGAAACTTCAGTGCCCTAAAATCAAGACTGTGGATATCAGCATGATCCTGTCAGAAGCCATTCGCAGGATCCATAATGGAGAGTCCATGTCGTACCTTTTCAGGAATATAGGAGTGGATGATTAATGTTTCTTCCTCTAAAGAAACACCCCGGGCCAAACTGGAAGCGAACAGAGAACGAGCTGTGAAGCATCATGCTTACTTTAATATTTCCATTGAGCCACTTCTTGTTTTCTCTTGGTTTAAGTATCAAGGTAGAACAGTTTTTAAGACTTTTTTGTTTGTTTTTTTTTTCTTTGCAGGGTTTTTTGGGGGGTGGGTGGGATAAACATTTTACAAAAAACTGTTCTAGTTGCTTTTAGGTTAGTTGCACTATACACAATGGAAAAATCCCACAAAACACTTGAGGCAAGAATTTGGCTTCTAAATTAAGCATTCCTTTTCCAAAGCTGCTTGCTACAAGTGCTTTAAACGATAACAAAATGAAGTGACTGTAAAATATTTGCATTTTAAAAGCCAAAAAGGTTGTACTGTTGTATGCAGTTCCGTGATTTTGTAGGAGTGCTTTTATAGAAAAGCATATGGAATATGCACCTGTATTTATTTTCTGCGACAAAGAATAAAGACTTGTTTTGTGTGAGCTTTCTAAAAATGTTCATGTGCTGGTCCTTTGTCTTCTAAACTGTGTGTCCTTAAGTATGGCAGGTGGATGTCAGGGAGCAACAGGGACTTGCTCAATGCTGCAGGTTGCCCAGAGAAGCTGTGGCTGCCCCATCCCTGGAAGTGTTCAAGGCCAGGTTGGACAGGGCTTGGAGCAACCTGGTCTAGTGGAAGGTGTTTCTGCCCATGGCAAGGTTTTGGAATGAGATGATCCCTCCCAACCCAAACCATCCTGTGATTCTTTGACTTGGGAGTATTGTGGGCAGGGTGTAGGTTCCAGCTGGTAAAATCCAAGTCAGCTCATCACAGGTAAACTGGGGGGGTTTTTGGGGGGTTTTTTTGAGGTTTCTTGCCTGCCCTGAATGGGTGGATGAACTAAAAAAGATGCCATAGTGCAGAGCTGAACTTGTCCAGGTTTGTTTTCCCAGCTCTCCTTGGGCAGGTTTGGGTGGAATGGCCGGCTGACTGCCAGGCAGCTCCCAGTCCCGGGGACTTCAAGTTCCTCACCTGTTGCAGAGAAAACAGTGGTGGAACTGATGAACATTTAGAGGTTGTTTGGTTTAATCTTTCCGTCATGTGCTACAAATGAGTATAAAGCTTTTGGCATGTTCAGAAGTGAAAATTAACCTTTGTTGACATCGTTTCTATGTTGGAGACAAACTTCCAAGGACTTTGGAGGGTTCATTGACTTCAAAAGACAAAACCAGGTGCTTTTCCTTAATGTTAATGGATACACCAAGCTGACTTATTGACACGTGTGGGTACTTTGGATGTGTTAATGCAGGTCAAATTCCAGCCGAGCACTGAGGGGGAAGGTCGGTTCCTCTCACGGATGTGCAGAGCTGCTCCCGGTGCTGCCACGGCTCCTTCAAAGAGAGGAGAGCTGCTGACCTGACTCAGTGATGGGCACATTAACTGAGCTGTGTTTATTTTGTTAGTGAGACCTTGTGGGAGTGTGCTGCCACTTGGGAATGAGCCAGCCAAGTGTGCAGCACAGCAAACTGATGGCTAAATATCCAAACCCATGGAATTCTAAGGTGGTTTCCTGTGCCTGTCTCGTGTTGGCCTTTAAAGGAATAGCTGTGTCTCCTCTCTCCAGAACTCCCTGACAGGAGGGTGCAGCCAGCTGGGGATTGGTCTTCTCTCCCAGTTAACAAGTGACAGAGCAAGAGGAAACAGCCTCAAGATGCACCAAGAGAGGTTAGGTTGGATATTAGGAAAAATTTAATGGGAAGGGTTGTCAGGCATTGGCACAGGCTGCCCAGGCAAGTGGTGGAATCACCAGGGATTTAAAAGCAGTGTAGATGTGGCACTTGAGGATGTGGTTTTGTGGGGGTGCTGGATTAATAGTTGAACTCAATGATCTTAGAGGACTTTTCCAGGCCAAATGATTCCATGATTCTGTGATCCCTTCTGTGGGGGTTTCTCCTGGTCAGCCCTCACTGCTGTGCCAGGCTCCACTTCAGGCATTCACCCAACTCCTGTTTGATCTTTGCTTTAAAACATAGAACTCCCCCAACTTTGTCTAGTTTCATGCAGAGCAATTATGATATTGATGAGGGCTTGGGAATTTGGGAACAAACTGCATCCATGAGGCTGGATTGCTGGTCCTTTGGCTATTGATAGTATTGGAGTGGTGGAAAGGAAGGGAAGAACATGAGGCATCACTTGGACATTTTTCAACCCTGCTCATTTATGAGACACCAAAATCAAGTGATTTTGGCTCCCTGGGGAGTGGAGAGGGGTGGAAAGCAGTGGAGGCCAGGCTGCCCACCCAGGTACCTTTGGAAGCACAATTCCTACTGCTAGGCTGTTTAATGATAAATGCCCTTGGGCTGCTAACGAGTTACTAATTCAGTGACTGTCCCTGTGAGGCTGAGGATGAGGAAGGAGGTAGAGGAATGATGGAGCTCAATTCCACTGCTGGGTCTGTTACCCCCTCGAAGCAGTTCAGCATTGCTGACCTCGTTGTTGTAGTGGTTTATTTTTCCTTAAATGTTGGCGTGGGAATATGGGTAAGAGTCTTTTGTTCCTTTCTGCTTTCTTGTTTGAATAGTTTTCTTTTCAGGGCTGGCTTTTCTGTGTGGAATTTTTTGAACGCTTTTATTGTTTTCTTGTAGTTTTCACTTGTGTATTTTGTGTTGTGCTGTGTGGAGACAGGCTGGGAGAGCTAGGGGTGTTCACCTGTAGAAGAGAGAGGTCTGGGGATACCTTAGAGCCCCTTCCAGTGCCTAAAGGGACTCCAAGAGAGTTGGAAAGGAACATTGGACAAGGTCCTGGAGTGACAGGACAGGGGGAAATGGCTTCTCACCACCCGAGGGCAGGGTTAGATGGGATGTTGGGAAGAAATCCTTTCATGTGAGGGTGGAGAGGCCCTGGCACAGGTTGCCCAGAGAAGCTGTGGTTGCCCCTGGATCCCTGGAAGTGTCCAAGGCCAGGTTGGATGGGGCTTGGAGCAACCTGGGATAGTGGAAGGGGTTTGGAACAAGATGAGCTTTAAGGTCCCTTCCAACCCAAACCATTCTGGGATTCTGTGACTTGCTCTGTTTTGTGTAAATCCTCTGCCCCTTTCACCCCTATGGAAAGGCTCCTACAGCCTGGGAGCAAGGTGGAATTAACCATGGAATTAACCAATTAACCACCTCTCCGCCAGCCTCTGTCTGCTGGGTGTGAGCAGCTCTGCCCCTTGTCTATTACAGGGTGTTGAGCCAAATGCCCTGATAACAGCCCTGATAGCAGAAACAACCATCAGCTACAGCAGTTGCAGATAAAGACTCTCCAGTCGCATTTATTCTGCCTTGCAGAAAAATCCTGGCCAAAGCTGGGTCCTATTAGCCAACCTGTCTGCTGGGGATGGCACGAGGACAGGTACATCCTCCCTGCTTCCCCTTCTCCAGGTGCTTCCTTTGCTATTCATGGCTCCAGGTACCTGGGGTGCAGCCACCTTTTCATGTAATTAAGCTCAAGTTGCAGAGCTCCCATTAATTATCGAGTCTCCTGTCTCTTGGCTTCTTGTCTGGGAGACGGGTCCTGGTGACTTGTCTGGGTTTTTAGGGAAAGGGTGCCCTGTGCTGATCTTTCCTCCTCCCAGTCTTCCTGCAGGGTGAACAGGAACACTGTCAGTGGCTATTTCCTTGCTGGGAGAGACATGGCCTGGTGGCCAGTAAGTACAGACAGACCTCTGTCCCTCTTGTGACTCCCTTGGCACAGGGACATCCCCACCACTGCCACACTGAATTCCCTCCCTGCTTTCTCCACTGCTTGCCCACGCTTTCCCCCATCCTGTCCACCTGCTCCTGCCAGAATTTACATCCTCGGAGCTGCGTTTTCCTTCTCATTGCACAGAGGATGCTGGGGTTTGTTGGGTCTTCTCACAGGCTGCTCTGAGCAAGGGGAGGGATCCGTGGAGCTGAACTTCCATCTCCACCGTTCCTGCATGCTCCTGCTGACTCCAACAAACTGCATGTCCCAAGTTTCTTTTTTCCCCTCTTATTTCTGTATGATCTTGACAAGCTGGCTGTAGGTCCTTCCCGCGTCTGGCACTGGCTCCTAGCACAGGGCCGCCTCCAGCAGGGTGTGAGGCAAACACAGCAGTGTGTGGCTCCTCATCCTCCTGGAGACAAGAAAGTCAATCCCAAACCCACCAGGGATGTCCAGATGAGCTGGGTTGTGGGAGCATCACGTTCAGCTACCTGAAGTTTATGTGTTAAGGGATTTTCTTGCTAAATACACACGCATCCCTCATCCCACATGGGGGCTCTTTGGCCACACTTTACTTTTTGAAGCAACTGGAGCCCTGTTGCTCCAGCTCAGACATTATTTTTTCCACCTCCTTTTCCTGCATTATCCCCTGGGGAAGCACCAAAGCTGGTCCAGCTGGCACGGCTGCCGTGCCCAGCCGCGGGGAGCCGGCCTTGGGCCACGGCACCTGCGAGCACCTGCAGCACCTCCTCTGCTCCCCACAGATCGGCGCCTCGCTCTTCGCCAGCAGCGAAGGCTCCGGGCTCTTCCTCGGCCTGGCCGGGACCGGCGCTGCCGGGGGAATCGCTGTCGCCGGCTTCGAGTGGAATGTAAGAAATGTGCGGTGTGATTAAGACAATGAGTTCTGTCGCAGCAGATGGGCCATTTCACAGTCTCGAAAGGTTTGGGAGGAGCCGTGCAGGGGGTAATTAACACAACCCTGTTAACTCAGCTGCTCCAGTCTCTAAAACATGTACTGAGGCTGGAGTCAGCTCCACGTGCTCAGGGAAAAGGACAATTTGGAGCCGAGTTCTTAATCCAGTCCCTGCAGGTCCCAACAGGGACATGACTGAATAGGTCACCCATTCCCTGCTTCCCCACACGTTGTATCCAAAGTCCTTGGGTCCTGCAGAAAAAAAAATCGCATTTAGCTTGTGTGGTGCTCAAGGAGTTGGTGGGAAATGTCCAGTCAGGAGCTGAAGGGCTGAGGGAAGCGGGTTCCTGCTGGCAGGGGTGGGGGGTCTCCCCCATGACCCTGTGCCTCTCATCTGAAGCCATTTGGAGGTGTAAAAGTGCCCTTGAGGGTAAGCCAGAGCTGGGGCAGGAGCAGGGGCAGCTCTAGCACTGCAGTCAGTGTTGAGCTGCAGTAGGATCCATTTTTTCCCAGTTTTTTCTGGTTGTGCCGTGTTTCCCCTTCCCAACAGGCGACTTATGCTCTTCTGGCACTGGCCTGGGTGTTTGTGCCTGTCTACATCTCATCTGGGGTATGTACAGCTGCCCTGAGCCTGCTGTGGGGAGCGTGGCCTTGGACAGGTCCCCCACTTCCAGGAATCCCATGGGACTCCCGAGTCCTGCTCTGGGAATAACACTGTCCCCTTGCCCTCCCAGGACCATCCCAGGAGGATGGGGCCTGGGCAGGGCAGTGATGGCTCTCCCTCCCTGGCAGATTGTCACAATGCCTGAGTATCTCCAGCGGAGGTTTGGAGGGGAGAGGATCCAGATGTACCTCTCCAGCCTGTCACTCCTGCTCTCCATCTTCACCAAAATCTCGGTGAGTAGTCCCCCTTTCAACTCTGTGACCAATCCAGGACTTATTTCCAGCTCTCAGAAAGTTATTTTTGGGTTCAAACCTTGTGTAGCCAAACTGGGGGAGAGCAGTTACTGCAGGATGCTCCAGGAAGGAGTGGGACAAAAAGTGGGAGTTTGTGGGCAGGTGCTGTGTGTGACATCCCAAGAATTCATAGGTAGATCCAGCAGTGATGGTCCTTTCCAGGGCGCCCCGATGGATGTGTGGCTGTGTGTCAGGATTCCCAAACTTGCCTTGTAGCAGAGGTTGTGAGTGAAATGTGCTCAGAGGTTGGGCTGCATTGCCTGGGTTTGTCTCCATGCTCTGGCAGCGATGCTTTCTGGCATTTCCAAAGGACCTGGCAGAGCCAGGGACTGAGCTGGGAATATATTCATTCCTTTGGGGCTCATGGGTTTTCTGAGGAAAGGAAGCCTTGCTGCAGCTAGAAGCTCTTCAAGCCTGTACAGAATGTGCCTGATTTCCAGGCACTTTTCCACAGGGATGTTTCCCCCTCATTTTAACCTCATTCACAACTCCCCGTGTGCAGCCTCCGCTCACGCTGGTAACCATGGGAAGAGTTTATCCGAGGTAAAACAGCTCAGGAGCCTGTGATACCAGGTCTAGGGCAAGCAGGAGAGAGCCTGGCACAGACAGCCCTGGGGGGCTGGAGACAGCGAGACAGAGATCAAGAGCAAACAGCTCAGAAAAGCTGGAGAGAAACCTGCCGGAGGGAGCAATCCTGCTCTGATGGAACAGGTGGATCTGACCCGGGCTCTGCCGGGGCTAAAAGAAATGTGCTTTTGCAGATGGCTGGCTGCAAGAAAAGAGCTTTTGCACGAGCAGAGGCTGTCTGAGGCAGGAGGGGCGCTGCTGGCGCCCACATCGAGGCGCTCAGCGTCTGTCTCTGCCTTCCCCATCTCCAGCATCTGTGAAGGCACCACCGCTCCCTGCACGGCGGTTCTGCAGCCCCAGGCCCTGGGCTGAGCTGTGGGGGGATCCTCTGGCTGTCCCTCCGAGGGATGTGGAGGATGGAGCAGCCCAAACCGGGCTCTCTGTGCACATCCATCTGCGCTTCATGCAAAGGGAGAGGCTGCATCCGCCTTGGACAGAGCTCAGCTGATGGGAATCCCTGGCTTCAGGAGAGCCCTGTCTCTCCCTCCTGAGCTGCTCTCTGACCCTGGGCAAGGCATTGTGATTTGGGCTTAACAGGCAGGTTGCAGAGACATTGCAGCCCTCTCCACAACCCTGCTGGCTCAGGGCTTCCAGAGTGGCAGAGGTGGCACTGGTGGCTCTGTCGCTGCAGCTCTGCCCTGTATTTCCCCCCACAAAACCATGCTCTGTCCTGCTGGAAGGCATTCTTCCACATAACTAATATTTTTTATATCTTAGTCGTATATGGTGTTGAAAATCCTGCAGCATTATTCCTGAAAGCATCTTGGTAGCTTTTGGAGCACCTGTTCAGTTTGCAAGTTCGGACAGTGACGCTTGGATTATTCTCTTATTGTCCTGATATCCAGTAAACTCTTGTAACTCACTCCCCATATGTGTCACATCTCCTTCCTGCTCCCAGCAAAGATCCAGGAGGAGCTCAAGAGACATGCTGGAGCACGTGTGTGTCTGTAGTCCCTGGTTCTGTGATCTGTGGGGTTCACACAGGTCCCTCCTGGCATTAAAAAGGGCAGGATTTCTGCTGGGATAATTTGCTCTTGCTGGTCTGAATCTGAAGAACGAGATCACTGTTAGCTTGAGGTTGTCTTTCAGTCTTCCCAGGCATTAACCCATGTCCCCTCTTGTCTCACCAAATGATGTCCTACTAAGCTGTGGTCCCTTTGGTTTCCAGCCTCTCCATGGCTTTGCCCAGAAGGGATGGATGTCCTACAAGCTCCTTCTTAGTTTGGGAGGTGGTTGTGGTGTCACCTCTTGCCTAACACCAGATGAACCTGCGGTGACCCCTGTGCAGCGCCTGCTCCCATGGGAACCTCAGCGGCTCTCCGGGCCCTTCTCCACACAGCCTTGTGTTTGGAGCTCCATGGACACTCCCAAGCTCCTCTTCCTGAGGCTTTCCTCAGCCAGTGCTGTCATTTCTTTGGTCTGCTGAGCTTTCTCTGATCTCTGAGTCAGGCAGGATGCAACAGAAGAGGAATCAGGCTAATAAGGGGATTATCTTGGCATCTGGCTCCGTTCACAGTAAATCCTACAGACAATGGCTGTTTCCAGCAGTGGGTTGGGATGAGTGTCTGCAGACACGAGGGGCGTTGCCAAACTGGCCCGATGTCCCCATCCCGGTGGTGGCCGCAACGGGGAGTGTGGGAGGGAAGTGTGAAACTCAGAGCAATTAGGCAGGGCTGTGACCCGAGGGGTTTCTTTGGTCCTTGCTGGGGGCCGCCTCAAAGCCCAGGATTATCTGGGTTTTTCCTGCCTCCTCTCCCTGCAGATGCTGTGTTTACAGGCGGATTTTGCTCTACGTTCTCCCAAGCTGCATCAGTGCTGCTCCCTCAGCTCTTCGTTTTGGCAATGGGGATGACAGACCCTCCTCTCCTGGAAATCTCCTTTTGGTGGTCCCCAACCTTCCACATTTCATGGCAGGGTGCAGCAGGGCAGCCCAAAATCCTGCTGGGAGCTGGTGTCCCACCCAGCTAGGAACATGTGAGGAGTTGCACAGGCGTCCTAGCCTTGGCAAAGAGCCCCTGGAGACTCCTCAGTACCCTGGGCAACTCGTTCTACCAAGGTTCTGGCTTCACCAATTGCTAATCCCAAGCTGTCTCCAAAGCCAGCTTTTATTGGGAAGGCTTTAGTGACAGTTGGGTAAGAACAAGTTTCCAAGTGAGCTCACCGGTGGAGGCAGGGATCTCTCTGGATTATGAAGCCTGACTTCAAAGTCTTCTCCTCTCCTCTTAAGGTTGAAAGGACTTATTTTATGAATAGGTCATGCCTGGTTTTAATTAGCTTGTTTTTGTTTTTGGGATGTCTTATTAATGCCTCGGTCACATGTGCTTTTATTTTTTCCCACCCTTGCAGAATTACCAGGAAGGGAGGTGGAGATACCTCTGCTTCCTCATAGCAAAGGCTTCGACTCATTTGCAGACGACTGCAAAAATGATTAAGCATTGAGAAAGCCAGGAGAAGCAATGATGAAATATCTTGTCCAGGGCTGAATCTTCCAGCTGGGCTGTGGGGAAGGGTTGCTGGAGGAAGGGGAAAAAATCGGGGTGGGGGAAGAAAACTTCCTGGGTGGTGCTGACATGATAAGTGATGGATCCTTGTGAGGGACATGAGGAGCTCTGGAAGACACCAAGGATGCTTGGCTGGCACTGTGCTAGGAAGGCTTAGAATATTTTAGGTTCCCACTTCAGGTCATGTTGGGAGGAGGTGGCTGAGGGCCCTTGGTTGGGGCTTTTCTGCCTTGTCACCGAAACTTGTGCTGTGTGAGGGGTTCAGTTGTCCTCTTGTAGCGCTGCTCAGGGGTTGGATTGCATTTGTAGTGGGAAAATATTTGAGGAGCCACTGGTAGAGGTCATGGCATGGTTGTCCATGAGTTGGTTCCTCTTCAAGAGGTCATTCCAGGGCTGAATTCCTTCTTGGTGTTGACAAGGACTCTCCCAGACCCACGGCCTATCCCAAGTGCAGCTGAGGACAGGTAGTACCTCCCTTGGGAATGCCAGGCATAACTGTGGTGTAAAGCCTGGTCCAGATGGTGTGGAAGAGGCCCTGAATTAGGATCCTCAAGATCATGGTGTAAGTGCTCTTCTGGCTGGTTTGGTTTGATTTAACTGAGGTGGTGTTTAACGCGGGCTCAGGTGCTGGGGAACGGCTTTTGTGTTGTGCTGAAGCCGGATGTGTGCTCCCCTCCTGGGTTTTGGGCTGGTGGAGCCCTCCTGGGCAGCTCACACCTCAGATTTGACATTGCATGATCCTGTGTGGCCCCACTCCATCACCCAGTGCTGGGCCTCAGCTCCGTGTGGGAATGTGCCCGAGCAGAGCAGGAGGGAGGGCAGAGCTGGGGCGAGGAGGGCTGACATGGGAAATAATGCCTGCCCAACACCTTCCTAATCCCAAGCAACTGCTCCCACATGATGGGGCAAGACAGCCCTGCTGCTTGGGGAGGGTTGCTGGGAGGTGTGTGAGGAGATGTCAAATCAGAGCTGCTGTCTTGGCTGTGGGAACCCGTCACAGCTCGGGGCCAGGGTGTGGAGTCGGCTCTTCTTGCCTCTTCCTGCCCCTTCTGGCCTCATTCCCTTCTCCAAACAAGGTTTTTGTGAAGATGCTCCAGCTGAGTGCTGGGGATGGCTGAGCTCAGCTTGGGTGGAGATGCGGTGGTGGCACTGCCACTGTCGCTGTGCCTGGTCCTGTCCTCCCAGGGTGTCACGGCTTTTGCTGAAGGAGGTGTTCCAGCTCTGAGTCTCTGCTTTATATCTCATTTCCAGAAGGCTGTGACACCCCCTTGAATGTGGGTACAGTGACAGCTGGAGCTGCCTGCTCTGTTCCCTGTGGGCTGGGGGAAGGTGGTCTGTGACACAGCCACCCCCTGGGACCCCAGGCTTCAGGAGTGTCCTCCTGGTGTGTGCCCTAGGGTGTCAGTAAAGGCCCCATGGAGACCTGAATGTGACTTTCTAGTACTTAAAAAGCTTATAAAAAAGAGGGAGAGCGACTTTTTATACAGGCAGACAGTGATAGGGCAAGGGGGAATGAAGTCAAAGAGGAGAGATTTATGTTGGATATAAGGAAAAAATCCTTCCCTGTGAGGATGGTGAGGCCCTGGCACAGGCTGTCCAGAGAAGTTGTGGCTGCCCCTGGATCCCTGCAAATGTCTAAGGCCAGGCTGGATGGGGCTTGGAGCAACCTGGAATAGTGGGAGGTATCCCTGCCCATGGCAAGGGGTAGGAATGTGATGGTCCTGAAGGTCCCTTCCAACCCCAACCATTCCAGATTTCCATGTCCTCACTGCACCCACAGAGCTGGCTGTTTCCCTGCTGTGTCACTCTTGCAGCAGCCCTTGGGTGGTGGGTGTCATCTGTCCCAGCTCTCACGTTTCCTTTTCCACACCCAGACAGACCTGTACTCGGGGGCTCTCTTCGTGCAAGTCTGCCTGGGCTGGGACCTTTACCTGTCCACTGTCCTGATGCTGGTGGTCACGGGGCTCTACACTATTGCAGGTGGGTTGCTCAGCATCCGCTGGCCTCCATTTTTCTTCTTTCACTGAAACACACCTCTCACCCTTCTGCTTTTATTTTTATCATTTTTTATTTTTATTATTTTTTCTCCTGGAAGGTTTTTAGGGGTTTATACCAGCGGGGTTCGTGTCCCTGCCCCATCCAGCCAGTATCTGAGAAGTTTTCTGGAGCAGGTGATGACTCAACCCACGACCTCTCCTTTGTCATTGCACCTTTTCATTTGTAATAACTCCTCCCCCACCACTGCTTAAGCACTTTCCTGTGTGTGTACCTATTTGTACCAGCAATAATCAGGGCTTCTCCTATTACAGGATTGTTTTTGTGGGATTTACAACCTGAGAGCCCTTGACCTGGCTCCTTTCCCTCCCTCCTGCCCTGCCCTGCCCTCAGTGCAGCCTGATGTCCTCCCTTCCCAAAGCTTTCAGGAATATTTCTTGGCTGTGCTTCCCTATTGTGGGACCGGCTGCTTTTGTGCAGGGTCAGCCCTTATGGTGGTTCTGTGATCCAGAGGTGATGAGGGTTTGGAGCTGGAGTTGGAAACTGTGGGTTCCTGGCTCCCAGCCCCACTCTCAGACCATGGGACCGTGTATCCCTGCCAGCCCTTTGGGTTATTATTTTGGCTAGGACATTCCCTCACCCTGCAGAGAATCCTCCCTCGTTATCTCATCCCAGCCATCCAAACGGGAAACAATTTAAAATGTATCCGTAACACGGTGGATTTTGCAAGACTTTGGTTTCAAGCAAACCTCATCTCGGGTTTTTCCTGCCCACAAGGCCTGTTGTGATGTGAGGCACCTTGGTATGAGCGCAGCCAGGTGCGATCATTGCGTCACTCCCAATCCCAGGCATGGCTGGGGATGGTGCAGCCCTGACTTCCTGGGATGCCATTCAGTGACTGGGGTTGAAACTGGTTCAATTTTTGACCCATTTTTAAAAATTCTGCTCCTTTTTAATGCTTTTGCTGGTATGCTGAGTGATTGATTTCTGGCTGGGTAAGCAGGTCTGGGGTTTGCAGCAGCTCTGCAGGGAGAGCTTGGGATGGAATAGGAGAAACACTGGATGGCCAAAGGGGACCCTGCTAAGCACCAGGTGCTGGAAAAATAAAACTGTAGGGCTGGGAGGGGAGCTGAGGAGTGTACTAAGGGGGGACTGGGATTTAGGGAGAGGTGGGATGAAGGTGAGATCAATGTAGTGGATGTGATCTGCCGCTGGAGCACCCAAAGAGCTGGGGCTGGCTGGTGTCCTCCTGATTGTGTGGAGGTGTGGGGCTGCATCCCTCCCCTCCAGCCATCCCTTGGCTCTCCTTCCAAGCCTCTGGCAAGGCTGCAGCCCCTGTGGCTCTCGGCTGCTTCCTCCCACCCCATCTGTGAGGCTGGGGACCCATCGAGGAGCTGTTCCCCCTTCCCACTGCAGCTCCCCTACCACAGTGTCAGCAGGACGAGGCTGGTGACAGGCATGTCCCTGCCAGCTTGGCAGTTCTATTGGGATTTTCTCACTGCTCCAAGCCCAAATCCAGCGGTGCCTTTCTCCCGTGCAGGGGGTCTGGCAGCTGTCATCTACACGGATGCACTGCAGACACTCATCATGGTCCTGGGAGCCATCGTGCTGGCAGTGAAAGGTAAGAGCTGGGGCAGCACAGATCCTCCCCTCTCTCCTCCCCAGCCAGGTGGTCTCAGAAATAAATATTCAGTCTGAGCAATCTGGTGACCAAGACGCCCAGCAGGATCCTGGTCTGTGGCAATCACCTTAATCTGTGTTCCCCTTGTGTCCCCTCCAGCACTGGGCTTCCCCTGTGTGCTGTTCCACCAGGGCAGATGCCATAAAGCTGCTGCTGCTGCAGGTGCCATCCTGCTGGTGCTCAGAGTGGGGCTGTCCCCTGCCCTGGTGACATTCCTGTGGACACCACTGCTCCACACGTTTGCGTCTCACTCAGAGACTGATCAAGGGTTTGACAGCAAAGCAGAATTCCCGGCTCTGCTCTTGGTGTTTTGGAGGGGTCTCCAAACAGGATCCCAGAGCCCAGGGACGTGCCTGGCAGAAGGTGGTGCCGGAACAAGGCACTGCTGCAGGGTTGGGATGTGGATCTTGGTGCCCTGCTCCAGGTTGGAGTGAGGGTGGTTCATCACCAGCCCTTCCTGAAGCCCCAGCAGTGTTGTGTCTCCCCACTTTCAGCCTCAGAGCATCCTTGGGAGGCTGGGAGCTTTCATCAGCCTGGCTCTGCCGTCGGGGCTCTTGGCCCCAAGGAGCAGGAAGCAAAAAGTCAGGTCCCAGCTTCAAAGGCAGGGGTTTAACTACAGAGGATGATTTCTAGAGGATCTCCTGAGATGATTTCTCCTGGGGAAAGCTGCTTAGGCAGGCAGGTAGGAAAGGCTCTGACCCGGAGCTGTGGAGGGTCAGAGCCTGGTCCTGTGGCTGCTCCCCTGTGCCAAAGCAGAGCCCTGGATGCAGCAAGGCACATTCACAAAAGTCAGATGAAAGGACAGAGACTTTGTGGGGAAGGGACAGTGGCACTGAACTACCCTGGCAGCAGAACAGAGCTGCTCCAGGCAGAGGATGACTTTGCCTGTCAGGGCAGTTTGGAGCTGTGGCCGCAGCCTGTGCGTTAGACAGAGTGCCTGGATGTTGGGAATTGTTGTTTGGAGCTGTCCTTGGCCGTGGGGCTCTCTGAGGCTTGTCTCTGCCAGGTGCAGCTGTGCAGAGGAGCCAGAAAAGGAGGGCAGGTAGGCAAAGCCTGGAAAATGCCCTCTGGCAGCTGCAGAGCCCGGTTTGTTTTGGCTTTGCTGCCTGCAAACGTGGCACGATGTTTGCGGGGAGGTGAGGGTGCTTGGCAGAGGCAATGATCCAGGGGAGCCAAAAGACAAGCTGCTGGTTGCACAGGTTTTTCCTCAGGTCCCAGGAGACCTCAGGACCTGGAGGTGGGTGTGCCCCAAGGGTGCTCGGTTTGCTCCAGCTCCTGTCAGGCTGAGCTAATAAAGGACATTCAGTAGAATCCCAGAATGGATTGGGATGGAAGGGACTTAAAAGCTCTTCTTTTTCCACTCCCTGCCATGGGCAGGGACACCTCCCACCATCCCAGGCTGCTCCAAGCCGCATCCAGCCTGGCCTTGGACACTTCCAGGGATCCAAAGGCAGACACAGCTTCTCTGGGAATCTGTGCCAGGGCCCCACCACCCTCACAGGCAAGAATTCCTTCCCAATATATCCCATCTAACCCTCCCCTGTGTCAGTTCACTTTGCTGAACAGAGACCTTGGTGATGGCTCTGCCTAGCTCCGGCATCACAAATGAGACAGACTGGGCCATCCCACCCCCACTTGCCATTCACCACAGGGATTTAATCCCAGCAGAGCCCATGGGCTGTATCCCAGCATCTGCCAGCTGAGTTCCTGCTGCCTGGAGGGATTTTTCCCTGCTCTTCCTCCTTGGCAGGCGTAGGTGCCATGACTTGCTGGCAAACACCTTTGGGAAGGGAGCAGGTCCGCACCCCCAGGCACAAATCTCTGCTTTCAGCACTCGGCCTCTGCCTCTGGAGAGCCTTTGTTGGTGCCCAACGCCCATGCAAAGCTTGGGAGTAGCTGGCGCCTGGATAAACCAAGCGCTGGAGGGGGGCCAGGGGTTCTTGCACAAGAGCAGGAGGAGTTCCCAAATGCTGACTCCCTGTGAAACACAGGGGGATGGATTGCAAGGGGGAGTATGGTGGGTGATGCCCCTTTGCCAGCTCCCCAAAAGCCTCAGGTCAGGGGCATGTTCTGGGATGAGGACAGGGCTGTAGGTTGGTCATGGAAATGGGAGGGCTGCAGGGAGAGTGCTGTTCTCAGGCAGGAGAGGACAGTGGAGGGGGATGAATGCTTGGAAATTGGGATTTGCTCAAGCTGGCACTTGGTGATCCCAGTGCCTGATGCCTGAGGGATTTTTCTTGGTCTAAAGGCAGCAGCACCCATGGGCACGGTCCTGAGGGAGACTGCTCAGGAGCACATTCCCACCTCACACTGCTGCACTGGAGGGGACAGAGCGAGGGTCTGGACTGCAGGGATGGAAGGGATCCAGGATGTGACAGCAGGACCAGGTGTGGGGAATCCAACAAGGGATGCTCATGGATCTTGCTTTGACTCTTCCCTCCGTGAGGCCTCTGGAGCCTCCTCTCTTCTCCCAAGCATCAGCAGCTGCCACGGGTTTGGGGGTGCCAATGCCCCTCCCTGCTCATCTCCCTAGGCTGCTGCGTGGGTGGCCGTGGGGTGTGGGGGGAGTCGGGTGGGTGCTTCCCATCCCTTCCTCCAAACGGTGATGCCTCTGGCTCCAAAATTCTCCCGCTGGAGGTACCGGGGGAGCTGCAAGGAGGGTTCATCCTGTGCCCCCCAGGAGCAGGGAGGCAGTGGGGAGCCAGGACAGACCCCGAGGCTGGTTGGCAGCGCTGCAGGAGGAGCACAGGCAGCTGCCAAGGGCTTGGGGGCTGGCTTGCAAGGGCTTGTTGAAGGCACATATTCCTTGTCAGGGCTCAGGCTCAGACCTTGGATCCCATTTCCTAGGAAAAATGCAGTGAAAAGGGGCTTCTTTTCTTATTTTTCTTTTACTGGTTGCTGGAGGTTTGGGGATGGGGGCACATGGGGGTGCTGGGGAAATGCTCAGGGGGGTAGAAAATGTTTGGCTGGACATTTGTGCCAAGGCACCTTGAGCTGCAGTTTATTGAGTCCAAGGCCACCTAATCTTGCATTTTAATAGTCTTAGGCGAGGTTCTCCTGCCGTGGGACCAGGGAGCTTTAATGAACAGGTTGCTTTTACAGTACAAGGTTAAAAGAGGTGGGTCCCTCGGGGAGTCTTTGTCCCAGGACACGGGTCACCCTCCGAAGGGAGGGCAGACTGCAGTGGGACCTGCTGTGCAAAATGATAACAGAAGAGTCTCTTAAATAACTGGAAGAAAACACAATCACGGACGATCCCTCCCTTTCCAGGCAGGGTTAAGGAGCTGGGGAGTGTTTTGCCAGCTGATCCCACAGACCGCCGGGTTTCACTCCTCTCTAACCAGCTCCCCCAACGATGCTTTCCAGCTTTTAACGAGATCGGAGGTTACCCCAACCTGGAAGAGGCCTATTTAAAGGCCGTGCCGTCCAAGATTGTTCCCAACACTACCTGCCACCTGCCCAGGGCAGATGCCATGCACCTCTTCCGAGACCCCGTCTCTGGAGATCTGCCCTGGACTGGGATGACTTTTGGGCTGTCCATCATGGCCACGTGGTACTGGTGCACCGACCAGGTAAATGTAAACAAGAACCCCCTGCCCCAAGGAACGCGGCGGCGCCTGGGCTCCACCAGCTCTGCAAGGCCACTGTCACCAGCACCTACTGGTCCTTCTGGCCGCTAGTCTCAGGGGGCTGCTTTTTGGAGTCCACAGAAGCACCCTGGGCTGCCACGACCCTGTTCTTGAGGTGCTTGGACTGGGACAGTTTGGAGAGTGGGATGCCCAGCGGTGTCCTCATCTCCTCGGCTGGCTTCTGGCTCTCGGGCAGGGAGGTGAAGCGTTTGCCTGACGCTCTGGGGTTGTTTGGGGGCAGGTGGCCCGGTGCCGTGGGCTTGCTGGGGCTGAAGGCTTTGCTCTGCCAGTAGGGCTGGCTGCCTGCAATGGTCTTTTTGGGTTCTGCTCCATCCCCTCGGTACTTGGTGGCCCCGAGGGGTTTCTCGTGCGTTGGGGAGCAGGAGACCTCCTTGCCCTGCTCTCTGCCCACGGGGGTCCTGGGCCGGTAGCGGTAGATGTGCGTCCCCTGTTTGGGAAAGAGCAGAGAGAGGAGTGAGCTCTGGGTTTTATAGGATGCTGCTCCCTGTAAGGGCATCTCTTCACCAGGGCATGGTCCTCGTGGACAAATCCCTCTGTCCTTTGGTCCCTTGCCCAGATTCAGTGGCAGCTCAAAACTACCTCAAGTCTTAACCATGGCTGCTCCTCTGATTCCTGACTCTGGTACCAAACACTCCCAGCACTCAGCAGCCACTTCCCAAGCAGCCCTGGCAGTCTGAGGGCTGTCCTGAGCCAAGTCCCTCCTGCCAGGAAATCCAGGACAAGGCATCTCAACACCTTCTCTCCAGCAGCAGCCTAAACACCCACTTTAATCATCTAAGCCCTCATGTCAGGCCCAAAGAGCATTCAGTCACCCAGACCCAACCTGTGGGATGAGGTGACTGCCAGGATCAGATGAAAGGATGGAGGGCTGGGAGAGGAGGTGGGATCAGGAGACAACAGTGAGGTGCAACACCACTGCGGGGGTGGCTCTCATTAGCTGGGTTGAGACACACGTTTGGGTCGGGTCTGAGCACCATTAATCTTAATTCTGGCCTGGGTAAGGCTGTAACACACAGCTGTGGTCACCAGATGTTTATCTCCTCTTTGGGTGTGCCTGTGCCGTGATCTGGAGGCGCGATTGCACCTGTGCAGAGGTACCAGGGGAGGTGGGATCTGGTGAGCCAAGGTGCTGATGGCAGGAGGAGCTGGGGCCAAGAGGCTGCAGAGCTGGCTGTGCCAACCCGCCCTGCCTCTGCCATGACCCTCACTGTGCTGCTGCTGGCATCAGCTTGGTGTTCAGGCAGTCCCAATATCCCAAAGGCCTCCCTGGCCCTGGAGCTGCCACCTCCTGCTTTGACCAAGAAGGTTGTGTTAAAGCAGTTTAGCTTAGGTAGCCCAAGATTGATTTAATGAGCTGCTTTAAATCAGTGTTAAGGTCTGAGATGGCTTCAGGTGGGAAGGATTAAGGATGATTTAGCTTTTGTCCCTCTGAGCTCATCATGTGCGCGAGCTGGGTGGTGGCTCCTGTTGCTCCTGACATGCTCTGGCTCTTGGGAAGAAGTTCAGCCATGGCTTTCTCGAGTATCCCACCCCAGGAACCAGCAGCCTGTCCTTCCTGCCCGCCTGCAGAATGAGCCAGTGCTTGCTCAGGAGTGCCTAAATCCTGCTGAGTGCTGAGCACTTCTCTGGAAGCCTTTGGAGAGACTCTGAGCTCTTTTAAATCAGCAATTCCTATGAATGTTTCCTATTTAAGAGGGATTGCCTCAAAACCTAAGGGGTGGCTGTGTTGTGGATGGACACAGCTTGGCCAGAGCTTTGAGGTGTGATGGTTTGAGAGGAGCTGTGGGAGGAGGAGGCTGGACTCGGTTTCCATGTCATTGTGGGCACTCTTTGGGGAGGAGATTGGATAGAAGGGGCAAGAGGGGGGAGGATGGTGGTGGGGAATGGTTGCTACTGGCAGGAGGACGTGCTGCTGTGGTTGCACTGGGCTTTTTTGGTGCTACGGTGTAACCCCAACCCGTTACTGGTCTGGAGGGAACCCCGCTGTGGGTTGGGTACATGTCTACACTGCATTTGGGCCTGATGCCCAGTGGCTCCAGCATTTGGGATGCAGTTTGGCAAGGAAGAGGCTGATGTGGAATAGATGTTGGTGCTGCTCAGCCCTCCTGCCTGGCTCTCCACAGGTCATCGTCCAGCGGTCACTCTCTGCTAAAAACCTGAGCCATGCCAAGGCTGGCTCCATCCTGGCCAGCTACCTGAAGATGCTGCCCCTGTTTCTCATCATCATGCCAGGGATGATCAGCAGGGTCCTGTACCCAGGTAAGGACCCCCATGTGGCCGTGGAACTGGTAGGGTGGGGATTTTCGCTGTCACTGAGGGGTGAATGGGACGGGGGGCTTGTCTGGAAACCTCTGCTCTGTACAGGACCAGGGGCTCTGCAGGTGGGAGAGGAGCAGGCGAGGATCCAGGTGTCCCTGGCACTCTCCTTGAGCCTGCTGTACATCCAGGTGTGAATGGGGTTGTGTATTTAGGGAAAGTTAATTCCAGAGAGAAACTGAGGGAGAAATCGGTTTCCATGACATGGAAAACACGATGTTTGCCCTGAGTGAGCCTCCACCCGTGTTTTGGGCCACACTGGACAATGGGCCAGGACATAAGAAATACAGACCCCGAAAAAAAATATTTGGGGGAATTAATGGTGATTCCCATCAGATTTGAGTTTTTGAGAGTTAATCAAGGGTTACTTCAATTTATTATTTTTACACATGGGAGAAACTCTTCCCTGCGCCTCTCCACCAACTGCTGGCTTTCCTAACCCTGATGCTGTGCTAATTATCTGCCTCTCATCAAAGGGCCAGAACAAGTTACTGCAGGAACACCAGCGTACCCAGCCATCCCCAGCAAGGTGGCACCTGGGACCTGGGTCACAGAGCATCAAAGAGCTCGGTGCTCCTTGCCCTGCAGGGCTCGGGGGTATTTGATGTGTGAGGATTAAAGCTCTGAGCTCCCTGTCACTGGCTGGGAAGGGAGAAGCAAGTGGACTCTGGGATAGTAAATTTAATTCCCTGTAAATACAGATTAGATGCTCAGCCAGGGTAACCCCAGGCAGTTTCAGTGATTTCAGCTGCTGGTTTAGCCCTGGGGGTTTGAATGCCCCAAAAACAGCAGGCGGGGAGCCTTGAGAAACCAAAATGCTTGGCAGAGGTGCAAGAGGTTGCAGAGCTTGGGTGGAAACAGGGGGATCAGAGTGTGATCACCCCTGCCTGGATGGGATGATGCTCTAGCTGTGGTGGGGATGCTGCTGTGACCTCGTGCTCCCAGCACTGGGATTCTGGCATGCTTCCCATGGAATTGCAGCAGGGTGCTGGCCCTGCATGGTGACAAGGTCTGGCGTCACTCGTGGATCAGCCACAAAGCTGCTGACTGTGGCACTCGCCCACAGAGGTTGCTGTCCCTGTTTCTCCGCTGTCTTGCTCTGCCTAATTATGTGTCCGAGCGCTTTCCCTTTGATGCTAATCACCCTGGCAAGGCGCTGGAAAACAAGCCTGAGAAGGACACGCCTGCACGCACAGTCTGTCCCTGGCTGGGCGTGATGCCACTGCGGATGGGCTGCGGATGGAGCTCAGCGAGTCCCAGCACATCTGTACAGCTGTGCCTGGAGTCGCTGGGCTCCATCCTCAGCCCAGTGCTGTGGGGTGATCTTTAATTACCAAACCCTTCCCCTTTAACAGCCATCCCCATTGCTGGACACCAAGAGCTGTGGTGTGGCCACCACCTCTTTGGTCACCTCTTGGGTGACCAGGGCCACGTGCAGGGTGTTATTCTCCTATATGGGAAGTCTGATCTCAGCATCCAGGACAACACCAAAGGTCGGGATGACACTGCGCCTCGGCTGAGCTGACTGGGTCACTTCCAGGTTTGCAACCCTTGTAGGGTGGAGAAACATAAAGTTATAGCAAAAAGTCCTACCTGGGCGGCACTGCTGGGGTAGGAGCTGTTGCCATCCAGGATGTTGTGGGGCAGCACACGCCTGATCTCCACGGCGTTGCTCCTTCTCTTCGTCATGTCCTCCAAGCGCATGTGCTTCAGGGATGGGAGGCTGCCCAGGGGGCTGAGGAAGGTGCCCCGGCTGATGTGAGGGTCACTGAGCTTCCTCTGCATGGGAATGATCTCCCCGTTGTGGGTGACGTCCGAGTTGGTTCTCCGGAGGGGCCCGTAACGATCCCTCACCTCGAAGTACTCGTCTGAGATGGAGGAGGCATTGGAGCGGCGATAGCTGTGGTCAGCAGAGCTGCTGGAGTAGCTCTCCTGGTCACTGAGGGTGATGTACTCCTCTTCCTCCTCCTCCTCCTCTTCTCCCAGCCCGTTGTGGGCACAGGGAGGCCCTTTGTCTTCTTGTGGTGCTGCCACTGGCCGGTCTGGCTGGACGTGGCAGGTCTCCATTGAGGCTCGGTTGGGTTTCTCCTCCCGCGCCTGCTTCACACCCGTTTGGTCGGCCAGCGGCGGTTGTGTGTCACCCTCCAGGGCAGTGCTGCTGTCACAGGTTGTAACGACTTTGGTCATGAGGGCACCAACAGGGATGGTCCTTGGCTTTGGAACTGGAGGCTTGACATCCTCCAAGGACTCCTCCTGTGGCTTCAAGTGGTGGCCCAAGGGTGAAGTGGCAAATGTCCCCGCTTGCCTCGTTGTCCAGCTGATGCTTTCGATGGGGCTGGTAGCGGGGGCTGCAGGAGCTTCCATGGGGGGCTGTGGGATCTGTCTGTGGCTGGGGGACAGCAGAGGTGGCTCGTGGTCTGAGTTCTTCCTGGCCTCCATCTCCCTGTTCTTCAGCATCTGCCGGTGCTGGGCGCTGGCCTGGGAGACGTCGCAGACTTTGATGCGGTTCATCTGCGAGAGCTTCACGTTCTTGACCTTGGGGTCAATGATATTGATGTAGCCCAAGACTTCGCTCCCAGGCTCGGGGTCAGGCTCCACCCAGGTGGGCAGGTAGTCAAACATGTTGGCTTTCTCCAGGTTCAGGAGGCCAGGGTGGATGAGCAGGGAGAGGTCTGCCATGTCACCGTGCCGGTCACCCCCCTGGCCCTCGGGAAGCGCTTTGCCTTTGTTGTCTGTCTTCTGGTTCTTGTCCTGGTTCTCAGATGAGGTCTTGCTGATCTGGTCAGCGCTCTTGGCCTTCACCAGGGCGTATTTGGGGTTTATCAGCTTCTTCACCACGGCGTTGGCGGGGGTCACTGGCACCACGGAGGGCAGCGTTACGGGCTCGGGTTCGGGCTCTTCGCCCATGGAGATGGACTTGAGGCTCACCCCCTTGGACATGAGGTAGAGCTCCTGGAACTGCTTGTCAAACGCCTCCACCACCTGGCCCGAGAGGACTGTGATGACATTTCGGTCCGTCCTTGCTGCGGACCAGGTGAAGCTGAAACAGAAACACATTGGAGACTCTCTGAGCACTTGCTGGTAAATAACACCTCTCCCCAGCCCTGGCTTTCCCCAGGGGACTGACGGTGCCAGCAGGGACGTGATCTCACTGTAAACATTAATAATAATAATAATGGGATTGACAAAATAGCTTCCATCCCAAATTAGAGTGAAAGGTTGAAGCGTTGAGCACAGTGGGACTTGAAGTAAAAATATAAGGCGTTTGCAGTGGGCCAGTTTTTTACTTTGGTGTTGATCTGTTCGGGTTAGTTAAAAAAAACGACTCTTAAGTGGATGCGTTACTTGTTATGGCCAGAAATGAGGAAATGTTTCAGCTCCATGTTTATAAAGCCTGTCTTTTAGACCTGAAACCTGACCAGGGCTGGTTTATTTCTACCAAAGTAAGTTTTCCTTTGAACAAACTGAAAAATACTTTGTGTAGGAGATTCACTGGAAAAGCTGAGGTTGGTGTGAGAGTTGGGACTGGCTGCAGTTGGTGCTTTGGTCCTTCCTTGTGTTCATCAGCACAGAAACGCTTGGTGTGTCCCACCACCTCAGAGATGGATGAGTGTCCTAGGCCTGGCGGTGTAGGGAGTAGTGGGAACCCCTTGGGGCCCACTCCAAATCTGCTTGGAAAATCATCTCCCAGTTTAGGAGGAGGAGAGCGATTCTGGCATGGGGTCCTGGGGTCTTGGACCACGTGGGTTCGTGTCAATCCTTTGACCAACACCTCCAGGGGGTGGGCAAGAGGAGATGTCACTGATTTACCTGTAGGATCCACACATGGCTCGATCCCCATCCACGAACATGAACTTCTGGGCCAAAACCCCTTTGAACTTGGTGGCCGAGCGGGTGAAAAACTCCGTCCCTCCGGTGCTGCGGATGCGCAGGTTCTGCAAAGGAAAGGCAGAGGTGTGAGCAGGAGCCAAGGGCTGGTGTGAGAGCATCATCCACCCCTCCAAGAAAGCCCCTCTGGATGCTCCACAGCCCCTCTGAGGAGTGGGAATGCTCTTCATGGCCGGCTCAGAGGAGGCCAAGGCCACTCAGTGACCCATGGACTCGGCTTGGAGAGTTTCCTGCTTTGCCCTTGTGCCAGGCTGTGTTTGCCATCTCTTGAACTCGGTGCCCCTGTGTCCGTGGGCGAGTGCCGTGTGATGGTGCTGCCAAGCGCTCCCCAGCTCCTGCAATCTATGCAAATGCCACCATGGGAGAGGACGTTCCACAACTGCTCCCAGTGGGAGATCTACAGGGGCTTTTAGGGGAAGTGGTGACCCCAGGACAGCCCATGTGGACCTGCTGGCAGCGGGTTTGTCCTCCACCACGCTCCCCCTTTGCTGTGCTCCTAAATTTGGGCATGTAGTCCTGCTTTTAGGGGCTGGTGGGAAATCAGGCAGTGGAGCAACCTCTTTTCACCCTTGGGAAATGAAACCCGGTGATGTGGGAGCAGGTCCCTGAAATGGATTTGGGTCTCCTCCTCAGGGAACTCGGGGATGGTGGGGCAGCCCTGGCTCTGAGAAAATGTTTGGTGTTTTTTTTATCTCCAGTCTGGCTCTTGTCTCTGGAGGGCATTGGCACATTCCACAGCAGAGCAGATAGCATCTTCTACAGCAACTGGGCTCCTTTTGGGTGGGGAGAAAATATTTTCTTAAGAAAGCTCCTGCATTCCTCCTGTTCCTGCTGGGATGTTGGTAATGCCGTTGCTAAAGGCTCTGTGTCATCACTGGGTCATGCCCTCCTTGGCTGTTTTTCTGTGTTCTGTTTTTTGAAGAAAAGCATCAAAAATATTTGTCTTCCCCTCCTCCAGCCTTCCTCATCTGCTTTCCTGGGCTCTCCTCTCTCCCTGTGATATGACTGGGCACAGCCCTAAGCCCAGGTGCACCCCTGGTCACTGCTCCCCCACACCTGGCAGGAGGATTCAGTGCAGATGATGTGAAAGCAGCAGCTTTCCTGACCCTGTTTCCAGAGAAGTTTCACACACTGAACAGAGAAATTTTGGAGGGTTTTTTGGTGTATTTGAATTTTTTCTTAGCATTTTCCTTTTTGCCTGCTGTGGCTGGGGGGAAACTGCTGCTGAGCACCCTAATTTCTGTCAGTGTGCTGCACTGAGGGGGCTGGGAGCTGGCTGGCAAGGAGGCTGGGATGGTAATTCCCATCCCTGTCCCTTCTTATCCCTACCCATGGGGCTGCTGGGAGAGCAGCTGACACCCGAGGCTTCACCCTCTGCCCATCACCAGCCTGGGCATCGATCTCCCACTCAGAGACAACCCTCTGCCCAAATTCCCTGAGCAGCCGTGGGTTTTTCTCAGGGACCCAGTGCCGGTCCCTTTTTCCTCCTGGCTCCTGGTGTATCGCTGCTGTTAAGTAAACCCTGCTTCTTTAATCCCTGCCGAGGCAGCGGGATGGCTGAGGAGCCGGGGTGGGTGAATCACTCCCCAGGCAGCCCTTGCTCAACGCAGCGCTCGCCTTGCCCGAGCCGGTTGCTAATTGCCAGCAAAGGCACCGAGATAACGAGGGACGTTTCGTTAACATCTCCTGGCTTACGAAGCAGCTCCCAGACTCTGCCCTACTTTCCTCACCTCCTCCTGCATCCTGTGCCAGCGAATTGGCTGCAGTATGTGGCAAATCCCAACTTCTAGACATTTGCCGAGCTCTGCAGATGTTCTCCTGCTTTTCCAGTCCTGCCACCGGGCTGCTAATGCAGGAAAACACCGGAGTGCGTCAGCGCTGGCTTTTCTGGTCTTGAAGCGGCAGCAGCCTGCGGGATCCCAGACTCTTCAGGGAGTTTGGACGCAGGTAAAAGCTCTGCTGTGTTTGCTTTAATTGTTGGGAGCAGCAATTAAGCCAGGCCGGCGGGCATGGCAGCTGGGGAAGGTGTGGGGCTTGGCCGGCCGGTGCTCCCCGTGTGGGGGTCCCTGAGCCCCCGCTTACCCCACCTCGTGCCAGCCAGGTGTGAAGGTGTCGTGGCTCCTACGTGTTCCTGCTCAGCCAGGGGTTGGCCCTCACCATAAGCAAATCTGGGGAGCTTGCCCAGGCACGGGCCTTCCCGGCGGGCATTTGGCAGCGGGCGTGTGGCCAGCTGACGTCAGGAGCAGCAACATCACTTTTCTGCCGAGCAACAGGCGAGGCCGAGCGATCGTGGGCAGGAGAGGGGGGTCTGCAAGCCCCCAGTGAGGCCGTAGGGCTGCTTTGGTGTGTTTGCATCCGATGCTGGCGATGGGAGCGTTGTGCCCAGGGGGGAGCCTGGCACTGTCCTGTGGCTGGAGTGAGGGTCCCCGCTCTGGCTGCTGCTCCTGAGGCTGAAATAACCCCCTGTTCTCTCCTCTGCCCCTTCTTCTGCCTTCACATGAGCTCTGTGACAGGTGGTTTTCTCTGCACCCCCTGCTCACACAGGGACGTGGAAGGCGAATCACAGAATCCCAGAACGGCTTGGGTTGGAAGGGGCCTTAAATCTCGCTCCAACCCCCTGCCATGGGCAGGAACACCTTAAACTAGACCAGGCTGCTCCAAGCCCCCTCCAAACGACCCCTGCACTGCCAGGATTCCCCCTTTGTGCTTTGCCTTCCCTGGTTTTACACAAGATTGGTGCACAGGAGTGATTCCATGTGCATCCATGGCCGGAGAACACGGCATGTGTGGGCAGATCAGTCCCTCCAGCGTGTGCTGCCCAGCACAACGAGAGCAGTGAGGGCATCCTTGGCAGCTGCTGGGGCCTCAGGCAGTGTGGGAGCCTTGCTGCTCTGCTCCCGGCCCTGTGCTGGGGCGGAGGCTCCGGAAAAGGGGAAAATCGAGTTTTTTAATTCCAGCCTCTGACTTGCAGGAGAGCCTGAAAGCGCGAGAACCGGCCGGAGGTTGCTGCTGCCGGTCCTGCCCCTGGGGCAGCAGCAGGCAGGGAGCTGGTGACAGCACAGATCTGGCTCTGGCACAGCATCTGCTGCTTCCTCCCTCTTGCCAGCTCATTCCCCAGGAGGAGCTGAGCTCACAGGTTTGCCCTGGGCTTTGCTGTGCCCACCCTTGTGGGGCTGCACCCCCCAAATGCTTCTCTGTCCCAATCCCAGCACTGGTTGGGTACCTGCAGCCTCCTGGGCTTTCTGCATGCAGCTTTGCTGGGTGCAAATCCACATCCCCGCCTCTCACCCCTTCCCCTCCATCCTGCTGCTCCTGAATTTGGGCATCACCTCCAGCTTTGGCTACAGGAAAAATGGACTAAACTCTTCCGGCCATGGGGGTTATGATTCCCCAAGGCAGGAGGGAGCAGAGCTGATAACTCTGATTATCTCCCTATGTTTGGAGGAGGTTCCCTGGCTTCAGACCCTCTGGTCATCCCTACCTTCAAGTGTCCAGCGTGCATGTGGGCTCGCTCACACATCTGAAGGAAGTGCTTCACATTGGTCTCATCCAAAATGATGTAAACTCCCACTTTCCTCTTGAAGCCGGCGTCCAGGAGGTCCTTGAAGATGTCCACATCAGTGAACATGTCCATGACCACGGCGATGACCTGGAGAGGGGAGAGGAGAGATGAGTCTGGGTAGCATGGCTGGGGACAACCCAAGGTAGAGTCAGCGCTTGCTTTGTGAGAGCCAAAGCAATGTGCTCCCTGTAGGAGGCTGGGATTTGGGGTGGGGGAGCCCAGGATTGCCCCCAGCTCCAGACAGTTTGAGCGTGGACAGGAGAAATCCCCACTCCCACTCCTCTGCTGTCACTGTGGAAAGTTTGATCTCCAAGACAGGTAGATGTGGCACTTGGGGCTATGGTTTAATGGTGGCCCTGGCAATGCTGAGTTCATGGTTGGACTTGATGGTCTCAGATGTTTTTTGCAACCCTAACAATTTCAGTGGTGGCTCATAGCATAATAAACTCATGAAAAGCTAGTTACTGAGGGTGAATCTAACCTTCCTGCCTTTAATGAGCTTCACAAAATTCAGAGTCCAGTTTCTGGCTGAGAAGTTTGGTGTCCCTTGTCAGGGATCACCAGAAGGAGAGACCTGTGGTGCACAATGATCTCAGAATGGTTAAGGTTGAAAAAGACCTGTGGGATCATCAAGCCCAACCATTAAGTGGTGTGTCCATCTGTCCTGGTCTCACTGCCCAGCCTGGGGTGCTGCTCCTCCTGCACAGCATCCCTCCTTCCTCCCAGGCTGTATGGAAGGAGCTGAGCCAGGACAGCAGTGCCAGGCCCTGAGCAGTGACAGCTGTGTTTGTCACACAGCAGCGTCACCAATATCCACAAACTGGAGCTGCCTTTGTACCCAGGGCGTTTGCTGCTCTCCCAGCCAGACAGGGTGAGTCCCATGGGTGATAGGAAAATGGATTTGGGCCACACTGGGAATTGCACTGGAATGTCTACCTGGGCACCAAAGGTCGCTCTGAGCCCATGGATTTTGATTTCCTGGCGATGGCATCACCCGTGGTGGTGAGTGGCAGCTCATGAGATATGGCAGGCAGAGGGCTGGAGACAGCTGAGCATCTCAGGGCAGCTCCACAGGGATTTCTGCCTCCCTTATCCCAGGGAAAAGTCCTGTCATCAGGGTGCTGGCTTGTTGTTGTCCCATGGTTGGAAACCTGCCGGTGCTCCCATCTCTGTGGCTGCTCTGGAGGTGCCCTGGGCTGGGGGCAGATGGGTGCTCTTGGCCACTCACCCTTCCAGGAGGGCCCTGCTGGCCACGGCATGTGGCTGAGCCAGGCAGGATAGGGAGACCCCAGGATGCTCCTCCCTCAGGAAGGAAGGGATTGGGATGGTGCTGGGTGCTTGCACACTCAGACACATCTAGTCCAGAGCTCTCAAAGCACCGAGCTGCCTTTTAATTAGTTTTGTGCCACAGGACGTGGAGAGCTTTAATTAAGCAGGAGATTGTTATGATACTGCTGGCTCTCCCCTTTCTTTTCTGCAGGCGATGGGGGGAAGAGCAAGGCTGTGTGGGGAGCCCCAGCCCTGCTGTCCCCGCTGCCACCCTGGCGTCCCCAGTCCTGACCACACAGGAGTGTTTTGGGAGGTGCCAGCAAGCCAGGTGAGGGGGCACTTCATGGCTTTGCCAGTCGATTTTAAGTGAATTCCCATTTATCCTCACCCAAGAGCCTCTCACCAGGTTTTGCTGTGAAAGGCTAAATCCTCATTCCCTTGTGCATCCATTCATGTGTTTTGCTCATCCTCCTTGTCCTGGTGGGGAAACTGAGGCAGGAACCAGCTGCTGGATTTGTATGGATGCAAAGTGGGACGTGTTTAAAGCTAACTCTCGGAGCTCTGGGCTTGGATTTGCCGTGTTCAGCAAGGAACTGGGGAGGAGCTGAGCTGTCTTCCATGAGTCCTGGGTAAGGGACACCTGTGGTGGGACAGGCTTGAGGAAAAAGGTTTGGTGGCAGCTGATTTGCTTCTGACACTGATGCTCCATGTTCACGTCACTTTGCCTGTGCGCTGTATTTTCCCCAGGAAAAGTCGAGGACTTGTAAAATGGGGATGAGAATAGCGCTGACCTTCATTTCGGAGAGAAAAGAGCATTTTCCCATTGTGGTCCCAGCATTCCTGAGGCCTCAGCTCGCAGCTCTGGCTCTGAAGATGTCAAGGAGTTTTGCAGGGCTGTGGGCAGGGCACTGTCCCCACCCCCAGCCCTGCTCACGCAGGGGTGGTGAGCAGCCAGGCCACTGCAGGCAGTGGCCCAGGGTGGCCAGCTCGGGCACGGGGAGGGAGCCCAGCTCTCACCCACTCGCCCACATTTTCAACCCAATTCCTCCTGCTCAGCTGGTGCATCCTGTCACCGCTCAGCTCCCGCTTCCCTCCCCACCGCGTCTTGCCTGCAGGACAGGCTTGGCCCCGGTTTGTCACCGGGATCTCACGCCAGCGTGCCAACACTGCCCTGGCGTGAGACAGGCCAGGCGAGCGAGGACGGTGCTGGCAGCACTCCCGACGTGGTGACTGTCCTTGTCCAGGTGAAATCTGCTGCTGGGCTGCCTGGGCCTGAACCCTGGGATGCCAAAGCCTGGCACAGGGATACTCTGCAAAGAATGGAGGCCTGTCTGCTCCAGAGCAGTGAAATCCTGTGTGCTCCTTGCCTCGCAGGTTGGGGAATGGGATTGTCTGGAGCAAACTGTGCCACCTGGCTGTGAGCTTGTCTCTGTCCCTGTCACCGCTGCCAGGGCAGTGCTTGGTGCTGGGACATTCTCTTTCCTGAAGCCCTTTTGCTGCTGCATCATCCCTGGAAGCTTTGCCATCCCTTTGCTGTTCTCCTGGAGGGTGCTGAGTAAATCAGCCCTAAATCTACAGCTGGAGGCTCCCAGTGCCCACACAGGTGAAGCTTATCTTGCCAGGATCCATTTGATACAGCAGCTGTGCAAGTGCTGGGTCCCAAATCTCTGAGGAGCAGTGAGCATTGTATCTCCCTGAACACTGGGCAAATGCTGTTGGGACTTTTTGGAACAGCTTTGATGAGCACATGAACTGCAGGATCATGTTTTATAGAGGAAGTTGCAGCTCTTTATTGTCTCACTATGAATCATCAGATAATGACTTTTGGGGTGCACCACGTGGGCATTTAATAAATTAGGCAGGCACCAAGGCACAATTAGAGGAAGCATGTTGGGATGGAGGAGAGGTGGGACAAGTAACATTAATAATTGCTCTCCCCTGTCGACCCTTTCATCCAGGAATGGCAGAAGATTTTGTAAACAGTAATTAATAGGGCCTCCCAACCTTTGCTGGAAGTTGCTCAGGGTAATTATATCACCACAATCCCGACCTGGAACCTCAAGTGCAGAGAGGAGGTCAGAGTCACTGCTCTTTCCAGTGGCTTTGGGCCCAGGTCAAGGTTTTTGTGCTCTGGTTTCTGGTCAGAGAGAGCCAAGAGGAGAGGAGGAGAGAGATCTTCCTCCCTGCCCATCATAGAATCATTAAGGTTGGAAAAGACCTCCAAGATTGTCAAGTTCAACCTTGGACCCATCACCACTTGTCCCCAGCCCAGAGCACCGAGTGCCACATGCCGTCGTTCCTTGGACACCTCCAAGGATGGGGACACCAAACGTTCCTGGGCAGCCCCTTCCAGTGCCTGACCACCCTTTCCATGAAGAAATTGTTCCTGAGGTCCACCCTGTGAACTTTGCAGCCCAAGGGGATCCCCAGCAAGGAAGAGATGGCCGTGCCATGGCTGGACCTGGTGAAGGTCTCTGGGGTGAAGCTGCTGGTGCCCCACATCCCTCACCACCTCTGCTTGTTGGCCACAAAGATGGGATTTTCAGGGAGAGCAGGGACGTGGCCACAGGAACCTGCCTCTCCTTTCTCCCATTCATTCCCAGAAAGAGGAGGGGATCATTTGCATGTCCCTCTCTGGCACGCCTGGGATAGAGGCTCTGGCAGCATTTGGCCGCATTCCTGCAAGCAGCAGGGCTCCTCTGACCCTCAGAGCGGCCTCACAGCCCTCGGCTTCCTCACGCCGGCGATGCCTGCATGACCTTCCTGCACCAGCAGTGCTCTCATGGGCTCTGAACTCGGCTGGGCCAACGCCAGAGGACTTTGCTCTCCTGGCTGTGGGACAGCGACTCGCATGGAGGGGTTTGGGGGTTGGCACCAGGAGCATTTCAGAGCGAGTGGCTGGGACAACGTCTGGAGCAAGGGTCACCCTCTGGCAGGGAACAGTGAACCTCTCCCAGGCCTGCACTCCTTTGCACGTGGATGGAGAGCACTTCCACTGCCTGCTAGGATGGCACAATTCAGCAGGATCTCCCCAGGGAGGACAGAGCACATGGACAGTGTATGTGACATCTGATGGTGGCAGCAGGACAGTCCCTTTGTCCACTCAGCTTCCTCAGCCAAACCTTTTCACCTCTGAGCTGCTGTGAAGACCTTAAGCCCTGGCAGAAACCGGCAGGGTGGTCTAGCCCAGTGTCCCCCACCCTTAGGAGCACCCACAAGTTGTCACCTGGGCTCCACTGTGTGACAGCAAGTTCAGCTGCAGGGACTTCTGTCCTCAAATACGGGGTGGGAGACCATGGAAGAACTCCACTTTCCAGCCCCTGTAACTCCTGCCGTCCCCAAACCCTGCAGGATGAAGCATTCACCCATCTCTACATTTCCTGAGGTGCCATAAGCTCCAAGCAGGCTCCTGCATGTCACCAGTGGTGTCACCGTGCCTCATCCCACAATCAGAGACTGTCTGGACCGGGAGGCAGAGCCCAGCCCTGCTCAGGGGGCATCAAGGTACGGCTGATGAGCACAGCAGCATCAACCGTGGCCACGTCCCTGTGTCCTGGAGAGGCTCCAGGGGAGGTGGGGAAGCGCCGGTGCCTGACTCAGCCGCCAGCTCTCGGAGCAGGAGCAGGGTGTGGGATGACTCAGGAGGAGCCGTTTGCGTGGGGGCAGGTGAGAAGCGGTGAGTAGGCAAAGCCAGGCGGGAGCTGCAAGCCCGAGTCAGAGGCAGCCGGAAAGACCCGAAGATGAGACATTGTTTGTTGTGGGATTGTTCTCCCATCCTCCATCCCATGGGATGTCAGCTCTCCCTTCCCTTTCCCCTCGCTGCAAAGCATTTTGGCGGGGAAAATGTCACAGGTGAGGACAAGTCACCTCGACTTTTGTGAGGTGACAGTGGCCACAGATGCCTCCTGCCCACAGTGGGGCAGCCCTGACACCCCCATCAGCCATTCCTGTGATCCTGCTGCCTTGGTTGTGTTGGGAGATTCATTTTTCTGCCTGAGCTGGTTTGAAGAGGCTCTGCTGGCTGCATGTCACAGGTTTCCCTCTCTCCTACCAGGATCTGCAAACCCCAGCAGTGCCTCTGGAGGAGCCAGGTGGACCCGATTCATCCCAGCCTGTCCCCTCTGCTCCACAGATACCCTGGCAGGATCTCCCTGTTTCCCTGATGGAACATCCTCCGGGTTGGGAAGCTCCTTCCTTGGAGCTCTCATGGTATCGGACACACAGAACTCAAAGAGCTTCAAAGCGCCGAGAAACCAGCAGGTACCAGCCCCTGCTGCACATCCTGACCGGGACTGGGTCACTGGGAAACACCAACAACCTCTGCCCACCTCTGCTGACCTTCAACACATGCCACCATCTCCCTCCTTCCCTGGTCCTCCTGCCCACGGGAAGGATGCTCGTGCATCCCCACTCCCTGCTCCTTGGTCTGACGCCACAGGGAGGACAAGTCTCAACCCAAATTCCTTCAGCATCTGCCCAGCCTTGTCCCACTCACCAGCTCATCCTTTTCCTCTGAAAGCCAGGATGAGCCTGCTTGGAGCACTGCAGCCATCTTGGGCCAAACTTGATCCTTGTGTGCGTCAGTGCCAGACCAGAAGCTTTGACTACTTTGTCCCAGGGTCACGGACTGGACGGATGGTGGACACAAGGACTGAGGCCAGGCTGTGACCCCAGGGTCATGTGCTGGACAGCTGGTGAACCCAGGGCCTGAAGCCAGAGCATAATCCCAGGTTCCTGTGTCCTGTCACATGCTGTCACACCGGGAATAACGATTGTGGAGTGGCTGGGACCATGGACTCACAGCTGGAGAACAGCTCAACCCCTTTTTCTCCCCATCGGTTTTCCCCACAGGCGCCCTGGGATGAACGATGCTGCCGTATGGATATTGGGAAGGGCTGTGCTGCTCCCAGGGAGTGCTGATGCAGGCTAGCAGCATCCTCGGCTAAACCCCATCCCCAAATATTGGTTACAAGGAAAAACCTGCACGCTTGGCCCCGCTGCCTCTGCTTGGGCAGAGCTTCCCGCAGGACTGGGATTGCCCGGCTGGGCAGGACTTTCAGCAGGACGCCCTGGGGCCAATCCTGCCCCGTCCCCGCGGCACACCTCACCTTCTGAGCCTGGCAGATCATCTTCCTCACCACCTCCTTGATGTGCGCCTGGCCCTCGATGGGTGGCTGCATGTAGACGGTGGCCCTGGTGACCCCGCGGTAGGCGATGGTCTCGGGCCAGCCCAGGTCCAGGTGTGGGATGGAGCGGTCGGACTTCTGGGGCCAGTACTCCAGGGAAGGGGCCACGTCCTGCTCGTCCCCTTGGCTGTTCCGATCGCCCTCGCTGTCCCCGCCGCTGCTGCCGTGCCGCGGGATGTACTCGGAGCCGGGGTCGTACGTCTCCAGCGTGTCCAGGATCTTCTTCAGCTCCAGCTCGGACAGGAAGTCCCTGATGTTCTCCCTCTTCAGGACTTCATAGAAGGCGTCGGGGCCACGGGAAGCCAGTGCCTCCAGGGCCAGGCGTTGCTCCTCGCTGTAAAAGAACTCGGGCTTGGACTCGCTGGACCTCCAGTTGACGTGGCTGTCGTCCAGGCACTGCACCTGGGAGAAAGCCATGGTGACCCCGCACGCCGGTCCCCTCTCCCGAGGGAGCTCTGTGCCCCCAGCGAGCGCCGGATGTCGGCAATAAATGAAGAATTAATTATTCTCCAGTCTTTAAATGCACAGTTTGCTTCACCCTCCCCGGCCCAACGTGCAGCTTGGGAAAGGCACCGCTCCCTTTTCCAACGGCTCCTGCCACGCCGGAGCTCTTCCTGCCGGGGAGGAGGGTTTGGTTTCTGGCTTGCTCCCGGCTCCACGCGGCGAGAGGGCTCCAGGCAAGGAAAACGCGGAGCTTCCCACAGCAGGGGCTGCGTGACGAGGCAGACAGCCCCAGGTGTACCCACAGCACCAGAAAGGTCCTTCACCCCCGGGTCCGCTCTCTCCTCATCCTCCGCTCTCCCAAGACAACGCTAACACCGGATGAAATAAAAAGTGGGAAAGAAACAAAGAGAAAAGCGGCTCAATGCAGGGCAGCGAAGAGCAGGATTTCTCGGCCGAGGTGCCGTCCCTGGTTCTCGTTCCTGGAGGAGCGGGTCAGCCGGGGGGGGGCTGCTCGGCGGCGAACGCTCTCGCTCAGCCTCCTGTGCATCGCCCTGGCAGCTCACGGCTCGGGGCTCCTGCCAGCGCGCAGTGCCGGGGCCGGACAGGTAACAGCAAGAAGTGAAAAGAGGAAAAGGAAAAGAGTGATTCATCCCTCCGCCCTGCCCCACCTGCAGTCACATGCTGCCTTCACACATTCCCTGCCCAGCCCGATTAACTCTTTCGGCTGATGCGCTCTCACACCTGCGGATCCGACCCCGGAGCCCCCCAGAGCGTGCGGGTGCGGGAGGGTCCTGGGCGGCTCCGGAGGGCTTTGGGTGTTTTGTCTTTGAAAAAAGTCTTTTTCCTCTGAGATTCCCCCCTCTCCCGGTGTGCCGGCTGGTAAGTCAATCGTTTCCAGGAAAAAAGCTCTGTCTTGTGGTTAACCCCTCTTGTGCTGGTGCAGGAGCTTGGAGCCCGGGTGACCACCAGGTGGGAGCTGCCAGAACGGTTCAAAGCCGCACAGAGGCAGGTTTAGACCGGATATTAGGAAGCATTTCTTTACGGAGACATCTCCTGGAACAGGCTTCTTAGAGAGGTGTCCTGTCCGCGTTTAAGAGGCATTTGGACAATACCCTTCATTTTTTGTCAGCCCTCAATTGGTCGGGCAGTGGGACCAGATGATTGTTGCAGGGCTCTTCCAAATGAAAACATTTATTCTATCCTGTTCTGTTCTGTCCCCTCCCCTCCTCTATAGGGTTTGCAGCATTTTCATGGTCACATTACCAGACCCTGCTATGACAGATTTCATTAACAACTGTGAGATGGACAAAAAACCCCACCCTGGATTCACCAGTTGGTCCTCACAAGCCAGAAATGTGGACGCTGTCTTGGACTTTTCTCTAGGGAGCTCAGCTGAAGATGAATTTCAGGAATTGGGGTCAGATTCTTGTACCAATGCAAAAAGGAAAGTGCCATGGGCTGTGTCTCTGTCCCTGGCGTTGGTGTGGCTCATCTGGATTCACAGCCAGATAAATGAGGGCCCTGCCTGAGTCAGGCTCCCGAGGCGAAACCGCCTGTCTGTCCGGGTGCTCGGCCATCAAAGTGCTCCTCTCTGCAGCCACAGTGGCCCTGCTTGTCCCACAGTGACAAATCATGCGTGGGGTTGTGCCCAGCCCTGGCCTGGCCTGTGCAGGAGGTGGCAGTGGGGCTGGGGGACACAGGAATGTGACAGCTATGTGTTGGAATCACGGAATCATTAAGGTTGGAAAAGATCACCAAGTCCAACCCAGCACTGCCAGGTCCAACACTAAACCGTGTCCCCAAGTGTCACATCAACACGGGGAAGATTGATGCTCCCAAAGAATATCAGCTCTGGAGGTGTTTCAGGTGGAGCTGGTGACTTCATGGAAAGGCTGTGCTGACCCTGCAGGGATTTCCCAGTGGTGGGATGACATCCCCACACCGTGGCCTGGTCAATGATTGGTGCAGCAGAGACTGAGGGAGCTGGAACCAAACCTGCGTGTTTTAGGTGAAATCCCAGCGCTGCTGGGAGTGATGGGGACAGCAAATGGGACAGAGGTGAGCACTGAGCCAGCACCCAGGGCCTCTTTGGGTATGATGGGAGATGGCCCAGATTGGTGCTGGAGTGTGGGTGTGTGGCATAACAGGAGCGTGTTGTGGTTGTTGCCACCTCGGCCACTCGCTCCAGCTGTTTTTATTGTGCCAGGAGATTCACGGACTCTTCCACGGGATGTGTGTGCTAATGATTTATTGCATGTGAGGTAAATGCTGCATCCCAGCCATCGTGTGGCGTGCGCTGGCTCCCAGAGCCGGCTGGTGGGGGCGGATTGGGGTGGCAGAGCCCCACACCTGATCCTCACACTGGGCGACGACACCTGGGTCCCCCATTTCCAGACCCCGGGGGCTTCTTCCCCCAGCTGAATTTAGCTCCCAAATTGGGTGCAGCCCCTGTGTGCAGGCACAGGTTTCTGTGGCCGAGCAGGTTGGTCCTCACCATTCCAGGCGTCTCCGGGTGGATCCAGCTGGACAGGCAGCACCTGCTGCAGACACGGCCCCTTTTCCTGCAGATGGAAGCATTAATTACAAGGTCCTAATTAATCTTCCATTTTTAGCAGAGGGCCTAAAAGTGAGGCGGTGGGGTAAGACACTGCTCCTGGCTTGGGGGCTCCCGCTTCCCACTCACTCTGAGGTCCCACCAAGTGTTCATTGGTAGAGTTGAGGCCTGGGGCAGGCATTTCAGCTGGAGTACAACATCCAGACACTGCCTTGCCCTTTGGAACGTTTTCCACCCTCCAGCCACCAAGGATTTGCATGGAGCCGTGCACAACGTGGTGTTTTAGAGAGGGGAAACTGAGGCACAGAGCGCTGATGGCAGCTTTGCTCACAGCTGCTGCAGGACAGAGTCACCGCTGACTCTGACCTTGGGGAAAGGCAGCCCACGTTGGGCTTTTTGGCATCCTTGGGATGTGCTGAGCACGGCCTGTGGTCTGCCCACAACCGAGTCGTGCTCCCATTGCGCCCCACACTCCTTTATGGAAAGTCCCAAAGTGTCACCACTGGTGTTTGAGACAAACTGGGAGGCTGAGGGCTGCACCCTGCTTTGGTGGAGGTCACCACCCAGGAGAACCAGGACAATGCTCCCAGTGCTGTGCAGGGATCACCCGTGCCCGTCCCCGTGCTCCTGGCTGGGCGGATTCAGCCTGGAGAGCCGGGCAGCCCATCCATATTTATGCCTGACATTAATTTCCATCCATTTCAATATTTTATGAGCATAACAATTAAAAAAAAAAGGGTTCAGTGCTCGTTGAGACATAGAAATAATTGGGTGTTGATGGTCCTGGCGCGCTGCCACGCAAATCCCGGGAGCTGCTGGTGCTGCCCATGCCCAGGAAATTGCCACAACGGTGCACGAACCCGGCTGGCCCCGTGGGTGGGGATGGGCAGTGCCTGACCCGGGGCTCTGCTGCCTCCGGCCGTGGCCCCAGGTGCTGGTGGGGCTCTGGAGATCCCCCCGGGGCAGCTGTCACTGGATTTAATGTGGGAATAGATCCAACCTGCACCGGGCTGGGTGTGGGCAGCGGGAGGTGAGGGGCGGGATGGATCCTGCTGTGTTGGAGCTGATGGTGGCAATGAGGTGGGGGAGGCAGAGGTGGATTTCCACGTGCGATGTGCTCCCTGCTTCTCCTCCTGGTGTCCTGCCAAGGTCTGGGCATCGTGGCCACAGCAAAGGGTCAGTATCTGCCCAGTGGGAGGGGGCATGAGGAGGGTGAAGGGGCGCAGGGTTTGCCCCCACCCTGTCAGGGGTCTCAACGTGTCACCTGCCTCTGTCCCCCAGACACCGTGGCCTGCGTGGACCCTGACGAGTGCGCCCGTGTGTGCGGGGCCGCCGTGGGCTGCTCCAACATCGCCTACCCCAAGCTGGTGGTCGAGCTGATGCCCAGTGGTACGTGGGTGCGAGGGGGTGACTCCATCTCCACCGGGCTTTGCTGCACCCCGGGGCTGTTGCCAGGGCTGGGATGAGGTCCCGGCATCCCAGGGTGCAGCTGAATGTTCCCAAATCCTATACTTGCCCCAGGGGAGATCCCAGCGTGTGGCTGCAGAGGGGTAGGCACCATCCCGGGGTTATCCTATCCTATCCCATCCCATCCCTCCCGGTTCAGCGCTCCCTGACTCCCCCTCTCTCCCGCAGGGCTGCGGGGTCTGATGATCGCGGTGATGATGGCAGCGCTCGTGTCCTCCCTGACCTCCATCTTCAACAGCAGCAGCACCCTCTTCACCATGGACATCTGGAGGAAGCTGCGGCCGCGGGCCGGTGACCGGGAGCTGCTCCTCGTGGGCCGGTACTGACCGGGGGTTTCGGGGAGACTGGTGGGGCCGGTCCAGCCTGCAGAGTGCCTCCACTCAGCCTGGCTTATGCAAGGAAAACAAGCCCTTGGATTATTTTATGGATGAAAGCGCTGGAAATGCAGACGGGCCGCTCGGTGCAGCCTCTCCCCGTCGCCTCCTGCCCGGTCCCCCGGGAAGCCGCGGCTGCTCCCGGCCGAGGTCACAGACGGGGGAGCTCCGGCGGGTGGCAGAGGGCAGCGCTGCCCGCACATCCCCGGCCCCTCCCGGGGTGGCGGTGCCGGCGGGGAGCCCTGGGGCTCGGGGCGGCGCAGTCAGCGCTGGGCAACGCCCCGGCACGGTGCCACGGCGCCGGGAGCGTCCTCGGCCCGGGCAGACAATAACAAGGAGCGAATCTGGGTCAGGGCTTCGGCTGGGCTGTGCGGAGGCTTGGCTGGACCAGCAGCTGCAGGAGCAGCTGTTTCTTGGCATCCTCCATCTCCGGAGGGTGGGAAGGGGATGGGCAGCGATCCCGGCGAATTGGGGTCCCGCAGGCTCCCCCTTGAGAAGCGGGGCGCTTGTCTCAGAGCCTGCTTAGCCCCTCCCTGGCACTGGCTTCGCTGCCGGTGACAAGGGTGTGACAAGGCAGGACAGCTTTCCCGAGGATGGATAATGAATGTTTGCGAAGGGCTTTGCCCGCCCGGGGCGGGAGTCGCTGCTGCGGTGGATCCCGGGGAACTTAGTGTCGGGTGATCGGTGCGAGCAGGACGCTGCGGATCGCAGGGATAGAGCCAAGGAAATGTGCTTGGGAGAGGGGAGAAAAGCTGTTTAGGCTGCCAGTTTGAGGTTTTCCTGCCAGCGTGGAGAAAGATGGGTTGGGTCCTGAGTAGCTCTCAGGGGGTCCCAACTGCCCCCGGACCTTCCAGGGTGGGGATGTCACATCCTGGGATCATGGTTTGGGCTGGAAGAGTCCTTAAAGTTCATCTCGTTCCAGCCCTGAGGAAAGGGCTTTGATTGTGGGGTGGGAAAGAGCTCCCAGTTCCCGGACCTGGGGGTTGAGCTCCTGCCGTGGCCGTGGTGCCTGGCTGGAAACTCCTGCTGGTGTTGGATGCTGCTCCATGCCAAGGTTGTGGTGTGGTGATGCAAACAGCTGATCCTTCCCGAATTCCCCCAGCCCGGGCTGTGCCGGGTGCTGCTCTTCATTCCCTGCCCAGATCAGCAGAACTCGGCCACCCGGCACACCCAGCTCCTGCCTCACTCAGACATTCCTGCTTTTCCATGATCTTTTAGCCTCAAGACCAGGTTGCACAGGGCTTTGAGCAGCCTGGTCTAGTGGAAGGTGTCCCTGCCCACAGCAGAGGGTGGAACAAGATGAGCTTTAAGGTCCTTTCCCATCCAAACCATTCCATCATTCTTTGATTCGATCCTCTGTGGCTCACAGATATTCCAAACAGAGGGATTTCTCCTTCCCCATGGATCAGGGCGCACATTTTACGCTCGGGCTGGTTCCCCTTCCTGCAGCACCAGGCAGCAGTAGGAGTTCCAGCTAGAGCTGCTTTCATGGCTTTATTTTTCTTTTATTTTTTCCTTCTGCTTTTCGAGATGAGCAGATGGAGATGTAGGAATTTTGTGGAGCTGTAAATAAGCTGGGCTGAGCTATAAATACAGCAGCTCTGGGATGGGTCCTGCCTAGGCTGGGCCCAAAATCTGGGGTCTGGCCAACGCCTTGTGCTTCAGAGGAGGGTGATGCTGCAGGGTGTGGCTGGGATTTGGGCAGGGATGGGGTCAGGGTGATGCTGGGGACTAACACACCCCTCTGTCACAGTCTGGCCAGGGGAGCTGAGCACGGGGCAGCTCAGTCCATGTCCCCAGCCCCCAGCTGGGTGCCTTGGCTGGCCATGGCGGTGCTGAGAGCATCACCTGGTGTCCATCGCCTGGTGTTTTCCTTTGGGGGGTCCAATTTAGCAGCTGCCAGGGCTGGGCAGGGGCCTGGGAAGTGCTTGCCCACCTGAGATGGAGCAGGTAGTGGCACAATCAGCATCCTCCGTGGTCCTGGGGATGTCACCAGCAGTGAGTGATGCACCTGCATCCCCAGGCAGCACTGGGACCAGCAGTGGGACCTGACGCAGCACAGAGATGCTGCAGGTGCAGGGCAGTGACAGCAATGTCACCTGCAGCACCTCGCTGCCGCTCGCAGGGTGGTCACGGTGGTGCTGGTGGCCCTCAGCGTGGTGTGGATCCCCATCCTGCAGAGCTCCAGTGGTGGCCAGCTCTACGTGTACATCCAGGCTGTCACCAGCTACCTGGCTCCCCCTGTCACCGCTGTCTTCATCCTGGCCGTCTTCTGGCCCCGGGCTAATGAGCAGGTACACGGCTGGGGTGGTCCTGGGGACAGCTTGATCAGGGGTGGTACCAACACCTCCCCGTCTGCCCTGCTCCCAGGACACAGTGGGGATCAGCAGGCTGGGGGAGGAAGGAGGAGGCGATGCTGGAGGGGCTGGGGACAGAACCGAGCTGGGGGAAGCCTAAAGGAGGAGGCAGATGCTGCCTTGCATGGCCACCAAGGGTGGCATGGAGCTGGCAGGGGACATCCCCTTGGAGGGGGGACCAGGGCTTGGCCATGCCCCAAAACACAGGGACCACTCCACCCCCTCTCAGGGCTGGCTGGAGGGGGCAGCTCCTGGGGGTTTGTCCCCACTGTGGGGGGACCATCCCTGTCCAGCCACCCACTGTGGGCCTTGGCTTTGCAGGGAGCTTTTTGGGGCCTGATGGCAGGGCTGGCACTGGGACTGGCCAGGATGGGGCTGGAGCTGGCCCACCCCACACCCCTCTGTGGGGTCCCTGACCAGCGGCCGTGGCTGCTCGCTGACATCCACTACCTGCACTTTGCCGTGCTGCTGGCTGCTGTCACAGCTGCCATCGTGGTGGGGGGCAGCCTGCTGACCTCCCCAGTGCCCCCAACACAGGTGAGTGGGGCACCCCCGACCTCAGCCAGAGGTGTCGGTGTCACCCTGTGCACCCCGAGCTCTGCTGGGGGGGTCCCTGTGGTGGGCTCCGCCCTGGGAGGGTTTTCCCAGCAAACCTCTGGTTTCCAGCTGAAGGATCTCACCTGGTGGACCCTCTCACGGGAGCCCCCCCCGCCCTCCGTGTGTGGCACAACCCGGGGACCCCCCAATGGTGAGTGTGTCCTCAGGGGTGTCAGGTGGAGGGGGGGGGCAGCCTCTCAATCCCTGCCTGTAATGGGCAGCAGGGTGGCATTGACACCCTGTGCCTCAGTTTCCCCAGGACTGTGCCACCTGCCAGGAGGTGGCTGTCCCTGGGGTCATCATCTGTCCCCTACACTCACCATATTTCTGTGCCAGGTTCTTGTTCAGCCAGCCTGGACACCCAGCAGCCACCCAAGGCCGTAGGACCCCCAGCCATGGCTCTCAAGGACACCATGGAACCCCCATTCTGGGCCCGTGTCTGTGGCATCAACGCCATTGTCCTGATGTGTGTCAATATTTTCTGTTATGCCTATTTTGCCTAGAGCCCTGACAGCCCCTGCGGTGGGGAGGAGGCCCTTGGAGAGGGGAAAAATGCGAATTTGGGTGGCAGTTTTCACTTGTTTGGGACATGATGTTTAAATCCACGGGTGCAGCGAGTTGGGTGTTCTCAGCACTGCAGACTCTGAGTGCATCCCAGGGGTTGTGAGGTGTGGGAGGCATTTCTGGAGGCAGAAAATCCCTGGGAGGGGTTTAGGACAGGCATTGGGGTGGGGAAATGGGGGCTGCAGGGAAGCAAAACCACAGCGAAGGAGCAGCTGTGTGAAGGGAGGGACAGGACCACCTTGGCAGGGCTGGAAAAGGAGCAGCTGCACTCGAGGGCGACACCCAAACACATTTTACTGGCCCTAAATAAAAAATAATATAAAAAGGCGCCACAATTTGCAGCTATGAACAGCACCCACAGGACGGAATCCCCCTGGATCAGCCTTCCCTGGTACCCTGAGTCCTTCGTGGAGTTACGGATCCCGGCTGTGTCCTGGCTGCCTGCAGCCCTCCCTGGAGTCGGGGCTTTGCTTATGGGATCTGGAGAGGAGCCAAGGTTTGGGGTTTTGGGCTCACTCCCTCTGTTGCTGTCATCCCACCGGATTGTGGCTCTGGAAAAGTTTTTATAGCCGTGGTTGAACACTCCACGCTCCCCGCTGCCAGCACCGCTGCCAGCCCCATCCCCGGGCTCTCGGGGTCAGGCAAATGGGGGGCCACAGCTGATGTTTCAGGGTGCCCCGTGGCACAAGGACCCAGTGGGGTGGCGCTGGGACAGGCACCATCGTGGGGACAAAGGGATACTCAGTCTGTGTGCGGGCAGAGGCAGCTCTGGTGAGTGGGGACAGCGGGGCCGGGTCCTGCCCGGTCACCTGCAGCGGGGTGAAGGTCACTTGTGGATGGGGTGGACGTAGTTCCGGGGGAAGAGCCCGACGCGGCCGGAGATCTTCCCCTGCCACCAGTTGGGGTCGGGGCAGTCCAGGACCTCGATGATGTCCCCGCGGAGGAAGGGCAGCTGGGAGCCCTCCTGGGCTGAGAAGTCGAACTGGGCTTGCACGAATCGGGGTCTCTGCCTCTGCAGGGAAGCCGAGGGCAGGGGTTGGTGGGAGGAGAGGGGTCCCCGTCTGCCAACCCCCAGCACTGGGTAGCACTGCCTGGGTCCCCAGGGTGATGGGGACACTGTGCTGGACGAGGACCAGCCTTGGAGTGCCTGCTTTGAAGAGAGACAGAAGCCAGGGAAATCCTGCCATGGGAAGAACGGAGTGCTGGGGACAACCCCAGGTGCAAGAAAGAGCCTGGGGTGCAGGACACAGGCAGGGATGCAGGGGAGCACCCCAGGATCAGGGGAACACTGTAGATGCAGGGGAGCACCCCAAGGCACAAGACTCCCTGTTCTTGCTGCTGGGAGACCCAAGATGGGTGCCCAGGAGACCCTTGCAGGCAGCTGGCACCTCTCACCTTCCCAGGTCCTTCCAGGTGCTGGAGCCTCCCCCAGCCCAGCTCCCAAGGTCCGGTTTTGCCACCTCCACAACCACCGCCCCAGGGCCTGGCTTTGCTGGAGTTTGGCTGTGCCCTGTCCTGATTTGGTTGGGCTCTGCCACCTGCCCTGGGCATCACCCCTGGCCCGAGGGACGGTGATGTGTGCCCTGCCCTGCCCTGCTGAGCTGCTCCAGGAGCTCTTCCTCCCTGCAGCACTGCCTGTCTTGGGCTGCTGCACCCTCTCCTGCTCCTCTCTCCCTTGAGCCAAGGACCAAGTGCCAACCAGGGATGTCCCTGTCCCCCTCTGTAGGGACACTGAGCCTTGAGAGGGCTCTCACAGGGGTTTGGGACCAGCCCTGCCATCACCCCATGGCCCCATTCATGGCGGTACCTCCTCCGTCTGGTCCTCGTCCCGCAGGAAAATCTGCTGCTCTTTGGCGACCGTGGTCATCCTGTAGAAATCCACCAGCTCATTGAGGGAGTTGAACTTTTCCTCCCAGAGGAAATATTTGCCATTCCTCTCCCGGAGCACCTTGAAGTGCTGGACGTGCTTCCCGTAGCTGCGGAATGAGGATGGATGTCACCCCGGCCTTGGGATGCTGGCAGCACCCCCTGAGGTGGGTAAAGCTGGGGGTGCTGGCAAGGTCGGGATGAGCCCGTGGCTGTCATTGCACCCTTCCTGCCATGGTGGGGGTCACGGTGGCACTGGGGTCAGTCCTGGCCCTGCAATGAGGACCCGCAGCTGAGACCTGCTACAACTCATCCCACAGGCAGCCAAAGCTCGGTACCCGGCCCTGGCACAGCGGGATGCCTGTGGGCTCAGGGATGGCAGCGTGCCAGCCACGTGGAGGGCAGGTGCCTTTGTCCAGAGCCACATCTGAGGAAGGCGTGGTGAGAGCTGCAGGTCTCAGCACATGCCAGGAGGAGTCTGCAAAGGCTGGGATTGTACTCCCAGCTTCCCTGTGCTTCTGGAGACCCCTGCGCTGCAGGAGGACGGGGCGGGCAGGATTTCCCTTGCTGCCACCCCATAGGGTGTGCCTCGGGTGGCAGGTTGGGGTGCCCACACTGCAAAGCCCCGGCGCTGCCAGGCCCCCGGGCAGGGGCAGGACCCGGCCGCGCTGCTGGTGACGCACGCAGAGCACGGCTCCCTTTCATAATGGGCAAGAACCTCCCAAAACGTTTAATTAGGGATTAAAAGGGTGAGAAAGTGCCTGGCTGGCCTGGGGCCGCTCCTTGCTCCCCAGGCCGGGGCAGAGGACGGGTGAGATGCCCCGGGACAGGCTCTGCCCGTTGTACCGCCCTGGCCGCGGATCCCGAAGTCATGGAGATGCTCCAGGCACGTTGTTCCCCCGGGCCGTGTCCCCGGGCTGTGCGTGCAGCTCGGCCCCAGCCCCGTCATCACCCGCAGGATCGTGTTTAGGGCTGTCCCTGCCAGGGACCCCAAGCGAGGCAGCGGTGCAGGGAGCGGGAAGCAGCGGGGATGGAGGCGGAGCTGAGAAGGAGGGGAAGGCGCTGCGCGAGGCTGTGCCTGGATTTGTTGTGGACACGGCTCCGCAGCCCCTTCGCGACAGGGCAGGCTGCTCACCCCTCCCTCAGCACACACGAGGATTGCCCGATGCCTCGCTCCCCAAAGCGGGGGCTGCAGGGACCCCTGCCCCTCCTGCCACTTGTCCCAAAGCCGCTCACCTGACGGAGAGGGAGAACTCGCCCGGGGTGCTCTCGCTGTCGCGGACCAGGAAGGCTCCCAGGTGATTGCGCTTGAGCAGCCGCTCCTCTGCCAGCTGCCGGGAGATCCTGCCCGCGTACCACCTGCGAGGGGCACCGGGCTGAGCCCCGCGGGCACCCCTGGGCACACCCCACCCCACCCCACCCAGCGCCGCATCCCCACCCTGCGGGATGGGGGCACCGAGATTCCCGGTGCCGGCGGGAGCGGGGTCTCCATCGGGCTCCTCACAGGACTGGGACCCTCCCCCGACAGTTTCTCCCTTCCCTCCCCCTCCCGGCTCATCCCGGCATTTTCGGGGGGGCACCGCAGGGCGCTGTGGGTGCGCTTCCCCCTCCGCGCAGGGCGAGCGCAGCGTCGCCGACAGCCGCGACCGCATCCTGTCACCTGGCCCGTCACACCGCGGGCCTCGGCCCCCGCTTTGCTGCCTGTCCCCTCCTCCGCGCCCCTCGGCCCCTCCATGTGGAGAGCACAAACCCCTCGGTGCCAGGATAAACCCCTCCTGCCTGCACTGCCGGCAGCTGCCGAAACGAGCTGCAGGAGCAGAGTCCCCGCGTCCTATCCCTGCCAAGGCTGTGCCCGGGGGTTTCAGGTCCCTGGGCCATGAAGATTCTCTGCTACTGTTAAAATTACCCGGTGAACGATCAGCCTCGGAGTTGAGCACAGAGCATCTCCCAGTGCCAGCCCTTCAGGTGCTGCATGGAAGAGGCCGTGTCTCGCTCATGCCGGGTTGTTATCCCAAGCTGGAGAAGCAGTGGGATGTGCCCCGGGCTGCCCCGAGCCCACGCGTTGGCTCTGGCATTTAAATGTGATTTACCAGGGGCTAATGATACATAAAACACAGGTTCAGTCAGGGATGGATTAAGCTGGGTTTTAATAACACGGTAATAGGATTGTGTTTAATGCAGCTGTAATCCCATAACGCTTTGTTATTCCTCAATTATCATTTATTTAGTGGCAGTGCGGTGTGAGGGTTGGATTTTTGGGGGTACGTGGGTGTTCTGCTGCCTCCTGTCCCCTCGGGCTGTGGTGGCATTGGCAGACTGACCCGGCAGGCAGACCCCATCTCTATGACTCAGTTTCCCCACGTGTGGGACTACCCTGGCCCGTGGCAGACCTTTAGGAATTGGGATGCACCGTTGGGATTGCTGCTGGGATGGTACTTACGGGTGTGGCTTGACCTTGATGTAGTTCTTGGGGACAAAGCCCTCGCAGCCGAACAGCTCAGCCTTGTACCAGTTCTGGTCATCTTCCATGTTGAGGATCTGAGGCGGGGGAGGAGCAGGGAGGTGTCAGCCTGGCTGCCTTTCCCCTGGGAGAGGGGCTGAGTGGGATCCCATTGCTGCCCCAGACCCCACAACATCCACCAACACCCACACTTTCCCTTGGGGAAAAAGGGCTCTGACAGTGCTGGCACGGTCTGGGGGCTTTGGGGTCATCTGTACAGAGCTGGAAGGTGTCTGGTGTTGTCCCAAACCCCTGCCCAGGGAAGAGCGTGAAATCTGTCCCTGGAGCAGCCGGGATATCAGCCAGGCCCCCGCGTCCCCCGGGACGGTGGCAGTGGGTGCTGACACCGCTTCCGTGTGACAACATTTTCCAGCCTCCCACGCAGGGGCCCGGGGCCCGCACAGCTGTGAAAACAGGATCCGAAACCCCGGGTCAAGGCACGGGGAAAACACGCCGGGAGGCAGGGACGGCGGGGCAGGTTTGGGGCTCTGGGTTACAGCCGCGCTGTGCCCTCGCCCTCCCCGGGGGGCTACAGAGTGCCAGGGGTCCGGGAGGAGCCGGAGAGGGATGAGCAGCTGGGCAGGGAATGGGTGCCCTCACTCCCATCGCGGGGCTGCTGCCCCCCAGGGATGTTCTGAGCCCTCCTGAAGCTTTTTGGGATTCCCAGACGGCATCTAAGAGCCCACCCCGCTGCCAGTGCCTGGGTGGGTGTTTGGGTACATGCTCCCCGCTGCCGGATCCCTGTGACCTCCAGTGCCCCCCGGACAGGGAAAACGTGTCCCAGCCCTGGGGGGGCTGCCGCAGAGCACAGCTGGTGGCACTGATAGCCAGGGAGGCCACAGGCCCTGTCCCAGCTGGGGCGTCTCCCTCTGGAGATATGCCTGGTGGCACAGACAAGCAGGGAATGCTGCTCCACACACCAAAATCCTCGAGGCTGGCTCCTTACATCCCACAGAAAGCCCCAGAAGCAATGAAGTCAGGGACAAAGAAAGCGCTGGTGTCACCATGTGCCCACTCTGTCCCTCAAAACAGCAGCATCCAACCCCCCCGGCTGGTGACCCCTGCCCGCGGTACCTTCAGGGTGTCCCCTTTCTGGAAGGGCAGCTCGTCCTTCTCCGTCGCCTGGAAGCTGTACAGGGCCACCGACTCCATGGCTGTGGCGGGGAGGCTGGAGGGGTCCTGGGGCTGTCTGGGGCTCGCACCCCACAGGGCTGTGGGGTCGGGGCTGAGCACACGGTGCGGCGGCGCCGGCGGGCAGGAAACTGCGCTGATGTCAGCGCTGCCGGGGCACTACGCGGGCCCTGTCGCGGCCACAGCTGCCCAGATGTGCGGGGGAGGTGAGGGAAGCCGTGCCAGCCCACCCGGGTGCCAGGGGACCCGTGTGCCAAAGGATGGCAGCAGGATTTGGCATTTCCTCCGCGGTGAGTGGTGGGCTGCTGTTGAGCTTTTGACGGGGTACCCTTCCTTCTCAGATCAGGGTAAGAGAGCAGAGGAGGCTGCTGCTCTGCTAAGTTATTTATTTCATAGTCTCATAGCTTTCTTGAAGGCAAAGTTTGAAGGGGGTTCATGATAAAGGCAAGCAGCAACAGCAAACAGCAGGCAAAACCAGCTTCTTCTATATGCTCTGTGTGCTCTATATGCTCTATACCCTATATGCTCTATACGCTCTATACTCTATATTCTTTCCTACAGAAGTGTGGATTATATTTGTTAATTGACCAATAAGATTAACACACAATTCTAGTTTTTCTTTCCTTAACCTATCCTGGTCTAATTCTGACATTTGTAAGCCTTACACCAGTGTTACACAGGTATTACACAGATTTGCGGATGCAGTTTCTATCAGCTCTTATTGTTTATGTGAACACTCCATCTAAAAAATGTGAACAGTATAATTCTATCTATGTTTTGTCTAAAGTAAAGAATTCTGTGAAAAGGTAACACTGCTGCGGTAAGAACTGTGTTTAAGGTCTCTGCTGCAGCTTTTTAATGTTTAAGGCACTTAGCATATATTTCTACTAAAAGTTAAAAAATCTATATTTCTATTTCAGTTTGGTGTGGCTTCATGTATCTCAGCTTGTCCAAAGGTTTAAATTCGACTCCTGTGCTTTGGCTTCTCTCTGGGCCTGAATCCAGAGGAGCTTTCACTCCAACAGGCAGCGGCCGGGGTTTGGATGGGAACAGGATGGTGATGGGCTGGGCACGGGTTGAGGATGTTGGGAAGGGTGTCTGGAGAGCACAGGCAGTGCTGATGCGGGAATCTCTGGTGCCTTTGGAAGGGCTGAGCTGCCAAAAAGGGGCTTGGTGGGGAATGGTTGTTCCAGAAGCAAGAAAATCATGGCAGGTGGGAATGGCGGAGGCGGGGGGAGGTGGGTGGATGCACGCACCTGGTTTCTTCAGAATTCAGAGCGAACACTCCATGCCTCAGCTCTGAGCAGCGAGCTTTCAGCACAACTGATAATGGCTCTTTGGGCTGTGGCCCCTCGGGGGGGTTGATTTTTTCCAGTTTTCTTCTGCAGGGCTAGGGAATAAAAAATCCCTTTTAGACTAAAACTGAGCGCTAAAACTTCCTGCTGCTCCCGTGGGCGTCAGGCACGGAGTCTGCAGGGCTCGCATGCCGGGTATCATTCCCAGCGGGAAGGTCCCCAGAGCTGTTCAGCCTTCCTGTGTGTGGGCTGGGGCATGGAGCACATGGAAAATCCGCCAGACACTGCCTTGCTTTGCTGAGAGGAATTAAACCAGGGACAGCTGCAGCGCAGTCCCTGCCCATGGATTTGGGCATTTTCCAGTGAGGAGCAGGATGCTGCTGCCATCTGCCCAGGGTGGGATGAGCCATGGTGCTTGTAGGGCCACTGTGGGGACATGGGCTCGGCGATTCGCCTCTCCCAAACCTTAATCCCACTTCCTGACTGCATCATGCCCTGTAACACCCCACTGAGGGCATTTCCAGGCTCCCAGTGCCTGTGGGAAGCAGAGAGGGGTGTGCAGGGTGTCCCTGGGTGTCCCCACACCCAGTAAGGCACAATCTCCAATGGTCATCCTGGGATGTGCTGGTCCCAGGGGACACGGAGATACTGGGAAGGCCAGGAAGGTCAGGAGGCCGTGGGAAGAGGCTCTGTGTGTGCTCGCCTGTCACATGGAGGATGGGACTCAGCAAATCCCTACATCCCAGAGAGCCCCAGGAGATGGGAATGCAGCAGGAAATCATCTCGGGATGAGCTTCCTCTACCCCTCAGCAGCCTTGGGGAGGATGGAGCTGGATATTCCCTGGGGAAAGCAGCCCAGCAGAGCCTCTGCTCCACCCTGCTGCGGCCAAGGGCCTGATCCTGTCCCTGGTCCATCAGCCCAAACTGGATGATGCAAAGGCCACTCCAGGCCATGCCTGGTGGGGAACAATAGGGCAGGGGGGTGTCTGGGCACGGGAAGGGGTTGGTGTGGTAGGAACCTGCAGCCCAGGAGTGGGCTATTAGAGCGGCAATCGGCTGTGCCAGGGGTGGACACCGGGACCCGTTCTGGGGTTTGGCTTCCCTGGGGCAGCAGGGAGGCTTGGGGGGCACCTTGGGGTGTCCGGGCTGGAGCCACACGTGATCCCACAGCGCCTGGGAGGGGGCACAGGACAGTGGGGTCACAGAGGGTCCTCGTGGCGCAGTGGCCGGACTCAGGACCGGCGCAGGATGGGATCTGCCAGCAGATGGCAGCAGTGCCCCAAGGGACAGCGGGGACAGCGCTACCTGCCCCTCCACTCAGGCTCTAATGAGGCAGGCCGCCCCTTTGGCGTCTCTGTCCTGCCACCGCCTACATCGCACCCTGTCCCCGACCTCCTTCCCTCGCTCCGATCCCTCCTGCTGCCCCCGCCGTGGTCCCCGTGCGACCACCTTCTGGTCGCCGGTGGCCAGCTCGTGGCTCGCTGTCTCTGGCTGCTGCCTGAGCACGTGTGGCCACTGTGGGGGTGACAGCAGCACCCGCGCCCCAGGAGAGGCTGGTGCCAGAGCAGACTGTGGCCCCTTTTCTGGGTTGGGAGCCAATCTCTGCAGTGCTCAGCTGCTCTCTGGGTGCCCCACCCCAACCCGCTGTGCCAGCCGTGAGCCGATGCCCGGCAGGGTGGCATCCTGGGGGATCTGTCCCGTTATCCCTGTGCCCTGCATGTCCCCAGTGTTCAGAGGGACACAGGAGGTGACACATGGTTGCTGTTGGTTGGGTGTCAAAGCCTGAACTTTTTGGAGTGAGGCGTTGAGCTCAGCGCAGCCTGCAAGGAGATCCCAAGGGATGCCATGGATCACCCGAGGGCAGAGCAGAGGGTGGGAGCCCACCCTGCCCTGGGTTTCCCCACCAGCCTGGGCTGCCTCTCCCGAGGGCAGGGGAGTTCCGTGACCCTGGGGACAGGCGGAGGAAGGGGCCAGCGGCTCTGGCATTGCCCCTCTCCGGCCGCACGGCCATTCCAGGCGCTGCGAGCTGCCTGGAGCTCCCGCTGACTCCCGGGTTGCCCAATCTGCCCCGCCCCGTTTCATCAACATCCTGTGTTTACCTGGCTGCAAAATACCCACGCGGGAGGGAGGAAGAGGAGGGAGGGGAGCCTCTTCCCCTTCCGCTACGGCCTGGGGAGCTTTGTTACGGCCGCCGCTCTGGGCTCCCCAGCTCCCGGCCCGTGCCTCGGTGGCTCCTTGCTCTGCCCACGGGAAAGGAGGGAGTGTCTCGAGTCTGGCTTTGCCTCCAGAGGGGCTTTGAGCTGGGCCTGGATGGTGCAGGGTTGGGCAAGGCGAGCTGGCTCATTGCAGACCCGGGGCTTTGCTCCCAGAGCGGGGAGAGGGATGGGTCCTGCCCCACAACACAGCGCTGTGCCGGGGTTGGGAATGCAGCACAGCCGGGATCCAGGCTCATGCCTGGGATGGTGCATGCGGATAAACCCAGGGACACGGGTCAGCTGTAGCTGCCTGCGTGCCCGGGGATGGAATCAGCTTTTCCGATGGGGATCCGGATGCCTCTCGAGGAAGCGGGAGCCCCACTGAGGCCCCGTGCGGAGAGGAAGCGACATCCTGGGCTAGAAAACGCCACGTCAGGGCCCCTAAACAGGATCTCAGCGTCAGCACTTTTCCCTGGAGCAGAGGCACGTCGGTGACTCCTGAGTGTCGGACCTTGTGCGTAACCCAACTTCTCAGCCCACACTGAAGAACCGGTGTCACCGTTTACACCCTGGTGTAGCTGAGGACAGAGGATCAGACCCCTCTGAGCCTCACATCATCCCACAGGACCTGTAGGAAAACATTTACAGGAGGAGCAGAGCCAGTTGGCCACGCTGGGTCCAGCGTGGCCATGAAATGCTCCTTGAGGTGTTGGTGGCCTCCAGATGTGGAGCTGCATCTCCTTGGGGTCAGCATGGGTGGTTGGGGCTGGTATTGGGGTTTTGGGGCTGGTAAATCAGAGCAGGGCCCGCTTGCCTGTGGTGTAGGTGGGTTGGGAAGTGGGACTTTGCTCTTATGGGAGAAGCCCAGGGACAGGAGGCTGGTGGTGGGACCTCGCTTTCAGTATTTGGCCCCAAAAATGGATCTGGAAAAGGACTGGAAGTCATGAAGTCTTGGGTGTGGAATTCAACCCCAAACCTACAGGAAAGGATCGCTGAGGGATCATCCAAAACAGCCTCCTCAAGAGGGATGCAGCCTCGGATGGTGGCTGGGAAAGGGTCAAACACGGTTTTGGTGAGGAGGGAGAGCCCAGACAGAGCAGCCTCAGGGGAACACACAGTGGGGGCTTCCTGGGAGTTCCCAGGGCTCAGTTTGGAGCTGCTGGATGAGGTCACAGTCTGTGCCTGGCTCTGGGCGTGGCTGGGATAGGGGCTCAGACCAGGATCACTTACAGAGGTGTGAACCATTATCGAGTTAATCATCAGGGCCAGCACAGCTGGAAGTTATTTGCCTCCCTGGGCCCTATAAAAGGACATGGAGGCCACTTCTTGGGTTTGGGCTGATGAGGAGAGAGTGTTCTTTCTTGTGGCTGTGTCTTGGAGCTACTCCTGAGATCCTGCTGTTCCCTGGGATAGTTCCCCTCAGCAGCCTGGGACACCCCAAAAGCAGGTGAGTTGTCCCTCTGTACAGTGGCTGTGTCTTTCCTGGTGTGACCTGGAGAGGATGGAGCTGTCCAGATCCACCTGGAGCAGGTACTCAGTGTTCAGCTGGCAGCAGATCTCGTTTGCTCCGTGGCTGTGGTGTTCTGGTCCTTGGCTCTGTCCTGGGACCTTGCTGTGGTCACTGACACACTTGAGGGGAACTCTGGGACCTGCTGGGTGCCCTCATGCAGGTTAGGCTCTGCTTTAAGCTGCGGGAGGAATGTTTTCTACTGAATCCTGCTCTGGAAACGTCTGATGGCGACTCCTGGGGTGAGCAACTGTGTCTGGCCTCCAATCTTCATCCTTGGTGCTGGGCTGCCTGCCTGGGTTATGGAGAAAGTGAGGTCCCCATACTAAAATTCCCTAGATAGGCTGGTGCTGCAGCATGGATGGGAGTGGGGAATGCTCTGCCAGCTCTTGTGGGTCCTCAGAAACTACTCCCAGGCAGTTGAAGCTGGAAAAACCCCCTGTGATGTATTCTGTCAGCGCAGCATGGAGGTGCAGAGGGTCACAGAACTGCTTTGATTTGCACGGGAGACAAATCTGAAGGGTCCCTTTAACTGGAAATTCCAAAGAAACCAGGCAGGAGGCGTGGGATTTGGGTGTGGAGGCTGTTTGCCATCAGTGTTTGCCATGGGGGAAGGCTGCTCGCCCTCGGCATGGGCTGGCGGAGTAACCACCCGTGGGCAGGGGAGCTCCGCGGCTCCCACAGGGCTTGTTTTAGGGGAACCGGGAGTTTGGTCACATCCAGACACAGCCCGGGGCCTGAACGGATTCCAAGAATCTCCCCCTCAAAGAGAGCATCTGTTATTTTTCTAGGAATTAAAAAGAAAAACCCACCCCAGAAGCCTGTGCCGCGTGCGTGGGTGAGGGGACCGAGCTGTCACCACCGTGACTCACCCGGGGGGTGCTGCGATTCCCGGGAACGAAAAAAACACGTAGGGAGAAATTGTGAATGATTGCTGGCTGCCGGTGACTGAGCTCTCCACCGGGCTAGTCAAATTTCGGTTCCTCCTCAGGGCTGGCTGGTTAACAAAGAAGTTATTAATAACCAATTAAGCCACAGCTCACGTCATGCCTTCCTCAGGAGCAGCCCTGGTTCCTCCTTTGGCTCCATATACCCACCTTGCGGTTTTGGGGGGGACGTTTGGGGAGGTGTCCCCTCCCTACAGGGCTGCTAGTGGGGTGGACATGCCAAGGTGACACTTCCCAGGGCTGTGGGGGACCGCCAGTACAGAGGTGACTTGTGGCTGGGCCATGGTGTGTTTGGCTGAGCTGCTGGTGGGACAGGAGCCGTGTGTGGCAGGAATTTGGGCAGTGCCAGGGCAGATGGTGACAGGTGTGGGGGCAGCCAGCGGCCGGAGGAGGAGGGACCCTCGCTGGCCACTCGCTCAGGCTGAGGATGTGCGGGGGCCACATCCCGGGCAGCGCAGGAGGCGGAGGGGCTGCTGGAGCTGGGCCCACCGGGAGAGCGTGCGGAGCGCCGGATGCGCCACGAAACCCCAGAGAATCCGGGCACTGTGCTCCTCCTGAAACCGCCTATTCAGGGCACAGACAGGCAGGACAAGGGGGAGGAAGCGGAGGGAAGATGGAGCACTGAAGGCCTCTGTGTCTGGCCGGACGGATGCAGGTGCAGCTGTGGATTCCCCGGATGCTCTGCACTGCCCTTTCCTGCGGGGAAGCAGGGGATGTACTCGGGAGTCCCCCCAGAGTCCCCAGCCCTGCTGTCACTCTGATTTATTCCTGTTGCCACAGCGTCCAGTGCTGACTTTTCCCCTCTAGAGGCAGGTCTGTGTGGATTCTCTGGAGTCTCATCCAGGGTTGGGCTGTCCCTCATTGCTCTGACCTCTCTCCCCTCCTCAGCTGAGTATCTGCGGGAAATGTTTAGCAATTAAGTAGCTGTGAAAACTCTGCCCAGCCTGTCATCAGCTGGGGCTGAAATGAGTGGACAGCCTCCAAGGTTGCACACGTGGCTTTGCCTATCCCAACCCACACGGGAGCTGCTGCATCCGCTGCCCTTTGGGAAACCAAGCTGCTGCTTTGGTGGCACAGCCCCCTTAGGGCACTTCCCTGAGCGTGATTTTTTTGCCTGTGCAAGGCAAGAGGAAAAACAGAGTGCAGATTTTTTGGGAAGCCGCAATAAAACTGATGGATTCCTCCCTAGGGCTGTGTTGGGTTGTGCTTTCTGACACATCAGCTGTGGCAATCCAGGGTAATTTCACGGAAGCTTCTCTAGATATCTGTGTGTAAATGAGAGCAGGATCTGGCCCGTGTTAAGGAACACTGCCCAGGGGTTTGCTCCAAGACGTGTGTTCTCGCTTTCTGCCCTCTTAGCAAATGCGGCACTCCTAGGAGGCAATTCTGCATCTTAAATAGAAAGCCAAGGCACTCCTTTCTCTTGAAATATTCCTGCAGAGCTGGAAGCAGCATTTGCTTCAATGGAAGAGTTTGAGATCCCCAGGAAAATGGGGACCTGAGCCCCCTCCCTGTGAAGCTGATGGCACAGGAACAGCGTGGCTCTGACAGGGCTCATGATGTCAGGCACTAACATTAGCACAGGTAATAAAAACCCTCCCCACGTAGGTGTGTTTGGCACATGCACAGAGATGCAATGGCAAGCAAAGCATTTGGCAAATCCTGTTAAATATCTGTTTCTACACGGTGTTCCTTTCAGCGTCTGAAATGCAGATTTGTCATCTTCCTTCCTCCTTCCTCCCCTCTCTTCCTCTCTCAGGCTGAAAGAGGAACTGGGTTTGGGTTTTGCTGGTTTTTGGGCTTTGCTGGGGGGCTGATGGTCTTGGTCACTACAGGCTGAGCAGCTTGTGGAGCTGCAGATGGGGTGGCAGCAGGACACACTGGTGTGTTATGTCCTTTTGTCATATTAATGTTACAAGATGGTGCCCTGCTGTGCTGGAGGAGTGGCCCTGCTGGTCCTCCCTGCTGCAGGAACTGGGATTTCGATGCCATTTCATGTCAGGGAGGTTTAGGTTGGATATCAGGAAAAGGTTCTTCCCCAGAGGGTTCTGGGGAGCCCAGGCTCCCCAGGGAATGGTCATGGCCCCAAGGCTGCCAGAGCTCCAGGAGCGTTTGGACACCACTCTCAGGGACACAGTGGGATTGTTGGGGTGTCTGCACAGGGCCAGGAGTTGGATTTGGATGATCCTTGTGTGTTCCAGCTCGGGATACCCCATGATTCAGCCTCTGGCATTGCCTGGGAGCAGGGGACTGGAGGCACCATGGGACACTGGATGCCTTGCAAGGGCTCAGATGAGCAATAAGGGCAAGAGTTTGATTGTGGGCAAGCTCCAGCTCCAAGTGGAGGGGACAGTGTGGAGGGTGAGGTGGCTGAAGGAGCTCAGGGAACCTCTGGAGCAACAGAAACAGTCTGGACTGAGCACAAAGGGCTGGAATCACTTGTGGAAGACCCCTCAAAAACAGCTTGGGAAGGGGCCACAGCTGCTCTCCAGCGTGGGGACCTGTGTCTTCTCCCTCTGGAGACCAGATTAGCACAAGTTCTATATCCCAACCTGATATCTGCTTGCTGCTCCCTCAGCTGGGATCAGGAATGCAGTCTCCAGTGGTTTGCAGCTGTGCTGTTCTAGGCTCCCTGGGGCAGAGACAGTTCAGTAAATAATTTTAGCATATGTTTAAACCTCCCTGAGTACCCCTGGGTGCTGAAGGCTTAGGGAATGTGCTAAGTGTCTGCAAGGCTCAGGAGAGGCTTTAGCCTTGAGGGTGGAAAACGTGCCAGTCTGTGGAGAGTCTGGAGAAAGGGGCTTTACAGGGATGGAGTTTTCGGGAGAAACCCAGGAGAGCTGAGGAAAACAGCACGTGGGTGCTGCCCTCAGCCTCTGCTCTCAAAGATGATAAACATGAAGGTCTGGAGCTGGGAGCCAATGTGTGGGAAGGTAAGAGCATCCCTCCTGCTTTAAACCAGGTGTCCAGTCTAAAATCTGAACACTGGCAGTGTTTACAGAGAATGTTTGAGGGTAATGGGAGGATATTATTGGAGAGGGACTTTTCACAAGGATGTGTAGTGATACAATAAGGGGGAATGGCCTTAAGCTGCAGGAGGGCAGGGTTAGATTAGATATTAGGCAGAAATTCTCCCTGTGAGGGTGGGGAGGCACTAGATCAGGTTGCCCAGAAAAGCAGTGGCTGCTCCATCCCTGCAAGTGTCCAAGGCCAGGTTGGACAGGGCTTGGGGCAACCTGGGATAGTGGAAGGTGTCCCTGCCCATGGGTGGGGGTTTGGAGCTGGATGATTTTAAGGTCCCTTCCTACCCAAGCCAGTCTATGATTCTCTGATAAGAAGAAAAAGTGAGTGAGCAGACAGAATTCCACACTGTGTTCTCCTTGGATTCAGCAGCACAGGGCCTGGGAACCTCCCGAACTGGAGCTGTGTCTGCAAGATGCATCCTGAAAGAGGCACCCGTTGAGTGACAGCATCTCCAGTTCCCTGCCTTCCCCCAGGCTCTGATCTCAGAGCAAAACAAGAGGTCCTGCCCTGCCTGGAGGGAAAACACTGGAGTCTCACGTTTCTCTCTCAAGTGCAAGCTGGAAAAGCTGATGCAGACACGCTCTGGAACGCGTCTGTAATGAAGAGCAAGGCACAGGGTGTTTGTGTGGAAGTGCCTGTCAGTTTTCATTTAAGGGTCAGTTGGTGGTTTTGTGGAGGAAATCGCCTGCACAGCCCAGCCCTTCCTCCCCAAGTGCTGGAGATCCTGCTGAGTGCAGAGCACTTCTCAGCTGAGCTGCGCAGGTGCCACAAACCCTTCTTCCGGCCCACTGGTGACACATGGGGCTTTCATGACATCAGGCATTTTGGGCTTCTTTAGTTTCCACCTTCCTGGATTAGCTTATTCAGCTTCTGTTTCACCAAAGCCCACTTTCAGTATTGCTAAAATCTGTTGTGGTTGTGTGGTTTGCACCCCACGCCCCTCCCAAAATGCTTTGAGTGACGTGAAAGCTTAAAAGAGGCTTCTTGAAGGACAGAGGGAACTTGCTGTCTGTAGCAACTTGCTCTGCAGTTATTTTTGATTGAGGTTATTGTGGTTTGTGCCCCAGAAGAGATGGGGCTGTGCCCAGCCAGTTCCCAGCAGTGCTGGTGTTTGCCTCTCACCTTCCCCTGTCAGAAATGTTTGATTTCTAAAAATCAGAAGGCAACAGACCCCTTTGACTTCCTCTCATGTTCACAGGGTCAGGGAGCAATCCTGTATTTCTCCATCTCAGTCCGTAAGAATGTGGAAGCTTGTAGGAGTATTAATTACAGCCAATTATAACCTGCTTGACTGGCTAAGGTGCTCAAATGGCTCCTGAGGCTTGCTGTTGGTGAAGAGGGATGTTTCCCTTCTATCAGGTTTTTGAGGAGCTCAGAGCAGGGCTGATGCATGGAGCAGCTTGGCTGGAGAGTGTTAGGACTGAACACGTTCTGGAGGAATTCTTGCCTGCAGTGCTGTGCCGTTTGTTTGCTTTGTGGAGTCCTGATACCTTGTCAGGAATCTCTTCCAGCCCAGCTAGTGAATTCTTTTAATCTGCTTGTTTATCACACAGGGACCATGTATTTACAGCTCTGCACCGTTGTTTAGGGTTTTTTACAGAGTGAAAGTTCCTGGGAAGCCCTGTTGAGGATGAGATGGGCAGCAGAGACGCGTTTGGAGTCACAACCGTGCATGCAGATATGAAAGTTTCAACTGGCTTTGTGAGCCTGGGAATGGAGGAAGTTACTTGCAGAAGTGGGAATCAGAAACCCAGAAATTGGGCCAGCTAATTAAGTGACTGGCTGGATGCTGTGCAAACACAAACCAAACAGACAGCTCTCAGTTTTCATCTGTCTAGGGGGGAAAGCTACCAGCTTTTCAGCTGCGCTAGCCAGTGAGGGGCATCCAGCTGTAAGCCAGGGATGTGGCAGCACTGTTCCAGCCTCCCTGTTTGAAAGACACAAAATACCTGCAGCTTCCAGTACTTGCTCTGCTTTGGGGGTCCCGTCTTTGTGTCTGAGAGCAACGCTCTGAAATTTGAGCTAAAACTGGCTGGAGCTGTGCAGCTCAGCTCCCAGGGTTGGAGCTGAGGTGGCTTTCCAGGCAGCCTGTGCTGCCAGGCACCGGATGCTGTGGGAGCAGAGCACGCAGGAAGGAAGCTCCAGCTGTCCTGATGATGCCCTGAGCACCCCATTGTGGTGTGATAATGCTGATTTCAGTGTTGGTACCCCCTAAGTCACCCCAGGTAAGGGGTGGATGAATTGCTGCAGCTGATTCCTGTGGAGAAGGTGGTGCTTTCTGGGTTTTTGTGCTTAAATGTGAAACTCCTTGTGCTGGACCATGCCCTCTGCCAGCAGTGGCCACAGGCTGGGTGCTTGGTTGTAGGCACACATCGCTTCCCCCCCTCTTTTCCAAGTGTACAAAGTCTTTAGCCACCCTTTCCAGCCAGGACCAGCCAAAATCCCTGTCCCAGCAGGAGAGAGGAGACCCAAATCCCAGAGGATTCCGCAGAGCCAGGAGCACAACTCTCCTGACACATTCCTCAGAGTGAACCCCACAGGGCGTTTTCCCTCAAGAAGAAACAGCTGTGAGGAGTGAGGATAATCCCTGGCCACGTGAGGTCCTTGTGCAACTGCACAGTTCATCCTGTGGAAGTTATTATGGAGCCTCTATCAGTTCAGAGGATGGGCCTGGGGCAAAAGGGAGGGTCTGACTCTCCCGGTGACATGCTTTGGGTGGCTGCAGGAATGATGAGGAGGAATTCTGATGGGTGACGCGTTCCATCGGCTCCATCCTGGCAGGAAGTCCTCTTGTTGTGACAAGGAGGAAGTCAAGAGGGATAGGACAAACTGTACCAAGCAAAAGGGAATGCCTGTCCTTCAGCAGGAGCTTACTGCCTCTGCCTTGGTGACTTGCTTTGGGGAGCCAGATGGTAACACTAAATGAGCCCAGCTTTGCTGGGCCTGAGTCTGCCACTCCAAACTGTGCAGATGGTCCTAGTGGGTGAGTGCTCCCAGCCTGGAAACAAGCAGCAGATCCAGGCTCTTTAGGTCAGATGTGCTCCTTGTGTCCTATAAACCCAGAAAAATACCTCCTCAGCAGTTGGTGTGGCCTTGTATGGCCCTGTCCTCTCTTTTCTGCTGATGTGGGTGCTCATCTGACCCTCTGGTGAGCTAGTTTAGGGAGCTGAACTGGCTGAGAAGCAACACTCCCCCCCCCAAAAGTGATTAATCTTCACCACAGGTGGTATAAGCTGGTGCTGGTGGCAAGGAGGGAATGGGAAGGGGTGCTGGAGGAAGGGCAGGAACCACAACACCCTGGCTTAGGTCAATTAAAACCTGTGGAATTTCACCCTGAGGCCTCAGTGGGATTTAATGTAAGCAGCACAGTAGCCTTGGCTTCTTGCTGTGGCATGGGAGAAACTGCACCTCTGGAGCAGTAAGGAGAAAGGAATGAGGGAAGGTGCCCACAGATGAGAACAGCTCCAGCTTCTAAAGAAACACAACACTTGGTAATTACTAGAACTAAGCACATTCAAACGTCACTGCCTCTTGCACTGTCAGAGCACATTCATTTTGAGAAAACCAGAATGTGCTGGGCTTGCATTCTCTCTTCTCTTTTCATGAATCTGCCAACGTGTTCAGAAAAGGTCTGTTTTGAATACCCATATTAGAGGTGTATTAATTTTGTACTTGTCAAAACGAATATTTGCATTGGAAACAGTTCTACAAGTTTGTCTGCATCACGAAGGGAACGAACCTCCTCCTGCTGGCTCTGTTCTGATTAGCTTGGGTTGCTTCCAGCTGAACTCAGGCACAGGCTCACTGGGCTCTACTCTCCCTCATTCCCATCCTTCTGCTTTTCTCCCTTATTTAAAGATGTTTGAAGAACCCAGGCTAAATATGATGGGAGGGGAGCTAAACTCTTATTTTGGTTCTCCTTGCTTTGTAGACAAACCCTGGAAGTGTGGTAGGGCTGCAGACCCTGTGGATCCATGTGTCTAATTGAAGCAGACAAGACTGTAACTCAGACTTTGCATATTTCCATGAAATATTCATGAATCCAGGAGAGAATAACCCGGGGTGAACATCAAGTTGTATAATCTGAATATATTCTCTATAACTGTCAGCAACATGCAGACAGCTCAGAAAATTCCGGGGAGGGTCTGTGCTTGTTGAGAAACATCTCGCTGCTTTGGCTCTAAGGACAATGATGATTGTGTTTGCCCAGACTATTTAATTAGCAGATTTCTCAAATTGGGCTCTTAGGGACTGAAGTCCCCATTTACCCCATGTGGAAGCATGTGGCTTCCCGGGAAGGCTGGGAAACTCCAGCTGCCACTGGAGCGGAGGGTGCCCAACCTCCTGAGACACGAGGCAGTTTCTCACTTGGCTATTTAATCCAGACTGAAGTGCTGAACATTAAACACACCTTCATTCGATGATGCTCGTCTCTATTTCTGCATTGATTTCTCTGAAGACCTGTAGGTTAGGAGTGGGAAGGAAAATCAGTAATGGAGCAAAATGACTGTGATTTAGAGATCGGATTGCACACAGCCAGGGCCATGCATCAGGATAATGAGATTCAGTCTTGTTTGCTTACAAGCATTGGAGACAGAGGCAGAAAATGTGATCCACCAAGCCAGCTCTCAGGAAATGAGAAACAATAGAGTGAGGAAATCAAATTTCAAACGGCAGGGATATATTTATCGAGTTTTCCTTGGGATTTTTGCAGAGCTTTGGGGCGTTCTCTGTGCAGGGTTTTTTCGGGCAGCCGACATATGGCTGGAGGATTAGATCACTGCAAAGCACCGTTGTTTGTGACCTATTTGTTAATGCAGGGCTGGGGTCAGCGACAAGAGGCAAATGCACTTGTCATTGTTCGGGGCTTTTCAAGTGCTCTCTTGTTGTCCCTTGCACCCTGGCCAGACATTTGGAACAAACTCATTAGCTAATTAGTGGTGTGCTCTGCCCCACATGGGTGATATTCCCATTATGGCTGTGGAACAGGCCCTCCTGGGGCTCCCTGGCAGCTGCTCTTCCCTAGGTTAGCTGGGAGGGCAGCCGAGGGAGGATGTGCCTTCTTCATCTTCTCCGGACAGCCTCTTGCATTCCAGACATCCCACTCCTTATCCTCCTGCTCCTTGCCTTGCAACAGTCCTCTACTCCTGCTTGCTGGATTCACTGACACCACCTCATCTCTGGTGACCGGTGGTGGGACCTGAGGGCATGGCATGAAGCTGTGTCAGGAAGGTTTAGGTTGGGATACTAGGAAAAGGTTTTTCACCTGGTGCTGGGGCACTGAACATCCCCAAGGAATGGTCATGGCACCGAGACTGCCAGAGCTCCAGAAGCGTTTGGACAACCCTTTCAGGCACAGGGTGGGATTCATAGAATCCCAGAATGGTTTGAGTTGGAAGGAATCTCAGAAACCCTCCAGTTCCACACCTGCCATGGGCAGAGACACCTCCCATTATCCCAGGTTGCTCCAAGACTCATCCAGCCTGGCCTTGGACACTTCCAGGGATGGGGCAGCCACAGCTGCTCTGGGCAGCCTGCTGTAGTGAAAGGTGTCCCTGATCCTTGGTGTTGTCCTGTGCAGGACCACGAGTTGGATTTGATGCTCCTTGTGTGTCCCTTCCATATCCCGAGGATATCCTGGGAGTCTGTGAGCTGTGTGGATTGCTCTGCTGGTTATCGGGGTGGTGCCGCAGCTCTGGGCTTGTGGTGCCCAACTCAGACTGCAAATCATGGCCTTGAACTCTGATTCTGCCAACACAGCTGAAATGTTGTGGGCTGGGAAGGATCAGAGAGTGGCTCGGGTCAATATCCAAGGCATGGTACAGCCTGCTCCAAAGAGGAATGGGGCAGGGCTGGAGAGGGAAGTGTTCTACCCCAGCTCCTGGGTTTTAAATCAAGGACAAATGTAGTGAGCTCCTGTTGCTAATATGAAACAAGAGACAGAAATCCACTGCCACTCAGGGGACCACCAGGAGGGAACATCCCTGTGCAGCTTGGGCAAAGCTCTGCTGGTGCAGCTGTACCACTCAAGTACCTGCCCAGTGTTGCAGGAACACTGCAATTTAAGGCATTAACAAGGATATAATAATCAAAAAATAAGTAGTTTTACTTGGCTGGCTTGTTTTACTCGCACTAAGGGGCTCGATCTGGTTGATATAAAACAGTTTTTTTGGTGGAAGTGTGCCAGCTGCAGGAGGTTTTTGCTGGGTTTGCTGATTTGCACACTTAATGATGTAGACAGACACCTGGGATGGAGCTGGGAAAGGAGAGGAAGCTGTCTCCTGCTCTGGAGAGCTGTCTGCCCAGATCTGGAAGGACCACAGGCAGGAGGGAAGGCAGCAGGAACAATCCTGGTCTTCCCATTTTATTTTAACCGAGAGCTTTCTTCTCCTCCTTTAGACCTGTCAGCATCTTATCATTAGGATTAATGAACGTGCACAGAAACATTGGGTTTCCATCATTGCTGTTTTCTTGCAGAGAAGAAAAGGGGGAAGTATTCTTTCAGCTCCTGCTGATACCATCAGATGTGTGCTGATCCCTCATTTTTTTCACCCAGAATTTAATCCTGCCTAGCTCAAGGTTAACAGCTAAGCCAGAATCACAGCTCGCTGCAGAAGATTCAGAGCTTCCTGGCTCCCAGATGGTGTTCAAGAAATTGGAATTTGCAGCATTTCTAAACAAGTTGCTTTCAATGCAGCTCACTCAGTGTTTCACTGCAGTTCTTCTGTATTTAAGCCTCAAATCTGTGGCAGATTTGATAGTGGCTCCATGGGAGAAAGGGCTGGGCTGTAAGTGGTGGATGCTTCATCCCTGGAAGTTTTCAAGGCCAGGTTGGATGGGGCTTGGAGCAACCTGGGATAGTGGAAGGTGTCCCTGCTCATGGCAGGGTTTGGAATGAGATGATTTTTAAGGTCCCTTCCCAAACCATTCTGAGATTTGATGAAGTTTGCAGCTCAGCCCAGCCTGACCTTCCTGTCACTTAAAAGCAGTGACTCATCAACTGGATTTTGCTCCACATTTCTGTTTTCCTATGCTTTTGTAAGGCATGATTCCTCAGGAATTTGGGTTTTAAATAACCAGCAGCACTTCCCTGTGCCAGCAGTGATCCAAGCAGAGCTCTGCTATCCAGCTTCTCCCCTGGCAGCACCAATCCCGATCGCCTCCCGAGCAGCCATGTCCCGTTTCCTTGAATTGTCTCACAGTTTTACGATGGGAACAAATACATCCAGGGAGGACTACAATGGAACCAGTAACCTCCTCCAGCCTGCGATACCAGACACAGGTTTAGTCATTATCCCAAGGGGAAGGACGTGTGCTCCGACCCACCCAGACCGTCCAGCTCCTCCCGCCACATTCGTGCTTGTGTCCCTGCTGAGCTCCCCTTCATCGCCCTGTGTGGTGACCCTGATCCACAAATGTGTCCGTAAAGTGTCCCCTTATCCATGAATGTGGTTATTTTATATTGGCATCTTCAGTGGGAGGGGGAAAGTGCAGTATCTGTGCTGTGTGAGGAGCTGTGCTGGGGAGGTTCAGGTTGGACATTGGGAGGAATTTTCTCATAGAAAGAGTGATTAAATATTGGAATGGGCTGCCCAGGGATGTGGTGGAGTCACTGCCCCCGGAGGTGTTCAGGGAAAGGTTGGATGTGGCACTCAGTGCCATGGTCTAGTTGACAAGGGGGTGTTTGGCCATAAGTTGGACTTGATGACCTCAGGTCTTTTTCAACCTAAGTCATTCTATGATTGTGCTTTGGGGGCTGCCAGCGTACACTGGACCTCGATTTTTGGGGGGCTACCCTGCCCTGAAATCAGTGTCTCCTGGGAGCTGTGAGTGTGGAAGAGGAGGGTGTTCCCCAAGCCTTCTCCTTCCATCAGAGGTGGCCACAACCCCTCTCTAAACTGTTCGCTGCTCTATAAATGTGGTTATTTTGTACTGATAGTCATTATTTTGTATTATTTGTCCCTGGGTTTTGGGGGATCTCTAGCCCTGACACCAGTTTTTCTTGGGTGCTGTGAACACTGAGGGCGCTCCCCAGGCGCTCTCCTTCCGACGAAGGCAGCCTCGGACCCTCTCCGAGGGCTCTGCCCGGCCACCGATCCTGCCTCACTCCTCACTGGCGCCGGGTCTGGCTGCGAGGAGCCGCGGCAGGAGGGACGGAGGCAAGGGAAGAGGGAGGGAAGGAGGGGACGGGCAGCGCCGCGTCCCCCCCGCCCTCAGCGCGGCCGCGCCTCGGGGCCGCGCGCGGCCGCCGGTTCCGCCTCCTCCGCCGCCTCCCCGCGGCCGCCGCCGCCATGTTGGATGGTGCGTGTGGGTGTCAAGCGCAGCCCGCGGCCGCCGGGCACCGGGACACCGGGACACCGCGCCCGCCCCGCGCCCACAGGTCAGCGCGGCTCCCGCGGGCTGCGGGACGGGGGGGGAACGGACGGGCAGCCCCCGCACCCCCGCCTTTCCCCTCCGAGGGGAGCGGGGTGGGCGCAGGAAGGGCCCCCGGGGGTCCCCGCGGGGAGGGCGCGGGGCCGCGGTGGCCTTTGTTGTCGCCGGTGGGTGGCTGGGCGGGCGGCGGCGGGGACGGGCTGGACCCCCGCGGCCCGAAGTTTGGGCCTGGCTCCCGATGGGCCTCCCGGGGCTGCGGGGGATGGCGGGGCCTGCGGGCTCGGGGGGCTCCCGGTGGCGGCGCCGGGGCGGGGGGGGGCTCGGGTCCGCCCTGTCCGACCCCCGCCCCGGCGTTGTTCACCTCCATCGTGGCGGGGCGGGGGTTATTTTGTCGTATTTTCAGTAATATCGTTGTTTGGGAGATGTGTATTAATGCTTTTAATCATTTTTAAGGGTCTGTTTTATATAGGGGGCTTGGACTGGATGATCTCCAGAGGTCCCTTTCAACCCTAATAATTCTGTGATTTTCTGTGGTTCTGTGATATTCTCTCTCTCTCCTTCTGTATATATACATCGATACATAGTTATATATATATATTTAAAATTTTTTACCTGCAGTACCTGTGATGCTACAGATTAGGGTTGGGTAGCCAGTGAGCTGTATTACATTAGGCATTATTGCTGTGAAAGATATTGAAACAGCAATTATCACAGGCTGCCCACAATGGAAGTCCCCTATTTTAAAGCCGTAAGGCTTTAATATAAATGTTAAAATATTCATGTTAAGATTTAAAGCTCTAAGGCTTTAAAACTGGTAGCGTTTGGTCTCAGTTTTATGGGTGTGTAATGCTTCCCCCTCCCTCTTCTCAAGTATGGTATCGACGCTGATCTGAAAAGCCCAGTGAGATTTAAAATTTACAGCAATTGGACGTATTTTTTGTTCTTATCTATTAAGAAAATACCCTGAATTACCTACACACTCATCCATTTTCAACAGGAGGCCTAAAATACTTGTTAGGATTGTGAAGCTGTTGCAGATGTTATGGACTGTGGAGTCTGACTTCAAGAGTTCAAAATTCAAATCAGGCCATGAGATTAAGTTTTATTATTCTCTCCACTGAAATACATGTTTTATGGTAATACAGAACTCTTGCACAATTCCAGTGTGTTGCTATGTTTTGTGAGACACAAGGTCATAGGAAATTGTATTGTTGGGATGTGAAATGTGGGATGAATGATTTTTTTAAAATTAGAAATATAAATATATTGTAATGGTATCTTTAGTAAAATACAGCCTGTTTAGGAATTACTTCTCAGTATGTTTGTCTTGGCTGATTCTCAGATGTGTTATTTTTGAACCAACTCAAATATAGAGGTTTATTGGGAAGAATCAAAACTTTTGATAAATTTTCCTTTATAAGTGCAAAGTAATGGTAAACTAGCTCGACAGAATTTCAGAGATAATCTTGCCCATATTAAATATTTAACTATGTTATCAAAAATTATCAAGCACGAATGACCCATGAGTGTGCATTCCTGAAGGCGAAGTCTGATAAGGCCAAATTGACTGTGGGTTACATTTGAGGAAGTTTGACTTGGGGGTGCTGATTGTAACTTCCTTGATTCCAAGAAGTAACTCTGCAACATTACTCTTGTGTTACAACAGTTCTCTGACACAGCAGCTCGACTTTTGCATCTGCTGAGGAATGAAAACTATTATCAACCTTTAAGAAATGAAATGTAGCACTCACAGGATCTTAGAATCCCAGAATGGGTTGGGTTGGAAGGGACCTCAGAGCTTGTCCAGTGCCACCCCTGCCATGGGCAGGGACACCTCCCACTGTCCCAGGCTGCTCCAAGCCCCATCCAGCCTGGCCTTGGACACTCCCAGGGATGGGGCAGCCACAGCTTCTCTGGGCAACCTGATCTAGTGCCTCCCCACCCTCACAGGGAGGAATTCCTTCCCGATATCGCATCCAATGCTGCTCTCTTGCAGTGGGAAGCCATTCCCCCTTGTCGTGTCGCTCCAAGCTCTTGTAAATAGCCTCTCTCCATCTTTCTTCATCTCTCCATGGATTTTTCTCATGAGAAAAAGTAGTTGACCTGTTCCCTAGGTAGAAGCTAAGCAGTGGTGAGTAATACTTGGGTGGAAAAAGTCCTGTCTGTGAGTTACCTGATGGTTGTGGAAGGAGCAGAGGAGACATCCCTGACTGTCAGGAAGCCTGGCTGGTGATGGTCATGTTGGTTTTCACTTCCATTATTTCTGCAGTCACATTTAATGAAGAGTTCACAAACATCTGATGTCCAGTATAATGCAGGTAGCAGAAATGAATTCGGCTTGGACTGACCACATCATTATTTACATAACTGGTTAATCATGCTAATTTTGTTCCAGCTGTCAGCCATTTGATTGCTTTAAAACTTGGAGCTTTTAAGAAGCCTCAAATCTTGGATCACTGCTGGGAAATGCCAAAGGCCTAATTTGTTACTTCATAAAAATGCTGATAGTCTCTCTTGATACAGATATCGGTGTTTTGTTTCTTTGGCTGTTTTTTTTTCCTTTAGAGGGAGAGAGAAATCATTAAATGATAATCAGTTTAGGGGAAATACATTAAAGAGCAGTTATGATGTTCCTGATCTTGCTTTTCTTAGGTCTTGTACGTAGGATGGGGAAATGACTCTGGCTTTTGCTTGGTGTAGAAGAATGTAAGTTACTCTAATATCTTTCTTTAATGACTGGTACTCAGGAAGCAACTTCCCAGTCTTCCAGGGCCATATTTGCAGAGTGCTAAAGTGTCCCTTGGGATCTTGCTAATAGAAAATGAAATGTGCCTGGTTTGTAGGAACGCCTGTAATGTTCTTTTCCCACTTTGCCTCGCTCTGATCTGTGCGGGGAAAATATCGAAACGTACCAGTATCCTGCTGGCTTAAGTGCTTCAAAGAACAGCAGGTTTTTGTGTGTTTCAGTAGCCTGTCTGCTCATTAAGAAGGCAGGAGACTCCATGGAGGAGAAAAACGTGGATTGCCGTCCTCTGGAATAAAACCTGCCGCAGCTGATTGTAGGTCTGCTAGCTTTGGTGTGCTCCAGGTTTGGTACAGACTGGGCTGTGCTGAATAACAGACCCTAAAAAGTCTGAGTTAATCAGTTTAGGTGGTTGTTACAGGACTGCTTTCCTGTTCTGGATGGAAAAAGAATTCAGAATGGATGAATGTGAGAGTGAATTCAGAGACTGTGGGCTTCAGGATGGATCTAGAACTCAGTGGCTGTTGGGTTGAGCCTCTCGGTGAGTGGTGCAGCAGGTGGAAAGCTACAGGAAAACTGGTATTCTTTATTTATCATTTTACAAATAACAGTTTTGTCTCCAGTTTCCAAATTTGGGATTTGCTTGATTTTATGATGCTGGTCCAAACCATTGATATGGGTCAGAAAGTTCTTTGGTGGTTTCTGTAGGTAACCAATGGTTGTAAGGAGAGTGGCTTAAGTTACCAAGGTTGAGTTCTATGTAAATATCTAATAGTGGAGTTTGTATAAATGATGATACTAATTAGAAAATCAGTATAAAAGTACTTTGTATTTGTTGGTTGCACTGACACTGGAGATATTTGCAGAATTCAGTTTGTAATTCACTATTATGCCTTTTTATATGGAAATATAACTTTAAGTTACTATGCTAACAAGATACTTTTCTTCTGCATCGATAATTTTCAGCCCATTTTTCTGGTATTGTTACAAAAATTGAACTTAAATTGATCTCAGAGCCAATTCCCTGTGTTGCATTAATTGTTAATAGTGTGTCTATCTGTTTCCTGTCACCCAGGGCTGTTAACATAAATGCCTCTAACTGGTGCCTCGAGCTGGTGTTCAAGGTCAGGCCTGGGCTGTGCACGCCTCTTGTGCCTTGGCTTGCAAAATCCAGCTCTGTGCGGGTGGGGAAACAGCAGCTCAGGCACGGACAGGTCCCCACTGGCAGCGGGAGTGCAGCTGGCTCTGCTCTGGGGCTGGGTAAAACCAGTCCCAGCCCAGGCCTGGGTGCAGTTCTACCTTGGAGGCTCCCCTTATCTGTGTTTTATGGTGGAGGTGGCTGGGGGAAGTTTTAAGGAATCTGTCACACTCTGTTTTGTTGTCCTGATCCATACAAATTGTTCTCAAGGAATAGTTTTCCTTCTGCCGTCAGGGGTGGAGCTCCCTGAGCTGTCTCAAGTAATTAGCTGAAATGTGTGCATGAGACCTCTGCAGTTTCCTTCCACAGTGTTCCTGCTCCTGTTTCCTTCCACACTGTTCCTGCCTTTCCTCCCAGAGCTGTTTTAGCCATGTTGTCTGCAGTGCCTGAGCCTTGTTGTGTCACCATATAGTAAATACTAAATGGTCATGAGGTCCAGGAGAGTTTGGAGGGTGACCCAGGCAGGAGAAGGCCTCTGTGCTGCTTCTGCAGGCTTGGGACAGACCTGGGCTCTTTCAGGCTTATCTTTTTCTCAGAATGCAGCACTCAGTGAACAATACATGAATAAATTAAGGAATAATTTTTATTTTGAAAGTTTAAAGCTGCTTGTTAGTTTCAAACCGTGCCAGACACTTTAGCTAGAGATGTTTTATGTCCACCGTACAAGACAGAAATCTGAAGACTCCCTTGTTTGCTTTTCAGTGTTGCAGGAGTTATGGCCAGTTTTGGGGGCTGAATTTTTAGAACTGCCTTCTTAAAATACATGGTGGAGTCTGGGGGTCATGGCTGAAATTCTGCAGCCAGACACTGATTTAATCTCTCTCCAGTATAACCTCATAGAGACTTCCCTGCCCTTCTGGAGATGTCACTTACATAATGTGATGGCTTTTAAAATCAACCTGAGAGTTTTCATTATTTAAAAGCAGAAACCCAGGCAGAGCAAGCTCTCTACTTCTGTTTGTTGGGTTTGAGTTTTGCCACCAATAAATGCTACAACACACGTTGTAGCCCGGCTAGGGAAAAAATACCAGCATGGGTGACAAGGTACTAATGATGTCTGGGATGTTCTTTTACATTTTTTTCTTTATTCTCCCAAATCATATTAATCTCTAGACTTAACATCAATTTAGTAGTTTCTGAACCTTTGCAAGGGCAATGGTCTTTTCAGAGCTTTGCTAGAACAAAGACATTTTAAGAATCTTAATAGAGAATCGTTTAATCTTATTACAACTGCTCCTGTTTAAATCACTTCCTTGTACTTAAATAACAATCTGTCACCAGCTATTTCTTGATTGTAGTTTTTGTCAGTTGCAATTTATCCCCTCCCTGATTTGGTTTTACTTTCCCCCCCCCCCCCGATTGTGCAACCCTTGGGTTGGCAAAGTTCCTTCTTTCTCACACAGTTCTTCTGAGTCCACTGGGAGTAATCGCATGAGTAAATTGCTCACTGGTGGGAGGGTTGTGTGGTTCACGAGTAAAACCTTTGTGGGACAGACCCCACTGAAACAACTGATACAGACAGTCCTGATATTCCTCAGGGAGAGACAAAGCAAAGTATTTTTAAAGGTAACTTCCTCCCCTGAGATGGCAGCACAAAAGAATCCTGCAGACATCTTTTCCTGTAGGTAGGAATTCCATTCCCAGTAGGTTCCTTGTGTGTTGCTGACTGGGTGAACAGACCCCAAACATCACCTTAGTTTTGTCATTCTGATTTTTATTTATTTATTTCTTTTTAGTGATGAGGATTTCTTCAGCCAAATCTGTTGACCCAATTGCTGCTGAAGCTGCTTTTCTACTGACTTTCAGCTCTGTTTGGACAGGGATGAGGCTTGTGACAACAGCAGTAAGGCAGAGATGTTTGCTCTAACCTATAAAATCAGCCAGAATTGAAGATAATTAATTAATCCTTATCCTGCAGTTCTGTTTAGAGCTGTTTTAACATGCCTGTTCTCTGGTGGATGGTCAAGCACAGTGTGCTCTGCCACATGGTGTATATAAAGGAAAGCACTTCAGTTGTTACTTGAAAAACAGAACTTGAATACTTTTAATTATTCACTTAACTAATTAATCAGGGAAATACCCTCCCATTTTGTGACATGGCTGGAATGTGACTGGTAATATCTGCTTAGAGATTCCTGATTATGCATTACCCTCAATATTCAGAACCAGGGAAGGTTTGGTGCATCTTTAAAATGCCCCTGCCCATGTATTTAATTATTTGATAAAAACCTCTTTCTCTAATGACCATTTGAAACCATAAACTCGCCTCTGTTGTGTTACCTAATGAAATATTTGCCTTCTGAGCCCATCCTGCCTTATTGCAGGGGTTTGATTGCTTCTTGCAGTGTTCTGCTGCTTGCAGTGATTTTTTTCTTTTAAGGATGGAATGCTTATTACCTATGAGAAGTGTTACTATATTTTGCTGCTGTTGTTGAGCAGAGTTCATGAAGTTAAACTTTGTCTACCAATTTAGAAGAGTTTCTCAGAAAGTCAAGATAATGCCTCTGCTGGAATGTTTTTAGATAAACAGCATAGGTGACGCCGGCTTCTTCTCTTAGGAGTATGCAAATGCAGATCAGAAATCAATGTTTAATACTGTAATTTTTTGAGACTCTACCATTTATGTATATTTTTAAGGCAGAAATTTCTACCTGCTGCTCAGAAGAACAGCATGACTGTCCTTGCACTGGATTATGATTGTGCAGTCCATGTTTTTTCATACTTTTTCACCAAAGCAGCTGCTGCTTTCTGGAGATTTTATTGGTACATGGGTGACTCCTCTGAAAGATATTTATGTTTATATGTTTACTGGTTCTCTTGGGAAGCTTTAATAAGGAAGTTAAAATACAGGAATGTTTATAATTGGTTTGACTTGGCTTTCAGAATTCTTGTAGAGAAGCTGAGGTATAAAAGCTTGAGTCCAGCAAAATCACTTTTAAACTGGTTTATTGCGGAGGAGCACTGAGGTAAATCATCAAAGGATTTTTAGTCTGCAAAACTGCTTAAGTGTTGTGTTTAAAATTTACAAATCGCTGACCCCTTTGTGAGACACTGAGACAGACTGACATGTCTGGCTCTTTTTTACGTTTGACTACCTAGTGAATAATCTCTTTTTGCCTGGCCTGCTGCTTTAAACACACTGAGTGCTGCAATTGCCATTTTGTTGTCTGTCTGCCAACCAATAGTGTCTGTGTATATTTAATTTCATAATAATACGACCATAGGATGCCTCCAAGAGTATTTACATCGGCTTTAAAAGTCAGGATAAAAGTATGGCTGGAGATTTGGAATTTTGGGGAGTGCTCTGCGTGGTGGGAGCTCTGCTGAAATGCTGAGGAGTGGAGAACAGCAGGAGAGAGTTTTGTAGGTTGTCTTCATTATTCTATTTTTCATTTGCTTCATGAGGAGGGTTCTGTTCTGTGGGAGATGGTCTGGATCAAGCAAAGTGTGAGCACATCCTTGCCTTTGGAGGTGTGAGGGACCTGTTGATCTGGGGCTGACTGGGATCCATGGTTTTTAGTGCTGTTGGCTTTCCAGGTGTGAGTGCAGGAAACCCGCTCCAACATCCTGAATGCAGGAACACTTTTGTTATGTATGCTCTGTGCAAAATTGTGTCTGGATGCCTTGGCTTACAGCCAGGGTTTTAATCTCTTCTTTTTTGTGTCAGCTTGGATAGTGTATATAATACTATAGTGCCTTTTCCTGTCCCTGGAAATGCTGATTTTTAGTTTTATTTTAAGAAGGGTTTTCTTTTTCTTACTCAGAAGAAAAATAAAGTTTAAAGGAGGAAAGTCTGTGCCGTTTTCATTTTTTTTTTTTTCTTTTTTGTTTCTTATTGTAGTTTATGCTTTATAGAAAGGCCTGAAATGTGCTGTCAAAGCTTTGTCTCTTGTCTCACAAATTCAAAATTTAGAAATGGGGCAGGGCAAGGTGGGGAGGGGTCTCCCAAGGACTTAGAGAAGGGGAGAATGAAAAACGCACAGAGTGCCCGTCAAACGTATGAAATGGATGTGCCTTTAGATGCTACAAGGCTTATTCTTCCATCCAGCTTGACTAGTCTTTTGTCAAAACTCCTGTTTTAACAATTTAAATAAAATATGGTGAATTTGGCATTTTCTCTTTCATGGGAAAGCAGAGTAAAAGAGAATTAAGCCCCGCCTGCTGCTTCCATGCTAAACAGATGCAAATCAGAGCCCCCTCTCGCCAGTTGCATCTTCTCTCCTTATGGGTTTCATTGTTTTGATGAAAGCTGTTCTGGTGCCAACTCCCAGCCCAGAGGGCAGGTGAGAGGAATTAAAAAAATCCCAGATTCCAGCTCGGTGATTAACATATCTTTTGGAGCTTGTAATGTCATCGTTGCACACAAAACAAAACAAAGTCGCAGCAGCTTCACAGAGCAGAGGTTTGTCAGAAAGGCAAACATCAAAGTGGCAAGAAAAGAGGAGTTTATTTAAAATATAGCAGAAAAACTTAGAACATTCGTGCTAACCTATGAGAGCTATTAAAAATTTAAAAAAAGCCTTTGAAGCCAAGCATTAAAGATTTAATAGTATTAATTGAATTAAGCCGTGGGAGTTGAGGATATGTAGACACATGTGTGAGTGTATGTGCTCTGAGACATCATCTGTGTTAAGGCAGCAAACGTACTGAGAGTTGAAGTAACTTTGCTTGCTTTATAAGGGCTACCTTAACAAAACCCTCTTTATTCTTGGGGTTAATTAGAGATACCATTACAACTGAGAGTGTAAACACAAGGAAGGGACTTAGAGAGATGGAAAACTGCAGAGCCCACCAGCCTTGACATCCCTGGGCAAAGCTGGCAAAGTAGTTTCCAATCTACATTTAAGGATAATTTTGTTTATATCATTAAGGCCTATTTTTTTTTTCAAGAATAAATTCTTTTTCCTTTGTTATGAGAACAGTAATTTGATACTGTTGTACTCCAGCCACAGGTAAAGTCTTTTTTTTTTTTTTTTTTTTTTAGCTAAACTTCCATATTACTTGATAATTATTTTCCTTTAAGACTGGCTGATTTTGGTAGCTTTTAGCTTTTCTTATGCATAGAACTTTCACTGTTAGGAAAACTTGCTGGAGGAAGTTTGTCCTTCCATAGCTCTGTAAATAGACACCAAAATAAAATCACAGTCCAGTGTGTGGCAATAATGATCGCAGTAACCTGGTGTTGAGGGGTTTTTGTTGTTTATTTTTTTTCTCTGCAAATTAAAAACTCAAGGCTTAAAGTATTTGCCACATAGATTAAAAAGCAGGGAAAACCCAAATCCTTGTGTCATTTATAGAAAGAAAGAGCACTGAAAGCTCCTTGCAAGCCTGCAGGTGGCTTGGCAAAGGAGGGAGACGTCCAGGAGGAGCAACTCCAGGCAGGATTTGATGGCTGTGGGAATACTGGTGTGGAGAGGCACGGCCAACCCCATCAAGAGGGATAACAGAGCTGGAGGGGGTCTCAATACATTCATTTTTCCTTCTTCAGGGAGGTGGTTGCTGGCAGTGTGAGGAGGGTTGTGTGAGCCCTTCCTGCTGCAGATGTAGTTACTAAATGATTCAGCACGATGCTGTGCCCACGGATTGGAGCAATATTGATGAATTCATTACTGCTCTCTGATGGATGTTAATGGGCTAGAATTTCTTCTGTGCATTTGAACTAGGTGGAAAGCTCTTGAAAAAATGAGAAAATGGAGTGGGTGAGTTTTTAAGCCACTTTTGTGTTCTGCTTCTAAATCTGACGAGAGAATGTTTTTAATGACTTGCATGAAACCACTAGTCAAAACAATAATCACCAGGCAGAGACAGCAGGCAGCTCTGGGAGGGACAGGGAGGAGCAGTGCTACACAAGGGATTTATTGCTTTTTGTTTAATATATCCCAAGCCATAATCAGCTGCTTTGAAAACAGAGGTAGGTATTGCCTTCTCCATGTGGATTCCTTAGGAGATATCTGGAGTCCCAAGGACAGGAGCAGAGTTGCTGCTTGCAGGGTATCAAAGCTAAGGGGGTAGAACATGTTCTCTGCAAGAGCTGACTGGAAGAAAATGACCTTTTAATGATGAAACAGGCACAGATGCTTTTGAGTAACAAGTCTTTGTCATCCTCTTTGAAACGAACAAGCTGCCTCCCACTCAAATAATTTTCCGTCTAAATATCCAGAATAGATAAAAGAGTAGGTAGAATTTTACTGCTGGAGGATGGATTCAGAAAACTTGAGGAATTGTTCTGCTGACAGCTGAAAATTTCTGTATATCTGCATAGGAGAATGTGGGATTCACTGGCATCTTCAAGCCAGATTTTTTTTTCCCCCTAATTCCACAAAAATCAACAAAATAATAATAAAATAATAACAAACCTAAGCACTGGTGAACAAGGATGACTCTTCTTTGTGCCTGAATGAAGGAATTGGAAAGTTACAAGCAGCAAAATGAGGCAAAATCCTTATGTGAAATGTGCTGATTTTTGAAAGAAATCTTTTAGTGATTCACTTCCATCAAAGCTGAACTTAAAAATATAGCTCAGAATCAGGAACTGGGGCAGCACAGAAGTTGACCAAAGTGACTTATTTTTATATTATTCAATATTCCTGAGTTCTATTTCCTGGTAACCAGAATCCAGTGTAAATCCAGGTTGCTGGTGGCACAGCTGGGACCTCTCCTCTGGAATTGCTCCTATCAGGGTGGTGGTGCTGGACATGTTAGACAGGTCTGATAGGAAGAGGGAGAAGGGGTGGGTTGGTTTGGGAAAGATTTTGGAAACTGTGGTGTGTACAGTATGAAAAGATAGGAGATATGGAAGAGTCAGAGGGAAAGCTGCACATCTGGTGTTGCAGGACAGAGCTAAAATCGGTCTGGGAAAAGGGCAGGACTAAGATTTTATGAAGTTTGGTAATTCTGAGAGTGAAGGACCAACTTTCCTCTTTTCTGTGGCTGTCTTCAACATGGAATTGCTGTTACTAGGCAGGAAAAGGAGGTTTCCCAGAACCCCTGTTTGCAGTCCTTACACAGTCACCTGCTGAAGCAGGTCCCAAATCTAAACCACCACCATCAACTTCACCACCAGTTTGAGCTTCCCAGGTGCAGCTTTGCCTGGTGAGCTGTAACTGGAGACTGCTGTTGAAATTACTGCTGCTCCCCTTATTTGGGGTGTTCTTTCAAGTAATTAGAGTGACCTTGGGATTAATTGGTTGGGTGACGTGATGGGTGAGCAGCCCCAGCTCTGCCTGTCCCACTGGCCTGCCCCGATGCGTCGGATCAGGTCACAGGAGCCGTTCCACCTGGCGGTCTGGTGTGAGGCAGAGTGGAGCAGGCAGCAGCTGGGCTCTGCCTTCTGAGAATCCCATCCTCAGTTCTTCTCTGAGCCCGACTGCTGGGCAGCAAATCCTGCTGTGGAACCCTGGGCTTTGGCCAGAGCATTCCTCCGGCGAGGGGCAGGGAGGTTTTTGGGATGTGTTTCCTGCTTTGCAATCTTACAGCAACTTAGTCACAGAATCCCAGAATGGGTTGGGTTGGAAGGGACCCTACAGCTCATCCTATTCCACCTGCTGCCACGGGCAGGGACACCTTCCACTATCCCAGGTTGCTCTAAGACCCATCCAGCCTGGCCTTGGACACTTCCAGGGATGGGGCAGCCACAGCTTTTCCAGGCAACCTGTGCCAGGGCCTCACAGGGAAGGATTTTCTCCTAAAGCCCAGTCTCATGAGCACACAGCTCACGTACCTGATTTTCTGAGGGTTGGTTAGAGCAATCTGATGTTGCTACCAGCTCTGATAGTTGAATTAAGACATTGTGTTGATGTTGCAAGATGATTGTGCAAATCTGGTGGCTGTGAGGGAAGGCCCTTGAAATGTTATGCCATGAATGGACATCAGTGAATGTAAGCACGATATTAAATCAACCTCTGTTTTCTCTGCAGGCCTGTAGTTTGTTTTTTGGATGTATGGGCAGGTATTTCTTGGCATCCTGTACTTCTCCTGGAACAATCCTTTTCCTTAGAAATGCATGTAATAAAATAACAGTAGTAATCCTTTAGCTTCTACCAGTAGAAACATGGAGAGTTAAACTGTTTTCCCCCCCTAATCTTTGTCATGGTGAGCATTTGCCTCTGGCCTACTGAGTGTATTAATGTGGTTTCATGTCTGTGGTGTGTAGGAGGATGGGAGAAACTGCACTTGGTGACGTCTGCTTCATATTAATAAAAGTGCAAAATGAATTTAGTTAATGAAATCATCGGGTAATTTTAAGTAGCAGGTATCTTCCCAAAACACGTTCCCAAAATATGGAGTCTGATATGTGAGCACACATCTAGGTGAATATGAATTTTAAAAATTGCAGTTCTTCAGGTAAACACTGGGGCTTAAAGAAGGGAGCTGGCATTTTGTGGTCTTGTATTTTTTGCAGTTCTTTCTGTGTTCAGGTTGATCTGTGAGGGCCTGAGCAGGTGCCTGTCACCCCATAACAGCCTAAGTGACAAGGCTGGACTTATCTAATTAGTAATAAATTCTAGGACACATTATCTGGCAAGAATATTGGATATCCTCTTCCCTTCCAGAAGGAAAATATGAAAGAAGTGTCTCCTACTTTCCTTACTTCAGTTGAAAACACGTTTGAGTATACCTGGTAAGCTGAATTTATTTCAGATTGTTACCTTTGAGTCAAAGCACACATTGGGTGATTATTTTTCCTACTCAATTTGTGAGAAAACAGACGAAATGCTTTCGTTGAAGCAGGTAATCCCCAGAGAACAAATTCCTTTGGGGAGTTTGGGGAGGTATTTTCATTGCCCTGGTGGATTAATTTGCATTTGGAATTTCTGGTTCAGTGAGTAATGGCCTGACCTCACACTGGTCTGTAATTCTGCAATATTCTGATATTCACTGCACACCTGGTACTTGCTGTATGCAGAATCAGCTGAGATGTGCCCGCAGTGCAGGTGGCACTGTGGGTGACACTTGACCTGGCTGTAGAAGGAGGAATGTGTTATTTTTAAAGAGCTGTTGTCAAAGCTCGTAATCCTAAAATTAGATCCCGATGCAGGTCAGATTTGGATTGTTAGCAGTGATCTGCAGGTCTGGCAGAGCTGTCCCCTCTCCCAGCCCTTCAGAGCACATTTGCAGCCATTCTGTCAATAATTCCAGCTGCAAATGGAGCTGGGGGTGCCAAAGCCCCAGCACTGGTGGCTTGGCAGGTCTCAAAAGAACATGGCCAGGTGGTGCTGCCGTGTGAGGCAGGTTAGAGATCTGCTCCTCACCCCCCTTCCTGTGCACTCTGAGAAATGAGTTCCCCATGGAGCTCAAATCCTGTCAATTTAAGGAGACAAGGAGTGAGAAAACTGAACCAGATTTGTGTCCAGAAATCTCTTTTATGGCTAGAAGTCCCCCAACCTGGAGTTACTTTCCCTCAGTGAGGCTGAGACAGGACTGTAAAACCAGTGCAGAATTGAACCTTGGCAGGCTTGAATATGCATAAATTTGAAGGAGAATTATCTTCCAGCATTAACTCTTTAAATAAAGAAATAATTTGGCCACCTGCTGTCTGTGAAAGCTGACCTTGTTCTCTCATTTGTAAAAGGGAGTGGAAAGCTTCCAAAACTTTGGATTTTGAACCATTTCCTCTCCTCAGAAATTACATTGAAGAAGACAAGCATTTAAGCTGTGAAAAATGGAAATGAAACCTTTCCTCTGGAGTTAACCCTGTTCTCCAAACCCTTTGCCAATCTGTATTTGTAACTCGTTTCCTAAATAATTTTGAAGGTTGAGGAAGGGCATTGATGGGAATTTCAAGCTCTTCATTTTGCTGTTTTATTCCCATGAATTGCTGTTTTCTCCTCTGTACAATAGCGAAAGAGAGCTAATAAGTGTTCTGCTTGTTGGCTTTTATGTGTAGTGCCAAGTATCTTCTCTTCTCTTAGTCCTCTCCTCCAAGTGGCCACGATGCACAGTTGCCCCTTTTCCTGTTTGGTTTTGGGAACAGTGTTTGGATTGCAGACGAATATTGTATCATAGGCAGGGTAATGATACCCTCTGGTCAGCCAGTTGTTCCCTGAGACTAATTTATGAAAAGAGAAGAAAAATCAGAAAGAGAATTGGTTAAGTTTGAAAATCTGCCTAGCAGTGTGGATTTAGTGTAAGAAAAATGCTTTTTTCCTGCATTATATTCCCGGTTTTTATATAAAGGTTTGTGCGCAGGTTTTTTTTATTTTTGAGCCGTTTGTGGAAAATGAGACTTTCTAAAATACAGGGGGCTTGGATTTATACACGTAATGAGCTATCCCAAGAAAACCAGGATGGGAATGTAGTGTCAGGTCATGGGAATCCTTTTTGCCATAAATCGGAGCTGACTGCTTGCTGGGATTGGCGTTGCGTCTGCAAGTGTGGTGTTGGTGTCTGTCTGTCTGTCTGGGGGACTTCTTCCTCAGTCAGCACCTGGCAGCACCTTCTCTGAGCCTGATCCTGATCCTTTGCAGATTGGCAAGAATTCCCTGATTTATCCTGGAATACAGGTCCCTGAGGATCACCTGCCTCTGTCATTGCAGCCCAATAGCAAGGAGAGCAGATCTCTGGGGGGTGTGTGTACTCCCACCTGGGAGGTGAGGCAGTAAGGCAGGGATATTTTTATGTAGATTGGTGTCTGTAGATTCAGATCACAGATGACTGAATTAATAATTATTTTCCATACCTCACTTTTCATGCATGCGACTTACAGTAAATGTCTATTCTAAGGATAGATGTTGTCTGTAATACTGTTAATTAAAATTTTATGCAAATGTCTGGTGAACTCATGTTTAATGTTAATTTTCACACTTGCTGTTAAAGGCTTTTCGTATATTTCCAGTGCGTGCTTAGCTGGGCTATGTAGATCTTTACCTTCAGGCTGATATGAAGGGCATTTTATCAGCACAGACAAATCCTGGTTGGAGTTTTACATTCCAGAGGTGTGAATGGATTCTGCTCAAAGTCTGTCTATAGGTGGATTTGTGTGGCTGTTTGCTGTGAACTGAGTTTATGAAGGATTTTGTGGTTTGGCCTTGGTTCTGTGTTAGTCTCAGCAAGTTAAAGATGTTTCCTCATGCAGATTTCATTCACTGAGCTTAATCTCTTGTGAGAGAGATGAGAAGTTCAGTCAAGAATTCCTTCTGTCTGCATGCTGTGTGTAAAAAAGCACCATGAGAATTCGTTATTTGTGTAATGAAACTGTTGGAATAAGGAAAAGGGGATGGGGTGTTTCCTTCCAGGTTACCCTTGGTAACACAGGTAAGCTTCACCTCCTTGTCTGCAGATCTCTTTGCTTTTCTATTTGAAGATGTCAAGATACTTAAAAATCAGAGAAAATGCCTCATAGGGACCAAGAAAGAAAATGAGGAAGACTCCCCAAGACTAAACTGTTTAACTTCACAGAAATCTGCTCAAGCCTTTTTCCTGCTAACCAGAAACAGCAGCTTTAATCAACTGGTCTCACTTTCTGCTTTCTTTTGCAACTCTGCTGTTAAAAATGCAAACTCATATTTTTGCTGAAGTTGCAAGCGCATTGTGCTTCCTTGTGGCTTGTTGTGAGAAGTTAATTCACTGAGGTCTCTGGAAAAAAAAAAATACCTAAACTTTCTGTGTAAGAATTTAATCATGTGTTAGAAACAGTTCCTTGCTTTTATGCAGTCGGGGTATTTGGCTTTTTGATCTCTATAATGGTAAAAGAGGCTGTTGTGGTGCTTCAAGACTGAGCAATCCAGGAAAAGGTTTCCATTGTGTGGGGAGGGAGCAGAATGTGTAAAGCAGGTACCAAAGGCTTGCAGGGCTCTTGGTGAGGGCCAGTCCCACTGCCAAGGCAGGACCTTGAATATTGGTACAGCTGTGTTGCTGAGGGGAGCAACAGCTCCAACAGCTTTGCTCTCCTGTCATCCTTAGTGCTTTTAATAGAGTAAAATTAAGTTTAGAGTTAGTTGTCTGTAATGAGTTTTGAGTAAAGATGAAAACGTGTCCATCAAGAAAAGGAAAAAACAGACATTAATGTTTCATTAAAGGCCTTGGTTTTCAGGACTCGAAGATATGAAAGTGAAGAATCACTCAGTGATGATGGATTGATGGGTTTTGAGTCTATTACAGAACAACAAGTGAAATATTTAATTTCCTGAAGGAGTGTAAATTGCTGGTTTCTCTTAATCCAGTGTGTTCTCTCCTGTGTTTGCTCTATGGTTGTTTTTCTGAACCTCTACTCCAGACTTAGAAAAGGGTCCAGTTTGGAGTTCTTCCTTTGTTTTCTTCAAACCCGGATGCCTGCTTTCCTAGTGGATGTAATTGGGAGGGAATGAAGGCTCTTTGCTATCAGGTTTTTTGGACCTTGACAGCTTTGTGTTGCATTTAATCAGCTCCAAAAGTGAGCCAGGGTTGGGTTGTTCTTACTTGTCTTGCAATCTGCTGTGCAGCAAAGCTTAGGAGACTTAAAAGTTGAGTATTTTTCCTGTGCTGTTGTTTAAAACTGGCTGGATTTAGTGCAAGAGAGAGTAAAGGGAAGCAGTCCTGTGTCGTGAGGGTGGTTAATTCTTCAGGGATTTACATGTGAGGTATTAAACCAATTTTTTCAAAAGCTTGTGAAGTTGTAAAGTAATAAAACTTGTCTTTGTTTGGGGAGATAAACACAGGTGAAGGCACTTGCTCCTGTAGTGTACATGTAGAAATATTTTGGGAAGGCGTCTCATCCGTGGCCTTGAAAGAAATAAAACTCTCATAAGGCAAGAATGTTTTTCATAGATTTGCAGTGGGTTAAAAGACAGGAAACGGGGTTAGGAGTAAATGTTGGTTCTCACAGGGAAGGGCTCTTCCCAGCCAAGTGTCCTGCCAGAGATCAGTGCTCTTGCAAATACTTCCTTTTGCACATTGTCCCTAAATAACAAGGCCAAATTGAAGCAAATTAGTCAAATTTGAAATTAATCTTGAATTGAAAGGAATGATGAAAAACTGAGACCTGCTGAGGGACAAAGTGGCAGGTGAAATGCACAGAGAGAATAAATACGCAGTAGAAGTACAACTCCCAAGAGTCACATGGAATTTTAGGAAGTATTTGATAAATGGGGAGTGCTAAGCAGTGAATGACCATGTTGTGATACAAACTTTTGTTGCTGCCAAATCTGAAATGCAGAGTGCTGGGAACTGTGTGTATCTCAAGAAATGGGAGTGTAATCTGTGCATGGAAAGACCACAGGGATGATGGAGGTACAGAGAAGCTTCTAAGTAGCCTGCATTTCAGGAAGGCCTCAGCTCAGAAGGAGTTGGCCAATTCCTATAAAACCATGAGGGACATAAACAAGCTCAAGGTGATGTGTTCTTTCTTAGAAAACTGAAGGAGTTGTTAGTTCAGCGTGGTCACCGGGCCACTGGTTGTACCTGCTGAGGATGACTCGTGGCTTTTGGAGGGGTTGGGAGAGGCCCAGTGTGCCCATTGCTGTCTCCAAGGTGTCCAATTTGCTGATAACACAAGGCAAGGGAATATAAATGTTTCTTTCTCATGCTCTTTGCACAAGGATTTGTGTCTAAGGATGTCAGGCTTGGTGGACTTTTATCCAGCTGGTGTAGAAGGTTTTGTTGTTCTCCTGGGTTTGGTTTTTCATGTTATTCACAGCTTTTCTGGTTGAAAAAGCTCAGTTTTTATGGGGGGATAGGCTGCTTCTGCTCTGGGATCCCTATAGTCATCAGGATTGTGTCCATGGCACTTGGATCCTCTGCTGCCTCCTGCTTTGCCAGCTGAAGGAGCTCCTGCCTGCAGCCTGCTCCCAGTTCAGTGTGAACATCCAGATCCCCTGGATAACTGGTTTCAGCTTGGCTGGGAAACCTGCCTTAACAAAAAACCTTGGCAAAAAGAAATGGTTTAGGCTAAATAAGATGTACATTGTGCTTTTTCTATTTAATTTTTATCATTGCCTCACCTTTTGCAAGTCACACATTAGTGGGTGATCACAGGGGCAGGTGAGCCAACAGATCTGGGCAATGTTAACTTCCAAAGGGAAGGAGCAGTCATGGAATGTTTATGTAGGATCAACATTTTCAGCTTCTGGGTTTGTAACACCCAGAACTTAAATGTCCCAGGAGATGCCCCTTTTTATTCCTGTTGCTGTGAGCCATCTGCCACCAGATGGACACTGTCCTGCAGCTGGTTCTAAATACTGGGGAGAACACCAGGGGATGCAGTTTACCTGAAGTTTAGTGATGATTGCATTCAAATTTAATCTTCCATCATGTCATAAGAGGTTTTTATTCTGCCAAAAATCAACTTTAGTGGAAGAAGAGAAAATAAAACAACTCCTTAGGTGTGTTCTGTGGTAATTTAACCTGCCCAGAAAGGTTTCCAAGGAAGGGAATATGTCTTAATGCTAAAAAAAGTCATTATAAACCTGTGTTGGCACTGAATTCTGCTTTCATTCCAAGTGGCACTGTAGTAATTTGAAGAATGATAACAATGTCAGGCTTGAAATCTGTGCATTCCTTGTCTCCAGTGTCTCTGTAAGGGATGGGGTTGGTTCTTGGGAGTGTTTGGAGGAACATTATTAAAAGACATCTGGAATGGGCATCCCTGTGAATGTGGCCAGTTCAGTTCCAGAGTCCCTGCTCAGTGTTTGTGCAACTGGTGACTCTCAGGGCTGTTCTGTGTTAACGTAATGGCAAATCTGCCAGTTTGCTCAAGTAATTTATTCCAAAGCTTAATAGGCCTCTGTTTACTTGAAACAGTGACCTTAACTAAAGAACTGACACAGCTTTCCAGCTCCACAGCTTGTCCTTGGCTTTTCTTGCCAATCATTTTGGCTTTACAATTCCATTCTCATATAATTAAAAATTCTTCTGTGCTGTGTGAAAGACACACAGAGCAGAAACCGTGGATCTGATGAGTATTGTCAAATGTACAAAGTAAATGCATTTGGGGAAAAAAAAAATTCATTCTAATCTGCTTATCGTGAAAGATCAGCTTGAGTTAGAGTGTGTAGGGCCACAGGATCTCTACCCTGAGACTGAGAGTGCTTTAAACTTACCCAGGGTTTCAGAAATTGCTTGGTTGGTTTTTAGGAAGTTTGCTTGTTCTCTCTGGATGCAGATTCCTAGTGTTAGAGGGATGCAAGTGGCTGCTGAACATGGAATTTCTCATGTGGTTTCATCTGAGCTCTGTAATTTCTGTAATTAAAAATTCTAGGTAGGTTTTACTTTGGTCTCCAGATTGGACTTCATTTCTGGTTTGCTTTTAAAATTTTGCCTTTGTATTGGCGTGATTGTCGTCTTGCTTTTGTTTTGCTCAGCACTTCAGGTTTTTAATCTTAAATGTTTAATGTGACTCGTGAGAAGAACAAGTTGTTTTCAAAATCAGAAGAAATTCAAGGAGGAAAAAAATTAATCTGGGAAAATTTCTCCCAAATGTGTGTGGCTTGCTGGCTGTGCAGGAACGATCAGACCCAACTAACCTGCTTTGTTTTCTTTCCTCACTCAGGTCATGATTTTCATTTTCTCGTGTGATTCTCTTGAGGAGAGGAAATGATTGTAGTGGAACGTGTTACAGATAAGCCACTGATACGGAGCCTTCGCAGTTCAGAAACGTTCCTAGAAGAGCAAATTTAGCCCTTTGCTGTTTGTGTTCTGGAATCTGTCTTGGTAAAAAGGGAAATAAAAATGACGACTTCGTCTATCAGACGGCAGATGAAGAACATTGTGAACAATTACTCAGAGGCCGAAATAAAAGTTCGGGAAGCGACCTCGAATGACCCCTGGGGTCCTTCCAGTTCGTTAATGACTGAAATAGCAGATCTGACCTACAATGTTGTGGCCTTTTCTGAAATTATGAGCATGATCTGGAAACGACTGAATGACCATGGCAAGAACTGGCGACACGTGTACAAGGCCCTCACTCTCTTAGATTACCTGATTAAAACTGGGTCCGAGAGGGTGGCCCAGCAGTGTAAAGAGAATATTTTTGCTATCCAGACATTGAAAGATTTTCAGTACATTGATCGAGATGGGAAAGACCAGGGCATCAACGTGAGGGAGAAATCCAAGCAGCTGGTGTCCCTTCTGAAGGATGACGAGCGCCTCAAGACAGAGAGGGCCCAAGCCCTGAAGACCAAAGAACGCATGGCTCAGGTGGCCACGGGGGTGGGCAGCAACCAGATCACCTTTGGCCGAGGCTCCAGTCAGCCCAACCTATCCACCAGCTACTCGGAGCAGGAGTATGGAAAGTCTGGAGGATCCCCAGCATCCTACCATGGCTGTAAGTACAGGCAAACACATCCCAAAGGCTTATTCCTTTTCTTTCCAGAGTTGCTGTTGGAGGTGGGAGCAAATGGTGCCTTTGGGAGAGTGGAAATGCTGCCTGTGAGGGGCTGGGATTTGGGATCTCTGTGGATCTGCTCCATGGTATTGATGTCTCTTCAGATGCCTGGTTAAATATTTGCTTTGGAGAGGATGTGTGTGGTGACGGAAATCGATTTAAAAAGCCCTTGTTTACTGTCAGTTCCCAAAGGTAGCATTGCCAGGCTGCTCTTGTGAACGTGTTCCAATGTTTGATGTGATGGGGAAGGTGTGAAGGGGTTTTTCTGTTTGTTTCTGGTTTTACAAGGAGTGCTTGAAAATGTGTTCTTTTTGTTCAATATGGAATCATAGGATGATTTGGGTTGGGAGGGAATTTAAAGCTCATCTCATTCCACCCCCCTGCCATGGGCAGGGACACCTTCCACTATCCCAGGTTGCTCCAAGTCCCATCCAACCTGGCCTTGAATTAAGAATAAAGAAGAAATACAGAATATTTCCTGGATCATTTTGCTACTTTATGCTGCTGCTATTGTACTTTGGCAACAATGCTGCTGTTTAATTTCCTTCATTGCTTACTCAGCAGTCCTTGGAGGAGGAATGCTTTGAATCTGTATTTAAATATTCTCAGTATTTGGTGTGTGTGTGTCTGTACTAAATACTATACTTCATTCTTAAAAAAATAAGTACAGTGATGTGGGAAGAACAAATTCTTTCCACTACTGCTTGGGGGGACTCCCTGTCATGTTAGGAAGAGGCCTGATTTGGCACTAAATCCTCCTTAATGTAAGTAATGATCGGATGAGAGCTGCTTTGGCTGGAATGTCAGTGGTTGTGGTCTAATTCTGAAGGAAAATCATTTCTTTAAATGAATGTTTAGAGTGTGTAGAGGGCTGTAACTGAGCCAGGGTGGAGAAACCATTGAGCACCAGTTTTAGGAATCTGAAGTTTGTCATGTCCTGGGTCCCAAAGTGCTTCTGAAATCATAAATCCATGAGTGGGGTCAGCCCTGCTGACATTTGCAGGAGGAGGTAGCAAGAAAATCAAACCAGGATGGAGAACATCTCTCTCTGTTTAAAGCTATGGAGGAGCAGGAAAAAAATATTTGATTTCCAAAAGGAAATACTTTAGGATACAGAGTACAAAAAATGTGAGTGAAGGTTTCCAGGTATGAGAATTTTTGATCTTGTCTTTTAATTAGCAGTAGGATAAGAAACATCTTAATTTTTCTGTAATAATCATATTTCTCTCTATTTGTATTTTCTATATTTATGTAGTTTTTCTATAATAACCATGCATGAGCACTGTGAATTTTTAAAGAAAAGCTTGTACATCGTTACCTCAGTAATAACAACATTTTTTCTTTTCAAATCTGTAGATTGTTGTTGACTACAACAAAATTTCTTAATTTAGAGGTAGCTAGAAATACTGCTTTTGACTTGGGCTGATGGGCTGAAATAAGTGACTGAGGTATGCTGAGCACACCTTGGGTTTCACAGGGCTATTGCTCCACCAGTCCCAGCTTTAATTAATGCCTGGAACTATTGTCTGGCATCTTAAATGCTACCAGAGGCTCCAAACCATTCCTCACAGCAGGACTGAGCAATGCAGGGCGTGTCCCCGAATTGTTCCTCAGATGGTTTAGGAATTTTGATGGGAGAAGCAGCAAGTTTGGCTGTGCTCTCAGTATTCCAAAGTGTGGATTTACTGGCTGCTCCCACTTCCCTGTGTGTCTCCTGTGGCAGGATTGCTTTGGAGATAATGATTCCTTAAGCTTTTTTTTTTCCTCACCCTGTAAGAAGCTTTAGAAATCTCAGGCATTTTTTCCCCCCCTCTCAGTTCTTCCTCTGTTCCAGCTCTCCTGGACTTTTTTCACTGTGGATCAGCAAAAATCCAGGTGGCTGTCAGTTTATATATTTTGAGGTTTTAATATGTTTCTTATCTGTTTTAATTGAGTAGAGCATAGCAAACCAGCACCTTCCAAAACAGCTGTGCTAAGTCCTTCTGATATTGGGAAACTGTGAAGAGCTTTATCCCAGGAAACGAGGAAGGAGTTTCATTAAAATCCAGACATTTAATCTGTTACATAAATGTAGGGTTATTCTTGTGCCTGCTAGATTTGATGGAAAAGATGCTTTTCGTTATTTAAAGTGAAAGAGATTGTATCCATTGTGTGTTCTTTTTTTTTTTTTTAATTATACCCTTCTTTTGTGCTGAAAATATGGATTCAGAAAAAAAAAAAATCTGTAAAAGGAATGAAGTTCTGCTTCACTCCTGGGAAATACTCCCCTTAGAACATCCCTAAGATGCTGTTGCTGCTCTGTGTATTCTGGCAGAATTCTCTTTCATTCCTCTGAGCCTTTGAAGAAGAGATCAGAGACATTTAGATTTACCATCTACAGCATGAGATTTGCCTCTTCTAAGTGTCCATCCACCCTCTTTACTAAATGTTTAGCACGCCTTCTTGCCAGGCAAATAGAAATAAAGTTGGGGAGAGTGGGAGAGCCTTTCTGCCAACACCACTACAGGAAATGTTTCATCCCTCAGTGGTTTGCTCTCAGCACGTTTTACTCCTGTTCCTTCTAGACACGATGGGTGGGGGTTGTGGAATTCATTCCCCTTGCTTGAAGAATTTATGTTGGGTTATAAAATCTTGGGTTTTATGCCTTCTTGCAGAAGAGAGAGCTGAAAGAGTTTGGTAGTTCCTCCAGGGAGCAGTAACTTCCACTGGATGCTGGATTGGGCATGAGGGATCTCTCCCTTCTCCTCTCAGGGACTAAAAGTGCAATTTTGGCTAAGTCAGTGAAGCCTTTTTGGGTCAGTTTGTTGAGAGAGTTGAATCAGCTGCACTGCACAGACAGCACTGACTGAACTCCGCTCAAATTCCTGCTCCTCTCCAGCTTCCCCACCTGTGTAGGTTTGGATGGGAACAATTGGATTTTTACTTGATGTTGAGCTAGAAGGGGTTTTCTTAAAGAGTTGCTGGTTTTTGTGTTCCACATTTATCCTTTGTGACAAAATAAAAAAAGCAATATTGATACCCTGTGTAGTGTGAGAGAATTCAGGGTGGAAAAGGATCTCTTGACTGATGTCAAATCATCCCTCACTGCTGCTGGCAAGGGACTAGCAAATAAGGATATTTCCCTCTGTTTCCTTGTGAATATTTTCATTTCATCTCTAAAAATCCTAGAAACTGTGCAAAATGAAATGGTGCAACTTGATTGTTTTTAATAAAATCCTTTCCCCCAAAGCTTTGCCTTAATGACTTTGTTGGCCCTGAAGATCTCTGTGCTTGGGTAATTCCAGGGAGCACATTATGGCATAGGAATTGTAAAAGTATTTGTATTTTTTTTTCTACCCACTCTCATAACCTGTAAATGGAAGCCAAGAGAGATATTAAAAAGCAAAAATAAAGCTCTTCCCAACCTCTATCTTGTCAGCAATTTCTGACATAGTGGGAACAATTGGTTTTATCTTCCACCTTTAAACCAGGGACAGTTAATATTCAAATTAGGAGCCATTAAATATTCCATGACAAAATGCATAATTTTTATTTATTTTGGAAAATGTGCAAATTCTGTGGAGTTGCATCAAATCTGATAGCAGGTTTTATTTCACCTTAAAGAAATGTTCTTGTGTGGTGCTGAAAAGAAACCTACTGCGGAGAGGAAGTGATACAAGATGGATATTTAAAATCTTTTGGAGCAATAGTCCCTCACTCCTAATCTGCCTTTGGGTCTAAATAATTGGGGTTTTTGCCTGACATTTGTCACCCAGTTTCAAAAACTTCAGCCTCTTGTTCCTGGCCTTGTTTCATCTCCAGCTGCCAGTGACCACTTAAATAGGATTCTGGATTTATGGCTGCATGGGGAAAAGTAGGATGTTCTTAATTTAGACCTCTTAAGCCTGAGCTGGGATGCTGCTTCCAGCCTGGCAAACGCTGGTCGTGTTTTAAAACCAAGTTTACTGAGGCCACGCTTTTTAAGAGATCCAATCCTGTTATGCCCAAGCTGGGACATCCCAGTTATTTTGGGTTGTGCTCACATTCTTCCCTTTGTCCCTGTGCTCCAGGAGGGTTTGGGAAGTAGGGATGGGGTGGGATGGATGCCCCGATTTCAGTGACACAAGCACAGCTCGGTGTGACCTGATTTCTGCAGCACTGCCCAAGGTGGGCTCGGCTCGGGTTCATTATGCTCAGAGCCTGCTGGAGAGGAGATGCAGAAAGGTGCACTGGAAAAGGCTTTTATGGATCTTGGGAAATGCCAAGTCTTTAACCTGAACCTGTAAAAATTCTGGGAGGAATTTGCTGTAGCTGAATTAATGAGTTTAAATATTTCAGTGATTATTCATGTTAAATTGACTCGTTATTTAAAACCAGTTGTGTGAAGCCTCAGCAAGTCTGTGTTCACTCATCTGTTTCAGTTTTGTCTCCCCTTTTGCTTGGAGTAGAAAATAATTCAGAGGAATTGCTATTTTGGGTTTGGCACAACAGAAAATTTATAAAATCCAGAATGGTTTGGGTTGGCAGGGAGCTTAAAGCTCATCTTGTCCCAACCCCCTGCCATGGGCAAGCACACCTTCCACTGTCCCAGGTTGCTCCAGCTTTGAACATTCCAGGGATGGGGCAGCCACAGCTTCTCTGGGCACTCTGATCCGTTCAGAATGCTCCTGTTTTTAGAAGGTTTGGTTTTTAATAATGATTTCTTTATCTTCCATCTTAGGGAATATCATCTGGCAATGACTCTGGCTGAACAGCATGGAGAATTCCCATAGTTTGAGGTGTTGAAGGAATGTGGCAGACTCCTGTCAGATGTCATTTGACAGCTTGATTAAATCCTCTCATCATACATTTATTTTTCTGGTGCTGAGAGTGAAGGTGGGAGGTGCTACTGGTGTATCCAGACTCCTGTAGTGACACTGAATTATCCAACTGTGTCCATTCCCATGGATGTAGGGATCACCTGAGAGGAAAATGCTCCCAACAAAACAAACGTGAAAGATTTGTTGAGTGTTAAATGAGTTTCAGAAGTTCTCAGTCTGCTCAGTGCAATCAGAATCTGCAGGAAGGCTGAGCAGCTCCACCTTGTCACGTTCATCGGTGTTATCAATTCTCTTCTTGTACCTGAAAGATTCCTTATTTCCCAAGGGAAAGGTGGATTACACAATTCCTTCTAGATTAAGTGGTTTGCACTTGCCTTGCCATCATTTGAGAGGCTGGATTGGCTTTTTAAAATTGTCCAATCTTTATGTGAGTGGTCTTTCACTGGAAGACTGAGAGATAGGATCTCCCAAGGGAATTGCTGTTGGCTTCTGAATCCTTACCTTGATACTATGTTAATTTTTCAAGTCACTTTTGGTTTTGTCCACCTTTGTAGGTTCGCTGATTGAGTGAGGAAGCAGCTTTTCTTTCTGAACAGATGTGACTGAGCAGTGAATTCTGTTCTGTTCTCCCACCTGCAAATTAGAAAGCCTGACACTAAAGAAAAAAATCACAAATAACAAAACCAGCCCCAAAACCCAAGCACAGGCTTCAGAATGAAAATGCAGAGTCTGATTTTTATTATTAATGCAGGCTCTGCTCTCTGTGTCCCGTATTTCACTTTAACTCAGCCAGATCTATAGCTGGCTACAGAAGCCTTTTAATAGAGGCAAAATATAGGAAATTATCAATAGATGTGTCTGAGAGATGTCAGAGCCTGGCCTGGGCACAGATGGTGGAGCAGAATCCTGTTTTAGTGATTAATTGAGGCTGGAGACGATTTCCTTGCCGAGCAGCCGGGCCTGGTGCTCCCTGTGGGAGAAGATGGCCACAGATTTGCTCCTGGACAGTCTGGAGGGACTAGGATCTCCAAATTCCTAACAAAACAGGGCTTAGCAGGTCAGAATTGATCTATTGAGTCCCATCTTACATAAACATCTGAGTTAACTGTCATGTGCTGGGGGATAAGGGATGCTTTGTGTGGCACCATCCTGTTACTAAGGCAATAACCTTTCTGTTGGATCCTGGGAATTCTAACCTTAGAGCAGGATGAGGCCCATATGGAAGGGTGGTTATAGGACTGTGGGAATTTCAGATAAAACTTGTCAGGTTACTCCCAAGAACAGTGTTTTGAATTACCCTTAATCCTTTAAAAAAAAAAAAAAGTGCTAGCAGCTCTTTAATGTAGATGGTTTTATAACACTGCAGAGGCTTACATGGAAAACAGCAACATTCCTATGGTTTGTTTTTTCACTGAGGCCCAAGGAAGAACTTCAAATGGACATTTTCCCCTTTTTTTTTAAAGTAAAAAGGAGCTGGAAATACCTTTTAGAGTTAACAAAAGCAAGTAGAATAAATTGCTGGAAAGCCTAGAAGTGAGAATAAGTAATCTGCATGTGTGTGACCCCATATTATCCGTGTGGGGATCCCAGAGCCGCTGGCTGTTGGGATCTGCTGGGAGCTGTGAGCTCATGGAGCTCCCTGCCAAAGCAAAGGCAGCCCTTCCCATGCACAGCTGGGAGTGGAGAGCCAGGGAAAGGCTCGGAGTGGGGTGCAGTCCCTTCTTCTTCCAGCTTTTCTGGGCAGGAATGCAACTGGGCAGTGTGTTCAGCAAGTCCTTTGTGTGGAAATGGGAGGAAGAGCAATGGAATTTAACCCATTTTGCATCATTTTAACGTCATTCTGCCATCAGGTTTTTAGTTGTTGTGGGATGCAATTATGTGAGCAGAGATGGAAAAGCTGGGCTGCAGGAAATGCAGGAAATCCCATTTCCCCCCACAGTTAAAAGCCCAGCAGACCAGAAGGTTCCTCCCTGCTCCTAGTCCAGGTTGCCATCTGTTCTCAGGTGACTCTGCTGGTGTCCCATTTGTCCCAGGCTCTGTTTTTAAACCAGTTAGGACTCTTTCCTTCTCTAATCCCTGCTGGAAAACTGCTCTTCTCCATCTGTATCTCAAATCTATTTATGGCCCATTTATACCATTAATTCTTGCCCCTTTATCTGAAATAGTTTTTCTCTCTCTTGTATTTGCAAGCCTGAGGTATTTAACAACCATAAACTGCTCAATCTTCTTTTGGCAAGGATAAACATAAAACATTCTCTGAGCTCCAAAGGGAAATGTTTCCACCTCCATTCTGGTTTAAAGCCATCCATTTTGGATTGGAATGATTACAATTAGTGCTAATTTATTACCTGTATTAGGTGAGTGGCTGGGAATTATCACATGCTTTAATCAGCACATTTTTCATACGCTTTATTGGAGAGCCTGGCAGTGACTGTTGGAGCAGAGAGGACTCATCAACCAGGCTAAATTTAATTACTTTATATGAGAAAGTTTGAAAAAGTAATAGAATTGAGGTATGAGTAGCATCTTTGTTGAAGTAACGTTGGCTTGAGAGCTTCAGGATCAGCACAATGTGGAAGAATCGTTGTGGGTGGTAAATTAATTTGTGCCTTTAGAAGCACAGTGGGGTGGGATGGCACCTTGGGATGTGGTGGGAAGGAGGAAAGGTCATTCCTTGTTTATGGAGAATCACCTTCTTTCTGGCCTGTTGGATGAGAAAGTTCCACTTGTTGTTTTGTGATGTCATTTTGGCCTGAAACTTCAGGAGAGAAAGACAAGACTGGGAAATGTTTGGAGGATTAAAGCAGTGATGAAAAAGTGGTTTTCAAACTGAGTTTGTCAATCTCATTTTCACATGCCCAGCTGACCTGGTAGGAGGAAACTTGATTTCTTGGAGCTTGACATGCTAGTTTGAAACATTCAGTTAAATGTATTAAATGTCAATATATATTTTGCCAAGCTAATCATCATTGCAGCCATTAAATACAAACTTCCTTGCCAAAGTGAGATAAAATTTCCGTGTGAATGATTTGGATGCTGAAGAATTGTCTGAGAGAGAGTGAGCACAAAATTGTTTAATTACTGTACAGTGCTAAATCTGCTAGTGGTGTAGGATGGGAATTTCACATGCTCCTGGAGTGAAAACATCACTAAAAGATGGTTTGTGTATTGAGAAATTGCATATTTTAGCTGTCAAGCTTGACTGTTCCTTGAGGACGAGTGGGGGAGATACCAGCTAATAGAAATCTTCCCCCAAAAAACCCCAGCCAACCCCAGAAACCAAACAACACCCCCAACCCATTTACCAAACTCTTTTTTTAACAGAGAATGATCCTGTATTTGCGTAAATTTGGGGTCTGAATAGCTGGCTTGTTTGTCCCCGAGCCTGCTCAGCAGTTCAGAATAGTTCTTTATCTTCCCGTTAAGACTGTATTATTTTACAGAAAAGTGGGTGGTATCCAATTTTACCCTGATACTGGCCCACTCCCAGCAGATCCTTACTGACACTGGAAGATGTAAGAAATACCCACAAATGTTTTCTCCAACAACGAATTCTGTATGTTTTTAAGTCAGTGTCCTGCCCCCAGAGCTCTGATACACTCAGGGTATGTCCAGCATGAGCTGGGGTACTTCTTGGTATCACAGCTCCACAAAAAGCCTTTGTTTTCCAGGAATAGTTTTCCCTTAAAGCAGCTGAACTGTCTTGCAGAGCTAAATTATCCTGGCCTGTCCCCCTCCCCCTTGGCAGGAGCTTCATCTCTTGACCCTGAGGGAGCTTTGAGACCGAACATGTGCAAACGGGGTGCAGGAGCCGAACCTGACCCCTCTTTTTGCTGTTTGCTGTGCTGAATGTGCTGGGTTTTGTCTCCCAACAGCGACATCCCCTCGGGTCTCCTCAGAGCTGGAGCAGGCCCGGCCTCAGACGAGCGGGGAAGAGGAGCTGCAGCTGCAGCTGGCGCTGGCCATGAGCCGGGAGGTGGCGGAGCAGGTCGGTGCCCGTGTAGGTTTTCCAAAGTGTCCATGCTTTGAGACTTGAGATTGCAATCCTGGTTTGTTGGTTTGGTTTTTTTCACTGGCAGCTTGGCTTTGCTCCAGGTGGAATAAGGGGAGTGAGAAAGGCCATTTTGGAAGATGTTGCTCTTGTGTGATTTTTTTTTTTTTTTTATTCTTTAAATCTCTTTTTAAAGTAACTTCAGCCTCCGAGCTGTTGAGACTAGTGGAAGATGACAGTCACTTTGCAAGAAGACTTTGTGTGGGAGGATGTTAATCATCACATTACTGAAGATGTTTTCAGTTAGGAAGAGCTGAAAACATGACTGGTCCTGAAAACCTTCATTAATGTCAGTGAATTCTGATTCCAGTGGAATTTGGAACGGTCTGTTTCTTTTGGTGGGAGTGTCTGGAACAGGAGGGTGACCTGACACAAAGTACCAGAATATATAAAAAAACTTGGTTTAAAGTAAATTGACTCCTGATCTATCACCTGGGTTATGTTACTGTGCTAATTCTTAGGAGTTTCATTCTGAATTTGGAGTAAATGTGATTAAAATGACTGTGTTTCATATACAACGAAGTTGAATCTCAGCTCTGAGTGAAAATTCAAGTCAGCCATGCTGAGTGCCTGTAATATTTTAGAGGCTTCCTGTGACAGCTTAGTTTACAGCTGTATGTTAAGCATGAGTGCTTGGAAAGGGAAACTGTCACCCAGTAAACTTTATCATTATTGGGCAATAAAGGGAACGAAAATATAAATCAGAATGTAAGCATTTGAAGTAGCTTCAAAAATGACAAGGGAAATAGCAGCTGGGGGATTAGTCAACTTCAGAGAGACATGATGCAAGCAAAGATATTTAAAGTAGTTGAATGTGGCATAAACATTGTAGTTACAGATGTTTAAACCTTCACATTACACATGGAGTTGGCAAGACTCGATTCCCTTGGTGGATCTTGCACCAGTGTGGAGGGAAGTGAACAAAAGCTAGGGAAATTTAAGTTTAGTTCCCTACAACCTTCAGTGGTGATTTGAATGCTGGAAAACCATTACAGTAATTTAAAAATGGGTTGTTCACGTGAAGTTCCGTGGTGTTTCTAACTGAATTTTGGAAAGAATGTTTCATGAGGAATAAAACAACACCGGGGTAAATTCCAATCAGCGAACTGGATGTTGTTGTGATCACAGGGCCAGGGTGCTCCTGAGGCAAGAATCACAGGAAAACTCCTTTCCCTCATTTGTGTTATGTCGAAATTGCAGCCAAAACATCCCCCTGTGGTGCACAGGGTGGCAGGGTTGGAGCCCTGGAGGGAGCAGCAGCTCAGTGCAGGCTCATGGTCTATATCACCAGTGTTGATTTCCTTTGCAGGAGGAGCGCCTCAGACGCGGAGACGATCTGAGATTACAGATGGCTCTGGAGGAGAGTCGCAGAGACACAATTAAAATTCCCAAAAAGAAGGAGGTAGTGCCTTCGCCTAAGAAATTCCTGGTTATGCTGCCAAAAGCTGAAATACAGTAACACAAATTAGCTTAATACTGAGCTCTTTTATGCTTTTGGGTTTGCTGTGTTGTATAGCTTAAAGCTTCTTCCATGTGGGTTAAATTTGGAACTACTAGTCAATGCAGGTGTGTAAAAGGAAAAAAAAAAAAAAATAATGCTTCTTCACTCTCACGGGTTTGTACTTCAGCCTGCCAATGCTCTTGAGTAAAGCTCAGCTTCTTCCTGCCCTCAGCACACCACTTTGTTGGACCTGATGGATGCCCTGCCCTCCTCGGCACCGGCCCCGCCCAAAACGGAGCCCTGGGGACCTCCTCCTGCTGCTGCTGCTGCGAACCAAACGGATCCCTGGGGAGGATCCACAGCTGCAGCCCCTGCCTCTGACCCGTGGCAATCATTTGGTAAGAGAACACTGCCAGCAGCATTGGGATTTAAAAGGTTTTGCTTTTAAACGTTGAGCATTTCAAAGTTCCTCAATGTCCAGCTTGTGTGTTAGTCCATTTTGAGTGATTCCACTAAATCCCTCAACTCATTCCCAAGCAGAAACCAATGGAAGTTGCACTCTTTTTAAGCAGTTGGGTTTTTGTGTGTGCCGTTTGAATCCTAAGAAACAGGAGAGCAGCACTTCTGTTGTCTTTGTACAGCAAAACCAACTTGTCTCTCACAGGGGGGATGCTTGTGTTTCACTGCTGGTTGTGCCCAGTGCCATGGGTTTAGACTCTTCCCAGAATTTAATACTTAGGCAGGATGCTGAGCTTAGGAAGGCCATAGATCTGAATTATCACGTCCTTAATTGCTCCTAGAGAATTGTGATGTGTTTGTGTATGGTCAGAACCAAAAGGATTAAATTCTTTAAATAGAGATTTTTATTGCAGACAAAAGAATTTAGGTTTAAAATATTCACTGTTCCATAGGATTTTGATGCTAAATCCATGGAGTATTTCTGAATGGAAAGATGCAGTGTTTCACATTTTAAAGAGCAACTAAGCCAAATTTTGTGTGTTTCTTTTGTGTGTATTGCTGCCTGTCTGCTCGGCTGGTGTCTGGGTCAGCCACAGCCTGTCCAAGGAGTTACTCCTTTGATAAGAAAGTGGATGGTTCCTCACACTTGGAACTGGAGCTGGATTTATTTTTTTGTTGGAATTTTGGACTTTTTTAAAGGGCAGGGAGTTTCTGTGCAAATGGAAGCTTTTCCATGAAGATTGACAGCTTTGCTCTGTCAGTTCTGCTTCAGGCTGGTGATGCTACAGCCTCTACTCTAAAGTGCTTCAAAGTTATTTGCATTCCACACACCACCATCAGATTCCTGAGGAAAAACTGGAAGTTTAATAATGAAATGCCTTGTTTGGGTTTTTTTCCCTGCTCATGATGGCATTAAATGCACCTACAAAGCTCCTGGGCCAACTGCCAGGTCATCATTCCAAGTGTCACCTGTTTTTTTTTGGTGATAGGAACTGAGAAAAAACCCAAATTTTGGGCCCTAAGGCTGTGCAGTTTATTTTTGCATGGTTAAAACCAACCAAAATCCATGTTCCTCACATCTCCTGCCTGATGTGTCATCCTCTGACAGGATTTTCCTTGTACCAGTTCCAGCCATAGTGTTTCCTTGGTGCTTCCCAGCTTTCTTACACCACAGCACAAGCCCTGCTTCCAGCCTGCTGGATTCTCCCAGGGAGAGTCTCGAAGATGCAATGAATTTGTTGATAAAAGAGTGACTCATGAAACTGCATTTCCCAAATCCTGCCACTGCTGTGGTGTTTCAGTGGAGCTCCTGGAAGCTCCCAGAAGGGATCTTCCCAAGCGCTCGCATTTCAGGTGCTCCCTTTAGGACAGAAAGGACATTTTGGGAAGCTGCTGTTGATGGGAAATGCTGTCATTAGTGTGGCATTGCTCCTAACTCAGCACTGGGGGCAGATAAAGGAAATGTAAGTACTGGTGTGGGAATAGTGGGGCTTCCTTGGGGAGTTTTGGCATTTCCTGCTCCGGAGCTCTAGCGGCCACGTGCCTGTTGATGTAACAAAACCCAAAATTCCGGTTGGAATTTGTGCCACTGTGTGCAGCATTCACTTGGTTTACAGGAATATTGGGGTGCTGGGGGGTTGAGTGGAGTTTTAAAAGCTAAAATAATTCTCAGTTGTTACTTGAAATCCGCAGGATATTAAAAATAAGAGTTGTTACATGTGGGTGATTCAGTCCTGCTCTTGGGTTATAAAAATCCTCATTTGGGAATTAAACCTTTGGTGATTGGATTTGTAGGAATGAAGAGTTGTCAGCATCTTCCAGTAAAAATGAGAGCCCTGAACATACAGGCTTTGTGTTAAAAAAATAAAGGGGTATCAGTGGGCAGCTTAGATGTGTGTCAGGAGTGCTTAGAAATGGGAATAAAAAAGCACAGCTGGCTCAGGGAAGCTGATTATATTTTTATAAAATAGCAGTATGGTTAAAAGAGTTGGAAAACATTCCCTTTGAATCTTACCAATTCCTTTGTCCAAGGGTTAATGTTGTGTGTCTCATACCTTTTACCTTTGGGCTTTTTATAAACTCACTTTCCCCTGAGTTCATAAATAGACCCTGTGATTTAGGTCACCTCCAGCCAGGGATTGTCACTTGTGGTGGCAATGTCAGTAATAAAGGCAAGTTTATTTTCTTGTTGGAAGTGCAGGTATTTGTATTCAGGTTCAGAGAGGGGAATTGTTTATTCCTGTGCCTTGCTCAGAATCTCCTGGTGCTCGTTGTTGCTCAGAGTGTGTGACACAAATGGTGGGAGTTCCCAGTGTTCCTGGTGCTGAACTGCTGCTCCCATTTATGCTCAGGATTAATTGGGAGTACAGGTTCCTGAGAGGGGGCAATCTCCAGGGAAAGCTTTCCAAAGGGAAGCTGGACTCACTGCTCTTCCTGCGGATTCTTCTTGCAGGTGCCAAACCAGCTGCTTCCGTTGACCCTTGGGCAGCACCAGCAGGATCCACAGCCCAGCCTCTGTCCAAAAATGTGGACCCTTGGGCTCCTGCTCAGCCATCTTCTACTGCAGCAAAATCTTCTGTGGATCCTTGGGGATCAGCACCTGCAAACAAACCTCTCTCTACTTCTGGTGAGCAACGGTCTCATCCCATATCCATGTTATTTCAGTAATGAGAAGAAGTCCAAATGATATTCTTGCATTGTGTGGTTCAAAGAAGCTGAACAATTGGCAGAACTGGTCTGCAAAATAAAAGGGAGTTGTAATAACCAGCAGGAAAAAGAAATTTAAATGTAATTATTCTGACTTAGAGCTCTGAATTTGTGGTGCTGCTTCGTGCTCTGTCCCTTACACGTCTCTTCCTGGTATTTGTGGCTTCCTGCTGAGCACTTGGGACTGCTGCTGCTCTTGGGTTTTATCTTTAATTGGACAAGGACTTAATTTCTGGCAATGAATGATATTCTAATTTAACCTTTCCTTATGATGAATAGCTCTGCAGATAGATGTCTCTGCAGATGTAGATTGACAGGTTGAGCAGCTCAGAGGAGACTTCCAGAGGTGCAAATGAAGGTTTGTTCCTTCAGACTGAGGGTGTGAAACCCTCCCTGAGCCCTGGTAAAGATGCAGAAGGTGCTGCTGTAATTGTCTGTTCATGCTCTGTAACTAATGCAACCTTGATGAGTGTTAATACCTGGCACTTTCATATTGGCACCGTGGCTAAAAGCATCCAAAATGCATTTTCTGCTCATCACTCATCCTGGTACACAACAGACAAAGGAATCTGAGTGCTGCAAAAAGTTGTCTCAGCAGTTTTTCCCTGGGCAAAGGGCAGTAACTGGAACAGTGTGAAATGAGCATTTAACTGTGGTGGCTCTTTGTTCTTGATAAATATTGGTTTTATATTCAATCTTCACTCCTTCTCTTGGAGTTTGTCATTTTGTGCTCTTTTTGCTTGAAACGTGTTGAAGGTTAAAATTAAATTAAGAAAACATTTCAGCTCATTAAAACCTCACAAACCTTAAAGCTGTTCAGGAGTGTGATTGTTGGTCATTCAGGTGTGTTTTTTATGCCTCCAATCTGAGGTAAGAGTGTGTCCACATTTAGAAATGGTGATGTTTTACTGATTGCAAACTCCGAGTGAGTGCTGGTGCTTCAGCTAATGGGGCTTTACCATCTCCACAACCTTTGCTATGGCATTCCTCCTCCTTTCCACTTGGGAAGCAGAAATGAAATCATCACTGGTGGTGTTTTACTTGAGGGCTGATTAACACTTGGTAGTTGAGGCTGTAAATCCATTTCTGTTCTCTCCTTCCACAGCAAGATCTGCTTGTCTCTAGTGCAGACACTCAATCAACCAAACCCCAGCATGCTCAGGTGTGCCCTACACTGATCTAAAAGCAAACTGCTCTGAATTAGTTGTTCCATGCTGTCAGAAAGGACAGTTCTGTGACATTCTCCATCTCCCAGCTCCTGGCTCAGAGTAGCAGCACTCTCAGCTGCTGCTCTGGAACCTGTTGTGGCTTCTTGGTAACAGGAATGGGTTAGGAATTGCCTCCAGGAGGATCAGCTGTGTGATGCAATCGAAGATGTGTTAATGACAGGGCTGTCTTGTTGTTTTGAACAGGAAGTACATCTTTTGACCTCTTCAGTAATTTGAATGGTACAGTTAAAGATGATTTTTCTGAATTTGACACACTTCGAACTTCCAAAAAGCCAGGTACGAATCAAATTCTTAGCATGTGGACAGGTTGGGTGACAGTCACAGCAGCAAATGTCTCTAGTCTTAAATTTTATTGAACAAAAAAATCAGCTTTCACAAAGGGAAGGAAGTGATGATGCAGCAGTAAAAGCTCCTTGTTCATATTTTGGCCTGTGCATGAACTTGTGGGGAATGGGCCTTTTGCACTGTAATCCATGGAATTGCACTGTGTGACCTTTTGCTGCATTGACCCAGAAATTTGTTGGACTCCTTAATTCCCAGTGTCCAACATGTTTGGAGCAGGGCTTATGCTCAGAGAGTCCACCAGAACCATGCTGACTGAATTCCTCAAATGCGTAAATTCCAGTAGGAAGATGAGAAAATACTTTTTATGAATACTTTAATTTACTTTTTCTCTGGTCAATGGTCAGTAAATCAAAGCTGCCAGACCCTCAGCTGTCAGTGCTGTAGTACCACTGCTCTCAGGGTAGTTCTGCCTGAAGCACAGCTGGGCTTTTTGAACCCAACAGAGAAACCCTGGGTGGAATCCAGCTAGGAAGGGCACAGCAGTGGTGTAGGGCGAGGGCACAAGCCAAGGCTTTGGAGTATCTTTTCCTTGGAGCCTGTGAGTCCCACCTGGAGCAGCAAAGCTGTGGGAATTCCATCAGTAGAGCACTGCAACTCTGACTGTAGCATCTTCATGCTCTCCTAAAGAACACTGACCTGCTTGCATGCTGAGAGGGTGTAACCAGCCTGAAACACTGAGCCCTGACTAACACAGACTTAGAATAAAGCATTTCTGCTCTCACACGCTTCAGGGTTCTCTCTGCCTGGCTCTGTGGATTAACCAGAAGTTTGGTTTGTCCCTTTGTGTTGTTGCAGCTGAATCAGGTTCCACTCTGCCATCTCAGCACAGCGGTACCACGAGTCCTGATCTCTTTGAGTCCCAGCACTCGAGTGGGACATCAGGCAAACAAAGCGCAGCCCGGAAAACCCCGGAGTCCTTCCTGGGCCCCAACGCTGCCCTGGTGAACCTGGATTCTCTGGTGTCTAAGCCACCACAACCTGTTACTTCACTGAACCCATTCTTGGCACCAGGTTGGTTTCTGCACAGTCCTTCATATTTCTAGTTTAGCTTTCCCTTCTGCAGGAGAACTCTGCATAGCTCAGTGCTGTTGGAGTTGAAGAAGGGTGATTTGGGCTTGGTTTTGTTGCTTACTGCAGCCAGCAGATCACAAGCAAGAGCAGGAGGGTCTCAGAGAGGCATCCTGGGCTCACCCAGCGCAGTGACAGTCCCTGAAAACACAAAGTGTCTGCTTTTGGTCTGCAGCTGAGCTTTATTCAAGCTGTTCCCCTTCCACTCACTGAAATGATCTGTGTTGGAAGGTTTGGGATTGTTAAAAATGGCTGAACTCCAGCTGGTTATTGTCAAAACAGGTAAGATTACCTTGGGAAGGTTATAGGTAGTAGGTTCCTGTGGAAGCAGGTTGGAACTGCCCTTTTCCTGGAGCTGCAGCAGGCACAGGAGATCTCTGACTGCAGCCTGAGGTCCCAGAGAGCAAACTCTGCAGGGTAATTCAGTGAGCTGCTGGTTAGCGTGTCTTAGGCTGGTACAATGAGCCAGTTTGGTCTGAAAACACGTTCCCAATGTATTTTGGAAAAAAAAATTGGCTGTTGCAGTTCTCCTGTAAGCTGGGCCTGTTAGAAGTGAGCCCTTGCTTTGAGCAGACTGAAATGGTGACACCAAACCATGTGGCAGATTTTTTTTTTCAAAGCTGAAATTTGCACTGACATTTTCCTGTGTTGCTCGTAGGGTGAAACACTTGGAAATGATCTTGCAGTTATTTATTTTCTTCACTCTTGCAATGGAAAAAAAGTCAATGTATTAAAATCCTTGAGTAGGAAAAAGGCAGTGATTCTGAGCAGCCTTGGCAGTGAGCAGGGAGAGAGAGGAAATCTGTGTATCTGCCCTTCCCGGGTACTACAAAAAGTTTGTGAGGGGTCACTGGGCCATCCAAATAATCCAGGGCTTGTACGGTAAAAGGAATTTGCAGGGCTGGCAGCAGTCCAGGGAACCTCAAAGGCTGGGAAAGTTGAGCTCTGCTTTTTCGAGCACCGCTGTAATTCGGAAACAAGTTGTTTACTTTGGGAATTCTTGTCCAAGCTCAGTGCCAGAAACATGAAAATGGAGGTGGCTGCTGAGAGCTTGGAGCAAACGTACAAATCACAGAGTCCCAGAATGGTTTGGAAGGGACCTTAAAAACCACCCCTGCCCTGGGCAGGGACACCTTCCACTATCCCAGGGTGCTCCAAGCCCTGTCCAGCCCAGCCCTGGACACTGCCAGGGATCCAGGGGCAGCCACAGCTTCTCTGGGCACCCTGTGCCAGGGCCTCACAATCCTCACAGGGAAGAATTCCTTCCCGATATCCAATGTAAACCCACTCTCTGCAGTAAAGGAGCACAGAGAGCTTGCAAAGTAGCATTTAAAAAATGAAATCAGTGATGTGGATGTCATGGTTAGGGCTGTTCCAGGTAACCAAATGTGGAACCTGTGTCTCCAGTCAGGGCTATCTGAAGTGGGAGCTGTTGGTCAGCGAAGGGGTGTTGGAGGCATTGGCTGCTGCAGGGCAACAAAGCTGTGCTGGTGCTCAGCTTTGCTGGGTGGCAGATGCTCTGCAGGGTGTTTTGGGGGTGGGGACGCACACAGGGAGTGTTCTTTGCCAGGAAAGACCATTTCCAGACCCCGGTGTTGATGGCAGCGCCATCTCTGTCCCTTTCTCTCCAACCCAGGTGCCGCCACCGCACCGACTCCAATCAACCCCTTCCAGGTGAACCAGCCTCAGCCACTGACCCTGAACCAGATGAGAGCGAGTCCCGTGATGGGAAGCAGCCCCTCCTTCAGCGCTGTGCCCCCGATGAGCATGGAGCCAATACCTCTGTCTTCCATGGCCCCCGTGCCCGTGGGGATGGCACCGCTGCCGGCCATGGGCACCGTGGCATCCATCAGGATGGGCCAGGGGCTGAGCATTGCAGGATCAATGCCCCAAGCTCTGCACAGTACAGGAATGCCGCCGGCAGCCTCCCAGTCTGCAAATACAACTAACCCTTTCCTCCTATAAAGACCCAATTAAAGGAACTTTTCTTTTCCTAGTGTTTCCAGGCTGAAGTCTTTCCAGCAAAACGAACGTGGCCTGTGTGGACTGAACGGTGTGTGAGAGACTTGGAAGTAGATTTGCAGTTTACAGTTATGATCTTTGAAGAGTTGTCTCTACTTACCAGTTAATCTAAATCTAGTCTTTGCTACAGATGGTACCTTACTTTGGCTTGTTGAGCATCATGTGAAATGTTCAGACTTTTCACCAAAGTTAGATTCTGCCCATTTTTGTTACTTTGTTAATCATTTCAAATACACTTTCTAGGGAGAGAACCTGCCATTCGAAAACTCCGTTGGCTATTTTGTAGATGTCAGATCATGTGCTGGATTCCTGAATTTACTCTTCCCCTGCATCTGTCACTTCCTCTGCCCATAAGATAGACCTGGGATTCCGAGTGCTAGTGAATGTTTTGCACATAACTACACACAGTTCTAGACTGTTGGTTCACCCATAGTCCTTACTCTTAGAAGAGACCGACCCGGAGGGCCCAGGGGGGCTTGGTTTTTATGCATTAAACATTGCAAACTCGCACTGCTTTGGTATCTCTGAGGTGTGACTGAGAAAAGCAAGCTTGTCTCGAAAGGAGAATAACACAAAACCCCAGACAAAACACCCAAGACCATGCTCGAGTTGTGCTGTCGTGTGCAGTGTTGAATTCCTACACTACTCTAAGGACTCCTGGAACTCTCTGTGAGTGGCTGCACTCGTGCTGAGTGAGTGTCCTGCTCTGTGCTTGTCCAGTACCGGCTTCGTTTGGAAGTTTTTTCATGTGTATTTTGTTTTTATTTGACTTACAATGTGAGTTGAAAGAAAAAAAAAATCGGAAAAAAAAAAAGAACAGGAAAAAAACCAGAAATACAGTGGGACAACTTTGAATTCAGTTTCACCGGGGCAAGCTTTAAAACTAATTCAGGCTTAACCTTGCTATATGCAGTTACTCTTGTATACTTTTGCACATATTTTGTTTAGTACAGTTTCATATTTTGAGTTTGCAGAGTTACCTAATAGTCCTTTTTTTGCTAATTTTTATAATGTGGTTCTTATTTAACTGTCTGGTTTTGATAGATTTATCAAGTCTGGCTGAAAAATTAAGATATTGGCAAATGTCATTTTTATGGTTTTAATGCCCTCTTATTTATGGTTTTAGCTCTTTGTTTCTGTAAAGAGAGTTTAAAAGGGAAGATTAACACTAAAATATTTACTTTTAAATGAAGTATTCATAATGCAAATCAAAAACAAATCCTCGTGACTAATTATTTTTAGATGAATTGAATTTGAGCATAACATGATTTAAGACTGCATTAAAAAGAAAAAACACTAAAGTCGCCTTTCCCTTGATTTGTTCCCGTTTCCCAGTCCCCAGACTGGACAGACTTTTAGCCTTGATGAAGATCCCAAGAGAGGCTGTTTGGTTTAATTTTCCTTGCAAAACTTCTGGAGCTGTTAAAAATCCTGATGTACAAACACAACTTGTTTCATTTTATCCACTGATTTTTCCTGTTGGAAGGTGCACTCCGTAGGATAACTGGTTCCATGTGCAGCCATCCCTTGGGAGATGAATTATCCCTTTTTAATTGTCATGTCTGGACTCCTCGGCACCAAACCGTGCTCAGGGGTTCTGCTGGAGCCCCAGCCTCGACGGGGCTGAGCTCTGCTCTCCCAAAAATCCATGGAAAGGGATATCCCAGTGCTTCCTCCTGCCTGCAGGGCACCTCGGAATGGACTTGGTGGCCTTTCCCTAATTAAGAGGGGGAAAATAGAAAACAGAATTTGCCAGAGTTGTGGTGTGGTGGAACAATTCCCTGTGGGGCCAGAGAGGGGCTGGATCCCATGGGAGGACTGGGATCGATCTCCTGGTGGGAAGGGGAGGCTGAAGGACGATCAGATATAGGGCACAATCCCAGACTGGAGCTGTGTAGGTCAGCGTAGCTCTGGTAGTGTATGGAATGCTCAGTGTGTGCATGTTCCTGTGCAGATGTTGGATCCTCTGGAATTGGCAAGGAGGATTTCCCCATCTTCATCTGCTCTTGTTTTTATACAGGAGGAAAGAGGATTGCTGTCCACACCCAGCCTGTCTTTAAAAACTAAACAAAACCCCATTCACGTTGCCTTTCAGAGTAGGGAAAAAGACCTTTTTTGTTGTTTGTTGAGGTTATTGAAAAGTGTAGAGCAGGAAGGGTGTGATTCTTGCAGATCGGGGGGGGAAAGTGCTTTCCAGCTGATCTGTGACGAGATTTATCCCGGGTTATTTTCCCAGTTTGATTTTATCAGCACTGGCATCGAGGTCACTCGATGTTTTTCCCTTAGTCTGTCACCTGAACTGCAGTGGGATGGGGCATTCTCTGTCCAGCCAAAAGTCCTGCCCACGTCCTGGGTCACTTTTTAGAGGCAAGATGGTGTTGATAAATACTCGAAGTGCTGAAATAATCTGCAGTTGGAGCTGTCACTGTGAATTGCTAAAGCCGTGCTCTGGCTCTGGGAGGGAGCCCTGGTTTAATGAAGCTGTTGAATGGCAAATTGTTGCTTTTACCAAGTCACTGCCCCAAGAACTTTATCCCTTTTGTATTCAAGAGACATTTACGGCACAACAAACCCCGCTCCTCCCTGAGGAGCCACACCCCCAATTCTGGTGCTGCTAAGATTTAGGCTGAGACTAACCAAGCCCAGATCCCAGCCTGGCAGAGGGCTTGTGGCAGGAGCTGAGTTTAGGAGGAGAAAGAGCTGGTTTGGTAAATGTTCCTGGGCTGGGCTGTGTCCTCAGGGGGTCACTGTCCTGGCTGGGGATGCTCCGAATGGTCCAGCTCTTTTTGTGATGATTTTCCTGCTCTCCAGGATAATCCTCCCTCCCTCCTGGCCCTCCCACATTTCTGGAGGATGTTTGTGTGTCCCATTGCATCCCATCTGCCCCATTTCTCCATTTCCTCCTTCTTCTTCTCACTTTGCAAATACTCAAAGTGCTTTTTTTCTTTTTTTCATTTTTAAATGTTAGTAGCCCAAAATAGCCTTACTGGTCAAATTGACCAAAGAGAAAAGTGTTAAATATTTTGTAAAAAAAAATAAATAAAAATTCCCCCCTGCCATCCCCTTGGCATAATTCCACCCCCCAAAATAAGCTCAGTTATTTATTCAGTTTTATACTCTAGAGAAACCCAACTCCGTGGAGGGGGCAGGGAAGGGAAGCCCTGGTGGGTTGTGGTGTTTACAGTTTTTGGGAAGTCCCGTAGCCAAGACAGCTCTTGTTGCCCAAGTGCCCCTTTGCTGTCCCGGTTCTGAGGTGTACTGTATGCCTGAATATTGCACAGGACGTGCAGAAAGAGAAGGTTTCTTTTTCCCCAGCAGAATCTCACTCGCTTCCTTTCCAAGTGTTACACTTCCAATATTTCCCAAACTTTCCATAATCCCGGGAGCCGGCTGCTTTTTCTGGATTTGTGCTGACTATTGACATTATTTACTGTATAAATAATTTATCATTTGTACTATTGTATCATAATGTCTGTATCTTTGTGTCATTTTTTTTCCTCCCCCCCAAGCGATGTCACAGATGTGATACTTAAACGATGCCATCGAACAGTGGAAAGACGAGGGGTTTGTAGGTGACTGGTCAGAATTAAAATTGTATTGCTTCTATTGCGGCCCTGTTGCTTTTTCCAAGCTTCTGCGTGGTGTTTATGATCCCATTCCCACCCAAGCCCTGCTCGGTGGAGTTTTGCAGGAGGCTGGTGGGTTTGGGGTGAGCTGACGGAAGGTTTGTGGCAGAGGGATCTCCCCGTGACTGGGGTGCTGCCAGTGGGATTCCTTGGATGCATCCATCACTTTTCCCAGGACAGGTTGCTCTGGCTGGGAGAGAGGAGGGTTTCTGTGGCTCACTGAAATCGGGGTCAGCTGGGACCTTACTAACTCAATAAAAATGAAGACTTGTGCTGCAGGTGACTGAATTCCTTCTTTAAACCATGCTGCCCCTGGAACAGCCCCTGTGGAGGGATCTTGGAGTGCTGCCTTGGAGGAGGCTCTGGATTTGTGTCCAGGCAGGAATCTGGGGAAGGGGGCTATGGAATGAGGGCTGGGGAGCTGTAAGAGAACCTGGGGAGTCCTCGCTTCCCACTTTTGTAGCTCAGCCTTGGCCCTGTCCCACGGATCACATGGCAGGGCTCCTGCTTCCAGCCAGGAAGCAATTCCAGCTCCTAATTCTGGCTGCTTTAATTGAAGGGCACTTCATTAGCAGGCGGCATCGAGAGCTGCCTCTCCAGAGCCCCTCCAGGTTCCCTGTTTAGTTTGCTGCCAATCAGGCTGATCACTAATCAGTGATCACTAAGTAATGCTGAAGCTGTGGCAGGGCTGGAGATGTGGCCGTGGGAAAGGCGGCTCTGGGGAGAAAAGCCTCCAGTTTGGTTTCAGACAGAGCTGGCTGGGGGTGCTGGGTGCAGCTGCTGTTCCAGTAACACTCCAGTTTCCCTGGAGAAGCTGTGGCTGCCCCTGGACCCCTGGAAGTTCCCAAGGCCAGGCTGGATGGGGCTTGGAGCAACCTGGGACAGTGGAAGGTGTTGGGGTTGGAACTGGATGGGCTTTAAGGTCCCTCCCAAACCAACCCAGTCTGGGATTCTCTGATTCTACTCCCGCTTCTTGGAATTGCACATTTGAAGCCAAATCCCTCTCTGTATGGAAGCTGTGGTGACTCTGATCCCTTCCAAAGGAGCTGGATTCTGGTGGATTCTGGAGGATTCTGGTGGCTGTATGAGCCAGGGCAGCCTGAGCTGCCCCAGCCCGTGGTGAGCAGAGCTCTGCCTGTGGTCGAGGTTTCCGCTGACCTTGCCAGAGCTGCTCCCCCATCCCACATTTCCTCTCCTGTGGGGTGAGGAGGATTTACCCCTTTGCAGAGGAAAAGGACTCTGGATAAGGAATTATCTTTTGGCTTCCCCTCAGCCCCGCTGCTGTTGCTGAAGTTTTTGCTGAGTGTGTTTGTGTCGCCTCTCTGTGCTGGGCTGAGGGTGCAGCTCTGCCCCTTCCGCTGCTTTTCACGCAGCTGTGAGGGAAGGGCTGGGCCCATCTTGTGCTCTGGCTTTGGCAAGGCCTCTGCAACACCCTGCAAGCTGCATTTCAGGGAACCAACCCGATTTAGGAACCCCTCATGTTCAAAACATCCATCTTGTTCAAGTTAATTCCCAGGTCACCTTCTCCCCATTTGCGAGCTGGATTTTCCTAAGGGCTGGTGTTTGTTTGGGAGCTCGGGATTAGGAAGGGTGAAGAGCCAGCGTGGGATGTGGTGGTGGCAGTTCCGTTTGCTGTTGATTGATTGTACCCTGTAATTGTTGAAGCCTTGGTGTTTCAAGGAGTGGGAGGTTCCCCTTGGTGCCAATTCCCATGAGGGAGGTGAATTGGCAGGGCCTGGTGATCCATAGGGAATTGGCATCTGGCCAGGGTAACCCAGCCCGGTGCTGTGCAGAGGGTGAGGTGGTAAATGAGGAATGGGGGAGTGTGGGGATACCCTGGGGGGTCACAGCACATCCCAGGGCTGTGCAGGGAGAGCCCAGAACTGTCCCAGACCTGGACTGAGTCATGGGACCCTCATGGGTTTGGGAAATATCTCCCCGAGAGATTAAAGAAAATTCCACCCCCTGCCATGGGCAGGGACCCCTTCCACTGTCCCAGGGTGCTCCAAGCCCCATCCAACCTGGCCTTGGACACTGCCAGGGCTTCTCACAGGGAGGAATTTCTTCCCAATCTCCCATCTATCCCTGCCCTCTGGCAGTGGGAAGCCATTGCCCTTGTCCTGTCACTCCAGGCCCTTGTCCGAAGCATTCCAGGATCGTCTGTGAGCGCTCAGCCCACGCTCAGATCCCTCTGCCTGAGCTGCTCTTGGCACTTGTTGAGCAAACACGTTCCCGTTTCAGGTGAAGGGAAATCAATGACATCTCAAATCACGCGGATGAAGCCGGAGTAAAGGTGGAGTTTGCCTTCCCAGCTCCCTGCCTGCTGCTTCCCGACAGGAAACCTCGCTGGGACACGGGAGCTGCCAGCTTTGCGGCTTGATTGCTTAGAGATCCTCCCAGGCAGGAATGGCATGCGGGGTTCTGCCCTGTTTAACCACTGGGGCTGCTGGAGGCTGGGTCAGAGCTCCATCCCAGCCAGGGGAATGTTGCTGGAGCAGAGACATCGGATTTCCCGTCGCTGATAAGCTGACTGATAACCCCCGTGTGGATCCACTTCCTCTCCCGGCTCCTGCGGGATCAACACCCGGGGCTGGGCTGGGTGGGCTGGAGGGAGGGGATGGAGGCGAGGATCCTCCACAGGACGCTGACCCAGCGTGGGCTGGTCCCACCCATCCACCCCCAACCCTCCTGGAATTCTCCACAGCGTCGCGGCTGAACCACCTCTGGTAATGCCTGCGATGGAAAATCATCAGGCACTTTGTGTCCTCCTTTCCCTGGAACCTGTGAAAATCAGGTCTGCGTTCTTCCTAGAGGGCTTTTTGTGGCCATGGAATGAAATCCATGGATTATCCAAGCTCTGGGGAGCCAGTTCTGCCGTGGTGTAGGAGCTCCGTGGGCTGCCTGGGTTTGTGTTGGGTGATGGTGGTGGGGTTTTTTTTCTGCTTTTTTAATATCTTCATTAGCAAGTCTGGCACTAAATGGAGTGATGATATTCTCTGAGGTGAATTTGGGTACTTGAATATCCTGGCCTGAATAGAGAGCCAAAAATAGATGCCTTCAGCAGTTCTGTCTGCTGCTCTTCCCTCTGAAGGACGAGGCTGGATCCCTCAGATCCCATTGGGAAAGCAGGTTGTGTTCTTCCCTCCCTCCTGTGGGCTCAGCCCTGCTTTCCATGCCCAAAGGTTGGCTCCTAAGGGATTTGTGCTATCCTGTGCTCCCCAGCCCCAGCTAGGCTGCACTGGAGGGTACTGGGAGCTCTGCAGCCAGGTGGGAACTGCAGGTTTGGGATTTTTGCTTCCTGTGCTCCAAATGTGGAGGTGGTTCCTGGGTTTGCAAACACCCACGAGTGTCTCAGAGCTTGGGGTTTGAGCTCCCTCCCCCCATTTGCCTCCCAGAAGACTCCTCAGCTGATGGAAAAAGCCCTCAGGGATCCTCTCTGCACCCTCAGGGTGGCTGTTGAGAGGGGACAGGGGTGGGGTTGGGGTGGCCTTCACCCAGCTCTTTGCTGGGCTCCTGCTGGGGCCTGGAAGATTGGCCTGGAACATCCCAGACTGGAGTTGGTGGCTGCTCCAGATGTGCCACTGGCTCAGGTGTGCCTGGACCTTGGGCTGGGTGGTGGGGCGGGGGGGTTCACTGTGCCCTCACGGGGGGCTCGGATCCGAGGGACACCCCGGTGATGTCCTGGCTGTGTTCTCCAAGGCCACCAGCCCATCCAGCTGCTGCTGGGCCACGTGGTGCTGCCAGCCCCAAGGGAACAGGCCCTGGGGGGGGGGTTCCTGCTGGTTCTCCGGGCCTGGATGTCCCCAGGAATGGGGAGTGCTCCATGCTGTGGGTGCCAGCCTGGCTCTGCCACTGCTCCCACTGCTGCTGTCCTGTCCTCCTGTGACCCCACAGATCCGTGTCCAGCACTGGATCCAGGGCCTTTATCCCCCTCGGATCTCCAGGGACACAAATGGGGGGAAACGCTGCAAAGAATTGTAGAGAAGAATTGGAGTTACAGCCCTGATTTTCTTCAAACGCAGCTGCTCTGTGCTTGAGTGATTTTTTTCCTTTTTTTTTTTCCTTTGGAGCATTTCACAGGATCTCCTGCTCCCCACCCAACACTGCTGCTGGGGAGAAGCTGCTGTCAGCTCGAATTCATCTCATTTTCAGATGGAGATAATTCCCAGCTGCCGCAGAACTGCTGGTGTAGAGCAGTCTGGCAGCCTCGGGGCAGAGCTGGCTTCCCCAGCACTCGTGGATGCTCAGATTCCTGGCTCGCTCCCGCTCCCCGTGGAGCAGCTCCGGGAGGTGTTTGCCCCCTGCTCTGGGGACAAGGGGCAGTGCCAGGGCAGCCAGCACGGAGCAATTTCCGCGGAGGAACAGTTCGGTGTCCTTCATTCAGCCTGGGAGTTAATTGTTATTAACCACTTCCAGCGTCTTCCCAAAGGCTGAGAACAGCCACGAGAGGGCAGGAGCTGCTGCTGCTGTTCGTAGTTTTGGTGGGAAAGGCGGTAAATACCAATTCCTAAGGATTGTCCGAATGGTTTTCCTTTTTCTGGAGGGTTTGATCCCCAAGCTGCTGTTCAGTCCCTGTCCTTGGCTGTGTCCCTCCGAGGATAACAGCAGGAGAACTCCCATGGAGTGAATCCAAAGCCTCCCCAGGCCAGGAGAGCTGCAGAGTCCCCAGACATCCCCCAGGCTTCCTTTGCCCCCAGCCTGGTTTGTGCTGGCCTGGAAGCGCCTCCTGTGTCCAGGAAGATTTTTTCCCTGCCCATCTCGAATTAGGGGGATAATTCCTAATTATGCAATTTCAGCATCTGGGAGAGATTTCAGGGGAACGAGGCAGAGCTGCAGCTCCCGCCGAGAGCCTCGTGCTGCTGCTGTAGGGTTGGGAATTTCAGTGCAGGTTTGGAGAGAAGGGAGAATGATTAACCAGGAAACGAGCAGGGTGTTCCAGCTGCCGGCAGCGTGGCTGGGAGGAAACCAGCGTGAGCCTCTGCTGCACCAAAGCTGGGTTTTACTGGGATTTGGCTGATCTTAAAGCACTGGTTCTTCCAGGGTTTCACTTCCATGAACAATTAGGGATCCTAAATCCCTTTCTTGCCACGGTTCCCTGCTCACGGTGTCGTGTCCGTCTTTATTCAGAGATTCTCCCAGGTGCAAACACTTGGCCACACCTGAGGAGCAAAGATTTCAAAGGCAGCAGCAAGGCCATCTCTGGGAGAAATGTGTTCCTGAGGGATATCAACAGCTGCCCCTCAGATCCAAGGAATGGCACTGGAGTTGGGAAACGCTGATTCCAAACATCAGCCCCTGGGTGACGACCTGCGGGAAACACTCACAGGATACACCCAACCCTCGAGGAAGGTAGGTGAAGGTCTTAGATGTGCTCAAGCCACTGAGGAGCCAAAAAAACCCCCCAACATCCAACTAAACACAGAGAAAACAGGCAAAAAGTCCTAATAATGCAGGCAGCAGTGTGGGATCTGCTTAGAGAGCAGCTTAAATATCTCAAGGTGTCTTAAATCCTCTTTTATGGAGTTTAGGATTTTTGCTTTTCATTGTTTTTAACCTTCCTTCGCCTCAGCTGTCAGGGGGAAGCTGGGTCAGGCCTGGTTGGTCCCACTGGGGTTAAACATCCAACAGTTCCTTTGGAACAGGGGGATTCAGGGGTTTGGAGCACCAGGATGCAGAGCCGGGTGTGAATAAATTCCCTGTGGGGCACCAGGTTTGGACTTTCCGTGGGTTTGACAGGTTCCTCATGCCTGGAGCAGCTTTGTTCCAGCTGGAATGTGGGCAGGAACTGTGCTCAAGGGGGAATTGGGTATTTAGGCAGCAGCAGGAGATTCAGTGTTTGCCTCTCAAGCGTTTCAAACACAGATATTTCTCCTGCTACCGCAGCTGACTGCTTCCCAAACTTGTGAAAAGGAAACAAAATTCCTCGAGTCTCCTCTGAGCCAACAGGAAATGCTTCTGGATTTGGATTCCAACATGACTCAGTTCAGAGATTACAAATTACCACAAAACCTCCACTGCAAGTGTGGAGTCAACAAAAACAAGGCAGGAGGAATGCAGGAGATGAAGAATCATCCCCAAAAACGTTTGGAGAAGTATTTACATGTCGTATAAAAGGTGCTGCTGCTCACAGCAACGTTCCAGTGACCACTTTATGTTTTCAGAAATTGTATTTATTCCAGCCCACTGATGATAAAAACAACCTCTGCCTGGGTGTTTTGTTGAGCTGTGTCCTGGAGGTTTTGTGGTTCATCCCTGGCTGTTCTTCCTGGGATTTCTACGCTTTGGAGGTCTTGGTAGTTCCCTTTTAAAGAGGTGTGGTCATTCTGAGATTTGCAGTCAAACACAAGAGGCTACATGCCCAAAATTAAACAGGAAAATGATGCAGCAATTAGTCACTGCATTGTAACACTTCTTTTTCTCTTGGACCTCCAAGTCTGGCAGAGCTTGGATGATTTAGAGCTTTAAAACATCCTGGCACAAACAAATAAAGCCCGTTAGCAGCAGAAAGACAAATGAATCTATTGATACCACGGAGTTTATTCAGCCTAAAAGAGCTTAGAGGGGGATGCATTTCACAGGACCATTTTTGGAAGGTGCAATAATTTCAATTCCTCATTTGTACCACCAAAAAACCAAAAAGTCACTAAAAATAACTGGGTTTGCAAAGTTTTAACCACAGGGAAACGGCTACAGCTCTGAACTTTCCACATCATTAATTCTAGAAAAAAGTGTACAAAAGCTATAAAAATACTTTGTAACAGGCCTTACTCTGAGACAGTCTGATCCCTAAAAACGCTGAATGTTATCAGGTAACGTTGATTTACACAATACTTCAACCTTACTGAGAGCATCAGGCTCAGTAATTTTCCCAAATCCTCCCGGGCTGGTGTTTTTTTGGAATGACTGAGCTGAAGCAGCTCCTCCTCTCCCTAAGAAGGCCCAAAGTGCTGAGCTCTGAGCACATCCTGGGGAGTTCAGAACCTGTGGAGCCCCTGTGCCGCAGGCTCCAGGGAGGGGCTCTGCAGGGCCGTGGGGCCGACGTCGTAGCCCAGCTTGTGCAGATCTTTGGTCATCACGTTGAAGGAAATGGTCACAAAGCCTTGGGAACGCACCCTGGTCACTGGGACAGAGAGGATGGGGACGAATCCAGTTAAAAGAGGCTTTGGATTAGTTGTGGAGCACTTCTTTATCACCCAAAGGTGGCTGGCCAAGCAGCCAGGAGCTGCCAGGACTCACCTTCCCGTCCTTCTCCCTGTGCCACCACTCTGGGGTCGGTGAATTCCGGGCGTCTCCCTGTGAACCAGCTTGGAGAAGAAAAGAGAGAACAATGAATTGGGTGGCTTAGATTGATCCAGATCATGATATGCACGGTCAGGGGGGTTAATGAGCCTGCCAGGAGCTTTTTGAAGCCTGACTCACTTTATTGATCTACTTCAATCAAAGGTAAGTTTTGCCTTAAGGAAAAAAAAGCAACTGATTTCATACAGATTTTGTTAAATCCAGGTTTTTTCTAGGCTAGAAAAATCTTTCTGTGGCAAAGATATTGTTGGAAAATTCCACTCAATCACCCAGAAAACCAGAAAGGCTTGGAGACCTTGAATACATACAAAAAATATGGAATGGGAGTTGTTTTATCATGGGTTTTCTCTTACTGTAGCTGTCCTTCCAGAACAGCCCCAAGAAGATTCAGGCAGGAATTCAGTGCAGCTAGCAGGTGATTAATATATTTGCAGAAAGCTTTTAAAAAAGACCCAGCCACCTGAAAATGTGATTTTACCTACAGAACACAAACCTGCCTGGTTATGGCACAGAGCAGTCACAGCTCTGCACCACCCCGTAGCTGCAAATGCCTCTGTGGCTACGGGCAAGAGGGGCTTTAATGAAGTAAAGTCATTAATTATTACCTTGTGAACTGCTGCAGCCTCGAGGTGGACTCTGGGACAAACATAGCAATGGTCCTTTTGTGCCTGAAACAAAGGGGAGACCCCCAGAACTTCAGGAACGAACAAACAGCAAGGTTTTTCTATTTACAAAGGCACAGAATTGCTGACACACCAGAGCACTGCTCATCTCCAGGTGCTTTCCCTTCATACAGGAAGGGTTTGTTTGCACAGGAACATCGGATCTTCCTCCATTCCCAGTGGTGGCAGTAAGAATTTATCGTGTGCTTAGAGTGATGGGGGAGAGGTGAGAAACTGAGCTTCGTATCTGGGCTCCTCACAGGCCACTTTGGCCTTTAGAGCATTACCAAAACTTATCTGATGATGAAAGAGTTCTGCTAGAAAATCTCTGTAGTGAACTGACAGGGCATGGTGAGGAGGCATGGGAGCTGGTTTTGTTTCTGAAACAACAGAATAACAGGACGAGAATCTGTTTCAGCCCTGCAGGTCAGGCTGGCACTCACCTCCCCGGCACGAAGGGCACGTGCACAGCTCCGTAACCTCTGACCACGTCGTGGCCAAAGAAGTCAGGCCCGTAGACACTCACCACAATCTGCGGCCCTGCAAGGAAATGGGGGTGAGAGGGGGTCTGGCACCAGGGCTGGACCTCCCCCCCAGCACTCACAGCCAAAAGGGTTGGTGCTCTTGAAGGTGATGTCGATGGGGAAGTTCCAGACGAGCGTGGTGGGGGAGACGCTGCTCTTGGAGGTGATCTGGGAGATTCCCTCCTCCAGACCCTGCAGGGAATGTGGGGTGAGCCTGGGGCTGGGCTGAGCTCGGGGCTCTGGTGGGCAGGGTGGGGACAGGGGGCACAGGGGGGTCTGATGGGGGGCACAGGGGCTGTACCGCCGTGGGGACCCAGTCCTGGCCGTAGACAAAGCAGAACTTGCAGTAGAGGTCATCGAATCCCGGGAACTGCAGGAGACAGAGAGAGAGGGTGTCACTGGGAATTCACTGGGAATTTCTGGGGGTGAGGCTCTGCCCAAGTCAGGGTGCTGAGGGCAGCCTGGGCCAGTGAGACTGGGACAGACAGGTTGGGTCAGGGAGGCTGAGACTGGGATGGGTTTGGGGGGCTGAAACTGGGATGGATGTGGGGGTGGCTGAGGCTGAGCTGGGTCAGAGGGTATTGAGGCCAGAGGGATGGGTTCGGGGGGCTGGGAACAGGCTGGGTTTGGGGTCTGACACTGGGATGGTCAAGGGGCTGAGGCCGGGCTGAGTTTGGGGGAGGCTGAGACAGGGATGGGTTAAGGGGGATGAATCCAGGCAGGGTTATGGGGGGCTGAGGGTGTGCAGGGTTGAGGGGGATGAGGATGGGTTGAGTTTGGGGACTGAGGCCGGGCAGGCTCGGGGGGGGCAGATTCTCATCCCGCGCGGGCGCACGCAGCACCGAGGCCCAGGCCAGGCCGCTCTGCCGGAGCCGCGCGGACCGGGCTGGGGGCGATCCCCCCATCCCTTCGGGGTGTTCCCGGGGTGTTTCCGTGGTGTCCCGGGGTCTCACGCACCTCCCCGCTCTCGATCTCACCGCTCACGGCCAGCAGGAACACGCTGGGCGCCGCCATGGCGGGCGCGCCGGTTGCCGTGGCGACGGACGGGGCGGCGCAGGCGACAAACTTCTCCGGCGCCGCGCTGCTCTTCGCTTTGCAGGGCTCCCAATCCCCAAAATCGCCCCAAAACGCGGCCACCTCACCCCCGACACCCCCGGCACGGGTGTCCCCGGACGGGTCCTGCCCGCTCCCCTCAGCCGCTGAGCCCGACCGGCGCTGCCCCGTTATTCTCGCACCGCCACGTGTGCAGAACTTCATTTATTATTATTTAATATCAGCCTAAAGCAACCCCAAGCAGGGACTCGGCCTCCCCAGGGGATGGGCACGGCCCCAAGGCTGCCAGACGTCAAGGACACCGCTCCCAGGGATGCAGAGGGTGGGGATGTTGGGGTGTCTGTGCAGGGCGGGACCTGGACGGGATGATCCTGGTGGGTCACTTCCAGCTCAGGATATTCCCGATCCTACCATTCCATGTGGCGAGGCCATGGCCACTAGATGATGCTGCCGGCCGAGCTGAGAGCGGCTCCGGCTGCCGGGCAAGGGCCCGAGCCAGGAGGTGTTTCCAGGGAGAAAGAGGGAAATGGTGGATTTTGTGCTCCCTGCAGGGCCACCGCCACTGATGCGGAGAGGGGCCCTCAGCGCCCGCAGCACGGCGATTTTCCCTTGTGCACATCAGGAGAAGTGCCCTCACACCGCGGGGTCTGGATGTGCGTGGGAAAAGCAGGAAACAGCACGGTGCTGATTTAATTAGCTCGCTCTAATTAAAAGGAAAGGGTGAGTTTGGTGTGTAAATAAGGAGGACGGGTGTGCTGAGGCTTTACAAGAGCTGGAAGCGCTGAAATCTGCTGACAGTGACTTGTTTCCCCACAGAGAGCGCGGTGTGACGGTGCTGGACTGGTGACAGGATGGGGCTGGCCCGGTGATGTGACAGTGCTGGGGTGGTGACGCGGTGCTGGCCCATCGGGACCGCGGTTGTACCACCGCTCACGCCAGAAATTTTTGCTGCCCACACACACGTCAGCGCCACGGAGACTCCCCAGCTTGGCCACCATCTGCTGTGGTTCGTCCCTTCGCCTCCCTTCCTCATCCCAGGCCATGATCCCCTCTCCGTGAGGAATCTGTGGGGTAGTTGGTTGCTGCCAGACCCTCTGGGGAAAGGAGTGAAGGAAGCCCTTCCATGTTTCAGTAGATGTGTTCTCGGTCAATACCTATTTCAACTCGATTTTTCAGGCCAAACAAATTTGGCCAAGAGAAGAATGGGACAGGAAAGCAGGAGGAATGGGAGGGAATGCCTGAAATGTTAGCCTTTCTCCACAGCCCTTCAGAAATGCTTCAGGGAAAATAATTCATTTGAACTGAAAATTATCAGGGGTGGGGGGGAAGTAAAGCAGGTCTGGAGCAGCTGTCTGGAGCAGCTAGTGAGGCTGTTTAATTAACACTGCACTTGGCTACCAGCTATCTTGGAGCCAATTTCAGGACATTTTTGTTGCCTGGCAGGTGATATACAGCTGCTGGAGGAGTTCTCTCAGCACTAGGAGACCTTCCCCATGGCAGAGAGACAGCAGGAGGGTTATTCAGCAGCCGTGAGTCATCTGTACCTGCCTCTGGAAGGACTCTGTCCCCTCCCAGCCATAACAAGACCTTTTATTCTTCCCTTCTTTGTATGCCAGCCTTGTTTTAATTAGCTGTATTTTTAATCTTTGTGAGCAGAGTGAAATCCCAAGCAAGGAAGTGTTTTTATCCTGCTGGAAAACTTAATTAATGCTCCGTCAGAGAGTTTGATTTCCAAGCGTGATGAAGGTTGGTGGATGATGGCGACCCCATGGGTGCTATTTAGCGATGCTGCTGTTTCTCTTGGCCCTTTAAAACATTCTCCTCTTCTCCTGGACTTGTCCTGATTCTGTGATTTGTGATGGGACTCATGGGAAGCTTCCCAGGGGTGTTTGGGGCCGCAGCCATCCTGACAGGGAGGAAGGACACACTCCTGCTGATCACTGACTTGTCACCTCTTCCCGGTGCTGTGCCCAGGATGGATCCCAGCTCCCAGAGAACGATTCCCAGTGTCCCTTAAGCACTGACCTCTGTGCTGGAGGCATGTCAAACAGCTGAGGGAATTATGTTTGCTTCATTCCCATGAAGAGCAAGGGGCTGGAAAAATCCAAACTGCTTGGAGCTCTGTCACTGGGAGCTTCTGAATCAAAGCCAGGCACTGTGACCTGCCCTGGTTCTGGGTCCAGGGGCTCCCAAGGAGGCTGGAGAGTGGTGGTGAGCTCTTTCCCTGTGTTTCCCCTGGGATTGCCTCTGGATGAGCCCTGAGGAGTGGGGGAGCAGGCAGGGGCTCTCCTCCTCCTGGGCAAAGCTGCCAGGCAGCAGTGCCAGCAGGGGATACCTGTGGGATGTATCTCCTCCCCATCTCCCCAGCTCTGGGCTCATCCACTGTAATTACAGCAGGAGCAGTAGATCCCTGGAAAAGAGAGTGGATCGACACCCCGTGCTGCAGGGAGGGAGCAGGAGCAGGTCCTTTGGCTCCCGTACCTGCTCAAGCCTGATCACAGCAGCCCCGGGGCTGATCCATCGCTGCCAACGGGCGCTCGGGGAAGGTGGGAGAGACACGAACAACAATACAGTGGCACAGCACAAAAGTTTATTTTGAACCTCAAATATTTATGATCAACACCTGGTAAATGGCCAGTGAAATCCATTTTATGGTGTCATTAATCTGCTATAAACGGTTTGTATTTTTAGAGTTGTTTGCACAACGTTGACTCATCCCTGCCTGCGAGGAGGCTGCAGGGAGCTTCCCCGCCCTTTGTCTTCCCTGCCTTTTGCTCCTGCTGCTCAAATCAAACAGGGAAGGGGTTCGATCTCACAGCAGCACACAGAGGGGGATATTCCCTCTGTAATTTCTGCTGAGATGTTTACCTGGAGGTTGAGTGTGGTGCGAAGGTACCCACATGAAGCCGGGTGGGTTTTGTGTTATGTGTCTGAATCCCAGAATAGTTGTGTGTTGGAAAGGACTTTAAAACTCATCCCATTTCACCCCCTGCCATGGGCAGGGACACCTTCCACTATCCCAGGTTGCTGTCTGACCTGTCCTTGGACTCTTCCAGGGATGATCCCTGTGTCCATGTGGCCACCAGCCCCATGCCAGGGGCCCTGCCGGGTACGGACGCTGTTGCTGCCAAGGAGCTGTGAAGTGTCTGGTCTTCCCTGAAGAATTAATTTGTATTGGAACTCATTATCATTGGTGAGATTTCTTTTGGTTAATGAGCAAAATTAATTAGTGCCTCTGTCTGAGCTAGTCAGAATAAATTGACATGGAGTGAGGGAGAGAGTGAGGAGGACCGGGGAAGATGGTGCCCAGTGGGACAATTGGATTTGATAAGGACATAAGGAATAAAAGCAGGGAGAAGAGGGGAGAATAAACAAGCTCCTTCTCCTGCCAGGCATGGAGCCCTCCTGTTTGTTGTCCGGTGGTGACTGCATTTTTTGGGGATTACTCAGGTGGAAATGCTGTTTTCCATGCATCCAACAGACCCTGGAGATGTGGCCGTGGGCCCTCGGCAGCTTGTGCCTCCATGTGGGGCAAAGCAGAATCAGAATAAGCTGCTCCAGGGGATTTCAATCAAATGTTCAAATAATTAATCTGGTTCTTCCCTGAGGTGTGACTTAATGAGGGTTGTTGGCATTTTCTCCCTTTCATTGTGAACAGATTTATTTTTCACTGGATAGTCCAACATCCACAGCTGGAAAAAAATAGCCCAACCCTAACCCACAAGTGAGGGACACAAGTGAAGGGTCCTGGCATGAGGAGCAGCCCAAGCTGGGCATGGAACACTCCTGGTGACATCCCTGCATCACTGAAGGCCAGGGAATCATGGAATGGAATTATAGAATATCCTGAGTCAGAAGGGACCCACGGGATCATCGAGTGGTGCCAAAATCTGCACATCCCTCATCCCGAGCAGCCCCTCAGCACCTTCCCAGCCTCCACAGAGGGGCTGACCCCATGGAAAGAGCTAAAACAAGTCTGTGGCAGCACCATAATGCTGGAAGAGGATGGAGCACCCACCTGGTGTGAGCTGGAGTTATTCCAGGGGCACAGCGGGGTTCCAGCAGAGAGACACGAGCTGCTCAAAACCCAAAGAGCCACAGAGATTTCAGCCCCTGTGGCTCTGTCTGGCTGTGCTAAAATTCCTAATTAAGCCCCCTCGTCTGGAGGATGAGGTGGCCCCAGCCATTAAAACCCAGCCACGGCTTGAAAACTTAATAGGGGAAATTTAATGGATGAAGTCAATTGAATTATTCATCCCCAGAAAGCTTGTACAAATATCAAATGCTTATTAGCATTCATGCAACCTGTATGATCTCACAGCTCTGACAGATTAAGGTTGGGGCTAATTGCACCCAGGATGGCGTCAGATTTGGTGGTTGGTATTTTTTTAAAGCTTTTTTTCCTCCCCAGCATGACAAAGAGAATTTCAGATCGATGCCATCTGAGATTTACCCTTGAAGCAGAGCCCCTGTGATGGTTTCTTTCCTCAGCATGGTGGTTTTTAATCCCTGTTTGATTCCTGCTCCTCAAAGGGTGCCGAGGTGGCTCTGAGCCAACCCAGATGGAAACAGTGCCCATCCCTGCGGGCTGTGGGTTTGCTGGAATGGACAGTGGTGGGACAGAGTCTGGCTCATAAATGGACAGGACTGAATGGCCATTAAAAATGCAAAATAGAAATCGATCCAATTAAATAATCATGACTTGCATTTACCCGGTGCTTTTTGCTTCCGATCTTAAGCAAGGCTTGCAGACAGTCCAGGGGGAAATCGCTTAATGCTGCAGAGATTTAATCAACAAAATTAACACTGGCTGATGTTAAATAGTTTCTCTGGTCATGGCCAGGTTTGGGGATGCAGCTGTGGGGGTTTTGCACCTGCACGTCCAGGTGAGTGTCCCCAAAAGAGGCATCGGGGAGCAATCCATGGTCACTCTTTGCTCTTGGAAAAATCAGTCAGAGCTTGATTCGCCCCACGCTGCCAGGATGTTCCTGCAGGCTCATGGATGGGGTTGGTTTGGGTCCTCATGAGCTTTGGGGGGTTTGGGAAGGTGTGGCTTTGTCAGAGGGTGGGAGCCCGGGCAGAGCCAGAGGAGCAAATATCCAAACTCATTCCTGACTCTGCCATGGCCTCAAGCCCTTCCAAATAGTTCTACAACCCCCTCTCCATCATCACCATCAGCCACCAACCCCATGGCGAGAGGCTTTTTCCCCGAAGGGAATTCAGGCACAGGGCCAGAAGGGAATTCAGGCTTTTTCCAGCACAGCTAAATAATCCCAGTGGTAAATGACACCCTGAGTGTCCCTTTATGCCGAGGGACACCCCGGAGCATCCCACACGCCTCCAGGCAGGATTCAGCTTGGAGCAGAGGGATTCACCTCCCCTCCTTAAACTGCAGCAAAAGGAGTTTGTCATCCTCCCCAAAGCACTGTTAATCATGGATTTTATGGCTCTTTTCTGGAATTCCTCGCTATCCCGCCGAGACACAATCATTATTTACAATAATTCTAAATGACTCTTAATTACAGCGGCGCAGGTGCTCCTCGGAAGCAGCCGGCACAGAGCTGGATCAACATATGGACACTCTTGGGTGAGGTGAGGGATTCTCTGAGCTCAGTTGGAGGTAGGAGAAGCCTCAAACTCCAGTGGGGATGGTTCACACCTGGGGGCTGCAGCTTTGAGAGGTTGAGCAGAGAGGTTTCAGGGAATGCCGAGCTCTGGGAGCGGGAGGGACACCTGGGCTCCCCCCGCTGCGGCACAAAGGGAGGCCACGCTTCCAGTTTATACAGTTTAATAGATGTGAAACAAGATACATTTCCTTTGGAGTAATGGATGCATCGATAACAGAAGATAAATGTGAATGCATAAATATGAGGCGGCACGGAAGGAACCAAACGGAAACGACTGGATGGGTTTTATCCCCCCCTCAATGTCCGGGCTGCTGCCACGGGCTCCTTCCTGCTCCTATTTCCCATGGCCAAGCTGTGCCGTGGACACAGGGCCTGCAGGAGGGGTGGGGAAGGGGCAGGGACCAGAGGCTAAAAAGGAAAAATCAACCCCAAAAGCTGCAAAAAAACCCCCAAAGTGGTGTTAAAAGGTGACCTGGATTCCTCTAGAGGCTTCTGGAAGGGCCTTGGGAAGAGAACATGTCCAGGTGTGGGTGCAGGGATGGGGAGGGAAGCACAGGGAGAGCAAACTGCCCGAGGGGTCAGAGTTGTTCTGCCACTAGGAGGACAAATCATCACCTTAAATGCTCACAAAGAACATCACCTATGACAGCTCCTTACACCTTTACACACTGTATCAATAATTTACTTAGAACTGCAGTAAACAAAATACATTTCTTAAATAATTTACTATTTATTTGTTCAGTTTCTTTTTTTTTTAATCTCTCGGTAAATGTAGTTTTCTTTCCTTTTTTTCATTAGTTGCTTCTCTTTGTAACACAAGAAACCGTCTCTGTGCACGTTAGTTCAGATTATTGCGACGTTTAACCTGAATTTCAGTTGAAAAGAAAGGGAGGGGGAAAAAAAGCAACAGGACAGTTGGACAGACAAGAAGAATGAATAACTTATTATTGCACTGGCTACAATTCAGTAGTGATTTGGTTTTTTGTCTGTAATTAGGACAACCTCTAAAGTACAAAAGAAAAATGAGCGAGATGTCAGAAGCATCAGCTGTGAGAAGAAGCTGGTGGGGTGATGGTGGAGGGAAGGGAAGCGAGGAAAGAGAAGAAACATTTGGAAAATGAATGGCTGGAATAATTAATTCCACAGAAAACCCAAGGAAACACCACCCATGTAATGCAAAAAACAGCATCTCTGTTTCTCTATAAAAATATGTGCATTATGGAGAGAGAGTTTTTGTGGGTCTGTTTTTTTTTTCCAGGTTTTTTCTTTGTTTGTTTCTTCATTTTGTAGCTCACAAATACAGGATTTCTATTTATAGAACTGCTGATATACAGACAATGTCCAGCTCCCGGGCACTCTGGCGTAACGTGACAGCTCGAAAAGGTGCCTTGGGAAAAGCTGAGCATCTTTAAAAAAAAAACAACAAAAAACAAACCCAACAAAACAACAAAACCCCAAGAGAATCCCCCCAAATCCCAACCGCCACCGCCTCGGACCCGAATCAATGTGATCGAGGCCACGGAGGGGGGGTGGGAGGAACGAAGCCACCCCTGCATCAACTCCACCTTCCCCTTAGAAAAGAAACCCCAAAACCTCTTGCCAAATCCACTCCCCATCCCCAAAAGACCCATCCCCAGTTTCGTCCAGCCGTTCGTTTGGTTTCTTTTTCATTTCTTTGTGTGTCTGTGTGTGTCTCTGTGTGTGTGTGTGGTTTTTTTTGCAAACTTCCACAGCGCTTCCCAACGAGTGACCGCAGCGAGGGGACGGCCCCGGTGACGGCCACCCCCGACCCCTGGGTGCCCTCGCTTTGGAACCCCCACACTGGTGACAAAGCCCTTGAGACCCCCCCGCTCCCCCGGCCCAGCAGCTATACTGGGTCATCCGTGCCTTCTTCTGTGGCAACAGTCATGGGGCCCAAGTCCTGCTTCCGCAGGGGGCTCTTGGCAGTGCCCAGCAGCTCTTTGCTCCTCTCGCCGTTGCTCCACTGAGTTTTTAAGTGATCCGTCTTTTTCAGCTCTGCGTCCGGCCGCGAGTCCATGGAGGCCGGCGTGGACTGGCCGCTGTCCAGCAGCTCTGAGAGGCTGCTCAAGGAGCCGCCGTCCAGCTGCTCGAAGGAGAAGTTGGGGATGCTGAGGTGCTCCCCGCGGCACGGGGGCTGGCTCTCCGCGAGCTCCAGGGATTCTCGGTAGGCCGGGAACTCGCAGGACGGGGTCCTCCTCCGCAGCAGGGTGTTCTCGGAGGGTTTGGTGCGTGGGGCCGCCCCGGTGTCATCCTCCATGGGAGGATCTATAGAAATGCAGGGCGGGCTCATCTTCTTCTTCCTCCGGGCTCCGTGGATGTAGTCGGCCTCTGGCTGGACGTGGGCAGGGGGCCGCTGCTTGTCCTCGGCGGGGTCCTGGAAGCCGCAGTCCGGGGCGCCGCCGGAGGGGCAGATCTCGATGGAATGGCGCCGCTGCTCGTCGGCCCAGCTGGGCTTGCTGAGGAAGCCCTTGGTGTCGGTGCTGTAGAACTTCTTCAAGTCCTTCTCCTTGCAGGAGAGGCTGCTTGTGCTGCAGTTCTTGAGGGGCACAGGGGACGGGGCCGGCGAGGTGAAGGGTGAGGTGGAGCGGCTGCTGGGGTCCGAGTGCTCCTCTGCCCAGTCTTTGGCTGAGCTGTTGATGTGCCGAACCTCCTCGTCAGCCAGGTCCGAGGGCTCGCCCTGGCAGCCCTCGGGGCCAGAGGGGCTGGCGGGGCTGGGTGGCCGGCTGGGAATGCTGTGCTGGCCACATGTGTGCTTCCGTGCCAGGGGGCCAAGGGGTCGGTGAGGGGAGGATGGGGGGGAGCGCGGAGGGGTGGCTGGGAGGGGGGAATGGAGAGGGCTGGGGGTGAGGGTGCTCTGGGGCTGCTTTGCTGATGGTTGGGGCTCTCCAGGCTCTGCTTGCAGGCTGTCCTTGCGCTCCTGAGTCTGTCCGTCCACCGAGTCCGTCCGAACGGCCTCCTGGAAGGGGAGGAGAGAGAGGTGGGGTGAGAGCCTGGGGACGTGTTGGGCAGCAGCACTTCCAGTGATGGACACAGAATTATAGAACCACACTCTGTTGGAAGGGGCCTGAAAGCTCATCTCCTTCCACACCCTGCCATGGGCACCTTCCACCAGGCCAGGGTGCTCCAAGCCCCGTCCAGCCTGGCCTGGGACACTCCCAGGGATGGGGAGCCCATGTTGGTGGGTCTAACACACCCCACCTCATTCCTGCCCCACCGTGCCAGTCCTGTCAGACCCTCCTGTACAGGAGGATAAACTTCTGCTGGCAGGAGCCTTCGTGTTCAGGGCTGGCATCTACTGGGCCTTGGTCTTGGTCCAGCCCCAAATCCTGAGCCAGCACAACCCATCACAGTGTAGGGCTCCCTGGAGGCTTCTCCCACCACACATAAAATGGATTTGGGCTTTAGCTCTTATTTCCTGGAATAGCACAGCCACGAAGATGGAAGGAGGGAAAAAGGGCCTTCCCACATGTCCTTTGCTGGGGCAGGAGCGTATTAAAATGACTAAATTATATTAAAATTAAAATTGCACGTTTTGTTCTAAAACAGGAACTCTACTCTTAGCTCCAAGCAAAGAAACCCAAGAGAGGACTGGGAAAGAAGGGAAGGAACACAGGTGACAACTCAGGAGTTACCTCTGGGTGCTCTTGGCCTCTCACCTGTCTGCAGAGCAGCTTGTTGAGAGCAGGAGATCGGGGGGTGCCGTGGGGGGGAAGGACCTTCCAGCGGTGCCGCCCTTCGTGGCCGGAGGAGCGCGCGGCCAGCGGCAGCGACTCCATGGGCACTCTCAGCGAGGAACTCGTCCCCACGGGCTGGGAGCGGATGGAGGTGATGGATCCTAGGGCAGGACAGAGGGAGCAGTCATTGCTTGGCCTGTGGGCTCTCTCAAGGTTTGAGGCAGAAGCTTCAAGAGGGGAGTAAACAAAGGAGGGAGAAGGAAAGACCCGTTAGGCCTGGCTGAAATCTCGAACATCAGTGTAACCCTTGGGCAACACTGGGATTAAAAACCCTTGTCTTGTCTCCTGCCTTGAACCTCAGCAGGGATGGCAGGGAGGTCACAGATGTTGGGGTGTCTGTGCAGGGCCAGGAGTTGGACTGTGAGCCTTGTGGGTCCCTTCTAACTCAGGATATTGTACACCTTCTCTGGGAGCAGACACCGCTGCAGGCCCAGGGCAGTTCTCCCACCCACCACAGCCCAGCCACCATCAGGGCTGTCCCCAAGGCACAGCTTGGCTCAGCGTGGTCCCACCAGGAGCTCGGAGCCTGTTCCAAGTGCTCTGACAGCTCTGAGCTGTGGGCAGGCTGAAATCTCTCTCTTCCTGAAGCTGCCTAGGCTGGGTCTGAAGGCAATCTGTCCTCCCCAGCCCCTCTGTGGTGCTGCTTTACTGTGCTTGGGAGTTGTCTGAGAGATCTGCTTCTCTGGTTTTTTTGGCTGCAGGATTTATTGTCCTCATTAGTTTGAAACCCAGCGTCTGTTCCTCCAGTGCTGCCCCACTCCGTGTTAAAAACACCGTTATCCATCACTCCAAGAGATCTCACCCAGGGCTCAGGGAACTTGAACCTCTGACAAAAGCCATCCAGACACATTGCAGTTGCATTTCACAGACAGATTTGTTGGTGGGGAGAAAGAAAAGTGAGTGTTTAATAATTTTTCTTTCGGAGCTTTTCTCCAGAACACCGCAGAAGGAATTCTCACCCCCACCCCACTTCTCCCCAGGTTTTTTTTGGGCTCTCCTAGATCCAGAGTTTCAGGTTGAGCCTGTGCTGTTCATGTGCTATTCCAGGCTTTATAAAATGCTTTTTATGATGCAGAAAAACTCTGTCATAAAATCTGTCACAAACATGGTCATAAAATCCAGACCCTATGCTCTACTCCCTGTCCTCAGTTGGAATTTCCTCCTGTTGGAAACTTTCCATCGAGCTCTCATATAGAAAACCCAAACCCCCTCCAAACTGGATGCTCAGGAACACTGAAGATCTCTGGAGCTGGATATTCTTTCTCTTGTTTTTCTAGGAAATCAGGAAACTGCATCTAAACCCAAAATATCCTGAGATCTGCTCATCCCACAAGATTTTCCCTGGGTGGTCGGTGGGGTATTGGGAGAAGATCAGACATCCTGAAGCCCATGGAAACACAGATGCTCATGGGAGTCTCCATGGGCTCAGTTTTACCTGGATTTAATTTATGGAACTGTGCCTTGAAGCAGAGTTTGGGCAGCTCAGCAGCAGCACAGCTCGGGGTGCTGCTGGTTTTCCCAAAGAAGTCATATCCATCACATCCCTGTCATATCCATCACATCCATCCCTCCAGTGCTCTTGGAGAGAAATTTGGGAAACATCAGAGAATTCTTGGTGGGTTCTACCCACCCCTGGCAGCATCACAGCAGTTTTATATGGATATAAATCCTGCTTTACAGCCACTCCAGGGATGAAAAGCAGCCCCAGGAGGCCGCCCCTGAAACTCAACCTCTGTTTTCTTTCCTTCGCCAGGAATTTGCAGGTGAATAATAACAAACACTGAGCAGAGAACATGACCTGGCTCCCAGAGAGTCTGAACAAACACAGAGTTCCTTCTCCCAGGGAAATCAGAGCAAATCAGGCTCTGCAAACCCACTGAGCAGTTCTTGCATTTCAAACCATGCCGGATCAAAGGAGACCAGGCTGGGAGAAGATCTTGGGAGCCACTCCAGGAGCACGTGTGCTTTTAGGGAGGCAGAGATGGTATTTCGTATCGATTTCTCCTTCAAACCAGCTCGACAAAAGGGACAGAAAAGCATTTTCAGGGAAATGGACTCGGATGCAGTGGATGAGTGCCCCCTCAAAGGCTCTGTGCACTTGTGATTCCTGGATTATGGGGTCACTCCATGGGGTCTGCCCATGACATTCATTACAAGGCCAGGCTTGGGAAGAGCCAGACACTGGTTTCTAATCTTTCTGCTCCCAAAGAAACTCCTGCAGCTCTGAACTCGATGTGTGGTGCTAAAGGCAGTGCCCTGAGGCTGCAGCCTGCCTGGAACGATGAGGAGCTGTGCCCGGAAGCAATCCTGACTCCGGCTTTTATTCCTGGGGATGTTATTGATCCGCAGGCAGGATTCAGAGGGAATGCACAGGGAAGGGAAATGCTCCCTTTTCCTCAGCTAACAGCCTGTACCCTGTGCCTCCAGCACTGCTCGGGAGCCTCACTTCTCCCCAAAGATCTGAGCCACCAGCTTGCTCCTGGGAAAGTGATGGAAACGTGGAATTGTGCCCAGTGTGGGAAACGTTCGTCGTGCTGATGGAATCAAATCGGAGCAAGGCCTGCTCAGGCCATGTTTGGGTTGGTTGCTCCCCACTGAACCCCCCATGTGCAGCTGCTGTCCCGTCGTTGTAATCATGGAATCATAAAGATTGGAAAAGACCATCAAATCCAACCATTAACCCAGCACTGCCAAGGCCAGCACTAACCCATATCCCCAAGTGCCACATCCACAGTTTTTGAACACTTCCAGGGATGGTGACTCCACCACTGCCCTGGGAACCTGTTCTGATGCTTGAACACCCTTCCAGGGAAGAAATTTTTCCTAATATCCAATCTAAACCTCCCCTGGCAGAACTTGAGGTTGTTTCCTCTCATCCTGTCCCTGTTCCCTGGGAGCAGAGTCCAACCCTGCCCCCTCCTGTCAGGGAGTTGTGCAGAGCCACAAGGTCCTGTTCTCCAGGCTGAGCCCCTTTCCCAGCTCCCTCAGCCGCTCCTGGTGCTCCAGCCCCTTCTCTGGACACTGCTCCTCTTGCCATGAGGAGCCCAAAGCTTCATCTCAGAGCAGGGGGAAATCCCCATGGGTGGTACCTCTTTGGGCTTTGCAGGGATACGTCTCCATCTCCACCTCGTGCAGGGGGAACGGGGCCTTTGCCGGAGTCACGGGCCGGAACATGTAGCTGTCGTTGGGCAGGGAGTGCATCCGGGCCACGGAGATCTTGCGGACGGTCAGCAGGTTGTGGGAATCCTGGGGCCTCAGGGAGGCTGCACTGCCCTGCAGAGCGAGGAGAGATGGAGATGGGGTCACCTCAGTGGGGAATTTACAGGGAACTCCTTCCCTTTTTGCTTCCAAACCTTGTGCTGATGTTCCCACTGGGATCTTCCCCACAAGCTGCGGCCCCGGGGACTGCATGGAACAGCAAAGTTACACTGAGGGGAGAGCTCAGGATGGAGCTGGAATAAAGGGAGGCATCAGTGACCCACCACTCAGCCAACTCTTGGACACACAGGAAAAGCCAGGAAAAAGGGGCCTATCTGTTAAAAACATGAGAAATGCAGCATTTCTCACATTGTCCTCATCTGATGTTCCAGGGAGGTGCTTTCAGGAGGCCTGAGGGTGACGTCCCCCTCCTCAAACAGGGGACAGAGGGGCCAAACCAAGTCCTTCTGGAAATTCACGTGTTACCTCCCCAAAACAAACTCACAGGGCAGACATTTAAACACATCGACACCACTGCAGACCCTGAGGCCTCTCTCTTACAACCTGGAGCATTTTGGGCACCACTGACCCCTGAAGAAAGAGGCAGCGGGAAGGAGAAGACATCGTGGCAGTGAGGCTGGGGGTGTGGAGCCTCTTTGGGGGTACAAAAGGGGTTCTTCTTTGCTGTCACTGGAGTGGCTCTGGTTGGAAGTGCCCACACGGAGCACACCACAAACCTTAAATCTGACTCCTCACAGGCACCTCACAGCAAATCCGTCCTGGGGTCTCAGGAAGCTTTAGGGACACAAATGACATCCCTGAGGTGCTGATGGAGAAGCTGAGAGGTGATGCCATGACTTGGCCAAGTGGTGGGGGAGCAGGAGCCCCCAGGCCAGGCCCTGCAGCCTGGCTGGACACATTCCCCTCCCAGTTTCCCCTTTTATCTAAAACACAACTAATCCCTCTGGTTTTCCTTTAACGTCAGTCTCCCAGTGACTGATTGAAAACATTTTCCCAGCTGCATGTCTTAAATTAAATGTATTTTGCTCTGCTCTGCCGGGCTGTTTTCCCTCTCTGCCAGCAAAACCTGGCCCTGAGATCCCTCAGGTTTGGGGCTCCCCAAGGATCTGGTTCAATCTGCTTTTTTCCTTGTATTTCTGCCTTAGAAATGTCTTTCCTCAGCTCCCTGAAGCCACACCTCCCAAGATGGATTACTCTGTGCTTTTACCCTGTGGAGCTTGGCTGGGAACAGGGGGAGGCCAGCAGGTATTTACAGCTCGTTGGCATTCAGCTCTGCCAACTGTGGCTGTGCCCAAGAGCCCTCCGGGTGCCACCCAGGGCTCTCAGCTGATGAATTAAAGCCTCAGCAGCCGGTGCCAGTTGGTCCCTGGCCATCCCAGCTAATCAGCTCCATCAGTACGGCATCACCTGAGCTGGGGGCAGCCGGGTGCTTGTTCACAGCCCGGAGCCACAGCGAGAACAAAGGGTCTCGCTCCACTCGCTCAGCACTTGGACAGAAGGATCTCAGGATTTGGCTCTTCAAGCTCAGCTTGTCTCTGGCTGGAACAGATGAACAGAAAGCCCTTCTTGACATCAGCCACTTCAGTTTTTAAGGGTTCAGCTGTTGAGACCTGACTGAATTAGGGATGTGGGCAAATTTCAAATGAAATAAGTGCTTGAAATATGAACCACGGATGGGAAATTTGTTGGCTCCCACCTGGAGAGCTGCTCTGGACAGTGAGGATGGTTTGGAGACAGCACTGCTGCTCCTCCTCCTAGCTGGGAAACACCTGCTGCACTCCAGAGCCTGATCCCATTCCCTGGAAATTGCGGGCATGTGGGGTGATCGGGAGGGACTGAGCAGAGGGGTTTGCTGGGAATCTCCCTGGAGCACCTCCTGAATCCACAGCTCTGGGGATTGCTGGAAGCCTGAGGTGTTGATCCCCTCTGGCCTCTTTTTCCTCAGTATCATAAACAAGTTCTTACAATAACAACAATAAAATCAAACCTGGCACTGTTTTCTCCACAAAGAAAAGACTCTGCCTTTGAAGTCACACTGCTCACACACTGCCCCGTGCACCAGACATACATTTTAAGGGCTAAAAAGAGGATTTCGCTCCTGTCCCACACAGGGCTGATTCCTCTGGGAAATGCTGTTTTCCCAGCTGGAAAGGACAGAGGCTGGAAAGGTTGTGGCTGTGAAGGGACAGGTTTGGGACAGTTCAGGCACAGCCCCAAAGCACATCAGCACGATGGGTGGGACAGCAGCCACCTCAGCCTGGTGGCCTGGGCTTCTGTGGGAAGGTGGCAGGACATGGTGGGAAGCGGAGCAGAAGGACAGGACGCTTTTCCCCTTATCACCTCTCCCTGTGGAGTTTCCAGGGTTAACAGGAGGCTCTGCCCAGCTCCTGATGTGCTTGGAAAGTATTGGAAGAGGAGGAAAACCCAAGGAGAATGGACTCGGTTTGCAATCCCAGCCTGTATGAAAGGACGTGCCCTCTCTCTCCCCACAATTAGAAAAAGCAACCTGTGCATTTCCCTGCAGGAATGTCTGTGAGGAACAACATTCAAATAGCCAATTCCCCATTGCTGTGTAACCAAATCTCCTTTTCCTTGCCTTAATGGAGTCTGATGGATTTCACAAAAATCTAATTTAATGTAATTTAATCTGCGAGCCCCCACTGATTTCACGGTAGATTTATTTGTGATCATGGTGACAAAGCAGTTCCATGTTCACTCTTAATCAACAGGCTGCTGACACGGGATGAGACAATTATCTCACGCCCTCCTTCCCCCTGCACTTCTGATTGTTCTCCTAGAGGACTGATAGGAATCAGAGAGCAGGCAGTGTCTGGAAAAGCAACCCAGGAACCTCCAGCTTCTTGCTGAGAGGCTCTGATGTTTCCCAAGTCATCCACGTCCTCAGCAGAGCCAGTGGGGAGCTGCAGGTTTACACCAGCACTGAATTGCTGCAGGATCCTCTGGAAATCCCAAAGTGGGATTAAAAAGAACCTGAGCAGTGTCACTGGGAAGGGAATTTATCCCAGTGCCAGCATTCCCGGGATTTATGGGATTGCTCCCTGGTGCTGCTGCCCTGATAAATGACAAGGACTGGCTGGGACAGCAGGACAGGGAGCTGTGGCTATTGTGGCTCTGAACTTAAAATCCACAACCTGGGAATGAACTGGAGAGATGGACTTTCACCCCTCCCCCGAACAACACTCAGGAGAGCATTTCCAGCAGCCTCCACCTGCAGGAGCCCTGGGAGCTGACTCAGGATGCGGGGTGGTGGTGACATCCCTGCTGAAGGGGGACTGGGACAGCTCCTTGTGTCCCATCCCTTTAGCTCCATGTGGAATCTGTGTTGGATCTGCTGGCCAGGCTGGTGGATCCATGCCCTCCCCACCCCAGCTCTGTGTGGGCTCTCACCAGGGCTTGGTGCTTCCCCTGCAGCACGGCCTTGGTGTGCTCCTGGTTCCCGTGCAGCGCCCGGCTCTCAGGGGCCCCCGCCCCTCCCCGGCTCCCGCCAGCAGCATTGGTTCCTCTGGACATCTCCAGCTCGATCTCAGCATCCATCTCAGCGTCCTCCTTGGCCTCCTTGTTGCTCTCCTCCAGGTGCTTCATCAGCACTGCCACCACCACGTTGACCAGGACGAACTGGGCGATGAGGACGAAGGTGACGAAGTAGACGGGGGAGATGACGGGCAGGTAACTGAGGCAGTGCTTGTCCTCCCGAGTGCATTCCCGGAGCGTGTCCTGCAGCAGGGAGGGACAGGGCAGGGATTAGTGGGGCTCTGCTTGGGCTCCAAGGGCAGAAACACCAAAAGAACACAAAGTGGGTACAGCTGAAACGGATAAAAGAAAATGCAGAGACCAGGAATTACATCAGCTACAAAGAGGGGAATGTGTTGCCCAGAAGTTGTGGATTCCCCATCTCTGGAGTGTCCAAGCCCAGGCTGGGTGGGACTTGGAGCAACCTGGGATAATGGGGGGTGTCCCTGCCCATGGCAGGGGGTGGAATGGGATGAGCTTTAAGGTCCCTTCCAACCCAAATCATTCCATGATCCTGTGATCCCATGACACATCCCAGAGGCACAGGACACAGAGCACATGGCTACCCCTGTCAGCCAAAAAAAGGGCATAATTTTCCTTAAATATTATATCCAGGAACAAAGTTTCAGGCTGGGACAAATCCCTGCTTGAAAACACACCTGGCTTTTAAATTAAGAAGTCTCATTTTGATGTTTTAAGAGGAACCATTTTTGTTTTCACCCAAGAGTTGCCTAAATCCATTTGAAAACTGTACCTACAGCTCTCTTGAGAGGAGGAAGTACCCAGAGATTGCACAGACCTTCATGATCCCATTCCAGTTGTCCCCCGTGGACACCCTGAAGAGGGTGAGGAAGGCCATGCCGAAGTTGGTGAAGGTGGCGTGGCGGCTCAGGCCTTCACAGGGGTTCTCATCACTGCAATCTGCGGGACAGGGAAGGAGCAGCACATCAGCCAAGCCACGCTGGATTATCCACAGCAGCCCCCAAAGCTGGGGGTGGCACCCTGAGCTATGTCCCATGGATATATGGCATCAGGGCGTGGTGACATCCTGCTCAGGAGGAACAGGGAGGACAGTGGGAAAGCTGTTTTCATCTGGAGAGCCCTGGGACAGGACACCAGGAGATAGGGAAGTGGTGGTGGTGGAATTTTCATCCCTGGAAACATTCAAGGCCAGGTTGGATGGGGCTTGGAGCAACCTGGGATAGTGGGAGGTGTCCCCACCCATGGCAGGGGGTGGCACTGGATGGGATTAAAAGTCCTTTTCAATACAAACCAATCCATGGTTCCATGATCTTATGATTTCTGTGATTTTCTTTACTCCTGCTCTATAACCTCCTTTGTTTTCCTCTTGTGCCCTTGCCCTGATGATTTTTACAGGGTACATCCACCACGAGGGATATTTTCACTGAGATAAAGTGGAGCAATTTGACATTTTCCCCCTGAGAATTAATATCCTAATGAATGCAAATTGAACATATGAAATATCCATCTTCCCATAAAACACAGGCTCGTTAAATATCCATTAGGACAGGCAGCAACAGCTCTTGGTTGGGCATTTCACTCTTAGATAATTATTCAGAGGTAAATTGGAAGGAAAAACAAAAAACCAAAAAAAAAAATCCAAGAAAAACCCACAAATGACCAGTTCTGGGGGAGAGAGTGCTGACAGTTCCTGTGGCTGGCATGGACCGATCAGGAAAAAGGAGGGAATATTCCCATCAAATTGGGCTGGAAAGCGGAGTCCTGCCCCAGAGGGGTTCCCTGGGCTGGCATTGTCCAGGTGTGTGTGTGGAAACACCAGAAGAGCCATGTTTCACCCCTGTGACTGAACAAATACACCCACAACTCCAGGGATGGAATATAAGCCCACACTGTTTCACTCAGGCTGGATGCAGGACTAATTCTTTCCCTGGAATTTGTGGGAGACTGAAAAATAATTTGGTTTTGGTTGAAAGAATTATTCTGCTCTCAGGCACTTGTAATCTGAGCAGAGGGCTGGGCTCATAAAGGGGATTAATGACAGCCATAAACTCTGCTCAGGAAGGGCCCTGCTGGTGCTCCTGGAGCTCTAATTGGGATGGAAATGTCGAGGATGCAGACACAGCTCCTTCCAACAGCATTTTCCAGGCTGGGCAAGGCAGGGCTGGGTGTTTGCTCTGATTTTAGTGATGGGCACATTCCTGAGCAGCTCCAGTATCCTCAAACTGGAGGATTAATTAATTAATGGTGGACAGCCAGGAACCACTGGATGCCTCCTGATGGATGGAGAGAGGGGAAGGTGATGCTGAGAGCACGGGGCAGACAAGCCCTGGGCAGCTGGAAGAGCAGTGGCAGCCAAGAGCAGAGAGCTGATGGCGTGTGGGGGAAGCTCCGAGCAGGGACATGTTTATGGTGGCACCTCTCCAGCAGGAATCTGACCCCCATGCAGCTCTGCAGACTCATGTGCTGTCTCCAGTAGCAAACTTCCATCTTTGTGAACAAATCCATGCTGGGCAATGAGATTGAAACAGCAAATAGCTCCTGCACAGCCAAGGGTGGCGTTGGACAAATCCCTAAATGTGTGTGTGTGTGTGTGTGTGTTAGACAGGCTCTGCGTTACATCCTCGCGTGTCAGCTGTGACCCTGAGATCAAGAGACAACTTTCATCTTCAGAACATGAGTGTGAAGCTGAGCAAGGCCCAAGAATGAGAGAGAGAGAGCAAAAAGGAAGCAGCCAGATACCAAATAAACATCAACCGGATGAAACGAGCAGCGTCAGGCCCATTACTCACCGAGCTTGCCAAACAATTCCACTCCCAGGGCAGCATAGATAAAAAACAGGAGCATAAAAAGTAGGCCAAGGTTCCCTACCTACACAAGGAGAAAGCAGAACAAGGGTCAGGCAAGTCGAGGTCATGAATGAAATCACTCCATCACATTTTTAACACAAGCAAAGGAGGGTGGCCAGAGGCAAAGCAACTTTCCCTTGGCTTCCAGCACCCTGGTCCCTCTCAGAGCTCTGCTTTAAGGGGCCCAGAGAGGTCTTTGTGTGGGGGAAGGAGCAGAAACGCTCTTGTGGAAAGCAGCAGCCTCTCCATGACCCTCTGGAATTTGGCCACCCCAGGGCACCCTGCAGGGCAGGGCTGGTGTGGGACCTGGGGCTCTGGTTTGGGTTTGAGGGGCCTTTGCCTTCTTGGGACTCTGGGACAGCAACAAGCCACAAGAGGAACTACCTGGTTTCCAAAGATTTCACTGGCATGGAGGGCTGTCAGTGCTCCAGGGAGAGGAGAACTCCCTGAGCCTTTTCCTTTACAGGCACTTCTCGACAACAACTTCCCGGATTTTAGCTTCCCGTGTCCCGCAGGAAAAGCCTCATCCCATACACCAACACTGCAGCTCCAGGTGCTGCTGGAGGTGCTCCAAGCCCCCCAAGGCGACTGAAGGGGGTGACAAGTGCTCTTCACACCACCAGCATCACAGTTCTCCGCGCTGGATTCCATCCCAGCACAGAATCCAAGCCTCCAAAACATCTCCAAGAGCACATTTTTGGTGACTCAGGCAGAGAGCACGAAGGGCAGAGTAACCTGACCTGCTATCACCTGCAAGGAACTGCTCACATTCATCTCTCCTGCCACTTTAATTGCTCCTGTTAGCAGCTCGTAACTGAGACAAAGTGAGTTCTTGGCACCACAAGCAGGATTTTATCCCTAAAAAACAAGGAATTAGGAGGTGATCCAGGCAGTCAGGCCCAGGGATTGGTGATCTCTGAGGTGTATTTTAGGGAACTCTTAGTTTTGGGAGAGTTTTGTTCTCTGAGGTGGCCACAACAGCATTGCTGGGTGCTTTGATTTAATTTCATCAGAGAGTTTATCAGTGTGATATCTGTCACTGTAAAATTAACACAGCTATTGCTGATGAAAGAGGGGAATTTTTATATTAAAGAAATGGGAATATTCCAATCACCCGGTGCAGGCTGTAATTGCTATAAAGCCTAAACTGGCTCTGCAATTTCCCTGACATTATTACCATCCTCCAGGGAATAATAAAGATAAAACAGGGATGTGGATGGCTGGGCTGGATTATCTCATCTGCCTCTGCTGCCTTCTGGAATAGCTTTTCCTACCTCACGTCTGCTGGACCACTGATGGTTTGGGAGACATTAGAAATGAGCAGGCTCAAGCACAAACACAGCACGAACGCTGCTGGGGAGGCAAACGAGCAGATAATTACAGGGAATTAAAATAAAAGTGATAAACTTTCGAGGCTGAGGTAACAGAAGAGGGTGCTGGATTTTGCTCTAAGCAGCCAGAATATTTTGATGCCTAAGTAATCAGCCTGCAAATGTATGGCACTGATAAAATTCCAAAGAATTTAGGCTAACTTGGAAGTTGATACCAGGTTATGAGTCAAAGCTGTTATCTGCTTTCAACAGAGGAGAGGGAAGAGGGAAGGGAGGAGAAGGAGAAGGAGAAGGAGAAGGAGAAGGAGAAGGAGAAGGAGAAGGAGAAGGAGAAGGAGAAGGAGAAGGAGAAGGAGAAGGAGAAGGAGAAGGAGAAGGAGAAGGAGAAGGAGAAGGAGAAGGAGAAGGAGAAGGAGAAGGAGAAGGAGAAGGAGAAGGAGAAGGAGAAGGGAAGAAGAAAAGGGAAAAGGGAAAAGGGAAAAGGGAAAAGGGAAAAGGGAAAAGGGAAAAGGGAAAAGGGAAAAGGGAAAAGTCCTTCTCAGCCCATGGCCTCCACCAAGGCCTGAGCACAGAGAAGGACCCCAGGCACATTCCCAGGGATGGGCTGAGGAGCAGGAGCAGGGTCAGGGACTGAGCACAGGGGGGGCAGCCCGTGTGTGTGTCTGTGACCTTGGTGAGTCATCCCTGTCCTGTAACTCCACGTTCCCCTTTGGAATTCCCTCGGGGATACGTAATTAATGCCTCCAAAGCACTCTGAGATCTACCGAGACCAGACAAGGAAAAGATGGTGAGTGAATCATGCTGCTGGAAGGAACAGGAGAGGGCAGGAGCTTTTCTCCAAAGGCTGGGCTGGATGCTCCACCAGGAACAGAAATCCAGCTCTGGGCAGGAGCCTCAGCTCTGGCAGCCCCAGCAGGCTCTGAGAAGTGATTCTGGCTCTGAACAGCTCAGCCCAGGCTCCCTTATCCATCCAACTCCCCCTCACTCAGGCACAGAAAACTCCAGACACCCCCTCTCTCTGGCAGCCAGGGGCTATCCATCATTTCCTGGGAATCCAGTGCCAAGGAGGAGCTGAGGACTGCAGGGAGAGAAGCACAGATGAAGAACATCTCAGAGATGTTGTTGGTGCCCTGAAGACCTCAGAGAAGCCACAAGAGCTGGAGATGCCAGTGAGTATCTGTGATTCCTCCCGGACCTTCCCTCTGGAATGCTGGCTGGCAGCACTGGCCCTGTTCTGGGATGCTGTGGGGACACGGGCAGAGTCCTCCATCCCCCCTCAAGGAGCAGGGAGAGCCTCCAGGAGGGGCTGCACTCTCTCCCAGTGTATCCCAGCTGGATCTGTGCCCTACCACTGCAAAAGCTCTGGAATAAGCTGCTCAGCTCAAGGGAAGGGGCTTCCCTCTCCACACACCCAGCTGGCTCTGGGAGAGGCACTGATGGAATTTGTGTCTCCTGCTGCCGCACTCCTGAGTGAAGCCACTTCCTCCTGTGCCTCTTCCTGCTCTGACATCCATTGGCATTCCCGGTGTTGATGCCCTCAGCTCCCTGGGATGCCTGTCCAGAGCGATTCCTCATCAAATTAAGCTCCTGCCAAGCCTTTCCAAGGCCATGAGTCCTCCCTATCCTCTTCCATCACTCTCCAGCCAAGGCAATAATCCTGGCAGTGGGAAAACACAGCCTAATTCATGCACTGGGCCCAGGAGTAAATGGACACCTCTGCCTGGAAAACAGAGGCCAGCTGTGAGAATTCCAGGTTTTTTGGAGAGACACAGCCTTGGAGGGTGAAGTCACCTCAGGCTGACCTGAACAAGGTCCCCTTTCTGTGTCCCCTCAGCCCCATGGAGCCCAGCCCCAGGAGCCAGCAGGATGTTTGTTCCTCTGGAATTCTGTATCACTGCTCCAGTCCCTCAGGGATCTCTGCAGCACAGCCCACACCTCCCTGTCTCCCCAAATCCATCATCCCCAGTGCTGGCTGCTCAGACATTCCCATTCCTGCTCTCTGAGTTCACATCCCTATGGCTCTCCAGGGGCTGGCAAAGGCAGGTTGTTGTTTTTGCCCCCCAACTGCAGTCGGACAATGCCAGAAAAGCTCTTCAGGAGCTGAAGTTGAGATAAGCCCAGGAATTCCAGCACCAAGAGGAGATAAACTCCAGGACAGGAGCAAACTTCAGGTCCTGCCCTTCAGGGCTCTGCTAGGATGAGGAGTTCTTTGCTTTTTTCTTGGCACAGAGTCCCTGTGGGGGCAGTTCCAAGCTTTTGAAGACAAAGAGGAGTCTCTTGTCCAGCCTGCAGGGAATTAATGTGCCATCCAAGGATCAAGCGAGACGAGAGAAGGGAAAACAACCCAGATCTTTTGATAGGGAAGTTTCACATCTCATTGGTGTTGGAGGATGGGAATTGGGCTGGATTCCAGTTGTCCTCTCCACCAGGAAGAGCTGTGGCAGCTCAGCAGTGACTGCGGGGGGATTCACTTCCACCGGGAGCACTTTAAACCAAATTTAAATTCCAACTTTGCTACAGAAAGGGTGGACTTTGGAAAGCTGGGAATGGGAAAAGGGCTGAAGGATCACTGTGAAACAGGAGGCTCAGGGAGCAGCCTTTGCCTCCAAACCCAACAGCCACCAGACACAGAAGCAAGGAGATAATCAGTGATGGATGAGCGGTGTAATTCATTATCGAGCCTCAGCGAGGACAGAGCTCAGAAAGAAGAGGAAAACACTTGAAGCAGGTCTTGAAAAGCTGCTCCACACTGAGAGATTAAAGGAGTTCATTTCTCTCCCGTTCACAAGAGATTATTTTATCTACCACCGCTCCGAAAAGGAGATGTGCTACAAGAAAAAAAGCAAGATTACATCCAGTGAAAAAACAAACGCGGCTAATTCAGACTGAAAACACCAGATTTTTTTTTTAGCAGGAAGAGTAAATAAGAATGTATTCCATCAACAGGGGATGGCTGATTCCCTAACACTTTGAATCCTTAAACCAAGAACCAGTGTTGGGGTTTTTTTCTGGGATTGAGAGGACATGGAGAAGGTGGGCAGAGAAGGTGCCAGTTTGAGATCATTCCCTGACCATTCTTTCTGTCTCTGTGGCCTCTCCTCATTTTTTTCCCTCTTCTCCATCTCATTTTTTCCAGAGATCAGGTGGAGGAGAAGGTCTCTGACCTGGCAGACAGAGGTTACCACACAAGGAAGGTGCAATAGGAACGGTTTGAAAAGAGCAACTCAAGCTCAGTCTGAAGTCCCAAAAGAGGAGATTAATCCTGTGACAATCTTGGATCAACATGCTACATTCCCCCAAATCTGGGGATAATTGGTTCTCCAAGTGTTACTCAAATTGCTGAATAAAAATCAAATCCAAAGCTGATGAAAATCACCCCCCAAAAATGCAGTGACAGTTCCTTGTCATTGTCAGCCCATAAATGGGCATTCTCCACACACCAGACAAAGAATTCCCCCCCAAACCTTAATGAATAAACATTAAATTAGCTTTTTTTTGTCACTTAGAAGCCACATTCAATGAGGATTTTCCAGCTGTGGTTTTAGGATGCTAATTTAATTAGGCTAGGAACTCATCCCTTGCCTTGGAAATGAAAGCTGCAGCTTTATGAAGAGTGATGGTTGTCAGAGAGCTCTTCCTAAAATCCCCTTCTCATTTTCCCAGCTTCACTGGAGGCCAAAGTGGTATTTTTTTATCTGCACGAGATCTGCTCGGAATATCCCTGGGGTCTTCCCTTTGCAAGAGACCTCGCCTGGAATGCAAACTGCAAGAACACCCCAAGGAAGCCAAAAGCCTGGCCTGGAGCCACCCTATTGTTTGTATGGGGGAAGAGAAAACAAGGAGGGAGAGAAAATATGGTCTGTGGTCACAGGGCTTTGTAAATTAAAAACCAGACACAAATGCAAGGATTCCATGAAATGCCAGCCCGGGGGTCAGGCTGGTGAATCCCTGCTTTAGTCTCAGCCGAAATCCTTCAGATCTGGAGAGCAAAGGGCAAATGCTCAGATTAGAAACATCTTCATGGCAATGATGAAGAACAAAGCAAAGGGGTCTTTCCAAGGTAAAAAGATTCCCTGTTTTCCAGTTCTCTTGGAACTGGATCATGGTTCTTGGATCGTGGGTTGCTCTGTACTTAGGAACTGAGGCCCAGGGTGGTTTTGGGTATGTTTGCTCCTGGTTCTCTTGTGGCCACTTGTCCTCTGGAGGAGACTCCCACATGATGTCTGCCCTTGGCTGCTCCTGGGATCCAGGGAATCGGAATGTGCAGGCAGCTGCGTTAACCCCAACCACAGAAAGCTCTGAGCTCACACCAGCACACCCATAAACGAGCAGAACACACCTTAAAAAGGGTAAGATTTAAAAAAACCCTCAACACCTTGGAATTCTGACAGAGGACTGAAAGCCGGCAAAAAGTTTCTTTCCTTCTTTTCTCAAATAAACAGATCCATAAAAAAGCAGTCCCAGGAAGTGAACACTTGTGGGATCCTATCAAATATCAGCCTGAGTCTGGCAGAGGTGCTGCTCCTCTTGCAGCTCAGGAGAGTTTGGTGATTGGAGACCCCAAATCAAGATTTTAACCCTCAGATGCATCTCCCCAGTTTGCCTTTCCGAGGCTGCAGCTCATCTGTCAGTAATTGTGGTTTTTCCTGCCTCCCAAACAAAACTCCTGAGTTGGAAGCTCCCAGTCTGCTCCCAGTGCTTTCTCCAACACCCTTCTCTGTCTATCCTGGCATTTCCCAAACTTGCCAGTGAAATGTGGGGTTCATTGGAGCTCTGCCTACAGGAGTTTGCTCTCTGGGAACTCTTTTCCCATCATTTTGGTTCTCCCATCAAACACGCTCCAGGATGAGCCGTGCAAAACTCCACTCCCAAGGCCTGGAGAAAGCTGAGACCCTCCCCAGGTGGCTTCTAGAGGCCACCAAACACGGAGCCCCAAAGGCACTTGTGTTCCCAAGGGGGACACCCTGGGCATGGAGGAATTTTGGGGGCTTACCTGGGGCAGGGCTTGCACCACCGTGTCCAGCAGAGCTCTCATGCCCGTGGCCATTTTCAGCAGTTTCAGCACTGAAATGAGGAGCAAATCCTGCTCAGCAGGGCTGGGGAATATTGCAGGGAAAATGCATGAAGGAAATCCAGGTTCAGGTCTGGCAGGGAGGGTTTCAATCTCTCTTACAGCCGTTTATCCACGTGGGGAGTTCTCTGCATCCCCGCGGGGCTGAGCATCCCACTGTCAGTCCCAAGGGGAATGGATTCCCACTGCCTGAGGGCAGGGAGTGATGGGATATTGGGAAGGAATTCCTCCCTGGGAGGGTGCTGAGGCCCTGGTACAGGGTGCCCAGAGAAGCTGTGGCTGCCCCTGGACCCCTGGAAGTGTCCAAGGCCACTTGGACTTGGAGCACCCTGGGACAGTGGAAGGTGTTGGGGTTGGAACTGGATGGGCTTTAAGGTCCCTTCCCACCCAACCCATTGTGGGATTCTATGAAAATGGACAAAAACCTGCAAGAACTCCACTGTGGGCAGGCAGGAAAATGGGAGAGGGATGGGGAGCCACCTCATCAGTGAAGAGCATTTTCCCAAGCTCCAACTGCCATCACTTCCCACTCTGCTCTGGACCAGTATAAAAAGCCTGTGATCCCGGGCTAGAATCAGAATCCAACCGAGGATGCCACTGGAAAACCCAATGGAACCCCCAACTTGTCTCTGAGCTGACATCTCATGTTCCCCACTGGAAGTGAACCAGCAGGGTGTGAAGGATGAACGTCCAAAGGGTTTCCTGGGGTGGCTGGAGACCCCCAGAGCAGGACACACCTCTGGCTATCCTGAGCACCCTCATGATCCGGATTATGGTGGGATTGATGGGAAGCGCAGCGTTCATCTCGATCTCCTCCAGCGTGATCCCCACGATTGATAGGAGAACTATGGCCAAGTCCAGCTGATTCCACCTATAAAGAGAGGAAGGACACACAAAATCCAAATGATACATGGATAGACGTCCAAGAGGAGGGAATTTTATGTTAATAACAGGCACCAGCAGATCCCAAGTGCATCTCCTCATTCCCATCTGGGCCCATGAATTTTAGGTGGTACAAAACCAGCTCAGAGCAGCTGGCACAGACATTCTGTGAGCCACAAAATCTGGGAAGTGACCAGGAGCTGACTGGGAAGTGTTTCTGACCTCTGAGCTGAGCTGGTCAGGCCTCATGGAAAGGGAGGTACTGGGGGAAAAGATGCTTTTGAAATTTTGGGAGATTTCCGGAATTCCTCCTGCAAAGCCCAGCCAGCAGTTCTTAGGATTTCTAGCTCTTACACTACAAAGTCTGCATGCACAGAGAGCAGCCCTGGGCTCTTCCTGTGCCACCACAGCAATGCTGCATCTCCCCAGCATCTGGCCCTGAAAGTGGGTCAATCCAACCCCAAATCCCAAATCCACAGGGCTTCAAAGTGCTCCCACCTGTCCTTAAAGAACCTCCGGAAACCAAATGCCACCAACTTCAGGAGCGCCTCGAACACAAAGACGATGGTGAACACGTAGTTGCAGTACTTGAGGGCTTCATCCAGGGACTGAAAAGAGAGATCTCAGTCAGGCCAGCCCAGTAAGCCCAGCCCAGTTATCCTTTCCTAGACCACCCCCTAGACTGGCAGGGAGCAGGGCGAGGGAAGCACAGAAATATCAGGAATTGAGTCGTAAAGGCTGGCAGAGCTCACTAAATCACCCAGCAGAACTCAAATAAAGGCTCAGCCCCCTAGTCAAAGAAAACCCTCCAAAGTACCAAGATTAGTTCTGCTAAAAATGTCAGGTTCAAGCTCAGTGCACAAATTGTTCAGTCTGGGCCAGACACAAAAACTTCACCCCTTCCCCATCTCCTGAAGATTCCTGGGTCTGAAGTGCCCAGCCTTGGGGAGAACAAAAGCCTCGATGGATCATTTCTTGATTCCAGCCCTCGGGACAAAGGCTTTGCTTAAAAAGCTCAGAAAAATAAATAAACCTTGGAGATGGATTAAACCTTTCCTTCTTGAAAAATGGGACATCTCCAGAGCTGGGCAAAGCGTGTCCATATTTGGTGCAACGTCCCCACTCTCCACGGAGCCGCTCTCGGAAGTCAGGAATCCACAGTGTTTATACTTGAGGATGATGAGTGTTTATAATGGATTTCATTGGAGCTCTGGGCCAACAATAGCAAAGGAATCTTGTGGGGCCTTAAAATAGACAACTGGGGAGGGACTGGGGACAGGAGGCAGTGAAAGGGAATTTAGCTCAGTGTAGCACGGGACTCTGCATTTCCACTAAAAAATGGGAATTATGAGCATCGAACCAGACAAAATTGGAAATAAATGCAACAGAGGAGTCTGCAAAGCACTTCTGAGGAAGTCCCAGGGCACAGGAAAGCTCTTTTTGTCCCCTTTGTGTGATGCCTGGGCTTTGCTGACCCCACACACACAGCGGGGTCACCAGGGCATGGCCATGCCCCGATTTTTGGGACTCAAGAGCTGAAAGTTTCTTCTGTGTTGGCAACAATCCCTATTTTTGTTCCAGGGCCTGAAATAAAATGGCAGCTTAAAAACCATGGGACAATTTCCTATTCCATCCAAAGCCTGAGCCTGACTTCTGCCATCATTTGTGACCGTTTGCATTTGGATTTACAACTCGGTGTTAAGTGAACGTAAACCAAGTGTAAATAAGACCTCATGTGGGTAAACATTTCCATGGGAAACAAAGGAATTTTCCTGCTGTAAAACACACACACACACACACACACACACACACACACACACACACACGTGTTACCCTCTGGCTCAGTATCCAGGAGGCATTTGCAGGTTACCATGGAATGCTGGAAAAGGAAATGCTGAGCCAGAGCTTCATCAGTGATAATGAAATGGAAAATTTATATATGGACAGCCCCCATGATTTATGTCCAAGGTGTTCTGAGGGGAGAATGATTTTATAATATATAAAAAAAGGGAGGATTGGGCTTTTAAATTAGTTTTTTCTAACTTCATTGAGGAAAGAAAACGCTCTGCACGCAGTAACTCCAAGTTTATATCTGCTAATGGAATGTTCCAAAACCCTGGACTGCTCTCCAGTGTGAGGCTCACTCATGTCTGGGATCAGGAGAGGAAATATTTGGATTGGTCTTTTCCTGGTAAAAGCTTAATTCACTCTCCATTAGCGGGGGGTTTTTACCCAAAGCAGGGAAATCAAGATTTTGCCTGAAGCAAGCGACTCCTGAACGGCAGAGCTGGATCAGAACGCCGAGGCTTTCCAAGAGCTGGGAATGGCCCCGTGGCTGCTTGGATCCCAAGGGAGCCGTGCTGAGCGGCAGCTCCTACCTTGGGCTGGTTGTAGTGCTCCATGGACATGGTGATGACGTTGACGCCGATGATGAAGGTGATGAAGAGGTCGAGGTAGTGGCTGGTGCACAGGCTGTGGATGTATCTCCGCGCCGGCGAGTAGTCGGCGTAGTAGGGCCGGCGCTGGGCTTCTGCAGGGGACACAAAGGGCACCAATGAGCCATGAGTGCTGCAGGGCTGGTGGCCACCACCACGTGGCCTGAGGGTCATCTCCCACCTGGACGCAGGGTGGAGAACGGAGCTGAGCAAACCACGGGAAGTGGCTGAGTGATTCCTGAGTGATTCCGCCTCCCAGGACTGCCCCGGTGGGGTTTTTGGGTTGAGCCCACTCTGGTGCCAGCCAGGTCCTTCCCTCTGCCCTCCCCTCATGGAATGGGAAGCAGGCAGGGGGAGGAGCAGGATGGACACAGGACCCAAAGCCAAGGGAAAAGCTTCAAACCAGCGAAGCTTCAGCTGCAGGTGAGGCCGAAGCTTTGGGCAGGGCTCATCTCTCCCAGTCCTGCTGGTGCCAGGCATATTCCAGGTGGGATAAGAACATGCCCTGAGCTCAGCTTGAGTGCCAGGAGGTTTTTGGGGCGTTTGGAAGGCCTGAGGAAAAGCAGCAGTGCTGTGGCAGGGCATTCCCGAGGGTTGGGAGCACACAGGACACGGCCACAAAGCGCTTGGCTCTGCCAGGACAAGCAGCACAAGCTCGTCTGCAAACAGAAATATAAATTTCTATTTATAAAATAGATCATTAAACAATATATCCAGGGCTCAAGGCACAGCTGCATCTAAAACCATTCACAACCACGTGAATTTTACATCTCTGCCTCTGGTTGTGGTCCCTCCTTTTTTTTCTCTTTGAAATGGGGGAATTTCTGCCTGTGACCAAATTCCTGGGGCTGCTCCAAGGAGAGTGTTTGGACCCCAGGACTGTATTTACTGCGTGTGTCTGTCTCAAATGAAACTGTGAGGGCACTGGATGGAGTCAAATTCCTTTCCAAGTGAAGCAATGTAAATATTCCAAGTTTACACAAGGCCAAGGCAGCATTGCTGTGGATTTTACAAGTGGAAGAGACACTGAGGCCGCACCAAGTCAGAGCAGGATTGTTCTTAACAGCGAATATTTTGCAAATATTTCATCAAATTCAGCTTTAAATGCATGAAAAGCTCAGAAGTTGCTTCACCTTGAAAGTAAGGAGGGAAATCAGTTGGGAAGTACTCAGTGCCCTCCTGAAATTCATCTCCCACTCCTCTCATCCTGCTAATACCTTTCAGATGGAAGGACTCTTGAAACGTGGGAGATTTTTTGTGCTGCAACTGATGCCAGATTAAAATCCAAAACTTTGAAATTAGTTGGATAAAGGGAAGCAGAATCTGCAGCTCTCTTTCAACTACATTTTTTTTTTCCTGGTCGTTAAAAGTACAGTGGAGGCATTTAAAAAACATTTCCTCCTGACCAGGGTCACCAAGCCTTGGGTTTTTTTTCTGCTAAGGGGTGTGGAAAAACAAGATGAAAACAACCAGAGTTGGTTTTGAATACATTTTTTTTTTCTCTTGCTTTCATGTGCTTAATCCTACGAGTCATCTTGGACTGCTGGGGCTGTCTCTGCTACTGAGCTCAGCCTGCCTGCAAAATAATAACAAAACCATTGCAGTATAATATTTATTTCAGCCCAGACGAGGTGCTTTCATGTGTGTTCAGCATTACAACATCCTTGTCCTTTTTTTTTTTTTTTTCATTTTTTAGGGAATGTCTTCTTGGGAGTGCAAATCATCAACTCCTTGGGAGGTCTGAGAAGACCCTTAAATGTTATATTTATTACTGATGAATGGTTGATGAATGGATTTCAGGACGTGAGCAGGGATGCGTTGGCAGCACGTAAGGAAAAGAGGTTGCAGGTGGCTTTAACCACCCCTCACCTGCCCAAATGCCCGATTTATTCACTATTCAGCAAAAGATCAGGTGTCTGTTCTACTTTATAAACCAATTACGTAAGGAGAATCACAAGAAGACATTTTCCACTGTCAGGCACTGAACCGAAAACCTCTTGAATTTCCTGGCAGCAACACAGCTCCTTCTTTGCATGGGCTGGAGAGGAGAAAACCAAGGAGCAAGCAGCCAGCCCTAAAGGTGGGTCTGTCCTACAGCACAGAGGTCTCTCTCTCTCAGCACTGCCTGGGCCTGCCCAAATTCCTGCTGGGAAACCTTGGGACAGGCTTAAGCTGAGGGAGCTCTAGGAGAAGCCTGGCTGCTTTAGGATGCACACAGCCCAAAGCTTAAGGGGCAGGAAGGAAACTCCCCCGGGGGGACACATGCAAGGACGGTGGGGATGGAGGTGACAGAGGTGACAAGAACCACATGCAGCAGGGCCGTGCTCAGGAGGACCCCATGCAGTGCCCACTCGAGGAGATGCTGCCCGTGCCAGGCTGGAGGAGGGAGCTGGCATGTGCCAGGAGGAGCCAGGGCTGGACTGGGAGATCCCGGGAAGGCAGAGGGGTTGCAGCAGGGTGGCAGCAGTGGGAGAGCAGCCCCACAGCTCTGGCAGGAGGGAGTTGCAGAGCTCCAGAGCCTCAGCTCTGGTCATTCCCAATCCTGTCAGGATTCCCTTTGGGAAGTTTTACCTCTGTTGACAGCACAGAAGGGGCTCTGAGCTCCTCTCAGGTCACATTTTTAACTCTTAGAGGGAATTTTAAGTCCCCAGATTGTGTTGAGGGTTCACTGCACACACCCTGACTGCTGCTGGCACAACCAGAGCTGTGGGATCTGCAGGAGAACCTGGATGAGGAGGATGCTGCTCTGTGGGATGTGGGCAACCAGGGGCCACCTGATCCATTATTAATCCCAGCAGGCAAAACACGACCTGTGCCTTGGTTTCCCTGGGAAAATGGTTTTTGGGATGAGACTCCCATCAGCCAACTGGCAGATTTCGGTCATCATGGAATGGGTTGGGTGGGAAGGGACCTTAAAGCCCATCCCATGCCACCCCCTGCCATGGGCAGGGACACCTTCCACTGTCCCAGGCTGCTCCAAGCCCCATCCAGCCTGGCCTTGGGCACTGCCAGGGATCCAGGGGCAGCCCCAGCTTCTCTGGGAATCTGTGCCAGGACTTCCCCACCCTCACAGGGAACAATTCCTTCCCAAAATCCCATCTAACCCTGCCCTCAGGCAGTGGGAAGCGATTCCCCTTGTCCTGGCACTCCATGCTCTGTAAATGCTCTCTCTCCATCAAACACAGACAAGTTTCCCTTCAGCTGCTGGTTCAAACTGGTGGAAACACAGCAGGGAAAAAAGAAACCATCAAACAGATGAAAAACAGGAAAATCCCAGCCCTTCCTCCCCCCACTTTTAGATGCTGGCTAATGCTTGAATCTCACCTCTCTGCAGAGTATTTAAACTTTGCTTGTGGTTCTGCTGACATGAAAATTAATGAAGCACCATCCCCTGGCTTAAAAGCATTTTTAGTTGGCATTACAATCCCCAGCTCCAGCTCCTCCATTACAACGCTCTGCATGAAACATTAGAAAGCCCTAATGGGGTTATTCATGCCTGGAACAGAGCAGCTCTGTACCTGCAGCTGCCTGGAAAAATAAGCAGCAGGGTTGGATAATTCCCTGCTTGGAAACTCTGAACACTCAGGGATACAGCACCCAAAATTGGAGCTCCAGCTCAAATGTTTCTGGCGAATACAGAGAGGGTTGTGGCACTGAGGGGGTGCTTAAATTGGAATATCACCGTGTGCCACCCTCTAGAGAAAGGTTTGCAGTCACTGCTCTGAAAGGCACCTCTGCCGGGGCTTAAAACCGCCTCATCCTTCCACAATTCCCAGCTCTGCCAGGAAAAGCCTCCGAGGAACAGATTTGTGGCCACTCTCCTCTCATAGAGAGGAAATGAGGAAAAAGTATATCTGAATTCTCAGTTTTTGGGGTCTTCCCAAAGGGACACCACTGGAAGGCACTCTGCTCCCAGCTACAGCCTTCCCTGGGCTGGGATTCTGGGATTTCCAGCTCTTCCTGCTCTGCTTTCAGCCCCCAGTGTCACCCAGACCCCCCTGCAGCCTTTGAAGTGCGGAGCTGACCTGACACAGCAGATCCACGAGGGCTGGATTTGGCCCTGGATCCCCAAAAGAAGAGGAGATCAAGCTGATCCACGTGTTTTTAATCAAAACCTTCAGTCTGGGGAGGCTGCTTTCAGTCTGTGTCTTCTGAGAAGCTCATTAAAAGGCTGAGAGCAGCAGGATTGTTAAATTACACTTGGATATAATGGATGGAGCAGGGACTGCATCAGGAAAAATATTCTGGTTTATCTTGATTTTTTTTCCTTTCACATAAAAAAGTTCACGGAGCAGTCCTGCCTTTAAAACCACATCAAATGCATTTCTCAGTGTCCTCACCCCCTGCCCTCCGCTCTCCTTGAGCAGAGTGAACCTGCAGCCAATCCCTTCAGCAAAGTGGCCCTCAGATGGGAAAGAGGAAATATTTTGGAAAGGTCTGAGGTGGTGACAGCAGAGAATTGGGCTGAGAGGGACTTTTCTGCTGAAAAATCCCCCCAAGGCAGGTGATGAATCCCCATCCCACCTGAGAAGGAGCTGGGTCCTGCTGCAGGGCCGTGTTCTCCATGGAGCAATCCCTCTGCCGGGCTCGAAATCCTGGATCCAGCCTGGGATCGGTGCCCAGCTCACCCAGCTGAGGTTTATCCCATTCCTAGGGCCTTGTTCTCCATGGAGCAATCCCTCTGCTGGGTTCCCAGGCTCCAAATCCTGGATTCATCTTGGGATTGGTGCCCAGATCACCCAGCTGAGGTTTATCCCATTTCCAGCCCCGATCCCAGCCTGCCACAGCTCCGTGGTGCATTTTTGTGTGTGCAGGTAGGGACAGATCCCCCAGCCCCCAGACCCCAGGGGACATCACAGACAGGGGACAGGGACAGGACACACAGACAAGGTGCCAGGCAGACAGCGAGCCCAGAGGGTGCATGTGTGGCTTAAATCTTGCTCCTCTCCTGGTCTCTCCAACGCTGGGAATGGTGACTGAGTTAAAAGCAGGGAGCTCTGTCAGCCTTCCCACAGTCCTCACTCCTCTCCCTGGGCTGACCAGGCTCTCTCCTGCTGCTCCACAGGGGTGGCACAGAGCGCTGGGACACATGGAAGCGGTGGAAGGGACACATGGAAGCAGAGGAAGCTGCCAGCTGCTGTCACCATGCAGATCCCACAGCTCCACGAGCACACATACACCCCACAGCCACAGCTCACATCTTTCTGAGTCTGCCACGGTTTTTTCATCAAATCCATTGTCTTTGAAATCACCCAGGAGGTGCAAACCCCTCCCAATCGAAACAAAAAAGAATCCCTTAAAATGGAAACAGCAATCTTCCCAAATGTGTATCAGATATTTGGGTTCACCTTGTTAACAACTCCAGTCTGGATGCCAAGCTGTACCTGAAGGTAGAGCCAGACAATTTCAGGGAACCTTCTGGAAGCCCAGCACATGGCCAAATGTTTCACTCCTCAGCTGCTGTATTGACTTGATCCCCTTCCAGAAATCTGTCCTCCTCCCTGTGTGCTCTCCGTGAAATGTTACAACCCTCATCTGTGCAATGGCTGCTCCGAAATAGCTCCTTGGAGGTGGTGGATAAAGAGGGACAATGTCACAGTGTCCATCACTTTGACAGGGACTGGCTCTTTTTTTGGTGTCTGAGCTGTGGAGTCACAGCCAGGCTTTAATAAGATTTATTTCCTAATCAGGAACTGAGCTGTGCCTTCATACCTGTGCCCCTGTTTTCTCTGAGGATGCTTAAAATTGCTTTATTTTTTAAAATGTCATATAAACTTTGAGTTTATCTGAATGTCTTTGAGGTCAGCACTTTGGAGCAGAAGCTGTACAAGGAGGACCCTGGGGAGCCTGTGACTGATTTCCCTGTGCTGGAAATGCTGCCTTCAGGATTTCCACCCTCAGACTCCCAAAGCAAAATGGGAAAAGGGGAAGGAAATTGCATTTGAACTCTTTGAAATCTCTGGAGAGAGTCAGTGTCTGCTTGCGCTGGCTTTCATTGTAAGCCAGGCACTGAACTCACAACTGGCCAAAATGAAATGGGCTTGGCTCTCCCTGTGGGGACAACGGTGCCACCATTTAGTGCTGAGGTGTCCCCTGGCTCTAACAAAGAGCACCAGAGGAGCAGGAGAGGGGCTGTGAGGGACACAGCTCCTGCCTCAGGCCTGGACAGATGCAGGGAATGGGATGGGGTTTCTCCCAGCAAAGCCTGTGCCTGCTGTGTCCTTGGAGCTGGGCTGTTCTTCCAGCTGGAAATGGATATCCATGGCTTGATGTTTGGGAGACAACAATTTGTCACAATATTGGGTCCTTCCAGGAGATGACACAGCCAGGCAGAGTCACAGCACTGCTGCAGCAAACAGGGCCCGAAAAGCTCAGCCTTACCCCTGACTAAGCTCAGCTTTGATCTCAGTGGCCAGGTTTCCTCACTCCTCAAAAATGCCTGGCAGGCTATCCCTGCTCGCTAAAGCTTGTGGGAAAGCTGTGGCTGCTTTCCTGGCACCTTTCCTGGGAATACCCACTCGATGCTAAAGGCAGCCAGTCCCAGGTGCAGCCTGCCCGGGGGAGGTGGGAATGAACAGGTTTGGGGCAGGAAAGGAGCACAGGCTCAGGTGGTTTTTGGGTTTGACAGTCCCTGCTAGATCCACTGAGAAGGAAATTTAGGCTAAAGGCCTTTTGTTGCACCTTAATGTCCCTGCCCCTGGCCAGTGTTCCAAGGACAAAACGAGTCCCGGGAGTGAGTCCCAGCCTGGAATGGGACAAGCATCTCTTGTCATGGACACCTCCCCACGAGGAATTGTCCCTCCAGCCCCAGCCCGGGGCTGCCCTGCTGTCCCCAGGCCGTGGCTCTGCCCATGCCCCCATGCAGTGTCCGTGGCATGCGGGGCCATGCTCCAGGACTCCCAAACAGCATCGCTGCTGTTTTATCTGAGAAAAGAACTCACAAATCAAACCCCGCCACCATCCTCAGATGCAAGCGGCGCGTTAAGGCACGGGGGAGCGTCGGAGTGGCCTCCAGGCACAGGGGAAGCACTGAAGCTGTTCACCCCTGTGTCCCTCGGTGCTGGGGACACTGTGGCCTTGCAGAGAGGACTCTGCTGGAGGGGGATTTTCTCCCCAGCCAGGTGAACAGGTACCGCTTCCCACCAGCTCATCCAGGACAATCCCAGGGCATCGCCAGCCCGCAGCTTAAAGCACCGCCAAAGAGGTAACGAAGCAACACAACCTCCTGGACCCCAACAAAAAAAAAAACAAAGGAAAAGGAAATCTTGCTTTGGGAGCAGGCAGGGCTCAGAAAGATTTTGGTTTGTAAGGCACTCTACCGACCAGACAGGTACATCTCCTTACTCCTGCGCTTTTTCTCCAGGCGGCGGAGCCGCTTCTCCTCCCGGCGCCGCGCCTCCTCCGCCTCCTGGTGCTGCCGGCACTTGTGGAAGTTCTCCACCACCACCCCCACGAACATGTTGAGCACGAAGAAGCTGACGATGAGCAGGAAGGAGATGAAGTAGAGCAGCATCCAAGGGTTGTGGTTCTGGATGGGCTGGGGGAGGTAAGAACAAGGGAGAAGTGGCACAGGCAAGGTGGGTTAAGTCAGGTTTTTGGGTGCTCTGGAGCAATGAGTTGTGTGGGGAGGAGGAGAGGACTGGGAGGAGATTTTTCCCAAAGCATTTTCCTCTCCTTCACCTTCTCACTGGCTACAATTCACTTTTGGTGTAAAGCCCACTCTAAACTGCCTTACAGGATTTAATTATTTTGGTATGTATTTCACACAGCTTCAGATAAATCTCAGTGGATGAGCATCATCCCACCAGCAAGATCGTTTCGGCTAAAGACAGGCTCCAGATTTTTAATTTTTCAGATGTGGGCTCTTGGTTAATGTTTCTCAGTTGTTACCAGATCTTCAGAAGTGGGGGAAATTAAGTCCAAAGTGTTACTGTGGCTCCGTGTGGGTCCTACTCATGGGAGACTTGACTTCCCACGGAAAATGCCACCTAACTCACAAACTGAACGTCTCTTGCACAACACTTCTGGTGGTTTCCCATCCTCAAATACCCTCATTCTAATTCAAAACCCCACTAGACCTTGCCTGTACTACAGCCACTGGAAAAGCAACTCCAAGGAGTGGAAAACTTTGGCAGCTCAATGGGTAACTGGGACCTTGAGGAGGTTCTACAGCTCTGCTCCTTCCTGGGACTTGAAAAACCCTGGATTGCCCACGCCTGAGGCTCGAGAGAGCAGCACAGCTGGGCTCTGCAGGACAGGTACCTGTTGGTCAATGCCCACGGCGTCCAGCCCATCGTACATGATGTTCACCCAGCCGTCCTTGGAGGAGAGGACAAACAGGGACATCAGGGCCTGGAAAATGGACAGAAGAGGTTGGTCTTGCCTTTCAGTCCCCAGAGAGGAAACTCCCAGCTCCTCCTGTGGCCTGGCTTTTCAGCCAGAAGGAAGCACCTTATTTTCTTCATTTGCAAACAGAACAGCAAGAAATCGAGAGGCTAAAAGGGGCAGCTGAGGGGTTGCATCCCAGAGCAGTGGCTTCAGGACAACACTCCTGAAAACAACGAACTGCGCAACCTCAGCAAGAGACCAAGTGTTGATCTGATCCATTTTTAGTCATTTAGAGCAAAAGACAGAGATTTCCAGATAAAGTCACAGAATGACCGAGGATGGAAAAGACCTCTAAGGTCACCGAGTGCAAATATCAACCCACTGATAGATGATTGCAACACTAATTCTGGAAACTTCCTATGATGGAGGCTCCACGCCCTCCTGAAGCCACACATTTTAAGTGTACATCCATGAAAAGCTGGCCCTGAAAATCTCTGCAGGGAGGACTTTACCTGCCCCAAATTGTCGAAGTTGTACTTCCTCCGGACCCATTTGTAGTGAGCGTTGGTGCAGTCGGCCTTCGTGGTGATGTTTTTGACATCAGGGCCATCACAGTAGTAGAACTTGCCTTTAAAAAGCTGCATTTGAGAACACAAATTAAAAAAAAAAATGAACAAAACCCAAGCAGCTTTAAAAAGTCTGATTTATCTTTCATTCCTTTAGAGGAGTTCATCAGGGAGGTCTGTCTGTTCTCCTAATCCTGAGATCCTTGCTGGGAGCAGGTGCCAACCCCACCCTTTTCTCCTAAAGCCTGGCTCTTCTTCCCCAGCTGAAATCTTCCTCTGGAGGCATTTCAGCTCATTATTTCCACCTCAACCCAGCAGGTGAGAAAAGCAGCTTCTCTTTGCAGCAGTTGCTTAGAGGCAGCCACAGGGAGGGAAATACTCTACCTGGACCCCTAAAATCCCAAAGATGATGAAGAAAGCACAGCAGATGAGAACAATATTCCCAATAGGCCTCAAGGAGGAGATCAAGGTTTCCACCACCAGCTTCAGACCTGGGGCTCTGCTGATGACTCTGGAAAAAAGAAAACGACAAGACAACGAAGCTTTTAATTGTTTTGTTATCACTGAGCTGCTTCTTGTCTGCTCTCTGAAGCTGGCACAACCCTCCTCCACCTGCAGGCAGCGCTCAGAGACAATCAGGGACTTCTTCAGACAACCAGAGCGTTCCCAGTCACGTCAGATGGAATCCAAGGAGTGACAGCTGGGCAGAGTGAGGAGGGGAGACTCCCTATGGGCAGGATCTCAGAGTTCCCCCGTTGGGGTGTTTGTACCTCAGTCCAGGGGAGTGATCCCTGCAAGGGCTCTGATCCCAGCCCAGGGACACAGGCAGGATCCTCCTTCCTCTCCCAACACGTGAACACCTTCCCAGCAGGACTGGAGAGCACGTCTGGTGCTCCTTCTGCAGTAGTGACCATGACAACTTTCCAAACAGAGTAATTCCAATTTGTTTCCTAATGAGTTCCTGAACTGGCTCGTAGCTAACAGGAGCCTGTGATCAACAGCTCCACAGCCAAAGGGTCAATCCCGTTGGGAAGCAGCTTCCTGGTGTGCTCTGAGGCAGGTTTTGGGTGTTATGAAGAACAGGAGCATTGCTTTCCTGGAGGAGAGCCTGAGGAATGCACTGCTGTCCCCTGGGATGTGTGAGTGGAACCAGCCCAAGCCAAGCTTTCCTGGGAAGGGCAAGGTGGGAGTTTTGCCTGGAAAACATCAAAGCTGTTTTTAGGAGGGGCCTGTGGAGGGTGAGTCCTTGCAGGGAGCTGCAGCTCACACCGATAATGATGCCTTGTGCCTGCCAAGCCCAGAGAAAAGAGTTTTGTGCTGCAGCATTTCCACAGGGTCTTGTTTGAGAGAAATCATGTGGAGACTGAACTGCACCTCCAAAGTGTTAGGAATGGTCCCTGGAGCCATCCTGTGCCGTGGTGAGAGGTGATGAATTCCTTTCTATTCATAGGATCTGGCCTAGTTATTCTCAAAGACCAATTCCCTCTTTCCCCCTTCCCTTTCCTGATGAACTGCCTGTGCCCTCAATTCTGTTCCTACTTATCTGGGTCACACAGGGTCACTTGTCCAGGGTGTCCTGGGGACCCTGATGCCACCAGCAGAACAGAGAAGAGCCAGAAACACCGACTGACTTGTCACTAAGGTGGCACAGAGCACAAAGAGCTGCTGTTCTTGAGGTCTAAAAGATTCCCTCTTCCTATCACTCCCACAAGCACAGCTTTGTCCCAGAAAGTTCACGGGTTTTTGGAGGTGACTGTCTCATTCCCCTGAAATTTCAGTAAAAAAAGGCTCCTGGTTCTTGCCAAGCAGGACGAAACCACAACAGGAGCTGATACAACTTCCCCCCAAGCATTCTCCCTCTTTGTTATTGCATAATCACAACCAAAACACAAATGATCTTTACTCCTGTTCCCAAACACCGAAGCTCTGCCCTCCTCTGCCTTGCTAAGGGAGGAGCTGCTTTGCAGGGATGTTTGGCAGGCTCGGGAGAGCAGGGAAGGATGCTGGAGCTTGTCAAATCCTCATCAGCACCTGTTCAACTGCAAATCCCTCTTTGCTGGGGAATGCCTGGGAGGCTGTGCAGCTGAAGAAGGAGCCAGAGTGATTTGGAAAGGGCTGATAAAAATGCAGTGTGGAGGAGGCTCTGACTGCACTCACTCCAAACTCCAGCCGCTCGTATCCAAGCTGGAGAAGATGAATTGGAATTCATTTCACTGTTTTCAAACAGTTTCTCACTGAGTTTAGAGCTCCCCAAAGATGCTCCTACCCGTGCCGTATTTCAGTTTTTCGTCTTGTTAAGCAAGACCTTGTGCATTTCCCACACGCTCTGATTTATCAGCGCGTACCGCAGAGGTCTCAGGGTCCGCAGAAGCCTCAACACACGAAGGACTCCCAGGATTTTGGCTCCTCCTGCTGATGCCATGGACACGATGATGTCAATGATGGATACAAAGACCAGGACTCCATCCAGGACGTTCCAGCTGCTCTGCAGGTAGGTGTTCTCCCCAGAGAAAAAGCCAAGGGCCACCACCTGCAGCCAGGAGAAGGGAGACGTTGAAATCTTCACCCAGATCGTAACTCTGGCACGGGCTGGTCTTTGCCAGAATTTGCTCTGAGCCATGGGATGGAGTTCTAATTACCTTAACCATCATTTCAGCCACAAAGATGGCAGTGAAGATGTAATTAGAGACACTCAGGAATATCCTTTCCTGGAAAACACAGAACAACGAAGAGAGGCAAGTTAAAACCCCAACGTTTATCTTGCAGGGTCTGGTCCTGAGGAGATGAAGATCTGGATGGTGGATGGAGGAAGGAAATGCCTCTCACCGTGCTCAGGGGGTCGATGTCTGGTCTCTCCAGAGCTATGGTGATGCAGTTGAGGAAGATAAAGACCAGCACCACGTGGTCAAACATTTTGTGGGCAATGACCTTCTGGCACATCACTCGGAACCTGCAGCAAGGTGGGACAAACAGATCCTTTAGAAGTTTGGCTCAGGAATAGGCTCCTCCCCAAAAGCTTTCTGCAGCTGTGCCACCAGCACCAGCCCAGGAGGTGAGGCAGCATCTCCCCAAGCTTCGGCCATGATCATAATTAATTATTAATAATTAGTAATGCTGGTGAGGCCACTGAAGCAATGGAGTGAACCACACAGTTCTTCCCACACCAAACGGAAAACGTGACCTCCAAATCAGGGACTGGATTTCTAAAACTCCGAAGGATTTTTCCCAAGGGGAGACTCGCTAGGAATGCAGTATTCCATCACCTCAAACACCTGCTGGGCTGGAATTTCAGTGGAATTTCTTACCTGTTCTGTGGGGAAAACAAGTAGAGGGACCAGTCCTCGTGAGTCTTGCACCAGCGGGGTTTGTAGGGCTCCAGGGCTTTGCGGATCCGGTAGCAATAACTCTGGATAAAAAAGAAGAAACACCTTTTCTTCCTCTTTTATTTTCCTGCCTCTCCAACTTTCACAGTGTTTTTGTGGAAGGAGGGGGGCAGTAAATGGCTTTTCATTGTCACTGTGGGCAGTCACAGCTTTTGGGACAGAGCTGTGGTGGCCATTGTCACATCTGTCTGAGAAAATAAGGTGGAAAGGGGTGGAAAAAGGGAGGACATGGCCATGACAAAGCAAGACTTCTAGGCCCAAGTAACTTTGAGATACAGAGTTGTTTTAAATCCCAAAAGGCCTCAAACAACCAAGAAGTTAAGTGGAAAACATTTCTTTTTAGACTTTTGAGCTTTCATGACACCAAACAGCTCCTGGAAGTAGAGCTATTTACCTGTTGTGTATGCAGCTCATTTTTGGAGGCATCGTGGGCCGGTGGGACAATCCCAATCAGCCCAAAAATGAGGCATTTTTGGAAAAAAGGAAGTTTTACCTCACGGGACACCACTGCAATGCCCCAGCCCAAAAAAGATCTCTTTAAAAAGGGATCTTTCAGGTAGTAAAGACCCATCCCTAGGCTCAGGATCGCCATTCCCGACCCCAGCCTTGAGGAGATAACACATTTCCACGCCGGATTTTCAACCATCCTTCCCAGGAATGGAAAAGCCACTTAAAACACGAGCACCCAACTCCCGCAGGACTCACATCCTCCAAGTCATCCTCGTAGTCCAGGGCGTCCTCCTTGTGGCCATCCACCCTCAGGAAGAACTCTCCGGGGCCGTGGCCCATCTTGCCATTGCAGTCGTGGAACTCGGCGGGCAGCAGGGCCGCGGGCCCCAGGCCGAGCTGGCGCACGGAGGGCACCCGGAGCAGCTCGGGCAGCTCCAGGGAGCCGCGGTAATCCAGGGATTCCGCCCGACGGGGCAGCGAGGGCCGGCTGAGCGTGCTGGACTTGGCGTCGTCCGAGTCGTCGTCCGTGCTGCCTTTTCCCTCTCCGGACAGCAGGGACTCCCGTTCTCCCGACTGGTTCTTCTTCTTGAGGCTCGGGGCCCTGCCCAGGCTGTTCCAGCTCGAGCGGCGGCTGCCCCAGTTGCTGCTGGTGCCCCAGTTGGCGCAGGGGGAGCTGCGAAGGCTGGACTGGGAGAGAAGCAGATGTGGGAGGGGTGGTTTGCAGGAGGAAGCCAAAGGATTGGGGTGCTTTGCCCAGTGGTGAAAGCCGTGTCCTCCCCTTCCTGGTTTTTGCACCGCTCTGATTCCAGCCTTGAGATGAGAGCAGCTGGCCAAGGCCACACTGAAGGTGCTCCTGGAGTACACCTGGAGCACAGCCACCAACCCTCTGTCCTGGCAACATCCACTCCCCATTAAAAACGAACCCAAAGACACTGATAAGTGGCATTTTGCTGAACTGATGTTTTCTTGCCTCACTTTCAAGTGCTTTCAGCTCACAACTTCCCTGCCTTCCAAAGGGAACCTGAGTCACCCAAGGGCCTGGTGGGAATTGTGCCCTTATTTCCATTACTTTCCCTCCATTTGCTGGGTGAGGACGTGGAGTGAATGTTTCTCCTACACAAATTTCAGCACGTGTCCGTGCACTCGGGCAGGTACCAGGTAATTCCCAGGACGAGGGAGCTTAAGGTCAGAAAAGCCAGGAGGAAAACTCCCTTTTCCCTCCATGGCTTCCTCCCAGCACAAATCAAGACGAACTGCCTTCCTCCTCCTCCTCCTCCTCAGTGCCAGCCGGCTCTCCCCTGACTGCTTCATCTGCCTTGGGCTGGTGGCACCGCCACGCTCCCCGGGAAAGGATTGGAAGGATGAACATCCCTCTCCAGCAGCTCACAATCCCATGAAAGCCCAAGGCAAACAGCAGTCATCTCTGTTTTCTTTTCAAAGGCATTAGGTTGACTAAGCAGCTTAGCAAGGGGGATGGTGGCTGTGCCTCGGCGTGAGGAGCCTTCACGGTCTGCTGCCTTGATTTGAACATGATCTCGCAGTTATGGAGCACAGGAGTGGGACAGATGAACAGCGGCAGAAATCCACTTTGCCTGGTGCCTCTGCTCCCTGTTTGCACAGAGCTGCCCTCCTGCCCCCCTTGCCGCAGGCACAGCTGCCAGAGCAGCAGCTCCAGCCAGATCCTGGTGCAATCCAGCAGCTCATCCCTTGTTCCCTCGATTTCCCTCCAACAGGGCTGCTGGACCGTAACCAGAGCTCAAGGGAAAATGCTTCATCCCCCTGACACAGCGTAAATTCAAGGTACAACCCTAAAACACCAGGGGTGAAACAGGTCCCATCCTCATGGGAACACCTGGCAGCTTCTCCAAGACATCCCCAATGGCCAGTGTGGTTGGAAAAGATTCCTGCTCCTCCTCTGAGGGGGTCGGTGGTGTTACTGAATGAACTTATGCCTTCTTTAGGGTTACATCTCTCCTGTGGCATGGTTTGGCAAGGGCTCCCAGCGAGGCACCAGGCAGGAAAACGCTGAGTCCTGGCACATCCCTGGGCTCCCTTTTCACGCTCACCATCCTTGGCTGTTCTGTGTCACTGCCCTCCCCCAGCACTGCACACCCCGACTCAGCTCTCCTCCCGCCTTTCCACACACTTCCCACCTCCATCACCCTCCTTTTTATTTTCCAGCAATGTCTGTCACAAATGTCTCCCATGACCCTGAGCTGAGCTCAGTTGGGGCTGATAACACCAAACTGGTGGGATCAATCCCTGTAAGGGCCATTCCCTTGATCCTTGTGGCTCCCTTCCACCCCAGAACATCCCATGACCTGGAAACAAAGGCCTGTGACCCCGTGCTCTGTGTCACTGAGGGGGACTTGCTGGCCACAAGAACCTACCAAGGACTTCTGGTCGTAGCCTGTGGGCTCCAGCGAGGCGTTGCTGCCTCTCCTCGAGTCCCCAAAGGCGTGCAGGGAGTCCAGGTGTGGGGAGCACTTTGGGGTGGGCATCGGGGTGGCTGCCGTGCGCATGATGATGGGCGGGGGCATGGCCCCCCTGCCCTCCAGGTGCCCGTTGGGGGTGACAGCCAGGGAGTACATCTTCATCTCTGCACAGGAGGGGACAGAGGACAGCACGTGAGGGGACACTGCTCCTGGGGACCTCCAGGAGCTCTGCCAAATGGAGTTGTGGGCAGTGAGATCCCCCCCACTGCGTTGAAAGGCAGTGGGTGAACGTCACAACCTCTTAAGGGGCCTTTGGGAACTCAGTGCCCTCCAAAGGAACCATGGAATTACAGAATGGCTTGGCTTGGAAGGGACCTTGAAGATCATCTCATCCTGTCTCATCCCATCTCCTCATTCCAAGTCTCCTTCCATGGGCAGGGATGCCACCCACTAGATCAGGTTGCTCCGAGGCCCTGGAGCCTTGAGCACTTCCAGGAAATTTTGCTCTCTGTTCCTTGAGATTTAGAGAGTGGAATTACAGTTTTGGGGCTAGCAGAGAATTTCCAGGCTGAATTCCACCTAGGAAGTTCACCTCCTGTTTGGGTCATGCAGGGCTGCACAGGGATTTTTATGTCTTCGGGATGTGCCTGAAGTTCCCTCACGGGAAAGGCACTTGGCAAACACTGAGGACAGGAAATGGAAGATGCTTTTACACCCCCACCCACAAGACAGAAATCCAATGGCACAGCACTGTGGCAACCCCAAAAATCCACTATTTTAGCTGTATGGCAAGAACAGGCAGCAAAAACCAATACTGCCACTGAACCAAGCCAGACCTAACACCCCGAGCCCCGTGGAGTCCCGTAACAGAACCAAAGGCTGGTGTCAAACCCCAGACTAGAGCTGAACCAACTCCTGTTTTACCAGGCTGAGTGGATCCTGGCTGCAAGTCACAAATCAACTGATACTCAGATTCAGCCTTAGGAGGGGGAAGGATCAGCAGGGAAGCAGTTTGGGTCTGCAGGGAGAAATCCAAGTGAGTGCCTTACCCCCGCTCTGTTTGTTCCTCTGGGGGCTCTTGCAATACAATTGGCTTTAATTGGATCTGTTCAGCTGCTGCTTTGTGCACAAATCCCTGATCTGCACCCCAGAAATCCATGGGAACACTGTCGTTCACCGTGAGGGTGGAAATTTCAGCTAAAATTTGCTAATCTGCCATACACATCCCTGCTGCCCCTGTGTGTGTTACACACCAAGAGCTTTGCACTGGAATTGTTAAAACCTTTTCACTGTTGAGTCACCAGCTGGCCCCTCTGAGGCTCGTGGGGACACACAGTCACCCCTGGACTTGGCCTGATGGCACGTTCAGCCCTATTTTCTATTTCTGTGTCACCTGAGCAGAGGTGACAATATCTATTCCCCCCTGAAATCTCTCATTATTTGAAGCTGGTGCAGATTTGGTGCTGTGGGCTCCTTCCCAACCATTTGCAAGGGACATTTGATCACTTGCTGTTGAGGATTTGCTGCTTCATCTCCAGACTGAGCAGCTCCATCACCTCTCTGTGATCCAGCTCTGCCTCACCTTCCCCAACAAATGATTCTGCCCCTTCCTCAGCTGAATTCCATCTGCTCCCCACAATCAACATTTCTGTGGCCGAAACGAATCCTGCTTTAGAAGCATTTGGAGGCATCCTAGTAGAGCCCAAGCTGGGAATCAAAGGAAGCAGGAACTGAAGTGGCTCCTGTTTACCATCATTCACTGTTAAAATGTGTGATCCCTTCTCGTCACCCCTCTGGCTGCAAAGGGAAGGCTGTCACCTACAATTCCATGGTTTTGGTACACCAGCACAGTGTGGGCCTTCCCTCAAATCGATTGCCAGGCCCCCCTGGAGCACAAATGAGCAGCAACATTTTCCATCCATCAAACCTCACTCGAATGCATTTTGTGTGGGAAACCAAAAGGAACAGATGAGAACATGATTGATTGGAAAAGCTGCCGAGAAGTGGGGTGAGAACATTGCTGTCAGCAAAGCACTCTGTGGTAATGGTGCAGGAGGAAGGATGAGACGCAGCTAAAAATTTCTTGGGGAAGTTTAAATTAGAAAAACATCTGTCTAAAGGAAATATCAGCGCTCATTTAGCTTCCCCTACACTTTGCAGAGCTGCTCTGCTGACTTAGCTATCAGATTAATTGCCAAAAAAAACGGATTCTTCCACTTTCTGTGGGAAGATGTGGAAGCAGAGTTGTAGCTCCCAGATTCCCAGGAAAATGCAGAGACAAAAGCCCACCTGTTGCTCGGAAGTCTTTCAGCTTCTCAAACTCATCCTCGAAGTTGGCAGATGTCTTGTCCTCATCTGTGTCTGACCTGTTGGCATCTCCCTGCAGAGAGGAGGAGGGTAATTAACAGACCAAATTAATATGGGTTCCTCAGCAGCTCAGAGCTGCCTCTGCTCCCCGTGGCTGGTTGAAGCCAAATTCCCTCTGGAATGATCCCAGGCAAGTCCCTCTTCCTTGTTTTCACTCATTTGGGACCTGGGACAGACAGGATGATGCTGTGGCTGTCACCACATCCCTGTACACTGCTCCAGCCTCCTGGAAGAGCAAATCCCAGGGGAAAACATCCCAGAGCAGCTGGAATTGCAGGAATGACTGAAAAACCTGGCATGGTGCGAGTTCCTTGTTTGCACTCTCTGTAATCCCAACTGAAAGCACTTTGGGTTTGATGTCAAAGGATGTCAGAGGGTTTTAAGTCTGTATTTGACAGCCCTTTAAGTTTGACTTAGATCTGGAAACCCTGATTTGCTTCCTCCATGCTGGCTGGGAACAGATTGTTTTGGGAAATCTCTTGGCAACCTGAGGCAGAGGGAATGAGGCCAGTTTTCCTGGTAGCCCTGCATCACCTCAGGACAGGGAACAGTCACCCTCACCCTGCCTTTCCTCCTGGCAGTGCCGCTCATTTTCCCTTTTGTACATATCTGCTACCAAAAATGATCAGCCTGGGACAGAGGAGCTGTCCTCAGGTTCTCCTTGCAGGGGGAGGGATTCCAGCAGAATGTCAGCAGGACTCTGGCCGGATTCCTCAGGACTGCAGAAATCTGTGCAAATTGATAGCAAATGGCTGGATTAAAGAGCTGATCCCAGAAAAAGGAGCACAGTTCCTTGCCTGGTGCCTGAACAAATCCCCACGGCTTCCAGAGACACGGTGCTGAAGTGGCAGTGAGCTTCATTTTGTCTGTGATTTATTGCCGAGCGCTGCAGCCAGAATGACTGAAAGGCTCGAGCTCCCTGATTCATCTTCTCTGTTTCAGAGCAGAACCACCAGTGCAGAGTAGATGAAAGATCTGCACCATTTTGGAAGGTTTGTCTGCTCTCCCAGAGCAGCTCCAGGGGAGGTTTCAAAGTGACATGGGAACAGTGTAAGCACAAATATGCAATTACGGCCCTGTTTGAAGTCTGGCTACTTGTGCTAAGCACAAATGTACTACAAATGGGTTTGTGGCCATTTAAGTCCGTTCTCTTCTAGGAAAACTGCTGGCAAACTTGCTCCAGAGGCAGAGCAGGACCTGGAATCAGGCTGAGAGCCTGTGCTATGGTTCACAGGACAATTTTTAGTGTCCTTGCTGAAACCCTGCTGATGGTTCTGAGTTGAGAGCAGCTCTCAGCTACACAAATCTCCCAGGAGTCCCTCTCCAGATAAATAAAAGAAACACCTGAGCAAATGGAGGAGAAATTCTCCTCAGAGACTCCTGTGACTGCTCAGAACAGCCCCTGTCAGAGGGCAAAGTCAAAGAGGTCAAAACAAGAATTCTGCCGCATTCCCAACGTAGCAAGGGAACCAGGGATGACAAAAGAAAACCCAGCTCCACTGAGAATTCTTCTTTGGTTTGCAACCAGAGCAGCCTGGTCCGGCGGAAGGCTCCCTGCCCAGGGCAGGGGGTTGGAACCAGGCCTTTAAAGTCCCTTCCAACCCAAACCACCCCAGGATTCCATGATTTCTCAGTGCAAGGCTTGAGAGGAGCCCTGGGAGCTGAAACGCAGCCTGGAGAAGGGTTTTCTGTAATTCCTCTCCCTGAGACGAGCGCCGAGCCCACAGGCCTAATGTCAGGTTTGATAATAAATGGGAGTGGAGAGCAAAATGTGCCCTGCAAATGTCATGCCCGTGGTTGCCGGCATTTGGGGAGGCAGCGTGGGGTGAATAAGCCGGGCCTGGAAAAGCAGAGCTTACACACATTTAAATCCTGGTCCATAACAGCTCTGAGCCATTAAGGCTGAGCAGGGAAACCACAGCCATTTGTCTGGAGGGGTAATCAGGCACTCAGAGAGTTCTGCCCAGCTCTGGCTTCACATCAGCAGGAGGTTCAACCTCCCAGAGGGCAGGGGAGGAACGGGATCTGTTCCCTGCTAAGCTCCCTATGGGCTGCCAGGATGCTGAGCAGAGGAAACTTCTGCCTTAAAGCATCATCCTAAATATCTGAGAATTTCACATTAGGAACCTGGAAACAGCTTTTGAACAGCTGTGCTCGTGGCCTTAAATGTCCCAGAAGGGACAGAGTTCCAAGGAAAGGCCTGGACTCCGAGCCAGGTCTCCTCCTGCCCGGTCCTCAGGACTAGGACTGGCTGGAACATGTGGAATCACAGAATATGCAGTCATGTGTAGCACATAGTCCTTCATTCACCTCTGGAATGATGGTATTCCATGAAAAACAGGCTGGAAAGGGGCAAATATCCCACTGTGAGCACTTTCACCACACAGGTGGTTTCATGAGAGGAAAGTCCTGCTTAGCAGCCCTGATTTCCTTTTAGGACAAGGTACCCACCCCTTATCAAGGGAAGCCAGTTGATGTAGTCTTTTTGGGTTTTAATAAAACTTTTAAATATATTGAAAGCTTGAGTTCCACCATAAAGAAACACAAACCACGGGATATACGGGAGATTTGGTGAGATTAAGATTAATCCTAAATTATTCCTTCTAGATCACACAGCAGGCCGTGTAGAAGATCAAAGTCCTGGTCCCCCAATTCCCATTCCACATCCAGTGCGCTTTAACTGCAAAGATTGGATTCAGAAGAGCTTCACGTGCCCAGCACAGATCATCTACACCCCTTAAATTTAAATTTAGGGCTGCAAAGATTGATTCACAAGAGCTTCACGTGCCCAGCACAGATCATCTACACCCCATAAATTTAAATTTAGGGCTGCAAAGATTGATTCACAAGAGCTTCACGTGCCCAGCACAATCATCGGCACCCCTTAAGTTCACGTTTTGGGCTGACTGCACGGGTAGATGTTTTCCCTGACATGGCTCATCCCCACAGGTGTGTGTCAGTTCTCTGCCCCTCCCTCTGCCTGGATCTCTCACCTCTGCCTGGAATCCTTCCACCAGGATGGCCACCAGCAGGTTGAAGAGCACGTAATTGCCAAAGGTCATCAGGGCCACGAAGTAGAGGGCGGCCCACGAGGAGGTGGAGGCCATCCCGTTGTACAGCACCACGTTCCAGTCCTCCTGCGTGAGGATCTGTGGGGAAAGGGAAGGGGAAGAGGCTCAGTGATTCCACTCCTCTGTGCAGAGCAAATCCTGCCATTTTCCCTCTCCTTCTGACCTTTCCAGCGAAACTACTCACAGGTCTCATGAGATGAGCCAGCAGAAATTGCCTTTATTTAGGTCTTTGCATGTGATTTCAGATCACATTGTAGAAGTGCCCCTAATTTAGATCTTTGCACCTCTCCTGGCCAAGCCTCCCCTCCCTGCGGGAAGGTCTGGCACTCTCCTGCCTGGAGAGGATTGGTTCAGATCCCAGATAGCCAAAGGTGAAGGATGCACTGTCCTAATCCCATCATTTCGTGGAGGTATTGCCTCCTCTGATAACCATCAGCAGATAACAGACCTGAGGCCACAGATCTTGTCTCCTTTCAGGCTGCTCTTTAGCAGACAACTGGAGCTGAAGGGAAGGGTAAGGGACAGGATATTAAATGACATTGGGTGGCTCCAGAAACTCAGGGAAGCAAAGTGCTTTCCTTTAGGTAAAAACACTGGGCAAAAAACCACCCATCACTGCCAAGCCTTGCTCTGAGGAATCTCCCTCAGGGATTTCCACTCTCCAGCTTCCCTGGAGCTCAAAAATCCTGGAGGCCTTAGAAAAATTGATGACAGGCTCATGTTCCACATTAATTCTTGCAATGAAAATGGCCTCAAACCCCCTGAACCAAGGTGGCTTTGGGGACAGCAGTGCTGCACTGAGTCATGCTGCTCAATAACCTTCCTGGGACACAGGACTGAGCCCTCGTGCTCTGTGCCAGCTGTGTTTCCCAAGGGATTGGTAGGAGAAATGCAGCAATCTGTGTGTTGGGAAGGGAAAAACGGGAACCTCTGAGGCTGGGGCTGATTTGTCCTTGTTCCTCCGTAAGAATTTCTCTCCACAGTGAAGGCTCTGGATTTCTGAGTGACACTGGGCTGAGCACCTACTCTGCCTTTACAAACTTTATTTCCACTTGTTGCACTCAGATTCTAAAGCCTGAGCTTTGAAACACAAAAGTCAAATCTTTATGTTTAAAAGACCCTCGAAATGGCAGCTGATTCCTCTGCTGGGACCTGCCAGGAATTTCAGGCACAAAGCAGAACCTGGCTGCAGAGGAAGCACAATTTTTTATATCAAGGCTTTCCCAGTACCTCCAGCTCTGATTTGTGAGGGGATTTGTCACTCCCAGTTACACAGAATGGTTTGCAAAGGGCATTTTGGGGGCAGTGAAGGAGATAGATCTGCAGAGCAGGAGCAGGATGGGCAGCAGAGAGGAAAACAAGGATGAATTCCCTCCTCAGACTTTCCTTTTACTGATAAGAGATATGGACAGAGCTGATTTTGAGTAGATTTCTTCTCCATCAGGGCTTTTAGACCCCGAAACGCCATCTCTGCCTTAATAATTCTACAGTGCTGCTTCACTCCAAATTTGACACCTCCTGGAAGACTTTTGTGCAATAAAAACTCCTCATGGTATCCCTTAAAATGTCCCTGAGGACCCAGAGCTTACCTGGAACACGGTCACGATGGCCCAGAGTAAGGAATCAAAATTCTTCCTGTCTGGAACTGTGTCTCCTGTGTCGGTTTTCAGGCTGAACTTACATCCAAAAAGGTGCATGCCAAGGATGCTGGAGTGGGGAAAGAGGGAGATGGGAGAAACACGTGGGTGAAACGTGGCTGCCGGGAGGATTGCAAGGGTTTTATGGATACTTTTCCACTCCCAGTGTTTTTCTGACCCTGCAGTTTGGTTCTCCTGCCTCACATTTCATTCCAGTTGTCTGCACTGAAGGCAAATCCAGGATTTCCTTTGTCTGGAGAAATGACAAACCACGTTGCCAGCTCCCTGGTTTCCAAGCAAAGGATCCTGAGGGCCATTAAGGGGTCAAACAGACAGAAATCTTGGGGTCTACACAACTTCCATCCCAAATCTAACACTGGTAGGGTCCAGTCAGTGACAGGCACAGCTCAGGATCCTCTGAGGGGCAGCTACTGCCCATTTGTGTCCTTCATTGACTCTGGAATGATGGTATTCCAAGAAAAACAGGCTGGAAAGGGGTGAATATCCCATTGTGAGCACTTCCCCCCCACAGGCGGCGTGTACCTGTCCCCACCCTCGCATCCCTTCAGCGGAACAACGCCTCGAGGAAGAGCTGCCGGCTGAAGAAGTACCTGAAGATGAAGATGAAGAGCATGAGCAGCATGCAGAAGGTGGCCACGTTGTCCATGGTCTTCATGAGCACCACGAGCTGGCGGCGCAGGGCGGGCATGAAGCGCACCAGCTTCAGCACGCGGAGCAGCCGGAAGGTCCGGAGCACGGACAGGCCCCCGTCCGACTGCCCGATGATCTCCCAGACACTGCGGGGACACGGGGACAACCTGCTAGGACCAGCTCTGCTCCGGGGAGCTGCTTCCCTCCAGGAATTGCCCCTTTGCCTGCTCCTCTCCTGCTTCTGGAAAAGCACCTTCGCTCCCCAGCTGTGCGGTCGCGCCTCTCGTGATACAGCTTATCTACTCTACAGCTGGTTTTGCTTTAAATTCCCTCCTTAATTCCCTTTTTTTTCTGGGGTTCTCCATGTCTCCTGCTAGGCTGCACCACTACAATAAGGTGGATCACAGTTTTGCCCCAGGAATATCCATTCCTGTGATGTAGGAATATCGGCACAGCTCTGCTCATTAAAACAAAGCGTTTTTCTTCCAACATCTCTTCAGAGAATTAGGGAAACAAATACCACTTTAAGTCAGTGGGATCAATAGTTTTGTGTCTCTTGAGGTGTTTACCTCCCTTTAGAACATCCTGAGGGATGTTTTGGGGGGTTTGGCTCGATCAGGCCACACCACGACCTTTGTTCTGAACCTTGACTGCTCCTCCCTTGTCTGAATCAAAGGGATGTGCCGAGGGCACTCTCCAGGTTTACACCTCTGTGTCCCTGGAATTCTTTGTTCCAAATGATTGATTGAGGGCTGGTCAGAAAGGATCCCAGCACAGGGGTGTGGCTCCCGTGCTGCGGCACCCCCAGTTTAGGCTGGGACAGTGTCCCCTGGAGAGCAGAGCAGAACATGGCCCTCCCTTCCCCTCCTGCTCGACCAATTCCAGCCTGGGATAATTTGGGAGAGGGAGGACACACTGCTGGGATATGGACTCTCACACAACGCCTTTCCCAGGACCAGCCACACTGCACTTCAGTGGAAAATCCACCCCGGTGCCAGATGTGTGTGGCATAAATAGACTTTGCTCTCCAGGTCCATTTACTTTGGACGGCCCTCCCAAGGACAGGATTCCCAAAGGCCAGCACAACTACAGCACATCCCAACCCTGGATGAACACGTGGAGCGTCACCTCTGATCCCCATCCTGCTCCCCAACCTGTCTGAGCCCTCAGTGGCAAAGCCACACTGGGGAAAGGACCGACAGTGACCTGATGACCACGATGATCCCGTCAAAGATGTTGTAGGGGTTCTTGATGTAGCCAAAGATTCCGAAGGCCAGGAGTTTCAGGAGCATCTCCAGGGCGAACATGCTGGTGAAGACGATGTTGCTGATCTCCAAGGCGTTGGTCAGCTCGTCTGGCTATGGGCAGAAAGGCAACGTGGTCAGAGAAAATGGGAAAGGCCAGAATGTTCCTCCCTCTGGGATTTGTGCTCCTTCTGGAAAGCCATGGAGAAAGATAAATGTCTGAGGGAACAGCAGATAAACCTCGTGGAGAGTCCCTGTGAGTTTTACTGGAATCACAGGATCCCAGCCCAGTTCTGGAGCAGCTGGAGAACAACTGTGCCCTATCCAAAATAATTCAAGCTATGCAAAGGAGAGGGCTTGTTCACTGTTCCAAGATGGAATTAGCCAGGGCTGGAATGATTTATGTGCCTGGATTCCCATGGATCGGTCTGCTTGCACTGCACTAACTCCAGCAGAACTTTATGGCTGCTGCTACAGCCCAACCAGGAATACTGGTTTGGATACAGCAACACCAGCACAGCTCTATTCATTAAAACAAAGACATTTTCTTCCAAAGAGAATTTGGAAAAAAAATACCACTTCAAGTCAGTGGGATCAATAGTTTTGTGTCTCTCAAGGTATTTATGTCCCTTTGGAAATTGTCCCCAAAACCCCAAAATGGTCTTTCCTAAAACCAGCAGATTTTAGGTGAAAGCAACACTGCCCTGAGTGTCAGGATTCCAGCCAGGATCAGTGTTGGTTTCTCCGAGTGTACAAGACTTAATACAGCTCAAAACCACGATTTTTCCATGCCCCTCCTCTATCCCAGCACCACATTCCCTTGGGCTCCAACCTTGTTTCCAGACAGAGCCAGAGACGTTCTGTTCCTTTCCTGGGAAGTGCAGCAAAGCCTGCCCAGTGCCCAGGCTCCCAAACGTGGCAGGGACAGATGGGAAAAGGTGGCATCGATTTGCTCACTCGCTGGAGCTGCTCCTTCCAATGGCACCAGGCTCTGCAATGAGCATTGCTTGTTCCAGGCCTGCTCCTTTGCCAGACAAAACGAGTCTTTTTCATTTCCTTTTCCTCAGTGTAATAACATTGTCTGGGAAAAGGTGAGTTTTTCATGTCTGACTCATCTCCTGGATTGATAATCATTTCCTTTATTCCCCATCCCTCGTTAGGGGGGTAAAAATTGACCCTTTTTGGGGATGTTGTCGCACTATTTGAGGCTCTAAGGAGAATCTGCTCTAACACTGTGGCACCATCATGTTGAACTCCACACTGCAAATCCAACCCTTGGCAGTGGAAGGAGAGGATGAAGGAGTTAACCGGGATTCAGGAGGAGCCCACACATCCCCTCCAGCCCGTGGGCTGCTAATGAGCCATCACTCACTGCTAAATGACTCCCTGTAATCGTCTGTCTGCTGCTCACCCATTTATCCAGGGGGAAGAGCACTCAGAGCTCCTAGTTCTAATCCATACACTCCAATTGCCATGGGATACCGGCAGAAGGACTGGCAAATGTTGGGCTCTTTAGTCTCCAGCCAGCACCTGAGCAGCAGGGCCCAATTCCCTCACATCAGTCAGAGCTCATCCATTCTATTCCTTTCCCTCACGATGCCAAAATAACCCGGAGAGAGGCAAAAAAAACCAAACCCAGCTGAGGCTCAGGGCTGCTCTGGGATGGAATTTAACCAGCTCTCCACAGAGACTGATCCTAAAATAGCCCTGCAGGCTCCCAGGCTGTCCCGCTCCAAGCCACAGTGGTGACAGGACACCGTGCTGGCAGAGTCCCCGAGCTCTTTGTCAGGACCTGGCACATTCAGGGTCCCCCCGGGCGGGGTTGGACGAGGGAATTCTTAACAAGGAGCAAAATAACTCATTAAAGTCTCGTGTCCCTGCAGGCACAGATTGAGAGCTCCTGGAACAGGGTGTTGGTGGCAGGCTGAGGAGGGCTGAGGCTGGGAAATTAAAGGCAATCATCAGGAATCACACAGAATCCCAGGATCGCTGAGGTTGGGAAAGACCTCCAGGACCATCGAGTTCAAGCTGTGCCTGATCCCCACCTTGTCCCCAGCCCAGAGCACCGAGTACCACGTCCATACATTCCTTGGACACCTCCAGGGATGGGGAATCCAAACCTCCCTGGGCAGTTCCAAGGCCTGACCACCCTTTCCATGGAGAAATTCCTCCCGCTGTCCAACTCGACCTCCCCTGACACACCTTGAAGCCATTCCTTCTCATCTCGTTGCTGACTGTCTGGGAGAAGAAGCCACCATCATTCTTGACAGGAATCTGCACCTTGGTGGGTTTGTTCTGTTTTCCCTGCTGCTTCCCAGCACTTTTTTTTTGCTGGGAAACATGGAAAAGCTGCCCACTGCCGTTCCCAGAACCTCATCCTCTGCCACAGAGCAGCAGCCTCACCCACAAAAGGCAAAAGTAGTGTTGGGTTCTCCAAGTTCCCCTTGCTGCTGCCAAGAGCCACAATTTTATCGTGAAAATTGGGCTTCCTGGTGATCACTTCAAAATCCCTAATGCTGGAGTGATGTGGATAGAGAAACAGAATCACTACGGCTGGAAAAGACCTCGAAGGTCATCGAGACCAGCATGATAAGACAATCTCAGAGTCATCACCAAAAAATTCAGTATTGAGTCTGAAAAGCTGAACAACCCCCAAAACACCTCAGGCAAATAAAAGGAATCTGTACATTGTTATCCTCTAAAATCCCAAGTTTTCTAAGGCAAACCCAAGATTTTCCCATGGCCTGTGGAGCACCGAGCCAATCCGGAATTTATTTCCCAATTCCCTTTGACAGTGTGTGCCCTTCTTGCTCTGTCTCCAGCACTGTGACTTTTGCTTCCTATGGAAGTTCAGGAGAAAATCTGCAGTGATCTGTGAAGGGAGGGGAGAGAAGCCACGAGGGACAGGGACAGGAAAGGACAAGAAGGTGGCCTGGAACGTCAGCAGCTGTGACCAGGAGCTGATCCAGCAGATTGGAGCACAGGAGGACGCCTGGGAAAGGTTGATGGACGGCTGACACTGCAAAATCTCACCTCAGGGATCTTCATTATCCTTTTGGGATCATGTCTGGAGCGAGGCAGCACCAAAGTGATGACAGGGCCAGCTGTGAACAGGGATGTTGGAGCGGGATCCTGCTGGGACACCAGGCAGGACCCGGACAAGGACGGATAGCCCTGAACGGCGGCCAAGCTGTGCTGGGAGCTTGGGGATTATTGTAGTGGAAGCTGAGGAGCAGATGAGCCAAACATCCAATGCTCCGGCCTTCCAGGGTAATTCCCTTCTCCTGACACCAACGGGAGCCCGGGAAATGGGGATATTTTTATTCCTTCTGAAATGGTTTATTGCTCCGAGCGCAAATTTCCCGCTTCTCTTGCTCCCCGACGAGCAAAGGGTCAAGGAAGGGACACTCAAGATGGATTTGGCCATTCCCCTGGAGTCAGCCACTAGGAGCCACTGTTGGTTTTTTGTCTGAATTAAAGCCAATCCCAGAGCAGGAATTTTTCCAGGAGTCTTTTTCTCCGGGTGAAACAAAGCATTGATTTGCTGAAAACAAAGCTTTTCATGGCAAGGATTATTTTCGTCCAACTTTCTGGCTGGAAGAAAATGAAATTGCAACAACACTTTCAAATTGCTGCAATGTCTCCTTTTGACCTTCTCAGCGCTGGAAACTCCAGGCTTTTGGCTCGGGAAGTGGTTGTGTCACGAAATGCAGCTCGGACTGGGATGGGTAACAAAGCTTGGCAGCAAAATGAGGCCCTTTCACGAGAGTTGGTCCAAAGTGGTGGTTTTTGCTTTTTGCCAATTTTTTTCTAAGCCTTAACGACTCTGACAGGGAAAATACCTGCCCACCATTGGGCTCCAAGCTGCATCAGGGAAAAAGTCCTTTTCCAAACACGGAGAGGGAGAGCACGACCCCCCAGCAGCTCTGGGGATCTCTTTTTGCTGCTGCTGTTACTGACCTTTACGTCAGCCCAGGATTCCAGAAGGTGACCTAGCATTGCAGGAGGATCCAAAATGCTCAGGAATGCCTGGATTATGGGAGAATTATGGCAATGCTGGCATGAGGATCCCCCACTCTGGATGTGGAGGCTGGAACAGGAATGACCATGCTGGGAACTGTCACCAAAAACAAGCACAGAGTGGTTTAACCCCAAGTCCCACTGGCAGGTCCCAGGGAAGGCTCAAAAAAAGTTCAGATCTGAGTGTAAACTTTATAATTTGAGATTCAAATAATCCTTGGGCTGCAGAATTAAGTTTCCCACTATTCCAGGGAAGGGCAGGAACTGTGTGGGATCAATTTGTGGGATTTCAGCATCCTTGAGTTTAAAGTAAGAGCAAGCCTTGACTGCAGACAAAACACGTCTCCCCTCTGCCCATTCCAGAGGTTCCAAACAATTCCAAACCATGCTTTTATTAGGGACAAACCTCCAACAGTTCATTCCAAGTTCAGATAAACAGACCAAAAAATCCTTTCCGAAATAGTTTAAGTCTGAAAACCTCGGAAGCCCAGGCCCTTTCTGAGAATCTGCCACTTCTGGTTTTAGCAAGGCGCAGCACAGAGCCCAGAGCCTTCCTGGAACCACGGAATCCAATAAAAGAGAAACCCACAGTGCTCAAATTATCGATGGCTCCTCCAAGCAGAGAGTGAAGGAGTGGAATTTGCAGCCTCAGATTCTCTTTGTGCACCTGAATTACCTCAGCTCTCCAAGGACTGGGATCTCTTTGTGCCTCTTTTTCCTCTCTCCCGTCTTCTCCTTCCTCTCCTGTGGTTGCTGCACCCACCAGCTGCTATTTTACATAATTTAGGCTCAATGCCAGCAGGACAACTGGACACCTTTTTGCTCTGAGACCCGCTAGAAATAATCCCACCTGCATCCCTCACACTGGAAAAAATGGCTCTTCCACACCACCTCCCTCCTGCTGCGTGACCAGCGAAGTTTCCAGAGTAAAAGATGTGTTTTCCCTCAGAAATCCCCCTCCAAAGCAGCTCAACTTTCCCCGAGCCGGGAGAGCCGAGAGTGGCAGAGCCCCGAGGAGCAGTAAACAACTCCAGAACATTGAGTCTCATAAACATCCTTTGCACTTGGGTTGTTTTTTCTCTAGTCCCGAGCCTAAAGCTGACAAAGGGACTTGGAGCACTTGTTTATGTTGGCTTTTCTGCTTTGTATTTTGCAGCTTAGCCCTCAGAGGCTCTGACCAGGCACGGTAATGATCTGTCAATCCCCGCTTGGCTCCCGGGCACTCCGTGTTTCCTCCCCTCGCCTCATTTTTGGGCAATTATAACTCTCCAATTACCAGGTGTTCCATTGCAGCAGACTTCACCTGTCTGCAGCTCCATGCCACGGAATTAAAATCCATAGGGAATGCAGAGAGAGACAGGGAGAGGAGAGAAGGAATCCAGGGATCTTAAGGACCATCCAGTCCCACCTTGGGACACCTTCCACTATCCCAGGGTGCTCCAAGCCCCATCCAAGCTGTCCTTGGACACTCCCAGGGATGAAGCAGCCACAGCTTCTCTGGGCACCCTGTGCCACATCTCACAGGGAAAAATCTGAGCATTCCCTGCATGAGGAGCAGGGAAGGAGGGAAGCTGTGACATCTCCCAGGTGGGGACTCAGTGCTGCACACAGAAGGGACAGGCTGCCCTCCACTCTGCAATCTGCTCGGTTTCATTTACAGCTGTGTCATTCCCATGCCTCTGAAGCAGGCTGGGAAAAGGTCCCTTTCCAGGGAGTTTCAGGAGCCAGGAGCTGGCAGCGGAAGCAGAGCTGTCAGGGGCTGCAAGTGACACCCCAGCAAAGATGAAGGCTCTGTTCTGACCTTTATTTTCCTCTCCTTCTTCGCTTGTCAAAGATCAAACCGAGCAATTCTGGTATTTCTGAGGTAAGTAAACAACCCAGCGAAGCAAACGAGCAGAAACCCCCGAGCAATTGAAGACCTGGCTGCTTCCTCCTCTGCATTCCCTGCCTTCACAAAGGAGCCAAACCAGGAATAATGCAAGTGGGCTTTCCAACTCCTGCATTTGAAAACATCTCCCATGTAAACCATTTGGATGAGGTTTATTTACTACAAGATCAGACTCTTCACATCTTAAAATCAACTTCAAACTGGTTTAGTCAACCCAGACCACAGGAATTGCCTTCCTTTATGGGACATAACTTCCTTAAAAAAGGGTTTGGGTTGTGTTTTTCCCAGGCTTGTGAGCACAGTTCAAAGTTATTTCTGCTCTCTGGCCTTGGAAAGGGATCAGGGACTTGAACCCGGATATCCCAGCCCTGGAAACTGAGATATTTGCTATTTTGGGGTGCCACTGCCCTGAATTTAACAGCCAGACACAACCACAACCTCTCAGAAGCACAAGTCCTGCTCAAGAAGGGTTTCTCTGTTCTTAGTGTCTCTCCTAAAAGTCGTGGCTTCAAGGAGCTCGTGCTTTCCACCAAAAAAAAAAAAGTTTCACTGTGAGATTTCCAAGTGGGCTCTGCTTCAAAGCAGGCTGGAAACAGAAGGAAAAAGAGATCTCCTCCTCGTGCCTGCTGATGGATGTTCCCTCTCCAGGTCTGGAATTAAAAATGGGGAATTTATTCTCTCAGTCACCTCCACTCTCAGGTTTTATGCCTCCCTCTAAATGGGATCCTTCATGTGGAGCGATAACACTTTAATTGAAGATAACTGATGGTAATTTTTCCTCCTTTCCATTGACCTACTTGATCTCCTAATGCTCTGTAGAATTCCTTTTAACTCTCTGCTCTGTGGTTCATAATTCCATACCCAGATGCAAAACTCTGCTCCTTCCTGGAGATGCCAACAGGACATTGGGGGGATGGAGGAAGCACGAAAACCCAGCAGAGTTCAGATTCTCCAGCAGTGACCAAATTCCAAAGCCAGGCATTCCCTGGGATTTTTGTGCCAGTCCTTCAGGTTTGGATATTGGGAAGGGATTGTGGGTGGGAAGGGTGGCACAGATTCCCAGAGAAGCTGTGGCTGCCCCTGGATCCCTGGAAGTGTCCAAGGCCAGGCTGGATGGGGCTTGGAGCACCCTGGGATAGGGAAAGTTGTCCCTGGGGACAGTTCTGGATGAGCTTTAAGGTCCCTTCCAATCCAACCCATTCCAGGATTCTCTGTCTCCTGGCTGCGAGTGTTTTCTTCAGAAGAATCCCTGGATGCCACATTTCCCTCTCCTGCAAGAAGAGCCACAGAGCAGAGTTTGTTCTCTGGGATAATCAACTCCTCCGTAGCTTCCTTTGGAAGCTTCCCGGGCACAAGGTCCCACGTGGCAGGACATATTTGCAGTATTACTTTCCCATTTCTCAGTTTCATTCAGCAAAATGCAATTTCATTTCCAGTGACATAAATGCCAAGCAGGATTAGATCAATTGCTGCCTCCTGCAGCCTCTGGAGGACGGGACCTGGGCAATCTGAAATGTTATCAGCAGAACTGTTTGGAAAAGCAGGCCAATCAGCCGGATTACATCCGGACAGAGGAGCACTTGGAGCGACAGATGGCTCTGAAAGAAGCCTTCCAATGAAAACAACCCACCCAAACCTACAAAACAATGCCCCGAAGCAGGCCAGAAGTGCTCGGGTTCAGTTATTAAATAAGAAGTCACAGCAGGAAGGGGCCAGCTCTCCAAACAAGCAGGGAATGGCTCCAGCAACGCCCCAGGAGCAGCTGGGAGAACTGGAATCTGCACACTGGTCCCACCTGTCAGGAGAAAGAGGGAAAATGGGAATACTACTGCCTGGAGGCCAGGGAACGTCTCCTGGGCCGGGCACAGGGATCGCCCTCAGCAGAGCCTCAGGAGATGCTCCAGCACCTTCCCAGCATTCCAGAACCGGCCCCATTCCTGGAGCCTTTTCCCTGGAAACAGCAGCAGGTTTCTCTCCACTGCCATCCCACCCTGCACGGCCTTGGCTCCTTTAAAAGCCTCTGGCCAAAATCCAGGGAATTCATCCAGCCTGAATCATTCCCATCCATATGCTGAGGAGCCCTTCAAAGCACCAGCGGACCTGCCGGGCGGGACATCTCGGAGCACGGCCTGGGCTGACTCTCATCCAGGAGATTTGGCTTCTCCCTCACCATAAAAAAATTACATTCACACAAGGAATTCTCTCCACACAGCTCCTGCCCAGTGAAAAGCTGTTCCTGACCACGCTCTGCGCTGAAGTCAATAATTAACGGCCCCAAAATCATCAGCCTGATGCCTGAAATCAGCTTTGTTTGGCTGGTTAACCACAAAGGATTAATTTTTAAAAAATACTGCCGCATTCCTACTGACTTACAGTCCCTTTTTTTATGGATTAACAAACATACTTTTATATTTAGGCTGAAGAGATCTCGTATTGCATTAATTAGAAAGAAGAACGAAGCTCTACCTTTTCCTTTCCGGTGTGAGCTGAGCGCTGGGATATGAAGAGATGGAATATTTAAGCTTGGGATACACACAAAACCCACGGGATATTCTACAGCCCCTCGCAGGCAAAAAGGAACACAGAGACCCTGCCTGAAGGAACCTGCACAAGAAATGAGGGTTAATAATGGATTTTTCTTGGAAAAATCCTCCACAACTGCCCGGGGGTTCTGGATGCCCATCACAGGTGGCACCACGTCCACTGACGGTGGCAGGACATGCACACAGAGAGAGTAAAGAACCATTTCCCAGCTCTTTGATGCTACTTTAGCAACGATTCCATGATCTTTATGCAGCTCCTGGCTCTCTGAAACACCGGGATCAAAGGCCTCCGGGTTGTCATCAGCAGGCAAACCCAATCGAAGTTGTTTACTTCGGCCGAATTAATGGCACTGGAAATATTTAATCAAAAAATGGACACGCTCCCCCTCTATTACTGCCAAGATGATTCAGAAGGGGCCACTTAAATCGGGTTTGTCAAGCCATTACTCATCCCCTGCTAATAGAGCTTTATGGAGAGTCCCTTGGAAAAAGGCACTTTTGGGATCTGCGGGCTCGGCAGAGATGAAACGCATCGGGAGAACATGGCAGAGGCTGCTGCTGGGAGGGAAGACGGGGATAGGCTTGGTCTGTATCCGAGAAAGAGCTCGGCTTAGTCATCTGTGCAGGCCAAGGAGAGGAGCTGGAGTGGCTGGAGGGGGAAATGGGTTCAAGGAGAGGGCGATTCCTGCGGAAAACGGGAGCCAGCGGCTGGACCCGACCTCTGAGTGCCCAAGTGGGACACGAAGAGATGGGAGAAAACTGGGAGAGATTGGAAGAGGTTCAAGGGTCTTGGAATAGGAGGAGGAAATGAAAATGTTGGAGGACACCAGGAGAAAAGCTGAGGGTGTGTGTCATTTGGGAACAGGGAGCTCTCTACAGGTTTCCCTTTGGAAAACAGAATCCCAGACTGGTTTGGCTTGAAGGGACCTTAAAGATCACCCAGTCCCACCCCTGACACCTTCCACTATCCCAGGCTGCTCCAAACCCCATCCAACCTGGCCTTGGGCACTGCCAGGGATCCAGGGGCAGCCACAGCTTCTCTGGGCACCCTGTGCCAGGGCCTCCCCACCCTCACAGGGAGGAATTCCTTCCCCATATCCCGTCTATCCCTGCCCTCTGGCAGTTTGAAGCCATTCCCCCTGTCCTGCCACCCCAGGCTCTTACAAACAGTCTCTCCCCATCTTTCTTGCAGATTCCCTTCAGGCACTGAAAGGCCACAACCTGGTCACCCCAAACCCTTCTCTTTTGCAGGCTGAACAATCCCAATTCCACTTAATCCCAATTAACCAGGAACATTCAGCTTCTCAATGCCATGGCCACCCTGCCAAGGGAACACTCGATCCTGCCTTATCTGAGGATAGACCAGCTGAGCTGAGCTCTGTTTTTTGTGATTTTTGTGACACTGGACTGAAAAGATCCCTTAGGATCCAAAGATCCAAGTCATTCCTGGCGTGGGTCACTCACATTTTCCATGGGCTGATGAAGCTCAGGGATATCCAATGGGGAGAGAACAGCTGGAGGAACCTCCTGGCCTTTTATCTCCCAAGACTGGACTGCACTTGGTACAGCCCCAATTTGATGCAGCTTCCCAAAGAGTTTAAGATTCCAAGGTTTAACGGCACGGAAATGCTCATCTGCAAATCCACAGCTGTAACCCAGGCAGCAGCTCCTCCGTGCTCAGATCAAACATGCAGCCAGGAGAACAAATCCAGGCGAAATCCACTTTTCCTCCCCTCTAGCGAACCCAAAGCGACCCCAGCGATCATTCCAAGCTTCTTTTTGTCCCGGAAAACACAAAGCTGTGACAGCCCAGGGTGCTCCAGCCCGCAGCCACAGCAGGCAGATGGGAACCTTGGAGTTCCACGCTGTTCTTCTGAATGAATTATTGATCCCTCCTTTTAGCCACGAGCACCGGGCTGGAGCAGCAATTAAAGCCCACCCACGAGGAGCAGGAAGGAAAAGCGAGAAGACAAAAAGGTACAAAAGCAGAGGCTGTGTTTGCCAGCAGCCTCCGGCACGTGCAGCTGGCACCGGGGATGAGCCGCTCCCGGGGGCTCCTGCTCCAGTTGAGCTCAGGAAATATGGAATCATGGAATGCCCTGAGCTAGGAGGAACACACAAGGAGCAGAGTCCAGCTCCTGCCCTGCACAGCCACCGCAAAAATCCCACCCCGTGCATCCCTGGGAGCGTTGTCCCAACGCTCCTGGAGCTCCGGGGCCGTGCCCATTCCCTGGGAAGCTGTTCCAGTGCCTGACACCCTGTGGGGGAAGAACCTTTCCCTAAAATCCAACCAAAACATCCCTGGCACAGTTCCACCAGGGAGCAGAGCTCTCCACAGCCCTCAGGAGTAGCTCCAGGCCCTTTGTGTCTGAGGAATTTAAAAATAACAACAACCGCCACCGACATCCCTCCTGCTCCCCAGGACAGGAGCAGTTCGTTCTGCTGAGGCAGGGAAGGACTCCAGAGGTCAGGAAGGAATTCCAAGGCAGAGCTGCCCTTCAGCACAGTTGGGTCACCTGGACACTGCACTGAGGGAAAGCCTGGAATTACCAAGTGGGAGCACAGAGCAGCAGGAGAGCTCAGTGACTCCTGCTCCTTGCCACCTGTTTGTAACCTATGATCCTATCCAGCTGTTTCACCTGGCACAATCCCTCGATTTCAGAGTCTGGAGATGGCCCAGTGCTCCCACATGTTCACCTTCTTGACAGGAAAACCTCTAATTAACTTCTACGAAACCACCACCAATATTCACAGAGATCACTGTGCTGGCTCGGCACTGTGCTTCTCCCGTCACATTTATTCCTAGCATTGGGAGAAGAACACAAAAGTCTGGAAAATAGGACTTCAAACTGAGGATGTGACTTTCCATCGGATTTTTCTCGTTCCTTTTGCAGGAACGATGCCTCACCCCCGAGCATGGCCTGGATTTCAGTGTGGTTTTATTGTTCTGGGAACAAAACGATACAGGAAAAAAAAATCAGTGGTTCTAATTTGATATAATGGCATAAAATCACTGCTAAAACAATGACATTCAGCTGTATTAACCCTAATAACAGCAGCGTTAATTAAAATCATCGCCATTCACTATTAATGAGTGAACACCTGAGACTCTCCCCAAGCAGGAGTGGATGGGTTTGGTTCTGGGGGTCGTTAGTTCAGCCATGGTGAGCTGGGCAAAGGGGGCTGTTAACGAACATTAATTACCTGCCACTAATTACGGCAGCAATAACAACACCGCTCCAATCATCCCGAGAATCCCAGGCTCTGCCAAGCCCCTGCCACATCCCACATCCAGCTGGGGAGAAGCTGGAAAAACAAACAAATGAGGATTTCACTGGATTGACCATCCCTGGGAGTGTCCAAGGCCCGGCTGGACGAGGCTTGGAGCACCCTGGGACAGTGGGAGGTGTCCCTGCCCGTGGAACAAAATCCCTTTCAAGGTCCCTTCCAACCCAAACCATTCTGGGATTATTTCATTTGCAACTTTCCCTCTTCCATGCCCCAGACAAGTTTTCCTCCCGGTTTTTTCCCAGCCCTGCCATAGTTCTGAGCAGCAGAAGTGAAGCAGCTCCCACAGGAAGAGCCACGAGGAGCAGACACAGAACCAGGGCTGCTCCAAACCTCTGCTCTGCCCACACCTCACGGCTGCTCCGGGGCCTGGATCCACCTCCTGCTCCCAGGAAAAAGCCAAGCTGATCCCTCCAGGCAGGGATGGAACAGGCGACACGAGGTTTAACTTGCAGAGAGTGGGAGTGAAAGAGAATTTAGATTGCAGCTCCTGCCTGGTGGCTTTAACAAACTCCTAAAGCCACACCACCAACGCCACGCAAACACCGAGCCCCCGAGAAAGCCACGAGCTCCCAAACACTCCTGCCCTGATGGAAACCCTCCCCACGGGCTCCCAAAGCAGACAGACCATGCTGAAAGGTGTCGAATTATTGCATTTGTGGCATCCACAGCGCATCTCAAGCAATTATTTGCTAAAAGCCCGGCTGGAGGAGGTGGCAGGGGTTTCCATGGCAATGAGCTGTCATTGCCTTGGTGACCACGGGCTGGCGGTGCTGCTGGAGCGCCGTGACCTCTGCACAGCTGGGCACAGCACGGAATTTCCTCCTTCCCTGCCTAATGATGGCTCTTACCGGAGCTCGGCCCCAGCCAGGAGTTGCCTCAGGTGGTTGAGCAGATCCAGGGAAGCATCCTCGGTTCGTGGCTGCCCCCGGTAGCCAACCCTGAATTAACCTTTCCCTCTGTCAGCTCAAGCCAAGCCCAGCTCCAATCCCAGCTGCTCCTGAGCCTCCATCCACCAAGTAGAAAATGAAGCAGAGGAGGCCCAGCACCTCATTAGCCCAGAGATCAAAAGCAAATTAATCTGTCTGCGTTTCAACCTTTTAAGAGAGGTCGCAGCGAGACACAGATGTGTTAACAAGGTGCAGGGGTGGGCTGGCACTTCAAAAAGCAGCTTTGCAGTTTCCTCCCAGGTAAGGAATTCATCCAGATTTCTGTGGAAGAGTCAGAACCGACTCTGTCTCCCTCCAAACCATTTCCCAGGTAAACTCTGTGTTATCATAAAAGCTTCATCCTGAGCTCACATGGCAGGAAATTGGTGCATCTCTGCCTGTGAGTGCTTCCACTGCTTCCCTTCCCAACTTTTATGGTTGGACACGCATTCCTGCCTGGCTGCCAGCCCAAAACCTGACCCCACTGAAGCATTACTCGAGTTCCTTTTCAAATCCAACCCCTGAACTCTGCAACCCCAAAGTGGTTTCCATGGAGATGCTAAAAAAGCAGAACAGCACCTTCGGGGCGCAGAACTGGGCACGGCAGAAACTTGGGAGAGCGGCAAAGGCTGGGAGAGAGGAGTGAGGAGAGAATTTGGGACCTGCTGGCTCTGAGCTGCTGGGAATGGGGTCCCAGTTTGGCTTCGCTCACACAACTGTGGAATCATAGAATGTCCTGACTGGAAGGGATCCACAGGGATCATCCAGGGCAGCTCCTGGCCCTGCACAGACACCCCAACAATCCCAGCCTGGGCATCCCTGGCAGCGCTGTCCAAACGCTGCTGGAGCTCTGGCAGCCTCGGGGCCGTGCCCATTCCCTGGGGAGCCTGGGAAGTGCCCAGCACCCTCTGGGGAAGAACCTTTCCCTGAAATCCAGCCTGAGCCTCCCCTGGCACAGCTCCAGCTGTTCCCTGGTCCCAGAGAGCAGAGATCGGAGCTGCCCCTCGGGAGGAGCTGCAGATCCCGAGGAGTCTCCCCCTCAGTCTCCTCCAGACAGACTGAGGCATGGAAAAGCTCATGGACACAGCCAAAACTTCACATCCTGCTGACACAACTCCCTTGAGCCACACAGAGCCCAAACCAGAGTGCAGTGACCCCAAAGAGACACAGCCACATCCTCTAATGAGTCCTTCTACTCCAAGCACACTATTCCCGAGCAGATTTGATACTTTCCAGCCCAAATTCCTCCTTTAAACAAAGGCCAGAAGCTATTTTGTCTTATTTCAGCCTTAAAATCACCCAGCCAGGACTCACACTTCAGACACAGCAGCGAGGAAGCACAAGGGGACAGTGCCGGAGTGGCAGGGGACACTGGGGGACAGGCAGAGCACCCCTGCCTTCAGCACAGGGATTGGGACATCTGGAGAACACACCAGAAGTGTTCTGGAGCACCCTCTGCCTCCCGGTGAGTGCTCACCCCTGGGATTTGAGCGTATGGCTGCAGCAAGCCTGCCCAGTGCCAGCCTGATCCTACAACTATCCAACCACCCCCTCAGGCTCCCCAGCCTCTCTTTCCCCCCCTGTATCATAAAGGATGAAGAATTCCATTTGGGGTCTCGAGAGTTTCCAATGAGGATATACAATTAGAAAAGTGTTCGCTGCAGATTATGATAAATAACCCCGGGCAGGAGAACCTTGGAAAAGATCTGTTCTCCAGGCAGCTGTGATGACACAGAGCTTTCTGCAGGGCTGTTCTACAAGCTCTCCCCTGAGCCCAAACTTGTTAACCTTCATTTCCCTGCCTGTTTGCAGAGGAGTGACAGCTGCAGCCATAAATCCAGCACTCAGGTTTGGTGTTAGAGTTAAAAAATCAAATGTGGATGAAACCCTCTGCTGTTACACGCTGACGAGCAAGGGGGGGGGGGGGGGGGGGGAGTGGGAAAAGGAGTGGGAGGAAATCCATGGCTTTAAAATAATTTCTGAAATACAAAAAGTCGGGTGGGAAACATCCACTGCACCGTTTGCTTCCCTCATTACCTGTCTGGGCGTCTGAGCCTGCCTGTCCATCACTCCCTCCCAGGTTAAACTCAGCCTCAGGAACAGGGACAAAGCCGTGCTTGGGAAAGGAAAGAGCTGAGGAACATCCCCAGCCACCCAAGTCCCCACGCTGCAGCCAGGGAGCGATTGCTGCCGCACTGGGGGTGTCTGTGTGTGCTGGGAGCCTGCCAGTGGGAAGGGAGGGATGGAAATCCCATCATTCCAGCCTGGAAAGAGGCGGCACAGTCAGGGGAAGAAGCAGAGAGATAGAGATGCTCTTTTGGATATCTCCCAGAAGTGTTTTGGGAGCTTATGAGTTGTTCCCTGCATCACCTCTGGCTCTAACGCTTCCAGAGGCATCCACAGCTCCAGTCCCAGCACAAACTGGGAATTCTGGCAGCGAATCCCCTGCGCTGCCCGCTCTGCAGCTCAGCCCCTGGCGCTCTGGCACTCGCAGCAGCGGGACCTGCCAGCACTGCAAGCACCACAGCAGCAGCGCTGCTTTGGAGACACCCGAGATGCTGATGGCTCCTTCTGGCAGCTCCCAGACACTTCAGCACCAGGGAGGGCTCTGCAGCACCGCAGGCCGCCGCCGAGGAGATAATCGCCCAGCAACCCGCGCTCCTCCCAGCCTCTCGGGCTCCAAAGCATTTCCACGAACGACTTTCAACTGTTTGTCCTCCCCGCAGCAGCGCCCGGGACGAACGATGCCCTCAGGGTGGATGCTTTGCCCCTGAACCCTTCAGGAATGAAAGGAAAACGCTGATTCTCTCCCCTGTGCTGTTCTCGCCCCGTGGTTGATCAATTCCCGTTTATCGATTGGATTTGAGGCAGGTCGGAGCTGGGAAATTCCTGCCTGGAGAACACAGAGCCAGGGATTTGTGCCCCTGATGCCAGCACTGCCGCAGGTGGAGTTCTGGGAGCAGCCAGCACCCTCTGGCCTCCCAAGCCACCTCGATCCAAAGGAACTGGGAAGCACGGAGCAATCCATGTATAGTCATGTCGAGAGGCAGGGAATTACGGGATCCATCTGTCTGCAGCAAAGCCAATTCCCTTTGGAGTATATAAAATTAACTCCTTTTTTTTTTAAACGTTCCTTTCTCTTTTTTTACTACAGTCAAAACTTTTGGATTTGCTGGCGTGTGGGACAAGGAGAGGACAAGGACAGGGAGAGAGGAGACATTAATCTGGACAGGGATCAGGCAGGAGAGAAAACTCCTGGGAAAGTGGTCTCCTGGCCCATCCTCCTTGCTCTGAAAAGCTTTGCCACTGATGCTCCGAGGCCTGTGCGCAGCGTTTTTCCCAAATTGGGAGTCAGGCTGTCTTTAGGGCTGCAAAGCAGACAGAGCAAACAAAAATAGAGCTTGAAAAGAATGTGAGCAGGGATGCCAAAGCTGCCTCATTTCTGAGAGTCTCGCTCCTCTCAGATCAGCTTTCTGCCCCCACCTCCCAAAGCCACTCCTGAAAAAGCATCCCCGTCTTGGAACACAAACCCCAGAAGGAGCTTTCAAGGTGACATCTCAAACTTCATTCATAATCCTGGGAAATCTCACTGTCCTGGGTGGAGAATCCTGGTTAAAACCTGAAGAAAATCCGGCTGGCAGCAGTGAGGAATGGGGCTCATTAGGTCCCCAGGGGGAAGGAGCTCCATTGTCACCCTGAACATATTTAATCCACACCTGGCTGCTTTTTCCATGCCTTCCCAACATTTCTCCCATTAAATCAGCTTTAGAGGTGCAGGGCTCTGTTCCCATTCCCAATGCTAGTATGACTTGCAACAACTCAGAATCACTAAAATTACAAAAAACTTCCAAGCCCGTCAAGCCCAACCTTTGAACGCCACCAACCCACATCCTGAAATGCCACATCCACGGATTTCCCCAACACTTCCAAGGATGGTGACCCCACCACTACCCTGGGCAGCCTCTTGCACTGTTTAACCACTTTTCCAGCGAGCGAACGTTCCCCAGTATCCCCCCTGACCCATGTGGCTGGGAGCCCCACATGGCACAGAGCACACTGCAATCCTTGTCTCAGGGAACAAAAAATCCAAGGAAACAAAAGCTGGATGCAGAAACATCCTCAGCTCACGGTGTTCCTGCTATACCAGAAGATGCATCCCTCCTGTGTCAATCCAAACCACTCCTTGCTTCCCAAGATGCCAAAATTTTCCTGCCTCGTGCCTGGCTTGGTTGTCCCAGTCTTTCACTATTCCCTCTCTGCTCTCCCTGCTTTTGTCCCCGCTTTTCCTGGGGGCACCCGGGAGGATGGGAGCTGCTGCCACGTGCAGGGGGTGCTGGGGGGAGCCGGCTGGGGCACTGTGACATCTCTGGGGTCCCCGATCACAGCTGGCACCGGAGCTGTTCCCAGAACTCGCCCCTTGTCACCGCCCCGCTGAGGGGCTGTCCTTGGAACAGGGAGTTTGCTGATCAAAGCCACCCTCCTCGCCCAAACTCGCTCCCAGATAGAAAGCATGGAGCTGGCTGGCAGCAGGAAGGCCCAGACTCGACACAGCCCTGCTCTGTGGCTGTGGAAGCCACTTCATCGCAGGCCCCCGTGTCCCTCTGCACAAAGCTGCCACACGGTGCCAACCCTGCCCAGCCTGGAGCACATCAGAGCCACCAGCTGGGATTTACACACATTCCTGATGGGATGCAGCTGCCAAGAGCTCTCTGCTCTCATCCTGGGGGCTGCATTCTGCTCGGTTTATTTTACCTGCCAGCTGAAACTCAAACAATCCGGCTGCAGCCGCCAGCTGCCGGCCCCGTGCCACCCCGGGGGTTTTTGGAGCAGGGGTTTGCACGGGATCAGGGCACTGGAGATGGCTCCCTGTGGGATCCAGATGGAAAAACCACATCTGGGGGGTCCTGCACGCTGTGGGACTGAGCACACCTCCAGCTTTCAGGCAGCAGGGAAAGCTGTCACTGTCATCTGCCTGGGAAGTTGGGATTTCTATCCCAGTCCCTCAGCACAGAGAACAACCAGTGGCGTGAGGGGAAGCAGTGGCAGCGGGAAACATGGCCGCAGTTCCACAGGGAATATCCAGATATTCCCATGGCTAACAAGCACATCCAGAGGAGCAGCTCTGGCTGGAAGGCCCCTGCTGCTCGGGGTGTCAGCACTGGGGTGAGTTATGACCTCAGCCCTGCCCTGCAGAGGTGCTGCTCCTGTCCGCTCCAAGGCCTGGGAATGGAAGGATCTCTGGGATCTCTTTTCCTTATATAGTAAAAAAAAATATCCCAAGAGAAGGAAAACAGAGCAGGGGAGGAGCCCTTAAATTGGAGAAAAGGGGGAGAGAGGAAGCTCCGTGTGGAAGGATGTGGTTTATCCATGACAATGATCCAACACCAAGCTGGGACACCTGGATTTTCCCTGCCAACCCTTGCCACCAGTTCATGCTATCCCACCTCTGATCCCTGATTCCTTCTAAGGTGGCAATGGCACCTTCCAGGGGCACAAAAGCTGGAAAACACCCCTTTCTTCCCAAAGTTCACCTGGCAAAGCCCTTCCCAGAGCGGAGACAGAATTCAGGTTATCCACAAGTTGTGGGAAAAGCTGAATTTCCATCACAGATGTGTTTTCCACGGATCCAACCAAAGCCTGGAGAAAGTTGTCCACTCGCTGCTGGGACCTTGGAGAGGGAGCAGGGAAGGGACAGCTTGGAATGCAGCTGGCACAGCCCAAGCACAGACCAAAGGACTCCTGAGGGCAGCATGAGTCTCACACCATTTATACAACAACCACAAACACACTGGGATGAATTTCCACATCCCAGCTTGGCTGGGGGAATCACTTTTCCTCAAATCCAGCCAGTGTGTGAGTCCTTAAAATTGGATCCTGCAAAAATCGGGAAGAGCGAACAAGTTTTACCAGCTGAAAGCGCAAATCTCAGCTCAGGGTAATATTTTATTGACTCACAACTCAAAAGGAATTTCAGCGATTTGATTCAAACACTGCTGAAAAATTCTGCTCTGCTTTCTGCGTAAGTGCTGAGCTTTCCATGCCAAACCAATTTTTCAAGGCGAAATTGGCAAATGCTAAAACAGGACGTCGCTGCTGAAGCGAGCGCTCCCCTCAATCACACAGAATGACTTTTACTCCAGAATAATAAAATGTTCTACTCAGAACTGGTGCTGCTCTCACTCTGACAAGCCACGGACCACTGGGTGCCCCTCAAGGTCAGCTCCAACCTGCTCCAAAGGCAGCTGCTCCCAACGAAACACGCCATGGATGAGGGATCAGAAAAGCAATTAAAAGCTCTTTGAACAGCAATAGCTTGGAACAAATACTAATTTGTACTTCTCTGCTGAGAAGAGAATATAAAATAACATTTCTAGTGCCATTTGATGTAAATGGAGCCTTTTATGTGGAATCATTACGAGTATCAACAGCTCCTTCAGTGAATTCTTCTGGGAAGCCAAGTGGGGGGCTCCTGGATGGTTTCCCTCTGCAGGGATAATGCCAACGCCTCTCCTGGGCAAGTGAAGGGCTCTGTCCTCCTCCTGGATAATTCTGGAGCTGGGAATCAAGGCAGGCTGAAGGTGCAATTATTTCCTCAGAGCACTCAGGTGACTCTGGGGCAAAAAGGAATTGGTTTTCCGTGGCAGGGAGGCACTTGGAAACGTCCTGGAATAGGATGCCTGTGCCAGGTGTCCCAGCCCACCATCCCAAAGGCATGGCACGAGCGGTGCCTTTGGAGTGCCCTATTCCCCGCTCGGTTGCTGCAGTGCCGTGGCACATTCTCACATCCTCTGGAGAGTTGTCAGCTGCAATGAATGCAGAACAAACTCATCCAATGTTCTGAAATTGCCTGGAAGATTAATGCAAGGATTACCTCCCTCTTTGTGCTTGGCTCTCCTCATCCGTGGGAGCGCTCATTGTGCTGGGGACAGATTAATTAATAAATAAATAAATAAATAAACAAACAAACACAGCACAGGAGGGGAAAAAGAAATACCCCAAGGACTCCAAACCAGGCAATTAACCTTTGAAATCCAAGCTGTGCTGCTGCTAATGAACAGCACCCTGGAACCTCCTAATTCCCAGCCATGTCCGAGGTGGAGCTGGCTGTGAACGCTGCGGATGCGCCGGGCAGGATCTGACTGCTCCCAACGCCTGGAATGCCAAGGAAACCCTTCCCATCAGCAGCTGCCCGGATCTCCTGCCACCAGCGGGCTGTGCTGCCATGAAATCTTTGCTGTGCCTCGTGAGAAAAGCAGCATCAGCTCTGCAAAGCAGCTCTGGCATCTCCTCACCTTCCCCATGAGCTGTCATGTCCTCAGGCACGGACAGGATCCTGGCCTTGAGGGAATGACACGGTTTGGAATGTGTCAGGAGGAGATTCTTCCCTTTGAGGGTGGGGAGGCCCTGGCACAGATTCCCAGCCCTTGGATCCCTGGAAGTGTCCAAGGCCAGGCTGGATGAGGCTTGGAGCAGCCTGGGACAGTGGGAGGTGTCCCTGCCCATGGCTGGGGTGAATGAGGTGATGCTTCCAGTCCCTTCAACCCAAACCATTCCATGATTCCATGACTCCACCCAGGCTCCGGGCATTAAAGGGGGTGGTGCCACTTAGCCAAAAGCAACCATGTGAGAAGAGTGGTGGGAGCTTGACATTCCCATAAAAACTTGGACTGAAGTCTTGAGGGCTCTGGATATGGACAGGGCTCTCTTTCATCTGGAGGCAGCACCTGAGGCTGTGGCAGCACCACCTACAGCTCCTCCCGATCTCTGCTCCCTGGGACAGGGACAGGATCCAGGGCACGGGAATGGGATTTCAGGGAAAGGTTCTTCCCCAGAGGCTGCTGGGCACTGCCCAGGCTCCTCAGGGAGTGGTCCCGGCCCCGAGGCTCCCAGAGCTCCAGGAGTGTTTGGAGACTGCTCCCAGGGATGCCCAGGGTGGGGTTGTTGGGGTGTCTGTGCAGGGCCAGGGATTGGGCTGGATGATCCCTGTGGATCCCTCCAAGCTCAGGAGCTTCTGTGATTCCAAAGACAAAGAAGGCCCACAAGCCCAGTGGGTTTTACCTCCAGCCTGGCACCTTCCAAGCACGAGTCCCTCACACACAAGAGCCGGACAATGATGCTCCACTGCCTCAAGAGGGCTCCGTGGGACTTCTCTGCAGAGCTCTGCCTCGTGCCAGGATGCCAGGAGCGAGAACGGCAGGACGAGCCCTGCCATCCTGCTCCATCTCCCTCCCCGTGCCTTCAGAACCCCTCATCCTTCCCACACACACAGCGCTGGTGCCTCGGCTCTGATCAGACCCAATACAAATCTATTTTCTGTGTCCATCTATCTGCAAAGCCACAGGTGACTGCTGAGAAGTTGGAAAAGAAAAGCAAGAAGCCATGAATAAATTTTATAAAAGGGATTGGGCATTTCCCCGTGGAGAGTGAGGTTTGGGATGGGCTTCCCTGGGGCTGCTGCTCTGGGTTGTTTCAGTTTGATACAATCAGTCAATGGCCTAAAATAAATGACCAAAGTCAAGAGCAGCAAAGCTGCTGAAGCTGTTTCACCCTGAATAAATGGTGGGAAGTGTTGGTGAGAAGCTGTGGATGTCCCATCCCTGGAAGTGTCCAAAGCCAGGCTGGAGCAACCTGGGATAGTGGAAAGTGTCGCTGTTGGACTGGATGAACTTTAAAATTGCAACCCAAACCATTCCAGGATTTTGTGATTGTGTTTTGCAGGGATTCAGGGCCCAGCAGACTCCTTCCCGTGCTGCCACCAGCAGGCACGGAGCACAGGCTTCCCAGGATTCCCTAAACTCTGCCCTTGGAGTAACATGGGACAGCCTGGTGGGAGCAAGGAAAACAGAGGAGAGCCACAAGGGAGCTCCTAAATCCTTAGGATTTGGGGAATGGCCTCCTGACTTGCCCTTGGGAGGAGAGAGATGACAATGGCAACACCCACACCTGGTTACAGCCTGGGGGAGGTGCAGAACTTCCCATTTGGAATGTTCTGGGAGCAGAGGTGACTGGGCAGCATCCAGAGAGGTGTGATCCCACTGTTTTTCCTGGCGGGCTCATGATCCCAAACGGAGCCATTTTCCCTCCCCTCCACCCCAACACCGCGCTGTGGCTCTGGGACACTTTGCCCAGACACCTCCTGCTGCTCTCCATACAAACCATCCCCATCCCGAGCCTTGCAGCCAACTCTCACACAAGGGGGGCTCCCAAATCGCCCCACTTTGCCCACAGATTTTTGTGCCAAATCTGGGAGCCCAGAGCCATTTTTTCTTGGATTCGGACGGTGCCTCAACCCCTGGGACACCGCTGAGAGGAGAGGGCTTGGGCGAGGTGTCACCAAGCTGGGCTCTGACACTCTGACACGCCTCATTATCCCAGTGTCCCAGGCACGTGCAGGAACTTTTCCAGGTTTCACTTCCAAATTCCTCCCCTTTTATTGGGCAGTGCCTGCGAGCAGAGCTGGCAGGAATCTGACGCTCCGCAGCCAAAAAGCTCCGGAATCTTTATTGCCACTGGCTTTGAGATGCCCTAAAGCCAACCTTTTACAAGGTAAAATCCAATAAAAGCCAGCCAGCTACAGCTCTCCTTTGTTAGCAGCGAGGCTGTAATTATCCCAATTCACTTTATGGGAGTGACTGGGGACATGCTCCATGCGATCCCTGGATTTTCTCCCTGCTGTCTGCCTCAGTTTTCCCCCAGCTCCCATCACAGCAATATCCGAGGGCTGACAAAGCTGTATCCGCCTGACAGAAGAGTATCCATGCAGAAATGAGGGATGAATGGCCTATTCAGAAGCCACTGACAAGGTGTATTTCCCAATTATAGAACTTCTTGTGGAACAGCTAAGCGGGATTCGACAGGGAGCTGACAGGGACAGCTCAATCCCTGTTGGATCTGGATGCTTTGCTGTAATTCTGATTTGTTGTTGCACGGTTGAGGTGGTTTTAGCTGAGTCCTGGGGTTTTTTTGGAGGAAAATAAGTCTCAGCCTAAAATAGCAGGGGTTAAAGCACAGGAGTGGAGAGAAAATGAAGTAGCAGCACTCCAGAGGGGTGTCTGTCATGGTCCTGAGCAGTGCTTAATCCTGGGAAATGATGGAGAAGGAGCTGCAGAGCCTCTCGTCCTGCCTTTGGGTGGATTATGCTGCTCTGCCTTTCCTCCTCATTCCCGAATGGACAGACCATGGCAGAGAGGAGGAGCGGCTTTAAAAATAACCCTGACCTGGTCGTGACCCTGCAGGAAAGGTTTTCAGGGAGCACTGGATGCCTTTGATCCCAGAAGAGCAGATCCTGGCCTCCCTGGGATACGTTTCCTGCACCTGACACAGAAGTGGCATGGGAAATTCCTGAGCACGCCTGGAGAAAACAGCGGAAAATCCCCAGTTTTTCCAAGAAAGAAAAGCCCAGAAGAACAGAACTTTGCCAGGGTGACCAAGTGGAGATGCTCAGACGTCTCATCTCCCTCTCGCATGGCACAGCCCCTCCAGTCCCAAGCTGTCCTCAGCTCCAGCACCGCTTCCTGCCACCCCAGAACCGGGAAGAACGGCACCATTCCTCTTCCCTCCCTCCGAACACTTCAATAAAGACCTACTCACACCTTGTGAGAACAAATTAAAGGGTTCAGAGCCTTCATCAGGGAGACCCTAATTTCTTCCTCTTTGGTGCTTTTAGCATTGCCTGATAGTTTAAGTCTTATCTGAAGGTCCAAATCAAAGAAATTCCTGTGTGGGCCATCTCCACCACAACCATCAGACCAAAGGTATTTCCACCACAAAAATTCCTGTTTATATGAACAATTCCCAGCCAACCAGCAGCCAGGCTCTGAGCAGACACATCCAACACACACATTTCAGCTCTGCACACCCCAGCAGCCCTTCCAGCTGTCCCACACCCCAAAGGATTCTCCTGCTCCTCACAGGATCATCTTCAGCCCCATTTCCAACAATGACAATCCTCGTTCCTCCTGACATCGCTTTAGAGCGACCCCAAGCCACCGCTCCAGGAGCACCTGAACCCCAAACCCCGAGGGTCCCGGTCACTCACCTGCTCGTGGTACTCGATGCCCATGCTGAGGGTGTTGATGAGGATGGCGATCATGATCCCGCGGTTGAAGTATTTGCTCTCCACGATCCGCTTGAGTTTGGTGCCGAATGCCCGCCACAGCTTTGTCACCTTGTTCCTCTCCTTGGCTTTCTTCTTCTTCCTCCTCCTCCTGACCCGCTGCTGCTGGAGCTGGTCCCGGTGGTCGCCGTGCCGCAGGTCCTGAGTGAACTCGTAGACGCCGTTGCTGTCGGAGTCGCCGTTGCTGTCGGAGTCGCTGAGGGCGAACTCGGGGTCGTCCAGGAGGCTGGCGCAGAAGGGACAGTCCTGCAGCTCGCAGCTCAGCCGGGGGCCACCAGGGCTGGGCAGTGCCCCGGCTGTGCTCAGCCCTGACAGCCGGCTGGGTGTCCGGCGGAGACCTGCGAGGGACAAGGGCACCGTGAGCCACTGAGAGACACTGCTGAGAGCCATCATGCTCTGAGAGCCACTGAGAGCCACCACACACCAAGAGCCACCACTGAGAGCCACCGTGAGACACCACTGAGAGCCGCCATGCACTGGCAGTGACCATGGGCCACCACATGCTGGAGGACATTGCATGGTGGAAGAAACCGTGCACCGAGAGCCACTGTGAGTCACCGTGAGCCATCATGCACCAAAAGCCACTGTGAGCAACTGATGGCCACCGAGAGCTACCATGGGCCACCTAGAGCTACTGTGAGTCTCTGTGAGCCACTGAGAGCCACCACATGCCAGGAGACATCATGCATAGTGAGCCACTGCATGCCGGGAGCAACTGCGCACCAAGAGCCACCGAGAGCCACTGCGTGCTGCAATTTACTGCGTGCCGGGTGACATCGTGCACCGGGAGCCACTGGGAGCCACTGGGAGCCACCAAAAGCCACTGCACACCAAGAGCCATCACACACTGAGAGCCACCGTGAGCCACCATGAGCCACCGCGCAGCTCGGCACAGGGAACACTCCGAGTGTCAGCAGCTCCTGCCACATCCTCAATAAAGGCAATCCCAGGATCGTTAAGGTTGGAAGAGACCTTCAAGGTCATCCAGTCCAACCTGGGACCGATCACTGCCAGCCCATTAAACCGTATTGGGAAGTGCCAGGTCTGCTTGGATTCTGAACACTCGCAGGGATGGTCCCTCCCCCACTGCCCTGGGCAGCCCGTTCCAAAGTTTAAACATCCTTTCAGTGAAGGAATTTTCCCAACATCCAACCTGAACCTCCCCTGGCACAACTGGAGGTCATTCCCTCTTGTCCTGTTGTTCCCTGGGAACAGAGCTGCGCCCCCCCGGCTGCCCCCTCCTGTGAGGGAACTGTGGAGAGTGAGAAGGTTCCTCCTGAGCCTCCTTTTCTCCAGGCTGAGCCCCCACAACTGATCCTCACAGGAATTATTCTCCAGAGCCTACAAAAGCCTTCCAGCCATCCATCCTCCCAAGCAGCTCTGGTTTGGCCTCATTTTCCCCTCTTGGTCCCTTTTCCCACCCTCTCCCTGCTCCATGGGCTCTCGTTTTGTGTCCCAGGCTGAGGGAAGAGTGACTGGCCCACCTCTCCCATTCAATTAGTCCTGATTATCCCTGAGCAGGCTCCCATCATTAATGATCTCTCAGTGCTATCAAGCTGTTCCACCCAATTTAGCCACTGCTGCCATTTAGTTCCTAATGAGCAGGGAGAGGGACAAGGGATCAAAGGTGGCTGCAGACCACGGATCACAGCTCGGAGAGTCATGGAGTCCCCTCAGTCTCCTTCAACCTTTAATAAAGCTCAGGTGGATTCGTTGCCTGAGGCTTAAGGGGTTTTAAAATCAAACACGCATTTTGCGGTGTGAGGAGAAAATCTGACTGTCCCAGAGCCAGGGAATGGAAGGACAGGGACAAGAGTAACTGGGATGATTTGGGTGGAACAGCAGCCAGATTTGATTTCCTCATATTTAGGAATCCAATTCATAAGTTTCCTCATATTTAGGAACCTTATTCTTAGTCTCCTTATATTTAGGAACCAGATATTAATGGCAGGAAAGAACCCTCTAGCGGGAGCACACTACTGGGAGCACGGGATCCTTCCCTCAAAATGTCATTTCAGCACCAGTTCCTTGGGCTTCAGGGATAAAAGGCAAAGGCACAATTTTCCCCTCTCATAGAACCATGGAAAAGACCTCTAAGGTCACTGAGTCCATTAACCCAGCAGCACTAAACCACATCCGTAAGTGCCACATCCACGTGTCCCCGTCCGGAGGTGGCACGGGACCACTTGGATCAGTTTTGGGGAGCCCAGGCTAAAAGCAGTGGCTGCTCCTGTCTCCGGGCCCTGGAGCTCACCCAGCAGCAATGCTGATTCCAGCCACAGCACGGAAGACAAGGCGGCACCAAACCAAGCCAACGCATCCCTTCGCTGGAACACGGGGATGTGACCAGAGTCAAACCACATTTTCCTTGCCTGAACGTCACAGGGATATCAGTGGCCTTCAGAACGGCCTTGGAGGACGGGCCTGGCTCCTGGGCATTGCGTCAAAGCCACCGGGAGCATCAGGAATATTTTGCCCCTTGCACATCAGCGCGGTGCTCCTGCTCGGGACTGAGCCAAGGAGGAAAGGCTCAGCCCAGCCTCGAGAGCAGCACAGGGAGGGGGCTGCCAGATGGCTTTTAATGCTATCAAAGTGTTAAAAACGATATGAAAAGCCCTGGCGCCGCAGATGTCTTCAAAATACCAGAGTCTCCTTGGCTGCCTGCTAAAATAACCTCCAGCATTGCAGGGCACGGAACACGGGGAACAGGCTGTACTCTGAGCTCTTCAAATCCACAACAAAAGAGGCAGGAGAATGCTCTCTCCCACAACTGCATCCTTCCCAGCAGACAGCAACCTTGCCTCCAGCTGGGGCTGGGAGAGCCCGGGCTGTTAATGCTCCTTAATGCTCTCAATTATCACTCCCGTGCTCCCCTTGCACAAGTCCTGCACTGAACATGCTCTGCTTGTTGACCTGGGAGAGGAGAGGGAGAATTAAAGGCTCTCTGTTTGCCCAAAATGCTGAGGAAGGGTTGGGAGAGCTTGGGATTCTTCCCCAGGCTCCTCTGCTAAGTTTTAGGGATGGAGAAATGGGAGCTAGGGCCTGTGCCCGGCAGGGAGACATCCTGGCACTTAAAGATCGTCCCAAAGCCTGGAAGTCACATCCATCACTCCCAGTGCAGAACTGACCCTGACTCAGCCCTGCTGTGGTGGCTGAGTGGGAAGAAGGGCCTGGAAAGAGCCAGATCCATGGAAGGGAAGAGCTGGGCACTCCCAGGGTCTCCAAGTAGACACGGCTGCCCTGAATCCCTCCCCAGCCCGTTTTCCTCAGGGGATGGATGAGCAGCCTCTCGCCACCTTCCAGCCCTTCCCAGCTGTGACCACACTTCTGGAAGAGACAAAACAATTCCAGGAGATTTGTTTAAAGCATTTTGGCATCCTCTGGGCTGAAATCCCTCTGTGGAAAGAGGACACTGTAATTGCATTACTAATGACAACTCAATCTAATCCCAGCTTTCAAAGAACCACCCCAGGCTGCAGGAAAATCTCCTAAATCACTGATTTGGCTTGGGGATGTCGCAGTTGGGACTGAGATTTGGGCCTTTCTTCTCCTAAAAAGGACCCCAGCAGCAAGCAGGCGGATCCAAACTCTGACTTCAACAGCTCTCCTGCTCCTTTCTTTCCCAATCCCAGCCTTCTGCAGAGCCTGGGTTTTTATCTCAAGGTAAAAACCCATTCTCCTAAAAACCGTCATCAATTTGCACAGCTAAGGAAGAAGCAGTGATTTATACAAAGTCCTTGCTGAACAACAGAGCTGTTGGCAGTAACCTTGCCCCCCGTGCCAAGCTCCCAAGCGTTCGGAAGCGTCTGCCCGAGGCAGTTTCTATAAACAATCCACTTTTACCCTTTTGTGTGGTCCTTCAAAACAAGAAAATGAACAAAGGCAAGCCACCCAACCTCTCTGTCAAGCAACCTTTTCCCCCAAGCCAGGCTTGGTATTTTTTTCAGCACATCCATCACCAGGGTAAATATTTGTGTCCATGCACACGCAAATAAACAGTTTTGGAAAACACAGGCACTGAAAAAACCCAAATGACGAGTTTGGCTTAAAGAGATTAAAAACCAGAAGCTGGATCTTTGTGACTTTTCACTGTTTGAGGGCTTAAGAGTATTTTGGAGCTTTTAGCTCCAGCCATGAGGGCTGGAAAAACATTTTATAAAATAGAAATCCAAGCGTTGCGTGTAATCACTGCTCCAGTGGGTGATCTATGTGTGAGAGGAGATAAAACCTCACTGGATATGCTGGAGTGGCTGCATCTGTGCAGAGGATGGGAAAGAAGCGCTGAAGAGTTCCCCAAAATGCTCCTCAGATCGAATGGAGCCCCAAATCTGCAGGAAAATTCAGCCCCACATTTCTTCTGCACACGGGGAAAGCCTGAGGTGTGCAGCTCTGCTCCTGTTGTGCCCTCCACACGTCCCCTGAGCATTGAACCCACTGCTCCTCCTTGCCAAAAAGAAATTCAGAGGCTCCAGGGCCCATCAGAGCAGAACTGGAAGTGTCTGGTTTGAGCTCTTTCAGCGCCTGCCTGTTTCAAACTTCTCAGTTTGCTTTATCTCACGCTTCTCCCGCAGCTTCCACCTGCTCATCCTTTTCAAGGCACCATCTCCCAGCCCCTGGGGGGTTCCCTGCTGATGCTGGCAGCTCCAGCACTCACTGCAGGTGTAATCCCATGGTTCTGGTTTTGGGTGGGAGGAGAGGGAGCACCTCCAGGGTATCACAAAGCACATGAGAGCCCAAATCCAGATTTTATAACCACAGGAAAGAGGCCTCCAGCAGTGGCCTGAGCCATCCAGTGATGGTGAGTACAAGGATGGAGGGAACAGAGCTCCCAGCCTTAGCCTGTCCCACCTCTGCCTTCAGCTCACTCACAACGCTCCCAACCCTCAGCACCCCCCAGGGCTGCCATTAAAACCTCGGTGCTTGAGCCATTCCCCCTTCTCCCAGTTTTCCTAAGCAAAAAAACCCCGCTTGGTTGCCCTTACCATGCTCTCCCACCAGCTGCTGCAGCTTCCCGTAAGAATCCAGGCCCAAATTCCCCGGGCTGTTCACCACGGCCACCGGAGAATTCCCGTTCTTCTTCCCTTTGGGAAGGGGCGTGGAGCCGCCCTTGCTGCCAGGGGAGGGCAGGATGGTGGGGTAGTTCATGTTGCCGTGGGTGGCCAGCCCGGCCAGTTTGCTGCCAGCAGGGGCACTGGGAGCCTTGCAGCCCCCGGGGGGCCCCTCCACGTGGCAATCCGCGTGGTAAATGCTGTGCACGGCCTCGGCGTCGGCACGGGGAGCAGCAGGGCCCTGCGGCCTGGGCGAGGGAGGAGGGGGAAGCATCAGCTGCCTGCCAGGCTTCATCACCTGCAGCTCCAGCTCGCAGATCTCGGGGTTGGCACGAGGCCCACGGGGGCTCCCGTTGCTGATGTGGTAGTGGTGGTGGTGGTGGTGGTGGTGGTGGTGGATCAGGTGGTGGATGGAGGTGATTCTCCTCCTGCTCCGCTGGCTCTGCCCGCTGCTGCTGCTGTTGGGGTTGACTTTTTTCCGGCGTTTGCTCTGCCAGTTGTTGTAGAGGCGGATTGTCCTTCGCTTCACCTTCCTGAAGATGTGGCAGATGTACTTGAGCAGCTCCTCGTAGCAGCTGCCCGGCTCGGAGAAGCTGGCGATGGTGCTGTCGTTGGACAGGTAGCGCGCCCGCTGCTCCTGCATCAGCTGGTTCTCCCGCTGCTTGGTCTCCGAAAACTGGGTCGCTATCACCACCAGGCACAGGTTAATCATGAAGAAGGAGCCGACCTGGTGAGAACACAGGGAAAGGAGTCAGCAGGGGGTGCACGGAGCAGGGGAGGCTCCTCACCACCACACGCGGTTCTCGGCGAGCCTGGGATCTCCAAACGTGCCAAATCCCAGGGTCTGCTCGCCAAATGCGCTGCCAACGTGTGCCTGGCCTGCTAAATTTGATGGGAACTGTGATCAATGGTTTTAGCAACAGCTCTCTCCCCTCAAAGTGACGACATTTGCTACTAACACAGGGTGCGTGAAACACAGCCAGGCCCCACTGCAAGGCTGATTTGGACATTCACAGAATCCCAGAATCCCAGAATGAACCAGGTTGGAAAAGACCTTTGAGACCATTGAGTCCAACCTGTGACCCAACACCTCCTCACCAACTAAACCATGGCACTGAGGGCCACGTCCAGGTGGTTTTTAAACACCTCCAGGGATGGTGACTCCACCCTCTCCCTGGGCAGATGATTCCAGTGCCCAATCACTCTTCCAGTGAAGAGTTTTTTCCCTGAAATTTGGCCAGCCTGCAGGGGAAGATGATTTCAAGTCCAATTTGTGCTGTTTTGAAGCATCCTCTTCTCTTCTTCAATCATTTCACACCCCAAAAGCGTGTGCCTTCATTGTGGGGGTACAGTCAGGGCCCATGGATCTGTGACCTTGTGCTCCTGGGACTCCCTGACACAGGAATGCATCTCCAGGACACTCAGTGCTCCTGAGGGGCTGATTCAGTGCCTGGTTGAGTTTATGCATTTTTGGGTGACACCAAGTTTTCAAAATGAAGTCCCAAGGACAAGAAAGTGATGTGACCTAAGGCCACATCCTCCCCTCAGCTGTCGAGCCCATAAAGTGATTTTTCACTGCTTGTGGTCCTAAATGAGCCAAAGGGAAATGTCAAATCTTCCCAGTAGGGAATCGCTGCCCTGAGGGGTGACAAGGGAGTGACGTCAGGGCAGTGCCACTGTCTGCAGGGCCAGCCCGGGGCACGGACAGATTTAATCTGGGATTGTCTGGTGGATCCTCAGGGAAGCTGTGTGGAGATGGTTCGTGGTGCTGCTCTCCGGTGTGGATGCTCCTGGAGAAGCAGCAAAGGTGCCTTTCCCAGCTCCAAGTGACTCGGGCAGGAGTCACCTTCTGACTTTTCCACACGGATCCACTTGGAGAGAACGGCTCAACGGAGCGGAGTGTAAATCTCTGCTCAAGGCCCATTGCTACAGCTCAGAAATCCCTGACTTCTCCAGGGCACTCCCACACTGCTCTGATCCAGGTTTTTCCCACTGCTGGTGGGAACTGGTTTGGCTTCCCAAGGCCTCCGAACCCACACTGACGAGGACAGGGTTCCCTCTAAGGATTACCCAGTCATAAAATCACTTTTAAACACCTCCATCCCATGTCCTGCTGACATCTTCGTGGTACCTTTCCCTTTGCTCCCTTCCTGCCTTAAGTATTTCACTTTTCCACTTCCTGGAGGAGGTTGTGCCCTTTGGAAAACCAGAACCTTACGGATATGGAATGGCAGTGGCCAGCACCAGCAGTGGGTAACGTTTTGTTTGTAGGAATGTGAGACCTCAGAGAGGTGAGAATTATTATTATTTAAAGGGTTCAGGTGAAATTCAAAGGTTTGAGGGCTCCCCAAAGAAATGAGGCTCCCTCTGGCACATTGAGGTCAAAGGAGGAGAAGCCTGGACTTTTTGGCACAGACACATCCAGGTGACAAGACCAAGACTGGGAGGGCAAAGGGAGGCAAAGCCCTGAATCCTGAATCCTTCCTGGCTCTTCCCAGTGAAAAAAACAAGGAACAGCTTCACCCCCCAAGGACAAGTAAAAGAAGTGTCTCACAGGTCATACTTACTATGATGAGCAGTATAAAATATATAAAATTGTAAAAAGAATGTGCATCCATCACGTAATACATGATGTCCACCCATCCTTCCAGGGTTATCACCTGCAGGGAGACAGAGAAACAGAGTGTGAGGACAAAAGTCACCCAAAAAAGCTCTTAAATGTCAATTTTCTGGTAGTGCCAGGTACCCATTGTTCCACAGAAACTCTTGGGATCCATCCAGAGCTCTGCTCCCAGTTGGTTTGGGAGAGAAGGAATGTGTGGCCAAAGGAAGGGCCTGAGGTTCCTACAGAAATCTGCTACAATTAAACCCATGAAACATTCAAATAAACCACCTGAAACATTGGTTCTGAGGCAAAGAAATTCCAAGGAGGGATTATAATCCAAAACAAAAAAAGCCTCTCCCTGCAGAGAGCTGGAGTTTTCACCTAAAGGTGCTGCTTTTGTAACGTAATCCAGAAAATTCCCATATTTTAAACTTCATTTTGTTTCCGCAGACCCCATTTCCTTGTGATTCCTCCTGGCTCAGCATCACAACTGCACCACCACTATCAGAGTGGGAGAGCGTCTGAATGGAAGAGAGACTTTAATTAAATGTAGGCTTGATTTAAGCCTCGTTTTCTCAGCCTTCCCCTAAAAAAAGCAGCTGAGGGTTTAATTAACACCACCCAGGCTGTGTGCAGAGCTCCACCACATAATTTACACTTTTTATTTAGATAAAACACACCCAACTTCCAGCGCTGGCTTGCTATTAGAGCTGAAATTCCATCCTGGAATTCCAATTTCCAGCAGAATCCAGGCTCCTGGCTGAACTCACTCCCAGCGATGTCCCCTACTCACCACACCTCACGTGGGCCTCAGAGGTCTTGGCAAACCCCATTTTCAGTGGCATCATTCCTGATTTAAACCACGTCTGCAGGGAAGGAGGTTGCTGTGGGAAGAGAAGGCTCAGACCTCGTGGATGTGGGGGATTTTCCGTGTGGTGCGTCCCCAAAAGCTGATCCATAAACCCCTCGCTCCTGAGGCAGTGAATAAAACCTTGCAGGGAAGTCACACCACGAATCCATGAATTCCCTGGGGATTTTTTACCCAAGGAAGCTCCTGGATGTGGATTTTCAGGACACGTTCACACAACCGCCAGTATCCACAGTTTCTCTGGGACTCAGAGCAGCTCAGGGCTGCTGGAAGGGAAACTCTGCCTCTTTGGGATTTCTCAGCCCAAATTCAAAACGCTGATGTTTTCCCTGCAAGTCCTCCAAGCTTCTTCCCGTGTGGGAGCTCGTGCAGCTGAGTGAGAAGGCAGCACAGCTCAAACCAACCAAGCTCATGTGCCAAGGAGCAGATCCTTTGTGGAATTGGTCTCTGCAGCCGTTACCCCGTGTCAGGGCTGTTGAAGGCTCATAAGAATCAGGTGTGACACGTTGGCTGCCTTCACAAACTGCTCCCACCTCTCCTGTTCCTCCTCACATCCATCAGCTGCTCCTTCATACCCCCCCTCGCTGGTCAGCAATCACACAGCAAAGCTTGGCTTCACAGAATTCCAGAGTGGTTGGAAAAGACCTTCAAGCCCATCCCATCCCATTCCACCCCTGCCATGGGCAGGGACACCTTCCACCGTCCCAGGGTGCTCCAAGCCCCGTCCAGCCTGGCCTGGGACACTGCCAGGGATCCAGGGGCAGCCACAGCTTCTCTGGGAATTTCATTCCAGCCTCTCCTCACCCTCAGAGGGAAGAATTTCTCCCCAATATCCCATCCAACCCTGCCCTCTGCCAGTTTAAAACCACTGCCCCTCGTCCTGCCACGAACGGCCCACAAGTGGGTTTAACAAAATCCCAGAGAATTCTTCAGCCACCATTGACCCCAGAGATCAAGCCATGAAGGCTTTTTATCCCCATTTTTCCCTGTGGTGCCATTATTCCCACAGGGCTGGGAAGGGGTTAAGCTGCCTGGGTGTTCATCCGTGAGGAACAGCCAAGCAATCGAACCCCTCCCGCCCTTTCCTGCCTCTCCCTTAACACATTTATGGAGAGCAAAGTCCTTTTGGGGCAGGTGCCTCATCTGTGAGGGCTCTGCTGCACAGCTGAGCCTCCCCCAGCTGTTGTGGGGTCACGGGAAAGCAGAGGGATCATGTCAGGAGGTGAGACAAGGTGACACCAAATCCCTGCCACTTACCCAGCAATTATTTCCTTTGTGCTGTCCAGCTTCCCTCCCTCCCTTCCCTCTGGTTGGTGCTCCAGCCATTCCCACTGAGGGATGACAAACGAGCCCAGGCACCCCAGGAATATGGGATGCACCTCTCCACTGGATTTGCCTGGAAATCCTCAAATCTTATGGATTAAACCCATTGAACACAGAGCAAAAAGAAGGAGTCACCTGAGGGCAGCTCTTGGGCTTCTGAGCCAACCCTGAGGGCCAACCAACACTTAGAGGGATATTTTTGTTGCCTGAAAGGCAGAATTTTCCACAAGAATCAATCAACTCCCCCCCGTTTCTCCTCTGGAGAGTAAAATGCTCATCCAGCTCCCCGAATATTCCAGGTGTAATTGGAATTTACATTATTTACTCCTCGCTTTTAAAGCAAAGGGCTTGTCCTCCTGCTTGAGATATTGGGGATTCATCCCTGGCCTTGAGGGCTGAGATTCCTGGGCTGCCAGGATCCGGGAGCAGCAGCCCTCCTGGAAAAGAGGCGGCTCCCAGACATCCGCCAGCTTCTTTAATCCCAGAGCTCTGGGGAAATGCAGCACAGCACATGCACGGCCACCTGCAGGGGCTGGGCTTTTTCCAGCCTCATTCCTGCTGGATTTCAAGTGCTCCCAAGGACTTTCCGAGGTCATTTTTCCCTGATCCAAGAGCTCCCTGCACATCCCCAGCAAGGCCCTGGTGGAAAAGGGAACCGGAGCACCTGGACTTGCCAACAGCTGCTGCACAAACCACCAGCCAAAGCCCTTAACTGCTTCTGGAACCAAAACAAAGGCACCTGCACAGCGTTCGCTGCTGCCCCGCACACTCTGCTCCCACACATTTCTCCTCAGACCAGCTGAACTCGTGGCTACCCCATCCCTGGATGTGTCCAAGGCCAGGTTGGATGGGCTTGGAGCAGCCTGGAGTAGTGGAAGGTGTCCCTGTCCAAACTGGATGGGCTTTAAGGTCCTTTCGAAACCCCTCTGGGATTCCATGGACTAGGAGGGAGAAGCCAGCGGCTCTCCCTGGTCCCCCAAGAACTCGGGATATTTTTTCAGCCCCGCTTTGCCTATTCCATCAAGGAGAAACGACTTCCTCCTCTCTTCATTCCCACTCTGATTAACCCACTTCACTGCCCCTCCAAGCCCTCCAGCGATGTCTCCCAAAGCCCTGGAGCACGTTCCTTGTGCTTCCCGATCTCAGCAATCCCTTCTCAGTAATTAAACCCCACTCAAGCCCTGCTTGTTCACACAGAGCCCCATTAAAGAGCCTCTCCAAAGGCTCCAGCTCAAAGCCTCCAACAAACGCAAGCCACAATTACTTATCAGTGAGATAAGAGGGTGAGAACTCGCTCCTAATTCTGCTGTGATGGGAAAGATGTGCAAGGCACAGGAAAATCGGTGGCTGCAGGGCCAGGGCTGGAAGATTCAATTAAGATGATTGGCAGGGTGGTGCTGGAAGTGCTGCTGGCCCTGCTCGTGCTCCACACCCAGGGACAGAGGAGGCGCCTGGGGAAAAGATTTCTGCCTTGCAAGGAGGGCAGAGGTGTCCTCTCACCCCGCTCAGCTCCTGGGTGATGCTCCCTGCTCCTTCAGTTCTTCACCCCTTCCCCAGAGCTGGGAGAGATCACTCCCATTAATCCCAGTAAATCTCTCAGTCTCGTGTCCAATCCTCTCTCCCCTCACCGCAAGAGTTTAACAGAAAGTTCCCTCAGGTGAGCACACAGAGAGGTTTCGATTCCACTGATCCTTGGCTTGAACACTCCCCGAGCACCTCACTCACAGGAGCAGGATGAGAGCGGACAAAACCCAATCAGATTGCATTTTTTTTTAGGTCTTCGCTGATTCCGATCCCCCGGCTCTGCTCATGCCACAGTAATTTCATCAGCTGTAATAAAGATGCTCGTCTGATTTATAGGAGAGTAACTGGGGACAGAATCAGATCTTCTAGGCAAGCTAATCAGAGTCAATCTAAAACTCCACAGTGAAAATCACGAGGGAAATGGAGATTAAAGATGCTGGCAATTAACTCAGACCTCCTCAGTGCTCCCAGGGAGGCAGCAGGTTTACGCTGGTTTTTCTGGGGTCACTTCAGAGGTCGCACAGAACGATTTCTTTTATTATGTCGAGAAGTTTTCATCATAAACCCCCCCTTCTCTGAACTCTGCCAAAATCTTTGCAAGTTCTTGGCTGCAGCCCACTCGAGAGCAGGGTATTTTTTGCTTCGGTGTCAGAGAACAAAGAGAAAAAAGAATCATCCAGGGGAAAAAAACCCCCAAACCTCATTCAAACTCCAACTTCAATTAGTCAGGGGCTGAATTCCTGGCTCTTAGAAAGCACCGACGCCTGGTGCCAGGGCTGCAGCTCCAAACCCACCTCGAGGTGCCACCAATGAATGGAGGGAAGTTGGGAAGATCAGAACCGAACGTGGAGCACACAGAACTCCAGCCCGGAGCTGTCTCATGACAAGATTTCCCTCCTCCGATTACTGGAACAAACTTCATTTGGAGTGACAGCCTCCCTGAGCACGGACCCCAAATCAGCAGCTCTCCCTTATTAAAATCCTGATAGAACACAGCTCTGGCAACCAGAAATTCCTTCCAATTCCAGGATTGCAGCTGCCGGCTGAGCTCAGTGCCTGGCTGAGGCAGGAGATGCTCTGGAAATCCAGAGAAACCCACATTTGAAGTCTTCATCTCGACTGACATCTATAATTTGCACTCAGCCACTTCTTCTTTGGCCTAAATTGAGTCCTCTGGGAGGAAAAAATTGGGAATTATCTGCATCCAAATCAATTATCCTAAGCCCAAAAGCAACTCTGAGGAGGGCCGTGAGCATTTGGGGTCATTTACTTTTTATCTCCTCGCTTCCCTGGGCCTGCTGCGAGGCTTTTTGATATTTTATTTTCATCAAACTTATCAAGATGAGATGCAGAGCTATAAATTGTGAGGGCTATTAATTACCCTGATGGGCTCAGGAAGTTTTAGAAGGCCTTTAGCTTCCATTGCTGAAAGCCTCTTATCTCCGGATTCCGCCCTCTCGGGCAATGTCGATTTGGCTCCCAAGCGCTGCCCAGCGAATATTCCAGGGAGTATTCCACAGGCAGAGCGAGCTTGGCAGATAATCAGATCCCTATTTTTGCAGCCAACGTCATCATTTTAATTATTTCCTCCCGAAACATCTCGTTAAGGAACCTCTGTGGCCAGAAAAACAGGTTTATTACACTGAGTAACATCCTTTGAACAGATGCTTTTTCCTTTCACTTCGAGGCCTTGCTCAGTTTGTAATTCCTTTACAAATTGAGATTTGCAAAGCAGGAATCTCCTCTGAAAAGTGGCTCTAAATGATGGAAAAAAGGAAATTGTGCTTCTTTCCACGTCCTGGGCTCCTGGCCTGTCAATTTTGTTCCCATGAATGCGACCCCTGGGCAGCGCTGGCAGCTCTTGGTGGATTTTGGGAAGCAAAGTGGGCAATAAAGTGTGGGATAAAGCCAGACACGTCACTGAGGCTGTTGTTTGTTGCTCCAAACCTCATGGAATTCTAGCTCTGGGATCAAAAAGTCCCACCTTTGCTCCAACGGAAGGTGAGTTGTTGTTGTTTCACACTAAATAACGCAAGGCCCTCACCCGACAGCAAAAACCTCCCCGATTTCACTCAACTGCTGCTCCAACAAATCCATCCCAGTCCATACTCCTGAGGTTTGATTTGCTGGGATAATGATGATCCTGTGTCTCCATGGTTTGTGTAAAGGATCCTTGGCGCAGGGAGGGGGTTTAACTGTTTTAGCTGCAGCACTGACGAGTCCATCAAATCCGGGATTTCTGGCAGGGCCAAGCTGGGAGACGAAGGATGAGGGAGGGAAAGGGAAGCACAGCCAGGCTCAGAGCTTTGCTTCCAGCTGAGGGAATTTTACCACTTATTCCAAATCACATCAGGGATCATCAGGGTGCACAGGCTGGGAAATCGGGATAAAGGAGCTGCACCCTTGGCTCAGGAGAAAGATCTCAGAGCAGATTTGGGACAATCCAACCAAAGTGAGATTTCCCTGGAAGAATGATGGATTTATGGAATATCCTGAGCTGGGAGAGACCCACAAGGATCGGAGTTCAACCCTGACACCCCAACAGTCCCACCCTGGGCATCCCTGGGAGCGGAGTCCCAATGCTCCTGGAGCTCTGGGGCTGTGCCCATTCCCTGGGAAGCTGTTCCAGTGCCTGACACCCTCTGGGGGAAGAACCTTTCCCTAAAATCCAAGCAAAACCTCCCTGACACAGCTCCAGCCATTCCCTTGGATCAATTGTTGATGTTCTTCAAAACCGGCACCTTTTTGATCTCCTGACTGGACTCCAGTTTAGGCCAGGGCCTGCTGCAGGACCCCTCCTCCTACTCCAAACACAAGAATCCATGATTGAGGTTGGATGAAACTCTCCCAAAACTCCAGATGTTTGGAAGTCCAAAACTTCATCTACAGGAGGCTTTAATCCCATCCAACAGCCCCATAAGGTTATGGGGCCACTCCTGGGATCCGGGTGGCCTCTCTGTCCTGTCCCACACGAGACAATTCCTCCCAACCTTCGAAATGAAGATTTTCCAAAGGCAACTAATCCCTGTTGGAAGTGTGCTCTGAGCTGCTTTAGAAGCAGCTGGATATTTTTAGATGGGGCATTCAGCCTGAGAGCTCTTCAAATGCAGCGAGCGCTGTTTGTTTGGCTGACCAAATTAAAAAAAGCAACACCAACAGAGCTCCAACCCCGTCATTTCCAGGGAAATATTTTCGGTGATCCAAAACAGATTCGAGTTGAGTGACAAAGCAGCATCTCCAAGCAGGGGGAATGAAAAGCTCCAAACTCTTTTCTTGCCAAATGCAGCACAGAGAAGCGTTGTTGACACAGATCTCCAATTTAAAGGCCGAGCCATTGGAGGAAAAAAATTCCTTTTGGTCCCAAATCCCAAATTTCTCTGCTTAACGAACACTGAAAACACAGGCACCCGGTGTGACAGCTCCTGAAAACACGGCCCCAAAACGACTTCGGGCACAAAAAACTGCAGCTGGAAACCTCAGACCTCTTCCTTCTGTTCCAGCTTTTTGGCTCTTTCCCAAAATCTTTCCAGCAGGACTGCTGGAAGTGGGAGAGCAGAGGGTGCAGCAGAAAGCGAGTGAGGGGTTAACAGCACCTTTGTAGGGTGCTTGAGCCAGTGGGAAAACCATTCCGGAGCTGGAATTGTGTAAGGAGCTTGAGCTTCCACAAACAGGAAAAGGAAAACAGGCCCCCAAAATGTCCCCATTAATGTCACCAGCCCAGCCAGGAGGGAGCAGCCCCAGCAGGATCCAATGGATTCCCACAGAGAAGCTCTGGCTGCCCCTGGATCCCTGGAAGTGTCTGAGGCCAGGTTTGGAACACCCTGGGATAGTGGGAGGTGTCCCTGCCCATGGCTTCAAGGTCCCTGGCTTTAAGGTCCCTTCCAACCCAAACCATTCCATGGTTCTCAGAATGACTCTGCCCATTCTGTCCTGCCAGAAGGTCCCAGATCAGAAATTTGGGACTTTTGCCTCCTCAGAGAAGATCTTTTCCTGCCTGAGTGACAGCACAGGGACCCCCAGCTCATTGCTGTGCTTGGCCCGAGCAGGAGTGCCCTGGAGCCCACACCATTTCTCCTTTACCTCCAAGAGAAGACACGGTTCCCACTGGAATTTCAGCTGGAAGATTCCCGGGTGAGGAAGGAATCCTCAGGGAGGGGTTTCAGTCCCAAGGAACAGCAGCTGGAGTGGGCAATGGCTGGGCAGCAGATCAGGGCAGCCCAGGAGAGCGGAAGGAGACAAACGAGCTCTTCCCAGCCAGGACATCTCCCCAGGCCCCATCCCTGCTCCCTGCGATGTGGGATCAGCCCCACGGACACAAACCAAGCTCCTCACCAGCACATCCCAACATGGAGAAATCCTTGATTGGATTGGGAGCTCCCACAGGCTCCCAGGGGCTTTTCTGATGAGCTGGAGCACAGAGGGGACAAATTCCCACGCAAACAAAAAGGATTTTGAGCAGGTGGCCCTCAGCAGGTGGCTGTCTCTCCCCTGTCACTCCTGCTCCTGCCACCGCCTCCGGAGCCAAGGACAAAGGAAGGAAGAAGTGGGAAGCAGCAATTCCCTGACTTCCCCGCCCCAGAGGTGTTCCTCTCCCGTGACACCCCCACAGCCTGGGTGAATCCAGGTGCAAAGGGAGCGTCTCCACCTGGAAGTCATGGAGGGAACGTCCTGAACTGCTGCTCCCCGGTCCCTTTGTGCCGCTCCATCCCCACACATCTTTCTCCGGATGATTCAGCTTTTCCTTTCCCAGGAACACGTATCCAGCTGGGCTGTCTGCAGCTCTCCTGAACACAGCCAGGCTTTTCCTGCTCCCTGACAGCAGCAAATTCCTCGGAGAATTCCCAGTGATGGGCTGGGGACGTGTTCCTTGGAGGACTCGATTAACTCGTTCCCTGGGATGTCTTCCTAAGGAAGTCTCGGAGAAGCAAGAGGTGCTCAGAACAACAAATGCAGAACAAGAGCCATGACCCAGCGCTGCATCCAAGGGCACATTCCAGGAGGCTCTCTCACGAACGAAGCCCTTAGGAAAAGGCAGCTTCCTCTGGAATCCATGGGAAGAGGAGGCCATAGGAAAGGTACTCTGAAGAGCCAGACAAATCTCTCTTGGATTGGATGGGCATTTCCTGAATTCCTGCAACATCCATGGAATTTTTCCTGACAGATTTGCTCTCGAAGTTCAGCCCTACCAAGCATATCCCGGAAGCACAAGGGAGGAACAGCGTGTTCCTCTTGGATCTGGGATGGTTTTTCCCTTCAGCTTTTGCCAGAAGCATCACCCCTGGAGTAAAATGTGAGTACAGGTCTCGCTTTCCTACAAATCCAATGGGAAATTATCCGATCCATGGCTCTCTTCTCTCCAGATTTCCTCCCAGCTTCCCAATCCCTTTCATTTCCTCAAGATTTCCACACTCAGGCCTGGCCACCCCGAGGCTGCCGGTCAGGGAGGTGGAAAGGTTTCGGTTGCTTTGCTGGGAGTGTCAGTAATTCCAATAATTCCAGTCAATAATTCCAATTCAATTGGACTTGGCTGAGGTGGGTAATTCATCATCCGCCGTGTGACACCAATACCTGTAATTACCGCTCCGATTGCTGGGGCTGGAATCCGCGTGCAATAAAGGGATCTTCATATCACGCCAAACCTCACAGTTAATTTCAGCTCCATCTCCTTTCATTTAGGCCGTAATAAGCTAATTAGTTCACCTAATTTGCCACTGAACGTGCCTTTGTAACAAATACAGACACGAATTAGCCTCTTGCACAACACATGAGGGGAAGCAAAACATGAATCATTTGCAGGATTACATAAGGAATTATCATCCCTTCCCACGCCCAGGGATGCAGCCATTCCCTTCATTATTTTTAGATTTTTTAATTTGCACCAGGTTCTCCTGTCTCGGACTTCTCTTCTCCTTGGAAGGTCGACAGCGCATTTCCCTGTTTTCCTGCTGTCACCTGTTCCAGCTCTGGGAAGTTCAGGATCACTGCCATGGAAAGAAATGTCTTTAACAAATCCCAGTTCTGGCAGCTGGAAGAGCTCACCCATCCTTGGGGGTCCATTTCCAGGATGTTCTGGAGTGGAAATCTTCAGATTTTTCTGCTTTTGCTTTGGTTTATCCGAGGTGTGCCCTTGGGAACTTCCTTCTGGATCTTGCCTCTGGGGGTCATTCCATCCCCCTCCCTCCCGACAGCTCCTGAACCACACCAGATCATGGAATCCTGGAATGGTTTGGGTTGGAAGGGACCTTAAAGCCCATCCAGTTCCATGCGAACACCTTCCACCATCCCAGGTTGCTCCAAGCCTCGTCCAACCTGGCCTTGGGCACTTCCAGGGATCCAGGGGCAGCCTCTTCCAGGCCCCCCCCCCCCCCCCCACCATTCCTTCCCATTATCCCATCTATCCCTGCCCTCTAGCAGTGGGAATCCATTCCCCTTGTCCTGGCACTCCAGACCCTTTCAAACAGTCCCTCCCCTCTTTCCTGTCAGCTCCTGGACTGTCACCCCAGAGCCCTCTCTTTCCCAGGCTGAACAAGCCACGATTCCCGGCTCATTTGGGATAAATCCTGAGGGAAGCTCTATCCAGCAGCCTCCCGAACACTCCACGGTGCCCACTGGAGCTCTGCCAGCCCTCAGGGCTCGCTCCACATCAGAACTCCTGCACAGCGCCATGGATTCATTATCCCGCAGGATAATGGCTCGGGAGGATCAGCCCTGTCTCCTCCCAGTAATTCAACACCAATCCCCAGGGAAGCTCCCGAGTTCCTAAATCCATCAGCTGGACTTTCTGCACCACTTACTCAGAGCCCTCATCCAGCTGCTGACCTGGTGCTCTCCAGCTCCAGCTATTAAATGGGATGAGAGCACAGTTCCATGGATTTATTTGCTAAATGTTCTCTGCTTCCAGCAATTGCTTGGATTTAGCACCTCCCCTCCTGCACTGATGATCTCCTCTTCCCACATCCAGGTTGAGCCAGCACCTTGCTCCCAACAGCTGCCTCTTTACCTGGAATGAAATCATTCCCAGCTCCTAAAAACGAGGCCTGGCTTCCAACAGGAAAAAAGACATGAGAAGAGTTTTTGGCTGGAAATCCTCTGGAGCCTTTGGATGGCCTAAGCAGCACTAAAACCAATCATCGACCTGCTGCCAGCTGCCAAAATGATCTAAGGACACAGGATCTGATTTTTCCAGACATTGTTCTGCTCCAAGGAATCAGCTGAAACCTCTCCTGGGGCTGGGGGGTCCTTTCTGAAATAGAACTGAGCTTTTCAGGATGAGGAAATCAAATGCCAGGATGGAAGGAAAATTTGCAGCCTGGAAAAAGGCTGGGGAAGGGAAAAGGAAAAAGGAAGCAGGGCCCCTCTGGAGAAGCTCCTGCTCCTCCTCCGTGCCCTTTCCCTGCCCTGTGGTGGGAGCCAGATGGGATCTCCTGGGAACATCCCCCAGATCCATCAAAGAGCTGTGCAAGAGCAGGAAAAGGAGAATCCCCTCTTCCCTTTATCCAGCACTCACTACCAGCCAGCAGCCCCTCTCTTCCTCACTAATTCCAAAGAATTAGCCCAGTGGGATCTGCCTGAACCCCTCTGGATTTGGTTCTGAGCCTCTGGCACCAGCACAGTCATGCGAGGGCAGCTCCTGTGGATGCTCAGAGCAAACATTCCCCACTTTACAACTCCCGGGCAAAAAGGGGAAGTTACGAAGTTCCTGGGATAACGTGGAACTGGAAGGAAATCCATAAAGGAAACACAGAGCTCTGGATGAGTAATTATCTATCATGAACAAAGCTACATGGAGCATTCTCCTCGAGGACCAGATGTCACCTGCACTTCAGGGCACTGAATCAAACAGGGCATCCAGCCAGAGCCTGAGGAATGCTTTAAACCAGGAAATGTCCATTAAATACGGAAAACAACACAGGGATCATCCCAGCTGGGGCAGCCCTGGGAAACCACAGCCTCAGGACTGTGTGGGTGAACCCTCCAATTTTCCAGAGCTACAGATGCTTGGAAAATCCTTCCAAGTGTTCCAATCCATCCCAGAGTGTTTTGTCACCTGTAAAATCTCCCCCCAGTCTCAGTGAGAAGCACTTCGGTCTTTTCTGAAAAGCCTGAAATTCCCTGCGGGCAGAATTTCCTCACAGGAATTCTGGCCAGAAGGGATTTTTCCCCCTTCCCAGCATTCCATGCTCACCGGGATCACCCTGTGATTTAAAACCAAGCCTAAGCCATGTCAGGTCCCTTCATTTTAGCACAAAATTAAGTCTTGCTTAAAAACCTCAGCACCACTTTCAGCTTCCTGATGCTACAACAAAAATCTCTGCTCTCCAAAATCCCTGGGATTTATCTGATTTGCAGAGGTGGAACTCGCCAGTTTTTCTACTTCAGGAATTACTTTCCCCCTTCTCTAAACTGCCCTAAAAATGAAGTTTCTTCTCTCCAAATGCTCTCTTGCACCATTTATTCCCTGATTCATTTATTCCCCATGTCCTTATTTGCAGTTTCACTCAGGGGAAGAGCAAATTCCTTCCTCCTCTGACAAATTCACCAAAACCTTCCCGAGCCAAAAATGCCAAACCCGACAAAAACCGGGGAAAAAACAAAACATTTTTGGGAGAATCCTACCTGAAAAATAGCAATCCAGGCATATCCAATATTATCAAAATTGATGGCCCCGTTGTGGGGGTTCACGTCCCCGGCCATGCACACGTTGTAGTACTGGTTCCAGTTGATGCAGGAATTCCTGCTGGGCTCGGGGCTGGCCAGGCTGGGGCTGTAGGAATCCATGCTCAGGGTGCACTCCACCTTGGACTCCTTCCTGCTGGGAATGTTGGAGCACCTCTGCATCCCGTTCTCCCGGTGCGAGGAGCAGATGAAGGGGTTCTCCTCCGCCTCGTCCGGCCGGTAGTAGGGGTGCAGGAAGGTCAGGTTGTACGTCCTGGATGGGGGGGGAAAGAAGGAAAAGGATGGGGAGAAAATGGTTCATCCCTTGTTATAGCAGCAGGAAAAGGTGCTGGTTGCTGTCCCTTCACCCTTCAGGAAGTTCCAGTCAAGATTCCAGCCCCTAAAATCTAATCCTTCTATACCCTGTAAGGCCCCAGTGAAGATCAGCCTGAGTTTCCCCAAGCAAACAAAGCATGAAATGAGAGGGGATGGAGAGAAAACCCCAGCGGATCAGGTTCTTCCCAAAAATCCGGGGAGTTTTTGGGTTCTCCGGAAGGATTTGAAGATAACCCATCTGATCCAGAGGAGCTTCCCAATAAAGGGAAGGGGGCTGAGGGGGCTGAGCTCTCGCAAGGACAGACCCAGGCAGAGGCCATCTCCCATTCCCTCTGTACTTCCAGGACAAAAGGAAGAGCCCACATTAACGGGAGCCACATGCTTCCTGCAGTCTCATTGGATTGGCTTGGATGAAGCCGATGGCTCTGTCACAGCCTGGATAAGGAAATGCTGGAATTGCGGCACGCCAGGAGCTGCTTTTGCCCGAGCTGCCTCCCAGACCTGGCGCTTTCTGGGCCGTGACCTCAGCGTTGGTGAGAGCCTGCAGCACTCAGGGCTCCAGCTGAGAAGCTGCATTGCTCCAAAGCCAACTTCACCCACTGTTTTCTGAGCTCCAGGGATCTCAGGTGCTCCATAATCACCCAGAGATAAGGGAGAGGCAAAACACACATTATCAGAGATGTGGGCAGAAGATAACCAGGTAATTCTTCCAGCCAGGACAGCTCTATTTTTATCTCTCCCTGAATGTCCCTATCCAGTGAAGAGATTTGGCTTTAACAATTTTTTGTGTTATTCCATACAATTGCTCGGAATTGCTGCCCAAAACCCTGGAGCCAAGGAGGAGTTTAAGGAGAGAACAATTGCTGCAGAGCAGAGCTGAGGGGAAATCAGCCCTCAACAACATCCCGGGGGAATTTGGTTCTCTTCCATCATCCAGTTCCCTGAGATGGGCGTGGAGGGTTCATCAGCTCCAGAAATGGGAGAGGAAAGAGGAGCACGTCCCGGGAATCGGGCAGAGTTGGCTGGGAATTATTTGTGCTCAGCAGCTCCTCCCCTCGCCTTGCACATCCCAGCCTCCAGCCGGAACTGTAACGTCACCTGCCCTGTCTCTGGGCCTCGGATCCAAGAAAAACCTGGAAGATGTTTTTCCTCCCAGACAGCCTGCAAGCCTTTTCCTTGCCCTCCCACCAGCTGGCTTCCCTGGGAGGAAATTTCCATATAAAACAGGCTGGAGAACGGGCCAAGAGCTGCAGCAGCAACATCAGGCACCAACCAGCAGTGGCACACAGAGGGGGGGACTGCAGAGGATTGAAACACGCTGAGCTGCAGGAAAACTTGGGAAGAGCTGGAAAATCTGGGAAAAGGAACAAGGAGCAGAGAGGAGACACCTGAGAAGTGACTTTAACCCCCAAAAGGCAAACCACAGGATAAACCCCCATCCCTCTGGAATGGTCCTGAGGAGCCACACACAGTTGGACAGGCTTTGTGCATCCCAGGAATCACCGTTTGGGGAGTTTTGGGATGAAGAACGGCTGCCTGAGGACACAGAGCCCCGGGCTGGGGTCTGAGAAGCTGTGCAGAGAAGATCTGGGCACAAAGCATCTGGAGAAGCAGCAAAACGGTGCAGTTTGGAGGCTGTGGGGGGAAAATCCAAGCAGGAAAACAAAACCCAGCTCGGCTGGGAAGGGGTGGGGGAAGCTGAGTCGGTTCTGCTGCTGCCTGACAGATTTGGTCCTCCCTTTTCCTCCTGCCTTTCCTCACTTTTGCAGCTGTCCCAAAATCATTTCCAAACTAAAACTTGTCCCTATGACAGAATCAGTCACCTGGGGGGCAGTTTCTGCCCAACTTTTCCCCCTTCCCTGTCTGGCAGGAGCCTCCATCCCACTGGGAAGGAGCCACTCCTGTGGGATGCTCCAGCACCACCCAGTGAGAGGGGAAGGGACCCAAACTGGCAGCAAACACTGCAAATTTCGGGCCTTTTCTTAAAACTTCCCCCCCCCCCCCTTTTTTTTTTTTCCTGGCAAAACCAAAGAGAGGAAAGAAGGAAAGAGAGCAAGAACGAGAAAAAAAAAAAAAATGCTGCAGAATGAGGGAATCCCCAACATCCCCCCAAAAATGGATGAGTTCTGCCAGCACCATCCACCTCCAAGTCTTCCTGACTTCCTTGCCAACAGGTAGAGTCACATCACTCATTAATGCTAATGAACCCACTAATTAGGAGAGTTCTGGGGGAAAGACAGGAGCGGCCAAGCCCCAGGATGGATCTGTTATCTCATGGCAGAGGATCAACACCCCTTTCCCAGCCCTGCTCCCTGCACAGTCTCTGGATTTCCCTTCCTCTGTCCCTGGGACAACAGAGGGGCAGGAAAATCCATTTTTCTCCCACTCCTAATGGATCATCCTCTGCTCCATCCTCCTCCAGGGGCAGCTTTCCCACCCCGTCCATCGCATGCACATATCCCAACCACTAGAGCACCGCTGAGCACAATCCTGCCCCGGCTTTGGGGAGCAGAGGAGGGAAGGGAAAAGGTGGCAGGAACTCAGCACCGAGTGGGATGAATTCCCTGTTTTCCCAGGGAATCCTGCTGAGCAATGCCAGGAGCAGCAATTCAACACCTTCCTGACAAATTCCGAGCTGCCAGAGCCTCCTCCCAGCTCGCACCAGCCAAAGGCAGAACAACCCTGAGCAGCTCCCGAGTTAATCAAGACTGAAAATTCACATTGGACGTGTCCTGAGGCAGCAGGGAAACACAAAGCACCTCACAGCTCCCTCCCCTCCCCGCCTTCCGAGCCGCTGAGTTCCTTGAAAGGCTCCCAGACTGGAAAATGCTGCTCTGCATCCCAACGCACACGGAGCAGCCCCAGGAGAAGAGCCCAGACGGGCTGGGGCTGACCCAGTTCCTTGATTTCCACCGGGAGCAGCTCAGGAGGGTGTGAAGGAGCCAGAGCGGGAGATAAATATCGTGGAGATGTCACCCAGGAGCTGCGGGCTCCGCTTGTCCTTCCCACCCAGGCACGCCAAGCCTTCCTCCTTCCCACCAAAAATCCTTGAGGAATTCCCCCTCCAGCTCCCACTGCCCGATCAGAGCAGTGGGATCATCCTGGCACTGCCAGGGAAGCACAGTTCATCCCAGGGAGCATCCCAGGTTTTGAAGGATCACTTTGGGCAGGGAGGGAGAGATTCTCTGCTCCCAACGAGCAGAGCCCCACTTCCAACGCACTCCTGGAACAACCCAGCCATTCCTTCAAAATCCCGACTAAAAATCCTTAAATAACCTCATTCCAGCCCTGTAACGGCACAGCTCCCAAAGGCAGGGAGGAAAAAAGCCAGCAGATATTCCCAGTGCACCTCCAAAAAGTCCCCAAATTTCTGTCACAATGAGGGAAACTTAAAAATAGTTGCTTTACTCGGAGCTGCCGACTTTCGAGGGGGATTGAAAAGAAAAGGTTTCTATGGGAAAGAAGAATGATGGCAGAAATCAAAGTCAGCCCTTCCACGTGATGCCTCTGGAAAAGCTGCAGGCCCAGGAACTGCGGCAGGACTCAGCAGGGCAAGGCCGAATTTGAAGCAGCTGTTTGTGATTCACTTACACCTCCTTTCATCCAGAAAATTTGGGGTTAGGACCCTTCCTTGCCTCGCTGGCCTCTGGATTTTGTCCAGATCCAGTTTTGGTTTCAGCTGGGAGAGTTTGGCAGCAGCGCCGAGGGGACACCCTCCAATAATTCAGGTTTTCCCTCTCTATGGGGCTGTAAAAGAAATCAGAGCCAGGAGCTCATGCTCAGCCCCAGCCTGGCTGTCCATCCATGCTCCAGCCCCTCCTGAAGTGTTGGGAAACCTCTGTGCCCAGAGAAATCCTGGATTTCCCATCCCTGGAAGTGTTCAAGGCCAGGCTGGAACAGCCTGGGATAGGGGAAGGTGTCCCTGCTCACAGCAGGGGCTGGAATGAAAATCTTTAAGGTATCTTCCAACCCAACCCATTCCAGGATTCCATGAGCTGTCCAACAGCAGGAAGATGGAACCTGGAAGTGCTTTCCAAGTCATTCCATGCCTTTCTTCCCTTTTCAATTTGCTGCTGGGCTGATAATGGCCACTGCAGGGCCGAACCACGTCCTGATGTCCGGATTGAGAGAATGAGTCAGAAATGCTAAAAAACCCCGGGAATAGTTCCATCTGGATTCCCTAAAACTTCCACCTCGAGCTCCAGTAGACCTGGGATAGCTGGAAATGCAGGGATTGGATCACAGCTGGATTTCTCAGGTCTGGAATTAATTCAGACCAAGAGCCCAACCCAGTAGCACCACTCGGGGTGAAGGTACCAGAGTACCCCACATTTCTCCCGCTGACAGAGCTGGAAGCTGGAATATTCCAGCCCCATGGGCACCCCAGCAGCCTCCTTTCCCCAAATCTCCCTGGAATGCTGCAGCTTCAATCACAAGAAGCCACAGGACTTGGGCAGGACCCCCCAAATTCACCATTCCCAGCTACTCTGGGGAGAGATCAGGATCCATCCCAGAGGGAAGGAGACGATCCCGGACAAACCCTTTGAAACACGGCTCATCCCAAAACCTTCCTGTGCCTTCCCTGACGAGGAGCAAGGCCCGATGAGAAAATCCTGCGAGGCCTTTGATGCTGCTAATGGCCATTACGTAACTGCTGCTTAATGGCTGTGCTCAGCAAACGCTTCCCCTGTGGTTCATCCTAAAAGCTCCGCTCTGCACAAAATCACGGAGCGTTTAAAATCCTGACTCCGAGAGACCGACAGGGGCTCGCTGGAGTTAATTATAGCGCCGGGGCCACCCAAGCAGGGCTGGGACACCACGATTTGGGCTTGGGAATGGCAGCTCGGGGGGGGTCACTCTGAGCGTGGAGGGTTTTGGTGAGCGGCAAATTCCTGCTGGGGGTGGCAGGAGAGGGTTTGGAGCATCGGGATGTGGGCGTGGAATCACACCCGTGGCAGAGTCATCGATTTTCCACTCTGCTGGGATGAATAAATGGCACCAGAGCTGGTCTAGAGGACAGGGAAAGGCTCAGGGAGCTGGAAGGGCCAGGAGTGAGCAGTGAGAGGCAGGAGCAGGACCTGAGGGATGAGCCGTGCCTGTCTCGCAGACAATCCCAGTGCAGACAGCAGATGATTACCCAGGGATGGAATTACAGGTTCCATCTCCTCTCCCGGAGTTAGAGCTGCCCTGAGAGCTGGGCTGGGGCACTTCCTCACCTCGGAGCTGCTGACAGCTCTGACAGGAGCCTTTGGGAGGATTTTCCCAGGGAGGTCTCCCTTTTCCATGCTGGCTGCACTCGGTTTTCATCCCAGTGCTGTGCTGCGGGTGCTCAGGTGCATCCTCACCTCAGGAAGGGGCAGGGGCACAACAGCCCCAGCTCAAGGAGTGCCCCAAAGCCTGGCATGAGCCAGGAGCCCTCGCAGCTCCAGCAGCACCTCCACGATCCCACTCTGAACCCATCAGGAAGAGCCCAGGGCTGGCTGGCAGCAGGCTCCAGAGGATCAACCAGATCCAGGACTCATCCAGGGAGCTCGGGCAGGAGCCAAAGGCACCAGGAACAAAGACAAGCACCAGAATCCCGACTAAAAATCCGTAAATAACCTCATTCTGAGACTAAGAGCCTGGGCTGGGCTTAAGTTGAGCTGCTGGGCCTTGGGCAGGGCTGGGGGTCCCAGGTGAGGATCAGGAGGGCAGTGAGGGTCAATTATCAGAGGGGCTGCTCCACGCAGCTGCCCGGCCTGGGAGAACCCAAAGGAAAATTTGCCTCCTTAAGGTTGGGCTCGATGATCCTGGAGGTGTTTTCCAGCCCTAAGGATCCAGGTGCTGCCCGTTCCCGATGCCTGTCCCACACTGGCAGCTGTGTCCCAGTGATTTGAATGCTTTTCACATCCAGCTGCTGATCTCCAAACCCCAGCAAGGATTTACCTCTGGGTTTCAGCAGCAGCTCCAACTCACCAACCCCCTGCCAGTGTGCTCGGTGACCCGAACTGTTGGGAGAACTGGGAATTCGTTCTAAATCCTCCAATTCCCAGAGTCAGGGATCTCAGGCAGGGCTGATCCAACCCACTCCCATCCTCATCGTGCGGGTGCAGCAGGAAAACACGGAAGAGCCACTCAAACCATCAGGAAGTCGCTGACAAATGGGATTTTTTCAGACAAAAAGCTCCCAGCTGGACCCAGAGCCCTGCTGAGGGCTGGGATCTTTCCAGCAGGGGCCAGAAAGGAAGAAAAAGCTGGAGAATTTTTCCTTTTGCTGTACTTACATGGCAAAATTCCTGTCTAGAAAGCACCTGTTCCTCAGCAGCCCCGCCCAGAGCTGGACCCCGACAATCCCGAAGATGAAGAAGACGAAGAAGCACAGGAGGAGGACGTTGCCTAACATAGGCAGAGTGTCCAGCAGCAGGGTCACCAGGATCCTCATACCTGTGGGATAAGGGAAAACTGCATTAGGATGGGAAGAACCCACCATTCCCAAGTTGGACGCACAGAAAATTTGGGATGTTGGTGTTTTTCCCCAAAGCCTGAGGCTGGAAAGGGAGGGGAAGATGCCAAAGGCTCAGCAGGGAATAGGAACAAACAGCAATCTCCAGAGGGTGGATCCAAGAGTGGGGTTTCCAGGTGTTTTCCAGAGTACTCAAGGACACACGAACTGCAAGAGGATTTTTCCTGGAGAAACACTCCCAGGAATCATCAGGCTCCGGAGGAATTGTCAAAATACGGATTTGTAAACACAGCAAACTCCTCTGATGGATCACAGAAACTGTTCCCCTAAAAACCACGGAGCCTGGGGTAGGATGGGAGCTGGGCCTCCAGCACAGAGAATTCCTCTTCCATGGAGAACTCCTCTCCTTGCTGGACACAGGGAAATTCTGGACAGCTGGGAAAGCAGGGGAATTCTGACTTTGAGGGTGGAAAGCAGGATGTAAATGTTCCTCCCTCCAAAGAAAGCTCTGCTCCCTTTCCCTCCTCATGCAGAGGCTGTAGGAGACCTTCCCACTGATCCCACACCTTTCCATGAGCCCTGGGCTCCCCCAGCCTCTGGTGCCAGGGAAATGCCAATTTCCATGCTAAATATTCCATCTCAAACATTTCAACTCGAGGAATGGGAGCCTTGCAGAGCCTCAGCCAGGCCTGGCATTCCCAGCACCCTCCTGGTGGGAGGGTAAGGAGGACTGGGAAAGGAGGCAGGGATGGGGCTGGGAGCTGCCCCTCTCACACCTCAGGGCACCTCCAAAGTCGAGGATAACACGGGAATAAAATGGGAATAATGACTTGGAGCTCAGCAGAGGTTCGATGAACCTCGGGGACAGGGCCAAACCATTATTCCAACAGCTGATAACGGATGAACTGAGGAAAAGAGGGAAGAGATAAAGGCAAATCCTGAATTATAGGAGGGAATAAAGTCAAATGCAAGCCTTGGGATCCACAGGGATCAAGTTCATGGCACGGTGGGAATTGTGACTGCTGGCAGGGAGACCCTGCTGGCTTTGGAGGGATTTATCCCACTGAAATCCTCTTCCTGTCTGCCCTCGTGGAGCCTTCTCTCCCTGAATATTCCTGGGATGTGCTCTCCATGAGTCATCCCGTTGGATCCAGGCACTCACTGTTCCCCAGCAGATTCCATTGGTTTCTCCCGAGCTGTGCCTGACGCCTCTCCCGTAATTCCATGGTGCTGAGCCTGGAATCTGCAGCCCTCGGGGGTGGGTGCTGGGAGCACCAGGGTCTCCAGGAGAGCGGTGTCTGTCCATCCCAGCATTCCCACCCGTCCATCCCAGCATTCCCAGGCACTGCTGGCAGGAGCTGGGATCCCATCACACCACTCCTCGTGTGGATTTGCCAGCGGAAATTCAAGGGAGCCAAATCCCAGGGAGCCAAGTGAGGCTGGAGCTGCCACCACCCTGTCAGGCGGCACGAGGGCATCCGCCAGCCTGGCCAAGAATTCCCAGCTAATTAATAATTAGGGATGAGTAACGACCTCTGCATCCAGAGCCTTCCGAGGTCTCCGTGCCCAGCTGGGCCTTGGCTCCGGCGCAATTCCAGCTGCTGGCACCGGATCCTCTCCGGAGAAGAGGCAACCTGTGCCAGCCACCCCATCCCTGTCCCTGTGCCATCCCAGTGCCACCCTGAAGGAAGGGACAGAGCAAATTCCATCCTCTGGAGCTGCAGAGGAAGCAGAGGGGGTTTGGAATTCCTGGTGTTTATTCCCAATGTGCCCCGTCACACAATCACGGAATACCCCGAGTGGGAAGGGACACACCAGGATCATCAAATCCCATTCCTGGCCCTGCCCAAGAGCAAATCCAACATTTTCCTTGCAAATCTATCTTTGGAAAACAAAACTCACTCAATCCCCATTGGAAAGACGATGCTGGGATCTTCTCCCGTTTTTTCCTCCCCACTCTCCCTGATATCCTCCCTCTTTTTTTCCAAAAATGGGTAAAATTTCTCTCCCTGTGCCAGACAATTTTTTCCTGCTCAGCTCCTTTTGGAATTTGGGGTTGTTCATCCTGGAGATGGAATCCAGCTGTTCTCCAGCCACTCCATGGGGTGTTGAGTGTGCCATGGGAAAAGAGCAGCACCGGGGCTGAACCAAGGAGCAGGATTTTCATTCCCATTCCGTGGGATGCCTGGTTGAAACCACACAGCAGGAAAATAGAAATGAAAAGGAAAATAAAAATTAAAAAATGAAAGAAAAAAATTTTAAAATAAATTAAAACTAAAAAAAAAAGTAAAAATGAAAATTAATAAAAATAGAAGTAAAAATAAAAATAAAACCAAAAATGAAAATAAAAATGAAAATAAAAATTAGAAAGAAATAATAATAATAATAATAAAAATTAAATTTAAAAAATAAAAGTAAAAGTAAAAACAAACAAAAAAGAAAATAAAAATGGAAATAAAAATTAAAAAATTTTAAAAAATTAAAAATAAATAAAAATTAAAAAAAAATAAAAATAAAGGTAAAAATTAAAATAATAAAAAAATTAAAATTAAATTTAAAAAATAAAAGTAAAAATAAAAATAAATAAAAATAAATAAAAATAAAAATAAAACAAAAAAAGAAAATAAAATTAAAAAATAAAATTAAAATTTAAATTAAAAAATAAAAGTAAAAATAAAAATAAATAAAAAGAAAAATGAAAAGAAAAAGAAAAAGAAAATACGATTAATAATAAAAATAAAGATAAAAATGAAAAATAAATGAAACTAAAACTAATAAAAACAAAGATGAAAATTAAAAAGAAAAAATGAAAATAGAAATAAAAATATAAAAAACAGAAATAAGAAAATAGAAAATTAAAGAAAAACCCCCAAAAATATTAAAAAACCCCAGTGAGCACTGCTGAAAAAATATCCGCGACTCCAAGCCCCTGGCAAGTGTACGAATTGCAGGAATTCTGTTTTTCCGGTGCTTCGGAAGGAATAATTTCTACCAGAAATGATGTTTTTATTGGCCGCGGTTCTTCTTTCTGCTCTCAACAAACTGCGCCCAGACGAAATCATCCCGGGGGTGAATTTATGGTGCCTGGAAGCAACGAGCTGACAGTGCTGGCTGGATCCCAGGAAGAGCCCAGGAATCCCAGGGATGAATCTCCAGGCTGGTTCTCCCTCTTTCCCTGGATTTAATGCCGGGTCCATCTCTTCTGAGCCAGCTGGGAATTTTATCTGCTCCACATCCTTGTGGAAAATCCCATTCCCAACTCCCAGCGCTGGGAATGGCATGGATGGGGCTGCGCTGTTGCTGCTGCTGGGATGTGCTGGAATTCCAAGGAAATCCCTTGGATGAGCTGTGCCATCCCCATGGATGAAAGGCTGAAAATGTAGCCACAAAAATCCAGGGATGTCCCCATCCCTTCTCCACAGGTTCTGGAATATATTGGTCTGAAACAGCAAAATTCCCGAGGTTCCAGGTGTGTGGGGTTGGTGTCTCCCAGACAAGTAGAGGCTGGGATGATCTGCCCTCCAGGAATGGGGATATTTCTGGGAATAATTTCTAGGAATCCTAATCCTGGCGCTTGCTCAGGGCTCGGGTGGTGGTGTCAGCCCAGGCCAGGTGCTCCTCAGGCACCTCCACTCCAAACTCGCTGGATTTTATCCCATGGAATATTAACCGAACAATGGGATATTTTCTATCACCAGTCTGTTGGAAAAATGTGCAAATCCCATGGGAAGGGCAGTGAAAACAGCCTGGAAGGCTCATTCCACGTCGGAGCTAAGGGAGACAAACGTGAGAGCAAAATTCCACCTAAAGCTGGAGTTGTTTGGATCCCTGGAGCTCGGTGTAAATCCTTAAATTCCCGTGGCTGCTGCCCTCAGCCCAGCTGATCCCAGCTTGAGATTCCCACTATTCCATGTGAGCGCTGTGAGGGGTTTTGTGGATTTGAAGGAGTTCAGAGGGAGTCTGATCCTCATTCTGGCCTGGGGCGCTCTGAGCCCAGCCAGTGCCAGGGTCCCTCTGCTCCACCCCATCGCAGAGAGGTCCCCAAATCCCAGAGGGAAACTTTCCTGGAGATCCGAATCCCAGAGGGAAGCTCTGTGTTGTGCTTTTCCAAAACCCTGGCAACAAAACCCCGTTAGGAAAACAAAGCTCCGAAGGGTTCCGTGGCTCCTTTCTGCCTCTCTTTTTTTCAGTCTTGTTTTTCCCTCAGGACGTCACTGTGGAATTCGCTGCTTTTATTCCTTGTTTTCCAGAAAAATCCTGTGGAATTGGAGTCCGGAGAGAAACTCCCAAGGCTCCTGGGTATAAACATCCATCTGCTCCCTCACATTTTCCTCGGAGGGCCTGGAATCGAGCTCCTTCTGGGGGAGGTTTTTTGGCTGTCCCTGGATGTGCTGACAAGGAATCCAGGCAGGATGTGGGGCTGGATCACCCCAAGTGCTTTCCAAAAGCACGGGAAAAATCCCTTTTCCCTTTCTGTGAGGATCCCTGTGATTTCCGTACAATGCTGCTGCATTTAAATTGGAGTGGATTTGGGTTGGGAACGGCTGGAATTGCTGTGCAATGAGCACCTTGTGCGGGATGGCTCAGCAGCTGGCAGATTCCAGCGGGGAATTATTCCAGCGGTGTTCCTCGGCTTTCAAATTGGATTTAGAAGCCAAGCAGCTGAAGCCACTTGAAAACGGATTTAGGAGCCACTTGAACTTCCTATTGAGGATGATCCCAATTTTGCTCCACACGGAGCAAACCCTCTGTGGGGTTTTAGCAGCAAGGAAGGCTCCTGAGCTGCTAATCCTGAACATAAAGTCATGGAAAGACCTTAAATCGCCGAGGAGGGAAAATTAACCCAGCAGGGCAAGAAGATCCCTCTTGGAAGTGACCTTTTCCCTTCCGTTGGAGGAACACTGTCTACTTTACACCACAAGAAGAGCTGTTTTCCTCAGAAAAGCCACAAAAACGTTGGAAAACAGCCCCGAGGGTCAATTCCCTGCTCCCTTGGCCTTTCCTAACACCAATTATGAGGATGATGAGCTCTAACTCACCATTAAAAATTCAAATCAATTAATTTCCTCTCAGTAGCAGGGGAGCAGATTCCACAAAGCAGAGAGCTAGGTGGGGTGGGGTTATTCCCATGTTTTCCCAGTTTTCCCAGACCGAGCTCAGAAATCCAGGTGGAGTGGGGTTATTGCCATGCTTTCCCAGTTTTCCCAGACCGAGCCATGCCCGGGATGGTGTCACTTACTTGGGACCCTGTTGATGGCCCGCAGTGGCCGCAGGACGCGGACGGTGCGGATGGCGGAGAGGCTCACGTTGTGTCCATCCAGGGAATATTCCATCATCCTGCAGGGAAAACAGGAAAGGGGTCAGGATCGGGATGCTCTGGCTTGGCATGGAATTGGGGTCAGGAAAAGCTTTGCTGCCTGCAAGCCCAGGGGTGCAAATCCACCCACTGTGTGTTTCCAGTTTTTCCAGTAGATGCAATTCCATGTGCCTGGGAGTGTTCCAGGCCAGGCTGGACAGAGCTTGGAGCAAACTGGGATAGGGAAGGTGTCCCTGCCCATGGCAGGGGTGGGATGGGATGAGATTTAAGGTCCCTTCCAACCTTTACTGTCAGCACAGGGAACACTTTGGAAAGCAGGATTTTCCTCTCAGGATGTGAAGGAACATCCAAGGAAACTGGAGAGGGAATCTTCAGTGGGAATTGTGGGGACAAGGCAAGGCAAGGGGGAATGGGTTCACACTGAAAGAGGGGAAATTTAGGTTGGATATTTGGAAGGAATTCTTCCCTGTGAGGGTGGAGAGGCCCTGGCATGGATTCCCAGAGAGGCTGTGACTGCCCCTGGATCACCGGAAGTGTCCAAGGCCAGGTTGGATGGGGCTTGGAGCAACCTGGGATAGGGAAGGTGTCCCTTCCATAAGATGATCTTTAAGGTCCCTTCCAACCCAACCCATTCCATGATTCCATAAATTTGCAGGACAAGGAGCTGCACCCCAGCTTTTCTCTCCCACTGTGACCAAACCTGAATCTCCAATCCAACAAACAACACACAAATAATTTAATTCCATTTGAGCCTTCCGAGTAAAGAACATTTCCTTCTTCATTCTTCCTCCCCATTCCCCCTAAACATTTCTGGGAAGGGCCTGGAGTCAGTTTTCCTTCTCTTTTCCATCCATGGGTGGCAAACGTGTGCAGAGTTGTTGTTTTAATGGGGTTACGACCACTTAGCCTGGCTGGAATTATGAGTTATGGCTTTCACTCCAGGGGAACACTTGGAAATACATCCCAAATCCCTCCTGTTCCAAGAACACAACAGCATCCAAAGCATCCCTGCAAGGGAGCTGTTGGATCCTATGGAAAAAGAGGTTTCGCTTTGGGTTTCCAAAGAAACAAACAGACATGGAAGGCCAGAGGCAAGTCTGAGCCGAGCTGCTGCACCCAGGCACTTGGGAAGGGTCAGTGGGAAGAGATTTCCAATGGAATCTGCAGCCAGGATGGAGCAAAGTCCATCAAAAATCCACAGCCTGAGGGCTGAAGGAGCAGCAGGACAGATTTGCGCCATCAGCAGACGGAATTCTGGGATCCTGCCAGCCTTGCTCCCGTTCCTCCCTACCCAGCTGGGCGCTGCCGGAGCCTTCCCGGCCTGTTGGAATCTCTGCCCGGCTCTCCACGGTTGAACTGGGAATATCTGGCTCTCCTGATGTTTCCCACTCTGCCGGCCGTGTCCTGCAGCTCTTTGAGGTCACCCCTGGCATCTCACTGCCGTGACTTTGCCTCTTACCCTCAATTTGCCGTGCAAAATTCCTGATGATTTGGAGCTGTTTTGGTGATCAACTTCCAAAGATTTTTTCTCCTGGGGGAAGGAGTGAGTCTTTATAAATCAGAAGCTTGTCCGTAGGAACTGAGCCAAAACCGAGGAACAGGAGCCACTGAGGACGTGGCTGAGTGGTGAAATTGGTGGTGGGGCTGGGTTGATCCGTTCTAACCTTAATAATTCCATGATTCCAAGGGCTTGAAACCCCAGCATTGTACAAAGCCAGGGTTTCCATCTGCCGTGTGCTTGCGAAGCTGGAGCAGAGCACTGGGAAGCCTCAGGAAGGACCACACAGTGGGAAAACCTTGGAAATGCCCGTTCCCACCTGCAGGGAGGGGTCTGGAGCCAGCTCCAGGTGTTGGCTCCAAATTCCTTGCGGGAATTGCCCAAGTGGGGTTTAAAGTCCCTGAAGTGCCAATGCCAGGCCCGGCTCTGTTCGCTGGTGTGGGCCCAGCTCAGCACAGCCCGGAGTTATCCAGAGGCTGAGGGAGGGAATCTGAGCGTAACTGATCCCAGTGGGGAACTCCTCATGGAGTGGAAAAGAAGCAGGGAATGCTCCAGGGGGAGCTGGGTTTGTCCTCCAGGAAGCACATCCATAATTAGCAAATTAACGGGACAACTCCCAGGGCCTCACTTTCACTTGGCCCTCGGAGCAGAGCTGATGAAAGATGGATAATCCAAGATCTGAGTTCTGATCCCGGTACTTTGGCTTTCCAGGATAGTCCATTGAAGATTTGAAGGAAACACTCAGGGGGATCCATGTTGCCCACCGAAGCCTTGATGGATGCCAGACTGGACTCCCTCCAAGCAGTGAAATTGTTGGAAACCTCCATGGAAAAGCCAAAGATTTCTTTGCAAGGCCAAGTGTGGGGTCCTGTCCTTAGATCCCACCTGTAGATCCAGAATCTCTTGGGAATGCCCCACAGAAACCACTGGAGATGGGAATTTTGGATGGATTGGCACTTGATAGGTAATTCCCTACCCTGAAAAGCAGGAGGCACAAGGCTTTGGAATGTCTTGTGCCATCAACAGCTTCCAAACCTTCAGCTGTCAAATCCAAGGCATATCCTGGGAGCTTGGGATGTCTCCAGGGACTGGATGCACCAGGAACCTCTTGATTTCAGCTCTCCTGACGCCAGGGAAACGCTTTCAACTCGGCTGCTGGGCAGACGGAGAGGCCGCGAGTTCTTCTGGGCTTGAAATTTTCCAGGGAACATTTCTCAGGCGAGGAAAACATGAAAGGACTCTTGGAGCTGGGAGGAACTTCAGACATGATCTGTGCTGGAGGCAGGAGCTGTGTTTATTTTGTAGCTTCCCTGCTCCCTTTGGAGCTGCTGCTGAGGCAAATCAGCTCCTCTGAGGAGGCAGAACAGGCAAATGAAGTGCTGTCCATCACTTGTTTCCCTTCTTATCCCAAAAAACCTCGGAATAACTTCAGCACATCCATCCCCTCGCTGGAAAAAGCAGCCTTGTCATTCCAGTGGGGAGTTCCCTGTTAAAAACAGCTCCAGGTTTAGGAGCACTGGATTGAAGGGTAGGGGCTTCTCCTCCCCCAGGGGTGCTCCCAGCTCCAGATTTTCTTTGGAGAGATGGGAAATCATATCCCAGGTACGGCTCAAATCCACCAAAACCAGCTGGAGATAGCCCAGGATCAGCCAGGGAAGGGGATTTTCTTCTTCCTATCTCCAGCCTGAGTAATGCCACACCTGCAGCGGCGTCTCCTGCTGATTTCATCCTCCTCAAACATATCCCAGCCATGGAAGGTGAGGAAAAACCTTGGAAAACTCCCAAATGGCCTCACCAGCCACTTTCCCCCTCATTCCAACAGCAAAATTCCTGCTCCAAAGCTGCCCCTGAGGATGAGCAGAGGGCTCAGCCCTTGTGCCTCCATGGGGTCCTCCAGTCCTGGGGTTAGGGCATCTCTGAGGAGCTGGGGATTTTCTGCTCATCCTCAGGAGAGCTCATCCCACATATCCAGTGTGGAAAAACACCCTCAGGCACGTTGGTTATAGGTGGCAGAATCCCGATCCCGAGTGTTCTCTGCTCTTCCCCTACCACTCCTCCCTTAAACACTGCAGCAGCTTTATAGGAAAACGTAATTAAGGAAAAAATAATTAATAATAAGGGTTTGGTTTTTTCACTGTCCCTGATGTTCCTTCCCGGGCTGGAACTGCACCCAAGTTCTGAGGAAGCACTGCTCAGGAGAGCTCATGTTTTATTCAGAGCACTAAAACCATCCCTAATTGTATTCCAGACAAATAACACGGAGCACAACAAAACCCCATTAGTGCAGGGAAGATGGCCCAGCACTAATGGAAGGGGAACAATGCCCCAACATATTCCAAGGATGTTTTAATTAACCCTAGGTCGGTCATTAGGAACGCAGGAACGCAGAAATCAGGCAGTAATTAAAGCTTTCCGTCCCTTCCCAGGATGTACGGAGCAGGTAGGAGAGCCTGGGGTATCCAAAGCCATTTATTTATTGGGGAAAAAAAAAAGTCTGAGCTTTGCCAAGGTTTTACTCCGCTCCATTATTCCCTGTGGGAGAGAGGGAAGTGGTGTCAAAAGCAACAGGATCTTCCTTGGAGCTGTTTATTAACACATCCTGCACAAACCAGCAGCTGGGGGAGAGGGAATGAATCCAGGAGGAATTGAAGAAAAACCAGGAGGAGTTTACAGGAGGCTTGGAATTTGGGTTAACTCCTGGTCAACTTTTCCCACTGGGATTTCAACCTTCTTAGTGGGAGTTTGGGGGCTGCGTTCTCCTTGTTTGCCCCATTCCTGCCTCACTCCAAGGGTGGTACAGGGTCGGAATGGGGCTGAGCTGCTCTGGGGGTTTTATTTGGAGACAACAGCACTGGGACACTGTGGATCAGCTCAGGATGCGTTGATCTGATGGACATGAAAGGATTGCTACAAAAACCCCACAGCTCTGCCTGATACTCACAACTCACCCCAAACCCAGCATGGTTTTTGGGGTGGAGATTAAAAGGTCTGACCTGGGAGGTTCTACCTCCCCAGGAATTCTGAAAACCAGCCAGGACAAGGCACTGATGTGGCTCGCTGGGATTTTCCCGCCCCCACGATAAAGGGATGAGGTGGTTACTGACCCTGCCATGACGATGAAGAAGTCCAGGCGATTCCAGGTGTCTCCAAGGTAACACTTCTGCCCAAAGATGCCCAGGGCCACCATCTTGATGACCATTTCCACGGCAAAGAAGGCGAAGATGAAGTCGTCAAATGCCTGGAGAGCGGGAAAAGAGGATTTGAGTCAGTCCTGCTGTGCTCGGAGAGGGAGTGATCCGAGCGCTCCCACCACGGGGACGTTCCATGTTCCCTTCACCAAAGTGCCACCTACCAACCCCAAAATCAAAGCTACAGGGTGGTGGCACGCCCTGGCACAGCTCCTGGCTCATTCCAGGGCTTGGGAAGTGCCCCCAGCTTCTGCTCGTCCACATGAGGATGTCACAGGGCTGGAGCTCTTTGGCTCCGGAGCCAGGCTGGGGGAGCTGGGAATGTTCACCTGGAGAAGGGAAGGCTCCAGGGAAACCTCAGAGCTCTTTCCAAGGCCTAAAGGGGCTCCAGGAGAGCTGGAGAGGGATTTGCCTTTATGAACCAACTTTCCCTTAAGAAACTACACAGGAATTTTGCTCCATAATTTCAGTTCATTTAATTACTGGCACCCAAACACCTCCATAACGAAGTTCAGGCTTTTCCACCTCGTGTTCCACCCTCCAATCCCTCCTGCAGGCTGGGACAGAGCAGGGATAATGGGGATTTTCCAGCCCTTTCCTGCCTAAAACCTGTCAGGAAGTGCCCAAGGCCAGGTTGGACGGGGTTTGGAGCAACCTGGGATAGGGAAGGCATCCCTGCCCATGGCAGAGGTGGAATGGGATAAGCTTTAAGGTGCCTTCCCAAGTTTGGGATTCCATGGAGGATCCCAGTGGCCTTCCCATATGGCTGGAACACCCCGAGGGAAGGAAAGCAGCAGCTCCATGCGGGATCCAAAGGAGCCACGCTCCTCCCACCAGCACATCGGTGATCCAGGGTCAATGTCACATGCTGGGAATGAGGGAAGTAATTCCCAGCTTGTGGAATGTGTGGGAAGCCAAGGAGCTGCCCACACAGCAGATGCCCGGGATGTGCTTCCAAAGCTGCTCCGGCGGGCAGATGGCAGTGAGGGGATGCCAGGAGGCAGCAGGGAGGGACGAGGGACAGGCCCGATGTCCCCTGAGCTCGGGGTGGCCAACGGGGCTGGGGGCTCTGGATGGGGAAGAATTCCCAAATCCACTTCTCCTGGCATGTGGAGGAGAGCAGGGATGGGCTCATCCCATGTTTTTTGCTCATGGAGAAGGGAACGGAGTGGCAAAGGCAGTCCCTGGTGCCACACTGCACGGAGCAATCCCAGCAGGAGCTGGCTGGAATGGAACCGACAGAGGGGAGGGAGAGATTTCCCCCTCATGGCGTTGGCTGTGGAATCATGGAATGGTTTGGGTTGGGAAGGACCTCAAAGCTCATCCAGTGCCACCCCAGCGAAGGGCAGGGACACCTTCCATAGACCAGGGTGCTCCAAGCCCTGTCCAAGCTGGCCTTGGACACTTCCAGGGATGGGAGTGCAGGAGTTTTGTGGCGTCCAAGGAATCCAGTGGGATTTGGCTTCCCCCTTCTGAGCCCCCCTGCCCTTGTTAAGGATGGACAGAAAGGATCTTGTTGGGACAGGCCCAAATTAGGCCTCACCCAAAGCAGAGCCCACACAGGCCAGGCTTTGCACGCTCCAGCCTATTGGAAAACCCATCCCTGCAGGAAAGCTTTTCCTGTGGAAAAGGAACACGATGGGGCTCCCATCTCCCAGAGCAGCCACCCCCTGCGTCCCACAAACCGCAGGGATGAGGGATCCTCACCTCCAGGATGGTGCAGCGCTCCGACTGGCATTCCACGTCCTCGCAGGGCTGGAACATGCCCAGGGTGACGCAGTTGAGCAGGATCACCAGCATGCTCACGTGCTCGAACCAGGTGCCACCGGCGTTAAGGACAGCACAGCTTTGCGAGGGGACAGCCCAGGCAACGTCCCATGGACACATCCAAACCCTCCTCCCATCCCAGCCCTTTCTCCCGGGCTTTTCCCAGCTCCCACTCCCGAGTTTTAGCAGGGAATCACCCCACATCAAGAGAGCAGCACCAGAATGGTGCCCAGTTCCTTGCTGCCATCCTGCTCTCCTTGTTTCCCTCTGGAGTTGTGGGAATGAGGTTCTCTCATTCCAGCCCCATTCCCACATCTCGAGGAGGGACAGATTCCACATCCTGATGGACGAAGGGAAAACAGAGCCAAGCTGGTGGGGCCAAGGATGGGAATGTTGGGATTCAGGATCGTGAGTGCACAGAAAAGAAGGAAAGGGCTCCCAGTTGGAGTCTCCAGTCTCCAAAAGAACCCCATCTTCCTTACAGGATCCACCAGCACTCAATTAACCGATAATTAATTGATCTAAGTAGGAAGTGGTGATTTGCATCAGTGCAAAATAGGCCCAAAGCTGCTGTTTGCAATTAAAAATCCCACAAAAAGATGGAATAATTCCATAAATTGAGCGGGAACGAGAGAACTGTTCCCAGGGAAAATAACTGAAAACATCTGGATGGGAATAAACGTTCTTTGCTTCCAAAGCCACACGTGGGGGAGGCAGAGAGGAGCACAGGCACTGAATTGTTTCTGATAACAGCAATTCTGCTTTGGGAACCTGGATAAAAAACCCTTCCATGTTTATTCCTTAGGAATATTTTATCCGGGATTTTATCAGTTCGGGATAAAAGTTATTCTTTTTCCAGGGCTTCAGTCTCAAACTGGTTTTGCCTGTTCTTATTTATCCAGATGGCAGGGAAAAAAGGTAAAATCAGTGGGGTCAAATCCTGCAGATCCCTAAAACCTGATCCCAATCCAGTTCTCGTTTTAGAGGGGCTTTAATTGGAAAATTCCGAGCTGGGAAAACCTTGGAGTTGGGAATGAACAGGGCAAACTTGGAAACACGCTTGTCTAAGATGGAAATAAATGTAGGAAATCAGAGAAATAAAGGAAATAAAATTCCAGTCCCCACGGGAGTGAAGCAGGAGAAGCTCCTGATGGGATTTTTCCATCAGGAAAATTCCCATGCTGCAATTCCAACGTTGGTTTAATTTCTCCCTCCCTCCAATGATTTCTTCCTGATTTTTCCCATCTTTAGGAGCTGTTTGGATGCTCTTCCCTCTTCCCTGACTGGAAGCACAGGGACAATCCTGCCCCAAATCAGATCCAAAAAAACCCCAACCACGGCCACTCCCAATATTTGCATGGAGTGATGGAATCCATGTGAAATTCCCTATAAACAGGGCTCCCGTGCTATTCCCAAGCCTCCTGTGCCATTCCCAGGGCTCCTGCAGTTGCATAAATTTCTTATATTATATTTGCAGGGTTCCCCCTCCCCCCCCCCCCCCCCCTTAAAGTCCCCAAAATTGGAGCCTGTGGATTTGGAACCATTCAAAGGCTCTGCTCAGCTCCCTGGAGCTTTGATCAGGTGCTTTGCTCATCCCACCTCCAAAAAATTCCTTTCTTTCCATCTTCTAACTGATCTAAAAGTGCCTTTTATGGCTAAATAATCACCAGCAGGAGAAGAATTGTCCCTGGAGTTGAAATCAGTGCCTTAATTCCTTAAAAACAGGCAGAGCCAGCTCCATCCCTGTGACTCCAAGCTGGAATTTGGGGGGTTTTAGGGTGGCAGAGGAGTGGTTTGGATTTTCCAAGAGAAAAGGTATGTGGTCGTGGATTTTTGGAGGGGAAAGGAAAAGGGAGGAAGGAAAAGGCGGAAAGGGAAAGGGAAAGGGAAAGGGAAAGGGAAAGGGAAAGGGAAAGGGAAAGTTGTGCTGCCTTTGCAGAAAAGGTGGAAAAGGTGGAGGAAAATCCACTTTGGGAAGAGTTTTGCTCTGGATGGAGAACGGAGCAGAGGAGGGAAGCAGTTCCCACTCAGGGCTCAGATTCCCAGGGATGCTCCTGTCCTCCCTCAGCCCCTCCAGCCCAAATTCCCCTCCTGCACCTCCGGCTCCCTCACAGGCATTCAGCTCCTGCCCTATTTAGTTCCCATCGGATTAATGCCAGGGAAATCCCTAATTGGAGAGTGGGATTACTCCCAGAGCTCTGCCCTAATGGGGCCGAGCTCCCTCCCGGCAGAAATTGAAGGGAATTTCAGTTCACTGCCCCTTCCTTACCGCTGGATCTGCAGGAGCCTCAAAATCTGGGATTGAGTCCCTGATTTCCTGCTTTTCCAGAGCCCCCAAAAGCCATCCAGGCTCCAGCAGCCCCATGAAAATGTCCCAAAAATCCCCCCTGGGTGGGGGGGGGGTGATGCTGCTTGGCAGGGTGGGATTATAGAGCACATTCCCAGCATCCTTCCTGGAGCCTGGAGCAGCTTGGAACATCCATCGAGGATGAAAATCCAGTTCTGGTAGGATGGCAAAACACCCAGAGGAGAAAAAGTGAGGAAAAGGTGAAAAAAATCCTGGAGCAGCACAAAGAGCAGGGAGGTGACTGGAGCCAGAATTCCCACAGAACATCCTTGTGGATGTTCCCACAGCAATTTTCCAGCTGTTTTCCAGCCAGGAGGTCAAGGAAGGTGAGGGATGGCACACATCCTGCTGGCACGGGGATCCTCCCGTCAAATCCCCTAAAACCGTGACTCTGCAGAACCGGGAACGCGGCAGTTACCATGGCAACTCCCAACTCCTTGGAAGGGGAAGGATCCAAAGGGGGGATCCGGCAGAACGGCTGGAAGCAGAGAGGACTGCAAAGGGTTTGCTCCGTATTTCCCTCTCTGGCAGAAATTCCAGGGAAAAGACACCTCAGAACATCTGGGCCAAGCTCAAATTCCCCGATTCCTTCGGGAAGGAGCAGCAGAGCCCAGGGGCTGCTCCCGGTTGCTTTGAGGGATCGACTTAAACTAAAACCTAGTCCTGAGTTTAAATGTGGCACCACAAAACCCAGGCTCTGCCCCCAGATGTTGGCCCCACCTGGTGCCAGCTCCATTCCTGATGCTCCTGATTCTCCCAGGAGAAGCTCTCTGGATGCTCTCTGCCAGTTTCATGTGGGATTTATGGAATGACCTCCCAGCAAAGAGCAGGGCTGGAGGATGAAGGGTTTGGGTCTCCTGGAGATGCCTCAGTCCCGCTTTTCCCACGGATCTGTGCTGGCCCAGCTCAGCTGGAGAGGCCTTGACTTGGTTTAGGAAGAGAAGTGGGAAATCAGGGATGTGTTGGAGCAGATTCCCACATTTTAGGCAGCAAATCTGTGTGGAGAGTTCCTGTTTCCGGAAGAGTTTCATGGCATAAAATGGGCTGGGTTGGAAGGGAATTTTAAAGCTCATCCAGTTCCAATCCTGACACCTTCCACCATCCCAGGCTGCTCCAAGCCCTGTCCAACGTGGCACTGGACACTTCCAGGGATCCAGGGGCAGCCACAGCTTCTCTGGGAATCCATGCCAGGACTTCCCCACCCTCACTGTAAAACCCTTCCCCATCCCTGCCATGCTGGGAGGAGATTTCCTGCTCTGCAGGTCAAAATCCTGATTTCAAATCTAAAATTCCTCTTTAATTGAAAAATGTGAGAAAAATTCGCTGCCTGGGAATTTCTTCCTTGGCTGGAAGCTCCATCCTCAATATCCCTTTATCAATTCCCTCAGTACAGACCAGGCTGCCAGGCCTCATCCTGGATTTTTCCCTTTGGACCGGTCACTTCCCGACTCCAAAGAAAGCAGCGGAACCTGCTGGGATGTGGAGGCTCAGCCATCCTGGAACTCAGGCGGTTCCCTCCCCGTTTGCATGGAGATCATCTCCACCATCCATCCCTCAAATCCTACAAATATTCCTGCAGGAAAAAGCTGGGAAGGCATCACCACTGTGACAATTCCACCGCTTTCATCCCCTGCCTTGGGGTGAAGGATCCACTGCCCAAATTCCCTGGTGTTCCAGAGGGATTGGCCTCAGCTTCATTCAAAAGTTCCCTAATTCTCATTCCATGTTGGAGAGAGGCCGGAGCCACAGGCCTGGCACCCAGGAACTTAACACAAAAAGATCATGGCACTATTTTCCCAGTTTCCCATAATCCTATTATTTTTAAACCATTTTAGGGATTTTGGAGACTTTACCCATTGTTTTCCACTGCCAAATCCAGTGGGATTTCACAGCATCCTGGTTATTATGGATCTCCACCATCCATCCCTCGAATCCTACAAATATTCCTGCAATAAACACAGCAGAAACTGTTGGGATGTCACAAATGCACTGTTTTCATCCCATGCCTTGGGATGAAGGATCCACTGCCCAAATTCCCAGGTGCTCCAGAAGGAGCAGCCTCATTTAAAAATTCCCCAATCCCAATCCTCTTTCCATACTGGAGAGAGTCAGGAGCCACAAGCCCGGCACCCAAGAGCTGAGCACAAGAAGATCATGGCACTGTTTTCCCGTTTTCCCATAATCCTATTATTTTTAAGCCACTCAGAGGATTTTGGAGACTTAACCCATTATTTTAACCCCTGGGATTTGGTGGGATCTGGGTTATTATGGATCCATCCCTGCTGCACTCGAGGCTGAGGGAAAACCCAAAGCCGTAAATTCCAGTTCTAGTTCCAAGGAAAAACCAATGTTTCCAGGAGGAGCAGCCAAGGGAATTTCAGTTTGTGGGGTTTAAGATGTGAGTGATGCCCTAAACACACACACAGAGCTCCTGGGAATTCCACAGCATTCCAGGGATGTGCTGCTCCTCTGAGAGCAGCAGGATTGGGGGGTGATTTGGGAAGGAAAGGAAGGGAAGGGAAAGGAAAAGGGAAAAAGAAGAGGGAAATGGGGGCAGGGGTGGGGGGGGAAGGGGGGAAAAAAGGGGAAAAGGGAGGGAAAAGGGGGAGGGAAAAAGGGGGTAACATTCCCAATGACCCCTCCCAGGGTTACTCAGGGAGCAGCGGAGAAAGGATTTTGCAGCCGTAATTGAGGAGAAGGGGAAGCAGGCACTGTCTGGCCCCAAATTTCGGGAAGGGGCAGCAGGAAGGGGGAGCTGGCAGCATTCCCAGCTCCGGGCTGGAGGTGGATCCGAAGCAGCCACACATTCCTGCCTCATTTTCCAACATCTGCTCCAGCCACGTGCTGAGCTGGAGGAGACAAATCCCTCCCAAAGCCGGATCCAGACAGGGAATGCCCTTTTCACCTCAGGGATGACGATCCGAGCTTCCAGGGGAACTCTCGGCTTGGCTGGGCCCTGCCACGCTCCAGGCACTCTTTTCCCAGCTTTTCCCCAGCGTTTTCCCTGGCTCTGGGATGTGCAGAGCCTCAGTGGAGCCGTGGCTTTTCCAGCTGGTCCTGGAGCGGAGCCACGGCCGAGCCCTCGGTGCTCCCGGTGGATCCCGAGCTGGGCTGTTCCTGGGAATGAGCGGGGCTAAAAGAGGTCACAGGGGGCAAAAAAAGAGGGATTTTGGAGCCTCCCAAGTTTCTGTTCCCTGCCTGAGCATCCCGGATACCCACAGGACACATCTGGATCTCGGGGTGTCTGTGCAGGGCCAGGAGTTGGATGCTTGGGAATTCCCTCCAGCCCAGATTCCAGAATTCCATGAACATTGAGTTTTAGGAATAGTCCATCCAAAATATGATCCTACAACCCTGGAAGTCCCCATGGTCTGCTCCCTCCATGCTCCCTTTTCCCAGGACAGGTCCTGGGATTTTTTTTGTTTCCATTTTCATTTGGATTCAGGTGGGAAAATGTCAGTGCCATTCCCAAAGAGCCGAGCGCTTTGCAGCCGGAATCTCGGGATGGATTCCCATAAGCAGCAGCATCCATCCCTGCCCGGTACCGCTCGCCTATCCCAGTCCTGCAATTCCATGGATTGACCTGCTCTGTTCGGGGAGCGCCACTGGAAGAGGAAAGATGGTTTGGACTCGGTTTATTTTTTCCCCCTGACTGCAACAGTGGAAAAAAGGGAAAACTAAAATCCAATCCCCAATCCAAGAGTTCCCGCTCCACTCGGGATCCCTGGCACATTCTCCCAATGAATAGAGGCAGTTATTTTTTCAGGATAATTGAGGCAGCTTTGATTCCAGGGGCAGCTTGAGCTGATATTTAAACGAGCTCAAAGTTAAGCTGAGCTTTATTCTCAGCTGGGATTTTTGACTTGGCAGTGCAAGAGCTCCCCAAATTCCCGGGAGCTCAGGAAGGACCTCAAGGCCAGAGTGACCTGGGAGCTGCTCTGGGATCAGGAAGGGATGGAGAGGCCACGCAGGGTCCCTGTGCCACATTTTGGGGACAGAGGTGCCACTGGGATCATCCCAGTGCAGCCCTTTGGGGTTTTCTCCCTCCCCAAACCCTTCATTTTATGCTGAGGGGTTGAATTTCCCCGGATAAATCCAGCTTGGATGCAAGCCTCATTTTTTCCACTCCGTTTTCCCATCCTGGATTAGCTGGAAAGGACTGGACACATCCCACGAAAGCTAGGAGGAATCCCAGGGAATACCAGAGCAGCTGATCCTCGGCCCCAAAAGCGACATGGGGGATATGGGGCACCCTGAGTGTGGGGTCCCACAAACCTTCCACCAGGAACACCAGGACACCACTGAGCCAAGGAAGTCCTAAGGAGCTGCTGGAGCTAAACCACCTGGAATTCCTGCCTGGGGGTTTGTTCCTGGATAAAAAAAGCCCTGCTGGAGGTTCCCCAGGCATTCCCAGGTTCTTCCTCCTTCCCTCAGGCTGAGCTGGGGATGGCTGAATCCACCCAGGAGCTGTGACACATCCCTGAGCTGTCGCACTGTAATCCCAACATAAACACATTCCCACACATCCCAGAGACGTTCTCCGTGGATTTCTATCCTGGGAATTCCCAGCCCGGCTGCTGTGGGATCCCAGACAGTCTCACGATGTTTTATGGCTGCTCTGTGTGAGTAATGCACCTCCCTGCACCTCACCCCGAACGATCTCTCATCCTCTCCCTGTGCTTCTCCTCCCTCCAGATTTATTCCCTTTTATCCGAGCTCTGCCGGGATGACAAATCCTCAATGCCAAAGGAAATGAGGCACAGGCAGATGCAGCACGGCTGAGATAACAACGGATCCCACATCCAACTGACCCCAAAAATAAGGAATTGCTCCTGAATCTCCTCCCAGGAGCTGCGGCATACAGGAATTTGGGGATAAATCCCCGGCAGGCAGGACTGGCAGTGGTGAATCCCTGGATTCCTTGCTGGAGCTGAATCTTTGGCAGGTTCCAAGAGGATGAAGGACAAATGAGTATTGGAAAAGCAAGGATTGGGATAATTTTGTAGCAAACCTCTGGGATATGGATTTTATGGGATATGGAGCATCCAACCAGGATCCTCCAGTCCAGCTGTGCATGGATCACACGTGGATTTAGGAATTCTGTCACCAGAAGAAGTCCATGGACTCCCCCATCCCTCTGCTCCACAGCCTGAAAATGTCCCACCAGCAGCATTTTGGATCCCTGGATACCTCCAAATTCCATGGAAAACACCCCCGTCGGTGCCTCTGGGAATGCAGGGCCTCTCTCCCAGGAGCCTCCTCATGCAGAGCCCTCCTGGAATTCTCTCCCACCCACCCAGGGACTGGAATCCCACTTCCACATGGGATGCCCAGCAGCTCTGGGATCAGGATGCCACAGTGGGAAGAAGGAGAAGTCACGGGAAGTGACTTTTGCTGCCACCTGTGACCCCAGAGCTGTCCTGGGTGGCCCCACCAGGCTCTGGAAACCAGGAGAAGCTCCCACCAGCCTGGAATTTTCCCTCTGCCATCTCTTCCTTCAGCCTCCAACTGGAATATCCCCCAAATAAATACAAAAACCATCTCAAGGTGCAGTAGGCAGAGAGGATGGAGCAGCACTGGCATCCCTTTGGATGAGGGAAAGGAGCCAATTCCCAGTGGATTTTCAGGCCACACAAGGCTCGGACGTGGAGTTTCCAACCCAAACTTTCGGGTTTGCAGCTGGAAAGCAGCTCCAGGAAAAGCCAGTGGGAAGCAGTGAGAAAAGAGGGATGCACTGCTCCAGGTGAGCAGGGACAGTCTGGGGAGCCCAGCATGAGGAGGGGAATCTGGGATAAAGAGACGGGATTTCCTGGAGAAGGGATTTCCTTCCCAGCGTTCCTGCAGCACAGTTCCCAAATATCTGTGTGGCTGGAGATGCCACCAGGCGCTGTCTCACGCACGAGTTCAGCCAGACCATAAATCACCTGCATTCCCACCAAGACTCCTTCTTTCCATCTAAAATCCATCACCCCAGCAGCTCCTCCCCAGTGAGCACCAGTAAGGCCCAGTGGCTGCTCCCAGCGCTGCTCCCTGGCCCGGCCCCACCCATTCCCACTCCAGGCTGACGCGTGGAATTCTCCAGATCCTCCCCGAAAGGCGCGGAGCGGATCTATTCCAACCCTTATTCCAAGGGATGCTCTCACGGAGCCGAGCTCCACAAGGAGCGGATTTGTAAACAAACCACCCGAACAAAAGGCTCCCAAAGCTTGGGATTAATGGAAAAATCACCGGGCTGCTTTTTTCCCCCCTTTTCCTTTTCACACAGCGAGAAAAGAAAGCTCCTGGAAAATTCCCCCCCGCAGCGTTTCCAACCCAAACAAGCGACGCTGCGGTGCCACGTGAGGAGCGAGGAGTGGGAGCTGCAAAGAGGTGACAAAATCCCTTTTTCCCACCCTTTTCCCAAGCTCTCCTACCTCAGAGCCCTCAGAATCACCAGGATTCCCTGGCAGGAGGTTCCCGGCCCTCGCAGGGGTCCCAGTGCTGCCACAGGAGGAGCAGAGCATGGCAGGGGATGAGCAAGGAAATCTGGGGTTGGATCCAGGAGGAATTTGGGAGAAGCTTCTCGCTCTCCCTCCTCCCACTAATTAAGGCCCTGCTCGTTAGGGGTGGCTCAGGGAGCTGCAGCTGGCCCAGAGCTGCAAAACCCCAAAACATCGTTTGTAAATGGTTACAGAATTCCAGGGATGCTTGTCCTGGAGAGCAACAGGTACCTGGGTGAGCCAGGCTTTAACCTGGGATGGAAATCCTATGGATTTGTCCCATCTTCCCATGTTTTTGCCTCCTGAGGGTGCTGCAGGGAACAGACTTTTGCTCCAAGCACTGATGGGTATTTTAATGTTGAGCTGCAACCCTGGGTGATGGCATTTAGGGCTTAGTCCTGGCTCAAGCACATCTGGAAACCCGACCAGAGTTGGCCCAAATCCAGCAGAGCACTTAAACCAACCTTTTCCTGAGGATTTCACGCAGGTCTGGAGCGGGCAGGGCTGGAAATGGAAGGTGAGGATGAAGCAGCAGGAGGGGAGGATGTGATGGGGCAGGAGAGGAATTCCTGGGAAGCAAAGAAGGGCAGGAATTGGTGGAGAAATTGAATTTGTCATGTTTGGCCAGGGCACTTTTTGTTATCTCCATTTCCTCCTACAAAACACTGCTGGAGGCTGATTTCCAAGAGGGAATCACTCCAAGCTTTCAGCTGGAATTGGGGAATTCTGCAGCAAAGAGACTTTGCAGGAAGAACAACCCAAATGGGGTGGTTTTTCCCACTCAATGACAGAGCAAAGCTAAAACAAGGCTGGGAATCAAAGCTCCAGGAATCCCAGGACTCGCAGAGCTCCAGGCGGGTTCCAGGCTGAGCGATAAACACGAGCTCAAATCAGCAATTCCCACCTCAGGCTGAACTTTCTGGAGCTCTCTGTGCCAAACTCCTTTTCTTGGATACAAATCCAGACATAAGTCAGGTATAAATTCATTTCCAAGCACAGCCAGGCTGGGAAAAATCCGGGCAGACAGCGGGATGAAGCTGCCAGGGCAATCCTTGGAAAAAGGCTTTGTGCTGCTCCTCGGGGAGAACGCGTCTCATGGATTGAATTCCAACGTACCCGGTGTTCCAGTCATTAACTGTGCGTAATAAATCCAGGGAATACCTCATCCCACTTCTCGGGGTTAATTCTGGGAGGTTTGAGCTGCCAGGATCCAAGGTTTGGAGCTCGTGGCAGACATGGTGCCTGAGTTTTCCTCCCGGAATTCCCACCTACCTCCAGCCCCGCGTGCCGCGTCTGAGCTGCCCCAGGAGCTTTCCCCAGCCTGGATTCTCCCAGAATCGAGGCCTTTTGGAAGTGCAGACACCGTCACACTTCAGGCTCTTTGGAATTTTTCCTGTGTGGCTCCTCTGGATTTTTCCAGGAGCTCTGGCTCATCCAACCTGGATAAGGTGGAGCTGCAGAGCTCTGCCCCGATGAAAGCCCTGGAGGGCCCAAAACTAATTTAGCAGCGTTAATTGCGGCCCTAATGAACGTGGATCCTGCCCTCACTGGGGTTTTGAGGTCACTGCTGTCCCCACAGACTCCGGGTCAGATATTCCAGACTGGTTCTGGATCCAGGAGATGTCTCTGGAGATGTGGGATGGAACAAGACAATTCCTGTCTCTGCCACTGCTCTGTGGCATCCAACACTGAATCCAACCCGTCCCCAGGAGCTTCCCGTGTCCTTCTCCATGCCTTGGACAAGGTGGGAATGGCCACAGCCTCCTCCTCTCCCGGTTTGAACAGCAGGACTGGACTTCTCCATGTTTCCCATTGCAAATTCCAGTTTGGAGAGCGGGATCTCCGCATCTCCTGTACATCTCAAGGGCTTTGATCCCCAGCCTGGTTGTGTCCAGCTCAGAGAATCCCAGGATGGTTCGGCTCGGAAAAGCCCCTCCAGTGCCACCACTGCCACGGGCAGGGACAATTCCACTATCCCAGGTTTCTCCAAGCCCATCCAGGCCTTGGACTGATCTGTTCAAACTGCCCAGTTCTCCTCCAGCTTCCCACCACACCCATGGGATCCATAAACCCATTTGCCACCATGAATCCATCAGAAAATTCCCAGACCTCAAGCAAAACCCAAACCCTACAATAACAGCATCACCACCAACAGAAGAAGCAGAATTCTTCCCAAACAATTCCTCAGATCCAGCTGCAAGCAGCAGGAACCCTTCAGCACTCCATGGGAGTGCTTTTTCCAGCTGTGAGTTAGATCCCAAAATCCACTTTTTTCCACCTGGGATGCTGCAGTGTCTGTAAGACCAAGCTTGGCATGATTGAATCCCTGTATCCCTCTATCCCTGCCGTGACCCGATGCTTCCCAGTTGATGTCAGCTGGAATTTTCCGGATTGTCCCTCTCTGACTGTGCCAAACAATTTCCCCAGCAATCAAAATATTTTGCTGTCTCCAGATCGAGTAAAAATAACCCTCAATTCCCTTCCCAATTAGTCGAGGGCTGGAATGTGCAGCTAATTGGGCCTTTCTTGCCTCAAATGATCTCTGGGAAGCAGCTCAGTCCCATGGAAGCATTGGGCAGCACAGCCAGGATGGGATAATGGGGCAGCTCATCCTGGAGGGATCTCACAGGGAAGGGAAAAAGGGATTTGGGGGGAAAAATGGGAGAGGAAAAGATGGCAAAGGCTGGAAAATCATTGGATGCTCCAGCTCTAAGGCACGTGGAGGAATGGATTGAACTTGGAAGGAAAAAAACCCAGGGAGATAAAAGAACATTTCCTCGCGGATTAGAGCCCGTTAATTGCAACGGATCTAAATTTGGGAATTAGCCTTTTGTTTCCCAAGAAACCCTTGGAAAATATTGATAGGGCCAGTCTCAAGTGGCCACTGCGGAGTCACTCGGTGTCCCCTGGGTGGCTCGGTGCCAGCTCAGGAGGTGCCACCCACGCTGCCTCCCGGGCACCCGCCAGCAGCACTGGCTCTTCCTTCCCTGCCTGTCAGCTCCTCTTTTCTCTCCGGCTGATGAATAATGGGAATAAAACCAGGAATAAAAGCGGCGTGACAGTCAATTACTGCCTGTGATGAACCACCCCGGAGCAGCTCCTGCTCCGAGCGCCGCTGGATGCTCCCGTTAAACAAATCCGTCCCTCCGGAGCGCGGGGTGGACGTGTAAACAGGGAAACAAAGGAGCTGCTGATTTATTTCCCTGTTTTCCTACGGAATCACAGCTTCCTAAATGTTAACGAGCCCACAGCACAGCACTGCCAGCTGGATTTGTAGGGAAGCCTGGAGTATGGAATGTGAGTGTGGATCTCCTCAGTGGAGGTGTTGGATGGAGGGGGAAGGAGCTTCTCCAGGGGCCACCCAAAGGCCAGGAACTGGGACAACTCCTCGGGATGAACCCAAAGCAAGGAATTTCGGCAAAGCAGCGCTCGGGTGGTTGTGGTTTGTTGGAATGGCATTTTATGGGATATTGGGACAAATCTGGCTGGGAGAGCTGTGGCTGCTCCATCCCTGGAATGTCCAAGGCCAGGTTGGACGGGGCTTGGAGCACCCTGGGATGGTGGAAGTGTCCCTGCCCAGGGCAGGGGTGGCACTGGGTGATTTTTTAAGGTCCCTCCCAACCCAAACCATTCCAGGATTCTCTGAAGGCCTCAAAAGGCCCGATAATAAATCAGACAAAAGCCCAGACTCCAAAACCCTCTCTGCACTGGATTTTCGGGATTTCTCCAATCCAGCTGAGGTTTAGCCATGACCCAAGGGAGAAGCACAGTGGGAATTCCTGCTTCCCTGTTTCCAGCCCTGCTCCTGCATGGAAAATCCCATTTGGGGTTTTCCATCCTGGCACAACCCCACCCTGCTGAGCAAGAGCCACACCCTGGCATCATCATGGCAAAAACATTCCCAACTTCCTGAGGCACCAGAGAGCTGGGAAGGAATCCCTGGGAATGCTGAGAAAGGAGCATCCCTCTCCTCCCCATCAATCCCACGGAGGCAGAGCTGCCTCCAAATCCCCGTTATCCCTCCAAATCTCCATTATCCCATGCAAATGTGGCTGTTCCAGCTCCATCAAAGTGTCAGGAAGGAGGATTTGATGGAATTGCATTTGCAGCAGAGCAGGGACAGCAAGGACAGGCGCAGATTTGGATCCGCTTCCCATCTCCTGTGCCTCACCGGGGCTCAGCAGTATCCACACCTCTCCCTTTTCCATCTTTTCCGGGGATGGTTCATTCAGAGGAGCTCAGGAGATGCCAATTAAACCTAAAGACTGCCTGTGCTTCCAGAGAGCCCGGAGCCTGCAGAGAGGGAAGGGCAGCAGGAGGACAAACTGCTCCACTTCTGGATGGTGGCCCTAGAGATCACCTTGTCCCATTCTCCCCATCAGGATGGAGCTGGTTTTAATTAAAACCCCGGAAGGGGGTGCTGGGAAGATGTGGCTGCACCATGGAAAGGGAATTTTGGCTCCAAGTTTTTCCCCCAGGGAATTTGTTGCCCTGAAATCTCCAAAACCAGCTCAAGTTCTCAGTAAACCTCAAGTCCAGGTTGCCTTTAGGACGAGCCTAAATCCCAGAATCAACAAATCAGAGGATTCTTAATATGGGGCCCAAAGCTGAGCTTTGTCCCCTGAGGTTTGGAGCAGAAATGGCTGCTGAGGGAAACAAAGAGCCCTCCCACAGCTCCCATCGATCCTTTGGGAATATTAACATTAATAATTAACCAAGTCCTTATGTCTCCTCATCCCCTTCAGGGCCTCATCCCTGGCTGGCAGGTTTGAGAGGGGCTGTGAGTGACAGAACGGGGACATTTGGGGACAACGTTGGAATAAAGAGATGAAAGTGTCCCGCTCCTTCCTTTCTCCAGCTCCTAATTTATTCTGCTCCCGCATTTGTTCTGTTTTCCCATCTCCATGCAGCTGTTTTGCCACGACAAAGTTGCCTCTTCCCCAAAACACAGAAACACGAGGCCCCTTTGAATTGGGACTAAAAACCCTTTGAAGGTTTAAAAAGAAAGGAAAAATCAAGGAAAAAGCCGAGGGTTTTTTTCCCCTCACGAGTGGTCCCAGTACATTCCATCTCGGATGGAGGCCACGGTGGAGAGGGAATATGTTGATGTTGGGAAAGTTGTGCCAAAGGAGACGTGGCTGCTGTGGGGTGGCCAGGGAGGAGCTGTTTGTTGGTTTAGTCTGAAGAAATACCTTGAAAGAGTAAAGCCAGACTTAAACTAAATCACCACAGGGTAAACCAGGCAGATCAGGGGGCTGCTGTGCCTGAGGGAAATGAGGGATTCCGAGCCTGTTCTCCCTCTTTCCAGGCTCCAGAAAACACGGAGCACACCCCAGTTCAAAAAAATTCATCCCTGAAAGTGTCCCTGGCCAGGCTGGAGCACCCTGGGATGGTGGGAGGTGTCCCTGCCACGGTGGGGGGGAAAACGAGATGATTTTTAAGGTCCCTTCCAACCCAAACCATTCATGGAAAAACTTCCAGTTTATCCAAAACTAGTTGCAAAAACCCCAAAGAAACCCCATAAAATCTGTCAGGTTAGGATGGGACACAAATTAAAGCACAGAGAAACCCCCCAAGCACCCAGGTTTGGGTGCAGCAATCCCATCAGAACATTCCCACCCTCCCGATTTCCGGAATTAAAGTGGGATTGCCCTGTCGTGGTGAGAGGAAAGCCTGGTACCCTCTGAAGGAATCCCAGGAATATTTGCAAGGAGTTCGTGCCTACGGAGCTGTTCTCCTAAAAATACTGGGAGCGTTTTGACACCGAGCGGTGCCAGAATTCCCCCAGGCCCAGGGAAGCAGATGCTCCATTCCTTTTCCAGGTCTCCTCCAAGAGCCGGGCTGGGAGCTTGGGGGTGGAGAAGAGGCTCTAAAATAGCGTTTTACAAACTTCTGGGGAGGCTCTTGGCAGAAAAGAGGGAATCCTGGAAGTGTCTCTGCAATCCCAAGCAAATGGCGAGAGGAGGGTTTCCCCCGTTATCTCACGGATAAATCCGGATCAACACAGCTCCTTCCCTGCCCACATCCCGGCTGGAGATGAATTCCCAACGGGCACCACCCTCGGGAGAAAGGAAAAGGATCATCCCATTCCCACCTCTCCACGGGCAGGGACACCTTCCACTATCCCAGGCTGCTCCAAGCCTCGTCCAACTTTGGACATTTCCAGGGAAGGAGCAGCCACAGCTTCTCTGGGAATCTGTGCTAGGGCCGCCCTCATCCTATAAAAACAAAGATATAAAAAATTCCTCCTTTTCCCCAACTCCTCAGAGATGCCTTTGTGAGTTGACAGCAGAGTGACAAAGTTGCCAGCGCTGAAGTTGCTGGTAAATCAATTATCCCTACTTCTGGAAGAGGGAATCCAATGGAATCAGCCTTCCCTTCGGGAAGCGCTAATTGCTGTGGAAGTGACGATCCGTTACCGAAAGGGCAGCAGCACCCAGGGAAGCAGAGGTGGCTTTGCTTCCATCCCAGCACCGTCACATCCCATTATCCCTGACAGCTCCCGAGGACACCCCGGACACGGAGGAGCTGCCCCGTAATTACAGACCTGGAGCTGAAGACATTCCACAAAAATTCCCTTGCATTTTGGGAGCTGGTGACAAACGTGCGAGTGAGACCCATTGGGACGGGAGTCGTGTCTGCCTTCCCAAACTGCCTGGGAGCTTTGGGAATGCAGAGTCCTGACCCCAATCCTGGGACACCCCCACCCACTCCCCACTCAATCCCTCTCTTTTTTTTTTTAGGAATTGGCAAGATTGGGGAAAAAGAGACCTGGAAAACAACATGTTTTTAGATCCATGAGGAATCTGGACTTGCAGAGCTTTGGGAATGTATCAGAGCAATGTGTGAATTTATGGAGCAGACACAATAAACCAAATCCTGGGATTACCTCCCACCAGTGGGGAATTCTGGCTCGGTGCTTTCCTTGCCTGGGAATTGTGATTTTTTGGGAGCTCTGTTACAAGGAGTGGCAATTAAATAACCATTTTCCCCAAGCCCTTCCTTTCCCTGCTGTATTCCCAGGATTCTGGCACATCCCTGTGGCTCAGCACCTCCCAGCCTCTCGGAGCTGCCAATGGGTTTATCCCACAGCACCCTCTGGAAAGCTCCTTTCCCGGGGATTATCCGCTGGTGAAGCACAAAGGAATTGGGACGTAACGAGGTTGAGTGATTGGCGCAAGATCACACGGGGAACTCATTATTCCTGTGGGATCCAGCGTTTTCCAGAGGGGAGCACGTGCAGGAGGGCGATGGAGGGGTGCAGTTCCAGGGGGATACAATTCCAAGAATCTGGCATTTGGTGACGGAAAAATCCGTGGCCACAGCAATCCAGGTGACCCCCTCCACCTCCCATCCCATCCATCCACAATGAGTTCTACACAAGGAAATCCTGGGATGTGGAGAGCAGCTGAGCAGGAAATACGGACGGCTTTGGATCCAGGGATGAGGCAAAATGGATGGGAAAAGGCTCTGCTTTTCCACCCTGGAATTACAGAGCACCTGGACTCCAGGGAGAACGGGGGTCTGAACTCAGGACTGCCCAACCCAGCCACCAAATTCCTCCTTTTCCGGCCAGGCAGCCTCACTCCGGGCTAAATCCAATATTCTTTGGGAAGCGCAATTGCCGGGTGTCGTCACAGCCTGCCCTGGTTTAATCACGTTAAAAGCCACGGAGATGGAATTATTTGGGATTAGGGATGAATGAGGCTTTTAAAGCCCGACTCCAACCCTCCCAATCTGCTTACACACAAATCCTTCCAATCAGGAAAAGTCCAATTGCTGCTCCCAAATGCACTTTAAACCAATCCAGCTTCCAAAGGCAGAACTGTTGGGAACACAGGAAAGCTGGAGGAAGAGAGGACCCTTCCCAATCCAGAGCATTCCTAATCCTAGGACACAGAGCAGGTAATTTAGGTCAAGGCTTAAGACATTAAACCATTGCTACAAAGCTTGGGATTTAACGAGCTTTGGGACTTAGCAAGCAAGGGATAAAGCAGCAGAAGTTTAAATACTTCCAGGGATATTCTTCTTCCATGGAAAGCTACACCCTGGGAAGTCTGGTAATACAGCATCCTTCATCCCTTTCTGGGGCTGTTCCCTGGGAAAGGGGAACTTGAGGGTGGTGGGGGATTTGGGAAGGGGATGGCCACACCTGCAGCACCAAAACGATCTCCCCTCAGCTCTCATCTTTTCCTGGAATTCCAGTTAATGAGGAATCCGTCCTGCATGGGTTGGCTTTTCCTGGATTTCCAAATGACTCAAATACTCAGAGCAGCCCCTTCCCTGAATCCGGGGAGAGACAGAAAAGAAAGGGAAGGGAGGAAAAAAACCATCCTCATGTGTGGGCTGCTAATTCAGATCCCGGAAAAATATCAGAGGGTTAAAGGAAAAATGTCATCGCTCCAAAGGGCCTCCCAGGGAGGAGTGTGGGAGGGAAATGCTGCTCCTTCCATCTGCTCTGAGCACGGAGCTGGAGCCGGCTCCTGCTGCAGATCCTGGCGGATCCGTGCCCTGCCTGGAGCTCGGAGATGCTCCAGGAAGTTTCTTTGGGAGCTGCCATTCCAAGGGATGTTTCCTGCCATGAGCACGAGTGCAGGGAATGCTGAGGGGGCTCCTTCAGGCCCCTTCTGAAACTTGGGAAGAGCTGTCCCTGCTGAGGGTGAGACAAGACAGGGATGTCCATGTAGAGAATTCCCAGAAAAAAGCAGCGGTTTGGGTTGGGAGGGACTTAAAGCCCGTCCACTTCCAACCCCAACACCTTCCACTATCCCAGGCTGCTCCAGCCTGGCCTTGGACACTTCCAGGGATCCAGGGACAGCCACAGCTTCTCTGGGAATCTGTGCCAGGGCCTCCCCACCCTTGCAGGCAGGAATTCCTTCCCAATATCCCATCCAAATCTTCCCTCTTTGAGTTTAAAACAATCACCCCTTGTCCTACACGGAATCCAACTCCTGCCCCTCCCAGGGAATTTTATACTTCAGATCGAACGCTTCCCCAGACACTCCTCATGTGGACATCGCTCCGACGGAGTTGGCTGCTCCAAATCCAGCCCCTCTCAGGGAAATGGATGGAAAAACAAAGGGAGCAAACTCCAAGCCTGGAGCTCACCCTTCAGAGACGCCCACCCTCCAAAAGCTCCCCAGAGTTTGCTGTTCCAAGATCCCGGTCATTCCTCCATCATGAGAATTCCCACAGGTTTCCAAAGGTGTTTTCCCACCAAAGGAAGGAGGAACCCACTGGAGAGCCCCGAACTCTGGTTCTGTCACTGTCACCATCCCGGGAGCGCTGCTCTCCATGGGATCCTCGGAGTTATCCCCCCTCCTGCTGCCTGCTGGAGCTGGCACAACCAACGCCAGCCTTTCCCAAACTCCCCCCACGGCTGGCACAGGCTCAGCCATTCCAGTGACATTTACTCCCACAAGGATTTCGAGATCAGCTCGACATTTGGGATGATTCCTCCCAAAGACATTCCGGTGCCTGCTCACTCCGAAGGGTTCCTGTTCAGCCGAGCTCCTCAGCACGTGCTCAACGTTTTGGGCTTGAGCCTGGCAGGCTGAGCCCAGGATAAGCTCAGTCTGTCTGAATCCCACCCTGGCTGCTGGGTAGGGATGATGAGTTATCAGACAGCAAAGCTTTGCTTGCCAGAATCCCAGAATCCTGGAATGGTTTGGTTTGGAAGGGGCCTTAAAGCCCATCCAGTCCCAGCCAGGAATACCAGGAGAATTTGGTGGCTGAGTGGGATATCAGGGCAGGAGGGAGAGGGGAGGGGTGGAACTGGATGGGCTTCAAGGTCCCTCCCAACCCAAACCATTCCCTGATCCCACACTGCTGCAGTGCACATGTCCCAAAATCCCATCCCAGGGATCTGGGAAGTTTCGAGCTCCTGACATGATTAAAATGACCGAGCAAGAGGTTTCCATCAGCAGATTCCGAGACTGCAGGGAAGGAAAACAGCACCAAACCAGCAAAATCTGGATTTGCAGGAAGCAAAACCCAATGGAAACTCCCTGGGGGAAAAGCCAGGTCCGGGTGGCTTCCAGCTGCGAGCCAAAACCCCACAGTGGGAACGAGACTCCAAGCTGGATCTGGATGATCTTTCAGGTCCCTTCCAACCCAACCTAGTCCATGATTCAACTTCCTGCTGTGTTTATCCCAGGATTTGGGATGCTCTGGGGGCAGCAGGCACAGGAGTGGGGTGGATGCATCGAGGTCGGAGCCCTGGATCAATTACCAACAGCTTCCCAATGATTCCCAGAAAAGGACAGGGATTCCCAGCCAAATCCCAACTATTGGGGTGGGACACAGCTCACACAACACAGCCCGGGGATCACCAGCCCCGGCCCCGGCCCCTCCACAAGTTCCTTTCATCTGCTGCTGCTGCTGCAAAAAAAAAGGCCCAAAATCCCAAATAAAGCTATTTTATGCCCAACCTGCTGCCAAAACCCCATTATTAGAATCCTCTGCCTTCCCCTCCCTCTGCGCCCGCCTGTTCCAGCTGAGCGAACAAAAGAAAATCCAAATAGAATCAAACGAGTGAGCCTGAGACAGAAACGGGGCCCTTTCAAGCCAGCCCAGCGTGACACTTTGAAGCCCCAGAGAGGCACAATGGCATGGCCTAGATTCCTTCCCCAGCTCCTTGCTTCCCTCTGGTTTCCTGGATTGAGAAAGGGAAGAGAAGCCCAACCTTCCCTGACTTTCCCTCGGAGCCGATGGACAAATGAATAAATGGAGGGGAGAAGGAGAGCAGAGCTGGCGGGGAGCTGCCACGAGCCCAGACTGCCACGGATTGAACACCGAGTTCGTTTGTTCCTCCTATTGCTGGAAAAGCTCTGGCATTTTTCCCGCTGTGTCAGTCATTCCTCGGGATGGGGAATGCTGGAGGTAACCCCAAGTTCACTCGGAGCAGCAGCCGGGGGAATCCGGCCTCATCCTTGGCAGCCGGGGCCAGGCTTAACTTACACGGTAAATCCCAAGGGTTCTCCCCTGCGAATTCCCCCATCCTGGTGGATACTTGATCCCTGGGACGTGTCAGAGCTAAAAATAACCCCTGGCTGTGAAAAAACCAAGAAGAGCCGAGCGTTAGAAGCCTTGGGGATGGGGCTCTCCCGGTAATGAAGTGGCTGGATGTGGGGTTTGGTGTTTCTCCCACACACCTTGCCATTCCCAGCTCCCGCCGTTGCCAAGGGAACGCTGCTGAGGCGCTTCCCAAGTACCTGGCAGCTGCCAGATTGGAAAGGGCAACCCAGGAATGTGGGCGAGGCTCTGCGGGTCCTGCCGAGGGGGCGTGGGCGGGAGCTGCACCTGAGCATCCTCAGGGTTATCCCAGAGTGAGGCTTGGCACCCTCGAATCATCCCAAAAACCACTGCGGGATGAGGCTGGCAGCCTTGGGATCCTTGGATTCTCCTTCTTGGATTCTCCTTTCTGGTTCACTTAACCACGAGGCTGCCCTGCTCCAACCTCTGCTGCCTGCAAGCCACAGGAAGCAAAGGGCTTTTCTCTGGAATATTGGGCTTGGAAAATAAAAAGGGGCCAGGGAAGCCTTTGCTTGAACCTTGCCAAGCTCTGGAAATTCGGGATAGCACTTCCAGTGCTTCCTCAAGGAGCAGCCTCTGGAGGCAAATGAACCAACAAGGGAAAAAGAGGGTCCAGACTGCTCAGGCTTCTCCTCCTCCGTGCCATGGCTTTATCCCGGAGGATGAGGAGCTTGCGGGGTTTGGAAAACCTCAGGGGAAAGGATTCCTCAGAGAAATCCAGCTTTTTGTCAGGAAAAGCCAAACCTGGGCTCTGGGAGCTGCAGGAACTGTCAAGCAGCAAGGAGTGAGTGCGTGGCCAGGATGCCCTCAGCCACGGAAAACCAGGAAATCCCATCAAAACAAATCCATAGCAACTGCAAATGGGCTTCTCCAGGGAAGGGAAGGAAGGAGGGAAGCAGGTGATCCATCAGCCTCGGGGAGATCCCAGCAGGAAAACCAGCACCGGCCCAGGGAGCGTGAGGATTCGTCAGGATTCGAGCCTGAGGAGATCAGTCCTGTTTTCCTGGCCTTTCCTTAATCCCACACCTCCCAAAAGGCTCCTTGGGAAAGCTGGGCAATCAGTCTCCCACAAACGTGAGGAACACCGGCATCAGGGATCATAAAGAACAACCTGGAGCCGTGAACTTGGCGCTCCCTCCGGAGCCACGCCCGGCACTCGGCTCTCCCGGCCCACAGCTGTTCCAACAGCTCGGGAGCAGCTTATCCCAGCCATAAAATATGGAAAAAAAGCCGGGAGTAATATCTCTGCTGCCTTCTCATCCCTGCTGCTCCATGAACAGCTGAGAAACAGCTGAGTAATTGCTGGGAGCAGGGATGGAGGAGGGGAGCCACGGAGCGGGGAAGCCCTGGAAGATGATCTGGGAGTGGGAATCCGGCTCACGGAGGCTGGAGCGGGATCCAGGATGATGGATCCCCCCCCAGTTCTAAGTTGGGAGAAGCGAATTCAGGGATGTCAATGGCCGGACTCGTGTGTTGTTATCCCAGGATAACACATGGCTCTGGAAGCGGCCATGGAGTGATGGAATGCTGGGATGAGGGTGCTCCAGGTGGGATAACCAGAACCCTTCCCACCCCGTGGTCTCCTCTTGATGCCACCCAAATTTTCCCTTCCTTGCTAAAAACAGGTGGAGAAGACCCATCCCAGATCCTGCAGGAACCTCCACAGGGCTCCAAAGGCCGGAGCTGGCCTTCCAGAGGATGGAGAATCCATCTGGTGGGGTGGGAAGGGTGGGCAAAATTTAAGCCATCCCAAAATTCCTCAGGGAATCCCAACACAAAATCCTTGGAAAAACAACCCCGTCCCAAAAAGCACAACCTGATAATCAGCTGTGGTTGGGATCATGCCCAGCTCCAGCTTTTAACAAGGATATTTATCCCATCCGGCAGGGACACCTTCCACTGGATCTGGTTATTCCAAGCTCAGTCCAACCTGGCCTAATTTCATCCCAAATAATTCCATGTATCCCACCAGGAATGGGCTATCCATTTATCCAATGGTCACAGCCCATCCAGCAGCACCTGCAGCTCCTCCTTGTGTCCCACACGCACAATTCCTTCCTTTTCCCGGAAATATTAACGGTTTTCCAATGTGTGCACATTCCATAAATTCCCTGCCACCACTTTGCCAAGACTTCACCCTTGAGCAGCTCCGGCTCTCTGCTCCCAAAGAGAATCAGGGAATCTCCTGAGCTGGGATCCCAGGGATCAGCAAATCCAACTCCTGGTCTTGTCCAGGTCAATCCCAATCCCACATCTCGGCCCTGTCCCTCAGGGAGACGGAGCGATGCCCGCCCCAAAAATGGGAGTTTCCATTTCCAGCTCATCCTCAGCGGCCCAGTCCAGGTGGGAAATGCCACTGGACACCCTGGAAAGCTCCAGAAAATCCTTGTTGGTGGGATCAGCGGAAAACACATTGGAGAGAGACCCAACACAGAAAGGTGGAGACAACTGGGAAAACACAAGGGGGATCCAAGGAAAAGCTGGGCTGCAGCGGGGAAAGGAGCAGCAGGTTCATGCCACGAACTTCAGCATGGCCGGAATTCCAGGTGGGAATACAAGCCTTGCTTAGAAATTCTGTGTGGAAGGGAAGTGGATTTGCAGCCCAATCCCAGAGGAAAACGGGGCTCTCCAAGAGCTGTTCCGTTGTTTAAACTCCCTCTGACATTTACTCTCTCTAATGTCAGCTCTCCCAATCCAAACATTCCAACGGAATTATTTCCCAACCTTTCCTTTGCCTTCCCTGATGAAGGTTAACTGCTCCCTCTGCTCCAGCCCAGCCACACGTGAGCCGTGTGGAACGAGGCAGGAATTCCAAGGGAAGCAGCTCCCGGCGCTTCAGGCGCAGACACCGACCTTTCCTCCGAGGAGAGCTGGATTTTGGGCACACAAAAAGCTGGGAAAAGAGGCCTGGAAAGGTTTGGAATGGGTGGGACAAGTTGGGGAGAGCGTGAGCTGGAAACTTTGGGAATGCTGGAAGGAGGAGGGATGCAGGAGGAGCTGCTCTGGGAGCACAGGGAACAGATGGCCTTTCCATGGATAACGCTTCATCATCAGGGTTATTTAAAGGAACTGCCCAAACGCAGCTCCCGAGCCTTGGAAAATCGTGTTTTCCAGGAATAGCAATGGATAAAAGGGATGGAAGCTCCTGGCAGCCCTTTCCAAGGAGATCTCATCAGCTGAGGCAGCTCTGGTAGGAGATATCCCAGGAATATTCCAGAATCATGGCTCTGGAACTTGAGGGATGAAGGAAAGAGACTTTTTACCAGGGTTGGGACAGGAGGGAATAAACTTAAATCCATTTAAATTGGATTTGAGGAAGGAATTCTTCCCTGCAAGGGTGGGGAGGGGCTGGGATGGAATTTCCAGAGACGCTCTGGCTGCCCTGGATCCCCAGAAGTGTCCAAGGCCAGGTTGGATGGAGCTTGGAGCAGCCTGGGATAGTGGGAGGTGTCCCTGCCCATGGAATGGGAATGGTTGAGCTCCAAAGTCCCTTCCCACCCAAAGCATTCCATGACTCTGTGATTCCATAAAATCCCGTGATTCAGGGAACCCCCAAATCCTCTTTGGCTTTGTGGAAGTGTCCAAAGAGAAAAGCCAGGAGCAAGCCAGGCTCATCCCAGCATTCCCAGAGTAAGGAAGACCCCAATCCACAAGGACTGAACAGCAGCCTTGGACACTTCCAGGGATCCAGGAGCAGCCCCAGCTTCCCTGGGAATCCGTGCCAGGGCCTCCCCACCCTCCCAGGGAGGAATTCCTTCCCAAAATCCCGTAAATCTGCCCTGCCTTCACCACTGCTGGTTCATCATCCCTTCTGTGTTTGGAAAACCAGGAATTTTGGGAATGGATTTGGCTGATTCTGTCACCTCGGACGCAGCAGAGATTTGTCCCTATGGATTTGTCCCTTTGGATGGCTGTGGATTGGGAATTCTCCCCTCCAGCCCAGCCTGGCTAATTACTGCACCCCTCTAATTACACCTCGAAGGTTATTCCTCATTTAAGTGTAATTTGCAGTGCATTAATTAATCCTTAACTAATGAAATACAGGTCATTTGTTTATTTAACTATTAATTAATCATTTGATTCATTAACAATTAATTATTCAATTGATTAATTATCGAGCCAGGCTAACCAGCACTAATTGTTATTCTCAGCCACCTCCCCAAGCCCCTGCTCAGCAGGATTCCAAAGAAAGGGATTTTTTCCATTAAAATCCACTCCGTGGAGGAGAGAGGGCAGGGAAGAGGGATAAACCCAGCCTGGATGTGCCTTGGGAAGCGTTTCAGTGGGAAAAGACATTCCCAAGCTTGGGATCACCCCATGGAATGGCACACCCAGGGTGCCGCTCCTGCTGCCGGCAAAGCAGCTCCGACTGCCCAGGAAAATCCAAAAAACGGGGGAGAAACGGGCAAAATGCATCTGGAGGCCAAAGGGGTGGGAGTGGCTGGGATTTTGTGGTATCCAAAGGCCCCTCTGGATCCCGGCCGGCAGCTCCGGCGGGAATTTCTCTGCTGTTAGGGAAGGGATTGTGATGAGTCACCCTCCAGCCAAAGTTCTGCCGGGAGGAAAGGGGGGGCCCGGCAGGGAGATTTCCAAACATGGCAATGTTTATTTGGAATTCGGGCCGAAGGAGAGATTCTGCGAGATCCAGAGGGAAGATTGCCTGGGGATGAAGCCCGCTGGGCTACTGGATATCGCCAGCAATGCAGGGAAAAAAACCTGGGATTGCTGCAAAGGCCGGAGCAGGCAGGGACAGAAACGCCTCCAGCAGTGCTTTCCCTCTCCATAAAATCCCAGAACCCTTGAGGTTGGAAAAGTCCTCCAGGATCATGGATCCCACCTTGTCAGCCCAGAGCCACATGCAGGCATTCCATGGACACCTCCAGGGGTGGGAAATGCTCCAGAAGGAGCCCCCAGGAGTGGGAATTTCCCAGGTTGGCCCATTCCAAGGGGATTCTTTGCCGGGTTTAGCCAGGCCAGATGTTGGGAATCACCTCCACAGCTGGCCCTGAGCGTGTCCCAGGATTCCTGGCCAGAGCTCCTGTCATTCCCATCCCACCACGAGGCTTCCAAGCCAAGCTCAGCAGCAAATCCTGACTCCAAGGCATGGAAAAACACAGGTGGGATTATCAGAACAGGGAGCAAACCGCAGCAGCAGCCTCAGCATCGCTCCCTATGGAACAACAACATTCCCTATGGAATAACAACATTCCCTATGGATCACACATCCTGATCCTGTCCTGCCAGTGGGGAGCAGGACAGGGAGAAGGGATGGAACATGCAGGAAAATGGGAATACACCAAGGGAATGAGGATTGCAATTTCCTTCTCTGCTGGGAGAAACCCCTCAGGCCCTAAAATCTTCTTCTGGTGCATCCCAAAACAGGAAATCCAGTGGGAATTGCAGGGTGGGAACTTCAGGGATATTTTAGGCTGAGGTTAAGGCAAGGACTGAGCCTTTCCAGCAGGAATTCCCAGGTGGGCAGAGCTGGGAATATCCATGGGGACAAGGAAGCAGCAATGAGCTCCCCCAGTCAAACCACAGCAATCCCAAAAGGAGGACGGAAACTCCTGGAAAAATCCTCTATTCCCACATCCAGATGAGTCCATCCAGTGCTTCCCAGGAGCAGCACAGTTCCCGAGCCTGGAGCTTCCCAGAACAGCAGCTCCTGGAGCACAGCAGAGCTGCTTCCCGGGATCTGGGAATGGCATCCTGCCAGGAGCAGCAATTACACCCCAATCCCTCGAATTACTCCTGATCCATCCAGTCATCCATTTGTGGGACAGCCCTGGCGACACGGAGTGTCCCATGTCCCTGTGTCCAGGCACCCCTGGATGGGAGCAGAGTGGGATCACTGCGGGATTTGCAGCAGCAGAAGGGCAGCGGATTCCTTGGAAAAAAATCCCAGAATCCCAGAATGGTTTGGGTTGGAAGAGACCTTAAAGCTCATCCAATTCCGTGGGAAGGGACACCTCCCGCTATCCCAGATCATGCCAAGCCTCGTCCAACCTGGCCTTGGACACTTCCAGGCATGGGGAATCCACAGTTTCTCTGGGAATCTGGGCCAGGGCTCCTCTGCCAGCCTCACACAGAAGCTGCGGCATCCCGGGTAGATCCGAACAGGGACACGTGCTCAGATTCCCTGGATTCAGAGGTGGCCACGGCCCTTCCCATCCAAGATCCCCCAGAAGGGCTCGGGGAAGCCCCAACAGGGCCTGGCAGGACCCCGGTGACTCCAAAGTGCTCTGGGATGGGCTTTGCTCCGTCCCACCCAGGAATTCCCACCCCGGCAGCATTCCATGATCTCTCCCTGAGCCAGGGGAGCTCGGATCCAGCTGCTCCCACTCCCACGCTGGGGTGTGGATGGTGGGAATCCCGCTGGGTTGGAATGGCATTCCCAGCGGGAGGAGAGGGACACATTCCTGCCGTCGGTCCCAAAGCTCCCGTGGCGCAGCTGTCCCTGCCCCAGCTCCCATCCCTGCGAATCCCGGCTGGAATCACGCACACAGCCAGGCCCTCTGGATGCTCCTCAGGGAGCAGGGATCCGATCCCGCCCAGCCCTCGGCTGCCGAGCATTCCCGCTGCGCGCACACTTCGGGACGGCTCCATATTTTCTCCCGTCTGATGGGATGCAGCTGGAGACCCCCGGCACACAGAATTCCCCGTGCTCCAGCGTCTCCAAGACTTTTCCAGGCTGTGGAAAAGGGGAGCGGAGCGCCCTGGCCGTGCTGGGCTCGCTGTGCTCATCCACCACCCCCCACTCCAGCACATTCCTTTGGGGACACCCATGGGGCGGCGATTCCCGGGATGGAGGAGGGGACAGGGACACCAGCTGAGCCCTGGCAGCTGGCCAGGAGCCATCCCGACACTTCCCACATGAAAGGAAAAATTCCAGGAGCGGGGGGAAGCCAAAGCCCCGCTGACAGCGCGACCTTGAGATTTTCCCTGGCGCAGCCAAGGATTAAAGCTCCCGCTCGGATTTCTGTGCCTGGGACAATTCCAGAGGCTCCAGGCTGTGCCACAGGGTGGGAATGTCTGCGCAGGTGGCGGCGGTGCCAAGAAAAGCCTCGTCCCGATCCCATTCCAAAGGGTGCTGCCTCCACCCAACCCTTGGGATCCCTTTGGATTTGCATCCCATTGTTTCACCGAATCCAGGTGCTCTGCAGGGTTAGGAAAAGCCTTTCCCTATGGAAAGAGGATGGAGCAGGGGGAGAGACTTCCCTGGGGCTCGGCTGCAGGAATTCCCACCCTTAGGACAATTTTATCCAGGGATCTCCATCCCAGCCCAGCTTTTGCTGCTGGATGAGACCTCCCCGTTCCTGCCAGGATGTTCCTGCTGAGCTTGGAGCAACTCTGGAAGCACCGGTGGCACCTGGAATGTCCCAGTGACCAAAAGCTGCGCTGGGAGGTGCCTTTCCCAAACTGTCCCTCCCTGCAGCAACTCAGAATTCCATGGAATTCTCTGGCAAGGGATTTTCCAGGTGCTGTTTCAAAAGTCGAACTAAAAAAGCCATTTCAGATCTCTTGGAATTCTCGGATCCAAGCCTGCTCTTCCCTCTGACTCCTGGAAAAAAGCAGGACCCAGCTCATAAATCCTTCTCCTGTCTCCATGCAGAGATCACTCCTTAATTCCCAGTAATTAATAGGGAATTCTGCAGGTGGGAATTAAGCCCAGCTTCCTTTAACCTCATCTAGAAAATCCGTGAGGATCCCTGCAATTTTCAGGGATGAACACACGGACATCCAGGCACCATCCTGCTCCAGCCTCACCTTCAAATCTCCTTTTAGAGCAACAATTCCAACTGGGAGCAACAATTCCAACTGGGAGCAACTGGGAAAAGGCAAATCCAATGGGAGAAGGAACTGGGTATCCAGAGGTTTATCCCAGGCCTTTCCCACATCATTCCCACTTCACACCTGTTGCTTCCCGATCCTTATTTTACCAGGAGAAACGGGAAATGAAGGAAAAGCAGCAGCTCTGACGACTCTGCTGCGGTGGAAAACGAGGATGCTCCATGAGCCAGAGGGTTTGGAATATTTTTCCTTTTCCCAAAAGGAAGATTTCTCCTCTTGGAAATGGATTTAAAAATAGACCCCATTCCCCATTAATTCCACAAAGTGGGATCCTTCCAAGAGCTGCCTTATAAGTCCCTGTTTTCCAGGAGTTTATGGCTTGGGAAAGAACAGAGACTCCTAGCTGGATTCGTCGCCCTTTTTCCCAATTCCTTCCTTAACCAGTTTGAAGCTGTGCAGGAGGAAAAATGGGGAATTTGCTGCTTCCTCTGCTTCCCAGGGATTCCACCCGATATTCCCAGTGGTGGGACACGGACAATCCCTGCACCGTCCAAATTATCCAATTATCAGAATTCCCATAAATTATTCTTTACAAAATTCCCTGAGAGGGTGATAAAAAAAATTATTTTTCCAGCATTTTCCCAGCACTTCCCAGATTTCCAGGGCACATTTCCACTTGGAAAGGAAAACCAGAGGAGATCAAAATCCTTGGACACCAAAGGATTTTCTGACATCCAAAATCGCTGGCTTTGGGATTTTTTTCCAGGACAGAAATGCTGGATCAGGAATTTTCCCTCCTCTGGATGCCGAGCCGAAGGCATAAAGCTGACACAAATTCCATATTTATGGCTCTGAGCAGCTGGAGAGAAATTTCCCCGATCCAGCCCCGGGTTGAACTCCTGGAGAGTCTGGAAGTGCTGGGAATGGGGATTAATGATCACCAAATCATTCCCAAAGCAACCCTGGATCATGGAAATGCTGGAATTGTCCTGATCCTGCCCCACAAAACAGCTCCAAACCTTTCCTCCCTCCTAAAGATGGGAGTCCTTGGAGGAGTTGGGAATCCAGGCTTGGATCTGGGAAGCAAAGGAGCCTTTCTGCTGTTTTCCAACCCCTCTGGATGTGCTGGGATGGGAGATCAGCCATGGAATTGTTGGATGCCCTTGGGGACAGCAGGAATGCCGGGAGGGGGACACAGGGCTGGCACCAACAGCCCTCGGAGCGCCCCAAATCCAGGGAAATCCCTGCAGCTGGATAAGGCCAGGAGGCTGGAATTTTGGGGTGGAATTCTGGGAGATGTGGCATCCCTTGAAGAGCTGCATTCCCAACCTCTGCTCCATGGAAAAGCGGGATTGGGGATCCCTGGGATGTCCCCAAAGCCCTGAGCAGCCCAGGTTATGCTGATCCCAAACTTTGATGCCAACTGGAGCTGCATCCAAACATTCCATGCTCTTTTCCCTCTCCATTCCCCCTCCTCAGCCTTAAATCCCATGGGATCTCAGATGATTCCCAAATCCCAGCAGGAATAAAGCTGGATGTTGGTTGTGGCCAAATCCTTGAATCCCAACGTGTTTTAAACTCTCCCTTCAGCATCCCATTCCCAGCGATCCCATCCCTTCTCCCTGAAGGAGAGATTATTCCCAGGAAAAATAACATGGAAAAGCAGCGGAGGAGAAATTCCCGCCTGCCGAGCACCTGGTTTATCTTGGAAAATGCAAAACTCCGTGGTTTTCCAGCAAACACCCGGAATGTGCTGGCGGTGGCTTCGCATTTAACGCGAAGTGACATCGGGAATGTTTTCCAACAGCAAAATATTCCTTCTTTTCCAACTGGGACAAAGCCTGGCCTTGTTTCAGTTCTGCTCTGACCTGGCTGTGACCGGGGTTTGAACTCCTGGGAAAAGTGGAGCAGGGAAAGGCGGGAGAGGGAATGGAAGGATAAAGGGGGAAGGAAAAATCGGGTGGAAGTGTCACAGGTGAGCAGTGACAGGAGATTTCCTGGGATTTAATGGGCATAGACTGGGAAAAGCGGCATGGAAAAGCAGGAACCCCACAGGACCCACAGCACCAGGGTTGGTTTTCTGGGATAAATATTCCCATTCCCAGGAAAAATCATCCAAACCTCCACAGCCAAAATCTGACTTTATCCAAGTTCAAAACCAATTGAATCCCATTCCAAAGCAAACGTTGGCTTCCCAAGAGCGACTTATCCCCAACAAAACCAGGATCAGTGGGAAGCTCCAATCCCAAAGCTCCAACAGCTCCACACATTCTGGAGCGGGAATATCCAGAGCATCCGAAGCAAAAGATTCCCGAAATCCCACATTCCCATGGGAGACAGGAGCCAGCCTGGAACGAGCTGCAGATCCCAAAGGCTCTCCCAGCTCCAAACAGATCCCTCAAGCCAACACAATCCCAACTTTTCCCAAAGTCGGATTTGCAGGATGCATAGGAGAAGATGAGTCAAGAAAATTGGATTAAAAGATGTTTTTCCTTTTCCGAACCGGCCAGAAAATTCCTGAGAATGGGAATTTGACTAAAATTGAACTTTGGGATCAAATTCCCAACTCGTTTTAAGCAATGAATTCTTGTCGGTGCCCACTCCTGGGATCTTGGAAGGATTTGGGAAGTGATCCAAGGTTCCTGGAGAACGGAATGCTGCATGTCCAGGGGAGATGGATGGGGCTTCCCTGCCAGAGGGGAAGTTTAGATGGAATATTGGGAAGAAATTCCCAATATGTGAGAGTGAGGAGGCCCCAGATTCCCAGAGAAGCTGTGGCTGCCCCATCCCTGGAATTTTCCAAGGCCAGGTTGGATGGGGTTTGGAGCAACCTGGGATAGTGGGAGGTGTTGGGAATGATCTTCAAGGTCCCTTCCCATGATCCCAAACGATTCCATGATTCCATGAATTCTCCAGTGCCGGACAACACCAAACTCCACATCCCCACCTATCCCTGATGGATCAGCCTGACTTTCCCGTTGCTCCAGAGGAAATGATCCCATTATTACGGCAGCTCCCAGCACCTCAAAAATGCCAATTCCCATTTCCTTCGCTGTATTTCTAATCCTGGGATACTCCGAGGATCGATAGCTCCGGGATGCGGAGGAAGCTGCTCCCAGTCAAATATCCAATAATTACTGGATAACTCGGCCTCGGCTGCCTCTGCTGTGGGCGGGTTGCCAGGTTATGCCGGCACAAAATTCCATTTCCAGAGGGAAAAAACCTCTCCCTGGGATCTGGATTGATGGTTGGAGTGGGATATTTCCATCCTGGGAAGACAGGGACAGGAAGGATGGAAAAGCTTTTGTTTCCCCACATCTCCTCCTGCTTTTTCTCCTCTCCCCTGGGACATGAGCAGCCAATATCCATGGATACAACACTGACATATCCAGGGTCAAATCCTGGCCTGATTATCCCAAATCCACTATCCCAACCCAGGAGATGATCCCATTGAACTGGGAAGTTTGGGATGGTACTGCTGATCCCTAATTCCAGACTGGTTTGGGATGGAAGGACCTTAAAAGTCATCCAGTTCCAACCCCAACACCTTCCACTGTCTGAGGCTGCTCCAAGCCCCATCCAGCCTGGCCTTGGACAATTCCAGGGATCCAGGGGCAGCCACAGCTTCTCTGGGAATCTGTGCCTGTTTTCCTCATGGATCAGCCCTTCCCTGCTCACACACTCATGGAGCAGAGGGGATATTCCTCTTTTTCCCCTGCCATGCTTCCTCTGTGATGCAAGCACAGAAAATCAGGGAATTCTGGATGCACCACCTGACTCTGCCAGCAGCAATTCCGAACTTAATCCCTGCAGGTGCCGGATTTTGGATGGCACAAAATCCAATGGATCCATGGAGAGATCCCTGCAATTACCAGGGCTGGGAGCAGAGCTTTGTACAGCCACCAAAAAAATGGGATAAACTCCTCAAAATGCCTGTGGCTGCTCCAACCCCAGCAGCTCCTGCATTCCAGAGGTTTCTTCCTTCCAGCTTCCCAATACAGCCACAGTGACTTCCAAGCAAATTCCAGGTGGGAGTTTTACATGACAAAAGCACTGCTCGGGATTCCGAATTCCAAAGGGCTCCTAATTCCAGCTGGAGGCTGTTCCGGGAGCTTGGAGCTGCAGAAGTCCTGGGATGCTGCCACTGTTTAGATTGGAGCCCTGCTGGGAAGTTTCTCCTGGAAAAGCCCCATATATGGATTGCACAAGGAGAACAAAAGGCAAGGAAGGAGCAGGATTTGGGATTCCTCAGCCAGGGAATGGGGCTGGATGTGTCCGGGAGCAGGGAAGGGCCTGGAATGGGGCACTGGGACAAGGCAGGGGAGAAGCAGGAGAGGAGTGAGGGCCAATTCCCTGATTTTTTCCAGCAAATCCCTCCTAGGATGTCTCCATGTCCTGACTGACCTCGGAGTCAGGAGGGAGGCCTGGAATTGCTGCTGGAGCTGGGAATAGCTGGGACAGATTCCCAGGGAAGCTGTGACTGCCCCTGGATCCCTGGAAGTGTCCAAGGCCAGCTTGGAAATCTGAGATAGTAGAAGATGTCCCTGCCCTTGGATGAGCTTTAAGGTCCCTTCCTACCCAAACCATTCCAGGATTCTCCAAGTGCTCCCGGGAAAACGTAGAGGGTTCCAATGGGATTGAAGACGTGTCCTTCCCCAATTCCCACCTGGATATTAGTCACTTAAAATTCAGCCCAACAAAAATGCAGGAATTGTGCCACAACTTGGATGGAATCCCCAAAAATCTCCTTTTCTTGCCACTTCGACTCCGTTCCCTCAGATAAAATCCCATCTCCCAATTCCCAAACACCACTGTTAAACATCAAAACTTGGGATGTGCAATTCCCTGGATAAGGAAGTGGCTGATCCCCCCGTGTTCTCCATCGCTCTGGGTCAGATCTCCAACAGGATATGCCAACATTGGACACTTCCCTTTTTAAATAGCCTTTTAATGGGAATTTTTCCTTGGAAACGAGCAGGAAAAGTGGGGATAAACTCCCTATTCCCGCAGTCCAGGAGTTCAGGGCCAAATCCTGCACTGCAAATCCACAGCACAACTCCACCCCTATGGAAGAACAAACTCTGGGATGCCTCCAGATGCTCGGCTCCAACAGGGACACATCCCTGGATCCGTTTGCTTCGGCAGGAATTGTTGAGTCTCCATTCCCTAATCCACCCTTGGATTGAGGCTGCTCCACATTCCTGCCAAAAACAGCCTTGCCATGGAATTGAGGAGGAGCTCCAACACTTCCGAGTACTTGGGCTCCTGGTGGAAAAGGGAAAAGAAGGAACAGCCCAAATAATTCCACGTAAAATCCATCCTCGGCAAAACCACAGGGATTTGAACCAAGGAAAATCCCTGTAAGGAGCATCTGCTCATCCTAAACAACACCGGGGTCAGGGCACCAAAATCCCTCATGGAACCTTCACCTATCCTTCATGGAATCAGCTGGGAATGGTTTTGGCTGGAAGGGCCTTGAAGCTCATCCAGAGCCATCTCCAGGGACACCTTTCCCTATCCCAGGGTGCTCCAAGCCCCGTCCAGCCTGGTCTTGGGCACTTCCAGGGATCCAGGGGCAGCCCCAGCTTTTCTGGGAATCTAGAGCCTTCCCAACCTCCCAGCCAGGAATTCCTTCCCAAAATCTCATCTAACCCTGCCTGCTGTAAGAGGGGAACTCGGGAGAGCACAGAATCATGGAATGGTTTGGAAAATGGGTTGGAAAAGATCTTAAAGCTCCTCCGTTCCCACCCTTTCCATGGGCAGGGACACTTCCCTGCAATCCCAGGTTGCTCCAAGCCCCATCCAACCTTGGAAAACCATGGGAATAACCCCCCAGCTCCCTCCAGACCATTCCCAGGATTAACAGCTTCTCCCTCCTCCCAGATCCCGATAACAAATCTGCTGAAATTCCAAAGTTTTCTACATTTCCCCTTGATCCCGGGATCTATAAATAGCCCTGGCATTTCCAGCGGCACATCCTGCCTGTGGAAATTGGATTGCAAAGGAAAATTGGCCTGAGTCCTTGTTGAATTCCCGTTGTTATCCATCTTTCCCGATGTCCTTCCCTCCAAACACCGTCTGAACTCCAGGCGGAGACACGGAGTGAAGTCGTTAGGAAAGATTTCCTGACAAACCTCGGGAACACCGAAGGGTTCCGGGCATTTTTTCCCTTCCATCGGATAAGCTCTGACACCTCCGTGCACTTCCCAAAGTTTTCCTTGGAGTCAGTCCTGCTCCTTCCCTGCCTGGCACAGGGAAAGGCCAAGGTTTGTGTGGAGTCACCTGGTTTGATCCAGGATTTATCAGATTTTGGAGGAATTTTGCTCAAAGAGGGAAAAATTTAAACTTTCCTGGAATTCTTTTTCCTTTAAAAGCTTCCTCCCTTGGAATGGCTTTAAACGGAAGAGAGGAGGTTTAGATGGATTTGGGAAGGAATTCCTGGCTGGGAGGGCGGGGAGGCCCTGGAAGAGAATTCCCAGAGAAGCTGGGGCTGCTCCTGGATCCCTGCAAGTGTCCAAGGATAGTGTTTGGAGCAACCTGCGATAGTGGGAGGTGTCCCTGCCCATGGAATTGGAATGGAGAAGCTTCAAGGTTCCTTCCAACCCAACCCATGCCAGGATTTGGGAATGGAACAGGACTTTTCCCAGGGATCTCTGGTAAACCCACTTTGGTCTCTCCAAGCCCTCAGTGCTGTCCCTTTATTCCCAGCCACATTCCCAGATCCGGTTTCCACATCCCCCTCTTCCCAAAATCCCTGACCACAGACCTGAGCCTCTCCCAGCAAAACCAAATCCCTGGATTCTGGCAGAGTTTCCTGCCATGATCATCCCAACATTTCTTTCCATGAATCCCCTTCACATCCACACTATCCCTGTTTTTCTCCCATGGATTCCCTCGGACAATTCCCTCAGCCACTCCCGGAGGATCCCTGGATCCATTTCCATCTTCCCGTTAGAAGCCAGGAAGGGCTTTCAGGAGTGCAAAATTCCATTAATTGATATCGAACAGAGGATCATGGAATGTTCTGGATCTGCTCCGACCCCCAGGATCAGCTGGAAAGGGACAGGGTTGATCCAGAGGATCCAAGATGGGATTTGCTCCATTGTTTCTCATGCCCATGCAGAGATTTGAATTATCCCCACAGAGAAATTGGTGTGGCCCCTGTCCCGGTGCCAAGCCAAATCCATGGATTTCTTATTTTCCTTATCCCAACATCAGCCTTTCCTGCTAGCCACACAGGGAGGACGGAGTGTCCAGCCATAAAAATCTGGGAACAAAGGAAAAAGAACAAAAATCCCAAAATCTGACCAGGAAATTGAGATTAAAAATTAAAACCGATGGATTTCTCCATGAATTACATGGATAAAAAAGGCTTTTGGGAATCCAAATCAACATCTGGGAAAGGCTGGAAGCTGCCTGGGATGTTTGGAATCGGTGCTGACGTGTGGGATGAGTGACATTGGCTTGGGGACACGGAATGGGATCGAGTGATCCCGATAATTCATTGGGAATCAATGAGGCCGAGCAGCGCTGCCACATTCCCGGGGCACCACACAGCGAGCAGGAATGCTGGGAATATCCCCCCGAATTCCTCTCCATCCTCTTTTTCCCCTCCATTTAGGGTGGAAAAGCTGCCTTTTCCAGGAGCCTGCCTGGCTCATTCCCTCAAAATCAGCAGGAGCAGGAAATCGGAATCCATGCAGTTCATGGAAAAGGTTCTCCAGGATGGGATGCCCAGGATGGGAGGGGATGGAGCCAGGAAGCTTTGCTGGCTGCCCTGATTTTTTAGGAATTTGTATTTCTGATCCTCAGCCAAGGATGTTGGGAGAAGGAGGGGAGCAAGGAGCAATTCCCAGATTTCTACAGAATTCAAGGGACGTCATGGGAAAGGACAAATTTAATCAAAATATTCCTCTTTTTCCATTCTGCATTTTCAGCCTGGCTTTGAGGCATCCTGAGTTTTAATTCCAAATCCCAAAAAAAAAAAAAAAAAAAAAAAGAAAAGCTTTAAAACCCCTCCCACATGGAATGCAATTGCTCCGGGAAAAAGAGGGATTAGAGCCGGAGGCCCACGGATATGGATTATTCCATCCTTTGGCAAATGGAAAATAAATCATCCCATTGGAGCAAGAGCCACGAGGGCGAGGGAGGGCAGGAGGGGCCAGAAAAATGGGAATGTGCTTCTTACTCGTTCCAGAGCATCCTTGGGATGGGCTGGATGGGCTTCCCACAGAATCGAGCACCACCAGAAAAAAAAGGGATTTAAAAGGGAGGGGGAAAAAAAGGGAACAACCAACAAATTAAATGGAAAAATCCAACAATGGATAATTAGCACATGGAAAAGCAAAGCTGCAATTTAGGTGTCTCCAAAGGGAAATCCCAACAAGTGGCTCCGCGGATTTCTTTTCCCTTTTTCCTTTGATCTCACTGGCTGGGAGGAGAATTCCTACAAAACTGGAGCAACTGAGAGCAGGAAAAACCCGGAGCAGAGACAGTCGGTGTCTCCCCCTCTCCTGACCCCTCTTCCCACTCCTGGGACTCATTAAACAGGGAAAATCCCGTGAGATCCAAAGGTTCTGGCAGGGAACACACTGAGATGTTTTCCAGAGCAAATGTTGGGCCATAAATAATGGATCAGGAACGGGGCTGGAATGAATGGATTTATCCCCTCCGGAGCTCCGGAGATGTGAGGTTGGAGGAGGCCGGTGTTTCAGTGGATTTTTTAGGAATAACCTTATTTTTTAGGTTTTTCTTTTGCAGGATTTTGCCAGGTCTCCTTTTCCTGCCATCCAACCCGTTCCTATGGAATGTGGACGGAGCTGCCACCAGCAACTCTTCCCTCTGAGGTGACATCCAGCCCTGTGTCCATGACTTCCTTTGGAATTCTTTCCTTCTTAATTAACCAAAATGCAATCCCAACCCGAAAGCCAGACTATTTCAGTGCAGAGGAGAAAGGATGGGAGAGAGGGAAGTGGTTTTCCAGGAAAACCTTGGATCAGGCAGACTTTGAGCCCCCCTCATTTTGCCACCGGAGTTTTGCTGAGTAGGAGCTCATGGATCCCATGGATCTCACGCCGTGTCCCGCGTCACAACTCTACCTTGGATTCAAGGGCATTCCCAGCTGGAATCTGCTGGAATGAGGTGTTGGGATAAGAGAGGAGACAACTCTTGTTTGCTCCCATGGATTTTCCAACGTTCCCTGTCATTCCCGCTGCTCCTCGTGACCTTCCGGGGAGGACAGCACGGATACAAGATCTCCCTAAATTCCATTAACTTCCCAAAATTCCCCTCTGCCTTTCAATGCAGGCAGCCTGAAATCCCAAATAATGAAATCTCCTGTCAGGATGATGTGATCCAAAGTGACACTGGAGAAAGAAAGGGGGGAGGAAAAACCAGGATTAAAACGGGAGCCAGGGAGAATTGGGTTGTCCTGGCAACTGGCAATTCCTTCCCAGCATTCCCAGATTATTTCATGGAACGAATGGTTTCTAATTAAATTGATAAAAGGTGGAATTTAGCTGAGGGTGACCACTTAAGCTTTGGTTGGAAAAATTTCCTTCTGCAATAATAGGAATAGCAGGGAAGGATTTAATCACGGCCTGGATTTGCTGGAAAAGCAATAATTCCATGGTTTTTTAAATGGAGCCAAGGAGTTTTATTTTCCCTTTGAACAATCTGAGAGGAAATAGGGAATAAAGCCTGAATCAGCCCCTCGGATTAGGAAGGAGCAGCTGTGAACAGCCTCTCCCATGGAATGATCTAATTCCAAGGTAATTATCCTGGATTTCTACCACGCTGCTAAAATCCGAACATCAGCATTTTCGGGATTGGCAGGCTGGGAATTCACGCCAAGGAGCCAAGTGGGAACCTGCAGTGCTGCCCAGCTTCTGCTCCAAGGTCAAGGATGCCGGAACATCCTCGGAAAAGCTGCCAGGATTCATAAATTACCCTCAAATCCGACCTTTCCTCTCCAGGCACCGCCTGGAATCCGGCATGGAATGGACACGGAAAATGGCGAGACTACATTGGCTGGGAGAGGGGCTCTGGGCATAATTTTGGGAAAAGGAAGAGCAAGAAGCACCAGGTTGGGTTGTAAATCCCTAAAAATCCTCCTGCTGTTGAAATTGCGCTGATCTTCCCAGGATCTCAGGGTGGATCGAGCCGGAGCCTCTGGAAAAGCTCTGGAAAAGCTTCGGAGCATCTCTTTGAACTCCAGGACCTCTGGAGATAAACAGTCTAAATTAAGCATCCAAAAATTCCAGGCTCCCTAGCAAAGCCATCCATTCGGGAGAAGCCCTTGGAAAACAAGGAATCCATTGGAGACGGCCATGGGACGGCAAAACATTGGAAAGTGACTCCAAGTGACCTTTCCTGGGATTGAAACAGAAACCAACTGAGCTTTCCTTGCAAAGGAGCTCCTCAGAGTGCTGCTCATCCAAACAAATCCCTTTGGATCCTGCACACACCGGACCGGGAAGAGGGAAGAGCTCAGGCTGGGAGGCAGGAATTTGATGGGATATTTATCATCCAAAAGCGACGGGAACGCGGAGAAGGGAAAGGGGAGTTTTAGAGAGGAATGAGCAGTTCTGAGGAAGAACTTTGGGAACAACAAAATCCTGTCCAAGAATGGGAATAAGGAATGGGAATGGGGAGGGATCTGCCCCTTCTCCTTATGGCTGGGGACAGGTTCCGTGGAGCTTGGAGAAATCATGGAATGTTTGGGTGGGAAGGGACTTAAATCCTATCCAGTTCCATCCTCAACACCTCCCACTATCCCAGTTTTCCAAACTCTAGCCTTGGACACTTCCAGGGATGGGGCAGCCACAGCTTCTCTGGGAATTCCATCCCAGCCCCTCCCCACCTTCCCAGCCAAGAATTCCTTCCCAAGATCCCATCCATCTCTGCCCTCTGGCAGTGGGAAGCCATTCCCTGTGTCCTGTCCCTCCATCCCTTATCCCAAATCCCTCTCCAGCTCTCCTGGAGCCCCTTGAGGCCCTGAGATCTCCCTGGAGCTTTCCCTTCTCCGGCTGAACATCCCAAATGTTTGTTCAGCACAAAACCCCTGGAAGCTGCGGGAGAACATCCCAGGGCAGCTGGGAATATTCCGGCACCATCACACGGGATGAGATTTTGGAATGGAGGAGGAATTCCATGCCACTGCCAGGAGGTGCTGGAGGGAGTTGGGAAGACACCCCTGGAGCACAGCAGGTTGGGAGTTCCCGAATCCTGCAGGAGAAACAATGGGGAAGAATTTTGGATCCTCCTCCGGGATGGCAAATTCCTGGATCATGGAATACAGCATCCAAGGGAACTGATCCCATCTGGTGTGGGGCTGAGCTCAGGCTGTTCTCCAGCTCCCAATCCCTTTATGGAATGTGGGAAAAGCCTGGAGAGATGGACATTCTGGCCACAAGGTCTTGTCCAAGCTGCTCCTTCCCAGGGGAGGCTCCCCTGGAAAAATGGGCATTTTTTATGGAATGCGGAACAAAGTCCTCCCTGTCCCACCAGGAGCCTTTTCCTCCTCTTCCCTAAAATTGATGACTTGAACTGGAAAGATTTCGACTGCCGGAAACAACAGCAGGACACGGAACTCCTTCCACATCCTCCCTTCCCAAAGTGCTTCCAAACCCTCCTGCTTCCAGGCAGGAATATCAGGAATGGCATTGGATGGGGAAAAGGGAAGAAAAAAATCCCCAAAAATCCCCAAAATCCCACAAAACTGAACTAAAAACTTGGTTTAGGGAGAAAAATACCAATGAATCGAAAATCCAAGTCCAGAGAATTCCCTGTGTTCAGCTCATGGCCTCTCCCGTCACTGCAGCTCCAGGTGCTGATCCTGGGAATTCCCACCTCATCCACAAGGTCCGGAAAGACGGAAAACCTCTTGGAATTTCTCATTTTCCACTTTTGGGCAATGCTTCCAACTCTTTCCAGGGAGCCCCAGCTCAAAGGGAGCCACCAATAATCCCCTTGTGCCTCATTATCCCGCCACAAAATTCCCACTTTTCCCAGCCTTCTCTCCCACATTGCAAGGTCACGGGGAGGGGGAGGAAGAGGAGGCAGCAAACAGCACATGGGAAGCGAGGGCTGGATTTGGGATGAAAAACTCCCCAAAAAAGGGGATCAAATTGAAATTTTTGGTCCAAGTATTCCCAAAAAACTCTCTGGAGTAGCACAAGGGAACACCTTTTCCCACTAAAAATTCCTTGGATGATGGAAAAAGGAGCTTTTTGTGCCCTTCCAAGGCGGTGGCCCCAGAGCCACACAGGGATCGGTGACATCTGTTGCCATGGGAACGATATTCCCAGGAAACGCGGCTCGAGTGGAGAGGAAACCCCAGAGATCCATTAGCAACAGGTTCCCATGGCAACGGCTCCAAACTCATTAATAATTCCTCCTTCCCTGCTCCCCATCCCAAAAAAAAAAACCCCAAACAACTTTTCCTGGGCGTGGGGAGGGGAAAATCCTTTGGGAATTTCACAGAGGGAATGCAATGGAGAACTTCTATAACAATTGGGACTGGGATTTCTCTCCAAGCCTGGTCTGGGACACTGGGAATGCTCTGGGACACCGGGAATGCTCCAGGATAAAAGGGATGCTCCAGGACACCGGGAATGCTCTGCTCCGGGACACTGGGAATGCTCTGGGATAAAAGGAATGTTCCAGGACACTGGGAATGCTCTGGGACACTGGGAATGCTCTGGGACACTGGGAATGCTCTGGGATAAAAGGAATGTTCCAGGACACTGGGAATGCTCTGGGACACCGGGAATGCTCCAGGACACCGGGAATGCTCTGGGATAAAAGGGATGTTCCAGGACACCGGGAATGCTCTGGGACACTGGGAATACTCTTAGATAAAAGGGATGCCCCGGGACACTGGGAATGCTCCAGGACACCAGGAATGCTGTGCTCCAGGACACCACACCCAGACAGTTCCTCCCATTCCTGCAGATCCAAGGAATTGTGGAACACCAGGAATGCTCTTCCCATCCACTCCCCTCACCCCAACTGAAAATCCATGGATTTTCCTGCTCACCACTTTTCCTGGAGTTCTGCAGACCCCGGACAAAGCTGGGAAGGAGCACAGGGAATGTTGTCCCGGGACACCAACCCCCCGTGCTTCACATTCCAGAGCCTTGGAATGGGATGTGGGAAACCGGGATCCCACTCAGCACATCCCTAAATATTCCCTTTTAGCCACCAAAAAGTGGGAAGGAGCCGGGATCCACCCCCTGCCGCATTCCCAGGTTTTATTTAACACTGGAGCTCTCCGAACTCAGAGCTCCGAAGCTTTTCCTGATGGGAATCCCAAATTTCATAATCCAACCCAGGCTGGGGAATTCTGAACTGTTTATTTTCCCCTGCCATGAGGAATTCCTATAAAACTGCGGAAAAATTCCACGTAAAAATCATTGTCACGGAGCTGTGCCGGGGATTGCTGTAAATCAGGGAAAAACGACCTTGGGAATTGTTTCAGAGCCTAAAAATAATTCCAAGCAGGAATTTTCTCTTCATGCTTGAACTAAGGAATTCCCAAGGAAATATCAAGATTTTTCCATAATTAAGGCAAAAGGAAACCTCAAAAAATGGGAATTTTGGGACGCAAATGGAGCAGGTGGGGAGGGACGGATGATTCCCGCTCCTTTTCCTGGTGGGATCACAGCAGGCTCTGGAAATTCCCAATTTCCTTCCTTTGGGGCAGCCAAGGGTTTTCGGGATGGACACGCACAGGGAACAGATTCCACATCCTAAATTTGATCCGAATCTTCCCAATATTCCCGCAAAGGAATGCAACGGGCTCAGGCCAAAGGTTTATCCACCTCTTTTCCTTGGAAAAATCAATACACAGAGGGAAAGAACATAAATCCAATGGAAAATCAAGTCAAAACTTTGCCTGGATTCAGCCACTGCCGGGATCTCAGATCCAAAGATCAAGAAAAGAAATTGAATGGAATTAAAATTCCCAACTTTATACAAGTGGCACTGGATCCCTGCTGGAATGGAATTTGCTGGAATAGAATCCCGCTGGTCAATGGAATTTTTCCAAGCAGTGGCACCAAAGACATCCAATCCATAAGGGCCAAGTCCTGATTCTGCTCCAATCCCACCGGGAATATTGGTGCCCATGGAAAATCCATGGAAAAACACAACAGCCGGGGGCTTTTTCCAGCCAGAAAAGGTTGGGAAACGTTTTCTAGCCTAAACACCGGCAGGAGAAACAGGAGGGAGGTGGACAATGCCCAGATCCCAAGCAGTGATCCCAAAAATCATTGCTAGGAAAATGGGACATCTGGATCCGATCCAAAGGGTTTGGGTGTAACAGTCAAGGCGAATATTCCGTGAGCCATATTCCAAAGGCTGGCAGGAGCTGTTGGCTCTGGCCTGGGCCGGTTTGTGACCTGGGATAAAGAAATTCCAGCCATTCCAAAGGAAAACCACTCCCTTTGGCAGGGAATTCCCTCATTCCTGCTGGTATCCTGAACTTCTCCAGCCCTCTGCAAACAGCACTCGGAAATTCATGGATCAGTCAGGCTGGAACCACATGGACCAGGATGTAAATCCAAGCACTCAGGGACATCCCAGATAATTCCACATTTATCCAGGGTTCTTCCAACCTGGAGAGATCCCATTCCCGGGAATATTTATGGACTGCTGACAACAACATCCATAGGAAGACCAAGTTTTCCCAACTCTATTTCCCACACCCAGACTAAAGGAGCTTGGGACGAGCTCCCAGGAAAAATCCGGAGCTTTGGGAAAGCTCTTGGCTTCCCAGCCCTCTGGAAAGGGCAGCACATCCCAGCATTCCGGAGGAAACAACCTCGTGGGATGCGCCAGCCGGATTGAGCTCATCCTCCTGGCAGCCCCGGCCCCGGAGCCTTTTTAGGGATGCTGGTCCAGGCGTTCCAAGGCAGACAGACTCCTGGGCTGCCCGGAGCAGCAGGAATTGTGGCTGCTTGGCACTGGATCACTCCAGAAGCCATTGGAAGGTGCAGAAACCTTGGATAACATCCAGCAGGAGCCGGGATCAGGACACGCTGCGGGGCCAAGCGCTTTCCTTGATGTCTCCCTTTTCCCGAGTCTCCCTGTTCCCAGCTCCCTGATTCCTGAGTCTTCCCATTCCTGAGATCCCTGTTTCCTGAGTCTTCCTGTTCCTGACTCCCTGATTCCCAATCTCTCTAATTCCCAAGTCTCCCTGATTCCCAAATCCCCATCCCTCAAGCAAACGAGGAGCAATCCCTTTGGGATGAGATCTGCGGGAGATCTGCAGCAGGGGAAAAAATTCCAGGCTCCCTTTGCAGGATCCGCTCCCTCTGTCTGCTCCCGGATTCACCCATCCCTTATCCCAAAGTGCTCCTCTGCATCCCGACCTTGATTCCCGTGCCAAGGCCAAGGCGGGATTTGGGGATAAGGGAATTCCTGAGGGCTCTGGGAAGGAGCTCAGAGGGAAAGTGGGACCAGAGCGGGCTCAGCTCCCTCCCAGCCATCCCAAACCAATCCCAGTGGGAATGCGGCATGCAGGGAATGCTTCAGCATCGCCAGGAGAATCCTGGGTTTTGCTAAGCCGGGTTTTAGGCCCAGTCTACAAAGACAAATCCCACTTTGGGCTGGGAATGTTCTATTCCAACCCCTCCTTTCCCTTGCAGCCGATTCCTGCTCGGAATCTGCCAGGGACAAAAGAATTCCAGCGATCTCAGGTTGTTTTCCTTGGATTCTGGAGCTGTTTATAACAAACCCTGCCTGAAGCTCAGCCCAGGGAGCAGAGGAAGGAGCGAGGAGGGTGCAAAGCTCGGCCTAAATCCATCACCTGCCCAAAGCCCAGCTCAAACTGGGCTCTGCTTCCATCAGGCTTCCCAGGAAACGTGAGGTTAAGCCTGGCTTAAATTTGGGCCTAAGGTGACTCCAGCAGGGATGATCCTGCCTTGTTTGCCCTCGGCTCTGTCCCAAGGGAAGCCGGAGATGGATTTGGGATCTCCAGCAGGTCGGGATTAAGCAGCCCCATTCCACCCAAGCTCAGCTCCACAGGGCTGGCAGCCCTTGGAATGAGCCCTTTCCCAAACCTAATCCCAAAGAATTCCCATTTGTGGCACCAAATCCCAGATTTTGAGTTGCCTTCCGTCCTTCCCTCCCTGTCATTCCCAAGAAAAGGTGTCAGCTCCTCCTTCTCTCCAGATCCTCGGAGACAGGAGCAGAATTCTGTGCAAACAACGATGTTCTCATCCCAAATCTCCCGGGAATTCCTGGGACAGCAGGACAATCCAAACAGGCAGAGAGGATCAAAGAGTTTGGGAACAACAAGTTCCACACGAATCCCATGGGATGCTCTTCCCAAAACATCCCTGTTTGTCACATCCATCCGACACCCCTTAAGTGAGGCTCCATCCCTCGGGAATGTGACTGCTGTCCCGAAAATCCACACTGCAACTGCTGGTTCCAGCAACATCTCCCAGGATTTTTGCTATCCGGGCAAACCCTCCCTGCCAGGATGGAGGGAAGGGATTGGGAGCAGTGACCCAGCTGGAATTCCCGGCCGGAATAGCTGCACACACACAGAGCCATCCCATTCCTCTGGAATTTCAGGGAAAAACAGCCAAATACTGGGAGCATTGTGAGCGCACACAATTCCCATCTGTCCATGGAAGGAGGGAAAATGAGATCCCAGAGCCGAGTGCTTCATCCGCTGCCAAATCCCTGCGCCTGCTGCAGTGCCCAGACCGGAATTTTATTCGGGAAAAAAAAGAGGGAAAATTGTCTTTTCCAGCTGCGTTTTGTCAAAAGTTCCCTGGGCAGCTCCGGATTTCCAGGGAGGTTGGGAAGAGCCCTGGACACGGAGCTGAGCAGCCTCTAATTGCCTTCCCTTGCTGCTTCAGGAAGAGGATTGGGAATTCTCCTGGAATTCACTCCGAGGTGGGATCGTGGAGTTACCCTGGAGTAACTTTCCTCCTATCCCAGGCAGGGAAATATTCCCTCCAAAGGGTCTTTTCCTTCGAATCCCGGGGATTAAGGGATTGGCCCCAAGCAGCAGCTGCTGTCTTAAGAATTAAGGGCAAAATCCGAGCTTCCAACATCTGTGTAAATATCCGGAACATATTCCCTGCATGAGGAATTCCAGCCTTGGAATGCTGGGCAGGCACTCCAGGGGATGGAATTGGGAGGGATAAACTCACCTGGGAGGCTTTGGATGGACATCCCTGGGATTGCTCCTGAATTTACAGCAGCCCAGGGAGATCCCAGACCAGGGAAATCCAGGGAAAACGTGGAGTGGGCAGCAGGAATTCCTGTCTGCGGCAGGAATTGGGAAACAAATCCCAAATCCACACAAACACAGGGAGAAAATCCTGATTCCCAGTTCATTGGCTGCACACAGGAGCGATCCCAGTTGTTCCCATGGAATTATTCCTAACACGGCGCTTGGAGCTTGGGAAAGTCAGGATTTGGCTCCCAAGGGATCAGCCTGAGCCCCCCAACACAAAACCAAGGGAAAGCTGAGCTTAAATCTAATACAAATCAATCTAATCCCATTTTTTCCATTTAAAGATTACCTGAAAACCAGCAAAATATCCCAGAAAAAATACCCACAGAAAACTTGGGATCCCACTGCCTAAACTCCATCCCTAGGGATGAGCTGGAGCCTCGGAGCTGCTGCATTTCCCAGCACAGTTCAACTCCTGGGATCCGCTGCTCCACACTTCCAAGGAATTTGCCATCCCAACATGCTGGAAAACACCCCTGGAATCAGGGTCCCGGCCTCTTCCCACTTCCAGAGGGAGTCCCGCGACTCCCGGGATGGTGCCAAACAAGGATTGGGATGAAGATTCCCGATGCATTTGGCAGGAGAGGGGTGGGATAGGCACGGATTAAAGCCGAGCTTTGCTGCTAAAGCTCCTCCAGTCTTACCCGAGAGCGATCGGCTGAAGGTGCTCCAAGTGATGGAGCTCAGCTATGCTCACTTCCAGCCACAAAATTCCCAAATCCCAAATTCCATGAGGCAGAGCACAGCAGGGAATGAGGAGAATTCTTGGGAAGCAATTCCTGCCCATGCTGAGCCAACAGCTCAGCCCAGCAGGAGGAAGAAGAGGAAGGAGACGAGTTCAAAGTGCAGGAGGTGTTCCAGTTGTCCCCAAATCCCTTTTTTCCAGCATCCGGGCTCTGGGGAATGCTGGAATGAGCACCTAGGATGGCACTGGGGATGTTAGGCCTGGCTTAACCAGCAAGGAGCCCTTTAGGAAGAGGAATTTAACAAATAAAGCCCAGCTTTGCTGTGAGCAGAGACTTGGCCCAGCAAGAGCAGAGCCAAGAGACCAGCTGGGATCAAAGAGCTCCATTTTCCAGGGAAAATAAATCAGAAAAGGGATTTTCCCTGCCTAAAGCCCCCAAATTCCAGCCCTTAAGGAATCCTGGAGTGTTTTCAGGACTAAAGAACCAAAGTTGGTCCGGCCTTAGCAAAGCCAGGCTTGGAAGCAGACTCCCAGTGCCACATCTCCCATCCCAGTGACAGCCCATTTTCCCAGTTTTCCAGAGAAAAAAACCCTTGGAGATGACCTGGGATGGATTCAAAGCTTCCCTCCACATCGGAACAGCTCCGGGGTCACATCCACAACCCAAAACTCGGGGAGACGCTTCCGACCCTTCCCGAGGCACGGGGATATCCAGGGATTCACCGTTCCCTTGAAAAAGCAGCAGCAATCCCAAAGATTCAAGGGAACCCCATGTGACGCTCCAGGTTTCCATGGATCCACTCGGGAAAAGGCAGGGAATGACCCCGAGGGGTGGCAAACCCCAAATCCTGCCGCGCCACCCGACGGGAACAAAATGCCACCCACGGCCCTCCAGAAATAAACCCACGTAGGAGATCTGGGCCTGAGGAAAACAGGGAAGTTTGCTTCCAATTTTAGGTGGGTTTGGAAAAAAAACCAAACGGGAAATTCAAAGCACAGCAGGGAAACAGAGGGAAAATGCACCCGGATTTGAGGGGAAATCGGACTTTGGTCACGGCTTCTATCCCAAAAGATGATGTTGGGGCTGTTTGCTTGCTGTGATCCGTGATTTTGGGGTGGGAATTGGGATTGGAGGTGACCCCAGAGCTTGGGAAGAGATTTCTGCGCTGAGCAAATCCAGGGAATGACACTGCACAGCCTGGAAAAGTGCCCTGGAGTCTCCTCCTTGGATTTATTTAATTAACACATTCCTCGTTAGTGCTCCCACCACCTCCAAAATCAACCCCTGCCAGAGCTTTTCCTTGAGAATTCCCAAGCTGGAATATTTATTAACCCAAACCTCTGGAAGCAGAGGGGGTGGGAGAGCAGGATCCTTCCCAGGATCCTTCCCAGGCTGTTCTCAGCATTCCCAAGGTTATTAAAAACCCCGAAGTGCCGCTCTTCCATCTGCCCACTCCCCGTTTTCCCGCTGATGCCTCCGGCTGGGAATGCTCCCCGGGAATGCTCCCGGCTCCGTAAGCTGATCCCGCCCCACCTGTCCCCTCCAGAACCCGGCTCCAGCTTTTTTTAGCCATTCCTAAGCCTCCCAGTGACCCCTTCCTGGATAAGCTCCACACAAACCACGTTTTTTGGGAAGATTCCCACCTGCTCTGGGCCGCAGGGCTGGGATAGCTCCGATTCCCAGAAATACTTGGAATATTTTCTGGAATAAGAACCTGGCAGCTCTCGGAAAAGCTGGGTTGGAAAGGGAGATCCCCATGGGATGTATGGGATGGAAGCAGTTGGAATTTTGGGTGCTGAGGTGCGGAATGGCACATCCAAAGGTAGCTCCGTTCCCGGAGAATCCTGTGGGATCAGCCACAAGGAGCTGCTGGAAAGTGGCCACTGGAATGGCACAGGAGGAGCATTCCCACACCGGGAAGCACAGGGAGAGGTGGGATACAGGAATTGGAGGGTGCAGAGCAAGATTTCCTCCCTCTTCCCACAAAAGAAATCCCAGTGGAAGCAACAACAACTTCCCGAAAAAGCCCCATCCCATGAGGACACTTTGGGAAGTTCCTTGGATTTAGGAGCCTCCCAGTCCCATCCCTCCCTTCCATAAATCCTAAGGCAATCCCAAGCCTTGTTTTCCTGCTTTATGGATTTGTGCTTCGGGAAGGGCGGGAAGAGTCTCCCAACTCACCCAGCCAGGAACCCCTTCTGTGGGATCTTTTCCCTCTGGGAAAAACTCCTGGGAATTCCAGCCCTCACCGCACGGATCCACCTGTGCTCCTCCTCAAATCCCCTCATCCAGCTGCTTCCCGAGTGTCCCACTCCATGGGGTTTTTCCCAAGATCCCGGTTTCCAGCTGCCTCTGGTCCAACACACTGCCAGCACCTGAGTGAGACACGGATCCCAAAAATCCCAACCAGCTCTTCCCAAAAAAATTGAATGAAAGGATTAGATTGTGGAGACTGGGAAAACGGGAATAAATCCCAGCACGGAGCTCATCCCTCCTGCTGCGACACCTTGGGAGCTCTGCTCTGCTGCAATCCAAGCACACCAGCACTGAAATCCAGGGAATTCTATGGAATTCCTGCTTGCCTGCTAACAATCCATCCCCATTTCCAGCTGGTGTTTTGTTGGATGGGGAAGTTTGGGAAAGGAACGTGCTCCGCTGGGAATTCCCAAAGGAAAAATCCAAGCCCAGCCCGAGCTCCAGCAGCAGAAGCACACCTGAACCCTCTCCCAACAAACCCACCTTGGAATCCTCCTCCTGCCAGCGGCACCAATTTCGGGAATGCCAAACCCAGAGACTCCCCCAAATCCAAAGGAAACGACTTTTCCCTCCCACAAGCTCCCAAAGTTTTCCTGGATTAAGGAATAAATCCATCCTGACTCACTCGCAGCTCTGACTGAACACAGTGCCCTCCCCAAGCCCTTCCAAGGCCGGCTCCATCCCGCTTTTCTTATGGAATTATCATCCCATGGGATATTTAAGCATCAGCTCCTTGTCTACTCCTCCTTCCCACCCTTGCACGTCTGAGTTCCCCCTCAGGGCTGGAAATCCCAACAGCAAAATTCCATATTTTGTGCAAACCTCCACTGAACAAAAGGAAACCCAAATCCATAAAAATCGTGGGCTTTTCCCTCTGGTTATTCCTCCAGCTCCCAGCCCGAGGCGGCATTCCCGGGAGGATTGTGCAATTCCTGGTGCTGGGGAGAACAAGGAATTTCTATGGGGAACTGAGGCAGATCCATAATCACCCTATTAATAAATAATGGGATTAATAGCAGGAGAGGGGGATTGGGGGCAGGGAAAAAAAGCAGGAATTCTCCACACAACGCCCATGCTAAAAGCTGACTTCCCAAAGATTCTCGCCACGCACCGACAACTCCCGCTCGCACCCAGCATTCCGGGGAAAATTCCATCTCCTGGATGTCACGACCGAGAGGAAAACGCCGCTGGATTATTATTTAACATTCATAAAGCGAGTAAAGGACACCGGCAACGGGGTGGATTTAGAGGATTCACTGTTCCCGTCCTTCCCTGCAACTTGCAGGAGAACAAAAGCGGAGGGGACTTTTCGGGAATGCAGGCATGTGCCTTTCCCAAAGCAACTCCTGCTCCCATTTTTCCACGTCGGGAAAGCCCCCGTGCACCGCCGGCTCTTACATAAACACGGAGGGGCTGAACCCCCCCCGGCACCCCATAAACACAAGGTCGCCTTTGGAATTCCGCTGCTTCCCACCCCAGCGAGCCACGAGTGGAGTTTCGGGATATTTTTCCCGCTGGGAATATCGGGGGGCCGCGGCTCCGCACCCCCCGAGCGGCTCCGTGCTGCCCGTCCCGGCCACTCGCGCGGTGCCGCTGTGGGACCTTGGCGTGTCCCGAAAAACGGGGGGACACGGCGGCCACGCTCCCTGCGTGTCCCTAAAAACGGGGGGACACGGCGGACACGCTCCCTGCGTGTCCCTAAAAACGGGGGGACACGGCGGACGCGCTCCCTGCGTGTCCCTAAAAGCGGGGGGACACGGCGGACACGCTCCCTGCGTGTCCCGCTGCCACCAATCCCTCTCGTCCCCCTCTCCGGGCTGGGATTGGGGACACACCGAGGACACGCCGGGCACCGCGGGGGCTCCGAGCGCTGCCGGAACCCGGGGACGCGCAGCTCTGCCGGGATGCTCCGGCCACGGGGAGGGAGGGTCCCGGAGGGTATCTCGGTGTCCCGAGGAGTATCCCGGTGTTCCCGAGGGAAAGGATATGGATTACAGACCAGCCTCAGGCACCAGCTGCGCGGGCGGGTGGTTTGCTTGAGGCAGAAGAAAGCGGTGGGTGCCAGCGCCGGGTACGGCACCTGCTCCTCCTCCTCGGAGCCCAGCTCGGCGGGCGGCTCGCGGCCGGGGGAGCCGCTGCTCGAGCCGGAGCCGCTGCCGGAGCCGGAGCCGGTACCGGCATCCTCGGGCGGCTGCTCGGGGCGGCGCGGCGCCGTGATGGGCACCCGCACCTCGGCCGGGCGCGGCTCGCGGCTGTCGCCGGCGCTCATGGTCGCGGCCAGCAGCACCTGCGGGCGAGGGCAGCGGGTCAGGGCTGTCCCCTCCCCGCTACCGGGGATGCTCCGCCGGGTCCCGGCGCTCCAGCCACAACAAAGGCGGGCGGGGGGAGGTCGAGCCTCCGCCCGGGCGCGGCCGCTCCCGCCCCCCGGCGAGCTGGGGGTGCCCCGCACCCTTCGGGGACCCCCTTGCAGACCCCCTGGCGGAGCTTTCCGGCGTTTTAGTTGGGGGGGATGGCGGATTATTGGGGGGTGTCCTACCTTAGCGGGGCGGAGCGCGGTGTCCCCAGGGGCATAGCCGTGCCTTGCAGCTCACATGGGACCGGCGACAATCGCAGCTCCCGGGGGTGCCGGAGCCCCCCCCACCCCCCAGGCACGGCGGCACCCCCAAAATCCAGCGGGGAGGAGCGGGGGGGGGGGGCTCTGGGGCTCGGCGTGCGGCGGCCGCCCGCGGGGATGGAGGATGGAGGAAGGCTGGGGAAGAGGAGGAGGAGGAGGAAGAGGAGGAGAGGTGGAGGCGGCGGGGGCCCTTCCCGAGCCTCTCCCGACGGTAAATCCCAAGGAGCGAGGAGGAGGAGGCAGCAGCTCCGCCGAGCTTCGCCCGTGCCCAACAGGAAACTTCGGATTTACCGGGGGAGGAGGGAGAGCGAGGGGAGGGGAGAGCGGGGGCGGCGGGGGCGGGGGCCGGGAGGAGCCGGGGCAGCCCCGGCGGGGCGGGCCGGGGGCGGGGGGGGCCGGATCGCCCCTTCCCCCGCCTTTGTTCGGGCTGCGGGCGGCGCGGGGGGACGGGGGGGGTCACCCATGGCTGGGGGGAGGGTGCGGGAGGGGTGACCCATGGGTGGGGAGCAGCGAGGTGGGGACCCCCCCAAAGCAGCGCCGGGAGGGCGGAGAGGACTCGGAGCGGGTTTGGCCCCGCTCCATCCTGCCAAGATGCGCGGCTCCGGGCAAACCCAAAAAGGGGGGGGACACCCCCAAAAAAGGGGAGGATGCGCCCCTAAAATGGGGGATGGATGCCAAAAAGGGAGATGCACCCCCAAAAAGGGGATTCCCCTCCCCCTCCCCGCCGGCGCTCCCGCAGCCCCCCGGATTCGTTGGTTTGAATAAAGAACTGAGCCCAGGTTGGAGGTAGGAGCGGTTTAATGACTGAGCTCGGCTCTGAGCTCGGCTCTGAGCTCGGCTCTAAGCTCGGCTCTAAGCTCGCTCAGCAGCTCAGCTGTTCAAGGGCTTAACTCCCAGGGATCCCACGAAACTCCCAGGGATCCCAAGAAACAGCTCAGGGAAAGTCCTCCCAGGCACCAGCCCTTGAAACTCCGCTCGGGAAGTTTTATTCCTTGGAGTTCCTTGGAATTCCATGAATTATCTCAGGATCCAGGGCAAGTTGGGGGATGCGGCGTTGGGAACTGAAATCCGGGAGCGGATGCGTTCCTCTCCCCTGGAATGTTTTAAGGAGTGCGAGTTCATTATCCAGCAGCACATTCCATTTGCAAATGCAGCTCCCGATGTTCTTCCCAGTTAATAACTGGGAATTGATTGGAAAAGAGAGGTCAGGCGGCTTTCAGAGCACACAAAGCCCAGCCTAATGGGGCTCCCAAAGAGCTGCGCTTCCATTGGCAATTCCAAGGGTGGTTTTATGGGAATTCTGCAGGTTGGGATGAACAGGGTGTGGCGAGTTTAGTGTGTGACAAAAAAAGGGAAAAGCCCCGAAAAGCAGGAGAGAGGGGAATGGGAAAGAGCTCAAAGATCAAATCCAAGCATCCCCAAAAATTCATCAGGATGATCCAACCTGTCTGCAGGGGGTCCCTGTGGGAATGTCACCGGGAAGGGAAGGGAAGGGAAGGGAAGGGAAGGGAAGGGAAGGGAAGGGAAGGGAAGGGAAGGGAAGGGAAGGGAAGGGAAGGGAAGGGAAGGGAAGGGAAGGGAAGGGAATTGTGCAAAGCAAGGATTGCACCGGAGATTCCCCACTTTTCTCCCAGCTACTTAGGACAAATCCTAAATTACCGAGGGAAGACGTGGCTGGGAATTGGCGGAGCTCTTCTGGAGACTCCCACTCTGGAATTCTCCAGCTCAGGAAAATGACCTTTGGAGGGAGAACAGGAGCTTGAGTAAGACGGGAATTGGGGAAGGAAAGGCCAAGCGACGCCTCCTGACCCCATCCCAAAGGCAGGCAATGAAATTCCTGGCTTTCCAGTGGGGGGTCAGGAGAGCAGGAGGCTCCCAGGAGTGTCGAATCCATCCTCGAATCCATCCCTCAATCCATTCTCGAATCCATCCCTCAATCCATCCCTCAATCCATCTCTAATCCATCTCCAGCCCATCTCCAATCCCTCCTGCAATCCCTCCTCGGAGCTGTTGTGCTTATGGAAAGGAGCCCACACTTTCCTGGCACAGGGATTTACGCCCTCCTGTAATTCCTGAGAATCCCACAAGGAGTTGGGAAGAGCCGGGCAGATCCTGCTCTGTTTATTCTGGGGCTCATTCCATTGGGTTGGAATTAATTACGTTTTTCCCACCCGGACACCTTCCACTATCCCAGGTTGCTCCAAGCCCCATCCTCGAACACTTCCAGGAATTTGGCTGGAGCAAGGATCCTCCTCATCATTTTGGAATTCTCTTTCCCAGGGTCAGGAATCCCAAAAGCTTGGGAAGCAACGTGCCTGAGATCCCCACACGATTCCCTTCCCCACGGATTTTGCCTCATCCCAGCCCTTCATCCCACATCCCTCCTATCCCAGCGGCATTCCCACAGGGATCCACTGCAGATGGCTTGGATCATCCCGATGAATTTTTGGGAATGCTCGGATTTGATCCTTGAGGTCTTTTCCATCCCAACCAGAGAAGCTGTGGCTGCTCCATCCCGGGAATGTCCTGGTTGGATGGGGCTTGGAGCAGCCTGGGATAATGGGAAGTGTTGGAACCAGATGATTTTTAAGTCCCTTCCCACCCATAGCATTCCATGATTCCATCATTGCAAACAATTCCGTGTTTCTCTCCACATTCCAACAACAGCAGGAATTTCTTCCCAGGATTTAGCGAGAATTCCCTCTCCATAAAGTCCCCTCTTAGGTGTTAGGGAGGAATTTTCCATGGAGAAATCCATCAAGAATTCCAAGGATTACAAAGACTTGAAATCCTCCCTAAATCCTGAAGAAAACCGGGATAATCCCTCAATCCATCCAAAGCTTTTGAGACTGAGTCCATCCTTGTGTTGTATCCTCCAGGAAAACATCATGAATCCAGGAAAACCTCCATTTTTGGGAACCAGAATTCCCTAAAAACATTTGGCACCATTTCAGCAGGATCGGGATTTCCATTCCCAAATCCTGCCCTCGCTTCGCTGTCTCCCCTCTCCAGCTGAACATTCCCAAATCCCTCATCCAAGGAAAGTTTCCACCCCACAGATTTTGGGTGGGCTCAAAAATTCCATAGCAGGATTCTCCACTTGGATTTCTTTATTCCCATCCCTTGTTCAGACTTGGGAAATATCCAAATTCTTCCCAATAACTGGAAAATATTCCCCAAATTCCACTGCTCAGCTCTGCCTTCCCATGTTTTAGGGTTGAATCCATGCTGGGAAGAGATGATTCCCGTAAAAAAGCTTGGAGAAAAAGAATTCCCATGGGAATTCCATGCTGAGCAACTGCCCCTGGAAGCAGGAGAGGAGCTCCAGGATGGCAGCAACATTCCCTGAATTCCTGACAAAGTTTTCTGGGATCATGGGATTGTTTGGGTTGGGAGGGACTTTGAAAGGTTTTTTTTAGTCCAATCCCAAATTCCCAATTTATTGGAAGACCGGGATGAGCGGGGAAGGGAAGCGGGAGCCGGAATTCCTGACAGCTTTTGAAATACCTTGGATAATTCTGTGGTAAAACCCAGCAATTCCATGATTTTCATGGAGCTGGGATTTCCTATCCTTGAATCCCAGTGATTGATTTATTCTGGGAAAACCAAAGGAATTCCGCTTTTCCGGGGATTGGTTGTTCATTAACTGGGCAAGAACAGACAAAAGTCAGGAATTTTCACTTCCTTGCCCTTCTCCAAGACTTTTGATGGAGACCCAATCCCACAAATGCCGCCCAAATCCCATTCCTTGCTGGCAAATTTGTTCCCTTCCCATTTGAAAACCCCACAAAATTATGGATCAATAAATCCCAATTCAACCCAAAATTCAATGGAATTGAGTGGAATTCAATGGAATTGAATGGAATTAAAATTCAACGGAATTTTTTCCCTTCAAGGACTTCCCTGGAGGTCAGGTTGTCCCAGAGGGAAAATGATTCCATGGATTCCGTTGTTGGGAAGGAATTTCTGTGGAGCAGAGCGGTTGGAATTCCGGAGGGCCCAGATTTGCTGCCCCTCGGTGCCACCAAACCCCAAATCCGAGCGGACAAAATCCTTGGAATTGCTGCTAATTCCTTCAATTAATTCTCCGGGATGCTGGTGGAGGGCTGGATGTGTTCAGGAGTTCATCCAGCCAGGGATCCATCCAAGAAAAGTGGGGATGGATAAATGAGGGATGTTTTTAGGAGGACTAATTGAATTTGGGATCCGTGGAGCCTCCGGATCCCTTTTCCATCCCAGAAATTGTTTGGCTTTTCCCTTCCAGCCTCCAAGTCAAATCCAAGCTCAGGGAGTGGATCAAGAGGGGGAATATCCCTGTAAAGTTTGGGATGGAGCGGGAAGGACAAAGCTCATTCCACAGGGGCCAGGAGACAAGAGCCGGGATTTGCTCCCACTCTGGGAATCACATCCGGGTCTTTCCATAATTTTTTATGGATCGCTCACGGCCCCTTCAGCGCTGCGCTGCTTTCATTGGGATTTATGGCATTCCCAGGCTTCCCTGGGAGGGAGCGGCTGGGATTTCTGGTCCTGGATCACATCCCAAACTCCTGGAAGTTCTAAGGGATCCCAATCCTTATCCCTGGGCGATCCCAAGATCTCATGGGATGAAGCCCCAGCCCCACCGGGATCAGCCTGGCCATTCCAAGCCCACATTCCATAGGGAATGCCCAGCCAGCCCACTCCCCCTTCTCCCATTCCCATTATGCTTTCCCTTCCCATTCCCATGGATTTTGGGCTGATATCCCAGTCCCTGCCATGGAGATCCCACATTCCTGCAAAAGTTGCCCGCCCGGTGAGGCAGAGCTCAGGAAAACGGGATCATCGGCAGGGACACAACAACGTTTTATTCCCAGATTTTTCCAGAGGGTCACATGGGAAGTTTGTGGCAAAACCAGGAGTGGATCCAGACTCCTCCAAGCCCTCATCCCAAAATTAATGTCTCCCCCCTGGAATATCTTGGAAGAAGTGCTGGTGGAATCCGAGGGATCTCCAGCTCCAAGAAAGTGAGGGAAAGGAACCCCTGGAATGCTGCAAACCCATGGAGAACATCTGGAAGTTGGGAGAGCATCATTCCTGCTCTTTCTGGGAATGATGGAAGGATCCCAAAATAATCCTTCCATTCCTTTGGACAGGGAAGAGAGGCAGGGATAGACGGGATTTGGGGATACTGGGAAGGAATGGGAAGGATGGGAATCCCTGGCAGGATGGGGAGGGGCTGGAATGTCTGGAAGTGTCCAAGGATAGAGTTCGGAGCAGCCTGGGATTGTGGGAGCTGTTGGGGTTGGAATTGGATGAGTTTAAGATCCCTTCCCACCGAACCATCCCGGAATTCCAGGATTCCCTGACTCTCAGCTCCCGGCATGGAGGAAAACAGGGAAACAAATGATTTCCCAGGAATTCCTCACTCAGCCCTCGTTATCCCGGCTCCAAGGAGCTCCCTGCTCCCCATGGTGCATCCAGAGCTTTGCCGGGAGGGAATATTCCGGAGAAAAGCAGGAAAACCAGGCTGGAGATCTTTGGGAATGACGGATGGCAGCAGGCTCCGGCTTGCTGAGCTTTTCCAATGGAATTTGACATTTAGGAACCCCCAGGAGCTGGAAGGAGCCAGGGAAATTCCCATTCTCCGAGGGTGGAGCATGTTAATTCCTTGGGATGGATGGGAGCTGCCTGGAAAAGAGGGAAGAGCTGAAGGAAGAACGTTCACTTCCAAGGAAAACAACTCCTCTGGATGAGTTCCCAGAGCGCCGGAGGGATTGGAGCTGGGGGAGGGGTAAACATCCAAATTTGGGATTCCAGAGGGAATTCCACATCCTAAATCCCGGAAAATGTGCCCAGATCCCGGGAGAGGGATCCCAAATCCTCCTGTTTGAGCCCCCTCACTCATGCCTGGGATTGGGATCCAGGAATGCTCCAGGAATGTGTCCTCTGCCTCCATCCTTCTCTTTGGGATGAGCACCCCAAAAATTCCCAGCTGGCCACAGAAAATTGGGATTTTCGAGGTCTCCGAGGGAGCCAAAAATCAGCTCCAAATCCCACAAATTGGGACGGAAGGAAATCCAACCAAAGCCAAGCCCGGTTGTGAGCAGGGAATAAATCCGTTTTTCCATGGAAAACACGAATCCCATTCCCGATCCTCTTCAACCTTGGGAATGTCGCTTCCTGCCTCCATTTGTCCTCTTGGAAAAGGGCTTCGGGAAGAGCTGGAAGCCGGAGCTCATGGATCCCATCTCCATCGATTGTGTGCCCCCTGCTGGCAGCCTCTTTTCCAGGGAAAAACGGGAAAATCCCGCCGGGAAGGGGATTTGGGGCTGCATTTCCCATCTGGGAAAATCCTTGGATACGATCTGAGCCCTCATCCTCCCGGGAATTTCCTTCTGCTCCTCGCCCAGGAGCAAGGAATGGGATCATGGATTTCCTCTGGAGCAGGTTGGATCCTGCAGGAGCTCCTGAATCCCAGGCATCCAAATTCCTGGAATACTCTGCTCCCAAAAGCCCTCGGGATAACCCTATCCCAGAAAAAAAAATGAGGGGAAAAGGGGGATTGAAGGGATTTATCCCATCATTCCCAGGGGATATCCAAGTTCAGTGGGAGAGCCGTGACAGGAACGGTTCTAATTCCCGGTTTTCCAGAGAATCCAAGGCCAGCTTGGATGGGATTTGGAGCAAACTGGGAGAGTGGAAGGGGCTGGCTTGGGATGGGATCAGCTTTATCCCCTTCCCAAGCAAACCATTCCAGGGATTTAATGAAACGTAGGAAAACCGGGAGAGGGAAATTTGAAGGCAGCTTGGAAGGCAGCGCTGGCGCTTTCCAGGAAATCCATTCTGAAGGGAATTTTGGATATCGGGAATAACCGGAATCAACACATCGGCACTTCCTAAATATTCTCAACGAAGTTCCTTCCCTCATCCCAACTTTTCATTCCTGCGATCCCGAAATTCAGGTCGGCACCTCGGATTCCCAGAATTCCACTTGCAAGCCAAGCTGTGATGGGTTTTTTTTTTTTTTTGGAAAGCTCAGCACTTTTCCAGTCGGAATTTGCAGCCTGGAATGGGGTCAGGGAACCTTTGGGCCGGGTTCAAAAGCTTGGAAAAGTCCAAGTTTATTCCCAATAATCCTCAGGGATGAGTTCAGGGATGAGTTCATCTCGCTGGGCCAAGGGATAATTGGATTGATCCAATTCCTTTTCCTCCTCTCCGGGATTATCCTTTCTTCGGGATAACAAGGAAATCTCTGGGAGCGAAGAAGCCGGAAAAAGGGAAATCACCTTTCCCACAGATAAAAGGGATGAGCTCCTTATCCGGCTCTCCAAAATCCGGGAGCAAGAGGGGTCAAACGAGCCCGAATTATTCAGTGATCCCAAAAAATGAGGTGAGAGCTCCGGAAGCTCCGTTCTTGCCCAAATCATCCCGGGTTTTTTTTGGGATAGAAAGGAGGAACAGCAGCCCCAGCTCCGAGGGCCGCTGGAATTCCTGGTGCTGCTGGAAATGGCGCCGGGGCTTCTCCTCATCCCTTTTTTCCTGGCATTTCAGGCTCCTTCCTGCCCCCACTGTGGTCTCAGGGAGACACAGTGAGAAAATTCCCAAATATTCCCAAATATTCCCAAATATTGAGGAAAAACTGTTTAATAATTCCTCCCATTCCCTGATTTCTCTCTCCGGTGCTGCCCATCCCACTCTGGAATTGTCTGGATTTCCCAGCTTTTATTTCCCGTGGCAGCTTCCAAAGGCTCCCATTGTTATCCGCAGGGTGGGATAAAAGCAGGAAAAGCTGCGTTTTTAGGGAATACTCGTTTTCCCAGTGCCTTTCCCCTCCCATTTTTCCTGCTTTTCCATGGTTTATATCCTGGGAATCCTGGGGATTTTGGGATTTCCCATCCCTGAGCAGCAGCGGGGTTGGATAAATCCAGCTGGGAGTCTCCGACATTCCTGGAATTCTGCTCCATCTTTATCCCTCTTCCCTCCCCATTTCCTTCTTTAACTCTCCCTAAAAATTCTTTGATTTGGGATTTTTTTTCCCTTGAAGTCCCCAAAAAATTTTGTCCTCCCAATTTCTTTCCCACCTGATCCCGATCCCGTTCCCAGAGAGGGGAATTTTGGGAAGACTAGGAGACTTTTCCTCCTCAAAATCCAGCTTCACCTCAGGCCAACGACAAACAACAACTCCCAAACATTCCCAGAGTTTTCCTGCCTCACAAATCCCATAAAAAACTCTCCCAGCCCCTCTGGAGCAGCTTTTTTGGGATCAGCATCCCAGGATTTGAGATGGCCTGGGATATTCCAGAGAATTCCCATCCCTGGAAGTGTCCAAGGCCATGTTGGATGGGGCTTGGAGAAACGTGGGATAGGGAAAAGTGTCCCCCCCTATGGAATTGGATGAGCTTTAAAATCCTTTCCATCCCAAACCATGCTGGGATTTGCTGATCCTGGAGTGGATTTTTCCCGCTGCCCTTTCCCGTGGGAGGGAAATCAGCCAGAGCAGGAACATTCCAGCTGCGGGTGGGAGCAGTTTGGGATCGCTCAGCATTTGTGGGATCACCGGAGCAGGGAGAGAGGGAACAGGGAACATCCCGAGCAGAGGCTGCAGGGCCGGGAATTCCCTCCCAGCTCCACATCCACAAAAACCCACCCAGGAAAACCGGGAGCCTGCGGCCCACGCGGGAACGGACTCGTGGCCGATCCCAACCGCGGAGCTCGCCGAGGACGGACTATTCCGGGCGGTCGGCATTTCCCATGGCAGAGCTGCGCCCCGGCTGCTCCTGACCTTGCGGGAAGGACACCCGGAGGCTCCGAGCGCATCCCAGCACCTCCAGCTGCACGATCCCGGACAATTCCCTCTCCCATGGCGGCAGCTCTCGGCTGCCTCCTCCCTGCGCTCCTCCGGCCTCCAGTATTCCTGCGAGGCCGCTCGGGAGGCAAATCCCAACTGCAGCCAGAATGCTGGGCCGGGCCTAGCTGAGCTGGAGCAATTAAACCCCACCTGGCCTGCTTTGCCTCATCTCAGGAGCTTAAAAGCCCAGCTTAGTCTCTAAAAGCGCGGCTTTGGCTCTAAAAGCCCGGCTTAGTCTCTAAAAGCCCGGCTTAGTCTCTAAAGACCCGGCTTTGTCTCTAAAGGTCCAGCTTTGTAAAGCCCAGCTTTGGCTCTAAAAGCCTGGCTTTGGCTCTAAAAGCCCAGCTTAGTCTCTAAAGGCCTGGCTTTGTCTCTAAAGGCCCAGCTTTGTAAAGCCCGGCTTTGGCTCTAGAAGCTCAGCTTTGCCTCTCAGGCCCAGGTTTGTATCTAAAAGCCTGGTTTGGTAAAGCCCAACTTTGTCTCTAAGGTCTGCTTTTGTTTCTAAGGCCCAGCTTTGTAAAGCCCAGCTTTGGCTCTAAGGCCCGGCTTTGGAGCAGCCTGGAGCTGTGGGAGGTGTTGGGCTGGAACTGGGTGAGCTTTAGGGCGCCTCCATCCTCAGCCATTCCGTAATTCCATGACTCCGAAGGCTCGGGATTGCCCTGCCAGAGCGGCTCCATCCCAGCAGGATTTCCAGGGAAAGCTGGAGCTGCTTCCTAAGGTTCTGGGCTCTCCATGGGCTTCATTCCCACTTTATTTCCCCTTTCCAGCCAACTTTTGGGACATTTGGGCTCCAGGAAATTGATCCAGCATATCCCAACGGAGATCAGGGATAACAACATTCCCAATCCAGTTTCATCCTCACTCCTGGTTTATGGCTAAATCCATGGCTTCTCTCCGTGGAGAAGATTCCCGAATTTGCCATTGGAGTTTGGGAATCATCCCAAAAACGCGGATTCGAAACCCAGGATTTCACTTTTCTGGGATCCATCATGGAATGGTTTTTCTCCATTCCCATTCATCCCAGAAAACCCCTTCCCGCTGTTTTCCCACAATTCCAACCCTTCAGGATCCGCACCACCTCCAATTCGGCATTTTTTCCCGCTTTTATTCTTTCCAGTTGGATTTTCCAGCTGCATTCCCTGATTTTCCCTTTTCCATGGGCTTTGCCAATGGGAAGGGAATCCCTGCTCCACTCAGGGATTCCCAAATTCCCACCTCAGCTCTGGAATTCCGGTTGTCCGTGGCAACCTCTCCTTTCCTGGGAGCTTTGCTGTGCTCAATGAGGAACTGCCGAGGTATCGGCAGGGAGCAAAAAATTCCTTAAAAATCCTTTTCCCTCCCAAATCCAGCAATTCCTGGTTTTCCCCAAGAAGAAAATCAGGATTTTTATGGATTCCTGACCTCCAAGCTCCTCCTATTCCCTTTTTTCCCCTTAATTTTCTTCCATTTACGCCTTAAAATTCCTTGAATTCCCAATGAGCTCCTGGTACCGCTGATCATCCCAAGGCAAAATGATTCCAAACCCTCTGGAATCTTGGAAAATCCCCTGGGGAGGGTCAGAACTCAGAGCAGCTCCCTGGAATTGTGCCCTACTCCCAAATATTCCCAGTTATCCACGCATTCCATGATGGAAAAATAAAGGTGCTGCGGGGGTTCCCTCAGGATTCCCTCCCTGGGTTTTTCCCGTTTTTTTTATGGAATGCCGACTTTAATCTCGTGCACTCGGAGTGTGAAATCCCGGCTGGGCGTTTCCATGGGAACCAGCCGGGTTTTCCTTGCGACGATTCCCGGGCTGACCTCGCTCCCGCTGGAATCTCTCCCACTCTCCGCTGGTGTTATCCCGGTTTTCCCTTGGTTTGATTTCCTTGGATTTCCCTCTGCCAGCCAGCTCCATCATTGCAAGGATGGAGATGGATTCCCAGCACAAAAAAAGTGGGATAAGCCCAGCTAAGGCTGCTTTTCCCAGGAAAATCCCCTCACCTGGGCAGGAATGATTGGAATCTCCAGGAAAGGTGGTGAGGGAATATTCCCAAGGGCACAGAATGCCAGGACAAATGGGAATGGCTTCCAACTATGCCAGAGGGCAGGGATAAATGGGATATCAGGAAAGAATTCCTGGCTGGGCTGGAATTCCCAGAGAAGCTTTGGCTGCCCCTGGATCCCTGGAAGTGTCCAAGGATGGAGTTTGTTGCAGCCTGGGATGCTGGAAGTGTCCCTGTCCGTGGAAAGGCTGGAATGGGATGCTCCATAAAATCCCATCCGATCCAAACCATTCCAGGATTGGAGATTAAAACAAAAAATTCCAAGGATCCTTTAAGCAAATTCCCTTTTCCGAGGTATTTTCCCTTCCTTGTGCAGGAACAAAGGGATCAAAGCTCCTTCAGGAAAAGCCATCCCGAGAAAGTCACGGAAAGGGCACATTAATAAAGGATGAGGCAGAAATGCCAGGAAAAGCAGCTCAGCCTCGTTATCCCAGACTGCCAAATTCCTCGGGAGGCTCCAGCGGAGCAGAGCCGGTGAATATTTTATAGGGAAGCTCCTTTTCCCTTCCTGCTTTTCCTTGTGGCCTCTCCCAGAATAAGGATTTGCTTCGGAGAGGGATTCGCTGGGAACTTGAGCCTTGTGGAAAACAAGGAATGGTCCCCACATGGAAAACAAGGAATGGTTCCTCACATGGAAAACAAGGAATGATCCCCGCATGGAAAACAAGGAATGGTTCCTCACATGGAAAACAAGGAATGTTACTGTGCGTGCATCCCATTAGGAGAACTCCTCCTGCTGGGAAAGCCAATGATCCCAGGATTTCCCGGGATCTCAATCTGTGCTCCTTGAAATCCAGGAGCTCCTGGGAATGTCGCTCAGGCTCTGCTGGGAATGCCGCACTCCCAGATCCCGGGAGAAGCTCCCTTCCCCCATCCATGCGGAACAGCGGCAGCGCCTGGAATTCTCATCACCCACCTCCATTTGGAAAAGTCATCCCGAGAAATTAAACCGGGAGAAATCTGGGAACAACATCTCCGTATTCCTTGGGAAAGGTCAGCTCCGAGCGGGAGCAGCCGGAGCCGCGTTCCAAGGAAACAAAAATACGGCAACAGCTTGGATTCCCATCTCCGTGTTGGACCTGCCAGGATTCCCAGCAAATTGCTCCCTCGGGAAGGGGTCAGTTGGAAAAGCAAAGCCCCAGGCACGGGGATTGCAGGGAGGGTGCATCGCTCTGTAGCTGCAGGGAGCGGATCAGAGGAAACGCCCTTAAACCGGGGCACGGGATTCCCACTGGATTCCAGGGAAATTCCTTTCACTCTCCATGTGCTGACATTGGAACAGGTGCCCAGGGGGGGCTGCAGTCACCGTCCCTGGAGGTGTTTGAGGCCCGCGCCGCCATGACACCTCCCTCACCCACGCGGCTCGTTGCCATGGTGACGGGGGCAGGCGGGAGCAGAAAGCACACCCGCCAATCAGCGCGGCCCTCGGGGCGTATCCGCGCTCTGATTGGTGGCCAAAGCCGTCCGTCAGCTCGCGGCCCCGCCTCCCCGTTGCTGTGGTGACGGGAGGACTCTGGCGGCGGCAGCGCCGGCGGCGGGGGAGCGGCGGAGGCTCCGCCATGGCGCAGCCCGACGAGCCGCAGCCCACGGCCGTGCCCTCCTGCCCGCTGCCCACCAAGATCTGCGATGTGCTCCGCAGCGACAGGCCGCGCTCCTGCTGCGGCATGGCCATGGCCGGCTTCCGCACCGCCAAGTACCAGGTGCCCGAGTGGCACCGCAGGAACGCGGGCGTCTACTACAAGGCGTTCGCGGCGAGCGAGGAGGCGGAGCGCGGCCGCGCCGAGTCGCAGCACCTGATGAAACATGCGGCTGCCAGCGCCCAGCGGGCTCAGGAGTACTCCAAGAGCACCCTGGGCCAGCGGCTGCAGGACATCCACTTCTGGAGGGTGGAGCTGCAGAAGGAGATCATGGAGCTGGACGCCGAGACCAACTTGCTGGCGGCGCAGAAGCTGCGGCTGGAGCGGGCGCTCGATGCCACCGAGGTGCCCTACAGCGTGGTCATCGATAACCTGGAGTGCCGGGAGAGGAGGCAGCCCCCGGACCTGGTGATCGATGAGGTGGAGAGGCAGCTGCTGAAGGTGAGCGGGACCTGAAGGTTGGTGAGAGCCCTGGCACGGCTGCCCCGCGCTCTGCGATGAGGAGCAGCGAGGAGGAGGTGAAACTGCGGCTGCTGGAAGTGTCTCCTGCAACGCACGGCTCTGAAGCACCAAGGATTTTCTGTCCCTGTGTCACTCCAAGGATTTTTCCCAGTCCTTCTTGTGTTTAAAAAGTGTTTCAAATCACATGCGTGTGGCTAGAGGAGAGCAGATCCCACCTCTCTCTCAGCCCAGACCCGAACAAAACCAAACCAGGGCTTTCCTGCACCGACACGAGCATCCCATTCTGTCATAAATTCCTTCTCTGTTTGCCTTAAATCCTCTCCTCTCTGCAGGGTACACTTTAAAAAGTCCAGAATCCAAAAGTTCGGGAGCAGTGGGACATTCCTTGCCTGTTTCCATGCTCAGATTGTCCAAATGTTGGTGTTTTCTGTCATTCATTTTCCCTGAGTCGTGCCAAGGTGATGATCCAACCCTGGCACAGAGATTCCCTTCCAAGCTGATGCCATTCTTGTGCTGGATGTTACAGGAAACACATTTCATTCCATCCTGGAATAACACCTATTCCAATATCCCACAAATTAATTAATGATTATTTACCTGCAGCCTCCAATCAGAGTCGGTTCATGATCAGTTACTCATTAAACCAGAGGATTAATATTAGAAAAATATTGATCAGACCTAAATGTTTGGACAGTGGCAGCTGGTGGGATTTTGGGGATTATCCTGGGCAGAACCAGGAATTCCTTGATCCCTGTGGATCCTTCCCAACTCAGGATATTCTAGGATTCCACATAGTCCATGGCAGGATCGGATTTAGGAATGTTTTTGACTGGGAATTGTGTGTCATTTCTGATTTATAATCAAGATCGGAGAGGTTTTTCCAGTCAAAAACAAACAGGGGACAGTTGGGGTAGGATATTTCCATGTGGGAATTGTTACAAAATTCAGGGCATTGGGGGAATTTTTAGGTTGGAAAAGACTTTAAAGGTCATCAAGTCGAACCTGATTAATCTGGTTCCAGGCACAGGGATGTTCCCTGGTTTTTCCCTACCTCAAAACTGAGCAAGGAATTCATTTATTCCATTTAATTTGATGGGATCATGGAATCCTGGAATGGTTTGGGATGGATGAGACCTTAAAAATCGATTTCCACCTCTTCCCACTGTTCCCACCCTCTCCCACTATCCCAGGTTGCTCCAAGCCCTGTCCAACCTGGCCTCGGACATTCCAGGGGTGGGACAGCCACAGCTTCTCTGGGAATCTGTGCCAGGGAAGAATTCCTTCCAGAATAGGATAGCACAGAGACTTTTTCATGGAATACACAGAATTCCCAGGCTTTAGAAGTATTCCAGGTTTTTCAGCCCCCATAGGTTTAGGGCTGAGTTCCCTCAGGATGTGCTGCCTCCAGAATTCCAGGTTTTACGATAACAACGTGAGCGTAGATAAGGAAGTTTCAGGATTTATCCGCAACTCGAATTGCTCCTCAGGATTGTGTTTCCTGCTCTGGATACACGGAATTCTCCCTGTTTTTCTTTAGGAAGCTGATCTTATCCGGGATATCCGGGATCTTCTGAAAAGAACCATAATCCAAGCGACCACCCAGATAAGGTAAAACGTTTCCCAGGATACTTCAGCCAAAGAATTCCTGGGATAAAGGTGGATAAAGATCTCACCAAGGCCAGGCTTAGGAGCTGTGGGAATTCCATTTAAACCTGGAAACCTCTGGATTTCCCAGGAGATTTAGATTCTCCTGCTTCCCAGAACCGTGTTGGATTTGTTTTCCAACACTAAATTCCAGTGCTATAAAATTATTCCCTGGATACCTCCTTGCACCTTGGGACATATTTGTATTATTAAAGGGATTTTTGGGATTAAAGGAGCTTCCCAAGAGGAATTTTTTCGCCACCAGATGTCAGTGTGAACTTTAAAGCTGGAATTTCTGTGCCGGGACGGGTGTTCCTTGCCTTTCCGAAGGATTATTTGCTTGGAATTTCTAACAGACCCTTTGGAAAGATGTTCCTGATTCCTAAATCTATCAATATCAATGAAGTCACTGCTGGAAAATTCCCATTTTAGTTTAAAAAGACCTGTAATCTGCTCCTGTTCTACCTGATAAATGAAATACTGCTTTTTAAAGGATGGCTGTAAATGCAAATTAATATAAAGTAGCCCTGTTGTGTTAATTAGAGCGCGACAGGAGCCTAATGAGTTTAATTTGGGTTTTTTTATTGTTTTAAAATCGTTTTAGCCCCATTTAGCTCCATTTTGTTCCATTTTAGCCCCATTTTGTCCCATTTAACCCCATTTCAGCCCCATTTTTTTTCCATTTTAGTCCTATTTTAGTCCCATTTTAACCCCATTTAGCCCCATTTTAGTCCCATTTTCCAGGAGAATTCCTAGTTCCTTGGGTGACAGTGACACCTGGTGTTGTCAGCTGATAACGACCCACAGGCTTTCGGATAATTCTAATTCTAATTAGCTGAGGGATGTGTGGCTCTAATTAACAACAAAGCAGCAATTTAAATCTGAATGTCATTAAAGATTGTCCTGTTCCTTGGGCAGGGACCTGCCACAATCCCAGCGTATTCCAACCTGGCCTCGGACACTTCCAGGGATCCAGGGGCAGCCGCAGCTTCTCTGGGAATTCTATTCCGGAGCCTCCCCACCCTCACAGCCTTTTCCCAAAATTCCATCTAAATCAGGAGATGCCTGTGGGAGGGAGAGTTTGGGAATTTCCAGACCGCAAGGAAAGTTCACGGTCCTGTTGTCCTGTGGAACACAAAGGGTGGAGCTCCATTCCCAAGTGGGGTGGGCTTGGGAATTCTCTTCCTTCCCACTAAGTCGCGATCCCAACTTTCCAGATCCAACCGGATTCAGAAGGAGAACTGCGAGCTGGACTGGTCGGATAAGGTGGAGACGTATCACATCGACGATAAATGCGTCGGCTACTGCACCGACAGCACCAACGTCCAGTTCCACCCCAGCTCCGTGAAATTCGAGGAGAAGTGAGTGATTCCCACCAGGATCCTCCTGGGATAGCACCAGCGCTTCTGCAACACTCAGTTCCATGTGGGATTGGACATGGAAAGAGCTTCAAGGCAGCTCCACAGATGTAAAGGCAGTGCCACAATGTGCCACAGGGAATGGTTTGGGTTGGAAGGACCTGGAAGCTCATCCAGTTCCAGCCCCAACACCTTCCGCTATCCCACGTGCTCCAGCCTGGCCTTGGATTCTTCCAGGGATCCAGGGACAGCCACAGCTCCTCTGGGAATTCTATTTCAGCCCTTCCCCACCCTCCCAGCCAGGAATTCCTTCCCAATATCCCATCCATCCCTGCCCTCTGGCAGAGGGAAGCCATTCCGGGTGTCCTGTCCCTCCAGCTCTTGTCCCCAGTCCCTCTCCAAGGGGCGCGGAGCTCTCCCTGGAACCTTCCCTTTTCCAGCCTGTCAAGATCTTAGGGGCTTTTTTGTTTGCAAATGAACACAGCTGGGAAATCCTGGATACATTCCTGCGTTTATTTGCTGGGATTGAACTGCACCAAAAACATGTGTGAACTTTTTTAGCAGTTTTAGCTCCAGATGGACGAGCTCGGGCTGATTTTATCTCAGGCTTTACTTCCCTCTGAAGCCACAGGAATGAGAGGTTATTAATTTATCAGAGGATTTTTATTAATTTATTAAGGATTTTTAATTAATTTACTAAAAGATTAATCTCATTCCTTATGGGAAATCACTGCAGGCAGGAGCTCAACCAAGCATAGGTTGATGCCACTTTTCCAGGGAAAGAACCGGTTTTTAAGGGCAAAATTCCTACTTTATCCCATTCCCTGTTCTTCCAGCGCCTCCACACCGAAGTCCTGGGCCCAGTTCAGCCATGACAACATTTCCAGTGCGGAACAGGAAAAACTGGCTTCGGTCCAGCTCCGGTCCTTGATCAACAGCATCATCCACGATGCGTCCGAGGACCTGAGGATGCAGCGGGCAGCGGTCAACGAGGCCTTCGACAACCGCTGCAGGGAGCTGGATGATGCCAAATTCCGGCTGGAGCAGCACCTGCAGCAGGTGAGTGGGATTTGATGGAATTTTGGCATCACAGGAGATTTATCCTCTAAAAAAATGGCTTAATCCGTGCTGGGAGTTTTTGTGTCAGATCCGGGGAGAGATTTCAGGGCTTTGTTGTGGTTCCAGTTCAGCTCTTTGTGCTTTTTGTTGGGATGGAGTTAAATGAAACACTTGAATCCTGAGCTAAAATCTAAAACTGGGTGATCAGGGAGCTCTGTTTGAGCCAGGATTCCCGGATTTCTCTGGAATGGCAGCAGCAGCAGGTCCTGGTGGGTGACAAGGGCTGACTTCAGCCTCCTCCAGCATGGAGCAGCTCCTTTTCTCTTAGGCCATTAGAAATGTGGGGAAAAAACCCAATCCCTTAGCATTTGGTGGCACTTCCTGGGGGTGGGATGTGCTGTCATCCCACAGAACATATGGAAGAGGTTTTGAGGGAATATTTCCTGCTTCTTTTTAGGCTGAAGATGGGATTTGCAGTGTAATAATCAAAATAAAGAGGTCAAAATCACCTCGGTATTTTTATTTTTCTATGAACAAGGGATGGCTTTGGCCTTTTCCCCTTTTCCAACATGGAGCAGCTCCTTTTTTCTCTGGTAGCCATTGGCAAGTGGGGAAAAAGTAATAATTCTTTAGGATCTGCTGGGTAATGACAGCTGGATATCTTTATTTTTCACGTGTGTGGCAGTGGTTATGAGGAGAAGAATTTCAGGATTTCCTGTCTTTTCCATTTTCTTCACAAATCCAAGCATTTCCAAGCAGATCAGCAGCTCTGCTTCAAAATAACTTGATTTTTTTGGTTGGATTTCCAGTTAAAATTTACAATTAAAAGCACTCCGTGGAGGTGGGATGTGTTGTCGTCCCACAGGAGACGTGGGAGAGGTTTGGGATCTCTCCCAAGGTTTTGGGACATGGGACAGGCTGCAGAATATTTTCTGTTTCATTTAAACTCAAGGTGTGATTCTCAGTGTAAAAATAAAAATAAGGAGGTCGAAACCACCTTAATTCTTGTATTTAATTTTAAAATAAAATATAATGAATTTTCTTATCACCTAAAATGCAAATTATTTTGTTCTCCTTAATTCTGCCCAAACAGGAGCTGAAAACTGTAACGCTTCACCAGGAACAGATAATTTTGGGGGACAATGTTTATCATTTTCTGAACTTTTTTTTTCTTGGATGTCTCCCCCAGATCCTGAAGGATATTGCAGATGAGGAAGCCAACATTGTGAACCTCAAAAAAGCCATCAGGGATAAGGAAGCTCACCTGAAAGTGGCTCACACCAGGCTCTTCGACAGATCCTTCAGGCCCAACATCGAGCTCTGCAGGGACGAGCCCCAGTTCAGGTAATTCAATTAACCCCAATTTAGGAAATTAACCCCAATTTAGGGAATGAAACAACTCCTCCAAGGGTTCTGTTCCATCCCAAAGTGATTTTAGGCAGTTTTGAGAATTTTTTTACCTCATGACTTTGAAGTTTTGTACTCGAAGGCAGAAAGGACTGGCTGAAATGAGTGAGGGAAATTTCATTTTCTCCTGCTTAACCACATCGAAAATCCACACGCTCAGCCTTCTCTGAAAAGAGAAATGCTTTCTTCCACGCTTTCTTCTCTGAACTCTCTGGTTTCTTTTGGATTTAGCTGCTCCAAAAAAAATCTCAGGATCACTTGCTAGGAAAAACCCGCCACGAGGTGGATCCTGGGAATTGTGTGAGGGAAATCTCGGTATTACAAAGGCAAATCCTGGGGGTGGTTGATTTTCTGCTTTAAAACTGCCACAAATCCTTTCAAAATCCAGGTTTGAGTGGCACGTTTGGATATAATCAGTCTGGAATTGATTCTCCTCCCTCACGTTTTCCCGCCTTTAGGAAAAGTTGGGATTCAGCTTGAGCAGGCTCATAAAATCCTTGCAGCAAAAATGCCAACCAATACTGAGTTCTTTATCCAGCGAGGAAGGAATTCTGGTTATCCCAATCTAATTTAAGATCCTGACCCAGAAAACCATCCCTATCCAAGCTTTCCAGGCTATATCCTGCTTTTCCTGGGTTTTAGGGACAGGGACAAATCCTTTGATTGCCAGGCTGGGGCTGTTGGCAATTCCTGCTCTGGCACAGATGCAGGGATTTCTTTTCCCAGGAATTCAGTCTCTTCTCCATAGGCAGATTGCAGTGGAACACCTCTCCCTCGTGGATTTTCATTGGAGTTCTCTGCTCTTTATGAGTTATTTACTGCTTTTTTAAAATGATGTCCTGCTCCTTCTTTAAAAACTTTGGGAGTAAAGATTTTCCTGATCTCTGGAGTTTTATACCGGAGAACAGAGATCAAAACCCAGCTGATCCAGCCAAATTGGGAGTTTTATTTAAGAATTTTTATCCTGTAATTCCTGATGCAAATATCGCACACAGAGGTTGGATAATTCCACTACTTTTAGCAGCAAAAAACATCCTTGGTGCTGCCTAAATAATGGAAAACTTGTGTGGAGAAGCTGGAAAAGTGAGCTCTGCTTTTCTTGGATTTCTCTGAGATCTTTTCCTGATAAATTCTCAATTCTGTAGTCAATCTTTATCCCAAATCCAATCTTTTCCTGGATTTCTCTCCGATCTTTTCCTGATGAATTTTCCATTCTGTAGTTGTTGATCCTCATCCCAAATCCAATATTTTTGAGTGATTTTTCTGATATATTTTCCTGATGAATTTTCCATTCTGTAGCTGATCTTTATCCCAAATCCAATCTTTTCCTGGATTTCTCTGAGGTCTTTTCCTGATGAATTTTCCATTCTGTAGCTGATCTTTATCCCAAATCCAATCTGTTGGAGCACCATCCCCTCTTTTTACGACTTAACCCAATTCCCTCCAGGTTGATCAGCGAAGTGGAAGAACTCACGGTATTCCTGGAAGCCCTGAAGCGAAAACTGATGGAATCTGAGCAGAATCTGAAGAATTTGGAGGAGACCAGGATGAAGCTGGAGAAGGAAATCGCTGTGAAAGCCAACAGCATTTTTATTGACAGGCAGAAGTGCATGAGCTACCGCGTCTGCTACCCCGTGGACCTGGAGGTGGCGAGTTACAAACAGTGATTTCTGTACTCACCCCGCAAAATCTGGGAGAAAACCACAATTCCTTCTTTTCTGTTAAGCCATTGGCAAGCATGGAAAACAAATCTGGGAGCTTTTGTATGGAAGAAATTGAGAAATTATACATAAAATGCTCTATTCACTCAATTTGCTTCTGGTCCTGCTGCTTTAAGTATCGTTGTGAGCTTTGTTTTCCCTTGAAAAGTCCTATAAAAGCCATAAAAATGGAGTTGAAAGCAGCTGAAAATCAATTTATTCCAGCTCCAAGGGGTCTATAACATATGGGCCTAATAATTTTGGGGGGGAATTTCACTTGAATAATGAAATAGAAATGAATATTTATTGGGAATAATACCAAGATCCAGGTGGAGAGGAAATATTTCTATCTTTTAAAGGTATAAATATTTGAATAATAATAATAAAAAACCCCCTGGGAAATTTAATTCATATTTGAAATTTAAATTAATTAATGAAAAGAATTAATATTTTTAAAATGTAATTAATTCATATAAATGTAATAATAATAGCTTGAAATGAGAGCAATAAAACTGAGGATCCACCCACTTAGCCAGGAATTTAAGCTGCTCAAACATTATTAATAAAAATCCCAAATTTTCCACAAGTTTTCTGGGTTTGATGCTAATCTGCCCCTTGGAAAAGCACTCCCAAGCTGAGATGAATCCAGAGATTTTTAACCTTCAAGGCAATGAAATTTAGGTTTTTTTTTTTTCCAGGAAAAAGAAAGAAATTGGAATTTCCTGGATTGGAATTCAGCTTGGGAATGCAATCCTGATTTTCCACTTGAGCAGTGGGATGTGGAATGGAGCTGCTGCTGTGTTCCAGCTTTTCCCTGGAAGCAAAGCCTGTGGATGAGCTGTTATCCATAGCTGGGAACACATCAGCTTCCCCAGCAAATTCCATGGAGCCATTATTGAGCGTTCGTTAAATATGTGATACATCCAAAAAAAACCAGGGAAAAATGACCCAGGACAGAATTCCATGATTTCCTGTATCACAGGGATTTTTAACTTTTAAAAAGCAGCTGCTCAAAGGGGGAAAAAAATCCTTAAAGGCGAAATTCCCACAAAATCCCCCTGGCCAGGGACCTTTGCAGAGGCCGTTAATGGGGGGTGTTATTGGGGTTTCTGGGCTTTTGTGTTACCTGAACTCAGGATGTGCCCAAATTATCCAGGAATTCCTGCTAAAGCTGCTCCCATTCCTTTGGAAATGGCACTGAGGGCTTGGGATCCAAGCTCTGTTCTGCAGCCCAGGAATTTGGTTTGTCCTTTGGGGTTTTTCATGGATTTCCTCCTCCTGATTCTGTTTTAGAGCCCAGCTCTTGGATCCTGAAGGAGAAATCATGGAATCCTGGAATGGTTTGCATTGGAAAAGTCCTTCAAGCCCATCCAGCTCCAACTCCAACACCTCCCACTATCCCGGGGTGCTCCAAGCCCCATCCAACCTTGAACATTCCAGGGATGGGGCAGCCACAGCTTCTCTGGGAATTCCATCCCAGCCCCACCCCACCCTCCCAGGGAGGAATTCCTTCCCAAAATCCCATCTAAACCTTCCCTCTTTTTGTTTGAAGCCACTAAATCTGTGTATAATATGGAATTATTATTAATTAGAGGATTATGACTGAAGGGAAAAATCTCTCAGGAGATTTTATCTCACTTTTCCCAGGATTCCAACCACCAAAGTGTTATTCCCATTCCTCCCACCCAGCAGCACTTGGAAAAAGGGAAACCTCGGCGTGGGAAAGCTCAGCCTTTAATCCATGAGAAGTGAAAAAATGGGCTGGGAAAAAAGAATCCAAACATCCCAACACATTGAAACAAATATCCCAACACATTGAAACAAATATCCCAACACATTTATCCAACGTCCCGACACATTTATCCAACGTCCCGACACATTTATCCGATATCCCGACACATTTATCCAATGTCCCGACACATTTATGGCCCTCTGCTGATAAGAGGGATTTTATTCCCAGCCTGTTTGAAAGTTGGAAGAGGGAAGGGTTTGGAAATTCAGGTGAAATGGCTCAGTTTTCCCATCAAATCCAACTGGGTTGCGTTGGAAAGGACTTTAAAAATCCCCAGGATTCTGGTTTGTGGGAGCATCTCCTCTGCTGGGGGGGTGGGGGGGGGGGCTCATCCCATTCCCACCCTACCAAGGGCAGGAAAATGTTGGGAGAAGCTGGAGAAGGATCCCAAGTGCAGTTGTGCCCCCCAGGGAGAATTCAGCCCCTTTCCCTTCCTTCCCAAACCATTTCCCTGCCATGATTCCAGTTGTTTTCCCACTTTTCCCCCGGGGAGCGGTGGCGTCAATCCCCGTGATTCAATTCCTGGGGATAATTGATCTGCAGGGAACACGGAATGAAAAGCAGAGTGGCCAGCAATGAGATTATCTCCCAGCTCCATTTAACTCCGTGTGCCCTCGGAGCGCACGGCCCTTCCCGAGGAGCGGCCAGAGCCATTTGTCTCCAGTGGGAATGTTTCATTCCCGGGAAAACAGAGCCAATTTGTCAGGTTATTATAATTATTTTAGACGGGCTCCGCAGGGGAGAGGGAGGCTGGGAGCTGGGATAATAAAAACTCAGGAAGAGCAAGGGCTGGGAAAGCTGCACCGCCCCAGGGATGAGCTTCGCCACGGGCTTGTGGGGCCGGGACTCTCCTGCTTCTGTGTATCCCAAATTTGGCAGCCGTGGGTAAAACTTTTCCTTTCCCTTTCCCTTTCCCTTTCCCTTTCCCTTTTCCTTTTCCTTTTCCTTTTCCTTTTCCTTTTCCTTTTCCTTTTCCTTTTCCTTTTCCTTCTCCTTCTCCTTCTCCTTCTCCTTCTCCTTCTCCTTCTCCTTCTCCTTCTCCTTCTCCTTCTCCTCTCCTTCTCCTTCTCCTTCTCCTTTCCTCTTTATTTTCTCCTTTCCCTTCCCTTCTTCCCTTCTTCCCTTCTTCCCTTCTTCCCTTCTTCCCTTCTTCCCTTCTTCCCTTCTTCCCTTCTTCCCTTCTTCCCTTCTTCCCTTCTTCCCTTCTTCCCTTCTTCCCTTCTTCCCTTCTTCCCTTCTTCCCTTCTTCCCCTCTTCCCCTCTTCCCCTTCCCTTCCCTTCCCTTCCCTTCCCTTCCCTTCCCTTCCCTTCCCTTCCCTTCCCTTCCCTTCCCTTCCCTTCCCTTCCCTTCCCTTCCCTTCCCTTCCCTTCCCTTCCCTTCCCTTCCCTTCCCTTCCCTTCCCTTCCCTTCCCTTCCCTTCCCTTCCCTTCCCTTCCCTTCCCTTCCCTTCCCTTCCTTTCCTCCTTCCCCCTTCCCCCTCCTTTCCCACTTCCTCTCCCCTTCCCACTTTTCCTTTCCTTTTTCCTTGCCCAGCTCCAGGAAAGTTCTCACCTTCCCAACCCCTCCCTGTGAGCGGTGCCAGAGCAGCTTCTCCCAGCTCCTGCTGCATCCTCAGGTTTCAGGGAACATCTGCTGGGATGGAGCTATTCCACAGGTGGAAAAAAGAGGGAATTAAATAAACGCCAGGAGCTGGGAATAAATTAAACCTCATTTAGGATGATGTCCCACAGGGAATGAATAAACATGGAATGGCAAAAATCCACCAAGGCAGCAAACATGGTGTTCCTGTCGTGTTTTCCCGGTGGGATTTGTCAGAGGAAAAAAGGGATCCTAAAGCTGGGAAGTGCAAGGAGCAGGGCCTGCTGTTGGTGGTGGAGCCTAAAGGATTGGGATGGTTTGATCCCTTAATTCCTGGGAAATCCCAGCTAATGTAGGCAGCTTATGGAGCCTTCTTAGCCAGGGAGGGATTTCCTGGAACATCCAAAACATTTCCTGACACAAACAGGCTCTGGAAGAGGAGCTCCATGGCAGCAGCAAGGGATGATTCCCAAACTTTCCAGGGAGAAAAACAAAGAATTCCAATTAATTTCCAGCTTTCCTCTTTCCCACAACATTCCCGGGAGGAATTACCCTGCTCGTTAAGGGCAGTAATTAACCTGCAATTAAAGGGACACCCGGAATCTGCTCCTGGTCCAACACCAGCAGCAATTCCCTCAGGTCACCTTGTCCGAGCCCAAATCTCGGATTTATCAGGGATAAAAACCCTCCCAGTGGGAATTTGCCAGGATCCAGGCTGGAAATCGGAGCTGGGAGATATCAGGCACTTCCCAGGGAAGTGAGAATCCTGGGATTTGGCATTGGCAGCCAAAGAATTAAAAATCAATTGAAAATTGTCTCCTGGATTTGTCCTTCCCAGGGATGTGGAAATTCCCATTCCTGTCCGTTTTCCAAGGAAGTGGAGACGTGGCTCCTACCCCATGGCTCATCCTGGGGTTTGATCCACCGCAAGAAATGACCTTGGAATTCCACTTATCTCTGTGCCCATTCATGGATGAAATGTTCCCAAATCAATCCCTACTTTTCCCCCAAATAACTCCAGAGGGGATCAGGATGCAGGGAATTCCCGGGGAGTTTGGAGAGGACGGGGTTGTGTTTTTCGGGATAACGGGCTGCTCTCCGTGGTGCTGCAGAGGCTCCGAACGCACCAAAATTCCTTTTTTTTGGCCTCATTCTTCCCCCAGCTCCCACGCTCAGCAGGAATTTATTCCAGCCAGAATTCCATGTTTTCCAATCCCCAGAATTCTGCAGGAAAAGCTGATCCTGAAACACAGAGTTTTATTCCCTCCCCATTCCCGCTAAACCGAAGTTAAACCCCATCCAACTTTTCCACTTCTAAAAAGTCAGAAACTTCCAATTGCTTCCAGCGAGTCATTCCTGGGTGGAATTGTTCCCTAAAAATCCTGGATTGTGCCTGAGGTGCCAACCATCAACACCAAACCCTTCTTGTTCCCATGAGGTTTGAAAAAATCCATTCAAATCCTGACAGTTCCCTTGGATTGTTCTCCCAGACAAAGCCGAACAAAACTCGTGAAAAATCCCTTTTTTTCTGGAATTCCTTCTTTTCAGCACCTCCGAAAAGCGGTGGAATTCCCAGAAATCCATTTCCTACCGTGCCAGACTCTTTAATAAAGTTAAGGAAAGGGTCTGGAAGGGAAAGGGGCTCCCAGAATTCCATGGATGCAAAGGACTCCTCCATTCCTGCTTTTCTCCTCGGGAATTGCGAGTGCTGATTTTTGGGAATATTTTCAATTTGCAAAGGGAATCTCTGAGAAATGTTGGAAAGATAACAATGGCCAGCTCTTCTCAAAATCCCTCAGGATGTCATTTCTGGAGCTAAAAAACCCCCAAATGAACCAAAACCGTTTGTGAGTTTATCCGTAAAGACCCAAACCGCTTGGAATTGGAATGATGGGAATATCAGCCTTCTCCTAAAGACCCCCTCTGGAATGCACTCGGGAAAGATCTGCTGGAAGGAATAAATCCAGGAGCAAAACCCTCTCCTGCTTCTTCCCAGAGCCCAATCAGGGAGATTTTTAATGTTTTGGGAACACTCACAGGACTCTGCTTCCCCCATTCCTGGGAGCAGCCGATTTCTGGGAGCCATCCTTGAAATCCCTCTTGGAAAAGCGGGAAATCCATAAAGATGGAATTCTCCAACCAAATCCACCCCTGAGTACTAAAAATAACATTTTGATGCTTCCGTTTTACCCCACAAAGGGATTTTTACCCCACATTTTGGGATTGGGGCGAGATTCAATTACGGACGTATAAAAAGAGACCAAGGCCCAGCTCAGCCTCTGGAATCTTGTGGAATTTGCTCCGTTCTGCTGGAAAATCCCAGAGTTTCCCCTCACATGAAGGAGTTCGGGAAGAAATTTTAAGGAAAAAAGAGTTGGGTTTTTTTGGAATGGATTCGCTTCAGCGGCAGCAGCAAAATCAGGGAATTTCCTCCCCCAAAATGGAAATGAAAGCTGGAAAAATCCACCAAAATCCCGCAGGATTTTGGGGACATCACTCCATTTTCCCTGGGCTTTGTTTCCCATCATCAGAGAAAAGAAAGCTTGGCCAAATCCCGGGAATCCCATTGAAATAATCCCATTGAAATCACCCTGCAGTGGCTGCAGGATGGCCAAGTTGGGAAAAACCATGGAAGCTTCTGGAATATTCCTGACTTAAATTCCCCAAAATAAAGCAAAATTAGGACTGGCTTGGTGTAAAACCTGGGAAAAGAGGCAGGAATTCTGCTCATTCTTCCAGCAAATGGTTGATCCCGAAGCTGCGGCTCCACGATTCTCCTGGCTCTGGAGAAAGCAGGGATCAGCAAGGAGTGAGGGGTGAGGAAAATTCCAGCAATAAATCCTTTGCCACCTGCTGGAATAATCTGCTCAAGCTTGCAAACACCGAGGTATTTAAGGAAAACACCAGAAATTCCCGCCCTGCCTGCGTGGGAATCCTTGGGAAAGCTGGCAGCTCCTTGCTGCCATTTGTTGTGGGGTGGGAATGAAAAAATCCATTAAAAACGGCACCAGAATAAAATTCCCAACCTGTGATTCCTGCAGAAAGTGCTGGGGTGGGAAGGGAAGAAGGACAGAGGAGAATTCCTGATAGAAATGTTGGATCTTTGGTCGGGTGCAGGAGGCTCCGGCCCCAAATGAATCCTGTTGGACAATGAGTCCGAATTCCCAGAGGAATTTTGGTCTATTCCAGGGAAAAGCTCCTTTACTTCTCCAGAGCAGCAGCCAGGGGGGATTTGAACTGATAGCAGCTGGAGAGAAAGTGAAAAAAATCTGATAAGGGTGAGAGATAAGAGAAATCCTTTTCTAGAGGCTCATCCATTCCAAAGTGGATTTAGTTCCTGTTTAAGGCTCGGCTTTGAGCACTCGTTTAAGGCTTGACCTTGAGCTTAACTGATATGAGGCTGGAGGAACAGGAAAATAAATCTGACAAGGGTTGCAGACAAGAGAAATCCTTCTCTAGAGCTTCATCCGTCCTAAAGTGGAATTAATTCTTGTTTAAGGCTTGGCTTTGAGCACTTGTTTAAAGCTTGAGTTTAACTGATATGAGGCTGGAGGAAAAGTGAAATAAATCTGACAAGGGTTGCAGACAAGAGAAATCCTTCTCTAGAGCTTCATCCATCCTAAAGGGGAATTAATTCTTGCTTCAGGCTCAACTTTTGAGCCTTCATTTAAGGCTTGAGTTTAACTGATATGAGGCTGATACGAGTCTTGTTTTAGGCTCGACTTTTGAGTCCTCGTTTAAGGCTTGAGTTTAACTGATATGAGGCTGGAGGAAAAGGAAAAGAAATCTGATAAGGGTCACAGATAAGAAAAATCCTTCTCTAGAGCTTCATCCGTCCTAAAGGGGAAATAATTCTTGGTTTAGGCTCAACTTTTGAGCCTTCATTTCTGGCTTGAGTTTAACTGATATGAGGCTGATACGAGCCTTGTTTAAGGACTGGAGTAGTTAAATCCAGTTCCCTTTTAACCTCAGACCAAGCGAGGAACTGAGGAGCAGAAGATGCTTGGGTTGCTCCCAGTTTTGGAGCCGTTGCTCCAAGAATGGATTGGATGCAAAGGATTCGGCGCAGAATTTTCACATCCCCCAGAGGAATAAGGTTGGAATTCCAAAGGAACTCCAAGGACTTCCAAACCCAATGGAATCAGTGTGGAAAGGCAGGAAAATCTGCAGAATTTGGCCAGGCTGGGAATCAGCTCCTCGGTGCTTCAGAATCTCCCCGAGGGGGGAAGGAACAGCTTTATTTTAAAAAATGGGAGTTGGAGGCTCTGGAAAAGCGGGAAGCAGTTCCTGGTTAAACAGAGGGTTGGGCTGGAGATTGGTCCAGCCCTCGTTCCCACAAAACTCCCTAAAATGCGGGATGGCCTTGGGAAGGTTCCCATCCCAGCCAGCCACGGCATTTCCAGTCAACCTGAGACTCAGTCCCAGCTCCTGAGGGACTCAGTCCTGGCCTTTTTCCTTTTCCTGGAAGTCCCGCCGTGATTTCCTTGAAGGATTTTAAACGTTGGTTTTTAACTCAACCAGCCTGAGAAAAAGGAGATGAAAGGGATAAAAGCTCTGGGAAAATCATGGATCAGAGTGGAAACCATCACTGGGAATTTCCAAATCCAGCTGAGATTTGGGCTCTGGTGGAGCCCTGATTTACTCCTGTTGCCATAGAAATAAATGGATCTGTTTGCTGCTGCTCGCTGCTCAGAAATATCCACAGATATCCATCACCACCTCCAGCCATGGCGTTTGGTTCCCAGTTTTTCCTTCTCCCAGGAATTCCAGGTGCAGCAGGAAGTTTTAGTTTTGTTTTCCTTTCATTTTTTTAGCCCTGGGCTGACGTTGAGCTCGAGCGCTTTGGGGGCTCACCGAACACAAGCTCAGCTTGGAACTGGGGGCCAGCAGCTGCTCTCCGTGACATTCCCAGTTTGCAGCCGAAGCTTTTCCTTGTGCCTGCGGAACGTGCTGAGAAAATCAGGAAAATCGGGAATTGCAGCAAGGCTGAGGCAGTTTCGCCTCCCTTTGTTCTGCTCCTTAGCCAGGGAGGAAATCAACGCCTGTCAAAGCCTCTCCAAGGGGCGGGAATTCCAGACCCGTCTGGTGTCAAACTGGGGAATTGCCGGCGGCAAGGGAGCGGGGAGATATTCCCGGTTGGATGGACACTGCCTGGGATTGCTCCCGCTGCGGAGTGCAGGCTGCGCTGAGCTTGGAAGTCTTCTTGGAGGAGGAAGCCAAAGGGTTGGATTGGCCACCTGGAGGGAACCGAGGCTTGGCTGGGAAAGGGAATTGGTTTTCTTTCCTTGACTTCCCACTCAGCTGTTCCCAACAGAGAAAAAAACAGGATGAGCAGAGGGATGGAGCAGTGGGGAAAGGCTGGAAGAGCTGGGAATGTTCAGCCTGGAGAGGAGAAGCTTCAGGGTGACCTCACTCAGTCTCTCTCTGTTGGTCTGAGGTTTAAAGGGATCTCGATTGTCGCATTCCCGTCCTTAATCAGAGCCAATCCAACCCTAAAGCTTCAATTCCAACATTTCCAGCCAATTCCAGCTGGGCTTGGACCCGAACCTCTCCCAGAGATGGTTCCACACCCCTGATTCCTCCTCACCAGCTCCTTAATGCCCATCTCCCCTGGGAAAAGCTGCTGCCATGAGTTCCCCAGGAGTTCTTCCTTCTAAAAATACGGATCCCAGCTCATCCCTGCTGCCTCAGCCGCATTTTGCCGAGGCAGATTCCCAAAGGCAGGAGGAGCTTCCCGAGCTCGTGTCCCCGCAGCTCCCCCGTGTCACACGCACACACGCAGGGAGTTAAACTGGGTTGGTGCCAGGACACGTGGCGGCGTTTCCCCATCCGTCAGCATTCCCGGGGGAAAAAAACCCATCCAGGGATCATGCCGGGACATGGAATTGCTGTGTGTGGCCGAATAAGGAGGCTCCTAACAGAATTAGGGGATTTGGGAGGGGTTTGCATATGGATCGCGGAATCCCGGGATGGGGCACGTCGGAAGGGAGCACAGGGGGTTCCATCTGCTCCAGCGGGGTCATCCCAGAGTGGGATTACATCCTGGAATTGTGGGATATCCCCAAGGAGGGAGACTCCACCCCCTCCGTGGGTTCTGTTCAGGGCTGGGCACTGCCCAGGGAAGTTCTTCCCCCTGTTCAGGTGGAACTCTCTGGGATCCCATTGTCCTTCTTGGCCGCAAGGACGCACACAAAGAGCAGAACCAAACCAAATCCCTCATTTCGAGGCTTTTATCTCCATCCCAGCTCTCCTTCCTGTCTGAAATGTCAACATAAAAAATGTCCCAAGCGCACAGATGATAAAATATTCCATCCAGCAAAGGGAGAGACACAGAAAAATGTGAAATAAAAGGAACTGTCCCACCCCCGTTGTGTGCTCTCCCCACAGACGTCCCCCTGTGCCACCGAGGGTCTCGATGCCACCCCCGGGTGCCAGGAGCATTTCCCCTCCCGTGTTTATCCCGAGGTTGCTGGAGCTGCTCTTTGCTCTCTGCCCGGGGGCGTCGGGCACTGAGAGCAGGATAACAGGGAATGCTCTCCAAGGCTTTGTGTTCCCTCCGTTCAGCGCTGTTGACTCGAGCGGGTAGAGAATTAAAGCAGCCTCGAGAGCTGTTGAAAATCCCGCCTCTCTCCCAGCACAGATCCCGATAAAACTCCTGCTTTTCCAGAGTGTTTATTTACAGGAAAAGCGCTGTTTTCTTCGGGACAACTTAGGCACCGCCGTGGTTATCCAGCAATTTTTTCCTAGCACAAGACGCTAATAAATCCCAAAAAAATAAGGGTAATTCCTTAAATGAACCCCACGTGGCTTCAAGCTGCCATTCCCATCGGCACCATTGCTTGGGAATTAATTGTGGGCATCTTCTGGGCGTGTTGGCAGAGCAGGTGATCCGAACCTCCTCTCCTGTGCTGTTTATCATGCCCAACTCTATTTTTATCGGCTGACTCTACCCATTGTCATGGCGAGAGCAGGCTGGAGTCTCGCTCGCGTTTAGCAACCCATGCCCATAAATACATCAGCAGATTGAATTCCAGGCTGACATGCCAGCAGCAGCTCTGCCTCGCTGGTTTTTTTTCCGCCCTGTGTTCACACGTCTGACTCAAATTGAAAAGCCTCGACAGAGGATTAAGATCATATCCACTATTACCAGCGCCACGCTCTGTGCATGCTGATGAGGAGGGGCTGCCGCGGGGAGCCCTGAGCTGCTCTGAGCCCCCCGCTCTGCCCAGAAATGGGGGAGAAAAGCACTTCGGGTGGAGCTGGGATTGATGTTTGAATGTGTGACAGCACAGGGAGGGTGCGAGGAGGAGGGGGCAGAACTCTGCCTCGCTTTTATCCCACTTGTTGCATTGCAAAATACTCAGAATCCCAAATATTTCAGCCCCTTCCCGCCCAGCAGCATCCCAGGGAGTTCGGGAGGGAATGAATCCGAGTTCTCCTCGCAGCCGGGATTTTCAGCCCTGCATCCTTCCACCAGGGAGCGATTTTAGGGCCTGACTCGGAGATAGCTGGAGGAAAACCTCTCCACATGGGATCCCATTCTCCAGGGAGAAGCGGGATGCGACCTTGGCACTCGGGCTCCCCTTCTGCTCGGGGACAGGGGCGTGAAATTCAAGCCCCGGAGGTGTCAGAGCCCTCCCGCTGTCCCCGAAGGAGCCCGCGGGCTCGGGTGCGGCGTTTGGGGGGTCCGGAGGGTCAGCCGGAGGCTTTGAAAGGACTTCTCGAGACTGGACCGGAGCTGGAGCAGGGGGAAAATGTGGCTCTTCCCCCTCCGGCCCCTCCCGGGAGCGGAGCGCGGACCCCGCTCCTGGCGGGGCTCAACCCCCGGGCCGGGCAGAGCTGCCGGAGCGGCACAGCCGGGTAAGGGCAGCCCGGAGCCGGGGAGGGGGGAATGGGACGGGGGAACAGGGATGGGAAGGGGACAGAGGCATGGGGAGACGGGCAGCGACGTGGGGAGCGGGACACAGGGATAGGGAGTGGGGTATAGGGCTGGGGTGGGGGACACAGGCATGGGAAGGGGGAGCAGGGATTGGGAGTGGGGCAGAGGCATGAGGAGAGGGGCAGAGACGTGGGAAGAGGGCAGAGACGTGGGGAGGGGGGCACGGGGATGGGAAAGGCGGAACAGAGGACGCGGGGAGGGGGTACAGCCACGGGGAGGCGGGCAGAGCCTCCCTGCGCAGCGCTCCCGCTGCCCGCAGCGGCGGCTCCCGGGCTCCAGCCCGAGTTCCCGAGCAGGGGGCGGCCCCAGGGCTGCGGCACCCCCGGCCCCTCCGAGCCCGGTCCCTCCTCCCGGGGGAGCGGCCGCGGTCCCCGCCCGCAGCCCGAGGGACGCGGCCAGCGCGGGGTGCGCTCCCGGGGAGGCTCCTGCTCCAGCGGGAGAGCAGCCCTGGAGCCGCAGGTAACCATGGCCGGGAGCCGGGAACTGCGAGCCGGGATGCGGGAACTGGAGGAGGATGGGGACGGGGCAGGCGGGGGTTTCGCAAAGCGCACCCCGCGGTTGGGGGCTCGCTGGGGTGAAGGGGGCAGCGGAGTCATCGGTCCCGCTTGCGGACGCCCCGAATTTGCCCTTCTGAGGGAGGTTTCGGTGCTAGGAAAAGGAGTGACGCCGTCCTGGTGTGGGGGTGGCAAGGGGGGACCCTCTGGGCAGTGAGGTGACCCCTCCTGGCTAGAGGGATGACGAGGAAGGACCGTCTGGGCAGTGAGGTGACCAATCCTGGTGTGGGAGTGCCCGGGAGGGTCCCTCTGGGCAGCGGGGTGACCCCTCCTGGCTGGGGAGTGCCCGGGAGGGACCCCGGGCCGGGGGGACGATGCCGCGTTTGAAGCAGGAGCAGCCTGAGCGCGGCTACGGAGCTCGAAAGGGACGCGAGAGGCACCGGCGGGAGGGACCTGCGGGCACAGCCCGGGGGCCGCTGCCACCCCGGGGATGTGGCAGAGCCCTGGATGTGCTCAGCCGGGAGGGAGAGGGCGCAGGGACCCCGGAGGGATCAGAGCTCCGCGCTGGATGCCCCTCCGGGATAACACACGGCAGGGAATGCAGGGATGGGATTGTGCTCCAGGGGGGTCAGCGAGCAGAGGATGCCGAGGTCAAGGTGACATCCTGGGGGTCAGGATGGATCTGGGCTGGGCTGGGAGCAGCTCTGGCAGCTCCCTGCAGCTCCCAGCGCCGGGCACAGCCTGTTCCCTGTTCCCAGGGCCCAGAGCTTGGCATGGAAGAGCGGGGAAAGAACGACCTGGCTCGGGTGGTTTGGGCTCAACGAGAGACTTTTTGTGGTTCTGGGGAGGAGGTGACCTCCGGGTTAAACCCCACAGCCGCTTCCAGGGTGCTGGGCCCAGCCTGGGAGCGCTGGGTGGGAAATCGCAGCTCCTGGGGACGCTGTCACCAGGGCTTCGTGGCTGCAGTGGAGCTGCTCTGCTGGAGAGGGATGGATCCAAGCTGGAGAGCCCAAACCTTGGAATTTTCCCCTCGAGGCTCCTCTTCTGGAGCTGCTGCACTTCTTGGAGCGAGAGGAGCTCTTCCTGAGCGCCTTCCCAATGCGGGGCTCTCCCTGAGCTGGAGGGAGCCGGGAGTGCTCCCGCTCTCCCTCAGCCTGGGAGCAGCCACAGCCGGAATTAGCGCTCCTCCTCTGCTCTGGCACATCCCTGAAATCACGGGATGTCCCTGGATTGCACAGGGGAAGGTCGGGAAAGAAACCTTTGGGGAAAACCCGCTGGGTTTGGGGATGTGCTGGGGCTGGAGCCGGATTTGGGAGCTCCAGCCCAGCCCCGCTGCCCGGTGGGAGCACAGAGATGGAGCTCCACAGCTTCCTCTGCCTGGAGCTGCTTAAATCCGGGAGCAAACCCAGTTTAAATCCGGGAGCAAACCCAGCTTAAATCCGGGAGCAAACCAAGCTTAAATCTGGGAGCAAACCCAGTTTAAACCTGGGACCAAACCCCGCAGCGTTTGCTTTGCACGAGTGTTTGTGTGGCAGGAGCAGCTCAGCCCGAGTGAGTAATCCCTGAGCACAACAGAGCCTGAAACGTGTTTGGGGAGGAAAAAAAAGGATTCAGCAGATATTTGGCCAAAGAAAATACGATTTCTCAAGGTTTTTTTAGGGGTAAAAGTGGGAAGAAGTTGTTGAACTTGGAATTCAGGTGATCAGAGCTCTGTCCCAATTCAGGGAGTCGGAACAGAGGAGCGATTTAATGTGACAAAGTTTTGTTTTCAGCAAAGAAAAATCCATAATTGGGATTTTCGGGGTGCCAAACGCCCCCTGAGAAGCAGCAAAGGCAGACTTGAACAAGGAGAAAGCTCCTTTTGGGGAGAATCCGAGCTGATTCCTTTGGTTTTTCTAACTCCAGGTGGTGGGATAGGGTTGGGAATGGGAAAACCGAGGTGTCCGTGCTGTGTGGGAGCTGCTGGAGTGGTAAAGAACATTTTGTAGCTCAGGAGTTGCAGCAGCTCTCAGGGTGATGCTGCATTTCCCTGCTGCTCCCACCGAGCTTTCCCTGGATTTTTATGTTATTCCAGAGCTGCTCTGCCAGGTCTCCCCAACTTCCACACCACCACTCCCTCCTCTTCTTCTCCTGCCTGCTCCAGCCACACAAATCCAAGGAACGAGGCCCCACGGGTGCTCTGGGAAGCAGCAGCTGACGGACACTCGGCTCCAAAAGGGAAAATTTACTAAAAACCCAGGAATTTATTGCAGCCAAATCCACGGGATGGGAAAACCCCACGAAGTTCTACCGTGGGGAGACAATTCCTGGAGAGTTCTCCCGCTGCTTTTCCTCCCGAGACTGTTTGAAAAGCCTGGGGTGTGTTATCCCTAATTATCCTGCGCCTGCAAGCAGCGATCTGCCATCCTGGTGCTGTCATTCCAGTCCCAGCAATTATCGTGGATGCTGCAGGAGAGAGGGATGACGGTTCCAGAGGCAAACAGGCAGCGGGATCCAACCTGGCCTCAGGAAATCAGGTTTCCTCCGGCAATTCCTGCCTGATTCCTGCCCCGCTCTCACGCAATCCTCTCCCTGGAATTATTTGTCCTTTCCTGCCGCGACCAGAGCCAGGGAAAATTTCAGCCTTGATCTGTCTGGGCATTTTTAATTTCAAATTAAAGGTTTTAATTCCAATTTTAAACGTTTGTTTTTCCTGAGGTTGGGATGATTTTTCAGTTCCTGTTAATCTCTGGGTTTTTTCCCCTCAGGTTTATTTAGGACTTCTCACAAATGTTAAATTCTGACACCATAACACCTCCGCTATTTATTCCCGAATTTTTTGGGGGGAGGCAGGAACAGAGTTACGTTCAGCTGCTGTGGATGCTGATTTTTTCCAGGATGCTGCTCTGTTAAAACTTGGAATTCTGTCAGGGATTATTCCAGTTTCAAGCAGAAAGCCCAGAATTTATGGACAATCCCAGGGCGGGGGCTCGGAGATCAAAGGGGAAAAAAAGATGGATGAGAGGAAAATCCCCTGGAGGTGCGTCCTTGATTAATCCCTTAGTTAAGAACACCAAACAAGGGTCTGAGGGATCAATCAGCGCGTCTTAATTACCTTTAATTATTACCTTTATTCACCCTTTGTGGAGGTTCGGGGTCGTTTGCTGCTGTGGTGACAAAAGGAGCTGAGGCCAAATCGAGCTGGTGAGGGACGAATTGTCACCTGGATAGGGGGAAAAATTCCCTGTGCTCATCCGAGGCAGCCAGGAAAACATGGATTTGCAGCTGGTCAAGGGTTTTTTGTTACTTCCTGGACAAATCCCAGAATCCTGGTGGCTGCAGGGCAAAGGCTGAGGGAAGAAAACATGGAATGGGGATCTGGGCTCGGTTTGCAGTTCTGGGGGACTTTAGGGCATCAAATCCTGGGAATGGGGAACACTGAGATGGTGCAAATTCTTTCCTGGTGCTGAAACCGGCAGGGAAGACATGGAAGGTTTTGCATCAGGGCCACAGGAAATGGATTTCCCCTCAGGAAATGCACTGGGACATCCCTGGAATTGTCCACATCCAGGTTGGATGGGGTTTGGAGCACCCTGGGATAGGGGAAGGTGTCCCTGTCCATGGATCAGCTTTAAGGTCCCTTCCAACCCAAACCATTCTGGGATTCCGGGATTCCCTTCTCAATCCGCTCGGTATGACAGGGAATACTGTACAGTTCATCCCATGGGACAAAAATCCTGAGGGGAAAGGTGAATATTCCCACAAACCCAAGGGAAGAGCCCCAAAATCTGAGGGGACAAAGTGTCCCTGACTCCAGGGAAAGTCTGGCACAGCTGCTGCTGCTGAAGGAGCCTGGAAGTTCCTCTCCATGGAAAACACACCCAAGTCCTTCATGTAAAACCTCTGGAATGCCAATGGATGGATGGGAGAGCCGAGGCCCTTTGGAAACAGGGATTTGGGGCTGGAGGATTTCTCCAGGGGGAGAAGAAATTGGAAGTATCCAAAGAAAAGAGCTGCTCTTCCCAAGGCCGGAACTCCGAAGGCGGTGGAAGGAACAGGATTGAAGTCATTGTGTAATTCCCACAGTGCCTGAATCCAAGGAAATGTGGGAAAAGACACTTTGGCAAAGGTGTCCTTTCCCATTTTTAAGAGGATGAGCCACACATGACTGCCCCGCCTGACCTTCCCTGCTGAGTTCCAGCCCTGCTCCTTTCCATGTGCTCCAATTTTTTGCAGGCTCAGAAGGAAAATTGGGTTTTTGGGCCCAGCCTGGATGTGCCGAGCTTGTCCAGGCTGCTCGTGTTGGGAAGAACATTCCCAATCCCAGCAGCATCCCAAGGATGCAGCTCCATGGATACGAGTTCATAAACACTGACTGCCCCATCCCGTGTATTTTTCCTTCCTGTTCTTCCCTCCAGTGATCCCAGCTGGGTCACAGCAGGAAAATGGGAACTTCCAGAGCCCTCCCAGCCGGGAATGAGGTGCTGCTTTGGCTTCTCCTGGATTTCTCCCATAAATAACCCGAGGATTTTCAAATGAGTGCCAGAGCAGGATTGAAAATTCCAATTCTTAGCCAGAAGTAGAGTTTTCCTTTGGTATTTTATCCAAGCACTGACCCACTCCTGTGTAATTTAAAAGGAGCATGGTCTTGGCTGAGCAGAGGGATTTTGGGAATTGCAAGGATGCTTCCTTAGCTTCAACACCTCAATCCCAAATATAACAACAGTGTTTTCAGCTCCTCCTGCCCCATCCTCATCCCCATCTCCCAGTATCTGCTGGAGCTCCTGCAGCTCCCTCCGCTCTCCCTGCCATCCCTGCATTCCCGATTTCCCTTCTCTGCCCAGCCACGTGAGACACCTACTCCCCATCTGCACATTCCCACGGCACATTTGTGATTCCTCCCAGGAGCTGCCGGGACTCCTCCTCTCCCCCAGGTTTTCTCACCCCAGGAGAAAGCCCAGCCACCAACGAAGGTGGCTTTGGATTGCTGCTGGAGACAAGGAGTTTTTCCAGCACCGTGGGCTGGCTGTTTGCGATTCCACGTCCAAACCCCCAGATTATTATGGGAATCTGATCGTCAGGTGATGGGAGTGAAAATTCCTGGGCATTTCTTCCACCTTCACTGGGGTTTGCTGTGGGATTTGATGGAGACCTTGCTGCTTGAAATCTCCCCTTTTTCAGAGGTGATGTTTCCAAGTTCCTCCAGGAAAATGCTCAATAAGCACCTCCTTTGAACCACACTCCGACAACAATATGGAGAAAAGGGCGTTGCAAGTTCTCCACCTCTTTCAGAATGGTTGTTCAAATTTATTCCAGCTCCAGATCTGTTCAGGTCTCCGGCAGCTGCCCACTGCAGCTTGGATTTCCTGTAGGAAAAGGGGATCTTTGGGATAAAAAACAGTTTGGGGTGAGACGAGAGGATGCAGGAACACAAAAAATAGTCTTGACAGATACAAAAAAAAAGGAGTATATTCCTTCCCATGTGTGTGCACACATCCTGACCCCTGGGGGAGTGACTTCACCCATGGTCCTTTCCATCGGAATTTTTTCCAAGGGTTTTCCATTGTTCTGGAGGGTTTTATTTCCTCACCTATTCACTGATGTTCCCTGAGGTTCTCCATTGGTTGTGCCAGGCAGCCTAAAAAGTGGGATTTAAATCCAGGTCTGCCACTCATTTTAACATCCTGAGTTGTGTCAAATCTCGGAATATTCATGGGGGAATTCCAGGAGAAGCCAAAGCAGCGCCTCATTCCCGGTTTGGAAGATCCCATTTTCCTGCTGTGCCCCAGCTGGCATCATTGAAGGAAAGAGTAGGAAGGAAAAGTGGGTTTATGGAAAAGGGAGACCTGGGAATCAGCACAGTGGACATTCCTGGAAAAACCAGGAATTGTCTTTGGCTCTGATTCCAAAAGCACCTGGAGTTTGGATGGAGTGAGGTGGGATTGAGTCACCCTGGAGTCCCCCAGGTCCCCATGACCAAGTGACAGCAGAGCTGCCCCAAACTGGGATTTAAAGAGCTCAGTACTAAGGGAAGGCTCTGCTCTGATCCTGGTGTGCTGCTCAGAGTCCTCCAAAACGATATTCCAACAATTTCTGTATCGGATTTTACATGGAAAATCAGGGGCCTTCTGGATTTTGTGGAATCCCAGAATGGTTTGGGTTGGAAGGGACCTTAAAGCCCATTCCATTCCAACCCCAATACCTTTCCCTATCCCACGTTGCTCCAAGCCCTGTCCAGCCTGGCCTTGGGCACTCCCAGGGATGGGGCAGCCACAGCTGCTCTGGGAATTCTAGTCCAGAGCCTCGCCACCCTCAGGGGAAAAATCCTTCACAGTTACAGCCAGACCCAGATCCTGTCGCGATGAAACAGAGCCCGGGATGTGCTGGGATGAGCACTGGGATTCTCCCACTGTGCAATTCCTTTGCTTGGGAATTGATCCCATCCCTCTCCCTGGCTGAATAATTCCAACCCAAATGCTGAACAGAAGAGAAAATGGAAGTGATTGTAAAAATCCTCTTTGAATTCCCTCTTCCTTTCTCTCTTTTCTTTCCTTTTCCAATTTTCCTTCTAGGAACAAGATGCCCGTGAAGTTTAATCTCTCCTAAGAGGAAAACCACCGAGAAAAAATTATGGATCCTTTGTACTTTTCCAGCACGTTTAGCATGGAAGCCGCTCCCAGCGAGGTGAACTCCTCCCTGCTGCCCAACGTGACGGAGAACGGGACAACCCCGGAGCAGCCCCCGTTCCAATATATCCACAAGGTGCTCATTCCCATCTGTTACCTGCTGGTGTGTGCCGTGGGGCTGAGCGGGAACGCGCTGGTCATCTACGTGGTGCTGCGCCACGCCAAGATGAAAACGGTCACCAACATCTACATCCTGAACCTGGCCGTGGCCGACGTGCTCTTCATGCTGGGCCTGCCCTTCCTGGCCACCCAAAACGCCATCTCCTACTGGCCCTTCGGCTCCTTCCTCTGCCGCCTGGTGATGACGGTGGACGGCATCAACCAGTTCACCAGCATCTTCTGCCTGACGGTGATGAGCATGGATCGCTACCTGGCTGTGGTGCACCCCATCAAGTCCACCAAGTGGAGACGCCCCAGGGTGGCCAAGCTCATCAGTGCCACCGTCTGGACCTTCTCCTTCTTGGTGGTTCTCCCAGTGATCATCTTCTCGGACGTGCAGGAGGACTTCCAGACGTGCAACATGAACTGGCCGGAGCCGGTCAACGTCTGGTCGGCGGCGTTCATCATCTACACCTCGGTGCTGGGCTTCTTCGGCCCTTTGCTGGTCATCTGCCTGTGCTACCTGCTGATCGTGGTCAAGGTCAAGTCCTCGGGGATCCGCGTGGGCTCCACGCGGCGCCGCAGGTCGGAGCGGAAGGTCACCAGGATGGTGGTGATCATTGTGGTGGTCTTCGTGTTCTGCTGGCTCCCGTTCTACACCATGAACATCGTCAACCTGATCCTCATCCTGCCCGCCGACCCCGTCCTGGAGGGGCTCTACTTCTTCATGGTGGTGCTGTCCTACGCCAACAGCTGCGCCAACCCCATCCTCTACGGCTTCCTCTCCGACAACTTCAAGCAGAGTTTCCAGAAGGTTCTCTGCCTCCGGAAGGGCGACGGAGCAGAGGATGGCGACCCCGTGGAGCACAGGCAGGAGAACAGCAGCCGCCTGCAGGAGTCCATGCTGACCCAGAGGAACGCGGAGTTCAACGGGCACATGCAGACCAGCAAGGTCTGAGGGCACGGCCTGGCACTGCAGAGTCCCCTGGAGGACTTGGGGACTTCAAGGAGGGCACAGCCTGGCACTGCAGAGTCCCCTGGAGGACTTGGGGACTTCAAGGAGAGCTCTATGTGTGGCAAAGGGAAAATGTGGAGCCCCACAAGCTCCAAGAAATGTACACAGGGGGCTCTTCCCTGCTTTTCCGGAAGTGCCAAGCTCTCGTGGTGTCCTGCTGGATCAGATGTTTGTGACCACTTTGGGTCCTCTAGGGAATGATTTTCAGGCTTTGCACCCCTCTAGTGATGCAAACCAATGCCCAGCCAGCTCTAACTCCCTTGTTAAGCTGGGTTTAAGGCTGCTTTGCACAGCTGGGATCAGCTCTGAGCAGCAAACAGCTCAGCCGGGGTCTCTGGGATTCTTCAAGGGGATTTCTTAAAGGAAAATGAGATTTCTTCAGAGTTTCATGCAAAAACGGCCCCAGCACTGCTCTGGAAATGGGTTCTGATGTGCTGGGTGGTGCCTTGGCTTTGTTTCCCTGTCCATAACCCATTGCAGGGAGCCAGAGCAGGCAGGAATCCTGCAAACATGGCCAGAAAGGATTGAAGGAAACGAGTAGGAAAACATTTTGGAAAGGAATCGACGTGCCCATAACATTGCCACCTTCCCACCCCGTAAACTGTGGTGTAAGCCCGCTGGTACGATGTCGGTGGGGATGATTACGGGCCCCTGAGGAGGTCTGGTGTCCATTCCTTGGTTCTGAGTGTAAGTCTGGACTCAAAACTGTATTTCCAGAACTTAAACTCGGCTCAAGCCCCTCCTGACCAGTGCAGTTGCCAGGGCGGTGTTTGGGCCTTGATCCTGGAGGTTTTTTTCCCACTTTAATGGTTCTGTCATTCCGTTTATTCCGTTGGATGTGCCACTCACATTCCCAAACCCAGGAACTCCCGGGATACACCGACACACAAGCACAGGATGTGTCCTGGGTTGGACCATGCGTAATTTACTCCCAGGTTTCTCCCAGTAGCAGGCAGTGCCCACCTGCTCTCCACCACATTCCAAATCCCAGCACAGCCAGATTTAAATGATCAATTAATACAATATCCATTATTCCTGGAATTGTCCGGCTCTTCCAGGCATAAATCAACCTCTGATCCGTTCCCAAATAATTGGGGCAGCCTTTCTGTCACCTCTGCCCACTCCAGTCGATTTTCCAGAGGTTCTTCCCCACAGACAGAAATAGAAAATCCCATTTTAGCTCCCAGCTCCTTTTGGAAGTGGCTGGAAAAATTCATATTCCCACACAGGGAGGTGCCCACGGTGCCCTGCAGAGCACAGGGATGCAGAATTCCAGCTGCTGGATTTGTCTGATCCTCTGGAGCAGCTGAGCTCTAAAGACAGGGAAAATTAACGGAAAATGGAAAATTAATGAGGAAAATCAGTGGAAAATTAATGAGGAAAGCTGGAGTTGGATTTGATGATCCCTGTGAGTCCCTTCCCACTCAGGGTGTTCCATGATTTTTCAGCCTGAGGTGTTTTGAATCCACAGGGACCTGCTGTTACTTCATCCCAAAAAATCAAAGCCCCTTCCCAGAGGACGTCACACCTTTGGAAATTCAACAACACATGGAGACAAATAAACCCCAAACCCAAAGACAACCAAAAACTTCCTCAGGAAAAACACACCCCCAAAAATTGGAAAACACTCACAAAATCCTTTGAAAATTGGAATAAGTGAAGTATCAATGATTTCTGAGTAATCCCAAATTTGCCTTCCGGGGAAAAATTAAGATTCCTTTCAGACCTATCCAAGGGGGAGCTAAAGACGAAAAGCTCCCAAATTTTTAGGCCACATTAATTTGGGGCAGTGTCAGGAGACTCCACCAAGCCCTGCTAAATTGGGGATGCTCTGTTCCCCTTTCCGGGATTTTAGGACCTGCTGGAAAGAAAATCCAACCGATTTTATGGCAAGGTCCTTTAGAAACATGGAATCGTGCTGATGAGGGAGATTTTAGCTCAGCCCAGGAGCGATTTGTGCCCAGAGAAATTTCTCTGTGCTTTTCCCAGTCAGGACTGGGATAATTTGTGTTGTGTGGAATTTCCATGGATCATCCAGCCTGGTTTTAGCCTGGTCCTACGGAGATTTTGCCTTCGCTTCCCTCTGTTCAACCATTCTGGACAAATTAAACATTGAATGAACCAAACTCAGTTTTATTAATATTTTCTGAGTCCTAAAAAGTCTTTTTTTCCCCAATTTCTTCTACTGGGAACTCTGAGGTCATGGAAAGCCTCCTCAGCAGAACTGTCCCCTGGGAGACACAGAGGGATCAGCCCCCCAGGAATATCCCTGGAATCCTGGATTTACTCCCACCTCCGGACTGAACCAAGTGGAGAAAACCAGTGCTGATTCCAGGGTCAAATCCAATTTCCAGTCCATTTCCAGCCAATCCCACATTTTTTCCATCACCTGTTGGATGCTGTGCCCACGAGTGATGATCAGAAGGACTCGAGGGATGCTGGAAAGCAAAAATCCATGTCCAGATCCATCTTTCTCCCTTGATTTCCAAGGAAACTGCTCTTGCTGAAGCACTGGAAATGAACTCTTTGCAAGCAACAATGGCCCCAGGAAGCAGAAAAGCACCAAAATCTTGGAATTTCTGCCTAATTCTCCTCTTGACTCACAGCAGGACTTGGCTCCTGGTAATTTTCCATAAGAAAACCCTTTGGAATTGAGTGCAGCACATCCCCAGGAGACTGGGAAAAGCTTTCCCATGAAATGGATTTGTTTTCCAATTCCCAACAAATCCAACCTAATTTTATTTACTGGGCAAACAGCAGCAGCCACGCTCCAGGGAATGAAAAAATGGTGGATTTTAGATGGAATTCTGATGTGGCAAACACATTCCATTTAATGCAATGCATTCCCATCAAAACTGGGGAATTCCTGAGGAAGGGAGGACTCCAAGCGGGCCTGGATTCTCTGGGATTAGGAGCTGGGCTTGGTATGGGGATCTCCAGATTTGGGGGGAGTTCCTCATTTGAACTTTTCTGGTTGGTTTGGTGTAAGCTGGGCTGTGATTCCCTCAGTTTTCCACCTAAAACGATCCCTCTTGGGAGCTGCAGAATGGGAAATGGCTGGAAAGCTCAAGGCTGGGGCAGGAACACCTTGGGAAGGAAAAGGATTTTAATAAAAGCAGATTGATGGGAAGGAGTAAAACCCTGGCATTTCTCGGGCAGAGCAAAGAGCATTTCTCCCCTCCTTCCATGGAATTTCATCAAATCCATGGAATTAACCAAGGGAAGTTTGATCTGGAGGGAACAGACCCCAGAAAAGAGGTGGATAAACCTGGGCTTTGTTTCCCACACACCCCACACCGAGCCCCCCTCTCTTCCCTCACTACCCCTGGGTCAGGATTGGGATCCCAATTCCCAGAAACCAGATATTCCCCTCCGACATTCCCATCGATAATGCTGCAATCCATCAGATTTAAGGAGCAAATTTAGGAAAACTCTCAATGCTTCAGTTCCCAGGAAAATTCCCTTTCCAGGCAGCAGCCCCCTGGGGAATTCAGTGCCATGGGAATGCTGCTTTGGAGGAGCTCTTTTCCCGGCCTAGGGAATTTTTTCCTGGGAGCAGCTCCTGCAGATCATCTCTCCCAGTGCCACACTGCTTTGCTCCACAGGATTCCCTCCCCATCCCAAAAAATCCTTCCTCAGGCCCGAGCTGTGCCTTTGGAAGCTCCACTGGCTTTTCCCTGTATCCCAAACGCCGTTCCTGGGTTTTTCCTGGCAGCTTGGCAGTGGAATTCTGAGGAGCCAGCTGAGCTGACAGCATCCCTGCACACATTCCATCAAAACATGTCATCCTTCCACAAAGACTGACAAATTCCCGGGAAAATCTGTCCTCCCAGCCAGCCCTTCCCGGGAAGCTCCAGACAGCAGCGACACTCCCCAGATCCATGGGTTTTTTCACACATTCCAACCCCAATCCCTCAGTCCCAGGGATTGAGTGACATTTTTAATATCTCGACAGACAATCCTTCCAAATTCCAGCTTATTCAGCTTTTCCTTTGATTCATCCAAGGATTCCAAACGTTGGCTCTGCTCTGCCGAAGAAAAAACCACCCACGGGAAGATCATGGAATGTTTGCCCGGTGCCCACCTGACCTTCGAGAGGTGGAAAAATCAATTGGATAAAATAAAAAATAAATAAAATAATCAATTTTTGGTTTTCTGGTTAAAGCTCCAGCTATGAATATTCAATGAGATCCATGGAATAAAGGGAATTCCAGCTGCTGGATACCAAAGGGCTTTGCTGAAAGATGTATGGAAAAATCCACCAAGCAACCTTTGGGATACAGGAGCAGCTTCCTTCAGGGATTCACTTTTTATTCCATGAAAACCAGGGTTTAATTGAGAGGTGAAAGCCATGGATTCAGTTTGGAAAAGTGGCATTAGGAGACAGCAATTCCAAAGGGCAGATTCCAGGTGGGTATGTCCGAGGGATCGGGATCCATGGGCTTCACTGGGCACTTCCTGGGTTTCAGCAGGGTCACCTGGAATCCTCTGGGTTTGGGATCTCTCCTGGCTGCTCTCCAAGGGAGGGGAAACCAGGAATGTGCCTGAACTGTGGAATTTGTCCTGGGATCCATGGATTGATGTTGGAGTAAGAGCAGGGAAGGGATGGAATTTTTGCAGCTTCCCTCTTTAACTCCCAGTTGAACCCAGCTCTCTGTTCCCTGAGGTTCCAGGGATGGGATTATCCCTGGAATCCAAACATTCCCTGTGACACAAAGTCCGGGCCCAGCCTTGATCCATCAGCAGCATCCTTAAAACCCACAAATCCCTGTTTCCAGTGCCTTCCCCTGCTCCTTGGAACTGCAGCCAAGGCAGGAGTTGCTGGTTTTATTCCTGTGATTTATTCCCAGCCTCTCGGTCACCTGGAATGCCTCAGCTGCTCACCTCACCCCGCTCCTGGTTTTCCTGCACCATTCATTCCCGCCCATTTGGGTGTTGTTTGGATAACTCCATGGAAATCCAGCGCTGTTGCCATGGGATGGGCGACGCTCCGGGGTTTCTGTGTTCCCTCTCCCTTCCCCCCTGCAATCCCGTAACACTTAATCCTCCCTATCTGCCCATCATTCCCTGGAAAGTCATGGAAGGTGAATCTGTCTCCGCTGCCTCCCTTCTCCTGAGCCTTTAAGCCCTGGATCCCGTTCCTGACCTTGAGCCGGGTGTTATCCCAAATACTGGATGTATCCCATTCTCTCAGCCTGGGATGAACCCGCAGTGCTTTTTCCAACAGGGGCACTGGAAAAGCAGCAGCCCTTGGAAAAAGTTGGGAATGAACAATCTTGGCCTGCGGGGATGGGAGATAATTCCCTCTGGATTTGACCCTGGATGCAAACACAGCCCAGCCCTGGAAGTGCAGTGACCTGGGAATTATCAGGGAAGAGTTTTCCCTTCATTTTCCACGGTTCACCTCTCCCTCTGCCAGGTGGATTCGGGTTTATAATCCTGGTGCATCCCTCTTGGATGGGAGGGCCAGAATTGCAGCCACCACTGCTCCAGAGGATCCCTAGTTTATATTCCAGAGGGAGATCTGGGGCCTGAGCTCCCCCTGCTCCAGGGGTGAATCCTGCTGTGGTTTTCTCTGGAGAATCTGGGGGGGAAAAAAGGATAAAAACCCCTCCCAAGGCCTCGAGGAATTGATGCTCTCCTGGCTTTTCCCAGCAAAACAAAGAATCATGGAATCATGGAATGGCTTGGGTTGGAAGGGACCTTAAAGATCTTCCCATTCCAACCCCTGCCATGGGCAGGGACAAATTCCACTATCCCAGGTTGCTCCAGGCTCTGGCCTTGGACACTTCCAGGGATGGGGCAGCAATCCTGGGCACAATTCCTGCTTCCAGGAGGGACAACAGAGCCAGGGAGCACAAATCCCAGGCACAATTCCTGCTTCCAAGGGGAACAACAGAGCCAGGGAGCACAAATCCCATCCACCATTCCTGCTTCCAAGGGCCAGGCAGCACCAGAGGAGGAACCTGGCTCGGGAGCCGTGGTGACAGCAGCTCCCCCGGGCAGGGTAATTAATTAATTATGCATTCCCAGAATTAATTAGAGCATTGTGTTTGCATCCCTGTCCCGTTTTTCCACAGATCCCAGCCCCATATGCCGGGTGCCAGACAGGGCTGGCAGCCCTGCATCCCACACTTGGAATGATTTTATTTCCTGTCATGCCTGTGCCTGGCTCCTGACAGGAGTCAGAGGCCTTTCCATGGAATTATTTCATGGCGCTCCATGGTGGTTGGATTTTTCCAGCAAAATTTCAGGGAGGGAAAAGCAGTTCCATGGATTTCTGACCCTCTAAAAACCTGGAGCTGGGCAGGGTCACACAGACAGAGCCAGGAAACGGGAATGGAGGGTTCGGCATCCCGGGAATCACGGGATCATTGAGGTCGGAAAAGATCTCTGACATCACTGACTCCATCCCTGTCTTTTCAATCCAGGAGAAATTTGGGATTCTGCTTTAAGAGGGATGAAAACACAGAAAAAGAAGGGAAAATGAGTAGGTGGAGGAATTGTTTTGGATTCTTCCTTGCATGGAAACAGAGAGATGATTCCCGTGCGATTCCCTGGGGATTCACAGGCTCTGTGCTGGCTTTTGGATCAGCAAATCCCAAAATCCAGTGGCAATTCCTCAGTTTGCTGCAATTTCACTCCTGAAATAACCTTTGAGGCAGGAGACTGCAGCATTCCAGCCAGGAGCCAGCAGAGAGGGATTTGCTCCCAGCACAATCCAGGGAGGAAACAATTCCTTGGAGAGTTGGCTTTAATGTCATTTTCCCTGGAAATAGCATTAGGCTGTCATTCCCAATGTCTGGCAGGAATTGTTGGGTTCCCAAATCCTCTGTGGCAGCTTCTGGCTGCAATGCAAATGCAGCTGTGGAGGAAACATCCACTGCGTTGGGAATAGGGAAGCAAATCCCTCCTCATCCCAGGGATCCAGCTCATCCTCCCTGTTTGCCCATTCCCAGAGGGAATCAAGCTCTGCCCACATCCCTGCCGTGGCCAAATCCAACCCTTCAAGGACACAAATCCAGAGTTTTCCCCACAGGAAAATCCTGCCCCATCAGAATCCCAGGGATTTTTACCAGAAGACCTGGGAGAAAACAGGGAATCTCCCAAAATTAAGCAAGGAAAAGGTTCTGAGGGCAGGGAGCACACACGGATTTGGCCTTTCCAGGTGCTGCTGCCTGGATCTTGCCAGGAAAAATAAAACCACTCTGGAAAATCAGGAGGAGAAGGAGGAAGCCCCAGGATTTCCAGGAACAGAGCATGGAGCAAGAACAGGGAATGCCCCAAATGCATCCCACCTCTCATCCTGGGGGAGGACGGAGATTCCCAGCCTGTCCTGCCTTTGGGAATTGCCATTCCCAGCCTGCAGGGAGGGTGTGGAAGCACAACCAGCACAGGCCAAAGTCTCCATGGAGCCTTTTAGCCGGGATTGCTCCCTGGAAAGCTTGGAAGCGCTTTCTGTTTGTTTTCCCACTTTCCCCTCCCATCTCCCGCATTTTCTCCTGCGCTTCCAATCCTTGGGAGCGAATAGATCCTTCCTGGAGTCATTAAATCCCATTGCACTCATCCAAAGGCAATCCATTAGCCTGATTTGTTGCCTGGTTTCCTTATCGGCCTCGATGTTATCTCCCCGTTCCCCATCGTAAATCCAAAGTTTCCTTATGGAGAGGAAGGAAAGAGTTTGCCCAAGGCACGGGCGCCTGTTGTTCTTCCCGAGAAAAATCCATCCAGAGGGATGAAACCGCACCCAAACAGGCTTTGTGTTCCCAAAACAGGTTGGGAGAAGATGGGAATGAGGGCTTGGGGCATTCCAAGGATAGAGGGATCTGAACACCACAAACACAGCAGGGAATTTCCCTAAAATTCATTCAAGTCGGATTTTAGGGGAATTTCCTTCCCAAAAGGGTGGCCAGGCCTGGAAAAGGGATTTCAAATGTGGCAGTGGGAATACTTTGGACATCCAGCTTTCAGATATTCCAATTTTTCCCAAAAACCTCGGCAGGCTGAGACTGCCAGTGGTTTTTGTGCCATTAGGGATAATTTGAATCCTGTGGGATCCTGTGGAAAGGTCGTTGTGCCCCTGGAATTGCTGTGGATTTAATGATTTCCCTGCTCCTGGCGCTGGGATGAGTCATGAGGGGTCCAAAATCCAAATGTTTCCCTTGGAGATGTGTTTATTTTGGGATAAAAATGATGGATTTTTGCTGCTTCCCAGGAGAAAGGGACTTCTCCAGAATTCCATGGATTGAGCATGTTCTGGATGTGGTTTTCCCAGCCCAGCTGGAGCAGGGAAGTTTTAATTGGAATTATAGCCAGTGCAGCAAACGGGAGATGGGAATGAGCCATAACAGTGGGAAAACTGCTGGATCTGTGAGGAATGAGGAATTCCAAACCACCTCAGCCTGGGAATGCTCCTGCTCCACCACAGAGCTCCTGCCAGCAGCACATCCAGCTGGGAATTCATTTTCCAGCCTAGGGATGGGACAGGGAGGATTTAGAAGCAGAAAAAGGAGGGAAAGAAGGATTTGGAGCTCTCCAATGCGGCTTAAAAAAGATGGGAATTTCCCAGGGTTCCTTTTCAGGATGCAGATTGAGGGATGCAGGAACACGCTCGGGGTTTCAAGGCTTGGGATCCATTTTCATTGGGAATTTTCTACTTCAAAGTCCCTATTTTCAGGGAAATTGGGAGATCTTGAAGATTTGGGATTGATTTAAAGTAGAAGAGTTGGTGTCAGCTTCCTTTTGGGAATTCTTTGGATTAAAGGAACTCAAATTGTCTCCAGAGACTTTTCCAGGTTCAGTGTGGTGCTCTTAGCCAGGGAATGTGGAAAGGCTTATGGAAAAACTTATGGATAAGAGAGAAACAACCCCAGGAACTCAAAGCAAAATCTTTATTTCAGCTACTTTTCCCAAAGCTGGGGGAGGTGAGGTCCAAGGAAGTGTTTTCCTGGAAGAATTTCCCTGGATCCTTTGTACAAATGGCTTAGGAAGCAAACGAGAGACTGGGAGAAAGGGAAAGAAGGAATGGGATAAAATGATGGGGTTTTGCTGCATGCACCACTAGCCCATCCATAATTTTTTAGGAAAAAAACCCAAATCCATAAAAATCACTGCTTGAAGAAAAGCTCCTTTTCCTTTCCAGTTTGTCCTTCATTTTCCAGAAATGATGACACTCCAAGATGGAAATTTCCGGGAAATAAAAAACCCCAAATCCCTAAAAATTAAAAAAAATATCCTTTTTCTTTCCAGTTGTTCCACCATTTTCCCAAAATGATGGAGCTCCAAAATGGTAATTTCCAGATGGGAACGCAGCCTGAAATCCCGGCTTGGCAAACTCCAAATTCCCACCATTTTGTTAAATTGGGAAGCACATTCCCAGCCAGCTTGGATGTTCTTATGGGAAGTTTTTCTCTGGTTGTACTGAGCCCTGTTTCCCTGGAAAAGCTTTCCCAAACCCATGTGCTGTTGTTCCTTTAATTCCACCATTCTGCTGGAATAATGGGATATGCCACGGAATGGAACAGAACCGGAATCTGGGATTCGTTCCTGTGCCAAATCTTGATTTTCACACCAAATCTCCTGCCTGAGAGGAGCCACCCTGGTGCTGCCGGGGGCTGGGGCTCCAATTAGCCAAGATTTTTTCAGGAATAATGACATTCCTTAATTAGCATCTGGATAACCGCTCTGCTCCTTAGGGATGATTATATTATCCTCATGAAAATCTAATTATTACAATTCCTTGTCTAAAGCACAGCAAAGAAGTGGAATTTCAGCTGCCAGCCGGGCCAACTCTTCCGGGATGTTCCTGAGGGGCCACACAGAGAGTTGGAAAACTTCTGGAATTCTTGAGCAGCTTGGAACAGTCGCCTCCATCCACACAGGCATGGAAAACAGCACTTCCAGGGATGCAGCCATCCCAAAAGGAACGGGAGACGCAGAGAAAGAAGGGAAATTTCTGCTGTCAATTGGACCAATTGTCCGGGAATGTTCCTGGGAGTCTGTACAGGGAGCTGGGAAGCTTCTGGAATTCTTGTACAGTGGGAACAGTCCCCTCCATCCACACAGGGGTGGAAAACAACACTTCCAAGGGCTACAAACATTCCAAAGGGGACAGGAGACGCAGAGCAAAGTGAAGTTTTTGCTGCCAACTTGGCAACTCTTCAGGGATGTTCCTGAGGGTCTTTACAGGGAGCTGGGAACCTTCTGGAATTCTTGTGCAGCTTGGATCCACACAGATGTGGAAAAACAACTCTTCCAGGGCTACACCCATTCCAAAAGGAATTAGAGATGCACTTCTAGAGGGAAGATGCTGCTGGACGGCCCAAAGCTTGCCCTGGAGTTGAGGAGCTCCTACTCCAGGGCGGGTTTGATCAGATGCCCGTTGAAAATGATGTAAACATCGGACTCCTCGCTGTAAATGGCGTTTTCCCGCTCCCTCTTGAACATCCTGATCCAAACCTCCTCCCCTTCCTGCAGATCCAGCATCAGGCTCTGGCTCTGCATGATGCTCCTGTCGCTGGGCTGGGCGTACAGGATGGCCACGGCCTGCTCGTTCCTCATCAGGTGCACGTAGGTCTCCTTGAAATTCCAGGTGTGCACGTTGAGGCTGAAGTAGTAAATCCCTGGAATGTAGCAGAAGAACTTCCCGGAGAACATGTTGAAGTGTTGGTAGAGGTTGACGAATTCCATGTCGAAGGTGACGTGCTGGAAGTAGTCGGAGCTGTGCAGCGGCTTCCGGCGGCCCACGGAGAAGGCGGCAAAGAGCTGCTTGCAGGAGTGGCCTTGGGGGCCGGGCTGGCCCTTCTGGCCCTTCCGGCCACTCAATCCACGTAATCCTCGCTCTCCCGCCTTCCCAGCTGCTCCAGGGAATCCCTTCTCTCCCATCTCACCCTTCTCACCTGGGAAGGTGAAGGAAAAGTGTGTCAAACACGAGCGTGGGAAGCACAGATTTCAGGAATATCCTGGAGACAGCCAGCTGGAGCATTGTTTCCCCAACCTGGGAATACTGGTCAGACATCAGCACCTTCACAGCTCCCAGAAGGATCAACCTGGGAATACTGGTCAGACATCAGCACCTTCACAGCTCCCAGAAGGATTAACTTTGGGGCACATTCGGGCACCACCACATTTTGGGCACCCCTTGACCTTATTTTGGGCATGCCTTGATCTTGTTTGGGCACTTTGGGGAATTTTGGGAACCACCAAATTTTGCGGACCTGTTAATTTTGTTTCGGGCACATTTGGGTACAACCACATTTGGGTCACCCCTCGACCTTGTTTTGGCAGTTTTGGGCACATTTGGGCACCCCTTGACCTTGTTTTTGGGAACATTTGGGCACGAAAACACTCTTACCTCATTTTGGGCAAATTTGGGCACGGCAGCTTTTTGGGTACCCCTTGACCTTGTTTTGGGCACTTTGGGGCACATTTGGGCACAACCACATTTTGGGCACCCCTTGATTTTGTTTTGGGCACATTTTGGGCACAACCATATTTTGGGCACCCCTTGACCTTGTTTTGGCACTTTTGGGCACATTTTGGGCACCCCTTGGCCTTGTTTTGGGCACTTTTGGGCACGGCAACTTTTTGGGCACCCCTTGATGCTGTTTTGGGCACATTTTGTGCATCCCTTGCCCTTGTCCTGGGCTGAATTTTGCTGTAGGAAAGGACCAAGGAAAAGCAGGAAAGAAAAGGACGGGAAAGAGCCACACCCACCTTTGAGGATGGTGATGTCTATGGTGGGCTGGATTTTGGGCACGGAATATTCGGGATCCCAGCTCATCCTGGTGGATCTTTGGGAGATGATGGACACGGGCTGCTCCGAAGGCCCGCAGCACCTCACGCACGACAGGCGCCGCCTGGGCAGCGCCTTCTCTGGCTGGGATGAGGCATTCCCGGCGGAAAGCAGGAGCAGCAGGATCACAACCCTCATCCTCGGGAGCAGCTGGAGCGGGAAAGGGAACACAAACCATTAATGGGATGATCCCAATCAGGGCCACCTGGCGAGTGCTTTCCTTGGGGTTAATTATTAACGGATCCTGGAGTGACACCAGGAGACTCTGGGTGGGAATGATGCCCCTCGGAGTGCCGGGAAAGGCAATCCCTGGCTGGAATTACCAGCGACAGCTGCCAAGAGACATCAGGTCAACAAAGGAATGGGAAAAAAAAATCCCAAGCCAAACAAAACCTGCTGGGAGCAGAAGCCCCGCTGGACAAGTCGGCTGCTCTTGGAACACCCCCTACGGAAAATTTCTGGGGAAAAGACAGAAGTGTTACTCTGTTGGTTTGTTGGTGCCTCAGCATCCCAAAAAATTCAAAATTCAAGGTAAAATATGGAATTTTATTCAAATGTCGAGCCGCAAACTGATTTTTTTGGGAGGAAAAACCTGGAAGAAAACTGAAACTAAAAGAAATCCAAAGCATTTCTGTCCTGAAATGTTCTCCTACAGCTGCTTGCTGGTGACTTCTTTCCATGGTTTCTCCATTCCCATCTTCTCCTCTGATAGGAATTCCTATGTGTATTTTCCAGTTTGATTTTCCAATGTGTGGAATGGAAATCCAAAGAGTTGCACCAAACTAGGACAAAGTGGGATTTGCTCGGCACAAAACCTGGGTTTGTGAATCTTTTGTTTTATTTTCATCTCCTCCTGGTGAGCTCCAAAGGTTCTGGATATCCAAAGGTTCTGGATATCCAAAGGTTTTGGATACTGGGAGAAATCCAGGGAGAAAATGCCTCAGGTGGGGAAAATGGAGGAATTTTCTCTGATTCCTCACTGACATGTTCCTAGGGAAAACTGGAGCTGATACTGGGAGAAATCCAGGGAGAAAATGCCTTTTTTCCCCGCATCTGAGGCATTTTTTTCCCTGGATTTCTCCCAGAATCAGCTCCAATCTTTCCCTAGGAACAGGTCAGTGAGGAGCCAGAGAAAATTCCTCTTCTTTTCACCTCTTCCTAAGGAAAGATTGGAGTTGATTTGGGAGAAATCCAGGGAGAAGATGCCTTAGATGGGGAAAAAAAAGGAATTTTCTCTGGCTCCTCACTGACCCCTTCCTAGGGAAGGACGGCAGCTGGAGATTGGACACTCATTCCCATTCCATGTGTAATTAGCATCATTCCACCAATTGCAGTGGTGCCTCATCCAGGACAGATTTCTTGGATTGATGCCTTCGTGGATGTTCTCCAAAGTCCAATGGACTCGGACTGACCCCGGGATGGGAATGACTCCTCTTCCAGCAGCTGGAATTCCTGGAATAGGTTGGGAAGGGGGTGCCTGGATGGCCTGGATTTCAGAAGCCATTCCATGGACACCCCGAGGGAGGGAAGGAGGGAGAACATCCAGCCTTGGAGCTGCTTCCCTGGGAACAAAATTACCCAGAGTGGAAAATAAGGGGGAAAAACCCGTCAGCAGCGGGATTGGAGCAGCATTCCCGGGAAATGTTTTCTTCCCGTTCTTCCCTGCTCCAGAAGAAGTGTCAGTCACACCTTTCCAGCTTCCTGGAAATCCAAGAAATCCTTATTAGCAGGAAAACAATGACTTCCCCTCCGAGAGCAAGGAATGTTCTTTCCTGAAGTCTGTCAGAACTGGAAATACCTTTGGATTTCTAATTGTGCCTCATTCCAACAGCAGCTGGAGGAGGGATCAATCCCCCTTTTCCATCACGGTTCAGGGCTTGAATTCCATGTCATTAAACCCTTTCTCATTTCCATTAATTTTTTAAGCCATCTTTGTGCTTCCAACCCGGAATGGAAATACAGGAAGGTTAAATGGGGAAAAAGTCCTAAAAACCAGCCCAGGATGGACCTGATGGTCCTGGAGGGCTTTTCCAATCTCCAGAATTCTGGGATTCCCTGAGCCATGCTCGGAATTCCTGCTGATATTTTCCTTCCCGTTATTCCTAGGGCTTCACTTGGAAAAGGAATCCATGAGTATCCTTGCTTAAAATTCGTGGAAAACACCAGGCACTGCCCCTTTAAATTCGGACAAAGCTGGATTAAAACCCCACATTAAACCCCAAACCTTTCCGGTGCCACGGAAATGGAAAACTCACGGATGTGCCAGCCCCGAACCTCGGCACCATTCCAGACATGGAAAATATTCCAGTTCTGCCTTTTTGACCTTTTGTCTTCTCTCCAGCCTCAAGCTCCTCACGGCTCCGGAGCTCCTTGGATCGGGAGCAGCGGGAAACGAGGCATCCGCAGGGCTGGGTTTGTCCGGACACTGCGCTTCCTCTTGGAAAGGATTTTTCCGGGATTTGTTTTATTTGCTTCCCCAGGAGGATCTAAAATTTCATAGTGGGCAGCTCCTTGTGGAAAAGCCCAAAACACCAGAGGAGTTTTCCAAGGAAAATGCTGCCGGATTCCAGTGCCGAGCTCCGGCAGCTCTTGTCCGACAAAATATCCCGGAGATCCTTCAGGAGCCAACTCCAGGAGTTTGTCTGAAGCTGAAGGGATTGGAGAACTTCCAGGCAGGAATATTTGCATCCCAAAAAGGAGGTGCTATAGGAATTCCCAGTGCCTGTCGTGGTTTGAGGATGAGCGATGTCCGTGTCCGGGGTGTTTATACAACGCCGGGGTGCTGGAGAAGAGGGGCTGGAAGTGCTGCTGGAGTTGTGAGAGAGGCAGGAATGGAGGGAAAACCGGGATCCAGCCATGGAGAGATCCTGGAATGGAGCAGCATCTGGATTTGCAGTGCCTGGGTGAATATTTTTCTGGGAATTTGCAGCTTCTTTCCCAATTATCCGGTTTATTTTTTGTTTTCTGGTGCTTTTTTAGCCCGGGCCTGTTTCCAGTGGGGGTGATTCCCTGAATTCCTCTGTCCTGGGAGGAGCCATCCCTGAGCAGCAGCCTCTGGGGCACTCACCTGCTCTCTCCAGCTGGGAATTCACCAGGAATGGGAAGAGACGAGGTTCCCAAGGAAATATCCCTGCACAGCTGAGGGATCTGATGGATTGACACAATTCCATGGAGGTGCTGTGGGAGGAGAGGCTGCATGGAAACACTCCCGTGCACCTGGATTCCTGCATATTCCCGAGTTTCCATCCTGCCCTGGGACAGGGAGCAGGAGGACGTTCGTGATTCCCAAGGGAACAGCTCTTCCCTGTCTCCTTCCCCGCGTCCCTGCCCGCACCTCTGACTCCTGCAGTGTCCTGGAATTGTCCCTGCTCCAGGTTGGGCGGCTCCCTGGCAGAATTCCCGGCTCCCGAGCGAGCCCAGGCTGTGATTCAGCAGGAATTACAGTAAAAGTCATTCCCAGGGCAGCTCCTCCCGCAGGACAAATCTCCCTGATGGAAGCGGCCGGCACCGATCCCTCCTTCACCCTTCCCGATGGAAAGGCCGCTTTCCCGGGATTTGCCAGTGCTGGCAGAAGTGAAGGAGTGGGGCTTGTCCCTGCAGAGGGTCCGGGCTGGGATTTTCCCACCGGGATGGGGTGCCTGGATCCCGCCCGGCCACGCTTCCATCCCAATCCCATCCCAAAGCCCCCTCCGGAGCGAGCAGCGCATTCCAAAGGGCTGGAGAAGCACAATTCCCTGAAAGTTTCCACGCCTGCGGAGACTCCAGGAAACGGCTCTTTCCTGCCCCGTCTCCCGCAGCCACATCGGATCCATCCCCATCCCGCTGGGAGCAGCATCCCGCGGGGAAAAAGCTCCGGCCTGGAGTGTCCAGGGTGGATAACGGGATAGGGAATTTGAACCGGAACAAATTAAAGCCAGCTCAGCACTGAGCTGGCACTTCCAGAGCCCCCTCATCCCTGTCTTTCCCAAGGAATCTGCTCAGCAGGGCGGGAATGCTGCGTTCCTGCAGCAAAAGGGGATTCGATCCCTTTATCCCAATCCCTGTAACTCACCTCGTCCTGCAGAATCCCTGGATCTTCCTTCCCTTGCTATTCCTCAGCTGCTGCTTCAGTTCTCCGGGCAGGCTGCAGCTTCCGTGCTGGGATCCAAGAGAAACACGGAAAGTCAGGCTGGGTCCTTAGGAACCCTTGGCAAAAGGAATTTTTTCCCTCGTTTCTTTGCTTGCACCAACTTGTGCTGGGCTCCGGCGCCTTTGTCCCGCTCCGGTTTCCTCGGGATTTGCTGCCAGTCTGGAATTCTGCAGGGCCTCTCCCAGGGATGGAAATAAAAACCAAAAAAGTTTGGGATAAAAAAAAAGAAAGGATGACAAAAACTCCACCACAGAACCCAAAACCACATCCAGGGCTCCGGCCAAGAGGAAAAGTGCTGGGATCACATGGAAAGAATTTCTCTTTGGGAGCTTTCAGCATCTTTTTAAGCAGGAGAAAAGGGAAAAAAGGAAATAAACGAAGCCACAATAAAATCTCTGGGATTTGTGCGTGAGCTGGAAAAGCGGGAATGGCTTTAGGCTGAAAGAGGGGAGATCTAGATGGGATTTTGGGAAGGAATTCCTCCCTGGGAGGGTGGGGAGGGGCTGGGATGGAATTCCCAGAGCAGCTGTGGCTGCCCCATCCCTGGGAGTGTCCCAGGCCAGGCTGGATGGGGTTTGGAGCACCCTGGGACAGTGGGAAGTGTCCCTGCCCATGGAACTGGACGAGCTGTAAGGTCCCTCCCCACCCAACCCATTCCAGGATTCCATGATTTTTGTGCCCACACTTCCTCACCCCCAATCACTTCCTTGGAAAAAGCACTTTGGGGATTTATTTAAGGTCACTTTGGGCTCTGAATTTGTTTTTCCCATTCCTTTTCCTTCTCCTGTTTCCGACTGCTTCCCATTAATTGCAGGAGGCAGTGGAAGATCCGGGTATCCCATGGCAGCTCCAGCACCATTCCTTCAGGAGGGACGGAAAGGAAAAGGGAATCTTGGGAACACCAGGAGGGAAAGGGGAATTCTGCCCTCTCTGTGCCCTTTCCCATTCCAGGTGCTTTAAATATTCCCTTCCCTGGAGTTTTCCTGACCCATCCGAGCAGGGACACACGAGGTGCTCCCAGAAATTCCCGTTCTGCCCCAATTCCCAGTGCTCCCAGTGCTCCCAGTGCTCCCCACAGCTCGGAGCCCTGGAGCAGAGGCGGGGCTGCTCCCGTGGAAAAGGTGACCCAGCTTTGGCAGAGCTTTTCCAAATAAAAGCAGGAAAACAACCTTGAAATCCGTGGGTGGAGCTGGGATAAACGAGGGGCGAAAATCTTTGGTGGATGATTTTAGTGGGGAATGGTTTGGAATTGGTGGAGTTGAAAGAGCAGGGGATGATTTTTTTTAATTAAAGAAGGTTTTTTTTAAAGAGAAATAAATGAAAAAATGGAAAAGAAAGAAATCTTTTTATGAAGAAAAGAGTTTTATAGAGAAAATGGGTTTTTATAAAGAAAAGGTTGTTTTTAAAGAAATATTTTAATTTAAAAATTCATAAAACTTGAGTTTTAATTCCAACACCCTGAGTGCCGAGGAGAGGGATTATGGGATGTCAGGTAAAGTGAAATCGTTTTATAAATAAATTATTTTTATGAAGAAAATCGTTTTAGAAAGGAAATGGCTTTCTTAATGGAAATATTTTTATTTAAAAAAAATTAATAATGTTTTATTTTTAATCCAGAAAATCTCCATCCCAAGTGACAGGAAGAGAAATTATGGGATGCCAGAGTGAAGGAAAATATTTTTATCAATAAAATCTTTTTATAAAGAAAAGTTTTCTAAAGAAAATGGTTTTATTAATGGAAATACCTTCATTTAAAAAAAACAGTAAAACATAATTTTTAATCCAAAAATCTGCATCCCGAGTGATGAGGAGAGAAATTATGGGATGACAGAGTAAAGGAAAATATTTGTATAAAGGAAATATTTTTATGGAATTATTGGAAATATTTTCATAAAACAATTAATAATATTCAATTTTTAATTCCAATTTAAATTATTTTTAATTCCAATTTTAATTTGGAGTGCCGAGGAGAGGGAATCTGGGATGCTGGCGGCCGGGGGCGGTCCCAGATCAGAGCGTTTCCACGCGGCACTGGTGGCACTGGTGCTGTACTGGGAGGAGCAGAGGGCAGAGCCCAGCGTTTTCTGCTGTCCTGGTGTGATCCCGAGCCAGATCCAGCTCTCCATGAGTCACCCTCTGGATCCCGGCTCCTCTGGAGCCTCTCATCCCTTCCCTGCCCCTCCTGCCTCAGCGTCATTCCCATCCCACTCCGGGATCATTTTCATCCCATTCCTGCCTCATTCCCATCCCATTCCTGCCTCATTCCCATCCCATTCAAGGCTCATTCCCATCCCATTCCTGCCTCATTCCTATCCCATTCCTGCCTCATTCCCATCCCATTCCAGGCTCGTTCCTATCTCATTCCTGCCTCGTTCCCATCCCATTCCTGCCTCATTCCCCTCCCATTCAAGGCTCATTCCCATCCCATTCCTGCCTCATTCCCATCCCATTCCAGGCTTGTTCCCATCCCATTCCTGCCTCATTCCCATCCCATTCCTGCCTCATTCCCATATCATTCCTGCCTCATTCCCCTCCCATTCCTGCCTCATTCCCATCCCATTCCTGCCTCATTCCCATCCCAGCCCCACAGGGATGGGCAGGATCAGACTGTGCCATGCAGAATTCCCCCTGAAACGGGCACTTGGAAATGTATCCGAGCTTTTCCAAAGCTGCCAGGACAGGGAAATCCTGGCTTGTGCCATTTTTGGAAGAACCTCCAAGAAAATAAATGACTTTTCCACACAACTTCCAAGGAAAAGCCTCTCCCATCATCATTCCTGCTCCGGATTAAATCCCAAACTGGGGAAATCTTGTCTCTTCCATCAGGATTCCCAGTATCCTGCTCTCCTCTTGCCACCTTCCATGGAAAAGAGAAGCTTTTCCCTGTGTCCTGCCCTGTTGGGGTTGCTGCAGCCATTATTTTGTTCCTACAATTCCTGGGATTCCAGAAGGGAATATTCTGGATGAAGGGAATATTCTGGATGAAGGCACTTGTGCCACAGCAGAGGCAGCCCATGGATGGCATGGATTCCTCGGAAGGATTTGGATCAATCTGCCCATGGAGCACCCTCTGGTCATCCAGCAAATAATTGGGATTAGAGGACAATTCATAGTTAATATTTATTAGCCCTGCCCAGCCTCGGGAATTGCTTTTCCTCAGGAATGTCCTGGAAATAGGAACAAACCCCCCTCAAAAAAAGGCACAAAATAAAATTCCGAAGCCTTTAAAGCAGAAGGATGGAGCCCCAGGATGGGAATTGGATTCTTGGTGTGGGGTTTGGGGAAAGCTCTTCCAGGGGTGACACATCTCTTCTCCCAATTTTCCATCCCTTATTTTTAAACCAAGCTCTCCAAGGCCAAAAAACCCCTCTGGAATTAGAGTGAGAACAACTCTGATTCCACAGGGGGGGTGAGGCTGCTGCTGGGAGCTTCCACACATGGAGAGGAAAACAGGGATTTAAGTGAAGAAAAACCAGGATTTGGGAGTCTGAAAACCTGGAAAACTGGTCCAGGAATGGTCTAAATGGGAGCTTTAATTTAGTCTGGGCTTTATGTAACCAGTGCTGGTGTCTCCAGAATAAACAGGATTTCTGCCTCTTGGAGTGCCACAGCTTTCTTTTGGGGAATAATAATCCCTTTCAGGGAAGGATATTCCTGTTTACACAGTTGATTTCCAGAGCTGGGATTTCGTCCATGTGGGAGAAAAAAAAAAAAAAATACAAAAATCTATGTGGAATAATGAGGAACGGAAAATCCTGGGAAAAGAGGGGCAGTGACTGCAAGGGGGAAAGAGGGAATTCAGCAATATCCAGGTAGGAGAGAAGAGGCTGAGAAAATTGGGGATGTTCCCCAGGAGAAGGGAAGGTTTGGACACCTCAGCCCCCTGCAGTGTCTGGAGAGGCTTCGGGGAAGCCAGAGAGACAGAAAAAGTGGGAATGGCTCCCCAGCTATAAAACCTCCTCATGACTTCTTGGACTTCGGAGCAGGGAAAATCCAGGTAAAAAAAGGTTTAAGCACGGAGCTTCTCCAAGGATCTTGTGGTCTAAATTTGTAACACAAACATTGGGAATGTGGGATTTTCTGGTGGTGCTTGGAATGTTTGGTTTAATCCTTGCGAGTTTTTATCCCAGCTGAGCCTCACCCGGGATTTTGGGCACCATCAGCTTCATACGGATTTAAAATATTCCAAGCCCAGCTCTTCCCTCTCCCCTGGCATTCCCAACAAAATAATGAAGGCTGATTCTGTATTTGTCTTTTCCAGAGGATGGAATGCCAGTGAATTCTTGCAAACTGGATTTAGAGCACTGTTGGATGCCCCAAACCAGGCTCCAAACCAAGCCCCAAACCAGACCCCAAACCAGGCCCCAAACCAAGCCCCAAACCAGACCCCAAACCAGGCCCCAAACCAGACACCAAACCAAGCCCCAAACCAAGCCCCAAACCAGACCCCAAACCAGACACCAAACCAGGCCCCAAACCAGACCCCAAACCAGACCCCAAACCAGGCCCCAAACCAAGCCCCAAACCAGACCCCAAACCAGACACCAAACCAGGCCCCAAACCAGGCCCCAAACCAGACACCAAACCAAGCCCCAAACCAAGCCCCAAACCAGACCCCAAACCAGACACCAAACCAGGCCCCAAACCAGACCCCAAACCAGACACCAAACCAAGCCCCAAACCAGACCCCAAACCAAGCCCCAAATCAGGCCCCAAACCAAGCCCCAAACCAGACCCCAAACCAAGTCTCAAACCCAGCCCCAAACCAGGCCCCAAAACTGGATTTAGAGCACTCTTGGATGCCCAGTGCCAGGCAGCAGCACGGGAGGTGCTCTGGGATAATCCCACAGCTCCCTGTTGGAATTGTGTCCCCTCATTCCCTGTCCCTCTGGAGGACACACCTGAGGGAAAGACCACATTCCCAGAGCTACAGATGTACCAGGATGGGGTTAATTCCCAGGGAGCTGCACTCCCTTCGGGCCTCCTGGATCCACAGCCATTTTTTGGGAATAATTTTCCATGATTTCACCATCTCAGGGAGGGTTTGGAACAGGACACAAACCCCGTTCACCGTCACCTCCAACCCAAAAGATCCTTGGATTTTCTATTTTATTTTTTGCTATTTTCAATTCCTGAGAAGACCAAGAATCCTGGAAGACTCCGAGCTGCTCCAGAGCTCCTGAAGGAGCTTTTCCCAGGCAAATTTCCCAAACCAACTGCAAGGCTCAGTGCAAAAGGGACTTTGTGGAGCAGCTCGAGCTCCTGTTTTTGTGGGAACAGCTTGAGCTGGAAGGTCAGGGAAGATCGTTGTGCTCCCGAGGAAAAGGAGCTGGGACACGGCTGGTGGAGCACAGGGAGGGCACAGCTTTCCCTGCCACGAGTCACTGCCGAGGAGCCAAGGGCACCTTGTCCTGCAGCTCCAGATGTCCAAAAACAGGAATTCTGGATAGGACAACAGGGAATGGGTTTGACCTATAAAGGGTTTGATTGAAATGAAATTTTAGGACGTTTTGTACAGTGAGGGTGGGAAGGCCCTGGCCCAGATTCCCAGAGAAGCTGTGGCTGCCCCATCCCTGGAATGTTCAAGGCCAGGTTGGATGGGGCTTGGAGCAGCCTGGGATGGTGGGAGGTGTTCGGGTGGGAACTGATGGGCTTTAAGGTCCCTTCCAACGCAAACCATTCCCACTCCATGGTTATAAGATTGTGCTTTCCTAAGGGAAATTCCTCCTCTTGCCTGGTCCAGAGCAGAGTCGGCCATGAATTCCCACGATTCCTGCCACAGCCCCACCTGTTCAGGGAGGTTTATGCCGTAATTCCCAGGAGGTTTTTGCCATAATTCCCAGGATGTTTGGGCTGGCTTTGCCCTGTTTCGGGCAGAGTCATCCCCTGTGACATGGGAACGAGGAGCAGCACAACGTAACCACTGGAACTTCCTTTGTACAGATCCATCCTTAGGGAAAAAGAAATGCCAATTTGCAGCCCCCAAAGCCAGATCCAAACATTTTTATGAATCCAGAAAGGATTTTTATGCAACTCCTCTTCCCACCTTTTTCCCCTCTTTGACTGAAGGACTCTCACTAGAAATAAGTGATGCTTTTTTTTGAGATTCCTGATAAAGTCTTGCCAGGAAACACCATCCTCACCCACCCCTTTTCCCTCTGTTTAAAGGGAATTTTGGGGATTTGCTGCTTTACCCAACATCCAGAGCCACTCAAATCATTGTCTTTTTTTTGGCACAGTTATTGATCATCATTTCTCTTCCTGCTGAACTGCAGAATTTCCAGGCGGTTGCACAAAGCTGGGGCTGAAGTTGGCAACAAAAAGAGGGAAATAAACCTGGAATAATCCAAAGAATTCCCTGGAGTGATTGGCACAGCTTTGGAGAGAGCTGGTCCTGATCCCCACTCCCAAAAGTGGTTTCTCAATGTTTTAAAACCATTCATTCAGGCAGGGGTTGGCTTATCAGGTGGGAATCAAAAGCTGCTGGTGGATGAAGGAGAATCCGGCTCGAAGAGTTCCTAGGGGGAGAGCAGATGTGGAATGTGGGGATTTATCCTGGGAAAAATGGATTTTACAGTGTTCTCTGTAAGTGCTGGAATGAAAATTCTGCAGCTGGGCCCTGGAGATGGCCCCAAACCCAGCCCCATACCAGGCCCCATACCAGGCCCCAAACCAAGCCCCAAACCAGACCCCAAATCAGGCTCCAAACCAGACCCCAAACCAAGCCCCAAATCAGGCCCCAAACCAGACCTGTGCCATTTTCTCCCTGCCCAGACACTAAAAATCACTGCCGACACCTGGCAGAACGGGATTTCGGATGTAGGACACCCCCTTTTCCAGGGATGCTCTGCCCACCTTTTTTTCCATTGGTTTTCCCGCCAGGCTCCGAGAAATAAAGTGGAATCAATCCCTTTAGGATGAGTGGATCCCTTTAGGAGGAGTGGATCCCTTTAGGATGAGTCAATCCCCTCGGGGTGATAACTGCTGGCTAAACCTTGGGGAATGGTTTTTCCCAAATGCTCTGATCTGGTCTGATCCATGTCCAGGCTTTTTCCCTACTTTTCCACCTCCCATTAACAGCAGGAAAAGTTTTCCAGTCGGATGGGAAACAACGAAACGACAAAAGCAGGGCTGATTCTCTGGTGTCCTGGCGGGCATGAGGAATATGAAAAATATGGAATAACAGAAGGAATCTTCACAGGATTTTTAAAAATAAATCTTTGTTGCAAGTCTTAATTTCTTAGAAAAAATATTCAGGATTAACTTCATCTCCCACTGTAAGAGCATCAGATAATGCAAATTTAAAATCCCCCCCATTTTTAGTCCAATTTTGGGAAGCTCAGGATTGATAAGGAGCAGGAAAACTATTGGGAAAAGAGGGTTGAGGTCTGAAAAGAGTTCTTAAGTTGTCTCCTAATTATGTTTTATTACTAATTAATAAGCCTGGACACTTGATTTCCATATCCTGGGAAGGACAGCTCAGGAGATGGCTCCACTAGAGGCCACTCTTGTACTTTAGGAAAACAATTCCGAAGGAAATTCTGCGGGAAATTCCATCGTTTAGTAAATTTTGTAAGGAAATCTTCAGGAGGTGCTGACCCTGGAGCCAAAGAAGTGGATTTTAGTGGTTTTTCTTCCCGAGGGAAGTAGAGGTGCCATGAGCTTTCCTCTTCCAGTTTTCTTGGAGGAATCAAAGCCGAAGCTGGAAATTGGGGAATTCTGCAGTCAACGAGAATTGCCACAAACCTTAAAAAAAGAGGAATATTTTACATTTCCCATGTATCCGGATTTTTCCTACTGATGTGATTCCCTCTCTCCCATCTCTGCTGGGTTTCCACATCTCCCTCATTTTCCAGGTTTGATTTAGAGGGTGAACCCATCCAAACTGGTCCAGTTGGACATTCCAGGAGTATTCCCAACCCTGAATCCCAGTCCCTGTCGCAGACCCACCAATGGGGACACCAAGGCTCAGATGGGCTCAGCCTCCTTCTCCTGCAAGATAAAAAGTCACAGAAATCCCGGAATTGTTTCCCTCCAGAAAATGCCTCCCTGGGAGCCCCTCAATCCCATTTTTCCATGCAGGGATTGGGATCGAGTTCCTCTCCCAGCACCTTCAAGGCAGGTGATGCTGATTCTCCTGAGCTGCTCCTCTTCCCATTAATTCTCTGACTCCAAATGATTCCTGATTTTATCCTGCGGTGAGTGGCAGGTAAATCTCTTCCAGGACAACATTTGGTGATCCCTATTCCCATCCTGGAAAAGCAGCAGCTGGAAAACCTCCTCCACTCCTGGCACGTCAAATATCAATTTAATAATCAAATATCACCTGGATATTTGGATTTGGAAGCGAAGCAATAAAAAACCACTGATCCCTGAGGAAGAATCAGTTTGGATATTCCGATGGATTTCATGGATGTGCCACTAGAGGGGAATAAAGATCCGTAATATTTCCCAGATTCGCCCTGAAAAACCTTCAGGAATGTGGGGCCTGGAGATGCCAGCCCCGTGTGGATGTTGCTCCTTATCTGCAGCAAGAAAACAATCACTGGGATTCATTGGAATGATCCCAGGCAAAGGAGAGCAAATCCAATGATTCCCAAGGATCCCTGAGTTGTGTTAACCCTGACACCTGGACCAGGTGATAAAGAAGGAAATCTGCCCTGATAACGCCTGTGCTGATAACGTTATCTCTAAATGGGGTGTTCGGGATAAACACGGGAAGAACACGTGTCAGACAGAGAGGGATTCGTTCCAAACCATTCCTCATTTCCATGGAGAGCTTCCCAAGCGAAGGAATCCTCTCCGTGCAGTTCCTCTGGCAATGGCAAAGGTGGATAAGGTGATTAAGATGTCGTTAATTAGGGAGGCATCACTCATTTGCAATAATCTGGAGGCGTTGGAGCTGACGATCGTTAATTAGGATGCTCTGGAGGAAACATGCAGGAGAGAAAAGTAGGAGGGAGCTTGGAATTCTCTCCAGAAAATGAGTTCCCAGATAAAAAGGAAAGGGTCAGAAAATTAGTGACTTAATTAGTTTAGAGGAAAAGTGTAAATTATGTGGAATGATAACGTTGGGAAGCTTTAATGCTTCAGGAGGGGTTGGAATATGGGTAATCCCAGCAGAAATTGGGATTTGGCAGGGATTTGAGTGGTGTGTTGGGAAGATTTGGGCATGGAGAGGGCAGGACACATCCCATGGAATGGCCTTGGAGCTCAAGGGATCTCCGGGATTGAGGAGGAAAACTCAGAAGAAGTTCTCCAAATCCTGCAATCCTGGTGTCCCTCCTCCAGCTGCTTCCCAACCCTTCATCCCAACTCTTTCTCCTCTCTTTAACCTGCCCCAAGTTCTGATGGAATGTCAGGAGGGAGGGAATGGGGTGTCCTTGCTGGAATAGCACAAAACAGGAACTTCCTGTGCTTCTCTGGATATAAAAATCATGGAAAAATGCAAAGGGATGCTCCTGAAGATCCAGCTGATTTCTCCAGCAAAATGTAAGCTTTTTTTCCCAGGATCATGGGATTTCCTTGTTCTGGAGGCACAAGTGGAAGTTCTCTGGGAGGTTTGAAGGGAAGAACAGGAGCGGTCACCTGGATTTGGTGCAAGAGGGACTTGGAGCTGAATTCCTCTCTCCTCGTTGAGGGATAAAGCAGCAAATCCTCCCTTTGCATCCTGAGCTTCCCAAACGGCTCCAGGGAAGCCTCATGTCCAGCTTGGAGTTTGGGCCCACAGCCCAAATCCTTCATGGCTCCCAGCCCAAAATCTGGGAGATTCCCAGACTGGATGAGGCTGGGACCATCTCAGCCCGAAGTCAGGTGCCACCTCTGAATTAAACCATCATATCCCAAAGGTCTCCATTTATTCAGAGAGAGGATCCAGCTCTGCTCCGAATACAGAGGGATTTGTTCCTCCCAAAGCATTTAATCCAAACTTCCAGAGCTGGAAAAAATCCCAGGGAATACAGCGATGTTTCCACATGCTGCAAATCCTGACAAAACCCTGCCCTGTGGCCACGCTCAGCTTTCCTGAGCCAAAATCCTCTTCCCAATATTTGCATCCTAACTGCCTGAAAGCCACAGCAGAAGGACCCTTTGGAAGTGACATTTGCTTCTTCCAATGTTGGAAACGATCCCTGATCTGCCAAAAAGGGGTGAACTCCTTCGGGATCATCCTGATGGCGGAGGACACCACACTGGGCACATTTTTTGGGACCTTGAGAGAATCACCATGGAGTTATGCTTTCCCAAAGGGCTAAAAAAGAGCTGGAAATCCAATCCCAGCCAAGAGTTAATGTTTATCTTCCGCCAGAGGAATGGGAAAAGTTGGAGCACGGTGGCTCCGCTCAGGGTGAAGTCGAACTCCCAAACTTTCTCTTAAATTAGGCCCAGTGGGGGCGGCGGAGCCTCCTTGGGGACCACGGAGCTGTGCAGCGAATGATGGCAGCTCCACCAACTCGTGCTCATTATCGGTGTCGCTCACTCATGTCACCTCCACAATTATTTTAGGACCTGTCACCGGGAACATTCTCCCACCAGCAACTGCTTCCCGCTCGCTCTTAATGGAGACGCTGAAGTTCCAAGCAAAATTCCCTCCTCCCTCGCGCTCGCCGCCTTTTCCCACCCCTGCTGAGCAGCCCAAGGCTCCGGGAAGCTTTGGAGGGAGGGGATGTGGGGCTCTGCGGCTTCCCACGCTCACATTGAGGGGGAGATGGGATGGATGGGCAGTGTTGGGATCTGGGAAGTGAATCCAGGTCTGGGATGTGGAAATTTCAATCCTGAAAGCCTCAAATTGGAGGGGGATTAATGCCAGGCTCCTGTGCATGGAAGGGGAGGACAAAGAGGAGGAGAGGGGAGTCTCCCCTGTTCCAGGGTTGTCATCCTGATCCTGGTGGCTTGGATACACATTTTGTAGCTTCCAGGTTTTTGGAATATCGTGGGAAATTGGAAAGCCCAGTGTCACATTAAGACAGGTCTGAAGAGACCCTGCAGGTCCTTAATCCAACCCCAAAAGAGGCATAAACTGAGGAGGAAATTCCAAGGTTTCCCTGGATGAGCATCAACCAGCTCCGAGGATGGAGGATCCACACTTTTCCTGTGCCCCTGTGCCAGGACTTTTCCCCTCTTTCCCCCTCTTTTCCTCACTTTTCCCCTGTTTTCCCCTTTCCCTATCTTTTCCCCCCTTTCCCTGTCTTTTCCCTTCTTTTCCCTTCTTTTCCCCCCTTTTCCCTTCTTCTCTCCCTTTTTCCCCTCTTTTCCCCCTTTCCCCCCTCTTCTCCCTTCTTTTCCCCTCTTTCCCCTCCTCTCTTCCTATTTCATCTTTCCTGGGAAGGGTCTGGCTCCACCTCTCCCATCTCCTCTCCATCTTTCTGTCCCACCCATGCTCCTGTGCCCACTTTGTCCCCACTTTTTGGCCACTCTGCTCTCACTCCTGGAGCCGGGAGAGGCTCCGGCTCCAACATGGATGTGACAGAGGAGCCACGGCCGGAGGCTCCAGGGATGCGGGAAGGGAGCAGCTCCGATTAAGTGGATTATGCTGGAAATAAGCCCCGGACAAAGCCCTGAAATGTTGACAAGAGCTGCAGCTCTGAGGGGAGGCAGTGATTAATCAGCTGCAGGGCTGGAACTAATCAGTGTTTGCAGGAACTTTGGACCCGGGAAGCAACGGCTGAGAAATCCTGGGAACGTTTCCTCCGGGATATTGACGATTCCTATCGGTATTTTCACAGGTTCTATTGATATCTCTCCAAATCCTGCTGATATATTCACAACTTACATCGATGTTTTCAGAGATTACATTGATATCTGCCCAAATTATATTGGTGTCTCCTCAAATCTTATGGATATCTCCACAGCAGGGATAAGGGCTGATGGTTCCTTTGGGGGAAGGGGTATTTTCATAGAATTATGGAATATTCTGAATTGGAAGGGATTAGGATCATCAAACCCAACTCCTGGCCCTGCCCAACACATGCCAACAATCCCATCCTGAGCTCCTGTTGTCCAAAGGCTCCTGAAGTTCTGGCAGCCTTGGGAATGTGACCATTCCTTGGGAAGCCTGGTCAGTGCCCCAGCACAGAGCCTTTCCCTGATATCCAAGGTTTTAGTGATGCTTTATCCATGCAGGCTCCCCACATCCTCGTCCCAGCTCCATGGCTCTGTGTGTGTCAGGATTTTGGGATCCCACCATGCTTCCAGAGGTTTGGATGCAGCCAGGATGGAGTGAGGTGTGTGGCCCATGGGAACCTCCTGGATTTCTGTTCCATCCCTCTGTTCCCTCCCATCCCATTCTGCAGCCAGACGTTCCCTGGGTAACCAGGAGCAAACAGATCAGAGCCCGCTATCGAATTTTCCTTCACTCCAAGTTGAGCTGGAATGGGATTTCCTAGGGAAGAACACCCAATTCCATCACTCCACGAGCCAGCAAACAAAAAACCCAATGGCTGGCGAAAAATTTCCATCCTTTTGGAAATATTTCTGGGGAAAAAATCCTTGGAGTCAAACCCGATCTTGCTCCCACCAGTGCAGACATCCCCAGATACCCCAGCCTGAGACAACAGGTGAAAAGCAAATTCACGGAGAATTTTTCCTTCCTCCAGTTTCCCTTTCCTTCCCCTCCCGCCTTTTCCAGCGCAACACATGGCGGGGGTCATGTAACAACAAGAATTCCCAATGTCAGGCAAATAATTTTTCCATCTGTGGGGTGTTTTTTCCTATTTTTTAACGGAAGTGGCATCTGCGAGGTGCTGGCTGTAAATGATCCCTGCAGGAGCTCTGCTCCATGCCCAGCATCCCATTTTTGGCTTCTCCAGCTGTTGTTGTGGAGAGGGCAGGAACGGGTTCAGCTGACAGCTGCAGGCACTCCGAGAAAAGGAAAGTTGTTTTTTCCTGGTCTCCAGTTGTCTCTCCCTTCCCAGACACCGCAGAGAGGTTTCCCAACAGGCAAAGGTTAAAAATGAGGAGGAATAGGCACAAGTGTCCTCTTGGTTTAAATCCTGATCCTTTTCCCAGCTGGATTTACCTGGTTCGGGAATGCTCAGGACACTGGGAAGCCCTGAGCTGCTCTGGGTTGTGAGAATTCCCATCAGGAAGGGGATAAGCGAGAACTGAGGGAAGAAAGTCCTCTGGGGTCAGTGTTTGAAGTGTTTCTGTGGAAACCAGCTCTGAGCAGAAAAATTAAGGAATTGGTGCAGTTTCCCTGGAAATGGACTCCAGTGGAGAGCCCTGGTGGGACATGTGAAGGGGATGAGAGGGTTGGAGCTCCTCTGCTCTGGAGCCAGGCTGGGAAAACTGGGATTATCCAGCCTGGAGAAGGGAAGGCTCCAGGGAGACCTCAGAGCCCCTTCCAGGGCCTAAAGGGGTTCCAGGAGAGCTGGAGAAGGACAAGGGACAAGGCATGGATGGACAGGACACAGGGAATGGCTTCCCACTGCTAGAGGGCAGGGAAAGATGGGATATTGGGAAGGAATTCCTCCCTGGGAGGGTGGGGAGGCCCTGGCACAGGGTGCCCAGAGAAGCTGTGGCTGCCCCTGGATCCCTGGAAGTGTCCCAGGCCAGGTTGGCCAGGGCTTGAACAACCTGGGATAGTGGAAGGTGTCGCTGGCCATGGCAGGGGGTGGAATGGGATGATCTTGACATTCCCATAGCCATACCAGAGGTCACCCACACCCCTCCGTTCCCCAATCCCCCTCCTGTGAAGGACCTGGCAGGGCTTTCACCCATTGACATGTCTGAGAAATCCAAGGATTCAAGCTGGGAGGCTCAGGTTGGACATCAGGAGGGATTTCTCCATGGAAAGGGTGGTCAGGCATTGGAAGGAGCTTCCCAGGGAGGTTTGGAGTCCACATTGCTGGAGGTGTCCAAGGAAGGCCTGGACGTGGCACTTGGTGCTCTGGGTGGGGACAAGGCGGGCATCGGGCACAGCTTGGACTCGATGACCTTGGAGGGCTTTTCCAACCTCAAGGATTCTGGGATTCTAAACCCCTGGCCCCCATGAGCCAGCATCCCAGCAAAGGAGAGGCTTTGGGAGAGCTCCAGCCACATTTGATGCTCCTAAAGGCACCTTCATGGAGGCAATTCCCGAGGTTTGCATGGAAAACCTTCCTGCCCAATGGAACAGCTCACCAGCTGGCATCTGTGCTGTGACCACATCCAAAGGCTGGCTGGGATGGTGTCATTCCTCATGGATCAGCCCTGGATCCAGTAGGATCCTCACCCTGTGGGAGCAGGGGGTGACCAATCCCACATCTCACATCCCGCATCCCTGCGCATTCCCACGGCGCTTCCATCCCGTTACACAACCCCAAACCTCGGCAGCAGGTCCTTCTCCTTCCCGGCAGGGTCTGATTCCTTCTGAAATGCCGTGTGGAGGTGGGAACGCTCCTTCCATCGCTTCCCTACCCACGCTCCTCCTGTGACATCCCACACACGTGGCAATCAAAGCCGGGAATTCAGCTCGGCTTCCCGAGCGCTTCTCCCCCGGCCTGGCAGCAGGAGCACTCGGGAATGTTCAGCTCCAAGGTGTCCAGGGGCTCTCTGCTCCATGGGAATGGCAGCTGGAGTGGTTTGGGATCTGCAGTGTGGATACAGGAGGAACGTTTCCCCTCAGCAGAGCATCCTAAGGCAAAATCCAGGATATTTATTTATTTTTCCAACACAGGCATCGTGGAAGGATCATTCCCTACCTGCTAAAATCCTGAGAAAATGGAAAAAAAATTCCTCATCTCTCCCTGTTTAGCTGGAAAAGCATTCCCAGCATCCTTCTTTTATTAAATTCCTTTTTTTTTCCAATCCTACATGAAAAAAAAAAGGGACTTTATTGGGTAAATAGAATGCAACAACCATGTGTTGTTTCCCACTCCATGGCAAATGTTTCCACTTCCTGCCAGGATTGATTCCAGATCGAAAAGTGCTGCTTCATCCCAGGACTTTTCACACAATCTGTTCCACTCAGCCTACGAGCCGTGGAAAATTTCCTTTTCCATCCCATTTCCCTGATTTTTAATTCAATATTTGGGGGGCCAAAACTCATACTCAAAGATTCCTTCCAGATCAATGGATTTTTCCCTTTGTGTGTTTCCTTTTGCCGGCTGCATATCCATGAAAAGAGAATTTCCTGATTGTGGAAAACAAAGGAGAAAGGGAATTTTGTGGAAAATTTGTTCCAAATTGGTCAAGTGCTGGTGCTCACCCTGATCCACCTGAGAATAAAAGAGGAAAATCATAAAATCCTGGAGTGTGGAGAGCTTGGAAAGGGCTTTTCCCGAAAAAGATGTGGATTGATGGATCCTCGGGACCAGCAGAAGGGATGAAATTTCCTCTGTTTGAAGAGGAAAAGCTGAAATTCCCACATCCAAACTCCATTATTTTGGGGATAGATTCCATCAAGATCTATGGAAAATTTCCCATGGAAACCGAGTTGCTGATGGAAATGAAGCTGAACATCCAAACCTTCTTCAAAAAAGCCAATTTCCAATGATGTGGGGTTGTATTTTCCTTCAAGAAAGCATCCAGAAAGCCCAGAATTCCTATGGATTTGCACAGATCTGATCGAGCCATCAGGAAGGAAATTTTGGGATGGTGAAATCAGGTGCCTGTCCTTGGGAATCTCTGCTTTGGGATGGCTTCCAATAAGGAAAACTTGTCACGACTGAGATCTCAAACATCTCCTGCCCCTGATTTTTGTGTGGGAACATCCAGACCTAATTCCAGGTGAAAAAGAGGTGGGAAAAGAGCTGTTCCCACTCTGCATCCGTGAAGCCCAGCTGAGGCCGGGTCCTGCAGCTGAGCCAAGCTCAGGGTGTGGGAAGCAGCGGCTGCTCTGGGTGACAGGGGGATAAAACATTCCCAAACACCCATCATTTCCTCACCTCTCCCAGATCCCTGGAGCAGGAATTCCGCCTGCACGGATGGCTCACCTCAGCACCCTCTGCAGCACTCCTGGATCTTCTCCCTGGCCTCCAAAACTGGCAAACTCCAGGCATGGAAATGAGATTGGGAAGAGCCAATTCAGACCGGGAAAAGTGTGAGGATGTTGGGATCAGGGCATGGAATATCTCCCATCCCTGAATGCCAGAGGGTTTTCCTCCAGCTCTTGGTGCTGGGGGGATTTTCCACCCTATCCCTCACAGCTCGTCTGGAGGATCCCAGTGCTGCTGGACTCTCCTTTCTTGGCTATTCTGTCCCACATGTCCAACCAAACCTGCTCTGATCCATGAATAATCCTGGATCCATTCCCAACTTTTGTCTCTTTTAGCCTCACTCAGGCACACACAAGTCCTTCACCTCCTCCATCAAATGGAGGGACCCAGCTCCTTCCAGACTGGGAAAATCTTGGCATCCAGATCCCAAGAAAATGATTTCTTTTCACTGTTTTATGTTGTTGACTTATCGAGGGCTCCACATCTCCTCAGCATTCCCAAACATCTGATGATTTTACTCCAATTGCCTGGTCATCCATGGCCAGCCTGCTTTTCCACTCACCCAAACCTCCTTTGGTTATGAAACACAAAAACTATGGAATGCTGGATGTTTATTTGATCTCTTTTCCCCGGAGAAGGAGTTTAATAATTTAGCAGCAGATCCAAAACTGCTCCATGAGGAATAATTTGGTTTAGGGGGAAAAAATGGGAGGATTTTTTTTTTCCCTCCCTCTCCCAGATTCCCAAATAAAGGTCTGGTTTGCTTTGGATCATGTTCACTCTCCGAAGACTTGGTTTTCCTATTAAAATCTTTATTTCACTCCAGATTATTCTACCATTCCTTTGTCTCTCTGCCTTTGGAATGCAGCTGTCACCATGGCTTTTAGGATCCTGCTTCCCATTGGTTCCCAGGAATGCTTTATATCCCCTTGGAACGAGCCAATAAAGGAATTCAGGTGCTTTTGAACCTGCCAAGTGCAGCTCATCAAGGGACGCATGGAAAGGAAGGGCAGGAAGCAACAGATTTGGGGTCACAATTTATTTACTGAGAGCATTTTTTGGAGTTTATTGCTTGTTTGGGCTCTTCGGGAATTGTTTTTCCTTATGGAAAAAAAGTGTCCCAAAATGAGGGATATCTGGGCCCACGTGCATCCAGGATATCCCTGCATCCCCTCCATGGAGAGCAGGGATCCATAAACTCCATTTCGAGACTGTCAAATTCCTTCCACACAATTCCCAGAAATTGTAGAGGTTTAGCAACCTCTGAGATCGCCAAGATTTTCCAAAGATCCACTCCCAGAGGATCTGTAAGATTTGGTAGCTCAACAGCCTCAGGGACAGAGCCATGCAGGGCTCCTTCCACCAGGAAAAATCCCAATCACTGCACATCCAAGCTCTGCCATTCCCCAGGATCCTCAGCCCAGCCTGAAACAGGAATCTCCTTTGCTCCCAAATGCATCCCCCCTCCCTGAGGATTAAAAACAGGAAAAAAAACAGGATTAAATCAACAAATCACAGCTTTTCCAACTGCAAACTCCTCCATGAGATCTCTGCTTCCCATCCTTCCCGAATGGAATCTCCACTTTATTTGGACTTTATTATTTTTTGTAAATTTGCTGCTTTTTTTTTAATATTTCTCATGGGTTTCTCCCTCCCCTCAACGATTTTTAATGTGTGGCACATAAAAACATGAAGCTAAGGACACTGCTCAGATAATTCCTTGGAAAACGCTCTCCAGATGTGTTGCTGCTTTTCCACAGGGGGAATGCATTGTGCACGTCTGGAAAAAAAAGGGGAAAACAGGGAATTTTTCCCTGAGTTTGGCTTTTGGCTTGAAATAAAGGAAGATGAGCCACACTTTGGGGCTGGAAGATAAAAACCAGCACACCCAAAACTTCCAGAACATAACGAGGATCCAGGAGAGGTTGTTCGAGGAAGGAAAAGCGGGAGAGAAAAAAGTAGGGAAAAAATCCCACCCAAGCTTAGGAATCAGGAGCAGAAATAGGAGCCTTGTTCCCTTTAAGCTCGGCTAATCTGAGTCAAAACCCACATGAATCAAGTTAAGCTGAGCTCAAAGTGCTGTTCCTGCCCGCTTGGACACACGCACACAAAATTCCCAACATTTTGGTTGCTCCTGCTTTGTTGGGAATCACAATTTGTTGCCTTCCCACTCCCGAGGAGGGCTGGGATTGTTTGGATTTTCCAATAATTGGGCTTTCACCCCCCTGAGTATTTTCAAAGCATTATCTGATAATCCTCGAGGGAGATGGGAAAAGTCGGGATTGTTATCCCTGTTTTAGAAAGCAGGGAGAAGCCAGGATAGGGGTGATCCCTGCCTTGCCCAAGGCCACATAACATGGAGAGGGCAGGATGGGATTAATCCTATGAATCTGCTGGATCCCAGCCCAGGATCGGGGCTCCATTCACTGCCCCAAGCTTCCCTTGGGATGGGAATGCAAGGAAAGATGGGACAGAGGGAGGGAGGCTGGGATGAGCAGGGATTCTGCACCACGAGGAGTCGCTCCAAGGAATTTTTTGCACCAAAAGGATGCGCCAGGAAGGTCAGCAGTGTCACTCCTACCCTGTCCCTCAGGATGCTGACGTTGGGATGGAGGAAAGGAGTTTTCCCAAGGTCCTTTCTGCCCGAGCTCCTTCAGACAAACCCAAGCTGAATTCCAAGAGGGAATGAGCAGCAGGTCCGTGCTAACGGAGCTCTCGGGACAGAGATGGATGAGGGAGCGCTGACCCCGGCAGCCCCGCTGGCAGGGGAGCAGGGACAAACAGCTGGGAGCTGCAATTCCCTCCCCCGGAACAGCTGGATCTGAGGGAGGACATCTGGATGCAGTCTGGGTGGTTTGGGAGGAACAACAACCACGGAGCGAGCCGGGATCCTCGGGATGTGGAACGCGAGCCGCCCAGATCCGCCACAGGGATGGGGCCACGGGGCAGGGGTGGGGATGGATTGGGCCTCCCACGGAGCAGAGGTGGGAGGAAGAGCCCTGTTAGGGGGTCACGCACTCTGAACCCTCCTCAGCGTCCAGGGATTGTCTGTGAACCACCAAAATTCCATAAATCCAACAGTGCGCACGGAGACTCCTCATCCTACCAGAGCCAAAGAGCCAAACAGGTAGAGGGAAAGCAGGAAATCTCTCCAAACTTTTCCCACAGCTGCCAGTCCTGGCTTAGCAAAGCTGCTGGAAGCTTCTGAAGCTCCAAGAGGGACTTTTCCCCCATGGATGTGCCAATCCCACATCCCACAGCTGTGCCCGGCGCCTCATGGGTGAGGCAAAAGCACCTGAGGACCCCAATTCCAGGAGTTTTCCAGTCCCTCTCTGGCTTCCAGCAGCAGGTGAAGCTCCACACCAGGGTGTGAGCACCTGAACAGCCTCTCCAGCCCAGCTTTCGGGAAGCTCACAGCCACTTCTGCCAAGCTTTCCCTGCTCCAGAACTGCTTCCTGATTTCCCAGAGCAAGACCCCAAGGCAGCACTCCTCAAAAATCCCTGTGATAGCCAGAAAATCCCATAAGTGCGGATGCTTCATCCGGGAGGAAAATGAAGGCAGAGCTTGCACCTCCTGAGACATCAAAGCCTCAGAAGGGTGAGAAATCTGTGTTGGAAAGCGCGTTCTGGAGCTCAGGGTTGTTTCTTACCAAGACCATAGGAAGTTCCCTTGGGATGTCCTTTTCCACATGAGCAGGAATGTTGGTTAAGGATTAAGTCCAGCTCTGTTTCCTCCAAAATTTTCCTGTCTGGAGCAGTATTTGCATGGAATTGTGTTTGCCCTGGGAGAAACCAAACATTCCCTGCTGGAGGCACCTTCTGCCCTCAGTCCCAGGTGACATCGTGTGGATGACAAACCTTATTCCAGCCAGATTCCAAACCCAGGAACAGTTGGATATAGGAGTGTCACACCAGCTCCACCACCTTTTCCAAACTGGCACCAGAGCCCACCAGGAGTTCAGGGCAGGAATTTATTGACTCCAGATCCAGGTAAAGCTGGGCTGGCCAGAAGTCAGGACCGGTGGCCACCACACCAAGCAGCTCCTGAGAGCTGGAATTCCTTCTCCTAACTTTGGCTGGAAGTTCATCCCAGTTCACAACCATTGTGTTTTCCCTTTGTTCTGCTTCCCTGCACACAAGCCCATGGCCTAGAGGGAGAAATGCTGCTTGAATATGCAGGAAACCTGGGCCAGATTCCCGTTCTTTTGCTCCTCCAACTCCTTTAAAAGGAAAAGGAGCGGGGTTTTCCAGCCACACGGGTGTCACATCCATGGATCTCGTTGGGAACTTGCTCTCCAAGCCTCATTCCCTTTTGTCTCCCGATCCAGGAGCGGAGCCAGGGGTGCTGCCAGACCATGGAATGCAGCACTCGCCCCTTGAAAAGTCTTTCAGGAATTCCAACTTCACACAGGCGTTTGGAGCCAGCCCAGCTGCCAATTCCACATGAGACAATCTGGAGATAAAGGGATGTTTGTGATCCTGCAGGTGCTGGAAAAGGGAGGAACCGTTCAGGTGAGGAGTTGATTGAATTTACCTGCTCGGAGTGATTGAACCGCAGGGTTCACCCACAGCCATCCAAACTTCTTGCGGTGCCACTTCTGCCCTGCTCAACACTGCAATTACCTTGATTCCCTTCCCTTTCCTGGTGTTCCCATCTTTGGGAAGCCTGGAGAGTTTTTCCAGGAGCAACCCATCACTAACAGGAGTGGAAAATGGTCCTGCAGCTGGGGATTTGAGCTCCTCAGGGGGAGGAAATAGCCTAAAAAAATAATGAAAAAATGGTTTGGCTTGAGAAATCCCACAGCAGATGCCTTGGATCCTTCCAAGGGAAGGAGTGACTCTCCCTGGTGACCCTCCTGGCCCTGGAGCACTTGGAGGAAAACTTCAAGCAGGTAGAATTCACCTGGCATGGGGATTTCATGGCAAACCCATCTCCAGGGCCAAAAGTTGGCTGTGTGGGGTGAATCTTTCTGAAGTGGGATTTGCTGGCAGGGAAAGGCTCAGCCCCGAACTGCTGGAGCCCTCAGGCTTCGCTTAACCCCTGCCTGCCCCCCCCCCCCCACCCCCCAGGTCTGAGCCCACGCTAAGCCCGGCTTTGATACGACCCCGCAGCCCCCAACAGCTCAGGGGGCATCAAATAAACCCCTGAGCCCTAGGGGCTCAGCCCTGCACCCCTCTGCCAGAGCCCATGGAGAATGTGGAGCACAGGGAGAACATGGAGCACAGGAAGCCCATGGAGAACATGGAGCACATGGAGAACATGGAGTACATGCAGAACATGGAGAACATGGAGCACATGGAGTACATGGAGTACATGCAGAACATGGAGAACGTGGAGCATGTGGAGCATGTGGAACCCATGGAGCCCATGGAGTCCATGGAGCATATGGAGCCTATGGAGCATGTGGAAGACATGAAGTACATGGAGCACATGCAGAACATGGAGCATGTGGAGCACATGGAGCCCATGGAGCCCATGGAGAACACGGAGCACATGGAGCACATGGAAAACTCAGAGTCTGTGTGCTCATTCAGGATCCTCCATCTGGCTGAGCAAGGCTTGCCAAGAGGGACGTGGTGGGACAGGGAATTTCCCAACATCCCAAGAAGCATCTGCCATGGACAGATGTTGAGACAGGGAATTTCCCAACATCCCAAGAAGCATCTGCCATGGACAGATGTTGGGCCTGAGCATTGCCTTGCCTTAGGTGTGCATCCTGCAAGGTCGACTCCGTGCTGCTGGCTCTGGTTTTGTGGGATATTTGCAGGTTTTGGGATCAGACATCACCCTGCCCTTTCCAAGCATCCTGCAAGGTCTGTTCCCTGCTGCTGGCGCCCAGTTGGAGGAGCTTTACGGAAACCAAGTGCAGTAGGAGCAGATGGACACAGCGAATCCAGTTCAAAGAATTTGTGGAACCGTGACCTCAGTTAATCACCTGTGGCCTCCTCCGAGCTGGCACCTCCTGATGGTGCAAATTTCCCGCAACTGGATGGGCAAGAGATGAGAAAAAACCATGAGAGAACCATAGAACCCTGGAATGGGTTGGGTTGGAAGGAAATTTTAAAGGTCATCTAGTTTCAATCTCCCACCATGGCCAGGGACACCTTCCACTGTCCCAGGCTGCTCCAAGCCCCGTCCAGCCTGGCCTTGGACATTTCCAGGGATGGGGAAGCCACAGCTTCTCTGGGCACCCTGTGCCAGGGCCTCCCCACCCTCTGAGTAAAGACCTCAGGTCACTCCTCCTGTGAGGGGACAGTGATCCAACCACGGCCACACTGCAGAGAGTGGCACTGACCCCCCGGCCAGGCCATGGAGCCTGTAAGGCTTGGGTCTCTCTCCTTGTCCTAATCCACGCTGGATCAGCTGATTTCATTTCTAATTTCCTCACACATGTGCTCCAGCACAGCTGTGGAACATGAGCCGAGTCTGCAGAGGAAATCCTGAGATTTACACAGGCCCCAGTGGATTATAAAAACCTGGAAACCGGACAGATAACACTCATGGAACAGACTCCAAACATGCTGAGGAGAACAAAACCTCACAATAGATTAAAACCTGCTGTTCCCTGCTAAATGTAAAAGTGTCCTTTCCAACACTTTGAACTACTGTGGTGAAACTCTGTAGGTAGCTGTCGTTTCAAAGGTGCAATCTTCAGGAGGATTGTTTTCCTTTTTTTTTCATGGATTTGCAAATGTTGCAATAAAAGAGTCCTTAAAAGGCCTTGACCTGGAGGGCTGCGAGCCTTTAGCCTGGAGAAGTTCAGCCCTAAACCCTGCTCAACTTCCAGAGCTTCTGAGAACTTCCAAAATCCAAGCTGGCTGTTGATGTTACAGCCCAAGGTGGTGGGAGGAAGAAGTAAACAGTTCCTGTTGGGAGATGTTGCGTTTTCCATCCCACTGGAGCCAGTTGGACACTCCGTGGGTTTCTGACAGGGGACAGGGCTGTCTTCCCAGCTTCCCACTGCCTGTGGAAAGGCAGCTGGGGGGGGGGGAATTATCCCAGAGAAAAGGAGGCTCAGGGGGGACCTTCTGGCTCTGCACAACTCCCTGACAGGAGGGGGCAGGGTCGGGCTCTGCTCCCAGGGAACAGGGACAGGACAAGAGGAAATAGCCCCAAGCTGCACCAGGGGAAGTTCAGGCTGGACATCAGGAAGAATTTCTCCATGGAAGGGGCGGTCAGGCATTGGAACTGCCCAGGGAGGTTTGGAGTCCCCATCCCTGGAGGTGTCCAAGGAATGTCTGGACGTGGCACTCGGTGCTCTGGGCTGGGGCAAGGTGGGGATCGGGCACAGCTTGGACTCAAGGATCCTGGAGACTTTTTTCCAACCTCAGTGATTCCATGATTCTATGATTTTGAATCCATTCAGCCAATGATCTCAGGGATGCCACTGTCCTGAAGAGATGTTTTCCGATTCCCCATCTCAGCAGGATGGATTTTTTCCACCCGTTTTCCAGCTGGCTGCTGGCTCAGAGCTGCCATTTTTGTGCTCCTGCAGGTCTCCAGCTGCATCAGTGGGATCAAAACCAGGCCTAAGGTCAGACTGGGTTTTCCTGAGCTGTCAAATGGGATTGATTGCTTCTCCCAGGATCAATGACTTCACAATCTGGGCTGCCAAGCTGTGCTAGGTCACGTCCATCCAGGGCCAGAACCTCTTGTTTTGAGGCCTCTTCTTCCCCCAAGAATTGTGGGAATCTCGCTTCCATTTTATCTTGAGCATCAAAAGAATTTCGAGGAGGGGTCAGATGAAAGTTTGGGGGGTTTCCTCCCTCATTTCTGTGAAGAACAAACCAGGATGGTTTGGGGTTTGTGAAAGCAAAATCAGCTTGAGCTGGATCTCAGATCTATTTTATCTCAGTCCCCAATCTTTCATTTAAATTTGGGGTTTCCAAACCAAAACCCAGGGAAGACTTTGTGAAAAAGCCAACCTGAACTACAACCTCCTCCACACATTCCAGGTGGTTGCTGAGAGGAATTCTCCTCCAAGTTCATCTGAATCAAACTGTGACAAGGAGAAACCTCGGCTGTCACCCACCTCCCCTCCAAAAGAGCAAATCCCACCCCAAGAGGGGCAGAAGGAAGAACAGGGAAAAACAGACAAGACCTGGCTTGGTGTCTATGCCACCAAAATGCTCCAAGCTGGAGATGTTCCAATGCAAAGCACCAACTGCAGGCATCTCCTGACCTTTAGCAGGGCTTGAGACACTCAAAATGTTGTGATATCCTAGGGCAAGACAGAGGAAATGCTGCTGAGATTTCCCTGGAATGCCGGAGCTGTTGGAGCAGCCAAGAGAATGGAGTGGTTGGAGTTTGGGCTCTTCACAGGTTGATGGAGAAGGTTTGAAGATGCTCCATGATGGTTTTTTGAAGGGCATTGTAACACTGCCCTCAAAAAGGGCGTCCCAGACGAGTTCAGTTTTAGGATTGTTTTATTTGGGATGTGGAAGAAGCTGGGCAGTGCACAAGGCTCAGGTTTAAACGTGGCCTTCCAGCATTTGGATTTTGAGCCCTTAATATCCAGAAAGAATCAGGTCTTGGCAGATGGTCAGTGACACAAAGGAGGAACTCAGTCCCTGCAGGTCAATTTTTCCACCAGTAATGTGATCCCACATTAAAAAAAAAAAAAATAATTTCCATCCTCTCCCCCTGAAATCTGTGTGTCTCCTCTTGGATCCAACTCTTTCCAAAAATCGCTTCCCATTTAAAAAATTGATTTCCTCAACCCTAAATCTGCAGTAAGTCCCTCATATTGTGTTTTCCGAATTATCCGTTCCGCTCCTCCCGTCAAAAATCATCCCCTGAGGGGTTTGTGACATAAACTGTGGCTTTTGACCCAGAACTGGAGCTTCCTGGGGTGTTTTTATTTGCAGTTCTCCCACTCCAGGAACTAAAAAGTAGCCAAATGAAAACCTGCCCATTTTATGCAGCCACAACACAAATAATCTTTTTCTTTTTTGCTCTCATTTTCAGTATTTATTTGCTGCACGTCACTCAAATTAAATGGGAAATAGAATGAATTTATCAGAATTTGTGGCGATGGCTTCATAATTTAATTTAAGAGTTCAAAAATGTGCTGTGAATGGTCCAGAGCAGAGATCCTGGGATGGTCTAGAAATGAAATCAGGGTGAAGTTGGGCATTTAAAGAAGTCCTCAGGGAGGGATTTTGACACCCACACCATCCCTTGGGTTACTTCTTCCCGACATGCCCAGCCCTTGGACTTCTCCACCACTTGTCCATGCCCACTCTGCTCTGGGCACATTCCAGGTGACACCAGGCTGTGGATTGTCCCACAGGATCCACCTTTTTGCAGGCACAGAGCCAGAAATCCCAAACCTGCCCCACACCCTGTGTCCAGCAAAGGGGACAGTCCCCAGCCCAGGCGCTGCATTTCCCCACGGATCCAAGCGGGATCAGGACGCCCCTCTGGAAAACCAAAGGCCCCAAACTGGGGATTTTATTGGAGCATAAACTTGGACCATTAAACTCTTCAGGGAGGAGATTTCTCGAGACAGTTTCATCAAGCAGCTTTTTCCAGCTGAGCCTGGGCCCCAAAATAACGAGAGCCCGAACACAGAGACGCTGTTTGCCGGTCGGGAGCGCGATCCCGGGAATGTCAACCGGGAGCCTGGTGAGTTTTCCTCCTTAATGAGGTGTGAAAAATCAACGGAGCCCCGTGGCTCTCGCAGGGGAGCCGTGGGGAGGCTGTTCCAGGGCCAGCCCCTTCTACCCTGCCCTGCTCCAAACCCCCACAATCGCCCTTTGACAGCCACACATCCAGCCCTGCTTCCCGTCCCAGATGGCAAACAGGGAGAGCCTGGAAATGCTGGAAATCCCTGGAGAGCCCAACAGCACCTGGCTTCGCCCTTTCCATGGTTTCTCTGCTGAGGGGATTCAACCACTGAAATTTGGCTGATTTTGGGTGTATTTCAGTGCCTCTCTGCAAGGTGGGTTTTGTCCTGCCAGGCTTCTGATTCAGTTGGGATGATCCTGATCCTGTAAGAACTCAGGAGCCTGAGGCACTGGGTTATTCCTTATTTCTGGGTTCCCAAAGAGCTGAAATCCTAATTAAATGCCAAAATTAGGGTGCTGTGGGCTGTGCTCCCAATGGGAAGTGGCCCAGCACTTTGTGCCATCACCTCCAGGGCTGAAGCCACTGGAGAAAATATTTTTCCTGGTGCTTATGGTAGAGAATTCCAGGTTAAAGTCAGCTGTACATTGGATTTTTTGGGGGAAATTTCCAGTATATCCCACCACAGCCTCTGAGATGAACTCCTCAGGCTGTCCTGGGATACTTCCCCACCACAACCTCTGCAGCCCAGGAGAAGTCGAGGGAATTTCCACAAGGAAAAGAAGCATCCAGAAACATTTCTGGGAGCGGAGCGGGCTGGGAAGCGGGATGTGGGATCCAGGGAAGCAGTGACAGGTTGCCTCCAAGCTGCTCCTGGCACATGTTCCCGGCCGCCTGTTGCTGTCTCCGAACAGATGTGGGCAGTTTGTGGGATGATGAAGTATTGGATCTGTTTCTCCTTCAGGGATTATTCCTACCAAATAAATCTGCAGGTTTATATGTTTAGCAGCTGACGGAGATCCCTTTTCCCTCCCCTTCTCCGTTCTGTTATTCCTTGCAGCCGGAGCCAAAACAAGGCTTTTAAGGCAGGGAGAGGAGGGGGAACGATCAGGATGGGATTTGGGAAATTTTGGAGACAACACAACAGAGAATGGGGGCAAAACATCCTGCCCAAAACACAGCTCATGGATCCATCTCAGCTTGTTCCAGGATGGATCCTGGACTCCAGGAGCGTTGGTTTAACCACCAGGTCATAAATTCGTCTGGGAGCTTTAGAATTTGTGGCCTGGGGAAAGATCTTTCCCTCTCTCCTGGTGGTATTGGATTTATTTGTTTTCCCTTTCTCTCTTTCTTTTGGAGCTGCCTTGGGCTTGGATTTGCAGCTGTTTAAAATCCTCTGAAAATATTCCCTGATCAGCCCCGCAATGAAAGACGGAGTGCGTGTGATGAAGGAGCCCAACCTGTTTGCAAGGGCATTCCAGGTTTTCTTTGGGAATGGCAGGTTGATCCAGAGGCATGAGCTGAGTCATGGATGTTGATGTTTGGACGTCTCCTTTTTAGGGAGAGGGTCTGAACTTCCTTTAAAGCCCCTCCAAACCCAGCCTGGAAGGCTCGGCGCTGCTCCTGTGGCTCCTGGATGTCTGGTGCCAGAGATCCTCCTGCAGGGCTTTGCTTCCCAAATCCTCCTTCCAGTTCCTAACTCCCCTTGTTCCATAAACATCCAGTTCCAACTGCCAGCTCTGGGGGAATACGGGACGTGCAGGAAACACTTGGTCCTTAAAACGATGCAGCCACTGCTGCACCTGAAAAGCTCCAAGACTGTTTTACCTGGAATATTCCTCAAGGGATGGGGGATTCCTGGAGATTCAGCTGCTCTGGGAAAGAAGCCCAATCCAGCACTCAGTCCCTGCACATGGGAGCGAGGGAGCAGCTGCTGAAAGGTGTCCTGGAATCACAGAATATCCTGACTTGGGAAGGACCCACCAGGATCAACGAGTCCAACTCCCAGCCCTGCACAGGACATCCCAAAAATCACCCCGCAGTGAAAAATCACATCCTGACACTTGGCCACAATCACCATTATCCTAATCCCAAAGGCACCATGAGGAGAGGGAAGTGGTTACGGACTCAGCTCATCCAGAGCCTTGGGAAGCCAAGGAAGCAGATCCTACTTGGGTGGAGCAGGAGGGCTCACGGTGGTGTTTGAACTCCCTGCTCGTTTGACTACGGATTGAAAAGCTGGGACCTCTGCAGGACGAAGTCAGGATTCCATGGGGAGGCTGTGAAAAACCAGGAAGGGTGACAGGGAATGAGGGTTTGGAGAGAGCTGAATGCCCTCGGTGACAAGGACACAGCTGGGTTCAAGCACTGTTGGAATTGCTGATCTTAAAGGGCTTTCCCAACTTCAAGGATTCTCTGATTCCATGTTTTCCTTGGCTGCTGTGTTTGGGATGGGGATGTGGCCGTTTCCATCCATCCCCTGGGAATGCAAGTCCATGTCCCTGTGGGGTTGGTGGGGCAAAGGGGATCCTTGGAGCAGATCTGGGACAAATCCCTTGTCTCATGGGTTTTTCAGCCTCACTCTTTGCTGCCTTTCCTGCCCCTCCATTATAATAATTAATGAGATAATTAAAGGAGCATGGATAAAATAACAGGATCTATGTGAAGATGGGGGAGCTGTTGGAATCCTGACTATATCCCTGACTCCTGTGGCCAATCCAGGGAACGTGCCTCTGGAGGCATCTCCCGGACCCTGCTGAATCACCCAGCAATTTGGGAAGAAAAAAGCCAGAGTGGTTCTCATGTTACCAGGGAAAAGCCAATGGAAGTAGGACAGAGCCACTTCCACATTAAAGCCTGGGGTTAACACATTTCACAACAGCCAAATCTTTTCCCAGCTTGTCCTTTATTTGATGGTTAAATGGGGGGGGAAATGCTATGGAATCCCACAGGGACAAACCTGCTCTTGGACTCATCCCACGGCAAAGCCGAGCGGGGGAAAAAATCCTATTTGTACCGTGTTTTAGACCCAAAAAACACAAACCCCCCATTTTTTTTTGCATTTTCCATCCCATTTTGCGTGGATGACCACGATATTACACCACTCTGAGGGAACTTTGGCAGCTTCTCTCGCTGTTTTACAGCACAGTTGTTCTTCGAAACAAAAGGTTTGGATTAATGGTGTTTTAATGTCCAGGATATGACAGAAATGAAATGCAGGAACAGTTGGCTCGCACGCTGGGAGCCGAGTCAAGCTCAAATTTGGCCGCCAGCCCTCAGAGCTCCTCCGGGACACCCGAAAGGGGTGTGAACATTAACTCATAGAGCCATAACCCCGCTGCTCCCGAGCCTGCTCAGCCTCCCACTAATGCAATAATTGAATCAAAACCATCTTCAGTTGTGTTAAAAACAACTTTGAACGCTGGAGAAAGACTCAAAAGCCCGGCAAACCGCACATCCCGAGCTATTTAAAGGTCTGGATAACTCCATTTTCCTGCTGAAGGTGAACCTCTGGCACAGGGCAAAGCTTTGGTTGCATTTATTAAGATTTAACAAATTACCCCCCAAAAAGCAGCACAGATTTGGCTTTTTTGTTGTTCCAAGGCAACATAAATCCTCTAAATACCCGGAGCAGAAGGCAGGGATAATTATCACTGAAATATCTCTGACATTTCCTTCAGGGTTTGTGAAATCCTCAAGGCCTCTTTCTATCTTTGTCAGTGCCTTCCTCTGCTTCCTACGACCACGTGCCTTAACTCCTCCATCTCTCCAGCCTCCAACTCTTCTGTTCCATTGTGTGCTTGACTTCATTTTGGTGCCAGCTTCTTCCACTCTGTTTTTCTTTCTTCTTTTTTCTTTTTTTTTCCCCTTCATTTTGATAATTGGGAACAGGCAGAAAGTTTTGGGTATTAAAAAAAAAAAGAAGTCCAACAAAATAAAGAGCGTTCCACATAATTGAGAGACGTTAACAAAGCATGAAACGAAATAAAAAACACCATCCGGTGCTGATGTCAACGTTCATCAATGCAGGAGTGCTCAGAGCCATCCAGGAGAGGTTGGAGCTGCATCCCTGCTTTTGGAACGACGTTGTTGCTGTTGTTCCACGGAATTTTTAGGAGTTTTTGATCAGATCGTTCTTTGGAGCACAGGATCTGCTTGAATGCTTCAGGTGTCCTGCTTTGGGTACTTGGTGTGTCACTGGTGTCACTCTAAATTGGCCCACACACAGCCCTCTGGGCACTGTCTGGGTGCTTGATCAGAATCCCAGAATCCCAGAATCCCAGAATCCCAGAATCCCAGAATCCCAGAATCCCAGACATGAGGCTGGAAAACCCCTTCAAGATCCTTGAGTCCAAGCTATGCCTGATGCCTACCTTGTCACCAGCCCAGAGCACCAAGTGCCACATCCAGGCATTCCTTGGATACCTCCAGGGATGGGCACTCCAAATCTCCCTGGGATCTCCTTCCAATATCTGACCACCCTTTCCATGAAGAAATTCCTCTTGAATTGTGGCCACCCTTGATGAACTCACCTTCTGCTCTTGCTGAAGGTCAGAAAGGCCCACAAGGAGGAGGAATTAATGGAGAAGAGACTCAATATCCACTGGCGTTCCAGGAGAGGATGAAGAGGCACCTCAGTGGTGCTGTCAGGCTGGGAGTTGGAAGATCCAGAGCCAGAAGCCATCATTTGACTTTGTCACTGACTGGAAAGTCCCCAAGGAGAGAGGAACCAGCAGATTTTCAGCTGGGTTTTTTTCAGCACTTTTTTCCAGCTTGTTTCTGCTGGAGATTTTCCAGTGGCCACATCCATGAGCACAATCACCTCCAGGACATCTCTGCCATGTTTTACTCCTTATCTCCAGGAGGATGGAACTCCCTGGAGCTGCCAGTGGATTTTTCCCCCCCAGTGACAGCACTGTGGTCAGGTTGTGCCCTCAGCAGTGCCAGCGGCGGCTGCTTTGTGTCTGTCAGCATGACCTCAGCATAACACGGCAAAAATCGATTCCTTCTCTGTTTCTCCCCTCCCCACCCCGAGCCCCTCAGCAGCAAAGTTGATTTCCTGCTTGTGATTAGGGATGGTTTACATCCACTTCCTAAAGTTGTTTTCCTTTTATTCCTATCATTTAAACAGAATTCTGGGGATCGTTGCTTTGCCCAGACATCTGCGCTTCCAACTTTGCCAACTTTGGGATGCCGGAATCCAGCTCATCCCAGAGGATTTGCACGGGCTGAGCCTCCGACCTGGACTTCTCCCTGTGAAATCCCAACCCCCTCTGTCATCCCACCACTTCCAAGTGGAGCTGGAAGAGGCTCTGCAGGAATTAGAGCACTTAGAGGAAAGTGTGATGTTAAATCCCTACGTGCCAAAGCCACCGGGATGAGTAATAACGAGGTGTCAGACTGACACTGATCCTCTTCCCACGGAAAAGGGGGGATGGAGCTGGCCCGAGGCGGGCACAGGCAGAAGGAGCTGTGGGGATGGATGAGAAGCTCCTTCCCTGCCCATCCTCCCTCCAAGGAAAAGCTGGATGAGCCGGGTGAGCTCTGTGCAAATTTCTCTCCTCCCCAGCTCAGCCAACGCTGTCAGCATGAGTCCAACCCTCCCCTGCCCGTTCCCATTCCAGGAGGAGGGAGAGGGAAGGTGAAAGGGAAACTGGCAGTCCCTGGGAGCTCATTTTTCCCTGCTGGAATTAAGTCATGCTGCTGAGTAAAGAGATGGATTCACTTCTTCCATGAGTCCCCTGCCATGCTCCGAGGGGGAGTGGAGCTCGTTCCTTCTGCACCGAGCAGCTCTCAGTTGGGAATTGTCTGTCCTGCATTTCAGGCACCTCTTGGCCTTTTCCAGAGGGAGTTGATTCCTTGCTGAAGGCATAGCAGGAATTTTAGGTGGATCAGGAGGCTCCACCTTGGTCATTTCTAAAAAAAGGACGATGGAGTGGCTGTCAAGGGCAGTGCACCCAATCCTCTGGAAGAGCAGAGTGGATTTGGGATCAATACTGGGAATGACATCTTGACTGCACCCACACCTCATGGGATTACATCACCTCACTCAGCTGGGAATCACACAGCAGTTGGATTCTGGGATTTACCTCCTTCACCCCAAAAAAGAGTCAAAATATTTCCACACGGCGTCCCATTGGGAAAGTCCCACTCAGGCAGCCAAAACAAAATGTTCCGACCTTATTCCCACTAAATTGTGTCAGAAGCTTTGATTCCTCCTCCCCTTGTGCTGGTGTGGCTCAGTCCTTTGCCTTTGGCAGCATCCCTCTGGATTTATGAGCTCTGGGAGGGGTCATTAATGTGATTCCCGACTCCCTGACAATCCAATAAAAGAAGTGTTTTCCCCAGCCCTCAGATCCCAGCTGGCTCCAGAGAAACAAGTGTCATTCCCAAAAAACCCTGTGCTCACCTATGCTGGGCAGTTCCCAGGGCATTGCCTTTGCTCTGAGCCAGCAGCAGGGAATTTCTAGGAATATCTCCTTGTTCCAAGCTCTCTTCCTTTCCTGCTTTACCGTCCTTATAATTCTCATTCCTGGCCAATGGATACCTGCCTCTCTCCTGTAAAAATCCAATTATCCTGGTTGTTCCTGCTGTGAATAAAGGATTGAAGCACCTGCTGCGGTGTCTCAGACTGGAAGATCCGACTTCTCCCATGGTTAAAGACAGAGTTGTGACAACTTCAGGAGCACATGGAGAAGGCAGGAGAGGGACTGTGCTCCCTAAATGATTCCCATGGATATTTCAGGAGTTGGGATCACACAGTCCTGGACACACAGAGGTTTTAATACTTTTTTTTGGGCATATGTGCCTGTGCCTGCCCTGGATTCACAGGGAGTGTTGGCATATTGTCTTCCCAATTTCCTGGCTTAACTCGGTGAGACAGAGCCAGGAGATGCCAAGGAAAAACCAGGAGAGCATTCCAGTAATTCAGATGCAGCGATAACGGAAAATTCAGGGAACAAGCGCCAACAAGTCCGGAAAAGGCATTTGTGCAGGAATACCGGGATCACAAATTCTGCCTGTGGGAGCTCAGTGAGGCCTCACTATCCACAGATCCATCTATTCCCCTCTGGAATTTTACAGCCATTGGCTATGGGGTGATTAGACCCAAACTGGATCCCTGCTTAATGAATTCCAGCTCTTTCCCTACGTACCAGGATGGCACAGGAGGGGAGAGCACCAAACCAGATTCCAGCTGGAAAAAGCTCCCACATTCCCATCCTCAGCTGCCCTCAGCATCCCTTGCCAGTGTCCTGGGGCCTCTTCATTGACCTCATCCATAGGAAATGGAGATAGGATGGGGATAAATTTATGGATAAATCTATGGAAAGGCATTGGGACAGGTTTCCCTGTGGCTGGCCCATCCCTGGAAGTGTCCAAGGCCAGGCTGGACAGGGCTTGGAGCACCCTGGGATAGTGGAAGGTGTCCCTGCCTTCGGGGCTGGAATGGGATGAGCTTTGGTCCCTTCCAACCCAAACCAGTCTGGGATTCTGGAAATGTACATTCCTCTGCAGCCAGAGAAATCCCTCTGCTGCTTTTCCAAGGAATCACACAGGGATAACCCAACTTTTCCACCTCGCAGGGTGGGACACACAACCCCCAGCACTGCCCTGCCATGGGGAAATAATCCTAAAATAAATATTTAGGGGGGGAAAAAAAAAATCACATTTTAAAAATTTGCCATTCCACAGGCCTTATCCATAAAGGATCCATATTCCCTGGGTTGGGAAAGGGCTGGGTGGAGAAGGCAGTGTTGTGTTTGCTGTAGCAAAGCAACAGTAGCTGACATGAAATCCCATTCCAAGGCTGGTTTTTTTCCTGGAGGTGCCTTTGAATTAAGGGTTTTAAGCAGCATTTCTGACTCAACCCTAAACATGGCAACTGTTGCTAACAGCGGGCAACAATTAACAAATTAATCTCAACGCCGGCACACGCTGGGGACCTGCTTTTCCTGGGAAATGAGGAGGGATTTTTGCCCTGTTCTGTTGATTTAAGCTGGTTTTTCCAGGCCCCCAAATTTTGCACCCCCTTGGCTGCATCACCTTCCCAGCCTGATGCGCCGCTGGAAAAATCCTGCCCTTCCAGAGGGTGCAGAGGGGAGAGATTGTCCTACTCAGAGGTCCCATCGTCTGATGGAGCAGGACAAGACCCCACTTTCGGGTTTCTTATCTTTCCAGGCTGTTTTCCTGCCAGGATCTCCCATCCACCTTGGGAATGCTTTAAATGCTTCCAGGTGCTGCTCAGGCTCCTGGATACGGAATTGTGTGAGCACTGGGACTGGGATGAGAGCAGGGATTGATGCCACCAGCACACCTGATCCTCAAGAAAACCCCACAATGGCCCCAATTCTGGACATTTCCCATGTTTTTCCTGAGCTCTGCAAGTGAGGATTGTCATGTCTCTGAGCAAAGGTTGCAGGAAATCAAAGCTCCCAAAATCCAGAGGCATCTTTGGCAGTGGAAAACATGGGATGGAGGGACCACCCAGATGCAGCTGGGAGCACAACCTCCACACCCTCACCCACCAGAAGTCCAAGGAAAAATGCTATTTTAATAAAGTGTCGTTTTATTAAATTGCCCTTTAATTAAAATATCGTTTTATTAAACCTTCAACAGTGAAGCAGAGGCTGCAGAGCTGCTGCAATCCAATAAATCACCCTAAAACCACTTTTCTGTCATTAATTTCTGCGTTTCAAGCAAAGAAAAATGCAACTGGGTGCAAGGAGACTCTGGGGGATGGTCCCTGCACCCAGCTGGGCCATTCCTGCCTGCAACCATCAAAAATCCCACAAAAATCCTGGGATATCCCAGGATATCATCCCACTGCTGCTTCCCCTGGGCACTGCATTGCTGCTGTCCCATCAGGTGAATGGGGTTTTACTCCATGAATATCCAATATTTTTCTCTTCCCAGCAGAGAAGGCCAAAGTGGGTTGAAGGGAATTAGGGAGAGCTTGCTCAGCATTCCCAGGAAAGCAGGGAGCAATGAAATCCAACCCAGCGTGGTGGACTCAATAAAGACTTTGAGGGATGCTTCATTTTCATTGCTTAGAGAAAAACAAAAAACTCAGGATGGGAAGAGCCAAGACATTTACTGGGAAATTCCTGGCATTTCTTCTTGGAACGCTTCGTGATCATTCCGAGCCATGGGTTTTCAGGAAAATGCCGAGAGCAAGGATGTATTATCCAGGGAATGCTGCAGTGCCACACAGAGTGGTGTGCTGGAATATTTACACACTGGAATTCCAAGGAGGAAATGCTGAGGAAGGGCTGAGGAAAGGCTGAGGAAAGGCTGAGGAAAGGCTGAGGAAGGGCTGAGGAAAGGCTGAGGAAGGGCTGAGGAAAGGCTGAGGAAAGGCTGAGGAAAGGCTGAGGAAGGGCTGAGGAAAGGCTGAGGAAAGGCCAAGGAAGGGCTGAGGAAGGGCTGAGGAAAGGCTGAGGAAAGGCTGAGGAAAGGCTGAGGAAGGGCTGAGGAAGGGCTGAGGAAAGGCTGAGGAAAGGCTGAGGAAAGGCTGAGGAAGGGCTGAGGAAAGGCTGAGGAAAGGCCAAGGAAGGGCTGAGGAAGGGATGAGGAAGGGCCGAGGAAGGGCTGAGGAAGGGCTGAGGAAGGGCCGAGGAAGGGCTCCCCTGCCCAGCCCCGGGAACAGGACCCATCCAGCCGGGATCCCGTGGCTGGAATGCTCCAGCTCCAGCTCCGAGGTCTGCCCGGAGCTTTTCAGCAAAGCAACACAAACCCCGGGCAGACGGTGAGGAAATCACCCTGTGACAGCCGCTAAAAATATGCTGGAAAACATTCCAAGGCAGGCCAGGGCCGGCTGGAGCAGCCTCTCCCTCCCTGACAGACCTCCCTGGTCACTCCAGCCCCTGCCTTTTGCTCTGCTCCTTTTGCCCTTGGATTTTTCCCACTGAATTGGATGGGACACGACTTCCTATTGCGACCAAATTGCTTCCGTCGGCTTGTGGGGGAGAGAGCAGCACATAAATATGGTAATTTTCCCTCTGAGGCCCGGAGAAGTCGATGAGGAGAGAGGCTGGATATGCAGATGGATAAATGATTAACCAGGCGCTGTCCTTTATCTGTCTGGAAGTCCTCTGGAAAAGAAAGGTTAAGGGAAAAATCCAGGAGCAAGTGGTCCTGGAGCTCATTAATCCGTCTCTTTTTGCTGGCACCAGGCAGGTCCTTGGCCCCCCAGGGGCTCTCAGGGTCTGCTTCAACATTTTTCTTTGATAACCAGAGCAGTTTTTCATGGCCAGCGGTGACTGAGAGGTGGATTTGGAGCTGTTACCTCACCTTACCCCTGATATTTTTGGATCACAGGACAGCCCAATCATCAGGAGCTGGCCCAGGCACTGCTTTTAATGGGATTTCCAGAAGAAAAAATAGCCCTGGAGTTCGGATGGGACACAGCCTGTGTTTCTCTGGAGTTAAATAGTGAGGGAGAGCTGGAAAGAGAGGGAAGCATCTGAAAGCACAACTCTCCTTAATGAGGGAGTCTTGACCAGCATAGTTGGGGTTTTTCCAAGAACTTTCATTGTTTTGCTCCATTGGAAAAAAAGCAGCCCATGTTCCCAAGATGCCAAACATGTAAAACTGAGGAAAACCATCCTGGGGAGGGTCTTGAGGCAGCGAGTCCCACCCTGTCCTGGTCAGCAACTGGGCTGTGCTCTTCTCCAGCAGCTCCCAGGGGCAGCATTCCCAAATCCTCTGGAGAATGGATGCCCCAAGCCGTGCCCACACCATGGCATACTCCAAATGGGAAGAGCCAGCACATCCCAGAGTCGGGGGCTCTGCAGGAAAAAGCTCCATCCCTGTGGCTGTGGGAATGGGGAAACTGAGGCACGGGTGACACCAAGGGGAGGTCCATGGAATATCAGAATGGTTTGGGTGGAAGGGACTTTAAAGATGATCCAGTTCCTCCCCCTGCCATGGGCAGGGACACCTTCCACTATCCCAAGCTGCCGTGATCCCATTTCCTCCAGCTCTGAGCACTCCCAGAGCCTCCAGTGGAAAATGAGCACCAGGGAACGGAGGAAAGCAAAGCAGAGCAAAGCAAATCCACTTTTCCCTTCCTTCCCTCAGGGAATGCGGCAGGGGAGGGAGGAGGAGGGGTTAAAGGGACCCATCCAGGCAGGGATCACAGGAGACAGGGATGGGGCTGAATAATTCAGCATCTCCTTAACCCTGGGCCAGCGGCTCCCACTCGCTCCCTGCTCCTGCCAGCCCGTCCTCAGGGAGCCATGGCAACGCTCCGGGCGCCAGGAATATGGAAATCACAAGGATTTCATTTTGCTGCGGCACAAAAAAAGTTGTTTGATCTGAGGGTTGCGGCTTTTCTGCAGCTTTCAGCGAAGAATCATTTCTGTGTTCGTATCTCCCGTTCAGCTGTCACTTTGCAGCTCCGAAAAACCCCAAACATGGAAATAAAAAAGGCTGAAAGATTCTCCCCCCACCAAAAAAAGATTAAAAATCAAAATAATTTGTTTTTTCTGGGCTGGGTTAACACTTGAGGTGCTGGAGGGAGCTTCGTGCTGATGTTAGAGGGGTTGCAGATGGATCTGCCCTGAGTGTGTCCAAAGGAATGGAGGTTTAGATGGGATATTGGGAAGGAATTCCTCCCTGGGAGGGGGGGAGGCCCTGGCACAGAGAAGCTGTGGCTGCCCCTGGATCCCTGGAAGTGTCCAAGGCCAGGCTGGACAGGGCTTGGAGCACCCTGGGATTGTGGAAGGTATTGGGATGGGACTGGATGAGCTTTAAGGGCCCTTCCACCCCAAGGTGATCTGGGATTCTCTGATTCTGTGCCATTTGGTGGGAATCACTGCAAGGGGAAAGCCAAGGAATGGGATCAGGATGGGGCCAGGATGAGATCAGCAGGATGGGAACAACGAGCTGGGACCAGCAGGATGGGATCAGTGAGATGGGATCAATAGGATGGGATTGGGATGGGATCAGGATGGCATCAGGACGGGATCAGGACAGGACAAGGATGGGATCAGCAGGATGCAGGTGCCACCTCCACAGCTCTTCCCTTGGGAATCTGCCTCACCCCAAGAGTGTGGGATGCTCAGGCTGGTGGGAAGAGCTCAGCCCTGCAGGAATCCCCAGCTTTTGATGGGATATCAGCACTCAGAGCCCCTCCAGAGGCAGGACCCAGCTCCTAAGTGCTCCAGAATTCCAGGAAAATCGATCCTGACCCCGTGGCTTCCCGTAGAGAAGCGGGTGGGCAGCAGCTGCCTGTGCAAGCTGCCAAGGGAGCCGGGGATGGAGTTAATGGGAGAGCTCCAGCTCATTTTCCCTCCCCACTAAATCCAGTTAAAAGCTGGAACAGCTTGGAGCGAGGAGCAGGGGCTCAGCAGCTGCTGCTGGGACAGTTTGTGACCTCTGTGCGTTGGCAGAGGGGAGGCTCCTGTAACACATCCCGGGAAGCTGCTCCGGTTCCTCCGAGGGCTGAGCTCGGAACTTCTGCTGGAGCCGAGTTTGAAACACTCAGAATTCCCTGGAGCTCTGGGGTTTCCTCTGAGGTGCTGCTGCCATGCAGGAAAATCCCATTTTTTCCAAAAGACACCTCAGAAGGGACAACTCTCAGTGGATTGACTCAGCCTTTGGATGGCAGTGGATTTGTGGGAGCACCCAAGGGTTTTTCCACCTTTCTACCTCTCCTTGCTCCCATCCAGATCCCAAAGAAATCAGCAGGGAATCACAATTTTTCTTAGGAAAATTCCAACCTGGTCGGTCATTTGGAAGGAAACAAGGAGAGGTTTCCTGGGAATAACAGAGATTTTTATGCTCCAAGCCCAGAGAAGCAGGATCAGGCAGGGGGAATGTGCCAGGAAAGGGCAGGAAGGTCAGACCTGAGTGGAATTTCAGTATTCCAAGGTTTTTCAGACATCCTATGGAAAGGCAGCAGAGGTTTCTGGAAACACAGCTCTAAAATCTGCATCAGCTCCTTCATTCTTGGGATCATGGCAAACACTTCAGGCTCCCAGAGTACATTCTGGTCCATGGAATACATCAATTATCCCAGATTTCCAAGCTGTTGGAATAAAATAAACACAGGCAGCACATGGCCAGAGGACACTAACAGTCCTGGAGTTCCCTTCCCAGCTTTTCCTGCTGTCCAGAGCTCCCTGGCAGCCGAGGGCAGGATGGGTCAGGCCTGGGCAGCAGCCCCCCTGGAGCAGGGAATTGCAGGGAATCTTTTCCCAGGAATTCAAGGCTGGTGATGGGGAATGTCCTTCCCAATTCCCTGTCTGGCAGCCACCAGGGTGGCCTGAAATGTGTCAGCTCCAGGAGTCCAGGGCAGGAATTCAGTGGGACTCCAGCAATTCCCTGACCTTCAGATAACATCCAGTGGAGATCAGGTTCCTTGGAATAAAGTCATGGAAGCACCGACCAAACCTGGTGAACTCCAATTCACCTGAAAAACCCTAAATGGTCCCACTCAAAGTCTAAAAATCCATCATTTCTGGGAGCATCCCGCCCCCCCCACTACTGGGATAACTGGGATGAGTGGATTGCACTGCATGGAATCAGCTCCCAGGGAGAAAATTCCAGGCAAACTCCACACAAACCATGGGAAGAGCAGGATAACTTTGCCCCTTGGAGCATGGGTTTTATCAGCCAAAGGGACTCAGCACCAGAATTCCAATGGGCTGGAAATTCCAGCATTTCCAAGTGATATTTTAAAAATAATAATAGTAATAGTAATAGTAATAGTAATAGTAATAGTAATAGTAATGATACAATATAATATTAATTATATAATATATTGTTATTATTATTATTATTATTATTATTATTATCATTATTATTACAATAAAACCCCTAAATAAATAGTGCAGAAAGCTCTGATTGATGTGTTTAAAAACACGGCAAGAAAATCAATTAATAATTAAAATCAAAAATATTAATCAAAAAATTTATTTATTAACAAGAAAGAAGGAAAGTTGGGGGGAAAAAAAATCTTTATTTTTACCTGAAAATCGCTCTTTTAATGAATTCCCAGATCATCTCCTTCAATCCCTACATTTCAAGTGCCACAAAAAAGCTGCAACCAACTCAACTTTTGTTGGCCTTTCCGTACCCATTTAACTTCCCTGATCCCTAAAATGGAACTCCTTAAAAAAAAATCCAAGGAATCCACTCAAATACCAGGAAATAATTTGAGTTTAGCAGAATTTCTCCGTATTAAGATACTTTGAAATCCTCCTCTGTCCATGGCGGGATGAACTCCTCCTCTCCCGTCTGGAAGTTTATTGCCCATTCCTAATGATCAGTATCCATTTCATTCCCGAGGAATGAAGGGATTTGAGCGCTATTGTGGCACTGGGAGCAGCACTTTGCTGCTTGCTTGAACTGGGAAAATGATTCCGTGTCTCCCTGTTTTCCTGGAGAGGGCGGATACGTGACACCAGCCCATGGAAATCGCTCCCGGGTCAGGAGTTTAAGCCTGAGCTGGGCTGAGGGAGCTGATCCCTGTGGGGATGCTGATCCCAGAGCTCCTCCCTGGAGTGCAGCTCCCCGTGGATATGGGAAGTCTGCAAAGCAAGGGAAAAATCCTTTCTTTCCATGCTTGGTGCACACATTCCAAAGCATTTTGGACTTTATTCCTCCCCAAGAAAATCTCGTTTTGAGCCTTCTCACATCCTCAGGTTGTTGTTGCTGACCTTTTCCAGCATCATGGAATGGTTTGGGTTGGAAGTTCCAACCCCAACACCTCCCACTGTGCCAAGTTGCTCCAAGTCCTGTCCAACCTTGGACACTTCAGGGATGGGGAATCTGCAGCTTCCCTGGGCAGCCACGGCCTCCTCACCCTCATGGTAAAAAATTCCTTCCTTTTTCTTGTTTGAATCTCCTTTGCTTCAATTCCAAACCATCCAAGGATGGGGTTTGGAGCAACCTGGGATGGTGGGAAGTGTCCCTGCCTCTGGCATGGATGAGGATGAGCTTTAAGGTCCCTTCCAACCGAAGCATCCCTGGATTCTGTGAGGATCAGCAGAAGGAAGGAGCCAGTCCTGAGCAGGGATTTCCAGGCAGGACCTGGTGGGATGCAGAGCCTGTGATTCCCAGGCCTGAGTTCCCAAGCTGGAAAAACTCCTTGGGAAACTGCCAGGATGCTGAGCTGCGATCTCTGGGAGCCAGGATTGTCCCTGTTCCAAGAGTGGTATCAAGAAGATAAATTAAGGAAAAGATACCAAGGCAGCCCCCACACTGTGGATTAAAGATCTGGGAATTCCTGGGATCTGCTGCAGCTCAGGGAGGGAGGCAGAGTAACAGGGAGAGATGGGATAACAAGGAAAAGACCACCCAAAGGAAAACTTGGATCTTGGAAGTCACTGAGCAGAGACAGCTGGGAAATTTGCACACATTTGAAGGAGTTTTAACGGCTTCCGGTCCCCACAAAATCTTGGATACCTCACAATCTGCTGTATCCCAGTGTTCCACAGGAACATCCCTCTTGGCTCCAGGAGCAGCTCTGGAATCTCCTTAGTGACATTCCAACTTTTTCCCTACGAAACCCCATGCAGGACTGAGAATTCCCTCCGGAAACTCATCCCCTTGTGTTGCAAAGGATTTTGGTTTACAGCTCATGGAATGCTGGCTCCTTCCAGCTGGGAAACCGTTCCCTTTCCAACCTGCAAGGAGCCAGGGCTGTTTCCTTTGCAAAAATCCAAGGAGCTGCAGGATTCTGCTCCCTGGCAGCAGCTCCCCAAGGCCAATTTTCCTGGCTAATCCTTGGAGCCTGTGAGGATCTCGGAGCCAGGCCCGGCCTGGCACGGTCCCCAAGGGGCTGTGGCTGTGCAGGGAACAAAAGATCCTGTGACACAGCTTAAATCCAGGGATCTGGGGGGCTGCCTTCCACTCCAGCCTGGATTGGCCTTTTTGCTGCTTTTCCTGAAGAGTAACAGGGAAAACCCTGCGAGGTCTGTGGAAAGCTCCAAGTCCTGCTGATAAATTCCGGATAAATTCCTTTATCACGAGTCAAATCCAACCTCTTTGGCTGCAGCTGGGTTAAATTCATGTCTGATGAGTTTTTCCTGGTGCCACTGGACACATCCCAGCCAATCATTCCCGACACTCTGCAACCTTTTCTTGGCTCCCAAATTTCTCCAGGACACTGCAGACAAAACATTTCCCTCTTTCCCCTTCTTTAATTCCTCTGTCCAGAACAGGAGAATAATAATAATAATGATAATAAAAAATAACTAATGGGATGGGAGCTACTTTTGGAATCTCCTGGAGCCAGAGGTTTGGGAGAGGGAGGAATAAAAACCAGCCCTAATTATAAGTGTGCAGAGGAGTTGGCCTGGAGGAAATGGGAAGATTACACGCTGGAGGAATTGGGAAGCAACTCCAAGACAGGCAGTCTGAAGGGAACGACTTGGAACTATTTTCATTTCAAATTGAGAAGAAAAACTTGTCTCCCTTCCTGATGGTTGTTCAGGGCACTCCTTGCCTAAGGAACAGCAGGGAAATTCCTGGACATGGAGGAAGATGAGGAGGGAGAAGGGATTCAGGCCTTTCTCCGGCCCTCCAGGTTAGGCAGGAATAAAAAACCATCGGGATAGAGCCAGAAGGGAAATCTATAAATCCACATAACCTTGCGAATGTGCTGTTTTCCCTCACTCTGATCCCGGGATCACTCCTGGATCCCACCCAGATCCATGGCATCCCTGTGGCCTCAGCTCATCCTCAAATCCTCCCTACAGAGCAAACTTTGAGCCAGCTCAGGAAAGAGCTAAAAACAACTTCACAGGAGGCACCTTCATGACCCGACAGCCCCTAATTAACCACCTCAGGGTCAAGTGGAGTTGGGAGCTAATTGGAGAAGACCCCAGCTAATTAGGACTTCCCTTTCAAGGTCACAGCCCCTTCAACTTGAAAATATTTCAATTTACTGTGAGCCAGAGTAGGAAAAATCATTGGAATTAGACCTGGCCGCTAATTTTCCACTCCCTCAGTGCCAGTTCCTCTGCACCATCCTCCAGCATACCCCAATTCTTGCACTTGCAAAGGAAATCCTTTTCCAGTTGGGAAAGCTGCCTTCACTTCCAGGCTTCATTTCTTTTTGGCTGCCTGCTTGTTCCTCTTCCTTCAAGAAGAAAGGGAACAGCTCAGCCAGCAGACGTTGGGGTGAGGAGGAAATGCAGGAACAGCTGGGTTGGTGGATGGTATTTTTACGGCTTGCTGGGATTCTCCTTCCATCAAATTCTTGGGATTGCACGGGATGCTTTCCCTTCCAGATGAAACGGCAAAGATCAGCTCTGCCTGTGCATAAACCACAGATAGGGCAGGTCTGGGGCTCAGAAATCGCTGAAATTGAACCCAAAAAGAGCCCAGTGATCGGAGCCTTCCCAGTTATCTGTGTGTATTTAAACAGGAATCATTGCCTTGACAGTAGATCCAATAGCAGCTGTTTTAGGGGAAAAAATCCCTGAAAAAAGCCAGTGGTGAGCAGAAACCACCAATTTCATGCAGCAGGAGCTGGAGGTGGAAATCAATCTTTTTCTTGCCCAAGAAGTCTCTGGGTGTCTCCAGCCGGCAGCGGCAGGGACGGGCTGAGCCAAAGGCAGCCACAGCTTAATTTATCCCATGGATTTTCCCCGCTCAGTCCCAGAAAGAAAACCCCCCTGCCCTGGGCACTGCCAATGGATACAGAGACTTTCCAGCTTTCTGTGGGATTTTGGCCTTTGCCAAAAGCTCCACTGCACATTTTAGGACTTGGCACAACAAAAATCCCAGCCTTGGATAGCGACACCATTAGTGGCTTAAAAATAAAGCCCATCTTAAGGCTCCAGACTAAAGCTCTGCAAGGCCTGAGGGGTTTCTGCTCCATGGTGATGTGGAGTTAAACAAGGGTTAAATCCAGGCTCCACGGCTGGCATTCCAGGACTGGGATCAGCAGAGCCAGGTGCATCTGCTGGATGTAGAACCCCTGGAAAAACGGGATGCTGTTCCCATCGAATGGTGGAAAACAAGGCTGGGAAGGACCTGCCCAGTCCATCCCAGCCATTCTCCTGCCTCAGGTGGTACCTGTGGGGTAAACCTGATCTCCAGGAGCTTCCAGGGGGATGATTCCAGTACATCCTCAAGAGGTTTTTCCCAGTGCTAAACTCCATCCTGTTAAAGTGATTTTTCCACCTTAAACCTCCCGTGGTTCTGTCAGTTCCAAGTTTTTCCCAGTGGGTATGGAGGGAGCAGCAGCTCTGACACACAGGAAGACTTGAGAAGATGAAGGAGTGAACTCTTCCAGCCTCAGCAGGAGATTGGATTCATAATAACAATTATAATGGGTCTGTGATCCATCCTTTCCTCAGCATCCGTCCCTCCAGGTGTTCCTCAGGGATCCATTTCCCAATTTTCAGTTGCAGCCTGGGAATCCCGGAGTCAGATCCCCAGGCATTCCCTCCTCTCCACCCTCCCAGCTGCCCACACTGCTGTGCTCCCTCCACATCCCTTCTCCTTTCTTTGTCCTGATTGTTATTTTTGGGGTGGAAAAGCCACGGAACACTGCAGAGGCGGGATTCTTCCGGAGGCGGCAGTGCCATCTGCATGGCCCACTCGGGTCACATTCCAGCGAGGGCAAGGAAGGGCCATTCCCTGGAATGGCCCTTGGAAAAGTCAAGGACTGGGGGCTCCTGAGAGCTCCAGAAATCTGGAGATGTGGAGATCTTTGGCCTCGTTCTCCTCCAGCTCAACGTGAGTTGATAAATCAGAGCCAACTCCGCGTTGGGGACGTGGAGTTTGTGTTTGTTTAATTCCTGCATCTGGTTTTGCTCCACTTGGGCTCTTTGTTTTCACTTATCGGGATCCAAACTAAGGCTGGAGCTTCCCCAGGAGAAAGGAGGAGGGGTTTTTCCAGAGGAGGGAATTCCTGCAGACCCTCAGTGCAGGCTAAGCAAACAGGTATGGCCAGAGGCCAGGCAGGAGAAGGTCAGAGCCACGTAGGAAGGAGAGAAATTCTCTTCTAAACCTTAATTTTGTTCCATCCACAGCTCTGCTCTGATCCATATGGATCCTAGGGATGCCAGTCTTTTGTAGGGAGCTGGATTTAACTCTGGAATTGCTTCATGAAATCCCAGAATGCTTGGAGTTAAAGCCCATCCAGTCCCACCCTCTGCCATGGGCAGGGATGCTTCCACTATCCCAGTGCTCCAAGCCCTTGGGAATGAGGGATTTGCCTCCTGCTGGATGGGATGCTGAGGGCAGGGAGCAGCCTGGCTCTTGCCGAGCAGGATGCCTTTGGAAAAGGAAGAGGTTCTGATGTTCCCCACACCTTTGTCTCTCCCCATTTTTGGCCCGGCAGCCTCTCCTTGGAGTGGCAGCTCAGGAGGAAAAGGGAGGCTGTCAATTTTTCACAGCCTTCCTAAAAGTCTTGAAGTTCCTACCAAAAAAAATTCCCAACCCCAACCGAACAACACAAACCAACCCCCAACCCCACAGCTTAACAGCTTTATCAGCCTTGGAGTGGGATTTTGCCAGAACAGAGCTGGGGAGGACTTGCCAAATTATTTGTTGTCATTAAAATAAATGAGGTCTCACTTCTGAAACAATGGTGTGGTGACAGAAAGCTGGAAAGGAGGAGCAGCCCTAATCAGAGGCGAACACGCCGCATGTTCCGGAGCTGGGAGTGCGGCGCTGGGACAGGATCCGCATCCGGCCGGGGCCGTGGGATCTGGGATCCATCTGCCAGGTCTGATGGCTGGGAATGAACTCACGGGGACTAATTACCCCAGAAATGGGAGCTGGGGTGTCTTGCGCTGGTTTTTAGGATCTCAGAGCGCTTTGGGAAGAGCGATGGTTTTCCAGGATGGTGTTGTGTGCGGCTGTGTATCGCAGGGATGCAGCCAGGCTGATGAGGAGGATGATAGAGCATCGCCACCTTCTGCTTCCCAAACAGACCTGGCACAAGAGTTAAGGATTCATCAACAGGAGGTTCCAACTGCTTTGTGCCAGGAATGTCCAAAGGGAAAGGAGAAGGATCAGCAAAGGGAGCTGGAGGCCGGCACACCTGGACTAGAACCAGGCTGCACCACACAGGTGGGGCTCAGGAGCCTCCAGCCATGGCCGAGTTCCTCCCACAGCTCCAAGGATTCTAGGGCATGCAGCCCATCCTGGGGCTGGCGCTGGACTCATCCCATCCCTGCTGGCCCTGGACTCATCCCATGCCCGTGGCCCCTCGGGCGGGCAGCTGGCGTTGTGCAGCCGGATTAGGAGCGGCGCTGCTCCAGCTGTGCTGATCCGACACAGGCCCCGCTCTGAGACACGCCGGATTCCCTGGAAGGGCTGTGGAAAGGACACCCCCAGTTGCTGCCCGTGCCTCCGTCTCGATCCAGCGGCACTAATTCCCACCCTAATCCCGCTCCACAACGGGTGCAGTGTTGGGGCCCAGGCAGCCCCTTCCTCCCCGGCTGACCCCGTGTCCCGGCCCCGGCCACGACTGGAGGGTGTCCCCAGGGAGGGGGTGACGGCTGGGAGGGCTGCAGGCACAGGTGGCCCTGCCAGCTGTGGGGTTTCGATTTCCCGCTGATTCCCAAACGGCCCTGGTGGTGTCAGGGAAGTGGGAAAGGCAGGGCAGGCTCGGGAAGGGGCTTTCCTCAGCCTGTGCTTATCCCTGGCTGTTGTGGTGTCTTCTGCTGCAGGCCCCATTGGGGATCCTATTAGCCTGCAAAAATCTGGGATGTAGAAACACAGCCGGTTTTCTCTTCCAGTTCTGTCCCAGGATTGTTCCAAACTGGGCTCCAGGTGCATCCCCAAAACTTTGGTTGCTGTCCCCTATTACAGACACTGATATTGTTATTTTTATTTCCTTTCCAAGCAACACAGCAACAATCTGTGCCCAAATCTCTTCCTAAAAATTGTCCTGGACTGGTCAACCCCCTCTGTGCCTCTGGAATGCCCACAGGGATTTATCCAATGCATCCCTCTCCAGAAGTATGCAGCAGCCACCTTTAACAGACCAGCCCAAAGGATCATCTTTGATCCACGTTCAGTATTAGGGAAGGAGGAAGGGACTGGGCTAGCCTTAAATCCTCCTTAAATTCTCCAGATAGAGCCTTGTCCCTGGTATCCAGAGATACCTTCTGTAGGATCCAGCCTTAAAAATGCATTTGGCTTGGAAGGAGCCACTTTTAATAACCCCCCATCAGGGACTGAATCATATAAATCCTCTGGAGCATGGACCCGTATCCAAGGAATTGGCTGGTGGGGAGGGAGGCTGGAAGGAGGACTCATCACGTCGTGTGGAAACAGCTTCCTACACATTCCTTAAAAAATGGGGAAGACAAATAAAAGAAAAGAATAAGAAGAAAAAGAAGGAAAAGGAGAAGGAGGAGAAAAGGAGGAGAAAAGGAAAAGGAAGAGAAGGAGGAGAAGGAGAAGAAGAATTAAAAGACAAATGGAGAGGGAGGAGAAGGAGAAGGAGAAGGAGAAGGAGAAGGAGAAGGAGAAGGAGAAGGAGAAGGAGAAGGAGAAGGAGAAGGAGAAGGAGAAGGAGAAGGAGAAGGAGAAGGAGAAGGAGAAGGAGAATTGAAAGAAAAATGAAGGACAAGAAGAACAAGAACAAGAACAAGAAGATATTTCTAATCCGCACAGTTTGAAATAATAACCAAAACCAGATGGCCAATCCCCCTCCGGTTTATTAACTGGATATTCTTCCAGTCTGGAGACCAAGAGCTTGTCAGGTTCCTCTTGATGAGGGAACATCTCCAAAGAGCATGAAACAGGAGGGGATTTTGCAGTAGTGAAAATAATCCCTCCAAATTGATGGATCTTTCAGCAAATTCCTCCATTTCTTTCCAGCCACCACTGGATTTCAGCTTTCCCTCGCAGAATCTTTCCTTAATTTCCCACATCCGCTGAAAAACCAGAACGAGGAAGTGAAAATGGCTCGAACTGGCCAGACCAGTTCCACTGCCCACATTAAGTCAACTTGAAGAAGTCAAATTACGTTCTTGTGGCTAAGGCAGGTCCTCTGTGCATTCCCAATGGAATTCCATGTCCCTGCTCCAGCCAGGGCTGGCTTTTCACCCTGGACACTCGGTTTCCATCCCCTTCCCTTCCTTTGTGCCACTGGAATATGATCCGGTTGAAGTCTTCTCTTGGAATGAGTTTTTCACAGCAGAGTAAACAAGAATGAGAACAAAGGGAAGTCGTTAGGCTCCAACAATGGCTCCTGCTCAGTGATTAATTAATCAAGAGAAAAGGAAAGTCCCTTTATCAAGGAAAAGAAAAGAGTTGTCAGGAATTGGGTTTCCTTTGAAGTGGCTGTGGCTGAGTCACCTGCTGACCTGCAGATTTATTCCATACAGGATTTGGGAGATTTCCAGGTGCTGGAACACCAGGAGCACAAGGCACATGTAGGGAGGTGTTGCTGAGATCAGGAATTCCCTGGGAATGGAAGAAGGAGCTGTGGAACACCTCCAGGGTCACCTGTCCTGCTGAGACTGGTGACATTCCTTGACACAGGAGAGCTGTGGGATTCTGCTCAATCCCAGATTGGACCTTTCCCCATGGAGTCCCACCACCATGAATCCAGGCTGATCCAGTTGCCACAACATGTGGGACAAGCAGGTGTTCCTCCAGCCCTTCCCAATCCTTGTCCCCAGCCCACCTGGCAGCACCTCCATTCCCCTTCTGCATGGGGCACAGCTCTGCTCCCTCACACTCAGCCTGCCTGGCATTCCAGGTTGGCCAGAGTAGGTTTGGAGCCACCTGGACACAATCCCAAGAAATGTGTTCTAGGTGGGGTGGGACTGGATGACCTCCAGTGTTCCCATCATCCTGAACCAGTCTGGAATTTTGATTTCTGGCTCCGTATCTGCTCCTACCCACGGAGGCCATCCCTGTCCTCCTGGCAGAGATCCCATTGCCACATCACCCCATTTCTGCAGCACGTGGAGACTTTTCCAAAGGAATCCGGGTTAGGAATGACTAAGCTGCTTAGCAGCTCCCAGTAACGAGCTGAGGAATGGCAAAGCAAATCCCGGCATTCTGGAGCTGTTGGAATTGTTTTGTGCCTTGCCTGGGTGGGTTTTTCTCTGTCTTTCCTCAGTGAATTTCTGTGGAATGCTCACTGGAGACAGGAATGTTGGTTTCCCTGCTGCCCTTCCCAACGGCATTCGGAGAAATTCCTCACACAGCACTTTTTTAGCTCTTTTCCTGCTTTTTCGAGCTGGGGTTTGCTTGGCGTTGGACTCGAGGCAAGGCACGGCTCCTGTTTTCCTGGAGGTCACTCAATTATAGCAATCAGTGCTCCCAGGCTTCCAAAAATATTCCCTGGGGACTAAGTGAAAACAATGGGAAGGGTAAGTAATGGTTGCTGCTTCTTTTCCCATCTAATGGAAAAATTATAAAAATAATTTAATAATAATTTTATAATAATTCTTTTCCCATCTTAAAGGTACCAGACCTGGAGAGGGAAAATTCCTGATTTTCCTTTTTGTTTTTCCTGCTTGGTTGGCAGAAAGGGGTTGGTGATATTCAGGAATCTCCATCAAGAGCTCAACATTTTTCCTCTACCATTCCTTCATCCATGAAAACTTGGACAGGTCCAGGGATGGAGCATCCACAGCTGCTCTGGAAAACTTGTGCCAGGGCCTCACAGGGAAGAATTTCTTCCCAAAATCTCATCTAAACTAACCTTTTGTGCTTGTGATACTTCCGAGGATTTCAAAGCCGCATGGATCTATCCGGACACAGCCTTGGATTGTGGACCAGCACTAATTGCATGCCTTCCATGAGTTATTCCCAAGGCCTGGAACAGACCATCAGCCTTGCCCTGCAGCCTTCCCTTCCCCATGGAATGGAGCGATCCCTTGGATCTGACTGAGGCCAAAATTTACTGGAAATGGTGAAAACACTGGGATCTGCAGGATGGAGTGGGAATATGGGTGGAGGGGGCAGTTTGTGATCTCTGGGAGCTCCCACTTTCAGCAGAATTCCTTTGAAACCCTATCCAGCACAATCCCCCAGCCATGTGATCTCTGTCCCACAGGGGCTGCGCTGTTTCTACAGAATCCCAAAGATAACTCCCCGTGTACCTTTGGATTTCATTCAGCAGCTTCCTGGACTCCAGGAAAACAGCAGAGGATGGATACAAACACTGCTAAAAACCCTCTGGAGGCTGCACAAGAGGTGGGGAAGATGCAACAACAGAAGGGCTGGATTTTGGAACTGTCCACACTCCGAATCTGGCAAAGCTGGAGCTTAAATGCCCCAAGGCTCTGCTCCAAGGCCTCCCCAGCTCGTGGCCAGAAAAATTCAGCCTCAAATCTGAAGCTCAGCTTGCTGAGCATTCAAACTAGCCCAGAGCCCAGCCTAAACCCGGCTCAGCACGGCACAGCTTCACCTACAGGTGTGAAAGGCTGAGCCTATTGCTGGGATTAACCTTGCCCAGGCTCTGCCACCAGGAGAGCTCAGCAAGTCCCCGAGTCAGGTTTAACCCTTGGATCCTTTCCTGCTCCTGCTTCCCAGAGGTGGGAAGAACTGAGGGTGGGGAGAAGGCACCAGGAGAGCTCAGCATGTCCCTGATTCAGGTTTAATTCCTGGATCATTCCCTGCTCCTGCTTCCCAAAGTGGGAAGAGAACCAAGGCTCTCTGTCAACACAGGGATACTCCAGCTGAGTATCTCCAAGAGTCCTGAAAGCCCTGAGGATCATTATCCCAATCCTTCCATTAGAAATGGAGTTATTAACCACATTTTACACGGGAAAGTGGAGCAGGGAGATCCTGAAAGGAGCTGCAGGGCTTGGGGAAGAAACATTTGGGGACTCACTGGCAATTTGGAAAAACTAGGGAAAATAATTTAGGCTGGATCAAACACAGGCTTTTATTTTAAAAAAACTTTTGGCAAATCCCAAACTGGAAGGAAGGAGAATGGGTTGTATAAAATGTTACATTTCTACATTTCAATCCAATTGAAACCATCCTTCTCCCTGATTCCTTGAAAATGTCTTGGAAGCACTTATACAGTTAAGGGGAAGCTTGAAACCAGGATTGAAATGGAACATCCCCCAAAAAAAGTCAAAACAAGAGCTCCGAGTGCTCTGTCAGAGCTGTCTCTGTGCTTTTTCCAGGCTCAATCAGCGGGCAAAATGAGCAGGAATTTATTCCATGTTTCCCTGGGATGGAACTGGCATTTTCCAGCAGAAAATAAAAGGGATTCAAGGAAAAGAAGACAAGTTTTTCTCCAGATGAAGCCAATCCAGTGGAGAGGCTGCAGCAGAACCCAAAATTCCTCCTTCAGCTCAGCCTGGAGTTTGGGATTGGGCTCTCCAGGAATACTATCCTGGAGACTCAGCCGCCATGGGAGCATCCTTGGCCTCTCCTCTGGATTCTCCTTGGCCTTGCCCTTGGATTTCATCCTCCTCTTCCTCACTTTCTCAGCCTCTAAAACCAAGAGCAGAAATTTCCCCCCCTTTTTTAGAACATTTTGAAGGATGCATGAAAAGCACAACTCCGAAATATAATTCTTTTTTACCATCATCTTCTTTTTATGGAAATATCCATATTAATTGATGATGGATATTACTGATTATGTCACAGGGGGATGGAAATCCTGCAGCGATGCCTTAGCTTTAACCTTTAGTTCTGCCACGGTCGCCAAAATGATGCCTTAGGTTTTAACTTCCATATTTTTCAAATCCTGCACTGCCTGGATTCAGAAACTCTGAAGTTTCTTGTAGCCTGTTCACTTCTGCTCTCTCGTGCTGGGTATAACAAAGCCTCTCCAGGCCTGCTCTCCAAGGACACCCAGACCGTCCTAGGCCCAAACAGTATAAACCAAAAGCCTCTAAAGGGGGGACAAGCTTGGGGAAATGACATCATTAACTGAAGCTTTAATTGGAGAATTAACCCTGATATGCAAATGAACCAAACTTACAAAAGTCCGAAGAACTCGTGACCTGCCATCCATCTCGGGGTCCATCTCGGCAGTAGCCTCTGGCTCCCCAGGGCTACCTTTGAAGGCCCTTCAAACAAATACCTCCCTTTATTCCCTTACTCCTGTCCAGTCTCTGTTTCTAGGAGGCCACTTCAGGTATTAGTTGTTTGGCGACCCAGATAGGACAACGAGGCTTCTGAGAATCCTCTGGGACTGAGAAAGATCCAGCTGAGCTTCCCCCTTGCTGCCAGCACTCCAGACAGTTGCTACAGTCCAAGAGACAGAGGAGCCCAAGACCCCAAAACTTCTCCAGATTCAGGAGAGCGGCACGTAAGTGAAATAAAGGCGGTATTTTGGTATTTTGGTATTTTGTTATCAGCACCTGCGCTGGGTGTTAAGTGATCTCTTATGGTTTGTTCAGGGACTCGAGAGAGCCCGGGGGGGTTTATTTGGTGTTCCCCCCTTCGTTTGCTGGAGTTTGTCAGGGGACTCGTTTGAGTCTCCCTCAGCTAGACAGTCACCTCATGAGAGGTTTGTGCTGCAGCAACTGCACTGGCTTAGAGCCAGAGGTGCCCTAATGGCTTCAGTGCCTGCCAGTCACCCTTAGAAAGCCCAGGCTTCTTGTGAGTTCGAATCCCGCTTCTCCTTATTTTCTCCTGGCTTGTCAGTGTCTTATTAGATTGCTTTACTTTCTTTCTGGCAACTTTTCTGTGTATAAGCATAAAACTGAAGGCAGCAGCAGCACCAAGGGCCTCACCCTGGAATTCCGCCCCTTGCAAGACACTGGACAAAGGAAATTAATCTCATTCATTTTATAAGAGTCCTTCATTGCAGTAAACAATTCCACAGCCAGTTTTCCTCACACATCCAAGGAAATCTATTCCATCCCTCTGCTCCCAGCCTCTCCCACTCTGCAAAGCCATGGACTCGTTTGGGATTTGATTATATTTAAATGGAAAAGGCTCACCTGTAGCTGCAGTTCTGAAAAAATGGAGTTCTAATTTAGCTTTTAAATTCACAGGAGGATTTTTGGGGTTCCTCGGATAATTTTGCACTGGGACAGGAGAAACCCCAAACCTGAGATATCAGAGGGCAATATTGGGGTTTTTATTGAGGTTTTTTCCCACCTGCCTGCAAAACCAGCAGCACAAAACAGGACCACGGGGTGGCAATTAAAATAATTACAAAAAATGAGATCCCTGCCTCTTTTCCCCCTTGCTTAATGGCAGCTCATTAAAGGTAATAACGAGGATCCCATTTGGACATGGCAGCACAAAGTCCTTGCGGATCTTTCATCTCCTCTCCCACCTGGAATGCTCCTCCCAGGGTCTCCCAGGAAGCAGCACTGGCTGCTGCCTCCTGGATTTGGGGTTTCTCCACTTTCCACCTGTTTCTGGGAGTCTCAGTGAAGGCTCCCGGGTGCCAGAAGGATCCTGGTGGGAGAGGGAAGCTTCCAATGCTCTGAATATTTCGAGGTCAGGCAGGAATTTGTAACCCCAGAGACTCTGTCTGGAGCTGGAGCTGGGTGTGCGGCTGGGGAAGGGGAAATCCAGCTCCGAGTGCTTTGATGGGGATGTGCCACCCCAAAAAGTTGTCTCCGCCCTGAGGGTCCATCCCCTGTGCCTTGAGCTGATCCGAATTCCTGAGGCAAAAAAGCCTGGAATTCAGTCCCAGTGCTGGCTGTGTCCTTCTGGGAGATGCAGAAAATCCTCTGAGGTCTCTGCCTTGTCCCTCGTCCCCCTGCCCCATCCCTGGGAGTGTCCCGGCTCAGGCTGGATGGGGCTTGGAGCACCTCTGTGGACGCACACAGAATTGTAGGGATGACTCTGAAGCCGCTTTGCCCCATCCCAAGCAGCTCATCCCTGCTTTTCCTCTTCACTCCTCCTCCCCCTAGTGTTCCCACTGTTTTTGGGGAGAAGGGAAGCTTTTCCAGGGGCTCTTGGCAGAATTTTGTCCTTTTCTGAGCTCATGTTGACCCATGGAAAGGCAGGACAAGAAGCCGGACCTGTTGCAATCAGGTTTTTCCTGCTCTTTCCTGCTGCTGTTCCCCGCTGGAATTTGGGCCCATCTGGAGCAGAAAGGAGGATTTTGCCTCAGAGGCAGGAAAATTAGGGAGTGATAATCCCTAAAAAAAGGAAAACTACCTCAAGCAGCTGATTTTGTATCAGCAAATGACACCAATAAACACACAGAGCCCGCGGGAATTCCGGCGGCACGCAGGAAGCTCCAGGATTCAACTCCAGCTGCTCCAGCCAGTCTGGCATCGGAGCATGACCCCAGGAAAAAACCAGGATTTTTATTTTCTATTTGATCCCGGAGAGGTGGATTGTGTCTGGTTTTGCTGAGCTCTTCAGCCCCTCTGGAGGGCTGGGGAATGATGCAGGCCCGGTGTTATCCCAGGAGAAAATTTCATTTCCCTGCTTTTAGGCCGGAACATCCCTGAGCTGTTCCAGCTGTCCGGGAGTGAAGGTTCCTTGGGAATGCTGCACCTTAGTCATCCTCCTCTTCCTCCCCATGGATCAGAACTGACAAGGACACCACAGCCTGGGGCTTTTGGAAGGAGAAGGGAAAATGTTCCTGCCGTGGCCGTTTTGGGGTGGAATGTGCTGAATCCTGTGCTGCATTCCCAGGGGGCTGGAGAGGTCTGGAGCTGCTCTCCCTGCTCCTGCCATCCTTATGGAATGCTGCACTTCCCTCTGGCTCTCACCTGCCCTACACAGATGCTGGAAGCTCCTTGGAGTCGTGCGCTCTCCCTCCTTCAGGGGAATAACCCTGCATGGATTCATCCCAATCCTTTGGGAAGCAGCTGCACCTTCTCTTTCCCAAACCCAGCAGAGCTGATAACTTTGAACCCAATCTGATCCATTTTTCCCCAAAAGTTTTGTTGGGAAACTCTCCTTGAACTCACCCAGCTTGGGGGGAGGATTTCTCTTTCACCTCCACTTCCCACCTTGCAGAGCAGGGGCTGCCAGGATTCCAATCCCCATTTCCAAGTCTGTCTTGTGGCTTCCAGTGGCCTAAAATCTGCAAATAAGATCTGCTGGAAATTCCCTGGCCTTGGCCCTGCTTTTGCTGGGGAAGTCTCTGCACCTCCCATATCACCCAGCCCTCCTTGGGCAAACAGCAATTGTGCATTTGATACTTTTATCTTTGCCCACTTCGCCGTTTTTCAGCTGCTAAATTGCATTTTTGTGGGCTCGTCTCTCCCTTTTTATTTCAGTTTACGTCGGGTTCTCTCCCCGCTGTAACCGTACTCGGAGGAAGATTTTAATTACCTCCCTTTAGAGCCAAATGACAAGTGGAGCATGTCACTGGGAGCTAAAGTATCACTTGGAAATGCAAAAGGCCCGGCTTTATCGGGCTTAAAAGCTTTCCTGGAATCTGTTCAAAAACTGCTGACTGGGCAGGATTAAACATCCCGATGTTCAGTCAGAGATCTCGGCATGTGGTGTTCTTTTATTCCCCAGGGGAGCGGTGAAACTGCAGCCCTCGGGCCTTCTGCACCAATATTCTCCAGGTTTTGTCTCCTTTGTGCACCAGGGAGGAGCTGGAGCTGTGGGGATGGGACTCTCCAAACAGCTTTCCTGGGAGAGGCACCATTCCTTCAAAGGATTTCAGGTGTTCCCGGAGCAGCAGGAAAGCTGAGGAATGCTCCCTGTCCTCACACGGCCGCCTCAGGCTGGGCAAGGATCCTGGAATTCGGGATCCCGCAGCGTAGGGACGGCCTGAGCACATCCAGGCATTGGGAATGGAGTTTGGAGTGAGGGGTCAGCAAACGCAGCAGGGACCCACCTTGGAATGGTTGGGACAATGATTGGAAGTTGGGGGTGGCACAGGGCGAGCAGGACAAGGTGAGGCCAGTGCTGTCCCTTCCCACCTCTCCTGCTGGAGATGTCATCCCGTCAGGATGAAGAGACTGGGAAATTGGGATAAAAATGGCCAGAACTGACTATTCCCATCACCCCCCGTGAGTCCCATGGCCACATCGTACTGGGCAAGGACCCTGGAACTGGGAATTCTGCAGCCCAGGGGCAGCCTGACCTCATTCAGGCATTGGGAATCCCCAGTTGGGAAGGGTCAGCAAATGCAGCTCCTTGGAATGGTTGGGACAATGATGGGAAGTTGGGAGTGGCACAAGGTGAGGCCAGTGCTGTCCCTTCCAGCCTCTCCTGGTGGAGATGTCATCCCATCAGGATGAAGAAACTGGGAAAAAAATGGCCAGAACTGACTATTCCTACTCACCCCCCGCCAGGAGCTCCGCGCTGGATTTCCCCGAAGGCTGCAGGGAACAGGGAATCTCTTAATTTATGGCAGCAGGTTTTCCCTTCCCTGAGCACAGCGAGACGATCCCGATCCGCCGGCCAAGAGCTCCTTCAAAATGCTTGGGAAGGAGAACTGTGGGATGTGGAGGGGAAACGCTTAATGGTTTAAAAGGCACATTGGACCTGCAGGGCTGTGCAGATTGCCTCTGAAGGAATCCTGAGGGAGCTGGAATTCCTCATTTTTAATAGGAACAGGAACCACCTGCCTGCAATCACCCACAGAACCCGGGGATATTTTGCAAGGGAAGAGCAGCGTAAATGCTTTTTACTGGAATGTTTAACCCACAGCGAGTTTTGGAGCTTTTGCTTCTTTTAATTGAAAACACACTTTTGGGAAGTGCCGTGTGCTCCCCTCCAGCCTTCCCAAGAAGCAGGAACGAATCCCAACATTGGCTGCGGGGTTTGAAGAGCAAACACGGAGCTGCTGCTCCTCCTTCCCCAAAACCCCCCAGGTTGATTGAGGGACACATCCTCATTTTTAACTCCTGTTGCTGAAACTTCCCCTGCTCAGATCTCCCAGGAAAAGCTCATCCAGGAGCTGGGAAAAGCTCTAGCATGGTGTCCCAGCAGCTCCTGGGCAGAGAGAGGACAATTCCCAACAATTTTGTAGAATTCCAAGTAAATCTGAGAATTTTGGGGTGGCGTTTGTTTCACTTTTTAAAAATTCCTTTCAAAAGCTCTTGAAAAATTCTTTCAAAACCTCCAAATAGCGACAGCACCAGGCAGAGGTCTGCGAGGTCTCCCTGAAAGATTCTCATTTTCCTTCCTGCAGATTGATTGACCCCGACCCCGTTTCCCCAAAGCCACCACTGAAGGTTTTGAGATCATTTTCTCTTTTTTCACACAGCCAGGCCGAGCTCATCTCCCCAAATTCTAACCAGCTGGGAAAACGCTGCTCTGCTTTGAGCCAAAATCCAACATTGGGGCATTTCATTGATTTTCCTGGTTTTTTCCTCTCCTTCCAGCCAGGGAAAAGCACCAGTTCTGCATGCCCGACCCCTGTGTGTGTCCTACAGCTCGGATCACCTTTTGTCCCGCTGCCTTTCTGCAGGGACTGAGAATTCCCTTCAATAAAAGGCTCCCATGAACGTCCCCTTCTCAGGGATATCACACATCCAGGCCTGCAAAAGCCTTTTATGAGGACATTCACCTCTGACGGGATAATTTTACCTATCAGATCACATAATCTCTTCCCCTGATGCCGAGCCAGGAAATGAAAAGGGAGCAGCGGGGAGATTTCTGCCTCGAGAGCCAGTTCTGCTGTGATGACAGCCTCGATTACTCGGTCCCAGCCCTCTGAAAGGACCAGCACGGCCTAAAATGACAATGCCCAAGGAGACAAAAGGTGGGGCAAGGGACAGAGCAGAGCCCAGACAGTTTGAGATCAAATTATCAGCGTTTAGCCTGTCCATAAATATTTTAGCAGGCTCGTTAGGAGCTCAGCGAGTGAAGACGTCTCTGGGCCCTGCTCATAATGTTTGATCCAAACACAGGTGGCTGGGAAAAAACCCCAGAGTTTAAGAGGATTTGGGAGAAGAGGATTGAGATTAGCGCACAAGCAGAGTGAAATGTTATCCCTGCTCTGCTCCCGGGGCTCTGGCTCCTTCCCGGGATCCCTCTTCAGCGGGTAACACAATCAGAGGCAGCAGGTGATTAACAAACACCTGCCGGCAAAAGGAAACTGTTTCTGCCCCAAAAGGAGGGAGCTGAGGGTTCTGCTGAGCCCTGGGGCTGCAGCTCCTCAGGGTCGGGACACCGAGGGCTGCTGGAGGCTCCCCCACCTCTCCTTGCCCCTGGAATAGGCGATGGTGCTGCCACGGCCCCTCTCCTTCCGTGCCCGCCTGGATCTGAGGGGCAGGACACAGACACTCTGTCTGTGCTCCCCTCAGGACGAGACTGTCTGGGAATTCCACCTTTCCCTTGCCCCACAATCCCATTATTCACTGATTCCAGGGAAGCAATTCCCTGCCCCTGGAATAGCTGATGGTGCTGCCATGCCTCAGCCCTGGGAGCAGGGAAAGGCTGAGGGGTCCCTTCTGTCCCTTCCCTTCTGCTCTTTAATCAGGGAAACTTCCACAGGAGATCTGGGACAGTTCTTCCTTCTGCTCCCCTCCAGCAGCTTTCAGCAAAATTCATCCTGAGCCTTTTCCAGTGAAATCCAAGCCCTCCCTTCTCCGGCATGGGGAGAGCTGAGCCTTCCCTCTCTTTTTTGGTTTGAAGATTGCTCTCGTCTGTTTTCCCAATTCCCTTTTCCCGAGGCCAAGCCCTCATCCCGTCATTCCTCCAGCAGGCTCTTGGTTCACACCCAACGTGTGCTCACTGCCCTGCCTGCCTGGGTTGTTTTCCATCCTTCCCAAAGTGCCCATGGATTATTCCTGCAATTCCTTGGGTTATACCTCGCATTTGTCCCTCAATAATCCCATTTTGGGGTCACTCGGAGGTCCAACCGGTCCCCAGTTCCTCCAGCACTTCCTAATTTATTAAACATACGCTTGATTGGGTTACTCTGATCATTAATTAGAAGATAAATAGGATCAGAGCTTGGGAAAATTCCCTAAATCCATGGAATCCAGGTGAGCCGCCTCTCCCTGCCAGTCCCCACACCCACCCTGACACAGACAGGCCAAATCCCAAAGTTTTGTCCATCCACCACCGGAGTAAATCCGATGTAAATCATCAGCTCTGTGCTGGCGCTGCTGCCACTGCACCTGAACAATCCAGCTTTTGAAAGATAAGGCTTTTCACCCCTGGAATGTCAGCACTTTGCTGGAAAACCTGTACTGAAATGTCACCATTGTTCTCCCCAGATGACTTTTATGGTTGGATAACAAATGAGCAACGTCCACTGAGCCACTTGTCAAAACACCTGAAAGGGCTGTGTCCTCTTCTTCCCTTTTTCCTCTGGATAAAATGCCATTTTTATGGGAAATGTGCATTGTGGCTCCAGGTTTCATTTGATTCCTCAGCCAGGAAAATATCCCGGTGTGCTCCAAGCCACGAGATCCACGTCAGGCACGTCAAAAACCCCGAGGGGATAAAGAGCTCTGGGGGAGCAAAAAGGGGAACTCTGGGAGGACAATCCCGATGGAACTGGGCTGTTGACCTTGGATGGGGTCCAGAGCACTCCCCTGGCATTCAAAGGCCCAACCCTGGACTGATGGGATGTCATTCCATCAAAATGTGGTTTCTACCTCGTGCTCGGCTGAGGAAAGCCCTCTCCTTGGGCAGGACACAGACACTCTCTTTGTGCTCCCCTCAGGAGGAGAATTTCTGGGAATTCCACCTTTCCCTTGCCCCACAATCCCATTATTCACTGATTATGGGGAAGCAAGGCCCTTGCTCCCACTCCCGGGGTATTTTCTGGCCAGAGCAGGAAGCTGCAGCTGGGTTGGTAACAGAGACATCTCCCCTTTGATTTCTTCCCTTTTCAGCTCCTCCACGAACCGTCCCAGAGAATATTCCTATATGAAAGAGAAGGAAAACCCACTTGGGATGTTCTTCCCATCCAGCCAGCCGGAGCCACGATGATCCTCACGTCTGGCTTCCCATGGAACACAGGACATGCCTTTCCACACCCGGCTTAGGAGCCCTGTGTGAGCTGGAGCAGATTTTTGGGGAGAAACTCCTCGGCTTGAAGCCTTCAGGAATCCACAGCACACCTCAATAATTCCCTGCTTGTTCCTCCTGGTGTCTGCAGCTCGAAGCTCCAAGGGCAAAAGGCAGGCACCGGTGGTTCCTATAGAATTCCTATCCTTAGGAATGTCTGAGGGCTGATGGGCATTGAGGACAATCCCAATTCCTGGAAAAATACGGGGATCAGGCTGATTGCTGAGCTGCATTTTCTTTATCACACAAACCCAGCATTCGGAGCTGTTTGTAAATGAATCCCTCTGGAAACAAAAACGCTCCTGGAAATCAGGATTTAGGAAAACTCCACAGGGATTTGGAAGGACCAAGCACAAAATTTCTTTTTGGGAATCAGAGCATCCGTCCCAGTACCAGGCTGGCAAACCTGAAACCACCTTAACTGCACTCCCAATTTCCTGTCCCCCTCTCGTTGCCACCCCCAGGGATTCGGTAGCCCAGAGTTTGGGGTGGGGACTCCCGGGAACTGCAGCAGCATCAGAGGGAGGACGCCCAGATCCACCCCCTCCCAAAGGATTGTGCGTCCCTGGGGCAGCTCATCCCCATGTTTGGATTTACTCCCTCCTTCTGGAACGTCTCCAACCCTTTCCGGGGAGTTGCCAGGTGCTGAAAGGGTTAATGGGGGCTATCTGCTGGTTCCTGGTGGAGGCTGGAGCGGCTTTGGAAGTGGCCAATTAATCAGCCCGGCCGCTTCTCCTGCTCCTCCAGCTGCGCGGCGTTATCCCGGCAAATAAAGCCAGCCGGGAAGGGAAAGGCTCCAGGCAGGGAGATAACCCCGTCCATCCGCAGGCAGATCCCCCTGGATCATCCCGGAGGGAGGCAGATCCCCCCTTTCCGGGGGTTCAGAGTTCAGGCTCATTAGCGGGAGCTAATCAGGGAGGCAGGGCTGATGGCAGAGCCCTGCTCGCCCTGCCCTGGCCCGCGGGGAGGACAAGCCCTGGGCTCCCACACGGGCGGCAGGGTCATTAATTAGCTCCTTGATGAGCCCCCGAAGTGCCTCTTGTGTGCCCTGACCATGCCCGGGGTGCAGGTGCCCCCCTCCATCTCCCAAAAACCCTCCAGCACCTGGGGATGTGGGAGGCGAAAGGCCACGGCCGCGGTGCCGCACGGGGTGGTTCGACAAAAAAAAAGTCATGTTTTGGGTGAAACAGAGGCCTTGGAGCAGCCGAGGGACGGGGTGCAGACACGAAGGTCAGCAGAAAAAAAATCCAGGGATTTTCCCGAGGTTGGGATATTCACCTGGGCAGGAGCCAAAGAGAGGAGCAAGGTCACTCCGGATCATCCCCGCCCAGCCACAGGCCCATCCTGCCCACGCTGCTGTGCAGGAAAAGGATTCATTGCCCTGAAAATCATTAGGAAAAGTTGGCCCAGGCGAGCAGTGGGGTCTGAGACAGCTTAATCCCAAAAGAGCTGCTAAAATTCCCCATCCCAGCTCGGGCCAGCTGGGTCCTGGTGTCGTGTTGGTCACGGTGCTCATGGGTGGGTGGCGGAGCCGGGGATGACACCAGGCAGAGATGGGACTGGGGACACCTGCCCTGAGTACCACACACAGCTGGGAGCAGCCAAAGTCCTCAATCCACCACCCAGGGCAAAAATTTGTGAGTCTCATCCGTACAGGCATCCCTTGGCCCACAGGTCCCCAGCTCAGGAAGGACATGCATGTGTTGGGGAGAGACAAAGGAGGCCATGGAGCTGCTCTGAGGGCTGGAGCCGGGCTGGGAGAGCTGGGGGTGTTCCCCTGGAGAAGAGAAGGAACCAGGGAGGCCTCAGAGCCCCTTCCAGGGCCTAAAAGGGCTCCAGGAGAGCTGGAGGGGGACTGGGAACAAGGGATGGAGGGACAGGACACAGGGAATGGCTTGACTTTAACAAAGATTAAAATTAGATGGGATATTGGGAAGGAATTCCTGGCTGGGAGGGTGGGGAGACCCTGGCACAGGGTGCCCAGAGAAGCTGGGGCTGCCCCTGGATCCCTGGCAGTGTCCAAGGCCGGGTTGGACGGGGTTTGGAGCAGCCTGGGATAGTGGAAGGTGTTGGGGTGGGACTGGATGATCTTTAAGGTCCTTTCCAACCCAAACCACTCTGTGATTCCATGAATCCATGCCCATTGCTCCAGCGTTGGATTGTCCAGGCGAGCCAGGTCCCTGCAAACACCTCAGCCCAGGAGAACTCCCAAAATCCTGGATCTACACTCCTGACTGACCTGTGGCACCCCAAACAAACCCCCCATTCCACAGCAGAGCAGCCCAAGGAGCATCATCTGGCTGGGAGAAGCTCCCAGGGGAAGGGCAGCCCCTGGCTGGGCGCAGATGTCCGACTGCACCCGCACATTCCAGACTGGATTCGATTTTCTGCTCCTCACGCAGGGCCCTGCGGAGCAGCAGCTGCCTCAGACTGCACCTAAGATACAGAAATGGAGGCACAATACCTTATTAGAAAGGAATGCATGTCTGAGCAGGGATACTGTTACCTTCCGAGGAGAAGGGGGAGGCGAAACGCTGGGAAGAGGAAGGAAAAGTGACAGGGATCCGAACTGCCTCGGAGCAACGAGACAAGAAACAAACCCGGGAGAAAAAAATCCCATTAACCCCATCCCCTTCCTGTGCAGCTAAAGGAGGGATGAGCCAGGCTGGGGGAGGACTCGGCTTTGCTTCCCAAATGCTGGGAAGAGGGAATGAGCCTTGGCACTGTTTGCTGCTGGGAACAGCCCCTGGGCACCGGGATATGGAGGCAAATCCATGGATTCGGGAAACCTGCGCTGCCACATTCAAGCAAGGCCAGGGTTTCATTCCAGGGCTGAAAATCCCTTGGAGCACAGCGGGGGATTTGGTTCATCCAACAGAATCCTGGGCATCCCTGCTGTGCAGGACGTCCCTGCTGTGGATGTGGAGCCTGGAGGCCACCAGGGTGGGTGACTTGGTGACACTGGGTCCCCTCCCCACACTGCTCTTGGGGCAATTTTGGGGCAATCCTGCCTCAGCCTCCAGGCCTGGCAGAATTCCTGCCTGGCAGAATCCAGGGAACACCCAGGGAAGAAGAGCTGAGCCGGTTGCCAGCTCTCCACGGCCACAGCAGCCCTTGAGAGCCGTGTGGGGTTTTTGGGGAGCTGGGATACTTTGCTGTCCCCAGACTGTTCCCCAGGAATTGCCCCCAGAGCCCCCCCATGGCTGCCCAGGTGGGTCAGAGCAGGAACAAATCCATGCTGAGCCTGCCAGATCCTCAGCTTTGATCCTCCCAGGCAGGGATGGGAAGGAACACCTGCAGAATTATTCAGGAACGAGGGCAAGGAAAGGTTCTGGCATTAAAGGCGCTGCTGGAGGAGCTTGGAGCCTGACTCAGCTTTAAGGAGCTGCTTTTCCCAGGGATTTGTCAGGCCTGTTTGTTTTTCCAAGCCCTTTTCCCTCAGCTGGGCACTTGTTCCCTGTGTTTTCCCCAGCGTATCCCTGTTGGTCATTGCCGTGTCCATGGGGAAAGGGAGGAGGGACGGCCCTGGGGCTGTGGGGCAGTGGCTGTGCCACCCCCCACGAGGACCTGGGACATCGTCCTGCTCCTCCAGCCAAGCCCTGAGGTTTCCTGGGAATATTCTGTGCCAGCTCGGACCAAAGAAAACACATTTGTGGAGCATCTCCCTCAGAACAAGGGCACCAAGCGGTGCCAGCAACCATGGAAACCACGGGGAAAACAACAGAAAGCCGTGGCTGTGTGCAGCTCCTGGGAGCTGCAGGAGCTGGATTCCCACATGGAAAGGGAATTCGGTGCTCACTGGGCACACTGAGAACCCTGTGGGTGTGACCTTCCAGGGATGTGCTGGTGATAAAGGTGGGGAGAGGGGGATATGAGGCAGGGAGAGGGAGGGATATAAATCCAGGGAGAGGGAGGGATATAAATCCAGGGAGAGAGGGATGTAAAGGCAGGGAGAGAGTGGGATATGAAGGCAGGGAGAGAGCGATATAAATCCAGGGAGAGGGAAAGACATGAAGGGGAGAGGGGGATATCAAGCCAAGGAGAGAGGGATATAGAGCCAAGGAGAGAAGGATATCAAGCTCTGTGCTTGATATCCCAAAGTCCTTGGTAGAAGCTGAAAAGCCTCGTACAAAGGTTGGACATTCCTGTTTTAGGGATGTTCCTTAGCAAATCCTGGTTTGGGCACCTTTGGCAAGGGAAGAGCAGGACCTGCTCCAGTTTAGTTCTCAGGATTCCCACTGGAATCAAGAGGAGGGATGGGAAAGGAACTCAGGACTTGCGGCAGCTGTCGGGGAGGTCCAACCCCTTCTCAGCCTGAACCCAGGCAGAGCCAGGCCCTTATTCCCTGCAGCAAGACCAGGTTAAGCCAGACCCAAATCCAAGAGTTTCCAAGCCCTGACAGTGGATGGGGACCCAGTGGAGTCCCAGGAATTTTCACCACGGAAGACATGGAAATGGAAATTCCGAGCCTGGTTTGTCTCCAGGCTCTGTGAGGAGGATTTCAGGGAGAGGAGTTGGTTTTCCTGCTAAGGATCCCTCCAGTTGTGATGATTTGTGACAGGCATAATCCCAGCCTAATTAGATTTGGGGGCATGTGCTGAAAGCCCTGCACACTTTCATGTGGGCCGGGCTTTAGGGAGACTCCTGCTTGTTCTGCACAATTGTTTTCAAATTAATCCTTGGAAACTCCAAGAAATCCAACAGGAACAATTAAAAAAGACTTTCATTTTGAATTCTCCCCATCCAGTCACGTATCAGGTTCCAATCTCGGACATTTCCCCTCAAAAATGTGCCAGGCTGTCTCCTCCCATCCCATCACTGCCATCAGCTGTGCTGAGCTGCTCTCTGAGAGTTTTAATTCCGTTTGCTCTTGGCTAAACTCCATTCCTAATCCTATTTTCGCCCCTTTCGATCTAATTTAATCCAGCTTCTATAAGTCAAAATTAATTACTCCGTGTGCTCTCCCAGCCCTGTGGGCTGAGGGAAGAACGGAAAAATCGCACCTGGGCATTGAGGGCACCTCGTGGCTGCTCTTGTCCAGGGAAGCTGCAGAGGGAAAGGAGTCGGATGAGAAAATCCCAGTGTTTGTGGCAGTTTTGTTATCAGTGTTTCATCCTTGTGGATTTCTCCTCGTGGGATAGGGATGCCCGTGGAGGAATGCTGATATGCGGGGACAAGGAAAGGAGTCAGCAGCTCCAGGTCACCTCCTCCCATTCCTTCACCTCCTCAGGAATTGCTCATTTGCCTCTCATTCCCAGAATTAATTATTCCTTGTGACCAAGCTTTGCCGAAAGGGAAAGGAAAAGGGAAAGGAAGGAAAGGAGTCTGCTCCCACACCTCTCAGGTTTCTTCTCCTGCTTTATGACTTATCCCACCTAAAAATCAGGTTTGTTCCTTCCAGGGATGCTGTGGATTGGAATTAACTGGGATTTTTAAGGTATCCTGAAGATGTAAAGCAGAATTCCTGCTGAGCTCCAGAATAATTCCTTTATCCCTCGTTTGCAGGCACCTTGGAGGTCTCATCATCTGTGATGATATTTATTCTGATTTTCCGATTTCTCACACCCTCCCTTTTCTTCTCTTTCTCCAGAGGGATCATTTCCACACTACAAAATCTTCCCAAAAATCAGGCTGACGAGGAAAATATTAAAGAAGAGAGGTTGCTCTGCCTGTGCCTGTGCGACAGGGGAATGTCCTGCAGCTATGACAGATCCTCATGCTGAGGAACTGCAGTGTCCCAAGGAACTGGGAAAACATTTCCAGGCCAGTCTGGATGGGGCTTGGAGCACCCTGGGACAGTGGAAGGTGTTGGGGTTGGGACTGGATGGGCTTGAAGGTCCCTTCCAACCCAAACCATTCCAGGATTCCGTGAGTTCTGTGAGGGGCTGTGCCTTTCCTAAGTACCTGGTCCTATAAAAATGGAATCCAGACCGTTCCTATTTTGGAATTCTTTTCTCCCTTTAGCTCAAACAACAGAAGTTCATGTGGCAGAGCTGATAGATTTTGTGCAGGATTGGCCAAAAAATGAATTTCAGAATTTCCTGAGCCCTTTTAAACCCCACCAAGGCTTTTGGAAATGAGTTGTGAAAACAGAAACCACCCCAAAAGCCACAAAGAAAAGAAAGGCGCTGCTTGACCCAGCCGTGCTCCAGGAGCTCGCTTGGTGGGAGAGTGCATCCTCCCAAGGGATGCAGAATTCCTGCTGTATTCCATCTGCCCACGGAGCTGTGCCCTGAAACGCTGCTCTGGCAGCGCTGAAGTGGAGCAGGCACAAAGGTGCTTTCATTGGGGAAAGCATCATCTTCAAGTAATTAACTGGGGATTAGCCCCAAATGATGCCCAAACAAATGAGATAGGAAGGGCAGGGAATGGCATTCCTGCCCTGATCCCGGCGTGGAGCTGTGCCAGGGCAAACAGTGCCTGTGGGAGGGTGGAAAAGCAGGATTGGCAGTTGGAGCTGGGTGTTGTTTTCCCAATAAAAGGAGCTCGGGGCAGGCAGTGCCTTTGTCACCTTCCAGTGTCCCCAGAGCTCGACTGTCCCTGTCTCTCCACGGGGCTCACAGGGATGGCCGGGGATCGCTGCACTTCCAGGGCTGGAATTCCAGCAGCAGCTGAAGGAACAGCCCCGCTCATCCTGTGAGTTTTCCTCCAAACAATCCCCTCCTTCCATGGCTGCTGCAGAGTCAGGAAGGGACAGCAGGAGCGAGGTTTTCCTGGGAATGAGTTCTGCTGTTCAGCCTGGTCTGGGGGAAGTGTCCTGCTCGTGGCAGGGTGATCCTGAAGGTCCCTTCCAGCCCAAACCAGTCCATGTTTCCATGGCTCCATTCAAGCAAAGCACATCTGGGAAGTTCTTCCTCTGGAAGGAGCAGGAACTGCCTGAGGTCCAGGTCCAAGGCTTGCTCATAAAGGTTCTTTGCAGATTAAACCCTGGTCTAAACCTGGGACACTGGAAGGTGACAAAAGATGACCTACTCAGGGAGGAATTCCTTCCCAATATCCCATCTTGCCTTGTCCATGTGAAGCCATTCCCCTTGTCCTGGCACTGCATCCTGACCGCCCTGGGAGCAAATCATTCCCTCTTGGGAAGCCCACATGGAGCAGAAGGAGCTGGAAAAGCCGGGAGCAGGAACTGAGTGTGTGTGAGGTGACTTTACAACTCCGGGAGGGCCATAAAAGGGTACAGCCCAATTACCGGGGTTTAATTAAGAAGGGAACATTTAAATGAGGTGCATCACTGTTTGTATGGCACAGGTTTCATTTCGGTCGCTGCTCTGCACCCCGAAATAAATCAGCTCTGTTGGATCTGCAGTGCTGGTGGCATTCCTGAGCAGGAGGGAATGGAATGGAGCCGCCTCTGGAGTTTTCCTTCTAAATCACCCCTGGCTCTGTCTGCATGCGGCGACACTTGAGACAATTAATTCCAGCTAATTAAAGGTGTGAGTTTCGAGCAGATCAGCTCAGCCACCCTGAGCAGCCCTCTCCATTCACAACTCGCACGCCGTTGATCCAGCTCGGATCGATTCCCTCGGCGTGGGATGTGAAAAATGGAATTAAGGCTGTTTGAAATGTGAATGAACGTCTGCTCCAGCCTTTTCCAGGGATTTCATTTATCCATTTCTTTTCCCTGAGCACCCCTGGCTTTTCTGGAGCTTTGCAGGAGCTGTGCAGGTTGGGTGGGCAGCTCCACTCTCCCGAATTTCAGCTGTGCTGGGAATCTCCAGCATCCAAAGTACTGCCAGTACTGAAACCCCGTGGATGGCACTGCCAGGCTCTCCATGCCCTGCTCCAGCCTCTCCCATCTTTCTGCCCTGTGGAAAAGGAATATCTCAGCTCACTGCCGTGGCAGATCCACTCTGGAGCTCCAGCTGGGAAGGAATTTCCCTGCAAACTTCAGCCTTTCTGTCCAGCCCGCAAATCCCTGGATACAGCTGCTCCTGGGGCCAGGAATCCTCTGGCCACTGGTGCCCAGCCTCAATTTTCATCTTCTGCTGCAGCAGGGATGCTCCTGCAGCTCTGGAATAACTCATAGATTTCCAGCTCCCACCCCTCCAGGAGCAGGGGTTGGAGCTGCCCATCCAGCACTGGGGTATCCAAACACACCCCCAGCATTCCAAAGAATGCCATTACAAGGCTCAGCCTTTTCCTGGCTTGGCTCCATCCCTGTGCACACTCAAGGAATTCCTCCTTATTCCACAGGACAGCCAGGAAAGTTTCCAAGTTGGTGGCAAATCCCTCTGAAATTCCCCTCTGGAGCGGTGGGGCCGGAGCCTGGAGCTCTGGAACTGGAAACACGGAGTGTTGTCGCTGCTCCAGGGGGAAAACTTGGGATCTGCAGGCACTGGAGTGCATGAAAAAGCCCTTGTGGTCCCTAGAGGCTGCTCCTTGTCATCCCTTCAACTCTGTGCACACTTTTCCTGGGAGGGAAGCGAAATTCCTGCCTCGGGATTGGCGCCACTGTGCCAGAACAGCAGTGACCTCTGCAACCACACAAGATTTAGTGGTGACTTGATTTCAGCTGTAATGAGCCTTTGGAAACCACCAGCAGCCAAATGTTTTCTTCTCCTTTAACTCTTGGTGGATCTCAGGGAATAAATAACGGAGCAGACAGGAATAAATGAGGGAACAGACGAGCTGGCGGGGCAGGAATGGAGAATTCCCGGAGAATTACCCAGCGTCTGAAGTGGGAGTGCGGTGGTACCCGGAGCAGGGAGGTGCTGAGTGAGAAGTTATTGGGAGAAATGAGGCCTGAACTCCTTCCAGCAGGAGCAGCCCCGGCTGGTGGGAGGCACCAGGAATGGCTGGGAACATCGAGGAGAATCTGAGATTCCTCCCTGCACCGAGATCCAGGGATTCACTGAGGGGTGATTTCCTCCAGGCCCTGCTCAGGCACGTGGGAGAGGTCACCTGAGCTCAGCCAGCAGCATCCCACAGAATCCTGAAGGGTTTGGGTTGGGAAAGGACCTTAAACTCATCCAGTTCCCCTCCCCCAACACCTTCCACTATCCCAGGCTGCTCCAAACCCTGTCCAGCCTGGCCTTGGACACTGCCAGGGATCCAGGGGCAGCCCCAGCTTCTCTGGGCACCCTGTGCCAGGGCCTCCCCACCCTCACAGGGAAGAATTCCTTCGCAATATCCCATCTCACCCTGCTCTCTGTTAATGTGAAGCCATTCCCTGTGTCCTGTCCCTCCATCCCTTGTCCCCAGTCCCTCTCCAGCTCTCCTAGAGCCCCTTTAGGTCCTGGAAGTTTCTCCAGGCTCTGTCAGGAGAAGCGTGTGCTCATCCTTTTGATTCCCACACAATCACAGAACCAATTAGGCTGGGAAAACCTCTGAGATCATCGAATCCAACCTAAATTTCTGTGCAAGCTGCATCTGCAGGGGATCCCTTTCCCATAGAAAGTGGTCCTGGCTGCAGCCTCCCAGCAGGACCTGCCCTGAGCACCGAAGGCAGCCACAGACCGAGAAACCTCCTCATGGGAATCAAAATCCATTTTAAAAAATCTGGGGGTTACGCTTTGGAACGAGTGTCCAAACTTTTCCACTTCCGCAGCAGAGAGCTGCAGGAGCTGCTGGAGCTGGGCTGATCGGGGGTTCCCCAGCAGGGCTGGAGAGGGGCAGTGTCCCCAGGCCACGGGCGATGCCACCACCGTGCCACCGGCAGCGGCGCAGCCCCGCAGGACTGGGCGACCCAATTAATTTGGAACAGCTGGAAACGTCTTTCTGCAGGTTTAATTTGCTGCATGACTGAACCTCTCCTGCGTGAGGATTTAATGTGGGAGAGGGGCAGGGCCCCGGGCAGGGTCAGGCCACGGTGTGATGGAAATGAGGCTCCTTTCCAGGTCCCCCCACGGCACTGGGATCCACATGGCACCCAGTGGCATCCCTCGTGCTGGTCCCAGTGCTCCCAGCAGAGCTGAGGCTGCCCCAGCACCGGGACAGGGAAACTGGCGCTGCTCAGCCTTCCCTGGCTCCTCAAACCCTGACCCCAGCCCAAATCCCGGCTCCAGGGCAGTTTAGCCCCATTACACAGGTTTGGGAATTCCCAAGCTGTTTATCCCTGAGGCCAGGGCACCCCAAGGCCAGGGATCTGCTGCGTCCAAAGGGAAGGGCATCACCTGTCCCTGCTGGCAGCAGAGGGGCTGCTGGTCACTGAGAATTCCTCAGGAAACAGAGTCTGCTGAGATCCCAAACTCGGCTGCACCACGGATCCCTGCGGCCCAGAGCAGCCCCGTGGGGTGGAGCCAGCAGGAGCCCGCCAGGGGTGAACTCCGAGTCAGGAATTGCTGCTCCCAAGCCCCAGCTCAGCCCCGGTGAATAACACCAAGGGAGAACGGAGCTTTCATCAGGAGCCTGCCCCACTCTGGCTCAGGGAAGATGAAGAATTCCCATTAAATTCACCTCATGGGCATTTCATGCCCAACCCTTTGCCCAACCAGCAGCAAACTGCGGCTGAGCAGGGGCTGCTTGCAAAGGCTTGCAGGGATTCACTGCATTTTTCCAAGCACCCCATCCCTTTGTTCGCCTTCTGGTGAACTAATCCAGCCTGATACTCCCATTTTTGTTACAGCCATGACCTTTTCTATCCTGATTCCCATCTAACTCCAACCATTTTGGCAGCTCGGAGCTGTTTGCTGTAACAATAATCCTGCCTCGCTGAGCTCCCCAGGTTTATAACCTCTTGTGCTGCACCAGCTTTTATTTAAATAGATAACGTCAGATTCTCACCTGCACTAAGTTGGAGGGAAGTCAATTTATGCCATCAAAAGAGCTGGCCCCGAGTTTTAACTCCATCAAACGCCTCTTTGATCTTTGTTTGGAGGAAAGGGAAAATAGAACAACTTTGTAACTGCAGCGGGTTGTGCCCCATGTTTTATCTCCTGCCTCTAAATCTTCCCGAGTGGAATTGTGCTGTTCCCAATCAGTGACTCCCAGCATGGATTGTGCCCCACACTGGCCCTCAAGAAGGCCGGAGGATCACACCTTCAACTCATCCTGTGGGATGAAGTTCCTGCTGGGCTGCCACGGTGAGAGGACTCCTGCAGGCTGCAGGGATTTGGGAACGGCAGGAATTAATCCCACATGTCTGGGCAGTGCCGGGTGCAGATTTGGCACCACAAGGACAGGCTCTTATCTAATCTCATCTCATCTCTCTCAGGTCAAGGAAGGACCTGACCCTGTCACTTGTTCTCGCTACCAGGAAGAACCCTCAGCTCCACACCTGTGGTGCTTCCAAACAAAGGCTCCTCTGTTGGCCACCCTGCGCCTTCTCCTCCTCACCTTCCTCCCCACTCCCGCCGTGACCTCCCTGTGTTCCCTCTCCTGCTCCCGCTCTCATCCCATGGAGCAGCCCCTCTGCAGCCAGACAAACCTCCTGGCCATGTTCCCAGTGGGATTTCTCCGGGATGTGGCCTTTGGGTTGGAGAGGAATGCGGGGAAGCTTCTGGAGAGGCTCTTTGTGCCTTCACTGCTGAGCACCCTGTGAGAGGCGCTTTCCCAGTTAAATTCCTGGATTTTCTATATTTCCTTGAGCCATGGGATCAGCTGGAGCTGCTGAGAGGGTCTGCAAGCTCAATCTAGGCCACTGTGCCAAGCTGGCACCGCTGCCCGGCTGCCCTGGTGATGAGTGTCTCACCAAGGACAACGCCAGCCTCAGAGCTGTCACCTGCAGCTGAGCACTCCCTGCCTTGGATCCAAAATCGCAGGAAGTGATGGATGCATTGTCTCCTCAACAAACCAGCTTCTGCTGGAGCTGCGGGAATCCCCACGCTGGGCTTTGAGTGAGGAATTTAATCAAGTTGGGTCTCCCTCATCTTCAGGAGCGACTCAGGCCGGCTGAGAGGAACATCAAGCAGGCAGCCAGTGTGTCCAGAAGGGAAAGGTTGTCCTTCCCCCTGTTAATTGGAGCTTTGCAGAGCACTGGAGCATGAGAATTTATAACCTTTCCCAGCTATTGCTTCTGGGCTTTTCCTGAGGCTCTCCAGCTCCGGGTGTTTGTGTTTCACTGCTCTTCCTCCTCCCTCCCTGCTGCTCCAGCCCATCCTAACTCACCTGCCACGGAACAAGGCCCCAGCCAGCCCAGATAGGGGTTGTGCAATGAGCTTTTGGAAACTCTGAAAGGTTAAACCATCCTTATAAACAGAGGAAAGGTTATAAAAGTTGTGTTTCCAACCCTCGGCCTCTCCCCGGGCGCCTCGGAGTCATTTTCTTTATGGCAAAAGAAAACAGAGCTTTTAATTCAGCGTCTGTGCTGAGCCCACTGAACACTGGGAAGAGGGCACTGGGTCCTCTCCTGCTTTTAGAGAGCTAATTAATTTTAACTAACTTTGCCATAAGCCTGACTTTCCCTTTGTCTGGGCAGAGCAGGAGTGGAGCCGTTCATGGTGTGCGAGACCAAGGCCAGGCCTCACCTGGAGGAGCTGTGACAGCAGCACGGGGGCCCCACTGTGACCCCTGGGGACACCCTGCCAGCCCAGGGCTGCAGGAAAACCCATTGCACCAGTGCATGAGGTAACCCACAGACTGGGAGACACCGTCTGCCACTGGGCTGTGCAGCAGCAATCCCCACAGAAGTCCCTGCCTTGTGAAGTTGTCAAACTGTAAAGTTAATGAGGTAGAAATGAGAGCTCGGCGCAGGCGTCTGAGTGCTGGAATTGCTCCCCGACGGGTTCCCCCCGCTCTGATTGCAGCCTGTGCAAATGAAGTGGCTGAGGGTCCCCTTGGAGCCCGGCCAAGTCGCCACTGCTGCTGCAGAGAGCTCCTTTTGCAGCTCCATAAACACGGGGAAGGAGCAACATGTGGCTCCTCGGAACGAGACAAGCAGGAAAAGCAGACAGACATTACACTGCTCCTGTCCCAGGCAGGAAACACCAAACCATCCCAGCCATGCTCACACCAACAGCCCTGCACTGGGCGGGGGGGGCTGGGACAGAGCAGGGGCGTTCCTGGAGCCTGGGGACACCGTGGGACACGAGGGCGCCGATCGGCATGGAAAAGGTTGGATGGGTTCATGTTGAGTAGTGATGGGGTGGGACAGAGCAGGGGTGTCCCAGGAGCTTGGGGATGCTGGGGGGGATGAGGGTTCAGATTTAGATGGAAAAGGTTGGAGGGGTTTGTGCTGAGCAGGGATGGGGTAGGACAGAGCAGGGATGTTCCAGGGGCTTGGGGTTGCAACAGGGCACAGGTCTGGATGGAAAAAGTTGTAGGGTTTGTGCGCTGAGCAGGGATGGGGTGGGACAGAGCAGGGATGTTCCAGGAGCTTGAGGTTGCAACAGGGCACAGGTCTGGACAGAAAAATGTGGAGATTTTTGTGCTTTGCCTCTGAAAAAAGCACTTGGATGGTTGGGTTTGGTCAGAGCTGAGGTGGTGTGGAGGGACAGCGATGAACATGCAGCTGGAAAAGGCAGCTGGGGAAGGAAAACCTTTCCTTTGGAGCTGGGCTGTCCCCACAGGGAAGCTGCCGGTGTCTTCCCAGGAACCCAAGGGCAGGGTGAGCACCACCAAACCAACCGTGGAAAGGTGAGGGATGGATTGAGCCATCTGCAAACCCTTCCTGGCTGAGGAACTCGTGCATCCTGCTGGGAGCACCCCTGGCTGCCCCACAACTCCACGCTGAAGTGGAGGAGGAATATTAATTGTGGAGAGCAAGAGCAGAGCTGATCCCTCCAAGACATCCAGGCCTGAGGCTTGGGACTGGGAGATTTTGCTTCCAAAAATCTGACCAAGTTCACTTAGAGAAGTGGGCTGAGGTCCTGAAAGGGATTATGCAAGATCTGCATGAGGAAAATCTGAAGGAAGAGCGAACTCGGCAGATTTTCCACCACTTTCCCAATTGCCAGGAAGCTGAGAGAGCTGCAGCTTGGAGCTCCAGCACAAGCAGAAAGTTTGAGGTGTGCTGATGATGTCCATCAGGAAAATGCCTTCCTCGTTAAATTAATGATTCCAAACAAATCCTGTCTGCCTCTTCCTTGTTTCCAAAAACATGAGGGTCCTGTTACAACACAGGGCCTCAAGGAACAACTTGCTGAGGATACAAACACATCCAGAGGGATGTGAGAGTGGGAACAAGGGCTGGAACAGGCTGTTAGGATGACAGGAGTGATCTGGTCAGGTTTAAAAGAGCATTTGGACCCCGATCCTGCAGCAGAGGAGCTGATCCAGCTTTGAGAACAGCCATCCCAGTGAACCCCTCAGTGGTGTTCTGATCATTGTGAGAACCAGGCCACCCCTCACAGCCCGCTCTGCCTTATCAGAACCGTCCCATTTTGGGGATTTAAGGCTCAAATCCATCCCCAGTGCAGGTTATTTTGATAAAGGAGAACCTGGTGAGGTCCTGTACGTACCCAGACAAACACAGGCGGCCCAAGGTCCTCCCTCTCCACCCCGTGCAGCAACGGGGAAATCGGGAAGATCAATTTGACACCAAATTGGGCACGAATTAACATCCCCGTGAGCTCCCTAATGCAGCACAGTCCCACAGCTGTTCCCTTTGCTTTGGGACTTCCAGAGTTGCCGACTGGCCACGGTAGGAAATTGCCAGGCTGTGACTTTGGATTCTGCCAAGAGGCTTTGGAGAGGCTCCAGGGAAGCTCCGTGACAGCTCTGGGGAAGCTCTGAAGTGTCTCATCAGGAGTGGGGGTGTCTGGGATGACTTTGGGGAGTGTTTCACATTTGGGGTTGTGAAGCTGAGGAGCTGCCAGCTGAAGGGCGATTTTCAAGCGTCCCCATGTTCCATCCCTGTTCCTCCACCATCCACCGATGTTTCCCTTTCTCTCGGAGAGAAGAACCAGAATGCAAAGAGGGCAGGGCTGGAGCCTCCCACCTCCCTGCACGCCTTCCTCCTCCTCGTTTGCTTTTCCACGGAATCAGGGATTTTCCACACACACACTTTTGTTTCAAGTTGTTTCTCCAGGTTTAACCATTCCCAGGGAATCTGCACTTCCCTGCCTCCTTCTCCCACAGCTGCTGATGTTTTCTTCTCCAAGGGCACACACTTCCCCTGCCTTGCCTTCTCTCTGCACCCTTTCAGGATCCTGTTGCCTTCCCAGCCAGGGGCTTTCTTTATTCCGTGTGCCTCCCAAATCTTGCCAGATGGGCAGTTTCAGTCCCAAGGCACTGCTTGGTTTGTAGGAATCCCCAAGGAACAGGAGCTCAGGAGAAGGATTTCAGAAGGAACCAGGCTGCAAAGTCGGCCCATCCATCCAGCTTCATCCCAGCACTTGCTGGTCACCATCCCTGCAGGGACTGGGAAGCAGATGGGGCCCTTGGGGACACGGTTTAGTGGGACAAGGGTTGGGCTCGGTGATCTTTTCCAACCCAAATTCCATGATTCCAGGACTGTTTCCAGCAAGCCCTGCCAGCCACGGGTGGCAGCTCCTTCCCACCATCCCAGACATGGCTCTGGATGCTTATCCTGAGTCTGCCTCCCCTCTCAGGGCACAGGAACAGAGGATCTCATCCAGGGGATGAGGAATATCTTCCCAGAGCTTCCACACTGCAGGGCAACACTCCTCGAAAGGTTGGGAACAGCTCCTGTTATGCAAATCCTGGCTTTATGAGCTCCCATCCCAGCACTGGAACTTAGGATTGGGTTTGGATTTTTTTAAGAAACGTTTTTTGGGGGGTTTTTTAAGATTAAAAGCTTCAGGGAACCAAAGTGCTGCTTTTTCCAGCTGTTGGAAAAACAGCAAAGTGGTTTCTTCCTCTTGCAGCACCCAAGACTCGTTCCTGCTGCACCCAAAGCTTGGGTTTATGCCATATTCCCAATTTTACATCCCCAAATCCTCCCTTCCCCAGTTAGACCCAGTTTGCTGTGCCTCCAGCCTCTCCCATGCCTGGATTTCCCCTTTCACATGGGCTCAGCCACCAGGAAAGCCGTGAGCAGCTCCCAGCTCCTGGGCTGTGCCGGGGTGCAGATGTTGCGCATGGATACTCCCCGGTGCTGTCACAGCTGGACATCCCATTAATAGCAGCAATATTTGGGTTGAGCCATTTTAATTGAAACCACGGCTGGGATTTTTTATTCCCCCCCCCCCCCCCCCCCCCCCCCAACTCATAGGCAAACGTGTTCCTGTCGTCCTTCCCAGGACAGTTATTGCTCGGAGACATCTGGTTTCCCAGTTCCAGCGGCACAGACGGATTTCCACCGTGTAGTTCCTCGCCTGTTGACAGGGCAGAATTTTTTAATATGGGGTTACTATCATCCAGACTTCCTCCACCTCCTCGTTTAGGTGATGGAAACCTCTAAACAGTCCCTCAGCTCCTCCATCTTCAAGCTGCTGGCCCCGGTTTATGAGCTCACAGACACGACACCTCCATGTCTGATTTCCCTCTTCCCTCCCCTCCGAGGTGAAATCCAAGCCCCAAATGTGAACCGGACCTGATGGGTTTTTTGGGTTTTTTTTTTTAGCCCTTTTGTTGAGGTCTGTTCCATAGAAACCAGAGCAGCAGCTTGGAGCACCAAGGGAAAATCCTCCCAGTTCCGTAAGGGGGATTCTAAAAAGGAGGGAGAGGGGTCTTTATATGGACAGACTGTGGCAGGACAAGGGGAAATGGATTTAAACTGCCAGAGGGCAGGGAAAGATGGGATTTTGGGAAGGAATTCCTGGCTGGGAGGGTAGGGAGGCCCTGGCACAGGGTGTCCAGAGAAGCTGGGGCTGCTCCTGGATCCCTGGCAGTGTCCAAGTCCAGGGTGGTTGGGGCTTGGAGCAGCCTGGGACAGCGGAAGGTGTCCCTTCCCCTGGCAGGGGTGGGACTGGACGGGCTTTAAGGTCCCTTTCAACCCAAACCATCCTGGGATTTTGTGATCCTGGAGCTGCTTCCAGCATTTCCCCGTGACACCGACGGGAATGGCATCGTAGGATGGAGCAGAGACCCAGAATGGTTTGGGTTGGAAGAGACCTTAAAGATCACCTTGATCCATCCCCAGGGACTCCTCACACTGTCCCAGGCTGCTCCAAGCCCTGTCCACCCTGTCCTGGGACATTTTCAGGGATCCAGGGGCAGCCACAGCTTCTCTGGGCACCCCATTCCCATTCCCTGAATCCTTGCACCACCCAAGAGGGGTTTAAGTCCAGCTCACTGAGCTGCACTTTCCCTGCAACAATTCCACCTGCTTGCCCAAGGTGTGAACTGGGCTCTTTATTTTCTTTTTAGGCTTTATTGCCCCCCCAAAAAAGGGCAAAACCCAGGGAAAAAAAAAAAAGTTATTAGGTAAGGAAAAAACAAACTTTACCTTTCATTCCTGCTTTTATTGGTTACTGGAAAATAAGTTTTACAAACTATCTCTTGCAGAGGACTTGTTTGCAGCTAGTTTATATGGTAGCTTTTGTTCATATAAAAATTTAGAAAGCTCCTTTCCTCCTCTCCTCTCCCCCCCTCCCCTGCAATCCATAAGGGAGGAATTACAGTGTGAAATATATCCAGCGCGAGCAGGGCTGCGTTGTGAAGCTAAAATGAACACAGTAAATTCTGAGAAGGAATTTGTTTAACCTATAACCTTAAAGTAATAAGTGGAGTGCTAAATGTTTTGGCTCACACTGATATATTTTTATAACACTTGGCAAGGCAGCTCGGAGGCTGAAAGAAAAGCTGGAGTGCTGCAGGAACAGTTCCCTGCCTTTCCAGCTCTGAGGAGGCCGAATCCCGACTGGGCACCGACCCCACGGATCCGTGTGGGCACCGCATGGAGCAGGGATGTGCCACCCGCGAATTGGGAGCGTGGTGGGATGGACGTGGATCCACCCAGTGCATCTCATCCTGCCTGCTGCAGGCTGCATTAGCCGAATTAGTCTTTTTAATTTAATTAGGATCCCTCTGGAGGGTTCTGGAGCCGTGTGGGACCACGGGCACCGCGGCTCAGCCTGGAGCCACCATCAGTGACCCCGGAGTCCCCGCTGGGAGCAATAATTCCCCTCCTCCCTCCACACACGTTTTCCCGAAGATTTAAGGGCGGTGCAGAGCACGGGCCTGGCTTTCCTTCATTAACACCCGCCTGACGTGGGCTCCAATAACATCGGCCCTGCCCGTGCCACCGCCAGGGCTGAGGGAGCCGGGATGTGCCGGCGCTTTCCCAGCTCCATCCTGCACCGAGCTCGGCCACAGGGATAATAACCCTGCTGCTCCCTGCGGGGAGACCCAGGGTGAATCGCCCTGGAACCACCGGGAAGGAGTTTGCAGAGCTGGGATGCAGAGCAGGAGGATCGGGATGCCGAACAGCAGGATCAGGATGCGGAGCAGGAGGATCAGGATGTGGAGCAGGATCCATCCCATCCCACCCCATCCCATCCCATCCCATCCCATCCCATCCCATCCCATCCCATCCCATCCCATCCCATCCCATCCCATCCCATCCCATCCCATCCCATGCCTGGCCAGACTCCAGGGCTCCGTCTCGCCCGGAGCCGCCGGGGTGCTTTGCCTGCAAACCCACACAGGTTAAAGCAAATCCTTCTTTCTTTCCAGACAACGTCACTCTTGTTGCATCCCAGCCCAAGGTGATATTTTTCCTGGGAAGAGCCCAAGAGCCGGATTGCAGAGCCCTGCTGAAGGTGCTGCTGCTCCGGCGGGGCAGAGCTTGCAGGGAGCTGTGGGGGAAGGAGCTCCAGCCCCAAATGCCCATTCCTGGGGGTCTGTAAGGTGGGAAGCAAGGGGTGTCCATGTGGGAAACACCCCAGGATTGTGGGCAGGCTGGATGCTGAGCCGGGCTTTGGGGGGGAGGGGTATCCTCACCACAGAGGAGATGGGAATGAAGATTTTGGGGGGATCACAGGGGAGCCTCCCCAGCCCTCCCAGCAAAGGGGTCTCACCTGGAAGCACTGATGAGGAGCAAAGTGTCTGCCCTCAGCCCGGAGCAGTGCAAATCCCTCCAGCCACCTCCTGAATTTGGGAAAAGAGCACCTGGCAAAGACTTTCCACATGTCCTCAGTTTAGATTTATGTGGTGGCACCCTCAGTACCGAGCGCCCATTCCTCTCATCCATGTAGGATGCCCTACGGAATTAGGAAGCAACAATATTCCGTGTTTAAAGATGGAGAAGCTGAGTCACGGCACTTTTTAATGACTCTCTCCTCATGGGAAGCCCGGGGCAGGTCAGGACAACACAAGGAGCTCAACCCATCTCTGTCACCCTCCAAAGCTCCTGGGAGACCAGGGGGGATCCATCCTGGGACTCCATGATCCCTGTGGATCCCTTCCAACTCAGGACATTCCAGGATCCTCTGAACTGGGGCATTTTCCCTCCCAGGAAATCAGGGAGCAGCGATGGTGGCAGCAGGAATGTGTCACACCCCTCCACCTCCTCCTCCTCCTCATCCCCCTCTTTAATTTTTTCCATTTTTAATTTGGCGTTATTAATCTCGGGGAGGGGGGTATAAATAACCTTCCTCCCCCTTCCCTGCCTCCCCTCCCGGATCATTTCCCGTGGATTAATATTTGCTAGCTCGTTTGCACAGTAGCCTGTAGATTTTCAGCCTTGCCGCCGGGCCGATGTTGACTCGCCGAGAAATTCCAGGGGCTTTACCCTGGCACAAAGCAAACAGTGTGTGCTGTAATCAGACTCAACACCTCGGCAGAGAGTGAAAAGAGATATTCTGTGGCTCTGATTTCCACGCGGGATTAGGTGTTTGTCTTGTAAAGCGTTCAGGTGGGGGAACGAGGGGGAATTATGGGTTAAACACGGGGAGCGGGGCCAGCCCGGGGGAGATGGGGCTGCAGGAGCTGGGAATTGGCAGCTCTGAATGGCCCTCACAGCTCCTGGGGGCTGCAGGGACTCCGCCGCTATTTATGGATCCCCACAGCAGATCCCGATCCAAACCCGCTGGCTCCGCAGGAGCCTCTCCGTGCGCTGATCCCCCTCCAAAGATTTTCTGCTTGTCTTATTTTGGGGGAAACCCAGAGCACCTCCAGTGCTGTCCCCAGCTGGCACGAGGCCACCTTGAGCCGCAGCAGGAGACGGATCTTGTTGGATCAAGGAGAAGGAGGCAGGATGAGGGCGAGCGAGGTGACACTGTCCAGAGTCACATCCCAAAAACGGCTCTGTGCCCTCCGGCTCTGTTCTGGACGGGTTTATGGCCCTGGCTGGGAAGGTGTGAAGGGCCAGCAGCACAGAATTTCCTTCTGAATTGGTTCCTTGTTCGCTGGAGGCTGGAGAGGGCCCAGCCCCGGCTGGCCTGGGCAGCCAGGAGCCGCCGGCTCTCCCTGGAAAAAACCACTGCAGGCACCGGGCTGGGAATGTCCACCCACAACGAGACTCTGGGGTGGCACCGACCCCGGCGGGGCCCAGAGAGGGACAGCCAGAGCCAGGAATGGAAACCACACAAAACTGTGCCTGGGAATAGGGACTGCTTGGCGCTGGGAAGGAGTGTTAGTTGCTGTCAGAGATCCCATGAAAAAATGATGGATTCGGCAACTCTGGATGGATGCAGGGTGAGAGCTGCTGTTCTGGCAGTGAAATCCCTCTTGGCCCAGCACATGGACAACCTGGAAGTGCCTCATGGCCTCCACGATGCCATCCCAGCCTCTGGCTCTATGAATCCGAGGAGTTTTCCCTGGAATAGGCCAAGCCAGCCCAAGCAGCTCCAAGAAGCGATCCAGAATCCAAGCAAAAATCCCTCACGGCCAGTTTGTGCCCACACAGGGCGCTGGAGCCGTGGGGTCCTGGGCAGCCTGGCAGGGACTGGAGGAGCAGCCCTGCAAAGGAAGGAGCAGTGTCCAGGCTGGCAGGAGCCGGGAATGGGATGAAGGAGGCTGGGATGGCTGCCAGGAGCACTGGGCGCCTGGCACAGAGGCTGGAGAGCTTCCGGAGCCATCCCGGCTGCCCAGCCTGGATTTACCCCACAGGAGTGGGCAGGGAGCAAGACCCCCCTCAACCCTCAGGCATCCCTTGCTTTTCCAACCCCATCCCTATGCAGAGAATTCCCTGGGCACAGAGGGTGGGTGGCAGCGAGGAGCCCCCCCAGCGCCTCCCCATTCCAGGCCCTGCTCCTGCTTCCCCCGGAGCAGAGTCACGGCAGATTATCGGGAATGTTACTGCAGTGGCAAGAGGCTCCCACATCCAGGAGCAGGCAATATCCTGCCTGGAATGTTCAGGGAGCTTTGCCATGGGCACATTCTTCCATGGAGTTGTTTGGGTGGCAGCACCAGCTCTGCTCAGGATGGGCTCCGGCGGTCCCTGGGTTTTTTCCTTCTCTTCGCAGGAGATTCAGCTCAGATGTGGATTATTGGGCACAAAATGTTCCAGAGGAAGTGTGGAGTGACAGGGCTCAGGGCTAATGTCACCCAAGAGAAAAAGGGTGGAAGAAAGGAAGAATTTGGGAAAGCCCTACCAGCCCTCCACAGTGAGAAATGTGGATGTGAAGTCAACATTCCAACCTTTATCCCCAGCTGAGTGCAAGTTTTGGGGCTGGATAAATGACTTCTAAAGGTCTCTTTCAACTGAAATGGTTCGGATTCTATGGCTCAGCCCACTGGGAGCTGCTCCCTTCCCAAGCATCCTTCCCTTTTTCCCTTCCCATCCCCTCAGAGCCGTGTCCCTGCCTTCCCACTGCACTCCATCCCACAGAGACCCAGGCACAATTAACATAAATATTTCCTCCCAGGGAGAAGAAAAGGGCTGTGCCTTGTCTGGGGAATGAGGAGCCACCTCCCAGCTCAGTGCCAGCCAGGATTTCTGGCATGGAGCAGGGACAGGGAGGGCATCCAGAGCTTGGTGGCCCTCCAAACCCCATCCCTCCAAACCCCATCCCTCCAAAACCCATCCCTCCAAACCCCATCCCGCCAAACCCCATCCCTCCAAACCCCATCCCTCCAAAACCCATCCCTCCAAACCCCATCCCTCCAAACCCCATCCCTCCGATCCCCATCCCTCCAAACCCCATCCCTCCGATCCCCATCCCTCAGCCCCAGCTGCCCCAGCATGTGGAATCTGTGCCGCTGGAGCTGCAGCGGGCTGGGATAACCCCATTCAAACACGGCGGGATTGGATTCCTGTTCTCCCATTCCCACCCTGCTTCCATCCCACCGTCCCGGGAGCAATCCGTGCCCCCTTCCCTGCTCCCGCAGCTGCGCGGGGCTGTCTCCTTCAGGAGGAGCCCGAGACACACAGGAAGGGGCCGGCGGCTGCCCCGGCCCCGCTCCTGCCGGGATCGTCCCTCTCGGCGCTGCCCAATCCCTTGGGATGCATCCATGGATACCCCGAGGTCCAACACCCAGCGCCCTCCTGAGGACTCGCAGGCAGGAGGGACCTTTTGGATGAGATGCTGGAAATCGGGACGAAGAGTTTTAGTTCCTACAGGCAGGGAAGTTCTTCCCTGTTATGGAGAACAGTGGGAAGAGTAACGTCCCTCTCAGTAAAATCCATTCCTGGAATTTCTGGGATTATCCATGAGGGAGCTGCTTTTGGGGACCACCGAGCCCCTCTCCCGGGACAGCTCCATCAGGGTGAGGGACTGCAGAGTTTGTGGGAGCAGGGAGGATGCAGAGCTCTGGGATGAAAGGGAAGAGTGTCTTAATCAGCTAAAATGCAGGGAATTTCACAGGAAAAGCAATGTAATTAATGGAAAAAACGGAGGCAGTTAATTGCAACAGCTGCAGCTGCGCTTGCGCAGGGAGGAGCAGGACCTTCAAAGGCTGCACTGACCAAGCTCTGCATCCTTGTCCTTCAAATTCCACATCCAGAAATCCCACGTGGGCCAGCAGGGACATGGATACCCCCAGGAGAGCTGGAAAACAACTCCCTCCCGCCCTGGGGCCGCTCCAAGCAGCCTCTGCGCTGAGCAAAAGATGCAAATCCCTGTCCCTCTCCTTTGCATCTCATTTGCATCATCCTGCTGCTCCGGGACAGGCTGGGGGGAGACGGGGAAATGTGGGGTGGGAATGGGAATAGGGATGGGGATGGGGAGTGGGATAGGGTGGGGATGGAAATGGGGCAGGGATGGGGAAAGGGATGGAGATGGGGAAAGGGATGGGGATTAGGATGGGAAATAGGATGGGATAGGGCTAGGATGGGGATGGAGATAGGGATGAGGATGGGGATATGGATGGCATTGGTGCCACTCAAGGCAGGCCCCAGGTCCAGAGCCAGCACCTCAGCCAGCACTTTCCTTCCTTGTCCCTTCCATAGGAACTGGGATGATCCAGCTTCGATCACCTTTAAAAAGTGCATAAAGTTGCAGGGAAGACTGACCTCAGGAGAAAATTGGATGTGACGGGAGTGAGAAGGTGGGAAGTGGGGTGTTCCACCATCCCAGAGACCCCTGTGGCCCTGTGCTGTGTCCTGATCCCTCCTCAGAGAAAAGAAAAAGCAGATATTCCCAGAAAAAAGAACCCCTTTGCTCTCGGAGCGACCAAGCAGCTGGGAATAATTCCAAGGGGGCTGCTCCAGTGTTTTTATCCTGGTTATGGGCCTGGGCAGCTGCTGAGAGCCCGCTGGGTGTGATGAGCTGGGATGTTCTCACCCCACAGGGACAACCGGGGGGGAGCAAACACAGCTCAGCCCCGAGAGCCCCCAGCCCACTCCAGCCCCGGAGGAGGTGAAGGAATCACAAATCCTTCAGTTGGGATAAACACACGGGGTAGAAATATTACTGAAAGTAATTAAACCCTTTTCAAGCCAGGACAGCGAAGCCAGAGCCTGGAAGAAAGTAAAAAATTCAGCAAATGAGGCTTATCAGGTGATGGGAATAACGAGGGAGCTCGGGCTGGAAGGGGCGGCTTCCCGGGTAATGAGGATTATTTACCCAGCATTTCCCTTACAAAGCAGGGGCGGCTTCCCAGAGCTGGGCTCAGCACCCGGCTCTGCCCAGGGATCACCTGGCTTGGGCCAAATCCTCAGCTTTTGGCAATAAATTGGGCTGGCAGTGCCCTTTGGGATGCTGCAGAGCTGAGCCCGGATCCCATTTTCTTCCTAAAGCAAAGGCAATTCCACACCCTCCGCAGCTCTGCTGAACAGCGAGTTACAAACCACGGGAATGGGGTTATTTTGTGGCAATTAATGGTGATCATAATTATTTTTCTTGTTATTAGCAGGCAGAGCACCTTGGAACAGCATTTCCCAATGGCCTTGGAATTCCCTGCAGCATGGCTGGGGTGTCAGCAGGATGGGTGTCCCGTTCCCTCATTTCCAAGGGATCACCCTTTCCTGGATCCAGCTCCAAGCAGATCCAGAGCAGTCTCTTGGAGCTGTTTGGGTCTCAGCCCTTCTCTCCAGGCCAGGACAATTCCCACAAGCGTGATCCATGTGTTCCAAACTCTGAGTGCATTGGGAAGGCCCGAACTCAGTTCCACTCTGCGTTTTCCAGGCTTTTATTGGAAGAGCGAGCTGTGAAATTCTGCTGCGGATTCCCCCCGGCTCCATTGGTGTCTGGGATGGAGGAACCTGGAGAAGGCCCATCCAGAACAGGGACACTCACGGGAATCTCTTTCCCAGTGCAATTGAGGAAGGAAAAGATTTTTCCTTCTGATTCTTCAGCACAGGAACACAAGGAAACATCCCAAACAGCCGGGGCCTCGCTGTCCCTGCAGGATTAATGTTTGCAGGGCTCGAGGAACCATCACTTCCCTTTTTATGGAGCAGCCAAGTCCCAGCTCCGGCTTTTCTGCTCCTTGCTGCTTTCCAGCAGCACCTGGAAAAGGGAGCAGCTGTGCCCCGGACGTTGTGCTCAGGCTGTGGAGACGGGCAGGATGGCAGGATCAGCTCCAGCCCAAGCTGAGTATTCCCTGGGCACGCTCCTCCAGGCTTCTGGTGGGATCCACCCTGGGACCTGGACTGAGACAGAGGTGAAAGATCTCCAAGCTGAGGTCCCCGGTGGGCACAAAAGGTTTTTTTGGGATGGGGAGCTCCACAAAGGAGATTTTGCCCTCCCAAATCCTTCTGGAGAAGGCGCTGCAGTGGAACCATGCAGGAGCTCCCTCCTGTCCCACCCCAGCTCTTCCAGGGGTTTTTCCATGGGACAGTAGGAGGTGGCTCCTTGTGAAGAAGGGAGTCCCTCATGTCCCACCTCGGCTTTTCCAAGGGATTTTCCATGGGACAATCAGATGTGGCTTCTCCTGGTTCAGCTCCAGAGCCACCTGGGCAGGTTGAGCTCTGTCTGTGGCAGCCAAGGAGCGCCCCCAGCCCTGGTGAGGCCATGGAGAAGGGTGGGAACGGCGGAATAGGATCATTATTAAGGCCATGTGGATATTTGGGGCAGAATTCCAGGCCTGGCAGACACAGAGAGCTGGGCCCCACCACACCCATGGCCAACAATTCCCATTGTTTTTGGCATTCCCGGGGGAGCCAGGGCAGCCCTTGCACTCCCATATTTCTTGGGAGCACCATGCTGAGGGACAGGGAATTCCCAGTAAAACATTGTCCTGTTGTCCCCGTGCACCTGGATCCCAAAGAACAGGGAGAGGAGGCAGCTCTGGGTCACATTTCCAAGCTTTCATCTGCGCTCCAAGAAATTTCCAAGTGTGGCACTGCTCATCCCAAAAATCTCCAGGAGGATTTGCACCGGGGGGAGAAGTGTGGAGGTCAGTTCATTACAGGGGCTGGGATTTAATTCCAGTGATGGTTTCAGCAGGACGTGCTGGAATAAATCTCTCCATAGGCTTTGGATGCTCCTGGGCCAGGCTCAGCTCTCATGACCCCTCTGCAATCCCAAGTCACATTCCCGCTGTCCATAAAGATGCTGCAAGTTTGGAGACTCGGAAATGAAAGGAGGATTTGGCCTGAGATTTCTCCCACCAAACCTTTCTCATGCAAATCCCAGCCCTTTGCACGCGCCTGGAATACCAAATCAGCCCCAATTCCACCGCTCAGGATCACATTCCCTCATGGAATCCACACTTCCAGGTTTGTCCGTGCTGGGAACAGGCACACGGCTCTCCCTGTCCGTGTATATCCTGCTAGTGGAGATTCCACTGGCTCCAAACCCAAACGGTTCTGGTCACATCACCTGCAGCGTGGACCCATCCCATAGAAAGGCCAGCTGGGAATATTTGCCCATGGAAATCGGGATAATTCCTTCTGGCACGTGGCACTCAGCGCTGTGGTTTCGTTGGCACGGTGGTGATGGATCAAAGGTTGGACTCGATGGCCTTGGAGGTGTTTTCCAGCCTAAACGATCCCGTGATTCCATCACGACATGACAGGAAATCCGGGAAGCCCATGAGGAGCTTTCCTCGGGCTCTCGGTGGTGGATGTGGGATGGGGATGGGTGAAACCCCCCCAGAGCAGGTTCTGACCACCAGGCAGAAGTGCTGGAAGAGAGCAGCGCTTTTCCACGGCATTTTTCCAGCCCGCCAAGCGTCTCCAAGGAGCAGAGCCCTCATTCCCAGCCCCTCAGGTGCGGAGCCGAGCCGGGGGAATTGACTTTTGTCTGGCTCCGAGTGTTGCTGCTCCCGCTGCAGCTGGGAGGGGATTTCCCGTCAGCTGCTGGAAAAAAACCCTCCTCCACGGAGGGAGCTGCTATTCCATGAATAAATTGAAGTGGTCAAGTCCCGTTTTGTGTGGAAAGCACGGTTCCCTGCCGGGGATCCGGCTCCTCGGGACTTTGGGGATATAAATAACTTCACAGGCTCCTTCTCCAAATGAAAGCAACACTCAGTTATTTGATTTTTTTTTTTCTTCTTTTTTTAATTTTATGCAAATGATCTTCTGTTCTGTGTTATTATGTAAACGAGCCAACTGAAATGGTAATGAGGGAACCCAAAGTATGCATATATTAACTGCTGCTGGAGAGCTCTACACCTCCAGAAATGGCACTGAATCCCATTTCCAAGGGAGGGACAGGTGTCCCGAGGGGGAAGACTTTCCTCCGGGATGTGGTTATTGCTGCAATCCTCCAGAGGATAGCCAAGCATTGGATCCAGACAGCGATCCAGCACTGAAATTCCTGATTTTCAATGGGGGAAAAGGGGGGGCATTCCACTGCCACCAGTCTGGGAAGCAGCAGGTCACATCCCACCTGTCATACCTTGACTCAGATCGGAGTCAGCACCATCAGATATCCCGTGATGGAGGCAGAGCTGTGGGAATTATTCTCTCCAAACACTCCATTGCAACAGGGAATCCATGGGGGAACCATTCCTCCATGCATTGGTTTAGGATTGGGGGGAAAGGAGCATTCCCACGGGTGATCCCGTGTCGGATGAGACACACCAAGAGCAGCGTTAAGGCAGACACAAAGCCCCTTTCCAAAGGTCAGGTGGTCTCCAGTGAAATCCATGGCAAAACTCACGGGTGTTAAAGGAATTCAAACATTTCTGCTTCCCACACCCCATCCCTGCTGCTCTGTGGGATCCTCTGCTGCCTGGGACACGCCTCAGACCAGGAAAAACCCTGAGGAGAAGAACACAAAAAATACCTTCATTTTCTACCTTCTTCAAGAGGGTCAAAAGCATCAATTTCCCACTTTTCCAAAACTCCCTGAAAGAGCTGAAGCTCAGCCCACAGAGCAGAGATGCCTCAAATCCCTCTGAATCCCCGTGTCCAGCTGAGGTGTGAGGCCATTCCAGGGCCTTTTCCCAAAAAGGTGGAGCAGGTGCCGGACACAGAGGTGCTCTGAGCTCACAGGGGTGGCTGAGCTGGAGAAACCTTGGCTGAAATCCACCTCCTTGTGTCTGATGTCAGCGATATTTGGCTCCAAACAACCTGGGATGCAACACCACGGATCCGACTGTTCCCAATTTGTGGGCTCGGGAGTGGGGTGCGATCATCCTGCAGGCAGTGGGAGTCTTCTCCTTGATCCCAAGGCGCGTGGAAGGGAAATATCTGCAGCTTCTGGTTGATAATTAAATAAGAACCAGCAAATAATGGATAATTTGTTATAGGAAAAGCTCCCCTGAGTGCCTTGGCCTGATCCAAGAGCTCAGATCCAAGAGCCTGTGGAAGCTTTCCCTGAGCCGGCTGGGTTTGGAACAAGCCCATGGTGGTAATAAAAACAAATCCCTGTAATTAGGGAAAAGGGAAAATCCAAAAGATGCCATTGGAGCCATTTAGGGCTGGAAATCCGTGTCCTGGTTGGGCTGGGAGCTCAGAACACCCCTGGAGCCCGCGGGAGGTGGGGATGGGGGAGCACCCCAGGGCTCAGCCCCTGGCATGGCAATTCCCAGCTGGGAAAGCTGGGGTGTCCCGAGGGCAGGATGAGGACACATCACCAGTTTGGGATCTGGCTGTCCCGTTCCTGGACTCTGCCTGTCGTTCCCTAAGGAAGCTCCAGCTGCTCCCCCAGACCCGTCCTTCCTTCCTGCAGGACAGTCCTGGCTAGGTTCCTTCAGCATCCAAAGTACCAAAGTCATTCCAGGCTGTGCCACAGCCTTTCCTTGAGTGCACTTTCCCAAAGATTTAGAAATTTATCCCTGGAAGACCCAAAAATCAGGATTTACTGCTCACAAACCAGCAGATATTTCCAACTTCCCTCTCTCTCTCAGGCAGAACTGAAAACCTTCCCAGTTCGGGGCCAATTGTTTCAATCCCGTTTGTTCCTGGGGGGTTTCAGCTGATCTTTCCTCCCTTCCCAGAAATAGAACACAAACATCTCCCACTCGGATGTTTTGTGGAGCTATTTCCATTCAAACAAACAAACTCGCTTCCAGCTGGGAATTTCGGTGCTTTGCAGAGGTTTCACTGTTGCTGTATCCCATCCCCAGGCTGGATCCCAGCCAGCTGCTCCAGGGTTGGACGCTCAGCTCCGCAGGGATGCTCGGGCTCCAGAGCCTCACCTGACATTGTTCCGAGGGATTTCTCTCCAAGCTCCTCCTCTGCCGAGCTGATTTCTCACAAATGTTGGGAAGATCTGGATTTCTGCCAGGATTTTGTCCAGTTTTTTAATTCCCATCTCCATGTGGGGACCAGGAGAGGCTCCCAAAGCCAACAGATCCTCCGGGATTCAGGTGGCCTTGGAGGGATTCGCAGGGACCTGGAGTGCCTGGGACCTCGCTGCCCACCTGGACAGGTCCTGGCAGGTGCTCCTTGGATTCTCCTGGTTGGGAAAATGAGGGGTTTGTAGGAAAAGCTTTTCCATCTGCTCATTCCTGGAGCGGAGGAGCACAAATGCACTATAAATATATATATAAATATATTTTAAAATATAAATATAAATATAAATATATATAAAGATATATAAATATAAATATATATAAATATATAAAAAATATATAAATATACATAAATATATATTTATATATATAAATATATTTTTATATATAAATATATAAAAATAGATATAAATATATACAAATAGATATAAATATATAAAAATATATACAAATATATACAAATAGATATAAATGTATAAAATAGACAAAATGAATGCAAAACCATATCAATATATATAAATATAAATATGTATGTCATATAAATATATAAATATATATAAATATATACAAATAGATATAAATATATAAAAATATGTACAAATATATACAAATAGATATAAATGTATAAAATAGACAAAATGAATGCAAAACCATTTCAATATATATAAATATAAATATATATATGACATACATAAATTTATAAAATACATATAAAAAATATACAAATATACCTACATTTATAAAAAGACATAAATATATTAAATATATCGAATGTAAGTATATATAAATATAGAAATGATATATAAATATATTAAATACAGAAGCTATAAATAAATAACTAACTAAATAACTATAAATAAATATATATATAAATAGGTAGCTAAAATAGGAGTGCACAAATGGCACTAGATGGATCGAATAAATAAATATAAATATATTAAATATATATGAAATGTAAGTGTATATAAATATACTAAATATATAAAATATATATCAATTAATATATAAATATATATCATAGAGGAGCACAAATGGCACGAGATAGATAGAATAAATATATATAAACATATTCAATAAATGTAAGTGTATATAAATATATTAAATACAGCTAAATTAATGTATAAATATATATCATAGAGGAGCTCAAATGGCACTAGATAGATAGAATAAATACATACAAATACATAAAATACAAGTATATTCAAATATATTTTATATATATAAAATATATATAAAATATATATAATACACATAAATCAATGTATAAATATATACGGAGTAGAGGAGCACAAATAGCACTAGATAGATATAAATATATATAATATTTTTCTCTTTTCCCACTGTTTTCTTCCTTCCCACTGAAGGAAGAACAATCTCCAGTGGAACCAGTTACCTCCCACCCCTTTTTATTTTATTATTTAATTTAATGTAATTTAATGTAATTTAATTTAACTTAATTTAATTTAATTCTATTCTATTCTATTCTATTCTATTCTATTCTATTCTATTCTATTCTATTCTATTCTATTCTATTCGTCTTTGCCCCACATCCCTTCCCTCTCTGAATGAAGAGCCTGCAAATATTATTGCAGCCTTTTATTGAAATGGTTTCATCCCATTGAATATTTTATTTACCAAGCATTTTATTCACTATTATTGCTGTATCCTGCCGGGAGGGGCATTTTTGGTACCAGCCCCAGTTTGCTTTTCCCTTTTCTTCTTCCCAAAAAAGTTTCAGATTGCAGCTCATCCATCTCCCTGACACCCAAATCCCCGCTCTCGTGTCCCAATTTATACAGATATTGTTAACCCGTTGTTATCCTGCAGCTTCCAAGGAGAAATTGAACACAGGAGAAGTGTAGGAAAGAGCCAGGAGCAGCTCCCACTATCCCAGGTTGCTCCAAGCCCCATCCTTGGACAATTCCAGGGATGGGGCATCCACAGCTTCTCTGGGAACTTCTGCCTCCCTCATTATAAAAAAATATTCCTTATATCCAATCGAAATCGATTTTTATTCATTTAAAGCCATCACCCCAATGGCATCACGTGGGGATGAGATTCCACCTGGTCCCAGATGTACCAGACAGGAAGATTTGGGATCAGAGAAGGAGGAGGAGCAAATGGAGCTCTCTCTGTGCCCTCCAGCCAGGATCGTTTTGTGAGGGGTGTGAGGGGGCTCAACCCCCCTGAGCTGGGTTCTGGGGGAGGGAGGCGAAGGATGGGAATGGGGAGTGGATTGGGATGTGGAGGCAGAGCTGGAATCCATCCCAGTCCTTCCCAGTCCATCCCAGTCCATCCCAGTTCATCACCAGGAGCATCCAGGGAGGCTCCAGAGGAGCTGGATGAGATCAGGCAGCTCCCAGCAGCTTTTGCTCCTCTGCTCCTTGGAAATCAGGAATTCCGCCAGGGCTGGCAGGTGGGAGCACAGCTCCCGCTCCCAGGCACAGGGATATTTGCTGCCGGGGATTTGGGAATAAGAGGAGGCACCTTTGGATATCAAACCCAGCGAGGTCGGGAGCAGCCTGAGGAAGGAGGGAGCTCGGCAGGAATGACGTCACCTTCCACCAGCTCGGAGCAAAATTAAAAATCCAATCCTCACGGAGTGAGAATCCTTCGGCTACGAGAAGGTGACAGCTTCCCACTGCCAGCAGGCTGGGGTGGATCATTTGCAAGGAAAAAAAACCTGGATCTTCAATAAAGTCCCCCTTTTTTCCCCCTGAAACTTGGGAGCAGCTGCGCCCGGCCCTGAGAGCAAACTGCGATTCCTATTTTGTTATCCTTTTAAAAACCAAGCACATTCCTCATGGAAATCCATCAAAATCACACCTACCCAGCGGGCTGGGCTTTTTATTCCTCCCTTTTTCCCCTCCCGTGTGTGGGGGTTTCATTAAAACTCGCCGGCAACTGCCCGACATCAACAACAACAGCGCGGCTGCGGCAGGAGCCGCCCCAAGGATGCGTGTGCGAGGTGTTCCAGGAACTTCCTAGCGACCAATAATTCCACTTGGCTGCTTTTCCTTGGGCTGCATCCTCCCGGCGTGGGGCTGGGGAAGTGCTCGCTGCCCCAGCCCGGGGCTTTCACCACCACGGGGGCTCCGGCAGCTGCGCGAGGCTTCCGCGGCCGCCGGCGGCTCCTCGGGAATGGGGGAAAGGGAGGGAAAAAAAAAAAAAAAAAAAAAAAAAGGCAGGAGAAGTTTATTCCTTCTTTTTTCCTCGTGCTAAATGAAGCTCCTTCTGGCAAGTCTAAATATTTACAGCCGGCCCTGAACACACACACACACACACACACAGAGCGAAATTAATAAAACCACGCACGGAGCGAAATTCTGCTTCCCCAATTATTTTGCCGGCGGGAAGTTGAAATCCAAACCCCCCCCTCCCCACCAACTCCCCCCAAGAAAAAAAAAAATAAAATAGAAAAGAAAAAAAATCCCAACTTTGTTTGCGCATTCTTATTGGCAGCACAATGCCAACAATGGCTAAATAGACAGCAGAATAAATAGCCCCACAATGCCGACAGAAAGGCCTTTCTGGTACTGCATACAAAATATAAACTGTGCCATGCCATTATTATTCCGGAGCCCTTGCTGCAACAGTGCAGTTGAAATTCCACCCCCAATGTGCACCTAATCAGCCATTCAGAGCCCCTTAATGACTTGTCAGTTCTTTGCCCTGCCATTTTCTGTCCAATTAATTCTTTTATTGTGCACCGGATAAAGGAAGACAAAGGCCTTCCATGCAATAATGAATCATTAAAATTCAGCAGCTCCTCTCTTGTGCTCTTGGCTCCTCACCAGCAATTCAGGCTGCCGTGCATTCGTTATGTGTGTGGTGGTTAAAATTCACTCTACCTCAAACAAGACCTTTCCAAATGTTTAACCCTTTCCTGGGCGAGGGCCTGCAGCCCTGCCCTGGGAATTTCGACACACACCGAGGGGAAAAAAAAGCAAGGAAGAGGAGGGGGATGAGAGAGGGGAGGAGAGAGGCAGACAGAGGTGTTTTGGGTAAATGTTTTAATGTCACTCTGACAGTCCCAATATTGCCCGAGCACACAGCCACAAGCAAATACAGGGACGGGGAGCCGAGGGCAGCGTGACGGAGAGAGGGATGGGATACGGAGAGGGGCGGGATGGGAGGGATGGGATGGGATGGGATGGGATGGGATGGGATGGGATGGGATGGGATGGGATGGGATGGGATGGGATGAGATGGGATGGGATGAGATGGGATGAGTGTGAGGTTCTGAGATGGGTGTGACATCCCATGGTGGGACAGGTGTGAGGTGCTGGGATGGGTGTGAGGTGCTGGGATGGGTGTGAGGTGCTGGGATGGGACGGGTGTGAGGTGCTGGGATGGGACGGGTGTGAGGTGCTGGGACGGGTGTGAGGTGCTGGCATGAGTGTGAGGTGCTGGGATGGGTGTGAGGTGCTGGCATGGGATGGGTGTGAGGTGCTGGGGTGGGTGTGAGGTGCTGGGATGGGTGTGAGGTGCCGTGCTGGGACAGGTGTGTGACTCCACTTCCCTCCTGGACCTCCCTTCCCATGCCAGCGGTTACTTTGCCTCACTTTTCCCAAGCCAGCCCAGCCCCAGAGTGGGCTCAAGGCATGGAGAGACCTGCTCTTACTCTGGATTAGGACCAGCTTGGTTTTCATGCCTAATTGGTTTAAGATAAACCAAAAGAAGGGGCTTTTAAGCCTGACCCAGTGTGTCCAACCAGCTTTTTTTAACCAGGGCTTCCCTAAATCAGGTCAGCCCCGAGCCTGCAGTTAAGCCAGTGCCACACTGTGCCTGCCTGAGCTCCGGGGCCATATGGGAGAGGCTTAATAGGGGTCAGCGGCAATGCTGGTGGCTCTTTCAAGCCTGGGAAGCGCAGAGCCATGACTTCAGCAGCACCCACCCCCTTTATCCAAAGTAGTTCCGGGAAAAAGCCCCCAGGCTGGTGGCAGCAGCCACCCCACAGTGCCCCATCCCGCTGTGGTGTTCAGCTGCAGCAGAAGCCGGGGGTAGGTTTGGTGTCTGAGCTCTGGTCAAACTGAGTTTTCCCACGCAAACAGCATGGTTTTATGGAAAAATGATGCCTGGAATATAAGAACCTCCCTTCCCACCTCAATCACTCCGGCCTCATCCAGCTGGAACCTCTGCAAATACTCTGCGACAGGAACCCCGCGGCCTCACATCCATCCTGAGCCACCCGTGCTGCCTGGAGGGCTGCCATTCCCGAAATCCCATCAGGCAGCATCCCCTGCATCCCATCCCCTGCATCCCATCCCATCCCATCCCATCCCATCCCATCCCATCCCATCCCATCCCATCCCATCCCATCCCATCCCATCCCATCCCAGGGATTGCCCTGCAGCCTCCCGGCTCGGCGGGCTGGGGGTGCAGGATGGCAGGAGGAGAATGAGCACCATTGGCTGTGGTTTGGGTTTATCTCCAGGGGGATTATTTATAGCTCTGCTGACTCATTTGGGAAACGGCTTCCCCTCCCCAAGCCTCAGCCTGCTGCCATCCCGAATTCCTGCCTGGAACACACAGAAAATGGACTGGAAATGACACTGCCCTGGCTCAGCTGGTGCTGCTGGGGAGGGGATGGATCCGGGGCTGGCTCAGGTCTCCTGGATCCCAGAGCCCTGTGCAAGTTCCCTCACTGTGCTCATGTGGTGAACTCCCAAAAAACCTTGTGGAGCCTCTGCAGGGTCTCCGAGGAGGAGCAGGGCAGTGGCGAGGTCACGGCATGGTTGTCTCTGGGGTGTTTCCATGTATCCCTCATGGAGCAGTCAGGAATTGATGTGAAATTCCCTGTTCCCAGCCCCAAAAAGGGAGCTTGGAGCCCTCGGTCAGTTCACGTTTAGGAATTTGCCTTCAGAGCCCTAAATCCAACCTCATGCCCGTGAAGGCTGGAAATAAGGCAAGGTTGGAGCTCCCTTAAAGCCTTCTCAAAGGGAAGTTCATCCCGGCTCCATGGGGACAGGGCTGTGCCACGCCAGGGTCACTGCAGTGCCACCTCCTCAGGTGGCCACCAAAACCTTCCCGTGGCCACCAAGCCATCCATGGGCTCAGATGTGCCACTCCTGCTCCCAAGATCCCTCCAGCAGCAAAGCTCTGCCCTCCCAGGATCACCTGGAAATGGCTTTTCCTGCCCCCCTGGAATACACCCTGTAGTCCAACTGACATCACATCTCCAGTCATTTTTATTTTAGATTTCATTTTTTCCCCCCAAATCCCAGGCCACGGAGTGCATCCAGCCCTGGCAAGGGGAATATAAAGGTGGCAAAGGGAAGAGGTCAATCCATAGGCAGGGAGCAGGGATATCCCTATGTGGAAGCTTATTAAAGCTCAAGGCCGTCATAAAAATGCCCTTTAATCATTTCTTTGCCACAATCCTACCAAAAAAAAGTGTGTAACACAAGTCAATGTCACTCCAGGAAAAATTCAAACAAGGAGGATGGGACAGGACTTTTCTTTCCCAGCCTGCAGAAAGAATGTGGATATGGTCCATAAAATTAATTTCCTCTTTCTTCCTAAGCAGCACTGTCTGAGCTAAACAGCAGCACTCATAATTCCCTGCTCCCAAAATAAAATCAAGGGACTTTTCTCGCCCGTGGATTCCTGCAATTATCTAGAGAACCCCTTTTTGTTGACAGCCAGGGGTCAAAAGGCGGCCCTGGTTTCACCTGATCTCATTGACTTTGCAGAGACATTCCAGCTCAGAGCCACCAGCCCCGAGCACGGGACACACAATGCTGCCATTCACTGCTGGAAAACTCATGGAAAATCCTTCTCCTCCTGCAGCCAGGAGCGGCAAAGGGAAGGGGAGGACAAGGCGTGGAAATGCGGTTGTGCAAGCAGCAGGAATTTCTGATCAAAATGATCTTTGGAGAAAAACGGATCCGGGTTTTCCTCTCAGTGAAACGAAATGGGAGATGCCTTAAGTGGCATTGGGGAGTAAATTGGGGAGCAGGGAATGAAATTCTGGAGATCTTGGGAATGTCCAGCTCACCCTAAACCACGAGTTTCAGCCCTGGATTGTCCAGGATGCTGCATTTTACCTGCCTGAACATCCATTCTGCAACATCTTTGAGTTTTAGCCACAGCAAACGTGCAGTGAGTGTCCACAGCTCCACAAAATCCCCAGGAGCTGTTCCCTGGAATTGCTTCCAGGAGCTGCTCAGGGCTCTCCAACACCTCAGCCCTGGAAGTGTTCAAGGCGGGGTTGGATGGAGCAGCCTGGGATAGTGGAAGTTGTCCCTGCCCAGGGCATCCAGGACCAGGATGAGCTTTTCGGTCCTTTCCAACCCAAACCATTCCAGGATTTGATGATTCCAAGGCTCCCGTCACCACTTGCACCTATGGAATGGAATAGATCTAAAATGCAGAATACAGATCCGTGATATCTCAAATCAGAATTGGAATTCCATGATTCTTGTGGATCCCTCCCAGCTCCAATTCCCTGATAAAACACAGTACATATCTATTTTATAATATATCATTCAATTCCTTTGTTTCTGCAAATACCAGGAAAAAGGGAATTTATTTTTGCAAAGCTGATGGGAAATAAAACCAAGTGTGGCCAAAGCAAATGGATTTAAACCCTGCCTGTGTTGGACGTGCAATCCTTGGGATGAGAGCACAGCTCCACGCTCATCCCGCAGCTCCTGGATGGGACAAGAACGCGGCCCTGGCTGGGTGTCACACCATGCTGGGTGACACTGGGAGAAGGGAGAGGAAGCAGGGAAGAGACTGGGATCCATCCTGCTGGATGCACAGACTCCCCCAGGCCATGCTCTCCCGGGAGCCAGGGATGCTTCAGTGCAACCTTTAATACTTGGGATAACTTGCAATTTTTAACATCATCATTTTGGGAGATTCATCATTTTATCACCCGCAGATATTTTGTTTTATCACATCCCAGTGAAGCCACTCCAAGCTGTGCCATCAAACACCCAGGAGGGAGCAAAGATCATTCCCAGAGATCCTCCGGTCTCACCTTTTATTCCCTTTTTCCCCGCAAAGCATGCAGGGCTGGAGACAAACCCCTACCTCAACACGCAGAGAGGGCAAAGCCAAAGCACACCCATTTCCCAGGCATAAATCAGCATTAGAGTGAAATGTGCAGTGTCACAGGAGGGAGGAGAAGGGAGGGAAGGGAATTACGCTGCACTTTGGCTCCGGCTGGAATCAAATCCTTTTGCCAGGAGTGCTGGAAAGGAGCACGGAGAAAATGGTGTCCCCTTCCAGCCCCTCTTGGCAGCGGCTGCAAACAGCACATTTTGTGTGGGATTCTGCTCCCCAGCCCTTCTTAATGGGCTGCAGCTTCATTAATTGTCATCGCATTGATTTCCCCTCATGTTTAAGCCTTTTCTCTCAAGCAGGGAGCGCTGAAAATTCCTGAATCTCAACATTTTCCTCCCAGGCTGAGAGCCCGTCGCTCCCTGAACTGACAACCCCGAGCAGGAACTGAATATTTCTGCAAGAAACCAAAGTAAAAGTTACAAATGTAACAATTGTAATGACCCTGTCGAAAAAAGAAATAAACCAAGCCCCACACGCAACATATAATTTGGTTGCTCTCGTAATTCAGAGGTATTTATTTACAAGAAGAAAAGTGAATTTCTTCCTGTAAATTTCCTACAGGAGGAAAATCAACTGGGGCTAAACCCATGCAGGCTGACCTTGTAAGCCCAGCCTCATGTGAGCACTGAAATCCTATGAAATCCTTGGGATTACGGGCATGGAAATGCCCTTCTCAAAGGGAAAAAAATCAAATTAATTTATCTGTATTTCCAAAAAATCTCAGAGTAAGACACGAAGCAAAGGGAAAAGGAGCGAGGGGGGGGGGGGGGGGAAATCCAGACTAAAAGGAAAAAAAATCCTTGATGAAAAGATTTTATTCTGAAGATTGCATCTCCTTCCAAGCTGTTCTCCCAGGTTGTTCCCAGCACAGAAAACAGGCTCAAGCAGAAAGAAAACAGAACACGTCCTTGATAAAAAGCACTTTTTAATTTTATCAAATGGATCTGTACAAAAGTTAGCATTGCTTAGTCAGAAGCGAGTGAAGAGAACAGATCAGTAACAGCCAAAAGTCTTTCAAACTTTATACAGAAAAATAGATTGCATAAAAATGAGCTTTTCTTGTCTTTTCCCCCAGCCCAGCGTGTCCCTTCCCCCCCCCACCCCCGAAAGGAAATATGCAAAAAAATATTTTTTAGAAAAAAGAGTAGGAAACGTAGAAAAGGTAAAAAGATGAATAACCTCTGAAAGGTGGGTTTAGATTTACAAAGGTTTTAAAGGCACGAGTTCCCATAAAATAGATGGTTATTTATATGCTCAGCATACAATGGAAGAAGTAGAAATATATCAATGAAATATTAGTCTAAAAACTAAGTACCTAAACCCATTTTTTTAGTGGAGGAGATTTTAGTTTCACAGCTTGATGGATGATATCTGGTCCCTAGAAGCCAAAATTAAAGCGGCAGTCGATCATTTCTCATTAAATTACAGCTTCTTTAAAGTAGTCCTGGTTCTGAAAGCCTTCGAAGACTCCTTAAATCCAATTTTAACAGCCCAAAACAGGTGGCCAGAAAATCACCTGCCCTTTATAGCAAGCCTTTGAGCCTCCCAAATGAATTAGTAATTCCCCCCCCTCGTTATTTGACATTCCCATTGGAGTTTCCAGGCAGATTCCTTCAGTCCCTCTCTCCAGCACGGCTCCTGCAGCGGTTCCAAAATGAAAAAAACCCAAAAACCAAGGAAAATCTATAGACTCATAACACCAGTTTATTGTATCATCTCCACTATTTTTTAGGCTCCCTCCCCCATCTTTAAAATCTTTTAAAATTCTACTTTTTTTACCGTTTTGCACAAAATTACTTCATTAATTAAAAGACAAAATAATACAGAACATAAATACATATTTAACAGATTTAAAAAAAAAACAAAAACCAAACAAACAAACCCAAAACAAAACAACCGAAAACATTTGAAGCTTCCAAAAAACCAAAATGTTAATTACAGCCAAACCTTGCTTAGAAGAACTCCTGACTAAAAAAAAAAAAAAACAATCAAAACAAACACTTCAGACACTGAATTGGTTGGTCCCATCAGACTCTTCCCACGGGATTGTTCCGGGATTTCGGGGCTCATCCCTGTTGGTCCCAGTGAGTTCTTGCCCTCAAGGTTGGTCCGTTCCTCACATTGCAATAGACCCTGAAAGTCTCAAACAGCTTTTTTGTTGTTGTTGTTGTTGTTTTGTCTCCCCCTCTCCCCACCCCCTGCTCCACTTCTTGCACTTGGCCAAACTTCCAGGCCGAGCAAGTTCGGCTCAGTCCTCCCAGAGGAGTCGAACGTTTTGTCCTTCATTTACTCAAAAGGCATCGCCGGTCCTTTTCCTTTCTTTTTTTCCCCCTCTAGGTTGTTTTTTTTTTGAAAAATTCTTTTTGTTCTTTGTTTGGTTGGTTTTTTGTTTGTTTGTTTTTTTTGTTGTTTTTTGTTTTTTTTTTTAAAATTTCTTAAATCCTACGAATCAAAGAAAAATAGAGCTCTGTCCTTTCGGAGAGTTTCGAAGCAAGGTCACGACGAGCAGAGTTCCCAGCGGCTCAGGAGGCACTTTGGAAACGACGGCGGCACTCCACGCTCTTCCTCCTCATTCCTTCATTAGTGCATAATTCCAGGGAAGCCTTCGGAGGCTCCGGGAATCCTTTAAGGCCTGGTCAGGGTGGTGTAGACGGGCTGCTCCCAGTTGGCGGTGGGGCTGTGCGCCGGCGGGATGGACAGCCCGTTGAGGATGGGGGTGGCGTAGGGGCGGCGCGAGGAGTGGAAGTAGGGGTACTGGTAGAGGCTGGAGGCGTAGCCGGGGTAGGGGTTGTAGTAGTTGGAGCTCTGCAGGTCCGTGTAGTCGCACTGCGAGCTGGAGAAAGAGGCGGCGGCGGTGGCCGGGGCGGCCGAGGTGGCGCAGGCCTGGCCGCCGTAGGAGCCGTAGGAGTCGGAGTGCGCGGGGGAGCCGTGGGGCTGCTCGCTGTAGTGGCTGGGGCTCAGCTGCTCCGTCTTGATGTGCGGCCGCTGCTGGCCCGGCTCGGCCGCCGCCGGCGACGCCGCGGCCGGGCTCTTGTGAGTCCACACCTGCGAGCCCGAGTGCGAGTAGGAGCTGCCGTAGGAGGCGGCGGCGGCGCCGTGCTCGGCCGGCAGCGCCGCGTGGCCGTTCAGGGGCAGGTACTGGTCGAACTCGTGCACGTCGAAGGTCTCCATGTTGTTGATGACCTCGCTGCTCAGCTCCGAGATGTCCACGTTGCTGAAGTCGATGTTCTGGCGGCCGCTCTCCACCAGGCGCCGGCCCTCGTGCTTCAGCTCCTGCTTGCTGCTGTGGTGCAGGTCGGTTTTGGGGGTGGTGGGCGGCGTGGGGGGCCCGTGGGGCTGGCCTGGGGACAAAGGGACAGCGAGGCTTTAACAGTGACCACAGAACAGCCAACTCCTTCACCATCCAAGAAATCTGTTTTGCCCATCTCTTGTTGCTCTTACTGGGGATTTAAATCTATGGCACCGTGTCAGATAGGGGTGACGTCCCCCTGTGACCACGTCCCCCCTGGGATGAGCCTCCCACATGGGTGATGGGATGAAGCTGGGAGCACGCTGTGCCCATCAGGATCACTCTGGGACACACCAGGACACCCTGGCAGCACAAACTCAGCTGTGCCCGAGTGATTGGGGTGGATTCAGAGGGTGAGCCCCGTGATGAGCCCCATGATGGAGCTCATCCTCTCCCCGTGGGCAGCCTGAGGCCAGCCCGACTCTCCCGAGGCAGAGGGATCCAGGGCCGGGATCCCCAGCCAGGCTGGGCTAGAGCACAGCGGCGTCTGAGGCTGCAGGACGTTCGCAATGCTCCTGGAATCTGTCAGCGCACTCCCTGCGCCAATTCCCGGCGCTGGGAAGCTCTGCTCCAGGACCCTGCTTCCCAGGAAGCCCGGTTATTGACCCTGATTAGCTCACAGTTCACTCTCCCCACTCCAGGGAGACCGGGATCCCGGTGCTTTGGGGATTCCCTATGGCACAGGCAGCTCTAGGAGCACTCACTGAGGAAAACCACGGTCATGCTCCCAAGCACAGCTCTTGGAACAAGAGCTCCTGCCTTTGGCTCCCCACGGTGGGAGGCAGCGGGATCCCATCCCACCCCGAGACGCAGGGATCAGCAGGAATGCCGCCCTTTACCTGTGTGATCCCCGTGGTGGTGGGAGTCGGCCATGCCCCCCAGCCCCGTGTCGGCCTTGTAGAGCTGAGTGCCGGCGTGGTGGCTGAGCTCAGCTCCCGAGTCCGAGTCACTCTGGCCGGCTTTGACGCTTTTCCTCCTCCGGGGCTGGTATTTGTAATCCGGGTGATCCTTTTTGTGCTGCACCCTGAGCCGCTCGGCTTCCTCCACAAAGGGACGTTTCTCGTTTTCACTCAATAAACTGGTTTAGGGATGGATTTGGGGAGTTTGGTGGTTTTAATAAGGAAGAGAGGAAAAAAAATATCCAAAATTAGGATCTTTTCCTTCGAAGTTTTCATCTTGTTTTCAGACTCGTACATCCCCACTTCCCATGCACTGATTTGAGTACTCAGCAAGTTAACTACGAGATTAATTTGCTGTGGTAAAAAAAGAGTTAAAATCCACGGCAAAAAATGGAATAAAATACCAACTACAGCGGCATGAAAAACCCAACCACTATGGACAGGGATAAGTGGGCACAACAAAATCCCCCTTCCCCATTTCCAACACAATTACAAAATATAATTCCCATGTTTGCCCTGTGAATGCCACCCCCTCACCACCACAAACATTTCCAGCTTTGTTTGGTGCTTACAAAGAAGCCACGAAGGCACCAGGGATGGGATTATTGCTTTCCAAACTCTCCCCCCCCCCCGCCCACACCTCTCTTCGCAAACTCTTGGAGAGGCTCAAACCGCAGCGGGAGCATCGCTGGCCTGAGCAGGCAGGAAAGATGGGAATTAGGTACAGGCAGACACCATGGGATAAACCACACGGAAAAACGTGGCTCAGGGAAGAGCCTCGGAAAGCAAAGCAGGCTCGGATGCTGCCCAGCAAATAAAAGTTTGCATCCCCGGGCAGCGCTGGGCAGATAAGCAGGGAAATTAGGAAGCTCGTTAAAAGAACTGTTAAAAATTGGTTTAGTTGAGTTTATAGCTTGTTAAGCAACAAGCAAGCCCAAAGGGGAAAAAAAAATAGAAAAAGCCATAAAACAAGTCATTTAAAAAGTCTCATCGCGTGGGGATGGGGAAGCTGCAGGCAAGGGAAAGGCTGCTTGTGCATCTCCGTGATGCAGCAGGGAAAATCCACCCGTGGCAGGAGCGAGGGTGCCCAAGCCGCTCGGGGGATTTTCGGAGCAGGGACCGCTATGTCCTTTGCAGCGCGCCGGGATGCTCGGAGGGGAGGGTTGTACTTCGGTTCGAAGCACTCCGAGAATCCCGAGAAACAGAGATTAATAAAAACAAAGCAGGCAGAAGCTTTAAAGAAGCGCTGGGAGGGAGACTGCAGCCGCGCAGCCCCGCGGAGGACGCGGCGCGGGGGATCCGCGCGGGTCGGGACTCACCGCCAGAGCTTGCCCAGGGTCTTGCTGAGCTCGGCGTTGTGCAGATGCGGGTACTGGTCCGCCAGCTTCCTGCGGGCGGCCTGCGCCCACACCATGAAGGCGTTCATGGGCCGCTTGACGTGCGGCTTGGCCTTGAGCGATCCGTTGCCGCGGACGGGCATCGGTACCAGGCTCCAGTCGTAGCCCTTGAGCACCTGCGAGACGGCGTCGCGGATGCAGGCGGGGAAGCGCTCGTCCACCTCGGCCGCGTCCACCTTGGCCCCCAGCGCGGCGGCGCCGGGCGGGCGCGGGGCGGGCGCGGGGGCGCAGCCCAGCCCCTCGGAGCCGGCGGGGGAGAGCGGCGAGTCCGAGTCCGAGTCCACGTGGGACATGGAGCTGGTGGTGCCTGCGGGGCTGCACGGAGCCTCCAGCGCTTTGTCGTGCTCCTCGGTCATGTTGAGCATCGGCGGGCGGCAGAGCCGGGCCGGCCGCGCGCTGTGCCCGCCGGGGGCCGCGCACCCTCCGCGGGCGCCCGAGCGGCGGGAAAACGAGCAAAAAATAATAAGTTCTAGAAGGAAAAAAGACACGGAACGCTCAAAATTCAACCCAAAATCGGCACTCCTCCCCCCCCCCCCCGCTCCGCAGCCGGTCCTGCCGCCGCTGCCGCCGGGGCCCCGCGCTGCCCCGCGCCGCGCTCCACGTCCAGTGCGAAACGGGGCCCCTGGCAACAAGTTACTTTAAGGGCAGGGCGAGCGGCCCCGCCCCCGCCGCCGCTCGCCATTGGCGAAGAGGCCGCGGTGATTTCCATAAGGGGCGGGGTCCGGCCCGGCGGGGCTGCGCTGCCCGCCCGCCGCCGCAGAGCCCCCGCTCCGCCGGCGAGGGGTCCCGCTGCGGCTCCCGCTGCCGCCCGGGCCCGGTTTTTGCCACCCGCCGCTGTTCCGGCTCCCTGTTCCGGCTCCCTGTTCCGGCTGCCTCTTTCGGCTCCTCTGTGCTTTTTCCGCTGCAAATCGTCCGGGGGCTTCACCGCCGCGCGGTACTGGCGGGGACCCCCCGACGGTGGGGATGTGTTTTATACGCCAGTGTACAGACGGGATCCCGGTTTTCTAGCGGGGTACCGGGCAGAGGGTGCGGGATGGAGCCGCCGGGTCCTTTTCCAAGCGCCGCGGAACGGGGATGCCGCGGGGAAGAGGCGCGGAGCGGCAGCTGCTGCGGGGCGGCGGAGCGGTGCCGTGGGACCGCCGGTTATTTTAAAGCCCCTTTTCGAGGGGTTTTTGGGGTGGTCGGTGCGTGGCGGGGGGGGCGACGGTCCTCCGTGTGTCCCCTGCAGCCGATCCCCCGTGCCCCGGGGCCGTGCGCTCCCGCAGCCCCGAGCGCGTCGCTTCCCCCCCGCACTCTCCAACGGGCGCGTAACGGAGGAAAGCGGGGAATTGCTGGGAAAAAGCGACACGAGACCCTCCGTGTCCCCTCCCCGACTCTCCTGTCCTCTTTTCCCGCAGCCTTCCCGCAGCGGGCTCGGTCCCGAGCACCGGGAAGCACCGGGAGGTCCCGGCCGGAGGAGGATGCGGCACCTCGGGGTGAGCCTTTGGATCGGGGAAAAAGGGAGGGTGACCCCCGAAATCTCTCCCGTCAGTTTAAGTTGCCCCTCTCCAAGCCAGCCCTGCTTTTGCAGCATTTATTTGGAGCATTTGATTCTAATTATCCGCGGAATTCAGCCTTCTAATTGCGACTGGGGGTGGGGGGGGGGAAATAAAAGCAACTCCTCAAATTCCAGTTTTATCTGCTGCTTCCCCCCGGAAAAATAGAGGGTCACGTATAAGATTGAAAGCGGAAAAAATAGCAATTGGGCTCCGAGCATTCCAGCGTTTAAAAAGTAGCAGGAACGTAGTGGCTTTTTGTTTAATTACTGTGATGTGTAATAAATAAACCGTATGCTTTGAATTTAAAATGTGTTTAAATGTGCCTGAACAGCCGCCTGCCTTCTACGTGAAAATTCATTTATTCTCTTAAATTGCAAAGCAGGATTTAATTTTATTTAAAAAAACTCCAAACCCTAATTTTTCCAAGTTTCAGCTTTCCGTTTGCAGCGTTACCTCCTGACAAAGTTATTTGAAATACAATTTTCAAAATGTCCTTAAAAAAATTATTTTAAGGCTCAAGGCAAACGAAATACTTTGGACTTTCTAATGAGGAATAATTGAAATTTCCTACTAAACTTAATGAGATTGGGGATGAGTTTATGTTTCCCTGGGCTATGCATCGGTGACTTTGCAGTGCTGTTGGACACTTGGGAAAATCTTCTTTTCCCTCTCGTGTGACACATAATTAATGTATATTCCTATAAATCCTGTCTCGTTGGGCAATTTACCTCGACTCACAGAATTCCAGTGTTTCATCTGGGTTTTTAGCCATGGCTGAGTCCAAGCAATAATCGCTATTTTTAGTCCATCTTTCCCAATCCAGCCTCTCCTGCGGAGCACCTTCCTCGGAAGAACCCAACCTCAGTGCGTGACTGAGGCTGGGAAGGGATTTGTGGGATGCTCGGAGCTTTGGAGGTAGGAATGGAAACAAGAACCCCTTTTTTCTGCTCCCTGTCTTCAACTCCAAAGATTCGTGCAAAAGAAGCCCCCAAGGACAGCAGGAATTAGAGACGTTGGTTTTATTCCCTGCTTGCTGCTGCCTTCCAGGGCTCCCCAGCCCTGCCTTGAGGCAGGGAATTGCGTTTTCCAGCCCTCAGGCTTGAATCCCTCTTTGTCCAGCACAGGTAGAAGGAGGAAGACGACTTTGGGCAGTTGTTTCCTCTTATTCCAGAGATGGGCACAGGGAAGAGGCCGTGCCTTGGAGCGGGGCAGGGAACGTGTCCTGCTGCACGTCTGGCTCTGTGATCCCGCACGAACCATTCCATGTTCCTGTGTCAGTGCTCAGGGGATGGAGCAGCATTCCCTGGCCTCACGCAGCCAGCACGCAGGGACAGGAGGGAGCTGGAGCACCTGGAGAAGCTCAGTAGCTCCGGTTTCCTGAGAAGTTCACTCATCCATGAAATGGAATGAGATAATGCTCAGGGAACAAGTGGGTTCAAGTGGGGCCGTTTGTCCTGCGGGGTCTCGTGGTTGGATTTTGTATGACAAAGGAGCAGGGATGTTTGCCCAGGGATGGGCAAAGGCTGGAGCTGCAGGGCCGGATCCCTCAGGATGCGTCATCCTGGCTTGACACAGCTCTGGCCTGACCCAGGCTGCTGCAGGGCAGGCCCTGACATCAGCATTCCTAGGAAAAGGGTGCAGATTCGGGAGGGGAGAACCGAGGTTCCTGTTGCCCAGTGGAGCCTTTAGGAGTTCACCCAGGTGGGACATGTTTAGAGAGGATTTGGGGGAACAGATCCAGCTGTTCCTGACGGAGTGGGCATGGCAGAGGCTGATATTTGGAATATTGCTTCATTTTCTGACGTGGCCTCCAGTAAAGCTCCTGGCCAGCTCAGCCAGTGTTTCTGGGAATCGGGCAGTAAATACAAGATCTGTGTGCCTGGCTCCATCACATTCTCACTTGGGAATCCTCAGCATCCCTGTGGGATGGAGGCAGCTTGACCTCCCATCCTGGTTCCTCTGTTCCATACCCCTTCCTCCTGCAGGAATAAGAGCGCGTGTGCATTGGCTCCAGAGCAGGCAGAGCCCTGCTTGTGCCAGGAAGGAAAAGTTTCCTTTCCAGTGCAGCCAGGGAAGGCATTTTTAGAGGATGAGAGCGCATGGAATCTCTGGATCCCATGGATGTGCTCTGGGATGCACACACAGACCATGTCCCTCCCAAAGGTGGGCTCCACCCTTAATCTGATCAAGGGGGAAAGTTCTCATTTCTCCCAAGCTGGCCTCCTCTGACCTGCCAGCAGATTGTACATGGGAATTCCAGGGAGCAAAGAGAACGAGCACGATGGGGAATTAAAACCAAGCCCTGATCAGATAAGAGGAACCTGTGGTGTTAACATCAGCCTCTGACACCTGCAGGATTCATGCTCAGCCCAGAGAACGTGGCAGCTCTGAGGCTGCTGTGAAACAATGTCCAAGCCTTTCCAGGAAAGTTCCTGATATCTGAAAAGAAGGAATAAAAAGGCAGGTGGTAACTTCAATGAATTTCAATTAAAACAGCAGCAAAAGGGCTGACGAGCTTTGCCCTCAAGCTGGACAAGAGTGGTGGGTCCCATCCTGCACTGGGTGCTTGGGAAAGCTCCGCTGCCCACTCACACAATTTTAAGGCTAAATTGGTGTGGATCCATTCCTTGCCAAAAGGTCCAAAATTTGCCTTTCATTCACAGAAAATGGGCCTTGCCTCATCCGTAGCTCGTGTGGCTCTGGCACTTGGGGACATGGGTTAGGGGTGGCCTTGGCAGTGCTGGGGGATGGTTGGACTGGATGATCTGGGGGGGCTTTTCCAACCTAATCCTGCAGCTCTGTGTCCTGCAGCAGCTCTTTTCCAACATGAATATTTACCTGGTGTGGATAAAAAAAAGCTCTGCACACCTGCACTGGGCAGGACTCCAGTGCTTCCTCTTTCTCCTGCTTGAAATACAAGTGGAGAGGAGTCCATGGGATTCCTAAATATTTTCTAGGTTTGAGCATGGCAGTGGACACCAGAGAAAAAGGACGTCTGATGTCAATATGTTATTTTTATTCAAAATGTATTGAAGAAAATTGATTTATTTGGTATTTATTTGAATATTCGAAAATCCCAGCAAGAAAACGAAAATGTTTTTTGCAGGATCAAAACCCACCCATGTATGAATTGTACATTAAGTGTCAGGTGAGGTGTCAGCAGAGGATCTCTTCTTTCCTGCTGCACAGCACAGCCTGGATGGCATCTTTTCAAAATAATGGAGATTATTAGGATTAATTATAATTATTGTGATTATTAATTGCTTCTCCTATGGTACCACTTAAGAATCCCTCTTCTGAATCAGCACCTCCTCATTATCCTGCACAAATACACAAGAGAAAAAAAGGTGATTCGTCCTCTAAAAATCTTTTCCAGCCTTAATCCTGTTAATCCTGGAGTTACAGAGCAAAGTTCCATGGGGAAAATCGGGGATTTTAAAGGGAAAAATTATTACTGCTGGAAAAAAAATGGATTAGCAGAAGGACGCTCCCGAATTCTTTGTGAGATGCCCATGTCCCCTTCAGCAAACGCAGCTGAGTGCTCGGTGTGTGCCTGCATTATCCATAACCGAATGTATGCTCTCTTCAGAGGAGCCCCCCATGCTAATGCTGCCTCCCAAGCTCCCGACTTCGGCGCGCACATTCCCTTTCTCTGCTCCCTTTCAACCCCATTCCTGGCAGCCAGAGGGGCGAAAGGCCAGACCTGAATGAACACAGAGCGACTTCGGGTGCCAGGGCCAGCGGGGTTGGGGTGCTGCTGGGGACAGCTGCTGGCTGCTGTGACAGTAAAGGCTTGTTCCCCTGGCACTCCTGCAGCTGGTTGGAACACAGCAAAATAGGGGACGTGGCGTTGGGGGCGGTTTGGTGAATGAAGAGGAGCATCAATGATGCCCCTGCCCGCCTGGCATTCATGAATCGCCTTCCCCTGGAGGCTTGAAAGGCTCAAAACCTCGCTCTTAAATACCTTGTCTGCGTTCTTTGCTTGGGGTTTGCGCTGTTTGCTTTCCTGCTGTGTCGCTTGGGAAGTCGCCACGTGAAAATAAAAGAAGAAATGGATACGTGAGCAGAAAAGCCAGCACAGGTGATGGTCCCCACAAAGGGATTCGGTGAATCACGGAATATTCTGAGTTGGGAGGGACACACAAAGATCCTTGAGTCACATTTGGGACAGAAAAAGCGTCGTTTGGTGTCCTAATCAACTGGTTTATCACGTTTTTCTTTCTAGCCTGAATCATCTTCCAGGAAAGCCAGGAAAGGCTTCCACTGCCTGTTACGTGAATTGAGTCCTTCTTAGTGACAACATATTTCTGCCGGTTTAAGCTTAAAATTTGCAGCTTGTCCTGTTTAAAGGTGCTCCTGACACACGATGTCCCCAGCTTGGTGCCACCACCCCAACCTGTGCATCTGGCACATCTCAGAGCAACCCTCAGCAATGAGAATCGACCCAGCTCAGCATTCCCTTCCCAGCCCCAATTATTCCTCCCTTTTTTTCTAAATCTTTAGCCTAAACCCTCCACTTTCCCTCAGTAATTTCCTCAATTATCCAGTTTGTTTTACAGACATCCCCATTTAACGTGGGATTTGCTGTAAAAGACCCCACAAAGGAAACCATTAGCTCCCATCTATTTAAATTTTCCTTGCCAAATCTCACGACTGATCCAATGGGAGAGCAAAACTGCAGTATTCCAGTGGCCTTTAACAAACAGCTGATTTTTCCTTCCCTATACAATGCACCATTATGTGGGATTTTTTTTTTTCCCTAAGAACAATGCAAGCAGCAGTGATGGGAAACTGGAAAAACAAAAGGGGCATTTAAAAGGGACTGGTTTAGAGGATGAGAAATGTTGAATAATGTTACACCTGATAGCAGATGCTTTCTCAGCGACCAGCACGGAGGCGTTTACTAAGGGGATACTCAATGTATGTTTATGCTCTAAAATACTATTTATGAACTCCACACAGCCAAGTGCTTGATGCCTATAAATTATATGAAGTAAAATTCACAGCAGCATCACAAGAGGTGAATTTAGATGGGATATTGGGAAGGAATTGTTCCCTGGGAGGGTGGGGAGGCCCTGGCATAGGAGGCCCTGGCATAGGAGGCCCTGGCATAGGGTGCCCAGAGAAGCTGGGGCTGCCCCTGGATCCCTGGAAGTGTCCAAGGCCAGGTTGGATGGGATTTGGAGCAGCCTGGGATAGTGGAAGATATCAGGGGTGGAAGTGGATGAGCTTTAAGGTCCCTCCCAACCCAAACCATTCTGATTCTATGAGGAAAACCTGAGGAATTTAACTTAAAATGATCCCCCAGTCCAACCCTTGCCCAGGCAGGGTCACCTGGAGCAGGTGACACAGGATCGTGTCCACGTGGGTTTGGGATGTCTCCAGAGAGGGAGACTCCACACCCTCCCTGGGCAGCTGTTCCAGGGCCCTGCCCACCTCCATGGAAATAAGTTTTTCTTGAAGTTGAGGTGGAATTTGTTGTGTTAATCTGTCCTGAGCTCCGCTGGTCCAAGCATGGTGCTGGTAACACCAAGGTTGTGGATTCAATCCCTGTATGAGCCATTCGCTGAAGGACTCGATCGTCCTTGCGGGTCCCTTCCAAATCACAACATTCTGCGATGTGGATTCTGGTTTAGCTCAGGGTATCACTCCTCATCCTGTTGCTAAGCACCACCGAACAGAGCCTGGCAACATCCTTCAATACCCCTTGGAAATATTTGGATCCATGGGATCCCTTCTCAGCTTCCCTTCTCCAGCCAGTCCCAGCTCCGGCAGCCTCATCACAGAGATGCTCCAGACCCCTCACCAGCTCCGCGGCTGCGCTGGCCGCTTAGGTTACTATTTTTAAAATAAAACTTTGCATTTTCTCGCCGGTTCGCTGAGAACTTTCCCCGTTTCTTCCCGTTTTCCCCCGTTCCCCCTCCATTTTCCCCGGTCCCTGCCGTGACCCCTCACGCGCGCGCCCGGCCCATGCTCGCTGTGCCCGACACGGCGGCGCCGCTTGGCAGAGAATTCTCCCTATTTCCCCCCCATTTCTCCCCGATTTTCCCCGTTTCCCCCCGATTCCCCCCCGTCCCCGCCGTGTCCCCTCACGGGCCCGCCCCGCCCGGCCGCACATGCTCGCTGTGCCCGACATGGCGGCGCCCAGCGCGGGGCTGCGCCAGCGCCGCCCGGGCCGCGGCCGAGCCCCCGATGGAGCCCCCGGAGCGGCCCCCGCTGCGTCCCCCGATTCCCCCGAGCCCGGCGTCGGTGCCGCGGCCTCGCCGCTCTCCCCGGGCACCTTCTGGCTGACCCGCATCGTGCTGCTGCGCTCCATTGCCCTCCTGTACTGTGAGTGCCGGGCGGGCGCTGCCCCTGCGCCCCGCGCTGTCCCCAGCAGCCAGGGAACGGCTGGAGCTGTGCCAGGGAGGGTTTGGGGGGAGAGCAGGGAGAGGTTCTTCCCCCGGAGGGTGGTGGGGCACTGCCCAGGCTCCCCAGGGAATGGGCACATTCCCAAGGCTGCCAGAGCTCCAGGAGCGTTTGTACACCGCTCGCAGGCACGTGGTGGGATCCTTGGGGATGTCCTGTACAGGAACAGGGGCTGGACTCGGTGATCCCTGTGGGTCCCTCCAAATTCAGTTTATTCTATGATTATATGAACCTTGTGGGTCTGCTCCAGCTCAGGATATTCCATGATTCTCTTCTTTTTCACTCCTACTTTCCTGGTGGGTTGGGGACGCTGTGGCTGATGCTGGGATGGGGTTGGTGATGTTGGAAGCTGGTGGGGCTGGAAGGAGAAATTTGCTCACACCACAAGGCTGGTACCTCTCAGCAGAGCTGCTTGGAGCTGCTCATCCTTTCCCTTCAACTTGTGAGCTCCCAGTGCAAGAACTTTTTGTCTTATGCAGCAGCAGGACTAGAGAGAGAGTTGACATCCCTGGGTGCCAACACCACCAACCAGGACCTGCAGTCGACATGACCTTAAATTATTCCACAGTAAAAGCAGTTTCCAGCCTCTGCCGTGCTTGTTTGCCTCTTGCTTTGGCACTGAGAGCTGCGCTCAAAGCCCGCTGGTGCTCCATTTAAAAATATTTACAGTGAAACCAAAACTGACAAGTAACACACTACGGTACAAATTCTAAACTTGCCCCAGATTTGTCCACGGAATCGTTAGAATTTGTAGCCTGCCAGCCTGCTTAGATTATTTTGCATCAAAACCATGCAGAAGTTGTAGTTTTGTATGGTTTTGACACGTGCTCTGGTTCTAGTTTGGTTTCAGCTCTCAGTGAAATGCGAGGTTATGACTCTTTCAGTCAAAATGAAAGCGATTCCAATATTCCCCCGTGTGTAAATCCAGGCTGCTGAGTTTCCCGTGGCTCAGTTTGCAGTTTTCTTATGAAAAACTGATTGCTGTTCTCTGCTGTGCCTTCGGTGGAGGCCGCTGCTTCCTGGTGGTGGATTTGGGGTGATAAATGTGCCACACCTGGGACCTAACGGGGTGTCGGGGGTGGGAAGGGAGCAGGGGCTGCCCGGAGGGGTGGGAATTGGTGGAAATCAAAGGTGTGGGACTTTGTGGTGAGTGGGACAGCTGGGACAACGAGGTGGGGAACAAGGATCTGATTGGGGGTCAGGTGAGTTACTGGTGAAAGTGATTGAAACTGGTGGGCTGCAGGAGAAAAGGAGGCTGGGAGTGCCTGAGCCAGAGGATGAAGCTGAGTTTGCAGGCTGGTGAGTAGGTGTGGGATGATAAAAAAGAGGGAGACTTCTTTATGGTACTTTTTCAAGCAAGAGAAAGGTGTGGGAACACCAGAAGGTAGCTGAGGGAGGAGACCCCAAAATGCTTCTGTAGTGTAGGGCGAGGAAACCTTTTGGAGAGTGGGGTGTCAGAGGGAGGGTTTTGAGTACTGGAGCTGGAAGGAGCAGGGCAGGAGGATGTTTGTGTCCCTTGTGAAGGGAAGAGGTGTAGGAGAGAAAAGTTCACCTGCTTGTTGTGTATCTTGTGCATGGCTGCACTTGGGAGTTCTGCTGCTGGTTTGGGGTGATCCAAGGCCGGGAATCTGGGCCTGGTTTAACACAGGTCAAATTCCTGCTGGCAGCAGTGCTGGGGCTGGCAATACAGCAGAGGTGTCCCACAAGAACTTGTGGGGTGGAAACTGCTTGTTGTGTGTGAGCAGGCAGATTCCCTCTGGTGCAGCCCTGGGATGGGATGCTCCAGAGGGAAGGTGGGTTGCCCTTTGATCTCTGTGGAGAGCCTGGGTTTTTTAGAACCAGCAGAAGACAATTTTGTGCCTCTGTGCCAAGCTGCTCTTGCAGGTTTTTTTCTGGAGATGGAAGCATTTACTGTGACAGCTGATTTTTCTCCCAGACGCGGCGATTCCGCGCGCGCCGAGGCTCAGACTCACTGAGGAGACGGCTGATGCCGTTGTGACAGTTTGACATTCCTCAGTCGTGGGATGTTTTCCCCCCTTCTTTCATTTCACCCTTTTATGTGTAACCCTTTCCTTCCTGCTGGGCTGAGCAGTGAACCCTCTGAGGGGAATTTGTGTTAAGGTGTTGGGGAAGTGGGCACTGCCTGGTGATTGGAGCTCCTCTGGGAGCTGAGGGTTGTTCCCCGTTCTGGGTGGAATGGAGGGATGGGAGAGCGCAGGATCCTGAGGATGGGATGGAGAGAAATGGGATTTGGGGTGTACAGTGACCCCAAAGCATGGTCTGGGGGCCTGTCACCTCCTTCCTGCCCTCCACCCCGTTCCCAAAGGGGGGTGGTCATTGCCTGGTGCAGGCAAGGGAGATGTTTTCCCTGAGGATCTTCCCGTGTGGAAGCAGGACAGGCAGAGCAAGGCAGGTGTGAAGTGTCCTTCGGTGTGCCCTCTCTTCTCCCCTGCCCCCTTTGCTTGTAACAGCTCTCCTCTTTTTTTTTTTTTTTTTTTGTCTTTGGAAGGGATTTTCCAGGAGCAGCCGGAGCCTGGGAAGTCCCTGGCAAAGCAGCTGCTGTGTGAGAGGCAGGTTGGAGATGGGAGGTGGGAGAGGATCTGAGGATTTGGGGAGGTCAGAGACCAGCCCCACCTGCTGCTGGCAGGAGTGGGAAGGCAGGGAAAGTGGATCCAGCTGAAAGGGCTCTGTGAAGCTGGGTCCTTGCTGCACTGTCCTGGCACTCCATCCTTTGGAAATTGTCTCTCTCCGTGTTTCCTGATGGCTCCTTCAGGTCCTGGAAGGCCACAATAACGTCACCCCAAAGCTTCTCTTCTCCAGGCTGAACAATCCTAGCTCTCCCAGCAGAGCTGCTCCATCCTTCTGCTCATCCTGGTGCCTCCTCTGGACTGGTTCCAGCAGTTCCACATCCTTCCCGTGCTGGAACCCCGTGCTGGAGGCAGCTCTGCAGTGGGGTCTCACCTGGGCAGGGCACAGGTTCAGACCAATGCCAGTTTGGGATTTGCAGCCTTTCCATCCTGCTCTTGCCCTGTGTGTTTGTTCCCTGTGACAGGGGTCGGTGTTTTGGCAATACAGAAATACTTTGAGGTCTTGTTGGACGTGCTCTTACAGGTAAATAGCTGATCCCAAAGCTCTCGACAGCAAATGTGCAGTATTTGCTCCCTTCACCCTCCTTCTAAATCATTTTTGAGTGCCCTTTTTGGGTGATTACTATCACCAGATTCCAGCTGTAGAAATTGAAGTAATTAGATACCACCCTCCCCAGTCTCAGCCAGGCTCTGTGAAGAGCTTTGAAATAAAACCTATTATTTAAATCCAGTTTATCTTCCTTCTCCTTATGTATTGTTTAATAGTATTTTCTTTCCCCAGAGCTAGAGCTATGGGAGGTTCATGCTCCTTCTTCCTAAATCTGAAATCTAAAGCCCTCTTGGGGGGGTTTGGCTTCCTGTAGGTTCCTGGCTCTCCCCGGTGTCCTTCCTCTCCTCTTTCTCTGCCATCTCCCCTGCTTTCCCTTCCCTCAGTTTTATTAAAAGGCTCCCAGTAGCTTTCAGCCTGCCTGGTCAGGATTAGAGAACATCTTCAGGCACTTTTGCTGCCCTGGAAGGTTTTATTTCAGCTCAGTGCTCGTTAGCAAGGCTGTGCAGCACCAGCAGCGTGTCAGCACTGGGTCTTCGGAGCAGCTGCATCCCCCTGGAAGGGGAAAAAGGTTCCCTTCTCCGCTCTTGTTATCAAGCTCCCAGTCAGCTCCTTGCCCAGAGCTGCTCTGGAGCAGAGGGATCTTCCCAGGGCATCCTCCAGCTGCAGGCTGGGGTGGTTTTGAACAGCCTGAGACCCAAAGGGAAGCTTTTTCTATTTACACACCTTTTCAAACAAGGAGGCAATGGGGAGGTGAGCACTTCAAAACCCCTCGAGCAACCACCCCAAAGTCTTCAGCTTGGCTGTGAAAGGCAAGAAAACAAAAAAGGTGGTAAGAGCAGAGGACTTTGTTGTGTGTTTTTTGTGGGTGCTTGGCTTCACCCTTCGCTCAGTGCTCTGGTGTTGTTGCTTCTGTGTTGCAAGACTTTGCAAGGGAATTCATCAATTGAGAACTTACTCGATTCATTTCTCTGGTAATAAAGAAAATACCAGGAATATTCTGCTCTTCCTTCTTTCCAGCAGTACAACCTCAACTTGCAGCAGCCAGCTCAGGGCCTGTCCAAATGCCTCCTTGGGTCAAAGGGGCACTTGATAAACTGCTCCAGGCAGACTTTGTGTGTGTGTGTGCAAAATGTTGTTTGGTTTTCAGGCAGAGCTCTGTGCTCTTGATTCAGTTCTTCTTGTGGTTTGGGCATTAAGGAAAAGTTAAGGCTTCTTTTAACAGGGCGTGGGGGAAGAGAGAAGAAGCCATATGACTGAAAAGTTTTGGATTTTACATCTTTAAACCTTTCCTGAGCATGAAGAACGGGATTCGCTCGTTCTCCTACCATGACAGGCTGAGCCTGGACTGGGGGAAAGGAGCTGAGGTGCCAGGGAAATCTGGATGGAGTGAATCCTTTTGGATGGGGACGCTTGGGTGGTGGTTATTGGTACCATGTGGGATTGAGCAAGGAACACGCTGGGTTTGGGGGGAGAGAGGAGGCTGGGAGGGGAAGGAGAAGGTGGAGAGGGGGGAGTTAATGGAAAAGTACAGTGAAGCACCTTGTGAGGTGAGGATAAGTAGGGAAGGTCTATTAGCAGCCCTGATAATTTGCATGTATTATGTAAAGCTCAGCTGGCAGCAGGGAGAGCTCCCATGTGAGCTGTCAAAGCTCCGCAGTGGGAGGCAGACCCGGAGCTGCTCCGCTCCTGCCACCTGCACAGCCTGAGGAATGGCACATCAGCTGGAGCACAGGGCACTGGCCTGGGCTGAACGCTCCCAAATCCTGGAAGTGTCCATGAAAAGCACAGGCAGTGAGCGGCCCCAGGGCTGATGGAAGCATGGTGGGGGCTTGTGCCAGGTCTGGAGGCTTGGAGGGGCGCAGGCTCCCAGGGAAAAGCTCCAGGACTGAGGGGAAGTGGGTCAGCGTGCCCCAAGCCCAGAAGAGGGGTGATTATGCCAGTCAGTGCCCAAGGTGGAAGCAACTTGTTTGCCTTGGAAGGAGTGGAAGATGCAGAGTGGAAAATCCCTGATCACGAGGCCACAGGGAGAGAGGTTCTGGAATAGGGGTTGAGGAAGAAGCACAGGCTTTGGGGGAAAAGGGACTTTTTTACCCCCCTGACTAAGCCAAGGTCAAAGGGAAGGTTCCTGGAGAAGGGAGCAGGGTCTGTTACACTGAACTTGAGGATCCAGTTTCTCTGGGGTTCAGGGAGAGGAAGTAATGACAAGCTGATAAATAACTTCCCTTTTTCCCTCCTGGATCTGGACATCTCCTGTGTTGCTGAAATCCTTTGTGGTCTCTGTCTTCAGTTTCAGCTCTTCCCTGTGTCCAGCAGCACAGGAGCTGCTGCCTGAGGGGGAAACCTCTTGGAGAGGGAGCTGGGAGGGCATCGATAGATGGATGGGTGGGTGGAAGTGGGAGCTGCCTGGGGGATGAGCCCTTCAGAGGTGCTCCAGAAGATGCTGGAGATGGGTGAAGAGGGAGCCCGGAGTCATCCAGATGCAGACGGAGAGTGGGGAGTGTCCAGGAGAGGGAGCTGGATCCGGGATGGAGCTCTGGGAATGCTGCACGTGTGTGAGCATCACCTGGGAGGTGATGGATCAAACACAGGTGGAACAGTGGGATTTGCTTTGGGGGAGGTGAATTCTCCCGAAATTAGGGTGGCTGCTGCTGGGGTTTGGCTGCAAAGGGTGATGTGGGAAATCCCAGCAGTGGGAAATGGATGTCCTGGGAGGAAACCCCTTTGGAGCCTGAGCTGGGCCATCCCAAAATGTGCATTTCATGGCAGCTCCAGCCCCGTGTTTGCTGCCTGCAGGCTCGGAGAGGCTGAGCACGGTTTTGTCTGTACCATGTGGACTTTGCTGGAATTGCTGGCATTTGTTTTTCCTAATTTACCTTTTCCTTGTTTGTCTGGCATACAGTGCAGGGGTCTAATTTAGACTTTTTTCAGGCAAAAACCTGCTCAGCACTTATTATGGGTTGGGGCAGCAATTCTGGAGCATTTAGAGGTGAATTTGATTAGCACTTTTGGAAAACTGTGCAGCAAATTGCAGTGCTAATCATGGGAAATCAAGCCGTGGAGTTTTAAGGCAGAACTGGCCTTTACTTGGCTTTTTTTTTTTAGCCAGAAATGAAGATATTAAGCTGTGTAAAGCTCAGAAGAATTATATTTCAATTATATTTCTGCTGGTTTTATGTCAGGCTTTCTGATTACACAGTTGTGCTGAGCTGAGTGTTGGTAGAAAATATGAATAAAATAGAAAACACTTAACCTGTGCTCCAGAACTGATCCTGTAGTGCTGGCATCAGTTTTTTTCATATCTCTCCCTGTCCATAATTGAGTAAAATAATTGACTAAAAATGTCTTTTATTTGTAAAACTATTCACTGTGTATAAAAGATGGATGAGAAGAGACACAACCAATTAACTCCCAACTTTATTGTGTCATCCCTGGGGTTCAGAATCTGCTGGAATCAAAGGGAACCCTCGCAGTGACCTCTGCTGTGTGTTGGATGATGACTTTTAGTGGGTTTTAAATGAGAATAAAATCCATGGCTGTGTGCTGAGAGCTGGGGGAGTGTTAAGTGGATTAAGTGGAACCCACTGGAGACCTTTGTCTGGGGAATGGGACTTTCAGTTGGATTCCCTGGGGCTGCAGACTTTGGGTTGCTGCTCCAGACTTCAAAGAAATGGGAATTTGGGCTCTGATTTCACACAGGCTCTCCCCCAGCTCTCCCAGTGCGAGACACCAGATGAACACCCGGATTGTTGTTTGCAGAATGCCAGCATTGAGATAAGCAAGGAAACAGATTTGATCATTAACCAAGGAGCATTGGGGAGGGGAACAAATCAGCCTTTTGCAAGAGCTCTGGTGCTGCTGCCCATGACGTGGCTGGTGTTTGGATAATGTTTGAAGGATGGGTAAATTAGTGGATGCAGCCTAATCAGGAAATGTTGGCCTTGCTCATTACTTTTTTTTTTTTCCCCTGAGATGCGGAGATTACTGGAGTTACAAACTGCAAATTGGTAACTGCAGGAGATGCCTAAAATATGAGATAATCCCTAAAAACTGCCCAACTTTCTCTGTAGGCCATCAAAAGATCTGTAATTAAATTGCTGATGTGCTGTTAAAAAAAGCATCTGGCTGGTCTAAGATAGTCCAGGGCAGGAGCAGAGACACTATAAACGGGACAGCTGTAGTGACGTGGGAAAAGTGGGAATTCAGGGGATGGGAAGATGTTAAGATCTTGGATTTCCAGCCTTCCAGGGTATGGGAGGATCCAGAGGGTCAGGCCATGGCAGAGCTGCTGTTTGGGGCAGTTGTGGAGAGCCACAAACCTCTGTCTGCCCAAAGAACTGAGCGTGCCTGGAACAGCTCCGGGGTCCTCAGCACAGGAAGGAATTGTTGGAGCAACTCCAGAGCTGCTCCCAGGGCTGGAGCCACGCTGGGAGAGCTGGGGGTGCTCACCTGCAGGAAACTCCAGGGAGACCTCAGAGCCTCTTCCAGGGCCTAAAGGGGCTCCAGGAGAGCTGGAGAGGGACTGGGGATGAGGGATGGAGGGACAGGACACAGGGAATGGCTTCCCACTGCCAGAGGGCAGGGATGGATGGGAAGGAATTGTTCCCTGTGAGGGTGGGGAGGCCCTGGCACAGGGTGCCCAGAGGAGCTGTGGCTGCCCCTGGATCCCTGGCAGTGTCCAAGGCCAGGTTGGACGGGGTTTGGAGCACCCTGGGACAGTGGAAGGTGTCCCTGCCCATGGCAGGGGATGGGATGAGAGGATCTCTAAGATCCCTTCCCACCCAAATTATTCTGGGATTCTGTGAACACCTCTTTAATGAGCTGTATGAGTTTAAAATGTCTCATTAGCAATAATTCGAAATATGAAGTCTTTTCAATATAAGGAAAAGATTCCGGTCCTTGATAGATGCCCAGGAAATGTTACATAAAGATGGAGATCTGCTCTCCTCCAAAGCCAAGAGAGGATGTCTAGAGTTCTTTTGCTTTCTGCCTTGTGGTTTATAGAAACCATGGGGTCCTGGAGTGCTTTGGGTTGGAAGGGACCTTAAAGATCATCCAGGTGCACCCCCTGCCATGGGCAGGGAACCTTCTGCTTGAGCACTGTTGGAGATGAGGGTTTGTGAATGAATTCCTTCCACGAATTGCTTCTGTAACTCTGGATTCAAAACACATCCCTCATCCTGGGTGATTCCTAATGTGTTTTCCCCTCTCCTTGTTTTCCTGCAGCCGTGGCCTTCCTGGTGGCGTTCCACCAGAACAAGCAGCTGATAGGAGAGAAGGGGTTGCTTCCCTGCAAGCTCTACCTGCAGGATGTCAAGAAGTACTTCAAAGGGAAGGTGGGCCTGGATGCCCTGAGCTACGCACCCACGCTCATCTGGTTCCTGGACTGGTCAGACATGGACAGCACCCTGGATTGCCTGGCCCTGGCTGGCCTGGCAGTGGCAGCCTTTGTGCTGCTGACTGGCTGTGCCAACATGGTCCTCATGTCCCTGCTGTGGCTGCTCTACCTCTCCTTGGTCAACGTTGGACAGATCTGGTGGGTTCTCAATCCCTCTTATTTTGCTTTTCCCTCGTGCTGTTTGTGGTGCACATTGATTTTCCTGTTCTGTTTGGAGCATTGGACGGTTCCATTCCCTCCATCCCTCATCCCCAGTCCCTCTCCAGCTCTCCTGGAGCCCCTTTAGGCCCTGGAAGAGGCTCTGAGGTCTCCCTGGAGTTTCCTGCAGGTGAGCACCCCCAGCTCTCCCAGCGTGGCTCCAGCCCTGGGAGCAGCTCTGGAGTTGCTCCAACAATTCCTTCCTGTGCTGAGGACCCCGGAGCTGTTCCAGGCACGCTCAGTTCTTTGGGCAGACAATGGTTTGTGGCTCTCCACAACTGCCCCAAACAGCAGCTCTGCCATGGCCTGACCCTCTGGATCCTCCCATACCCTGGAAGGTTGGAAATCCAAGATCTTAACATTGCTCCTCACCAGCTTATCCATGTAGGAATGCGAGATAAGGACAGCACCTGGCACAAATTATTTATGGGCATCTCCCAGCTCTGTCTTACCTGGGCTATCTGCCCTGATTTCTCCTCTGTAAATTGACTGCAGGATTGGATTTGATGATCCTCGTGGCTCCCTTCCCACTGAGGTTATTCTGTAACATTCCATGCTGTGTTATCCCTGTTGTTCAGTGCTTCCCCTCGTGGCTGTTGCAAGGGAATTCCCTCAATAATTACTTTCAGGATGGTTTCTCAGTTTTCAGCTCTGTCCAGAAAAGAGCTGGAATTCTGTATTTCAGAATAAGTACAGGAAGCTTGTTTGGGGGGAAGAAGGAGAAACCCTGACTCCCTGTAAATCACCTTGCTGCAGGGCAGGGCTGTGGTGCAAAAATAAAGGGTGTAGGTTGTCCTCACTCTTGTGAAGACCCCAAATATATTTGTTGAAAGAGGATGTGCCCTTAAAACCCTTCCAAAGAGGTCCTTTAGGTGACCTCTTTGCCTGCAGCTGAGGTGATGTGGGGCCTTTGTGGAGGGAAAAGGTTCTGCTGTGAAGAGGTGCCCAGGGATATTCTTCCCAAATTTTCTGGCTCTACAGTGGGATACCATTTCCACAGATGGGCTCAGTGGATTTGGTTTTAAGGATTTGGGTGTGCTGTCCTGTTCATTCCCATCCTACTCTGGCTGGAATGTAAGTGGGTGAAGGAGAACAGCCTCTGAAAAGCTCCATTCTCTGAGGTCTTAACTCAGCATGAACTTAAAGCTGTGAAACCAAGCCAGAGAGTTGGAAAAATAACTCGGTGGATGGTTTTCCATTGCCTCTTTCCAGATTGTTCCAGAGCTGCTTGTCTGTTTTCTGGATGTTTTAATGCTAAAGGGCAGGAATTCAAGCATCATCCTGCTCTGGTTTCCAGGGATACAGAAGCCTGTGCTGTAGCAGAGCAATCTGGATGTGATCCTTGACTTCTTCTTTTTTGTGTTTCTGTTTGGAGGGGAGAAAAAAAAAAAATCCCAACAACCTCCCCCTGAAGCTGCCAAGGTTTTGTAGCTGAGAGCTGGAGCTGCAGTGACTCCAAGGCTGGAGGTTTGATGGGTTAATTCGTGGAGCAGTGGGATAATTAAGACAGGCTCTCTTCATTAGTGCCCACAGCTCTCTGGAGAGCTCTTTGTGCTGGTGCTGTAGAGCTCTGAGAGTTTTATTTTTAATAAAATGCCCCACCTGGGATGTGTTTTCCCTGTGTTTGAGCAGTGTGTGCAGTGCTGGTCCTCTGCTCCCACTTCTCCTGGCACAGGGGGTGGTGTCTGTTCTGGCAGTCCTGCAGAGCTCCCGAGGTTTTGCCAGAAGAATTCCAGGTGTCCCTGGTGATCTCAGAGTGGCTCTTTTGGCACCTTTTTCAAGCAAGAGGAAAAAGGTGGTGGATACAGAGAGGAGCCTTCTCCTCTCTTCCACCAGACCATGTCCAAACCCCTCTTCCTGAGCAGGGTGGAAGCTCAGGGATGAATTTTGGGTCTCTTCCCAGCTCCAAGACAATGATCTGCCTGGCAGGAGTGCACATGGAGCCTGGAGTTTGCCTGTTGTGGTTGAAAGGAATTGACTCTTGATAGTTGAGATAAGGCTGGATTCCCTCCCCCCCTGCCCCCTTTCTCCTTGAAATTTGGGGGCTGAAATCTAGCCTGCTGCTCCTGGTGTACAACAAAAACACCCCAAGGGATTGGGTTGGGATCTTCTGGGAAAGGGGTAAGAGAGAAAAGAGGGGATTGGGGATGTTCCCTCAGCTTCATTTCCTCTTAATATCTTATATTAAACAGGAAATGAGGTGGTTCTTGGGAGGGGCTGAGGGAGAAGAATCAAAGCAGCCCAGCTCCTTCAGCTGCGACCTCATTTTTCATCAGATCCTCTGGAATGGGTCACTGGGTGGCCAAACCCTGATTATTCCTGTTGTGCATGTGGTGTGACATGGAATTCTCTGGAGAGGGGGATGCTGGGTGCTTCCAGTGCCGGGAATGAGCAAAGCAGGATTCCCTGAATTCTCACAGTCCCTCGGGAATTATGGTGGTGGAAAGGGGTGAGCTCAGAGTACCCAAAATCTGCTGGTGGGTGGGCAGCATCGGCCTTAGAGCTTAGGCTGGCCTTAAAACCAAGGCTGGCTTTAAAATTCCCCTCTCACACTGGTTTGTAGGTGGGGTTAGATGGTCCTTTAGTTGTTCTGCTCCCAGTTTGGGGCAGATTGAGAGGTTTTGATGAGTTCTGTTGCTTCTCTGAAGCACCTGCAGGAGACCACAGCTCTCCTGGAAAGGACAATGTCAGGCATTCCTGATGGGAGTGATGAGGCAGCTCAGCAGAGAGGTGCCTGAAATGAGGAAGAAATTTCTCCTGTGGCCACATTATTTTGAGGTTTTTTGTACAAAATCTTGCTGTCCCTGTTCACTGGCCAGTGTGGGCTGCTCTGAGCCAGCCCCGTGGGCTCTCCCATCCACCAAAACCTTCAGCTGAGCTTGCCTGGGAAGCCAGTTCAGGGAAGATCCAGCGTGCTAAGCAGGAATAGAGCTCTCTTCTTCAGGCCAGTGAGGGACAATTTATTCCTTTTATCGCCTTTTTGTCTATTTTAATTGTAAATGTCCCTATTTGTTTTGGGCTGCAGTCCCCAGACCCTGGGCGCTGCTGAAGGAGCAGCTCTTTCAACTGCTGCCCAGCTGGCTTGGGCTCAGCCAGGGGAAGCTTTAGAAGAGCAAAGTGTCTCCTTTGAAGGGCAGGACACGCTCCCTGCCTGCCCTGGCCCCACCTGGCAGCTGGGGAATATCCATGAGCCTGAGGACAGCACAGCCAGGAGCAGCTGAGGGCTTGGAGGGTGTTAAAACCCTCAGGAAAACTGCTCCTGTGAGCTGTTTGCAGTGGGGTTTGAAGGGTAAGGATTATTTTGGCAACCTAAAATCCCAAGAACCGGGCCCAGTTTGTTGCCCTTGACTTTGCCAGTTTGTTGTCTTCCACTCTGAACAGTCTGCAATAAGATGCACTTTGGTGGTTCTCAAAATTAAGTGACCTTGTGGAGAAATGAATTTATTTTGATGCCTGGGAAGTGTGGGGTCAAGATTCCCAGTGCTCTCTACCTTCAAATTGGGCAGTTTTTGTCCTTCTGGGCACAGTGTTTCCCAAAAAAGCTGTGGGTCTGCTCGGACTAAACCCGGGTGTGTTTGGGGTCAAGGCCACCGCTGTGATGGTGTCACACTCAGTGTGTCCAGCTTAAAATACTGGGGTGTTTCTTTCTTTTATCCTCATCTGCCACTTTGAACTTTTTCCTTGTGAAGTAGGAGACTGTCAAGAGTCTCAAAATCTGCCAGGGCAAAGAATATTTCATATCTGACCCGTTGGGTGAAGTGCTGAATCGTGATGTTCATTTTAACCTCGATCATTCCTGTCATTTCTGCACTAGTAAAATAGGAGTAAAGTGATAGTGGTCCCAGGTTGAGTGGAGTAGAAGCTGTTTAAAGATGTTTTAAAAGATTTTTGTGGGAATTCCTCATAATTCCAACATCCACTTTGCAGCCTGCAAATCCAGCTTGTCCAGAGCGCAGCTCCCCTGGTCCCATACAAAAGGCTTTGCTTTTCTCCCACTTCCTCCCTCCTGAATATTCCTGTAATGGGTTTTCATCCATTTGAACAAGGATATGGGAAAAGCTGCCCCTTGGTTTAATCAAAATCCCTGTTGCAGGTGGCCCCGTGAAGCCTCCATTTGAGGCTTCTTTCCCTGGGGTTTCTGTGGGATCTGTGTTTGTGGGGATGGGCATTGTCCTGTGGCAGGACAAGCTCTGTGGGAGAGGCTTCCAGCAGGAGTTAAATCAGCTTTGTTCCAGAACCACTAATGCACTTCTAAAGTGACTTAGTAATTCTGGAATAAATTCACTTTTATCCCCCAGTAAGGTGTCTCCAGAGAGCTATTACATTTTCTTATAGAAACAAACTTTTCAGCTGCTCTGCCACTGATCTCCTGTTCCTTCTGCTGTTGTTTCCTCCCTTCCAGCACTTCCAACTGGCATCTGAAAACCCTTCCTTTCCCTGGGTTGTTGTGTTGGGTCATTTCCCAAAGCTCATTGCCCGTTGTCAGACAGCACAGATTAAAAAAAAAAAAAAAGCTGGAATTGTGGGATTTTAAATGCTGTTGCCTTTATTTTCTTTCATGATTCTGGTGGAGTTACAGGAGCTCAAGGGAATAAGTTAAACAAGGCAATAAATAAAATATTATAGCATGAGGTGGCTACAAAAAGAGGTTCTTTTCAGTGTGTTCTTCCCTTGTGGAAAAGGGTGGTGCAGCTACTGCCAGCAGGTATTTAGGGTCAAGTAAGACCAAGCAGCACCTTTTTTTTTTTTCCTGCAAGGAATATGAAACAGAGCTTCTGTGGCCTTTGAAGCCCAAAAATTGCACAGAGGGGAGGAGATGCTCCACAACTTCCTGGTGGTTTTTCATCTTTAGCTGCTGGAACAGAACAGCTTGGGAGTTTCGTATGGAAGGACGAGGCTGCAGCAGGTCGGGGAGGCTTGTCTCTGAGGCAGGTGATTTAATTGCAATTAAATGACTGTGATTAGAAGTTCATCTGCAGCAGAGAAAGAGGAAGGGCTGGTGTGTGGTGGAGGGCTAGTGGGGTTTGTCTCATTAAAAAGCACTTGACCCATGCAGGATTTAATCAGGGTGTGCTGGGGGCTGGGTCAGGCTGAGCTCCAGTGGCTGCTGGAGCTCAGGAGATGCTTAGGGAATGTTTTCCCTCTCCAGGAAGCCGTTAGTGGCCATTCACTGAGCCTCTTCCCATGTTCTTTCTCCTTATTTTCTACACCTTTGGGTTCTGAAACTAAAGGGTGTTTGTCCAGAGTGATCCAGCCCAGTGAAGGTTGGAGACAGATCTTTGAGTTTTTCATTCCAGGTTGGAAAGCAGCCAGGGTGTGAATTGGGGCTGGATTAGGCAAAACATTCCCACTTTTAAGCATGTTGGTTTGTGACTCTTTGATGGTGAGGGCACAAGAGTGTGAACAGAATCATCCTGGAATGGATTGGTCTGGAGGTACCTTAAAACTCATCCCATTCCACCTTTGCCATGGGCAGGGACACCTTCCACTATCCCAGGGTGCTCCAAGCCCTGTCCAGCCTGGCCTTGGACACTGCCAGGGATCCAGGGGCAGCCCCAGCTTCTCTGGGCACCCTGTGCCAGGGCCTGCCCACCCTCACAGCCAGGAATTCCTTCCCAGTATCCCACCTAACCTTGCCCTCTGACAGTTTGAAGCCATTCCTGCTTGTCCTGTCCCTCCATTCCCTGCAAATCCTCTCTCTCCATCTTTCTTGCAGGCTCCCTTCAGGTCCGGCAAGGTCACAGTTAGGTCACCCTGAAGTTCCCCAGGCAGAACAATCCCAACTGTCCCAGCTGTTGCTCCCAGCAGAGCAGCTCCATCCCTCTGACCATCCTGGTGGCCTCCTTTGGCCTGGAGGAGCCCTGTCCTGACCAGCAGACGAGAGAATCCCCCTTAGAGCTCCCAGCAGCCCAATCCAGCTGCAGCAGGGATCAGTGGAGCTGTGCTGGCTTTTTAAGCAGTGTGGATAATTCAGGAAGACTTTTTGTCAGACACTGAAGAATCAGGAGCTGGGCAAGGAAGGAGTAGGAACCTGGGTGTCCTGGGTTTTGTCAGGACATGTGGGATTCTCTGGGATCACAGCACGTGTGGGAGTGGATCTCTCAGCTGTGCTTGACTGAGTGACCTTGGCAAGGGCTTCCCATCAGTTTCTATCCTGCTTTATCAGCCTGTCTGGAAGTGATACGAGCTTGTACTGAGGGACTGGAATTCTTATCTGAGACCAGCTTTCCATTCAGGTTGGAAGTGGAAGCAGAAATTCACGTCGTGCCTGAGTCCAGTGTCCAGTTTTGGGTATTAAAAAGAAATATCTTTAGATAAATCTCATTAACCAATATCACCTTGGTGCCTGGGCTAAATTGGAGTAATTTGGAGGTTTTTAGGGCCTTGCAAATAAGTCTTTGCCCAGAACCCTTTTTGCAACCTGGCTTTATTTTCCCAGCTCTCCAAAATACCCCAATGACAACAACAAGAAGAAAAGTTAGAATATCTTGCTCCTTTATCAGGCCTTGGCAGGGAAGCTCAGGAATTTCTTTGTTATTGTGGCTTGCAGCCTCGCATCCCTTCTGCTCTGAGCTGCCCTCCCTCCATCCCCAGCAAGCAAAAATTATCTCTGGAAGCGTAAAGCCAGCCTTGCAGGATCTCAGGGGGTCATCCTTCCTGCCCAGGAAGCTGCTTTTTGGCGCTTCCTCCTCGCCCAGAAGAGAGGGAAGGGATCGGTTTCAAAGAATGCTGCGAGCAGCCCTGAGCGCTGGAGATGACACATTAATGAAAACAAAGATTAATTCCATGTGACACCGTTGCCTTGCAGTACAACCGGGAGCTAATGAAGCTAATGAGAACCATATTTGGGGTGAGAGATGAAAATTTAATTGTGGCTGATGGCAGAAATGAATCACAGAGTGTTTTTCCCCCCCCCCCTCCCAGCATGGGGAAGGTTTTCCCCTCCCTGCCCCTGGGGTTGGGGTAGGAGCAGTCCTTGAGAGGGGCCAGGTGGGATCTGCTCAGCTGGAATTCTGAGTGGATGGGCAGGAGGAGGTGATCCATGGCTGGATTAGTCCTGGAGATCTGGAAATGTGTGAGGTAAATGTAGGTGGCACTGGGGAATCTCAGTCTGCAGAGTGCTTGGCAGCAGGGGCCAACCCCAGAGAGATTCATTAGTGCAATTAAAGGATTCTTTTTTTAATCAAGGAATTACTCACATCCTGTTTTCCTGGGGTTGTACCTGCAGAGCCTTTCTGCTGGTACAGCAGGATCATAGCAGTGCTCAAGAGGTGATTCCCCCTTGTTCCAGGTCCTGAGTGTGTCCAGGCTGATGCTGATCCCGTGGTTTTCCATCAGGGACTGTGTCCAGTTGTGCTCCTGCTTCTGGGCATGCACTGGTTTGGCAGCCTGGGGTCCTCTTCCTGCTGCCTGTTCCCATTCTCCCCTTCCCCTGGGCTCAGCGTCCAGCTTAAGGAGCAGCTCAGAGCAGGATTCCCAAGGCTGCCACTTGAGCATCTGCTTTTGGCACTGGCAGGATTTTACCAAAGCAAACCCCACTGGAGTCTGACAAATTGTGCAGTCACCTAAGCCAGGGTTTGGAATCATTTTTTGACTTTGGAAACGAGTGTGGGCAGAGTTGGTGAGTGCTGGGGCTCAGCTGGATAATTCCCATTTGGTCTCCTGACCAGGCCTTTGCCAGGGGAACACAATGTGGTGCTTTGGGAAGAGCCAAGTGGATGCACAGGATGGGACATCCCACTCCGCATCCCCTGCTTGGCTCCAGCCCTGCCCCGGCACCTTTCCCAGCACCGAGGAGCAAACCTTCTCCTCCTCCTTCTCCTCCTCCTTTATTTTTAATGTTAGCCCCGTTCCTCCCATTTAAATGTGGATGTTGTAATTACAGAGCACAGAATCCCAGCTTTTAGAGCTCTGTGACCACAAGAAAGTGAATCCAGAAACCAGACTGGTTTCATTTGCTCCCATTCCAGCTGATTTCCTCCCCCCACCACGGCTGTGCAGTGCTGAAGGCTTGGCAGGGACCAGAACCAGCTGTCAGAAAGGTTTCTTACCCCCACACTTTTAAGTTAATGATGTTCTGAAATTAATGGTGCACCAGGCTAATCCTGGATCTCATTGTGATGGATTTTCTGTCTTTTGCCAGCCATGTTTCCCAACTGGGCTGGGGAAGTGGATCCCCGGGTCCTAGGGAAGAAAAACGGGTGGTTTTCCATCCTAAGTGTTTACAGCTTTAATTTGGTTGGTATATTGTGGTTTTCCTGCACGCTTTCAGTAACTTTTGGAAGCTGTGGATGAGCTTTTCCACTCCTCAGAGCCAGGGAAGTGGCAGTGTCTGGGTGTCCCTTTGCTCTGGAAGTGGCTGTGGCCGCAGGCTGGGCACAGGAGAAGCTCAAGCTGTGGCACAGGGGGGAGAAGCTGAAGGAGCTGAATTGGAGTAGCTGAGGGAAAGGAAAAGTGGGAAAGGAGACAGAGATCAGTTGTGTGAAAGAAGCAGAGAGGTTGGAACACTGGCACAGGGTGCCCAGAGGGGTTGTGGAGTCATGTCTGGAATTGTTCCAGGCCAGGTTGGATGGGGCTTGGAGCAGCCTGGGACAGTGGAAGGTGTCCCTGCCCATGGCAGGGGTGGCACTGGATGGGCTGTGAGGTCTTTCCACCCCAAACCATCCCAGGATTCTGCTCTCTGTCCTGTCTCCCTGTGGACAGGACAAGAAGCTGCTGGTTTGTGTGATGGGAAGGAAGATCCACGTTAGGCGTAAGGAAAAGCCTCCTAAATGTCCCTGTGGAACAGCCCCAGGCTGGATCCCTGGAGAGGGAGGAGAATCTCAGTTTCTGCTTGGCCAGGCCTCTGGCTGAGGTGCTCCTCAGGCAGTCCTGTCCCAGGACAGGTGCATTTCCCACATTTTCTGTACTTCCATGGCTTCACCTCTTTGAACACCGTGCTGGGTTTGTGGCAGGTGGCTGATCCAGCTTTCCCTTTTGCTGGAATTTTGGAAGGAAGCTGCAGCTGTGTCTGTCCATTTGGTTGCCTGCTGTGGCCTGAGGCTGCTCCAGGCTTCCTTCCCTCCCTGCCACAGGGAAGACCTGGATAGTTAAAAATGCCACATTCCCACCTTCCCAGGGATGGGATACTTCACAGTGGTGCTCCCAGCTTGTGGAGACTTCCTGGAAACCTCCTTTTGGGAACCAAATCCTGATGGAAAATAGGAAATATTCCTGTACCCAAATCACTTTTCCCTCATCCCAGGTTCCAGAGCCCAGAGAAAGGAGAGGGATTCCTGATGGAGATGGAAGTTGACATCTGGGTTCACATTCCATGGAGGATGTTCTCTGTGGAGAACAGCAATGGGAGCTGCTAACACCAGCTGCAGATTTAGGGATGCAGCAGGGAATTCTCCTGCCTGTGGAAATTTAGTTGGAAGGAGCTCGTGGTGTTGGGCGCTGCTGGGGTGGGTGGGACCGGTTTTATTCCGTTTTTATTACAAATACAGCTGGATTTTCCTCAGAACATCCATAGATGTAAAGGTAAAGCCTGCCTGTTCTATCCTATTTTTAGTAGACTCCATTTGGAATATTGTTTCAGGAATGTTTTCCAGCCTTAGAGGAAGCCCTGTCACAAAGAACCCCTGCATTAAATGACCTGGGCAGCTCTGGGGTGGCTGAGTGGAGAAGGAAATGTAAATTTATGGGGCAAGTCTGGCTGATGAGCTCCTCCTCCTCCTTCAGCAAATAAAAGCCATCATCCCACATGCTTTGCATGCAGGAAAAAAGGAGCTCTCTGGAAAAGGTGGCATTTTGTGCTGGGTGAGTTTGGGAATTCCTGATCCCTGGAAGCTCTTGTGGAGCCGTGTCCTCAAATTCTTGCCAGCAGGATGTGTTTTCCTTGGGAATAATGGGGTTCAAACCATGTTTTGCTCTCAGATTTTGCTTTCCAGGAATATATTGGAGCTAGAATTAATCAGCAGGACAAGGTGGTGAAAACCATTTAACTCAAATATTAGATGATGTTTATGATTCCCAGCTGATCCGGGCTAAGTGGGATGTGGATTTGCCTCCCCTGGCAAGTCAGGCCTAGAAGTGTTCTCTCCCAGCAGAAAACAGCCATGGCATCACTTTTTAATTTGATTTAGGCAATCCAAATGGAGCAGACTTGGAATCAGCAGAATTTCTGGCTCCGACGATGTGCAGATCAAAAGTTCCACTGGTGAAATTTACCCCCAAGCCTGCAAAATCAAATCCATGTTTTTCCTTGTCATTATCTGTTGGGAATGTTTCAAATGCCGAGGCACAAGTGAAAAAACCACATTGTTACAAGAAATATTTCTGTTAGCTCCTGACAGAGCACCTTGAAAAGGAAAACTGGTGATTAAGGTCAGAACCCCAACCTGAAATGTGGGGGAATTGGGTACCTGCCCTGCTTGTACCTATTAAAAAACTAAGAAATCCCTGCAAGAATTCCTGCTGCTTTTATGGGTTCGGAGTGGGCCCTTTGGTTTGGTTTCCTTGGCGTTTGTCTCGCTGGCTTCTTGAGAGGAATAAATCCACAAGTGTTTGCCTGTCATCACATGACAAGGCCGGGAGCCTGGATTGATGTAATCAGCACCAGACACACGTCAGAAAACTTCATGTGGTTCAGCAAAATACAATATTTTATTAATTCCTCATTGGGGGGGGGTTGTGTTTTAAATGAGCCTCAGGGGGTTCTTAACTTCTGCCAAGAAATGAGAATAATTCCTCCGAGTTGGTGTTGAGCAGCACCACGAGCGTGGTGGAGATCAGCAAAGCAAGGTTCCCTCAACGGCAGAGAGCTTTCTAAAAGCTGCTTTTATTATTAACAAAACTACAAATTAGCCTGCAATAGCAAGGTTTCTTTGTACATCAACGAGTCTGTAGGAAATTGCTGCTAAATATGGTGCAAAATACTGAGATTGTTGGGTTTTAGAGTGAATCAAACCGTGTGTGAGCACAAAACGAACGTGCTTACTCAGGGCATCTTCAGTAATGGCGAATCCTTCTGAAAATCTTTCCAACCTGAGGTGTTTTTTAGTTTTGTGGGTTTTTTTTTTTTGATTTTTGGGTTAGTTTAATATGCTGCAGATACAAATAATAAAGGCCTGATGTGGGATTGAAGCCATGCTGGGAATAAACACAAGTTGAAGGAGAACATCTTAAAACTTGTTCAATGCTAGGATTAAAAGTCAGTTTTAATCAGAATTGGTGATCTTACAGGAAGTCACCCTGCTGCAGCTGAGGCTGAAGGGAATTCCAGTGGGAAAACCAGGAGCAGCTCTTGGGAAGCCCAGACCTGGTGGGATTTGGGGCAGGGGGGGTCCCTTCTGTGTCTGCTGCTTTATGCAAAGAAGGGGGGCAATCCCTTGGAGTACTGAATAGCCCAAAAAGTTGAGAATTTGCTCTTTTTCCATTTCCAGGCAGCAGCATTTCCCCGTTTGTGTTACATTTTATGCGATTCAGGACTTTTCTGTCCTCCTTGATGGCGTTTTGAAACTCCAAAGGTTTAAAGTGAGGACCAAAACTAACACAGGACGTCGATTCCTTGAATTTATCAAACCCAATTTTAATTCTTTTGCCTTTTCTTCCTTTTGTTTTGCAGGTATTCCTTTGGTAAGTGACTAAAAATGAGTCAAAAGCTGCATTTATCATTTTTTGATGCATTTGTGGGTACGTAGCTTTTACTTTACTCCAGCTTGTTTGCTCTTTCTCTAGCATGTTCAAGTTTTGATTTTTTTTTTTTAATTAAGGCTATTTTTGTTAAGTTTATATATAATTTTTTTAAGCTTTTGATTATCTTTCACTGCCTTTCTTTCTGCTCATATGCCCTCAAAGAAAGGAGATTCTGTAAATTGAGGCTGAAGAGAGTTGGTGGAAGGGTTATGTTTATAACTAAGGGAAGGAAGGAAGGACATCCCTGGGAGGGAACCTGTTCCTCCCAGATTCCCTTTCCATGGTGATTTGGATATCAGGAATTTCTTACTCCTATCCTGGACTTTTCCCTGGGATGAGGTGCAGCTGTTTCCTCCTTGGAAGTCAGGAGGTGCTTTGCCCAGCTTGGTGGGTTGTTTTTTTTCAGTTTTCCAACCCATTCCTAAATGGAAAATTAGAAATCCTTCTGGAAGCATTCCTCCCTGGGGAAATATTAGGAAAACTGCAGATTTTCTGGGAATGACTGCTATGGAATAATGCCTTAAACAAGCTTATCTGGCCATGTTTTCTCCCTTCAGGAATGTGCTCGTGCCATGGGATGGGTGGGTGAAGGACACTGGATCATGGTTGGAGATGGGATTTGTATTCCCAGCTTGGCTCCATTCATAGATGGAATCTGGTTGTTCAGAAAGGAGGAATGAGAATGGTTGAATTCCATTTGGGTGTAAATATTAGGGAGGTTTGATCCCTTCTCCTCCTGGGAATTGTAGCTGTCTCCTCGTTTCCAATGGATTGTTTTAATTGTGGGTACTTGAGCTGTCTGAGGGTTTCTGGGAATGTTGAGGTGGAGCTTCTTCAAGAGGAGAAGCAGAGGAATATGGAGTATTTTCCATTATAATCCATAAAGCATTCCAGATAATGCTTCCCTGTTGAATGTGGATATTTTATCCAGGACAACACAAACCCAGAGGGTCGGACTGGAGTTACTCATCCTCTGGATGTGTTGCTGATGGGTGTAGAAAAATTGCTTTTTTTTTGCTTTGTTTTCCAAGTGGTGTTTCATCTTTTTTTGGCCTTTCCTTGTGTCCCAAGTGGAGACTCCCCCTCCAAGCAGCCCTTTGTACGCAGTGGGGTCTCTCCCTTCCCTGCTTTTGGCGTGAGGGCTCCTTCGGAATGAGATGAAGGAGATGTAAATCTCCAGTTCCTTTTGTTAGAATACAGGAAAACCACAATATTTTTGTTATAATATAGCTGAAACAACAACATTGTCATCCATTGCTGGGGCAGTACATTAAATATTGCTGAGCTCTGGAAGCCTCATTCTTTGGGAGCATCTACTTCAAAGCAAGATCCTTAAAAAAAAAAAAAATAAAAATTCCTGGAGAGTTCTTTGTAAGTGCTGACTGTTTCCTATTCCCCTCCAGGAAGTGTGGGGGTTTTTTTGCTGCATCTCAGGATGCATTTTGGTAGCCTCTATTCAAACTCCAGGCTGTCCCTATGAATTTTAAAGAACTCCAGAGCCTGGAAATAACAACAAGCTGTGGGATCAACTGGTATTGCCACAGGTTTTGCTCTTTGCTCTTACTCCTGGCAGGGAAAAGTGATGAAAAGCACTCCTCGCTGGAGGGAGTGAGCTGGGAAGCAGGAATGCCAAGCCCCATGCTGGGCTGTGTATCCCTGGAAGGTGAGGATGCAGATCCTGGAGTGGGCATCAGCCAGGGGCTTGTGCTGCTCTAGGATCAGCTGAGCTGGGATAACTTCAGGCTTTGCTTATGGTTATTGTGATGTAAACCTGGCTTTGCACCCAGCGGGGTGCCCTCAGTGAGGGGGGTGCTGGTGGCACCTGGGTCCTTCCCTGTGGATGGGCACCGATCCAGATCCAGGGCCCCTTTTCTCCCTGGTTTTGGCAGGGCACTGCTCTGGTGGGACTGGGGGTGGATGGAGTGCACTGGCTGGCTTTGGGATGCTTTTGGGATGGATGGGTGGATGGATGGAGGTGCTACCCATCCTCCCTGGAGCACAGCTGCAGGACCAGGCTGCTCCTGCAGAGCTTTCCTGGCTTTTCCATCCTTAGCCTCAATCTCCTCCTTGAGCTTTGCAGTTCCAAGGCCTTTTCCTCATGTTCTCCCTGTTGGAGCCCCTTTCCAGGTGTCCTGGTCTGGCTCAGCTCCAGTCATGGCAGCTCTGCCCCTCTCTCCAGGTTCCCACTGTGGTGCTGGGATTAGAAAGAACCCCCATGGCCAACTTCCTGCTTTATCCTTGCTGAAAATCAGGGACCTGTGTTCTCCTGGCTTAGGATGAAACCTAAACTGCTTCCCTAGGTCTGTGGTGGTGCCAGCTTTGCTGTTTCTGACCCTGGGCTCTCTCCTAGAGCAGCAGTTTCTGCCTGGGATAACCCCCCAGGGCTTCTTTTTTTCCCCTGATGGAAATCCAGTTCCATGTAGGGATTTATTATCCCTGCTCTAGCAGAGGCCTGGAAAAGATGCTGCTGTTTTCCAGGCTTTCTTGTCCTCTTTTCTTCTGCTCTGCCTTCTGGTTTTAAGGAGTCCCAGATAATCTGAAGAGACTTTGATGGTCCTGAGCCTGCCTTGGTCAAAAAAAAGCTGGCACTGGGGAGTTCAAAGCAGGAATACTGCAAGGATGGAGCGAGCTGTAGTGAATCTGTGTAGCGTGAAAATCCAGGGAAAATGAGGTCACTGTCCAGAGAGATCCTGACTCCTCCATGCCTATAGGATCCCTGTCGGAGCAGCAATCCCTATTCCCAGCAAGGAGCAGGCAGGAAAGGCAGGAATGCATCTGCTGACCTCGTGGCTATCAATGGGATCATTAAGCAGAAAGGACTGAGGAGCAGCTGATCTGATTTGACTCCCGATGCTCCAGAGTGTCCTGTCTGGAGCCAAAGCAAATGTTTCCATAGGGATCATTCCAGAGAGCCTGGCTTCTGCTCTCCTCACAGGCCAGAATTAGAAGCACATTTTAAAAGCAAAAGCTTTTTTTTTTTCCCTCCTCTCCCAGTAAACTTCCTTGTTAATTCTGGTGTGGAGAGAAGACAATCCCTGAACAAACTCCAGAGGTTTTTTCCACTATCTGTAAATATGGAATGAGCAAATAACTGAGTTCCTACCCAAAATGCCCCCCAATTTTGTTGCATCTATTAGCTCAGAATTTGAGCTTGAAGTGTGTTTTGATTAGAAGTAGAATAAGAAGTTGAAAGCCGAGTATTTGTAATTCTCCATCACTTGTTAAATCCTCACTCTTTGCTTCAATGCAAATTGTTCCAAGGAGGATTTTCTCTTAAGAGGTCTTCAGGGAATCTCAAATTTTAGATGTGCATTGACATAAAATTAAATGTTAGAGTGCACAGCTGGGGTTCTGGGCGAGATGGAGGAGATGTTTCTGCTCTGTGAGTGCGTGTTCCCAGGGAAGGGGGAAGTTTTTCCTTAGCTGTGCTGTCCTAGAGAGCAGCTCTGTAGTCATGGAGAAAAATGAGAGGAAAACGAAACAACCGAGGTCAAACTTCACTGGTACAGGCCCAAAGCTTGGCTTAAGAGTGCTGAGGTGGGGATGGGTCTGGGCTGAGCTGAGATGGAGCTTCCTGCAGACCCCTCTGCAGTGTGGGAGATTGCCCAAGCGAATTCCCTGGCAGAGAAGCTGTGGCTGCCCCATCCCTGGAAGCTTCCAAGGCCAGGTTGGAGTGGGCCAGGAGCAACCTGGGATAGTGGAAAATGCCCATGGCAGGGGTGGAGCTGGACTGACCTAGAGGTCCCTTCCAACCCAATCCAGTGTGGGGTTCTGTGCTGTTTCAGATGGCAGCAGGGAATTCCCGTGCTGGCATCCCATGGCAGCGGTTGTGTGGGAGACCCTGGCAGCAGGATGTGGGGTTAGGCTGCTCCGTGTTATTCCCAGAGAACTTTGCTCCCTTCCCAGCAGGAGGCCCTGGATCCGAGTGTCCCAGAGCCCCTGGGAATGGTTGCACACCCAGCTGGCCATGGGCTGCTCTTTATTCATCCCCTCAGGCCGGGATGGGAGGGCTGGGGCTGCTTCCTGACCGTCCCGTTCCTGCCTAATATTGGGATCTGCTGTTCCTATTGCTTGTGTAAGAGTGGGAAACTTTTCTCTCTGTCTTATTAAATCTATTTTTCAAGCTGTCACTTAAGCAGGTCTAGTGACAGAGTCGGATGTTTATGTGGCCCTGGACACTTGAACTCTGGTGTTTTCAATCACAACAGCACCTTTTGCCAGCCGGTCTGAATTAAAAACTCCCCCTGACCTTTTACCCTCGGCCCTCTTAAATTCATGCTTTAAAAACAGCTTAATGAGGGGTTTACTGGCCCAATTGGAAGTTTTTATTAAAACCTATTAGTGAGCTGGAGTAGCCTGCCTGAAGGAAACGATTAGCCCAGAGCAGCTCTGCTCAGAGCTGGCCCTTAGCCACTCCAGGTTTTCCCTAAACTGCTTCCAGACCCACGTTAACCCCAACACTGCAGCCTGCATGGAATTCATATCCTCTGCCTTAATTTATGGCTTGTCTGATTCCCTCCCCAGCCTTGCCCCATGTTTGGGTTTAATGTCATTAGGCCGGCATTAAAGGGCAGCGGGGCCTTTGCTCGGGCCTGGCTCGTTTGGGAACCCCAATTAGGGGAAGTGTTCCCCAAATCTTTTGCTGCCTCAGGGATGAGGTGTGGAGCCTGCTTGGACAAATCCACGATGCTCCTGTAGTCCTAGGGGAGCTTTCCATGAGGAGCATCCCAGCATGATGGAGTTGGAGATGCACTGGTGGAACACGTGGGGTTTGATGTGAAATTGGCTTTTCAGGAGGACACAGAGCTTGGAATCACAGACAGGAGCTGGAGGGTGGAAATCCCAGCTGGCTTCTGCTGTGAATTTCCCCTTGGATCTGAGCTTGTTTGCTCTAAGTCTGTGTTTTATATTAAAAATTAGGCCAGTGGTTCTTGCCTATCTTCAAAATAAACCTAACAAGGCTTTGGAGATGTTATCTGCATGATCTTATCTCCATGGAGTTGAGGGAAACAGGCCAGAGCTCCACCTCCTTAGGAAGAACCTCCAGTGGAAGGTGGCCCTGCCCATGGCAGGGATGGGCTTTAAGGTCCCTTCCCACCCAAGCCATGCCAGGGTTCTGTGGAGGCAAACCAAAGGCTGAGATTTGCACTCTCCTTTCCAAAACCTGGTTTTAGCCTTGAAACGAGCCAGCTTCCCTCCTAATGAGACAAGAGTAGCAAAATCGATGGGGAAAAAAAAAGCAGGGAATAGCCCCAATGTACCAACCAGGCTGCTGTTTAATTGACAAATATTTTGGTTCTGGGATGCACCTTGAGCGTGATAAAGCAGAAATAACCCCAAAACAAAAAGCAGCTGGTCCCTCTCCTCACCCCACATTCCCAGAGCATCACCTCCTGCCTGTATTTCTCCTGGCACATGGATGCACCGACCTTGGAGCATTTAAAAAAGAATGTTTAAGGAAAAATCTGCCATTAAAGTTATTACTGTAAAGTAGTGCCTTTGATTGCGGCAATTATGCAAATGATCTGAAGGGATGAAATGCTCCTTAACGAGGCCTGATGGAAATGGTGGTGCTGGAGGGAGTGCAGAACTTCTCCAAACAGCTTTCCATGCATGGAATTTTCTTCCAGCCCTTTGCCATGTTCCTGGATCTCGACCTGTGTCACCGCTGACCGGCCTGCGGATGTGATTTTATTTTCCCTTAATCCAGGAATGTAAGTGGGTGGAATGGGAACGCTGGCCTTGCAAAACTGGGAAACCCTTTTCCCTAAGCAAATTGTTTCTGCACAGCTCTTGTGACCGACTTTTGGCCTGGCCTTGAGAAAAAGGAAACAAACAAAAATGCCTTTTGCAGGCAGGAGTTTCATTCTTTGGAGAAATTCGGGAAGAATTCTCCATGGAAAGGGTGGTCAGGCACTGGAAGGGGCTGCCCAGGGAGGTTTGGTGTCCAAGGAATTCCTGGAGGTGGCACTTGGTGCTCTGGGCTGGGGACAAGGTGGGGATTTGGCACAGCTTGGACTTGGTGATCCTCGAGGTCTTTCCCAACTTTTATGATTGTGGGATTCCATGATTTCCATCAGGAAAGGTGAATTGGGTTGGGTGACTGGCAAGGGTGGGAATCTCTTTCATTAAGGCTCAGATTGAAGCGTTGCCAATTAATTGAAATTGTCTCCAATATTAGCTTCAAAGCAAAGAGTTGGATCCTTGTCTCCCATAACTTGGAAAAACGTGGCCTGCAGTTAGATGGGAAGTCGCTGGTGTGGATGTGGCTGAGAGAATGCTCTCCCAGTTTGGATTGGGTTAAAAAAGAGGGAAAGGGACCTTTTCTGTGGACAGATCGTGACAGGATAAAGGGCAGTGGTTTTAAACTGCCAGAGGGCAGGGAGAGATGGGATGTTGGGAAGGAACTCCTCCCTCTGAGGATGGGGAGGGGCTGGCATGGCTTTCCCAGAGAAGCTGTGGCTGCCCCTGGCTCCCTGGAAGTGTCCAAGGCCAGGCTGGACGGGGCTTGGAGCACCCTGGGAATTGTGGAAGGGGTTGGGATTGGAACTGGATGAGCTTTAGAGTCTCTTCCAACCCAGACTATTCTGGGATTCTACACTAGGAGAAAGGCAATTAGTTTAATTAGCTCTAATTGCTCTTAGTCAGTGAGACTGAACCTGTTCACAGATTCACCTGCACAGTTTGGTGCTGGCCCTGAGCTCTCCTGGGTTCCTTATCAAGCCACCACTTGTTCTCCTTATCTTGCACGCGCCTCTCTGTTATCTCTCCCGAGCTTACCCTGGATTTGTGTTAATCCTTCCCATTAAACCCATGGCTTCCTGCCTGTTCCCAGTTCTCCTCCTGTGCGAGAGCAGGAGCGTTCAGAGAAGTGCCAGCTCAGTTCTTTAAAAAGCATCAAAATCTTCGTAGCAGCCTTTTCCCAGCAAGGTGCACCCGAACCACGGCTCACGTTTGGAGGAGGATTTGATGTCCAAACATCCCAGCTTGGGTTGTTGCTATGTGTTTGTGCTAGAAAAGGTATTTTTTCCCCCAGAAAAGCTTGTTCCAAATTCACCATAAACAAGGGAAGTGCTGCCCAGCACCAAAACGCTGCCACGGCTCTGGGCTGAGGTCACATCGTGTGCCCAGGGTGGGATGGGGCACCTGGACGCAGCACCCACTTCTTTGGGGCTTTAAGGAGATCCCATAGAATTCCCCAGCTGGAATGGGGCTGGGAGAGGGTGGGAATTTTAATGACTCCAGCAATGCAATCCTCATTCTGTGCATCCTTCAGGAAAGCTGGGCCCCACCTGCCCAGGCTGTGCAGGGGTTTGGGATGGGAGGTGTGGCGTGGCCAGTGTCACCTGCAGGGTTCTCCCCTGTGTCCTGTGGGGCACAGATGGCTTTGGAAAAGAAAATCGGGGATGTGGCACTGCTCTGACCCTGCTCCAGTTGTGCTCACAGCAGGTGTTGTGACTCCTGGGAGTTGCTGCTTCTCCTTCTTTTGGTTGTTCCCATTTTGTCACACAAAAGGAGGAATTTTCCCTCTGGAAAACCAGAGCAAAGTCCCCCAGCAAGGCTGACCTGCAATACCCGCTCAGAGTGCTCCTGTAAATATTTTATTGCATGATTATTTTCATCCTTTTGCGCTATTTTTAAGAAAACAAACCCAGACGAGTGTTTGAAAGAGGATTTTTGGCAGGTGTTTAAGCAGCTGCAGAGGCCATTGGCTTTATTTTATGGCATGGAATGGTTTGGGTTGGAAGGAACCATAAAGCTCATCTTATTCCATGGGCAGGGACACTTCCCATTATCCCAGGTTGCTCCAAACCCCATCCACCCTGGCCTTCACCTGGTTTATGGAATACTGCTGGACTTTAAACCTTCATGTTTGAGGGATCTCGAGCTGCCAAGCAGGAATTTGGCACTTTTTGTCCCTGCAGTATTTGGCAGCTGTCCCAAACTCCAGGGAAAATCCACCTGCTTGGCTTCACCTGGAAACAATCAGCTCTAGGGAATGTTCTGTGAGCCCAGAACCCACCTAAAAGCAGAATCCACATCAGAAGTGGGAGATGGGAAGATTTTCTCCTGGTTTTTAGTGAGAAAGGAGAGCTGGGGAAGCTCCAGTGAAAACAATGGGTCAGTGTTGGCTCCCACAGGCTGACACTGCTCAGCATGGAGCTGTTTAAATTCCCTGTGCTATCTGCAGGCTTTTGATGGAAGGAGGATGAGAGCAGGGCAGAGCTGCCTCCAAGGCTCGCTTCCATCCAAAGTTCAGGTCTGGCACGGGGGAAGAGGTTTGATTTTTATTTTTGTGTTTTCCTGAAGTTAAATAAACCTTGATGTGCAGAGTAACCCCTGGATAATCACAATGAACCAAAGGGCATCCAAGGAACTGCTGGAGGTTTTCTTTTCCATTATCCACTGTCTTTTCTAACCTCTGATTTATTTGGGGCTTGGTCCCATCCGATGCCCGTTTTCTGCCCTGATCTACACCCCATAAAAGTTTGATGGCACTGATTTATGAGGATGATTCCTAGGAAGTTTTGGAGCCTCATTTTGCTTGGGAATGGTGAGTCCTGGTGAGTGTTCCCAAGGTCTATGGAAGAATTGTTAATTAAAAGGTTGAGGTCTTGGCATTGGGCATCTCGGGACAGCTGGAAGTTGTGTGGGGAGCTCTGAGGAAGGCTGGGCCCTTTTTAAGGAATCCAGCTCTTGGGATATTCTCCATCCTTTTCATTGATCTGGGAAGTGGAAGTTTGGGTGGAAATCCCTGGATTTTGGCTGCTTTCCATCAGGAATGTTTGGTGAGCAGAGAAGCAGTTTGGGTCAGCTTAAAAGGCCTTGATTTTTTTTTACCTTTTTTTAATCATTGAGAGGATTGGAAAAGCTCTTGGTCTGGAGCACTGTCTCCATCTCTGTGATCTTCCAGGACCCCAGCTGGAAGCAGTCACACCACTGCAGTCAAAATGGAAAAAAAATTCAGTTTTCCCACCCATTCTTACTCTGGTGCTTTCTTTTGGCCGTGGATTAAAAATCCATTGGATTGAGCAGTAAAATTAAGGCTTTTTTCCAGGACATTTGTCCTGTGTTCTTATCTGTTCTTATTATCCCTTTTTTCCTGATGGAAGGAGGAGAAGGAGTGGTGTGGGATTGGTTTTTTCCCTTCTTTTAAGTTGTCTTCTTAGGAATATTTATTTGACAGCTTGATGCTACTGAAGGTTAAATATTGTTTAATTGTATTTATGCTGGCAGAGCCCCGTTTGGAATTCTCTGGGATCCTTCACAAGCCTCTGTTTTGAGGTTTATTGCATTTTCTGTGTTCCCTCCATGCACAAAAACTGGTGGAAACGAGAGCCAGAGGTCAAGTTTGATCTTCCTCTAAATCCAGACTCCTTGGTCTGCCCGGAGCAGGGAACGAGCTCCATGAATGGAGCTGTCTGTGGATTTCTTCTTGAAGTTCCTTTGGCCAAAAATGTTGTTTCCTTGAGATTATTTGTGGGCTTGAGCAGATTTCTGGATCAGCAAAAGGAAGTAATGAGTTTTGGAATTGTTGCAATTCTTTTTGTCTTGCCATCTTTAAGTTAAGAAGAAAATGTGTCGTAGTTGAGAGATAAATACAAAAGCAGGCCTCGGTGCACAGAATTGTGTGGTTTAGTGAGTTTGTGCATGTGAAAAACTTCCTAGCAACCAGATTTTCTGTATTTCCCTGCCTCTCCTGCCTTTACATGTGAGCAGGAACTGATGCATGACTGAGCATCATTAAAATCTGCATAGTTACGGACTTCATGGGGTTTTGCTGCCTTCCTCAGCATCACCTGAACTTTGGATTTGGGGTTCAGTCAGTCCCAGAGGAAATGTGCAAAACCTGAAGGAAAAGAGCAGAAAGTGGGTGCTGTGCTTGAGTCATATCTCAGAAACATCAGGGAGCTCAGGAGCGGAGCTGCCACTTTTCCTGCTGTCCCCAGTGTTTGTTTGTTGACAGGAATTTCCTGGGAGTTGAAATCTTTTGTGTTTTTCTGTCATTTGTGGCATCTTTGTGCACAGAGTCAAAGCTGCTGCCTCTGCTTCCTGCTGAGCCCTGTGTGGGCTGCCTCGATTTCCTGAAATATTCCACGGGCACTGGGGTGTCACAGGCTCATGTTCTCATTCCTGATTTAAGGGCAGTGCTACCTAGCCAAATATTTCTGGCCCACCCCCTCACTGCATCCACCATGTTCCCTGAAGCTCCTCAAGAAACGGGATTCATTTATTTACTTTAAACCCAGCGAAAGCATTTTCTCATGGGCTTCCTTTCCGTCCCGAAGCCGGGTGAAACCGCAGTGTTAAGCCATCCTCTTCCCAGCCATCCCTGGGAAGTGAGAGGGAGCCAAGGTACATATTTGCTGTTACTCCAAGCAGATAAGTGTCAGGGTTTCAAAGCGAATTCCAGCGCTGAAATCTCCGTCGTACCTCGGCTCCCGGGCCTGGACTCGGAGCAGTTGCTGCGTTTATGGCAGCTCTCTGGTGTTTTCCTGTTCTTTTTGATGGAATGGGCCTGGATGCATTCCAAAATTACCTGTTCTTGTTATAGCCTGGAGAGGAGAAGGCTTCAGGGTGACCTAATTGGGGATTTTGGTGCCTAAAGGAGCCATGAGAAACACGGAGAGAGATTATTTACAAGGGATGGAGGGACAGGAGAAGGGGGAATGGTTTCCCACTGCCAGAGGGCAGGTTTAGGTTGGATATTGGGCAGGAATTGCTCCCTGTGAGGGTGGGGAGGCCCTGGCACAGGGTGCCCAGAGAAGCTGTGGCTGCCCCTGGATCCCTGGAAGTGTCCAAGGCCGGGTTGGATGGGACTTGGAGCACCCTGGGCTAGTGGAAGGTGTCCCTGCCCATGGCAGGGGTGGGATGAGATGATATTTAAGGTCCTTCCAACCCAAATAATTTCATAATTCCATGATAATCCCTCTGGGAAAACCCTTGAATGGCGGGGAGATTGCAGGGAGCAAAGCAGGAGAGGATTCCAGCTGGGGAGCTGCGGGTGTTCCAGCCAGGAGGGGACAGGGATGGTGAGAGGTGCTGAGCTTTGTCATTTTGGAAGGAGCAAAAGCCACTCCTGTGCTTGCTCAGGAGAAGGTTTGAGGCCTGAAGGAAATTCCTGTCCCAAAGGGATGCACCTGTCCAGAGGAGGGGCTGCGTTATCCATGTGGGGGGAGGCGAGCCTGTGGACGTGGTGAGCCATAACTCCTCCACATCCTGTCTCCCTGGATGTCAGGTGGGGATCAGGCTTTCCCCAAGGTTCTTCTAGAGCTTTACCTACAGCTCCTCCATAGGAACAGGAGGTTGCAGCTTGGATAAGGCACAGTGCCTAAAATAACAACGTTTTAGTAGCGGGATTTCGGTTTCTATCCTCAGCTTGCAGGCTCTGAGGTGATTAAACCATTAAACCCAGACTATTCCAAGCTCTGAGGTGATTAAACCATTAAACCCAGACTAACCAGCTCAGGGGTTTAGGGAGCAGGTAGGGAGCTGTGGAGGTTTCTGGGGTTGCCTCTGGATTCACCATTTGTTATGGAGGAGACAAGGGGTCATTTTCCATTTGTTTCGTGCCTGTTGTGGGTCGTGTCCCATTCAGCAACTTCCCTGGAGCTGGGCTGGAGGAGCTGTGGGATGGAGAGAGTGGGAAGGATGAGGAATCCTGAGCGAGCTGTGGTTCTCCCTGTCCCCAGGGATTGCTGAAGCTCCCTGGAGCAGCTCGGGGCCGGCGGTGCCGCGTGGGCTCCGACTGCCCCATCCCATGGAGAGCCGGCTTCCAGGGCTGGCTGGGAAACAGCAGAGCAGGAATGGGCCCTGGAGCTCCTGGCTGCTGGGATGGCACCTCCCAGCTGCCTGCCTGCTATGGAGAGGGGATTTTTCCCTCTGGAGAAGAGGCGTTGGGGCAGGATGACAGCACGTGGAGACCTGCATGGGAATGGGGCAGTGGTACTGAGGGAAAGTCATTCTGCAGCTCCCAGAAAATAGGGAATGAAAGGAGAGAGCAAAGATGATCCCCCCAAAAACAGTGAGGGAGGGAATAAAGAAGCCATGAAATCTGGGAGCATCCTCAGGGGGAAAAGAGCCATGGAAAAGGTGAAGGATGAGGAGCAGAAACTGCTGGGAAAACGGTTCTTGTCCCCTTGTTTCGGGTTCCTGAGGGAATGCTGGAATTTTGGAAGGGAGAACGCATGTGATGTGTCTGACAGTGACAGCACAGCCCTTTGTCACCGATTGTCACTGGGACAAATGCTGCCAGGACCTTTTTACTCCGTGAAATACAGGTTGGAAACAGCAGGGGTGTAAATCTGGGGTGGTGTCAGGGCAGTCGGATTTGCCCAGCTGTGCTGGATATCTCAGCCAGAGGAAAGCACAGCCTGGAGAGACAGAAATTCCCAGAGGGATGGCGAAGGGAATGCCAGGGAGGTGTCTGAGGGGATAATGCTGAGCTGCAGCTCTTCCCATCTGTCCTTTGCTAAGCTTTAAAATCGCACTCTTTGTCCCCTTTATCACAACATGGAATATCAGTATTTCACATTCTCATTTACATGGCTTCTTAATATTCCTAATAATATTCCTAATAATATTCTTCTGGCTCATTCAGCTTTTCAAACAGATGGTGGCCAGGGAGAGAAGGAGAAGAACTTTAAAGTCAAGGTTTGGTGGTTTAGAATCAACCCTTTAAATGTGAGCTGCAGTAAATCCAGCTCTGGGATTGATGTGACCTGGCTGTGCCCGAGGCTGGCACTGGCTCCGGGGCCATTCTCCCTCTCCTGCACATCTGTGGGCACAGCACAGGGAGCTTTGTCCCAAAAGGCTCCAGGATTTCCAGCTGTGTTGGCTGTCAGACCCTTGGGATGGGTGCTGGATTTAGGATTTAAACTCACCCCCCAAGTCAGGAGTGATCCCGACCTTGGAGCAGGGATAAATCCCCATCCTTAGGGATTTTCCATGGGCTGCTGGGTGTTTGATCCATGCTGAAGCTCCTTCTCTGTTGTGGAAAAGCCTTCCTCGTGTTTGGCTGTGTTGTGTCAGCCCTAGGATGTAGCTCAGGGGGTGATTTCAGCCCTTCTAAAATTTATTTTAAAAGAAAGTCACTGGATGCTGATATTTCCCCATCCAGGAGCAGGGAGACCTCAGAGATCTGCAGGGAAAATGCTCCAGAGATGGTTAAGCAGGGGAATTTGGCCAGGACTTTCTAGCACACAGCTTAGACAGTTAAAATAATTTATTAGAATATTTTCCCATCTGTTTGTTATTATTAAATATGAAGGACTGGTGTTGCACAATCCTACCTTTCGGATTTATGGCCAGAAGAAATAGGTGGAGGTTTTTATTGAGGACCCTTTAACTCTGGCTTAGTCACAAACAGCATTTGGAACTTCTCCTCGGTGAGTTTTTAAAGTAAAATGAAATTAAAAAGCTCCTGACACATGCTGCTCTCTAAGGGTCAGCACTTTCTCTTTGGAAAATTGTCCTGTACAGTGATATCTTGGAGTGTTTGATTTCATTTTTGAATCCTGGGATGCCACAGGTGCTAAAATCTCCCCTCTCTGCAGATGTATCAGGAAGAGGATCTGGGCTCTTCTTTGGAAATGTGATTTTCTCTCCTTTGGGAAGCTTTGCTGTGCTCTCTTTTCTTTATTTCCACATTTTTAGATACTTTAAACAATAATTTATCTTTAATATCTGTGCTTCCCCTGCCTTGTGCTCTCTTAGAGTGGGACACTGTCACTTTACAGAGAGTTGATCTCTCTTAAATCCTTTTCTAGACCAACTGGCAATTTGGAATGAGATTATTTTTAAGGTCCCTTCCAACCAGAATCATTCTGTGATTCTATAAGAGAAGGATATTTTTGTGTATAAAACCCAACGGCATTTAAAAACTGGCTGATTAATAATGATTTTAACAAATAACAGCTATTTGAGATTTGGGGTTGGTTCCCTTTTCACGTTTTAAATGATTTTTAAGCAGAGCATTTCTCCCTCCTCCACCCAGGGTGTCACTGGGGTGCCACACGTGGCCTCAGGTGGTTGATAAATCACCAGGATAAGCAGTGCTGGTGTTCCAGCTGCCTTCCCACATGGTTCCAGTTAGGGAATTCCAGCCCCCAGCTTTCCTGACAAGTTCCCCATTAGTGACTGAACCTTTGCATCAAAGCCTGGGCAGTGATTCCTGTCGATAAATTGAATTCTTTCTTGGAGAAACGGCTTCAGAGGTGCTGCCATCCACTTGAAATTGCAGGGATTAAAGCAATGGCAGGTTATTTTCCCAGGTTTTAGGGTATGGATAATTATTTGTCTGGAAAATCCCTGAGCTGTAGCTGCTATTTTACGATTCCAGGTTGGCTTTCTGTTGCTGAACACTTAAAAAACTGGGGTTTTTTTCTGGATCCTCTGTTCTGGGGCGTGTACACGATGATCCTGACAGTCCCTCCCACCCCAAAGTATTGTAGGATTTTCAGCCTGATTTAATAAGTGCCGAGTGAGGACTGAAATCATTCATCTGGTTCATTTTAGGCACTGAAGTCATTTGGATTCCTTACAGGGCAAACGACTCTTGTGGTGCCGGGACATCTGTGAGGAGCTGTTTAATATCACTTGTCACTGCCCTGGCTGATTGTTGTTTTAATGTGGTCGATTCCAGTGGTTTCCAGTGAAATGTAAAAAGCTGCTTCTTCAAATTAGAAGCAAAAGTCCGTAATTATATGGCGGGGAATGTGCTCACAAGTGCCTGTGATGTCACTCGCCTGGGAGAGCCACCACCCAGGCTGCCGGCGGCGCAGGAAAATCTTGCTGGGTTGTGTTATCATGGAACTGCTGGATCCTTCCAACTGGCAGCAGCACTCAGGGAATGGGAATATTTGTGGGAAAACGTGCTGCTTTTCTGCTCCCCTCCTCTCTTCACCAGGAAGGCTCCGCGGCGTTTGCAGCGGGGCTGGAGGAGGGGATCTTGGGAGCAGCCGTAGGTGGGTTTTTGCTGGGTTAGCCAACCTTGTGACTCTCTTCAGGAGCTGTGAAAGTGAGGCTGGAGAGGCCCTGGCACAGATTCCCAGAGGAGCTGTGGCTGCCCCTGGATCCCTGGAAGTGTCCAAGGCCAGGTTGGACGGGGCTTGGAGCAGCCTGGGACAGTGGAAGGTGTCCCTGCCCATGGCAGGGGTGGGATGAGCTGATCTCTGAAGTCCCTTCCCACCCAAACCATCCCAGGATTCTCTGATTTAGAATTCTCACTGCACTCTGTGTTGCTTTATGAAAGGATTACTGAACTGGTTCATCTTTCTTTGTATCAAGAGGCAGATGTCAGGGAGATTCTGAGCCTTGGCCCATAATTCAGGTGGCTGACCAGCAGCATTTCTGCCTCTGTGTGTGTTTGCTCCTCCCTTTGTGCTGTGCAGGGAGAGAACGATTCCCTAACCCAGCTGCGGTTTTGCCATTGGTCCCATCATCACCAAAAAGCTGCTGCTTCCTCCTCCATCTCATCAGATCTCTTTAAAATCAGGTTTTGAAAGCAGCTTTTTGATCTTCTGAGATCCACGTTTGGTCTCCTTCCTCCTGCTCCCCCTTCCTTTGTTCCTGGAGGTTCAAGCTGTGGGCGTTGGGGTCCCTTTGGGCACTTCCCTTTGGTCATTTCTGAGCTCATGGTGTTGGAAAAGATCTGCATCAAAGCAGCCCTGAATTGCAGCGGATTTCCAGCACCAAAAATTCCTTAGAGTTGGTTGAGTTCCGTGAGGGGTGTGGCTGAATGAAGACTCTCGTTTACTTTTGTTGGGATGGAGGGATATCCAAAAGGACCTGGCAGTGCCCATTTTCTTACTTAACTGTAATCCCGAAAAATAGCCTTGAGCGTGGGCAAAGCAAACCCCCTTTTAGGATCAGAGAAATCACATTTATGGGTACTGAAGTGGTTTTTGTCATGGTCTCTTGTTTAAATTGGGTCCTTTTTCTTGTTTGGTTGGGTTTGGGTTTTTTTTTTAAGGGTTTCGGGTGTAAAAGATGGTGCAGGAATCCCAGAATCATTGATGTTGGAAAAGACCTCCAAGACCATCAAGCCCCCACCTTGTCCCCAGCCCAGAGCACTCAGTGCCACGTCCAGGCCTTCCTTGGACACCCCCAGGGATGGACTCCAAAGCTTCCTGGGCGCTTCCAATGCCTGAAACCCTTTCCATGAAAAAATTCCTTCTGCCCTGGTAAATTCTATCAGAAACCACTCATGGTCTTCTCTTGGAATGTAGAAAATATTTCTTCATGTAAAGAGTTGTCAAGGCCTGGAAGAAGCTGCCCAGGGCAGTGGTGGGATCACCATCCCTGGAATTGTTCAAAACCCACATGGATGTGGCACTTGGGGACACGGTGAACATGGTGGCTCTGGGTTGATCACTGGACTTGATGAATTAAGAGATCTTTTCCAACCTTAAAAATTCCATAATTCCCACACAGACCTTTCAGATCACACCTTTGGTGTCACTCCTGTGTCTGTTGGGGGGTGCTGGACAGGGATATCTGCCTTGAGGTTAATCAGTTATCCAGCAATTTTTTCCCTACTCCATCTACAAGCTGTGCTTTAAAAACACCATTCAGGAAAAAACATCAGGGAGGCAGAGATGATATTCCATGAGAGCTTCACTTCAAATTCGGGGGCAAGCCTGAAGGAATCATCCCCTGGCCTGGGTTTATCTCCTGCAAACGCCGAGGGTAAAACCTGTGCTCACACGAGGCTAAAACTGGATCTCTGCAGGGCAGTGGGAGTCTCACGTGACACAGCAGGAGAAATTTGTTTAATCTGCTTTTTATTTCGAGGCTTGCTCACTGTCTGCTGGCAAAAGCCCTTGCCAGGTGCCTTCATGGTGTTGGGTTTAATTTGTTCCTGCTTGAAGTGTGCGAGCGGGGAATGGCAGTTTGGGATGGGGAGGGAAGCGGGCTGGGATCGGGGGAACAGCTGCTCACGGGGTCTGAAGCTGCCAGAGCAGCCTGAAGAAAGATTTAAGGCCCAGCAGACACCTGTTGGGAGCAGCTCAGCTCCTCGTGGAGGCACGGGGCTGCAGGGGGCCTGGCCGGGAGGAGCGGGCGGCGGGTGGTGCAGAAGGCTGGCCGTGGCCGCGGGGCGAGCGGGACCGCGCTGCCGCGGCCTCCCGTGCTGCTGAAGGGATGGGCTTCTTTCCACCGCGTGGGCTCGCCCGCTCGTGGCGCTGGCATCGCTTGTCCCGGGCCTCTCCTGGCTGCCTGTTCCCATTTCTCAGCCAGGCCCTTCCAGCCCTTCCCGTTTCATTTATTATTCCCCGTGGGATGTGTGGGCTGTGTGTCTCACAAGCTCTGCTTTTCTTCAGGTTGGACATCAGGGGAATTTCTCCATGGGAAGGGTTTTAGGTGTTGGAAGTGCCTAGGGAGGTTTGGAGTCCCCATCCCTGGTGGTGTCCAAGGAGGTGGCACTCGGTGCTCTGGGCTGGGGACAAGGTGGGCATCGGGCACAGCTTGGACTCGATGACCTTGGAGGGCTTTTCCAGCCTGAATCCTCCTGGGATTGTGTCCCTTTCCCTGTGGCCAGTGTCAGCCCTGCTGTCTTTGGCTAAATTTAGGGGGGAACCCTGGGAATACTCTGGCTTCTCTGGGCTCTGAGCCCTTCCTGGTGCTTGTTCCTCTCGCTCCCTGGGATTTGAGGCACAGGTCATTGGCTTTGTGAGGATTTTCAGGGGTGGTTGAGATGTTCAGAATCCTGGAATGGTTTGAGTTGGAAGGGACCTTAAAGTTCACCCAGTTCCAACCCCAACACCTTCCACTATCCCAGGTTGCTCCAAGCTCTGTCCAACCTGGCCTTGGGCACTTCCAGGGATGGAGCAGCCACAGTTTCTCTGGACAGCAGGAGTGCAGAGAATGCTGTTTCCCATCTCCAGGGACATCTCACCCTCCCTGACCAGTGTGGGCACCTTCTCCTCACCTTGAGGCCAAGCTGGAGAGCTCCTGGTGCCCCTGGAGTTCATAGGAACAGGGCTGAAGTTATTTGCCTTCCACAAAGACAGAGTAATTAAATACAGTATGTACGGATCCCTCAAATTGACAGCCGCCCACAGAGCTAAAAACAGGAAATCCATTAACTTCATTATTTAAAAAATAAAATAAAAATCCTCCCAACTGATTCCTCTGTCACTTAAAGTTCTGCATGGAAGGAGGGCTAATTTAACGCTGCATTAACTCCCTGTTATCACCCTCCTGTTACCTAAGTAGTTCCTAATGACTACCCTGGAGAGCACTTGGAAGCTTTTAAAAGTTTTTATGCTAAATTTTATTTTTTTTTTCTGGGGAGTTTATACTTTAAGAACAAAAGTTCCTGCTAACGTTCTCCCAAATCCACCAACAGCCAGAACTTTCCTGGTGGCTGCAGAAATGTGAGGTACCCCCAGTCTGAAGGAACTCTGGTGAACAAGAAATGGGAAATATTTCATGGTGGTGGTTGGAGATGGGTTTGGCTGGGGGAAGCTGGGTCAGATTTTGGCTTTGTTGGTGTCCTGGGGCCGGGGTGGAGGGCTGGGGTTGTCAGCTCTGCCCAGGATGTGGTGCCAGAGGGGATTCTGAGCTTCAGCTTCCGAGCTTTGGCTTTCAGAGCCCTGAAAAACCTCGGGACCCTGCGGGGCTTGTGAGAGGTGTCCCTTTGTTGTGGGGTCTGGCAGTGAGAGGCACTGCTGAATGAGAAGCAATAAATCACAGGCTTTCCTCGTTGTCTCTTCCTCAGAGATCTGATGGGCAATTTCTTCCTGTTTTAATCATTTATGCTTTATCACTTCTCCTTTCTCTGTCCTGGTTCAGCTCTGCTTCTCAGAGCAGCATCTCAGAATTCTGGGGGATTTTTTTGGGGTGACCTCAAAATGAATCATCCTTGTTGCTCTGCAGTGTATTAAAGTCATAAAGTTGAAACTTTGTGCTTTATATTGATCAAAAAGGGAGCTTTGCTGTGCAAGTGCCTGGGCGTTGCTTTCCCACTGACTGGAAAACCGGAGTTATTTGAATATTTATCCTCACATGTGTGCTCTGCCTGTTGATGGAGGAGATTCAGAGCTGCTCTTCCATGTTCTTAACAGGGGGTTGATGTTTACGGGTTGTGGTTTTTGGTTTTTCCATTAGGAATCGCCACAAATCCTGTCCGGTTAGAGGGAAACTGGGAAAACTCGACATGAACTGGAGCATTTCCTACATGGTTTTGTGCCTCTGTTTCTACTAATATTGGAAAGGTGGGGGGTAAAAGGAGAGAGTTTGTTGCTCTGGGATGGTTGTTGTCCTTCTGGAAAAGGAAAAATGACTGGGAAAAAGGCAAAAAGCCCAGAACTGAGTGAAGAACCCTCTGCCCCAGGCTGCAGTGGAGAGGGGAAACCAGCACATTCCAACAGGTGGTAACTGGGGCCTGTGGAAGCCAAAGCCAGCTGGACCTGGGGGTAATTCTGCACTGGGTGTGAGTGGGACCAATATTCCCACTGGAGATAAACAAGGTGTTTGTGGTGAGCTGGCAAGAGCAGGATTTGGGGTGTTTCTGGAGTTTTGACTGGAGGTGTTGTCATCTCTTATAGGGATGGTTTGGAGCTTTGCTTTCTTCTGAGGAAGTTGTAATGATCCACAGGGATCATCTGGCCCAGCTCCTGGCCCTGCACACCCCAAAATCCCTGTGTGTGCATCCCTGGGAGCGATGTCCAAATGCTCCTGGAGCTCTGGCAGCCTCAGGAATGGGACCATTCCCTGGGGAGCCTGGGCAGTGCCCCAGCACCCTCTGGGGGAAGAACCTTTTCCCAATATCCCACCCAAAGCTCCCTGCCCCAGCTCCAGCCCCTGCCCAGGATATCCCGAGGTCCCCAGCAGCACTCAGATATTTCCAACAGGTGCTTTAATGCTTGAGCTGAAACCAAACCACGCTGGGTTTCAGGGAGGTGGGCTCGGGAGCAGGTCTAATTCCAGGGAAAGTCGGTCTGGATTGGATATCTCCCTCCCCTTGGCTGCTGGGCTGTCTGACACACAATATCCACAGGGAGACAGCTGCACTGGGAGCTGGAAAATCTGGATATGTTGGAGCAGCATTTGTCTGTGCCATGCAGACATGCTCTCTGTAAATCTGATGTACAACGGGATTTCTGTACAGTGAGAAACATTTGGCTGTTTTCACCTTATCCCCTATTTCAGGAAGGGGAATTAATAAAAATTAATTACATGAACTGCTTTTGGCATAGCCAGGTGTGAGGGTTGATTTTGGCCAGATGATTTTTTTTGAGTCAGAAAAACAGAAAATAACAAAATTCATTACCTTTGGACCTAATTTTTATCTTCTCCTGAAGGCTTTCAGCCCTTCCCTCCATCCCTGCTTTCTCCCTGGTTGTCCAACAGAGTGGTTTGGGATGTGGAGATTGGAGGAAAGGGACTGTGCTGGCTCCTCTACAGCCATGGCCAAGCATTGATAACCTGGGATGGTGAATTTATTGATGATAAATAAGAAAGATGAAAATTGGGCATCACTTGGCGTTGAGCTACGAATACAAACCCTACATTGCATGAGGGGTTCGAGCGTTTGAAAGAGGTAAAACCCTTGGAAACCCTAAAAGGAATATGGGAAAGCGTATTTAGGTTTCGGGTTTGCCTCCTCCCTTCCCTCCTCCCCTCTGGCACATCCCTGCTGCTCCTCCTCTTTCCCTGCCCCAGCAGAGACCTCTGGAAAATGCCAAACCGTGCATTTTGCCACATCAAGTTCCGAGCGTGTCCCAAACCCTCGGAGCGCGTGTGGGGTTGAGTGCAGCCGCCATTGGCGGTTGATTTTATTCCCTTTTTTTTTCCCCCCCCCCCAAAAAAAACCCAGCCCGTGGCTCCCTCTCCGGCTGCGCCAGAGATAACAATGGGGGGCTTTGTGCTGCCCTGCAGCTGCTGAAATTTGACGAGATCCAAGTGAGGAAAACAGGAGCAGGTGGGTCAACAACGTGACCCTTTCGTTCCCAGCAGTATCAGTGAGCCCCAGGATGGAGCCCAGGAATAAGGATGTGTTGGTTGGGGCTTGGAGGATGGCAGTTGTCTCTTGGAGGGAGCCCTGATGGGGTTTGCTGCTGTTTGTGGGATGGGTTTCACACCCAAAACTCCAGGACTGGGGAATGTTGCTGGAGGTGATAAACCGGCATCGCTACAGGCAGGAGATCTTTGCTCCCTTCATTCCCAGATTGTTTATGGGTTTTTGGGATGCTCCATGGCTTCCACATGGATGCTCTTGAAGCTCCCAATGGTCAACATCTGCCTTCCCATCCCATAGCCCCAGTGGGGCTGTCCCAGATATGGCTGCCCCTGGATCCCTGGAAGTGTCCAAGGCCAGGCTGGATGGGGCTTGGAGCACCCTGGGATAGTGGAAGGTGTCCCTGCCCCTGGCAGGGGTGGCACTGGGTGATCTTTAAGAACCCACCCAAACCAATCCATGATTCTATCTCAATTTCTTCTTTGAGTCCCCTCAGGTCATGGAGATGACTCCTTTGTGTCCATGTTTGGTGCCGTGTTAGAACCACCCTACCAAATGTCAGGGGTGGGAATTGCTGCAGTTGGAGGAGGGCTTGGGATGTGCTTCCCAGGGCGTTTGGTGCACATGGAGGATGTGGCTGTGCTGGGCTCCTGGCACTGCCATGTCAAATGCCTCTTGTAGAATCCTGGAATGGGTCGAGTTGGGAGGGACCTTAAATCATCACCTTCCTCACCTTCATCACTGCTCCCATTTGATAGCAGCAAGAGGAGGGCAAAACCAGGGAGAGAAATCCTGGAGTTTATGAGCTGGGAATGAGGGTCCCTGAGGAACCAGCTGCTCCTCAGGGCTCCCCTGCCCCGGCGGGATGGCCTGGCTGATCCCTTCGGGTGTCACAGCACATTTGGGCTCTGTGAACCCCTGGATGGTGTTCAAAGGTGGCAACGCCCAAACCTCAGCAGGGCTTTGGCTCTAACCTCACACCTGTCTGAGAATCCAAAGGATTTGGAGTCTGAAGCTTTTAGGGCCGATGTGAACAACTGTGTGTGAGTCAGCAGGGAGGAACGGGAGGTTCTGCCGATGGATTTGGTAATCTTGGGCCTGGTATCAGCTTACAGCCAAGTGAGGGTGAGCTGGAGCCCAGCTCCCCCCTCGTACGCTGAGCTGTGGATTCCCTTGTGCTGTTCAGCACGTTCATATCCTCAAATCTTCCTGATTGAGCTGGAATTTTCATAGAAACCACAGCACAGGAGCATCCGGGATAATCCCACCATTCCAAGTGCTTCCACTGGTCATGGAGCTGCATCCAGCAGCACTTTGCACAAGGTGAAGGCTGAAAGAGGACTGGGCTCAGTGGTCTTAGAGGTCTTCTCCAAGCTTAATGTTTTTCTAGGAATGATGGGTTATGGTCAGGATGAGTCCGTGCTGGATGGAGAAGGGGAGAGGGAAGCCTGTGGCCAGGAGAGGTCCAGGGCAAGGACATGGATTGATGGATGGAGGCTGGGAAGAAGCACAGTGGGTGATGTATCCCAGAAAACTGATCCCACATGGGCAGCTGTGGAGAGACTCTGTCCCTCAGGAAGGGGGGTTGTGAATAAATCAGAGCCTCTCCAAGCTGATCTGACTCTAAACCTGGTTTTAGCAGGACCTTGTGACGTGCCCTGAGGTCAGGAGCACAGCCCCACATGTCACATGTGCCCTGAGCAGGGAGCAGCCAGAGCCAGGCAGGATTCCACCCCAAACTGGAGGAATTTGGGGCCCAGACTCCTGACCCGGCCTGTGACCGCAGTTTGTCCTTGGCTGCACTTGCAGTTAAGCCCGGCTTGGGGCCGGCTTAGCTGTCAAGCAGCCGGGGATGCCGGAGGTCTGTCCCGGCAGCTGGCAGCGCTGTTTACTCCGTGCTCCGCCGTCCCCTTCCCGGCACGGCTCCCGTCCGGTTGTGCCAGCTGGTGCCAGGATTCCAGCCTGTCCCTTTGGGATAAAAGCACAGGTGCAAGGCTGAACTCGTGGTCCAGGGAGGCCAGGCCACACTGGGAAGGCTTCGCTTGGCTTGGGCCACGTGGGTGCTGGGAGCATCCTCCCGGAGCCACGGGATGTGCGGGAATTGTCCAGCGGGATCGTGCCATCCTTCCGTGCCCCTTCCCTCCACCTTCCTGGGAATTGGGGCTCCAAACAAAGCAGGAGGAGCTGCTGGTGTGCCCCTCTGGCTGAGGGCAGTGCTGCTCTCTCTCCCAGGGAAGGGATGCGCTGGGATGCGGGAGGGTTTGGATCCTACCCCGACACCCATCGCCACGCAGGGCAAGGCGGTGATTAGCATATGAAAACAGGGATAACAGTGGGATTCTTGTGCGGGCAGGAATGAGGGAGATCTACGACCCTTTTGGTGCCAGTCAGCCCCGGAGCTGGGTTCAGGCACAATTAACCTTTCACTTTTGGGATGAGCCGGTGCTTTCCTGCTGCAGCTGCTTTTGGGACAATATTCCTCACTTCTGCTCCCAGAAACGTTAATTTGGGCAGCTGGGGGGGCTGTGCTGGGAACCACAGGATGTGTGGAGGGAGGAGGGGGAGTTTTTAATAGCTTTGATGTGTCATAATCTGAGTTTTAAACATTTCGTTTTGATTTAAGGGGCTGTGTGCTCATTAAGATTAAAAAGAGATGAGGTTCCATGACTGTAATTGAAAATATTTTGAGGCAAGTTCCACGTCGCTTTGCTTGTGTGACAACATCAAATCAGGGCTGGAAAAATCTTGGGGTGGAGGATCAGGGGGCTCAGGCTGAAGGTGGAAGGGATGGATGGGTTTGGAATGTATTTCCCTGCCTTTTTGGGCTGGGTGAAGGGAATTGCTCTGGATCAAACTGGTGAAGTGCCTGGAGAACCCTTAAGAAGGAACAGGAGCTGTGGATACTGCATGGTTTAATTTATGTAGCTGGGAATATCAGTGCCTTAATGCTCCAACAAGGAATTTTCAGGAATTCTCCTCACCAATGTGCCTTTTTTTAGTGGTTTCAGAGTACAATTATATCACACAGAAATATTTGAGAATCAGAATAATTGGAGGTGGGACAAAGCTGCAGCAATTTAGTTCTGGCAGGGATAAATTGGTGCTTCCAAACGTGGTGGGGGTTGGACTTCACCTGTCAAAACAGAGCTCTGTGTTCTGCCTCTCTTGGAATAATCATTCCAATATTTATAGGCTGGGATGGAGGAGAAAATGCAAAATACAGATTTGCATGGATTAGGTGGAGTCTGGCTGCTCCAGAGCACCCAGGGAGCAGGTGCGTGGTGGGATCCCAAGGCTCTGCTTTGAGCTCAGACCACGGTAATTTGGTTAAATCCAGGGATGTGTAAAATCCAGCGATGGGTACAAGTGGCCCAATGGACAATTTTGTTACTATTTTGATTTGTATGATTGAAAATTCCAGGCTTCTCATTGCACTGAATGTTGATGACAACAAGACTTAATAGGACCTTAATTAGTGTCTTTTGAAACTAAAACTGCCCTGTTTTGACACAAATCCAGCCCAGCCCGTGGCACTGCTGGATCCATCCATGACTGGAGGAATCAGTGGCACTGCTTGGTTGTCCCCTGTCACTTCCCAAGTCCCTTAAATCCCATTTTTCTCTGCTCCACAGAAGTTAATAATTTTTATAGAACACCCCCTTTTATGCCATGTGTGCTTGGAGAAGAACAGCACAACCCAAAAGCTTCAAACCCCTGAATCCCCCCTGTGTGGGGTGTCTGGTTTAGGGCAGCTGGTGTCTTAATTTCCCCCAAATTAACCTTAAAAAGCATTCAAGGTGGGTTTTTTTTTAATGCTTCCATTTAAATTTAATTCCAGGATAACTTCCAGCACCTGCACCATAATTATTTCCTTTTTCACTTCTTGTTGGCCCTGCAGGATGGGAATCACAGCTCCTGGAGACAGGATTCCTGGGAATATTCCTCTGCCCGCTCTGGACCCTGTCCCGCCTGCCCCAGCGCTCTCCTCCTTCCAGAATTGTCATCTGGGCTTTCCGCTGGCTGATTTTCAGGATCATGCTCGGAGCGGTGAGTGGGAATTCATGTTCTGCTTCTTGGAGCTGACAGCAGCAGGAATGTCCCATCACAGCTGGGAATTGCCCCAGTCCAGCACCTCGGAATCCATTGGTTTAGGAGTTTTTCCAGTTATAGGGAAAAGCTTCCTGCTCTGGTTTGCAGGATCCTTCAGCTCGCTCCTGGTGTTTGTTTAGAGGAGGAAAAGCAGGAGGAAATGATCACTGTGGATGTGTTGGTGCTGCACTTGAGTGGCTCTTGCAAAGGAATAAAAGGGAGGTTGGGCATTGTGGCTTTTCCATAAGACTGTTGGAATGCAGTGGGTAATTCCCAGCTTTTCCCAGATTTCTTCTCCTTTGTGTGTGCTTTTCTGAGATGTCACTCTCTGCTCTGTGGTTCCAAACAGAACAATTGCTGCAGAACTGTCCTGGTGCCAGAGGGAATTCCCAGGCAGCTTGTAAGGGAGCAGACACATCCCTGTTAAAATAAAGGTGTGGCAGGGGTGTTATCCCGTCAGCTCCATCTGCTTGGATGTTCCAGAACATCCCAGAACTTTAAACTGAGGATCATCGCTGTAGGAGGAGCGGTTGGGTTTTTTTTGGAGTGGCTTTTTTGACTTGGAATTTTTTTCAGGGATCTCAGGGTGAAGATTTTATTTGGGGCATTTTTCACTGATGGGATCGGAATCAAATGTCAGCACAGGCCCTTCATCCCTGAGGGATGGAGGCTGAATCCCAGGGTCTCGATGCTACTTGGGATTCAAGGAATGCCTAGATGAGGCACTCAGGGCTCTGCTCTGGTTGACAATGTGGGGATTGGTCACAGGATGATGATTTTGGAGGTCTTTTCCAACCTAAATGATCCCAGAATTCTGTGGATCTCAGTTGTGATGCTGCTGATTGAATGAATGGACAGCCCATGGCACCAAGTCTAGCGAAACATCCCTAATTTCCTTAAAAATTTATCTGATCACCAGTTTGCATCCTGCTTTCCTTCTAAACTGGGATCTGCTTGAGCTTTGCTCCTGCTGATGTGTCTCATACATTCTGAATTCTGGGACAGGCTGGATGGAAAGGAAAACTGTGCTTCCCAAACGTCTGTGTTGCTGTTACTTCTGCGCTGCTCTTGGCTTTACCAGGACAGCAATAACTCCCCCGATATTTTCAGGAAGAGAAGTGCCCCCGTGTGCCTGGGACGCTGATATATCCCCAACAGGCATGGGAGAGGAAAACATGGAAAGCTCATTAAATGGGGACCCCCACAAGCAAGTGACTGATGGGATCTTGAACGTTTTGGGGCCCAAACTCGTGTAGGATTTCTCCTGGGCCAGGAAAACGGTGCTCGCAGGCAGCGGGAAGGAGAAGGATCCTCCTGGAATCCAGGTGCACCTAGGGCATCTTTGGTTTCCTCCTGACCTGGCCAGGAGCTGAGCATGTGCTCCAGTGTGTCTGAAGGAGGTTTTCCTGGGGTGGCGTTGGCAGTAGTTGTGTTTTAGGCAGGAAGTTCGGCTTTCCCGCGCGGTTCTCCTGGGATTCTTCGGGCTATTTGGGGTGAGGCCTTCCTTGGGAAATCCTCCAAGCATTTCCTGAGGGCAGCTGGCCTTTCCTCACCTTGTGCCAGGTGTGAGGGGAGCATGTTGGAAATGCTCCTTGGGGTGGGCAAGGCGGTGTCTCCTCTGCAGTGATGGCTCCAGGTTTTCATCCCATCGCTCTCCTGTTCTCCATGGTCAGTTCCTGAGCCGTGGGGCTGATTTCACTTGGCAGCCCCTTTTCCCTCCACTCAGTGTCTCATATTTGGGATTGTTTTCCACATGGAGCTCTGACCACGTGGGACTTCGCATTGAGCAAACCTGGTCTGGTGGAGGATGTTGGAGGAAGGGTTGGAACGGGATGATCTTTACGGTCCCTTCCTACACAAAGCATTTCATGATTAGGGAGTTGTGCTGTTTCCAGGCTAAACCTCCACCCCGAAATCATGTCCAGACCTTGCTTTATTTTGCACATTTCCTCTGGAGCTGGCTGGGCTTGTTTAGGGGTGACACAGCACCGGAGAAGTGGGATAATCCCGGCTGTGGTGGGAGGTGAGGAGCTCAGGCAGGCGCTGCTGCTGGGGTTTGATTGGCAGCGAGTGCTGGGCTGAGCTCAAATATTGCTGCCTTTTTAAAAGGCATAATTACGTGATTCAATCTATATGTTTGATGTTCCTAATAATCCATTAGAGCAGGATGTAAAGAGGGGATGCTTCCCAGGAACACGCCGAGGCAACAGAATAGGGGCTCTTTGTGTGAGCCAGCAGCTTGTTAGGCAATAAGTGCTGCAAGCACACATTTGCAGGGCTGGTTTCCCTCAGAAGAGCTCGGTGGTTTGATGGCTTCATCATTTTGTTTGTGACTCTCTGTCACTCGGATTTCTTGAGGCTTGGAAGATGCAAAGTGGTGGATTTGTGATCCCACCAGAGTCACGAGGTGGGAGGCAAAGGTGTGTGCTGAGATTTCTGCCGCTCCTCAGGGGAAGGGATGAGAGGAAATGGCCACAACCTGCACCAAGAGGGTCAGATTAAATATTAGAATTTTTTTTTTTTTCTCTGAAGGAATGGTCAGCACTGGAATGAGTTGCCCAGGGAGGTGAAGTCACCATGGAAGTGTTCAGGACATTGGACGTGGCACTTGGGGATGTGGTTTAGAGGTGCTGGGCTGATGGTTGGACTGGATGGTCCTGAAGGTCTCTTCCAGCCCGGATGGTTCTGTGATTCCGTGTTAACCAAGCCGCAGGGACTTCCCAAGAGGAGCAGCAGGGTCCTTGACTTGGTGGCACTGAGGTGTTTTGTCACCTGCAGCTGCCTGGGGACCCTGCTGTGCTCTCCAAGCCTTGTCCCTCTCTCCAGTAAACACAAATATTTTATCCAGCAGGCAGAGTTGGTTTTCCAGCTGCTCCATTCCCTGTGGAGCTGCTGTTGGGGTCAGTGCTGGGATGGGTTTGGGGTGGTGCCAGCCCCTTCTCTGAGCCCCTCGCTGCAGGCTGGGGGTCCTGAGGGGGCTCCTGGCAGCCATTTTCCCAAACTGCAGAGTTTAATAACCCCTGGTTCCCAAGAAAGGGATTGATTGGAGCTGTGCTTCCATGGACCAGCATCTCTCTGAATCTTGTGGATTCCCAAAGCCCAGTCCCATTGGTGCCAGCTCTTCCTGGAGCTTTTGGGGGAGCTTCTGATTGAATCCCTATCCTGTGCTGCCAAGGTGAGGCTTTCCCTCCCAGATGGAAGAGTTCCTGCTTCATTTTTGGGTTGTTTTGGGGTTTTATTGGGCAGCAGCCTTGCTCAGGAGCTCTCCATCAAACACCACTCGTGGCTAAAACCGCATTCAGCAAACGTTAGTCCTGGGCTTTTTCCTGCAAGGCTTGAGAGTAGATGACAACTTCATGGAGTCCATATATCCTGGGGAATTCCCTGCTGCAGGTGAGACCCACGTGCTGGGGGAGCCCAAATTCCTGCCCACGGATCGACTGGAGCTGATGAATTGCCAACAGCATCCTGGGGAAAGCCTGGAGTAGCTCCTTGTGCCGTGAAAGTCATCAGGGATTGTTGATACAAACCATAAAACTGAGTTTCTGTTTCTTCATCAGTGGAGAGGCTGAGGGACGTTGTGTGAGCACGAGCTCAGAAATGTGAGAATTTCATTGGCATCAACACCTGCCTGCAACTGCAGCAGCACTGAGCACACCTGGGAACTGCAGGAACGCAGGGAAAGGGACAGGAGCGTGGGAATGGGATCTCAGTGGGGTTTGGGAGGAGTCCTGGAGCAGCAGTCCATCCTCCAGCCCTGCACTGGGTTAGGAGGCAGTGCTGGGGGGCATCCCCTGATGTCTCTGCCCTGGGGTTTTCCTGGGTTGCAGGAGCACCATTCCCTGACTGACTTGTGGGGTGGGGGCTCTGGCTGCATCCTGGGGTACTTGGATGGTGTCCATCAGCATTTTCCCAGATCTCTCAGCACTGCTGGGATGTGTCCCTTATCCAGAGGACTCCTGGATCACGTTTGCCCCCTTGATGATGTTCTGTACAAGGAATATTATCCTGGAATGGTTTGGCTTGGAAGGGATCTTAAAACTCATCCACTTCCAACCCCGAGACCTTCCACTGTCCCATGTGCTCCAACCTGGCCTTGGACACTTCCAGGGATGGGGCAGCCACAGCTTCTTTGGGAAACAGGGAATAATTCTCACTGCTGGGGGTGCATGGAGGGGGTGCGGGAGCTTTGAGCACTGGGGGTGCATCAGCACGTTGGAAAACTGGAAATAAACAGGGAATGAAGGTGGAGCTGAGCCTTGCAAAGGATCCCAGACATATGGAATAAGTTACCAGGGAAGGTGGCTGGAGCAGAGAGTGTAAGTGAGTCTGAGACGTCTTGATTAGTTTCTGCAGGAAAGGATTGGAGAGTGGAGTGAAAAACCAGGGAAACAGGATTTAAAGCACATTACCACTTTAATTTAAAAGTGCCCAAAGCAAGGAAATTCAGATTTAAAGCTGCCAATCTCTCCCTGGCTGCTGCAGGTGTTGGGGCTGGGAGGACTCCGGGGTCTGTGTCCAGATGGGTCCTGGGGCCATGAGCCCAATCCCAAACCTCGGGTTTGTCCCAGGAATGAGATCCTTTAATAGCTACGTCCTGTAATAATTTTATTATTTATAAGAGAAACGTATTTTTATTAAATAATCTGCCCTTGACATCTTCCCTGTGTGATTCCCTTAAAACTTGCAGGATCTGGGATTTGGTCCCTCAGGAGGGGTTTTCTTCCCCCTCTTAGGTTCACATTTTGGAGAGCCCTTCCCAGGAGTCGTTCCCTCTGCTCCTCCTTACGTCCTGCATGAGATCCTGAGGAGCACACAGGGAATTTAGGGAAACCCAAAAGTGTCATTTCCACGTGGGATCTGTGACTTGGCCATCCCTCCCCTTGCTTTGCTTCCTGTAAACAAAATTTCTCTTTTTTTTTTTTTTTTCCCCACTTCCCAGCTTTCCCTTTCTGACTGTCAGACTGACCCCTCTCTTCCCAAATCCAGGCTCAGCCTCTCTGAGCTGTTCAAGAACTTCCTCGGAAGTGGCTGCAGAACAGAGGAGTTGGGAGCATTTCTTGGCAGGCAGAGACTTAGAAAATAATTTCAGTCCTTTGCTGTTTCAAAGCTACACAAGAGATATTTTCCCCTTCTGCAGGAGGATAAAAGATCACTTAAAGTGACAGTTTTGGGGAAAAAATGGTGCAAAAAGATCTATAATAACCAATATTTTTTCCCCTGAAATTATCACCATTTTTTCCTGTGGCTTTGTCCATCTTTCTCAGAGATGTGTTTTCACAGAAAAAGGATCAATTCCTTCCAGATTACTTATACACCACTTGATATTTAATATGTTTTTAAATGGTTTTGAATTTTCTTTGCTATTAAAAAAAAAGTATTTCTTTTAACCCACTGCAGCAAATCCTTTTAGAACCTTGCGGTTCGTGTGAAACTCTTCGTGTTCCTTGTTTTGTTTTTGCTTGGAGCCTGTTAAAAGTGTCAGGACGTGGGTGGCATTTGAAAGGTTACTGGAAAGGGTGGAGCTGTGATTAGCTAAGAAGGGAGATGAACTTTCTGGCAAAAATAAGGAAGACTTTGAAGCAAACAGAATCTGGATGCCTGCAGTAAAATCACATTCGATGGAATCAAATAAAAGTTGGAATTCAGGCGCTCCTGACGGCAAAATCCAGCGGATGTAGATGTCAGCTCGGTGACAAGCGTGCCCTGATCCTGGGCATTATGGCCCTGAAATGGAGAATAATTATTCTAATTTGTTTTATTACATTAGCGTGGGTAGGAGGGAAGAAAGGGAGCTTTCTTCGCTGCCTTTCTCATTATTCCTCGGCGAGCTCGGCGGGGCCAGCTCCCGGCTCCCGCGCCGGGGCTTCATGGGAATTTTTGGAAAATGATGTCTGCAATGTTCTGACCTTTGCCGTCCCAGCTGCAGCCTCCTCCTCTCTGCAGGGATCCCACACTTGACTCCTTAGCAACCTCCTTTGTGCCTCTGATCTCTCTCCATTTGTCTGGTAATAGCCCTTGGCAGCGGGACTTGTTGTTCCTTGGTGGCTGGAAAAGGCAGGAGCCACCAATGCCAAGGATTTTGCAGAATCCCTTTCACCCACTGCTTGCAGCGCTGCCTTCAAAGCCCCCCAGATGCTGCTGCGCTCCTGGTGGCTTCTCAAAGGGGCTTTTTGGGGGAGCTGAGCAGGGGAAACAGCAGCGAATAAAAGGAAGCAGAAGTCAACACCAGGGAATTCTCCTCCAGGGCTGCGGTTTCCGCCCGTGTGGGGCTTTGTGGTTGTGGTGGCTCCGGTTTGGCTCTGCTGGCCCAGCCTGGGCCTGTTCCAGCAGGATGTGCAGGTTCACCTGAGCTCCTGCAGGTGGGACCTGTCCTGGGGCCAGCTCAGAGCCCCTGTGTGCAGGAGGGGACCAGGCAGGTGGGGTTTGTTCACCTGGATCGTCGCAGAATCCTGGGATGGTTTGGCTTGGAAGGGACCTTCATGGGCAGGGACACCTCCCACTATCCCAGGCTGCTCCAAGCTCCATCCAGCCTGACCTTGGACACTTCCAGTGTCCTCAGGATGGTGTGGAAGTGCCAGGCTTGGAGCTGAACAGGGCTGGCTGTGGGCTTGGAAGGGATGGGTAAGGGCCGGAGCAAAGCAGGGTCAGCTGAGGAGCATAAATCTCATTCCCTGGCTGAGGAATCGTGAAACATGGAGTGGTTTGGGCTGGAACAGACCTTAAAGAGCATCCAGTCCTACAGTCCCACCCCATCCATGGGCAGGGACACCTCCCGCTATCCCAGGTTGCTCCAAGCCCTGTCCCACCTGGTCTTGGACACTTCCAGGGATGGAGCATCCTGTTCTTCCTCTTTTCATGGAAGAAGCAGCAGGAATCTGAATTCAGTGAGGTTGGTGTGAACATCAGGTGCCGCTCTGGTTCAGAGCTTTGCTTTGCTGCTGTCACAGCTGTAGCAGAAGCTGTGCCTGTGTCACCTGTTCCCTAAATGTGTGACATTCCCTAAAGAAAAGAAAACCCGGGATCCAGCTCACCCTTCCTGCACCACGGACCTCGATCCGTCAGCAGGGTGGGAGATGTGGAAGGTCTGGAGTCCTGGAGCTCTGAGAGGTTTCAGACCTCCAGCAGAAGTTGGTCGCGTTGGATTCCTCGGATTTAGGTTCTCTGGGAGCCTCTTCCAGGCCTGCCCTGTTAGCCATAAATGATTTCATTTTTAGATTTCACCTTAGGAAGCCCCTTCCTCTCCCATGAACTGGGGTCTGAATTTGTTTCAGAACACCCTGGTGAACGTTTGGCTCTCACAGAGATGCTGAAACCACTTTTCCTGTGGGTAGCAGAGGTGGGGAGTGCTCGGATCTGGGATTTTCTCTGGAACCGTTTCTTATTTATAGCACGAGCAAAATGAAAATGTAGGATTTAGATTAGGATTTTTGGGTGGGGTTTTGCCCATCTTTTGTACAGCAAAGACAGAGAAAGGTCTTTAAATTGCCTCTAAATTTATAACATGGGTGCCCTGTTCCCCACCCTTGCCTCTGGAGCCGGGATCAATAGGGAATTTTGCAGACATAGCTTGAGTCACCAGGCTTTTGCTCAGCTTCCCGTGCTATTGGCCTGTCTGTACCATTTTTTTTTTCAGAATTAATTTTGGGCTGAAAAAGTCTCAAAGAAGTGCTTTGTTCCTCCTTGACACTCACTCCAGGGGAAAAAAAAAAAAAAAAAAAAAAAAGAGGAAAAAAAAAAGGAGAAAAAGGAAAAAAAAAAAAACCGTGGAAAATCTGACATCTGCATTGTAGAGAAAAATCAATAGATAGGGAGGAATATAATTATCCCCCACTCCTGAAGGAATTTTTCAGATATTTTTTGGAACAGTGACTCATATGGGCTTAGGGCTTGAATGACATTTTAATTATTCCGGCTTTTTTTCGGTTTGAATCACCCGAGTACAGCAGCCTGGAAGGGGCACAGCCATCCCAGGAAGATGAGAGGGCAGGATTTGGTGCTGGAGCTGAGCTCTTCCCTCCCTTCAGGTGAGGGGCTGGATCCCCCCTGGATCCCCCCTGGATCCCCCCTGGATCCTGTTTGCTGGCATCCTGTAAATAAGGGAACTCTTCCTCTGCTTTGGGAATGTTTTATTCCATGTTCCAAGTGTAAAATCCTCGTGGAATTGTCTGATGGTGCATCTGGAGCTGGGGCTTGTGCCTGGGTGGGATTTTTTTTGGGAATGAGGATCAGGGATGGTGGTGAGGGAGGAGAGGGAGCAAGAGCAGTGCTGTGGTGTTTGTTGGGATGTGAGCAGGTTTAATTAGAAGGGAGCAGCTAATTAGGAACTAATTGGGAGGAGAGAAAGGTCTGGAGAGAACCTCCCATTCCAGGGGGTTCGGACCCTCTGCCAGGGGTGGCAGGATCAGGAACTCTTCCCCGCTCCGTGTCCAGCTCAATCCCAACATCAGGAGCTGGGAATGATCCAATCCAAGGAGCAGTGTCCAGACGTGCTCCTCTCCCTGCAAAAACCCAGTGGGAAAACAGGGACCCATCCTTTTCTCCTCCTGGCTGTGATTTGGGAAGGTGAATCCCAGGATTCAGGGCAGATTCCGATGTTGGTGCCCTTAAACTGAGGAATGCTGAGCCTTTGGAGGAGTTTGCTCACCTCTCATCCCAGTTCTGTGTTGTGCTCCCTGTTCCACCACTGCGATTTCTGCCATGATTTAAGGAAACTTACGGATTTAGGAAAGAAAAGCTGTTCCTAAACTTCCTCCTTGTGGCTTCATTCCCCCTGAAATCCCTTTTGTTGACACTCTGGATGCCAAGGAAAGAGAGGGGGGGTGTGAGGTGACTCTGTCAGGCAAGACTAGAATTGAGTGAAGGGATGATTTGATTTCCATCCCCAAAATCCCTTGGATACCGGCTGGATTCAGGAATCTCCTCACATGAGAGAGAATTTATTAATCATAATCAGCCAGTTTTGGTTGGAGTTTTATAAGCCAGACAGCAGGAAGGCAGCAGGATCCATTTTTGCTGGGAATTTGCTGGGAAATAGATTTTTTTTTTTTTTTTGGTCTGATTCCTCATGGATCAGCTCAAGTGAATTTGTGGCCACATTTCCTTGAGCACTGTAGGGAAATATCAGAGCTTGTGATGGTGCTGGAGTAAAATAGGGGCTTATTTATCTCTTATCTTCTTTCTCTCACCTGGCTCTATCTTATCTAACAGAAAAATACGGTGGCAAAAGTCTCCCATGGTGTATCCAGAGTTTGGGAAGTGCCCTTCAGGTGTGATCCCATGGATGCAGAGCAGGGCTGGTGGATGGAGTGTGTGGGGACAATGAAACGCAGGAATTCTATTATCCACCATTAAACTAAATTAAGAAACAAATCCAAAATGTAATTTTCCTTGCCCTGTGAGAAATGCTGCTGGATTTAATGCCCCTTAATTTGGGGAGCCTGGAGTTTTCCATGTCCAAGCAGGTGCTGCATCTCCATCCTGCCCGAGCTCCTGAGCTATGACCTGGAGGAAGCAAACCTGGCAGGGGAGGAGGAACTGAGCCCATATTTCATCCTGGAGCTTAATTCAATCCAGGGGCAACATTTTCTGCTCCTCCTGCTGTAAATTCCTGTGACGAGGACCTCGAGTTCCTCCTTCCCAGGCCAGGAGCGCTCATTATCCCAAGGAACTGGAGTGCCATGAGTGCCCGACCCCGGTGTCCTTGCAGCCACCAGCCCAGCTGTGGGAATTTAATAATCCTGGCTGGAGCTGGATTCAGAGCAAGGCCACAGAGGTGAAAGGGCCACTGCTGGTTCACTTGGCCACCTGTTTGCTTGCCTTGAGCTCAGATTGGACTTGTATTCCTGAAAACTTCCCAGTTTCCAGGAGTCCCCTCGATGTGCAGAGCTGGTGTGGGGTGCCTGGTGCTCAGGGATCTTTTCCACCCTCAGCAATTCCAGGATTCTGTGATTCCTCCTTCTCTTTTCCTGCCCCTCCTCAGCAGAGCTGAAGCCCCAGGACACGGGGATTTTCTGTGCTCCTTTGGCTCTTGTTCCTTGGTGCAAATCCTTGGGAAAACTGGAAAACTCAGGTGCCAGTGTGGGAGTGGAGTGGTCTCGAAGACAGCTCAGAGTAAAGCTGACTTTGAAACCCTTTAATGATGGGAGTGGGAGGTTTTTATGCCGCAAAACGTCTTTGATACGAAGAGCTTTCAGTGACTTTCCTGTCTGAAAGCTTTCTAGTAAACAAAAAGGGATGAACTGCCTGAGTGAGTGGAAAATTGGGATTTTCAGAGCGCTGCTTTTCCCCGATCCTTGTTTTAATTGGAGTTTTAATTATCCCTGCTGAATAATAGTGCTTGATAACAGCCCAGGGAAGGGAGAGGAGGGAAGGTCATCAAGATAACTGTCCTGTTTTAATATTGCAGCATTCCTGCCCAGAGCTTCCTCCTGTGGCCTGGCCCTGCCACGGCTGGAGCTGCAGCACATCCTGGGAGATGCTATCGCTGGGTCCTGTAATTTTGGAAAAGCTGGGAGGGCAGGACAAGCCGGGGGTGGCTGGGGAGGGGAGGATGGAGCCATGGCTGTTGGCAGTGAGGGTGTCTTGTCCCTGCCCCTCCTGCTCCAGAGGGATGGAGGGGAGAGTGCTGGGATGTGCTGAGTAAATCCCTGGAGATAAAACTGCTTTGCCATCCCAGAAATGCTGGCTGATATCACTTTGCATCCCTTTTCTACCAGTCGGGAGTTCATAAACTCTGCTCTGCCCTGTGCTCTCAGATGTCACACAGACAGACATATACAGCTCTGGATACTGGATATTCCTGGATATTTCTGAGGTCTGGACAGTTTTGGAGGGTCTTTAATTGGAATTTTGAATTCCTTTTGAGCTCCAAACATGTTAAACTTTGTTTAATGCTGCAAGCGAAGATTTGTTTTAGCGTGAGCAGGGAGGCTGGAGCAGAGGAGCCACTGTGGTCTCTTCCAACCTGTTCCAATTCTGTTGGAATTTGGGTGGAATTCATAATGCCCTAATGCTGAAATCTCCTCCTCTGGGCTCAGATTTTAGTACTGGGAGGTCACTGATCCCTTTCCTGCTGCAAATGTAAGGAAGCCTCAGGATGCTCCCGGTGGAGCAGCAACGGTTCCCGAAACTCCCAGAAACTCCTGGTGTTTTTGTCCTGGAGAAAGCAGGACCATTATAATTAGGGCACTGTCAGAGGTAGGCAAATACCCCCTAATTGTATGCAGATGACAGAGCTGCTTCAACCTTTTGACTAGTGAAGCTTTCCTCAATTTGGGATATTGTGATCCTAATCAGGGACCTCTCCTGGACATCAAAGCAGGCCTTGATTGCATGGCTTCCTGCTCCAGCCCATCCCTGCCCAGGTGTCTTTCCTGCTCTGGCCGACTGATTCCTTTCTGCTCTTCATCACTGAGGCAAAGAAATTTAATCCCAATATTGCTGCCAGCCCTGGAATGGACCCAGTGATTTGGAAATGTCCCCGTGTTGTTGCCCTGAAGTCCCGGTGCAGGGGATACCTGCTGGTCTCCCTGCCAACCTCTAACCTGAGGTGGGGCAGAGCTGTCAGCAGTGCAGCCATCTGTGCTTGGAGCTGGCAGCTTCCTTCCCCTGCTCCTCTTTTGTTTCTCTGATTGCTTTGATTGCATCTCTGTCCCTGCTCTGTGTCCCCCTCCCAGCTCCGTGGCACTGCTTCCTTTTCCACAGGCAGCAGAGGTGGCTTTGCCCGAGGAAAACAGTTGGGTTTGGATGTTAAAATCGTGAATCTTGCTGGGTTTTGTCTGTTATCCCTGGTTTTTCCTGTTGCTGCTTCCCAGGGATGCTGGGAGCAATGCCAGGAGCCCAGGGCTGCTCAGACCTGAGCAAAGGCTCAGGTGTGGCTGGGGCTTCTTCCTTGAAGGGGAATTTGGCATATTCCACAAGGATTTATGCCAGATTTTCAGTAACCAGGCAGTGGAATGAGTCACATCCATTATGTTCCCTTGGGAACAATGACTGGACCGAGGCTGTGGATGTGCCGTGGGTCTTGTTCAGCCTCTGCAATTTAACCACAGAGTGTGGCATCTTGAGACACAAAATAAAGTAAAATAAAATATTTGTGACCATATTTTTGCCCTTTTTCCCCCCAGGGGCTGATTAAAATCCGAGGAGATCGCTGCTGGAGAGAGTTAACTTGCATGGATTATCACTATGAGGTGAGTGATGTGCACACAAAACCTCATTTCTCTTGTCTGCTTTTCTTTTGTAAAACAGTTTTCCCTTTCCTCTCCTCTCCTCTTCTTTCCTGCTAAGTGAGCTCTCCATGTTCTCCCTCTTGTTCCCAGCCTCTGGCAGTCAGGCCATGTCCATGTGCCAGCTGGGTGATGCTGGTTTGCCCAACCACAATCCCAAAAGTCCCATTTCTCTCCTTCCCTCCCATCCCCATTGTGGATCCAGGAGCAAACCTGAGCCTCAGTGAGAACTTCCCCTGCAAAACTGCTGCAGGGCAGGGACAGAAAGGAGCTTTCTGTGGTGTTGTCCCAGCTTACACTCCCAAAATGTGACAGAAACAGAGCATCCCTGTGCTCTCCAGCACGCAGACAGATCGCTGGCAGTTCAGAACTCCGTGGGTTTATCTTTTTGGCATCTGTTGCAGTGATTATGTTGCATTCTGATTACGAACTGGGGGTTGTGTGCTGGCTCTGGGGCTCCTCTCCTCTCTGGTTACAGAGGCAAACTCGGCTCCCCCTCTCTCCTCACCTCTATTTTTGCATTTGAGTTTTCTATCAATGGTACAAAGGAGAATGCTGCGTCCAGCGATGCTCTCGGGGTGAGGAGCTCTGGGTTGGTGAAGGGAATGGTCCTGAAGGAATATTTCCTTCCCTGGACTGATATCACAGCCACTGCCAGTGGCCCAGGCTGTTATAATGCTTCTGCTCTGGAATCCATGTCCATCAAGTATTTGGGAAGACAAATCTGATGGGGAGTGGCTGAGGGAGCTGGGAAAGGGGCTCAGCCTGGAGCAGAGTAGGCTCAGGGGGGACCTTGTGGCTCTGCACAACTCCCTGACAGGAGGGGGCAGCCGGGGGGCTTCGGGCTCTGCTCCCAGGGAACAGGGACAGGCTGTGCCAGGGGAGGTTCAGGTTGGACATTAGGGAAAATTCCTTCCCTAAAAGGGTGTTCAGGCATTGGAAGGGGTTGCCCAGGGCAGTGGTGGAGCCCCCATCCCTGGAGGTGATCAAAATCCATGTGGATGTGGCACTTGAGGATATGGTTAGTGGTGAATGTGGTTGGTGTTGCTGTTTATGATCTTAAAGGGCTTTTCCAACTTTAACAATTCCATGACTTTATGAAATAGAATTTTGCAGGTCCTAAAAGCTCTGTTTGCCGTTCCAGCTTTAAATCTCCTTTTCTGTGTCACTGTCATTTACTTTTACTGGGCTTCCCCCCTTTAGTGTGGGGCTGTGCCTGTCCAAAAGCTGCCGCTCTCTTGGCTCTCGCACAACACCGAGGATACAACTTCATCCCGAGTAAAACTTGGGATGAAAGGACCCTGCAGTGCTGTCATTCCTAATCCTGAACATGGAGGTGGCTGCAGTAAATTATCCCAGTAAATTATCCAGTTTTGCTATCCAGGCACCTGGCAGCACTTGGGGAAAATCCAGCTCTGAGCCAGCCCCCAGCCGGCTCCGCCGCTGACCCCAGCCCACAACAATCAGTCCCAATAATCCCAGCTCTCCCAAATCAATCCCAGCATCAGGTCTGGAGCCCAGAGGGCTAATGAAGACCATTCCTGTCATATCCATAAGGATCCCTAGCCTGCACAGGCAGTTGGGACCAGGGGCAGGGGGCAGATCTCGTTATCAATATCAATTATTTTAATCCACACAAAAGAGGCTGTGAGAAAAGGAAAATGAAAGAGACCAAACTTTGTCCACCAGCAATAACAGCACAAAAATCCCAAAGGGCTGGGATTCACCTGCTGATTTCAGCCAGAGGGAGGGAGAAAAGGGGGAAGATGAAGGTACCTCTTTGAGGGAGGGAGGGAGCTGGGAATCTGCTTGTAATTAGGATGATAAAAGTGGGGACTGGAGCAGGTCAGGGATGGTTTTGGGCCAGATGGAGTGTGCTGGGATGTATGTTGGCCACCCCAGCTCTCCTGCTCCAGCACGAGCTTCATCCAAGATCTACATGGGCTCCTGTGCCAAGAGAATTAATGGAAACACATGGCCTCCATCCCTGCCTGGGCTATTTTATTTGTAGTAGAACCTGCAGCTCTGCTCGTGGAAGAGAACATTTCCACTTTTGTCAGGAGTGGTGGATGGAATAGTGCGGTGGTGTTATGGTTAAATGGGTCCTTTTCCTTCCCTCTTTCCTTTCTGGGATGTAGGGCCTTAATCCCAGCCTTTCTGGGGCTCTGCTCCTCACTGAGGGCTCTCTGGGTGATTGGAGAGGGGAGTGGCATGGTTGGCATGGGAGAGGGATTTTCCCACCAGCCTGACCCTCCTGCATCCCTGAGGAGCAGATGGGATGGAAATGTGGGAGAGAATTCAGGCTCTGCTGGAGGTGGAGAAGACTTTGCTGCAGCACCAGGCACAGCTTTGGCACAGGAAGCTGCCTGGAGCCTGGAGTGAGGGTTGCTGGATTAATCGTGGCTGTGGGTGCCAGGAGTTCCAGACTCCAATCTCAGCTTGGCAAAACACCACGAACAGGGAATTTAACCTCCTTCTCAGTGGATTTCTGTGCTATCCAGGCCAGGGGCTCCAAGGTGGGCACGTGGTTTGTGCCTGGAGTGTCTCTGGGTCGGGGTCTTGGAGCTTCGTGTGCTCCACGTCCACATGGACACACCTGGGTGGCACCTGGCAGGGGAAGCCCTGGAATCTGCCATGCATGTGTTTATTTATCCCTTTTTGGGGGTTGCTATTGTTTCACTGTTGTTAGAGGGCTCTTTGCCATGCAAGAAATCCCAGGAAAAGGGAGTTTTCCTCAGTGGAAGCTGTTCCTGGTGCAGCTGATGCAGAGGGAAGCTGCTCTGGGTCTCGTGTCTGGCGTCAGGATTATTGGGATTTACCTGCTGTGGACACCAGGCTTGACCAATCTGTGTGCAGGGATTGCAGGCTGGAGCTGGAATTCTGCTTCCACTTGAGCCTCTGGCATGGATCCCATGGTGTTCAGGGCATCCTGCCTGCCAGGGAAGGCAGAGGCAGCCTTGGATCCCTGCCTGTGCAAGGGGGAACGTGGCTGAGCATGTCCCCCTGTCCCTGGCTGCTCCAGAGGGATCATTCCCAGAGCCCAACAGCTCCATCCCACAGCCAGTCTGGGAAGGGCTGCCTTGGAAGGTTTAGAGCCACTCCAGATCATTTCTGGAGCTTGCAGGACATTGTCCAGGTAGGCTGGAGCAGCTTTCCAACCCCTCTTAGCAGGTACCGGCTCTGAGCCAGGATTGGGATCGGGATGGGGGAGCACCTCCTGTTCCAAGCTTTATCTGGCCCCAGCTTGGCTGAGCCTGGGAGTGCAGCCTGGCTGGCACAGGCACAACATCCTAACGTGCTCCAAACGGAGCAAATCCCCTCAGGCAAGAGCCAGGCTGGAAAATCCCACCAGTCCTGCAGCTCCCGACCCTGCAGAGCTCCCTCTGCCCAGATGTCCTGGCACGGAGCAGCTGTGGTGGCACAGGCAGGACATGGACATTTCAGATCCCAGCCACTCCAGTAGGAGCCTTTGGATGCTGGTGGAGGTTTTGGCAGAGCAGTCCAGCTGATAATCAAAGGAGTTTGGGAATGGGAAAGTCCTCCATGGTCTCATCTCTCCCATCCCGCCATGTTCCACCAGGGAAGTGCTCCGGATGGGATCCAATCCAGTGATGCATTTTCCTAATGGCTGCCAAAGTGCTGCTGCTTTTTAATTCCAGACAGATATCTTGGAAAATTCAGCCACCAACTGGTGGGAACAGCTGTGGGAGCAGCTGCTGGGGCAGGAGCCCTGCTGGGCACCAAATCCATGCTGGAGCTGCTGGACACGGCCACGGGTCCCTCCTGAGGGACCTCACTGACCTGTCCGAGGAAAGGAGGGGCACTGAGGGGCTGGAGCAGGTCCAGGGAAGGGAATGGGGCTGGAGAAGGGGCTGGAGCAGCAGGAGTGGCTGAGGGAGCTGGGAAAGGGGCTCAGCCTGGAGCAAAGGAGGCTCAGGGGGGACCTTGTGGCTCTGCACAACTCCCTGACAGGAGGGGGCAGCCGGGGGGGGGGGGTCGGGCTCTGCTCCCAGGGGACAGGAGCAGAGGGAACGGCCTCAGGCTGTGCCAGGGGAGGTTCAGGTTGGATACTGGGAAAATCCCTTCCCTAAAAGGGCGTTCAAGCATTGGAAGGGGTGAAGTCCCCATCCCTGGAAGTGTTGAAAAAACGTGTGGATGTGACACTTGAGGATATGGGGCAGTGGTGGCCATGGTAGTGGTGCTGGGAGTGGTTGGACTTGATGCCCTTAAAGGTCTTTTCCAACCTTAATTGATTTTCTGAAGCAAAGGGATAAAGGGAAATCAAAACTAAACCACACTCCTGGACAACAAATCTCTGTCAGCGTTGGAAGTGAGATCTGGGATTTGCTGCCCTGCTCCGGAGTTACCTGGAGGAGCTCGGGATGGGTTGGTCACCACAAAGCAGCAAAGTTTGCAGGATTTTACTGACCCAACCTCTGCTTCATCTGAGCCCCATTTTAGTTCCCAAAGTATCGCTGCTGCTGAGAAGAGCTTTGTTCTGTCCCCAGCCCCTGCACAGCCACAATGCCACTCCTGACAGGGACAAATTGTCCCTAATTATTGTGGAACTGCTTTTCCCAAGCAGAGGCTGTCAGTCAGTGCTCCATCCCCTGCCACAGCAGCTCGCCAGTTCCTGGAGAACCTCTGGAAGGAAACACAATGGATTTTGTGCCTAATTAGGGCTTGCTGACTGATAGCTGTGCTGATAAGGGCGATAAGGAAGCTCAAACTGCTCCTTAACTGCCTCTTCATTCCTTTTCTCCCTTCTCTCCGCTGGATTAGACCTCGTTAAGCTTTTCATCCAGCTTTTTCCAGGCCATTATGAAACAAAAAGTAAATAATATTTAGCAATCTGTTCGGATGAATCAGAAAATGAGCTGCTTTTATGAGCCCGGATGGCTCAGGGTGGGCTTTGTTCCAACAGTTTGCATCGCTGGAAGGGAAAATGTTCCTAGCAGGGAAGCAGGTGCTCAGATTTCGTGCTGAAAATTCTAAAGTTGCAAATTCAGACGAGGGAAGTGGTGCTGAATTAAAGAGAAAACAGTAATTATTAAAGGAAGTTACCATGCAAATAATTTGGGAGATCTTTTCGTTGGTAACATTAATAATTATGCTATAAAATATTTATGGAGCGTCCTAAGTTTACAATCCTTGGACTTGTGCCAGGACCTCACCACCCTCACAGGGAAGGATTCCTTCCTGAATTTAATTAAATGCAGAATAATTTGTGTCTCTGCTCCTTCCTTCGTGCAGGGTGGGAACTTGAAGGGTTTTGCTGATGGATTTTGCTGGTTCCAGCTCAGGGCTGTGTGAGGCTTGAAGGAGGGACAAGATGCAGCCTTGAGATGGGGAAATTGTCCAGATTTCCCCAAAACTCATTTGAAAAGTTTATGGAAGTCCAGCAGCCCTGGGTGAGCTGGACACGTGGCAGTGAGCTCAGGGCCACTTCCAAGAAGTGACCGTGGGATTGGCAAATTGAAACAGAAAAATTCACCCTCTGGAAGTTGTGTTTCCATGAAAATGGGAGTGAAATGAGCTGTGCTCCATCTCTGCCCTCATGGGACAGCTCTCTGGAGAGGCCCAAGCTGCTGTTGATGAGTTCTGGGTAAGGAGAGCAAAGAGGGAACAAAATTCTGCCCATGGAGGGCTGTAAATGCAGTTTATTTTCATCTCCTGGTGCAAAAGCAAACGGCTCTTTGAGTCAAGGTGACTGATACCAAAGGAGGAACACACTTGGGCTCAGCTGCTTTAGTTTTTTCCTTCCCATTTGGTCCTAAGTTTTGAGAATTGACCTTTTCAGAGGTGGAATTGCAAAACCACTTGTCTTTATTCCCACGTCTCAAAGGGCTGCCTGGGGGTTGGAAATTGAGGATTAGGGGCTCTCTGCTGGGTTTTGGGGAGTTGCATGAGGCTGGAGGAAGGGCCAAGGGCTGAGCTGGCCTGGGATCAATGAAATAATGAGATCCATCATAGGGCAAGTGCTTGGAGCAATAACATTGGCAGATAAATGTCAGCAGGACATCAAAAGCTCATTATGCTGTATCTGGACTTTGTATGGGGCTCTGCAAGAAGGGCTTGGTCTCAGACAACTTTCCAGATGAATCCCAGGTCTCTGACATGGATTCAAGGGATCTTTGAATGCAATTTGCTGGAAAGGTTTGTTATTCCCAAGGCTGAGTTGGCTCTGCAGGTCTGAATGTGCCCATCACTTAAAAAAAGAGGGATCAAATGCTTTAAATCTGGGATTTGGGCTTGGCTTGGAGGACCTGCATTGCTGGGTTTGCACAGGTCAGGTTTGCTGGCAGAGATTCAGGGATATCACTTCCAGCTGAGCACTTCTGGGAAGGAGTGCTGGTTTCCCAGGATTTGGAAGTGCTGCAGACGGGCAGTGCTTCAGAAAATGAGGGCTGAGCTCTCGGAGCAGTGAATTCCCAGAAGTGTAACTGTCCTGGTGGAGTTACAGTTTTAGGAGACAGCATGATAAATATTGACAGTGATGCCCAGTTAGGCCAGGTTTAAAAAGTGGAAAGGAATTCCGGGGCTTGTGCCCTCAAAGGATGTGCCGGAAGAACAAGGGTGATTAATAACGCCGGGCCTGAGGCAGAACAAAAGCAGATTTATGCAGGGATGTGGTGGGGGATATTTTATTCCAAGCAGAGCAGGCAGGGAAGCAGCTTTCCAGAGGCAAGCACTGGTGGGAGCAGGGCTTTGCTGTCAGTCAGGGCTGGAGCAGAAGTCTGGCTCATGTTCCCGGAGCACCTAACATGGCAGACATGTGGGAAGTGGAGGCCCAACACCTCAAAATCAGCATCAGTTTTGTGTCCAGGGGGACCAGGATCCTGGCAGGGAATTCAGGAGAAGGGGGCAGGAGTGTCTGGTCAGAGAATTATCAAAATAAAAGGTGGAGCTGCAAATCAGCATCAGAAAACAGCCCCAGCATCTTTGGATTCAGGAAGCCATGGCCTGCTGGAGGAAAGTGGATGGAGGCAGGTGCTGAGGGAGAAACTTCCCAAAGGAGAATCGTGCAGGAACTTTTACAAGGGCTTGGAGTGCCAGGACAAAGGGGAATGGCTTCCCACTGCCAGAGGGCAGGGATAGATGGGATATTGGGAAGGAATTCCTCCCTGGGAGGGTGGGGAGGCCCTGGCACAGGGTGCCCAGAGAAGCTGTGGCTGCCCCTGGATCCCTGGAAGTGTCCAAGGCCGGGCTGGACGGGGCTTGGAGCACCCTGGTATGGTGGAAGGTGTCCCTGCCTATGGCAGGGGTGGCACTGGATGGGCTTTAAGGTCCCTTCCAACCCAATCCATTCCAGAATTCCATGTAAATTCTATCTAAGTTCCAATGACAATCCCTCCCAGACACGGCTTCCACAGGCAGTGGAGCACCGGGTTTGGAGCAGGATTTTGTCTCTTTGCTGCAGTTCCAACCTGCTTTTCTCTCTGTGATTCTTCACCATAAATGCTATCTGTATTTACCCCAAAACACCTTCTGGGATTCCCCCTTGGCCGAGCAGGTGGGTGGCACCTGCCACTTATTGTCCCCCACTGGTTCCCTCAGCTTTCCATGATTCCATCAATACCAAACCAAACCAGGGCAAACCAGCGAAGGTTTTGTGGAGATTCCCCCCCGGGGAGCTTTGTGTGGTGAGGGTTTGGGGTGTGGGAGGGGGATCAGCAGCAGAGCTGTCAGTCACACGCCAGGCCTGCATTGGGAATATGCCAATCCCCTTTCCAGCAGTAACACAATTCCTCTTCCTGGATTCTTTGCTGTTTTTCTTACGGATTTGTTTTAAGCCTGGTGAAAGCTTCCTGTACACCTATTGGATTTCATCTCTTCGTTACACTCTCCCACTGTTCCCAGCTCGTTTACAGACCACCCAGGACCCTCCTCACTTCCCTTAAATATTCCCTTTTCCTCCCCCCTCCAGCCTTTTGGTCTTTTTCAATCCTAATCAGATGAATCCTTACAACAGCCACTCCACCAGTTCTCTGTGCTCTGCCCCGGCACGTGGCTCTGGTCCTCCCTGGGCTCCTCCAGGGGCAGGAATGTTGGATCCCATCACATCCCTCTGTCTTGCAGGGCTGTGGGGAATAATGCACTGCTCCTGGAACATGCAGGGCCCAGGAGGTTTGGCAGCTTGCAAGATAACAGAGGCAAGGCTCTGGTAGTTATTTAAATTATGGATTTATGAGCCAGTTAATGGGGTGTTTTAAGAAATGTGCAAAGAGAAGGAAGATGACAAATTTTGATGCTTTCTGGAAGACAGAAATGAGAGGGGGAAGTGGCAGAAGAACATTTTCCAGTCTTTAGAAGTAACATGGAATGGTTTGGGTTGGAAGGGACCTTAAAGCCCATCCAGTTCCAACCCCAACACCTTCCACTATCCCAGGTTGCTCCAAGCCCCATCCAGCCTGGCCTTGGGCACTTCCAGGGATCCTGGGACAGCCACAGCTTCTCTGGGAATCTCTTCCAGGGCCTTCCCACCCTCACAGGGAGGAATTTTTTACCAGGTCTGTTTTTCTTGCTTTAAGAAAGAGGAAGGCCCAGGGGCCTCCCGGGATGTTCCTACAAAGGTGTCTCGGTCCACAACCTCCAGTTTGGGGCCTTGGGGCCTCCAGACCTTGCCCAGAGCCCTCATCCCGATGTATCCACACCTGGATTCTCCCATTGGTCAGAACTAATCCCCATGGCCATAAATAGATTCATTTCTTCTCATCCTTCCTGGCACTTAGGGACATTAGTCTCTTTCCTGGTGTCCTCCTTGGCAGGTGCAGTTTAGGGAGTCATTTTTCCCATCCATTCCCACCTTTCTCAGTGTTTGTAGGGAATTTACCCTCATTCCGGGTCCCTCGCCTCAGTTCTGCTAGAGAAGCTGCATTCCCAGTGGTGGATGGGGGTTCACAGCTCTCCTCCTCCTCCTCCAGTCTCTTACTGGGATTTTCTTCTGGAAATAAATGTAATAACCCATCCCAGTTCTCTGGTTAACATTCCTGGCACAGGGTGCCCGGAGAAGCTGTGGCTGCCCCTGGATCCCTGGAAGTGTCCAAGGCCAGGTTGGACAGGGCTGGGAGCAGCCTGGGATAGTGGAAGGTGTCCCTGCCCATGGCAGGGGTGGAATGGATGGGCTTTAAGGTCCCTTCCAACCCAAACCATTCCAGGATTCCATGATAATATTTTTTGTCATGCACCAAAGGTTTTAAGCTCAGCTTGAATTTTTATTCTCCCAGAATAAAACAGGGTCTGGCCAGAAGAGCCCACGACGGGCAGAACCTCATAGAAGCAGTGGAGCCCTTCCCTTATTTGGATAGCTCCAATTTCCAGTTAATTTATGCCATTTCCATGGAATTCCCTGTGGTTTTAAGCTTCCCATGTTGGACATACATTGATTTGAAGTGCAGCCCTCAGATTGTGTCACCTCAGTGATCAGGGGCCGATGGCCTGAGCCAATTCCCAGGCACATTTCCCTCCTTCCCAGAGATCGGGAAGAATTCCACATGTTTTTCCAAGTTTTTTGTGTCTTCTGAGTACTCCAGTGCTTACAGCAAGCCCTTGTAGCTCTGGAAAAAGAAGAATCCAGGGGTAGAGGGGTGCAGGAATGAGTTAATTTGAAGTCTCTGCCGTGGTGTTTTGCTCCAAAGTCGTGTGCGCCAAACTGACCTTTAATCTTGGAATATAAATCACTTTCCAGTCCTATTATTTCTAAAATCCTACAGGCTTGCAAATGCACAAAAGAAGCCTTTGTCTCTTATTAATTTAATTTATAGGTTAAAGTTTCAAATCAGTGGCAAGCACAAGCTGATTTACTGTGCACTGCAGGAATTGCTGTTCTGGGAAGCGCAGCATTTGCTCCACTGCCTCGAAACGGGGATGTGTAATTAGGAGCTTCTGTAATTAGATGTGATGTAAGATAATTTGCTTATCGTTTTCGGAATGCATTCTCCAGAAAAGCTGGGAGGGGAACTCAGTGTGGATTAGCTCTTTCAACCCGAAAAACTCCCCAGATCAGTAAAATCATGTGTGGAATCGTCCCATCATCTCCTGTGTGATGTTATTTGTGCTGCAACAAAACCCAGCCACTTTTGGGATAAAATTCCCATAAAAGCAGGAGGAAGCCTTTTTCCACCAGTTTAAAACAGGACACCCTTTCCTATTTTTTTTTAATTTGAAATGTTTAATTTTTATTTACTTTGAAGCTACAAAATTCCCATATGGAGTCAGATATGAGGCACTGGTTTCTCTTCCCAGCCTTAGGAGCGTTCCCATTTTCAGACTCGTTTCTTCCACTTCCTGGGATTTCTAGTTAAGGAATTTTGTAACCAAGTTTTCTAGTCTGCCTCCAAATAGCTTAACACAAAGAAATAAAACTTTTTCCTAACCCTGCTGTCATTCCCCATTCCAGGGGAAAAGCTTTGACTCCTCCAGGCTCACTCTCCAGAGGCTTTTCCCTCTTGACCAATTTACACGGAAAACAGGGATTGTGACTCGCTGCCCTTGCCAAGATCGTGGAAATATCTGTATTAAAACCAGCATTTCTCTTCCTCCTATCCACAAATTCACTGATCTGGGTTTTCCAAGGATCACATTCTTCCTGTTCCCTCTCAGTCTCGGTGGCTGAAAGGGCTTTTCTTGCCTCAGCATTAATCAGGACATGTGACAGGACTGAGCTGGATCGTGTCCAATTAGCCCGGGACAAGATTGAATTTCCCACTGTCATGTTGGATCTGTTTGACTGTAACACAGGCTGGGCAGTGTCTGCAATCAACCCATGGATTTAGGGATTCTGGGATGAGGTGAGGGAGTGCCCACCCTTCCCCGGAGCTGGGCCTGGGCTGTGCTGGGGTTTCCCATCAGCTGCTGAGGGCATAGAATCAAAGCTTGGTGGGACAAGCAAGGAGAAGGATTTCTTATCCTGGAGCCAATGAGTTCCATGAACTCCCCTTCCCTAAGAAAGGAGAGCTCCTGGAGTCCTGCTGCTGGTTCTGCTCTTCTCCCAGTATTCCACACTGCCGGTGAGTTGGGACCAAAATCCCTTTTCCACCCCTCTTTTTCCCTCAGGAATATTTCTACTTTTATGACTTTAGGGTGTCAGGCCATCCCTGCTCATGCAGAGGAGCATGTGAGGAGTCCTCAACCAGCAACTGCTGGAGCGCCTTCAGGTCCTGGAAGGCCACAGTGAGGTCACCCCAAAGCTTCTCTTCCCCAGGCTGAACAATCCCAACTCTCCCAGCAGAGCTGCCCCATCCTTCTGCTCATCCTGGGGCCTCCTCTGGACTCTGTCCAGCAGCTCCATGTCCTTCCTGTGCAGGTGGGGTCTCACCTGAGCAGGGCAGAGGGGCAGAATTCCTTCCCTCATCCCTGTCACCTGCTGGAGGAGCAGGAGTGTCCCCTTGGAGGTGGCTCTGCTCCACGTGGGATCTGTCAGGGTTGGTAAATCCTTAAGGCAGGAGCTGCAATGAACAGTTTGCAAGCGGCCCACGATGGAAATCTGCTGGAATGTGTTATCCTTGGCCCCGAGGAGAAGAGGGGAATATTTTAATTCGAGGAGTTAGCTGCAATTTTAGCAGCCTGTGAGAGCTTGGCAGGTGATGTGAGACCCTGTCCTGCTCTGATCTCAGCTGAAGGACTGGGAACACCAGCATAGATGTGGGAATCAACCAGCAGCAGGAACGGGCTGGGAATGTTTCTGGGCTCTTTCTGTCCCTCATTAATGATTTTTAGTGCAGCTGCCACGCTTTTAAGTTGCTGAAAATCATCATAAAGGGTTTTTCCAGCAGCTCCAGCAGGAGTTCCCCATGGGCACGGAGCAGGGTGGATCCTGAGGCCTCCAGACAGCTCCAAGTGCCTCCTCCCTTCCCTCTCCCTCAGCAGTTGTGTTGGTAAACAGAGCTGATGGACATTTCCCTCCCTTTGAACATTGAACCTGAACTATCCCAGGGCACAAGGATTGACAGGAGGGAGCGGGAGCCAAGGAGAGCTCCAGGAACTCTTTGCTGTGCCGGGAGAAGTGGAAGGATAATTTGGGCACATTTATCAAAGGGGGGGGTCCCAAAGCCGGTCAAACCTGACTTTCCTAATTAAACTTTGGATTTATGATGCAGAAAGGAACTGGATTTGGAACCTGCTGAGATTAAAGTTCATGTGCTGGTGCAACCCATGGGCAGGGACTCCTTCCACTATCCCAGGGTGCTCCAAGCCCCGTCCAGCCTGGCCTTGGACACTTCCAGGGATCCAGGGGCAGCCAGAGCTTCTCTGGGAATCTCTGCAAAGGCCTCACCACCCCAGATTCCTTCCCAACATCCCATCTATCCCTGCCCTCTGGCAGTTTAAACCCATTTATCCATGGCTTTGCCCTGTTCAGTGTCTGTATTTGTATCCTGTAGGAATTTTTGGGTCTCACTCTCCTTCCAAGCTGGAATAACTGAAGAGTGACCCAGCACAAGGAGTGGGACCCTCCGTGGTCCCAGGGGAGCAGGGGTTTCCTTCACTCTTGGCTCAGCACCATCTCCTGTTTTATCTGCCAGGGATGAATCCAGGTTTCCTGTCCTGTGCTCATGCCAGGCTGCAGCATCTCCCTCCCAGAGCACTTTTTTGGGCAAGAATACAGGATTTTAGCAGCATTGCCTCGACATCACACATGGAATGGGTTTAATTGCCAGTTTGGATGTCCCTAACTTCTCCTGGATGTCTGATGTTTCCTCCCCTCCAGGATTTTATCTGTCACCCTTACAGGAGCCGTTGGGGCTGGGGGTTTCTGGGAGAGCCCTCTGGAATTCCTGGCTGTTCCTCCGGCACTTTGGTTCAATTTACACCATGGACTGAAGGAAGAGTTCCCTTTAGGGTAGGATAGGTTACCTACTCTCCTCCATGGAAGAACAAAGAGCTGCCTGTTACATGATAAACGTTGGGAGGTGATGGTGCAGATGGGGATTTTGGGATGTATTTTGGGATGTATTTCACATTTTAGGGGCGTGAAAAGCAGTGAGAACCTTGCAGTCAAACAGGACACAAACAATCCTTAAACAGTGGAAATACAGGAATAAATGGGATGATAAAGCCCAGGGATCTGGCTGCAGTGCTGTTTGTAGCTTCGGGAATGCTGGATCCTGCTGGCTGAGGGGGCAATGGGGTCAGGGGTCACTGCTGCCCTTGGGCTGTGTCAGAGCCCATGAGCAGCTCAGCCCTGCTCCAGAGGGTGCATGGATTCCTCCACCTCCATGGAATCTCTCACTGCTGAGCTTAATTCACATCTTTGTACCAGTCTGGGATTTTTTGGTGCTACTGGTTAAAGGTGGTGGCCAAAACGGGATGAAATCCCTTTGGGTTTTTAATTAAAATTTAATCATTTAGCCAGATCCTCATGGGGGACATTGTTTGCCTTTCCCTGCATTGTCCCAGGTTCTCCTTGGCACATTCAGGAGCCTTTTATTGCATTTTTGGCCCCATCCCCTCCAATGATGGAGCCAATCCTGTGTTTTTTGTGGCAGGAGAGCCCTTTGTAGGGTGTGCTGTGACATTCCCGGAGTAAACCCCTATATATCCGTACACTGATGTATTTCCCTGGAGATTTTTAGTCCACCTCCTCCTTTAGGGCCTTCTGGAGATTCCAGGCAGGAATTTTTATCCTGGAGTAGTGGATGAAATGATGAAGTTTGTTTCTCCTGCCGTTACAGAAGAGCTACCTTTGATCCCGAAGAACAGAGAATTGATTTCTTTAGATCTCCTCCTTCTCCTCTTACTCTGATCCTTCCTTCAGCCATGGATCTCGTTGCCACTTTCCAAGTCCTGGTTCCCTGAAGATGATCCCCACTTTCCCAGCTGGTAGATCTGAGCCCAACGTGCCCGAGGTGATGCCAGACCTCGGGCTTCTGTCCTGCAGTTTGTCCCGTGGCTTGGGAATGGGGAGTAAGGACCATCAAATCCCGGGAGTGGGGTTTGGCTGTGGAACCAGGAGCTTCCACAATGCCTGATGCAGTCATGAGTTCGTGCTGGGAAGGTGCCAGCCCATGGGAATATGGGATTTTTAGCCAAATATTTGACTTTCAGCCAAAATTTGCTCTCCTGAAAGCATCTTGGGAAGAATTCCTTGCCAGGAATTTTGTTGCCAAGTGTGCCGTGGCTGTGTCAGGGTTACAGGTGTCAGTGGGCAGTAATTAACTCACCATTTAATATTCCACATTTTTAATGGTTTCATGGCTTTGGAGAGCCCAAAACCATTAAAAACTAAAAAACATCCAGATTCTTGATTTCTGTTGTTGTAACCCATTAGGAAAACTTGCTCTGGGATTTGCTTTACCTGTTGAAAGAATTTATTATAAAAGATATTAAGAGCTTTGTCTTGTTTCGTTTCCAGATTTCATGGGATAAATCACATCCATGTTCCAGGACCATGGATGTGTGTCTGTGACAGCAGCTGGTTTTGATAAACTCCAAAATGTCCCTCTCGAGTAAATGAAACACAAATTTCACCCAGCAATTACACATCGGCCTTTTCATTCCCTTCCCTCCAAGCTCAAATTTGATTTTATTGCCTGAGATGTAGCAGAAATTTAATACTTTATCTCCTTCTGAACCATCCCTCTCGGACCCAGCATTCCTTTGGCTGGATTTGGGGTTCCAAGCACAGCTGATATTTTGCCAAATTGAAGTAGTTCCATGCCCAAGTTTTGGGGATGGCTTAAACTTTTGAAGTTTGCCCAGAAATGAGCTTTATGCTGAGTTGTGTGGCAGGAGAGGTCTCTCCTTTTTCATTTTTTGTTTAAAGCAGCCTCTGGAGAGCCCAAAACCATCAGGAGTTGCTCTTCTCCCCAAATTCTGGGTCAGGGCTGCAGCAGGATCTGCTCATTCCATAGGGATTCAAGGCTTATCTTTATGGAAAGAAAGGAATTCCGAGGCAGCTTGTGGTTCTCAGCTGAGCATTTGCTCTGCTTCACAGTGGAGATGGGATATTCCCACCTTCCCAGTGACAGGAATTCCATCTGTAATAAACACTGCCATGTGGGAGAGTTGTGACAGTCCAGGATAGGATTTTTATGGATGTTGGTGCACAAAGGCTTGGGATTGTGGGGTTGAAACCAGATCGGTGCTGCTGGAGAAGGAAAACCTGGCACACAGGTGGGAGGGGAATGGGGTTAGAAGGGGTGTGGGATGGCTGAAACCAAGGGAATGCTGGGGTGCCACAGAGCTGATGTCACAGGAAGCATGGTGGGGTGAGGATGTTGATGTGGGATGAGGATGAGGAGCTGGAGGAACCAGGAATTTCAGCTCCTGCCAGCACAGCTTTCATGGCTTTGGTGCCGTGTGTCCATGAGGGAGAGGAAGCTGGGAAGGTGTTGGTGCTGTTGGAGCCTGCAGCAGCAGCCCCATGAGCTCCCTCCTGGATGGGATCGTGGCTTGATCCCAGAGATCCGACTGCTTTTGTAGGGCCCCTGGCTTAGGCTGTCTCTAGGAGAGCCATCCAGTGCTTCCCACAGCGCTTGGAGTGTCCCAAACCCTCCCTCTGGGGCAAGGGAAGGCCTCTCCTGGCTTGTTTTGTCGAGCTAAACCAAGGATTTGAGGAAAACCAGGTGCTTCTGAGTTTCCTTGGAGGCTTCACGTTGGGCTTCTCCTCGGAAAGAGCTTCTGGGTTGCAGAAGTTCAGTTGTGAGAGACAGGCCCTGCTCTGAGGCCTGCCAAACCATGAATATATTTCATGTTCTCCAACATGGTTGATCCTGGTCTTTTAGGCACCATTTCATGGAATTCTCCCCTGGATGTTAAAGCTGTGGAGACAGACTCTTGGCTTTAGGGTTTGCTTCCAGCCTGGGTGCTCAGGGAATGTGCTTTGTTCTTTTAAATAAAAGGGGGCCATTTCTGCAGCAGGCCCTGGGCCCTCCCGTGGGAGGCTTGGGGTGGGTGGAAGAATGTCCCCATTATTCCCAGGCACACGTGGCTGCTCCGTGTCCTTTGCAGGGACAGGAGGAGGAAGGCAGCAGGTTGGGTTCTCCGCAGGGGCTTCACCCCAAAGTTATCAAGGTGTCGTCCCATTTTGGTGAGTTTGGCTCTGGTGCAAAGATCCCCAACCTCCCATGGGTGCGCTGGCAGCAGCTCTGAGCACGGTGTGCTCGGTGAATTATTTTCACGTGGCTGTTGGTGTGGAAATCTGTGTTGGGGTGTAGAAACAACAGCTTTTCCCTTTCCAGTTAAAAAAAGAAACCAACCCACAGTGTTGTTTATTCCTGTGGGTTTTGTCCAGGAACTCCAGGCTTCTTCTGCCCGAACGCAGCGATGGAGGCAGCAAATCTTTTGTAATAAAATAGGATTTTTTCTGCTTTGATATCTGAAGCAATTCAATTTCTAGTGCTTTTCCATTTTCCACTTGCATTTCCATTGCCTAGAGGATTCGGATGGATATTCCAGTGAAAGGTGTCCCTGCCTGTGGAAAGGGGTTGGAATGGGATGAGCTTTAAGGTCGCTTCCAACCCAAACCATTCCATGGTTCTGTGATGTCCTTGTGGATCATCGGATTAGGGATGAGTGCTGGGACTCCCCAAGGCAGGACAAGGCTTTCCACGTGGGATGAGCTGGCAGGAAAGCCATTGTAAAGCCATTGTAAAGCCATTGTAAAGCCATTAAAGGTGTCACGCTTCTTATCTGCTTTTTGCTTATTAAAAAAAAAAGAAAAAAGAAAAAAACAGAGGTTACAAATAAAGCTGTGTCACGAGATCCCCCTGGTAATTGAGGGGCCGAAATTAATTAGCCATGGTGAATGTTCTGCATGGCTCTCTCTCCCCTCGGAAGAAGGAGCCCTTTGTGCATCCCAGCCAAAGGCAGGATCTGCACATGGAATACCTGAGGGCATCACGGGGCCTTCTCCTCCCTCTGCTCTTTTCACACTTCTCTTCCCCATTCCCTGCCTGTCCTTTCAGATTCTTTGGATGGGAGGATTTCCTGACAGCTCTTTTCAGCGTGGCTTCCTCTCCAGCTCCCTCCCACACCCCTCAGGAGTGGTGGAGTCACCCCTTTTGTTTAAATTTTAACATCGGGGATGAAGCCGTGGATGCCCGGAGTTTGGCAGGCTCAGGTGGAGCTGATTGCTCTCAGCACAGGGTGGGATTGTTGGGATTGTCCTGTGCAGGGCCTGCAGTTGGACTTGATGATCCTCCTGGCTCCCTTCCAGCTCAGGAGATTTTAGGATTCTTTCTGATGCTGTTTGTGCTCCTCTCTTGTGCTGCTTAGTTTGGGGTTTATTGGTTATTTTTTAGATTTGCTTTTTGTAGTCAATTCCATCCTTCTTCTGTGAGGATTTGCACTCTTCTGCTCTTCATCTGCTGACTGAGCTCTGGCTTTTTGGGAGTGCTTTTGGAGCAAGCCTGGATATCTCTAGAGTTGGGATTTTCTGCCTTTTTATTGTTCAGTCTCTTCCATTTTTTTGCATGGCAGATTCCATCTTACAGACAGTGGCTGGTAAACAAAGTTGTGTCGGATAGAATCATATCATTTATATTGCAATTCATTCTTCAGTTGAAATTTAGAATAAGCAATCAGCAGATTCCTGGCCTTTTTTGCTTTCCACCTTTAATTTGTTCTTCCAGGCCTGGCTTCTGCCCTCGCAGTGCGCGCGCGGGGTTTTCCCTAAAAACTCCCCCTTTTCCGTGGGGATCCGCAGCTGGGGAGCAGAGCTGGTGAGGAATGTGTCCATCAGCCCCGGGATAAATCAGGATGGGAAGTGTGTCGGGGGCAGTAATCCCCAGCTGCTGCCCCAAGCTGTCCCTGAGCACTCAGGAATTAAAGCGGGATCACAGACACGGGCTCGTTCCGGGATGTCTCCGTTCCCTGCGAGGGGAGGCGTTGAGCCAGGCTCCACAGGGAGCATTCCCGAGGGCTGGGCATCCTTTGGGAGCAGCACCCTCTTTCCTAAGGATCTGTGCCACAGCCCCGTGCTCGGGAGGAGCTCTGGAGGAAACCTTAAAGCAGGATAAATCCAACGGGAAGCCGTTCCCCCCAAACCTGGAGCAGTCTGGGAGCTGCCTCTAATCTGCAGTTGAAACTTCCCATTCCTCACCCTCCTTCCCTTGTAATGCTTTTGGGGCCGTTGAAGCCGAAGCTGCTCAGCGTGAGCAGAATCTGATGGCAGTGGTCAGCACAGCCCGGGCTAATTAAACTCCACATCCTGACACTTGGGCCGGAGCAACTGCACTAAGTCAGGCTTAAATCCCGCAGCCAGGCCTGGCATTGGAGACATATTTCACAGGGCAGTAACGAGCCGAAATTCCAGGTATTCCTCTTCCCTGCACAACACACTGTTTACTCAAGGAAATGAAAGCCAGCACCGTGCATGCTGAGGGGCTTTTATTTGGTTTTTTTGTCTTTGAAAAAACAACAAAAAAATCCTCACAACCCTCCCAGGCTGTTAAAGTTTGTGCATGATTGATTTTAGGATTAAAAGAGCAAACTTTTTTTAATTTAATTTTTTTTTTTTTTTTTTTTTTGCCACGTTTCAAATCATCCAAGGAGACTTTTCCACCCCGGGAGCGGGGTGTGCGTTATCCCAGATTTAATTGTGGAGCCTGGATGTGTGCAAAGTGTTCCTGAAGGTAATTGGATGAGGGTCACTGGCTGCCCTGAGATATATGGGCACAGTAATCAGAGAATAATTTCGACCCAGGTTGGAGTTGCCAGTAAAAGTTGTAAAAGTTAATTTTATAGGAGCTGGGACAAAATATCAGCGAGAGCAGGTTCAGGGTTCTGGTGTGTTTGCTTTGTCTGGTGACGTTTTTATGATGTTTTATTATTATTATTTGTGTTTTAAATGCAATTTGGGGCAGAGGGGAGGGAGGGCTGACCTGATTAGCAGCGTGTGCAGATGGATCAGCCACAGGAGGAGGAATTCGGCACTGAGAGGAGCTGCCCTGGGCACCACCAGCATTAAGTTGCAGGGTGATTTATTTATTTTCACCATCCCTTGATTTCCAGCAAGGAGCAAACCCCATCCAGAGGGTGTTAAATAAGTGGCTTTTCATATTCCTGTGTGGATGAAATCTTCCAAACCTCTGTCCTGGCTGAGCCCTGTGGGGACAGAGGCAGGGATGGAATCATTTAGGTTGGAAAAGACCTCCAGGATCATCGAGTCCAGCCTTGGGACAGGGCTCACGGAGTGGGAACACTCCCATTTTGGAATCTCTGCAGGGCAGCATATGCCAGGAGCAGTCAGTTGGTTTGGAACTTCATCAGATCTATCACAGAAGGTCATTTCTGTGAGTCCTTCCTTCATCTGGCCCTAAAAATATCCCGTTGTGCACGTTCCATTTGTGTTAATGGGTAGAAACCGAGTGTCGCTGGGTACAGGTTGCTTCCATTTCTGTTCTTATTTCAGGTGAAATCAGAGAATCCTGCAGTGGTTTGGGCTGGGACAGACCTTTAAAGGCCAGATTTTTTCTTTTGTTTGACTTGAGTGGCACACAAAAGTATTTCTTGTAAGTGTCCTCAGTGGGAGGACACTTCCCTCGCTGTTGAAAATTCCCTTGTCAGGCATGATGTGGTTCCTGGGGGAGAACGGGAAATATTGATTATTCCCAGCACCAGTCTTTGCAGAGTTTCTTTTAAAAAATAGTGGGCTTAATTATTCCAAGGAAGACAAATATTTGCATGATGAAAAACATCTGCATCCAGCTGAGATTGCTCTTATCAAGAGAAACCTTAATTGCTTGTGACTGACGCAGCGAATGTTTATTCAAATCTGCCTTTATGTTGATGATCTTGCTAATTAAGCCCTTTATTTTATTTAGACAATTATGTCTAAACAACTGGGGAGTTACAGTAGCTCTAATTGAGCTTTTATTTCCTTACCTGCTCCAAGATTACACAGGGCTTTAAGGAGAGAGGGAGAGGAGGGGCTGAGTTCGTGTCCTGGGGGATTTCAAACCCGTAAACTGGTCAGCTTTCAGTTCCTGTTTCGGTCTGTGAAGGTTACAGGGAGAGGAGAGGGGTTTGGTTTATTCTTGATGATTTTTTTTTTTTTAGTGGATTCTGCTTCTCCCATCCCAGCATTTCCATTCTGGGAGTGGGGGCTGCTTCTCCCAGGGAGCTCCTCTGCTCTGGGAGAGCTGGAATTGTTCACCCTCAAGAATTGAAGGTTCCAGGGAGAGCTCAGAGCCCCTTCCAGTGCCTAAAGGGGCTCCAGGAGAGCTGGAGAGGGATTTGGGACAAGGGATGGAGTGACAGGACACAGGAATGGCTTCCCACTGCCAGAGGGCAGGGAGAGATGGGATATTGGGAAGGAATTGCTCTCTGTGAGGGTGGGGAAGCCCTGGCACAGGGTGCCCAGAGGAGCAGGAGTTTCAAACCACTGCAGTAGTTTAGTAATGGGGCTCAGGAGTTGTTTTAATTACATTTCCTAAATGTATTCCAGGTGCAAAATCCCTAATTTGCCTTTCCTCCTTTCTCCCTCTCTTTCCATCCCCTCCTCAGGCTCTGTGGTGTTTCTCTCTTGGCTGCCACCAAAAGCCACAGCAACCCCCCACTGTGTCCAGCCTGGGGACAGGGACAGACCCTCGGTGGCCCCACAGCTTTTGGGGTTTCAGATCTGTGCCAGGGGGATGTTATTCCTTGAGATTCCAGTTGGTGCTGCTTTTGGGAGGCAGGCAGGGAAGCGTGTGCCTGCCTGGCTCTGCATACCCACATCCCAACACCTCGGTTATCCCATGCTTTGGAAGAGAAATTCATTATTCCAATCACGAATTTGGTTCTCATCTTGGTGTCAAACACAGAGCTGAGGGACAAGAGAACGGGATTCTGAGTACTGGAGGTGCCCAGGGAGGTCTGGAGTCCCCATCCCTGGAAGTATCCAAGGAAGGATTGGATGTGGCACTCGGTGCTCTGGGCTGGGGACGAGGTGGGGATCAGGCACAGCTTGGATCTTGGAGGGCTTTTCCAGCCTCAGTGATTCCGGGATTTTGTGATCTTGCTCTAAAAATGGGAGTTTGCATCATCAGCAAAGTGCTCTGCCCACTGCTCCCCCAAGCCCTCAGCTCTTCCCCTGAGTGCAGCACACACAGATGAATGTAAGAACCATTTTGTCACCAGCTCGGGGCGGGGATGTTTTGACCCTTGCAGAGCTGTTGGGAAGGAAAAGCAGCTCCCTTGCCTTTCCCACCTTGTTTGTCCCTGCAGGACCGGTTATTAAATTAAAAATACTCCTGTCCTTTGGGCTTCAGGCTGCTTTAAGCACCAAGGTTTATATTTTAGAGCTTCTGTGGTCTGTGCCTGTAGAAATTGGGGTGCTCTGCCCCTGTCCCTTGGTGCCTTCCCTGTTCCTCTGCAGTCACCCCAGGGTTTGGTGAGGAGCCCATGGGAGCTGCACATCCCTGGCACTGTCCTGGCCATCCCAGGGGACTGCAGGCAGCTGATCCCCTTGTCCTCAACTTCCTGACCTGGAATCTGAGCAAATGAAGTTCATTCCAGACCTGTGCTGACCAGGAGCACGGATTAATCCAAATTTAGTTGGTTTACTTGGAACAGGAAGGTGCCATTTGGGATGGGCCACACCGAGCAAAGGGGATGAAGGAAGTAACTCCTTCTCCTGTTGCTTTTCCCTGTCTGTGCCATCCTGTCCTGGAATGGGATTTGGAGAGCCCAAAGTGATTGTCAGTGGTCCCATCCCAAATCCCCCCTGCTCACTGGGGCTCCGAGGCCCCGGGCTCTGGCAGGTGTCTGTCCCAGGGGTCCTGTCCGGATCAAAGGGTGTTTACTGCCCTGGGGACAAGGAGAGGCTGTGTTGTGGCAGGTGTGACCGAAGCTGGCAGAGGATGCTGTCCCTGTGGCTGGATTTCCGGAGCTCCTGGATTTCCCGGAGCCGTTCAGCCCTGTCCCGTGCCGAGGGTAAATCCCGGGGTGATCCATCCCCCCCTGAACTGAGCCAGCCTTGGTTCTGCTCTCCCAAAAACGCAGCAACAAAGAGGAGTTTCCTTGTTTGTGTTTGCTGGGAATGTCAGCGGGATGATGGATTTGCCTGGAAAGGTAAATAATCCACCAGGGTGAGGCGTGGCCCCAGCAACCCTGGGAATGTGCAGTGGGTATCTCGAAGGTCTTTCAGTTGTTACCTTGGATTTGACAGATTTTGGGGACTGCTCAATATTTGCCCTCTGCTTTGGGCCCGTACTGTTTATTTCTGTTGGAAGTTCCTGAAACATCCCAAATTCGCTCTCTTGAAGCAGTGGCTCAGTTTGTAGAGGCTTTAAGGCAGTGGGTGCTTCTGGCTTGGCTTTGCAAATAAATAAATAATCCACTTCCAAATAAATAAATAAATAAATAATCCCCTTGCAGGGTTTGCAGTTCTGTTTATTTTCCTTGAGTCCTCACATACATAGAGTGTAGCTGGGGCTGCAGGGCAGGCCTGGGTGATCCACTGGGTTAATTCCATCCTGGCTTATTTAAAAGGGATGCACCACGAGGGCCTGGAGGTGGAGAGGTGGTGTTTAAAATGTGCTGCCAGAGCACTGCAGCGGCTGCTGAGGAGGTGCAGACAGATTTTGGGTAAAGCAAGGCCATAGGATTAAGGGAGATCCCATTCCCTTCTCCCCAGGTGATGCTCTCCACTCGGCTTCTCCACACACAACTTCTACTCCTGGAATTAAAGCTCGTGTACAATGAGAGTAGTGCCAAGCTGAGGAGGAGCAGGGGAAACCTCCCTGCTGCGAAATCCCCACAGCTGCCGCCACATCCAGCCCATGAAAGGATTCTTTTTGGCAACTTTGTTGTCAGCCCAAGTCGTGGTATTTTGGGGCAAAGGGTGATAAATTTGCTCAGTTTTTGGTGCTGGATTCTTGTGTCCTGAGACAGAGGGAGAAGGGGGAGCCCTGGGATCTGTGGATGGGATGCTCTGGGAGCAGGAGAGGCTGCAGGGTGGGATTTGTAAGACCAAGAACCCCTTGGGGCAGAGCTGGTGTTGGGGCAGTGGGAAGGACGTGAGGGAACGTGCAGAAAGTCATCCTGATGTAGGGAAAAATGTGATTTGTAGCTTGTAGTAAGTCAGTGGTGATTTATAATTGATGTTTTCTCCCAGAAATCATGGAATGGTTTGAGTTGGAAGGGACCTGGAAGATTATTTAATTCCCACCCCATGACACCTTCCACTATCCCAGGGTGCTCCAAGCCCCATCCAGCCTGGCCTTGGACACTTGCAGGGATCCAGGGGCAGCCACAGCTTCTCTGGGAATTCCATCCAAGCCCCTCCTCACCTTCCCAGGGAGGAATTTCTCCCTGATATCCCATCTATCCCTAACCTGGGCAGAGGTGTGGGCAGGGCAATGTCCCCCATATCCAGGTGCCCGCAGCAAGGACACAGCTCCTCAATCCCTGCTGAGGGCTGGGCAACCCCACTCCCCACTTCTTATTTTAATTTTTGGGGGTATTTCCATGCTCCCAACAAAACAAGCTCCTATCCCCCCAGTGCCTGGAGCCATTGGGAAGCAGATTAAAAGTTTTCATCAGCTCTTCTTAATAGAGGCAGATAAAGCAGCCTAATGGTCATGTGTTGAGTTATTGAAGGGAATTCAGGTACTACAAAATCACCTTTAACCCTCGGCTTCCTCGGACCTCCTGCCTCGCCATTGTTTGGCTGGGGTGTAAAAAACCAGAGTCCAGTTCATAAATTATTATGGAGTTCCAGTCCCCTTAATGCAGCACAGCTTTGCCGGTGTTTCATTTTGGGGTGGGAGCTAATTCTGGCTGTGAGCACCATAAAGCTCCAGTGTTCCCAGGATTAACCCTTTCCCTGCCAGCTGGGGGCTGGCTGGAAGGGAATGATCAATATTGGTACACCGGCGTCTCTGGTTTATTCGTGGGAGTGATCCGTGAGGAATTCTCTCTTTTTGCGAGTTCCTGGGTAAAACATAGCGGGAAGATTTTGTTCAAAAAATTTTAAAAATCATCCAAGTTGTCACTTTTTAGAATTCAGCGTTGACTGCGATGATTTTGAGGATTTCGGCCTAAAATTTATGGCTAAAAATTTTGCACCGATGATCTTAGAAAAAGGTATTTTGGTGTAATGTGACACAGAATCGTTGTGGGGTATTTTTTATTGATTACAAACCAGCAGATTCCATGCCCTGGGCACTTTCCTCTCCACTGACCGCGGCAACTTACCCTGAATTCCTTGCAGCAGTTCCTCCTCTTCAGCAGTTGCTGTTTTCCACGTGAGCTGCATTTTTAGGGAGAATCCGTGAGGGATGAAGTTCAGATCTTGCTGTTGGACACAGCAAAGAGGAGTTCTCTGCCTTTGGCCTTGCTCTCCATGCCGGCATTCCCAACGTTCCTTGTTTTTGGAGAAAGTTCCTGCTCCATTAGCTCTGCAGGGCCTGGATGGCATCCATGAGGAGGGAGATGTGCACCAGAGGAGCTGCACTGCCATGGGGGCGGCTGAACTGCTCCCAGTTCACAAATCCGATGAAAATGATCCCTCTCCACACTTTCCTGCACTGGCAGCTCCATCCAGAGAGAAGCCACGGACTCTCCAGTCCATCCAACCCCCAGGGGCTTCCCATATTTGCCAGTTTGTTCCCAATCCTTGGGAATGTTGTTATTAACATGAAGCAATGGTCAGATCCATAGCTGGTTTTTCCCTAAATATAGGAGGAAATTGCTGGCTGTGCTGAACTGAAGATGTTTTAATGGCCAGTTCTGTTCAGGAGTTTTATTTCTCGGCGTGTTAATTTTATTTTAATTAATGCCTGGACTTGGAAAAATGTTAATCACCAATCCAGAGGTTCTAGCAGCTCTCTTTTGGGGTTGGGGCACACTTTGAAGGCACTGAGCTGCCTGTGTGGGCGAGAAGCTGCCTTTTGAAATATTTTATGGAAGGCACGAAGTCTCTGAGGTGTTTTATGTGGCAAGCTAAAGATGGAATTTAATATCAACAAATAGCTGAGGGGTTATCCAGGGAAAGTTTGTGTCTGTGCAGGAATGCTGCAGAATGTCAGAGAAAATCCAAATTTCCTACAAGTTGTGTTCTGTTGGCCCCCAAAATCACCGAATCTCAGAATCCAAGATCATCAGTTCCCAGCTTTGGAACCTTGAGTCACAGACCAGGGCACTGTGTGCCACGTCCAGTCCTTTCCTGAAGGACGAGCCGGTGGCTATATTTGGGTTGCCTGCTTTTTTTATGGAATAGTTGGATCCTGAAGTCTTTACTTTTCCCTGCTGGGTTTCTGGAGCACTCAGGGTCACCGACTGTGGGATATCTTCCACTGGCACGTGGCTTCCAGGAGGGGTTGGACCCAGTGACCACTTGGATGTTCTGGCTGTGATTGGAATAAACCCCATTTCTCTCGCTCAGAAATTTTCCAAAATCCCATGTGCTGGGGGCCTGTGAAATCAAATTTTCAAATTCAAAAATTCAAAATTCAAAAAAAAGTAAATCTGTTGTAGAAGTCTCTATAAACATTTTTTATTCCCACCAACTGTCTCCTTCTCAGCACTGAGTTAGAAGGGACAAAAATGGCTCCAAACCCTGGCTCTCCCCATTATCCTTTGGGATAATGTGTGGAGTTGGAGCTTCTGGTCCCATCCAGTACCAAAGTGCCACCAGAGGAGAGAGGTTGATTGTAAAGGAAATAGAAAATGATTTGTAGTAGAAATGGTGTGAAATGTCCTTATGGGGGGACAGTGGAAGTGGGGAATCAAGAGATGGAGAGACCCCTCTTCAAATCATTGATTTCATGTTGTGTTTTAGGGCCATCCCTTTTTCATGCTCCTTTCCTCCCATAAATCTTTCTGATCCCTCACTTCCTTGCTATTTTCACCATGCTCACATAACTGAGTCCCAGACGTGGACAAGCCACTCTCCAACCAAAAACACCAGGATTTTTTGTGTGCAGACACATTGGGGATGAGCAAACACGACAGCCCTGAGCACCTCTCACCTTCTTGTTTGCTCTCTCTTGGCAGCGCCCAGGACCGGGCTGCAACCATTGGAATAATCCATAAATTACTGGCAAAAACCACAGCCCATTGCGCAGGGCTTGGGCAGGGCTCTGTGTCCATCCAGCTTCATTCTGATCCCAAATCCAGATCATTTAAATACTTGGATGGGCAGGGAGGCGCGTGGGGGTGGCCTCATCCCTGCGCTGCTCCCTGGATTCCGCGCGGCCGGCGGCTCTCGCTCGATTTCACCCGTGATTGGAGTACAGCTGGAAAGGCAGCTCCGACTGCATTTAATAACCACTCCTTCAACACAGCGAGGTGCAGAAAGTAATTTGTCCCCTTGCCAAGGAGCAGGAAGAATGGGCATTTTGTTCCCGGTGATTTTACCTGGCTGGACTCTGCAGAGAGAGCAGGACTTTGTGCTACCGTTGCCCCGCACGCTGTGTTGATTTATTGAAATTGGAGCCCGCGGGTGCAGTCCTGAGGTACCTCCTGACATGGAATTTCTAGGAGAAATATACAATTGGCTTGGTTATTATTTTTTCCCTCCTCCCTCTGCTTGGGCGTCTTTCCAGCTTTTGCACTAAGGAACAAGATTTTAAATTAGCCTTGAATTTTAACACGGTGCAGCTTGGCCTTGCTATTCCCAGGGTTTTATTATGAAGCGTCTGACGCTGTGTCCCGGTTTCATCTCCATCACCTGCCCTGAAATGCCGAGTTTCTTCTCTTTTCTTTATCTTTCTTACTTTTTTAGTTTTTGTTTTTAGAGGAAGGAATTTAAAAGAGCCTGTGGGCTGTTGTCCTGACTGAAATGTCATCGTCCCCCTTCCCTGTGTGTGTGTCTGCAGAGAGGTTGTGGAATCTCCCTCGCTGGAGATATTCCAGAGCTGCCTGGGCACAGTCCTGTGCTCTGGGATGACCCTGCTTGAGCAGGGAGGTGGGAGAAGATTCCCACTGTGGTCCTGCCCATCCAGGGATTCTGTGACTTTCCAGATGTTCACATCCAGGCAAACCATCGTCTTTGGAGGGGAGTTCCCAATGGAGCCAAACTGCTCCTCAGAGGGATTTGCCTGTTTGTCCCCAAGGAGATGCCACAGTCGGCCTTCCTGGCAGGAAGAGGAGGAGCCAGGCTGGGCTGGGAATGGGTTTTATCCCATTATTTCCTGGCCTATAACAGAACTTTCTCTCTTGTTTTAGTCCAAGCACAAGTGAGAGGCAGGACGAGGCTCTCTAGGTTGGGATGGTGGAGCTGGGCTTTTGGGGGGCTTTATTTTGATTGATGTGCTCATATTTCTGAATAATTTGGGATCAGCTTCCAGGAGCTGATGAAGGCAGTGGGGTGAAGGTGTTGGGGTTAGGAATGGCCTGTCCATCCCAGGGAACGAGCTCTCAGGAAGGTGCTGAACGTTCAGCTAAAGCAGCAAAGGGCTGGGAGCAGAATCTCCCCATGGATGTGAAGTTCCCAGAGGAGCTGCCACTCAGGCATTCAAAAACATGGGAAAATTTCAGCTGGATTGTGGTGAACGGTGTTCTCACCCCTCAGTCTTCCCAGCAGGATCATCACCTCAAATCTATTGCTCTATTCCAGAGGGAGGACCAGGACAGCCAGGCCCCCACTGGCAGCCAGATGTGCACTGGGGGCTGGAAGAGTCCAGCCCTCTCCCATCTCACTTGGGTTTATATATTTATATATTCATATATTTGTATATTTATATATTTATATCTGTCTTCACTGAGGCCTAATAAAGCACAGGGTATGGAAAATACTCCACTGGCTATGGAAAAAGTGATGAGAAAACCCCAAGGAAGGGATGGCTGGAGATGTGGTGCTGTGTATGTCTAAGATCTGTGAAAAGTCAATTCCCTGATAGCAACTCCAGTTAATGCATTTCCTCTCAAGCAGTATTAAAATACGAGTAAAAATCCTTCTCTTAATAAATATTTATCTGTTTTTAAGTTTAATTTATCTGTTTTTATCGTATTTGTTTTTAGAGCAAAAAATTTCAGGATTGGTATTTTATGCTGATACTTCCAGAGGTTTTTTGCATCTCCTTATTGGACATTTAGGCTGCTTCTCATCCTGTTTTGATTTATTTCCTGCACAGGTTTTAGGAAAAAGCTCTCTTTGGGTGAGAACCCTGCAAACCTCGTGGGGTTATGTTGAGAACCAGCCTGGAATCTCTTCCCCTTCACAGATTCCCACCAAATGGAGTTGGGATTTGAGCAGCAGTTTTCCCTGTGCTTCACCATTAACGGGTTTCTGTTAATTATTGTCCCTCATAGTTATTAACAGTACCTGTGCTGGTCCATGGTTCTCCATGGAAGACAAAGCTGCCTCTTGCCACTTGTGGTAATTCAGGAAAACACCGGGATGCTCTGGGAGCGGGAGCGGCCGTGTGCCGCCGGATCGGGATGGGCACGGCCACATTCACCACCTGGTAGTGGTAAGAGGCAAATTTTGGGAGCACAGGTAGGGCCAGGAGCTGGAGCTGCTGCTGTGCAGAGCCTGTGGCAGCTCAGCACAGCTCCTCCAAGCCCTCCTGCTTCCTTCCCGTTGGATCCGCGGCACAAAGCCGCCTTCCCTCTCTGGTGGGAGCCCGGCTCCCGAGTAATGCTGTGCAGCTGGACTGACAGAATGTGATTGCTCATCAGTTTGCTTGATGACTTAATCTGGGGCTGATTAGCATCTTGGAGCCTGTCCAGACGATCAGAAATGATGCAGAATTCTGCTACGGGCCCCGGTTTATTTAACATTTGAGCATTGTCCCGGCTGTGGCGGAGCAGCAGGGGCTCGCCTTGAGGTGCCTGTTTGCTCTCCATGAAGTCTGGGGTTGGGGAGGGGGGTGTGCCGAGGCCAGGCTCCTGTCAGGGAGCTGGGATGGCCCGGCTTTGTGGCCCAAGCATGTGTCAGTCCACCAGGCAGGGATGTAGAGCATCTCATGCTCACTGTGGAGCATCCCGTGGCACTCAGTGCTCTCATCTGGTTGACAGGTGCTGATCAGTCTCAGCTTGGACTCAGTGATCTTGGAGGGCCTTTCCAGCCTCATTTAATTTGTGATCACTCCCAGCAGTGTAGTGTGCCCTTGGAGTAATGGTAACTCCATGGGAGCAATAAAAATCCTCTCCTTCCCCTAAAAACTGCTTCCTTAAACAAGTGAGGACATTCCCTGCTCCTTCCAGCAGTTTCAGCTCATCACCCCAAGATATTTTGCTGCTGGGGGAGTTTGGGGAGCAGGAGATGGGACAAGGGCCAGGATATGGGATGATGTGGGAAGGCTGAGCTGTGGAAGCAGCCGGCTCCTGCCCAGCAAGGGTTAAAGCTGGAGCAGGGACTGCTGGAAGAGTTCAGTTGTTTCACATTAGGCCGGGCAGCCCTGGCTGCCTTCCGTGCTCGGGGAGCCGGGGGCCGAGTCCCCAGCGCTAAATCTGCGTAACCGATGCCGTACAACTGGCACCAGCCTTGACCACAAGTGGCCGTTAAAATAAACATCCCCGGGCTTAACTGACAGGCAGCAGCGAGCAGAAACAGCCCGGCATGACGGGGAATATTAAACACCCAGCCAGAACCGAATTTCGGCAGGCAAACCCCCCCCATCCCCGCCCGGCATCGCCCCGGCCCCGCGGCATCAATGGGCGCAGTGTTTGGGACCGGCGCGTGCCGCTCCCGGGGGTGACGGGATGGTGCCAGCAGTGTGGGAGATGGGAGAAGTCCAGCCCAAAACACGGCCTGGGTAAACACAGGGCACGAGCTCCAGGGTGGCACCGGCATGGAGAAATCCAGCCCCAAACACATCCCAGGTAAATGAGCCCCATGGCAGCACCAGGATGAAGAAACCCAGCCCGAAACCTATCCCGGCTGAAGACAAGGCACAAGTCCCATGGAAGCACTGGGATGGAGAAATCCAGCCCCAAATATATCCCAGGAAAACACAGGGCACAAGCCCCAGGGTGGCACCAGGATTGGCCGGCACAGAGGACAGGAGCTGCCATCCCTTGGGCACTGAGCTGCTCCAGGATCTTGTTTGGCATTAGGAAAGGAGGTAAAAGGCTCTATTAAAAATGAGCTGTTTGCCTTCGGTTGGCAGATTTATTTATAATGGTGATTTGTGAGTGCTCCAAGTCAGGACAAGAGTGAGGGCATTATTATGTCCACGGGGATAGAGGAGCGACACTTTTATTGGGTGGAATTTATCTGCCTGGAGAATTTATTTATTTCTTTTATAAGAAAAGCATAGAAACAAGCAACACTTGCAAAACAAGCGATTACACAAGGGCAAAACTTGCCAGAGCTCGAGGCAAAAGGATTTGGACATTGGGATGGGCGTTGATTGGTGCTGCTGGGTGAGGCTTCTTCCCTCCTGGATAAGAGCACAACTCCCTGCTCTGGCACGTGCTGCTTGAAACCCATCACGTTTTTGTGTCAGAAGGGAAACCACTGGAGTTATTAAGGGTGTGCCGGAGAAATTTCCTGAAATTGTGTCCTTTAAAATGTAGGTAATTATTGTTTTCACCCAAGGAAGGCTTTGAGAAGGACAAGGACATTTCTAAGAAGTGCAGTTTTGTGTCCAGGAGTCCAAAGATGCCCGAGCCTGTTTTCCTGGCATTAGCAGGATTTAATGTGTGTGTGTATTACATCCTAGAAAATTGTCAAGTTTTGTAAGAAACCCTTTAATTTTTCAAAAAAGAGTTATTGGAATGATGGCCACACGAGGAGATGCAATGCCTGTGTCACTGGTGGAGAGATGCAGCTCATGGAATCACAGAATCAGACTGGATTGGGTTGGGAAGCAGCTCAAAACCCGTCCAGTTCCAACCCCAACACCTTCCACTATCCCACGTTGCTCCAAGCCCTGTCCCCCCTCACAGGGAAGAATTCCTTCCTAATCTCTAATCTAATTCTCCCCTCTTTCAGTTTAAAGCCATTCCCCCCTTGTCCTGCCACTCCAGGCCCTCATTCATTGGCAAGGGGGAGCAGAATTGGCTGCTGGGTTCACCCAACAGAGTTTGGACATCAGCAACTCTCACAGCCGAGAGTTTACTTGTGACTTGTTTTGCTTGTCCTAAATTCTTTCCGGCTGCATCCTTTGTTACTCAGGAGAAAGCCTAAAACAGAAACACGCTCTCCTAAGCTTTTGGCTCCATCTTTGGGACAGCAACCTGGTTTTTCCTGGTGTCTTATTTTTATCCCATTCTGCTCTAGAAATGCTCTTGGATGAGCAGGAGGTTCAGAGCTGGATCAGTCACGGTGGTTCCTGTGGGGCTGGTGATGGATTTAAAACCGTGTGGATGTGGCACGTGGGGCCATGGGTTGGTGGTGGCCTTGGACTCGATGATCTTGGAGCTCTTTTCCAACCCAAATGATTGTGCAGTTCTGTGTTGGGTGTGCTCTGTCTCCTGGGCAGTTGCAGAGTTAAACGAGTTCCCCCTCCTGCCACTGGCGCTGGCTTTGGCTCGGAGCGCGGTGGCATTGCAGTTCGGAGAATTCCAGTGACCAACCAGGTAGTAGGCTCCTAATGGCACAATTTACCCTTTGTGAACACATTTTATGAAAGCTCTCACTGTTTGTCTCGAGTTGTGGAGGAGGGGGGAAAAAACCCAACCCAACTGTAAATGTCCAGGCCACGGAACTGCCTAATCCAAACACAGGCACGAGCCGGGGCTGCGCCGGCGCTCGCAGGCTCCCTGTGTTCCTTGGCCTGGTGCTGAGCTCGTGTTTATGAGCACACACCAAAAAAAAAGCCCTCCAAAGGAGACTGGTCCTGGGTTTAGCACTGGACTTTTTAAAGGGAATAAAATGAAGGCATGAGGAGCTGTGGGGTGTGTTTGGGGTTGTGAGTGGAAGGGTAAAGCTCTGGGTCCTCTGAGCAGCTGTAGCCATTGGAGAGATGTTCAGGAAGATGTTCTTCCACTCTCCAAAGCCATTGGGTTGCCCTTCAAGGCACCAGAGTGTGCAAGGAGCTCTGCTGGAAAGGTTGGAAAATCCCAGTGCATTGAAAAATGCTGTAGTGAAATAGTCCAGGTGACTTTGCTGACGGGGGAAGGGCCAGAGGGATGAGCAGGAGCATTGTCAGGGGATGTTGGATGTGCCAGACATCCCAGGGGAATGGGCTGTGCCACCCAGTCTGGTCCTGCCTGGAGTTAAGAGCACGGAAGATGCTGCTGGCCTGGGATGGCCCACATTCCTTGGGAAGAAATGCTGCCATCCTTCCTTCTGGAATGTTTCTCACTTGGGAAAAACAAGAGGTTAATGTTGGAATTGTTAAGTTCTGTCTCCTCAGCCCACTGGATGGTGGAGCTTTGGGTCTTGCAGTGATGCTCAAGGCTTGTCCTGGTGTCCTGGCTTCATTTTCCCTGCTTTCCACTGCTTATTCCCATCGCTGTTCTGTTTCCTCATTTATTGGTGGTTCCTGGTGCATGGTGGGAGCTGGCAAATCCCTCACCGTGCTCATGAACCAAAGCAAAACCTCTGGCCTGCGGGAGAAAACACCAACTGAACCCCACATAATGGGTATTAAAGGAAAAAGCAAAATGGCAGAGGGCACATGGAGTGAGCAGAGGTATTTTCTGGCTGTCTGGTCGAAGGTTTGGTATCATTTTTCTCCAGGATTACAGGGGCTTTCACCTCATAAATTTGGGCCTGTTTGAGGTCGTTAATCTTTCTTTACATGTTGCCTTGCAATTTTAGAGCTTTGCCACCATCTGGGATCACATTTTAAATGGAGTTTCCACTCACTACGTCCCTTTTCATGGAATTATTTATATATGGAGAAATGCATAATAAATACATCAGCTCTGGGTTGTTTTTAAACATTTTCAGGGCTTACCTTGTGTGGAAAAACTTGTCTTCTCTAATAGAGAGTCATAACAGTGACCAATTAAAGGATCACGTTTGCAATATGCTCTTAAATGGCAATTTAAAATATTGGTGAGTGATCCGCAGGGAAGGAGAGCTCCAGGCCAGGGAGCGCGTTCCTGAGTCGGAAAATCCCGGAGTGTGAGACATAACAGCACCATCTGATGGAAACAGCAAACCTGGGCAAGGATTTCAGCTCCTCCCTGGCCTTTGGGATGGGACCTTGTTCAGTTGCCCTTAAATCTCGGTTTTTCTTCACAATATGGTGGTGTTGGGTCAAAGGTTGGACTCGATGATCCTGGAGGGTTTTCCCACTCTCTGATTCTTATGGATGGACCTTCCAGCCTGTCCCACTCCCTAAACCCAACGTGCCCCATCTCTGCTGCTCTTGATAATCCAACCTTCTCCCCAAAGGCAGGGGGGACCCACAGTTGGTTTCACCAGCTCCTCTTGGCCCCACCAGAGCCAAGATGTCTGCCCCAGGCCCCGCCAGTTATTTGAATGGGGTTTTGAACAAATAAATAGCCTCAACAGTTCAGTGGTTCCTTGTGTAATTTTAGCTCAGGACCTCTCCAGGAATGTCCAGAATAAATAGGTGAATCTGTAATCCATCCCCAATTAACTGGATATTCCGGGAGCAGCTTGGAGCACGTTACGGAGGAGCAGTGTCAATAAACAGGGATGCTGTGGGCCCTGGAAATGTGGGCTCTGTTCCTGGAGAGGGAAGGCTTGGACCAAGAGGTGGGTGCAGTCTGGAAAAGCAAACAAAAAGGAGCCTTCTGCCCCCACCCAGGTGGCTGGGATTCCACCACCCATCATTCAGTGTCCCCCCAGTCCTCCTGGGGCGGCTCACCCTGAGCACAGCTGAACGTGGCAGGGAGGTTTCACCTCCACCCGTGACTTTGCAGCGCTGTCAACAGGAAAACAACAAATTCCCTGGGAGATTTTACACTGCTGAGGCATGAAATTGCAGAGCAGAATCTTCTCCCTGAGCCCCCTTTCCCCTCTGGCGGCTGCAGCCACCATTCCCGAAGAAATCCAACCTCCAGACGTGAATCACTGCTCAGATTTTTCATGCTTTTAACTTCTCCTCGCTGAGCCCTCTCAGCCAGGAGGAACGGGGACCTGCTGGAGCTCTGAAAAACCTCCGAGCAAGGGCCGGCTGGGGAAAGGAGTTAAAAATGAACCAGCAGATTTTTATATATATAAAAAGTAAAAATATATGTTCTCCATCTGAAGTTTATTTAGGTCCTTTGGGAGAGTGGCGCGGCACCACGTCTCTACTAAATTGCCAACATTTTATGGCCGTGCTGGCACCGAGTCAAACACGCATCTCCTTGGCTTGCTCTGCTGTCTTAAACAGGCAGATTCCAGTCTGTTTTTCTATGGACTGAATATTCCTATTGACTGGGCAAGGGGAGCTCTGCCCAGCAAGAACGTCCAGGCAACTTCTCTTTTTATTACTTTATCGAGGCTTGATTATTTTGATATTGCGCTGCCGAAGAGCCGACCCCTTGTGACCCACGGGATGTCAGAGCAGTGTGCATTTCAAGCCAGATACAGCTTTTTCTTTTTTTCCTTCTGATTTTATTTGGATTGGAATCTTATTAATAACTGGAAACTTTTGAAGGGGCTATTTTTAACTGCTTAGCTGTCGTGTGAGTATTTCAGTAGCGTGGACGTGGAGCTTTGAGTGTACAGATAAAACACCCCCAGCACGAGGCGCTGCTGGGTTTAAACCCAGCCTGAGCAGTTCCCTGCTCCATTTCCTTCCCAAACCCTTCCCTACATGAGAATCCTTGTGCAAAATCCCTCTGCTGCTCCTCAGTTGAGCTCGCTGCCTGTGTGGAACCCCTACCACGGCAAGGAAGCTCTGGAATCTCCCCCTGTTCCAAGCTGGATGTTTTTTAGGAATCCTTGGTTGCCGTACAGCCTGAGACAGTCTGACTTCAGGCAGGACACACATCTGCCCACACTTCCCAGCAGCTGGGAGTGACCCTCTTTGTCTCCTCTCCGCTCGCTGCCTCCTCGCACAGGGCTGGGGAGACGTTCCCGCTCGGGCTTGGGAACGTGGGGCTTTGATCTGCAGATGCCTGAGGAGCCAGGTCAGGCTCTGAAGCAGAATGGACTGGCAGGGAAAGCCTGTTGGACTACACTGATCCAATTATGCTCCGTGATGGAGAATCCTTTTTACTTTCTGGACCAAAGCACAAGAGAAGCGAGGGCTTTGCTTTGAAGCCGAGGAGATGAGTTCATGCCTCGGTGCTTGCAAAGCTGGAGAGCTGAGCTTTGCAGTTCATCTGCATCTTCCACAGCACTCCAGAAGACATTTAATAAACCTCTCAGCCTGGTGCTCCAGGGACTGCTGCTCCTCACGCTCCGCTGGGTGTGCCAAAGGCTTTCTCTCTCTCCTGCCTGTGGCAGCCTGCAGAGCTGTTCCTGACGTGTTCGCTGCACCTCTGTGGGTTCAGGATATTCCATGTTTCCGTAGGACAAGGGGCAGTGGCTTCAAAGTGCCCCAGGACAGGGTTAGGTGGGATATTGGGAAGAAATCCTTCCCTGTGAGGGTGGGGAGGCCCTGGCACGAGGTGCCCAGAGAAGCTGGGGCTGCCCCATCCTTGGAAGTGTCCGAGGCCAGGTTGGATGGGGCTTGGAGGACCCTGGGATAGTGGAAGGGGTCCAAGGTGTCCCTGCCCATTGCAGGGGTGGGATAAGATGATCTTTCAGATCCCTTCCAACCCAGGCCTTTCTGGAATTCTGTTTCTTTTGACCAAATCGTTGCCTTTTCTCATTACTTATTCCTATTTGCTGTTGTTCCATTTCCTTCTGTTTTTCAGAATTTCTCTGCCGTGAAATGCACTTGGTTGGACTCGTTGATCTTAGAGGGCTTTTCCAACCTAAACCATTCCATGATCCTATGATTCCTTACCCTCCACACTCCCATGCTGCTCAGTTCCTTGCATGGGAGCTATGCTGTGAGCTCAATAAAGAATCTCAGGATGGTTTGGGTTGGAAGGACCTTAAAGCCCATCCCATTCCACAGGCAGGGACACCTTCCCCTATCCCAGTCTGCCTTGCTGTCTGAGCAGTGGGTTGTTTGAGGACAATGTGGGATTTGTTTCCCTCTAGGAGAGGCTGGAGCTTTCCCTAGGCTGGGCTGGGCTATCCAACCCCGGGATTAAATCCTCTCTCGGAGTTTCTGGAAAGCCGTGGCAGTAACGGGGCTGGGAGGAGGGACCGTGGGCATTTACAGCCCCCAAGAAGAGCCTTCACTCTGCCATATAATGGCCTTCTGTTGGCTTTTAGTGGGGTGCAGTTTAGTAAATTAGGAGTCTTCAGGTACTTAGCACTTTAATGGTTCTCACTAAGAACATAATTAAACCATAGACCCCGTAGGGAGAAAAACCAGTTTATTGTGCGTATTTTTAGACTCTGTTACCAGCCCTCATAAAACCTGGTCGATCCAAGCCGGGGAACAGGCCCGAGCTGGCGACCCAGAATTCCTCCAGCAGCACTCACACCTTACAAATCTGCCCCGTGAATTATGGAATTCATTTTCCTGCTACGATTTCCAAAGGCGTTTGCAGCGGTGGTTTCTGTCCGGCTGCTGGAGGTGTGAGGGAGGCACGAGGGTTATGATGTTGTGCTGGCACACAAAGCCAGGGTTTGCTAATGGTTTTTTTATTTAAAAACATTGTATGTCTCATGGAGGTGCCCAGAAACGGGACTGCTCCGAGCCCACGGCTCCGCTCGCTCCCTCTCCGTGTGCATCCACCTTGGGCTTGGTTGTTTAGTTCTGTCTGACTTGGAGCTGCATTTCCCATGTCTGTGTGTCAGGAGGTCACAGTTCTGGATGTAGAGAACTCCCAGCTGCTTCTAGGATGCTTCCTAGGATGAAGAGATGGAGAGGGAATTTTCATTAGGAACTGGAGTGATGGGACAAGGGGGAGTGGCTTCAAAGTGAAAAAGAGCAGGGTTAGATGGGATATTGGGATAAAATCCTTCCCTCTGAGGTCAGAGAGGCCCTGGCACAGGCTGCCCAGAGAAGCTGTGGCTGCCCCTGGATCCCTGCAAGTGTTCCAGGCCAGGTTGGATGGGGCTTGGAGCACCCTGGGATAGTGGAAGGTCCCATGGGGTGGGAGTTAAATCATCTTCCAGGTCCCTTCCAACCCAAACCATTCTGAGCTTCCATAATTCTCCTCACAGCGCAGCCACAAAGCAAAGTGTAAAGCTCCAAATCCCAGGAACAAGCTGGGTGAGGAGAGCCTGGAAAGCTCTTCCCTCCTCCTGGGCTCTGACACGGCCACTTCCAAGACTGCCGAGATGTTTCCATGGGATAGGATTACTCTGGAATTGCAGGTGTGGGGCAAATTCCCTCTCTGCACCCAGCAAGGTGCCCTGGGTGCTTTCCCCAGCAGTGAGTGCCTCTGGGCACCAGTGCACTCGGGCACAAAAAGAATCTAGGAAGTTTTCCAGCATCCCAGGCTCCTGGTGATTCACAGGCTGCTCTGGGTCTTTGCTGCGGCCTCAACGCCCCATCCCGAGTAAACACGGCTCTCTTCCCGGGAAACCTGTGCTCTGCAGCATCTGGAAGGCATCGGGAGGAACACACACACAGAGATCTCCTCCCCCAGCAGCTTTTAAAGGATATCTGGGACGTGTGAATCACTTCTCTATCACTGGGGTTTGGTTTATCCTGAAATCCCAGACTGGTTTGGGCTGGAAGGGACCTTAAAGCTCATCCCATTCCCACCCCTGCCATGGCCAGGGACACCTTCCACTATCCCAGGCTGCTCCAAGCCCTGTCCAACCTGGCCTTGGACACTGCCAGGGATCCAGGGGCGGCCCCAGCTTCTCTGGGCACCCTGTGCCAGGCCCTCCCCACCCTCACAGCCTCCAAGCTGGCCTTGAACTTCCCACTGCAGTGGGATTTGAGGCTGGAATTTTCTCTTTCTGCCCTTAAACAATTTGGGATGACAATATCTCCAGTCCCAGCCCAAACAACAAGTGGGAATAAAACATTAATGTATTAATTACAATTATAAGTAGGTGTGGAATTAGTAATTCTGCCTGCTCTCCGTGGTCCTCATCCATAAGTGCCAAACATTCCAGCCTGTTGGATCAATACCTCAGCTGGGTCAGGCTTGGTTAAAGCACTTTAAAACTAATAATAATAATAATAATAATAAAAACATTAAAAAGAGCCAAGGAACAACCTGCATGTTTGGAAGGATAAAAGCATTTCTCAGCAATTTGGGATCAAGGTAAAAACACCCCTTTGCGAGCCTCCCTGGGAATGCTGCGAGGAGCCCAACACGGGATTAACTGGAAGCAGGTCCTGGCAGAGGGGAAGGACCCTGGGGGGCACCTGGGGCTGCCCTGACCCCCCAGCCTGGCCAGAGTGGCCTTGGCACAGCTCCCTGACCCCGGCCCGGCTCCATCCGGGAAGGAAGGATGCGGTCTCCTGTCCTAAGGGGCCACAGCAGCCTCCAACCCAGGCGAAGCAAGAGCTTTATTAATCCCAGCTTTGCTAATAAGGAATTACAATAGTTGTGGGATTTGGCAGTGGGAGCGTGCTCGGCTGCCATGCATCCTACAGGATTTTCCCTGGTTTGTTTGTATTTTGGATTTAACTACAAATAATTTAAAGATGTGTTGTGTCTCCTTCAATTAACATTGGTGTTTTCGACCTCTCTCTTTTTTTGTTGTTGTCGCAGTTTTAAAACAATACCGGGGAATTTGAGGCTGTCAGATACGCTCAGATAAATTAACATTTCTTTTTGCTCCACTTGTGGGATTTCTTAGGGTGGCACCTATTAACATATCAGAATTTGGGGTTGCTCCCTTCGAAAAATTTGCCGCTTTCTTGTCCTCGATGGAAAAATCTCCCCGTGTCAAAAAATTTCAGGCTGATAAAAGAATAATATTGTCCCAAGGCCAGTATGTAAATACCTTAACCAGTATAACATGCTTAGAGGAATTACACTTTCCTCTCCCAAATTACCATCTTGGAAAGCAGCTCTACCACCACATTTATTTGAATTTTAAACATTTTGAAAGCAGATCTCCGAGGTTTTGAAATCTGGTTTCCATTCCTGGCTCTGTTTGACCCAAGGCCTGACCCTGAGCAAATCTTGGGCTCAGTTTCTGGATCTGCTCCGTTGCTCTGAGGATCTTCACTCAGTTTAACATCCCTCAATGCTGAGCTAAGTGTAAGATTTCAGTGTCAAATAATAGTGGGGTTCATTTAAGATGGGGTTTGGTTGTGATGACAAAAGGGAAACTGAAAGTCTTGGTTTTTAAAAGATGAATTTGTTTAAAGATGCGTGAAAAAACTTGAATGAAGTCATTTTCTCTGCCAAGAAACGAGTTCCCAGAGGTGAAGGATGGTTCTCCTGAGGGCACACTTGGGGAGAGAAATAAGGAATAAGGCCAGACCTTTGTAGTTGCCCTTCGTAACAAGTTTTGGAGGGGATTAATTCCTTTTTTCCTGTTATATTCCAGACGCAGCCGGTGCCCAACCCCATCTCATACTTCATGCACCGCTCGCCGTGGTGGTTCCACCGCTTCGAGACCTTGGTCAACCACTTCATTGAGCTGCTGGTGCCCTTCTTCCTGCTCCTGGGCCGAAGGATGTGCATCCTGCACGGGCTCCTGCAGATGCTGTTCCAGGTGAGCTGCTCCTGCTCTCCTTCCTGAGGCTCCCATCCTCTCCAGCGCTGGGCTTCCCGACTCCTCTGAGCAGCACCGGGCTCAGGGGGCAGGACAGGAGCTCAGGCTCCAGGGAATGAGGATGATTCCCAGCCAGGAATTCCTGGGTGCTTGCCACTGCTCTCAGTGCTTTGCTGGAGGTTTGGTTTCTGTGTGGCAGAGAAACGGCAGCCCAGGATCAGTGCAAAGGGTCTGATCCTGCAGCTCCGACAGCTCTGGGGAATCCCTGTCATTCCCCCAAAAGTTAATCTTTGTAGACGTCTTTCCCGCTCTGAAGGGCTTCTTCTTTCTGTGTTGATCATTCAAGGATTGTTCTTTGTCTCTGACAGTGGTTGAGCTGCTCTTCACAAACACCAGACTGACTGAGCCGAGGCTCAGAATGGAAATAATTCCTTGAAAATGTAATGGATTCACGTTCCAGTTGATTTTTGGGTGGGTTTTCTTTGTACCTCTGCAGAACTCAGAGGACAAAAGCTGCTGCAGAAATACTTTCCTAGAGCCCATCTGATTTTTGTCCTCTCTGCCCTGGCAGAGCTCAAAGAGCTCATTAAACCTCTCAGACACTCCGTTTCCAGCCCTTGCTGCCCTGTCTTTGTTCAGCATCATTTCAGCATCGTGAAATTCATACTCAGGAGCTGTTGCTGCTTCCTGTGAGTTCATGTGATGATTAAACTGGAGAACAGCTCATAAACCCCCTTGGTAAACCACAAAAATGCTGATCGGGTTTTAAAGGTCTGACAGAAACCCCACCGGGTTTGTGCCCTCGCAGAGTCCCCGGTTCCTTCTGCTTCCCAAACGCTTCCTGTTGTGTCTGGGTGCCACTGAACGTCAGCTTTTACCTCTGCACAGCTTTTGGGGGCAGCTTTGGTTGGGTTGGGATGGATCTTGAGCAGCTGGAGGGAGAGGTGTGACCCAGGGAGGTCCCAGGGTGTCACTCCAGAAGTGCCAGCTGTGTTTGTGACAGATGTCACACCTGAGGTTTTCAGAGGCACTGGGAGGATTTTATTCAGCCTGACCCTAAAAATACTCCTGTTTTGTCTCATGGACAAAGCAAAACCTCCCCTCTCTGCTGGTTAAGATGAAGGAGGGCAGGGCTAGGTGGGATATTGGGAAGAAATCCTTCCCTGGGAGGGTGGGGAGGCCCTGGCACAGGGTGCCCAGAGAAGCTGGGGCTGCTCCATCCCTGGGAGTGTCCCAGGCCAGGCTGGAGCACGCTGGGACAGTGGAAGGTGTCCCTGAGGGTTGGAACAAGATGATCTTTAAGGTCCCTCCCACCCCAACCCATTTCATGTTCAATGCTCCCCTCCCATCCCCTTCTCACCTCGGGGTTGCTCCGTCCCTGCCGAGCTCCTGGCCAGGAGTCTCCAGCTCCTTCCTGGCTCCTCCAGGGGCCCTAACGAGCAGCAGGGCCCTGGGGGGGCTGGGGGACGTCAGACAGAGCCACGGGGACCTGGAGCAGCCGAGTCCACCCCATAAAGGCTCCTAATGACAGCGAGTAAATGCAGGCATCAAGCGCCCTTTAATTGGCCCTTTATTGATAGTTGGCAATTACTGACTTATTTCGATCACAAGGGGAGTCTGCAAAGGCAGAAAGGGTCCCAGTGTAAGAGGCAGCTCTGGTGCATTTATAGCATTTCAACAAAAACCTGTTTATTTAATATTTACTGCCCTTTTCTTCATTCAGAATGACTTTTATTGACAATCCTTGTGCTCTGCAAAGGAAGCAATAAAGTTTAATGTTGATATACCACTTAATTCTGCTTTTCAAGATTTGAATTGACATTACAGACAAGTTTTATTGGACATTTTATAATTGTTATTGGAGTCATGGTGGCTAGGTTGAGTGAGTATACTTTTCCAGATTCCAACTGGCCTGGAGAATATTGCTTTGTCAGGAACCCAAAAAAAGTTGGGCTTTAAAGGAGGGGAGTGGGGTTTTTTTCCAAGTGTGAACTTATTCTTCTTGCCTGCTTCACGTTTGTAAGGAAAAAAAGGCTTAGTGAGGCTGGAAACGTCAGAGAGGAGGGGCTCAGCAGCCTGAGGGTGGATGTGTGTTCACCATGGGATTCCTGTGGGGTTGTGATCCCAGCCTGGAGTTATCCCGAGGGAGCTGCAAGCTCCACGTTGTTCCCAGCCTGGATGTGCACAGGAGGTCCCTGCTGGAGTTGGGATTTGATGGTGGAATTTAGGGTGGATTTGATGGACCCCAGAGTGCTGCCAGCACCTTGATTCCCCCCTGGAGGGGCCACAGGGACCCTCTGGATGAGCCCATTCCCAGGCAGCTTCATGCAGGGCTCGCTGTTGCTGCTCCTGGCCAGGAATGGTCCCTTCTGCAGTGGCTTCCTGCCCCTCAGCTTTAGGGTTTTTGCCACGGTCCCCTTGTGAGCTCAGCTCAAACCCCACCATTTCTGTGGATCTCCTGGGCATTGCTGCCAATTGTCTCTGCCAGGAATAAATTATCCCTGGAAGTGTTCAGAAAACGTGTGGATGTGACACTTCAGGACACGGGGTAGTGGTGAATGTGGTGCTTGATGGTTGGATTTGGTGATTCTTAAAGAGCTTTTCCAACCTTAACCATTCTGAGATTGGCTGGTTGTTGCAGTGGAGGTGGGGTCTGGGCCTCAGAAATGCACACCTGGATCTGAAACACCCCAGTGTGCAGGAGAAATCAAATCCAAAATGTGGCTGTCAGTACCTGGAAGGGGGAAGAAGAGATCTTGGAGTCCCCACGTGAGGTCTGGACTCTTATTCTTGGTTCTGTAGAAGTACCAGGGCAGAGCCTGCCCATACATCGAGGAGTTTGTGGGGTTTTAGGAGGTGGGAGGTTGGAAGTGCTGCTGGGGAGGGCAAATCCTGCAGCTCAGCAGGGGTTTTGCTGCTCCCTGGAGCTGCCTCCTCAAAACCCTGGATCTGCCTCTAAAAGCCCTGGATCTGCATGTTTTTCACGCTGTCTAACTCACAGCTCACACCAGCAAACGTATTTCTTGGCTCCTTGGAAGCCAGGCAGTAAAATTGCACTGCTTGGCAAAAGAGTTGATGAGGGGAAGCAAGAGGAAAGCCAAGAAAAAGGCAGGAAAAAGCCACCTTGCCCCTCAGAGCTGGCAGGTAGTGCTGGGTTGGAGGGAGGGAGGGAGGGGGCTAGGGTGGATTTGGCAGTGCCAGGTGGGAAGGAGCTTCAGGATGAGAAAGGTGAAATCCATAAATGAATAAATAGAATGGAAAGTCCCCGGCTGGTGCTGTTGGAAGGGCCAGGGCCATTGCTTTGCTTCCTGGTCACAGCCAGAAAGGCACAATCTGGGGAGTTTGGAATGTGGGGAGAGTTTGAAGCTTTTAAATCCCTTTGGATCTGGATGGATTTGTGGAGCCTGACTCCTTCCCGTGGCCCCTGGAGCATCCTTGTGGCTGGAGAAGCCCCTGGATGAGCTCAGCCCCACATCACATACCAGGACAGAATTCCCTGAAGGAGCAGAAGTGGTTGTGGAATATTTCCCCGCTCCAGATCCTGAGTGTTGGCGTTGCCAGTTCTTCCCTGCACCCCAGCAATCCCGGGATGGTTTTCAGCAGGATCCATCTCCAGAGCAGAGGGATGACAATGCCAGGAGCGAGGCACAATTCCAGCAGGCAGAGATAAAACCTCCCCAGCCAAAACCCCTCCAAGGTTCAGAGCCTGGAGAAGGAACCACCCGAGGCAGCTCCCGGCATCCAGCCAAGGAACACGGGGACTTCAGGAGCTGGAGAGGGATGGGGGGACCCGCTGGGAGAGGGACCCCAAGGGGGAATGTGGCAGAAAGCTCCGGCTCTGTTCCCTTGGAAAACAAGCTCCCAGCACTACCCTTGCCCAGCTGGGCACTGCACCAGGGACACACAGCCCCTGGGAGCTGGGAATGTGCAGGAGAGTGGGAACAAAGTCATTTTCCTCCTCATTTTTTTTTCCTTCTCAGGCAGAAAACAGTTGTTGAACAGATATTTTCTGGCTTTTTTTTTTCCTCTTTGGCTTGGCCAAACCCCAGCCTCTTAAAAATTTTGATAGAAACGGACGTTTCCCTCTGGTTGATTTTATTCCCATCTCTCCAGGAAGGCAGGGGAGGCCAAGTGGGGGTTCCCCCCTCTTTTCGGGAGGGGAGGACCGAGCCCCCTGTTGTCCCAGCGCTGCCTCTGCCATGCCAGGAGATGCTGGAGGGATGAGCTGCCCCTGCAGCCGCACACACACAAATTGGATCAGGCTGCTGCGGTGCCACAGCTGCAAGAGATTGTGTTGCTGACTTCGGAGGTAGCAGAGGTCACAGCAGCAGCCTGGAGAGAGGGAACAAAAATTAAGCAGCCCCCCCTTCCCTGCAGAAAGTGTCTGAATCCAGTGTTTGTTTTCACTTGTCAGACCCGAGCTGGGGTTTGTTCTCATTGCAGGGCTGGTGTAAATCAGGGGTGTCTCCAGCAGGATTAGCGGGGTTAGGCAAGCGCCAGGCTCGTGGCAGGAGGATCAGGCCCTTCGTTAGGGCTTTAATTGTGCACCCACAGGACACGGGCACTGCTCAGGGAGGGGTTTTTCTGTATTGGTGCCCAATTAACTGGAGGATGGAGCAGCCAGAAAATTCAGGAATTATTCTGCAGTTCACAGAATCCCAGACTGGTTTGGGGTGGAAGGGCCTTAAAGCCCATCCAGTGCCACCTCTGCCATGGGTAGGGACACCTTCCACTATCCCAGGGTGCTCCAAACCCCATCCAACCTGGCCTTGGACACTTCCAGGGATCCAGGGGCAGCCACAGCTTCTCTGGGCACCCTGTGCCAGGGCCTCCGCACCCTCACAGGGAACAATTCCTTCCTGATAACCAATATAAATCTGTTTTCTTTCAGTTTAAATCCATTCCCTCTTGTTCTGTCACTCCATACCCCTGTAAAAAGTCCCTTTCCTGCTTTTCTATAAATCCCTAAGGATGCTGGGGAGCGTGGCCCCCCGTGGCCCCCGGCCCGGCAGCGCTGGCAGGGTGGGACTGGGTGGGTGTCACTGCCTGGGCTGGGCAGGGCCTCCCCTGCGAGAACAGAGGAAATTCAGCCTTCACCGAAGTCCAAACCTTGTTGATTTTGTTGTGGTTTAGAAAGAAAGAACAAACAGAGAATCCCAGGAAAGCAAACAGCAGGACACGACTGGAGGAACGGACCCATGGAAAAGAGTTTTGCAGTTCAGTTGTTTAAAAATCCGCTTTGGACTCGGGTGAGAGATGGAAGATGCAGGGAGAGAGATTCAGAGGTTCTTTGGGAATGTTGGAACTTTGGACTGGGATTATGGAGGTTGATCCCCAGCGCTGTGCACCCATCCTGGTCCCAGGGCGAGGGTGGCCCGGGTGTCCGTGCCCCTCACTCCCTCCTGGATCCCCCAGATCTCTTCCCTCAGCCCTGGCGCTGCTCCAGCTCAGCTTTTCTGTGCAGCAAAACAAAAGGAACGTGGAATCAAAGCAGTCACAGGGCATCTGTTACATTTAAGCCCCCTTAAATTAAATACCAAGCTCTACACCCCCCAACAAGAAACATTCTGAGTTAAGCAGGCAGAACCCAAACTATTTAATCACTCTGATATTTGATTTCACATCCAGCTTGATAGGCTCTGCTGTGCCAGACACGGGAATAGCAGCACATACCACCCCAAACCAGTAAATAACACGGCTCCCATAATGGGGTCTGGGATTAGTTAACAACAAGTTAAGTCCTTGCATTCTGCAGTAGTCAGAGGGACTGAGAAACACTTACTGGGAGCCATAGGAGTGCATTTAATTAGCTCCTGATTCAGGGCGCTGGGGGTTTTTTCTCCTCTCTTTTTTTTGAAATCATTAAATAAAGTGTCACCCCAAGCCAGTGCTGTAAACTCTATTTTGATTGTGGCTGCAATAACCCCTTTGGGCGTCATTCAGATTGTACTAAACAGTTTCTGGAGAGCGCTGGTTTCTCTCAAAATAAACCCAAGTCCGGCTTTGACAAGCTCTAATGAAAAACAAATTGTTATATTACTTAGAAAAATAATTTGAAGGAAGTCTGAATTAGTTGTAAAGGTGGAAAAGGTTCAGCTACTTGAAAATAGAAATTTGGAAGGTATTTATTTTAACCATTAAGCCAGTGGCCTTGAAATACAGCCTTGTTTGTTCCAGAATGCTCCTAACGAGAGCCATGAATCATGCTGTTAATCAGTATGGGAATTTGATTAATTGGAGAGGGGACCGGCAGTGACTCCAACGGGCGGAGCCGCCTGGCAGCAGCTGAGCCTGGAGCTGGGCTCGTTTACCATCACTCATCCTGCTGGCACGCCAGGGGCTTTGGAGGCATCCCACAGCCTCGGGCTTGGGGCTTTTTAAAGTTGGGAATCAAACGTGGCTCTTCAGGACTCCGTCAGCCTCGGATTCCCGTGCTTCTGCCTTTGGTTGGCTCGGAAGGGGCTGGTTTTCCATGGAGCAGGGTTTGGAGTGTCTCTGGTAACCCCATCCGGCCTGGCATGGCTGTCAGCTCACCTTTGCTACTGCTCCTGGCTTTGCTGTTAAACCTGAGAGGGAGATTTGACGCCCAGCCGTGAAATCAGATTTGCATGGGAGGCCCCCGGGGTGGGAAGCGCTGCCATGGCTGTAAAAATGCAGCAGGAAGGTTGGGATTTGTTTTCACTCCTGACCGGGGCTCTTGGCTTTGGGGCCAACGGGAGCTGCAGTGGGTTTGGCTGTGCACAAGCACGGGGTGGTTCTAGGGCCGCGTGCGTTCGCTCGTGGGGCAGCAGGGAGGGGAGGCAGGGATGAGCTCCAGCAGAGTTTCAGGTTCCTGCTGGAAGCTGCCACGTGTGCCGGGCTGGCCCAGTGCTGGTGGCCCAGTTTGGTGCCACCTCTGTGCCAGAGAGCCACGGGGACAGGGTGGGCCACGGTGTCCCTGGGAATATTGCTGAGCACTGACTCCTTAAATTGCGAGATTTGCTTAAATGTAGTGGAAACTCCCCCAATCCTGGTGTGTTGGCCACATTACAGCTTTCCAGGGGCTCTCAGCTCTCTCTTTCTGTGCTGCTCCCTGTCCGCTCTTCCCGCTCCAGGAACACCTTCCAGAGCCGATGGAATTACGTGGGAATTCCCAAGGGAAGAGCCTGAGGAGGATTCCACCTCCCTGGGCTCCGGGGCAGCTCGAGGTGGTTGGTTTTTCTCCCTGTTGGAATTTTTCACCTGATTCTCAAGCTTCCTCCGTGCTCCAGAACCTTTGCGTCCTCCAGCAGAATTTCCAGGTGCTTGGGCTGGATGGGGAAAATCGATGCCGAGGATGCTGGCAGTGCAACGATCCGAGCTGGCCGGGCTGCAGGAGCTTCCAACAGCTGCACTTCCCAGATGGGATTCAGCATTCGGGCCCAGGCTGGGAGATAAAGGATGTGTTGCACGTGTGAGTGAGGGCATAAAACATTTCTGTCCGATGAGAGCCAGAGCAGCTGGAAAGCAGAGATGTTCCTGGTGTCCATGACAGGATCTTCACCATGCTCTGGTACCATATTTCCTGGGATAATTATTTATTTACATTTAGGTGTAGCTGCTAACACTGAGAGAAACCATCACAGTCCATTCCTGTGCCCAAGCCAGAGCACTCGCCCACTAAAACGTGTCAAATATCTTTAAATATCCTTGAATTTCTCCGGTTTCAGTGCAATGGTTTGAAGACATGGTGAAGTTCTTCCGAGTTTAATCCCATTTTCTGTCCCTTAGTCCTGATCTGGACTGGTCCCTTTGCACCTTCCCAGGGCAGGGTGACAGTGGTGGGATTTGGGATCTGGGATCTCTCCTCCCACCAGCAAGATGACAGGACCTTTAAATTATGTTTTCTATTCCATTTCAAAAAAAGAAAAAGAAGATGAAATCAGAACAGCCTAACTGGAAACAGATGGCAGATGAGGAACTTCTTTGAAAGGGAATTTTTAATACATTTATTATGAAGAAAATCAGTTATTGGTGTCAGAGATGGACGTGTGAAGACAGAATGAGCCCATGTGAGGAGTGGAAGGGGCTGGAGTGGGATGATGCCTTTGGTGTGGTGTGCGTGGAGCGAGAAGAGGATTTTGCTGCTGGTGTAGTGACTTTCCCGGCTGAAAGGAGGCTTCTTCCCATCCCTGCTCCTTAATCTTCCCTCTGGTAGCACTGGCTGTCAGAGCAGTTTCAATTATGTTCTTACTGTGGGTTCCTGGCATGGTTTTCTTGGAATGGTTTGGGTTGGAAGGGACCTTCAAGCTCATCCAGTTCCAACCCCAACACCTTCCACCATCCCAGGTTGCTCCAAGCCCCATCCAGCCTGGCCTTGGGCACTTCCAGGGAGAGGGCAGCCACAGCTTCTCTGGGCACCTCTGGCTTCTGTCCTCCCAGGGGGTCAATTTACAGTTACTTTAAAATTAATTTGCATATTCCAATCAGTTCTGTCCGGTCAAGTTAAATGAGTGTGTGCTTTTTGCCTGTGGATAGTGGGGATTTGAGCCCACCTCGTGTCAGCTGGATGTGTAGAAGCATCCACAGACAGAGGTGGAAGTTTTCCCAGTCCTCCTCACACAGAGATGGGACAGCTTTAATTAAAGCAATTTAAACAAACCCCACATAATTTCAGAGGATGGACCTTGGTGTCCGGGCTGCTCAGGGATGGAGGTGAAGATGGATTTTCTATTTTCCTGCTTTGATGAGAATAACTCTTCTGCTTGTTCTGGGTTTTAATGTTCCTGTGAAACGCTGCTGCCTCCAGAGAGGTTTTATTTTGCTTTGGAAGCATTGGGATGAGGATGCAGCCCTGGGATGCTTTAGCCCACACGCAGTTTACACAGCTGCATCATCCCGTTCCCCAGGCTCCAGCAGGGCCGTTATCTCTTTGGTGATGCAACAGCCAGAAATTGCAGGAAACCTGTGTCACTCATTACTTTCATCTTCCTATAAAAACTGGGATTTTTGGAGCTGTGACTCAGAGATCAGTGCAGGATACTCTTGGAGCAGCTGGGGTTTGTTTGGTGCTGCGCTGGGACAGGCTCCTTCCCCTGAACGTGGGATGGAGATGCTGGGCCGTGGTCAGTAGTCAGTGGAGAATTGTTTGCAAACCCCAATCTTGCTTTCCCTTTTCCCAACAGATTGTGGCATCCCCATCCCTGAAGGTTTCCAAGGCCAGGCTGGACAGGGCTTGGAGCAACCTGGGCTAGTGGAAGGAGTCGCTGCCCAGGGCAGAGGGTTGGAGATGAGCTTTGAGGTCCCTTCAAACCCAAACCATTCCATGATCCCAAGATTTCTGCTGGCATTGTGCAGAGGGTCCTGGATTTTTCTTGCTGGTCTAAACCCTGAGCTGAGCCCCAGAACACCTCGATGCAGGCAGGTGTCTGCAGCACGAGGTCTCACCTCTCCTGCTTTCTTCTGAGGGACTCTTGGGTTTTAATTCCATCTCTGCCAGGAGCACAGCAGGATGGTTTGTCCATGTTCCTGAGTAACTTCTCCCACACGTGAAACCCCCTCTGGAGTCGGGTTAAGCTCAGCAGGAACCACGTGGGTTTGGTCTGGGCTTGGTGTCAACTCGTGGAGCTGTTCAGGGAGAGAAGCAGCACTTTACATTTCCACCCTGCTCCGATTAGAAAAGCCTGGAAGCAGGGAGAAATCCCAGATGGGTGCCAGTTTCGGAAAGGCTGAGAAAGCAAGTGCCCTCCTTGCAGAAATCATGGATAAAGGGGGTGCATGGAGGAAGTCTGGGAGAAAAGTGCCCAAAAAGAGCAGTTTGGGAACGTTTTGTCCTAAATTTTGGCCAGTGTGGCGTGGCAATGATGGTTGGGATGGCTCATGGATGGATTCCCCACACTTTGTGAGTGAACAAGCAGAAAGGGACAGGAATTCCATAAAATCCTGGAGTGGTTTGGGTTGGAATGGAGCTTAAAGCTCATCTTGGGCAGGGACCTGTCCACTAGACCAGGTTCTACATCACGGTCACCCTGAGAGAAGCTGCCAAAATCCAGGAGCAGTACCAAACTCAGGATATTGCAGTCAACAGGAATTTCAAAATTTCCTCTGGAAAAACGAATCAGATTGCATTGATTGGATGGGTTTGGGAATGGCAGGAGTGGAGGGTGTGAAAGAGACAGGGATTACTTTTATGGCATCAATAATGTCATTTATTCCATAGCCAGCCCTTGAAAAGCAGTTGTAATCCCCACACAAATCCCTCTGGAGCAACAAGGGCAAATCTGCCCGTTCTGACCATCCAACACAGATCGTTCCTGCAGCCAGAAACCTCAGAGGGAGCAGAGCCAAGGTAAAAGGGTCAGGGGCTGCTGAGGGGGGCACCCTGAAACCCAGTGCATCCAAATCAGCTCCATCTCTGGGATTCCAGGGGCAGTGGGATTGTGCTGGAGACGCTGCAGGGTTGATATTGCAGGGACAGTGGGGTCCTAAAGATGGAGAGGGATCGTTTTCCTGGGGTTATTTGGAAAAAAATGTGCCCACAGATAAGAACTGGAGCTTCAAAATGTTGTGTTCCTTCCCAATTCCCCTTCTCCACCCAGGCAGGAAGGGATCAAGTCCTTGTTGGGCAGTCTCAGGTCCTGATTGTTGTCAGTGAGAGGGTCCTTGGTGCTGCAAAATCTCTGCTGGAGGGTTTTCCTCTGGCCCCTGAAGCCCAGGGAAAGGGAGATGTTTTCATGGAAATCTGTTCCTCAACCGTCTTGGCAGGCAAACCTGAAAGGATTGGAGTCTTTTGCCCCCAACTCCACGTTTATGGTCAGTGTGAAACCCCACCTGTGATCACCACATGCGGCCTCTGTGAGACTGCAGTAAATTAAAGCACCACGGGGAATTTTAAGGAATACATCCTCTTCCTTCTTGGAGTCAGGTTACAGCGACCTCGGAACATCTGGACACAGTGTCTCAGGGCTCCCAGAGGTTCTGCTGCATTAAAGGTTCATCTGCCTTTGTTAAATTCCCGGCCTTTTCCCTTCCTCGTTGCCTCCCCTGGATTCAGGGTTGCTCGCAGTGTTCCCAGCCATCTCCTGGTTCCCTGTGTAAAACACCCCACGGAATTTTAGTGGTGTCTTTCCACAGGCAAGCACAGATCCATAACTCCATGGCCACTTGCTGTGCTCGTGGGAGAACTCTAAAATAAAACACACTCCTATTTTTCCAAAAGCCTAAATTCCCTCTAAGCTACTGGTTCCCAGCATCCTGAAAGACTCAATTTAGGAAAAAAAAGCTATTCCTTAATATTCCCTAGATCTTAGGGATGTCCTTGGTGGTGTGATGCTTCTTTGCCTTGGAATTCCTTTGCCTGATCTCCAGGTTGTCCTGGCAGGGTTTGATTGAAATAAGAGTGTGGAGGTGGATCCTGCTGCCTCCAACCACTGGGGTTTTTGGGAATCCAGAGCAAGGGAGATGCCAAAGCCATGGGGTGGCTGTGGTGGCTGGATCCATGGTGGTCCATGTGGTGGTCCCTGTTGAGAGGGTGATGTTGAACTCCAGCATCTCCTGGAAGTGACCCCATCCTTCCCCTGGGAGCAGCACATCTCCATCCCACCCCATCCCACCCCAACCCTCTCGCTGTTGTGCAGAGCTCAACGCCCAAAAGGAAAATGCAACTCCAGCTTTTTGCTTTTGTGCCTCTCAGGCCCAGACCTCAAGGTTTTAAAGACTTTCATATGTGTTTGACTTGATGTGCTCCGAGTATTCCCATCGAAGTGAACTAAGTGGATAAGACTTTGCAGGATTAAAGCCAAATGAATCCTCACCCACCATGCTGGGAAGTCTTGTTGAAGTGGGTCATTGGAGGGAAAGGAGGAGGAGGCGGTTCCGAACTTGCCCCTTTCATTTTATGCTTTTATTTATTTAAAGGATTTTTTTTTTTCTTTTTCTAAGGCAGCTTGGGGGGAGAAAAGAAAATAAAAAGCCCCAGGCTGTGGTGTAACCACCGCAGGCAGATGTTGTCATGACTACTAAACAAGAAACCTGATTTATAAAATGAGGAAAAACAGATGAACGTGAAATAAAAGAGAAAAAAGAGAGAGGCGATCTTAAAATATTAACTCTGATGTAGAGAAAAATATAAACAGACAGGGTTAGGAAATTCCATAAGGAATATGACTTGTTTAATATTAATCATAAAGGAAAAGATTATGAGAGCTCCAAAGGGTGCCAAATGAAATACTCCACATGCAGCCACTGCTGTGATAAGAGTCCTTGTGATGGTTCTCCTGGGCTCTCCCTGCCCTTGGCCATGCTCTGGGGGACATGTCCTGCTTGGAGGTTGTTCCAGGGATGGACTTGGTGGTTCTGCTGCTTCTCCTGGTGCTTTTCCTCCCTTGCAGTAGTTTCTAACTGAGTGCAAACCCCCAGCGTGTGACAGCCAAAATAACCTGTGCTTTTATTGACAATACGGGCAAGTTGGGAAAAGTGATTGTGTTTGGGGATGTGGAGGGATTTCTGTGCCAGGGTCGGGTCAGGAGTGGGTGTGAGGTGTTTTCAGCCAGGGGTTAAGGATCTCCCAGAGCTAAGGTGGCTGCAGATGAGTGCCTGGGTGGGGCTCAGGTGGCTCTGCTCCCATCTCCGTGGGTGCTGTCACACTGCTGCTCTTCTTGCCCCTCTCTTGACATCCTGAGCTGGGAAAGCCCGTGAGGATCTGGCACTAGAGAAGTGCCAGGTATCACAGTTCCTGCATGAACGCTCCCAGACCATTCCTTGTCCAGGGCAAGGCCGAAACTGGGAGCCCTGAGGGTCTTCAGGACCAGGAGAATCCTCTGGGCTGGTTCCAAAGGAGCTCTCTGGGTCCATGCCAGTACCCCTTTGTCTCTTGGGCTGGCACCACTGGTGTTCCCTGGTGACAGTGCCCAATGTTGCCCGGGCCCAGCGAGCCCCAGCACCGTGACAGCGGCGCTGCCACCGCAAGACGCCAGAAAGGAGCAGCTCTGACCACAGCTGGGAGCGCTGGGAAATACCTCTGTGGGATCCCGGCTGGAAAATCCTGGGCAGAGCTGTAATTTGCCGCTTGGTTTCACTTCCCTCCGTGCTGTCTGGGCCACTCACGGCTCTGTCACGCCGACATTTCCAGGCCCAAATGGTGCGTTGGGAGATTAATGCCTTGTGGCACGGCCTGTGCTCCGGCAGGGAATTCTGGAACTCTGGGATTGCTGCTCCCAGCCCACATTGGCCCCGGCTCTGGCTTTGGCACTGGCCTGTAAACAGTTCAGTTTGCAGAAACCTTCAGGGCTCCTTCTCGCTGTCAGGAGAAATTAAGTTACAAAGCCAGACAGAAACTTTCTGTAACAACAAGTCCATAGCCTGAAGGTCCAGGGTGGAGATGCCCACCCAGCAGGACCTTGCAGGGCTGCAGAGCAGATTCCCCTTGCAGAATCCATCCAGGACACCTGGGCAGATCTACTCTCACCTCTCCAGGTGCCTCTGTCCTGCTCCTGATCCCGTGTCCTGACCTGGCACTGGCCGTGCACACATTGCCAAAGCTGTGAGCACTGTGGGGATGGTGCAGAAAAACTGGAACAGCCAAGATTTCTGCATCTTTTCCCACCTCCCTGCATTCCTCCCCCAGTTGTCTGCATCTTTTCCCACCTCCCTGCATCTTTTCCCAGCTCAGCAGCCTGGGAGCATTCAGCTCCCTGCCCCTTCTTATCAGTCCCTTTCCAGTGCTCCTCCAGCAGCACCAGGCAGTGCCTGGCACGTTCTGTTGCGCCAGAGTCTCATTCCCAGTCTCCGTCCCAGTGTCACTCTGGCACCTGGCTCAGAGGAGCTCATTATCCACGTTGCTGGATGAGGCTGCTGGAATCACAGGATGAGGCAATGGTGGATTTTTGCTCTTCCCCTCTGTTGACAAACCCAATTTGTGGGTGAATAATGAGTAACCTTTGAAAGTGAGCCCCGTGGCTGATGTGGATGCCCTTGGGTTTTGTGGGATGAGTCACTGTGGAGAGCAGGAACTTCCTCATGGACAGGCAGCTGCACTTCATCCTCTGCTGCAGATTCCTTGGAGCTGGAAAACCTCAAGTCCTGTGCAGCATTTTTCCAGGGGAGCATCTTTCCCTGATAACAGCACAGCTGTCACTGGGTGTTTGTCAGGGCAGTGTTCCCCCTCTGGTGACAGCTCTGCCTGGAATATCCAGCCTGGAATATCCCTGTGTTTTCATTCCTCTTCCAAGGTTCCTCTCATATGTAAGCCATCAGTGCAGCAGCATGAGCAGGGATCTTGCAGCTGTGACCTTGCAAGTGGGTGGCATTTTCTGCTTCCTCTCCAGCATCCTCCGGGATCGACAGCTCATGTGATCCCATCTGCCACAGGCCAAATCCGGGCTGGGAAAAGGAGGATGAGGCTACCAGGAAATACCCGCTGCACTCTTATGGCTGGGATCTTCAAAGCTCCCAGGAGGAGCCATGGGGCGGTGCAGGTGGCTGCAGCCACCCTGGCCCCTGAAGATCCAGCAGACACCAAGCTGTGGTGGTCGGACCCCGAAGTTTAATGCATCACTCTGTAGTTAGGGTGAGAGCCCATAATCCCCCAGTTCTGCAGTTTACATATTTGGTATGATAGGTTCGTGTTTTCCCCTCCCTGTTTTATGTATAAGTTTGTTAATATTCATTTCCCCGAAGTTAATATGTATTAATTCTAGAAAATTCTGTAGTACTCGACACCCCATTGATTCCCTCCCTAAGTCCCTCCTGTGTGTTGTTCCCATTGGTTCCCAGTTTGTTAATATTCATTTCCCCAAAGTTAATATGTATTAATTCTAGAAAGTTCTGTACTACTCGACACCCCCTTGGTTCCTTCCCTAAATCCCTCCTGTGTGTTGTTCCCATTGGTTCCCTTGCCCTCAACCCCACCTCCTGTCACGTATCCCATTTGCTGTATCCCTTATCCCAGCCTTTCCTCTCCCCGCTATAAAATCCCTGGACACCCTCAGCTCCTTGGCTCTCCATCTCTGCCTCCATGATTTCGCCTCAGTGAACCTTCTGTGTGGAACTCACACAGAGGAGAGTCCCCCCTCTCTCTCTCTCTCCCTTCTCCGCCTCTGCGCCTTCCCACCCTATTTGGGGAGGGCTCCCTGGGGTGAGGAGCGCACCCCGTCTGTCTGTCTGCGCTTCTGTGTGTCTGTCTGTGCCGCCGTAGTGCAGTCAGCTTGTGGCTACACCTGCAGGCTCTCCTTGAGCCAGCACGCTAAACCTGACAGAGCCAGGCTCCTTAGGCAGCCCTGCAATCCTAATTTGCCGTTCGTGCAGGCAGCAACCTCGGAGATAAAGAGCTCCAGGTTTATTACATCCCATCCCTTTGGAGCACCTGGTCTTCCTCTGCAGAGCTAAAAGGAGGATTTGGGTTTCTTTTGGCTTCTGTTCCTGTCTAGTGTTGAATAGACTCCATCAATCCCTGTACTGGAGGTTTATTTCAGATTTCTAGAAGTAAATAAATCCATATAAATAAAATAAAAGTTCCCCCTAGCAGAGCTGGAGCAATGAGCATCCCCATCTCTAGGGTTCCACATGATCTTCCCTGCCTCCATCCCAGCATCATTTTGTCCCACGTAGAACCAACTGCTTAGAGAAGGCAAAAGCTGAAAAAACTCTTTTTTTTTATCATTTCATAATTTACACCTCGCTCCCATTGTAACTGGAATTATGAGTAAGGCTGAAAAGAAACTGCTGCAGATGGCAGCATAAAAATGTGATTTTTAACACATTTTGTGTTTTCTTAAGCATCTCTGGTTTTGCCCAGGGTACATTTCATTTGCTATTTATTTAGTCCCCACCTCTGACAGCTCAGGGATTGCTAAGCTGCCATCTGGGATGGAAGGAAAATGGGAAAATGCCCTTTTTATGCCTCTTTTTCTTCTTTTAACTTGGAAAATTTAACGAGGGCTCGATGTCCAGGGGGTGGGCATTTTGTAATTTAAATGTGCCAGTGGGCTGAGTGGTTACAGCCTGGAGTGGGACTTGGAATCCTGGAATGGTTTGGGCTGGAAGGGACCTTAAAGCCCATCCAGTGCCACCCCCTGCCCTGGGCAGGGACACCTTCCACTATCCCAGGCTGCTCCAAGCCCCGTCCAACCTGGCCTTGGACACTTCCAGGGATCCAGGGGCAACCACAGCTTCTCTGGGAATCTCTGCCAGGCTGTTACCAAAGACTTCAGTGATCCTCGTGGGTCTCTCCCAGCTCAGGATATTCCATGATTCTCTGACATTTATTTTAAGTTTTAAGCCATTTTCCATCAGGGTTGAGGGAAGGATTTGGGTGCTGCAAAGGCCCTTCACCGAGGCACGGTGGCTGTTCTGCCCTTGCTTCACATTTCTCCTCTTTTTTTTTTTTTAGCATTTCCATAAAATTTTTACATCCAGTCCTTCACTGTTTTTTATCCTCCAGGCTTTTGCAGCCTGGCTTTATTGAAATCAAATGCTGCCCAGCCCCAAACACAGCACTGGGCTGGGTTTTCCTGGTGTGTTTTCACACCACAACTGTTTCCCATTTCTCCCAGGCTCTCAGGAGCCCACGGGCTCAGGGCTCAGAGATCAGCTCCGTGTGTTCCCCATGAACGTGCTCTTGGTTTGCTGGAAAAATCCAGGTCACCCCAGAGCTGGAAATGCACCCAGCCTTGGCTTCCAGTGACACCGAGTAGCCAACCCAAGTTAAATATTTCACTGCAGATGTTGCTGAGAGCTTAAAGTTACCCAAAATTATGGATTTAATGAGGCAAGGACAGGAGCTGCAGAAAGATCCAAATCAGGGAAGCCATCAGTGTTTTCCAGCCTGGTGTCAGGCTGATCAGATGTGACATCCTTGACTTTTTCCTTGCGTTTTCCCTGTGCCTGCGGATGTGGTCGTGTCCTTTCCTTTTAGCTTGAAAAGGCAGAGATGGGTTTGAATCCGTGTTGGGCTTGAATTTGGGGAGCAGAGTCCCAATGTAGCTGTTGCAGAAGTCTCCACAACTGGTGAAACCAAAACCTTGGATCTGAATTGTTTTGGAAGGGGGTTGTGACACAGATCCCGTTTCTCTGTGCCAGGGCTGTCTGAGATTGGCCATACTCAGCATTCCCATCAATATTTATTCCCAAGAATATTGTTTTCCCCATATTCTGTCTTTAATACCAATTTCATCCAAATTTTACCAAGACCTGGACTAGTGAAAATGTTTGCTATCAGAATAGATTTTTGTTCTGATGTGTTCTCCTTCTCTCCTTCCCCAAAAAAATTTGGTTTGCTCTGATTTTGGCAATTGTTAAATACATCTAAATATTGCAGAAAAAGTGATTTTCAAAGGAGCCTGCAGTGCCTGGATGGGGAAAGGGAATGGAAGCATTTTTGCCAGAAGTGTTTTAGCATTCTTTCAATCAAGGAATATAAACAGTTCCATGTGACTTTGGGCTGATCCAGGATTTGAGAGCAGGGTTTAATTCACATCATTTCTCGCAGAGGGAATTTTGAACCCACACATCTCCTGGTGAAGAATGTTCTAATTAGTAGGGAGAAGGATATTCTGGATGAATATTCACTTTCTAGTCTTGATGGTGTTCCACTTCATTATTGATCACTCAGTTATCATGCAGCGTTAATTACAGGGGAGTTCTGTGTAACTGAGTTATTGATTGGTGCCTATTGACAGCCCATTCCAGGCTGTAATTAAACCTCAAACCAGGATTATTTCTACACGGCTGAAAAGTGCTTTTCCTGAATCCTTCTTTTCCTGTGTGTTGGTAATAGGGGATAATCCCGGCTCTGCAGCACAAATGGCAAATGAAAATGGTGTTTGTGGTTTGACCAAGTCCAGAGTTGGTCCTTGCGGTGTCTGGGTCCTGCTGAAGCCGGTGGGAAAGGCCCCATGGAGTTGAGGGCTGGTTCCAGCCTCCAAAATCTGCGTGCCTGGAACCTTTTGGGAAGGAACAAGGTGCTGGGAATGCCTGGGGTGGAATTCCTCATCCTGGCCACCGTGTAGAGCTAAAGGGCCCTCATTTTACCACTTGAGTAAGTGACCGTCTGCTTTTTGCTTTGGTTTGCACGTGGTTGGAAATTAGGGAGGAATTTCTCTATGGAAAAGGCTGTCCAGGGTGGAATACCCATTCCTGGAGGGATTTCAAAGCCATGTGGATGTGGCACTTGGGGACATGGGTTAGTGGTGGCCTTGGCTGTGGTGGGGGAACGGTTAGACTCGATCTCAAAGGGCTTTTCCAACCTAAACAATTCCATGATTCCGAATAACACCCACCCCAGGGTAGGTCACAGGGACAAGCCCCCAACCCCTCTTGGCAGCCACATGTTTTCCCACAGGGATGGTCTCTGCCATGGATGTGCCCTGGCTGTTCCCAAGGCGCTGCATCCCAGCTCCACTGGGATTTGTCTTCATCCCCTTCCAGAGGCACATCCAGCCGACAGCACAACCTCCCCCATGTAACTGTTTGGGGGTTTGACAGTTTTATAACCTTAAATTTGCACCTTCTGGAAAACGGTGACAGTTAATGATTCATTGCCATGGTGGAATTTTTCTTATGATGTCTTAATATCCGAGCATGGAGCAGAGCTCAGCAGAGAGGGAAAATAAAAACCTGGACCAAAACGCTCCCAGAACAACTTGAATAGGCAGGAATTGCCCAGTCCTGCCAGTGCCATCCAAGCTGTTTCCTGGGTGTCCAGCTCCAATTGGAAACTGGTTTGAAAGGAAGCTGTGAAAAAAATGTCTGTGGGTGCATTCCTCACTTTTCAAGAAGGAAGTTGATTTTGGTATCACAAACCATCTGCTGGTTTTAACCAAAACTGGCAAAAATTAATCAAAACTTCATACTTTGGAAAGACCTAAAGCTGTGCTGACAAAAAAACCACCCATAATTCAATCACTTTTTAGAGTCAGATCAGTGCTTTCAGTTTCTTTGCCATCATTTTTCCCTATCCCTGGAAGTGCTGGATGGAGCTTGGAGTAACCTGGTCTAATGGAAGGTGTCCCATGAAGCAGAATGGTCTCCAGGCATCCTGGGCAAAGTGCTCAGAGCTGAGCCTGGCCCATTGTATATTTTGATGAATCCACAACTTCTGATTGGAAAGAACCCTTCCCAAGCTGCTCTCCCTGTGGAGGAGGCAGATGGAGGGCAGAGCATGAGGTCCCTCTGGAGCTCGTGGGGCTCTTTCCAACACCCCCACGTGGAGACACCACCGGAGCAGAGCCCTTCTGCTGGACTTCAGCTCTGCACGTGCCATAAAAGTGCTTTTAATGGGCAGCATGGAGCTGGTTAGTGGAACACTTGGAGCATTAATGGATGCAGGGACTTTTTAAGGAGCTGTTGGACTTCACGGCTGGAATGAGCTCATCGGAACAAGCGCTGCCCTCGTGCTGACTGAAGGAACCCAGGCCTGCTCCGAGGGAACAACGCACAGCAGCTTTTCCAGTGCTCCCATCCTGGGGATGGATCCTGAGGTGTTTTTCCAACAGCTCTTGTGGAGCTCTGTGCTGGTTGTAGGGCATCAGCATTCCTTGCTGTGTGCCAGAGGGAGCAGGGTCCTGCTGGGATGCCGGGAAGGGCTGCAGTGCCCTGGTTGTAACAACCTGACTTGCACTTGGAAAAAATTCCTCTCTGGGAGGGTGGGGAGGCCCTGGCACAGGGTGCCCAGAGAAGCTGTGGCTGCCCCTGGATCCCTGGGAGTGTCCAGGGCCAGGCTGAACAGGGCTTGAAGCAGCCTGGGATAATGGAAGGTGTCCCTGGCAGAGGGGTGAAACTGGGTGAGCTTTAAAGTCCCTCCAACCCAAACCATTCCATGATTCTGTAATTTTGGGTTGAGGTTGTCTCCATCCTGCTTTTCCCATGTTTGTACAAAATTCTATGGTGCCTTTTATCAGGTTTACCTCTTCCTCCTGATGGCCATGAAAGGTGTGGTGGTGACCTGCCAAGACTTCTTCCAAAGGTCAAGGTTTGGGTTGGCACCTTGTGGGTGGGACCTGCGTGCAGGGCCGGGCTGGGTTTGCAGCTGGAATTCGTTCTGGGTTATCCCTGCACGAGCTCAAAAGCTGAGGGTCTGTAGGGAGGGTCTCCCTGTCTCATTTGTCACCTTCTTTCCATGTGGTGATGTGTTCTCCATGGAGAAACTATCCAAAACTTGGAGGACTCTCAGGCTTGCCTTCCTGCCCTTTGTCAGCATCCTTATGGAATGGTTTAGGTTGGGAAAGGCCTCTCAAACCATCAATTCCAACTATTCCCGGCACAGCCAAGGCCAGCACTGACCCATGTGCCCAGGTGCCACATCCACACAGCTTTGAAATCCCTCCAGGACTGGGGCTCCATTCCTGCCCAGGGCTGGACAGCCCTTTCCAGGAAGGAATTCTTCCCTAATATCCAATCTAAACCAACTAAGAGGCCTGCCACTAAAATTTTTGGAGGAAACTGGAATAAAATCAGGAAGAAATGATCTGAAATTGCTCCTCTGATGATGAAAAGCTCGTTGGGATTCGCTGCCTTGTGGAAATGCTTTTTGGCCTTCAGTAAAAAATGTTTAAGATGCTGGAAGATTTTTGCCATGGATTGTCTTCATGGCAACTTCCCCCTTTAAGGAAGGAAGGGTTGGAAAGATGTTAATAATTCAGAGCAGAGTAGCAGGGAATTCTTGCCTTCTGTAAAATGATTCTTTCATTTCCGAGTGGTCCAACACTTCCCTAACCAGTCCTGGGGCAGTTCTTAGCCTGTCCTGTGTTAATGTGGAATTGTTGCCTCCAGCAAGGAGTCAGCGGATCAACCAGCACCAAGAGGGATTTTCCATAACAAAGATGCAGTGCAGGATAAAAGTGTCAAAGTCAGGAATTCCGAGCCACATCCAGGCTCGGCAGGAGCAGGACAGGAGGAGCCTGGTTATGTTTCAGACCCAAAGCGAGCGACTGATCCTCAGTTCACACACAGGCCATGGGTAATCGAGTTAAAGGGATAAAATTTCCCAAAACAGGAATATTTGCTGCAATGTCTTGGGATCAGTGATGAAATAAGTTGAACTTCTCTGGCACTGGATTTGTCTCTCATCCCAACCCCAATCCTGGGGGTTTTAGAAGGGGAGTGTGCACTGAGCCTGTCTGTCCATTCTTCTCCTGACTTCCTGTCCTTGGAATCAGAGAAGCTCTGAGGTTGGAAAAGCCCTCCAGGATCATCAAATCCAAGCTGTGCCCAATCCCCACCTTGTCCCCAGCCCAGAGCGCCGAGTGCCACGTCCAGATGTTCCTTGGACACCTCCAGCAATGGGATTCCAGCACCTCCCTGGGCATTCCAAATGCCTGTCAGCCCTTTCCATGAAGGAATTCTCCCTGAGAAGAAAGGAGGAGGCTAGGAGGTCCTGCCCTGGAGGGCAGGGGGAGTGCTGAAGTGTGAGATTTGGGGATAGATGTGTGTATAAATACATACATACATATATAAAACCATAATCACTCCGCTTTCACTCCGTTGCTTCTCTTTAACATTTTTTCCATTGAAAATCTGGAAGCGGTGCTTATCCCTAGAAATGCTCGGCAGTCAAATCCCATAATCTGTGGGAACTCTGGTAGGTGGCTCATATAGCAACAAATTAAAAACCAGTTGGGAAGGAGACACGTTTGGATCAAACCCAAATGTGGGGTGTGGGACAGCAATGGAGAGGATTTGGGTCCCTCTTGCTTTTAGACCCAGGATTTAGGCCTGGAATTGCAAAAACCTGACAGTGCAATTTGTAATGGGTCAAAGCCTGACCTAGACCAAGGGCAGGTTTTAGTGAAGATTGTGCATTTCTGTGTTGGTTGATTCCTCAGTAGGAACTGACCTGCTCCCTTTTCTCCTGGTGCTTCCAATAGCTCTCTGAATTTCTCTGGGATTCACAAAACCATCTCCTGTCTAAATCAGAGCAAGTGCACAGAGGTGATTATTTTCCTGTGTATTTCTCTGCACTAAACAGCAGAGATTAAGTCCTCATGCAAGTATCCAATTAAGGAGTTAACAAGAAATTAAATCCATAATGGGGGAAAATGAAATATTCTTGTTGCTGCTATTTAATGGGAATTTTTTTATCTGTGCCTATGATAAATTTTTGGGGAAAACTGCACAAATGAGTATTTTCCTAGGAATAGCTTAACAAATAGACTCTACTTTGACTTTTAGACTGTACTTTGACTTTTAGACTCTACTTTGGGGCAGCAGGAAGGACTGGATGGTTCTTGAGGTCTCCTTTTTCCTTTAAATGATTTATAGTCCTTCCACACATCCCAATTTTGGCTTTTCTGTGCCAATGGCTCGGTATCAGGAAGCCCCAGCGAGGTGATCCTGTCCTGGTGCTGAAGACAAGCTCCAGGTAGCCCTCGCCTGTGTTTAAGAGTTTCCAGCTTGTTTTTGTCCCTCCTGGACAAATATCCAGCCTGTGCCACGGAATATGAGCTTCCTCTGCCTACTGGATGTTTGTAACAATCTGGGATTTCAAAAAAAAACACCAAACCCCAGCCAAACAAAGAAGCCCAACCTGTAAAAGAGTTACGGCTGGAGGTGCCCATTTTCTGACAGAGGGGTTTGGTAACGGGGCAGGGGACAGAAATGTGAGGAATAATTGGTTTTGGGCCTAGAACCAGGAAAACTACTTTTCCAAATTAATCCAGCGAGAGCCATGAATCCACTGTATTTCATATCACACTTCATAAAACTCCAGTCATAATCCATAAAAGTGACATTATTAGATTAAAACCCTCAGTTCCTCCTAGAAGGAGCTCGCTCATTAGACATGCTGTAGTTTTATAACCTCAAAGTTCCTCCCCAATTACCATGATTAATACTGGGCTTTAATAAAAAATTTCTCCCCATCACCACAGGGGTTGATCCCATCTGGTTGGTGTAATTGGGAATTCCAATATTGTCCAGCAAGGGAAAGACACTTGGGGAACACAAATCAAGGCTGAGGATGGGAGCAGCAGAGGATGGATGAGGATGGAGGTCAGGAGATCCAGCTGGGTTTTGATGGTGGTTGGAGCATGGAAGAGCCAAGGTGATGTGGGCCAAAGGCTGGAATTGCTGTGGGAAGCGTGGATGAATTCTCCTCGTGCAGCCGATGGGAAGGAACAGGGAAGCTCCCCGTGCTCTGCCAATGGGGATCTGCCCTGGGAAATCCATCCAAAATTAAACATCCCACCCAGAACTAGCACAGCTCCACCCTGCCAGGGGGAGCAGCACATGGAAGCTCCAGCGGTTTCCCATGGGAAAGGCAGGATTTGGGGAAATACGTGCTGCCTGCTGAGGTTTGGATGGCAGTGGATCCCCAAATCCTGGGAGAGGCTGCGCTCACGGGATCAGCGCTGTGGGAGACACAGGGGGTCAGCTTCACCCTGGGTGCCATGGACACATCAGTCCCTCTGCTCTGCTCTGCTCTGGTGACTCTCACCCGGAGCACTGCCACCAGCATGAGGACGTGGAGCTGCTGGAGTGAATCCAGAGGAGGCCATGGAGATGCTCCCAGGGCTGGAGCCCCTCTGCTCTGGAGCCAGGCTGGGAGAGCTGGGGGTGTTCACCTGGAGAAGAGAAGGCTCCAGGGACACCTCAGAGCCCCTTCCAGGGCCTAAAGGGAGCTCTGTGAGAGCTGGAGAGGGACTGGGAACAAAAGCCTGGAGTGACAGGACACAGGGAATGGCTTCCCACTGCCAGAGGGCAGGGAGAGATGGGATATTGGGAAGGAATTGCTCCCTGTGAGGGTGGAGAGGCCCTGGCACAGGGTGCCCAGAGAAGCTGTGGCTGCCCCTGGATCGCTGGAAGTGTCCAAGGCCATGTTGGATGGGGCTTGGAGCAGCCTGGGACAGTGGAAAGTATTGGGGTTGAACTGGCTGAGTTTAAGGTCCCTTCTCACCCAAACCATTCCATGAGGATGATGATGAAATAACAAAACTCACTCTAAAAGCCACTTGCTGGGACACCACCCCTCGGCATGTTTGAAAAATCCCGTTTTTTGGCTTTGAAGCAGGAATTCCTTTGAGGTTTGTCCTTGCAGATCCGAGGGGTGCATGGTCTCATCAACCCTCTGTGAGCAGGAGCTGGCGCGAGCTCCGAGCCTCAGCCAGAAGCGCTGAAATTAAAAACGTGTCGGCGCCGTGATTCCTCCACAGCCCAGAAAATGCCAAACTCATGTTATTTTTGAATCCCCTGATTTTTCAGGGCTGCTGGAAATAAGATCTCCTGTTCCTGACTTCCAAGCACTAAAAAGAGGTGAATCACTCCTGAAAAACCCTCCCGTGGACCACCCAGGGGCTCCTGCAGAGCTGGGAACCAGAAGTGGCAAAGAGCAGAAGGATTTTCTTAACACAACTGCAACTGCACGAGGCAAAATCACCTCAGAACAGGAGCAGAGTTCCCCAAGTGAGAGGTGTGATAATGAATCCAGGCTGATTAATATGCATTGAGCTGAATCACATTCAGGTCAAAGGGTGAGCCCCAAACCTTGAGTGTAACACGTTCCCTTCCAGGACCCAACATCTGTCTGGAATTCAGATAGAAATAGCTTTTTTTTTCCCCCTCATAATTATCCAACTCAGCATAAATTATTATTTTTTTAACTAAATAATAGTTAGGATTTTTGTTCCTTGCTGTGATTGGTCAGAGCTCTCCTTTTTTTAACGATCTGTGACTTTCTGGAGAGTCCTGCTGGGGTTTTAAAACTTGTAACTTGCAAATCAGCATGTCAAGAACCATGGTGCCAGTCATATAAAATATGAAATCACACGTTCTTAACATTTATTTGTTGTCATTTTTAATGAGAAAACATGGGGTTTTTTAACAGAACACTGGCTGAAAGTCCTCAGACTGAAATTGTCCCTGTGCTGTTGATGTTCATACCATGGAGTGGTATTTTGGGAGACCACATGCAAGATACTCTCCTAAACGGCCAACAAAAGCTAAAATTGAACCAAAATAACGCCTCTTAAAATGCACACTTCTATATTTAATGCTGCTCTTTCATTAGAAGTTCCAAGATTTCCTCCTGAAGGGTTTCAGGAGCGTTGCTGTCACGGTTCCCTCGGAATAAGCAGGAAGTGGGTGATTCCTGTGGGAGCACTGTGGAAATCAGGTCGCTGTGGAAATCGAGTCTCTCTATCCCCTGGCTGGTCCCTCGTGGGCAGAGCTCACCTTGTGAACCAGGGGGACACATTTGGGCTGGAGCCTGGGCTCCAGGAAGGCTTTGCCATCCTGGAAATCCAGCGAGGTCCGCGTTGGGATGCTAAAATCCATCACCGCGCGTTTTTGTTGGCATTTAGGGAGATCCAACGCTCTCTGCTTCCTTGTTTCCTGTTTAGGTGCTCCTGATCATAAGTGGGAACCTGAGTTTCCTGAACTGGCTGACCATGGTGCCCAGCATCGCCTGCTTTGACGATGCCAGCCTGGCGCTGCTCTTCGGCTCCCGGCTGAGGGAGCGGGTGGCGCGGATGCAGCTCCCGGGGCCGGAGGGAGAGAGGCTTTCCCTGGGTGAGTTATTCCCAGAGAGGGAAAAGTTGGGATTTTGGTGTGCTTGGCTCCAAAGCTTTCATCCTCAAAACAAAGCTCTGCTCCTCTGTGGGCGGAGGGTGCCTGGACCTCGCAATGTGAAGCTGGGGGTTGTCCATGAGGGTCTGTGGGACATTGCTGGAGGGGGGGATGTTGCCATGGGGACGTGGCTTCTGGGACATGTCCTCTGCAGGACCAATGTCACAGCAAATCCAGGCAGTTGCAGCTCTGGAAAGTCAGTGCTTGCTTTGCCCCCGGTGACTCGAACTCACAATAAGAATGTGGAGTTGTACAGTTCACCTTAGGGTTTTGTTTTGAACTTGTTTGTTAATTTTGGCTGTTTAAAGACAAGGATGAAACACCCAGTGCGGCTTGAGGTGGGCTTGGAAGCTGCGTTCTCACATTGGCTCTCTTTCATGGCGTGATGAAGAGAAGGCTCCAGGGAGACCTCAGAGCCCTTTTCAGTTCCTAAAGGGGCACCAGAAGAGCTGGAGAGGGACTTGGGACAAGGCATGGAGGGACAGGACACAGGGAATGGCTTCACATTAACAGAGATCAGCAATAGATGGGATATTGGGAAGGAACTGTTCCCTGTGAGGGGGGGAGGGCCTGGCACAGGGTGCCCAGAGAAGCTGGGGCTGCCTCTGGATCCCTGGGAGTGTCCAAGGCCAGGTTGGACGGGGCTTGGAGCAGCCTGGGATAGTGGGAGGAGCAGCTGCTGGTGGTCACCACTGCTGGCGTGGTCACCATCGAGGTGGGGAGGGAATTGCCGAGGACAGGGAGGAGGAGAACTCCTGTTCATACCATGAATATGAAAAAGCAAATACAAGGGGGGTTAAGACTGGAAAAAAGGGCTCGAGGTAGCTGATTTCCCCTTCCAGAGGCAGTTTCCAAGCAGCCCTGATCCAGGAGAAGCAGCACTGGGATGTTTCTCATGAGGCTGTGTAGCAGATGGAGAGTGGTGTTTGCAGCATTTTTATAAACCGCATATAAGCAACAAATTGCCTGTAATATCAACAACAATCACAGCTGCTGGGGTTAAATATCCCAAACATCTGTCAGAGGAAGGAAAAATGTCAACAAGAGGCAGCATCTGTCTCTAGTCTTTTCTACCAAGAAGCAGCTTATTAACCAAAAATGGGAGTTCCAGCCATGCAGCTTCAGTAAGTAAATTTTGTGTCTTTTATTTCACATATTTTGCTGGAATAAATCTTTATCGGCTTTTCCCCTCCTGGAGCTTTGCTTTAGAGCCTGTGAAAGTCTCAAACTTTTCCTACCAGCTCCATTTATGCCTCCAATCCCAAACAACACTGAGGCTGCACCTTTTTTTTTGGGAGAAGCCAAAGGGAGTCCCTGTGAGGGGGAGGCAGGTCCTGTTTTGAGGAGCTCACACCTTTTCTGTGATGCTGTCCAGAGACTCTGAGCCAGGGTGTCCAAGCAAGGACATCATCCATCCAATCCATCCATCCATCCATCCATCCATCCATCCATCCATCCATCCATCCATCCATCCCACTCTGGGTGTAACCATGCCCCACCCTCAGAAGGGGTGGGGTATCTCTAATATCCCGGGAATTTGAATTCCTGCGTATTTTCTCTGCTAAGGAAGCAGGGGCTATTGAGCTGGGGCTGATGGGTGCCAGGAGGCTCAGAAGAGCCCTCAGCCCTGGGCCACCAGAGCAGAAGACAGGAGGGTCCCCAGCCATGTCCTGCTCATGACCTGATTTTGTGAGGCCACATCCTTGAGTGTGTGTTTGATTCCTCCTGAGGCTTCCACTTCCCATCCACATCCCACTGGCTCCTGTCCCCAAGTTTTGCTCCATCTTTGCCATCTAGGTTATTTTTTTCCCTGAGTTAACTCCTTTTTCTCTCAGATTGAGCGGCTGTGACCCCAAGGGCCTGGAGACAGGATGAGAATCACCCCTGCTGAAGGATGAGCAGTCCCTGCATGGCCATGGACTGCTGAGGAGCCAAGTGGGGGCTCTGCCTGTGCCTGCCCTTGAATTACAGGGGAAGAAGTTCAGCCCATCTAAAAAACCCCCCAAAAATGCCCCAAAACCTCATACACAGCAGCACAGGGGGTGAGGGAAGGCCCGATTCAAATGATTCTCCAGAAATGTTCTCAGACTAAACAATTATTAATAGCTTCTGAGAGAGGTTCAAATAAACATCCCTCTCCTGCAGAGATAAGGGGAAAGCTCCACGCAATTGCTTTGAATCTGATCCTTTGGCTGTTAATGTTAAATAAATTGAAAAGGGCCATGAGGGAAGCAGCCCCTCGGGGGTCACCTCTGCTTATTTGTCTGATCGTGGCGGTGTTTGCCCGGCCTGGGATCCAGCCCAGCCCCGTGCTGCTCCTGCAAACCCCATCCCAGAGCACTGGCAGAGCAACACACATCTCCTCCAGGAATGGTGGGGAACAGGCATTTTGCAGAAGGAAAAGCCCTCAGGATGGGGAGAGCAGGAGGAAGCAGGAGCGGCCCCAGGACTCCAGGCCTGGCTCCCAGAGCAGGAGGCTGATCCTGAGCAAGGTGCAAGTGCCAGCTGTGGTTTTTCCCCTGTATTAAAGCCATGATTAATGTCACATTTTAGACATTTTTCCTTTTAGCCCTTGCTCAGACTATTTAGAGAAAGGCAGATCCCAGCAGCGATAGCGGCCCGTGGCAAGGTCGGGGTGATTACAGCGGGGTTTTGTCAGTGGCGGGGCCGGCACGGGGGGCCCTGGGAATGGGAATGGGAATGGGAATGGGAATGGGAATGGGAGCAGAGCAGTGAAATCACCTCCCTCTGATCTGGTTTTGTGTCCCCCACAGGCTCCTGTGTCCGCAGAGTGCTGAACATCTCCTTGGGCCTCCTGATCATCTACCTCAGCATCCCGGTGGTGCTGAACCTGCTCAACTCCAGACAGGTCATGAACACCTCGTTCAACCCCCTCAGAATCGTCAACACCTACGGAGCCTTTGGGAGGTACAGGGGCTTTAATGGCACATCCCAGACCTCTGCCCAGGGTATTCCAGAGCCAGACATTCTGTGTGCCTTAAACCTAAACAGAAATCCTTCCAGTAGACCTGGAATATGGAGGAGATGGAGAAAAAGAGCAGGTTTCTTTCCCACTGAATTTATTTTCTTTGACATTTTTCTTTGACCTCCTTTCTTAGTTAGCTCATTCTGTCATTCTGTCTGTTCTAGGCTTGGAGTATCTGTTCATGAGAGAGATGGAGAAAAGGAGCAGGTTTCTTTCCCACTGAATTACAATTTATGGATTATGTGTTTATGAGGCAGAAGGAGACAAGGAGCAGGTTTCTTTCCCACTGAATTTATTTTCTCTGAGCTGTTTATGAGTCAGCTCATTCCATCAACATAGCAAATGTAAGAGCAGGATGAAAATATCCATAGGAGAGTTCATCCAGTGGATAGACTTCACCCTCCCCAGCCCTCTTTATTTCTGCTGAGCTTCTCTTCCCCTGCACTCCTTTGCTCTCCCTCCTGGAAATATCCACAGCAGCTCTTGGTAGCAGATTTTAGGCCAACAAAAGGAAGTGCTTTTTCCATCTTGGGGAATTCATCGCTTCAGGAATGGAGACCAAAGTAGGAATGGCCTCAAAAGAGAAGATTTGAGAGGACAGGGCCACCAGCAGCTCAGGGCTGCAAGGTGGGATGGACAAGGGAAGCATCTCCAGCTGTGTTTGGAAACACACTGGTTTGGGCTGGGTTTTAAGGATCCAAATCTGGTTTTTTGGGGGACTAAAGCTTAGGTGAGCCATGGCTGGGCTCAGCATAACCCCTCTCATGTGCTGTCCATCCCAGCCTCTTCCAGCTGGGAAAATGATGAAAAGCAGGGCTGCATCCTCAGGTTGTTCCAGGGACAACAACAAGGCTGGGCTTCTCTGGAGGCTTTGCCACCACCTGCTCAGGGTGACCATGGGATGTTCTCCAGAGCTCTGGGATGGGCTCTGGACAAGGCTCCAGAGGAGAAGCCAGCAGTAAATAAATACATTTTGCAGAAGGTGAAGCAGTTTGGCTGTCAAAGGTCTGGCGGGGCGGGTGGTGAAGAGGAGGAACGAGTCCCACCACAAGCACTGGAGATGCTGAGGACTCATCAAATGAATATCATCTTTTCCTCAGTTTTTCAAATCACAGACATTCTGTGGACAGAAAAAAATGAGAAAAAAAACATTAAAACCATCAACACTACTTGTGGAAAATGCCAACATTTCCTCTTTTTTTTTGAGAGAGAGAAATAACCCCAGAAGCTCTTTGAAGGCTGGAGTGGTGAAGCTCCAGGAGATTGTTTTCTTTGGGTTGTTGTTCTTTTTCTTCTTCGGTCTTTGGTTTCTGTTTCAACAGTTACCAGACCCTACAGAGCATGTGCTGCAATGCTGCTGTAAGATGTTTGTAATTCCAGCCTATGTAAACCAATAAAAAGAGGATTGCAGCTTATAATGAATCTCCGATGATGTGAAACCTGACAGGTTTTGAATCACACAGTAGGACCATGCTTTTATTGGTAATTTGGTGTCCCTGATTTACAGAGTGCTCCTAAGCCTTGGGCAGCCAGCCATGGCTCATAACTCAGCCCAGGGGATAATATGGAACTTGGCTGGAGAATCCAGAGATCTCCTAAATGGAGAGAACAATTATAAGAGGAGATAGTCAGCATTCCTTGGGTTGGGAGCATCTCTCCCTGGAAGCCATCAGGGCAGAAGGTGAAGGTGGTGTGTTCCCAAACTTTCAGTTTCTTGGGTTGGAGGAGGCAAAATCAAAGTAGAAAAAAAATCAAAAGGGTGTTGGGAGCTGGAGAAATTTGCCAGGCAGGTTTCTGTAGCTCCGTGTTCCTCATGGAAAGCAGCTCCTTGGAGCAGGTGGGTGTCTCTGGCAGGTCACCCAGGACTCCAGGGTGGTGTTTCCATGATCTGGAGTTTGTTGTTCCCACTGCTCTGTGCTGGGAGCACAGCTGAGCCACATGGGATTAGTCATGACCTGCCTCTGATCCAGAACCACAGACCCACCGTTCCGTAGGAATCATCTTTGTGGATCCCTCGGGCTGGAGTAGCTGCAGGTGGGAGAAGGAAAGGCATGGAATTTGACTGTGCTGCTGGAGAGAGGAAAGTCCCAGGATCCAGAGGTTCTCTGGATCTCAGGATCCAACTGTACCTCCAGCTGGGCCAGTGACTCGTGTTCCACGTGGACTCTCATGTACCAGAGCTTTTAGTTGAGATATTGGTGAGACATCCTTCTCTGTGAGGGAGGTGATGCTCTGGCACTGGGTGCCCAGAGAAGCTGGGGCTGCCCCTGGATCCCTGGAAGTGTCCAAGGCCAGGCTGGATGGGGCTTGGAGCAACCTGGGATAGTGGAAGGTGTTGGGGTTGGAACTGGATGAGCTTGAAGGTCCCTTCCCACCCAAACCAGTCTGGGATTTTATGATTTTCCATGACTTGAGACAAATAACAACATCCCGTTGTATCCCACAGCATCACCAAGGAGAGGACAGAAGTCATCCTTCAGGGAACATCCAGCCTGGATCCCAATGATCCCACTGCAGTCTGGGAGGAGTTCGAGTTCAAGTGCAAGCCTGGGGACTTGAGGAGGAGGCCGTGCCTCATCTCCCCCTACCACTATCGCCTCGACTGGCTCATGTGGTTTGCTGCCTTCCAGGTAGGTGCCTTTGAAAGCTTGGGCCTTCCTTGACCAGGAAAAACAAATTATATGGATTTACTACGTGTTGGGATCACGGGGGAATGTTGGAAGCCGTGGCTAAGTTCATTATGTTAAAAAAAAAAAAAAGCAAGGACAAAGGTTGTGTTCCTAAAGGATTGTGCTACTGTAATGAAACTTTTGGCAATTTGATGTGAGGTTTTTTAAGGGTTTCTTAGCAATACCAAGAATCGCTGTCAGGGACACCCCTGGGGACAGCAGCTCTCGTTCCCTACCTGCCCACACATGGACACTGGTCCCTCCACATGTATTCCCCACGTGGTACCAGCAAACAGGTGACAGCCAGAAATTAAATAAGGGGGGGGGGAACCATGAAATGTTAATTCTTGCTTAGCTTATTCTGCAAATCTTACCCACATGATGTGGACTGGGTTTTACAAAACTGACTGACAGCAGTGGTGTGAGGCAAACCCATGTCAGAGTATCCCAGGCTTTTCTCTTTGTCCCTGCATCCTCCCCTGGAATATCTTCTTCCCTCTGCCCCAAACTCCCGTGTTTGCTTTCCCTGTGGCATTTTCATTTCAGCGCCTTTGGGATTCCTGGGCCATGACATCAGGCCACGGCTGGATATTTACCCTGCTAGTTTGTGTGTGCTGGAATTTCATTTAATCTGCATTAGGTCTGCTTATCCCTCAGGAAAACCACAGCCAAGGTCCAAACTCCAGCCAGGAGCAGTGCCCGGAACTGGGGAATGGTGCAGGGGGTGGATGGAGCTGGTGGTTGAAGTCAGGCTGTGTTTTGGGAGGGCTCTGAGTGCGGAGAAATCAGCTCCCCCAGGCAGAAGTTGTTTCTGAGGTGAGAAGAAGGCTCTGCCCACGGCAGAAATGTCCTGAAGGTTTAAAATAAAAGGGATTTGAGTTTTAAAGCTGAAGAGGATGGGACACAGGTCCTGCTGTGCAGAGCAGAGTGTGGGCCCTGCCGAGGGATGCTGGAGCCAGGTGCTGGTGTACCCGTGAGGAGGAAGAGGAAATAACTCAGCCTCTTTGCATCTTTATTGTTAAATTCATTATTATTGGTGTTTATTTCATTATTTGTAGTGTTTAATTCATTATTTTTAGTGTTTCGTTCACTGAAAGCTTCCCCCAAGTGTTCCTGTTCACCTGTTGGAGTGTTGGTCTCTTGAGGTGTGTCCACAGCATCTAATTAGCAGTAATTAATGTTGGGGGTCTCTGTGCACAGGCAGGGGGAGGTGCATCCCTCCCACGGAGTGGATCTGTCACCCTGGATCCCATCTGTCACTTCCCACTACTGCAGCAGCACCCTCTGGAATGGGTCTGGTGCTCCTTCCCAGCCATCCCACTGCAGCATTCCCACATCCCTCCTGCCACTGGGACTTTCCATGGCTCCCCCAGCACACACAGAAATCTCCGTGGAGCGATTTCAGATTCTGCTTAGAAGAGCTGTTAACAAAAGGAGGAAAAAAACCCTCTGGAAAGTGGGAAGTGGGGATGACTCGCGGAAAACAGTGGGAAGGCGAGTTGCCTGGGCACGGCAGTGAGCCCTGGATGCTCAGGCATGTAAATACCTGCTTAAGCATGGAAGTAAATCCCGTTTGGAATGGCCTCTGGTCGGTTGGAGCCCTGAGAGCTGCAGATCTGCTGCCAGCTGTCCTCCCTGGGCAGCTGCTGCACAGCCGGAGAAGTCCCTGGGTGTTGTTTAGACTTTGTGTCCCCCAGAGCTGCAGAAGGATGAGAAGCAGGAGCTGAAAGCCCAGGAGGAGCTTGTGAAGCCAGAGGCGTTGTGCAAAACCCGTGTGGGAGTTTGCAGAGTCCATGAAACCGAGTGAGTTCAGCCTCTGGGTTAGATTTCAGTTGTTTTCAGAAGCTCTGGGTTGTTTCTCTGGCCCCGCTCTCCCAGGGCTGCGTTTGCACTTCCCTGGCAGTGGCCGGGTATGGAGTTGACATTCCCAGCTCTGACAGGCTGTGGAAAAGCCCCGGGCTTGTGGGAAGGATATTTCCCATCCCTTTGTGCTGCTCCTGACAGGCTCCTCTTTGCACCTCATCAGCACCTGACAAATGACGCCTTCCTGCACTCCAGGATTGCAGCGGAACTTTCCACCTTGGATTGGCTGCAGGATTCACTGGGAAGTTGCCTTCCAACCTGGCGTTGGATACTCCCAGGGATCATGGGGCAGCCCCAGCTTCTCTGGGCACCCTGTGCCAGGGCCTCCCCACCCTTTGAGAAGGGAGGAAATAGTGGCTGAAATGGCTGAATATGATTTAATCCCACTTTTCCCCCCTTGACACTTCCATGTGTTAGTGCAGAAACATCCTGGTTTTACGGCAGCTGGTGACAAACTGTTAAAGGTTTATCTGTGCTCCAGCTACTGATGCCAACCCTCCTGTAATTATTTGACTTCTGGTTAATGCTGGAATTTCAGGAAAAGCCCAACACTGAGCTGGGCTGGCACAAAATCCATTACAATTTCTGCATTCAGCACCGCTGGTCAATAACAACCAGCAAACAAAATACTGCTCCTACTTCTGGGGCTTCGAGTTGGTCAGTTCTGCTGGTGCTGGGATGTCTTGGATTCTACAGAAGTTGGATGTTTATTGTCCCAAAGGTTTGTTGTCCACCAGTGGAAAAGGAAAAATCAAAGGGAAAGGCTTTTCCCTTCCTTATTGTGGCTTGAAGGGTATTTATTCTGTTTGAGGACGCCATGGAAACACAAAGGCACCCTCTTGGTGCTTATCAAATAATTCCTGCTCCAAAATAACAAAATATTGCTGCACTCAGATTGGTTTTAAAGCCCAGCGTGTGTTGGATTGTTCCTTGAAGCTGCTCCAAAAGTCTCTGATGTAAAACCACTGTAGAGCAGCATTTGGGATGCTCTGAGATGCAATGTGTGTTTTCCAGAGATGAGGTTATTTATAAACAACCTTCAGCTGCTTTCCTAAGAGCAGAGAGAGCCTCCAGCAGCAGGGTTGGTGCTCTGAGGTCCTGCCCTGGGTGGTAACAGAGAGTGAGGGAAACTTCAGGTTATGCATGAACTGGAAGAGCTGAGGAAAAGTAACCCCGTTTATAGAGAAGGCAGGTTTGTATTTTTATAAAATTTGATTCAAGCCTCCTGTTATCTCAGCCTTGCAGCCAGAAGGTGCTTGGAGGGAAAAGCTGCCCGGAGGAGGAGGAGGTGTGAGTGTCGTAATCAAACCTCAGCCTCGTGCTCCCTGTACCCAGCTCAGCCTTTTCCATTTCCTTTCTTCCCCCTTCTCCAAACACAGGCCTCAGCTCACTTCCATTTTCCATTGCAGCATTCTGGTCTGTGTGCAGCAGGGAAGGCTTTGCTTTCCTCCTTTTCACCGGGATTATTGTCTCCCTGTGATTGTGAAGAATTCCGCGGGCTGGCTCACGGGCAGCCTCACCTCCAGCAGGAACAGTGCCAGGGAAGTGCCCAGAATCCCAAACCAGCCTGATATCCTATCATGCCACGGGCTGGATAAATACAGAGTGAGACCTTGTCCATGCAGGGACTGATTCCTGCCCACAGTGGCCACTGTGTGTCCCCCCCTCTGGAACAAAGGGACTTTTCTTCCCCGAGCCAGAGGTGATACGGGAGCTGTGCCAGGTGCGCCCTTTCCCTGGATAGGTGGGATTGAGGAGCTGGCTCCCAAAGTCTTGCTCTGCTCTCTCATGCAGCCTTTCATTCCTGCCTCCTTCAGGGAGCAGCTGCTTTCCCAAGGATTTTCTAACGGGATGGACTGAGGGATGGCTTTTAGTGAGTAACGTTGGGCTGGAGACACGGCTTTTTGGGAAACTAATAGAAAAAGGGGATGAAATTAGGAAGAAATTCCTCCCTGTGAGGGCAGAGAGGCCCTGGCACAGGCTGCCCAGAGAAGCTGTGGCTGCCCCTGGATCCCTGGAAGTGTCCAAGGCCAGGTTGGACAGGGCTTGGAGCAACCTGGAATGGTGAAAGGTGTCCCTGCCTGTGGAACTGGATGAGCTTTAAGGTCCCTTCCAACCCAAACCATTCCATGATTCCCTGTGGGTATTGGAGATAATGAGAATGGACCTTCCTTGGATAAGCTGCTTGGAGAGCAGGATGGTAACAAGTGATGGTGAGCTGCAATTACATAAAACAACAAAGGGGGGCATTAACGGTGGCCTCCTTTCTGTGGGACAGGGATTGTTTCTCCTGATAGCTCAAGTTCCCTAAACAGCAACAGTTGAAGGTGCTTAACTCCAGCAGTGCAAGCAGCAGTGTGGATACAGGGTGAGGATGCCCAGGATGGTGGAATTCCATGGTGGAATTCCCGTGTTACATCCACAGTGGGTCGGCAGTGACACAAAAAACAACCCTCACACCATAACACGGGAAATGGAACCTGCCCTGCCCCTCTGGCAGCCACTGACTCCGATGTGAAACCACTCAGGGCTCCCAACCACGTGAAATAATAACCCTGGGCTCCCGTGCCAAGTTTCCAGCTGTTCCCACATGTGCATCTCGTCCTGACCTCCTCCTGCGCCCGTGCCAGCCCCAAGATTCCATAAAACACCACACTAATCCCCAGTCCTTTTTCATTAAATGACCAATTAAAGCTAAAGGAAAAGCCTCCTTATTATTATTATTTCAGTTGGGAACATGTTCCCTGTTGCGCCGGGGGGGTTCTGTGGGATTTTTTTGGGATGATAACGTTCCCTTGACTCTGTTATCAGCAGAGCTTGGTTGCTACTGTGGCTGCTTTGCTGCGGCTCCTCGCTGGGGCCTGCCTTAGCAGAGCTTTGGGTTTCAATTCTGTGCAGTTATTAAATTCTCCTGGACACAAGCGAACGTGTTCAAGGTGAGAACACCGTGTTTATTCCCTGGAAAAGTGTCGGAGTGGAGAGGTCAGGCAGTGCCAACAGCTGCAGGGAAGCCCCGGGGCAGCGCTGCTCGGGAGGTGGGTGGTGACGCTCAACTCCTCGGTGTGGCTGGGACAAGGAGCAAAACCCCTTCCCAAAGTGGCATTTGGGGTGAGACTTGTGTGGGAAGATGGGGGGAAGTGTCTGCCCGAGCACTGCACGAGGCTGAAACCCATCAGCAAATCAAAGCTCCCGGGGTCTCAGCACCAAGTGCTCGAAGTTCTTCGTTAGTCCCCTCTGTTGTACCTGAAACGGGATTTTCGGGGGTTCTGGGTGCTTGTACCAGCTGTAGGGACAGCTGAGGATGGTCTGGCTGGAGAGCTGCCCCTCGCACTTCCATGGATCTGCATGGAATGTCCATGAACAGAGAAAGGCTTCAGCTTCAGAGTTGTGTAACTTTGAGACCCCTCAGCTCTGCTCCCCCTGAGCCTTTCTTGAGTTTTGCACTTGGGTTGGCAATGGGGTTTTTGTGTGTTTAGGTCCCTGAATTGCTTTCTGTGCTAAAACAGAAAGAAAACTCAAAAAGGTGAGAAAGGGAAGTGTTTTCCTCCCCCAGGGGGGCTGCACCTCCCCAGGAGTGCTCTGGGCAGGGTCAGACAATGACTGTGCTCCCTGCAGTGGCTGTGTGCTCACTGGTTCCCCAGTAACCCCAGTATGGATGCAGCACGGGCTCTGTGTGGCGTGGGGGGAGCTCTGGCCCCAGTGGAGCGCAGGAGCAGCCATGGGAGTCGTGGTCTGTGTCTTGATGGAGATGGAGCAGCCCAGGGATCCATCGCTGTGCAGGATCAGTCCCGGCTGCTTCTCGTGCTCGTTGAAGATCCAAACCCTAAAAATGACCCCAAAACAGGCCTGCCCACCTGCCAGCAGTGCATGCATCTAGCCTGGATTCTTTTTTCTGTTATAATTAACCCACTGGATGGTTCAGGCTCTGCCTGTCCTGTTTTGCTCACTCAGAGCTGGCACCATCAGCTGGATCCCTTTGTCCTGATCCAGTTCAGAGCTGGATCCCTCTGGGTCCAGGGACAGAGGAACCCCTTGGAGTGACGCTTCCCTGGGTGCAGCCCAGACCTCCTGCACTCTTTTTTGCCCCCCTTTGCCGCGGTATCACTTTGCAGAGTAATGAGTTAAGCAGGGTCATTAGCGCAGCTCGGCTCCGGCTCCCGGCTCCAGCGAGATCCAAAGCTCCGTGCGGGAAGGGGGGTGGGGGCTGCACCGGCTGGAAATTTCTCACCGCAGACTTCGCTGGGGCCAGACATGTTGTAAATTTTACAAGAAAAACACTTTACAAACCAGAAGTCCAACTCTGGTGCGCACGGAGCTGCTAATTAACAATTTGGAGACCACGGGAGCCGGGGAGCCGATCCCACCTTCCCGGAGCCTCCCGGTTCTCAGTCAGGCTCTGAAGGTTTGGGGGCTTCCGTCAAGCTCCAGCTCGGGGAGTCTGGTGATTCCTGTTTCCATTCTCCTGTTGCTTCCCAGCTTTCACACAGGAACCCTCAAATCTCCCGGGATCTCCTGGAGATGATGTTTAACGTTGTACAGGGCACTGGGATGTCCGCGGAGACTCGGGACACTGAAGGTGTCACTTGTGATCTTTGATCCCTGCAATTGCTGTTGCACCTTTTGGGGGATCCTCTCTCCCAGCCAGCGATTCCCAGGGTGGGAACCTTCCCAAATCCCAGCCTGAGCACCTCCAGATCCCGGAGCTGTTGTGGGACACGGAAACTTGGAATGAGTCGCCCATGGGAACACAGCCAGCCTTGGGCAGGGATGGGGACAGTGCCAGCTCTCCCTGGGAGATGGGTGAGGTTCGTGTGGCACATCCCACACGATGCCAAGCTCCTGCTTCCAGGGCTCCTTTCCCAGATGGTTGTGTCAGGACCACGGTGGCCTCAGTCCCCTGTCCCTCATGAGAGCCACCCCCTCCTCCTCTGTGTCAGGAGGTGGCACCGGGGGTTGGTGGAGGGGGTGGCAGGCTCAGCATGGGGCTGGTGGGGAGCATCCCTGCCTCCAGCACCCATCGCTGATGGATGAGAGCAGATGGAAGGAGCAGGACGGAAGCAGGCAGGGGGGGAGAGTCATCATTTTGCAGAACTCGTTGGCTGAAATAACTGCGGTTTTCCTCTAACTCGTGATGAGCTGGGGTCAGTAACCCTGCGAGGTGGAGCTGCCCTGGATGGGCCTTTCCACCAGCGCTCGCTGTTTTCCATGGCGTTTCTCTCCCGCTTCCCTTGGCGACGGGAATAACAAACCGGGCCATGAGGGAGCTCTGCAGAGCAGCTTCGCCTCGGGGCTGGGTTTTAGTGAGAGCCCTGCAGGTACAGCTCCCGGGTTTCCCTTTCCCACAGTGTCCCCTGCTGCTTGCACTCAAAAATCCACTCAGGAACTCGCGGAAAAAGCAGGAAAAGAAGAAATCTCAGTGAAGCCCAAGGCACAGGAAGCCACCATGGGGAAATGTTTTTAGGGAGCCTTAACAAGAGCGAAGAGCAGGATTCCTGCAGGGAGGGAAATCATAGGAGCAGGGAGTATCTCAAGCTGGAAGGGATCCATAAGGATCATCCAGTCCAACTCCCTGCTTCCCTCAGGGCTGCCTAAATTCAGAGTCAAACTCTGCCACTGCAACCTGGGCTGGGGGGCCCAGAGCTGCTCCAGAAGTGGCTCCTTGAGGAAGGAATTTAAAGAGGATGGATCACACAGCAGGAAATAAAGAGGAGACAGGAACTGGGAACAGAGAAGCCACTTTCTTCTGTTTTCTTTTGGATAACACCAGGGAACAAACCCAAACCCTTTTCCCAGGGGAAAGCAACCTGGATTAAAAAGGATGGATGGATTATCCACAGAAAATGTGCTGCTGTGGATCCCCTGTGGGGTTTGCTGCTAAATAAACTGTTTAAATCAACTATTTGGGTGCAGAATTGGCAGACGAGTTGAGACAAACCCAGGGAAGCTCTCCCTGCTCTCTGTCTGGACTTCAAGGATCCCATTGGATGTGTTCTGAAACACTGGGAATTTCATCATTTTCCACCCAAATCTGCTGAAATGTCTCCTCAAAAGTCTTTAATCCCAGTAACACCCCAGGAAAAGCCCAGCAGTTCCTAATGTTTCCCTTTCTTCTTCCTTCCCCAAGACCTACGAGCAGAACGAATGGATCATCCACCTGGCTGGGAAGCTGCTGGCCCAGGAAGAGGAGACCTTGTCCCTGCTGGCCACAAACCCCTTCGCAGGCAGAGACCCTCCAAGGTAAGCCTGGAGTTATCCCGAGGGAGCTGCAAGCTCCACGTTGTTCCCATCCTGGATGTGCACAGGAGGTCCCTGCTGGAGTTGGGATTTGATGGTGGAATTTAGGGTGGGTTTGATGGACCCCAGAGTGCTGCCAGCACCTTGATTCCCCCCTGGAGGGGCCACAGGGACCCTCTGGATGAGCCCATTCCCAGGCAGCTCCATGCAGGGCTCGCTGTTGCTGCTCCTGGCCAGGAATGGTCCCTTCTGCAGTGGCTTCCTGCCCCTCAGCTTTAGGGTTTTTGCCACGGTCCCCTTGTGAGCTCAGCTCAAACCCCACCATTTCCATAGATCTCCTGGGGCATTCCAAAGACAAAACAGCCCTGCAGGAATTACTGAGTTTGTGGACACTTGTCTTGGAATTGTTTGTGTTTTCAAGGAAGAGACAAAGCCAACATCAGCCAGGGAGAGGCACAGAGGAAAACTTCAAGGTTTTATACAAAAGGAATTTTGTCCCAAAAGCATCCGTTTTGTTGATGGAGTTATTTTTAGCTGAGAAAACATTTTTGGGGCATTTTGGATCAACTCAAGTCACGTTCTGCTCTTGCTAATGTTTTCCATTTGAGGCTCTGAGGATGCACTGCAAACAGGGATGCAGGTCTGTGTGGAATGAAATTCCCCTGGGATCCTGCTGATGTTTTCCAGCTTTAGGGCAGTGCATCCTCCAAACCTTTTGAGGAGAGGCTCCTTCTCCAGCTGAGGCACAGAAAACTGCCCACTATTACCAAAACGTTTCCTCTGGTAAAAATCACAGAATCCTGGAATGGTTTGGGGTGGGAAGGATCTTAAAGCCCATCCAGTTCCAACCCCAACCCCTTCCACTACCCCAGGGTGCTCCAAGCCCCGTCCAGCCTGGCCTTGGACACTTCCAGGGATCCAGGGGCAGCCACATCCGCTCTGGGCACCCTGTGCCAGGGCCTGCCCAACCTCACAGGGAGGAGTTTCTTCCCAATATCCCATAACTCTGCCCTCTGTGATGTTGTGGAAGTGTCCCTGCCCTTGGCAGAGAGTGGAACTGGATGATTTTTAACCTCCCTTCCATCCCAAACCATCCCTGATCCTGTGATTCTGTGATCCTGGACTGCAGTCCAGGCTGAGGGGAGAGTTTGCTGCCAACCTTAGGGATCCCTTCACTCCCACCACAGCCCTGCTCCCTGCAGTAGCCAGGTGGAAAAAAAAAAACCTAATTTTCCTACCATTATTCCCCCCTCCCTCCACTCTAAAGGGAATTTTGAGACTTAATTATTTTCATTCCCTGCTAGACTAAATAATTAGGGGAAGGGACTGTTTTCCATAAGAACCTTGCGCTCCGTCCTCCACGGAGTTTGTTCTGTTAATGGAAACTCTACACCTTAAATAGCCAAGGGACTTTCAGAATGAGTTAATGCCTTCGAAATGAAATTTCGGAGACCAAAGTTTGGAGGGTTCTTTACAACTCAAAAAATTACAGTATTTTTTCAAGTGTGATAAACTTCAAATGAGAAACAGGTGACTGATTAAAAATGAGGGCATTGTTGAGGGCCCAGCCTGGCTGAGTGGGAAGCTTGGACTTGGAGGCTGGGGATGTTTGGGGAATGTGGATTTCCCAAATATTCTGGGGCAATGGATAGTTCCTAAAAGCCCAGCCCTCATAAATCTGAACGGGAGGGCTTGGGCTGAGAAATTAAGAAGTGTTGAACACGCCATGGAAAAGGCTGCAACAATCAAAGAAAGCAAAAATCAGGTTTTGCCCATGGGAGGGGGAAAAAAACCCAGGTTTTTGGGTCTGTTCAGTGTCTCTGATGTTAAATCATGGTCACTTCAGGATTTTTATTCCAAGTAGCACTTTGTTGGAAAAGCCCCACCATGAATGTGAAAAACTGGATTTGTAGTGGTGGTGGTGGTGGTGAGGGAGCTGGTGCTTCCCTTTGGATGCTCCCTGGCTGCAGGAACACGAGGGGAATGTGGCATTTGGGATTCCTTTTTATTGGATTGCCCTTTTATTTCCCATTTTAAAGTGACTGGACTTTATACCTGGGCCGGATTTCCAGGCTGTGTGAGTCCCGTGGATCCTGGCAGAAGGTGTGGGCGTGGGATCCCACATCCCATGGGATCTGTGGGGTCAGCCCAAGCTATGGGAAGAGCTTGGTCATATTTGCACTTCGTAGAAGCCAATTTGGACCCTCCCCAGAGGGATAAAGGTGACTCTGGAGCTGTTGGGAGCAGAGCTGAGAGCAGGCAGGAAATGGGAATTCCTGGAAAATCCAGGCATCACTGGGGTGCAGGTGGAAATGAATCTCTCAGATATTACCAGAATATTAATTAAATAAATTGAATTAAATTTAAAAATTAAAATTAAAATTCATTAAATTCCATGGTCCTGAAGGGAAGTTTAAGGGATTTGCTTTGGGGGAAGACAACCTCAGCATTTCAGGGAAGGCAGAGCTCATCCCAGGCTGTCAGGATTTCCCCCAGGCTGGCAAATCTGGTTTGCAGCCGCCTCTGGTAGCTGTGGAGCAGGACAGCCCCACGTGTCCCGTGGCCATGGGATCTCTCTTCCTTGGCAGGGTAAATTCCAGCCTTGGATCCATCTGGAGCCAGGTTTTCTTCCCCCCCAGTTTGCTCTGCCCTTGGCCTTGTCCCACCCTCTTGAGCCTCCCTTTCTCACCCATCCAGAGAGGGAAAACCAGAGAGGGAAAACCCCACTGTGCCACTTCCCAAGGGGGTTTGGAGGCTCAGCTGCCCGTGGGATGCTCTGGCTCTGCAGGGCCAGACCTTGCAGGAGCCTCGGAATCAGAAGCACTAAAAAACAACCCCACAACTGCTCTGATTCCCCAAATTTTGGCCAAGGTGGATTAATTTATTCTCCCTCCCACCAACAGGGCAAAAACAGTGATGGTGGAGGCTCTGTTACCCTGATGAATTTGGACTTCCCACCACCTGATTTACAACAGAGCAGGGAACCTCGAGATTAAACACCCCCAAAACACCCCTTCACCAACCCAAAAAGACACCCATGTTTTGCTTTCTTTCTTTCTTCCCTCTCCCACCCCTCCTTGCCTTGTCAGGCCATTAATTCTAACAGAAACCACCACTGGCTTTTTCCCTGGAACCCCTCAGCTGTTGCAGGGAGACAGCTGCACCCTCTGGAACTAATTACAGCTGTCTGGGAGATTTAGGCCTCCATCCCAACAACTCCAATATTGCTGCTAATTTTTAACACATCCAGTTGGGAGATGTCAGGAGGGGCTGATATACGAGCGACTCCCGAAAGCGCCACGGGGCAGCTGCTCCCGGGCATCTGCTGAGGGGAAAATATTGATTTAAAAAATAATGCTGATTATTTTTAGCCTTTCTGGCCTCCCCCCGAGGCCAGGGCCTTGCCCAGTCTGGTGGGGATGCCCAAAAGTTGGTGGCAGATGGGTCCTTGGGGTGGCTCAGTTCTCCCTCCTCCACCAGCACTGTTTCCCTCCTGGCACCACTGTGGGATCAGAAGTTGCCCAAAGGGCCCTTTCGTCCCCTTTCCTTGTTGTTGTCACAGCAGAGAGGGTGTTCCACCTCCTGGAAGAGTCCTTGGAATGCCATCCAGTCCCACCCTTGCCATGGGCAGGGATATCCTCCACCAGACCTGTCCAACCTGGCCTTGGACACTTCCAGGATGGAGCAGCCACAGCTTCTCTGGGAATCGGTGCCAGGGCCTCCCTACCCTCACAGGGAGGAATTCCTTCCCAATATCCCATCTAAATCCTTCAGTTTAAAACCATTTTGTAATGGGAGCTGGTGCCACTTGCTTCCCAGGGAGCCAGGAGGAGCTGCCAGCTCGTGTTTGCTCAGTAAATCCTGGGAAACTGCTGGTGGCTGGGATCATCCTTCCCGACCTTTCCCTGTCTCCTCTGACCCACAAATGTTGCCATCCTTCTCCGAGTAGCTGTCACCACCTGGGACATCCTGGTGAGGTCAGGCAGCTCCTTCATGGCCTTCCCGAAGCTGTTCCCATTTCTCCAGAGCAGGAATTGGGGAATCTCCTGCAGGTTCAGTTTCCAGCATCAGGGAGACCCCAAGACCTGTGGATCCCTTCCAGCAGCCAGGAGATCTTTGTGGGAGCCCCAAAACTGCCCAAACCCTGTGAGCCCTGGAGCGATGGATTTGAGGGTGTCAGTTTGTAGAACCTTCCCTCCCTGAATCCTGGGAAGAGGGAGCAGGACCAGCACTAGAAGAGCTGGAAAATCCCATAATTCCAGGATTGAGGCACCCAGGCAGGTTATAAACACTGGCAGAGCTTGTAAACTCTGTGAGCCCTGAAATGAGGGGCTCCAGTGGGTATTAAACGCTGCAGCTTTCACACCCTGAGCCTGGCAAGGAAATATTCCCCTGGGTTCCAGGTTTTCCCTCTTTCTCACATTTATTTGGGAATATATGGAGATGGGTCCCTCTTGGGAGACGCTCTGCAGTTGCTTAGTGAAGGACAAACCCTGAAGCACCAGAGTGGCAGGTGGAGGGATGCGTGGAGTAGGAGAGGGACTGCCATAAAATCAGCTTTTGAAGCATCTGTGGGAGGTGGATCTGGGTTTGGAGGTGGGTATGTTTTGGGAATTCCAGAAAGCAGCCGGGCAGCACAGTTTGGAAATCTCCAACCATCCTGGAGAGGAACCTGTGGCTACCTGGAACCTCAGGGATGTGGCTGTTTCGTAACACTCCAGTTATTAACAGGAATTTTGTGTTCCTGCAAAGGAAACCCTGTGGGAAAAACACTTCAGCCCTTGTTTGGCTTTTCCCAGCCTCAGAAAACAGGGAAAAGAGGGACTGCAGGAATGGCCCTGGCTGTAATGAAGGCGGCAGCTGCAGGGCAGTGTTTGTGGGCATGAGATGCAGGTTTGCACTCCCCAAATTCCACTCAGAGCCCCTTTTCCCATTTATCTTCCTTCATCCTCAGAGGGGAAACATGGAGGTCATCAAATCATGGAATCATGGAACAGTTTGGGAACTGGAAGGGACCTTAAAGCCCATCTCATTCCACCCCCTGCCATGGGCAGGGACACCTTCCACCATCCCAGGCTGCTCCAAGCCCCGTCCAACCTGGCCTTGGACACTCCCAGGGATGGGGCAGCCACGGCTGCCCTGGAAAATGTGATGAGTGTGATGAACACAGAATCCAGGATCACTGAGGCTGGAAAGGGCCTCCAAGTCCATCAAGTCCCATCTGTGCCCAATCCCCACCTGGTCACCAGCCCAGAGCACTGAGTGCCACATCCAGGTGTTCCTTGGACACCTCCAAGGATGGAGACTCCAAACTTCCCTGGGGTTTTCCCATGTTTTTGTAGGAGAATCATTCCTGTCGTGCTCTCCTGGCTACCAGCAGGATTGAAACGGAGCTGTTGGGCTGTGCTGGCAGAACCCTTGAACTGGGTGCAGCTTTCCCCATGCCCTGCCCTCTGCCCTGCTCCCCAAAGCTGAGCACTGATGGCAAATCCATCGGAGCCGTCCCTAATTATTTCAGCAGCAGGAAGGGCCTTCCCGGCTGCTCCAGGGATCCCACAGCTGCGGTGCCCTGCTCAGTAGCAGGGTCTGTATTTTCCTAGCGGAGCAGAGCAGCTTTAAATGAGCACTGACACGACTTTGACAGTTTTATTTTGTGGGTATTTTATGGACTCGCCCGGCGACGCCGGCGATGCTCCCGGCAAAGGCGGCGCGGGCGCCGCTCCGGCCCTTGTCAGCATGTCCTACATCAAGGGGGACAAACCCCCCGGATCCAGCAGCATGGGCAGCTCCCAGAGTGTTTCCCGACACTGATGAATGTTTCTTTCTGCACTGCTTTCAAACCTCCTTTGCTGTCAGCTCCCGGAGCAGCCGGAAAACAGATGCGCTCGGAGCCGCGCGCCGCTGGCTGGGGCAGGGGGTGCTGGGGGAGTCAGACTCCCTACTCCAAAATAATCCAGGCAGAAATACTCCAGGATGGCTCTCAGAAAGGAAAAAATCATATTATTCCTGCTTTTATTATTATTCTTTCATACTTAGCTGTGGAAAGGTGTGAGGAGTGCGCGGGGCAGGGGTGTTAAAGCTTCTCTGCTCCTGCATCATTCCCGAGGCACATCTGGATGCCAGCATTCCTGAGTGGCATCAAGAGGAGCCTGGGAGCTTCCCAAAGCTTTCCCAGTGTCGCTGCTGCCAGCTGTGGGCATCCCAAGGATGGATGGATGAAAGGATGAAGTACTGGGATGTGGAGCCAGCCTGAGCCCCTCGAGCTCATTTCTCCATCCAGAAAGGCTCAAAAACTCCAATGCCAAGGGAATAAAAACATGGTCCAAGCCTCTTCCCAGGAGTCATGCCAAGGCCTGAGCTCCTGTTTTTGTCTCCCACAGGTGGATCCGGGGGGAACACTTCAAGTACAAGTTCAGCCAGCCCGGGGGGAAGCACGCCAGCGATGGGAAGTGGTGGATCCGGAAGAGGATCGGGCCCTACTTCCCCCCTGTCAACCTGCAGGGCCTGAGGAAGTTTTTCAAGGACAGGAATTGGCCCTATCCCGTGCAGGACTGAGGGAAAAAGCCAGCCAGGACAAGAGGGACCAGCTGGGAAGAGGGAGAACGGGCAGCTCCCTTGCGAACACCTCCTGCCTCTCTCTTTTTTATCCATATCCTTGTTCACACCTGTTTTCCAGAGGTTTCCCAGCCAGTTTGCCCACTTGCTTTGTGAGCTGCTTTTTCTCACCTCAAAGACTGATTTCTTTTGCCAGGCTGCTCCGATCAGGAATTGTCACCTCTGGAATTGGGAAAAAGGCAAGCAAAGAGCCATGACTGGTTTGGAGGGAGGTGCTGGTGTTGCCAAAAGCAGCTGAATGTTGGTTTGAAACAAAAACAGGGGAAAACAAACCAGGAGGGATCTCTGTGGCTGTGTGGCCTGCGGATGCAGGCACAGGAAAGCCCTTTTCCATGTTTTTCCCACCTTTTTGACCACATGTACTGAATGGGCAGCACCAGGAGCGCGTTCCTGGAAAGGGATTAAAGTGAACAGTTCTGGAATAACCAGTGGGAGCTTCCCTGGGTTTTTATTTTTCCTGGAAGTGCTAAAAAGGTAAAAAAAGGAGCCTCAGTGCCTGCCCTGCTGTGGCTCACCAGGGACATGGCAGGTCCCACAGGAATGGGGTGACAGGTGAGGAATGAGGTGAGTCCTGGGCGTTGTGGGATTTATTTGTGTTTTAGGGAGAATCTGGTGTCGTGTCCGAGTGTCTGATCCCTGTCCCGGTGATCCAGGGCCGTGAGAGGAGAATTCTCCCTCCCCTTGTCCCGTGGGTTCAAGGGTGCATTTGCATGGGGCTCCCTCATGGTTTCAGTGGATTTTCCTTCCAAGCTGCTCCTTTTCCAGTGGATCCAGCTCAGGATGGGATCCACCTCCCTGGATGGGTGACAGGTGACCCCCATGGGCACCCCCCATGGACTGGGCACGGCAGCCAGCAGTGCTGGCCTCCCCCTCCCCAATTTCATTAATTTCTCTTGCTTTCCAACCTCTGGCTTAGGGATAATGGATCCCAGACCAGCATTCCCATTCCTGTTTGCTGCTTGTTAAGCTTTTTTTTCCCTTTGTTTTTCAATGCAAGCTCCCCTCCCTGCTCCGGAGCAGTGCCTGGGAGATAACACCCATCCAGACAGGCAGGCTGGGGATTCCTCTGGAAACCTTTCCCTGGAACAAGAGTTTGAAAAAGAAAGGGAACAATTATTCCGAGGGAGGAGGAAATCAGAACCACGTTGTGATATCTGTTCACTGGGAGGGGTTTTGTGGAGAGTCTTTTTATGCCAGAGCTGCAGCATTCCCGAGTCAGCACCGGGAATCCATGGGAAGGAAACTCTGTCTGGGGGCTGCTCCTGCCAGCTCTGATGTCTCTGAGGAGGGGAGGGGACGTGGGGACACCACCACAACCCATCCAGGAGGTCCCACCACCTTCTCCAGCAGTTCTGGAGTGAGGGTTTGGGTCCCTCAGTGAAAGCCATGATGGGCTGAGCCCCTGGAATGCCGCCCTTCTCTGGGCTGTGTTTTCCAGCTCATCCCAATCCAGAGCCCGATCTCATCCTGCTCCCTCCTCCTGTTTCTCTATGAGGTCCAAGGAGGTCCCAGAGCTGAGACAGGCAGCACATGGCTGGGTGGTCACCCCTTGTCCATCCTGAGCAGCTCCAGCTCCACTGTGGCCAGGGGTATCTCAGGGACATTCCTGGATCCAAAATAATCCATTTTATTTCTGGTTTTCTTTTCCTACATGGAAGTTATTGACCCTTGGGGCACCCCAAGTATTTATACTTGGTGTAACCGAGGTCTAAGTGTCTTCTTTTCCTTTTTCTCCAAGATTCCAGACTTTTGGAAGCACGAGGTCCCCTCACAAGCCCAGCTGGGTTTGCATTTCTGCCCATCAGCTGCCGGCTGTGCCGAGGTCGGATCCAGCCCATCCCAGCTACTCTTCCCCTCCAATAAAAGGAATTCTCCCAGGTTTTTTTTAATCCCACATCCAAATGTGTGTTCTGGGGGGAGCAGAAAATGGATGTGTCTGGACAGAAGGGCTTTAGCTCATCCCTTTTACGTAGGGAATGAGGAAATGATCCGTGCTTGCGTAATTTGGGAAGAACCGGCAGCTTTTGGAGCAGGCTGGAAGGGATGATCCCATGGTAAGGGCATGGTGGTGTGGGAGGCTGGATTGGGCCATCCAGATGTTCTCAGAGGGGCTGGAAAGAACCTTGAAGCTCATCCCATTCCATGCCTGCCAAGGGCAGAGACACCTTCCACTATCCCAGGGTGCTCTAAGCCCCGTCCAGCCTGGCCTTGGACACTTCCAGGAATTCAGGGGCAGCCACAGCTCCTCTGGGAATCTGTGCCAGGGCCTCACTGGATCCACCCAGGTTCCATTCTCAAACATTGCTCTGGCTAAAAATGTGGATTTGGTTGGTGTTTTGGGAATGTGGCCCCTGTGGAGGGGTTAGTGGTGAGGAGCTGCTGGAGATGAGTTTGTATCCATGCAGGAATCACCAGGAATTATCCCCACCAACCCAGCATTTTTCTTATTCCTGGATCTTTTATAAATTGGACTTTAAAGTAGCCAAACTCCAGGCTGGGAATTCCCATAGGAAAGGCCTGTAGCCATATCCATTCCCTGCTCCCAGCTCCTTGGAAAAGCTGGCTTTGCTTTAACACATATGAAAGGAAAAAGCTTTTTTTTCCTTCCTGGTAGATTAAGTTTGGCCAAACAATTCCGTGTGAACTGCTGGGCAGGAGGCACAAACCTGTAGGCGAAATTATCCAGCTGCTCCAAGTTTAGAGCAGCATGGGATGAATTTCAGGATCGTATATTAGTTTGCATTTAATCTGATTATTCCAGGCTGGAGTTCCTGGAGGGTCTTCAGGTTATTGTCAGTCAAAAGAATCTTTAAAAGCTTCCATTTGCACTCAGCTTTTCCCATTCCAAGTCTATTTTCATTATGGATCAATTTTGATTTTAATGAAAAAATGATTCTCCCAACTCCCTGCTTTTCTTCCCCCCCCCCCCCCCCAGCTGGAGTTAAAATTGAAGCCACAACGGGGTCTTGCCACTCAAAATCCCATTTTCCTGCTTTGTTGGCTTGGTTGAAGGAGCTTGGGCAGACAACAAGGGGCAGATAATTTGGGAAGGCACCTTCTCTGCTCCAGGGATGCTGCCTGGGGCCCATCTCCTCATCCTCAGCCCCTTCCTCACTGGGAAAATGCTTCAGTAGCTCAAATCCTGGGGGATTTCTAGAGAGTCTGGGAGACTAATGCAGGATTGGTTGATGTTAAAAGCCCCCTGCTGCGCTGTCACTTCAGGGGCTCATTTCTGTCACCTCCTCTCAGCTTCCAGCCTGGGGGCTCCAGTGGGAGCAGCATCCCCCAGGATTGGGAAGGCTGTGAATCCCATGTTTTGTGCTGGGGGGGAAACCCTTGCCAGGTCTGCCTGGTGCAGGAGTGGCAGCTTTGTGGCAGTGGGGTGGCTTTGGGCTTCCCAGTGCTGGCACCTCCTTGGGGTGTCCATGGCAGCTCCCTGGGGTGTTCCTCCCACCTCTCCCCAGGGCTGTGGAGGAATGAAACAACAGCAAGGCATCCAGAACTGACCCCCAAATCCATACTTGGGATTTGCACAAGGTTTTACAGGGGATGTGCCTGCCTGAGCCTTCCAGGTGCCACCCATGATCCCAGCACTGGCCTGTGGAGGGACATGGGCGATGCCAGCCCAGTCTGTGGGAACATCCATGTCCTGGTTCCTTGTCACTGCTCCAAATCCTCAGTTTGCTCACATTTTCTGGACAGGTGAGGAGGGAGAAGCTGAGCTCTGGAGTCATCCCCATGTGAGCTCTGGAATCGTCCCTGTGCCCCAGCCGGACCCCGTGTGCGTCCCTCCCGGTGGCATCGGGGTGTCCGTCCTGCTCTGCCTCCTTATCGGGGTTAGATGGGATATGGGGAAGGAGTTCCTGGCTGGGAGGGTGGGGAGGGGCTGGGATGGAATTCCCAGAGAACCTGTGGCTGCCCCTGGATCCCTGGAAGAATCCAAGGCCAGGTTGGAGCAACCTGGGATAGTGGAAGGTGTTGGGGTTGGAACTGGATGAGCTTTAAGATCCCTTCCCACCCAGACCATCCCAGTAAGCTGGTGCTCAGGACAAAGCCCTGTCCCATTTTTCCATAGATTTTGCCATGCCCATCCCCGTGTTTCCCCCCATTTCCCCGGCCCAGGTTGGATCCCACTCCCTCTGCAGTAGCAGCTCCAGATAGGATTGCACAGGGCTGGGCTTTTCCCGGCGTGTGCCGGGTGCTGGGACAATTCCACTGAAATCCCACCACCTGCAAGTGGTTACTTAGAATAATAAATAAGTGATAGATTATCAAATAAAGCCTTGCCTTCGGATGAGGTCATCCCTGCCCTATGTCCTGCGTCTCCGAGGGTTTGGGAGCAGCTTTCCTGCCACTCCTGGGCTAAATCCCTCTTGTATCAGGCAATAAAAAACTTGTCGAGATTAAAGAATCAATTAGGAATTAGCCAAAGGGGCAAAGCGTAACCCAAACACGCTGATAAAATCCAGTAGGTGATTATGGGAGCGGGTTTGATTTCACTGGGCTTTGGAAAGGAATAATTGCTCCTTACAGAGCATGGAACAACCCGGAGAGGATATTTCCCCAGCTCTTTAGAGAAGGAAATTCTGGTGTTCACTGACAAATGTGGGGACACTCCGCGGTTTGGGGCTGAAAGGGCAGTTTGGGGTCCTTAATTTGAGAAGCATCGTTCCCTGGTTGGAGAAAATTATCTTGGAAGTCTTTTCAAGGCCAGGTTGGACAGGGCTTGGAGCACCCTGGGATAGTGGAAGGTGTCCCTGTGGCAGGGAGTGCAATGAAATGAGTTTTAAGGTCCCTCCCAACCCAAACCATTCTGGGATTCTGGGATATTCCATGATTGGGATGCAGCAGGATGGGCAGGGATGTACCACAGCTCTGGCACTGCCTCTGCTCTTCCACAGGCACAGGAAAACAGAACAAGGAATAAAAGGCTGGGTTTAGCTGTAGAAACTCCTGGAAAAGCTGATTTTCCCAGCTGACGATGGCAGGGAGGGGATGGAGCGCTCCCGGGATGGTGCAGGAGCGATGAGGAGTTGGATTTCAAGGGAAAAGACCCCCATCCTGGCCCGGCAGCTCCGTGCCACTAATCCCTGTTTATTCCCTGTCTGGCCCAGCTGCCCACGCTCCCGAAGCTTTTGCTCATTAATGAGATCCAGGGAAAGAAGATTCCCCACGGCAGCGTGGCCGCAGTGCCGGTGCTCTCCCGGCACATCCCGGGAATGTCGGTGTCAGCCGCATCCCATCCTCCTCCAGCACAACTCCCTCCTCCCGCAGCAGCTCCAGGCTTGGCCTATTTGGGATCATTTCAGCCACGGGGCAGCCCTGCTGCTCCTCAGTGTGGATGAAGGATTTACACTTCTAAGGAAGTGGCATCACAGCGGGATTGGCGTTGGATCCGCAGGATGAGTTCCCAGAGCAAGGCAGGACCAGGGTGGCTTTGCCATCCTGTGTGACCCCAGGTGCTACCCCGGGGCTGGAGCAGTTAATTGCCTCGTTAATCCTCATCTCCTGGGCCAGATTCCAGAGGCAGCTGCTCCCCTGGAGTGGGGTCTTGAGTGGGAAGGTGGGATCAACACCCCAGGCTGTACATCCAGTTTTGCTCCCAGTGAAGCGTGGAAAGAGGCAAACCCCTTGTGTATAAGATAACTGGAATCATTAGTAGTGATTTGTCATTGATAATTAGTTATTAATAATTAATAGGAATGGAATACTGAGATACTAAATGGACTTTGGAAACAAAAGGCCAGTCCATAAAGTTTGCTGGAATTTTCTCCTCTCTTTGCCCCTGGAGTAGAACATGGAGGCCAAGAACCAGCACCTGACAGGCCAGAATTTGAGTCACAGGCCAGGCATGAGAATCTGGGCTTCTCCCTGTCTCCAGGAAGGCCTCCATGTTTTTGGGAATGACCCACCACACCGACAACCCTTGCCTTGATCCCACCCTGCCGATCCAAGCCGAGGCCGGAGTAGCCGCGGCAAGGCCGGACTTTCAGAGCTGAGCTTTTCCCTGTGTGTGCCTGGTGCCCGTCCTCGAGCCATCCCAGCATCCCTCCCGCTTTTCCTGCGCCTCAGTGGGATTTCTGTGCCTTTGTGGCCATCCAGCTGCGGCGGGCGCGGGGCTGCAGCTGTGGCCTGGAGCTGCCATCTGCCCGCCGGGAGCAGCTGCGGGCGCCTGGTACCGCAGCACCCGCGGGCTCATTCATCACCGGCAGCCCGGGCAGGGAGGCTTGGCAGGGAGAAAGGAGGATGGGAGCCACAGGAGGCAAATCTTAACAACCCCCTGCCACAGCAGGGTTGTATCCGCAGCATCCCAGTGTTTGCTCCAGCTGGAGGAGGAGGAAGGGCAGGATGTGTCCGTGGGGTCTCGTGGGGATGGAGCAGTCCCGAGGTGCTGCCTGGAAGCAGGGGAATGATCCAGGCCCCAAGGGGTGGGAGCAGGGGGAGGCAGGGGCATCCCTTCCCAAGGACTGAGCGTTTAAATCAGCACTGGGTTTCGTTGGGAGGTGATGGAGGGACCTTTCTTAGCGGCCTTCTGGTGAGAGGCCCTTCCTGCCCACCTTTCCCAGCTCCCAGACCCACACAGGAGCTGGATGATCCCTGTGCATCCAGCTGGGGGTATTCCATGATTCTGCAGTTCTGTGATCTGTGACGAATGACAGGGGACACCAAACTCTGTGAGGGGAGCCCTTTGGGTACTTTTGGGGTGGCCAGCTCTGCTCTGGTTTTGGGAGATGCTGCCCAGGGCTCTGCCCCACCTTCCCCCGTCCCTCCCGCAGCAGCTGACGGTGCCACCACGGGCACTGCGGGCGCACGGAGCAAGGCCACGGTGCTGGCTGAGTTCCCAGGGTGGCCAGCTCAGGTTGGCCGCCCCAGCCTGTCCCACGTGCCCGGGACACCCAGCCGTGATGCCCAGCAGGAGCTGACCTTGCCTCTGCTCTCTCTCCTGGCCCCCACAGGAGGGCGGGAATCGGGCAAGAGGACCAGGGGGTGCCACCCCAACTCCTGCAGGTCCCTGGGCACGGATGCCACCCCCGGCCCTGTCACAGCTTTGCTCGGGGAAGGTGGGATGTGCTCACCTCCCCGGCAGAACGAGGTGGCAGCCGGGGGGGACAGGGATGCTGTGCATCCCGAGAGCTTCTCCCTGTGGGATGCCCCGTCTTTCCTGTTTACTGGTGGTTCTGGGAAGGGAACAATAAATAATTCCTCGCCCATCGGCTGGCGCGGGGCCGAGCCGCCAGCGGGGCTGATTTTAACTGGCCAAGTGTCAGGGCAAAAGGCCAGCAAGGCTGCGAGGGAACAGCCAGCAGCACAATCAGAAGATTAACACCTTGTTCGGTGGTCAGAGACCGTCGAGTGGGAGAAGATTGCCCCGGTTGGGCTCTATAGAGCATCGCTCACAAATTACCGTATTAAGCAGGATCCCGCTCGCCGGCGGCTCCCTGCACCTGTGTCCTCAGATATTCCCATTCATCCTGGAGAGGAGGCCAACACTCGGCCGGGGCTGCGCAGCTGCGGCAGCATTATTCCCTCTCGCCGTATTTGCATATCAATGAGGCCCTGATTAATATTTAAAGAGCCAGCTGTCCGAGCCACCTAGGGAAGAAAAAACGCTCTGTGCGGTTTTTATTGATATTTTTTCTTCTTTTTTTTTTTTTTTTTGGGGGGGGGGATAACACTCACTGCCCTTTATCAAGTGCGCTTCATTTTTTACCCCCTCTATTCTTTTAGTTTAAATTAAGGGAAAAAATATGAAGGAGTTATCAGTGAAGGAGTTGTGCTGCTCTCAATGCTCCTCAGTCCTTTTGTGCATGGTCGCAGCTGCAGGGAGCAGGTTTGGAGGGGCAGGAGCCGACGGGCGCCCATGGGAACTGGGTTTGGGAGCACGAGGCCGAGGAAACAGGGAAAGGACGGGATGGGATGGATTTCCACACCCGCAGCTTCCCCAGCTCCCGGCTCGGCGCTGGGGCTGGTGCTCCCAGGGGGATGCAGGAAGGGATGCTGGTGGTGACCTGGGGAAACTACACAAAATCCTGGCTCGAGGGGGCTGATCAATGGAAATGCCATCAAAAAAACAGGAATTGGTATTTTCCTTGCCTCCCCAGCGCTGTTCGTGGCTCGGACGTTTTGTTTCCAGCCTTAAAAGCTGTCATTTTAACAGACCGTTCTCCTGCCCATTTTTTTTTTTCCCCTCGAGCATTTGTCAATAATCCCCCGACAGCGGCAGCTTTGTTATCCCAACTAATTGGAGTCAAGTAGGGCTGCGAGAAAAGATCCTTCCCGCCCGAGCCCTGGGAAAAATGCAAAAGGATTTTAATTTTCAATAAAATATGCAGATAAGGAGAAATTACCAGTGGGGAAGGGGGCTGGGGGCTGCTCAGAGAATGGTGCTGCTCAGACGACGGCGGCTCCGGGCTCTTAATGAGCGATGCCGGCGGCTCTGCGGGATGGAGGGCTCGGAGCTGCCCCCACACCTGCACTTTTTAGGGTTCAAGCGGTGTTTGGGGAGGGGGTGGAGGTGAGGGAGTTGTTTATCCGGTGGTGGTGCCGAGCTGCAGCTGGGGAGGGGGGAATGTTTCAGGTCCCGCTTTGTTTTCATAGATAAATGTGGGAAATTTGGGCATCCCTTTGCAGTGGGAATGGGATCGCTGAGGCTTTCATGGGGCCAGGGATGGACTTGGACCTTCTCAGGCTGTGCCACTGTCCCAGCTCGAGCCTGGTGGTGGCAGCAGGATGTGGATTTTGGCCGGGATGCTCCACATTCCCTGCCCGCCGCTCGCTTAGCCTGGCTGGTGGCAGCGAGATGCTCCCTTCTGCTGGTGGGGAGCAGAAATAAAACTCCCTCCAGTTTCCCTGGATGCTGGATTTGCTGGATTTGCCTGGGTGTGCCCAAAAAGCCTTTCCTGGTGCTGCTGCTGGGTGCTTTGGAAGGGGCAAAAGGATGCTGTTCCCAAACAGGTTTTCCAAAGCAATGGGATAAAACATTTCCCAGTGAGGGGCTGTTCAACCCCTCCTGCCACGGAGGGGATTCCCGCGGGAATTTGCCCAAGGCCAGGGGCTGGGAAGCGCTGCTCCCCCCGTGTCCCTGCTGCCGTCCCTGCAGGAGATGCGGTGCTGGAGGGCTCCGCGGGCTGGCAGGGCACTGGCTGCCAGCACAGGGCACAGGGCACAGCCTCCAGAGGCTGCTGGCAGCGTCTTGGTGCTGTGTCCATGCAGAACGGGCCATTCCCACCTTTCCCAGCAGCTCGGAGCACTTTTAAGAAGACTTTGCCCGGACTCCTCCCAGCAGCCGAGCCCCATCAGGGCAGGAGCCGGCCGGGCACACGCCCAGGAGGTGTCCCGAGGGCAGGACGGAGCCGGCTCAGGCCTTGGGGACCCTGTGTCCCCCCAGGACCCCCCCAGGGCTCCCAGCCCCGCGGGGAGGGGACAGCTGAGCTGTCACCTGTTGGGGCTCAGACGCCGCAGCTGCGCCCGGCCCCACCCGGCGGCTTTGAAGCCGGGATTAGGGAGAGGAGCGCTCCCTGCGCGCACTTGTGCCCCACCTGCCAGCGCCTTCCTCCTCCTCCCTTCCCGCCTCTCCTCCTCCTCCTCTTCCCTCTCCCGCAGCCTTCCCGCTTCCTTCCAAGGGCCCCGGCTGCCCTTGGCACGGCGGGGATGGAGGTGGAAGGATGCTCAGGCGATGGCCCAAAGCACCCTCAGCACTTGGGACCCAGGTTCAGGTCTGCTGAGCTGGATCCTTTTTATCCCAAACAGGTAAAACCATAGGAAAACAAATAGGTGAACCCACAGGAAAATAAAAAGGTAAAAGCATAGGGAATCACAAGAAAAAAAACCCCAATATTCTTTAATTTCTGCGTGTGGACACGGCCCGGTGCCCAACTGCGGGGTTTTTCCCACTCCATCTTTTCCCATCCTATTCCCTACTTCCCACTGGAACCCTCCCGGGAGAGGAGCAGGTGGGTGGTGGCCCAGCTCGGCAGGTGTCCCCTCTGTGGGCTGGCCAGGGGGGGACTCCTCCTGTGGGACGTCCCATCTTCTGGAGCTGCTGCATCCCCAGTTGGGGTGTGCTGGGTGCCCCAGTTTGGGCAGGGAGCCCCAGTTTGGGGACGAGCTGCCCTGTGACAGAGGGTGCCTCGTGGTGGGTGGCTGTGGCACGCAGGGTGGCTCCATTGCTGTCCCAGCACACACTGGGATGATGTTCCCCATTCCCAGGATGGATGGGGACATTGTAGGGTCACACTCTGCTCTGTGGGCTGCTGGTATTTGCTCAAAGGTTGGACTTTGGGATCTTTTCCAACCATTTTCCAATAATTTTTAATGATTCCACATCCTCCAAGCACCACCCCCATTCCTCCTTCCACATCCCTGCTCTCACCTCTGTTTTCCCGTGTTCCCTCAATCCCAAATCCAACCCCATGGAGACAGACAGGCTGATTCCGTGGTTTTCCAGCAGCAGCCAAACTGTCCCCATCCCATCCCCGAGCTCGTGACCACAGCAGGACCAGGAGCAAGGCTTGGCCTCAGGGAGTGAAGGATTTGCCCTCTGCTTTTGAAAGAGGGAATGGTTTGGGTCTGCGGGGTTACTTTTCTGAAATCAAAGCTTTCCCCCTGCCCTTTTTCACTCAGCCACTTTCCCTCTCTGCTCTTTTTGGGCTGTTTAAGAGCCAGAGTGTAACATTAAGGTGATTTACAGCATCCCTGCAGTGGAAGGGCACAGACTTGGGGATTTTTTTTCCCCTTTTCCTCAGGTGAAAGAAACCCTCGAACGTGAACTCCCGAGACATTACAGCGACCGCCTCGTCAATCCTTGATTTACAGGCTCAGATTTATGAGGCCAGAATTATTATTCCACTTGCAGATCTTTTTTTAAGGTTTTTTTGGATTTTTTTTTCCCTGGGCCGTTTTAGTGCCTGTGAAAGGTGAGGGCTTTGACAGCTCCTGGAAACAAAAGCCTTTAATATCCCCCTGAGTGGGGCTCTCCCAGGGAAGAAGAGAGAGGCCAGGAGGGCTGTTCCTCCCTGCTGCAGATTGACTTGCTCTAGGCCAGTCTTAACCAAACAGAGCACAAAGTTTGCTCGAGTTAAGCCCGGACTAATGAGCAAAGTCCATTCCTGGTGCCTGTGGAGCCCCTGGGGTGATCCCTGGTGGCTGGAGCAGTGCTGGGGCTGGAAGGTGAGGGCACCCATCACCCCCAGGATGTTTTCAGACCCCTCCAAAATTTTTTGGGATACCTCCAGCCTTTCTAGGAGAACACAGGAGATTTAGGCCGTGGGTCAGCCTCCTCAGAGGTTGCTCTGGGATTATTTTCAAGCACCTCCCCACCTCCACCCCCCAGTGTCACCAACTTTTTGGGGGTCTAAACTAAACTGGCAGTGGTCTTTAAAGTCTAACACCCGTGAAATACCAGGAGTAAAAAATATCCTCTTTAAAGCATATGTGGCTCAGGGAGGCCGGGGATTAAACCTTGCTGGAGCTTGGGAAATAATGCCAGAGCCCCTGCTGCACTTCATTAAAGGACATTTCTGACACAGCTTGGCCGATTCAGGAACGATTTAGCCGAGCAAAACCCGAATGGGAAGGGACAGGCAACTGGGTAGAATTTGTTGCCTTTTCATTTTCAGCAATTTTTCAGGTCACTGTGCCAGCAGCTGCCTGGCCGAGCGCTGAGCCCTGCAGGGTTTGTGTGTGCATCCCAAAAAAATCAATGGGATGGAGCTGGGGCCAGGCTGGGCTGGATGCTGAGGGTCCCCACCATGCCCAGCTCCCCATCAGCTGCTCTGCTCAACCCACAGCCCCACCGGCCTCCAGGTGCTCCAGGGGAAGTTTAGGCTGGATATTTGGGAAAATTGCTTTGTGGAAAGGCACAGATCCTGGAACAGGGCAGTGGTGGAGTCCCCATCCCTGGAGGGATTTAAGTCCGTGTGGGTGTGGCACTTGGGGACATGGGGCAGTGGTGGCCTTGGCAGTCCTGGGGGAATTGTTGGACTCAGTGATCCTAGAGGTCTTTTCCAGCCTGAATGATTCCATGATTTTAAAATTCCTCATTCCTAAAACCTTGCCCAACTTGTCAGCTCAGCTTGAAAATCCAACTCCAGCCTGGGTTCCTCCTCCAGCCCCACCTGTGGTGGGAGTTAACCCCGATGTCCATGCTCATGGCAAAGCCCAAACAGCTCCAAAACCGTGGGAGGGCTCCCTCCTGGTGCTCCTGAGGTATCCATCCCTCCATCCATCCCTCCATCCATCCCTCCATCCATCCCTCCATCCCCCCATCCATCCATCCATCCATCCATCCATCCATCCATCCATCCATCCATCCATCCATCCCAGGCACTGGGCTAGAGGCATGCTCGGGATCCAGCCAGATCCTTATGTTCCCCACCTGCAGCTCAGGTATCCCACAGAGCTCTCCTGGCACAAGGAGTTCGAGGGACAGGGAGCACCAAGGTGTTCCCCAGCTGTGGGACTCTTCCCTCCTGCTGCTCCTGAGGTATCCAACCATCCATGAAAACCAGGCACTGGGCTGGAGGGGTGCTTGGGATCCAGCCAAATCCTTGTGTTCTCCATCTGCACCCCACACATCACACCTGGGGACCAGGGCAGGGTTACGGGGACCAGAGCATGGTTACAGGGACCAGGGCAGAGTTATAGGGACCAGGAAAGAGTTACAGGGACCAGGACAGAGTTACGGGGACCAGGACAGGGTTATAGGGACCAGGGCAGAGTTATAGGGACCAGGACAGGGTTATGGGGACCAGGACAGGGTTATAGGGACATGGGCAGAGTTACAGGGACCAGGGCAGAGTTACAGGGACCAGGGCAGGGTTACGGGGACCAGGACAGGGTTACAGGGACCAGGACAGGGTTATGGGGACCAGGGCATGGTTACAGGGACCAGGGCAGAGTTACAGGGACCAGGGCAGGGTTACAGGGACCAGGGCAGGGTTACAGGGACCAGGACAGGGTTATGGGGACCAGGGCATGGTTACAGGGACCAGGGCAGAGTTACAGGGACCAGGGCAGGGTTACAGGGACCAGGGCAGGGTTACGGGGACCAGGACAGGGTTATGGGTCCCACCACAACCAGGGTGCTGCCCCTGAGGTCAAAGCAGAGCAGGAGAGATGCCGGGGGAGCCGAGCAGGCAGCTCCAGCAGGGATCCCGCGTGTGCCTGCTCCAGGAGCGGCCGGCCGGCGTTCCCACCACGTGTGTCACGCTTCCCTGGATAACCAAGGCGCTGGGACAAACAAAACAAAGCCCCCTCCGTCTCTGCGGAGACCAGCCCCAAACAGGGAGCCAGGCCAGGCCCCTTGGATGAGTGAATCACTCAACCAGCTGGAGATGGAGCAATTTGGGTCAAATCTGCCCCCTGGCCTCGTGCCACGGCCTTATCTCGTGTTTCACTTGTTCTACCTCAGCCCAGGGGTTGCCCTGCGGTTGTTTTTAGCGCAGGGTGAAGTTTGTGGGGTTGGAGGTGGTACCTGGTTGTGCAGAGTTACCCTCAGGAATCTGCGGTGCCGGGTTTAGTGCTGTTTATTATGAGGTCATTTTTTATTTCTGGCTAATTTTTCTTGCAGCTGAACACAAAGGACAGAAAATGGAATTAGCAAAGAGCTCTGCTGAGCTATTAATGTCCCCCGAGGGGGCACGGGGAATTTAGGCACTCAACAAGTGCATAAACGGGGCCATAAAACCGTGCCCGGGGTATTGCAGAGGTGCAGCTCCGAGGGGCTCTGGGGGCTGCCCACCCCCGGTGCAGGAACAGGCTCGGAGCAGCTCCAGCTCCCCGGGCCCAGGGGATTTTCCTCCAGGATGACATCAGTAGCATGAGGATGCTGAGGGAACTGTCTGGGAATCTCGAAGGCGAGGGGATTTGTTTTTTTTTCTCCTTGTGATTATGTAGAAGATAAAATATGTTCTCAGGCTGCCTGCGAGGAGCGATGTGCTGCAGAACGGACGGCGCCTGCTTTTCCAGGACCTGGGAAGCGGGAGCTCCGTGTGAGGCCGGGCTGGGGTTATTCCCTGTCCCTGCCCTCTCGGTGTTGCCGTGGGCAGGGAGGTGTGGGCAGTGCTGCCAAATGGAGTCCAAAATGCCCTGTTTGGGTTCCCTGAGTCCCTGTGCTCTTCTCCAGGGATGTGCCAGGGGTCCTGCACCCTCCCAGGGATTCCGAACCCTCAGGGATTGTCCCATGGGATGGGATGGGGATTCTGGGCTGGTTTTACATGAGGATGCTCTGAAGAGCAGGAGGCTCACCCAGTGGCTTTATCCCTTTCCCCTGGACACTGCCCGTGGAGTCTGGCTGATCTTGAGGCAGCTGAGGGATGCAGCTCGGTGGGACAACAAATCCTGGTGTTTCCAGGTGTTCCTGACAGGGGATTATATCCCAAAAGAGGTGGTGAGGTGGGAGGGGGGCAGAGGGGATACAACTGGGAGCCTTCCCAAGGCTGCGGGGGCATGTGGAGCTCAATCTCCAAGGGCTGAGGGAGCGGGCTGGATCCAGTGGGGGTGGATGAGGGCTGGAAGAGCAGGACTTTGCTGCTCAGCTCTGCTCTGGCTCTGCTGGGCAAAGCAGGAACAAAAACAGGAGGAAGGGATCAGGACAGGAACTTTCCCTTTGGGAAAGTCTGGGGGAGGCAAAGAGGATCCAGTTCCTAAACTGGAGATGAGCTGGGAAATGGAGCTCTGACCCCAGGGATCATCCGTGGGGATCTGGGGAAGGAGGGGAAGCAGCAGTGGAGATGACAGGAACAGAGCTGAGCTCCGGCCGAGGGCTCCACAACCTCCACCAGCACCAGCTGGGAGCCCCTCAGCAGCCTCAGCCCAGCCAGGGGAGCCAGAGGGACCTCTCATCCCAGGAAGGGACAGCAGGAGGGAGCAGGACTCCCACCATTTCTGGTGTTGGTGTTGGGTTTCTCCCACAGGTGCGGGAGCATCCGAAAGGGTGGGACAAGGGGACGGAGCTGAGCATCGCCCTCAGCTTTGGGTCTCCTGGCCACGGTCCTTCAGCTCTTTGCCAAGACTTTCTGGATGCAGGAGGGAAATTCCTTGCCCTGATTCCCAAGCCAGCCTTGGTGCCCATGGATTTTGGCTGCTGCGCAGGGATGCTCAGAGGAACTGGACTTTCCAACCTGCTCAGCAGTGGAGCTTCTTTAAACCCCCCCCCCAAATTCACTCTGATTCAACATTTTACCAAGAAATGAAACTTTAATATGGGGAAAAGCAGAATTCTAATCAGTGGGGTCTTCAGTAAATCTTTGTGATCCCCCCTCCTCCCCCAGCACAGAGGAGGCTGGAGTGGCTCCAGAACTCCAGTTTGAACCAAAAGAAGCTAAAAAAGAAACAAACAAAACCACCAAAAAAAACCACTTGGCCAGGGTTTCTGCTGCCCCTTCCCCCTCCTTTTTGATCGTCTCTGTCTTGTACAAGCCTGGTGGAGGCAGATAAGCGAGGATCTCACCCAGCTTTTCAAAGTGGTGGGGAGGAAGAAAGCGGCCTTTGTGAGGGGCTTTCTGAAGGTCTCTGTTCTGGGAAGGTTGGAAATAGCACAAAAACATCCTTTCTCACTAGATTGTGTCGCTTCCAGCTCCGAGCTCCACCACCACCCAGATGTTTCGAGGCTGATGCTGAGAAGGAAAATAAGAGGCACGGCGAGAAATCCAGGAGAGGGGGATGCTGGGTGGAACTGGCTTGGGGAAACCTGCACTGCTCTGTGCCTTTATTTTTGAAACAGGGAAAGAGCTGGAGAAGGAGATTCAGAGATTGGGAATTAATATCTTAATTAAGTCAGTCTAGTGATGATAACTGCCCGTCTCCTTATCAGCTTGAGCTTTCTGACAATATTCTGCATGTCCAGCCAGGAATGTATCGAGAATTTGGTGCCATCAAGCATTTTTGATTGCTTTTTGATCTCATTTTCCCTTTTTTCACTGCACTGCTCCCGAGTTTTCCCAACCTTGGGATAATCATTGGTGCGAGTTCATCGCTCCGCTTTTAAAATTGTCTTTATTCAGGAGGAGGGGGGACGTCCTTGGGAGGATGTATGGAGTGACTCTGTTCCTACCTAATTGATTGGACGAGGGAAGTTAAGTGTGAAACTCTTCCTTATTGTCCGTATCCTCTCCCTAATTGTCCTGTCTCAGCAAGAACATCCCCGAATGTGCAGGCCCCAGTCCCTCCCGAATTGTTCTGCCTCAGCAAGAATTCCTCCAAACGTCCCGAGGGCTCTGGGCACGGGGTTTTGCAATCAGACAGAGCCGAGCAAATCCCCGCGGATGTGGGAAGGGGCTGACCCCGCACCTCTCCCATCCAGCTGCTGGGATGTGCGTCCAGCTGGATTTTGTGCTGGGACCGGGCTGAGAGCAGCCAGATGTTGGCAGCAGAGCGATGCCCCCGTCCCGACAGCTGTGCTGGGCACAGGGATGGCGAGAGGGGGGCACGGCACCGACTGCACCCACCCCAATCCCGCCGCTGCCAGAGCACGGCTCGTCCCGGCCAAATCCCGGAGCAGGAGGTGGGAGCTGAATTCATCCCCGCTCTGGCAGAGGACTGAGCCGAGCTGCTCCGGCGCGGAATTTTCGGAGCCTGAGCCCCGGCTCTCCGCACCTCAGCGGGGTCCCGCGGCCACCTCGGCGCGGGGCAGAGGGGACATTCCCGTCCTGCGCCCTCCTTGGAGTGGTCCTGGAGGGACTGGAGTGATCAGAGCAGGGATTGGGGTGGTGGGAAAGCAGAGCCTGGAGCCCGCAGAGGTTCTGAGCTGGAGCCACAGGGCTGAGCCACGGCTGCGGTCAGCGGAGCAGCGTCCGGGTGGAGGGGCTGGGTGGGAGGAGGAGCTGGACTCCGTGAGCGCCGCGGATCCCGGGAATGTGTCCTGTGCGAGTCCCTGGGCACCTGTGGGGGTGACCTGCGCGGTGACATCGCCGGGATGGGCTAGGGGCCGGGATTCCAGGGATCTCCCCCTGCCCGGCCGCTCCACACCCTGCACGGCGCGGGTGGCGGCGACAGCGCCGGAGGCTCGGCTGTCCTTGAGGGGACACCGCCACTTCGGGGCTTTGGGGACACCTCTGTGCACGCCGTCCCCAAGCCCCCGCAGTGCCACCCCCACTTCTGCGGGCTGGAGACCCGCACGGCTCCCCCCATCCCCATCCCCATCCCCATCCCCGCTGCCGCCCTCCCTCCCTGCTCGTGCCTAATTCAATTCTCCTCTCCCCGCACAGCTCCCCAGAGCTTGACCATTAACAAATGGACTTGGCCGGAGGCCTGGGCGACCATTTGGACGCTGAGGCTGCCGCGGCCGCTGCTGCCAGCCGGGCCGGGCACCGCGAGCCGCCGGCGCTGCCAGCATCCCTCGCCCGGCATCCCGGAGCGCTGCCAAATCGCCGCGGTGCCGGTGCCAGCTCCGGGAGAAAGGGCCGAGGCAGCCGCACACAAAGAGGGGTTTATAGCCCGGCCGGGCACCTGACACGGGGAGGAGGGAGGGCTGAGACGTGCTTAGCCCCGATAATCCCCAGTTTGAGTTTAATATATTATTTTTTTTTTTAATCAAAAGCACAGCAACAGCTGGGGCTGAGGCTTTCCAGGAGATGAACTCATGAACAACTGTTCAAAATAACTTTATTCGTGCTGCTATTAGATCAGGCCACTGGGGAGCCACCAATTATTTGTGATTACTCCAGGCAGATAAGGCTGAGGCAGAGCCGAGCACCGCCAGGGATCGAGGGCACCTCGTGCTTTGGGCAGGTCCAGCACCCACGGGAGCCTCCAGCACCCATCCCAATCCCTGGCAACCGTGGGAGTGCCCAGCACCCATCCCAGCTCCCTGACAGTGCCAGGGGGAAGCACAGCAGGTTTGGGCCCTGTGGATGTGCTCCAGGCAGGGTGCAGGGATGTTTGCAGGAGATCTGTGCCTTTTCTGCCTCAAAACCAGTGAACAGCCATGCTGCAGCTAATTAGCCGGTCCACATTTGGGCTGCCCATCTTGTTCACCTTGTTCATAAGCCCCAGAGCTGGCACAGCATCAGGGAAGGCCGAGAGGTTTGGAGCAGGACAAGTCCCTTCCTGGCAATTCCCGGGCTCATGGAGCAGCATCCCAGGTTCCGTGTGCCCCATGGTCCAGGCAGGGCAGTTCCCAATCATTTATCCCATCCCCATCCCACAGATCAGTCTCAAACCCCCTCAGTCAGCTGAGGCCAGCACCAGACAGTTTTCCTTTCCAACATGACATCAACAAAAACCTGAGTGTGAGATCTGCTCTCCGGCAGGAAAATCTCCCGAGGGAGCCAAAGGTGGGAGCTGAACCAGGGAAAGCTGCAGGGCCTGGGCTGCCCTGGCCAGCACAGACTGCATGAGCTCAGAGGTCTTTTCCACTCCTCGCTCCTGTGAGTCAACAAGTCTGGTGCCTGGGGAATTTTTAAAAATAACCTGGATGAAACAGAAGACGGTGGAGCAGGGACCAGGCCTGCCTTGGCTGGGAGGTCGGGCTAACAGCACTTTTCCATGGTGCTGTTCCATGATTAATCGAGACAAGGAAAGAAAAGAAAGGAGGAAATTGATAAACACAATCGGAATTCCAGCCAGGATTTGCCTGAGTCAGGTTATTAGAATCCTGACATCATGTCTTGAAAAGAAGACTGGAAATAAATCTCTGGGAGATAAGATCTGCCTGGGGGGGTGGAGCTGCACCAGGCTGACCCAGCCATGGTGGGGGTCCCCAAAAAGCTGCTTCTCCCAGTTTTCCTGGGTCTCAAACCAGCAATGGGAGCCCGTGGTTTCCATGGAAACCCCACTCCTTGTGCAGGTGCTCCTGAGCCCGTCCTGCTCCCATCACCCCACACCTGGGAAAAGCCGTTCTGAAGGCAGCTCCAGGTGGGGGGAGTTTGCTTCCTGCCAGGTGATTTCACCAGGACCAACCCTGGGAAGTTTGGGATGGGCTCCAGCAGGCTGTGGGGAGCTGTGGTCTCCTGATGGATGCTCCAGCAGGAGCAGGGCCTCACCCACACTGCGAGCACTCCGAGGGACCTGGATCCGGAGCTGGAGCTCTTCCCAACGGCCCCACGCTCCAGAGGGGCAGCTCAGCTGGGATGGGATGTCTCGAGATCCACAGCAGGAATTTTCCTGTCTCTTTGGCCTCTATGGCCAGTACTGGGGCAGGTGTGGGACACAGGAGTGAGGTCACTCAGGAATGTGAGCCCACAGATCCCTCTCCAGCCTCGCCAGCAGCATTGGGAATTTGGGAATTGCTGTTTCAGGGAGGCAAAGGAAATATTCTCCCCCTTTTTTCCCTGAATGTCCCCACTAATGGTTGGTTTCAGTCTGGAATTAACTCCAGTCACCAGAGCTGCTGTACCTGGGATTTCATGGGAGTCCTCAAGGCCTTTAACCCTTCCCTCTCCAGGCAGGGGTGATGGATCCCCAAATCCTTCCCAGTCCCAGGCTCTGGGCTGAACTCCAGGTGAGGAATTTCTGTTCTGTTTCCACATCCCCACAGCTTTATCCCTGGAAACTGGAGCTGCTCCCACCCCAGCCCAGCTCCCTGCCCTGGGAAGGATTTTCTCCAGGGGCAGAATTCCTTTTTTTTTCCTAAATTTTTTTCTTTATCAAGTGTTTTTTTTACCTGTGAGCACTCACTCCATGACTTTTCCATAGGCAGCCCCTGTGCTGCCTTCCTCCCCTCCCACTGCTTGTTATTCCAATGCAAAATCCCAAAGAAAATCCCTCCTGGAAGGAGGAATCCAGAGGCAGACACACTGCCAAAGGTCTGACCCTCTCCAGCCCAGGAAATTCCTTGGCTACTTTTGGAGCTGGCCCAAGGCTGAGTGGGTTGGAAGATGTTAAAAATCCCGCTTCTTGCAAAATTCAGGGAGCAAAGGTTTGGATATTGCACCCACAGCATCTCCCAGCAGCCTGAGCAGGTTTTATTTTTAAACAGATGATACTGTGGTATCAAATATGTGGTATTAGGAGATATATATTGAATATGTGTTACTATTATTATTATTTCTATTATTATTGTTGTTGTTATTATTATTACTATTATTATGTTTTTATTGTTTTGGGGGGTGGGGGTGGTTTTTTTAGGCCCAGTCTCTCACTCCAAAGCTCGGGATGCAGAGCTGGGATATCAGGATATCTTCCAGAGCCCTCCGTGTCCTCCCTGTCACGATCTGCAGGCGACAGTGCCCTCTAGTGCCCCCGCCCCCTGCCCAGCCCCCGGCACAGGAACCTGTTGCATCCCAAAATTTTTTAGGTTTCTCGTTGGGCTCGGTGATGTTTTCCAGCCTTATTGATGCTGTGATTCCATCCTAATTCATCATGGCAGGCGATGGCCTGGGGATGTTGGGACAGTCAGGTTATCCCTGCAGGGATTTTCCATCTTCCTGTTGCCGATGGGGATTTTTCCCACTTTTATTCTGGCAGCTTCCTTGGAGGATGAGGAGAATGAGGTGGATGAGGATCCTACAGAGCCACGGAGCAAATCCTGAGTGCCTTCTCCAGGCTCAGGGACCATTGGGTGCTCCTCACCTGCCCTCAGGCCCTCCGAGCTCAGAATTCCTTGGACACTGCCCAGGTGAGCTGGGAGCATCCCTGGATGCTGCTCCAACGTTAATAGCACTTCATGAATTCCAGCTCCCACTGGCACTGCCTGCCTGCCCTCACTTCTCAAGGTCTTGTCTGGGGATGACAATCCTGGAACCTTTTAGGTTGGAAAAGCCCTCCAGGATCATTGCGTCCCACCTGTGCCTGATCTCCAGAGCACTGAGTGCCTTCCTTGGACACCTCCAGGGATGGGGACTCCAAACCTCCCTGGGCAGCCCCTGCCAAGGCCTGAGCACCCTTTCCATGGAGAAATCCCTCCTGAAAGGATATGGCACCTGTCCAAGCACCCACAGCCACCCCATCCTGCGCTGTCCCTGCTCACAGGGGGGCTCTCACAACACCCTCAGCCGAACACCTTCATCTCCTGCTGAGGGAAAGGCTGTGGTTGGTGCCTGGTTCTCCACGAAAACCCTCTGGAATGGGGGACAGAACATTCCTGGCATGGCACAAAGAGGAGGGAGCTGGGAAAGGGGCTCAGCCTGGAGCAAAGGAGGCTCATGGGGGACCTTGTGGCTCTGCACAACTCCCTGACAGGAGGGGGCAGCCGGGGGGGTTCAGGCTCTGCTCCCAAGGGATGGGAAAAGGGGAAATGGCCTCAGGCTGTGCCGGGGAGGGTCAGGTTGGACATCAGGAGGGATTTCTCCACGGAAAGGGTGCTCAGGCCTTGGCAGGGGCTGCCCAGGGAGGTTTGGAGCCCCCATCCCTGGAGGTGTCCAAGGAATGTCTGGACATGGAACTCAGTGCTCTGGGCTGGGGACAAGGTGGACATCAGTCACAGGTCGATGGTCTTGGAGATTTTTCCAACCTCAGTGATTGTGGGATGAAAAAACTCCCTTTCCCACAGCATCCCTGTGCTCCCCACTCGGGAATGCCCGAGGTGGGGCTCCAGCAGGGCCGTGGGTGCAGCTGTTATCACCACGAGGCTGTCGGCGCTCCCGGCGCTGTTTAACCACGCACACGTTTGTTTTCCTTGGCTCTGCCAGGGAAATCTGCTCCTCAAGGGCTTCTCATTAAGCAAAAAATTTATGAGGGAGGATGAAAATGGAGTTTTACTGTCTGAGCTCTGGGGCAGCGCTGGTTCTGCAGCCGTTCTGAGTCATTCAGTTGGGGAGGACGGGGGAAATTTCTCCAGTGAAATACAAAATTTCACTTTCCCATTTGGAGTCGGTTGCATCTGTCAGTGCATGGAGCAATGCCTGGAGTAACAACCCCGATCCCTGTGGATGCAAAACAAAAGGGAAACACCTCACAATTTGTGTGCAGTGAAAAACAACGTGTCCATGACGGAAAGCCTTGTGGGATTTGATGCTAATTTTCGTGGTCACCTTGGCTGCGCTTGAGGAAGTGGCCGGCGCTGCCAAGAGCGAATTTCCCTGATGATGGATGAGGAATCGGAGCAGAAAATAAATAAATATCAGCAGCACCTTTTCTTTTTCCTGCTTTTCTGGCAGATTGGTGTCATCCAAGGTCACACATTTGGGCGCTGGAAGTGCAGCCAGAGCTCGGTGCTTTCAAATCATATGGAAGTCAGAGCAGCTTCCTCAAGGGCTGGGTTTAAAAAGAAAGATTAGAGTCTCCCAAAAAATTCCTGTCCATTAATTGCATTAATTGTTAGCATTAATTGTCTTCTCTCCTTGTGTTCAGGCTTGGAAGAAACTCCCCAGGACAACCTGGGATAGTGGAAGGTGCCCTGCCCATGGAAGGGGTGGAATGAGATGATCCTTAAGCTTCCTTCCAACCCAAACCATTCCAGGATTCTGCAAGAATTCCTTGTTTTCCTCCTGAAGCCAGTCCTGCATCCCCCATGCCAGGTACTGACCCCTCTATACTTGATTTTTTTATTCTGTCCATGGAAAAACATTGGGAAGCAGTGCTCCAAGATGGAGAAAAAGGAGGATTTTCTGACAAAACGCAACAAACCTCAACAAGCAAGAAAATTTTGTTCCCCTCAGCAGTTTTGGGAGAGCAGGAATGATTCCTGGCCAGCTCTGAGCACAACCTGGAGCCAGGCTCCGCTGGAAGGGAGGGAGAAGCTCCCTGTGGAGAAGCCGATCCCAGAACAGCCCTGGGCAGGGGAGCGGCTCCGCTTCCCTCTGGAGCACCGGCCACCGGCAGAGGATGGAAACGCAGGGAAACGCAGCTATTCCCACGTTTTTATGATTTCTTTTAATTATTCCAGGCAGGACTTTAGAAGGAATAATGTTTTCAGGCACATGGCACTGCAGTGATGGGATGCAGAGCATGGGACGAGCTGTTCTCCATGTGCTCCCGAAAAAAAAAAAGGTGAAAATTAAAAAGCTTTGGCAAATTAATCTGGAAAAAACCTGGGAGAAAACAGGCAGGAGGTCCCTGAAGTGACCCCTGATCCCACAGGCTTTGAGGGCAGCGAGTGTCACTCCTGCCTCTCCAAGCTGGTGCTAATTCCTGAAAGTATTGGAAAAAAAAAAAAAAAAAGGAAAAAAATCAGGAAATTCTGCCATAAAACCCCACAACTTTTATTTGTGTGGAATTCCAGCTGTTCTTCAGGTTTGGAGATGGCTTGGGAAGATTTCAGGACTGGGGGATTATTTAATTTTTAATTTTTTATTTTTTATTTTTTATTTTTATCTCCCTCTCCAAAAAGGAGGGAAGGAGATGTGTGAGGTGACAGCAATGACACAGAGGGAGGAGGACAGAGCTGGCTTGAGGTGAGGGAGGGATGGAACAAGTGGAATTTATGGCAACCCTTGGAAAAATGATAAATGGAAGCTGTAATTTTTATTGGGAAAGGGGAGCAGAGCTCGAGTGAGGGAACAGAATAATCAAAAAAGCATAAATTAGAAATGGGGTTTGACAGGAGCACAAAGCGTTTGGCTCATGGATAATGGGGGTTTCTCCTAGAACATGATCCAGGGAAATGCACAGGAATTACCTGCAGGAAGATCTTCTAGGAAGTCACGTTGGGGTGAAGCTCTGTCCTGGCTCCATGGGGCTTCCCAATGCTCCCAAACCCATCCTGCAGCCAGGCTGGACGGGGCTTGGAGCAGCCTGGGAGAGTGGAAGTGGCAGCAGCTGGAATGAGATGATCTTTAACGTCCCTTCCAAGCCAAACCATTGCAGCATTCCCTGATTTCAAAGGGTGAGCGTTCCCAGAGGATTTTATGGCCTGCTGTGTGACGGGAACGACTCCAGGTCTGCAGGAGCAGACAGCAATGGGAATGGGCCGAGCATCTCTCCATGACATTTTTCCACCCCGTTTCTCAGGGAGCAGCAGCCCCGACCGAGCCTTGCCCTGACACCATGTTCCCTAAACCTGCCAGGTTTCTTTAGGTTTGAATCCATCTGCAAATCCCTTTGGATGCCAGAAATGAGCCCAATTTCCCTGGTAATTCTCCTTTGGATTAGTCCAGCAAACTGCCTGAGCCCGGGGCTGGAGCTGACTCGGGATCTTGGTGGGGCAAAGCCTGAGGAGCTGTGGAAGGCAGGGATGGAGCAGATGTTGACACGCAGTGAAAATCCGAGACACGGGAGCCGGGGAGAATAAATCTGAAAAATTAACACGTAGGAGGCCGCAAAAAGGAGCAATATGTTTTGGTAATCACAGTGAACTGCTGACCCCTCCTCCTGCAGCTCCCAAACCTCGGGCATGAAGCAGATGTCACTCAGCCCCTGATTAACACGTTCCCGAATTTCTCCCGGCGTTTAATAAAAGTTTTACGTAACATGCAGGTAATTGCTTCCAAATGGCAAGGGAACAATGTGGCCCTCTGTGCATGGCATTGTTTCAGCATCAGGTGAAAACTCCTCTTGTTGCCTCCATATCAGGGGAAATCCCACAGCGAAGCCCCCGCGCCCGGCAGCTGCTTTTCCAGTCACTCCAGAGACAAAGGGAAGAGCAAAGCCTTCGATCCAGGAATATTTTTTCCCTTCAGATGTCCACATGAAGGGAGCCTGCAAGAAAAATGGAGAGAGACTGTTTACAAGAGCATGGAGCGACAGGCCAAGGGGGAATGGATTTAAACTGCCAGAGGGCACGGATAGGTGGGATATTGGGAAGGAATTCCTCCCTGGGAGGGTGGGGAGGCCCTGGCACAGGGTGCCCAGAGAAGCTGGGGCTGCCCCTGGATCCCTGGCAGTGTCCAAGGCCAGGTTGGACGGGGCTTGGAGCAGCCTGGGACAGTGGAAGGTGTCCCTGCCCATGGCAGGGGGTGGCACTGGATGGGCTTTAAGGTCTGGTCCATTATGGGACTCCTGGAGATATCAGGGTGCTCCAATGCCTCCTTACTGTCCAGCTCCAGTGCTTTCCATCCCACCAGGACAAATCCTCTCCAGACCAAATCCCCCAGCCAGAGAAGTGAGGACACAAGGGAAGGTCTGCACGGGAGCCAGGTGGGGGAGAGCGGAGCAAAGTCTGGATAAAGCTCATGGAATGCTGATTTGCTGCCTTGACTCTCTTGGCCTTTTCTTCCTGCAAAAATCTGTTTGAGGTGTGTGGGCATCACCTGTCCATGGAGTGGGGATTGGGATCCGAGGGAGAGAGGAAAGGCCTGGCAGGAGGGCTCTGACTTGCTCCACATCTCTGTGCTGAAAAGCAACACCTGCTGAGATGAAACCCTCTGGCCTCCCTGCCCCTTCTCCAAGGCAAACACAGACACTTCTATTCCCACTCCCAAGAAATCCATCTTTCAGCATTTCCCTGGTTTTGTGTGTGCTTTGTTTCATCCAGCGCCACGGAGCTTGGACGCTTTTTCCATCTCACATTGAGCTTTGGATGCTGCCTCTGTTCCTCTTGCTGCCTCCATGAAGAATAACAGCGGCCCTTGTTGTGTTTTCCCTGGATCATGGGCTGCTGGAAAGCACAGGGAAGCTTGTGTCTGGAAGAGGGAGAGGGCAGGAGGATCCTTTTCCCCAGAAGAGCTGCAGGCCGGGCTCTTTGGCTTCCTCAAGCCTTCATGGTGAGCAACAAATTGTCCTATAAAAATCCTTCTCTTGAATTTTATTTTTCTAAGGAGCTAGGCCCAGCTTGGAAACTTGGGATTTCAATCTCCTACTTTTTAATTGGACAGCAAATCCAAGAGAAAAGGGCTGAAATCCAACGGGTTCTTCAGATTCTGCCTCTCTCCCTGCCTAAAGCTGCATCTGAAGGCTCTTTGCCTGGCTGTGGAGAGCTCGTTTTGTGGGATCAGCTAAGCCCCATCAGCAAAGGAAGGAACCTTGCAAGGACATTCCTGCTCCTCTTCCAGCTGAGGAGGGACAGGAGCCTTGTGCCAGATGTGAAGGATGTGGCCCAGCCTCACCACCACCCTCCCACAAAGGTAATTTGGGGTGAGGATGCTGCCCCCAGCCCCTTCCTGTGCACAGAAATGGCTCTCCGTGTGTCCCCAGGAGCCAGAGGTGCCTGATCCCTGTGCCAGGAATCGTCTGGCTGCCTGTCAGGCCTGTGCTCCCAGCTGTGCATCCCCTGCACGTTCCAGCAGCCCACGGAACAAGTGCAGCCGGGGTACCCCTCTGCTGAGAAATGGCTTTCCAGGAGATCCATCGCTCCCTGTTTCCATGGGAAGAGCCCGCATGGAACGGCTCTGTCGGACACTGGGAGAGCTCCCTGAAAACAGAAGGAAAATCGGCCCCGTGTTCAGACCAAGAGAGGGGAAAGGCTGGGGAGACACCTGAGCACCCCCTTTGCACTCCTTTTTCCCTTCTTTCCTGTTCCAGCCTGGCTCTGTGGACAGCATCCAGGGAAATGTGTGCTTGGGGCTGTCTAAGGTGCCACAAAGAACCTCCAGAGGTTGGAATGATAATGATCCTCCCATCTTAGTGATTTCCACCCTAATTATAAATTAGGTGCTGAGCAGGAATTTCTTTCAGAAAGGAGTTTCTTCATCTTTCACCCTTTAGGTTCTGCTTCCCAAAGCTCCAGCTTGGATTATCTCCTACAAGGGAGCTTCAAACCACACCCTCCTTTCCCTGCTGGATCCATTGCCATGGTGGTTTCCAATGACCTTGGGAATGCTGAGTAACCTGGGATAGTGGGAAGTGTCCTGCCCATGGCAGGGGGTTGGAACAGGATGATTTTTAAGGTCCCTTCCAACCCAAGCCTTTCCAGGATTCTATGCTGGAAGCAGGAACATCTTGGGCAATATTTTGCCTTTGGACCTTGAGTCGGGAGTCACGGGAGTTTTAAGGGATTTGAAATCTGTCTGAAATTCATGGCTGGTGTCACTCTCTGAGTTGGAGTTATCCAGAGAAGCTTTCCTGGGATTGGAGGCACCTGGGAGCCAGTTCCCAACAATATCCTTCCCAGTCCTCCATGCCCAGGGAAACCCCATCCCCTCTTATTTTCCTAAACAGATCAGCCTCTCTCTGTCTTGGGCTGCCAAACTGCCCCAAAGCGGGGCCAAAACTGCTGTGACTTTTGTTTTCTCTGTGGCAAAGTTGGAGCTGCAAATCCAGGGCAGAGGAGGTGGGATGGGCAGGGTTGGGAGCAGCATCCTGCTGGCCACAGGAGTGCCTTCAGCTGCACAGAGCATCGGAGACAAATGAACTGGAGGAAGCCTTTCCTCTGCCGAGGGCTCTCACCCGAGAGCTCCCTGCTCCCAGCAGAGGTCAAGAGTTGAACAATGAAGAAGAAAGGAAAAGTGATAGAAAGATCCATCTTCCCTTATGGAATCCCCAGAGCAGAGGGCATTTGGAAGTCATTTTTCACCGGGCTGAGAGCTGTTTCTGGCCCTTTAGCAGACATTATTCTCTTCTCAAACCTCATAGATCTGGATGTTGGGAAGTGTTTTCCCTCCATCCTCACGAGTGTTGGGAGAGGAGTGTTACCCTGGGTGCAGGACTCAACTTCCACACTGTGCTTTGTGTTTTGGGGTAACAGGGAGCCAAATTCCCACTGCAAATCGCTCTGTTCCTCGAAATCCCAAGCTTTTAAAGGCATTGGGGCTCAGATGCAAAGAGAAATGAGTGGTTTGGATTCGCTGGGGTTCATGCACAGGGATGGCTCTGAAGGGGGAAAACCCAGGCAAGGAGAGGAAGGAGAGTTTCAGCCGGCTAAAGGAAATCTAAATAAAATTCCTTTCTGGAAGGAGGTCAAGAAAATTATTTTCCTTCTGTGTTTCTGTCTCTCTTCTTCTGGCTTATAAAAACACCTTGGCTGGGATATTCCACCAACTCTGCCTTTTATTAAAAACCCCTGCTCGGGCTGTGCAGATTTCATGCTGTTCCATGGAAGTAAAATTTTATGACCAGAAGCTGAAATTAGGAAGGAGCTTGTTGTTGTTGTTGTCGTGGCTTGGATTTTGTTGGCAGTCAGGAGGCTTTGTTTATTTTTGCCTTTTCTACAGCACAGCCAGGTCTGAGCTCTCCAGGGTTTTTAGGGATGCTGCTCCAAAAAGGTGCTGATGTTGGGAAGGTGAGCAAGGGGCGGGTGATGCCTTCCCTGTGCTGCTCCCCTTGGAGCAGGAAGGGTTCAGGGGCTCTCTGAGAACAGGACAGACGTGGGAGAGCAAATGTCCCATTGCAGGGGACACAGGTCCTGGGTGTCCAGCCTGGAACAGCCTCACAGGGTGAGCAAAGTGACTGGGACAAAGTGGGAGTTATTCCCTCCTCTCCTCTGGAAATCCAGAGCCTGTGGATCACAGCTTGCTTTGAGCCCACATCCAACACCAGCTGCTTGTTGGCTGGGGAGTGCCAGCAGACTTTTATTTCCATTTCTCACTTGAAATGGAGCACTCCTGTTTTTCCATTAATTCCTCTTCCTCTGCTAAAAAAAAATAATCCAATGGAAGGGAGAAAAAACCCGTTCTAAGAGGTCACTTGGTCCTTCTTTATTGGGTGAGTTCCAGTGACCCTGAGGGGTTGTGACATGTGAAGGTATTCAAGGAGAGCTGCACAGGGTCAGATGAAAGTCAGAGCCATTAATTCCAGCACTGGTTCCTCGGCAAGGCACTTTTCCATCTCCAGGCCCCATCCCTGCATGCCCTGGGACAGATTCAGAGTCCCCTGGGTTGGTGGGAACCTGGGACCATCCCAGCTGTGACTCCAGGCTGGGCTCCTCTCCCTGCCCAGCTCCTCTGGAGCAGCCAGAGGACTTCCTGAAGGATTCCAGGGCATGGATCTCCTCTCCCTGCTCCAGAGACACCCTGGTTGGGATGGGGGATGCAGGTCAAGCCCCTGACCCCTCGGTTTCCTTCCAGCCCAAACGTCTGTGCAGCCTCAGCAGATTTACGGGGCGGCCCTAAGTATTTCACCAGCTCTTTACTAATAATGCGGCCATAAAAAAGGGACAGCCTTTCTTTCCAAGGCCTCTCCAAGCCTGGAATAATCCCAGGAGGGATTTGGCTGCCCCCAACAGAGGGTTTAGTGGTGGGCAATGCTTTACAGCCCCTTTGTTAGAGCAGGGCTGCTCCCCAGCATCAAAGTGGGAACAGAGGCTCTGGGATGGGCTCTCCATAAATCTCTCACCTCTAATCCTTCCCTTTCCACTATTTGCAAACTGGGGGAAGCTGGAAGGGCAGACTGGACAAAGCTTTAACCCTTTGTGCTTTGGGGGATCTTCTTGGGAGCAGAAGGGGCCGTGGGTGGAAGGAGAAGCAGGTTCGTGTTGTGCTCAGCAATTAAACCCCAGCAGCAGATTAAGGAGCTCCTCTGGAGTTGGGTAAGTCCAGCACTGGATATAAGGAATAAATCTGGCTGCATTGCAACCACTTCAAGTTACTTAAGCCACAAATGCAGAACTCTGAGGGTGATTTTGGTCTTCCAGTGTTTGCAGCAACATCTTTGTCAAGGCTGGGTTTTGTTAGACTGGACTGACCCTGTCCAGTTGCCACCAGTTTCTGGGTTGTGAAGGGATTTTTATGCTCCCAGTGGCACTGGAGGTTGGGAACAGATACCAGGTCCATCAGTGATCACCTGAGGGTCACAGCTGGGAGCAGACCTTCTGTGTCAGGAGGATTCCAGTCCTCCTGGCCTTGTTCCCATAAATATTCCCAGCATGGGATATCTCCCTGCCCAAGAGAGGGACAGGAGCAAGCCCAGGGCAGGATTTGGGCAGTGAATTCGTCTCTTCCTTCCCCCATCTCCATCTTTTAGGCACAGAGAACTGAACTTTGTGTCCGTGTTGCCATAAAAGACCGCGGGTTTTTTCAAGGCAGCTTTCCAGCAGTGATGAAAGGTCCTGCAGCGGGCAGAGGCTGCTCTGGGAATGGAACAAATTGTGGGTTTATGGCTCCCGTGTGGGGGGGGGCTGTAAATCTCCCAACTTTTAACGCATCTGTTCCTTTCCAAGCAGGCTACCAACGGCTCAAGGAGGAGAGGGAGAAATATCCGACATTTCCTGACATTGGCTGCCCTCGGGAGTTCCTCAGGAAGGTTTTTAAAGGAATATTTATGGATGATCCTGGTGAATCAGGCCCTAAAAGGTACCGAGGAAGGGCTGGTGTTCATTAACATTTGGGAACTGTGCATTGAGGATTTCCCTGTGGAGGGGCAAAAGAAATGGAGTGAAAGTGAAGGAGCTTTCGAGTTAATCCCGTTCTTTTTTCACGTTATTGTTGTTGGTAAAAATCAGAACCTTATTTTTGATGAAGAAAAAAATATTGAAAGTCCATTTTTGATATGATTTTCCTCAAAAGTTTTGTTCCAGAATTCCATACTGAGAAAAAGAACAGATCTTGCAGTGAGACTTGTGAAATCCCTCAGAGGTCATTCACTATTAATTAGTCTGGGTTTAGGAATAGGAACATTAGCACAGGAGGAGGGATGGATTGGTGGAAGAGCATCCTGGGGTTCTGACTTCCAGAGCCTTTTCCTAAGGCCAACTTGAGTCACTTAAAAACCTCTGTAAACTCAGTGAGGAGAAAGTCCCTTGAGGTGAGCCTGGGTTTGTCCTTTCTGGGAAGTGCCTTTGGAACAGATTTATTCAGTGGATCCATGGGGAAGATAAGGCCCCACGTGTCCTTTGTCCTGTTCCTTCCCATGTCGCATCTCCAGGTTTATCTGAGTGTGCTCAGAGTTAATCAGAGAAAGAGAAAATTCGGATGTTTTGGCTAAAAATGCACAGATCCCTCCATAATCCCCAAAGTCTGAACTTCTTGGGAGTTTTGCTGAGGCTCTGCTCCTCCTGCTCTCAGAAGGAACCACTCTCCTGTGGCTCCCATGGCATTTTCCTGGGATCTTTTAGTCCTGGGGTGGGTGGGCACAAATTGATGCTGGATGGGACACGTGGGGACTGCAACACCGGGCTCAACAGTGGTGACACTTTACTGATGTCACTGAATGCTCAGCAGCCATCCAGGCATGAGGATCAGTGGCCAGAACCCCCAGAATGTTGCCTTTGGATCTCCTTCCGCCCTTGGGATGATTTCAGAGGGACAGAAGCTCTGCAGGAGGCAGCTGGAGGTGCAGGGCTGTGGATGCAGAGCTGTGCACACCCACAAGGACTCCAGTAAGGATTTCCTGGGAGAAGCAGTCAGCCCACTCCTCTTTTTCAGGGGTGATGTGTAAAATGCCAGGAACAACCAGGAAGGAGAAGGAAAGTTCTTCCTTTTCCTCACAAGCCTGGGAGCTGTGGTACCTCAGGTGTTCCTACGCAGGGGCAATGGCAGCCAGAAGGACCTTGTTGAACATTTTCATCTATGAAAAAATGCTTGGATTTGGCTCTGCTCAGCTCTGGGTGCTCTTGGCACCAGGCAGGAGGTGAAGAGCTCAGCCCAGGCAGAGCAAACCTGTCCTCCAAGCCCTGAAATCAGGGCTCTGGAGAGGCACCGGGCAAGAACACGAGGATTTTCTATCCAATGAGTTGAGCTGCAGCTGCTCTGCTCCATCCTCGGGGGAGTGGGACAAGGAGGGGGGGCAAAGGCACGATGACTTCACCAGCAGGCCAAGGATAGGCTGGTGTCCAGCTGATCCTTGCGAAACACCCTCTGGAGCGTGCTGGGAACTGTTCCCAGCCCCAAGCGTGTCCGGCCATCACGGTGTCCCCGCTCGAGTCACTTCTAACCCAATACTGGCTTCTTCCCCAGGCATGGAAAAGGGCTTTTTTTGCTTCTCAGTGACCTCGTGAATCCGAGACACTGCCAATTATCCATCCTTCCTGGTATTTAAAACATCAACACCTCCCTCCCAAATGAAAAGGGAGTTAAAGGTTCTGTGCTTCCCTGTGCCCTTTGCTCTCCCTCCGTCCTGCACTGGGGATTGGCCTTTAGGGAAGCCCCCTCTGCCCCACTAAACTGGATTTGCAACTGTGGCCTTGTGATCCTGCACCCAGAGCGTGCAGTGGGACTGGGAGCAGCTCTGAGGGAGGCCCTGGGGACAGCTTCCTTGGATTTGTCACTCCAGCTCAGGGGCTACTCTGGGACAGCTGAGTCCAGTCCATTCCCAGTCTGCCCAGTCCAGGGCCATTCACCCTCAGAGTGGGTGCTCCAACTCTTCACTCATGACTCCCACATGTTTCCAACATCTCTGTTCAAAAGAAAGCTCCATCTCTCCCCCCTGTTTCCTTTTCGCTGAGACTCTGCTTGGAACTTGCATAAACCCTGCCCAAAAATAACCCTGGCGGCTCTCCCAGCCGTGGGCGTCAGGACTCCTGCACAGGGCAGGCGAAGGCTGAGATCTCGCTCGTTTTGTGGCACATTTCGGTCACCTCTGGCGCCTCTCCAGCCTCGCTGGTACCAAATTTACAAGGTTTCTCTTTCCAGCTTTTCCCTCCTCTCCTGGGCTCACCCCTGCCCCTCGGAGGCCTCCTCTCTGGAAGCACAAAGGGTTTTCTTGGCGCGGAACGTGGCACAGACAAACCCATAAAAGTGATCAATAAATCCAGGGAGTTTTCTTCCCCAAAAATGCAGCAGAGAGGATGAGACTAGGATCCTGTTCTGTTTGTTCCCTGGTGGGTGATCTTTCCACTGGTGCAAGAGGAGCTTTGGGAATTCTTTCTGCAAAGGAAAATAGAGGGATAACGGCCATGGGTGCTCGTGGGCTCTTCCTCTGGGAAGCAGCCCTTAGGTCAGGGGTCGATAATCAAAACTGGGGGGAAAACCAAGGGCCTGGTGCCCAGCTGGTGCAAACTGGCCAAATTCTTAAGATTTTAATGAGTTTGACACCCACAATCACCTGTGTAACTCCCTCACATGCTCCTGGGGAGAGGCATTGTAAGAAGGGGAAGTTGTTCCTCTTGGGAATTCTTCCACCATCTCTGTGCAGAAGGGAAGCCGAGTCCTGGCTGATCCACGCAGGTTGGAGGAACTTCAAGATAAGGATTTGGCTTGGCTCTGTGGTAGTGTGCAATATCTTCCTATTTAAGTAACGTAAATCAGGAGGAAAATGTCCTGAAATGGTGGGAATGAGCCATGGGAGCAGCCTGTGCCATGGGGAAACATGAGCAGGAGAGGTCCTGGGGGGCTGGAAAGGCAGTCCTGGCCCTGCTCCGAGGGCACAGCCTGGAAAATTTACTGTCCTGGGGGTCTGCACCAGCCCAGGACCCACCTGCAGTTGGCAGAGGGGCTGCCAGAGCCTCCTGGGCTGGGGAAGCCCTGCCAAGGGATGTCCTTTGAGGTAAGTGCCCAGTGGGACCCCAACTCCAGCTTGAGCCATGGGGACCCCCATGGGCAATGATGACTTGTGTTAAACCAGCTGCAATCCTGCTTTTCTCCCTCCCCTGGGAATGGCTGTTGATGCCCTGGGCCGGTGGTGGGAAGCAGGAACCCCTTCCTCTCGGTTGGGAACCTCCTTTCTTGGCCAACCCTTTGTCTCGGGCCAGCCCTGGCCTTTCTCTGGATTAATTTAAGATGCTGTGAAGTGCGAGGTGTGGGGGTGGGAGATGCTGTCTAAAACTTGTTTGGAGGCCTGGCTGGATAAATCCCCGTGGAATTTAATTTAACCGAGCTGACACCAGTATGAATCACGCCAGCATTCCCAGCTCTTGGACACTTCCTACCGACTGCCTGCAGGGCTCCTGCTTTTTAAAGGGAAGACTAAAAGCATCTCAAACTACTTAAGACCTAAAAGTCCTAAAAGAGTAGTGGGGATTTTTTTAAATTTCACTGAGGAAAAAACAACATCTGTTATGAAAATCTGCTGGCCAGGGGCAGCGGGAGCGGATCCCACTTATCAGGGTTTGGCTGGTGGAAGCTGAAAGTGCCTCAGCCCCATGATCCCAGCGTATTCCGAAGCGGTGCCTCATCTGTCTGCAAGATTAGATGGACACAGAGAGGCTGGAGAACTCGGGATAAAAGAAAGGACAGAGGGAATTTGATGGAAAGAGGAAGGAAATGAAAGAAAGACTTCCAGGAAAGCAAAGGAGACAACGCTGTATTTATAAATAGTGGGCTTAAGTGAAGGCTCTGGGACACAGTCAGGCTGCTCCACAATGAAATCCATGAGGTAGCTGTCTGTTCCCGGGATTTAACTGAAGAGTGACATCTCTTCAGAGGCAGGAAAGTGGTCAGGACTAAGCATGAAACATGCGAGATGGCAGAATTCAAAAGGATAAACATTATTTGATACCTTATTTATAGGGCACCACAGGGGAAAGGTAAAGGTTTCAGAAAAGAAAGAAGCACTTTAATTTTATCTGGAGATTTTCCAACAATAAAATCTAATCCATCATTCTCCGTGTGTGACTGCTCTTAATGAAAATTTAGAGGCTGTGAGTGAAATTTAGAATTCCCAGGGGATACTATTAGGAAGATGTCTAGCAGCTATGCAAAACCTGTTAGATCAGAGCCCTGCCAGAGGCCAGCCAGGGCTGCAGTGTGAAAAGGACACCTCAGAATTCGGGGAGCCGAGGCCCCGCTGGTCTCTCCTAGTGGGATTCCTCGGATGGGCGTTCATCCCAGGAATCCCACCAGGATCAGCTCACCAGGAGCACCAAGATCCAGCCATGGCAGCTGCGTTGATTCCAAAAGAGAGGGATTTGGGCCATTTATGTTTGGTTTTTACCCAAAGCACCTCATGGTGCTGAGAGCTGTTGATTCCTCTCATGTGCTCCCCAGGTTTTTTAAGTGATCCCAGTTAAGAGCTTTCAAAAGAAGCAAAGAAAAAAAACTATTTAATCACAGAATCCTGGAGTGCTTTGGGTTGGATGGGAATTTTAAAGCTCATCCAGTTCCAATCCCAACAGCTTCCACTATCCCAGGTCGCTCCAAGCCCTGTCCAACCTGGCCTTGGACACTTCCAGGGATCCAGGGGCAGCCACAGCTTCTCTGGGCAGCCTGTGCCTTCCCACCCTCCAAAGGAGGAATCTCTCCCCAGTATTCCACCTAAACCTACCCAAGGTAGGCACATCCAACCTGGCTTTGGACTCCTCAGCCCATCTTGGAGCTGCACAGAGCCACAAAGTGCCTCTCATCCCTAATCATTTCCAATCCTCTGCACTTTATTTTTAATTAAAGCAGATCACCAGGCTGTTTCCAATAGTTTTTAATGGTCAAATAGGGGCTTCGATTATAAAGGCAATAATGTTCAATTATTGAATGGCCTGCATGTACATCATGAATCAGTTTAATACCAAAGTCACTGCCAATTATTCAACTGATGCAAAATGAGACTCCATCAGAAAATGTTAAATCACAGGATAAATCTGTCCTGGGCAAGGCTTTAGCAATCAAAATTCTCTCAAAGCAGAAAAATCTTTTCTAAAAGCAGGGGGGAAAAAAAAGGTTACAGCTTAAGCCAGACATTAAATAGTAATGCCAGATGTTAAACAGTTGGCTGAAATTATTTGCAACTATCAAATGCAAGATTCTACTGAGTGCAGAGCTCTGCCACCAAGTTTGTAACCTGGGGAATGGGCTTAAATACTCCTGTAATTTTCTGCCTATGGATAAGAGGCAATTTGGATTAGCTTCCACAGAATAATAACCTCCTGATTCTCAGCAGATGAGCAGCAGCCCCCTGCAGCATCAAAACCAAGGCCCAAGTTTAATGTGTAACCTTCAATGGCAGACGGTTTTAAATTCTGTCATTCTGGTGGATCTGTGGAATTAAGCACAAGGCAGGGCTGGGACCCCTGTGCCTGCAGACAGCAGAAGGCACCTCGAGAATTGCTAAAATGCAGAACAAAACACCCAAAAAAAGGGTTCACAAATGTTCGTATCAATTTTTTCTACCCCAAAATTTGCTTTATTTAAATTTTTCCATGAATCTCTGTGCTGGAGAACTCCAATACCCCGGGATCACTTGGAGCAGGTACTGTCTGCCCATGTGGGTTCTCAGTTCCTTGGGTGGCTCTGCCTTTCCCCCTCTCCTTCCCATCTCCATCCCATCCCACATCACCCATTGTGCCACTTTGTCCAGCAGGATTTGGGGGCCTGGACTGGCACTGATTTATTTGTGCAGCACCTGGGGTGTGTGATCCTTTCCAACTCCAGCCAGGTGTCCTGCACCAACCCTTCTGTGTGGCGTCAGTGATTGCTGCCATCCATGGGGGAAAAAATGGGATCTGGCACCTCCTGCTTGGACCAGGACGGTGGGGAGTGCCTCATTCCCAGGCAGATCAGTCATGGATCTCTTCCCACCAGGGAAAGCGTGACCAGGACACGGAGCACCTCCTGCCCTGCAGGATGAGATCTGCTCTCTCCATGCTCAGCTTGGGATATGTTAGAAATAACTTCTGTAGTGACAGGACAAGGGGGAAACTGAAAGAGAGGCAGTTTAGGTGGGATATTGGGAAGGAATCCTTCTTTGGGAGGGTGGAGAGGCCCTGGCACAGGTTGCCCAGAGAAGCTGTAGCTGCCCCTGGATCCCTGGAAGTGTCCCAGGCCAGGCTGGATGGGGCTTGGAGCAGCCTGGGACAGTGGAAGGTTTTGGGGGTGGAATGGGATGGTTTTTAAGGCCCCTTCCAACCCAAACTCTTCAGTGATTCCATATTTCTAGGAATGGAGCTCTCCCCAGGCACAAGGACAGTCCCAGCCTGTCCCACTCACTGCACCCTGTAATAAATTGTCCCCCACGCCTGGGCTGAGGCTGAAGTAATAAAACTCAGCTGCTCAGATCAGCCAAACCCCACATTTGCTGTTATTTTGAATATTTTTCTTCCTCCTTCCTTGCTGCAGAGCTGAGAGCATGGACAGTGTGGCTGGGTTTGTTCCTGCCTCGGCACCGGCGGGAACATCCCTGCTCCAAAGGCTGGAGGATGGGCGAGGAAAGGGTCAGGACACATCCCCCCGACTGCGAGCTGAAGAAAAATGTTGGCAGAGCAAAGCTTGCCACAGGAAGAAAAGGTTGTCCTGGCTGTTCATATTCCTCCACATGGGGTGAGTAAAACTGTCGGTCAGACTGAAGTGTCTGATGCACAGAGGGGAATAAAAACTCATTAAAGGGCCAAAAGGAAACCCTATTAAAATATCAAATATAAACCGGAGGAGACCTGATCACCCAAGTGCTGGAGGAGTGTCAGGGCTTGAATGAATCCGACTTTTTTTTCCCTGAAAGCAGAGGAAATGTGTTTTGTGGAAAGCCAGGTGGGATGAGGGGCAGGTAGGGTGTCAAAGAGCACTGATAATATTTCAGGGCTTCGCTCGGAGCCGGGAATACGAAGGGGATTTATCCAGTGTTCGGCGGGGAGGAGAGTGCTGGCAGATTTTTGAAGGAATTCCAACGTGGTTCAGACTCATCTGGTTCTTAAATTGAGAGCTCTTGGCCGCCGCTGTGCCGAGGCAGGAGCATCTCCACTCCTCATTCCCGGGACACAGCCTGGCTCGGGAATGAGCACCGGTGGTTCCGTGTGATTCTCCTGCCCTGGCCTGGCTGGTGTCCTCCTGAGAAGCCAAAAAAAGGAGCATTTCATATGTTCTGAACTACCCAGAGAACCATCCTTCTCACAGCATCTCATTTCTGCTTTATGTGGTCTTGGGAGAGGAAAGAAATTACAGGGGGAAAGAGCTGAATTAAACATTTTCTTTCAAGCACTAAAATCCGTGTTAGTCCTGTTAGTGCTGGAAGGGATGGAGCCTGGTTTCCAATGGATTCGTGCCTCAGGGCTGATGGACTTTTAAACAAAACTAAACTGTGGCACTGTCAGGCTTTCACCCCCTCCTACACACCAGGAAAACCCTGAAGGGGAAAAAAGATACGATTTATACCTCACCCAGAGCAGTTCTTGCCTGGTCAGCCACCCAGAGTCCTCTTTTTGGGGGTTTTATCCTATGTGGACTCTCTGGTATCTCATAGGTGTGAAAGCTTTTCCATGGTTTGGGAATTTTTGTCCCATTTCTTCCTGGATTTGAAGTTTTTTGCCTGTGGTTGAACTCAGAGAAGGCATAAATGGAGGGTTTCTTTCTCACACACATCTCTTAAACGTGTTACCTTTGGGATTTGGAGTTGTTGTCCAGTTAGTTGAACTTGGCACCAGAATTCAGGAATTACATTGGGATGAGTTTATGAGGGGAACATCCCTGGGCCATCACCACAGAAATTTCATTCCCTCACAAAATCAGGGTTCAAGTAAAAACTTGTTTCTAATTTAAATGGAACAGACCCCTACTGCAGGCCCTGAGCTTCACCCATTTTCCTTGCTCTGCTCCCATCTCCCTCCTGCACAGTGAGGCATGTTCTTATCCCAACCCCTCCTCCTGAATCCAGGTTTTTTTGGACACCAGGGCTGGTTTCCTCCCATCTCAGCAACACCAGGGTACAAACAGGGCCCGTCATTCCTTCACAGACACGTTAGAATCACCTAAGCCCTGCTTCCTCCTGAAACCTGAGCTGGTCCCACACAGCAAAACACTGGGGGGCTGTCCAAAGGTGGAAGAGGGAGGACCTGCCCTCACATCCCTATGGGAAGTTTGCCCATGGAGAAAGCTTGAAAACCCCACAACTCTTTCCCAAAAGCTCAATTCTAAGAAACTTTTTTCCACTTCCATTTCCAGCTCTGAACATCATCTCTGGGGACAAACACGCCCAAGAGCTGTGACATGAGTCAGCTCAGGTGGGCTCAATTGCTGGATTAGCACTTGCTGGATTCCCAGTCAGGTGGGAATGCTCAGAGCCTTTTCCAGTCCATTGATCCATCCCAAACCTTTCACCAGGTACAAACTTTTGACTTGCAGCAGAATGAAGCAGCAGTGAAAATAAATGGGATGTGGAAAGGGTTTTGAACAGATGTTTTAATGGTCTGTTTGCTGTTGTGGTCAAATTCCCTTCGACTTCAGGAGCTGGTGGGTAGAATCCCACTCCTCTGGCCCTCAGCTGGTCATTCGCAGGGAGCAGAAGTCTCCAGGTAATGCCCCAACTGGTGCAGAGTCCCCTGGGAGCAGGGATGTGGGAATCACCTGTAAAACAAACAAATCTGTCTGCATTTCCAGGGTGTTTTGAGATGTATCTGGCACTTCCCTGTTGAGGGTGGGGAGGCCCTGGCACAGGGTGCCCAGAGAAGCTGTGGCTGTCCCTGGATCCCTGGCAGTGTCCAAGGCCAGGCTGGACAGGGCTTGGAGCACCCTGGGACAGTGGAAGGTGTCCCTGCCCATGGCAGGGGCTGGCACTGGATGGGCTTTAAGCTCCCTTCCACCCCAAACCAATCCAGGATTCTCTGATTCCGCAGTGTCAGTCTCAGACCTTGAGCTTGGCTGGATCTGGGCACAAAACCCACCAGGGCAGAGCAGACCGAACTCAGGCAATGTGAAATTCAACCAACATATTTTACACCCACACCACTAAAAATACGCCGCCGACGCCAACTCTTCATCTGGAAAGAGGAACCACTGATGTCGCTGTGTCTTGGATGAGGCACAGCACTCAAGTCCTGACCATATTTAGCCATAAGATCATCTCCCAGGACTTCACAGGATCATGGAATCACAGGATGGTTTGGGTTGGAAGGGACCTTAAATCTCATCCAGTTCCAAGCCCCTGCCAAGGGCAGGGAATCAGGAATTTCTGATGAGAGCGGAGTTTTAGAGAAAAATCTTCTGGCCAAGTGCCAGTTCTGCTGTTGTTATTTCTCCCTGCTATCTCCATACCTCATTTCATCCCCCAATTTGCTGTGTTGAGTTACTCAAGGTTGCTAAAACGCTGTCATGCTAAGGAGGCAGCAACAGGGAGGAAATTATGTCTCTACAAAATGCCCCACACAGCTGAAATCAGGCCACCTATTTAGGTGTCAGGTTTAGGTTTTGTCATTGTAAGCACAGAAACTTGAAACATTTTGCCCAAATGTGTTGAAAGCCATGAAGACATTAAACATTATTCATGGAATAAATATTCATTTGCAGGAAGAGGGGTTTTTTTTTAATGCATGAATATTTCAAGCAGGGTGTGCAGTTGCTTGAAGGAAAAGGTGATCATATTCTGAGTGCTGTTTAAATAGTTCCTAATATTAAGGATATCAGGAATTAAAGGTATCGGGACACTTCATTTTTAAGATTTAACCATGGAATAGAATCCCAGGATGGTTTGGGTTGGAAGGGACATTAAAGATCATTCTGTTTCAACCCCCTGCCATGGGTAACTTCTGCTTAAGTTAAAATCCTTCCTAAATTTTCTTTAACTGCTTATTATTAGTGAAAAATTCCCTCAGAATCAGTCTTCAAACTTTGCCTCCCAGCTGCTGTAGCACCATCACTTTGCTGATCAGTTTTAACCAGAAATGCATTGCACCTGTTGCCCTGAACACCAGAAAATATCTTTATTTTATTCACAGGTCCCGTCGGCTTTTTCCCTTAGAAAACTCAATTCCCTGTGCCAGCAGCACATTAAGACATCGCAGCTTCGCATCTCCAACTTTCCCTGGTTCAGAATTCCCATTTTTTGAGGTCGAGTCCTGGCTGAGCCTGTGTGGAGCTCTGGTACCATCTAGTGTTACTAGGGGAAGCCTCAGCTGCTGGATGTGGCTTTTCCTCGCTGATGTCGCGACAGAAGGTGGCGATTGGGGTGAGGAGACGCAGTGACAGCATTTCCTCCTCCAGCAGGACTGGAAGGGGAACAACTCAGAATCACAGAATCAGGGAATATCCTGAGTTGGAAGGGACCCCAGGGATCATCCACTCCAGCTCCTGGCCCTGCACAGAACCGCATTTCCCTACTCTTCCCCTCGTGAGGAAGCTGCAATGAGTCTCCCCTCTCGTGTACTGGGTGTTCCTGGTGTAACTGGAGTAAGGGACAGCTGAATTATTGTGGTTACAGTGGAATTCTGGAATGGTTTGGGTTGGGAGGGACCTTCAAGATGGTCTCATTCCAAACCCCTGAACAGACTTGGTTCCCTCAGCTGCTCCTCCTATGGCTTCACATCGAGGTATCATCTTTGTCTCACTCTTTTGGACGCTCTCTCATAGCTTATATTATGTATTTTGGTGACCAAAACTGCTCAAAATACTCGAGGTGAGGCCAGCCCAGTGCAGAGTGTGGTGTGGGGGGGTGCTTACTAACGAAGTCTGTGACTAATTACCCGTAAGAACCAATCAGGACCTGGAAGAATGGGTGTGGGGTCTCACTAATTATCGGAGCAATTGCTCTTAATGTCTACCTTGGCAACTAAATGTGAAAGGACCAATCAGCTACTGGTAGAAAGGGTGTGGGGGTCTTCAGTAGTTACAAGAGAAATGGATGTTAATGTTTTCATTAAGGACTAAATGTGACAAGTCAATGAGGTTCTGGAGGAATGGGTGTCGGGGTTTAAGAAGCTCAAAGCGGGCAGGTTTGTAGTGGAGTTGAAAATAGTCTGAACTTCAGGGGGAGACGTGCAGGCTTAATAGACTTGTATTAATTTCATCCAGGGTGGACTTAAATCTAATTTTAATCGTCATACAACGCGTGACGGGGGGGAATACATATTAAAGAGGGAATATATAATATTTAGGACTGTACCTTCCTACTACGACGGGCAAGGGGGAAAGGAGGAGGGAAACTAGGTCGGGAAATGAGGGTGAAAGGAGGCTGGAACTCCACAGACCCCACACGGATTGAATCGTGCCGCAACCGGGCCAAGAGACACTTCAGAGACAGAGTCAGAGAAGCGGGTATTTGCTTTATTCGGCGCGCCGGGTGTGTGGGGATCGCTCCTCCAAACACACACCTGGTGCTCTCTACAACACAGTATTAAGGGTTAAATTATGAATATTCATCACATTCCTTGGGACAGGTGTGGTTACACTAATTATTTCTCGGAAGTCATTAGCATGTGGGCCACACACGCGCTGTGTGTCCTGGTGGTCGCACTGAGGAAGGCCTCTCCTCGGGGGTCTTTCTGATGAAGGCCAGTAGTCATCCTCGCAGTGAACTTTTTCACCTTTCTCCCTGGGCATGCGTAGTCCTTTGAGGGATGATTCAGCATTCTCTGAGATGATCCTTGTCCCCTCTATCTTGACAAGATTAGGGTGAATTCGGCTTCACAGGCTTTGTAATTAACATCTTCTGTCTGAACTACCATTTGCTGTCTCCCAATAGTTAACTTGTGCTTACATGAGTTAGTTATTGACTGCCCCTTCTTCAAGATACGGCGCACTGGACTCTTTCCTTTATCCGAATAAAGTTGATTTGTGCAGGACTCTTGTGCCTCTTGGCGGACACTGGCCTGTCCCAGGGGGATTTCCCGCACAGGCTGGTGCCGCTCAGCGCGGTGTGCAGGAGGCACCTGATGGGACCGGGGCCACCACGACGGCTCTAGGGACACAGGAGACCCAGGGAAGAGGAGCCGCAGGGCGCTGCGCGGATGCCGATTTTGTGGAGAATGCACGGTTTATTGAAGCGCTTTATTTAAAGCGTTTATTTCAGCTGTGACAGCCCCCCCCCCCCCGTCCCCTCAGCAAACATGGCGGGCGCCCCGCAGCCCTCAGGCGGCGCTGTGAGGGCGGAAGTGGCGCGCGCGGCCTTCCCCGGGGTCGCCGTCCCGGAAGCGCTCGGGCTTTCAAAGAGTGGCGGGAGCGGCGCCGGCGGGAGCGGGAAAGCGCCGGGAGCTGCGGGAGAACACCGGGAGCTGCGGGAGAACACCGGGAATTCCGGGGCAAACGGCACGGCCGGAGGGGCTCTTCGGGGGGCGGTTGGTCGGGGGCGTGCGTTGTGGCGGTTGGGAGGAGGCGGTTGGGGCTGGGGGGTGCGAAGGGTCTGTGAGGGGGGATCGGGGTTTGGGGTTGTCGGAGGGAGGGGAAGGGAATGGGGGCGGGGTGAGGGGGGGGATGTTTGAATTTGGGGAGGGAGAGAGAGGGAGTAGGGGGGGTTGTGCTGGGTGTGACCGGAGTAAGGGACAGCCGAGTTCTTGTTAGCAGGAGTTGTTACCGTGGAATTCTGGAATGGTTTGGGATGGGAGGAACTTTAAGCTCCTTTCCTGTCAACGAAATTCGGGAAGAAAAAAAAAAAAAACAACCTCTAGCGTTGTCTGTAGTGATAGAGAATCAGGCGTTACTTTATTCTGGCCAGGATATGCCACGGAATAATATTCCATAGACTGATGGCTTTTTATTAGACTTTCTGTAGATATACACACACAAAACCCAAAGCGATTCCCATTCATTGGTCCCAAACTGAAAGTTGTATCATTTCCAACAATGCAGTGTCGTGGACAGGGACACCTTTCACCATCCCAGGTTGCTCCAAGCCCTATCCATCCTGGCCTTGGACATTTCCAGAGATCCAGGAGCAGCCACAGCAGTTCTGGGAACCTGTGCCAGGGCCTCTCCACCCTCACAGGGAAGGATTTGTCCCAATATCCCATTAACCCTCCAGTGTCAGTGGGAGCTCATTCCCCTTGTCCTTACTCCACTGCCAGTTTCACCAAACCCACCAGAAGAACAGCACATCTCATGTTTTAAGGTTTTTTTCTTCTTTTTTTCTCCCCCTCTTCTTGTTTTTAGGGTTCTCTCAGCTCTGGATGGAAGCTCCAGTGGGTTTTGAGCTGCTGAGTGCACTGAGGATGGAACATCACTGTCTGTAGTTCAATTTACCCAACAGAGACAAAGAATTTGGGTCTTGGATGAGTCTTTTTCTTCCCTTGTTGAGGAAAGCACATTAAAAGTGTGAATGGACAGTCTCTGTTACCCTGCTTGCTGCCAAGTAGTTCCAGTTTGGAATTTAGTGGCCATGTGGCCATCGGAAAAGGAGGAGGAAGAGCAGAACATAATCCTGATCAGTGATGATGAAGATGAAGTGGAGGGCACCCAAGGGAGTTCTGTCCTGTTTGTAGAGCCACAGGGTAAGAGCTGTTCCCTTGCTGCTGCTGGAGTTCTCTGAAAGACTTTGGGAGTAAACTGAATTAATTATGAGTTGTGCTTAAAATCTGTATGCTGCACAAGTGAATAAAACCAGGTGGAACTTCCCAATTTTTAGGGATATCTTTGATGGCACTGCTTTAAAGGATGCTGCTGTGAAGTTTTAAAATGCTTCAGATTAAGCTGAGACTGGGCCTTTTCAATGCCAGCTGGGTCCTTTTCGATTTCATATCCTCTGGTTTGATAGTTCATGGAAGTTCTCCGTACCGTTCTTCTGTCAAATCCCAAGGAAACATGCTTTAAAGTGTTTAAAAAGTAAATATCAGTCATTTCTAAGGAAGTTTCAGCTCCCTTCACACTGGTTTACACCTCCTGCTCTCTTTACTGCAGAGGAATCTCGCCTGGAAGAGAAGAAATCAGAAGAAATGGTGGATGAGGAAGAGGATTTAGTGGTTACCTACTGTAAACAAGCAAATGTGATGCCTCATGCAAGACACGACTGCACCACGCACCCCTTTGAGTACGTCCAGGGCTGGGCAGTTCCATTTGGGGTCTCATTTTCCACATTTAGTCCCTTTTGTCATTAGCTGGAAGGAGCAGTAGAGCTGGGTGAGGATGTAATTTTCCTAAATAACCTTCTGGTTTTCAACCTTGCAGGAGAACAGAGTGTGATACTTGCTCCCCCCTTGGGAAAAATGCAGATATCTGTGACCAGTGCTACTGCTACATCTGTGACAAGCTGGCTGCTGAGGTAAGGGGAGGGCACAGATTCTGTTGTGGATCAAATGAGAGCTTTAGACAAGCCCTGCCTTAGGCTCAGATTTTGGCAGCAGCTCTGCTCAGGTGACTGCACTTAAATCACTCACAAGTTCTTAGGGATGGCAGGTTGGATCTATGATAAAATGAGTTATTTATTGAATAGACAGGAAAGAGCAGACAAAAGGCTTTAAACAGTTACTTGTTACACAGGGTGAAACAAAGAACTACAGCAGGTTATGTAAAGCAGTGCACAGTATCAAGGCAGCTGTATTAAAGCTAGCAAAGAATTAGGATAGGTCAGGAGTCAGTGTAACTCAGCAGCAAATGTGTACACAGAGTCCTTCCCTCAGCCCTGCAAGGAGGAACCGCAGAGCAGCGTCCCAGCTTTGGGGAGAAGCCCCAGGTGCTCAGGGAGTGTGCAGAAGATGTCTGCTTTGTGAAAGTTGGGTGTAGCTGTTCCAGTTTGTAAAGTGGAGTGTGCGTCAGTCAGAAATTCCAGCTTCTCTCTCTACACCTGTTTCCGCAGTAAGATGTTTATTGTCAGCTGAAAGCATCAATCCCATGGGGTGCTGAAATAACTCCCTACAAGGCAAGCTGTCCTGATTGAGTTATTCCTTAATTAGCAAACTCATGTGGAGGAGGGGAGATGCCTTGGGTTATTGCAGCAGCTGACAAGCAACAGGTACTCTCCTGTGGCAGGGGGTTGTCCTGCTACACCTCCCACTATCCCAGGCTTCTCCAAGCCCCATCCAGCCTGGCCTTGGACACTTCCAGGGATCCAGGGGCAGCCACAGCTTCTCTGGGAATCTGTGTGAGGGCACAGATGGAGTTAAGGGCACTGAGAGAATAAGTGATACAGGAAACTTGATTAACAGTTCCTCATAACTCTTCTAAAAGTGTGGTTCTGTTGGGGTTTATTTCTAGTCTGGGCAGTTGTTGCAGTACCCATAAAATGTAAATAAACGTATCTCTCCTGTTTGTTTTGGACACACAGTGCATTTCATAAAATCAAATTATTAAATCAGATTTTTTTTTATAATGGATTAGAGAAATGTCAGCTTTTTAGACTGTCCTAACTAGAGTTAGGAGTAGAGGGAATTATGTGTGGGTGGTTTATTTGCTTGGATCTTCTGTGAATTTCAGAAGACTTTGAGCTGTGAGCAAAGTTGGGGTGAACATGCAAAGACAAGGCTCTGTTCCCAATTTCCAGTGGGGAGGGTGCCAGCCCTGAGGGTCTCTCTGAAGTGCTCAGCAATGACAGGTAATCAATAAGGGGTTTTTTGTAATGGTTGCCATGATATCAAATTGTTGCCTGTCAAAATACTTCCTCAGGTGGGAGAAGGATGAAAGGAATTGTAACCCCTCAGTCAGTGAAGCTGAGGGGTAGGGTATGAAAATACAACAACCTCTGCCTGTTTCTTGTGTTTTATGGCACAGTGCCCGCACTGGACAACCCCTTCCCTGTGTCACTGCAATGCCCACAACAAAAGCAACTTCTGGAAGGCCCAGAGGAACTTTGCCCTGGCCGGGGTCCTGGCCACGTTCAACCTGGAGCTGCTGGACCTCGACACGGAGCTGCGGCACGGGGGTGGGTGCTCTGCCCCCAGGCTGGCCTGGGGACCTGGGGCTGGGGAGCACCTTGGCTGCTCCACACCAATCCCTGGGGAATTTTTAAGGAGCAAATTGCTGTGCCTGATTTCTTTTTCCATGCTTGGACCAGGTATGGGTTTGCAGGTCCAGATTCCTGCTTTTTCCCCTTTGGAAGGATCACAGAATGGTTTGGGATGAAATGGAGCTTGAAGATCATCTCGTTCCGATCCCTGTCCATGGGCAGGGACACCTTCCACTATCCCAGGGTGCTCCAAGCCCTATCCAGCCTGGCCTTGGACACTTCCAGGGATCCAGGGACAGCCACAGCTTCTCTGGGCAGCCTGTGCCAGGCCCTCCCCACCCTCACAGAGGACAATTCCTTCCTAATATCTAACATAAATTTTCCCTTTTTCAGCAACAAAGCTTTCCTGAGAAATAAAATCGAGTGCAAACAATTTGCTAAATAATTTCACATGGGGAACTTCTTTTAGCTTTGAAAAAACTGGTGCAAAACTCTTCATGCAACTTTTTTTTTTTCTCTCTTAGGAGATCTTCTAGAAAAATTTATCAAGGAACTTTCTGTAGCATATAACAAATACCTAACAGGAGAAAGGATGTGTCTCCCAGGACAGGAATGCTTCTGCAAGCCAAAGTTGCCCCCTGGGCAGTGCAATGTCTGCAGCTTACAGAACATGGAGGTCGTGTACACGTAAGTGACAACAGCATTGGGTTTGTCAGGGCAGCTCTGATTTATTTAATGAATGACAGTCAGAACTGTGGCACTTGAGACAGGAGAAATAGAGTTGAGAGAACTTACTTGGCCAGCAGGATGTTAAATTGCACTTGGCTGTACCTTAAAATCCCTCTTAAATGTGTCTTTAAATAAATCTCCTGTGCTGTACAGGACACCTGATGATCTCTCACTGTTATAACCTGGGAAAATGTGAACCTAAAGCCTGGGCTTTGGGGTGGGTTTGGATGGGATATGGGAAGGAATACTTCCCTGAGGGGGTGGGCAGGCCCTGGCACAGGCTGCCCAGAGCAGCTGGGGCTGCCCCTGGATCCCTGGAAGCATCCAATGCCAGGCTGGATGGGGCTTGGAGCACCCTGTGGGATAGTGGGAGGTGTTGGGATTGGAACTGGATGATTTTAAGGTTCCTTCCAACCCAAACCATTCTGGGATTCTGTGTTTTTACTGATTTGTTTCTTAGAATGAGTTTCACCTCAGTGTTAGAAGCCTTTAAAATCCCCATAGTATTGGTTGTGCAAGCACCTTCTCAGAGGATTGGAGATCCTCTGAAGGCAGGGCTGGGCTCTTGGTTGCTTTCAAGCTGTAGGATGGCCACAGTTACTACTTGTTTAGGAAGTCCATCATTGCAAAACCCTGATCTTACAGGCCACTTGACTTTCTCAGGTATTCTGATGTTTTCGAGCTGGTAACAAGATTTTTAAATCAGGCAGAACAAGAAAGCCCCAAAGCTGCTGCTGTCATGCTCCTGGGAGCAGCTAAACAGATTGCCCTGCACAAAGACCCTGCTCTGTAAGTACCTGGGCCCACAGAGAGTGGGGATCTGCCTTTTTTCCTCCAGGGGAGGGGAATTAGTGAGACAATCCTGGGGTTTTGTTTATTAGGGGTGAGCAGTGTAAAACCCCCAGCGTGGGCTGCAGCACAGTGAGAGGAAGATGAGCACACTGAGGGAGAAGTGGGATTGGGTACAGGAGGGATTTGGGAGAAAAGAGGTTGAAGGTTGGACGTGAGAGGCAGAAGTTAAGCAGCAATGAATGTTTGAGAACACTTTAAAAATCCCTGCCAAGGGGATCAGCAAAAGCCAGATTTAATAGTAAACACAAAGTTGGTTGGCAATATTCGCTCTACTGCTTTCAGGACAGTTTACACACAACAAGGGAAAACAGCAACAAAACCAAACATAATCCAGGCATTCAAAAAGGGAAATGAGCTGAGAACTACCGTGGGGACTGTGTGAGAGAAGGAATAGTGAGGGCAGAGATAAAAAGGAACAGGGCCTTAAAAGCTTAACAGCACTCACACTTACCAGTACTGTAACTTAACTTGCACCTTAAGCTTAACAATTCAACAAAGAAACAACACTCAAACCTAACTTAATTGTAACTTAAAAGTTAACCTTAACAATTTAAGAGGAGTAACACTTAACAGCATTTAACCTAACTTAAAACTTCAAAGTTACACTTAGCAGCTCAGCAAAAGAACGCTTTTCAACAACACAAAGAGCTTTGCTTTGTAAAAACCTGAACATTTTGGGGCTTAAATTCAGGGGGTTTGGTAAAAGAGAAAGAAATGATGTCTACATTGGTTTGACAGGCCAGAAACAGCAGCTCTCCTGCAATTCCTGCTGAGGAATTACCCAGGCTTGCAAGGAGCAGGCTGGATTTGTTATCTGGGAAGGTCTTTCCTTCTACACTGACAGTGGTTAAGCCCTGCTGGAAGCACTGGGAATTTTGCACTGTGTTTTGCACTTTAGCACTTGTTTCACTCTTTGCAGTAATTTTCATCAGCATGCCAGCTTCCAAGACATTTTCTTCAACAGTTGAGTACAGAGAAGGGGAAAAGGCAGGAAAAGAAGCCAGGCATTAATTAGTGCTGGTTTTTTCCTGTCTTAGGAGCTGTCAGAACCTTGGCCACACTGCTTCCCTAAGGATTGCTGTCCCATTTCTGTTCCAAAGGTAAGATCTGTTTCTTTGCTGGCTTCAAACTTTCTGCTTGGCTTTAAAATTCTTTTCAGATGACAGATCTTGTGTTCAGGGGCACGTGGGGTGTTGTGGGAGGCCAGAGCAGGTTGTGATTGTTGCCCCAAGGAGTAAATAGTGGCTGGGAGAGGTCACAGCAGCAGCCTGGCAGGATTCCACTGGGATGGAGCGTGGAAAAGTTCCTCCAGAGGCTGGAGAATGAGGACACCCAGCTCCCTTGGCTTAATTCACTTCCCATTTTAGCTCTATCCTTCACCTTTCCCCCCAAATTCACTTGCTACAGAAGGTTGATGAGTGAAGAATTAACTTCTTTCAAACCCAGTTCTGTATTCTCACCTTCTCTGGAACTAATGACAAATACAACCTAAATCCTTCAGCAGCTTTCATTTTAAAGTGCTGTTCTTGATTTTTATAATTTCTTACTTGGAAAGAACAGGGGAAGAGTTTGTCTTTACCTCCCTCACAAAATTTTGAAGAGTGAACTCTTCTTCCTTATCTCCACTTACCAGTTAATACAGAAACAGTTCCAGTAGCAGGGAAGGTGCAGGAGCTCAAGTCCAGCACAGTTTGAAGTGTTTCCTGTACAAATTCCTTGGAGATCTTTGTTTTAAAGCTTAAAGCCCACAGAACCTAGGTTTTAAAAATAACAGCACAAGAATAATTTCATTATTCACTACAAAACTTAAAGCAGAAATTCAAACACAGATCCAAACTAAAAGAAACCCAAACTCGTGTCATTTCCCATATGATTAAACAAGAGAACTTGTTAGTAACTCACCTCAGTTTAAAAGACTCTTTTTAAATTGTTTTTCTTCTCAAATCACAGAATCACAACCCGACTTCAGAGGATGCTGGTGTTGTGTGACTTTCCAAAAATTCTCTATGAAAAGTTTGTTGCATTTTTTCAGTCCATCTCCCTTCCCTGCCACTGTTATGCCTTCTCAAACAGGTGAGTTCTTGAGCCTCTAAATATATTTGGATACAGTTGCCTGTGGAATGTTCTTCCCCTGATAATAAAAGTTGGGAGCATTTTAGGGGAATATTTCAGTATTTGCTGCTTTCCCTGTTTGTTGTTTGATGCTGTGACTGCTGTTCTCCCTAAAGTTTTTCTTTCCCCCAGAATTGAGCTCTAAACCCCAAAATGTTTTATTAATCAAACTTCACGATCCTTAAAGGAGATAAATAGTGATGTACAATCAAAACACAGTTAAAACTGACTTTCTTTTTGTCCTTCCAGCTTGAATGTTTTGCCCTGGGACCACGTGTTACTGACCACAGTTTTAAAAGGCCAGAACCCAACTGGGCAGAGGAGACAGAAAGGAAGGAAAATGTACCTGTGGGAAGCACTCCCTGTCGTGGAGGCTCGAGTGGAGAAACTGCTGGACAAAAAGAAGTGAGATTGGTTTGGCTTTTTCATTTTGGGAATTCAGTTCCTGTATGTTGGCTGCTCTAAACCTCTGCACTTTGGGGAGACACAAAACAAAGATTGTTTTGTATTTTTTTCATCTCCCAAACAAGGCCAGGAGCCTTTGGAAGTTTCTCAAAGCCATTTGAATGCCTCAGGACCAAAAAAATACGGCTGGAGTTGGCCCATTTCTGTGTTTCCATAAATCCTGCAGGTTTTGCATGTTGACTTTTCAAACAGTTTTTCTTCATGACAAGTAGACAGCCAGAAAAACTGTGTTCTGGGTCTTCAGAGGGCTGTACTCCAGAAAATCCAATATTCAAAAGAACCCAGTCCACTTAAAGAATTCAAGTGAAAGGCAACCTCTGGTTTGATTTTTGCCAGAGTTGAGATAATCTGGGAATAACTCCTAGGAATTTATTTCCAGCTGTCTCTTCCTGCCAGCTGGGTTTGTGTCCTGCTGTGCAATGTCTCTTGTGTGGGAAGCTCTCCTGCCTTGCTTCATTCATTGGAGGAAATACTTGACCTGTGCAGAGTTTTGCATTTCCTTCCCCTTCCTTCTCACCTTCCGTTTTTCTCCCCAGATACAGGGAAGTTGTTCGGTACCTGAGAGCTGTGAAATGCAATGAAAACCAAAGGTAAATGGCTCTTCCCGCCTCTTTCCTCTTCCCGCCTCTTTCCTCTTCCCGCCTCTTTCCTCTTCCCGCCTCTTTCCTCTTCCCGCCTCTTTCCTCTTCCCGCCTCTTTCCTCTTCCCGCCTCTTTCCTCTTCCCGCCTCTTTCCTCTTCCCCCCTCTTTCCTCTTCCCCCCTCTTTCCTCTTCCCCCCTCTTTCCTCTTCCCCCCTCTTTCCTCTTCCCCCCTCTTTCCTCTTCCCCCCTCTTTCCTTTTCCCCCCTCTTTCCTTTTCCCCCCTCTTTCCTTTTCCCCCCTCCTTCCTCCCCTCTTTAGTGGCCAAGCACAATCAGATCTAACCATACATCCTGTAAAAACCTCATCCTAATGAATCCCAAACCTGCATTTCCTCTTCCCAGGCTACGAGACCTTCAGGATATGATCCCCTTCTACCTGTGCAAAACTGGGAATTTCCTGGATGCTGCCCATTCCCTGCTGTTCCCTGTGAACAGCCTGGCCTCCTGCTCTGCCTGCAGGATCACTCCCTGCCAGTTCAAGGTTTACCTCAAGATATTCAGGACAGGCTGTGTTCCTTCTGGGAATGACATGCTGGAGACAGGGCCCTGGGTTACAGCTGGCAAGTGTCATTTCTTCCTTCCTTGCACTGAGAACTTCATTGCAGCTTTTAATTGGCACTCAACTGAGTGACATTCTGGGCCCAGCTAGGAACTGGGTGAGGGTGGGGAGGCCCCTGGAATCCCTGGAGGTGTTCTAGGCCAGGCTGGGTGGGGCTTAGAGCAACCTGGGATGGTGGAAGGTGTTGGGTTGGAACTGGATGAGCTTTGAGGTCCTTTCCAGCCCAAACCTTGAAAACACCAAGCAGGGAGGATGACTTTGTACTGGAGGATGAATTTATTCACTCAAAGCGCTCATTTTGTCAGCTGTGAGATTCTGCTGAAAGCAAAGTAAGAGAAAGCATTAAAAGAAAATCTAAAGCCCTTCATTCCCTCCCAGCGTTGCTGCTGTCAGTGGGGGACTTGGCTTCATGTCTCAGCCATGACCTTGAGGAGAAAACTCCCTGCTGGGAAATGTTTCATCATCAGAGTCATTAACTCAGCCTCTGATAATTGTCATCATCTGTCCTGGGGATTGCTGCCTCTCAGGGTGTCTTCTGCCATGAAAGATTTATTTGGGAGTTGTTCCCTACTGGCAGAATGCTTGGAAGTGTGAGATCCCTGAGTGTGGTGTGATGTCCACAACAAACACTTCCTTTGGGATCACCTGCTGGGATGGCTCGGTCTGGATTGTGTCCAGTTCTTTGCAGCATTCCAGAACTGTGTTTTGTAGTTGAGATTTATCTATTCTCCCAACAAACCTGTATAAAATAGCTGTAAACACTTGTTGTCTCTGTGAGGTTCCTGTAGAAACAGATCTGTGACTAAGTTAATACCCTATCTGGGATCCTGCTGTGGAGTTATTAGGGGTAGGGAAGATCTGGGTTTGATTCTTCTCATTTCCACTCCTGCAGGCTCTCCCCTGAAGAACAGTGTGCTAATGAAGCAGGCACTCAAACTGCTGTACAGCAGCGAGGCACTCTACAGGAATGTGAGTGAGGCCAAAATTCCCTCTTCTGTCCTGTACCCTCTCCTTGAGAGTGCAAGGATTTACTCTTGAGACCCCTTTTCTCTCTGAATTGTTCACCCCTCTGAACAGATTTCACTGTAAGACAAAAGTTGTGTTGTTTTCCAGGTCAAATGTTGGAGTTCCTTCATCATGATTTTGGGCAGTAGCGATTTGCTGGAAAAGAGGGGGCACCTCCTTCCCTTACCCTTGGAAGAGCCCCCACTTGGCTTCCAAGAGGTACCAAACAGTGCTGGGAGGTGGGAGAATCTCTTGGCTTGGGTTCAGACAAGATTCCATAGGATGTGGGAATTGGCTGCTTCTCCCAAATGCCAAAGTTAACTTCCAGTGCCTCATGCAGTGCTGCTGTGCCAAGGGTAACTCTGCAGGGTGGTGGGATTCAGGAATGTTAAAGGCAGCTGGAAATGGGTTTGTTCTGCTCCCAGCTCAGTGCCTGGGACTGATTCTGGATCCATTGAGATGGATCAGATCATAAAGGGCCTGGAGAAGGGGGAGTGGATTCCACTGCCAGAGGGCAGGGAGAGATGGGATATCAGGGGGGAATTCCTCCCTGTGAGGGTGGGGAGGCCCTGGCACAGGCTGCCCAGAGAAGCTGTGGCTGCCCCTGGATCCCTGGGAGTGTCCAAGGCCAGGTTGGACAGGGCTTGGAGCAGCCTGGGATAGTGGAAGGTGTCCCTGCCCATGGTAGGGGGTGGCATGGGGTGATTTTTCCAACCCAAAGCATCTTGGCCCTTCAAAAATGAAGAGTTTATTCGATAGGGTTTGGTCAACTTCCCCTGAGTGTGATGTGGAACAGGGATCATCATCTGCAAAAATGCTGAAAAAAATCACTGAAAAGCACCTTAAACCCTCATCTCTAGCACTGTTTGGGGTTTGTCTGGGGAGGATCTGACATCCTCCTCCCTCCTGTTCCCTTGCAGAGTGTGCTGGCTGCCAGTGCTAGTATTTTGGAGGATCTCAAGGCTGGAGTTAATGTCTCTTTACCATCTGCTGTTTTCTCTGCTCAGGTGAGTGATGGCAGCAAGGCAATTTATCCCTTGTGCTATATTTAAGACACAGCTGCAGTGAAAAATGTTGGGGCATTAAAAAAAGCTTTTAAGAGGGGCCTGGAAGGTATTTTTTGGGAGGGGGATCATGTTAAGATTAGCACAGTCTAAACTCTGGAGCAGATTTGAAGGTGAGAACTGTGAGTCTGTTCTGCTCTGGACATCTTCAGTCCAGGAGGAGTCTTTATCCCTGTCCAAATTCATGGATTTATAAAGGAGCAGGGCTGGGAATAATTGATTGTGTCTTAACATCTCCCAGGGTTTGGTTCAAACAGGACACTCACTGTCCTTTGGGGCTTGTCTCAAAACTCAGAACTGCCCAAAAGTTCTAAATTTCTTTTCAATTAAGGGTTTCAAGTATGTGGAACCTGTTTGAAGGTGGCAAGAAAAATATTCCATATTCAGTGCAGTCATCTAAGGAGCTGCTTTATTCTTTTTTACTTCTTTGGAGGAAATTTTAGTTTATTCTCCAATTCTCGAAATATGTAACTCCTGACCTGAATTTTTTCCCCTTTAATTTCCTATTTCTGCTCGAGCTGATTTTTTTTCCCCTTTAATTCCCTATTTCTGTGTGAGATTTCATGTTTCTGTGAGCACTTTGAGAGCACCAGAAATAAATGCTGCAGAAACAAAGTCCCTGTTCCATTCCCATTTTTAACTCTTAATAAGGTTCTTGTGGATTTGTTGTGTGGCCTCCAAGCTCTCTGGCTGAACTGGAATCACTCAGTGCTGGTTTTAATGGATGCAGTGGATAAATAAAGGGAAATAGGCTTTTAAATAATTTCTTTCCTTATTGCTGTGTCTTATGTAGCTGGAACATGAGGCTTCTCTCATCCTGGCAGTGCAAGCAATGCAACAGATGCTTTATTGTGACCTTCCCCACCTGACTTCCTTCTTAGAGATCGTTCTGGCTTTTGGGGTGAGTCCTGGAAACTGATTTCCTGTTCTAAGACATCAAAGGAAAATGTTAAAAATCTCCATGACACCATCCTGGCGGTTTTAGCCACATTTAACTTGGCTTTGCTTTGATTTTTATGTCATTCTTGACACTGAGGTTAAATCACTGACTGTATTTTGTCTCCTCCTAGAAAAACTTCTGGGCTCTGAGGCTGTTGCTGGACCAACTTTCCTGTGAGGAGCACATCCTCTGTGGCACTGCCAACCTGCTTTTGAGGGATTTGAGTCGGGAGAAAGCCATGATGCTGCGAGTGTGAGTCAGCCCCTGCTCCCAGTGCCTGTCTGACCACGGCAATCCAGCAGAGGGATAATCCCGAGCTCCTGGGAAGCCAGGCACTTGGGCTGAGTCAGGGATGCAAATCCCAGGAATGCACAGGTGGAGCTGTCCCAACAGCTGCTGGTTTTGTCCTTCAGGTGGCAGAACCTGGGCCCCCAGTACGTGGGGGAGTTCCTGTGCCTGTTCCTGACGTGCAGACACAAGAGGATGCAATCCGTGGGGCTCTTCACCCTCAACGTGATCATCGACAACCTGCGCGTGTGAGTGGGGCCTGCCCAGAGCCACCTGCAAATCCTGCACTTGCACCACTTGGGGGGGAGTTTTTATCCTTCCCTGTTCTTAGCAGTGGGAAAGACATGGAATATGAAGGGTTTTTGGGGAGATTTGGAATTATTCCTGTTGCAGCTTCCCAGTGTTTAATGTTACAGAAAATGCATTGGCGGCTCTTGGCAATCCTGGCAGCCGTCAAATGAGGAGATTTTAAATATCTCTGTCGCCACCAACAGCCAAAATTCCTTGAGTTAAGGCTTAGAGCAAAGCAGTTCCTGGGTGTGACACTGGATAAAACTTGCTTTAGAGAAAAGTAGCCCAAAATGTTTATTAGTGTGTCTCTGCACGACTGGGTGTGCGGGTGTCTTAAACTTGGAACAAAAATCATCACGTGGTGGTGAGAGCAAACCCTCAGCAAAGAGGAAAGATTTGGGAATATATTGGTCCTCCTAAAGGGAGAAGAGCCCCTTGGCTCTGCAGCAGCTCAGATCCTCAGTGGGTGAGGAAATTGCACTTTTTCAGAACTCTTGAGTGCTTTTATAGATTATAAATGATAATAAACCAGTGAAAGCACTGTCTTTGTGGGATCCTTGCTCTCCTGCATCCTGCAGGGAAGTTTTAGAGTGATAGATTTCAATATATTGATAGAACAGTTGGTAAAATCAATTGACTCTGTGGTTGGGGGGCAGAGAATTTGCTTCTGTGGCACTTAGGAGCTGATGGCTCCTAATTCCCCTCTTCGTTACTGTCCTACATGAAATCATGGATGTGCCATCCTCACTCACTCATTGTGCACGAGCTAAGCTGCATTTAACTAATTTACAGTTCCATGAATTTTCTCTTTTGGATTTCTTTCTTATCCTTCAGCAGTGAGCCAAGAGAATGTGATGAAATCCTCTTTCTTCTGGTTTTTGTCTTAATTATTTTATCTTAATTATATCTGAAACCACCTTGGTTTGGAACTGCACGAGAATTGTTGGGGTTTTGTAGATTTTTGAGTAATGCAAAGCCAGGAGTGGCTGCACCTGTGGCCAGCTGTGTCCCTGAGAGGGAATGAGTGGGAATTTCTCTCTGTTTCAGATGTTCCTGGATTAAGCAGCTCTGCACCTTTTTCCATGACTCGGTGAGTATCCCAATATTTGTAGGATTTAACAGCAAAGCAGATCAATGACAGGGATATCCCTTATCAATGAGATATGTAATGAGAAATATATCATTTTGTATAAAAAACCATCCCTGAAGGGAACTGATTGTGTTTTGTCTCTTCCCAGGGGTTGAGGCAGCTCCCCTTTGGCACTACAGTTCACCACGAAGTTTCGAAGTTCGTCAGTGCTTTTGAGAAACTGTAGTTTGGCCAAAACCCTCAGGAATATTTTCCAGTTGTTTTCTGTCCGAGCAGTCTGTTCCTGGAGTTCCTTGGGTTTGCTTTGGTTGTCACCTCCAGGAACAGTCAGCTAAAAGCTCACTTTCCTGGCTTTGGAGTGGGAACAGAGCCATTTTGGGGAGTTTCTTGCAGTTCCACATATTAAGGAGTTGTTGGAAGAGGCAGCAGGTTGGAGTTGTTTTCAGAAGCTGATCCATGGGGATCCTGAGAAAAGCAGGGAAACACGGATGGAGCCGGAAGCACCAAAGAGTTTTTCCTCATGTTGGGGCACAAACCTTGCAGGAGGCAACTGCTGAGAGGGAAAAGCTTAAACCAGGAAAACAGGGAGTTTAAAACTCCCTCTGCAGCAGTTTGGGGTCAAGTGCTGTTTGCACACCTCTGATTTTGGGTTTAATTCTAAACCAAGAGCCACTCTTGAGGCTGAAAGATAAAACGGAGCTTTACTTTGTTCAAACGTGAAAGGTTGAACTGAGCTTTACTTTTTTTCAAACAACCCCAGTGAGGGAGGCCTGGGGCAGTGAAGAGCTGAGTTTATGTGTAAGTAATCCAGATTTCAGGCTGGGCTTTTACTTTCTGCTGAACTTAAGGTTTAGGTTGGTGCTGGTGGCTCTGTGCATTTCCCAAATCCTAATTCTGGTGGGAATTTTGAATTCAGTCTGAGCTGGGCAGGTGAAAGAACGGTTTGGAGCCTGGTTTGGGCTGTCTGCCCCACTGGGATCCCTCTCTGCACTGCCTGGGCAGGCAGGAAAACAAACCTTAATATGTGACCAACTGCACTTTGCACATTTCCAGGGGGTTGGGGGCTTTGGCAGCTCTTGTGAGCCCCAAGTTTTGTACAAAAAAAATGCACCTGGATCGAAATTTGACACGTTGTTAATTAAAACTGTACAAAGTTCTATTGTTGCATTGGGACTTTGGGTGGTTTCTTGCTTGTTTGCTTGGTTTGGGGTGGGATTTCTGGGGTTGGATTTTGTTTGGGGTGGGTCTTTTTGTTTGTTTGATTTTTGGAGTTTCTTATTTGGTTTTTTGGGGTTTTTTTTAGTCCTGTTTTTTGGGGGGTTGGGTTTTTTGTAATTGGATTTTTTTGCTTTGAGTTGATTTTGTTTGGGGGATTGGTGGGTTTTGGTTGGGGTTTTTTGGTTGTTTTTTTTTTTTTTTTTTTTTGAGGGGTTGGGATTTTTTTGGGTTTGTTTAGGGGTTTTTTTGAGGGGTTTTGGGGGGTGTTGATGGTTTTTTAGGAAGTTGAGGGGTTTTAGGGGGGAGGGGTTTTTTTGGTTTAAGGATTTTTTGTGGGGTTGAGATTTTTCTTTGGGTGCTGTGTTTTTGGTTTGGGGGTTTATTTTTTTTTTTTTTGAGGTTTGGATTTTTGGCTTTGGGTTGGACTGGGCCAGGGTGAGTCTCCTCCAGATCCCCCCATTCTAGAGGTGCTTTGTCACCCCTTCCAGCCTGGATTTCTTTGCCCTGGCACAGAAAAGTCTGGGAAGTGCTTCTTTCCTGTAAGTAAACACATCTCCATTATTTATCCCCTGCTGAATTTTAATGTCTTAGAGCAGCCCTATGGATCCTATAGATAATGATTTAATCTTTTATGGATGAGAAAAGCCTTTTCTGGAGCTCTGCACTTCACTTTGGGCTGGTGGGGAGCATCTCCCTGAGCCTGGAGTCATCCTGAAGGGAGGCTGAGCTTTGCTCCAGGTAAAGCAGAGAGGAACAGAGCTCATTAAAAATGGAAAAGTGTCCTTTGGAGCAGGAAATGGGCCCCTGGAGCTGCCTCATCCCAATATTGGAGCAACCACAGCTCTGCTGCTTCAGCAAGGGGCTGCCAAGCAGGAAAGAGCAGAGCTGTGAGGAAGTGTCTGCACCAAAAGTGGCATTTCACCGGAAAATGGTGAATTTAGGGGATTTTCCTAAAGTCTGGAGTGGGAATGTCCTCAGCAGCTGCAGGGGAGGGCTGTGCCTGCCCTGGCTGGGGGCAGCAGTGGCACTTGTGCTGGGTCTGTGCACACCCTGCAGCACAGAGAGGGTCCTTAAACACTAATTGCTCACGTTTCTAATTAATTGCTTCAAATTGCTGCACTTAGTGCCAGTGTAGTGAACAGAAATCCATCCACTCCCGGCATCTTTAGGAAACATTTCCACAGCGTCCTGCCCTGGCAGGGCTCTGACACCCTCAGCCCACCACCTTCATCTGCTGGTAGAGGCTGTGGTTGGTGCCTGGCTCTCCGTGAAAACTCTGGAATTGGGGATGGAACATTCCTGGCATGGCACAAACAGGAGGGAGCTGGGAAAGGGGCTCAGCCTGGGGAGAAGGAGGCTCAGGGGGGACCTTGTGGCTCTGCACAACTCCCTGACAGGAGGGGACAGCCGGGGGGGGGAGGTGACAAGGGACAGCAGGAGAGGGAACGGCCTCAGGCTGTGCCAGGGAAGGCTCAGGTTGGATATTGGGGAAATTCCTCCACAGGAAGAGCTGGAAGGAAGGCAGAGCCATCCCTGGAATGTTCAGAACAGGAGGGGATGTGGGCTCTGGAGCAGTGACCAGGCGGGGATTAACGAAAGGTTGGACTTTGAGGTCTTTTCTAACCTGGGCCTCCCCTGGCACAGTTTGGGGCCGTTCCCTCTCCTCATGTCCCTTGTCCCCCCGGCTGCCCCCTCCTGTCAGGGAGCTGTGCAGAGCCACAGGGACCCCCTGAGCTCCTTCTGCCCAGGCTGAGCCCCCTCCCTGGGCCCTGCCCCGACTGTGGCACCCCCGGCACCCCCTTCCCTGTCCTTGGCCCTAAATAAGGTGGGGACAGCGCTGAGAAGCAGGATTGAGTCCCTGCCCAGCTCCCTGGGATCACAAGGACTTTTCCAGCTGCCCTCCCAGCTGGAACTACTCGGCTTTAATACCAGGACTATGGAAAATGCCAGATTAACAGATGGCTGCGCTCATTAATATTGCAGAACTGGGGGAGTTCATCGTTCTGTAATCTCCAAAGCCGGGGGAGGGTGGCGAGGGGAATGCTGGCCCCATCTGCGGCTGGGGCTGCACCCTGAATCCCTGGAATCACACACCCTGCTCCTGCCTGGAGCTGCTCCTGGAGCATGGCATGGACCCCAGAATCCCTGGAATCACACACCCTGCTCCTGCCTGGAGCTGCTCCTGGAGCATGGCATGGACCCCAGAATCCCTGGAATCACACACCCTGCTCCTGCCTGGAGCTGCTCCTCGAGCATGGGACCTGGATTCCCGGGATCGATGACTCCTAAATTCCCTGCCCCGCTCAGCCCCGGCTGCCGTCAGCTCATGGAAAATCCCGGGAAACCAAATCCCGGGAATCCAAATCCCGGGAATCCATCGCCCATCCCCGCGGTGATTTTGCCGTTAAAGCCGAGCCTTTCCCGTGCCCGGGGAGGCAGCGCAGGGATTGGGATGGATGCCAGCATCGGGATAATCGCGGACCCCCCGCAGCAGCCGCGGGATTTGGGACGTTCCCAACAAAGCGGATCCCAGGGTTTGCCCCCACCCAGCTCCATGGACCCCTCTGATTCCCAGCCTCTGGCAGCCTCCCGGCCAGGAGGAGCCCGCTGGCTCCAGGAGGCTGCCCGGGAGCTCTTCCATGGATCCAGTGGGAATCCAGAGCTGGAGGGGAGCCCAGGGCACCATCCTGCTCCTGGCACTTCGCGGGGGCAGAGAGGCAACATTATTTATTAATATATTTTAATATTTTATATCTATATGTATATATCCTATATATGTCCTATAGGATGCCTCTTTCAGTAAACCTTTATTTATATTTATGTTTATATTTATGCTTATATTTATTTTTATATTTATGTTTATTATTTTAACTTTTATTTTTTAATTTATTTTTATTTTTATATTTATTTGTATATTTATTTGTATATTTACTTTTATTTAATATTTATTTTTATATTTAGATCTATTTTATATGTATATATTTATCTTTTCATATATACACATCAATGGAAGCATGCCTGTATAACGTATACGTGTATATATGTATTTCTATACATTATATATTATCCAGACTATATAAAAAGCATAATAAATCTGATCTAGAAATTGGATCATACCTACATAAACGCATATATGCAATAGGAATTTATTTTCCACTGCAATACATATTTTTATATATATGTGTATGTGTAAATATAAATATTATAAATATTATATATTATTATATATTATATATATTATATTATACATTAATATGTATTAATATATATTATTCTACATTATATATATTATTATATTATTATATTATAAATATATATTATATATATTATAAATACACTCTCTTGTCTTTGTATGTGTGTATATATCCACATATATTTTATATTATATATACTAAAATAAAATTTATATAAATATATATTTTACTAATTATATAGGATATATATTATTTAAAACAGAATTATATATAATTCAAAATAGAATTATACATTATAAAAATACCAACCCAAACCATTCCTTGATTCTATGATTCTCTTATATATATAAAATATGTTATAGTAAAATATATATTTATATATATTATCATCTTATTTATTCTATCACATTCATAGATATGTAATTATATATACATATAATCTTACATATACGTTATAATATAGAATATATGATTTTTATTATTTTTTTATATATTTCACCTTCGTTTCATCTCTTCCCCCAGGGAATTTGGTCCCTCAGGAATCCAGCCCCAGCTGGTTTGGGTGGAATTAGCCCAACCCAGCCCAGGTGTGATGCGGGGACACAAAATCCTATATTAAATGCGTATTTATAGGATTTATGGATATATAAATATCACCTATTGATTCCCCTGGGGGCCGATTTGGGTGGGGTTTGCTTTGTGCAAACCTTGTTGGGGATTTTTTTAAGCAACAACTTTTACCCGAAGTTTATTTTTAATGCGTTAATGGGGGGGGATGTCACACCTCTGTTTTTCCGTCAATTATTTGGCTTTAATCAATTCCCAACTCTTCTGGGGTTTTTGTCCTTCCCTACAACTCCCCCATCAATAATTCTGTAACGCTGCCCTTCTCCCCTCGCGCTGCCCCTGCCCTTTCACCCGCCAGATGTTCAGCCCCAACTGCTCCCTTTTGCCATTTCTCCTTTTATTTTTCCCCTTTTTTTATTCCCAGCCCCTCTCCAACCTCTCCAGCTCCTCCAGCACCAGGAAAGTGGGAAGAACCACACGATCCAGGGGCAGCAGAGAGGGAAAGCCGCGGCAGGGATGCGGGCAGCAGGGATGCGGGCAGGGGATGCGGGGCCTCCCTGGGGGTGTCCCACACCCATCCCCTCCTCCCGGGGGCCCTCCTGTCCCTCCGGATGGGGGGGAAGCCGGGATAACCCAGTTCCAGAGCCGCGTACCAGGACGTGCCTCCATCCGGGGCGCTCCAGCGGAGCCAAATCCCCCGGGAGCGGCGGGGGGAGGACGCTCCCGTTCTCCGGCTCCAGCCGCACCAGCCGTGCATTAATAGATTATCCCGAGCATTTGGGATCGCCAGGAGCCAGGGAAGCGCTCGCGGGAGGAACACGGGCAGGGCCAGGCCGGCGGACACGGCCCCGTTTGCCTCTGCTGCCGGTATTCCCAACACAGGTGGGAGCGGGACGCGCCGGGAATCTGCCGGGATGGCTGGAGCGGGGTCGGGGTGCTGCTCCCGGGGAGGCCATGGGGCTGATCCCGCTCCCGGCTGGAGTTCTGGGGGATGCCAAAGCTGGGATGGAGCCGTGCCCGGGGCAGGATTTCACCCTCCCAGCACCTCGAGCCCTTGCCTGACCTTCTGCCGGAGCTGGGCTTCATCACCCCGGGCTGGGGAAGGTCCCCTTGTGCTACCAGTTTTTGGGGTGGCACGGGGTGCCAGGTGCTTGTCCCCCCAGCTTCTGTGCCTCAGTTTCCCCATCACACCCATCCTCCCCCAGGGGCACTGCTGGGGGCAATGGGGTGGGGGGGTAGGTACAGATGGGTTTGCTCTGCTCCCCAAATCAGCGCTGGCCACCCCGTGAGCCGTGTCCAGGGCTCTTCACCCAGCGTGTGGATGCCCCAAATCCCTCCTGGTCCCTTCAGAGCCGTGGCCAGGCAGGAAAAGGACAAACTCCCCTGTTCCCAAACAGCCTCTAGCTGCTGTTTGCTGCTCCCCACCCCGAGCAATGCCACCACCCAAATTTCAGTCAAATCTGGCTCAGTCCCTGGGTTTTGCATGAGAGGGGCACTGGGCAAACTCTCACTCAACCAACACAACCCCAAAAGCTCCTGGCGCCTTTGGCTGCTCCATTGCGGGGTTGGAAACCTCCCCCAGAGCCTGGGCCATGCTGTCCCCATGCTGGGGGATGCTTTGGGGTGCAGACTTGAGGGATCAGGGCAGGACAAGGCACCAAAATCCCTGTTCCCAGCCCAACGGAGCCCTCAGAGAGCGCCATGGATGAGTGGGATCTCCCACAGTGGAAAAAAGAGGTGGAAAGCCTCAAGTACCAGCTGGCCTACAAGAGGGAGATGTCCTCCAAGACCATACCTGAGTGAGTGGCTGCTCCCCTTCCCTTCTCCTCCCCACCCTCCCTCCCATCCCTGTGTCCCCAAGAGCAGAATCCACCCCCAATATCCCCCCTCAAATCCCTGGGTGCTCCCAGATGAGATTTTCCCTTTATGGATCTCCAAACCCTCCAAGCCCCAGGGGCAGAACCCCCCCTCTGGCCCCAGAGCCCCCCTGTGCCGACCCCTTTCCAGCAATGGCTGGGATGTGGCAGCACCGTGGCACCTCCTGACCCATGGGTGACCCCAGCAGCCCCCAGGGTGCAGATCCCCCCTTTCCAGAGCTTTCCAGAGCTTAAGACTCAAAACCAAAGTCATGGATGGCTCTATCCCTCCCTGCTGTGTCCCAGAGCTGGGGACACCCCCATGTCCTCCCCCAGCATCAGTGGATCAGGGCCCATCCCAGGTTTCCCCCCACCAGAGCAGGATTTACCCCGGCCCCAAATCCCCCTCTTGGCTGCCCCGAACCCCCCTGGGGCTGTGCCCACCCTCCCTCCCCTCTCTGCAGGTTTGTGAAGTGGATCGAGGACGGCATTCCCGAAGATCCCTTCCTGAACCCGGAGCTGATGAAGAACAACCCCTGGGTGGAGAAAGGCAAATGCACCATCCTCTGAGGGCTCCCCCCTGCTGAGGGGATTTCCCATTAGTTAGTTCCAATTCCAACATGAGAACCTGAACAAAAACCCTGCCCTCACCTTGTTTCTTCTTGTTTAGTCCTAGAAGGGGTTTTAGAAATGGGGGGGACATGGGGAAAGGCCCCTGGGATGGGGCAGGAGCACAGCAAAGGCTTCTCCAAGGTTTGCTGGGGTTTCATCTTGCACTTCTGCTGCCAAAAAAGGCAGATTTTGCAACTTGTAAAGACGCTTTTTATAAAAAAACCCCTTTTCAGTGATTTTTAGATACTTTTGTAGGATCTCAGTTTGCAGTAAAACAGGCACATCAGGCACCTCAAGCTTTATTAATGAAATAAACAGAGCAATAATTCATTATGAATTTTTTTAGAGATATTTTATTTCTTTTTTTAAACAAAATAAGTGGGTAATACAAAACTCTACACCAAGATCATGGCCACACCCCCCATCCAGGGGTTAGAAAGCCAAAAACCAGCAGATCCCTTCACTTTCAGCTCCAGAATTCCTGGCTCCACCCCAGCCCTGCTAGAGCAGGTCCCTGATGTAAAGATTCCTCCTGACAGCATTGGAGAAGCCCTCGTTGAAGCGGAACCAGACGTCGCTCTTCCCCACGGCCTTTCCCATCTGGCTCTCCAGGGACTCTTCCTTGGAAACCTGAGGGGCTGCACGAGGAAAATCCACCTCAAAAATGTGCAGGAAACCTTAAAATTACGAGCTGTGCCCGGGCTGGCGAGGGGGGATTTGGGGAGCAGGGAGAGGGTTTGGAAGGGTAGAGCTGATGATTCCATGTCCCGAATCCTGCAAAGCCTCCAGCACCCAAAATTCCCTTTGGCTGGGGCCAGAATCCACGGATTTGCCCACAGGAACTCCCTGCCAGCTGTGCTGGTGTCTGTGTGTCCAACCACGCCGCTGCTGTCCCCTGGGGATGGGGCTGAGGGACAGGAGCCCCTCTTTGCTCCTGGCATTGGGAATGGGGAGAGCCCCCAGTGGCACCTGAGGCTGGGACCCCCCTCCCTGTGCCACCCACCTGCCACCCACTTTGTCCCCTGTGCCACCCACCCACTTCTGAGGCCGCCCCGTCCCTGTGTCACCCACCCGGGGCCGTGGCCGCCTCTTTCCGCTGGAGTGGCCTCCCGAAAAAATCCGTCTCAGGCTGTGGGAAGCAAAAAGCAGGAATGGAGTTGGCTCTGGAGCACCTGCACTTGCAGCTCCCGCTCAGAGAGGGACAAAACCACGGCAGGATCGTTCCTGGGCAAGGCTCAGCCACCCCAAGGCACTTCTGAGGTGAGCAGGAGCCAAATGTAAATCCTGCAGGAAGGGCCAGCGGGCTGGGAATGCAAACGGCATTCACAGTTGTGGGAAAGACAAAATTTAAGGCTCGGGTGGGGTTTTACACTCAGGAAAGGGCTGGCAGCTGAGCCCTGGAGAGGGGCAGTGCCAGGGAATGATCCCTGCCTCTCCTGGAACCCAAGGATGCCCAGGGTGGGATCATTCCAGAGCAGCTTTTCCAAGCTGCTTTCCCACAGAGCCCAAATTCAGCTATTTTAGCCCAAATCTCCACAACTCTTTCCTCCCTCCCTCCCACCATGAAAACTTCCCAGGACGCATCCAAAATGTCACCCAGATCCAATTCACCCCAATCCCAGAGCTGCCTTGATGGGACACACGGAGCTGAGCTGGGCTATTAAAGGAAACTGGGCTAAAAAAAACCAAATTCCAGTGGAGCCAGGGAGTGTCTGACAGCCCAGGAAAGGGCTGGTGGGAAGTGGGGCAGGAACTGGGGCAGCAGTGGAGCCCCTGACCTTGTCCTGCAGCGCCGCTCTCCTCACGATGTGCTCCAGGCGCTGCTGGTGGTTGGGGGACCCCGCTGGCTCCGGGTCCCCTCGCTCCTCCCCGAGGCCATTCCCAGGATCCTGCAGGGAGGAGACACCTGAATGAGGCTTCCCTTGGTGTGTCTGAGCTCCAGGGTTGGGCACTGAGCATCTGCCACCCCCTCGTCATCCATCCCAGCCCGCCCTGCTTGCTGCCAGGTTGGATTGCAATATCCCATGGATTTTTCCATCATTTTGTGCCTTGTGGGATCACCCCCAGCTGAAGCCCCTTTCCCTGGGACTCCACATGTAAACAAGGAGCCTTCAGAGATGTTTTTGCAGCTTCTCTTCATCCCACACATCCCCCAGGAGCCCTTCTCCTGCTCCAAGGGGCTCCCAGGGATTAATTATCCCGCTGGCACCAGGGCAGGGCAGGCAGTGGCTACATCTCGGATGTTGCTCCGCCTTTTCCACCTGTTCCCATCTTTTCCTGCCTCCAGAGCAGTGGGCAGAGCCACTCTGCTCCTCCTGGGGGCTTTGGGACCTTTGGAAGTGCAGCAGGCAGGGAAGGCAAGGCAGGGAAGAGTTCACCTCCCACACGGATAAATACAAACCGCAGCCAAAAATTCCCACCTAAAATTCCCACCTCCTCACAGCCCTCACTGGAGAGTGGAAGGGTTCAAAGCTTTAACTGCCTCCAGAATTCCTGCAAAAAGCTGAGCCCTGCAGCCCAGCACAGCTGTGCAGGGAACCAGCTGCAGCCGGGGGGGTTAATCCTGGATTTCCACTCGCGGAGCCAAAGCCACTGACTGCTTTGGAAAAAACCACATCCCTAAGGATTTTCTCCACATCCCCAGCCCTGCCACCCCTTTGGAAATCCCCACCTGGCCCAGGCTCCGTGCCTCTGTCCTTCTCATCTTCTCCAGCTCGATCTCCCTGGCAATGAGCTGCTTGGCCTGGTAGCTGAGCTGCCTGCGGGCGGGCAGCGCTGGGAAGCGGCACACGGCCTCCACATTCCTGCAGGGAACAGGGACTCGACACTGAAAATAACCCAGCACTGTGCAGCCTGGGAGCCCCAGCACCTCCCAGCCCTGTCCCTCCCAGCATCCCAGCACAATTCCAGCCACGCTGCCTCAGTTTCCCCCGTGCAGAGCCAGGGAACTGCAGGAATGGGAATGCAGGAGGGATTCCAGGGGAGGAATCTGGGTGAAAGCAGAAAGAGGGAACTGCAGAGGGTCTGTGCTGGACAAATTGCCCTGAAAAGCCCATGGGCACAGCAGCAACACGACCTTCACAGCCACCCCGAGGTGCTCCTGGGGACAGGTTTAATGGGAATCCAGCCAGGAACAGTAATTTGGGATCATCAGAGCAGCGGGATCCTTAACAAGGCTGGGGCACCAGGTCTGGAGTTAGGCCTGTTTCAGTATCCCCAGCACTGAGGAGCCACCAACCAGTCCCTCTGCCAGCTCCCAATATTTCATGTTTATCCACTATTTATTCCCTGATTATTCCCTATTTATTCACTATTCATTCACCATTATTGCCCCTAAAACACAGGGAACAAAGCCCCGTGTCAGGGGGCTCTGCACCCATTCAGAAATCAGCTGTCACACCAATGATTTGAAAAGTTTTAAAGAAAACCCCACAGGTTTTGCTGGTGACGTCAGAGGTGTTTGCCACAGAGATGCTGGGACACAACTCCCAGGTGCCACTGGGATGTGCCCAGGTGGGTCAGCCCTGTCCTGGCACCAGCCCCTCCTCTGGTCAGAGCCAAAGGAAGCTGCTCCCTTCCCTTGAATCCCATTAAAGCTCAACCTGCTGGGCCTCAGCCCGAGGGAGTGATGGGGCAGCCGGATCACACTGGGGATGCAGCAAAGCCCAGAGTCCCAACTCCTTCCTGAGAATCATCACAGAATCCTGGAATGGTTTGGATTGGGAGGCATCTTAAAATCATCCAGCTCCAACCCTGACACCTTCCACTTGTTCCAATCCCTATCGAACCTGGCCCTGGACCCTTCCAGGGATCCAGGGGCAGCCACAGCTTCTCTGGGAATTCCATTCCAGGGCCTCCCCACCCTCCCAGGGAAGGATTCTGACTCCCACACCCTCTCCCCAGCCCCGGGACTCACGGATCCAGCTTGAAGGTGTACTGGCCCTCAGGCAGGCGCTCCTGCAGGTACGTGAGGTTATAGGTGAGCATGGTGCTGATGAGCTCAGCCAGCTGCTGCTTCTCCTTCAGGCTGTAGAGCTGCGTGTTCACCTGGCCAGGGGACAGCAGACAACTTATAAACCCCAAACAGCCCAAGCACAGCGTTTGTCTCTGGGTGAGGAAGGACCCAGATCAAATTTAGCTCCCTCTCAGGGACACACATCCTTCCAGAGCAGGGACACACCCTCTCCTGGGTGGGGGTGACTCTGACAGCTCTCCAAAGCCCTGCTCAGCCAAGCCCACCCCAGGTGGGGCCCAAGACCCCTCCCCACAGTTGGGCACCTCAGCACCCCGTCCTCAGCTTCCCTCCAGCTTCTGCACCACCTGCGACATCAAACCCACCCCAAACCTGGGACAGAGATCCAGGATCGCTCATCAGGGTGGGGTTTGCAGAGGGGTCACAGCAGCCAGGCAGGGCCCCCAGCAGGGACAGGGGCTGGGGTCACTCACAGGCCGCAGTTTGGGGGCAATGATGTCCAGCAGCAGGCACAGCACCTCCAGCACCAGCGCCTGCTGCCCCGCACGGCTCCGGGCGCTGGGCGCGATCCCCGACACCATGGACAGCACCAGGTTCTGCATCTGGGTCAGCTTGGCCAGGGCCTGGGGACAGGACAGGGCAGGGCCAGCTGAGCCAGGTGTCCCTGCAGGGGCAGAGCTGTGGCCAGGCTGTCACCCTGCCCTGCTGGACTTGCCTCGTGCTGGCTGCTGGGATAGGCCAGCCGGGGGATGGAGGTGGCTGCGAAGAGCAGGTGGAAGAGCACGGGCAGGAAGGGCAGGTACCGCAGCAGCTGGAAGTTCTGCCCCTGCAGCACCGCCCGGCCCAGCAGGTCGGAGAAGCCCAGCCACTCCAGGGCCAGGCACACGGAGCCCAGGCTGGAATCCCGCACCTTCATCTTCAGGAAGTTCTCAAACAGGCCCTGGAAGCGGATCTGGGATCAGAAGGGTGGAGGGCGCTCCAGCAGAGCACCTCACTGGGATTCTGAGCTTCCCACTGAGCTCAGCTCCAGCACCCGGCTCCCCCCCTCACCTGGGCCAGCTTCTCCTGCTCTCCCGAGGAGATGGAGAGGTGCAGGACGTGGTGGAAGCGGTGGGAGGAGGAATTGAAGCCAGCTGAGCCCCCAGGGTGTGACAGGTCCTCATCTCCCAGCAGGAGCTGGGCTGGCAAAGAGGGGTCCATTCCTATCCTGTGTCTGGGGAGAGCCCAAAGGGAAGAGCTGAAGGTTTCCCAGTACTGAAGGGGCCAGCAAGGAATATTTGGATCTTGGGACACTGCACTGGAGGCAATGCCAATGCCGAATTATTGGGAGCTAAGTGGAGTGGCAAAAAAGCTTTAGACTGAGAGAGGAAAGGTTTAGGTGGGATATTGGGAAGAAATCCTTCCCTGTGACAATGGGGAGGCCCTGGCACAGGTTGCCCAGAAAAGCTGTGGCTGCCTCTGGATCCCTGGAAGTGTCCAAGGCCAGGTTGGACAGGGCTTGGAGCAACCTGGGATAGTGGAAGGTGTCCCTGCCCACAGCAGGGGTGGCACTGGGTGGGCTTTAAGGTGCCTTCCAACCCAAACCATTCCAGGATTCTATGATGGACACAAATCTCCTCAAGAAGCTGCTCTCCAGGACCTTGCAGGTCATGGAATTATAGAACATTGGTTCAAGCCCCATCCAGCCTCCCTCGGACACTTCCAGGGATCCAGGGGCAGCCACAGCTTCTCTGGGAAATGGGAATACCACCCCCCAAGCACTCAGCAGATCTAACAAACCCCTCCTTTTACCTCTGGGTCCTGGGGAGCTGGAAGATCTCTTGCCAGATGGAGAAGAGCCCCTTGTTCTGGTCCTTCAGGCCGATCCTCATGGTCTGCACCACCTGCACACTCAGCTCCTTCTGCCCTCGGCCGTGCAGGAACTGCAACAGGAGCGAGGGCTTGGAGATCCCAAAACCCCTGGGAAAAGCTGGACACAGCAACCCCCCTCCTCCTCCACGTGTAGGGTTAAAAATACCCCAGGGGACAGGGCGGATGTTTCAGGGATCTGCCTGGAAGGGAGTTTTGTCCCCTCTGTCCCAGTGTGAGGCCAGAGCTGCAGCAGGAGCGTGTCCCCAGGGCCATCCCTGTATCCCCAGAGCCATGGCCATATTTCCAGGGCCATCCCTGTGTTCCCAGGGCCACCCCAGTGTCCCCAGTACCTGCAGGGTGTTGATGCAGGAGCGGATGTCGTTGTCGGTCTTTTCGCAGAGCGCCAGGAGCGCGCCCATGTCCGCCCGCATTCCCTGCCGGAGCGCGATCTGCGGGAGCGGGACAGGCCTCAGCGGGGAGGGGACACTCAGCCAGGGGGACAGGGGGGCCCTGGGACACCCCAGACCTCGCTGAGGCGCTGGGCGAGCCGGGAGGGAGCGGTGCGAGGGAAGCTGAGCAGGAAGGATTGCTGCCGGAGCGGGCGCAGGGCGGGCACGTACCTGGGGGAGGGAAACACGGGGGTCTGAGAGAGCCCAGCAGGGAATTCCTTTCTTAATTGTGGAATTACTTAGGTTGGAAAAGACTTCCCAGAGCACTGAGTCCAACCGTTCCCCCAGCACTGCCACCATGAAATGATGTCCCCAAGTGCCACATCCACACAGCTTTTAAATCCCCCCTGGGATGGGGACTCCAACACTGCCATGAGCAGCCTGGTCCACTCAATACTTGACCATCCTGTCCATGAAGGAATTTCCCCAATATCCAACCTGAACCTCCCCTGGCACAGCCTGAGGCTGTTCCCTCTCCTCCTGTCCCTGTTCCCTGGGAGCAGAGCCCAACTCCCCCCCCGGCTGCCCCCTCCTGTCAGGGAGTTGTGCAGAGCCACAAGGTCCCCCCGGAGCCTCCTTTGCTCCAGGCTGAGCCCCTTTCCCAGCTCCCTCAGCCGCTCGTGGTGCTCCAGCCCCTTCCCCAGCCCCGTTCCCTCCCCTGGACATGCTCCAGCCCCTCAACATCCTTCCTGTCCTGAGGGACCCAAACTGACCCCAGGATGTGAGGAGCTCCACTCAAACAGAGACACCACCAGCAGCCACCTCCTGTCTGGGGGCAGGGTCCGGTGTCCCTGTCCCCCCCAGGCAGGTGACACTCACTGGTCGTTGCAGATGCAGATGATGGGCCGCAGCAGGATTCCCCCCTCGCGCCGCCGCCGCCGCCCCGCGCCCGCCTCACCCTCCACATCCTTCCTCTGGATGATGCCCAGCAGCACGTTAATGGAGGCCTGGGGGGAAAACAGGGATGGTAGGGATGGATTATTGCCCATGGAACAGAGCAGAAGCTGTTAATGGGGTGGTATTTAAGAGGTTGATGCCGAAGGGGTCAGTCCAGGTGTGCCGGGCTCACCGCGGGCGCGCCGTCGATCTCGTCGATGATGAGGCAGTTGGGCCTCTCGTGGGAGCCCAGCACCGACCTCATCTGGGTGGCGGCTTCGATGCGGGTCCGGAACACCTCGGGGCTGCGGTCATCACTGTGAGGGGACACGGGGAGGGGTGAGTGTGGCACAGGAACACCTCGGGCATGGGGACACTGCCAGCATCACCCCAGGGACACCATCACCCCTGGGACAGCATCACCTCCAGAACAACAGCATCACCTCCAACACAGCAGCAGGCGTTGGCTCCCCTGGCACCCAGGGCTCCCCTGGCACCCAAGGCTCCCCTGGCACCCAGGGCTCCCCTGGCACCCAGGGCTCCCCTGGCACCTAGGGCTCCCCTGGCACTCAGGGCTCCCCTGGCACCCAGGGCTCCCCTGGCACTCAGGGCTCCCCTGGCACCCAGGGCTCACCTGGCACCCAGGGCTCACCTGGCGTTCATCTCCACGGCGTTGTACCCCGCGTGCCTGGCGATGACGTGGGCCAGCGTGGTCTTACCCAGGCCAGGGGGGCCACAGAGCAGGGCCACCTATGGCACAGAGGGGAAGTCACCCCTGCAGGCAGTGAGGCAGGGCATCCTCCATGGAGGGGACAAGCCTGCTTCTCAGCTGGTGGCAGGAGAGGGACCCACAGCGACGTCCCCTCCTGCTCACCTTGTATTTGGGTCTCTTGTGCTGGTCCAGCTCGGCCTCCAGAATCTCCTCTGTGAGCTGGAGCTTGGTTTTCCACTTGCTGGGATGCTCCTTGGGATGGCTGAGTTGGGGATGAGCTGCAGGGCTGGGCTGGGGCTTCTTCAGAGCCTTGTCCTTGCCGAACACCACCGTGTCCCACAGCTTGAGCCACTTCAGCAGGCAGCGGTTGGTGTACTGCAGGGGAGGGAGGAAAGCAAGGAAAATCCATGGACGCTGGAAAAAATCCAGCTGAGGACAGAGGAAGGCTCTCCTTCATGGAGGAGGCTGCTCAGGGTTCCACCTGGCATCTCCCTGGGACAATGTGGGAACGCTTCCCTTCCCAGCTCAGCCCCCATCCCTCAGGGAAACCTGGGATAAGTCACATCAGCCCCATCCCTGCTGTCCCTGATTCCCTACAAAAGTTTATTCCCAAAAAAAATCGAAATAGCCAACAATTCCTGGCTAAAACCTTCCCAATCCTTTTTGTCTCATTTTGGTCACGTTCCATAGTTTCTTTAGTCAGAACATCCACAGTCTCCAGTGACAATTTGCCATCCCAACCTGCCAGGGACTCAGGACTGATCCCAGGCAGGGCCTGCACGGACACAGCCCCCCAGCCAGCACTTCCAAAGGCAATTCCTGATCCCATGGCATTAAGGGAGAGTTACAGAGGTGCCAACCCCACCCATCCCAAGCCCCCACTTATCCCAGCACCTCACATCGTCACTGAGCAGCTCCATGTAGCGCCGGGGCATGAACTTGTCCACCCAGAGGCAGTGGGATGCAGATTCCTCCTCGGCTGCTGGATCCGTGTCCATGCTGGGATCGGGGCTCTCATTGCTGGGCTCGCTCCCAAGGCAGCTGCAGGAAGGAATTAATTTACCCCAACCACCCAGGGAGTCAGGGCAGGGCTGGGAATTCCACCCAGACTCCCCAGGCTGGGGGTGATGAGAGCAAAAAGGCTCCTCTGCTTGCAGGTCCCCAAAATTGATCCCGAAAGAGCACCTGGGAGGCAAATCTGGATTGGAGAGGGATTTCATCCCAACACCTCACCTGTTTATGATCTCTGTCAACTGCTGTGAGGCCTCCAGAACCTGCCTGCGACGCTTGAGCACAAACACAGAGAGGGGGGGGTCAGAGACAGCCCCCAATCCACAGCTGGGGGAGCAGGAATTTGGGAGCCAGCCCCGTGGCCAGCAGGGGTGGCAGGAACAGGGGAAGGTCAGTGGGAGATGTGGTACCTCCTCATCCACCTGCTCCTTCAGGTAGGAGAAGGGCACGCCCAGCAAGTGGAGTGGCCTGCGAGCATTCCAGCCCAGGGAATCCGGGAGCTGCAAGGACACAGCACAAACAGCCCCTCCTCAACCACCTGGAGGCCACAGAGAAGCAAACCCAACCTTCTGATCCCTCCTCACCTCCACCCCCGTCCTGCAGGGATCATCTCGCAGCACCAGGAAGACCCTGGTGCCCTCGGTGGACGTCACATTGATGTAATCCTCCAGGATAGGGGGTCTTCTGAGGACCCTCTTCTTTTCCAAGGGTGGTGTGGTCTGCAGGGGACTCATTCCACTCATCTCCAGGTGGTTCGAGCTGGAAAACATCAATTCCTTCAGTAGGGAAAGGGCCCTTTCCCTCGCTCCTGTTAAAAATGGGGTTCAGGGTGGCCGACCTGCTATTGTGGGGAGCAAGAGGTGCCTCTGGGCCACCATCCCAGGAGACCTCCGGAGCCAACTCATCGTCTGCACCAAAATCGAGCTTCTTAACAGCCTCCAGGCGCTGCCGCTTCGGCTTCGGGGCTGGGAGAGACCAGGAGGGAGGAAAGGGAGAAGCATCACTGATGGACGCTGGCATCCATGGGATGCCCCAGCACCCTGCACCGCTCGGGGCGGGGGACAGGGGTGAGCAGCACCGGGGGAACCGGGTCAAACCTACTGCGTGGTTCGGGTGCTGGCGGGGACACGGCCGGGACACAGTCCCGGTGCCTCTTCTTGGCACTGGTGTCCCCGGGAGAGTTCCCGGGGGAGGCGGGCTCCTCCTGCGGCTGCCTCTTGCCCCGGAACTGGGAGGTTTTGGGGCCGGCGGGTGGGGATGGCTCATCTGCAAGAGGGGCCAGACCACGGGGCCGGTCACCGGAGAGGACCCGCAGTGGGCGCGCAAAGCACGATCCCTCCCGCTCCCTCCCTCCGCCCCCACCGCCTCCGGTCTCAGCGCCGCAGCAGCGCCCACCTCCCAGCTCGGCCAGCACCTCCAGCTCGGCGGCGAAGTGCTCGTAGAAGCCATCCTCGGCTCCATCCTCGGCCCCGGCCTCGGCGTCCGCCATGGGCCGCACCCGCCCTGCCGCTGCCGCCGCCACCGGCCCCGCGCCCGCCGCGCTTCCGCCCCCGCGCGCCGCGGAGCCGCCGCTGATTGGCCACGGCGCGCGCGGCGGAGGCGGGGCCGGCGCTGATTGGGCGCGGCGCGCGGCCGGACGCAGCGGGGGCGGCGCTGATTGGACGCGATGTGAGCGCTGCCGGGAGGCGCTGCGGGGGCGGGCGGGGCCGGGGCAGCGGGGGCGCTGCGCGGGTCCCTCAGCGCGGTCCGGGGTCAGCTCCGCCCTGTCCCGGGTCCCCTCCGCCCTGTCCCGGGTCACTTCTGCCCTGTCCCGCGTCCTCTCCGCCGTGCGTGTCCCCGCCCCGTGTCCCCGCCCCGCGTCCCCTCCGTGCCGTGCCCTCCAGCGGAGCCGCCGCGATCGCGGCTGGGCTGCAGCGGGGAGCGGGGCGAGGCCGATCGCCGCCGTGGGGATGGGCAGAGCCGGCACCGCGCGGCTGCGGGGCCTCCACGCGTGACAGCGGGACAGGGATGGGCCATCCACGCCTGATGCCGGGGCGTCCCGGGACAGCGGAACAGTGGCGCAGCCGTGCGGTGTGACACCGGGATGGCCGCGGCTGTAGCGCTGCTGTAGCATCCGTACCGCTGCGGGACCTGCATCCACGTGGTGTGACACCGGTGAGGCTGGGGGACACGGGCAGGGTGACAGCGGGGTTGCAGGGTGACCCTGGTACCTCAGCAGCACCGGTACATCTCCATTCCCTACTGCGATATCCGTCCTCCAGGCCCTGCTCCCTGCCCGTCCCGTCTCTCCCGGACTGCTGTGCCCACCCCACAGCTGCAGCTCTCGCTCCACTCACCCCAATCCCCCCCTCCTCTCTCTCTCTCCCCCGCAGGGCACTGGCCATGGAGCCGGGCACCATCGACAACCTGTCCATCCTGTACCAGAGCTCCGACTTCATCGTGGTCAACAAGCACTGGGACCTGCGCATCGACAGCAAGATGTGGTACGAGACGCTGACCCTGCAGAGCCAGCTCAAGCACCGCTTCCCCGAGCTGGCCGACCCCGACACCTACTACGGCTTCAGGTGAGCAGCTGGGCACCGAGCCCCGCTCTGCTCTCAGCTGGGGACACTCCTGAGATCCCCAGGATGCTCCTCAACCCTCATGTGCTTCCCAGGTTCTGCCACCAGCTGGATTTCTCCACCAGCGGGGCCCTGTGTGTGGCGCTCAACAAAGCGGCGGCGGGGAGCGCCTACAAGTGCTTCAAGGAGCGCCTGGTGACCAAAGCCTACCTGGCCTTGGTGAGCCCTCCGTGCCACGGCCTGCCTTGGCCTTCTGCTGTGAGGGAAATGGGGGGGAGGTGAGGGTGTTCAGCTGGAGAAGAGAAGGATCCAGGGAGATCTTACAGCCCCTTTTTCAGGGCCCTAAAGGGGCTCCAAGAGAGCTGGAGAGGGATTTGGACAAGGGCATGGAGGGACGGGACACAGGGAATGGCTTCCCACTGCCAGAGGGTAGGGTTAGGTTGGATATTAGGAAGGAATTCTGGCACAGGATGCCCAGAGAAGCTGTGGCTGCCCCATCCCTGGAAGTGTCCAAGGCCAAGTTGGATGGGGTTTGGAGCACACTGGGATAGTGGAAGGTGCCCCTGTCCCTGACAAGGACTTGGGTTTTGGGAAATGGGTGGGCTTTAAGGTCCTTCCAACCCCACCCCTTCTGTGATTCCATGATTCCTGTCATTGAGGGGTGGGTGAGGGCCCAGTTTCAAACCGTGTTCCTGCCCCCAGGTGAGGGGCCACGTGAGCCAGAGCCGGATGACGATCCGCTACGCCATCGGGAAGAACACCACGGAGGGCATGACCCACATGATGTGCATCGAGGGGACAGAGGGTGAGCAGCCCCATTCCCTGCTCTGCCCACACCCCCTGGGATGTGCTGGGGGATCACAAACACCCTCTGGATCTCGTTGCAGGCTGTGAGAATCCCAAGCCGTGCCAGTCAGAGCTGATCGTGCTGGAACACGGATCCTATAGCGGAGACCCCGTCACCAAAGTGCTGCTGCAGCCACTGACAGGTGGGGACAGGGGTGGCTCTGGCACAGAGCAGAGCCTGGAGAGGGATGAGGGAAGCTGAGAACCACCATGCTCAGGGTTCTCTGCCTCAGGGGACAAATGCCATTAGGTGCACCCTGAAGGAGGAATTCAGAGATTCCCTGTCCTTGATTCCCACTCTCCCTCCAGGGAGGACTCACCAGCTCCGGGTTCACTGCAGCGCCATTGGCCACCCCATCGTGGGGGACTTCACCTACAGCCAGAGGCGGGACAGCAATCCCTACAGGATGATGCTCCACGCCTACTACCTGCGCATTCCCACCGGCAAGGAGCTGATCGAGGTGTGCACGCCCGACCCCTTCGTCAACGCCATGGACAGCAACTGGGTGCCCCAGCATGTCACCCAGCAGCTGGAGGACATCATCCAGGAGCTCAAGGACAAGGGGACGCAGAAGGAGGAGGAGGAGGAGGGCCGGGAAGCCGAGAGTGCTGCCAGAGAGGAGGAAGCGGGGAGTGAAGGCAGCAGGGAGGAGACGGAGGAGCAGCGGGCGCGGTGCGAGCAGTGGTTGGCTGAGTGGGCTCCGGAGTGAGCACAAAGCACATCCCTGCACTTCCAGCTCCATCCTTGTCCCAGTGGGTCCCCACGGAGCCCAGCGCTGACTCCACACCTGCACTCCCTGTTTGGCTTCCCTCGCTCCTGGGCTGGGATCAGGCAGATTTTAGGAGCGGTTGAGGTGGGGTTATTTTGTAACATCTGTCATCCATCCGGCCACGGGATGTGCCTTTCCCAGTCCTGGGCCTCAGCAGCACAGTCAGTGTCACATTCCAGCTTAGAGTGACCCCAAAGCTTTCCATGCCTGTCCTGGGGCTCAGGCACAGCCAGACACTGCCTTTGCCATGGACGTTCCCACAACCCCTCCGTGCTTGGATGTGGAATTGCAGCCCAGCACAGGGAGGGGAGAACGTGTTGGGTGCAGCTCTGGTGTCTGTGTCCCCCATTCCCACTCCCTTCCCTCCAGCTGCTGTGTCGTGTGGGAGGAGGGAGATTGGGGGCTGGAGCACAGCCTGGGGACACTGGCAGCCCCATAGTCCCAGGGTGTCCTGTGAAACTGGACTGGGATGGGCATGGAGAGGTCCCTGCCCCTCGCCCCCTCCCTCCCTCAGCCCATCTGGGGGTTTTTTAAAGGTTTGGGGAAGGTGAAGGAGTTGATACCAATGGATTTTAAACTTTTTTCAATTTTCTAGGAAGAGAATCTAGTCTTTTAGGGTTTGTAAAATACGGGTGGTCTCGGGAATGAGGTATTTTTAGTACTTCTGTGGTCGGAGAGCCAGCAGCCCAAAGCTTTTTTAATGGATTTTATTATTCCTCCTACTAGCACTGCCTTTCCTGCTTTTATCCCTGCTGAGACAGGTCAGGGGACACGAGTCCCTTTCTGCTCACCCACATGAGGAGGGATAAGTGTCCTGTGTTGGTCCTGTGGGGTGGCTCCTGCCTGGCAGGTTTCCAGAGGGTCCTGGAGGCAGGTCCTTCAGGTGGGCAGCTGGGAAAGCTCTGGAGCAGTAGGAAAAGGATAAAGCTGAAAGAAAGGCTGAGAACTGATGGGAAGAGCAGGCAGGAGCTCAGCTTTGACAGATGCCAAGAAATTTCTTTGGAAGTGCCCTTGCTTTGCTGGTCATCCTGCTTTGCTTTCCCCTTTCCATCCTGCTCATCCTCTGCAGCCCTTGGGGGATGTATGGAAATGAGGAGAACAGGACAGCTGGGGAGGGACAGAGGGGCTGGAGCCACACAGCCCCAGCCCAGAGGTTTCAAGGACCACATCAGCACGTGCCCAGAGTTATTGTCACCTCACCAGTCCCATCCCGTACAAAATGCACCTGATGGGGTTCACACAACTGATATTCCCACCCTGAGGGGGAATAAAAAGTCACAGGCCTCTCCTTGTGGATGAACACACCCTGCAAGTCACCAAAATCCCGGGGGGAATTGGATCACCTGTCCTGCGTGTCCCTTCCTTTTGTGGCTTGGTGCCACCACTGGAGGGTGGGGATGGCCTGAGGTGCCAGCCTGGGCACTGGGTGGCACCGAGGGCTCTGAGCTGGTGCCAGAGGGCTCGGGGTGGGCTGAAGGAGCAGGAGCCCCTTCTCCTTGCTGCCAGGCCCCGTCCCTGCCCGTCCCCTATGCCAGGAGTGGCCAGGCGGGGCGGGCGGCTCCCGCAGCTGGGAATGAGCACAATGAACGTGTTTGCCAAAGAACCGCGGGGTGATGCGCCCGGGAGGTGCTGAAGAGTGACAGGGGACATTTGCACGTCACAGGAGGGACTCAGCGTTCCCGGAGGCCCCGCTCTGGGAGCGGTCCCTGCTGGGAACACAGCCGGGATGAGGGGTGGGGACATGGGGACGTAGATGGGGCTGGCACCTCGAGCCCACCCTGTGATTGCACCGAGGAGCCCCCACACCCCACGCTACCCTTCGTGTGCTGCTTTTCCCCAGCACCACAGATAAATAGGAACTTTCCTTACCCGGCAGAGGAGGTTTTCCAGGCGCCCTTCCCGGCTGCGTTCCGGGGCCGTGTCCCCGTCCTGCTCCCTCCTGCCCACGGGGCTGTGACCCGTCTCGTGCCCCGGGGTTGTGGCATGGCTGTGATGTCCTGTGCACTCTGCAGTTCCCGTGTTGGTGTATTTGCTGTATTAAACGTGTCTCTGCCCTTCGCTCTCCGGTCTCTGGATCCGTCCCGCGCTCCCGGGGGCTTCCAGGAATGAACCCGGACCGGCCCCGCGGGAGCGGCCCCGGCGCTCGGACCCGGCCAACCTGTTGTGTGAGCGGCAGAATTCCTGCCCGCCCTGCTGGAACTGCCCCGGCCGAAACCGCCGCGATGAGCGGCTCCAGAGCCCTGCCGGGTTTGGTAACAGAGATGGCCGGGGCTGATGGAGGAACTGGGGCAGGTGTCACTGCCCCGTCCTGTCCCTGCCTGTCCTCAGCCGCTGGGATCGTCCCAAACCAAAGAGCAGAGCTGGAGAAAAGCTCTTGATTTGGGAATACTGCCTGGCAAGGAGGTGGGGAGCAGCCCCAGGGCTGAGGGGGTTTAGGGGGTGCACAGGGAAAGCTGCCACCAGGAACGATCCATTGATGGGATGCTCCAAGGGCCAGAGCCCCTCTGTACTGGAACCAGGCTGGGAGAGCTGGGATTGTCCAGCCAGGAGAAGGGAATGCTCCAGGGAGAGCTCAGAACCCCTTCCAGGGCCTAAAGGGGCTCCGGGAGAGCTGGAGAGGGACTTGGGAAAAGGGATAGAGGGACAGAACAAAGGGGAATGACTTCAAACTGACAGGGATAGATGGGATACTGGAAAGGAATTCTTTCTTGTGAGGGTGGGGAGGCCCTGGCACAGGGTGCCCAGAGAAGCTGTGACTGCCCTGGATCCTTGGAATTGTCCAAGGCCCGGTTGGATCGGGCTTGGAGCAACCTGGGATAGTGGAAGGTGTCCCTGCCCATGGCAGGGAGTGGAACTGGCTGAGCTTTAAGGTTCGTGCCAACCCAAACCATTCCATGTCTCTGTTATTTCTATATGACACAGTCATTCCTCAGGTTGGAGCAGTGGGAAAACTGATTGAAGACCCAAAGAAATTATTTGCACTCTTTAGGACAGGGAGATTTTTTTAAGATTGGGGGATTTTTTTTTTTAAGATTATGAACCTGACATGGGCAGGGAGCAGCTGGTTGAGGGGAGGGACCTTTCCCAGCCCACCTGGCACAGGGAGATGCAGTTGGAGCCCAGTGTGACCTGGGACCTTGGGCAAATGCTCCTCCACATGTTCAAGTTTAAGGAGGATCCTCCTGTAGCAGCTCCTGAGGGGGTTTCAGGGCCAGTTTTGATCTCCACACGGACACAGTGGACGCGGTGACCCCGATGTGTCCCTGCCCTCCTGCTCCAGTCACCTCTGTCCAGCCAGCCTGGGGCAGGGGCCGTGTCCCTCCAGCAGCCTCATAGCAAACAAGTTTCTGTAATTTTACTGCCCCAAGAGGAACTACTTTTACAGCAAATCCTTCCAAAATAGAAACCAGCAACACCCGTGGGCGTTGGCCCAGCCCTGAGGCTGCAGGACCGGTTGGGGGGACAGGGCTGGGGACAGGATGCAGCCTGGAGCTCCAGGGGGTGACAAACCCCTCTTGGCACTGTGCCAGCAGCTCAGTGAGGGCTGGGACCCCCAAACTTGGCCGAGAGGGAGGTGCAGCCCTGCTCCAGCCCAGCCACCTGCTCTCACCCTTCCCTTTTCCTAGGATAAATGCTCAGATAACGTTTGTGCTTACAGCTCCCCCAGGCTGTCATCCCCGAGCCTCGGGAAGGATTTGATTCCTTTGGTGTTGGACTCCTTCTTCGTGGCATGTGCTGGACAGCATTTTTTGGAGCACGATCAGGGAAAAAGCTGTAAAAAAGGGAATGGGATTGGTTGTGATCTAGGAGAAAAGGAGAGGCACAAGGGAAGCACCTCCCAGAGGATGCTGAGCCCATCACTGAGCACTCATCTGTTCTGCACCCCAGCTGTCCTATAAAATAAACCCCTAAACGGCTCTAAAGAGCTGTTCACCCCTCACCGGGAGCACCTTTATCCCCCTCAGGAGCACAGAAACTCCCAAACCAGAGGAGCTTAACTCCTTCTGGGTTCACTTTGGGTTCACCTGAGCCCAGAGTTCCTCTTTTACCGAGGAGTAGGAAACAACCCCAGACCCAAACCAGGGAGATGGAAAGGAGCCTGACGAAACAGAGTTGAGAAACTGCCCTGTCACACCCCGCGTGCGGAGCAACATCCCCACCCTGCACAGATAAAGTGCCGAGTGCTCCCGACGCTGCCCAGCCCCTGCCCCAGCCCCGGGAGCACCTTCCCGGCCAAATCCTCCCATCACAGAGCCAAACCCCCTGGCCAAGGAGGAGGAGGACGGCTCAGCACCGCCACGGTAGGATTTGGGGGGCGAGAGGAGGGGGAATGAGATTATGGGGGGGAAATTGCTTGTGTTGAGTTCAAACAGCGATAACGGATTGCTGTGGGCAGCCCCGAAGGAATTGCGGGAGCAGGGATTGATTTTCTATCAGGGGATCCCCCTGAGGGGTGTGGAGTGGTGGGGAACACCTGCTGGGCTCCCTCACTGGGTTACCCTGGGTTTCTCCCAGTCTGTGCTGGTGAGGAGCTGGGGGATGGAGTGGGACCCTGTCCCTGCATCCTCACTGGGTGTCAGAGGGGACAATTGTGGAATTTCTTTTAATAATGGGCAGGGGAAGTCCTGTTTTCTGTTATATAGGATTTAAAAATCTCTCCCTGGGTCGCTGGGGGTCTGTGCAGCCTCACGGAGTCTGGGTGGGCACACTGAGACCCCCTGACCCCCACAGCTCCGGCCCCAGGGTCGGATGACAGAATCAGCCCCAGGACCTCCAGCACCTTCCAACGATTCCAAGTGTGGGACACGGCTCTCCAGACCCGCTCCAAGGACAAAGCCCCGGCACCAGCACCATGGTGTGGGCAGCCCCAGCCCTGGCACCTGCCACTCTCGGCCTCCGTAAGTCACATCCTGTCCCCCACTCTCGGCCTCTGTGAGTCCCATCCCCTGGTCCCTGGCACCAGGGATGCTCCAGCTGTGCTGCTCCTCGTCCCAGTCCTGCTCGGTTCGGCACTCCCAGCGCTCTGCCTCCTGCTCCCCTCAGCGTCCACAGGCTTTTCCCGGGGACAGACCTGCACAGATTTCCAGGGACAGATTTATCCCTTTTTGTCTTCCATACCCACCTGGAGGGAGCCGGTGTGCTCGGGCTGGGGGCTGCTCTCTGCACCGTGATCCCCAGCATTTCCTAAACATGAAATCAGCAAAGAAAAGGCTCTTCCCAGGCTTTAAACCTGGCTCTGCTTGGAACAACCCCGAGCAGCTGTACATAATTCATGGATGTTTCCTAACCTGCTCCTGCTTCCTTGCAGGTGTTTCCACAGACCCGGTGAAAGCCGCAGCGGTGAGTCCCTGCCGGCTCCGCTGGCTCCCGCCGTGCCAGGGCTTTCCCAAAACTCCACAGCTGGTGCTGGAGCTGCCACCATTCCCCCAGTGCTCAGCTCCAGGGACGCACAGCCACCACCTCCCACTGTCCCCCTGTGCAGAGCGTGGCCCTGTCCTTGTCCCATCCCTCACCCACTGCCCAGCAGCTTCCCTTCCCTGCTCCCAAACCTGCTCCAGGGAAGCAGGGACAGACCCACCAAAGCGTCCCCACTCCTGAGAGTGGCTGTGGTGGCTTTTGTCCCCACATGTAATCCAGAGGCTGCAGCAGTTCCTGTCTGTGGCTCACGGGCAGCAGACTGAGTGCTCCAGCCGGGTCAGATCCCTTCCCTGCATCTCAAATCCCTTCTTCCCATTCCTTGCTGGGGCTGAGCATTCCCCATCCTCTCCCCAGGCTGCCCTGATCATTGGAGCCGTCCTGGCCAACGCTGAGCATCCCCGGTAAGTGCTAGCCCCGGCGGGGTCTCTGAGGATTGGTGGGGGGGCGGTGGGTCCGGCGGGGTGAATTTGCGTTTGTCCCCACATCTGCTGCTGTGCCGGGTCACCGGGGCGGGGAGGATTTACAGCCCTGTGCAGCCGGTTCCGCGCTGGGATTCCGGCGGGTTTTGCTCCAGCTGAGACACAAACACACCGAGAATTCTCCTTCCCTGACGGGGCTGCAGCGGGAGCCTCCCCCCGGCTGAAATCCAGGCGCTGCTGTTTCTCCCGCACGCAGATCCCGGGATATGGTGGACACCCACCCGGCTGTGGGGACGGCAATACCCAGGCACTGATGTTAGGGGACATTGTAATGACACCCCCCGTTATTCCCACTTACCGCACGCAGCCTTGCTCAGGGCAAAGGGCTTTCCCAGGGGAACTAGTGGATTTGCCGTCCAGGGGATTTTGGGGAGCTCAGGCGGGTGCTGAACCGCAGCCTCCCATCCCCGCAGCTTCCCATCCTCGCTCCCGGTGGAATTCCCGTGCATCCCGACCAGCGACCCGCCCGCTGCCGACATCCTCGCGTTCGCCCGGGGATTGCAAAGCGAACCACGGGAGCTGAGCAGCGCCCAGGTGGGCAGGGCAGGAGGGGGCTGCAAACCCCACGGAGCCGGGGGGTGCCAGGGGATACCGGGGGACTCTCCCCGCCTTGGCATTGACCAGCCCGCTCTCTGTGCCCAGCTCTCCTGCCTGGCCCGGCTCCTCGCTGCCAAGAACCTGACGGCCGATTTCGGCAGCTTCCCACCGGACCTGCTGCTCTTCTTCCCGTGAGTATCCAGGGGTATCCTGTGGGTTTGGGGTGGAATCCCAGCACCTAGCGCCCGCTGGCGTGGTTCCTGCACGCCCCAGAGAACCCACCTATGGCTGTGGGCACCTTCCAACCTGCACAGAGCATTCCCAGCCCCGTGGATCCCCCGGCTGTCTCTCATCTCTCAGGAGCCACGGGGTTGGGCAACACCATCCTGTGCCTGAGACCCCCAGCTCAGTGAAAGAGTTTAAAACCCCCCGTACCCACCAAAATCCCTCACCCCGCTCCCCCCACCACTCCTGATCCCCACAGCCCGTCCGAGGTGCGCGCTGGCGCCTGCAGGGAATTTTACGCGCGAGCATCCCGCGGGAACCTGGATCTGCTGCCCCGGGGCTCATCCCGGAGAACGCGGCTGCTCCGTGGGGCACTGACCTGCCTGGTGAGTGGGGATGGCACGGGGGGCGACCAGGGACCCCCAGCCCTCACCTGGCGGGGTACGAGGCTGGTCTCTCGCAGGGAGTGCGGGGCAGGCGCCTGGAGCCGCAGCAGCTCGGCAGCCTCGGGGCGCTGGTGTGTGACCTGGAGCCGGCCACCATCCCGGCCTCGGGTCCCGCCATCCTGGACAACCTGAAGCTCTGCCCGGCGCTGACGGGGGCACAGCAGGACGCCCTCAATGCCCTGCTCCTCACGGGGGACACAGCGTACGGGTGAGGAACCTTCTTGCTCCTGGAGGAGTGGGCATCCACGCGGGTGCTGAGCTGGTCCTTCTCCTGCTGCCGCAGGGATCCTTCAAGCTGGGATTCACGGACTCTGCAAGATTTGGGGCCGCTCGTGCTGGCGTTGAACCAGACCACGCTGAGTTTGGTGGCCGAGGTAAGGTCCCTCCTCGGGGTTTCGGGGGGAGATGTCCATCAGCCAGGTCAGCTCCGAGGCTGGGGGACCCAGCACCCTCTGTCCCTGGTCCCTTTGCCCCCCGGTCCCAGCACCCTGTGCCCCTGCAGGCAGCGCGGGAGGATTTCAGGAGGAGCATCGTGGCCGCCTACAGCAGCCAGGGACATTCCCAGCGGGAGAAATCCCTGATCCTCCTCGGGGCCTTTGCAGCAGCATCAGCTGCCTCGCACCGCAGGCTGAAGCGGATTGTGGACCGTGAGTGTTTCCCTTCACTCTCGCCAGTCCAGAGCTCTGGGAAGGGAAAATGCCCTGGAGCTGGTTGGCATCTGGGGGCTCCCAGAGGGACCAGGCAGAAATCTGGGGTTCCCATAAACTGGGGAAGTGGGGAAGTGTCCTTATAGCACGGTGGGGGGGTTGCTCTTACCTGGGAGCAGGGATGTGGTGGCAGCACTCGGGAAGGAGCTGGGACAGTGGGACACTCTCCAGGCAGGGCCAGCACCAGGGCAGGACGCTGCAGGATCAGAGGATGCTCGTGTAGGGGACACGGAGCGGTTTTAGTTGCTTTTAATAAGCACAAGTGGGCTGCAAAACATCACCAGGTTCTTCAGGAATAACTTTAAGGAATGAGAGCAAATGAGGCACCTCCATGGGCTGGGGAACAGGGGATGGGAGGAGGATCCACGGTGGGTTGAGCCACGTTTTTGTGATTCCCTGTGCTTCACCAGGGCTCTTCCAAGGGGCTCTGAGCCCAGGGCCAGGTGGGAAGGGGACACACAGCACACACACCCTCTGTCTGATACAGTTCCTTGCCCTTAGCCTGCCTGTCTGAGCCCATCACTGTTGACTGCATCCCCTACCTCACCCCTGAGCAGCTCAACCTGCGCCTGAGTGGTGATTTCTTAATAAAAAACCTGGAGGCTGTGCTGGAACAGCCAGTCACCGCAGAGTCGTTCGAGATCCTGAAAAAAAAGGTGGACCAGGTAAGGGGTGACACGGGGCAGGAGCCCCCCAGCAGCACGGGCACAATCCAGGAGGGGCAGGATGCACTGTGGGAACAGGGATCAGTGAACACAGGGATGAAGGTGCCCGAGAGGGTCCTCTACACCCATTCCTGCCCTATTTTCCCTTCCCTCACCCTCTTTCCTGCCCCACGGGCCGGGCCCCACAGTTTTTCCCGTGGGGGATCCCAGAGGAGCAGCTGCAGCGCCTGGGGCCGCTGTCCCGCCTGTACACGGAGCAGGAGATCAGCCAGTGGACGCTGAGACACCCTGACACCCTCTCAGCCCTGCTCAACCCCTCGGGAGGATGGTGGACGGATTCCCAGGTAAATCCATGGCAGCAGCAGGAGGGAATGGGTGCTGGGGAACACAAACTGGGCTCACCTGTGCCCCAGCCCGGCTCAGGGTGAAGGCGTTGTGGGGTTTTTGGGGGTTGGTGGCACTCCCATGCTTACCAGGAGCATCTCCCTTCCCTGCCCGTATCCCCCACGTGCCCTGTGCCCCTCAGGTGCAGCAGCTGCTCAGCAGGTTCCTGGCCCTGGGGGGCTCCCTGACCGGGCCCCTGCTCCAGCAAATCGGAGGCAAACGCCTGTGCAACCTGCAGGAGGAGCAGATCCAGCAGATCCCCGCTGAAGCCATCCGGTGAGCCGCTTTTCAGGGATGCTGGCCAGCCCTGAGGGGCCCCGGGGAGGTGGGTGCTGGGATGGAAGAGCCCCAGCTCTGTGTGGATCTCCCTGCTCCCAGGCAGCACTGTGGGATTGCTGTGTTCCAATCCCAGACCCCACCTGAGCACCAGGACCATGAGGAGGGACAACCCACTCGTCCCTCCCAGCCACCAGAACACTTTTATCTGCAATTTGGGGTGCTGCTGACCTGTGCTCCTCCCTTCCAGGACCGCTGGGCAGTTAAACATTTCTCTGTGCTCCCAAACCAAGAAGGAGCAGTTCTACAGAAAGGCCCGGGAGGCCTTTGCTGGCCTGGCCAGCAGCCCCAGGCCCTACTACTGCCTGATCCAGCCATACCTGGGTAGGTGCTTCCCCTCCACCCTCCCTCCCACCACCACGTTTGGGGTTTCTTCTCAGCCACAGACAGGTCTGACAGTCTCCAGAACCTCTCCAAATCCTCCCCAGAAGTGCTGGAAGAGTTTGCACATCTCCAGGTGTCCCCTATGCTCTCTTTAAGGTGGAGCTCCAGCAGAGGATCTGAAGAACTTGGCTAATACTGGTGTGGACATAAACATGAAACTGGACACCTTCCTCACCCTAAATCCCAAGGAAGTGCAGGTAGAGCCCCGGGATGGTGCTGTCCCTTTCCCCACTGAAGGGCAGGGCTGGCTGAGGTCTGAGTGGGGAGATCCAAGACCAGAGCCCCATCAAATCACCAATTCTCCACTTTCTCCCCTTTATAAATTTTCTTTAGGAAGTTTTAGCTGCTCTGCAGCCCCGTTAGCAAAGCACTTGGGGCTGTGAGGGTGAGGGAAGGGGCTGTTGTGTGTGTTGCAGAAACTCAGCGTCACCGACGTGAAAAATTTGCTCGGGAAAAATCTCCCTGAGCTGAAGGAAGCTGAAAACAAACCCTTGGTGGTGAGCTGGGTGAAGATACAATCCCAGCGGGAGCTGGACTGCGTGCTGGGCATCGGCCTGCAGGGAGGGCTGCAGGAGCCCACGGGAACTGCCAGCCCTGCTTGCCCCACCACCCCGGCCAGCATCACCTCCACGACCACTGTCACCACCTCTCCTCACCCCAGCACCTCAGCCAGTGTCACTGTCCCCACCCCCACTGCCATCACCAGCCACTCGGCCCCTCAGCCAAGCACAGTCCCCCAGAGGACCCCCACCCCGAGCACTCTGAGCCCACCCCCCCCAGACACCCCCACATACACGGGGGGTCCCACTGTCCCCACTGCCACCCCCACTGCCCGTCCCGCTCTGACCACCAGGGCCCCCTGCTCCACCCACCAGGCTCCCACCCCGGACAGAGCCACCTCCCCTGCTGTCACCCTCCTCACCACTCTCCTGGCCCCCAGCAGCCCCAGCGCCGCCCCAGTCCCTGCTGTCACCTCCAGGGCCACCACCAGCGCTGGTGTTGGCATTAACCCGGCTGGCACCACCCACAGCACTGTCACCCCTGTCCCCAACCCCTCCTCTGCTCCCACTGCCACCCCTGTCCCTCACTCCTCCTCTGCTCCCACCGTCACCCCTGTCCCTCACTCCTCCTCTGCTCCCACCGTCACCCCTGTCCCTCACTCCTCTTCTGCTCCCACTGTCACCCCTGTCCCCAACCCCTCCTCTGTTCCCACTGCCACCCACAGCACTGTCACCCCTGTCCCCAACCCCTCCTCTTCTCCCACTGTCCCCCCTGTCCCTCACTCCTCCTCTGCTCCCACTGCCACCCACAGCACTGTCACCCCTGTCCCCAACCCCTCCTCTGCTCCCACTGTCACCCCTGTCCCCAACCCCTCCTCTGCTCCCACTGCCACCCACAGCACTGTCACCCCTGTCCCCAACCCCTCCTCTTCTCCCACTGTCCCCCCTGTCCCTCACTCCTCCTCTGCTCCCACTGCCACCCACAGCACTGTCACCCCTGTCCCCAACCCCTCCTCTGCTCCCACTGTCACCCCTGTCCCCAACCCCTCCTCTGCTCCCACTGCCACCCACAGCACTGTCACCCCTGTCCCCAACCCCTCCTCTTCTCCCACTGTCCCCCCTGTCCCTCACTCCTCCTCTGCTCCCACTGCCACCCACAGCACTGTCACCCCTGTCCCCAACCCCTCCTCTGCTCCCACTGCCACCCACAGCACTGTCACCCCTGTCCCCAACCCCTCCTCTGCTCCCACTGTCACCCCTGTCCCCAGCTCCTCCTCTGCTCCCACTGCCACCCCTGTCCCTCACTCCACCTCTGTCCCAGCTGCCACCACAGCCCCACACACGACCCCCTCTCCCCACAAGCCCACCCCCATTCCCAGCTCCACCACCTCCACCCAAACAAGCCTTGGCTCCTCCACGGCCAAGCCCACCACCCCACCGTGCCAGACCAGCTCCCCTCCGCGATTTCCCAGCCCTTCTTCCACCACCAAACCAACACCTGGAGGTGTTCCGGAGTCACCACGACCAACATCCAATGGACACATCAACCTGCAGCCTGAGCCTGGTAAGGTGGGAACGTTTGGAGCTGGGAAAGGCTTGGGAATGATGGTGAGGACAAATTTGGCTGATCCCCTTGTTCCTGGCTGGATTCAGTGCTGAGGACGTGGCTCTGCCAGCTCGTGTGTGCTGTGCACCTGGAGAATCCCACTCCCTGTGTTCTCTCTCCAGGAGCAGGATCCAGGCTCTCCTCCTGCCTTGTGCCCGTGCTGGCAGCCACCCTTGGGAACGTTCTGCTGTGGGGGCTGCTCTGACCCCACACCTCCACACCACCCACCCACCACATCCCTCCCTCCATCCCAATGAAACAGCACTGGGAAATTCCCTGCTGGAAAGCAGAAAGCCAGGAAAGGAAGAGAATTCATCCATTTGATGCCAGCACAGCATTTGGTTGTGATTTTTGAGGCTGGGCAGTGAAGGAGGACTGATTTTTCCAGCCCAAAGAAGCCACACCAGTCCTTACTAGCAATTTACTCCCTGTAGAACAACCACCAGCAACACTGACTGCTCTGCCAAGGCAAGAACACCGAGCCCAGCTCCACCAGGGATTTCCTGTCTATCCCATCCCGCTGGGATCTGTTAAGCAGTGGGACAACTCAGGGATCTGAGTCACTGGTGGCCCAGCACCGCAGCTGAGAGACCCCCAAAATCATATTTAACTTTTTTCATGAACTGCTTTTGGATCAAGGTTTGTTCAAACCACACACAGACTCTCACAGGATGATTAGCTGGAGATAATTTATCTTGATTACTGTTCAGTGCTATACAATAAAATATCAATCAACTATTTTTTCCTAATCCAACGTGGGTTTTGAAGTGTTTAGTGCTTTATGGGGAAGTTTTTCCAGCATAAATCCAAAGTCTGCAGTGAAGGACAAATCTGTTCCCTCTCTATAAAGCTCAGATAATGAAGATTGATGCGATATAAAATAAATAAGTCCCTTTTTCCCTCCCAGACTCTCCTCCTGGAGGAAAGGGGGAGGGCAGGAGCTGGATGCAGGTTGCACTGAGGGGGTTTTTGGGACAGATATTTCCAATGAGCGGGAAAAAAATATGGAAAACCTTGTACAAAAGTCCTTTCCCCTCCACATGAGGAATCTGAGAATGGCCTCAGCTCTTAAGTGTTGAGCAGCCAACCCCAAAGAAAAGTAACAGGCAGATCCTGGGATTCTGAGCACTTAATCTGGGGGGATTCCAGCAGAAGGAAGGCGAGGCCAGCCTCAAGGAAGAGCAGACATTCATCCATTTGCTTCTGGCATTTTTACTTCGTTCCAGGATTTATTTACAAGAAACTGGAAAACTTCAATCCCACCCTGAGGTCTTGGCAGTGTCACAAGGTCAGGCTCTGAGAAATGTCACTTTTAACCTACAGAACTCACCCTTAAACCCAGCAGTAAGATATGGTTTAGCAGTGGTTTGGGGTTGAACTGGGCTTGGGCTGTACCAAAGGCAAAGATCCTGCTCCAAAGAGTCTGGAATCTTCCCTTCAGATAGAACTGGGGTTTTTTTTCCAAGGGATTTAAAAGCCATAAGTACCTAAGAGTGAGTCCTGGGCTGATCCCAGCTGCCTGGAGCTCCAGGTCTCACCCCAGGTCTCAGAGCAGGGCACAGGCTGGTCCCCCTCATCTTGGTTCCTCGTGGGAGGAGATGGTCAAGACAAGATGGACACCATGAGGAAACTGAGGAGCAGGGCATGCAGGAGGTGGAATGCCATGGCCACGGTCCCCAGAGGGGCTGAGGACACTGCTGGAGGACAAAGAGGGGATTAGAGCAAAGAAATCAGTGACTGAACCACTTCTCCAGAGGGAAAACATCCCTCTGTGCCCCATCCATGGATTCTCTCTGCCTTTCTAACCATGGCAAACACCAAGCCGAGTTTGGGGGTTGGAACTGGAGGATCTTCAAGTTTCCTTCAACACAAACCACCCTGTGATTGTGACTCGAAGCCCAAATCCAACAGCCCCAAGGAGGGAGGCCTGGAAGTGCTCACTCATTTGGGATATTCAGCCAGTGAGGCTGCTCCCAGTGGGATTCCAGGGTTGCTCCTCATGTTGGACCCAGAATTTGCCCTTCAGGGCTTCAGGCCCCTCAGCAGAGCTGAACTTGCTGCCCCAGTTTTACTCCTTGCTGCAACCCCAAAATAAACCTTTAAAGCCCAACCATGAGGGGTCCAAAAAAATACCTGGGAATTTGGGGGTGATGATGTTGATGTAGCCCTCCTGCATGCCCCCCGTGAGCCCGATGTGGAGTTTGTCCAGCTCCGACTGCTTCTGCACCTGGATCCATGCCCGGACAGGAGTCCTGTACTGCCACTGGGCCAGCTCAGGGAGGTTCATCCCCAGCAGGCCCTGAACCTCCGAGGGTGTGAGGCTCTAGGAGGAATCACAGAGCAGGGATTAGGGCTGGGAAGGCAGGGATGGAAATGACCCCTCTGGCCTGGGAAATGATGGGGTTTCCACTGGGAGAAGAGGGAAGAACAAGGACTAAGTCCCATGAGCGGTTTCACTGGGACAAGCTTCCCTCAGGATGTGGTGGTTCCCCAAGGGCTCTTTCTGTTGGTCTCTGATGCCAAATGTCCTACACTCAACTGGCAGTCCCATCCAGAAACCACTGGGATTTCTGCCCAGATTGGTGACATTATTTGTTGCCTTGTCTGGAGATCTTCGGTCTCGTGGGCCTGTCCCCTGCTCCTGCCACTATGAGAACGTGTCCTGTGGGGTATGCCCAGCCTCTGCCCTGGAGGGAGGCCTGCTGAGATCAGGAGATTGCACAACCTCCCAGCAGCACCCCCTGGAAAAGGCAGCCACCCCTCAGTTACAGCGAGAGAGGACACAGACCTGTGATCCTCTTGGATCCTTTGTAACCCATTGGCTTTTACCCTCTCGCACCCACTCCTGTCTCTAGCCCTCTGCCCCTGTGGGACTGGAGAGCTCGTCCCTGGCCTCCCTTCATGGGATGCAGGCTGATAAAGCTGCCTCATGCAGAACTGCTAAACGAGCCTCTCATCTCTCTCCTCCTGATCTGGCCTGGAGATTGCCCCACAGAGCAAGAGCTGAGATCACGAGCTGAGAACCACTGGAGAGCTGTTAGCCTCTCTGCAAAGGCCTTCTGGTGGCTGAGGGAACCACACGGACCCCGGGAAGATGGCTCCTCACGGGACCATCTCTGCACCGGTTACAGTTTCCTGGGTCTGAGCTACAGACCCTACACCAGCTACCACACTGCTCTGAAGAAATTCCACTGGCTTTGCATCCAGCTAGGACTCCAAATTCTATTTTTTAAGGAATTTCAGGCCATTTCTCTACTTTCCATTGGTCTAACATTGCTCTAGATTTGATGGAATCGCTCCTGATTTCCATCAATGGACAACACAACCAAACCCAACCGCTCAACATAACAAAATGCAGGGAATTAAAGAATTCCAAGGCCCAGCTCACCATCAGAGACTCTCTTCTCAAAGTCACAAACGTGCTCATGTTCATGTTCACGTTGCCTTTGCTGAGAGCCTTGAGATCCGCAGCAGGAGCACCCCCTGGCACCAAAGCAAGGAGAATGTCAGGAAAATCAAGGTCCCAAAGGAGCCATGCTGGGTGTCTGCACAAAATGAGGATTGCTCCACAATTCATTAGGCTGGGGCTGATAACACAGTGAGGTCCAACTGCAAAATACATGGATGCTCCTCCTTTTTTTATTGGAAGTTATTTCGTTGAGCATTAAAAATCTGTGATAATGCCAGTGGAAAGAGGGGTGAGAAGAATTTGGAAAAATTCTTGGTTTAACATGGAAAAAAAAAAAAATCAGTTTTGTGACATGGAAAAGGGCTGTGAGATAAATCCTGAGTTTGATTTTCCCTGTGATGGTCTGGAAACTGATTTGGGCAACTTAAAGCAGGCACAGAATCCTTCAATAATATTTTATGCCATCTACAGGTTGGAAAGACAAACTTTTAACAACTTGGCTTTGAAAATTCCCAAATTTTAGACAGATTATGAATGATTATAGTTTTGTTTTATTATGTTTAATTTGTTTTATTATTATTATTATTGTTTTGTTATATTTTGCTTGTGGCCAAGAGTTCTCTTTCCCCATGACACTCTGGTTTTTTACATACCCAGGTAAGGTAAGATCAGCTGATAGTAAGCAGGTAAATGGTGCTGGTCAGAGAAAGCCTTTTTGGCTTTCTCATATAAGATATTCTTTGTCTCCTGTGAGCAGGCTGAAGGATCCAGAGATGCCAACCTGCAGAAAAATAAAGATTTTGAGTAAAAAAAGCTTTTATTATCTTCAGCCTGGTCAATTTTCACATATTCTGAGTGTTTCTCTGGGGTTCTCTGCACAGCACAGGTGATCCCTTCTTCCCAGATGTAGGGAGAAGCTAAAAAGAAAAAGAATGGCTCAGTTTCCTGCTGAGAATTTGTCCTCCAAGTGATGATGGCTCTGATGGTGCCCAATAAATCTGTGTGCTTGCCAAGATGTAATTAATTAATTTCATTTACCAGTCTTTCAGAGGAATCTAAACTGGAAATGCTTAAAAACCACGAGGATGTGGCACTTGAGGACATGGTTCAGTGGCGACCATGGTGCTGGGTGATAATCTGAGGCCTTTTCCAACCTTAACCATTCAGTAATTCTATGGAATTAAATGTTATTAACTCTTTTGCAGATGAAATCATGCACAGAGTCAGATCTGCTGCCTGCTGAGCTAAAATAGAGTTTGATTGGAAATCTGAGCCCTGCCTGGCAGGATGGAGATCAGCAGGATGGGCACCAGCAGGTGTTAAACCCCGAGACAGAGCGGGTTCTGAGATGCTTCTTAAATTTCCTTTCCCTGAGAGCAGAAAAAAGGAAAAAGCACTTGCAGATGGGAAAGGGCTTTTGGAAGAAGCCAAGGACACCCCAGTTTTTGACTCACTTGAGGCTGGGGGGGTCGATGGCCTTCAGCTCACTGGTGTTCAGCAGGCACACGTATCTCTTGCCGATGGCGTTCAGGGCCGTGGCATTCAAGGCATTGCCCAGCCCCACGTAGCGTTTAATTGCTGCTGAGGCCTGGAAACACAATTAATGTGATCAATTTAATTGAATCAGAACATGTGGCTTCATCCCCAAAAGAAACACGTGCAATAATTACAAAAATATAATGGAGTAACTTCTTCAAATTATTCGTTTGGGCCTCGAGGATGGGTGATGACACTGTGGCAACAAAGCTGCTTCAACCACCTCAGAACCCCCTCAGTTAATCTTAAACCAGCCCCCAAACCAGGAAAGCAAAGCCAAGCCCCTACCAGGGAATCCGAGGGCTCATTTTTCAGGAAGGCAGCCAACATGTCAGCTGAGCTCATCTTCCAGGTGGAGATTTCCTCTGGGGTGATGAGGGGAAGGAAAGGGCCCAGGTTGGAGAGCAGGTTTTCAGGATAACCATTGGGATACCTCTGTGGAGACACTGCTGTTATGGGTACAGAGTGGGGCAGTGGGACTGAGGGAGCTGGGGTTTACTCTGAGGGAAAGGGGAAATGATGATATTAGTGCTGTTTTCAACTCTCTAATGGGAGATTGGAGGGAGGATGGAGCCATGTTCCTCTCAGAGGTGCCCAGTGAAAGGCTGAGGGGAAATAGGCCAGGAAAACTCAGATTAGATCTAGAAATAAGAAATAAGAAATAAATATTTTCCCAGTAAAGCTGGCCAAACCCTGGGAGAGGAGCCAAGAGACAGTGGAGTCACATCCTTGGAGATCCCAAATTCACCAGGTCCTGAGCAATCCCATCAGTGGTAATTTGACATTTTAGGGCTGGTATTACCTCATCCAGGTATTCCTTCAGCACAGCCAGCTGTGGGTTGCTGAAGGGGTAGGTGAGGATCTGGGACAGGTGATTTTCCAGGGAGACATTCCAGAGGCAGGCGTGCAGCTCCTCGGGGGTGTAGAGGGCAGGCATCAGGTCATCATTCAGAATGGCCTCTGTTATCTCCTTGTCAGCTGGGCAACCTGGTAAAGCCATGGCAAACTCAAGGTTAAATTAAATCCTTTCACTCCAAGCTTTGAACCTCAGAATCATTTTGGTTGGAAAAACCTCCAAGATTGATCTGTGCCAGATCCACACTTTGTCACCAGCACTGAGTGCCACGTCCAGGAGTTCCTTGGACACCTCCAGGGATGGGGACTCCAAACCTCCCTGGGCAGCCCCTGCCAAGGCTTGACAAGCCACGGGCTCCAGGTGACCTCTGGTCCCAGTGGGAATGCCTCTGGATCAGAGGGAGCTCCCGTACCATCCGCTCGCTTGTGCCGGCGAGGCAGCAGCTCCCCAACAACGGTGCCCAGCTCTGCCCTGGACAGAGGGGAATCCCAGGCAAAGTTTCTCAGCCAAGTGGTCAAAGCATTCTGCAAGGAAAAGGGATCATCAGGGGGATTTGGGAATCCTGGATGTGCCTCCAGCACAACCCCTGCTACTCCAGGCTCTGAGCCCGGAGATCTGGCCTTGCTGAGCCAAAAGCAATTCCTGAGATGTTCCAACTCTCCCTATCCCCCAACCCGTCAGTGACTGTAGCTCCTCACAAAGCACTGTGAGAGTTATTCCTGCTCTTCTCACAGTGACAGGAAGGGGATGACCGTGACCTGGATCTGCAGTTCCAGGTTGTCAGCCCGAGGAACCCTCACTTCTCACAAACCATCATCCCTTTGGCACCAGGCTTCTTTTAAAAGGAGAAACTGCTGAAAGCAGATTGGCTCAACAACCCCCTGCATATTTCACCCAAACTCCAGGCCCCAGGAGTGCTTCCCAAACTCCCCAGCCCTGTCTGAAGAACTCACCTTGGGAATCTGCTGCAGGATGCTGTGACCCAGCACAGGGATCAGCCCGCTGAGCTCGCTCAGGGTGAAGGCTGACCACGTTGCAGGAGGCCTGCAGACAAAAAATGAGCAGGGATCAGCTCTCAAGGAAGAGCAAAACCAAAATAAACACCTTAAAACCCCCCAGGATTATGTCCTCGTAACATTTGACACTAAGAAAACACAGGGATTAAATCCTAAAACACCTGCATCACTTCCTGCTGCCCAAAACTTCGTTGCAGCAGAGCAGAAGTTCTCAGGGACATGAATCAGGGCAGCTGGGTGGGAAAATGGCCTTGAACAAATACATTCTTTTCTTAAGCATGGAACCCAAAGAATTCCTGTTGCTCACTATGGCTCAATTCAGTGCCAAGATCTCGGGGCAACTGTTACAGGAAGGAAAATATTTTGCTTCCGTCTGTGTTAGGGATTTATCAAACATCTGTCACTGGACAGGTAGAGGCAGAATGTTTCCTCAAAGTCTGTGCCTGACAAACAGCTTGAAGTCACCTGTGATCACCAGGTCAGTCAGAGAAGTTTGATTAATGAAAAAAAAAAAAAACCAGAAGAAAAGCTTTTATAACTAGAGCAAGAGAGACAACTTATTTTTCAGGAGAATTTCACCCAGGCCTTTCAGCTGAAATAATTTCAACTAAAACAACATAAAAGACCCAATGGAAAGCTCAAAAGCAATCAATTTTTGGGTTTTTGATCAAGGTGGTTGGCTGGAGTTCCCTCAGGTCTTAGTAGGACAATGGGTTTGATTAAGAGAACAGTTTGGTGATGTTCAGGAGAAAAACCCATACCCAAAGGTGGTGTTGCCACTGCTGATGACATCCCTGATTGCCTCTTCTTGGTCAGGCAGGAAAGATCCACACTGGCTCAAATCCTTCAGCAAACTCCCACCAGAACTCCTGATGTATTCCCCACCCAGGTCACAGACCAGCCGTCCCAGAATCTCGGCATTTTCCTCATTTATTTGCGTGCCAGGGATTTTCTGAAATGAAGGCAGAGGCATTAACAGGGATGGAGCATCCCTGGATCCCAGCCCTGCAGGGTCCCAGTCCCTCCCCACGTACCAGACACGCCAGAGCCTCCAGGAGCAGCTGCTGCCTCCGAGGGGCCTCTCTGGGCAGAACATCCACGTTTGCCTTCCCAACATTGATAAAGAACTGGCTGCAGCTCCCTGTAGCTGCATAGTCTGAGGGGCTGGAAAGGCAAACACTTCATGAATTCTAGGGAATGAGAGCGAGCTCAACACAGAGTGTCTGATAAAACATCTTCCACACCTGCACACTGAACTCCAGGGGTTGTTCTTCCCTAGTTCTCTTCTAGTCCACATGCTTTAAAAATCAATTCTCACCTTAAGGAAACTGTTGTGAGATGCAGCCTGAAACTCTTCAGGGTTTTGATACAGAACCACAGTGGGAAAGTGGTGGAACAAGGAAATCCACTTTATTCCCTGTTTTCTTTGATGTTGTAAGGGAAAAGCACATTCAGAGGCCTGGGAATGCTAAAACTTGGCCTTGGACACTTCCAGGGATGGGACAGCCACAGTTTCTCAGGGAAATCTGGGCCAGGGCCTCCTCACCCTCACAGGGAAGGATTTCTTCCCAACATCTCATATAAATCTACCCTCCTTCAGCTTTCTGCAATCCCATTTTTTATTGCCCAGAAAGAGGCCTAAACAACTCTGAAATACAAATCAAACTTCACATTACCAGCCTGGTTATAAATTAATCCTGCTTTTCCCACAAAATACTAAGGCAACACCATGAAAAGCACAGCACAGTTACCTTAAAAACAGCAACAGGTCTTTAGGGTAACTGTCCAAATCCTTGGGAATCCCATGCAGTGTCACCATCTTCAGTAAGCAGCTCAGCTGGAAGGACACCAGAGGTTGCATCAAGGAGAGAAACCACCATTAAACAGAAGAAAAAAATAAAATAAAGATCTTACTCTGCTCCAAAGAAAGAAAGGAAAGAAAAAAGGTGAAAAGAGATGGAAATTGGAGGGTTTGGTTCCCTGAGAACCAAACTGGGTTTGGACTTCTCCTCTCTTCGGGGAGATTCAGAACGGTGGGAGGGACACCCAGGACATTTGCTCACAGGAATGAACCCACAGGGATCCTCCAGTGCAGCTCCTGCCCTGCCCAGACACCCCAACAACCCCCGCTGTGCCTGTGTCACCCTCTGGGGGAAGAACCTTTCCCTAAAATCCATCCTAACCCCCTGATACATCCCTGTTCCAGCCCCTTAACTCCCAAGTGTTGTTCTGGCTGAACAATCCTCTTTGGAACCTTCAGGACAACATCAAACACTTGGGAATGTTGGAACTACCTGGTCCTGTTCCAGCCTGACGTTCTTCTTCCTCATGACTTTGGCCAGCTCCTGAAACCTTTCTGCTCCCACAGCACTGGCAGCTGCACAGGTGAAGCCTTGGAGGACAGACTGGGAAAGCCTGGGGATTTCCAGAAGGAAAATCAGAAGGGAAAGGCCTTCAGGAAGGTGTATTCAGAGCAGGACACTGTTGACCTCACTGTTTTTCCAGATATAAATCACGGTTTTAATCATTTTCATCTCAAATATATCAAAAGATACATTAGCCCCTCTAAAAGAATCCCTGGAACTGTCCTGTGGAAGGCTGGCATATTCCCTGATTGGAAATGCCTTCCAGAGGCAATCTGGAGCAAGATTCCAGGTGCAGCCTGAGCCAGAAGCATCATTTTAGAAAGAAAATGTGGCCTCTGGGTGTATTTTACAGCTGAGCCCTGGTAAATCTCAGTGTTCCATGTCTGTGTTTGGGTTCACATTTTATTTCCCATCTGTTTCTATGGATTCAACAGGGTGGATGTGCCATATGCACCACAGGAAACACGGGAATTGCCAGGAAAACACACAGAAAATGGAAGGAGAGGAGGAACCATCTCTACCTGCTGAAGTCAGGCTCTGCCTTTACCACATCACTGAAAAACATGGCAGCCTGGGAAGCAAAGGCAGAGGTCAGTGGTTTTCCAGGAGAAACAGCTCCATTCCCAGGTGGATTTGTGGAACTCATGGCCCCACAGAGGCCAGGGCTGGCAGGGAGGGGAAGGAGGATCCCACCCCCATTACCTGCTCTCTGGTCCACGGTTTATTGTTGAGGTCCTGCACATTTGGCTTCTCTTCCCCAAAAACAAGCAGGGATTTTGGAATGTAGCTGGCCAGAGCACTGGGAATGAGTTTAACCAGCTCAGCGGGGTGGCCAACACTGGAGGAAACCTTTAAAACACCCAACAGAACAAACCATGGAAATCCCACACAGTTTCAGTCCAAATCATGGCAATATCAGAACCAGAGAATTGTTTAGGCTGGAAAAGACCTCCAGGATCAAGTCCAACCTTGAATTAATTCTGCTCCATTTATATTCTTTTCCTGGGAACATTTACTGGGAAGTAGTTTCTGGGACCACCCCGTAAAACAAATCACTCCTGCCCCTGTCCCCAAGAGGCTGAGCAGGCCAAGGACATCAACACAGGCCCAGTGACAGGACTCGAGTCACTTATCCTGCTGCCACCCTGGCTGGCCATAACAATTCCCACAGGGAATGCTGTCTGGATGTGCAGCTGTGTCACACCTGGCCCCAGGCAACCAGTGCTCCCAGTCCTGCTCCTTTGTGAGGTACGAAGAGGAAAAACGAGGTCACCTTTTCCACCAGGGTCCTTTTCAGAGCAGAGGGCAGCAGGTCCATGTGCTGGGCAAACCCGGGCAGCTGGAGGGCCTCCAGGACAACTTTTGGGGGCAGGCTCCAGAGTGTGCTGCTATTGAGGCCACCCACCAAACTCCCCAGCTGTGCCAGGCTCTGTCCATCCAGGATCTGCAAGGGAATCCCAGAATAATTTAGGCTGGAAAAGACCTTTGAGATCCTCAAGTCCAAGTGGTGCCTGATCCCCATCTTATCCCCAGCCCAGAGCACTGAGTGCCACATCCAGACATTCCTTGGACACCTCCAGGGATAGGGATCCCAAACCTCCCTGGGCAGCTCTTTCCAGTGCCTGACCACCCTTCCCATGAGGAAATTCCTCCTGGATTTGTGGGTCTCTGTACCTGGTAGCCAGAGTGGAGCAGTTTGGTGACAATAGCCCTGGACTGCTCAGCCTTCCAGCCACGGACACTTCCCAGGGCAGGAAGAGCTGCTTCCAGGTGCTCCTCAGGGATGCTGTTCTGGATGCTGGACACAGAGAGCCCCAGGGCAGCCTGGCCCAAGGCTCCCAGGACTGCTGGAGAGAAATCCTCCAACTTCCTCACCAGGGAGGATGCGACCTGCAAAGGCCCCACAGAGACAGAGCAGAGTCAGGGGAGCAAGGATGGGAGCTATTGGATCCCACAGCCTCTGGAGGTCTCTTAAATCCCTGGATTTCTGGCTCAGGTTTTCATGCTGAAGGCTGTGGATGGACCATTTCCAGCACTGAGAATTGTGAGGTGACGAAAACCCAGCCAGACACCACAAAAAAGACACGAGATGACCTAGAGGAGTGTGACAGGAGGGGACACACGAGCTGGGCCTCAGCCCCACCAGGTTTTGCGCAGGTGAGTGAATTCCCAGGGGCTCACCTGCAGTTCCTGCGCTGCCAGGGAGGAGGGAGCTCTCTTTCCAGGCATTCCCTTGGTCCATGGGCAGCTCTTCCCGAGCCTCTGGGCCACACCCAAAGCCTCCTCCCTGCTCAGGTTCCTCACTGCCGAGGGGCTCAGGGAGCAAATAAATCTGTCTGGGAGGCTGCAGGGAGAGGGGAAAGGAGAGGCTGCCAGTCAGAGAGTGGCTCCATCAGACCTTTCCCCCTTTTCCAGAGGGTGCTCTTTTCCAGGCACGTTTCCCCTGACTCCTTTTAGCTCAGATGATGCCAGTGCTCCAACTCAGAGAGCTGAAAAACTCTGGGCATGCTGCTGGCCATCAGCTGGAGCTGGCACTGCAGGGAATTCATCACCCAGGAAACAGAACTTGGGATCTGGCCCTCCTCAAGACCAAGGGCCGTGGGATTCTTTGAAAATGAAACCCTTAAACAGAAAATTAATGGAACCTTTCAAGAGGTTTAAATGAAATCCCCACTCAGACTCTTGCTGTGTCACAGTCCCACGCTGAGCCATCCCAGGAAATCAGATCCCATCAGATCCATACCTTGACAGTGGAAAACCAGGAGCAGAGGTCAGGAGGAGGGTGTAGTACCGAGCAGTGTCCCGGAGCAAGGTGAGGTTCCTGACCATCTCCACATCCACCGGATCCCTGGCAAATTTTTGAAGCTGAGGGTGAAGAAAAACAAAAAGGGAAAATAATTCAGATGGATCCTTCAATCCTGACAGTGACAATGGGACAGTTCGAACCAACCTCAGGGTTTTTCACCTGGGTTTAAAGTTGTGCTGAGTTTTGGGGGTTTTTTTTTGTTTTCAAGTAAACACTGGGATCTTGATCAGTTTTGGGGTTGTTCCTCTTACTGACTCCAGTTTGCTCCCTGCAGGATTCCCTTTGTGAAACCAACTCCTCTGCAAGTCCCTCATCACGTGATGGGGGGAAATAATTGCAGTGAATGTTCACCTCAAATTAATAGGAGAAATATTCCTGCTGGCAGCATTCCAGGAATTTCAGGGCCAGGTTGGACAGGGTTTGGAGCACCCTGGGATAGTGGGAAGTGTCCCTGCCCATGGCAGGGGGTGGAATAGGATGGATGAGCTTTAAATCCTTCCAACCCAACCATTCTGGGATTCTGATTTTGCTCAGGGCAGGATTGTGACCTCCCAGGGTCTCCATCCCCGAAGGCTGCACTTGCCATTGGTTCATCCCCAAAAAGCTGCAGGTCCTCCACGGTGGCATGCTCCAGAAAGGATCCAAGATAATTCCGAAACCAGGCAGTGGAATTCAGACCAGGAATGGCCTCACTGTAGCATTTCTGGCTGGATTCTGCAGTCAGAAAAAGAGACACCATCAAACTATAGCCAGGGTCAGGAAATCAGTGGGAATTGGGGATTTCTGGGGGTGGAAGAGGATTCAGTCTATCAGGGAACTTGGAGAGCTCCCTGGTCACACCTTCCGCTCAAATCCACGTGTTCACACCACAAATTCCCATGGGACAGGACAAACACCTTGGGAAAGAATCCCAGCCTCCCCAAATATTTCATCCCCAGCCGCTTTCTTCCTCCCTCCAAATCCACCAGAAGCTTTTTGCAGGACGTTCAATCTGTGCATGGAAGCTCCTGCCTGCGTGCCTTTCTGAGCTGGATTCAACTCTCAGAACCAAACCCTGCACCTCCTTTCCCCAGCAAAAGCAGGAAATGCAGTGAATTTAAATCAGCATAGCCCTGACTGTGTCGATTTGTAAAAATCTTGTGCTAATAAGGCCTTCAGGCAGGGAAATGATTCCCGAATCCACTAATTACCAATATTCCCAGCCTGTTTCTATTGGAGATTCACAAAAACCCTGTGAAACCTCAGCCCTGTGACAGATCCCATGGAAATCAGATCATTTACCATCCTGGATGAGGAAGTGCTTGATCCCAGTGTAAAGATTCCTCTGCTCCTCCACAGGAAGCTGGGAATAGATTCCATCCAGGGCAGCAACTCTGCACACGGGTAAGGAAGGCAAACACCTCAAACGTTGCTGAGGTCAGGGTTGGGCTCTCACAAAACCCACTGATATTCTCAATCCTATCCTTTTCCAATGTGATTTTCCCTCACAGGAGCCCCCAGGATGTCCCAGGATGCTGCTGGAAATGGTCCATCCACAGCCTTCAGCAGGAAAGCTGAGCCAGAAATCCAGGGCTTTAAGACATCCAAGGAGGGGACATTCCTCACTTACACCAGCCGGAATTCCTCACAGGACACATCCTTGGCATGGAGGCAGCCAAAGACCTTGGGCTCCACCAGGAATGGCTCAAGTCCCTCATGGACCCACTGGGCCAGCACTGGGGGGCTCTCAATGCCAGGCACTCGCAGCATCCTTTCCCACAGGCCATTCATGAGGATCAGGCTCCACTCGAGGGAAAGGGGCACGTGGGAAAACTGGGAGCAGAAGAGGAGAAGAAACCCCTGAATTCCAGGGAATTCTAACCAGACATCAACATAAATCCAAGCAAATCTGAATTCTAGGGACAGAAATTGTTGGCTCTTTCCAAAATAAGGTAAAAAAATCAGGGGATTTAAAATAAAGCCTTGTCCTGGAGAACAAACAGTTGGATTTGGGGAATACTCACCCGCTGGCTGAACATGGTCAGGGAGGCCAAAAGCTTCTTGGCATCATACTTGGAAAAGAACAGAATGGAATATTCTGGATCGACGGCTGTGGCAGGTTTAGAGGCCAGGCAGGAATATAAGGATATGAGGAAATCATCCTGAAGGTCCTGGAGCCAAGCTCCCTGGAAAAGAAAAGGGAAATGCAAATGAAGGTGATAAAGGATGGGTCATGTTTAGAGGTGAAATCACCTTCAGGGGGCTCACCCATGCCTGGGCATTTGGGAAGGGATTCCTCCCTTGAGGGGGGTAAAACACTGGCACAGGTTTTAAAAGCTTTTTCCAAAAACCTCCCCCCCAGAATTGCCATTTGATCTAAGTAGAAACTTCCCTGGGAACTCTCTAATCCCCAAACATTTTTCAGGGAAACAGTTTACAAACAGAAGACAAAAACAAAACCAAGAAAAAAACAAACACCAAAAAATCCCAAAACCCACAAAATCCCCCCCAAAAACCCCACTGACAAATATTTACAGAAATGCCATCTTTTTGTTGGAAATATTTACTGAAAAACACAAATTGCTGTCAATTTAATTACAATTACTGGCAGCAACTTAAGAGATAAAGACAAAAGCAGGAAAGAAAGTAAACCAGGAATATTCCAGGTGGCATTTTCCAGACTGCAACCACTTCTAATAGTGTTTTTACCCCTTTTAATTGTGCTTTTACTCCTTTTAATTGTGCTTTATCCCAATGGCCCAGGGTGACTCTCCTGCAGAGACTTGTTCCAAAGCTGTGATGCCAATTTTTAAAGAGCCAATTTGATTTGGAAAGTTCCTTTTTCCCACCTTCCTTCTCACTTGGGTGGTTTGGAGAAGGGAATCTCCACTTCCAAAAGCTCTCCGTGGTGGTTTGGCCACTCCTGAGCCCCATGGCACAGAGCAGGTGTCCCGTGAGGGGTGGCACTGCCACACCTCGGGGTTGGGGGTGGATGAAAACCCAGACTGCTCTAACCCACAGCCACCACTGGGGCTGTTTTTAAGCCAGAAGTGACGGAATTCCCAAGGAAAACAAATCCCAGCGCCACGGGAAGCAGGGGATTTTCCTTACCTGTGCACAGGCGAATTGGCCAAAAGTGAGGCTGCACGGGGACGTTTGGCCTCGGGCCACCTCCAGGAACTGCTCCGGGCTGGCACTGGGAGAAAGCAAGGACAGCACTGGGAAAGCTGCAGCAGCTGGGGCAGGATGGGCTGGGAATGGGGGAAACTGGATGGGGAGCTGGGGCAGGACTGGGTGGGGATAGAACTGGTGGGGAGCTGGGGCAGGACTGGGTGGGGATAGAACTGGTGGGGAGCTGGGGCAGGACTGGGTGGGAGCTGTGGAAGAACTGGATGGGGACAGAACTGGTGGGGAGCTGGGGGTAGAACTGGAGGGGGTAAAACTGGAGGGGAGCTGGGGCACATCTGGATGAGGGTGCAACTGGATGGAGGCACAACCAGTTGGGAGCTGGGCACCAAACTGGATGGGGGCAGGACTGGTGGGGCACTGGGGAAGAACTGGGTGGGGAGATGAAAGCAGGACTGGCTGGGGACGGATCTGGATGGGAATGGAACTGGAGGGGAGCTGGGACAGAACTGGAGGGGGACAGATCCAGATGTGAACTGGCACCCCTCAGCAGCCCAGCTGCAAACCCGGCCCAGAGCACATCTGGCAAGGACAGATTGAGTGCCTGAGTGTCCCTGAGCAGCGTTTTGCTGGCTGATTGTTCCCCCAGGCTGGGACAGCTCTCCTGGGAAGGATCCAGCCCTCCCAAACCAGAGCAGGAGCAGAGCCAGGTGGCTCAGCCCACACAGCAAACACAGAGGGACAAAGTGACAGCACAGGATGAGGATTGCTGGCAACAGCGACAGGGGACAGGTGGATTGTTGACCCTCAGGTATAAATCAAGATCAGTGGAGGTCTGGAGTGGAGCTGTTTGAGCCCCACTTGGAGCCAAGATAAGCTCAGCACCAATGCCAAGGTTCTTGGCTGCCTCCCCAGGGCCCGGCCCTGCCTTTCTTTGTCCTGCACAGACACAAAACCCCAGGAAAGCACTTTCCCTTCATTGTTTGAACAAGTGCAACCAGAGCCCTCCCTGCCCTCAAGCAACCCCGGAGCTTTTTGGGCAAAAAAGGGTTCAGAGCGATTTTTTTTAACCCAAGAAACCAGAATGATTCCCAAGGAAATGCTGCCACAATCATTTGTGGATGGCTCACATACCTTTGCACCGAGGCACACACGGCAGATTCTGATTCCCAAAACAAAAAGAGAGACAAAGATAAGGAATTGTGAGAGGAATTGGCACACAGAACCCTGTCTGAATTTTCCTGGTGGAGGATATTTGGGAAGAAACTCACCATTGATGGGGGAGCTGGAGCACTGCACCAGGAGAAAGAGAAAAGAGATGTGTTAAGATGCGGTTCTAACATTATCTGTGATCACTGCAGACAGACAGGTGGGAGCTGCAGCCATTTGGATTGGGATGTGGCCTGAACACACTCAAATCCCAAATCCAGACCTCCCAGTCTGCTAAATTCATACAAGTTACTGCTCTGTATCTCAAGTAGCTGGAAAGTGCCAGGTTATCCCATCCCTCAGGCATGAGGAGGGAATGTTCTCCCAATGATCTGAGCACCGTTTGAGTGTGGTTCCAGAGGAAGGGGGGTTGGAACAGGATGACCTTCAAGGGCCCTGCAACCCAAACCATTCTGGAATGTTTTGAACACACGGATTTGCCTTACCAGCTGTGTCCCAGCAGCAGCTGCAGCAGCTCCCTGCCACCCTGGAAGACAACGAGCCGTGGTTTTAGAGCAAACCCAGGACAAAGCTCATTCCCACCGCTCAGCCCCAGCCACCCCTCAGCTCCCTGCAGGGTTTTAATGCTCATCTTTCACCCAGAATTTCACACTCTCCTCCCTGCTGTGGTCCCTGAGGGGTGACAGACACGAGGTCCCCCTCTGGCCCCCCAGCTCAGCCTGGCTGTGTCCAGGTGACACGAGGGATGTCCTGCATCTGTCCCCAGAGAGGGACAGCAGGGGAACGACAGAAACAACACTCAGGGGACACTCCTCTCCAGGATTTCCTTCCTCCAGAGGCAGGGATCAGCTCAGGAATCACCCCAGTTATCATTCCATGTGCTTTTAGCTTTGCAGCTTCTTGCTCCTTACAGTTCCCCCACATGGGAATTGGAGCCTGGCCTGTGCTGGATTTCACTTCTTTCTCCCGCTAATGCCTCAGATGGATCAAAACCCCTGTGCTGGTGTGGGAACCCCAGTGCAGGACAGCTCTCCCCCAGTCCTGCCCCAGAGCCCAGCAGGGATTTACCAGGAAAAGTCAAACTTCTCCTTCTTGGCAGCTCTGCACAACCCTCCACCCGGCTGTCCCTCATTTCCCAACTTCCAGAGTGATCCTGATGGCACCTTCCACCTCCCTGCCAGTGCCCCGGAGCTGGGAAGGTGGGAAATGCCAGGGTAGGAACCCAGGAACAGCACACACGGGATGAACCCAGCAGGAGGGTGATTCCCTGAGCCTGCCACGCTCAGCATCCCTCATGCACAGAAAAAAGGGAAAAGTGGAGCTTCCCAGTGTTCCTGGTGGGACAGAACCAGTGGAATGAGAGCAGGGAGAGGCAGGGGACACAGGGAGGGGCGGCTGCAGCTCCACAGCCACGGTTGGATGGCACAGGGTGATGGAGGAGGAGGGCAGTGCCTTTCCTGGGTGTGGATGTGTTCACAATCCCAACAAACTGCATTAGGGAGGGATCTAAAGCAGCTTGGATGAGTCCTTAATTAGCACAACACCTTTTTTGATTACCAGCTGCTACACCTTTGTAATTATTTAATTAATGGAGAACTGTCACTAATTAACAGACAAAGGAACCTTCCCCTAATGGGGTCCAGGGGAGCTGGAGAGAGACTTTGGACAAGGGATGGAGGGACAGGAAAAGTACAAATGGCTTCAAACTGCCAGAGGGCAGGGCTAGGGGGAATATTGGGAAGGAATTCCTCCCTGTGAGGGTGGGGAGGCGCTGGAATGGATTTCCCAGAGGATGCCCCATCCCTGGAAGTGTCCAAGGCCAGGTTGGACAGGGCTGGGAGCAAGCTGGGACAGTGAAAGCTGTCCCTGCCCACGGAACTGGATGAGATTTAATGTCCTTCCCAACCCAGACTACTCTGGGATTTATTATTCAATATTCAATCAGTTGTGATTATTCCTCAAGGGCTTTCCCAGAGACACCTGGATACTCCAGCAAAAGGAACAGGGAGCAGACAGCACTGAATAGACAGAGGAGAATCAATCCCATTGCATCTTCCCACCCTGTTTATCACCAAAACAAAAATATTTCGCTGACAGATCCAATAACAAACAGGATAATGAAAGGCTGGGGATGCAGAGCACCCAACAAAGTCACGTTCAGTGGTCTGCCAGCACCATTTCCCCTCCTGAGGATTATCTCTGGCATGAAAAACCCTCCTGGGACACCCCTCCCTCCACAGCCAGACTCACCCAGCAGGAGGAGGAATCCCAGCCCTGGGAGCAGAGGAGGCATTTCTGGACAGGTCTTCAGAACACCCACAGACGTCACCTTCGTTCAGCCAGGAAATTCCAAATAGCAATAAATTAATGGCAAAGCCAACTCAGAGGAGGAAAGTCAAAGGTGGCTGTGTCACGTGGAAATCTGGATGTGCCAACACCCTTCACAAACCCCAAAATTAGACCCAAAAGAGGTGAAAAACTCCTGCAGGGTCGGGAAAGCGCAGGGAGAATTTGGAGTTAATTAGGGCAGCTCATTGCTGTCCACGCCCTGAGCCAGGTCCGTGGTGGCAGAGGGACAGAAGGTGGCACAGCCTGCTGGGAGGGGACCCTGTGACACTCACCTGTGCCTGCTGGTCCCAACTAGGCAGGCTCTGGGCATAGCAGGCTCCTTTTCACTGAGCAAGCCGGGGGGTGGCCCTGGCTCCTCCACCTGCATCTCTGCGGGATGGATTCGGCCACACCCTGAGTCCTTGAGAGCACACACGGGCTGTAGGACAAATAACCGGGCTGTTTGGTAATGCCTGGCATTCCTAGGATACAGCAGAAGCTGGATTTCCTCCCTGCCCTGCACCGGACAAAAATCAATCCGTGCTCAATCCTCCAGGTGCTCAGGGAATGTTTGGCACCAGGGAATTTCACTTCAGGAGCTTGAAATGGTTGGGATTTCTTGAAAATCTCTGTGCATCCCAATCATCTCCACCTGGGAAATCCCGAAGAGAAATACGTGGGAGTTCTGTCAGCCAGTCAGGCCGTGGAATGGGATGAAGCTGTGCCAGGGGAGGGGTAGGATGGGTATTGGGAAAAGGTTCTTCCCCCAGAGGGTGCTGGGCACTGCCCAGGCTCCCCAGGGAATGGGCACAGCCCCGAGGCTGCCAGAGCTCCAGGAGCATTGGGAAAATGCTGCCAGGGACACGTAGGGTGGGGTTGTTGGGATGGATGATCCCTGTGGTCCCTTCCAGCTCAGGACATTCCACTATTCCACATCACATGGATGTCAGACTGCGAGCTGTTTCTTTGGACACTTCAGGGTAATTTTACATCCTCAGATTTGGAGAAATCACTGTTTGGTCACTTTATTGGTGCTAGTCCAGACAAGTTTTTACAAAGCCCAGTTCTTTGTAAAGAAGGGGCTTGCCCATTCCTGACCACAAATAACTCCTGTTGGTGTCACTGTCACCTCCCAGCACCACCACACCCCCACTTTTCTCACACTTCATGTCCTTATCAGCTCCTCTGGAATTAGCGCAGCAGCCAGTCACAAAGGCAGCTAATCTGACTCAGAGGATCCCCAGAATTAGCGTGGCTCTCACCAACACCCACCCTAAGCCACCCAAATCCATAAAAATCATCATCATTCTGTAATTTGGCCAATTCACAGAGTTCAGAGTGAGAGGCCTCTTCTCCAGGATACCCAGAGGAGGTGTCCTGGAGCTGGATGGGGATTCTTCCCTCAGGGTTCAACTATCAAAGCTCTGGTGTTTTGCACCTTTTGGAAATTCAGCTCTCCAAACAGGCTGTCCATGACAGGATCAGATGGAAAAGTGCTGGGTGGGGAACTGCTGGAAAATCTGTGGCTCCATATGAGAGAAACAAAGGCTCTGCCACTGCAGCCGGACCAGAGTCATGGAATGTTCAGGGGTTGGCAGAGATCATCCAGTCCCTACCCCAACACCTTCCACTATTCCAGGTGGCTCCAAACCCCATCCAACCTGGCCTTGGCCACTTCCAGGGATGGGACATCCCTGGGAGAGGTGCCCAGCCCACCCCAGAGGTGCCACCAGGCCTGCACAGGTGTGTGAGGGGGATTTTGGACCTCACCTGCAATAAATGATCCCCTTTAGCTCAGCACAATTACACACGAGCCCTATCTCTGCCTCCTTTCCCTCTGCAAGATTCATTCTCCCAAAAAACCGATCCCAATTCTGCACCAGGATCACCAACACACAGCCCTGGGTGGGAGGAGAGGCTGTGGAAAAGCTGCGGAGGGTGGGACAGCCCCAAAATGAGTCAGAGCCTTCCCACCCAGGCTGGCTGGGCTTGGGTAGCACCAGGCACGGCTCGAGTGTCCTGGAGTGCCCCTGAGGCGGGCAGGGGCTGTTCCTGTGCTCAGCCAGGTGTGACAAGGGACAAGAAATCCTCCCCGATCCCACCTCCAGCAGCACGGGCACGCCCCGTGCCGGGCAGCCGGGACAAAGGGGCTTTGTGCTGGCTCAGAAAAGCCGGGTCTAACCCTGGCTCGGCACAGCAGCCCTGTAAGGCTCAGGCTTTGCCCAAAACCAGTTAAACCACAGCAAAATTCCTCAGGCTGGCACCACTCACCAGGACATCCCGGTGCCCTCCTGGCATTAACCCCAAACACGGCCCAGAACCTGGAGAGGTCTAAGAACGGGAATAACAGAGCAGAAAGGGAGAAAGCTTCAGGAATAAAAGCCAAAAGGGGCATTAAAAGATAAAAGCCTTGCAGGTGCTGTGGAAATTGCTATAAAGGCTCAAAGAAAAATCCAGCTGTGCTAAGGGGGCAGAAAGGCAAAGGAGGCTCCTGGAAGCACTTTCAAAAACTCGAATTTAGTTTTATGTTTATTCACTGTCTTTTGAAGAGAAATCTGTCAGGGCCCTGCTGGGGCAGCACAGCCCAGGTATGAGAAGAGGATTTGGAGATAGGTCTAAAAGAGAAAGTGAACTCATCCCGTGTCTCGTGTCTGTCACAGATCCCTTCATTACGTGAGTCCAGGAGTGAATCTCCCATGGAGATGCAGCAAAATGTCCAGACAAGGTAAAAAATCCTGGGGAATCTGGGAGCAGCACATCAGGGCACAGCTGCACTGTCCAAACCTTTGGATCAGCGACTGACACAACAGCAGCTTTCAAAAGGGTCTCTGGAGGGAAAACCAGAAGGAAGAAGGGAGACATGAAGGTCAGTCCCAGCCCAGAGCAAAGCTCCTCTCCCTGCAGGGCCAGGAGCAGAGGTTTCCTGCTGGAGCCTGGGCGGTGCCCGGAGATGCCAGAGGGGGACAGAGGGACACAGGTGATGCCAAACCTGTGGTTTGAGGAATAAACAGCTCCCAGCCCACAAAAATCACCTTGTTAGCACAGGTCATCCCTGGCACTTGGCTCTTCCTCTAATCCTGCCTGAGAGAGCTCAGCTTTAGAGGGACTCAGCACACGGAGGAAATTCCCCAGTATCTCAAAGTCTGGGTGAAACTTCTCCCTTTCCTCTCCAGAAGCACGGACGAGGCGGCTCTGCCCAAACCTCCCCCAGGGAGAGCTGTGACCGCAGTGACCCGGCCAGCAGAGCCCACAGCAGATCCTGCTGCTCCCCCAAACCCCTGTCCCCAGCCCTGGAGTCACCCAGGAGAGCTCTCCAGGTGCTCATCCCTGGATTAAGGGTGGATCAGGCTCACAACCACCTCACCTGGAGCAGCGTTCTGTGCTGGCAGCCTCACAGGTGCCGGGACAAGGCACGGGATGCATTTTTGGGAAGCCTCATCCTGGGTTTTCCTCCTGAACCTGCTGTGGCAGGGCTGGGAGGGGCAGGGGTTTACCAGCAATGGGGGATTGGGATGTTCACAGCATTTGGGGCCGTTCCAGCTGCCACCTTTCCCTGCAAATGCACGGATTCTGAGCCTGGCACAGCCCTGTGGAAGGATGTGCAAGGTCAGACCAGCCCTGTGACCCCGGGGGTGACGCAGGCGCTCGTTAAATGTCACCAGCAGAGAGGTTTTTATAAACAGAGCAATATTTGCTTCACTAAGGAGCTTGTGTCACTCTGTTTGCTCAAGCCTCCAGTTACGAGCTGGGAATATGGGAAAAGAAACAGTTTTGGCTGCGAGGTGCTGCTGAGCCCACACCCAAAAATGCCAGAGGGGTCAGCAGAGCCTGGCACTGTGGGTTTGTGTTTCACTGCTCATGCAAGACCGTCTGTCCCAGGGAACGAGGGACAGGACAAGAGGAAATGGCCTCAAGTTGAACCAGGGGAAGTTTAAGTTGGAGATTAATAAAAATTTCCTCACCTGAAGGTTTGTCCAGCCCTGGCACAGCTGCCCAGGGCGGTGGTGGAGTCACAGTACTGGAGGGATTTAAAAGCTGGATTTGGGGACAGGTTTGGTGGCCTTTGGTGGACTTGGCAGTGCTGGGGGAATGGTTGGATTTTGAAAGGTCTTTTTAAACCTCAGTGATCCTGTGACTCCACCCTCACTTGAGGGGGCTTTTAACTTGCAAAGAGAGAGGGAAGCCAGGGGTCTAAGAGGCCTTTTCCTACCGCCAAACACTCCGACCCCTCTAAAACCCAATCCTGATTTATCCCCTGCTGCCGGAACTGCAGAGCAAACCCTGCCCTGGCCACACAGCCCTCCCACGGCTGCCTCCTGCACCCTGAAGGAAGCGTCACAGAGACAATGAAGACACAATTAAAAGGCCAAACAGCATCAAATATCTGTTTATAGCTGGAATGAAACCCCAGCCGTTCCCCTGTACCTTCCTGGAGGTTTACACAAGAGATTTTCCTTGGTTTCTCCCTCCCTCCCTCTCTCTTCTGTAATATTTGCATTGCACAAGTCAAAAACCACCTACAGCTACCACTCCAACCCTGTCCCGAACTGCAATCCAAACAAGCTAAAAAAGGAAAGGTAATTGCTCTGACGTCTGCTTTCCCTCTCTCCTGAGGTTTGGTGACCCAGCAGCCTCTCTAGAGAGCAGAAACGTGTTCAGCAGTGCCCCAGCCCGACCTGTTCAGCATTCCTTATTCCCCAGTACCAAGAAGCTCCAAGAAAAGGATCCTCCTGTAGGAGTCCAGCACCTGGAAAGAGGCTCTGGGCGTCCCCAGGTGCTTCTCACAGCAAGGCTGACACCTGGTGATGTGACAGAGCAGCTTAACATGTGCAGGTGTAAACGTAAATATAAATATAAATATAAATATAAATATAAATATAAATATAAATATAAATATAAATATAAATATAAATATATACACACAGGGGTGTGTGCAGAGTCACCTGCAGTGGATGCCAGGCCCTGCACAGCCCAATCATGAAAACCAGAACAAAACTCGACTAAACCCCACCTCTCACTTTCCCTGAACTCCCCGCTGTTCCCAGCCCTAAATCCTGTCCTTAAGCACCCCCTCAGCACCCGGCTGTGCCGAGCACCTGCGGGGATTTACCCCGGGGGAAGAACGGGAAGGTTTAACCCTTTGGTGCTGCAGGGCCGGGTCCGATAAAGGAGCAGGAACCCAGCAGGAGCTGCCCCCCATCCCCGTTCCAAAAGGGACACAGGAGCCGCAGGGGGAACGTCCCCTCACTGTGAACCTAATTCTCACAAATTATATTATTATTCTTATTATTACTATTAACCTTTCAGAGCCTGAAACGCTCGCTGGCATTTAATTTTGGGGTTCCCCTTGGGGCAGGAGATTCTCAACAGCCACCATGGTGTGCGTGAAAGAGCAGCTACCACCAAATTTTCCTAGCGCTGACACCTTTATATTTGTTTAGGACGCCAAACGACCTTCTACATTATTAGTTTATTCCAAAAAAATAGCAAACAGAGCAAAAATACCCGATTTGATATTACAGTTGCGGCGGTGTGGCGGGCCCGTTGTACGACGGTGTGGCGGCTCGCTTTGCGGCGGTATGGCGGGCCCGTTGTACGACGGTGTGGCGGCTCGCTTTGCGGCGGTGTGGCGGGCCCGTTGTACGACGGTGTGGCGGCTCGCTTTGCGGCGGTATGGCGGGCCCGTTGTACGACGGTGTGGCGGCCCGTTTTGCGGCGGTGTGGCGGCTCGCTTTGCGGCGGTGTGGCGGCCCGTTTTGCGGCGGTGTGGCGGCTCGCTTTGCGGCGGTGTGGCGGCTCGCTTTGCGGCGGCGATGGCGGCCCGGTTCAGCGGGGTGCTGCAGCTCACGGAGCTCGACGATTTCATCGCGCCCTCGCAGGTGGGGCCGCGCCGGGGCTGACAGGGCCGGGGACTCCCGGGGCCGGGGGTTCACGAGGCTGCCGGGCCCTGCCCCCGCCGCGGGACCCGCGGGGCGGACCCTGGGGAGGGCGCGGACCCAGCCCTGAGGGGAGGCGGGGGGTGCCACCCTCAGCGCTCTTTGCCCCTCGCGCTGTCAGCGCACGGGGACCGTGCTCAGCCCCCTCAGACCTCTCCCCTCTGCTGTTGGGAATGGAAAAAGGGATAAAACGAAAGATTCCGCGCTGTCCCTTCCACCAGCGCGCAGGGCAAGGCTCCGGAGCAGCCCGAAATGTTGGAGCAGCCCGATCGGGAATCGCCGTGTGCTGTGTTAGTGTGGGGCACCCCGGCTGAAGTTGAAGCCTGGCCGGGCTGCCTCGCAGGCGTTCGGAGGGAGTGCACAGCGTTCAGGAGGGAATGGCAGCGAGCAGGGATCGGCTCTGCTCCTGTCGGAGGCTTCAGGCGCTGGGAAAATGCGGACTGTTAATCCTGGATGTATTTGCTGAGAAATACAGCAGAAAAACCGAGATGAGATCAGTGGAAAGGGAAATAGCAACCCCTGTTAGTTCTCCGTGTACGACTTGGGTTTCCAAGGGAATTCTTCACGTAAATAATGTGCTCTGCTTTTGTGTTTCAAGGGAAGAATCAGAATGAGTTGCTCCTGTGAGGCTCTGAATCCTGCAAAGCGTAGCAAAGATGGATTGGTTTAGGGGGGGAAACCTCAAGCTGGCAGAGGAAGGATGGTGAAAGGCAAAGGAGAAGTGGGACAGGGAGTCACGGGGTGCTTAAATAACAAAAACTGCACAAAATGCAGGAAAACCCTTGGGACTCGTGCTGGGACACCAGAGCGAAGTGGCAGCAGCCCAGCCGAGCTCCTCAGAGACCCTTCTGAGAGTCACAAAATAAAACCTCGGTGGCAGCAGGCACACGCTGGGCACTGACCACACCTCCACGGGCTGGGATCTGCAGCCAGGAGTCAGGATTTGCTCCCAGATTTTGGGGGGGAGGAGGAGGAGGAGGGGGAGGACAGGGCTCTGCTCCTGCCAAGGCTCCAAAACCAGAGCTGAGTTCTTCAGAAAGAGCAGCAGAATTATCCTGCGGGTTTGGGATGATGCTGGAGAAGTGTTCTTCCTGTACAAAAGGGGTGAGAAGCCTTTGCTTTGACATTTTTCTTACAGTGCTAAAAGAAACTCGGAGAAAATGCAGCCTGTTTTGAGGGGGAGGAACCAGGGTCACTCCAGAACCGGTGTTCAATCCCTTTATTTCTGTTCAGTGCCCTCTCCCTTGCTCAGCTCCTCACTTCCAGGCTTTGCTGCTCTTTCAGGAATGCATCAAGCCTGTAAAAGTGGACAAAAAGCCTGGAAAAGCAGCAGCAAAGATCAAAATCGAAGCTGATGGAAGCTATTTCCAGGTCAATCAGGTATGTGGGGTCTTTTGTTCAGTGGGGTGTAAAAAACCCAGACAAATGAGTGTATTTTAAGTATTCTAGTAATGTTCATCCATTTAATTCTTCAAAGAGAACCAAGGTGCTGCTGTCAGCATTCTTGTATCTTTTTTTCTTTTTAATTTATAGTCAATAATTCCAATTTTGTGCCACTTTTGTGCTCTGAAACAGTGCCATTAATTACTCATAATTGCTCATAATCATATTAGTATCAGAGCAGATAAGATGAGATTGTATTAAACTTTAATTTATAAGCATTTCAATTTATAAATTAATTTCTTTTTATTTTGTAATCAGTAATTCCAATTTATTCCAGTTTTTTATGCTCTGAAACACTGCCATTAGCTAGTGATGATTTTCAGTATAAGAGCAGATAAGCTGAACATTTTATTTATTTTAGCAATATTTAAAGGTTGGCAGTTCCAGGTTGTTTTGAGACAACGTCTTTTGTGCTCACTCACAGACAGATTTAACCAAGATATTTTAAATAAATCTTGCAGTGTTCTTTTAAAAATAATATTTCAAAGTCTTTCTTTAAAAGCTTGAAGAATTCAGAAGCCTTCTGCTTCCAAAATTCAGGCTGAGTTTTTCCTGTTTTCACAAAAAAAAGTTGGCATTGTTCAGTTGACCAGGCTGGGAATTCCTCTAGGAATGGAACTTTGAACTTTAGGCAGATTTTGATGTTAAAAAAAAAGGGGATACAGCACTTCCAAAGGAGTCTGGTTCCTTATTTTGAAAGTTTAATAGCACCTAATTTCCTGGTCTGTTCCTGGCTTTATTGAGGAGTGATGATTAGAGGAGAATCTCTTGGGAAAACCAGTTTATTCAGGGCAGATATAAAGAAAAATATTCCCTTCCACTGCCTGGGATGAAGTTGGTCTGGGATGAAATCCCTCAGCAAATTCCCCTTTCTGTGCCAAATAGTCCCATTAAAAGCAGCAAACTTCAGGGGGCTTTGTCCTCATCTTACTAAAAATAAAGACTTTTTAAAATGATAAACCAAAGGCTTCAAAAGAGCATCATCTTCATTATTATTTGCAGTAAAGGGAGGGAAACTGCTCCTTAAATTCTGTGCTGGGATCAGAACTGAGCCTGCTCTGTTTCCTTGTAGGATGGGGAGGCACAAAGGCTGGAAAAGGCAAAAATCACCCTGAACGATTGCCTGGCCTGCAGTGGCTGCATCACCTCAGCTGAGAGTGTTTTAATCAGCCAGCAGAGCCACGGGGAGCTCTGCAAAGTGCTGGCTCTCAACAAGGTGGGTCCCTCTCCCCTCTGCAGAAAATCCACAGGAAAAGGGAATTTCAGAGCCCTGAAGGATCCCAGGCTGGTCTTGCTGCACTGGTGTGGTTTATTCTCATTTTCTAAAGAGTTTGGAAGGGTTTAATTCAATTCAATTCAATTCCTGCCTCAGAGTGAGTGTGTGAGATGCTCTGTGGTGCTGTCAGTTCTGCCTGTGCCACGTTCATTTGGGATTGTTTGGTTTTATCCCAGGCTGCTGCTGCCAACGAGCAGAAGCTGGTGGTGGTTTCTGTTTCACCCCAGTCCAGAGCCTCCCTGGCTGCAAGGTGCAAACTGGGGGTTCTGGAGACAGCAAAGAAGCTGACCACGTTCCTGAAGAGCTTAGGCAAGTGTGGGATTGTGTTCTGAGGGGACTCGGGGCTGAGGGTTCAGCACAAATGGATGGGGTTTAACCCCCACGTGGATTCCAAACTTTCCACAACTTCAGTCACGTAATAAACTTGGAGTGAGGGAGGGAAAGCTTGGAAAAAGGAGGGAGAGGGATTTTTTTATGAGGGCAGATAGTGACAGGACAAGGGAAGTTATTTATACTGCCAGAGGAAAGGGTCAGATGGATATTGGGAATTCTCTGTGAGGGTGGGGAGGCCCTGGCACAGATTCCCAGAGAAGCTGCCCCTGGATCCCTGGGAGTGCCCAAGGCCAGGCTGGAGCAGCCTGGGATAGTGGAAGGTGTCCCTGCCCATGGAACTGGCTGATCTTTAAGGTCCCTTCCAACCCAAACCATTCCACCATTCTATAAAACCTGTAAAGAACCATTAGAAGAACTTCACATTTTTTTAGATTTCCATCTCTCCTGTCACTTCTACTCCTCTTGCTGTGCTGAAAACTGTTCCCTCTCAACTGCAGGCCTTGGTGCCTGTAACCAAGTTTGACTCTGGTTCAAGTGGAAGTTTTTGTGTTGTATTTTGCTGTATCCTGTGGGTTTAACCCAGCTGCTGTCCTGCCCAGGTGTGCACTACGTGTTTGACACAACCTTCTCCAGGAACTTCAGCCTCCTGGAGAGCCAGCGAGAGTTCATGAGACGCTTCCACAAACAAGCAGAGGACAAAAAGGCCCTGCCCATGCTGGCCTCTGCCTGCCCAGGTATGGGTTCAGTTACAGCTGCAAGCAGAAATCCAGCAGCTGCTCAGAAAGGTGGAAATGGAAGCTTTTACCTGCAGGATTATTCTCTTCACAGCACAGAGATGTTGGTGTTAAAGCAGTGGTGAGACATCTCTAAAATGAATCTGGTGTTACACTTCCTGTGCTTTTTGTGCTGAACTGAGGCTGAAAATGGTTATTAATGCACATTAAACCTGGGGTTTGGGGAGAGTGGGCAGAGTAAAGGCCTGCTTCTCATTTGTTAATTTAATTTGCTGATTCTGTTCCTTCCAGGTTGGATCTGCTACGCAGAGAAAACCCATGGCAGCTTCATCATTCCCTACATCAGCACCACCAAATCTCCCCAGCAGGTCATGGGCTCCTTGGTCAAGGGCTACTTTGCAGAGCAGCAGGTAAAGCCCTAAAAATGCTCTTCTTAATGGAAAACTCCTCAAATTGGAGACTTTAGGCTGAACTTTTAAAAATTTTGCTCTGTGTTACACACGTTTAAGGGTCAGTATTGCCTTGCAGAGGGCGGCAAATCGTTCTCACTTCTGTTCTAGCTAATGAGTAGTAATTAGGGCATAACACTAAGCATGGGCTCATTAAAGCCTCTGGATTATTTGGGAAAGCTGAGGAACTTTATTTCTCAGTGTCTTTGTGCTCCTGTTGTTTAAAGTTGGTGAATAATTTCAAAGGAGTGACCCCAAGCCAAGGCTGCAGTCGGTGCTTACGTGCAGATCCTGGCTTGTCTAAAAATGATCCCTCATTCCCATCCTGATGGATGTTCTGTTTCTGTCCTTAGTCTGTAACCTTTGGAATCTTTCCAGATGGGAGCTGGATATCCACAGGCTGGAGTTTAAACAAACAGCCTGGATTTGGCCAGGAAGGAGCTGCAGCACCCAGTGGGATTTATTGTGGGACTTATTGGCCACTAACGAGCAGTGCTTTGACACTTACATGAGGCAGATGCTGGCAGCTGCAGATTTGGGACAGAATTTGGCAGCTTCTGGGAATATTTGGCACAAGAGACTGAAACAATGGCCTGGGGTTGGTGACCTGTTTCCTCAGGCTGTGCTTATTTCGTGCATGATCCCGAGGTTCTTGTGGGACTCCAGACCATGGCCTGGTTGCTGAGCAGGGGCTGAGCTGTGGGAGCATGGAGGAAGTTTTTTCCCTAAAGGCTTAATTAGGGATTGGTTTCTCTGCCTGACCTTGGATCATTGCACTGGAGTGGGGGAAACTTCCTGGAGCTGAAGGGAGCCTCAGGAAAGATGGAGGGGGATTATTTCCAAGGGTGTGGAGTGCCAGGACAAGGGGGAATGGCTTGCCACTGCCAAAGGGCAGGGTTAGATGGGATACTGGGAAGGGATTCCTCCCTGTGAGGGTGGGGAGGGGCTGGGATGGAATTCCCAGAGAAGCTGTGGCTGCCCCTGGATCCCTGGAAGTGTCCAAGGCCAGGTTGGACAGAGCTTGGAGCACCCTGGGATAGCGGAAGGTGTCAGGGGTGGGACTGGATGGGCTTTAAGGTCCCTTCCAACCCAAACCATTCCAGGATTCCATGAAACCTGTGAAGGACCATAAATGCAGGCACTGACTGCAGCTGAAATTGGCTTCTAGGGGAGAAATAATTTCATTTATATATAAATATATGAATAGACACAAATATTCAGTAATAGGGGGGATTGTTCCAGGGGCATTGGGGCATTTCCACCACTCTCCTTTGCTCCTGGAATGCAGCTCCCTCAGGACAGGGAGGATTTTGGCTGCTCCAGCTGCCCAGCTTTGTCTCTTTTGCAGCACCTACCCCCTGACAGGATCTACCACGTCACAGTCATGCCCTGTTATGACAAAAAGCTGGAGGCCTCCAGGCCAGACTTTTTCAACCAGGAATTCCAGACCAGGGATGTGGATTGTGTCATCACCACAGGTAAGCAGATCCACAGGAGATTCCCAATTCCAGCTAATTCTGGGAGCCTCAAAGTGTTCCCTGGCTTTAGTAACTCTTTGCCTCTGACAGAGGTTGGATATTGATCTATATTTACATTTTAATAGTGCAAATCATGCCCTGGTACAATGCAGATGCAGTTTAGGGACTGCTCTGTGGGGTTTGTTTTGCTGTATCCCAAAAATAAGAGCTCTTTGTGCCTGGTTCTGCTCTAGGAGAAGTGCTAAAGCTGTTGGAACAAGAAGGAGTGTCCCTGCCAGATGTAGATCCTAGTCCCCTGGATACCATGTAAGAACAAAATCTCATTTCAGTCGTTCTCTTTCCTGCAGGATTGAGAGAGTTCAGAATTTCCTTTGTCCTGCTGTTTTACACAAGTGTGTTTGCACTTGGTTTGGTTTCTTGTGTCACTTGGACCAGTACAACTGGGAGTTTAAATATTTCATGTACAGAATATGGTGAATTTCCCCTGGACAGTCACTCCAGCTCCTTTCATCCCACAAAAACCTGCTGCAGGCTTTGGAAAGTGCGAGATTCTGTCCCAGTGATAAAAATTTCCTGAAGCAAAAGCTATTGCTGTGCTGTCCCTGCTCCTCATTACCAGAGCTACTGCAAAGATCCCAGAAGGAAAGCAGAAATAACAAATATTTAGGTCACTGAGTTAATCTCCAGGAGACTGTTGGTAAAAAAATGACACTTAAGACATGTCAGATGAGCCTGGGGTTGTTGAACTGAAGAGGAACATCTGGTCAAGGGCCAGCTGCACACACTGGGGTGGGGTGGAATCCCATTTTGTGGTCTGAGGTGACAGCAGGGCTGGTTCTGCACTGAGCACCCAGAGCTGCCTTTGCTTCCTGGTGAGAGGAGCATCCCCAGAGCTCCTGGCACATTAACACCAGAAAGGTTCATTAGCAGCACCTCTCTGAACTATACAGGATGTTTCATTATAGAATATGGAATCCTGGAATGGTTTGGGTGGGAAGGACCTTAAAATCATCCAACCCCAACACCTTCCACTGTCCCAGGCTGCTCCAGGCTGTGTCCAACCTGGCCTGGGACACTTCCAGGGATCCAGGGGCAGCCACAGCTTCTCTGAGCACCCTGTGCCAGGTGACACAACTCCCACTGGGCACCACGAGGCTCTGGAGCTGGTTCCCAGGAGAAAGGGAAAAGCTGGAGCTCAGCAGGAGCTGGTTTTTGGCTGCTCCCAGTGTCCTGAACCCCCTGGAGCTTTGTTTTATCCCGAATCCCTGAAGTTGCTGCTCTCTCCTCTCCGCAGGCTCGGCAGTGCTGCAGCAGAGGAGCTCAGCACCCACCGTGGCGGGGGCTCGGGGGGGTACCTGGAGCACATCTACAGACATGCAGCCCAGGAGCTCTTTGGGATCCACGTGGACTCAATCCAGTACAAACCCCTCAAGTAAGAGGCTGAAATCCTACAGAAAACTCAATTTTTCCGGAATTCTCTCCTTGCTGTGGGGCCGAACCTTTCTTTGCAATGTTAAACATTTCACTTCCAGGCCTGAGAGCTGGCTGCTCCCTCCCCCAGCTGCTGAGCAATAAATCAGCCAATTCCATGCAGCCCTTCCCAGGGAGAATTCCAGCCCCTTTCCCACTCACACGCTGGAGTTTGGCCTGATGGATTTTCCCACTGACAGTTTTTCGAATAATTGAGAAGGCAGAGCTGTCATGGAGCTGGGATTCCTCACCTGGGATCAGGCCAATCAAGTAGATTTGTCACTAATTATTGATCCCAGAAAACCTTGGGGAGGGGCTTTGGGGCTCTGTTTAATTGTAATGAAACAGGAAATAAATCATCTGAGTTTGGGCACTGAGGCTCATCCACCTGAGATTCCTTCTGGCCTCCCAGTTCTAATTTAGTGTATCCCTTGGAATTAATTATATCCCTAATGAGCAGCATTTATGTTTAGGATTCCCTCATTTAGGAAGCAGAAAAAGCAGTCTCAAATACTTGATAAAAATAAAATTACTTACTTTTTTATCAGGAGCAGGTATTCCCACTAACCTTAGGAATTTGGAATCCTTCAATCAGGCTTTGTTCCCATGTTTTATGATCCAGTAGAAGTTAAAAATCCCCTCGGGGGCTCCATTAATGTTGGCTGAAGGAGCTCAGGTCTGTTACAGGGAAAGGCTCCATTGGCTGAGCTTTATCCAGCACAGGTGTCCTTCAGCAAACCCTGCTCAGGTGCCTCAAACAATCCTGGAGAAGGCTCTGGAAGGAATTCCTTCACGTTTCCTTTGGGTGGCACAGAACTAGGACAGCTCTTAAATGAGATTCACAAAGAATTTGGGTTTAGCACGGGGGCCTTTGAAGTTTAAAATAGAAATTCATTTGGAGAAGACATTTCCTCTGCTCTGCTCCCTCAGGAACAAGGACTTCCAGGAGGTGACCCTGGAGAGGGATGGAGTGGTCCTGCTCCAGTTTGCTCTGGCCTATGGATTTAGGAACATCCAGAACCTGGTGCAGAAGCTGAAACGGGGGAAGTGCCCCTATCACTATGTGGAGGTCATGGCCTGTCCCTCAGGTGAGGCTGCCCAGGGGCACATCCAGGGCTGGGAGGAGCTCCAGGGAATTCAGTGCAGGAAAAATTGGTGATTTCCCACACTCTTGAGAGGTGTGACAGCCACAGCATCACAGATCCAGAGCTGTGTGTGGATTTTCCTACCTCTGAGCCAGTAATTCCTCAGGATTTAAGGAATTGCAGCTAAATTCCATCACACAATTAATTAATTGCTTCTAAGGAAGATTTCCTGAGCTCTTTGGTACCTGAGGGGCTTTTTCCCCTAAAATTGCCCAAACATGACCATTACACGTTCAGAAAATGCTGCTGTGGCTGGTGGAGAAAGTCACTTCCTACCTATTTTATCCCATTTTCCTTTTCCTGCCTGCTTGGCTCCCTTGGGATGTGCTGGCAGGGAGCAGGGGCAGCCTGAGCCCAGCCTGGGCTGATGCTGAGGGGCCACTCCTGGCTCTTGGAGCTGCTCCTTCCCAAGGATCCACACAGCTCTGGGAGCCTCCCGCTGCTCAGCCCAACTCCCAAAACTTTTCCCTTTCCTTCGGCTGAGCTCCCAAGGCTGGACTCACCTGGACTGGGCTCTGGCTCCGTTCTAGAGGCAGGAGATAAGAGCTGCAGCTCTGGCAGATTCCCAGCTGGAGCCAGCCCAGGATCTCCCAGCCCCAGGGCCCTGCTGCTGAGAGATAACCAGGAGTGAACCTCAGGTCCTGAGGTGTTTTCATTCCTGCAGCTCTTTGCAGGAGCAGAGGAAATCAACTGGAATTTTTTTAGGATGGTTTTCCTGCTGAAGCTGAAGTTCTTGATCCCTTTTTTTCCCCCAGGCTGTTTGAATGGAGGAGGACAAATCAAACTGGAGGGGGAATCCAGCAAGGAGGAGCTGCAGCAAGTGGAGAGGTTGTATGAATCTCCGAGGGCTGAGATTCCCGAGGAAAACCAGGCTGTGGGGGAGCTGTATGAGCACTGGCTAGGAGGCTGGGGCTCAGAGAAGGCTCTGGAAGTGCTGCACACGGAATACCACGCCGTGGAGAGGGCAAACACTGCCCTGAACATCAAGTGGTGAGGGCTGCCAAGCCCAGGCAGACACTCAGTGCCTTCTGAACTCACATTTGTGATTTTCCAAGGACTGCTGGAGCTCTGTGCAATTCCTGCCTCTGGCACTGCTCATTCCTTCAGCTTTAGGATGAGGGGATGTGAATAAATCCCAAAATCTGACAGAAAACACATCAAGAGAGGCAGAAATGCAAACCAGGCTGGAAGGACTGACCCTGCACTGCTCTAACAGCCCCATTCGTGCCAGAATGGAGGAATTCCAGGATTTAAAGTTCATCTCCAGCCTGAGCTTTGTGCCACATGCCAATATTCCTCCCCCAGGCCTTGCTGGATTGTCACAGCACTCAGTCCTGTGGCTGCCTCTGCTGCAACATCCTCATTTCATTAGAAATGGTCTCATTAGGCCTGGAGTTCTCACATCACACTGCCCTGCAGCTTCTGTGCCCTCAGAGAGGGGGGATCCAAAGCCTGGGCTCATCCCTGGGGCTGGATCGGTGCCTGCTGGAATGGGACTGGAGTGAATGCTGCAGAAAATCCTTGTAATTTCTTTTCCTTAAATTATAGTAATTTATACCAAGAGCAATTACATCTCTCTCTTTTCTTCCCAAACACACAGCAGGGAGTCATGGAATTGTCCCACTTAGCCACCCTCAGCAGCCACTCACTGAGGGATAATATCCCTAAATCCAGACAAAACAGGCAGTTACTAGGGGATAACATCACTAAATTATGAGAAAATAATTCCTGACCTCGTGACTGGCAGGAACCAAAGCCTCCTCTGCACTTTATTCCAATGAATCCACAGAGCACATGATGATTTTCATGTTTTTAATTAAAAACTTTCCATTTTTCAGGTGTTGCTGATCATTAATGACCTCACAGTGTTCTAAGGCATCAACCTCCCACTGCTGCCCCCTTCCCACCCTCCTGAGGAGCAAATTGGTGCTTCCAGGGAATTCCCTTCTCCATGCAGGGATTTGTAACACCCAGGGGTTTGCTAAACCAGAAAACATCTTTGACAGGGAGAGGCTCGAGCCTGGAATGCTGAGACCATGGATCAGTGCACAGCACAGTTGGTGTCTGCTGAGCACATGCACATCAGCCCAGAAATGCACAATCAGTTAAGCTAAACTAGCTGGAAATTAAATAATCAGGACTCTACATTTTGTCACTTCCCCAGTTCCCAGGTCACCAACACAAACAGAGGTCACTGAAGCCACCCAGGACACCCTGGGATCCCTGTTCTGGGCATTCTGGGTGGCTCTTCCTGCCCTGGCACCAGGAACAGCTGGAATCTGTCCCAGCTTTGAGCTGTGGAGCAGGCTCAGGGTTGGTTAAACACACAGGAGCATCCCTGCTCCCAGGATAAATCAAATTCCAAAGGAACACCCAGGTGACATCCACAACTCCAGCATTTCATGTAAACTGAGGAATTCAGGCCATGGTACCAAGGGAGCTTTTGCAGTTGGATAAATCCTTCCCCTTCCATGGAGGGGAGTAAATCCAAACTATAACTTAAGAAAAGGAAAAAAAAACCTTGTTCCAGTTTGTAGCAAAGGAAAAAGCCCCAAACCAGACTCCAGTGGCAACAAAGAAGTTCACAGTCCACATATGAAAAACCCTGAAATCAACTCTATTCCAGTGCTGGGAGCTGCCATGAAACCCTCATTTTCTCCACAAAAATAAAAGAAAAAAAAAAAAGGAATGACTTTACTGGTGTAAAGTGCCTCCCACACCTGCAAATAAAACTCTGCTCCTTTCTCAGCTTAAAAATAAGTAAAACACAGCCCTGATTTTGCACAAAGTGAAGGCTGGGGAGGCCTGGGAGCCCCAGCTAGTCCCAGCCCAAGGACAAGGCAATGTCCACGGAGTTGGCACCAAGTGTTTTCCAGTTTTTATCCTGGAGAAAGCAAAGAGCAAGGCATGCCTGGCAGCACTTGGTTGTTTGCTGCCTAAAATCTGTCCCACCTCAGAAAATCCCTCCCAAAGCCAAAGGGGTTGGGGCAGATCCTGGACACCCCACGTGGTCCGAGGGCTTCTGAAGGCAGTGACTGGGTCACAAATCCCTACACAAATGCCTATGTGACCTACTGGAAAACTTGGGAAAAAAGGTGGGAAAAAACCCCACCCAAACCCTGCTGTGATGAGGGTTTTGTTAGTGCAGGGCTGGAGTTGGGTGGATACCAGTGACACCAGTGGCTTCCCAGCTTCCCGTGGGGATCCAAGCCTCCACCCCCATCCCTGGCCTGAGAGGGGCCCAGGGTGGCTGGAGCAGGACAGGCAGGGCCAGGAGGGCTGCCAGAGGTTCCAGAGCCACGTGGCTGCATCCCACAACCCCTGGGAATGGGATGCAGCCCCCAGGCCTGGCAGTGCAGGCAAGGGAGCCTGGTGGTCTGTGGGGCACAGCTCCGCCGTCCCTGAGCATTCCCACTTTTCCTTGGCTCTCTTCTGTGGCCACGGGGCTGCAGGACAGGTGGCAGCTCCTGCACTGACCCCAAAATTGGGAGTGTCCCCTGCTCCAAGCCATATCCTGACCCTCTGCTGGCAGCAGCCACATCCCAGCACCAAGGGGGGGTCACCACAGCCTGGGCTCTCCAAAGGTATCCAGGTGCTGCTCCACAGGGAACTTCCCAGGCCCGGGGAGCCGGATGTGGTGCTGGAGGGGGAGCAGAGCAACCTCAAACAAGCAGGTTAAAAACACAAACCAGTCCCCAGCTGGGAGTGAATCCAAGCTGGGCACAGCCAGGAGGGAGCCCTGGCACCATGGGGATGTCACTTCTTCTCCAGGAAGGGCCCGAAGAGTCCCCAGTCAAAGGCCAGCATGGCCTGGGGGTTGGGCCTCTCCTTGGGCTTCTTGAAGTTGTCCCTCTCGGAGCGCAGCATCCTCAGCACCTCCACAGGGTCTGTCCTGCCCGTGAACCTCTGCACAGGCTCCTCCCTGCAAGGGGACAGCCCTGCTGTGCCCATGGGGACAGGATGGGGCCCCCACCCTGCTGGGATGGGCAACGGGGGGAGTCCCATCCTGTGCTGGGCCCTGCTGGGGCACACGGGCGGTCTGGGGTGACCCCATGTCCAGGCACCCTCCCCTCGCTTCGGGCTCGGATTTCCCACCGGTTCATGAGGCCACCGGGAAAAGGGACAACGCTGGAGGGGAAAGGGGAGCGGATTTTGGGGCAGGGCCCCAGCACAGCTTACGTGACCCGCAGGAAGGGGTTGTACAGGAACTCCTCCTGCAGCGTGGAGGGCACCGTGGGCAGGTCCTCGTCATCGCGCTGCTGCCGAGGGAGCGGAGGTGTCCAAATCCTGCTGCCATCCCACACCCACCAGCCCCTACCCCAGCACAGGGGGCACAGCCACTTACTCTGGCCCATGCCAGCTTCTCCTTCACCATTTCATTCTCTGGCTCCACCTTCAAGGCGAATTTGAGGTTTCTGACGGTGCATTCATGGCCACAGAAAACCTTCTGCAGGAGACAGCTGGCATCAAACCCGCTCCCAATGCCAGATCCAAGACCCCTCCTGGCTCCAGGAGCCCTCCCCAGGCTGGGAGGTGTGGGACACTCACCGTGTCCTTGGGCAGAGTCCCCAGGATTTGGGTGAGGTTGGCGTGCATCTGCTCCGCCGTCCCCTCAAAGAACTGCCCGCAGCCCCCCACAAACAGGGTGTCACCTGTGGGAAAGGGGGCTGGGCACTGAGGGACCTCAGTGCCAGGGATGGGGGTGCCAGGGGGTGCTGGGTTCACCCCAGGAGCGCTGAGTGTGGGGGGCAGGCAGCACACAGGGAGTGTGTCCCCAAACCCATGGGGGGCACATGGGCAGGGTGGGATACCTGAGAATAGAGCCGGAGCATCCGGGGAATCGTCCTCCCACATGAAGTAGCACATGTGGCCCGAGGTGTGGCAGGGGGTGAAGAGGCACCTCACCCTGATGGCCCCAAACTGGGGGGAGAGAGGGTCAGGATCCCACTGAAGGGGACAAACAGGCCCCCCCAGACCTCCCCACACCCTGCCTGGAGCCCAGCAGGTCACAGATCAGATGGGGGGTTGGATGGGTCCAGGTGTGCCTGCTCTGATATCATTTGGAACCCAGCCCCAGGAGAGGGTGGGATCATCCAGCACAACCCCAAACAGGCTGAGGTTGGGATGAGACTTCTCCTCCATCCCAGCTTTGAATCTGTGGGGCCACATCTGCAACTGCCCCAGAGCACAGAGCCGAGCACGGCCCAGCAGCACCAGCCCCACTGGAGACCACGGTGCCACTGGCGACAGTGTGACCACCCCACTCTGCTCCCCACTGGCCGCTCCACTGGGGACCTTGGGGACCACCAGGCAGGACCCATGTGTGGGGTCTGAGCCCCGAATGTCCCCACACTCCTGCGGCCACGCACCGTGAGCTCCTGGCCATGGGTGACCTTGTGCGTGAGGGCCCCGATGCGCTCGTCAGCACCGAACACGTGCAGGCCGGGGAAGAGCTGGGCCAGCTCCTCGTTGCCCCTGGCATGGTCCCTGAGGGCAGAGGAGGGCATTGGGAATGGGCACTGTCCCTATGGGGACATGGCCACCCCGACCCAGCCGCACCTACCAGTGGTGGTGGGTGGTGAGGATGGCCCTGAGCACCACATCCTCCTTCCTGATGATCTCCAGCAGCTGAAAGGGACCCAGAGCGGCGGTGAGTGGCAGAGGAGGTGACACACACACACACACACACCGTGGCCGTGTGGCACCGGGCAGAGGAATCCCCCAAAACCCCGTGCTGAGGAGCCGCAGGGTGAGGGTGGGACACAGGTGTGACCCTATCGTGCGGAGTGAAGCAGGTGGATGGGAACAGATTCCCTGGGAACGGTGGCATTTATGGCCGGTGCTTTTTTAGTGGAGGCACAAAGGAGAGCTCGGGGTCACTGCCACTGGCCACCAGCGAGGGCCACATGGCACTGCCAGCCCCGGCACGGCTGCCAGGAGGCTCCGAGTGCCAACTTCACATTCACGGCCAGGAACAAACCCTCGGCTGCTCCCGACTCCGCTCCTCCAAGAGGAAGGAAATGTCCGAGTCAGCACCAAACGCTTAAAGCCCGCGACAGCGCTCGCACGCTGGGGGGGTGGTACAAGGGGACACCAGGCAGAGGGACACGGGGGTCACAGCGACCCCGGCCGCTGCCTTCCCGGCTCCTGGGAAACGGGACTGGGCACGGGAGACCCGCTCCAAAGGGCTGTTTGGGGTTATTCCCGCTTGCTGTGGGGTCAGCAGGGCTCCGGCTGCGGCACGGGGAGGGAACGGCTGAGGGAACCCGGGATCCCCGCGCGGCCCAGGGCACGGGGACAGGGATCCGCACCCCACATTCCATCGGGATGGAGGGGTCTGTCCTGCCGGTGGGATGCTCCAGGTCCGCACGGATACCTCCGGTGTGGGGCCACCGCCCCCGCGAGGGATACGCCACCCACCCGGGGGGGCCGCTCACCCTTTTGGGGACCGCGGCGTCCACGGCGACGGCGTCGCGGGTGCTCTCCTCGATGACCAGGTACATGTAGTTGTCCTCCAGCACGGAGATCACCTTCACCTTCATGGCTCGGCTCCGGCGCCGCCCGGGGACACGGCGGGGACACGGCGGGGACCCGCGGGTGGGGGTGGGGGGGGGGCGGCCCCACGCAGCGAACCGGGAACGGGGTGCGGGACCCCGGCGTGTCCCCAGAGCCACCCCCGGGCGGTCCCGGGGCGGTCCCTGCCGCGGTGCGGGGCGGGTCACGCAGCGTGGGGCGGGGAGAGCCCGCACGGCCCCGGCCGCTCCCCCTGCGTCACCCTGTGTCACCGCGGGGTCCCACGGCACGCCCTGACACCCCCGGCGCCGGAGGAAGGAGGGGTCCCAGCCCAGCCTCCAAAATCAGCCCCTGCTCCCAGTTGCCAGCGGGATACAAGGGGAGGGATGAGGGGCTGCTGGCACTGGGGACACTGGTGGCACTGGGGGGGGCTGGTGCCCAGCAGGTGATGGAAACACCAGCGCGGAGAGAAGGTACAGAGTGGTCCTGGACACTGGAACTGCTGATGGGGAGTCTGGGAGGGGCTCTGCTCCAGGGACAGGATCCCACCCCGAGCACAGAAAACACCAAAGGGACAGGGGGCAGGAGCAGAGCTGAGCTGCCGTGCCGTTTCCAGCTGGACACAAGTCATGGGGCAGGGCTGATTCGGGCCCCCAAATTGAATTGTTGAGGTTAGAAAAGGCCTCTTAGAGTCCAACCATTCCCCCAGCAGTGCAAAAGCCACCACCAACCCATGTCCCCAAGTGCCACATTCACATGGCTTTGCAATCTCTGCAGGGATGAGGACTCCACCCCTGCCCTGGGCAGCTGTGCCAGGGCTGGGCAGCCCTTCCCAGGAGGAATTTCCCCAATATCCAACCTGAACCTCCCCTGGCACAGCCTGAGGCCGTTCCCTCTGCTCCTGTCCCTGTTCCCTGGGAGCAGAGCCCGACTCCCCCGGCTGCCCCCTCCTGTCAGGGAGTTGTGCAGAGCCACAAGGTCCCCCCTGAGCCTCCTTTGCTCCAGGCTGAGCCCCTTTCCCGGCTCCCTCAGCATCTCGTGGTGCTCCAGCCCCTTCCCCAGCCTCGTTCCCTTCCCTGGACCTGCTCCAGCCCCTCACTCCAGCCCCTTCATGTCCTGAGGGGTCCAAATGCCACTTGTGAGGAGGGAATGGCACTCACAGGCACCAAACCAGCGCTGAAGCTGCTCTGTTCTTCTTTCACAAAAATGCAGCTGTCACAAGACCTTGACTAAAGCCCCTGAGGTTCCCAAAATGCTACACCCACTCACCCCAGGATTAGGTAGAAAGACACTTCCAGTTGGTTGACTTCAATCTCTAGTACAAAACCAATAAATTAATAAATCTGTGAGTTAAAGAACCCCAGTTCTCCCGAGTGCTCCGTTTCCAGCCGTTATTTATTTCCCCTCTGTCCCAGCCCTCAGTACAGTCACATCCAGCAGTACAGTCACACTCTGGTGTAGCAGCACAGCATTCCATGAGGCACCACAGCTTTAGGTATCACTTTTCTTTCTGAACTACATAAAATTCAGCATTTTAAAGCAAAACAAGAGCTGGTGCCACCCCACAGCCCTGCTCACCTGGGGACAGGTAACAACTGCTCCCCTGCTGCATCACTCACAGGTCCCCAGATCTGCTGCCAGGGTCTCACCACTGCTCTGTGGGACAGTCACTCACCTGGAGTGGCTGCTTCTGGATTCTGAGCCATCAGACAAAGCCCTGCTCGGTTTGTGGGGCTGGCACAGGTCACACACAGCTCACAGGGAAGAGCGGGCAGTGGGTTCATGCAAACAAGCTCGGGACTGAGGGTACAAGCAGAGCAATGCCTGGGGAGGTCCCTGCGGCCCATGCCAGGGATGAAAGAAGCTGGATGGCCCCACGAGCCAGACCACCCCGTGGAGCTCCCAAATTACACCCTGAACCAGCACTGGCACAGCAGGTCTGTCCCTAGGACTGGTTTTAGCAGAGCCAGAAGCGACATTCAGAATGTTGAAGTAGCAGCATGGAAGAAACATTGAAATCTTCAGCTCCTGCATTTGGTCTCTGCTTTAAACAAAGACATCTCAGTCCCACCTTCTGCATCCAAATCAAGCTCCCACAAAAATAACAGGAGCTTCTTCCTAAACCTCCAGGTTTGATCCTTCCCAGCCCAGCCTCGAGTCTCACACCAACACGTGCACAATGATCTGCAGGTGACACGGGACAGCTTGAGAGACAGCAAGAGGAGCATAAATATTCTTCATCATAATATAAATATGCTGTAGAACATCTCAACAAGGGCAAAGTGCTTTTTTTTTTTCCTTAAGACAAAATAAAAACCTAAATAAGACTTGTCTCAACCACAACAGAAGATCTGACTCCTAAAACATCTGAATGGTCTAACTGATGCTTGAACTGACATTAAAGTGGTGCAGGCAGTGCTCAGTCCTTGGGCACTCGGAAGTTGTCCTTCTCTTTCCTGATGGCCCCCATGGCCCGGACAGGGTCGGTCTCCCCAGCGTGGTCCTGGACTGACTTCTCCCTGCCAGGAGGGAAGAGCAGGGACAGAATGAAATCCCAGCTGTGGAGGCACCAGGATCAGGTTTCAAGGCTGCACTTCAGGATCAAGGACTAGGCTTTGGCACAGCTCATCAGCCCTGGTTTGAAGGTTCAGGGGAAGGAGGAAATTGCACTTTGGTGCCCCAACAGCATCTTCTGCTAGATGAAGGAACGGGACACAACAAAGCCTGTTCTGTCTCCTGAGTCAGGGAATGATGCTCACAACCCTCAAATCCAGGAACCTTCTGCCAAGACAGCCAGTGAGAGTTCTTGGAGGCATCCAAACAGGAATGTGGGAGGCAGGAGAGCAATTCTCACTTGGACACCTCCTCCTTCCCACACCCCCTCCCACACCAGCCCTCAGTGCTCCCTACCTCACTCGCATGAAAGGGTTGTAGGTGAACTCCTCGGCAATGGTGGAGGGGATGGTGGGCTCTCCACTGTCATACTGGGCCTGGAACAAGAGAGACAGTGCTGCTCCACCAGGAATTCTGGGGAACAAGGAGTGTCCTGTACAGAACAGGGAGTTTCCAAGCAGGGAATGTCTCCCCCAGAGAGCAAACTGCCTTCTCTGGGCACAGCCAAACCCTGGTCCCCTGGAACACAGCATCCTGCAGCTCCTGGCTCTTAACTCCCTCTATGTCTCCCCAGCATTTTCTCCTCTCCTCCATCTCCCCAGCAAGGCTCTGTGTCCAGGAAAGTGTCAAGTCCAGGGGAAGGATGAACAGCTCACCTTGGCCCAGGCCAGCTTTTCCTGGATACTGGTGTTATTGGGTTCCACGTGCCGAGCAAACTTGAGATTGTTGATGGTGTACTCATGGCCACAGTAAACTCTCTGGGAAGAGCAAGGGACAGTGACACCGGGGGACCCCAAAGGCACCAACAGGGAGTGCCATCAGCACAGCAGGAACAACACAGTCAACCCAACACCCTCCTGGAGGGTGCCACTGGAGACAGGCACAAGTGCTAGCACTCAGCAGGCAGGACAAGCTGCCAGTTTCACAGATGAAAGAGCCCCATGTCCCACCTCAGCAGCCTTTAATGACCAGCCCCTGCTCTTTCCCCACAAGCACAAACACATTTGGGGCAGGCACTGCCTTCCCAGAGGACTGCAGCTATCCAGAGCTTCCAGGGTAAGCATTCATTCCTTGCACACACAAGAGAGTCTCTCTGAACAGCAGCGTTTTCTCTGATGGGTGTGGTGGTTTGGGCTGGCTCACACACAAAAGGAGAGGTTTGTACCGTTTTGGGGTCCAGGCTGCCCAAAATCTCGATCAGTGCCTTGTACATCTCATCCGGGGTGCCCTCGAAGAACTTCCCACAGCCAGCCACGAACAGGGTGTCACCTGCAGGGGTGACATGGCATCAGGCCCACACCAGACCCCCCACACCCAGCTGAGGGCTCAGTCCTGCCATCATTTCCTCTGCACAGCAGCAGGAGCACAGGGACAGCCAGGCTGTGCCACTTGGTGCCACATAAACACTCATGGCAAACGTGGCTTGTGAGGCAGGAAACCCCAGAGCCTCGCCAGGCACACCCTGCCAGCACCTCCCTACCTGCAGGCAGCCCCTGTCCCCTCCTGTCCCTCCTAGAGGGGACAAGGAACACTTCTTTGCTGTGAAGTTGAACAAGGATGAGTTGCCTCTGTTTTCTCCCCAATGTTCCCTAAAATCCTGTTTAAGCCTCTTTCTTGTCCATGCAGGAGCTGGTGTGAGCTCTGGAGAACACAGGGATGAGGCACAGCCTCAGGGAAGGGGAATCCTACTCCCCAAACCAGGATCCAGACCCTGGGCATCAGCAGTGGAGCACCAGCCCTCTCTTACATCCCTGTTCTCTCCTCTCCCTGCTGTTAGACGTGGGCACAGATATATGGGAAAGCAACAGGGTTTGGGGTCAGCCAGTCTGGCCTGAGACAGGAAACCAACAGCTCTTTGTTCCAGGAAAAAAATGCTGGATGTAGGACTCATCCAGGGCTCGCTCTTGATGTTGCCTGCAGGGTGTCCAGCCCTGCTTTACAAACCCAGAGGGGTTTCCCCAGCTCCACCTGCAATTCCTACTTGGAAAGGGGGCCAAGGTGTGGATGTTAAGCAGCTGCCCTGGCAGGAAGGGACGGACGCACATCCAGAGCCAGAGGCACCCAGGCAGAGGGGGAGTTTCTATTTTTGCAAGGGAACCTCCCAACTCCTCACCTGTAAAAACTGCAGGTGGCTCGGAGCTATTTGGCTTAGTCACATAATAACAGATGTGTCCAGAGGTGTGACACGGCGTACTGAGGCATTTCACACTTAGAGATCCCACCTGGGAAGAAGGCAGAACACTAAAGCTGAAGCTGCTGTTTGCTGGCAATCGCATGGTTAGAAAAGAACTGCAACTCTTAGTGCTCTTAATGGTCCTAAATTTGCCCCAGTCTGGCCAGGAAGCACCAGCTCTGCTCCTGGGAGAGCCCAGGGAGGGAGGTCTGTGGCAGGGATTGGGAAGGCAGCTGTTTCCTCCAAGCAGGTGTCCTGACAAAGGGAACTGCCAGATCCTTTCATTTCCATGCAGAGGGACTCAAAGCCTGGCTGGCAGCAAGAGCCAAGAGATCCAAAGCAACAGAGAACCCTAAACAAAGCTAATGAAGCGTGAAAAAAGCTCCAAACCAAAATGGAGCTGAAGGGGAGAAGTGGATGACATTGAGGAAAAGGGAAGGATCAAACACAGCCTCATCTGCCCACCTTCCCTGTGCTCCCTCCTTTGCTGCTGCCCCTCCAAGGGTGCACCTGAGGCCAGCAGTGCCATTCACGCCTGCCTGCACTTTCCACAGCAGTTTGTGTCACCTGCCAGCTCTCCTGTAAACAAACAGGCTGCTCCCAGCCAGGCCTGCTGCTTCCAGCCAGGAAAAAGCCACGCAGGCAGCTGGCACTGCTTTCCTCACCCCGTATTCCAGCCGTCATTCCCACAGGAACACTTGGATTTGTTCAGTGCTCACCATGCTCCCTGCAGAGCACAATCCCTGTCCTGTCACACAGTCCCTGTCCTGTCACACACCTGCTCTGCTCCCCCAGATAAGGCAGGTGCCCAGCAGCACAGGGACACCCAGCATGTCCCACGTGCCTCAGTGCTGTCCTCCCACAATGATCAAAACAAGGCAGAGGGATCACAGTTCAAGGGCTGGGAAAGGGGGAAAGCTGCATTTAAACCATCCACCACATCCCAGGGGTGTTCAGAGGTCCCAGAGCTGCCCAGCTCAGGTGGGAACACGCCTGTGCAGCTGTGACACAAAGAGGGGATGCCCAGAGTCAAGCCCTTTACCTTGAGAGCTGTCAGGTGGGACACTCTCTGTGTCAGGGCCCCCACCCTGCTGTCCCCCCCGTACACACGCAGCCCCGGCTCCATCTTCACCAGCTTCTCATTGCCTCCAGCATGGTCCCTGGAAGGGGAAAAAAAAGGGATTTGGGCAAGAATGAACACAAATTTAAGGTCATTGGTAGTGCAGTGGTAAGCTCCAGGTGATCATTTCTGATCCACCCCTCTCCCAGGATCTAGCACTCCTCGTATCCAAGGGTAGGCCACGTCAAAACAAGTGGAGATCATTTCTCCAGTAATCAGGGCAGTGAGGGGGGGAACAATCCAGTCCATCCCCAGCTGGGAAACAGCAGCCTTAGGGACTCACAGTAACCTCTCCAGTAACTGGGGCAGGGAGGGAATGGGGTAAGTGGCAAATGTGCCATCCAGCATCCCACAAAACACCACGGAGCAGGCACACAGACTCCCCACAGCTCAGCACTCGCTGTGCTGCTGGTTTGTCCAGCTCAGGGCTGTTTGTTTCACTCTCCAGCCACAGAGGTGGCTCCACTCTGACCCATGGAGAGGTTATTCTGGTTCAGCACTGCTACAGCCAAATGTTCACTTCACACCCCTGGCAGAGCTGATTTGCACCTGGGGTGATCCTCCCACAAGTGCTGACTGCAGGACGCCTCACGGGCCTGTCCTGGCACCTCAGCACAAATGTGCTCCCTCCCACACCCCACAGCTGCCTCCACACCCAGTTACTGCACTGGCTCCCTGGAAGAAATCAGGATTTTAAAGGTGAAAGGCACTGACACAGAGCTCATGGCCTACACAATGCATCTGGTCAGAGCAAGGCCAAAGGAATGAGCTCTCATCCTTCTCACACCTCAGCTGCTGCTCAGAGATCACCTTGATCCAGGAGAGCAACAGCTCCTGGCTGTGTTTGTGTGAGGGATCCAGGACAGGGCAGTTACCAGTGGTGATGGGTGGTCAGGACAGTGGTCAGCTTCACACCGTGCTTTTTGACTGCATCCAAAACCTGCAGGATGAGGGCACAGAAGGAGAGTTACACCTCCCATGGAATGAGCTGGCACCACCCCTAGTATCACCTGGACATGAGGTGTGAGAGCCACACCAGCAGTTCTGCAGGGAGCTCATCCCTGTCCAGGCTGGAGTTACAGGGCAGGACACGAGGTCTCTGATGCAGCCAGACATGACCAAGCCCCGAGTCCCATTTCCTCTTTTCTGCCCTACATCAAATTAAGGCCAAAATCCCAAACCAGGTCAGTAACCCCTGGAGTGAGTGAGGGACACAGTAACCCCTGGAGTGAGTCCTGGCTGTCCCTGTGTACAGCCAGTATTTCCTGCCTTTCCCTCAGTCCTGAGTCAGAGTGTGGCTCATTCCCTCCTGGATGCAGCAACCTGGAAGGACATCCCAGAACCAAGGCAGCGTTACCTTCTGGGGCTGCACGGGGTCAACTATGGCAGCCTCCTTGGTGTCCTGGTCGATGAGGAGGTACATGTAGTTGTCAGTGAGGGCTGGCAGGATTTCCACCTTCATGTCGACCTGGGTGACTGTCTTGGGCTCCCTCAGCTCGTGCTCTGTGTGCAGGAATTTAGCTCGCAGCTGTGCTGGACCTGGGCACCCAAGAACAGCCAAACCTCAGCCATGGGAGGGGGACAAGTGGGACAGAGCATGGTGGGGCCCCCAGCTCACAGAAGGACAGTCCAACCTTGTGGGCTGCTGTGTCCTTCAGACAAGAGGAGCAAGGCCACCACAGGACAAAGCCTTGTGCCCCTCAGGGCTCTGGTGCTCCACAGCTGCCCTGAGAAGGACAGGACACTTTGCTTTCCATGCAGGGAAAACTCTGTACTTGGACAGAGTGGAGATTTCAAGGGGCAGGAAAACAGAATGGTGCTGGCCAAAGGTCAGCCTGGGACAGTGACTTTGCAAATAAAGCACAAAGGGCACATTACAGCCAAAAAACAAAAAGGAAGAAGGGCAAAAAAAAAGGAGAAATACAGAAATAAACACACTGTTCCAACAGAAATACCCGGTTTGTTATCTGGGGAAATGTCATCCTGCACAGCACAGGGAGAGAAGCCAGGCTCTGCAGGGGAGCAAAGCTCCCTACCTGGCCAGGTAAGAGGCACACACAGGGCTCTGGCTCATGCCTGCCCTGATGCAACACCAGTGCTTCCATGTTTGCTTTTGGTTCAATGTTTAATCAGATCCAAGAAGCAAATTCCAGATGCAAATAACCTGGGCCCCACTGCTTGATGCACAAGTACACAGCTCTTAAAGAAACAACCAACCCTAAGAGGTTTTACTGTGTTAAGTAAAGGAAGGGAAGCAAAGAGAATGAAGCCTTGCATTGCTGGGGCCCTACAGTTCAGACCTGAGCTCTAACACTTGCAAGGAAAGTGGCACCAGTCCCTGCAGGTCAAGAACTGTTGTCTGAGCATCTGTGAGGTGTTTGCACACCCCCAGAGATGCCTGTGCCAGCTCAGACACATTTTATTCTGCACCACTGACTCTCCCAAAGGCTCCCCGCCCTCCTGCTTCACCTCCCTCAGTGCCACAGGGAGGGGTCCCCGTGCTGGCAATCACCCTACCCCACTGTCCCCAACCAGCTCAGCCTGCCTACCCCTGATAAGAGCAGCTCTGCAGGAGCCCCACAGACCTGCAGCTCCTCGGGCTGCAAAGCCCAGATCAGGCTCTGCCTGGAGCCACGGAGCTGCTCTGGCTGCCAGCCCAGTCAGGTCCCTCTGGCACAACTGTCCTGCCCAGAGCTTCTTCCCCTTCTACCTCCACCATGCCTGCTTATGCAGGAAGGGAAATCAGAGAAATTAAACACAGTGCTCAAAAAAAACCCAAGGCACAACAGAACAGGCACACACTGGGTATTTGATGGTGCAGACACACAGCATTGAGAGAAGCATCCCTACCTGCAGAGTGTTCTTCTGGAGAAGACTCCTTTCAAAAAAAAAAAAGAACACAAAAAAAGCCCTTACTATTCTTTGATAGAAAAAAAAAATGCCAAAAAAACCACTGCTCCCCAAGAGGCAGCACTTTTGGATGCTGTCAGTCACAAGAGTTATCTATACCAGGGGCTTGTTTGCAGGCCTGAGACCAACTAGGAAAAAAACATACAACCAAACAAAAGAAAACCCAACCTTAGCTTCAACTCAAAGGAATTATTCACATACTTAAAATGCTTCTTTCCTATGAACCATCTCTAACCTTGGCCCAGATCCCACGGTCTCTTTGCCTGTGCAATTCACAATTCTTACCAAACAAACAAACAAGCTGCACCACATAAGGAAATGTTTTCCAACATGTAATTTCAACAAAGGAATGAGAAAACATCCACCAAGAACGAAACTCACGCGTTTGTGAGTTGCCATCTGCAGCTCAGCTGCACCTCCCCAGCCGGCCCAGGAGCAGAGCAGGGAGCTCTCACGCACTGCTGAGACCTGTCCAGCCCAAAGGAGCTCCCCGGGTGATGCTCAGCCCCTGCCCCGGCCCAGCACTAACTCAGATCGCTGGCACACACACAGCTCTGCCCCAGAATTAATGCCCAGTGACTTCATTCTCGCTCAGCTTTGTCCCACGTCCCTCCTGACTGAACGCCTGGAGCAGAGGAGTGGGAGAGCAGCCGTCAGTAGGCTCTGAATCACCCACTTGAGCTTCCTGGAATGGTTCATTAGCACAGCTGGAGCGGCCAAGAGGAAAGGCTTTGCAGCTGCAAGTGTTAATGTCATCACAGAAACGCGTCCGTGCTGGGGACTGACCGCAGGCAGGTTCCGTCGGAACCGGGCTGCTTTGTGCATTTCCTCCAGAACTTTTGAGGTTACTCTTTTTATTATATAAAAGAGTGGGAAATTCCTGTTTCAAGCAGGGCTGTCACTCCCTTTGCTGCCTCACAAGAACCACGTTCGCTCTTTACACTCTGCACGCAGGGATTTTTTGGATACCCAGCGAGTTTGTGGCTCCAAGAAATTGGTCCGAAGCCAGGGCAGCTCCCACTCCCCTTCAGCCTGCCCTGCCGGCAGCGTGGAAGGTGCAGCGTGATCCCCGTGATTCCGGGAACTCGGGAGCTGCCACTTCCTCGGTTTGACATTCCCACACTGCAGCAGCAGCGTGTCCGCGTCTGGCAGATAACCCCCAGGGATTCTCGCTCATTACAGCCATGTCTTAAAACCCAAATGATGCAAAACCATCTGGGGAGACTTCCCAGAGAGCCCAGGCTCTAAGTCTAGGATAGACTTTGAGAATTTAGGCCCGAAATGCAAACGCAAAGCTCGGACAGCCTAGGGTTTGTTTCCATCACCAGAACAACCTGTCACCCGCCGAGCCCAGTCTGGACGCCAGCCCTGGCCCCCATTCTCCTCCCTGAGCACTGACCGGCGCTTTGGAGCCCCGGAGCTCCGCAGGGCCTCCCCGATGGGCTCCGGACGGCACGGCCCTGGCGGCAGCCGAGCAGGTACTGCCCTACTCGGGCCGTGAGTCAGCGCGAAGGCCGGGCACGCCCGGAGCCGCGAGGCACAACCCGAGAGCCCCAGCGCAGCTGCGGGAGCCGGGGCTCCGCACGGCCCCGCTCCGCCGGCCCCGCGGCCCTGCTGGGGCGCACCCAATGCACGTACCGGCTCGGAGGACGGCCCCGAGGACGGCCCCGGCTGCCAGGGCGGTGCCGAGCCCCCGCCAGCCCCCGCCGAGCATCGTGCGCCGCGCCCCGCCCGCCCCGGTTACCTTGTGCTGCCCGCCCCGGGAGGCGGCGGCAGCGCCGGCACGGCCCGGCCCGGCCCGGCCCGGCCCGGCGTGCGCGGGGGCGGTGCTGCGCCCGCCCGGCCCCTCGGCCCCGGGCCCGGCCCCTCGGCCCGCCCGCTCGCCCGGCGGAAGAGGAGCAGGAGAAGCGGTAGCGCCGTGCGGGGCACGGCAAGGACACGGCAAGGGCGCCCGGGAGGCTCCCCGCGGCCATGGCCACCTCCAAACCCCTGTCCCGCTTCTGGGAGTGGGGCCGGAACATCGTGTGCGTGGGGCGCAACTACGCCGAGCACGCCAAGGAGATGGGCAGCGCCCTGCCCGCGGAGCCGCTCTTCTTCCTCAAGCCTTCCTCGGCCTACGTGCGGGAGGGGTCCCCCATCGTGCGGCCCTACTACTGCCAGAACCTGCACCACGAGGTGGAACTGGGGGTGGTCATCGGGAAGAGGGCCCGGGCCGTGCCGCAGGACGCGGCCATGGAGCACGTGGCGGGCTATGCCCTGTGCTTGGACATGACGGCCCGGGACACGCAGGAGGAGTGCAAAAAGAAGGGGCTGCCCTGGACCTTGGCCAAAGGGTTCGGCTCATCCTGCCCCGTCAGTGACTTCGTGCCCAAGGAGAAGATCCCAGACCCGCACAAGCTGCAGATCTGGCTCAAGGTGAACGGAAAGCTGAGGCAGGAGGGGGATACCTCCTCCATGATCTTCTCCATCCCTTACCTGATCAGCTACATTAGCCAGGTATTCACCCTGGAAGAAGGGGACTTGATTCTGACGGGGTCTCCCAAAGGAGTTGGGTCCGTGGAGGCCAACGATGAGATAGAGGCTGGCATCAGGGACGTGCTGTCCATGAAGTTCAAGGTGGCACAGCAGACACGAGGATCCTAATGCATGGATCCAGCCAGGAGCCTGCCTGGCATGAGGACATCTGGGAAATGAGCACTTCCATGGCCCCAGGTGCCCAATGGTCTGCCACATATCAAAGGCACGGAACCCAGGACCCCAGAAGGCATTTCACTGACACAGCCCCATTACCATGGAGGCTTCAGCAAACTTGGAGTCCAGCCCAGCCTGGAGCAGGTGGTGCCCAGAAGCTCCAGATTCCAAAACCATACCTGGGAACTGGCAATAGAGACATTGGGGAGGGGAATGGGGCTGGTCATCCTTCTGTGCGTGCTTCTCTTCTGCTGATGCTTTGAGTTTTTCCGGTGTATTGCCTTAAAACAAAAACTGTTGATCAAAACAATTCAAATGATGATGCAGGAGCTAAAGCTTGGCCATGCTGTGGGAAATCAGATATGTATGTGTAGATGTGCAACCCTAAATCAAGAATTGCAGCTTCACAAAGAGTTTCTCTCCTCTACAAGAGAAAGATGTTTGATTTTTTTGATTAATTTCATGATTCCCCCCTGCTTTTTTCAAACATACAAATTAAAGGAGGATGGCTTTTCCTCCCACTCCAAGGGGCAAAGGCAGCAGGAAGTGTGCCAGATGTTTGGCAGATTGGTTTTTTTCCTCAATTGAGCTTTAAATATGTTCTGAAATAATGAAAATAATGCAAAAAGACCAAGAATAAAGGAGCATATGGGTAAAGATCACCACCAAACTTGTCTTTACTTTGACTGATTTTAATATATTTGTAGTGAAACTGTAACTGCAGCAGTTGCTGTTACCCAGTGCAGTGCAGCAGTTGGAGTTTTTAAGTATTTCCAGCTGCTGAAAGCCACACTGGGTAACTTTCCCATTTCCAACTCCAGCTGATCTAACACTCCCCCACCAGTTTGCATGACAGCAAGTTCTCTTTCAATTCAACAGAGCAAGTTGTAAAATATAATTTAAAAAATCCTCCCCATGCAAACATCAAAACTTACCAATTTCAAAGGTTGCGCAGAACTGGCTCATTTCTAACAAAAACAGATGGATTTTTTTTTTTACATAAATGCGAAGCACCAAAGTTAAACACTTCCATTTATCAGAGCCAGATCTTAATAACTGCTAGGAAAAGATTTTAAAAGTGGGGAGTTTTACAGAGAAAATTCCTGTTTCCCAAAGAGAAGCACCTCTGTGAGAGCAGCATGGTGCAGGGTGCTGCGCACCGCACTGTGAGAAGAAAGCAGGACACGGTGCAGAATTTCAATAGACATTAGGGTGAGCAGTTCTGGAAGAGGAAGGATGGAATTAAGTGTCTGTACTGTTTGCATTTCCTCCTGCCTGTCAAACATTCCCATCTCTGGCAACAGCAGCAGGGCATCATTTGCAGTTTGGTCTCCAGCCCTGGGTATTGACAGGGCTGGGATTGAGTTATTGGAAACATTCCCTTCAGAATGGGAATTGTTATGGCTGGAAAATGTTGAATCGTTTATTGCTACAAGAGGGATGCCGTGACCCAACACTGACAGCATTTTTGGGGTCTTTTCACCCATGTGAGTCAGGGATGCAGTCTGGGGTTGCTTGTCAGGATTTCCTGTTTCTGTGGATGTTTTCTCTGTGCTATGTTGCTTTAAGGGGTAGGGAGGGCACCAGGGGGATCCGAGTTCCCCAGGGTGTCCTGGCCTAACAAACCCTTTGCCCAACAGAGGGGATCTTCCTCTGTTTGAAATAAGCTGAGTCCCAACATGCTCAGAAGGTGAGAATGTAACAAATAACACCAGCACGAGGGGAAGCTACGGACAGGAATATATTAAAAATAGGGAAAAAATACATGGAGAAAGTCACAGTGTTCATACCTGGGTTCTTTAAGTCCAGCTTTGGTGAAGGAAGTCCTGCTTACAGTCTCAGCTTGATTGTTTGCTTGTCAGAGGTCACTGCTAATTGATTACTCTGCTCTAATTAGACTTAGTCTACCCAGGGGGAATCACCCCTGCTGTTGCCCAAAGTTCCATGTTTGGCCTCACCAAGGTGCACCACAAACTCAGGCAATGTTTCAAGGGGCAATTCTTTATTTCTTTAACAAAAAAGCAGCAAAGCAGTTAAAACCACAGAAGCTCAGCAGATCTGTCTTGACCTATTTGTTATTTCTGATTTTTTCAAAGATCTCAGCTGAGGGAGGAAATCTTCCAGCCCTCTTGGAAGGGGTTGAATTTGGTAGAATTAACTTTTAAGCTGAGGCCCAAGTACACTTTTAAAAGTGCAATCACCCAAAAATATGAACTCAGAAGCCCACTTAGAGGTGTTGTAACGTGCACTCCTTCTTTACCATCAGAACAGACTTGGCAACATCCAACAACAGCAGAATTCCATCTCTAACAACAGCGTGAAGGAAGTCTTTCCTAGCATTTATTAATATTTCCAATCTCTTCCCAACACGCTCTGACTCGCCTCTACAGGATCTGCCAGTTTGCAGGAAAGAAGATTCACTTTTAATCCAGTTCTCCAGTTGGGTGACAAAGTAACCTGGAAAAATAATTAAGGATCTTTGTTATCACAGCACCTTGATAGAGATTATTTTCAGATGTCAAGAGCATGTTTGACAGATTTATTCACATCATTTCCTGTATGAGTACACATTTATGCCATATACCTGTCACTGCTGAAGTAAAACACTTCCATTTTGTCCTGGAAATTGGGAAAGAGAGCGGGGAGATGGGAGAGTAAGAAGAGTTTGGCCAAAAAGAACAAGTTTAAAAGTGAAAAACAGCCACTGTTTTAAATTAACATTAAATACTAACTTTGAAATAAATCTTGCTTCGTTCCAAGAGGAGTTGCCATTTCAGTGCAGTCTTCTGGTCTTCTTCCAGCATGAGGAATTCATGGACCTGTTAACAGGACACCACAGAACACTTCAGCAGGTAGTTAAAACATCTCCACAACAGAATGATGATAAAAAGAACATCTTACATATTTTTGTACATTTCTAATCTGTATTTTTCTGTTTTAACGTGGTGTTTGGTGTGATATATGTACCAAGACAGTCAAATCAACAAGAATAAATTGCAGGGTGTTTGAGAATCGGAGTTAGGGATTTTCAGCCACGTTCTCAGAAAAGCAGAGTTCTGAATTGGGTGTTCACTCTTACATTGAACACAATTCTTGTTGACAGCTGCTGATTTCCAACTTTTGCCTTGTCAAACAGCTCTGTGTGTGTCCATCCATCCATCCATCCATGCCATTTTTTGTAACTCTTGTACACACACAGAGAACATTTACATGTATTTGTAATTCTCATCAGGCTCCACAGCTCAGCTCAGTAAGAACAGCCTGATTCACTCCTTACTGTGCAGCCCAAGGTTTCCTCAGCTACGCAGTCAGACAGGTAGCAGGAACGCAGGGTGCCTGTGTGATCTGTCACATCCACCAGGATGTCAAAGCTGGCAAAGGTGGACTTGCACTCTGGAGAGACATCACTGCAGAAGGTGCAAGTGTTTGACACTTCATTCACGATGAACCGGCAGATTGAGCTGAAAGAAGGAGAGAATTCATGCAGATATGCAATTTATTCTTCCTAAAACATTTTTCTAGACTCAGATTTCCCAAGACACTTTGTCTTTTAAAAAATTTCTCATCTCCTAAACTCATGAGTCTGTCTGAGACAAAGTGGCCTCTTTCTTCTTCACTCTACAACCACAAAGAGCAAGTCCTTCACAGAGCCTGGAGCAGAAACCCACATGGCATCCTCCAGAGGAGTTTTATTTCTTCTCTGGGACTGCACTAAAATATTGCTCCATCTCATGTGGGTCTAGGGAAGAGGGACAAGCAGTTTTTAGCACAAATTCCAAGCAGGCAGTTGCTCACCATCTGTTGCGCAGAACTTTGGACACGTTCTCATCGATGTCCAGGGTGGAAATGTAGCCGTAAATAATTCCATGGAGAGGGTCCAGTTTCCCATCACTCTGGAGAGCTTTTTCTTTCAGCTGTTCTACTGTATAAACATCCACTACAGTCTCCACTACGAGTTTAAAAGACACGTTAAGTGTGTCTGAGCAAGAAATGATTCAGAAGAGCAACAGCAAAATGGATCTTAAGGCAATAAAAAGGAGATTTAAAGCAGCAGAGAAGCCTCCTCCCCCCCCAAAAAAAAAAGTTAAACAAAAAGGGACTCAGATCAGGAATATATCTCTTATTTAATCTTTGTATCTTCCAAATGGAGTTTTTGACAAAAGGTTTCCCCCTCAATCTTCCATACTTATTCCACACAGAAAGAACACACCAGACAGGCTGCAGCTGGCACAGGCAGCTGAAGATACTTAATTGATAAAATAAGGGACAGCCTGATAACTACAGTCCAAGCTTTAAATATTCAGCCAGACTGTACCTGAGTTTTGTTTCTCTGAACACACAGAGCAAGAATTCTTTCATCTGCACTATGAAATTACATTGTGCAGGTAAATAAAATCAAGTATCTGTGTCCATGCTTACAGTTAATGGTTTCATTTGCCAGCTCCTTCACTGGGTTGGGCAGAGCTCCTGCCTGGGCATTCTCTTTGATGAAGCTGAAGAGAACATTTGCTTCTGCTGTTTCTGAAGATGCATTTTTAAAAGTTATTAGTATATGTTGCATGTAAAAATCACAGCATTTTTATATTTTACAAGTTTTTATTCTGGTAGCACAAACACGTTGGAATTAGCCAAGATTTGCTTTTCTCTTTTTTATTTTAACTGTTAGTCCTGCAGGGAATAAACATATGAAGGAAAATAATAAAATTTAAAAAATAAAATAAAAGTAGAAGCCAAAGGCATTGGTCATCACATAACAGACAAAAAGCAAGGAGCTTTGTGAGAAGCAGGCAGAAGAAATCACAGTTCCAATAGATTAATTAATGCATTTTAGCCCAGAATAATTACTAAAACCAAAGAAATGCTTCAGCAGCTCTTACCTGGGTTGGTTGTAATGATGGTTTTGGATATCACAGTTGCAGTCATGCAGTTCCTAAATTTGTCAAAATTGATTCTCACATCTGATGCAAATATAACTGTGCACAAAAACACCCCCATGTTACTGTAGAATAAATGTCACATTAAGAACTACAGTAAAAACATAAACCAGACTGTTTTACCTGTTTCTTGGGGGATCCAACTCTGTGCCAGCTGGATGGATTCATTATCCCAGCTAAATTAAACAAAAGTGGATGTATCATAACATTTTTCAAACAGCACTCAAACTGTTTAGTACTAAACTACTAAATAATGTAGTTGTAATCAAAATGGCCAAAGGGGATGTGACTCCTTTGTGACACGCCTGGCATTGAAATTCCGTGTGCCTATTTTATCCCATGCCAAACAGGATAAAATAAAGATGGGTTTCAATGCAGGATATACCTGGGGAAATGCTGTATTTCAGCTCTTATCAAAGTAATTTCTAGCTAAAGCAAATCCCAGTTAAAAGAGCTGTTTGTGAGCTGGGCTGTGCTGGGTCAGGCTGATTGCTCAGTTCCCTAGGCCAGATGTTCAGCCACTTCCCAACAATGGGATCTTTGTGACTGGGGATGATGAGACTGGAGTGAGGTCAGACGTATCCCTCAAAAATGGTAATTTCATGGTCTCTTGATAAAATCTCATTCAGTTCCTCCCAAATTTGGCTGGCAAGAACACAGCCAAAGCACGGATTTGTTCTGGTGGGTTTTCTCCGTAATCCTTGGAAAAAGATTTAAGATATTTCCTTTTTATCTAATATTGCTCTGCCACCTCTTCACTGCTGGGCTTTGAAATACCCTGGCAATGCCCAAGTCCCAGCACTGAAAGAGAACTGTTGGAGGAGCTGCTCCAAATTAACCCTGAGCTGGAGGATTTCACCCCAGAGATGGTTGTTTTGGGTTTGTGGGTACAAATTGTGTTAAACATCCCATGATAAACATCCTTGATGACAACACAGTTCCTAGCTCACAGTGCAGGGCAGGCTGTCTACTTCCCTTGAGGGAACAAAGGTCACTGAAGTCATTTTTTAACCACCAAACAGCAATCCCAAGGCAAGGGAATACCCACACACCCTCGCACATGGAAAAGCCACAGGTTTATTGAACAAATGAACTCTGGGCAAAATGCAAGGGTTCCTCTGTAAACAAGGCACTGTTTACAAGCAGGGATGAGGTAGGTGGAGTCGTGTTTGTAAGCAGGCCAGAGTTTGAAAATACAGCCAAAGTCATATCAAAATGTTTCTGCATTATTTTAGATATTTGAAAACTATTTAAAAACTGTTTCAACCTATTTCCACTCCACTTGCAGTTCTGCTTGGCTTTAAACATGGATCATGCTCTTCTGTTTCCTGCCCTCCTGTTTGTGGAAGAAACACAACAGCTTTTGCAGCTGCTTTTAAATGCCATTTCCTGAATTAGCTCAAATGTCCTCATTTTTAAAAAGGAATTATTTGGAACTAAGCTTCATTTTGCCATCCATGAGCCAGCAGGCTGTCAGCAAGCCATAAAACTATACAAGATATATAAGGCCACTCTAATGAATCTCTTTTTTAAATTCTTTTCAGTGTACATTGCTGCCTCATCTCAGTTGCCTCCTAAATAACAATATATTTAAATTAAAAGACAGGCTTATAGTTAATTATTGTGTGTTATAGCTGATTTCTTTACCTGTGCTTGAATGAATTTGAGTCTTTTAGAGAATTAAAGAATATTTTACCATACTATTGGGAAAGACCTCTCTGTTTCATCGTACAGCTTTACTTCACACCTCTGTCCTTTTCTTTTGTCTGAAGTCATAAAATACTTTGGCTCCCCAACCTTTAAGAAGAAAGAGAAGTAGTCACTTGTCCTCTACTCAGTGTTTAGGAGAATAAAACTCATAACCTAGAAAATAGAAAGGTTGGAAAAAAAGGGGAGAAACTGTCTAGACTACTAAAAAGGGGATCATTTAATTTTTCCCTTCATTTTCTTGCTAAAAATCTCATCAAAAGATGTGTGTGGATATTGTCACTCAGCTGCCAACCGGAGTAAACTGAGCCCTGGCCACTGTGAGGCCCAAAATCCATATTGACACATATTTACACTGAAGTTACTCATGGCAGAGCAGAGAAATTCTCCTCACTTACTGACATTACAGCTGCCAGCACGTTGAGGACTCTCCCATGGAGGCTTTGTCCATTTGCCACGATGTCCCCCAGGGAATAATAATCCTGAGGGTCCTTGACAGGCAGGTGCAGCAGAGACAGGAGTCTGGTGTCTGCGTCGTAGCAAGAAGATGTTTTGACCACGGAGTGATTTTCACTGAGCAATAATTTGTAGCAACTAGAACAGAACCAATCACATGGATCAGCACTGCACTCACTGATGTATCAACAGTGTGAAATATTAATTCATAGGAAAAACCTCATTCCATTTTAGTTTTTCCTAAAGGTACAAAAAAATTCTAGTAGGTTTTACTCAAAGAAGGAGATTTACTCTGTTTAGTAACAAAGAACATTATTGCTTTATGACCATCTATTTATGAAATGTATTCTCCTTTGAGATTTGACCAGACATTGCTGAGCACAAGAGGGAAGGTACAGCTACACAAGAAGAAAACACCAAATATTTCTACCAATATCATGTTGCTGGAAATTAGAGCAAGTCTTAACTTTAATCTTTCTAGAAAGAACTACCATGCTATGCTTTAAATTTACCTAGGAGTTACAGGGTTGAATTTTTCTTCTCTTTCTGCTTCCTTTGACTGAATTAAAGGATTTTCAATTGTAACTGAAATAAAACATTGAGAAGTAATGTTAGAAATTGATTATAGATACAATTACAGATATTCTTGTGTGTATGCTCTGCATGCTCACAAGTTTTACCCAAACAACCACGGGCAGCAAAATCTTTCTATTAACTTAAAAAGATAAAAGCACATCCTGTAAATAAATACAGGATTTTTGTTGTGGTTTTATGAGCAATCATAGTCATGGCTATAACTGAGGGAAGACAAACACCAAATGGCTTTACAGCTTATTTTTCATCATTTATAATCACATAATCATTTATAAGACCCCAATATAATGTAAGATTTTACACTGATTAACTGCAGGCCAGTTCTGAGCTGCTGCACTCAGTGTGTTTCTGCCTGGTCTTTTTGTTGACATATTTACTGGGCTAGAGTTTAAATCCTTGGAATCTTGCTCCTTTCCTCTTTATACTCAACAGAACCAAACAATTTGTTTCCAATTAGGCTGTTTGCTGAGTCCTCAGAGCAAAACATAGCAAAGCCACCAGCACACCACTGACTTACATGCAAACAGAAACGTGGTAGGAATAAAGTCCAACTTACCACAGTCACCAACTCTGAAGCTTTCTGAGAGGGATCTGATGTATTCTTCTCTGCCCCAAGACTGGACATTTATGAAATAAGTTGGGGAATCACGAATGGTAAAACTGAAGGTGTATCTTTCAGTCCCAATGTCTGCAAAAATAAAGAGCACTGTAGCAATTCCTCAGCACAGCTTGATATCTAACTAGAATATCTGTACAAAAACTACTATTTTGAGGTTTTCCTGGATTTTGGCATGAATTTTCTCCCACTAGAGGCCAGCAGGTGGTGCAGGAACACGGTGGTGTTTGGGAATGGGCTGCAATTCCTCCTATACTCGTACTTCTCCACCTCGCCTTTAACTTCAGGCTTCTCCCGGAGCTGGAATGGCTCTCCAGGACTGGAGGTGCTTCCTGACAGTGTCTGTACCAACCCTGACTGTAGATTTGTTATTTCAATATACAATTAATGCTGTATTAACAACATATAATTCCCATTTTTTCCCAGATGAAGCTGTTGCTACTCAGGCCAGAAATTACTTGTGTCACTTCTCAAGACATGTCCTCAACATTCCTGTTTTAAGAGAGAACGAATATGAAGGCACCAGATCCATTCCAGCAGTATTTATGGAAGACTGGGTTCATATTGGTTCCATCTTCAGAGCATGAAGCCCTTCCATGACAGAGTTTTTCCAATTTCTAATTTATATGGTTTAGCCAAACCAATGCTGCTCTTTCATCTTGGTTCTCAAACACACACAATTTTTTTTTTTTTTTTTGGTGCATTTTTATTTTATCCATTTTACACTGAGAAATCTGTTTATCATTTAAATATTGATTTTGGTCATCTCTGCCAAATTACACTGTTGAAGGAAATCAAGTAAAAAGAGTTTAAAGAGACTGTACTTTTTCGGTCTGGAAAGCTTCTGACATCTGTTTTCCCAATAACCACCCCGATTACATTCTGAAAAATAAAAAGATTGTAGAGTACAAGTATTAAACCCAGATGTAGATGATGAATTGGATTTCATGGAATTATACTCTGATGATGATAATAAACATATTTCTGACTGGTAATCATTTTAATCTATTTATTCCACAGTACCGTATGAACTAAAGAGTAAAACATAAACACACAAGTTTACTTTAGGAAAAAATTGTGACTAATAAAAATATTAAAATAAATACATCTGTTTCTGTTTGTGAAGAAAATGGGAGGACAAAAGTTCACCCCAAACCTTCACAATTTTGGCTGTTCTACAGCAATCTCTCCTCAGGTAGGCAGCAATGTTGTTGTTTCATGCTCTCTGCACAGGTCTCAGATCTCCTCAAATGCTCCATGAAAAGTCTGGGCAGGATTTATTTCACAGTTAAACGTCCAAGGTTTTCCTGGCTGTCAGCACCATGAGCCACACGTGTGCACCCACAGGAGGTTATCCTGGCCTCATCCAAGCAACCTGAATTTCTACAGGTGCCTCTCTCTTGCTGTCTTTCAACTGACTCCAAGGGAGCTGAGGCAAGGAACTTTTCTCTTAATTCAAACCAAAATCAATCTTATTCTGCTTTGCTAAACCTGTATTTATTATGGAAAAACGTCCTGTTCTCAATTGTCAAACACAACTACTGGGAGCAAACACACGTGTAGATATAATATCATATCATATATCATATCATAGCTGTGTGGTGGGTTGTTATTGTTTTTCAGGTGGTCCTAAAAAGTGTGAGAGAAGAGTTTTGAAGTGTTAGTTTGGTATTTAAGAGGTAAGCAAGGAAAGTTAGAGTGGGACAAGGACTGCAAGGAGACTGACAGTGCAATACTGCCAGGATCTTTCAAAACATGAAGCATTCCACATCACTTCCATTTCATAGAATCCTGGAATGGTTTAGGTTGGAAGAGGCCTTAAAGCCCATCCAGTCCCACCCCCTGCCATGGGCAGGGACACCTTCCACTGTCCCAGGTTGCTCCAGCCTGGCCTTGGGCACTTCCAGGGATGTGGCAGCCACAGCTCCCCCACACATCCCCTTCTCTCAGTACTACTGACTGTATCGTTCCAGCAGAATTCCAGAGCCAGCTAGGAAGGGCAGGGTTACAATTCAGTAACCCACCCAGGACTAATTTTGTACCTATTCACGAAGCAGCATGACCTGCCTGAGCTCACTGCAACAACATTGACACGTGCTCAAAAATCAGCTCTCCCGTTCCCAGTTTCCTTGGAATCACTAGAGGGAGCACGGGAACTGCCTTAGGCTGCAGGGATGGAAATACTCAGTTAAGAGGGCACTTGTGTACAGCAGTGTAATATCCCCCTTCCAGACTAACCGAATACTTTATGTCCACTGCATGTAGTGATTCTGATTAGGATTTTGTTTTTCTGTTTTGGGTTTTGTTTCTTAATTTCAAAAAAAATCTATTAAATCAGAGTGCAACATTCCCTGTATCTCAGCACCAGTCAAAAGAACTGACATTTAGGATGAGTGCCCACAGAAATTAGGCTGATGTAAATATCCAGTTTCCCAAAGAAATCTGCCCCGGCCCTGCTGAAAATGTGTTCACCTCTGTGTCTCCAACACCAAGCCTGCATGGGGAGCTGGCAGAAGGAAGGGATCTGGCTAGAAACTATTTTGGACTAAGGAAGGGAGAAAAACTTCCAGAGATCATTTCCTTGATCAGCTCATTGTGCAACTGCCCAAGCACTCATTTCCCCAAAAGAGGAGGGGAACACAGCCCCCCCCCATGCTGCCTGTTTTGGCAGAGCACTGCTTAAGGCTGCTCAACCAACTCATGAACACACTGCAAGTGTTTACACTTGAATCTCTTTCACTTTTTAAAATAAACAGCAAACGAATAAACCGTGACATTTTCATACTTCAAATTGTGTGTTCAGCTGTTTTAACGTCCTAACACAACACACACTGATCATTCCATCATGAATTACTATTTTATAAAAACACTTTCATTACCATGTGTTGTTAACTGCAATACTCAAGATTAGCTTTATTTGTAAAATAAAAGCTTTTAACTGGGTTGGTGGATCATTATTTAGGAGGAACTGTTAATGACAGGTTAAATTAGTGTTGCTAAAGATCAGTTTGGATCAATATGGCTGTGAGGGGACAGAAAAGTTATCTTAGATCATCCCTTTTCTGTGATTCCTCTTACAATTTTTTAAAGTAAGTGAGAAAAGAAAATTGTGCCATCCCAAATAAAAAGCTGTGGGAATGGGAAAACGCTGTGTTTTCACTCTTTTCAGGAACATCACAACTTCCCTGGGGCAGGGGAGGGGGGATTCTGCCTCTCTGCTCAGGTGAGACCTCACCTGCAGAGATGCCTCCAGCCCTGGGGTCCCAGCACAGGAAGGACATGGAACTGTTGGGGTGAGTCCAGAGGAGGCACCAAAATTATTGGAATGGCTGAAAGAATTGGGATTGCTCATCCTGGAAAAGAGAAGCTTCAGAGTGACCTAATTGTGGCCTTCCAGTACCTGAAGGAACTGACAAGAAACATGCAGAGGGACTCAAGGGTTGGAGTGACAGGACGAGGGAGAATGGCTTCACACAAAGAGAGCAGGGTTAGATGGGATATTGGGAAGGAATTTTTGGCTGTGAGGGTGGGGAGGGACTGGCACAGGGTGCCCAGAGAAGCTGTGGCTGCCCCTGGATCCTTGGAAGCGTCCAAGGTCAGGCTGACGGGGCTTGGAGCACCCTGGGACAGTGGAAGGTGTTCCTGCCCATGGCAGGGGGTGGCACTGGATGGACTTTAAGCTCCCTTCCAACCTAAACCATTCTGTGATTCTACAAAAACTTGCTTTTTTATCCCAAAGAAACAGAAACAACCTTGCCATGGAACTGTGAGATTTTTACCCAGTTCAAACACCCTTCAGCAAGAGCTGAGTGTGAATAACCAGGGCTGTGTCATTGGCTCAGAGGCACTGAGCACTCCAGGATCAGGCCCTGCGTTCATAGCGTGCCGTGAGAGACTGTTGAGGTCACAGATGTATTGTGGCTGCATAATGCTGACTCTGTAATGTCTTTAATAATGTCTTCACTAATTCAGCATCCATTTAAAGTGCTACAAAGAAGCCTCTGATACATTGAATTGTCCGGTCAATATCTGTGGTTGTGGTACCCACAGGCTGTGGACAACAACAGCATCAATTTTCATTTTGCTGCTTTGCACACAAAGAAGGGAAGGTCCTTTCTACCCAACAATTGCACTAATGCTATTAGTACCTAAATACACATCAATTACATAATTTTGCAGTAATATAAGACAGTCAGATACAATTTCATCTGGGAACAAAAGGACCATGGCTGTGAGACTTACAGGACGAGCAAGGTTTGGATGCAGATCTGAAAGTGCAACAAAGTCCCGTGCTGAACGAGAATGAGCCATTCTTTATCTGAAACTTGAGGAAACTGACTTAGATTTTGTAAAAATCCAAACAAATCACTTAAGACCATTCACAGCGAGAATAACAAGTTAGTTTTTAACATAAATGTTTTGACCTAATAGCATCTGTTTTCAATAAGAGGCATTTCAAGCCATCTGAAGTAGACAATTCTTTATTGTTTGGATTTGGTGATGGAAGTTATGAATTTTACGGTGACGGCTCTACCTAAGCTTCTCAAATAAAGGCCTGTAATTTTTATTTATTATTCATCATTAAATGACTCCATTAGCACCAGGCTCTGAAAAATATTTACCCTCCTTCTCTCTGGGAAGTCCAACTGAATTTAATGAGGCAGTTCATATATAAAGGGCAATTTATAGGCGACGAAAGAAAAGTGTTGGGTTGCAAAGCACCTTTAATTGAGGTTTTGGACTTAATATTAAACTACTTTAAAATGTGAGTTTATTCCTTCTTCGAAATAGAAAAGTTCTGAATTTATTAAAGTAAAATTAGTGATAACCAGTTATTTTCAGGCTGCCAACGTGGCATTTACTGCCCAGCCCTGAGAGCACCCAGGTCCTCTCTACAGATGCCAAAGTGGGGCCATGGGTGCTTTGTTAGACCCTCTGAATGCCTCTTCTTATTTCATGGGTACCTCAGAGACATTTAGATACTTAACAAAAAGTTGTCAGATTCTATTTTTTGTTGTAAAAGGAACCATTGCATTGTCCAAATCTTAATAACCTTTAATAGGAGAGAACTGCTGACATTTTTCAGAGGATGCCTGTTCAATCTTTATAACAAAATCCTGAATGGCTTTCACAGTCTTTATACCTGGAACCTCATGTGAGAATTGTTAACCATTTCATCAGGCATTAGGATAAAAATCTGTTGAACTAGAGAACAAATAAGCCTACATTTTAAAGAAAAATAAGCAGTTATCTGAGAACCAAGGGATTTCTCTAAAAGAGCATTTCAGTCTCACAGAGAGACACCCCAGGTTTGCCTTACAGAAACTACTGAACAATGGAGTCTCAAACCTGTTCCCATCCCATTAGATGGAAGAAATTATGTTTCCCTCTGTAGGAAGGTCACCTCAGCATCCCTCCAAGGCAGAGTAATAGTCTCACCTCAGAAGAAGTTAAATATTGTTAACTGCTGTACCTCACACCAGCTGGGTTGCATCAAAGGAACCAGCACCAGGCACACCTGTATTGGAGGAAGATTAAAATGGTGATTTAGTATTTTAAATGCTCTGGGTTCTGATAGCTGGAGCAGAGCTGCTCTACTCAGGGACCCCTCAGCTCCCTCAGGAACCCCTCAACCTCCTCAGGTGCTCCTCAACAACCCTTCAGCCTTCCTCACACACCTGCCATTCCCCTCAGGTGCCCCCTCACGTACCCTTCAACCTCCTCCTGGACTCTTCAGCCCCTCAGGTGCCCCTCCAGCCCCTCACAGACCCTCCAGACGTGAAGGAGACAAAATGGCGCCGGCGCAATGGCGGGAAAAGGGCTTCCCGCCTGCTCCTCCCTCAGGGCCAGCGCGGGCTGAGGGGAGACATTCTCCCATCCCAACACATTCAGTGCGGTCTCCAGCAGGCCTGGAGTCCCTGGGCTTGAAGAGGTAACAACAGGGTTAGATGGGATATTGGGAAGGAATTTTTGGCTGTGAGGGTGGCGAGGCCCTGGCACAGGGTGCCCAGAGAAGCTGTGGCTGCCCCTGGATCCCTGGAAGTGTCCAAGGCCAGGTTGGACAGGGCTTGGAGCAGCCTGGGACAGTGGAAGGTGTTGGGGTGGGACTGGATGGGCTTTAAGGTCCCTCCCAAGCCAAACCACCCTGGGATTCCATGACTTACCAGATCAGGAATTTGAAGTCGGATTCATTCTACAAGTACAAATGCACAACACACCAGCGAGACAAATTTCAGAAATCTCTGGAGAAACCATTCCCTACTTCCTTGTTTTATGGTTAGCTATATGGGAAAAAAAGTTGCAGCCTGTATTTTATAAATTAATCAAAATTTCTGGTTTAAGATATTATTTGTATTGATTTGCACCCAATACTCCTATATTTTCAGGCTCTGCAGAAGGCTGGCTTGAGCCATTTTCTCCATTTATATTGGAAATAAAATTATATTTTATAAAATCAATACCCTTCACTTCTGCATCATAAAAAACTTTACTCCTGGTGAGTAATTTTATAACCCCAAGGTCGTGGCTATTGGAAGTTTTTAGCGTAGCCTGACAAATTCTGTGTTGACTCTGTATTACAGGATCTTTCATTTCTTCAATTAAACAGCTGAAAATGGATCCCACCTGTGCTCTTGTATTTATTGTGTCACAAAAGTCCATGATAATTATCCCGTGCTGATGACAAACAGGATGCCAGGGAACCGACAGCCTGGGTGGGGGCAGTTTTTTTAGGTCACCTTTTATACAGTATGGTCCATGGATCTAACTTTATTTCATAGGTTTGAATCTCCACTTAACAGAATATGGCATTTTTTTCTGTCAGTTCTGTTGTTTTCATTATCTCAAGCTAATGAACAAGCAGAATATAACGAGGCTGATGATGAGATCGTAATCAAATGGGAAGGAGAACTTGGACACTGGCTGGGAGATGCTGGCAAAGGTACAAGTCTCATTCTTACAGCGGTGACTGCAATGCAAAACAGGAAAAAAAAATCCCTGAAATGAGACCTGTGGGGTGTCCACTGCTGCTGAAGGTGACAAATCAGGGTCACAGCTCAGGGTCTTGGAGGAGTTGAGCTGGCACTGTATCTCAGCAAGGTTTTGGTGGGACACAAGCACCTGCTGCAGTGGAGCCTTGCAGAAGCCACCAGGATCTTGTGCTGCTGCCCAGCATGGGCAGGTCACCGCTTCCAGTGGGTTTTGTCCAGGTGGAGCTGCTTTTCTCCCACAGGCACAAAGGGCAGGTGAAACCTGACGCTACCGTGTCCCCTCCAGGCCTTTATTCCATTTCAAAGCCACCAGAACAAGGGTGCTGTTGTGCCTCTCCTCGGCTCCCCCTTAGTAATCACCGGGTGGGTTTGCTTTGTGGTCTGCTTCCACTTCTATTTTCAATGTACATTTGGGGGGAAAAAAAGCTGCTTTTTACTTTCCCAGGATAGCTCCTGCTGGGAAGACGTTATCAGGGCCATCGTGACAGGATGCACAAAGGCAGGGGACAAAGTGGGACCGGGATTCTTTCCCTCTGAGATGTCTGATTAGATGCTGAATTTCTGACTTGCAGGCACTGAGCCAAGGACACATTTGATGGACGTGCCTGTCTCAAGTGACACTGAGAATTCTGCCACTCATACAGCACATGGCACCTCAGGGGACAGTCGGGGACTTGGACTCCTGTGGTTGCTGCAAACAAATAACACCTTTTTTGGTGCTTATAACAAACAAATGTCTAACCTGCCTTTATCCCACTGATTTACAATGCCAGCTGATTCTCCCAGTTAGGAATTTTTAATACAAACACTGGAGAGCATCTGCAAAAACAAGTGTTGCTCAACTTGTATCCAGCTTTACTCAAGCTTTCCTCCTCGGCTGACCTCAAAGTGGTCTCAAAAAGAAATCAGCATCATTATCTCCCATTGACAACTGGGAAAACAGGGACGAGAGAAAGGCCAGAAGCAGTTTCCTAAGGTCCATGTGCCACACAGAACCTGCTGCCCACTCCAGCCCAGTCCCCATGGGAGAGCAGCAGTGTTAATTCAGTGTTTTTCTGATCTAGTGCTTGATCCCTGAAAGCTCCAAGTGATTTTAACTCTCCAGCACTTCAGCGGCACTTAGCACTCTGCCGATTCAACCTGTGATTGGCAGAGCCTTCCCATACACTGCTGCAAATAGCCCGGTCCCTGCTAATTAGGCCTTCATGAATAGATTTATTTAAATTACACTCATTGGCATGGTCAAGGAGTGCAAATGCCATTTCATAATTCACTTTAGCGGTTTGTGACCATCAGTACACTTTGCATTCAGGGGAAGAAAGTCCAGCACTAGCAGAGACATTTCAGAAATCATTTCCAAAACCAGAGCAATATAAAAATATTTGCTCTGTACATTTTCTGCTGCCCGCAGCATTTACTGAGAGGGCTCATTGAATATTTATACATCCTTAGGACCCAAAGAACTGGTAAAATGGAGAGGGCAGACGTGTAATTTTATGTAATTGGCTTGATTGAATGCATTAAAGCAGCAAATTATTAAAGGTACTCAGTGTTCAGTGGTTTTGGCTGATACCTGAACTGGTGGAGCCTTGGGAGCGCTGATGGAGTAGCAATGGACATCTTCAGCAGCAACAATGCAGGTGCTGATGCAGCCAACAGGTGCTCAGTGTGTTCAGGGAATTTAATCTAAATTTCTCCCCATCACCCCAGCAAGTCTTTGTTCAGCTCTCATTCCACCCTGGTTCTCCCCCATCCTGGTTGCCAGCACTGGAACCATCCCAGTGTTGTTTCAGTGGGATTTCCTCGCTCCGAGCAGCACCACGACCACCTGCAGCATGGAAAAACAACAATCCAGAGCTTTGTTGTAAAGTTAACATGACCCATGTCTGGTTCCCACCTAATCTGGGCTAATTCTGCCTTCTCTGGGCCAGGGCAGATGCCAAGACCTGAGGCTGGTGCATGCACGTGGCAGCAGCACGAGCCTGCAGGGAGCTCAGACCACAACACGGGTGTGAGCAAACAGGACCATGTGCCAAGGGCTCTGCTGGGGATGCCAACAGCTCTCTCTGCACAAGAAAAGCTCCATTGCTGGCAAAGACCAAAAAAAGGGCTTTTTTTAAGGTGTAAATCTCTGTGGGCCATGTAGCTGCTCTTCCCACAGGCAGGGAGGGAATGGCATCCGCAGGGCTGGAGCCTGGCATGGCATTGCTCCTCTCCCTCCAAGGCAATGTCTGGGTGCCTGTTCATCAGCAGGCTCAATTCCTCGTGATTCCATCACTAATGAATCCCTTCTGCAGCAGTGGTGGAGCAGGAACGTCACGCGACAGACACAGCACAACCCGGAGAGGGACACGAGCCATCGGCACCAACCCCTCCACCAAAATCAGCTCCCCTCAGGTGCCAGGGCAGAGTTACAGCACAACAGAAACACCACAGCTGAAATCTAAGCTCTTCTGGATCATCACTAAGTAGTTATTTTATTTTCAGTGAATAATTAGCAAAGAAACTTATCCCAGAACTAACCATTCTCTATAATTTTTGTACCAAAAAGGCAGAATAAGATGCCCATATAGGAATTCACTGCTTGAAAACAGTGACACAAGGCTTTTTTCTTCAATTTTCTAACTGTTTTGAAGCTCAGGCTTTGACCAAGATTTAAAGCTCTCAGTCTGCTGTTTAACTTGCCTAAGACTACAGAAATTCAAACTGCTTCTTTTTAGAGCCTTCAGGCTATAGAGAATAACTTTTCCTGCACATATTTCCAAAATAATGTGAGCTCAGTGAAATGACTTGGATTTTCATCACTTTCTCCAAGACCAGAATTTCCTCCTCCCTCTCTGAGCAAACAAGTGATGAATATTTTCCAGCAAAACATCATGAATTAAAACATACAACAATTAAAAATAGTTTTAGTGACAGCTCCCTGACACAGAAGAAGAATGCATTGAGGGGGGAAGAAAAGAAGATATTTAGCATTGTTGGCTGCTATTCAGACACTTCCAGCCATTCAAATCCATGAAACCAAATCCAGATTATATCTGGATTTCAGTTTGAGACACATGATACTGAGCAGTATCGATTAGGGGACATGGGATGAGCATCTCCCAGTGACAATACTGGGAAAAACCCTTCCAACCTCCAGTTTCCAACCAAGTCTAAAGCTTGATCCCTGTATGTGCAGTTCATAAGAAGGAAAACTTGGGGTATAATTCCCAAAGACATATGGGGGTGGCTGTAAAAGAAAACTGGGATCATAGAGTAATTTGAATTTTTCCCTCACCACAGAATTCAGTGAAGGGAGCACCAGAGAAATCCAAAAGACCCATCCAAGCTAAACTTTCCAGCACAAGTCCACCTTTGATCTCCTGGCTGAGCATTTGGCCCTGGCCTGGCAGTGGCAAGGCTCCCACAGCCTCCGAGAGCCAGGACTGCATCCAGCCCTTCCGAGGGAATCGTGTGTCAACATTTCCACAGCCCTCCTGGCTGCCTGTCAGGCAGCTCGTTAGAAAACTCCTGCAGACCCACACTGACATTTGGAGGGTTTATCCATTAGAAAAACAAAACCTCCCCTCAAAGCCTGTTCAAAGTGCAAAGGTACGAGACTTGATCAAAACGGGACTGGATCACAAAATTCTCCCTTAAGAAAATGAACACTAGAGGTCAATCTAACAACTTGTCCCGGAAATATATATCCCTGGAATAAAATATTACAGACTTCTGCATGCTGTACAGCTCTAACTACCTCCAGACCCACTGGCTTGGCCCCGTGCTTCAGATCTAACAAGGGTTTCTTCTGTTCTTTTGGGTTTGCTCTTGTCTTGCTCTCCATTAGTGTTTCCTTTCTGGAGCTCTCCTGTATGGTCGCTGTCTCGAGTCATGGCACTCCCTGATGCACTTAACTCCCTGTTTATGAAAGCAAAGGGAGGATTGGCACTTGTGTAAGGAGGCTGGAGGCCAAATGTGTCCCTGATGGAGCTCTGTGCAGCTCGAGTTTGATTGAGGATCAGGGCAGGAGCAGAGGAGCAGCTGTCACCTTGCAGGTGAAAACTCCTCCAGCTCAGGATCTCATGGATAAATATGGAATGCTTCGGGTTGGAGGGAATCTTAAAGCTCATCCAGTCCCACCCCTGCCGTGGAGAGGAACACCTTCCACTATCCCAGGCTGCTCCAAGCCCTGTCCATCTGTCCTTGGACACTTCCAGGGATGGGCAGCCACAAATGCATGGTTTCAAAGAGGAAACAGGGAACAGGGCTGGGATGCAAGGGATGGGTTTGGGACTTCCAGACCTCAAGTCTGATTCCCTTCCAGTGCATCTCCCATCTAACAGCAGTGGAATGACTTCATTCCTGCACCTCATGCTTCCTCATCTCTTGCACTCAGATTCTGAAGCACCTTGAGACTGCAAACTCCCACAGACTATTTATGCTTAAAGTCAGTTTTGGTTGGGCTTTTTTTTACTTTATTGTTCTGAAATGCCCAGTATTCCAATTCCATTGAGTTTCTTCCTCCTCCTTCCCTGCTCTTATCACCAGAAATAAGACACAGACCTGCCAGCCTGTTTCAGCCTCCCTATTGCCACCTTCCTCAGCAAATCCCAAATTCCATCCACAAACGTCTTGCCTCAGCACAGGAGGCTGCCTCCACTGGGAAAGCCAAGGGTGATCCAAGGCACAAAAGTCAGGTCAGACAAAAGCTCAGACCCAGCAGAGAGCGTGTTTAAGCACAAGATTTCTGCCGGGGAGTCACTCGTGTGCTGCCCTCTGAGCTCATGTGCGAGTGCTCTGCTGAAGTGGGGCCAAATCTCGGCTCTTTCTGCCTGCAGCCGGATACTGTAGCACCGAGTAACGCCGAGGAGTAACATTTATTCACACACAGGGGCTCTGTGCTGCGGGGCTGCCAAGCCCTGGCCCCGGCTGAGCTTTTCGTGAGCGAGCAGCCAGAGCAGAGCTCCATATGGCAGTGCCGGCTCCTCACTCAGCAGCTCTCCTGCTGCCAGCTCCTCACTGCAAACGGCCCAGAGCAGCAGAAATGTTCCAGCTCCACCTTCGTGTTACAATTACCTTTCAAAACCTGCCAGATGAATTCCTTAAAATTCTTCCAGGGAGTTTCTTGCTGCCTGGATGACCCCGGCGGTTCTGGCTGCGGCCAGCGATGCTCCCCCAGGGCAGCACCCAAGTCATTCCCAGGTAGAAGTTTCTCCCAGGGTATGTCCAAAGGGTGTCCAACCTTAGTGCCCAGCTCTTCAGAGCCCAGGCACATCCAGAAGGTGCCACAGAGGTGATGGAAATGCCTCATTTTCAAGCAACCTGGCCCTAACACAGAGCTGAAGCTTGTGTAGGGATGCATCTCTAAGCCTTTCCCAGATAATGCAGGCACAGGAGAGATCCAGGAGAGGTGTGAGCATGGTTGGGACAGCTGTGTGCCACTGGTTCTCTTCAAGGCATAAAAACTGGGCAGAGCAGAACAGGAAACCTCCATTTTTGAGGTACTTGATACCTCATCTTGGCAGTTTTTTGTCTACTAAAATGCACAAGATGCAATCCCTTGACCACAAGAGCTTCCCTTTCCAGTACCACCATTCATCCCCATCCACCTGGGAGGTGGTTCCCCCAAAGGCTGACTGCCCAGCGGCTCTTCCCAAGGACCAACAGCAGCAGCCCTCAGTGCCATCCCCTGATGGCTCTGGGCATATGGCACAGCCAGCAGTGACACCAGAGGGGTGAAAGCCACAGCAGAACCTCAAGTGATGTGGTCTTAACCCAGGTAGGACCAGACTCAATCCCAGGTTAGCAGGGAGACCACTTTTGGTTTATGGATCCATTCAGCCTTAGCCCCACCATGGCACGTGCAGTTCCTGCCAAATCAGTATCTGCGTCTTCTCAGTAAATAATTGTGTTGGAGGAACGTTAATGGGGCACAGTGCTCATGGTGTCAAGGCTTTTTTTTTTTGTCAACGAAGCAAAATCATTCATTTTCCACCCCCTTCCCCTCCGGCAGCCTTCCCAAATGCACAAAATGGGCTCCAGACCCACCTCCTACAAGGAAATGAGAACCAGCCCCAGAGGATCACCCAGCAAGAAGCCTCTGTTCGGAGATCTGACGCCTCTTCAAAGCCAGGGGAGCAAATGTGCTCCTACCTCCGCTGATTTATGAGGAACGGCTGCGTCACCGATGCGGGGGAAACGCTTAAACGCTACCAGAGGGAAGGGAACGGAGCCCTGGCTGCCTGCTCTGAATAACCCCGCTCTTCAGGAGAGTTTGTTTTCATCTATTTAGATCTATATTGCATTTTAAAGGAAAACAATCAACCTGGAGACCGCAGCACATGCTGCTGGATGCTTCCCTCACTAGGAAAACAAACACCGGGGTGGCACCGCTGATGGCAGGCGGGATGTGCCAAGGAGGGCTCTTGAATGGCACGTGGCACCAGCCAGCCTGGGACCGTGTCCCCACACATGAGGGGATGTGGGGAAAGCAGGTGGCTTCCCCGTGCTGGTGGGAAACAGCCAATATCCCCTCAGCTGGAGGCAGGAGCAAAGCCAGAGGCAGCGGCACCCCAGGAAAGGCAGGAGCAAGGTTTAAGTGAGGGGCACAGCCCAGGGGTGTTTTTTCCTTCGTTTCTGTGTTGAAAAATTCTGGGTGTAAATCGTTCTATGTGTTTGATTTTAATTTCTGCTGCTGCCCCACTGTTATTTATGCTCTTGAAATATAACAGCAGGCACACGTAGAGTGTGGTGTTCATGAAATACAGCCCGCTGCCCAGAGTGTTTATCGACCAGTGCAGTAAATAATTCCAACAAGCACCACTCATCCAAGAGAGCAGAGACATGGATGAAGGCTGCCCATCTGCCAGGGCCCTTCCAGGGCTGCCAGCGCTGCACAGGGCAGCCAGATCTGCTCCAGAAATGCTCTTTTCCATCTCAAATGAAGCCAAGAAAGCCAAGTGCAGCTCCCAAGTGGGTCCTGGTGGCAGCTGTGCCCTGGGCTGGCAGGATGGCCAGTGCTGCAGGGACATCCCTGGGGACATTGGATGCAGCCCTGTGCCCACCATGGGATTCTCCTAGTTAATGCCAGGAGTTTAGCAGAAAGCAACTGCTCCACTGCATCCAAGCTGGAGCAGAGCCACCCAAGGGACACAGCCACACCAGGAGCTGGATCCTCACAGCACTGTCAGCACTCCAGGACAGCCAGGAGGTCACTGCTTGAAATAAAAGCTCTCTGCAAGGACCTGATTTGGTTTGATGGTTGAGGAGAAGGCAGCAGTAACAGCCCTGTACATACTGTCACTCAATTAGCATAGGTAATGTCTGTGGAATTTATTCAACATCTGAATTCTTGCTTTTTTTCCAGGGAAAAGGCCAGAGGGGACTCTACATGATGCTTCCATACAGAGCTGCGCCTCTCAGCTGTCCCAAGGATTTCCCTGGATGCTTTTCCAGTCCTGCAGCACAGAGAGCCCCGGAGAGCCCAGCACAAGGCTGAATAGATTTAGTGCTGCTACACTGGGACACCTTTATCTTCCCTCTGAGGTGAACCCACATCGTCCTCAAGGACAGGAGCTCAACAAGCAGGGGAGGAATATCTGAACCAGCTCTTGACCTGATCTCAATCACACAGCTGTGCTGAACCAAACAGGGCTGATTTGTGCCAGCAAGAAGCCAGTGGCCTGGCTCAAATCCATTCCCAGCTCCCTCTGCCACCAGCAATGCTGGAGCTGCCTGCCCACCCCGGGCAGACCTCATCCCACATCACCAGCTCTCCCAGCAGCCCAGTGCAGAGCCACGAAGGGACATCAACACTCCGCTTCCATCCTGGCACACTCACACCAGACATTGCACCACTGACATCAGCAGCATGAAGACCTGCAGGGTAAAATAAAGCCCCTCAGAAGGGGCTGTGCTGCAGCAGAGCCTACCCGGGTGTCCCAGGCCTGCCTGTCCCTGCAGGGCACCAGTGCCTGGGTTCAGGGGAGACCTCAGCACCACACAGTACCTGCAGAACTGACTGGAACTCACAGCCAACTCCTCTGGGCTTCGATGCCAAAAGATCACTGCCCAGAGGGGATAACCTTGCATCAAAGTCATGTGTCAGCCACAAAGCCAGGCTGGGAGAATGTCCCTGATCAGGGATCCCCACAGATGCTGCAGTAACACACGCAGTGATGCTGCAAGCTCTGGCCCTGCTGGTCCCAGTTCATCTCGGGGCAGCATTTCCGAGCAGGGTGGTGCCCAGCACAGTACAAAGGGTGCTTTCAGCACTTTTACCCGTGGGCAATCATGATATCCCGATGGCCTCTCACCAGGGAACAGCTCCTTCAGTTTAGCTGGAGTCTGAGACTCCCTGGAAGCCCGGAATCCTCAGATCCAGGCAGCATAAGGTGCCAGAGGCTCTGCCTCCAGCCAAGTCCCTCACTTTGCAGCACTGCCTGCACACACCAGGGCCTTTTGCCTTCCCAGGCTCCTCCCAAATACCCCCTTGCTCCACAGGGAGACAGCAGCAATCACCCACTGGCCCCATTTCCAGCCCGGCACCTGCTCCTTCCCACCACCAAGGAGCCTCTCCCAGCCCCAAAGCGCTGCAACACCTTCCACTCCCTGCAAAACATCCCAGCTCAACCCCAGGGCTGGAAGCACAAGTCACCCCCACACACCTGGAATCAGCAGGATGGGGGGACCAGCACTGCAGCACTCCCCAGCACCCCAAACCCCGCAGATACTGAGCACAGCCACTCCACCTTGGCTCACTCCCCACGCAGGAGCTGGTTGCCAAGTCCAGACTTGGATCTAGCAACAGACTTTTGTGCTTTGGCTCATGGATCCTGCAAACAAGAGCTTTAATCATTGCTTGCTTTTATGCACCGAGAGCCAAAATTGTCTTGTTAAGTACAGTAAGTGATCAGTACTCGCAGCACAGAACATTTCAATGGCTGCTTGTGTGGGTAATTATTACAGGCTTGCCTCTCTTCCCCTCTTGAGAAAAATTACGGAATGTGGAAATTATTGCGAAGCCTCTCCGGACTCTGAATGTTTTCCGCCGGTTACTCCAGCCTGTGCCTGGATTTTGCTGCCTGGTTGTGCCCCATGCTGAGGGATGCCCATCCCTGGGCAGGCTGCACCAGGACCCCAAGGACCTTCCATAGGCAGCTTTTCAGCTGGGCTTTACTCAGACAGCATAATCCCAATATCTGTCCTAAAGGTAACAGGAAGCTCAGCCTTGGCTACCCCTCCCTGAGCACAGCACACATCAGCCAAGCCTAGAAAACATTGATTTAATTTGTTTTTCCCCCATTTTCCCCATGCATCCCTAAATGGAAGCATGGATCCATGCTTGGGACCCCAGTTGTGCCATGGCCCCAGGCAAGAGCCTTTCCCTCCCAGCCCTCTCTAATATTACACTATTAAAGTTGCCTTTTGGCTTTTATTAGGATTTTTTCCAGAGATAAAAGCAGGCTGTGGGAGCAGAGGCAGCCCCAGCATTACCCTTGTCCTTGGAGCTGTCAGAGTGAGGAACCTCAAGCTGGGAATGCTGTGGCAAGGCCAGGACACAGAAAGGAGGAGGAGGATGGTGATGGTACTCAGCTGTGCATCCCTCCACCCCAACTTGGATGAAGGGACCAGGAGAGCAAACTGCAGGGATGCTCCCTGCTCCAGGGGTCAGGGGATGCTTTTCTGGAAAAGGGGCAGCAAAACACTCTCAGCACGCTTGGAGTTGGCTTTGCATCACCTTCACCTCTGCAAATGCAGCTGAAGGCTGAAACCTTGGCAGGAGGTTTCAGGCACCAATAAATCTCCTGGTGAAACAGGGACAAGACCCCATAGCCCCCATCCCACTCTCACAGCCCATGGGCAACTCTGTTCTTGCCTCCAGGAGGATTTTGTACAGGGCACTTCTAGAACGAGATGGAGGAAGGAAAAGCTCTGGGAGGATTTGGGTGAGCAGATAAAGCTAAAAGAGGTGGGACAAGTCCCCAAGAAGTTTCAGCAGTAACACCTCAGGGCAGGTTTATGTGCACAGCAGACTCTGTCCCCAGCTGGCAGGAGGGAAATGCTGTCACTCCAAAGCTCATTTCTGCAAGCTTATTCCAGCAGGAGAAACAGGACAGAGCCATCAGCTCCAGAGGATGTCTGGGTGCCCCGTGGCACCCCCATCACCCCATTCCAGGATCCCACAGGAGCTCCTGCACTTCAGGTGTAGCTTTGCCCTCAGACCTCCCCACAGCCCAGGGCTGGTTCCTGTCACTAATACCCACCCCAGGGCTGGATCAGGCATTCCCAATGCAGTGTCTGGGTGCTGGGTGACGCACGCTGTCCCCTCCAGCCCCTGGCACACATCCCCTTCCAACTGCTCCAGGGGCTGCAAGGGCTGCATTTAGGACATTCGGGTGTTGCAACCAGCACAGAAAAATGAGCTTCTTCCCTGGGAAGGTGGAGGGCTCCTTCTCCTCTCCACCAGGGCATGGACCCGTTCTTCTCTGCTCCATTTTTCCAAAGGGGTGAGGGACCAGGACCCATCACACACGCCCAGGGCTGACAGGAAGGGAGTCATTCCTGAGGAGCATTGCTTCTAAACCACTCCAATATGGCAAGGCAATGTTAACCAGCTGGGAAAGCTCTTTAAAGACCCTTAATTAAAGGCTGGCTGTTGCACAGGCCCCTTTCCCATCCCCACCAGGAGTGTTTCCCAGTTTCCCGGCCTCTCTCCCGCTGCCCTCCATCCCTCACACTTTCCTTCCCGCTGGCATCTGCCAGCAGCATGCTGTGGCTGCCAGGGGGGGGTCTTCAGCAATCAGCCATCAGATGGAAGTTTGAACTCAGAGTAAAAGGAGAAAAAAAGGGGAAAATTCCCTCCCTGTTGATTTCCAGGCGTGGCTGCCAGCATGAATGGCAGTGCTGGGGCAGAGCTGGCTGTGGGAGCACCGGCTTAGTGATCTATACCACCAACCCTAGCCACAAAAAGTGGGAAAAATGGGGCTGGATCAGCCCTTACAGCTCCATTCTCTCCTCTAATACCAGCTGTGGCATCACCACGAGCCAGCCCCAAAGGCTCTGGCCATCCCCCTCCTCCTGCTTGCTCCATATGTCCTCATTCCCTGGGGAAGGAGCGGTGGTGGCAGTGCCCCATCCCATGTGCCCCCTCTACCCCACACTAATGAGAGATACACAGTTAGGGCCTGGGGCTCATCCCCTGCCAGGGGAATCCTGCCAGAAAGGCATCCATTTATGCTTTCGAGTGATATAAATTAATCAAGTGAGGCAACGTGTTGCTGTTTCCAATCAGAGCATAAATTTGGCATTTGCACACGACGGCTGCACAGAGCCACACTGCTCCATCCCCAAGCTCCACCCTGGCCCTGCAGCCCCCAAAAACAGCAGGAAGGATGCCCAGCACTGCTGGCAGCAGCCCTCACTTACCAGCCAGTGCCAGCTTCTCTTCCCTGAGCTGGGACAGCCTCTGCACCCTTCAGAGCTTTTATAGCCCACAGGTGCCTGGCAGCATGAGCCTCACCTGGGGACTGTGGTGTGGGACAGGTGTGGCCACACATATGGCAGCAGGGAATGGGAATGGGGACAGATGGGCCTTTTCAGGGATGAGCATGACTTTCCCTGTTACAGGTTATAAACATTCGAGATGAAATGTGGACCTAAAAATCAGCCCTGCTGCTCTCCTCATCTCCAAACCCATGCAAAAGCAGGGAAGTTTAAACCTCTTGCTTCTGGAGCTTTTTATTTTTCCCTTCCCTATTTTTGTTCTTTCCCTTCTGTCCTCCTAAATCTGGTATAACAGAAAAAGGAGTAAATAAAAAAATTTTGGAAAGCTCTTCCAGCTCTGCTCTTCCTGGCTTATGGAGTGGAATGGAGAGGGAGGCCCAGAGCACAGGAACCACAAAACTTTGGATAGTTGGATTTTCAAAACAAAATTGGGGCTAGAAATGGAAACTTTGGTTAACAGAGACGGGGATGAAAACTTCATTTCATACTTGGCTGCAAAGCTGGATCTCCATCATCCTCTTGCTCTGGCACTTCCCCAATGAACCTGGTGCTCCAGAGGCATTTTTCCAGCTCCACAAGGACAGGGTGTTTTGCCATCATCCCCTGAGCAAGCAGCTGCCCAAACTCCGTCTGTCCCAGAAAACATCAGCACAGCTCAGCATCCTCTTGTTATAACTTTATTTCCAGATGCTTTGAGCAGAAAGGTCCAACAGTGGCACCTGTCCTTGAGCTTCTGTGGGAGTTTCAGAACAATTCCTCACGGGATGGGGATCCCAGAGAAGCTGTGGCTGTCCCGTCCCTGGAAGTGTCCAAGGCCAGGTTGGATGGGGCTTGGAGCACTCTGGGATAGTGGAAGGTGTCCCTGCCCAGGGCTCCTGGGCACAGGATGGGCTTTAAGGTCCCTCCAACCCAAACAATTCCAGGATTCCATGACCCTGGAGAATGAAATGTCACAGTGGAGAAGTGCTCAGTGAGCACGGGAGTTTCAAGGAATCTCTGCTCAAGCTGAACCCTCCACGACAGCACGAGTGGGACAGGGCTGCTGTCACCATCCTGCACCGAAACACTTTCCTTGGAAGCACATCGCTCCACTGGAGCTCTTGAAAGCACCACAAACGACCCCAAACTCCGCCGAGGTGGAGTTAAGCCTGTGCTTGGCTCAGAGCAGGAGCCGGGAGATTTCATCCCCTTCCTACCAAAGCTGCTTTTATTGTCTTGATCTAATGAAGTGCAGACTTCACCTGGACAGAGCCATAAGTGGCTCCTCTCGGAGGCAATGAATACAAATACTTGACCTCGTGAGCTGCGGGGCAGCAATTAGTTTAAGCAGGGGGTTTGTGTAACACTTCAAAAGTCTTAATCCGTGCGGTCAGCCCTGGCACAGTATTTGCCAGAACCTATTGAGTAGTCTTAATGAGTCTGCAAAGCAAGCTTTCAATACATTTTGGGTCGCTTCAGATGCTTTAAATGGCATAGTCTATATGGTATTGTGCGGCTTTAGAAAGGGCCGGGCTTTAAAAAAGTATGGTTCCCTTTCACAGGGCAGACAGAAACCATCTTTAGAGCCGGGACCCTTAACGTTTTGCATATCAATATGGCTGGGGCTGAATGCAGTCACTCAGCTGAGAAATAGGATCACTATCAGCGTTTCCAGGCTTTCACAGGCACTTGGGAAACTTTAAAGCCCTTCGTGGAGAATAATTTGGTCGAATGTCGTGGCTGGAAACAAAACCTAAACAAGCAGAGTGCAGTCCATCATGCGGAGCTGCCAGCGAGGCTGACAAGGGGCTCCAGCCGCTCCGACATCCCACCCCCGGTGGGGCGGTGGCCGGGGGTCAGAGGGCTGGGGGGACACGGCCGGAGGACCCCGCAGCGGGCACGGGGTGCTGAGCCCATCCCCGCAAGAGTGGCATCGCTCTGAGGGCTTTGGGATTTCAACAAGCACAAAACCAGTCCTGGTTTCATCTCCTCTCACTACTCCTTGGCAATATCCCGCTTTATGCCGGTCACAAAGCCCCCAGGGACTGTCACCTCGACGGCCTCTCTCCTCACAGAAACAGGCACCTGTTCGCATTTCACTCCAGCGTCACCTTAAGCCTGTCCCTGCATGTGTCACTTGTCCCGGGAATGAACAGGACCATGCCCAACCTCACCTGCAGCCTCACCTGCATGGGATGGGAAACAAACCTCACCTCCAGGGGCACAAGCGAGATGCCAGGACCCGGGATGTGGGCGCGGGGGGAGCTGTGCGGGATTAAGCACCAGGTGGGGGTGCAAAACCACACCGGGGCTGGGAGGAAATGGGATGGGGCCCGTTGTACATCCCAGAAGTGGTACCTGCGAGAGGGAGAGGGAGAAGGAGAGGGAGAGGGAGAGGGAGAGGGAGAGGGAGAGGGAGAGGGAGAGGGAGAGGCCTCGGCAGCGTGGTCGCTCTGGGATGCAGGTTTGGGATGCTGCATGATGGAAGAAATCACAGCCAAAGCATATTTGCAAACAATGCAGGGCCTGAGGGCCCTTCAAAACTCATAATTAGCTCATTAAAGAGACAAATACAAGTCACTAATAAGATCTTAGAGGTTAATTAAATGTTTTCCCCATCTTTAATTAAGGGAAAACTAGTTAGTGCAGATTAAAGTAATTTCTGCAGCCTCCCGTGATGACCCTCGATGGCTGCAGATTTGAAAAACTGAGATTATTGAACTGAAAGGGCAGAGTTTGGGTAAATTGTGGAGAAGCTGGAGTTTTCCTCCTAAGGGTTAGAAAAGCCCTGCTCTTTCAGCTGGGCCACTCAAGGAACATGGGAAAGTGATCCACAACCCCCTCTCCCTAAGCCTGGACCTGCCATTTATACAAAACTGCTGCTGTTCATTGTTTTGCTCAGCTGGGAAATTCCTATGGACTATTTTCCATCTGCAAAACATCTCCCAGGATCGGAGGTTGCTGCCCAGCCATCCCCTGGCCACCAGTGACTGTGTCACCCCCAGAACTTGGTTTAGCAAAACCCCACTGGCTGCCTGCCCCAGAGGCCAAGCGGTTTCCAAAGGTTTTATTCTGGATGGTGGATCCATCATCCTCATGCACACAAACCCACGCTCCCACCTGCCACCCAGAGTGCTCCCAGTTAACAGAGATCAGCAGGGTTTATATGGAAGAATATTTAATCTGCTCAGGGAGGGGAGAGGGCTCATCTGTGGCTTTATTTCTTAAATATTTCTCTCTACTCCAGAAAAGTCCGTTTCTTGCCAGAAAAGGTCTGATATAAATTAAAACGATGGGAGGAGGGTGCTGGTGGGGTGGCCATGGGCATCCCTGGACCACAGTGACCATGGGGATCCCTTGACCACAGTGACCACGGGCATCCCTGGTCCTGGCAGTCCAGGTGCCAGCCCGGCAGCATGCCCTGGGGATGGCTCAGTCCCACCCAAAATCCTGCCCTGTCATCTGATAAAACTTCATGTTGAAGGGTCTGTAGAACTCCCGCAGGCGCTGCACCACCTGCCCGTCGATTTTGGGGTGCGGACGCCCCTTGGATTTCCCCAGGCAGCGGGGTTTGCTTCCCCCCTCCGGCTTCTTCAGGCAGGGAAAGCCCTTGGTCTCATTAAAATAGAAATGTTTGTCTGTCACCACCCTCTGGAGCCCCAGGAAGTCCTGGACACGGCCCATCTCCCCGGCAGGGTCGCTGACGAGCCTCTCCCCGCTGACGAAGAGGAATTTGGAGAGCGGGAAGTACTGCAGCCAATTATCCAGGTGCTTGGCATAGATCCCGATCCTCACCGCGCTCCAGCTCGTGTCAATCAGTCCCGTGCTGAGGTTTTTGAAGGCCAGGGCCTGGAAGCTGGGGATGGAGGGGTTTTTGGAGAGGGTCTGTGTGTAGTCCGAGATGGCGCGGGTGACGGGGTTGCGCACCACCACGATCAGCTTCGTGTCCCGGGACATGTTGTAGATGCGCCGCGGGGCCTCCTTGGTGACAAAGTAGCTGGGGGTCTTCTCCATAGTGATCTGTCCCTCCAGGGTCCGTGGCATCAGGCTCCTGAGGAGAGAGAGGGACACGGTCAGGGCTCAGCTGCTCCCATCTGATGCCACAACAGGTAGGAACAAGCCCTAAACCCAGCCAGAAATGCTCAGGGGCTTCCCAACCACAGCCACCTCTCCCCTTTCCCTCCTGCCCCACCTTGTCACACCCCACTGATCACCTCCTCCAGGAGCCCCCGTGCTCCAGCCTCTCAGCATTCCCTTTGTCCCCTCCAGAGTCTGTCCCTGGGAAGGAGCTGGCTGTCACTCTGCCTCACCAGCAGCATCCACAGGGCACCTGCAGGCTGCTGTTCCCCCTCGGAATTCCCCCAAAACCCCTTCCCAGCCCTGGAAATCCCTCCTGCTCTTCTCCTCCCCCCCAGTTTCAGTGGCTGATGGGCATCTCAACACAGGTTTTGTGACGGGGTCGGTTTTCATCCCAGCCTCCAGCCAGATTTCGTGTCCTGGAGGTTCCAGCTCGCCCCGTGGGATTGCAGAGGAAAATACCATCACGGGGGTGATGCCCAAGCACCAGCTGGGAATGGAGATGCCCACCAAGGCTCCCTCCTCCTCTGCCTCCAGACAGGGAGCAGTTAAAGCCAGAAAAAGACTGTTTCCTTTTCAAAAGAAAGGCAAAAAACCCTGAGGGCCCAGCCATTGTGCTGGGTAAAATTCACTGCTCTGATTGTTCCCTCGTGCACTTTAATGAGGCATTAATTGCCGCAGAAATTACCCAGCCATGTCACCCCGTGTGACAGAGCGGGTCCTCCCTGCCACCAGCACAGGCACCTGCCCCACTGCCCTCCACATCCTCCAAGAAGAATCACAGAATCCTGGAATGTTTGAGAAGGGACCTCACAGATCATCCAGTGCCACCCCCTGCCATGGGCAGGGACACCTTCCACTATCCCAGGGTGCTCCAAGCCCCGTCCAGCCTGGCCTTGGACACTTCCAGGGATCCAGGGGCAGCCACAGCTTCTCTGGGACCCCCATCCCACTGCTCGGGGGTTGTGCCTGGCAGGGAGCCGGGTCCCCATGGCGGCTGGAGACGGGGACAGGGCTGTGCTGGGGGGAGTCAGGGCTCTGCCCAGCAGCATCTGGTCCTTATGTAATGGGAAAAGCTTGAGGTTTCTGGGATTTTTCCCCTGGACTCAGGAAAGAACACTTTATTAAAAGCATTTGCGAACGACGCTGGGCCCCCACAGCTCCTTCCCCCAAACAAGAGGCAGAAGCCACTTGTGGCTTTCCCCCCCCCCCCCTTTATTTTAATTTTTGCACAGTGCCAGCGTTTTTAGAGCCACTTCCTGTCCCTGGTGACCTCACCTGGCAGCACAGCCCCTCTGGCACCAGCGGGATGCCCTTCAATGATCCATGAATCCGAAGGAAGCCACGGGTGCTTTTCCCATCCTTTCCAGCACCTTTTCCCTCCCACCCCAAATAACAGCATTTACCAGAGGCTGACTGACAGAGCTCCTGCTGGGAAGCACCTTCTCAAACCAGGATCAGATCCATGCCCATCCCCTCCCTGTGCTCGTCCAGAGCCAAGAAAAACCCAACTGCACAGCTCCGGATCCACTGGGAGCACACCACAGCTCCACCCTCCTGCTGGGGCTTCCGGGCCAGCCAAGCATCCTTAACTTGAATTCCGTTCACAAGGTGCCACAGGGTTTTCCAGGCTGCTTCACCAGCTTCTCCTGGCAGCTTCCTGAGGCATCCCTGCGGTGTTTCCCTGGATGCCACTGGGATTTCCAAACGGCTCCTTCCTCATCCTCTCCCGACCCCAACCCTCTCAGCAAACCTGGGCTGAGGGCCTAAACCAGTCCCTCAATAATAAACAATAAATTGTTTATTACCAACAGCAAACACTTGGGATGACGTGATGGGAAACCCTGGAGTGTCCGTGTTAAACAACAACCTGGCCCCGGACACTTCCAGAGACGGGGCAGGCAAAGCCCCTCTGGAAAACTCTCTTATCCCCCTCTTCCTTCCTGCAGAGGGACATCGGGGCCAGGCTGAGCCCCCCAGTGCCAGGGCCATCCCTAAGGGGTCTGTGGGGCAGAGGGACCCCCAGGACCCCACTCCCCCACACCAGCAGCCCCTGCACCCATCCCAGGGCTCCTCAGCACAGGGGAGCTGCACCTCATCAATTACCACCAACCACACCACCCATGGCTTAATTACCATGAAATTAACAGAAGTTTTAATAAAAGCCCAGGCTGGGGCAGTGGTTCCTGTGCTGGGCTGCAGGGACCTTCCCATCCCGGGATCCTGTTGGGAACAGCAGCCTCCAAGCATTAATTGTGCAACACCTCCTCTTCCTCAGCAGCCCAAGCACTTCCAGCTCCTTGCACGATAATTACGCATTTCACATTTTCATTAACTCCCTAATAGTTCCCCTAAATTACCCCGGTTAATTATTGATAACACCCAGCTCCCTCCAGATCTGGCTTAAACTGGTAAAGAGCAGAGCCGGCTTTGTTATGCTCCACTTTAGCACAAACATTAGGAACTTTAATTAAATTTACAGTTAATTCTTATTGACCTTAAGAGAGCACCGTGGGAATGCCGAGCAGTGCCTGCAGGTACAGAACATGGCAGTGGGGGAGCCTTGGAAGGAATTGGGATTTCCAGAGGAGACTGTGTGCCTGGGAAGAGGGATAAAACCCTTTTACCTCTATTAAGCTGATAAATTTTCATTTTTAATTAATAAAACAACTGGCACTTGAGAGGCATCGGAGCTAGGGTTGCCTGCGTGGAGACATTCAACATGTGAAAATGCCTCCTCAGTTAAGGTAACACACAATAAATTACAGCAGATAAAATGATGATAAAAATGCAGAAAGCTGCATTAAATAGTGATTAACAGCCACAGCAGGCAGGGAGTCAAAGCAGACTTCAAAAACTGGGCCAGCATAACTTTCCAGAGCTAATTGGTTCATGATTCCTGATGATTTTTGGAGCAGAACTCCTCCCAGCACCGAGCTGAGAGATCAGGGGATGCACTCTCAGGAGATAAATAAGTCTCCAGCCCAAAGCATCCCTGAGTTATCACCCATAGCAGCTCCAGGAAGAAAATTAACTCTATCCCAGCCCAAACCAGGAGAGCAGGACAGGCTCTGCCTAGAATTCATCCCACTGAAATGCCAGGCAGAAGCTTTCTCATGGATACAGGTCCAGCCTGTGCAGGGAGCTGGATGGGGGATCCCCAAACCCCAGATCAACCACAGGCGGAAGTGACGGGTGCCACAGGGTCAGGGTAGTGGGTGCCACCGGGTCAGGGCTTGCAGGTTTTATGTTATCACCAAAAAGAGAAAAAAGGGGGGAAATAAAAACCCCTCTCCATCACTATTTTTAAAAAATAAGCCCTGACAAAAAAGCCCGGACAAAAGGAGTGAAAGGAAGGGATTTCTGCCGGAGAGGGGACATGGTTGAGAGCTTTCTGTAGGGCAAAGAAAATTTCAAGGCACCGAGATGGGCCATGGGACGCTGGGGACAAAACCAGCGCAGCTTAGCGCGGTGACGGCTCTGCCAGCCCCAGCCCGGGCAGGGGACACCCGCGGCTCCAGGGGACACCCCCCCCGCGGGCAGGGTGACAGACAACCGGGACGGGGCCCGGGGGGTGACAGAACCGTTTTTGTGCAAATGTAAAATAGTTTGGAACCGGGAGAGGGGGCCAAGGCTCGGGACAGATTTATCCTCTGGCGGCAGACACCCGGTACCACCCGGATCTGCATATGAATCGTCCCTCGGGCTTATCTCAGCCCGGGACAAGGCTGCCTTTGTGGCCCCACCGCAACTCTCAAGTTGTCAAACTGGAACCAGTTCTGGAAACTCGGAGATAGCGGCCTTTTCCTTCCAGGCAGCTCAAATAGCAGCGCCTTCACTGGGGAAAAAGGTGGGAGAAGGCAGGGAGGGGGACGGGATGTCGGGAGAGGCAGACCCAGCCCCGTATCCCTACTCCCGGCCCTGCCGAGGAGCTCCCACTGCTGGGGGACGTGGCAGACCCCTATTCCCCCAAAAAGGGGTGGGCAGCCGTGCTTACCCCATCCCAGGCCTCTCCATGGCCGCTTCTTCCCGGAGGAATCACCGGGCATCTGCTGAATCAGCGCAGGGCAGGGACGGCTGGGCTGGGAAGGCTGAGCTGGGCAGGATGAACTGGGAAGGAAGGATGAACTGGGAAGGAAGAACTCCCCAAGCCGCCCGGGACCAAATTAGCCCGTATTCCTTTTTACTCCTAATTACCGCGCTGTTCCCCCTCTCCTTCCCCAGCAGGTCCTGCCAGTGCCCCCCAGCCGGCAGAGCCCCCCCAGCGCTCCCCATCCCCGAGCTGCCTCCATTATTTTTGATTCTTTCACCAATTCAAAAATGTGCAAATGAGGCCGCGGCTTCCCAATCAGGCCTGGCCGGGAGCTAATTGGCTTTAAGCAGGGAGCCCTGAATATGCTAATGACGGCAGCAACAAGCCTGTGATGCGCCTGGAAGGGGAGCCGAGCCCTGGGCTCCACCACGGGCTGACTGAGACACGTCAATTAACAACCAGGCAGATAATTTATTAATGCTCCTGTGCACCCCTCTGCCCTTTGCTCCTAATTACAGTTTGATACATGAAACAGCGAGGGGGTTTGGCGGGTCGTGCTCCCAGCTGGAGCGTCCCCAGGGCCTCCTCCTGCCCCCCAGAAGCTCTTAATTCCCCCCCAGCAGCCCCTCGCCCCACTGAGGACCACGGCTGGGGGGTCTCCAGCCCACACAAAGCACCCCAGAGCTCTCCCACTGCCAGACCGGGGGGGCGGAGTCTCTGGGCTGGGATTCAGGTGGATAAAGAGGCTCAGAGAAGGAGGAAAATGCGATGGATTGTGCCACGGCTGGTCCCTGGAGGGTCTGAGCCCCCAAACCCCCCCTAGGGGCTCCCCCACCTGCGGGGCTGCAGAACAGTGGGGAGGCAGCACTGGGGTCTGGGGGGGGCTCTGAGAAGGGCCGGGAGCCGCGGGGGTTTGTGTTTGACGGGGCATCAAGATCTGGGAGATGTGGAGTGAAGGCAAGGGGAGAAGCTGGAGCCAGCATTTGCATTTCTAATGGCGAGGTTGCTTTCAGCAGTCACCCGACACCCAGTTATTAACCCCCACAAGAACCGGGGCCGGGAAACACTGCTGCTTTTCCCATCCATAAAGTCTCCCAGACCCCTTGGTATCCCAGGTTTCCTGGTAGGAAGGTGAGGAAAAGGCTGTGTGTCCCCCCAACCCCGTAGTCCGCACACCCCCCAACCCAGCATTTCCATGGCATTTCCGTGGCCATCCTGCCCATGTGGATAGCCAGAGGCTGCAATTACGGGCAGCTCCAGGCCTTGGAGGGTGTTTTACTTGCATGGTTATTCCAGCCAGGTCATTAGGACAGAAGGGCTCTGGTGGATGCACGGGATTATGGAGAGCAGGAATCAGCCTTAATCAGGGCACAGCTCCTTCCCTGCGCTGGAGAAGAGGCTCTTTGGTCTCTTAATGGGGTTTGGAGACAGCACCTCCTCACCCTTCTTCACTGTGGAACAGCTACAATATATGGGGTCATCCCAAAAATGCCACCTGAACTCCCCCGTGACACTGCCAGGGACCCCTCACAGCCAGCACCACTGGGTCTCTCCCTGATGGGGTCCAAAAAGAGCACCCAGAGACTCCTCCTCCCTGATGGAGTTTGAAGAACTGTGCATGAAAAAGCAGCTGAAGCCACCGCTTGGGTGAAAACAGGTGGGAAACAGAACAGCTCCATGGATCCCTAAAAACGCTTCAGGAAATGGGGGCTGGCACGTGCCCAGCTTGGTGGGACACGGGGCTGGGGCTGGTGTCCAATGAGGACAGGGCTACCAGGGGCACTCGCAGCTCTCCATCCCTCTGGAATGAAGCCCCTCTGCGTGGCAGCAATTAGAAATCTCCTCTCCTGGCCAGCTCCCCAGTGTCCCTTTGATTCCCGGTGCGGGGGCGAGGGGACAGCCTGTGGCAGGTGTCCTGCGTGTGACCCGGGTCAATCGAGGGCTCTGATCTCCAAATGACCCTTCCCAGCAGTGCCCGTGTATCCCGCTCAAACAGCTTGCAGATGAAGGAGCAACAGACTGGAGATGATTTATTCAGGAATTAAAGGTTCAGTACCCCTTTTAAAGGCTGCGCCTCGGCGCTGTCAGCCTTCATTGCACACAATTAAAGGGCTTGGCTGCCCCAGCCCCCGCTCCTGCCTTCCAGGGGAAGGAAATCAAACAAAACCAACCCCCCCTTCCCGATCGTCCCCGCCCCGGGTGGGGGGCACTGCTGAAGGACTCGGGAACTCGGGGCAGGAGTGGCCCTGAGCTCCAGCCTGGGAAGCTGCTCCAGCTCCGTTCTCTGTTCAGAATGGGGGATGGAGGGCTTGGGTTTGCTCCCCGCTCGCAGGATGGGATGCTCGGGGCTGGAGTCCTCCTGGCTCCTGGTGCAAAGCCTATTCCTGCAGCTGGAGCTTGGGGAGATGCTGCTGAGCTGCACCGGAGAGGATTTATCCCTCCTCCTGGTTATCCCTCCTCCTGGTTATCCCTCTGGACCCCCTCCAGCAGCTCAGCACCTTCTGTGCAGTGAAGGCGCTGTGAACTCCATCTGAATTCCAGTCCAGGCTCCAGATTCCCTCTCCCACCTGAGAGGGGAGATCAGGATAAAACCCGGCATGGTCGGGATGAATTCTTCCCTTCCAAGCTGTGAGAGCTGTGGTGGTTGGGGGAAGCAGCTCCAGCGGGCTCGAGCAGCAGGAATTCAATGAAAAGCTTCCTTCCTCTTAGGAAAGAAAGGGAAGAAATCCTCTGGCAGCAGCGCTGGGATAATCCCTTTCCAAGGCAGTAAATTTTCCTGCAGCTCCCCCGGAAAGTAATCCGGCGGATTATTGCACCTTTCAGCACAGGCAGCCTTTAAACACCCTCTCCCCTCCCCGTGGATCTGGTGCTTTATGACCTGACCTGCTGTCTGAGCAGGGGGAAACACAAATTACCCTCCTCTGAACCTGGAATACAGACACTGGTGACAGATTTTATCCCCCTGGTAACTGGGATCCTTGGGAGCGCCAATAAATAAGGAAAAATTGCTCTTAGAGCTGCCAGGAAGGGAAGGGGATCCCACTAACTGTGACTATCCCAAGGTTTTTTTAAAAAAAATTGGAAAATAAAATCTCTGAGACCACTCTGAGTATGTCTAAAGTCCTTGTTTTCAATTACAAATAAAAAACTTACACTCATCAGTTCTCACTAAATTATCCCCTCATGGCAACGGGCTGGTCCTGCCTGGTTTCCCACCTTGATAAAGGAGAGCACTGGAAAGGCTTAAAAAGGTCACAACAATCATTGGGGTTTTCAGGTTTAAAGTTACACGGACAGCAGAAATAGAAATTGTTCCACTTCCTGATGCTTGGTTGTGCAAAAGGAAAAGGAAGGGACCCTTTCCATTATCCCAGATTCCTCCAACCTGGGTTTGGACATTTCCAGGGATCCAGGAGCAGCCCCAGCTTCTCTGGGCACCTGTGCCAGGGGCTCCCCACCCTCCCAGGGAAGGATTTATTCCCAATATCCCATCTATCCCTGCCTGCCCCTGTGAAACCATTCCTCCTTGTCCTGTCACTCCCATTCCAAGTGCATCCATCCCCTCGCTGCCACATCCCGCGGGACACTGGCGGCAGGCAGTCCCAGCCCACGGGCAGTGCTGCCGGAGCCACAGGCTCTTAGCTAATTAGCCCGGGCTAATTAACCAGGGCACAGCACAGGTGGCAGGACCCTCATCCCCTTCTGCGGGGATGGGTCCCTGGGATCCCTCCTTGCCCTGATCCCGGGGTGCAGGCGAGGGGCACCCCCAGAATTCCTGCCCATCCTGCCCACGGCTGCCACCCTGGTCCCAGCCCCGCCGCAGGTGCAGGAGCAGCGGGAGCCCGGGAGAGAGGGAGGAAGGGAGGAAGGAGGAATCCACACATGTCTGCCAGATCCAGCCCCTCCCGCCGCCGGCCAATTGACAGCTGCCCTGATTTGATCAGCAGCTGCTGACGAGGCATCAGACAGGTCCCCAGAGCCATGAATAATTTCAGGGTATTTGTGTTTATTTGATCTCAGTATGGGGCGGCCCCGCCGCCAAGCCCGGACCCTCACAGAGCCACGGGGAAGGGGCTGCCGGGCTCTCCAGATGGTCGCTCCAAGGCCACCGTGGGCAGGGCTGGCTGTCCCCTCCGGCAGGGCTGGCTGTCCCCTGGCTGTCCCCTCCAGGGAGCTCTTCGTCCTGCTCTTCACCCTCCTCCTGCACAGCCAGGGGGATGGGGGGGGGGACTCCTCAACAACTTGCAGGGAATAGAAAAGATCCCCCCAGCCTCACGATTCCTAACATAGCTCATTCCAATATTTTCAAGGCGTTTATCCAGTTTATCCTGTTTCAAATGGACCAAAATGAGCACTTTGTGCTTTCTGGGCTCGGGTGCCACGTGCCAGGGCCACCAGGTCCTGCTGGAGTCGCCAAGGTTCAGATGTTGGGAAGGAATTAATCATGGTTGGATCTGAGGCTAAGAAATCAAAGATGTGAGGGGTGAGCCCATCCCCTGCCCTCACAGCAGCATCCCCACCATCTCCATGGGCTGATCCATGCCTGCATCTCATGGAAGCTTCTGCAGAAATACTTTCCCAGTCTGGCTCTGCCCTGCTGAACAAACACCAAGCCCTGCTTGAAATCCTGCTTGGAACTTCAGCTGCAAACCAACCACGAGCTGTTCTGAAGCACTTCCAAAACTGCCTCGTTTCTACCTCAGCAAACATAAATCAGCCCTCACTCGTGAGCTGCAGCCAGGGCTGGCAGCAGAGCCGTGAGGATCCATCAGCACCAGTTCCAGGGACAGTTTTAAGCTCTCTTGGCCGGATCCACAAAGGAATTTGGGAACACTGAGATCTCTGGTGACTGTGCAGCTCAATCCCCCCGTGAAAGGGATCCCCCTCACCGCCACCCCTCTGGAGAGCTCAGCCAGTGCCTCACTCTGCCTCATTTCTCCCTCCCTCCATTCCATCCTGCCAGGAGCATCCCCTGTTTGGGGACACCCTGTGCCTCCCAGCACCAAACCCCTGCAGCACTGGACACCCAGCAACAGGGTCTGAGCAGGAGGTGCCCTGGGGGGGACAGGAGTGGGGACACAGCCAGCAGTGCCCTCACCACATGGTGCTGGACCAGCCCAGCTCTGTGTGACCAGCAGCAGCTCCAGGGAGGGAAGGAAAGCTCCAGCTCAGGGCAATTCCCTGAGTTCAGACAAACCCCTGCAGGTGCCCAGGCTGGCAGACGAGTGGCATCATCTGCAGCCCCGCTCTTGGCTGGGCACAAGGACCCTCGGGGGGGCTGGGGGGTCCAGGGAAGGGAGCAGATGTCCCACAGGCCCCGGTGGGCACTCAGGTGTGGGACAGGGCAGGACAGGAGGGGGATGGGGACAGCGATGTCACAGCTGCACACGGGCAAGAAGGGCTGAAATGTGCTGAGGCAGCAGTGGCAGAGCCTGGGTCCCCAGGCACGGAGGATCCAGGCATTCCTATTTTCCCAGTGTTGCTGTAATGCCTTTGACAGCTCGGGCAGGTGACAGAGGGGCTGCTGCTTCCTGGGCCTGGCAGGAACCTGATGGCCTGGAAGTGGCAGCAGCTCTGCAGAGCCCCAGCTTGGCCCCAGGTTAATGCCCCTGAAGGTGACAGTTACCCCTGACCCCCTGAGAGAACCACCTGCAAGGATACAGGGATGGAGCCAGGACTGCCCAGCCCTCACCACTGCCACCTTTCCAGGCTGAGCGGGGCAAGGAGCCATAACTGCATCTCAAAGGAGAGAGCTTTTGGGTCCCCAAAAGCTCCCAGGTGAGAACAAACCATCCCCTTGTCCCCCTCCCCAGCATCCATCAGCCAAACCCCTCCATGCCACAGCTCAGAGCCTCCTCCTCACCTTCGGGGGCTCACAGGAAAAATTTTACCCTAAACCCCCTGTCCTGGTCACCATCTCTCCACTCGGCTGCTGTGTCCCCCCGGAGCAGGTTCTGGCTCTCCACAGACACATCCCACGTGTGTCCCAGCTCAGGGTGGCTCTGGGCTGGAGGAGCTCATCTGTCCCCCCTCCTCCAAAACCCAGAACTGGGTTTTTGTGGTGTTTGTCTTGGGTCCGACGCTGTCATGCTGCTCTTGTTGGGATGGAAAATGCATCCAGTTTTCCACAGAAACAACAAAGATTCCCCATCTGTATCAAATTTGTAATCCAGCCTGGGGGAAGATGGGAAACAAATTTAGCTCTTTTTTTTTTTTTTTTTTTTTTTTTTTTTTTTTTTTTTTTTTTTGCTATCAGAAAAAGCCTCGTTTCCTGGCGAGGAGCTTTGCCTGCAGCATGGCAGGGATGGGAGCCACTATTCCCAAACTTCTCCGTGCCAGGAGAAGGGAACTGGGAGAGGAACCCCAGCACTGGATGGGATGGCAAATGGTTCCTGTCTCCACCAACCTGCTCAGCCCTGCTCAGCTGTGTGCAGGGCTTCCCTGCCCGGCTGCAGCCCCTCACACGGGACCCCACAACTGCTGCCTCCACAGATAAGGGAGAAGCCTCAGAAATCCAGCCAAGCCTGGACAACGAGGCTTGGGAATGCTGGGGATGCTGCTGGGAGCCCCCTCCCCCTCACACTCGGCCCAGCTGGTCCCCAGGCGAAGGAAATCCCCCACTGAGGAGGGAGCTGGGGATGGATTATGCACTTTGCCGCAAAAAGAAGGAAAGCTGTTCCTCCAGCTGTGGAAAAGGGGGCTCAGAAATGTCCCAGGAGAGGTTGGATGGGGCTTGGAGCACCCTGGGATGGTGGAAGGTGTCCCTGCCCATGGCAGGGGGTGGCACTGGATGAGCTTTAAGATCCTTCCCAACCCAAACCACTCTCGAATTCCATGATATCGATGTTTCTCCAGCTTCCTGAGCCACGGGCAGCTCCCAGAGCTCTGGGTGAGCCCCAGGTGATGGAGATGGGGGGTTCCATCCATCCTGTCAGTGCTCCCTCCCTCCCTCCCTCCCTCCCTCCCTCCAGCAGGAACAACTGGGAATTCTCTTACAAAACACTTTTTTCACTGGAAAAGCTTCAGTTTGTGGCAACTGGAGCTGTTTGTGGGAAAGAACTGGATTTTGCGTATTTTTAGCCTGGTTTCCTAAGGAAGTGTGGCTTGAGCAATCGCACGCTGTGTCTATCTGTCTGTCCAGCTGTCTGCCCATCTTCCCAGCCCTGCTGGATCCCACTGGCCCATTCCAGCTGGACTGGATGGAGGATGAGGATCAAAAATAGGAATTTTTGCACATTTCCATGAAAAGCTGCAGCTGAGTGGTGGCCAGGACCCCGAGCACTGCCCACAGCTCAGGGGGAGGCAACTCCAGCACAGCCCAGAGCCAGTGGCCCCACCCACACCAGTCCCACCAGTTGGCCTTCAGGATCCCCAGTTCCCACTCAGTACGAGGTGTCTGTGCAGGAAGCGTTGTGGAGGAAAGAGAAGTGCACCCTTTGCACCCAAATCCCCTCTGGAGAAACTGGAAAGCCCTCAATGCCCTTCCCAAAAAGCCCCCCAGGGCAGATTCTTTGGGGTGTCCCTGTTCCCCAGGCAGAGTCTGTTCCCAAGCAGGAGAATCCTCCCTGGAGCCAGGGGCCAGACTCTGCCAGGTCTGGGGCATCAGGTATCCATCGCACATCCTGACCTGCATCCCAGGGCAGCGCCAGTCTCCAGGGACTCTGCTGGTTTGTCCCCACTCTGCCTTTTCCATAGGGAAAACAATGAGGAAGTGTCCTAGCTCATCCCAGCCTCACTGCATGAGCTCTTCCCAATGAGGAAAACACCCCGGGATCAGGCAAATCCATGTTCCCATGGGCTCCTCCCTCTCCCTGAGCCCAGCACAGGACACTCACTTCCCTACTTGCACAGCACTGGGAGTGGTTTGGTGAACCAGAATTCCAGCAATTCCAGCAGCCAGGAGGCTGAATCCATTCCCCATCTCCCACAGCACCTCCATCCTTAACTCAACACTTCAGGCTCTGGCGCTGATGGATGAGCAGAGGGATGATGGATGGGAGTGTGACCTGACAGAACATCGATCCCAGCAGCCCTGGGCAGCAGAGCTGGAGGAACCAGGGAGCCACAACAGGGCTGGAGCCAGCCTGACAGGCTGCAGCAGGAAAATTCCTTCATGGAAGGGGCTGTCCAGGGCAGGGGTGGAGTCCCCATCCCTGGAGGGATTGAAAAGCCATGTGGATGTGGCACCTGGATACAGGGGTGGTGGCCTTGGCAGTGCTGGGGGATGGTTGGACTCGATGGTCAGAGAAGGCTTTTCCAACCTCAGTGATTCCATGATTCTGTGATTTAAAGGACTGGAAACACCAAGGCTGCAGCAGCTTCGGGAACAGCTGCTGGTGAGGAAAAGCCCTGGATGCCACAGCCATGGATTTGGGAACTGCAGCACAGTTTGGGTGTCTGATAACACCCAGCCTGAAAACATCCACAGGCAGCAGCCACGGAGAGCAACAGCTCCCTGTGCCTGCCCCTGGATCCCTGGAAGTGTCCAAGGCCAGGTTGGACAGGGCTTGGGGCACCCTGGGATAGTGGAAGGTGTCCCTGCCCATGGCAGGGGTGGCACTGGATGGGCTTTCAGGTCCCTTCCAACCCAAACTTTTCCATGATTCCATGATTCATTGGTCCCAGAGCCAGCCCCACCCCCACCAAGAGCAAGGCAATGATCCCACACTTCTGTGGGATGCCCACTCCACAGGGAGCTGAGGCAGTGCCCAACCAGGACACTTGTGAGCTCTGTGTCCCTGGGATGTGAGGGGGAGGGATCTTCCCAGCCCAGGGCCCCAGCAGCTGCTGCAGGACCACAATTTTCCCTTTTTTCCCCTTTTTGAATGCAAGGGAGGGAAAATCCGGGGCTGTTGGAGCTCCAGGAGCGGCGGGAGGCCAGGAGGCGTTCCTGCCACGGCGCCACGCCGGGATTCTGGCTGCCCGGGAAAGGCAGGGAGGACACTGGGAGCTTGTTTGCTACTGGAGCCCCGCAGGGTGGGGTGTTCAGGGCTGGCAGGAGCAGTTCCCAAAGCCTCCCCTCCGCTGGTGGCAGCCAGCACAAAGGGACATCTCCTGGCAGTGTCCCTGTCCTCATCCCTGGGGATGGGGACACGGAACCTGCTGGGATTATCCCTTGATCCCCCCAGGTTTGGACCTGGGCTCTGCTCCCCCCATTCCAGGGCTGGTGGCAGCAAAGGGAAGGGAGGCTGGAAGTTGGGAACTACACTCAGGTGTAATGTGGCTCCAAAGGGACTGATCTGGGAAAGCCTCGGGATCCAAGGGGCTGGTGCAGGGCATTAACCAGAATCACAGAATTGCTGAGGTTGGAAAAGCCCTCCAAGATCAACCCAACCCTTCCCCAGCGCTGCCAAGGCCAGCACTGGCCCATGTCCCCAAGTGCCACATCCACAGGGTTTTAACTCCCTCCAGGAATGGTGACCCCACCCCTGCCCTGGGCAGCTGTGCCAGGCCTGGACAGCCCTTTCCAGGAAGGAATTTTTCCTAATATCCCACCTCAACCTCCCCTGGCACAGCTTGAGCCTTGTCACTTGGGACGAGAGACTGACACCATGGCACTTTGTGCTCCAGGATGGAAGGAAGGAATGGAGCCCTTGGCAGAGCCCCACACCCCTGGGGACACGGGACATCCCTCTGTCCTTTAGAATGGAACTGGCCCTCGGATGGATGGATGGATGGATGGACAGATGGACAGGCAGCAGGATAGCCCAGGAAGTGCTGCTGGCTTCTATTTGAGGGAGAAGCGACCACAGGGATGGTCTGTCCTGGGATTTGGGGCTTCTCCCATGGGTGTTCACCCACCAGCCAGGGCTTTCTGCAGGGATCCTGGGAACCCCGGGAATCCCGGGGACAGTGACACCACAGCAGGGCCCTAGCAGAGCCCCCAGGCTGGTGCCAGGCTCAGGACACACACACTGTGCCAGTGGGCACCGGGATAATGCTCCGCTGGATCCCCCTGTGGAATGCCGAGGATGCCACATGAGGACGCACCGGCAGCCAGGAGGAATTCTGCTCCCGGACTGAATTTAAATATCGGGGAATAAAAGTAGTTCTGAAAAGTGACCTTGCAGCAAATTGCTTTTTTCCCTGCACAGCAGCAGCTTTAAAGTAAAACAACACAACCCCAAGCCTTCTTTAGGCATTCCCAAATAGTTTTTTCCCAGTGATTGTGAAAATTTAGATCAGAAAACGTGTTGGGTAAAAATATTCAATTCCCCACAGCCTGCAGAGCCTCATCAAAAATCCATTTGAAGTATTACTCTCAAATCCCTCATGGCAATGGGATATTTTAAGGTCAGTTAAACTTATTATTCACTCAAGATTTGCTTTCAGGTCCCTGCATATTTCAAACAGATTTTCCCTCATCTCTAACCCAACTGTGTTACAAAAAGCCCTTTCCTCCCCCACCCCCCTTTTTTTTCCTGAAAAGAAAAAAAAGTTGTCAAAAGAAAAGATCCTAATCAGAAACAGCTTCTGAAGCCTTAAAAGCTGCTACAGTTTGTACTTGTTACCCAAAAACACTGACGCTATCTCCAGATCCCTAAATCCCCTGACTCCCAAAACACTGAATGGAGCCGTGCTTGGAAAAGAGGAATTAACTCGAATTTGTTTTTCTTATTTGCAATTCATTTCCTCGCAACAGGGTTTACACACGGGTTTATTTTCTTCTCCCTCTCCTTGTACAAGGAAAGAAAGCAACTTCCAAACCTGCAGCCTGGGTTACTTTTGGATTATTTAGGATTTCCAGCTCTATGGAATTGCAATTTCTGCTCCTACCATGCCTTTCCCCTCACAGGTACTTTTGGTCGGGGTTTTTTTATATAAAGATCACCTAAAAAGTACAATTTAAAAATTTCCCCTAAACCACAAATGCCCATTTTCAGCTGGAGAAGGGAACACTCCAGGGAGAGTTCAGAGCCCCTTCCAGGGCCTAAAGGGGCTCCAGGAGAGCTGGAGGGGGACTTGGGACAAGGGATGGAGGGACAGGACAATGGGAATGGCTTCACGTGGACAGGCAGGGTTAGATGGGATGTTGGGAAGAAATCCTTCCCTGTGAGGGTGAGGAGGGACTGGAATGGATTTCCCAGAGAAGCTGTGGCTGCCCCATTCCTGGAGTGTCCAAGGATGGGGCTTGGAGCACCCTGGGATAGTGGAAGGTGTCCCTGCCCAGGGCTCCTGGACACAGGATGGGCTTTAAGGTCCCTCCAACCCAAACAATTCCTGGGATGTAGGGGTCATCCTTACACACCATCCCCTGCTCCCTGCGTGCTGCTCAGCGTTTATATCCTGGATAACAATTCCCAGATCCCTGGAGGTCACAAACAGCATTAAGAGCTCTGCCCAAAGCCACCACAGGAGGCAAATTGAGCTGAGAGGAAGAGATTGCAAGTGCCCTAATCTTGCTCTGGAGAGCAAAGACTTTGGGAATTATTCCCCATTCTCAGTCCCTGCAGCCATCTGGGCTGCATTTCTCCACTTACTCCATCAGACATATGCTGCTTTTATCCCTACCCCTGCCAGCTCTCCGCTGTTCCCTGAAAACATGTGCACCCTCCACTCTCTGCTCATTCCCAGCTCGGCTCCGAGCAGAGGCTGTGAGTTCAGCTTCCAGCAAGTGAGCCTGGCCCTCAGAGCTGCTTCCACCCACAGATTTCTCCCTAAAAATCCCTGTTTGCCCAAAACAAGGCAGAGTGAGATGTAATTCCAAGTTGGAGCCCCGCTGCTGGAAAGCGGCATCGCTCCTCCGAAGCCAAGAGGATCCTACTGAATCCTGCCAGGAAGGGCTGGGAGGGGAGAACTCCTCCAGCTGGGAAGCCCTGGAGGACCAGAGTCTCCAAAAAGAGGTTTTCCCTCAGATCCCACACTGCTCTCCAGCCTGACACCACACAGGCTCTGCTGGACACTGACATATGGGATAACATACAGGATAACATGGAATAAAACATGGGATAACATACAGGATAACACACAGGATAACACACAGGATAACATGGGATAAAACACAGGATAACACACGGGATAACACATGGGATAACATGGGATAACACATGGGATAACACACGGGATAACATGGGATTAAGCATGGGATAACACAGGGGATAACACATGGGATAGCACACAGGATAGCACATGGGATAACACATGGGATAACACATCCAGGCTATCCCAGTCAAGGTGTGGGACCTCACACCACCTTCTCCCCCCAGCCCCCTCTTCCCACCTTCCAGTTCCAGCTTTCTTCCCTCTAAAAAGCGGAACGTCCAAAGGGGACCAGAAGCCAGAACTGCAAGTACCAGGATGGAAAGGGAGAAATGGGAATGTTGCACTGCTCGAGCAACAAAGGCTCCCACCACCTGAACCAACAGGACCTGGACCTCTACAGACACCCAAGGGCAAGAGAAGGAGATCCAACAGTCTGTCCAAGGGCACCCAGAGCTGTCACTCCAGTGCTGGACATGGGAACAGACCCACGAACCGTGAAGCTCTTTCGGAGCTGCTCTTTGGGATCAGGCTGAGCTTCCACCAAGCAGGAAGATTCCAGCCCTGGCTCTCTCCCCACTGGAGATGACTTCCTTTCCCTCAGTAGGACCCTGCTCCCCACAGCCCCCAACAAAGCCCACCTTCACCTTCACATCCACTTTGGCAGCACCTTCCTGTTCCACGAGGCTCTGGCCACGAGCGCCCTTCCCGCAGGAAGAGCCTCTCCCGGCCCACAGCAGGGCAAGGAGGGAATTACATTTCATTACACACGGTCCAGGGGCTTAAGTGTCAGAGCAAGCATTACCAGATGTGCAGGGCTCTCCCTCAAAGCCATCCCCAGGCTTCAAGGCCTCCTTGGATATTTAATCTGTTGGTATCTGGGGTGTGAGGGTCAGGGACGGGGTTTCCATGCAGATGCTACAAATCTTCTCTACTTTTACCATCACCTTTTAATAACACCGTAAATCACCAGGCACTTCTCAGGTGACCCAGTAATTGCCCATTTGTGTCTCTGAGCAAAACTCAGCCAGATTCTTCCTCCTCTCTGCAGCGAAGGAGCCCTGCTGGGAGCAAACTCTGGGGGGGCCGCGTGCCCCTTCTCTCCTCCAGCAAAGTCATCTCCTGGCATCTGTGCTTCAGCTGCAACGTGGCAGCACGAGGAGAGGGCGAGGAACTGATACAGGAAGATTAAAAAAAGGTTGGATGGGTCTGTTCCTAATGTGAGCCTTGCTGCTCGCAGCCTTTGATTGCTGCACAAATAAAAGATGGAAATTCACTGGAGGCAAAGGAATTAATTAACGGGAGAAGAAAGGAGCATCAGTCTGTTGGAGGCCTGGCATCAATTCCGAGCCGAGTTTTGAAGTGGCAACAGTTTTCCTTGTTCTTTTAAGTTGTTCTTCTCCATCCTGCACGGTGACTGGGGGAGCTGACAGCACATGTGGAGTCTCATTCTGATCATCCTGGGATGAGGTGACCCCGCTGGCACAGGACAAACCTGCCTGGCTGTGGGGGCACCCCCAGCCGCTGCTCCAGCACCTTCCACGTCCTGCTGCTCCCAGCTGCTTTCATCTGATCCGCTGAGATCCTCAAACCACGTGGAGCCACCATCCTTCACCAGGCTGCCGGCATGGTTTGGAGGCTTTTATGGCCTGGGAGATGGTCTGGGAGATGTTTACATCTCCAAGTGGTTTCATAACCTCTGCTGCTGAGGTTTTGCTGCAGGTGAGAAGAACATGAACCGCCTCCAGCCCAGTTCCAGTTCAAACTGGGATTCTGTTCAAACACAGCTGTGCACGTTCACATGGGCCGTGGTTCTCCTGGTTCCTGGGACTGTTTTCTTGCCTTCAGGACATGCTGGCTTCAAGCAAGAACTGAAACTCTCCCTGTGCCAAGGCTCCATGACTCAAAAATCATCGAATCTCTGGGGATTCCTAATAAAATCAGAAGAGTTCCCACCCCATCCTCCACCCGGGTCGTGCTTTAATTTACGTTCAGCTGCATGCAAAGAGCAGGATCTGTCCCTGAGAGCTTCCCAGCTGAGCTCAGGGGGTCTCACAGCCTGATTTCTTTCCAAAGAGTACTGCTCACCCCTGCTCTGTATCCATCAACTCAGCTCCAACCTCACCCAGCAGAAGTGGGGGTTTGGGGGCTGTTTTGGGGTCAGAGCTCGGTACATCACACACACACAGATGAGGGTGGAAGTCATCAGCCCTTGGTGTCATGAAACCAGAAACCCCAAACAACCAGGTGTGCATTGACACTTCCAGCAGCTTGTTGGGCTGTGACGCTGACATGAGGCTCACACAGCTGGACACAGCTGGAGTTAGGTGGTCACTAAACCTTTAAGCCTTTATTTAAAGACATTTTGCCTAGAAAAAAAATGTTTAGAAAAGGTCTTGCACCACCAGAGTGATTAATGCTGAAAGGAATCTCCCCTTCACAGTTCCTTTTCAGTAATTCCAGGTTTATGAGCCTTTAACATGACAGAGGCCTGGGTGTGATCCCTGCTCAGCCCCGTGGTTGCAGGACACCCTCACACGCTTCCTGATACTCCTCAAAGCAGGGAAATATGAATTTTTAATATTCAGACCAAGATCAGAACTGAGCAAGGCTGTCCCTCATTATCTACCTTGTAACGAGACGGGGATCAAACGGAGTGAGGACGCGGTGGCTGAGTGACACCGGCCCCACACGTCCCTTCTGATGACACAGCGGGTAATTAACTGGCATGTCACACTCAGGCTAATGAGGGTGACCCGCTGGGGCCACACCGGGCTCCCAGCCCTATTCCCTGGCTGGGGCTGGGGGCTCTGAGGCCACCTCTGCTCACCTCTTGGCTGGACTCATCACCAGGGATGAGTTGGATCGATGGATCCCTCCCAACTTGTGATATTCTGTGACTCTGTGAGCTCCGAGCTCAGCACAGGCAATGTCCCCTCTGCCATCACAGTCCAGGGGCTGGGGGAGGTTGGGGTCATTGTCCCTGCTGGTTCCCTAAACCAGCCCAGGGATCTGGGGAGGCTGGGGACACCTTCATCACTGACTGGGAAGAAGCGAGGGATGTGGCACAAATGCCTGGAGAGACACAACCACAGCCCTGGGGGACACGAGTGACCTGGAGCCATCTGCCAGGGGTGACACCAGGATAGAACTGAGACAGAGCCGGAGCCCACCGTGCTTCCATCCATCCCACACCACCCAAAACGAGCTCTGAGCTCCAGCGCACACAGAGCCTGTCCATCCTCCCTGCAAACCTCCCCGTTCACACCAGCTCCAAATAAACACCAAGGCATCAGTTCAGCCGTAGGCGCCAGCCAGAGGCAGCCAGGATTCCAGGAAAACAGGGAAGGTCAGGACAGGACAGTGCCAGATCACAGCAGGTTAAATCCCAGTCCTGCACAGGGTTCCTTCCACGGATCAGGGCGCTGGGATGCTCCCAGCCCCTCGTGTCCCAGCCGGATGCCGCTCCAGCGGCAGCCCACGGAGCAGGATCGGCCCTTGGGGACGCCTCTGTCCCTTGTCCTGCTGGCAGCAGCCCAGCCCTGCCCGACGGCTCCTTTGTGCAGGAGAGGCGAGGCGGCGGCCCGGCCCGCGCGGGTGGCGGGGAGCGGATGCAGGTTGTCACGCTCGGGGCTCCGACACCGCGGGGGGACGTTCCGCCCGTCCCTCCCCCCAAAACCGGCTTTTCATGCAGACAAATGATGCCTTCCCTCAACAAAACCTAAATTCTCAGCTGAAAGTACTTGGCAGCGGCCCCTCGAAATTTTTCTCAGGCTTGTGTGGCTTCGGAAGATGACTTTGGGAACCAGAAAAGCGCCAGAGGAAGCGGCCGATGGCTCTTGGGGAAGAATAAACCCCCCGTCCCTCCGGCTGCGCGTCCCGCCGGGCTGGCGCTCCCGGGGATGGAGAGGCTGGGCAGCTCCGAGGGGCTGGGAGGAGCCAGCGGCAGCCCTGGAGAGGCTCCAGCACGCCGGGGACCGCAGGGACATCAGTGTCCCCCCCTCCCCTGCTCCAGGTATTGACAGTAGCAGCGATGAGCGATCGCGCTGACAAGCACCTGATCAATGGCACTTATCGAGCCCCTCCGCACTGCCGGTAATTGGAGGATTTCTTTCGCTTCCACTTTATCGACATTTCCTCCCTGGTAGGGTGTCCGTGGAGGCGGGGGGGTTGTCACTTGGAATTACCGGGGAGCTCGGCGGCACAGGCGGGATGGGGACAGCAGGATGGGGGAGCTGGCAGGTGGAGACAGGGAAAACATTTGGGCACGATCAGCACTGACAGGAGCATCCAGAGAGGGCGAAATAAAACAAAATAAAATTAAACAAACTGATGTAGGGCTGTGGAGATGGAAGCATTTTGGGATCCTGCCCTGATGGGGGCTTGATTTCACCCACCGAAGGAATTATGGAATTGTGGAGTCATGGTTGGAAAAGCCCTCTAAAATCATCCAGTCCAACAACCCATGTCCCCAAGTGCTACATCCACACAGCTTTGCAATCCTTCCAGGGATGGTGAATTCTCCACTGGCCTGGGCAGCTGTGCCAAGGCTGGACAATCCTTTCAGGGAAGAAATTCTCCCAGTATCCAACCTGAACCTCCCCTGGCACAGCCTGAGGCTGTTCCCTCTCCTCCTGTCCCTGTTCCCTGGGAGCAAAGCCCAACTCCCCCCCTGGCTGCCCCCTCCTGTCAGGGAGTTGTGCAGAGCCACAAGGTCCCCCCTGAGCCTCCTTTGCTCCAGGCTGAGCCCCTTTCCCAGCTCCCTCAGCATCTCGTGGTGCTCCAGCCCCTTCCCCAGCCCCGTTCCCTTCCCTGGACACTCAATGTCCTTCCTGCCATGAAGAGCCCAAAACTGATCCCAGACCTGAGCCGAGTCCTCCTGCACTTCCAGCGGGTCCCTCCTGCCCTGGGTTGGGGGCTGCCGTGGGGAGCAGCTCCCGCCAGCCCTGGGGTTTGGGATGCCGCGGCTCTGGAGCAGCTGGGAAGTTGCACAAGGCAGGAGGCCCCAGCAGCCCCCACTGAGCAGCGCCGGGATGTGGCCTCTGGGGACGGGATCTGTCACTTTCCTTGGCCCTTCCCATCAATCACCAACTCGTCCTTTTATTTATTTATTTTTTATTTGCACAACACGGCTGCAAATTCCCAGCTGAATCAGCCTGAAGGTGTGGACGGGGCAGGGGAGGAGATGCCGATTCTTCATTCCAGCTACAGAAAGCCCTTCAGGTGTGCCCAGGTCCAGGTGTGCCCAGGGCCACGGCCACGCACGCACAGTTCAGGGGCTAAGTGATAAATCAATAGCAAAGCGGTCAGTCAGCCTTTCCCTGCCCAAGGACGTTAACAAGGTCACATCCTTATTCTCTCCACATTAATGAGTGGAGATTCCTAATAAGACCTCAGTGACAAGTGACTATATTAATGTAATTCTCTCCTGCTCCTGATCAATTTCGTGTGTTAAGATGCAGAGCAGTGCCGGTGGCTTGGGATGCTCCTACCACCCCCTCACTGTGGAGCTGCTGACTGGGAGAGAGGAGTTTATTCCCCTCGTGGCCCTGCCTGTTGTGGGGTTTCCTTGGTGGAGTACACCTAAATCCCTCCCAGGAGGAGCCCAGCAGCTCATCCCAGTCCCAAAGTGCTGCTGTTCTCCCAGGCTGCCTAAAACATTCCATGCTGCTGCTTTAACAGTCCAGATAGTGAATGTTTTCTGAATTGAAGCCATTCCCTCCCATATTTCAGTCTGGGACCAGCACTGTTGGTGCTCCAGGTCAGGGCCATCCATGTCACCAGCAGCACGTGGTGGGACAGGGTTGCTCTTTTTGGTCCATGGCCCTGGACCATCTCAGCCGTGCAAACCCTGGCTCATCCCTGCTCTCCACAAGCCCTGAAATCACACGGAGCTGGATACTGACCCCCGAGCCCTGGGGTGACCTGCAGGATCCCACTCAGGGGGCACAGCTGACTCTGTGCCCTGGTCACTGTCCCAGTGCCCTGCCTGCCACATCCACCTTTGCATTTCAAACGAGTCTTCAGCTCGAGACTGACTCACTTAAGGGATGCATGAATAATTTTGAAGATTCCTGTGATCTCCAAGCTGCCTCTGAGCAGAAGGAGAAGGAGGCGAAATCCAAGGAGCCGCTGTGAATTTTCCACCCAGGACCATTACCATGAAAGGTGAGTGTGTAAAACCTCACCAGCACAGCTGAGCTGAGCCCTCAACCCTGCCTCGGGGAACACTCAGGGCTGCAACCACCACGTGTTTGTCACGGTGTGATTGAGGGGTTGGGGCTGTGCTTCACATGGGGTGAATTTGGGGAGGCCCTGGCACAGGGTGCCCAGAGAAGCTGTGGCTGCCCCTGGATCCCTGGAAGCGTCCCAGGCCAGGTTGGACAGGGTTTGGAGCAGCCTGGGGTAGTGGAAGGTGTCCCTGCCCATGGCAGGGGTGGAATGAATATTTGAGGTCACTCCCAACACAGACCATTCCATGAATTCCCAGAGCCTGTGCATCCTCTCACAATGAAAGACTCAAACCACTGCCCTGATGTGCCCAGCACGGACCAGCCTTGGCTGCCTCCACCCCCCAGACCAGGCTCCCAAACAAGTCCCACAGAAGCCTCTCAGAGCGCCCCTGTGCTCCTCACTCTAATATTTTGGCCCTCCCAAGAGCTGGGATGTGGGGAGGGAGCTGCCAGGCTCAGGTCCTACCCTGCTCCTGGAGCCCTGTCCTGCAGACATGGAGCATCCCTCCATCCCTCCCTCCGACACCGCCGGCTCCCTAAGCAGGAGGATTTCCACAGCCCTTTGAAAAGCCATTTAGAGCTAAGTCTTGGTATTAAACCTGGCCTTTCCTTGGGCAGGTTTTCAATCTCTGCCCGAGCCTGTTGCAGCAGAAAGTTTTTGAAAAGGTCAGGAGGAAGCTTTTAAGCATCTTTGCCAATTAAGTGCTGTAACTCCCTCCCCGCCGCCGGAGCTGCCCATCTCCATCCCAGGGGAAGGTAATTACTGTTTTATAAATAAGCTTTGAACTCTCTTAAGTAATTGTCTCTCCTTGCATGAAAGCGCCCTCTAAATCCACCGGCCTTTTCCACCTTCTGTCACGATCTAAAAATAATCGAGGAGAAAAACCCCACATAATACCTTTAAGGAGAAACTCCTAAACTTTCCTTTACACTGCAATGATTATTTCTCCAAGATTTCAATAGTTCCCCTAACAGAAGCCTTGTGGCTTTCCTGGCTCTTTGCGAATTTTTTTGGCAGTATTTGACATATTTTCAAAACTTCTCTGGAGTTACATGGATTAAAAACCCCCCACATTTCAATATTTCAATTTCTAGCCCCTGAGGTTACAACAGAGAGCACAAGAGAAAGGACAGGAATGAAGAAGCCTTTTCCAAAGGTATTAATTCCCATCATATTAATTTTTCTAACCAGCCCCGTGATTTCTGGGTGTATTCAAGCAGTCCGGGATAGCAGCACTGGCAGATCTGAAATCCTTCAGGAACTCAGGTTACTCCTGCACACCCCCTGCCCAGGCCGGGTGTAATCCCCTCATTTATTTAACAGAGACAGAGACAGGGAAAGCATTCCTCAGACGGGAAGAGCACAGCTCCTTCCACCCTGCAAATCGCAGCTTTTATCCCCAAAATCCCGGCCGACATTAACACGCAGCTCCAATCACTCGAGCCTGACACTATCTGAGCAACAGCACAAGAAACAACCCGACTTCATTTTGCCTGGAGGCTGAGCCAGGCTCAAATTGAGGCTCCCAAACCTGCTTGGATCAGCAAGAAGCATTTCATGGGATCGGGAAGAAAAGCCGGAAATAAGGGAATAACAGCGTGAAAGTGGGGGGCAGGAGGGTTGAGTTGTGCTCCTCACCCCATCACTGACCCCCCCAAAACAGGACAGGCACAGCCCCTCTCTCTCCCGGTTCGCAGCAATCCCTGTCTGGGAGCCCTTTAAATGGTTTCAAATGTTAATTCCTCATCGTGGCAGTAAAAGCTATTTTTAATCCCACGTGAAAGCAGTTTGCACAAACCCAAACTTTGCACGTATTATGGATTGCTTCCCAAGCCCGGGCAGCGCTCGATGTGTGTTAGGGAGCAGAAAACAGGGGCACATCATCAGGGAGACCCACCCGGCTGCCACGGGGGCACCCAGCGCTTAAGCCTGGTCCTAAGTGTAGGGTTGGGGCTAAAACACTGCATAAAAGCCGATCCAAAACACTACGCCCTAAGTGAAAGCTTTAATGTATCTTATTCTTAGTTAAAATCAGCTTTCTCTCAGGTTTCCCGCATGTTTTCTTTGTACTTGAGGTTTCATTTCCCAAACACGGGGGATCCGGGAAGCTGAGACAGAAAGGTCTCACTCGTGAATGGAAGTGAAAAAAAGAGGCGAGATTGCAAAGTAATAAAGGCGAGAAGCGGCAGGGCTGAGTGTCTGCAAATGCCCCGGGAAAACAAGGGCCGCTCTGAGCCACCAGAGCGCTGAAACCGAGTCCATCAGGAGGAGAGATTAGCGGTGCCAATGAATAAAGATAATGTCCCGGAGCAGGTCTCCGTGCATCGCCATCTGACTCCGGCCAGATTCCTTTGTCTTTTCCCACCTATGCGCTTCTCAAGCGCGCCTGTGAGAAGCTCGCCCTGGAAGGGGACACAAGAGCGGTGCCAAAACGCAGCCTGGTGGCTCCAGAGGAGCTGGTTTTGTTCAGCAGCTCGCGCTATAGAGTGTCTTGATCTGTCTGTACAATCACAACTCACACAAAAACCCCTCAAGGCACCTACTTAGCTCTACTTTTCAACTGCCAATAACACTCCCGGCAAAAGTCAAAAGAGCAGCGCCGGAGCCGCGTCCTTCCCCTGTCGCTCAAAGGCGTCGGGGTTGCGAGGTTCCGAGATAACAAAGTCTGGCTCAAGAAATCCTGGATGCCTTTCAAGAGTGTTATTAGCTCCTATGAATGGGGTTGGGGAAGGGGAGGGGGGAAACCCCACGTCCCAGGGAGCGGCTCTCTGCTCCCCGTCCACCTTCCCAGAGATGCTCCCGAGCTGGGACACCCCAGCAGAAGCGCAGAGGGATGAGGAACCCCACAGAAAGTTCCTCCCCCCGTCATGCCAACTTTCATGTTCTGCATTGGATGGGATGGGAAAATGACTATGAAAAGTCAAAATTTGGCCTCCGAGAGTCTCGGAGCTCTGGGAACGCTCTGCAGGGCCAGAGGATGTTCGGGGGGGATTCCAGGTCCTTGTGTCCCTCCGGCTGCAGGGCTCCAGCTTGGCCACTCACTAGACATCCCATAGTACTTTTTAGTACTTCTGGTCCAAACTGTAAGAAATTAGGGAATTCTTCACAGTTCCTCCAAATCCAAGGTGTGCAGCTTCCAGAGCGCAGTCCCAACGGACACACGGGGTCGAGGGAGCCTTGGCCCAGCAGCATTCCTGCCTAAGTCTTCCTTTGGCTCTTGGAAAAAGCAGGAAGACAAGATGGAAAAGAGGGACTGGGATCACAGATCATGCAAGGAAACAGGAAACAGAGGAAAAGCGTCACATTGAGCTGATGTTGCCACAAAGCTTTGGCAGATGGGGATGAGGAGACTCTTCTTCAGATGAGCTGCGCCAGGCTCAGAGCTCTCCACACGAATTCCCTCAAAGCTGAATTCCCTCAAACTCCATTTCATGCAAACCAGGCCCCTCTCCCAGCACTGCCGTGCTCCCCAAAGCTGCTGCGCCCCCATTTCTCCAGCCCCATTCCCCACAGCTCCAGAATCCCCAAGGCTGTGCCAAACTCCGGTGCGAGGCAGACGGGACGGCCGGAACCTCTGCGTGGGAACCAAACCAGCTCTGGCATCCGAAAAGGGAACAATCCCATGCAAAGAGTCTGCTACGCCCCCAAACTGTCCCCAGTGGAGCAGAGCAGTGACACTGCAGAGCCCCAGCCCCACCATACAAGGTGTGAAAACGTCCCAAATGCCACTTGTGAGCCCAAACCTGCTCCCCTCACACCGAGGGGGTTCCAGCCCTTGAACCCCTTCACCCCACAGCGACTTGGCCCACAAATGTTGTTTTCCTCAATCTCCACAGGCAGCCACACCATCACAGCTGCTCCAAGTTTTGCAATGGATTTCTGAATATCACCCCAAATGTCTCAGATCCAATTCAGTTTTTAACATTTGTCCTCACCTACATTTCCACAAAACAGACACAGACAATCCCAGGCTCCCAAAGAGGCCTTCCCACACCCCAAACTGGCAGCAGCATTGCCTCTTCTTTTTATTTAAGTTTCCTTCAAGCGGCACTGAATGCCAAAAAAATTAAAATCATGTTTTTCTTGAGGAGAAAACATCCCATCATGCTTGGATTAGCCATTAAGTCATTTATGCTGCAGCCTAGAAAAGGTGTTTAATCTTCTTAGAATTAGCTAAAGCTGTAGTAACTCAAGGAATTCTGTAGGAGATGCTTTTGCAGAACATTTTCTTTTCACTACTACTCCAAAAAAAGGGGCTTTGGGCTATTTCAAATTTAAATTAAATAAAACAGTCCAGTAAGAATGGATTATTTCAGTCAGTAACTTATAACAAACTACTCATCACCCATGAGGAGATGCTCTTGCCAGAGCAGGGAAATCACTGCGGGACTGAGCTACTAAAAAGGAATGGAATAATTCTGGAGTGATATTTCCAAGAGAATTTTTTTTTCCACATTTACTCAAGACAAGCAGCAACCTACAGGTGCCTTCGGGCCAAATATCTTGGCGTGAGAAGCAGTTGGTGTAATTTTGGTTTCCTAGCAAGTTCAAATATTTTAAAAATGTTTACACCACTTTTGAGATATCCATTGGAAAAACCTGAATTTCTGTCCAATTTCTCTTTCCCTCCCCTCCAGCACATCCCAGCTTTAAACATTTAGCTCTGTCTGGCTTTCCCGGGGATAAAATCCCTCGGTACTGCAAGGTCTTGTGAGAAGACAAAACAAGAGGCAGAGAGGAGAGGAAGCGAAGGGAAATAGTTGTGTGTGTGTGTGTGTGATTAAAACCACACTTACTCTACGCAGAGTTAAAGCAAAACATCTCCTGATTTCTGCCTTGCCCCAAAGGATGCAGCTTCTCCCCAGCCCAGCGGCCGCTTCCCCGCGCCGAAAACCTTCCCCGCTCCATTTCTCCAAATTTACCACAACCATATGCGGGATCGTCTCGAAACTGGTGCCAGGCCAGGCTCCCTGCAAGCACTTACAGCACTAAAAACTCGCAACAGAGCCATCCAAACTAAGATTTATTTCTCCTTCTCTCTGCGGTCCGTCCGGCGAGCACCTCGCTGGGCTCCGCCGAGCGATATGAAAGCGTTCGATCTTCCCCGCTTTAATTATGTGCTGGCAGTCATTAAACTCCCATTCTGCCAAGTGAGAGCTATCTCGCAGTCCTCACCCCAAAAAGATTAGTGATGATCATTATTGTTCCTCGAGCAGCGCGGACCCAAACGGAGCTGAGGAATGAGCTCATAAATCACGGGGATATTAATGCAGCCATAAAAATAAGCGCCGCTGCTTACTGGGTTTTGAAGGTGTGTTAAGTCATAACTTTACAGCCCAGATGTGGGCTCAGAGAGCTGAAACTCTGCGGATAAAATTACCACTAAAATTACTCTTTCCATTAAACACGCTGATTTTTCACAGGTTGTTACTTTGGCGAGGATTGGGAAGCTGCAACCTCCCCCGAAACATTGAGGGCACGTAAGAAATCCGGTATTCCCGCGGGGCTCGGGGAGAAGGGGATGGAGAGGCAGGAAGGACAGGGAGAGCTACTCCTTTTATTATTTTCAGATGTTTCCCCGAGAACACCACGGCGCTTTTATACATCGACACATTTGGATTCCCTTCAAAATAACGGAGCAGATTCCATCCCCGGCTTCAAGGGACTTATCGCTCCCGACTCCGCTTGGCCCGGCCGCTCCGGAGCTGGCCAGGAGACGGGAGTTTAATGCACTCCACATGCACAGTAGCTGCTCTTCCGAATGCTTTATCGCCTGAAGAGTTCAATTCCATCGAAACCCTCAAAAAACAAACTTCCTTGGGTCACTCCAGCTCTGCCCTTCTCCACAAACCCACCAAGGACCCCACTGATTCACCCCTCGCCCGCTCCCTGTTCCAAGCGCAGCCAGGATCAAGCCCGAGGTCTCCGCTCCCTTTATTTTTATAAACCACGCGAATAAAACAATTCCTAAAGGAACCCGGTGGGGAAACGGGGTGACGGCTGAGGATAAAGTGCTAAAGGTTAAAATCGCAAAGTCTGGGGAGTTAAACGAGCACATTTTTGCTGCCGGTTTCATCCCTGGCCGGGTGGGATGCGAGATGGGAGACGCGGGGACAGGGGCGACGCGGGGACAGGGAGGAAAACGGCGACACGGGGACAAGGGGGACACTGAGACCGCTTTTCACACTCGCAGCGCTCCCGACTTCAGCAGCAGCCCCGACAAAGCAGCCGCCAGCCCCTTCCCCAGGCCAGACGAGGGTCGGAGCTGCCGCCCCCCTCTCGTCCCACCCGGGACCTCCACTCTTCCCCCCCCTCCCCTTCCCTCGGACCCCCTTTCTCTCCCGGGACCCGGCGCGCCCTCACCCGCCTGTTGCAGAGCCGCCGCATCCCGGCCCGGGCGGCAATTAACGCAGCTCTGCGCTAATTACCGACCCCGCCGCCGTCGCCGCCGCCCCCTTACCTGTACCAGCGCAGCCCCTTCTCGTAGCACCTGTCGAAGAAGTGGGGTTCAGCGCCCACCGCCCGCACCCCGGGGTGCGCCCGCAGGAACTCGAGCAGCGCCCGCGTCCCGCCCTTCTTCACGCCCACGATGATGGCCTGGGGGAAGCGGCGGCTGCCGCCCCCCGCGCCCCCCGCAGCCCCCGGCCCCGCGGGCAGCGCGGCGGGCGGCGGCAGCAGCAGCGCGGGCGGCAGCGGCTCGCAGGGCCCGGGCAGGCAGGAGAAGAAGTAGGTGAAGAAGAGGATCATGGTGAGGAGCAGCGAGGCGCGGCGGCCCCCGGCGGGTCCCAGCAGCCGCCCGCTACATCCCATCGGGGGCCGCGCATCCCGCACCGCCGCCGCGCCCCCCGCGCCCCCCTCCGCGCTCCCCGCGCTCCCGGCCCGGCCCCGGGCCCCCGGAGCTCCCCACCCCCCCACCCCCCCAGCCCTGGCCCGCCCGCGCCGCCCCCACGCCCACCCGCGGGGCGGGGGAGGGCGAGGACACGCGCGTGGGGCGGCGACGCCCCGAGGAGGGGAGGGGAAGGGAGGGGAGGGATGGGGAGGGAGGGGATTGGGAGCGGGGAGGGGGCGCGGCACACGCGGGGGGTACAGTAGGGATCCCCGCAGGGACAGGGGCTCCCCACGCGTGGGTGTCACCCGGACGGGGCAGCCCCCGCCGAGGGCAGCACTCGTGGCCCTGCCTGGCAGGAGGGCACGTTTTCCCACATTTCCCTGTTTTCCCATGTTTTCCCATGTTTTCCCTGTATTTTCCTTCCCCCCCCCCCAACATTTCTGCTTGTTTTTCCGCGTTACCGCACATTTCCCCATGCTATTCCATCTTTTTACTTTTTCCCACGTTTACTCCTATTTTCCCACATTTCCCCACATTTTCCCATGTTTTTCCCACATTCCCCCTTGTTTTTCCCTCGTTTTTCCATATTTTTACCACACTTCCCCACATTTCACTATGTTTTCACGTCTTCCCATGATTTCCCACATTTCTCTGTACTTCACCACATTTGCCCATCAGTTTTTCTTCTTTCATTTATTCCCTCCTCTTCTCATCATTCCTGGGGCTCCAGTGGGTGTTTTTGGAAAGGGAGGCTCCAGCAGCAGTGCAGATGCCAGGTAGGCACCAGGCTGGTGTCTTAATTAACCTGTTCATGTAATTAACTCTTTTTATAATTAGATTCCCCAAGTCTTCCAAGAGCTGGAGCATGGCAGGGATGGGGATCCACGGCCTGGGATGGGGAGGGTGGAGCAGAGCTGGATTGGGGGTCAGTGATGATTCTGTAGGGCCACTGTGGCATCAATGGGGACTTGTATGGTGGCAGCGCTGCAGGTGACAAACCTGCAGGTGGCACAGGGGCACGGCTGCGGGGTGACAAACCTACAGGGATACAGGGACAGTACTATAGGGTGAGAAACTGCAGGGTGACACGGGGACACCGTTGTGGGGTGACAAACTGCATGGTGACACGGGGACACAGCTGTGGGGTGCCAAACCTGCAGGGGACACAGGGACAGCGCTGCAGGTGACAAACCTACAAGGGGACACGGGGGCAGGGCTGCAGGTGACAAACCTGCAGGGATAGAGGGACAGTGCTATAGGGTGACAAACCTGCAGGGTGACACGAGGACAGCGCTGCAGGCTGACAGGGTGATACAGCTTCAGGGTGAGAAACCTGCAGGGTGACACGGGGACAGGGCTGTGGCATGGCACAGTGACAGGATGACAGGGCTGCAGGGTGACAGGGTGATAGAGCTGCAGGCTGATACGGTTGCAGAGCTGCAGGGTGACAGTGACAGGGCTGCAGGGTGACAGGGTGACGTGGTCACAGGGCTGCAGGGTGATGCAGTTGCAGGGCTGCAGGGTGGCAGGGCTGCAGGGTGACACGGTGACAAGGCTGCCTGGCTGCCGGGCCAGGGCTTTGTGCCCTCTCGTGGCTGGCGCTCGCCGGCTGCTCAGGGCCCGCTTGTCCCGCACCGGAGCTTTCCAGCGGGAGGGAACAACCGGAGATCCCTCCCAGCTCCCAGGACGAAGTTCCCCAGGGAAAGCCGGGCAGGAACGATGACACGGAGGAAGCGGAGCTGTTATCAGAGCAGTTTGATAAACAAACACGCATCCAAACTGTGGCACTTGCCAGCTCTTGTTGGGTTTACGTCAGCGATTGGAAACAGGAGCTGTTCCACGCCAGGCGGGAGCGGCTCCAGCTCCCTGTTTGGGTTGGGAGGGGGAATGTTGCTGTTGGAAAATGCCAATTTGTCAAAATGGAAACGTTTGGCAAGAACAGATCCATTCTGACAAACTTCTGTCCAAACACAGCCAGGGAGACTCTGGGAAGGCGGGAGGGGGGAGCACGGGGCACTCACCCTCCTCACCCTCGGTGTGGGGGGCTGACAGGGCTGGTGCCACGGGGCCTCTTGGCACTGCCAGCTCCCCACAGTGCAGTCAGAGGCTTCCTTTCTCACCTTCAAAATTTGGGAAAAAGGCTTAAAACATGAGTTTGCATCTGGGGCCAGGCACCAAGGGCTTGGGATGTGCCCAAGGTCACCTCAGCCCCGTGTCTGGAAGAGCTGGGGGGCCCTGCAGGAGGGTCCCTGGATTCACCCCAGGCCCCACCAGACAGGCAGCTCAGGCAATTGAGGACAAGCAGCTCATGTGCAAGTTTATAGCAAAATCAGGGCATTTTGGTTGGAATAAATGGGTTCTGCAATGTTATCCCCATGCTTGGTATCCTTGGCTGGCAGTGGCTGCCCAGGGGTGGCTGTGCCAGGGCCTCACCACCCTCGATTGTCTCCGCTGAAGCACAACAAGGGTTGTTCTTCCCTCCCTGGGTCCTGACAGGAGTGAGCAGTCCTTGGGAATCCCCATGGTTGGACTGGTGGCTCCAGAGGGGGAGCTGTGGAGGGAGATGCTCCATGGAGGGGCTGGCGCGTGGCCAAACCCTGGTCAGAGCAGTGGCATCAGCTCTTCCCATCATGGGCTGAGCTGGTCCCAAAGCAGGGGAAGGTCCAGCCTGATCCAGGACAGATGACAAATTCCACCAGAGGCCAAACGCAGCAACATCAGCACAGCACCATTTGAGCTCTGTGCTCCCCTTGGCCACCCTGTCCCCCATCCCAAAACCAGCAGGATGGCACCCCTGCTGCCCCACTGGTCCCCCCAGCACCGTGACCCTCCTCCAGCCCCCCTCTGCCCACCGCCACAGGCAGGCGGGAGCCGCAGCGTGGCTGCTCTGGGATTTCTGGGATTTCCCTGAGTTTGTTATTACAAAGAAAGAAAGAAAAGAGCTCAGGGGATCAGCGGGGATGAAAAATGCTTTGGAAACACGGGGGATCATTTAGCAGGTCACCTCCACGGCGCAGTTTGCCAGGCTGATAAAGGCGAGCAAACTTATTAAAGGCGCGCACAGCTTGATTCGAAACGGCTGCTCCCAAACAGCCAATTACTGCGGCCGTCCCAATCCAATTAGGGAGGCTGTTTCCCTGATTGCAGCCGAGTGTTGGACAAATACAGCACAACTGCTCAGGTTCAAAGAGCAGCCCATAAAAGGCAGCTCGGGGCGAGGCGAGGAAAGGAGGCAAACTTCATCCCGAGGGATGCAGGATGCCCCAGCCTCAGGCACGGTGACACTCGCTGGAAAAGCAGCGCTGTGACTGTCCCTAAAGCAGCACAGCCCCACCAGGCTGTGAGACGGGGTCACTCTCCACTGGGGTCCCCACCATGAGTGTCCATGGGGTCATCCAGACAGGGATATCACCAGGAGCTTCAGCCACCCTGCTCTAGTCCCATCTGGGGTCTCGGCAAAGGCCTTTCCCCAGGGACCTGGCAAGATTTGAGGTTTATCCACTGGGTTTTGGGGAAAAAACCCATCATCAATGTCACATTGCAGGAGGATTTCTCCTGGTCCTGCAGTGGGGAAAGGCAGGATGTAGAGGGAGAAACCCAGGTGGGACCATCAGAGCTTGCCAGAGCATATCACAGAATCAGGATGTGAGCAAGGAGGAGGAATGGATCACATCTCCTGATTTGGATCATGAGGGCAGCACATGGAGCTGATCTCCTCCACACCCAGTTCCCCCTCACCTGGAGCGAAGGAGACACCAAAAACTCATCACCAGGGATTAAAAACCAAGCCCCATCCCCATCCTCACTCCAAGAGGCTGAGCTGGGCCAGGGGGGCCAGGCTGAGCCACAGCTCCAGCAGCACCACAGCCATCCCAAGGCTCACTGCAACCGCTCCAACGGGTTCGCTCCAGAATCCTGGCACGCGGCCACCGCTGGGGTGGAGCCCAGCCCCTGTTATTAAAATGTGTGACAGCAGCTCAAGATGGAAAGTGAAGTTGTACATTCTCCATCTGAAACTCCGGGAGGAATTTCAAGCAGGGGAATGCAATTTCCAGCCTGGAGGAGAGCCAGCAGCGCCAGGGCGAGATTTTTCTTAATATGGTTTTGCAAAACTCGAGCACAGAAAATTGCCCGTAGCTACAGCGATTCCGGGGAGCTGCACACAGCCCTGTTCCCAGAGGGGGAGAGGGGTTTGCGCAACAAAAACACCCCCCAACTCCAGCAAGCTGCTGTCCCTGTCACCAGCAGCACCTTTGGTCACCTCAGCTCCCTGCTCCAGCCCCGTCTCCGCTGGGATTCGGGGGCTGAGCCACGTGGAGCCTGCGTGGACAGGACAAACCCATTCTCCTGGCTCAGGAAGGCAGCAGCATCCCAGGAGGGAGGGTTCTGCCAGGGGGACCTCCATCAGCCCGAAAAGGATGCGGGTGCACCAGCTCCGTGTTATTCTCCTGATGGCACTTTGGGACAGTGACCTGCAGGACCATGGGACCCCCGGTCACCCTCTGGCTCCAGCAGCTGTGGCTGGCTCCCATCCAGCTGGAGTCACAAAAGGAGCCTCCCCCCATTTCTGCTTTTGATTTAAATAATCCCAATAAGGGGATAAAGCAGCCAAAACCCCACTGGTTTGGGTTTTTTAAAGCTTCAATTTAAAAAATAACATACATGAAATGTGCAATTTTTATCGGGGCAGGCAGAGCCACAGAGCTCGGAGCAAACCCCATCCCTTGGACTGAGATTGTCCCAGCCCTGCCCTGAGCCCACTCCCCTCCTCATTTCCCATCTTACACAAACTGGGAGCAGTCATTCCCTCAGTGGTGCCCTCATGGGTGGAGACACAGATTTCACGTTATCCTGGGAGTGAAAAAATTACAGGGATAGGAGGAGGCACAAAAGTGACTTTTTTGTGTTTAATTTGTTGTAACTCAGTGACTGGGTACACAGGTCTGTGGAAGCTGAGGGATTTCTTTATCCTGGCTGCATGTGTGGAGCAGCAGGAGCATTTCCAGTGGGGAAAGTCCCCTTTGGAAAGAACCAGGTGATGCCACACAGTGGGATCAGTGTTGGCAGTGGGTGATGGATGCAGCCAAAGGTGGTGGCCTGGAGCCTGCCCAGCTGCAGACCACAGCTGGATTGGGAATTCTAGAGTGGTTCTAATGCCCTGGTGGAGGTTACAGCCCCAAAATCCCACGGATGAGGTGGGATCAGTGCCTGCGGAATTACTGGAGCCACCTCTGTCTTTCCTGGGCAGGGAATGAATAAGGTCTCACCACCATCAGCCTCTCCAACACCTCTCACATCCCGCAGTTACTGCTGCACCTCTGCTCATCCCTCTGCACCAGGAGCCTCAGCTGACCAGCCAGGGGTGTCCTGACAGCTCTGTACCTGCTCTTTACCAGCTCAGTAACTCCTGGAACTATAATGACACATTCATTGCTGATCTCATTTAGAGTTAATTACATGGCAAACAGACATCTCCCTAATGAGCTTGGAAGCATCCCAATAACGGCTGGAGCAGCCTGTCAATATGCACGGGAGTGCAGGAATTCCTCCTGCTGGTGTTCCAACACCTGGTGCTCACTTGAAGGGCTAAATCAATAATGTCATTTGGGGTGGGGGAATGAGGCACCAGCTCAGCTCCGAGGGAAGAGGGGAACATCAGGGAACCTCTCCTGGCCACAGCAGGTGAGATCCAAGGCCGGGCTGGACAGGGCTTGGAGCATCCTGGCATAGTGGAAGGTGTCCCTGCCCATGGCAGAGAGTGGCACTGGATGGGCTTTGAGGTTCCTTCCCACCCAAACCATTCTGGGACTTCCTGGTTCTCTAATTGCTTGCTTAAAATACATCTACAACAGGCTACCAATAGGGTCACTGCATGGTTTAATTCCGCTTTTTTAGCCTAAAACCACGCCCCTGGGGCATTTTTCCCTGCTGCTGGGCTGGAGGCTGTGCCAAAGGCACTGGGACAGCACTGGTGTGAGACTGGGGAGCCTGGAAGGTGCAGCAGCACCCCATGAAGTGAGAATGGCAAAGGAGGGGTGGCAGCCCTGAGGATGCTCTCCCCAGCACTGCGGTGGGAAAGCCAGGAGGGCAGGCGGGACTGGCTCTGTGCCCTAAGACAGGCCCATCTTGTCACCTTGGAGGGCAGGGTTGGGGAATCCTGTCCTGAACTCTCCCCACACCAGCCAAGAATCACACAGAGCTGTTCCCAATCCAGCAGCAAGCAGCTGGGACTCATCCTCCTTCCCCAAGTCTGTGGGAAATGGCTTTTTCCAAGCAAATCATTTACAAGTTTCCTCTTTTTTTTCTTTTTTCTTTTTTTCCCAGGGGAAAAAAACTCAACCCATTTAGGAGCAGGGGGTGTTTTCCTTGTTTGCCTTTAAAAAATCCTGTTGCCAGGTGCAGATGGCCACATTCACATTTACGAGTCTGTGGAGCTCTGGCATGCCCGCTGCTAATTCCATGCACAGGTGGGGGGTAGCTTTCATTTGGCTCTGGTTCAGCCAAATATCCAGTGGCCAAAGGGAGAGAAAGGTGTGGAATCGAGGATTGGAACATCTGGAGCGGAGCCGAGCAACAATGAAACGCAAAGTGAGGTTTGAAGGAAAATGTCTCAAACGGATGGAGGGGGAAAGGAGGGCTCAAAAGGCTCCCTGGAAGCAGCAAGGAGGCTCCCAATGTCTTTCTTTTAGAAGGGGTTTGGAAACAGGAAAAAATGTGGTGTCAAAGAAGGACACAAAACCCAGCACTGGATCAAACCCTGGCCAGCTGCACCCCCAGCCAAACCTCCTCTGTGGGCAATGCAGATTCCAGGGTTTAATGAGTTAAAACCTGAATTTCAGAAGTAGCAACAGCAGGATCAGGCTCCCACTTTAGGCCAGAATCCTGAATTTTCATCCCCACCAGACAGGGATAGTCCCACTCCGTGGGCCAGCCTGGAGCTCTCATCCTTGGAAGCATCCAAGGCCAGGTGGGACAGGGCTTGGAGAAACCTGGGACAGTGCAAGGTGTCCCTGGCCGTGGCAGGGGTGGGACAGGATGGGCTTTAAGGTCCCTTCCAACCCAAACCACCCCAGGATCCTGTGACACTCATTTCCCCAAGCAGTGGATGCAATATGAGCTGCCAAATCAAGGCCCGGGGGGCAGCAGCTCCTGCTGGAGCCACTACCCCGCATTCCGGGTGAAAAACACCCACTTTCCAACCAGACCTCAGGTCTCACCCGGGAGCGAGGAGCAGAACGGGAGCGCAGGAGCGAGGGCAGGGTCCGGGTCCAGCTGCAGAGCCCCACCCAGCCAGCAGGGCCGATCCCCCGCTCATCTCTCATCATCTGGGATGCACATGCTGGAGCAATCAGCAGGGAAAGGCTGGAAAGGCTCCAGAGTGGGAGAGGGCGTGCAGCACGCTCAGCTCCCCAGCCCCAGGGCTGCAGCTCCTCGTGCTCCAACAATCCGCAGGTGCCGGGATTGCCCACACACCTCTCGGCACCGGGATCTGCCTCCGGGCATCCCTCACATCACCCCCCCGGGAAAGCTTTGGGGGAAAAGCCCCATTTAGGAACCAAAGCCTCCTGGTGACGGGAATCCCCTTCCCCGGGTCAGCTGGCTTCTGGTTCCCGTAGCACAGGACCCACACGTGCTGTGTGACCCCGCGGGCCCGTCCCCTCCCCACAAAGGCAGGTCAGCGCTCGCCAGCCAGGGATTGTCTGGAGCGGGGCTGGCGACAGGAGCTTTCAGGAACATGAGACGGGAGCAAAGCCACTGGTAGCCTGAGGCTCCTCAGGTCGGGACAGCCCCAGGGACCCCAGAGCAGCATCACGAGGCCTCCTGGTACCCACCAGCATCCCACACCTCAGATCATCCAAATGCTTGGGTGCTGGTGCTCCAGGACTCTCCTGTCACTCCCCACTGGAGTCAGCTGGAGCAGAAGGTCCCATCCCCAGACCAGCTCATCCACCCAGGACCTGTTCCTCCTCCTCTTGCCAAACACATCCCAACAGCACAGACCCTGCCCCATGGAGAAGGGAAGAGCCAACAGCCCTCTCTGGAGGGAGCACAGGAACCGGAGATGGTTGTCCCCCCCTTGGCTCTCACCCACCACCAGACCCAGCTTCTGAGCACAGATAAAAACAGGAGACCCATGAATCCAAAATGCTGGGAAGAGGTTTTAGGATCACAGCTTTGGAGTGGAACCCAGGTAGACCCCTCTCCATGCCATAATTCCCTCCTGCACCAGGACTCAAGTCCCCAGGGCAGTGCCAAGGGGACCGGAGCAGCCTGGCACAGGGGACCAGGGTGTTCTCCTGGCACTTCCTTGGGATCACATGCAGCCACAGACGAGATTTGCATCCCAGTGCTGGAGAGCTTTGGAGACAACAACCCAAGGGCGGTCAGGGGCTTAAATTCAGGGCCCAGTGCCTGTGATCCCCAGAACTGGGAGAAGCCTTTAGGCTCTGCCCTGATGTGCCTCCCAGGACACCCCTGTCTCTCGTGTCACCCCCATCTTCGACTCTCATGGCTGTCGGAGCTCCTCGGAGCATCCTCTGCCTCCACAGAGCATCCAGAGCTGCCTGATGGGGTGTCAGGGGGCTCTTCAGTGCTAGAAGCTCCAAGCACAGAGCCAGGACATGGGGCCAGCCCCCCCGAGCCCCTCTCCCACCGCCCCCCAGCAGGCCCAGCCCTCAGGCCCCACCATCCCGGGGCTCACGTGAACGCCCCGTGGTCGTTTCTAACCTCAGATCTTTGGCGTTATTAACAACACACGTGTGGGTCTGGCCTCCCCTGGGGGACACCGTCTGGGGGAGAACATCTGGGGGATATTCATCACGGCCACCGCGGGCTGCAGCCCCCGCCCCCCGGCCGGGGACGGGTCACATGTGGGCGCTGAGCGCTTGATGTGGAGTCATTACCATCACAGACTTCCAGCCCAATTACTTGACAGATGAAATCAAGATCCGCTGCCCTTATTGTTTGCATCTGGAGCGCCGCATCCGCAAACACTCGGCCTCATCCCCCGCCCCGGCCGCGGCAGTGCCAGCGGTGGCTTCATCTGGATGTCGTTTCCCTCAGCCTGGCACATGGGAACATATCAAACGCCCTGGTGACGAGACCTGTCCCCCAGTCGTTACCCACAGCACCTCCAGAGAGGAGGGGATGCCCATTTCCCATCCCTGCCTGCTGCCTTTCCTCCCGTCAGCAGCCCCACAGGAGTTTTGCTCTCCCGGCCATCCCAAGCCCAGGTGGGTCCCACCCCAAACCAGTCTGCAGCTCCGATTTTGCAACCAAACTGCCTCGATTTCCCCCGGCTGATTTCACACAAAGGAACAATTATGCTTCGTTTCTACCCATTAACACGTCGCGTTTGCTTTAGGAGGGGAATAAAACGAATTGCATCAGAAATATTTGAGGTGCTGAAGTCAGCAGGCAGGTGTTCGGTGACTCTGCCAGCGCCAGCCCGAGCAGAAAACTCCTAATCCCAGTGATTACGGCACATAAACACGGGGGTGGGGATGGGGTTCACACCCCGGGCAGCCCCTGGGGTCGGCCCGGCCTTGGAGCCTCGCCTGGAACTGTTTGCTCCGCTTGAGGAGCGGCTCCACTGCGGGATGGGAACCAGGGAGCTCCAGAAGAGCCCCGAGTCCCCAAGGCCCATCAGGGTCAGCCATGGGCAGAGTGGGGATGGCCCTGGGTGCTACAGGAGCTTCATCCCCTGGGCCCAGTTCTGGTGTCCTCACAGCAGCTGCCTGGCATGAAAGATGCCCATCCATCCATCCATCCATCCATCCATCCATCCATCCATCCATCCCTCCATCCCTGCCCTCAGCACAGCCACAGCAGTGCCCTGGAGGCAAGCACTGAGCAGCAGAAGGAATTTGGGTTTCTTTTTTCCCCTCTAACCCATCTGTCCTTAATTTCTTTGGGGGTTTCACTCCAAATTCTTCAGATTCTGCAGCAAATGCTTTGCAGTCCTCGGCCCCTCCGCGGCTGCCCGGCTCGGGTCTGCCTGCAACCGGAGCAGAGGGAAGGGAAAATCCCAGCCCTGAAATTCACCAACAATAACCCGTGTCCGGGGGTTGTTTGTTGATCCATGAGATTTTTTTCTGTTTGGTTTTGCTTGGTTGGTTATTGGTTGGTCCATCCCCCTCCCTCTTCGGAGGGCTGTGCCAGCCCGTCCCTCCGTGCCGCAGCAGGGGACAATAGATTTGGTGGCAAGGGACACCAGACCCTGTTCCAGCCCACATCTACCCATGGCTACATCCTGTGCCCCGCGTTCGCCAACTGCTGGATCGAGTCCTGCCAGGAGGCGCAGCCACGGCCGCGCTGCCACTCTGCCTTCCCTCCTGGGGACCGCAGTGCCAGGAGGCAGATGTTGCCTTGCCAGAGCTCTGCTGGGAGGTGTTTCCATTTCCTCCTATCATTTGTAGCAACAAATCCCTTGTTTTGCCCTAATTTCTCAATTACAAGGTGGTGGCTCAGGGCTACGGGCGCATGCGAATGTCTGGGGCTGGGGAGCGCAGCCGGCCCGCGGTGCGATGTACCCTGCAGTCGCTGCTAATTAGCCGCTAATTTTACAGACTCCTTTATGGTTTGCAGTCATTTCAGCTTCCTCGTGGGCTGGAGCGCCGCGGGCAGAGCTCTCCCGGGAAGCAGCAGCGCGGCTCAGCCGCAGGTCCCCGGGGAGAGCCGGGCGGGTGGAGCAGGACCCCGGCGCCAGCCGAATTATTTCCCCAGGATGCTGGGAACAGCCTGGGAAGCATCGGAAGGTACAGCCTGTCCGAGGCTGAGCTCAGGTGGTCACAGCTCCCTTTGGATGCTCCCACTTCCCTGGGATGCCGGGATCCAAAATATCCCCCTCACCCCTCTGTCTCACAAAGCACAAACTCAGACCCTGCACAACCCCGGGTGAAAACAATCTTGCCCCAGCAGTGACCCACACAAACCACATCAGTTCGATTTGAGTCAAACTTTGAGGTTTTAAATTATGCCTTAGATTAACAGGAGAGCACAATTCCTCCCCGGAGCCTTGGTCCAAGCCCCAGGTTTGATAAGCATCAGGACACGGCCTCAAATGGAGAAATTAAACAAATACCTCACATATTTGGGAGATTCACACATGTGAGCAGCTGCAGTTGAAGACAGGATCCATCTCGCCCTGATCCCTCTCACCCCTCGGTGGGTATTGGCAAATCCCAGCCTCTCCTTGCTCCCATTTAATCCCTGCTGAGGCAGAGGTGCCGGCCTGGCACCACCCCTCTCTCGGCTTGGAGGGGTCTCCCCGGCTACTTCAACCCCTGACCCCTCACTGACCTCACACCGCACACCTGCACCCACAAACCCTCCCCTTTTCCAGCCAGAATTCCCAGGAAACCAGCACAGCACCCCAGTTCTGTCCCACTACCCGGGGTTAGCTCATCCCGACAGACAGCAGGGAGCTGCGGGGATCAGCGTCCCACACCTGGACAGATGGATGGACGGACAGACATGGGATGTGCTGGGAGAGGCAGCACCTCCTGCCTGTGTTGCATCCCTGCCAGAGCCTTGGTGCTTCACCCATTGGAGCCAGCATTTTAAATTAATCCGAGATTAACTAATTTGGAGCCTCGCTTTGAATTGGATGCCTGCGAGATTGGGTTTAAAGCAGGGAAGTTGATTTCCAGCAGAGCTGTGGCGCTGCTGGCAGGAACAGCCCCGGCCATAAAATCCCAAGACGTCAGAGGGGAACAAAGATAGACTGTGATGCAGAAAAGATGCTCAAATTTAAAATAATCTGAGAGGAATGAGCACAGCCCTGCAGACACATGGCCCCAGCATCGCTCCTGAGTGCAGCTTTTCCTCTTTAAATAGACTCTACCACTTATTCCCTCCCGGTGGCTTTCAAGTCTTTATTTTCCACCGAATAATGACGCAGTTTAAAATCCTTTTACCCTCCCAGGTGCTCTGGGAAGCTCCCACCTCATCCCAAACATCACTTGGTGGTGGCCTCTGAGCACCCAGAGCCAGAGCCTCCGGTGCTGGAGCAATTGTGGGCTCTGCAGAAATTCTTGGCAGTCTTCCCAGAGCTCCCCTACTCCTAGAATTAAAGGATCGAGCCACAACAACCCCTGCATCTGAATTAAAACGAGCTCTATTTACTGGTCATGCTAATTGAATTAGATGAACTCCAGGCTGGAGGATAAGCAGAGCTGGCCCTCATGGTTCCTGGGTTTATTCTATTTAATGTTGTGACAAACGCTCACCAGTGGGGCTTCAAAGCAGAGGAATTTGGTCCTGGGCTGTTTCCATCCTGCCTTGACAAGGCTGGGTGGGAATTTGGTGGGGGTTTCAGGAAATGTGATGTGGAAGTGGTGGTGGTTCCAGTGCAAACGCTGTGTTTCCTCCTCTGGAGCTGGGAAGTAGAACCCCACAGCAGTGCCAGGTTGTGGTGGCAGTGCCCAGGGTGATGTCAGTGGGTGGTACCAGGCATGGGAGCAGCTTCTCACCCCAGTCCATACCCCACAGCTCTGTAGGGCAGGACCCAGCCTCACCCTCTGGCTGCTGCAGGATCCATTCCCCCAGTGCCATCCCCGCTGTTCCCATCCTGGCGGGGGCACAGCCAGGGAGGGAGGGCACAGCACCCATCCAAAATCTGGGGTAGCCAAGGGCTCCATGAAGGGACAGGACAGAGGTGTGGGTGGGGAAGGAGAACACACCACCCTCCCTAACATCATCGAGACAAACTTAATTCAAAAAATTCAGGCAGGAGGCTTCAATAAGCCCAGAGGACCCTGCCAAGAGTCACACTCCCTATATCCAAGTGCACAAAAGCTGGACATGTAAGACATGAAGAAAGCACTGTCAGGGCAGGCCAGTGCCAGCCAGCAAATCTGTAACAGTGGGAACATGAAATATTAATCACTGGTGCATAAAACAATAGGAAAAACCTGCCTTTTGGGGCATAGCCATCCATCCTCACTCAGCAGGGAACATCAAGAGACACTAATGCCATACAGGTTCTGCTTAAATATTTGCCTGCCTTAAAGCTCACGCAAGAAGCATTTGCTTTGAAGTTGAAAATAGACTGTAAATGTCTTTTGTGTGAGATGAAACATGATAAGACATGAAACCAGGAGGCTAAAGTGTAGTTAATCACGGCAGCTTTACAAGCAACAAATCATTACTGCAGACAGTCAAGTGGATTGTTTGATAGAGCAGCCACGTGGGGAGAGAGCCCTGGCCAGGCATCGGCCTCCGCCATGGGGGTTTGGGGTCGTGGCACGTCGGGGTGGCCACAGGAGCAGCCACAGGGCTGGATGGATGCTCACAGGGCTGGAATGATGCTGGGGAAGGGCTGGAACGGTGCTGGGAGGGCTGTGATGCTGCTGGGAGTGCTGGACTGATGCTCACAGGGCTGGGGTGATGCTGGCATGAGGCTGCACCAGTGCTGGGAAGGCTGGACAGTGTTGGTGCAGGGCTGGACTGATGCTGGCAGGGCTGGGATGATGCTGGCAGGGCTGGGATGATGCTGGCAGGGCTGAACTGGTGCTGGCAGAGCTGGATTGATGCTGGCAGGGCTGAACTGGTGCTGGCAGAGCTGGATTGATGCTGGCAGGGCCAGACCGATGCTGGCAGAGATGGACTGATGCTGGCACAAGCCTGACTGGGTGCTCCCAGGGCCAGACTGATGCTGGCACGAGGCTGGAGCGACGCTGGCACAGCCTGAAACATTCGTCCCTGGTGAACCCTTCCCCAGGGCCACAGGGGTGATGTGGTTTGAGTTCACCCAGCTCCACACTGGAGCATGGGGAGGGCAGCAGAGCTGTGACATTCCTGTGCTGGCTCCATCGGCACCCACGGCATGGGGGGGATCAGTCCCACCCCAGGCAGAGGCTGGGACACCCAGAAGGAAGCCACCCTCAAAAACTTGGGATGCAGTTGGCGTGAGCATGGAGCCCATGGTGGACATGGCTCTTCAGGCATGGACTCCTGGAATTGTTAGAGTTGGAAAAGACCTTAAAGCTCATCATGGTCACCACTAACCCATGTCCTTAAGGGCTACCTCCACATGTCCTCAAACACTTCCAGAGCTGGTGGCTGCACCAGTCAGTTCCAGAGCTTTACAACCTCTTCCACAAGAAAATTTTCTTAATATTCCATCTGAACCTCGCATGTGTTGCCCTGGTGCAGCCGGCGCAGGAACACGCCTGGGACAGGTATTTCCCACATCAAAAGTGAAGCTCATGATTAGAGGCGATGCTCACTTGGGAGCAGGAGATAAGACCCCAAAGCGAGTGTCTAAGTATGACTGATTAACAACTAAAGCCTCACTAATTGCCTTAAAAAGTCGGATCTCGACAACCAGGGAAGGGGGAAAAAAAAAAAAAGGATTAAAATTTTCCTTGGGCTAAACATTTTTCCTGCGTGCTCAGACCCGCTCTGGATGTCTCCAGTCATTATCTCCTCATTAACACACACCACAAACCGAAAACAAATTTCCACACCTTGTGGCTCTGAGGGGTTCTGTGAGATCAACAAAACTTCGGGAATGGGATCAGCCAGTGCCCAGCTAGAGGTGGAATTTGGGATAGGGGCATGAAGTTATTATTGGTGAATGAAGTGGAATAAGCCTTGGATTTTCTCCAGCTGCAGCTGGAGGTGCTGGGGGACAGGTGAGATCTGGGATGCAGCAGGTGAGGTGATGGGAGGCTCCTCTCCTGCCAACCCCGTGTCACCAGGAAATCATGACGGGGTAGGATTTTTTAAAATTTCCATCCCTTTATTTCCTGTAATTAACACAAACCTGCATTTTCACAGCCCCAAAAAGAACCCAAATAATCCCTTTGAAGCAAACTGATGCTCCAGAGACCACCAAAGGGACAGGACCTGGCACAGCTTGGGATGAAGGCAACGTTTGTTGGGAACGATGGTGCCAGAGTATCCCAAATCAGGCTGTGCTCCCTGTCCCGAGGGACGTGTAACTACCCAAAACTGCTGCTTTGGAGTCTTGGGCTTTTGGAGTGGGAAAAAGCATGGATCAAAAGGAAATATTAAATAAAATGACACAAATATTAAAGGAGCCATCGCTGTGATGCTGGGCAGCCACTGGAAACATGTCTGAGAATTCCAGGGTGCAGGAGGAGCAGGAGCAGCCAGGCACCGGCTCCAAGGAATAGCGGTAATTAGAGCTTCCGAGTGCCTCCAGGTCATTTTCCTTTTCCTTGGATAACATAATTTCTATAGGGCTTGTTGTCTTATTAGAGAATTAATCTAAATCTCGGCGGGCTCTGGATGCTTTGCCGGCGGCTGGAACCATCCCGAGGAGGGTCAGGGGCAGGTCCTGTGCGTGGCATGTGGGGAAAAAAAAATGACAAAACTCTAAAGGGAGGTCAGCTGGAGGCTACGGGGGAGGAAATGAATGATTTCTTAAACAATCAGGGAAGTTTGTGTCGGCCTGGAAACGTAATTGAATTTGTGCCGTTAAAGCCGGGCTGGGGCGGCTGCTCCCGACTAAGCAAAGTCCTCTCGTTAAGGCAGAATTGTCATTAGTGGGATAATTAAATGAGGAGGAATGGCACAGGGAACGCCCGGGCCATGGAGTGAGGGAGGGAAGAGCAGATTTCCGAGTGCCCCGAGCAGCCAGAGGGATCCGGGGAGGGGGAAGGATCCTGCGGTGCCCAGGGCAGAGGGTGCTCGGGAAGCTGGGATGAGATCCGTCCTGCGGGATTGCATCCTGAATCCTCAGCATCAGGCGTTGCCTGGAGCTCTCCACCTTCAGGTCTTTAATATTCCTACTAAAATCCCATCTCCAGCCACATTTCCATGAAAATGTCCCACCCTTGTTTAAACCATCCCGGGGTTTTTGGCTCCGGGGATATTTCCTTGTTGCTGCAGGGGTGGATGCACAGGATCCCACAGGAGCATCCTCCTCCTTCCCATCTCTTCCTGGAAGGGTTAGGAAAGGCACTTGCACCCTCCCGTGCCCGCATCCACGAACTGCAAGGCAGCGTGGAATTCCGGCCGGATCCCCGTGGCACACACAGGCTGCTGGGCAGGGCAGGAGTGGGAGGGATCCCGGCTGGATCTCCCCTGGCACCCGCTGCCCGCGATGGGAGGAAGCTCTGCCATCCCCTCACCGCTGACACTCCCACGGTTTCCTCCCACTGCAGCATCTCAGGGGAAACCACTCCAAAAATCCCATCCTTCCACACTTCCAGCACTCCAGGGCTCACATGGATGTCACGTGACTTGGGAGACTTCTGGAATGGTTTGGGTGGGAAGGGTCCTTAAAGCCCATCCAGTGCCACTCGTGCCAGGGCAGGGACACCTTCCATTGTCCCAGGCTGCTCCAAGCCCTGTCCAACCTGGCCCTGGACACTTCCAGGGATCCAGGGGCAGACACAGTTTCTCTGGGCAGCCTGTGCCAGGGCCTCTCCACCATCACAGGGAAGAATTTCCCCTTAATATCCTAAAATCCAAGGATTAGTCAGTCAAAAGGCAGCTTGGACCTTCAGACTGGAACCTGGTGAATAATTAAGAGCTGGAGGTTGACCCGAGGTGAGGGCAATGGGGGAGAGCTGGCACTGGCTCCTGTGTTCCAGAGAGAACTTTACCCCATTGGAGCAGGGAATCTGGCAAAGCCCAGCTCAAGCCTCCAGGCTCCAGGGATCTGGTATCCAGCTCCACGGGGGTGAAGATCCCCTTTTGAGGCCGAGGGTTGTGGCTTCCAGTCCTGCAGACAGCTTTGTGTGGGGAAGTTCAGGTGAGAAACTCAGCTCCCTGTGCCCAGAAAATCCTGACAGCCCAGGAAGTACCAAGAACACACTCGGAACAAGATAAAATCAGCTTCACTTGGGAAAAGTGCGAAGTGGAGCAAAAAGGAAACCTTCCCAGTGGAGCTTTGGCCCTGGGAATGCCCAGAGGCCTCCAATGCATCAGCATCCCCCTTTCCCATGGCAAAACCTGAGGTAATGGGAAAGATTCCAGGTAAAACCACACACATCCCACCCCTCCCAGCCTCCCCATCCCTGCAGCCCCGGAGCGGAGAAGGAACCCCCGGCACTGGGATGCCATTCCCAGTGTGTTTAACACTCCAACACAGTGAATAGTGCTTTATTTTCAGTATGGAAAGAGGTACAAGACCAGCAGTTGAGCTCCAGGAGCTGGTGTGGCAAACTTCCCCATGTGCCCTTGGATCCATGGGATTGAGGCAAAACACACGGAGAGAAAAGCCCCCAGTGTGTCCCCGAGTGCAGCTGCACCAGAACAGCACCGGCAGCGCGGCCCCTCTAAACCCCACGGGTCAGCAACAGCCTTCCCCATCTTTAAAGATCTTGTGTACCAATTCCAGAGGAGGATTTGGCTTCTTGGACAGGGAGGGAAGGCCACAAATCAGGAGCCGAATTAAGGAGAATCAGTGTGACAGCCCTTGGGAGCATTGAGGCAGCGCAGACGCGATTCCCGGAGCCTGAGCGGTGCCAAGCGCAGCCCGTGGGCCCAGTTCTGGCCTCCCTCCCACCAGGGCACAGCCAGGAGGAGCCTGAGTGCCACTGGAATTTATTACACAGTGCTAAATCAAGTAAGGCCAGGGCAGAGTCGAGGACGTGGATGTGGAACCGTCTGTGCTGTGTGCGAGGTGGGCAGAGGGGGAAAACACCTGGATGCTGCCCAGTGGGACCATAAAACATCCTTGCCCCAGCACCCTGGAAGGGTTTATATAGGACAATTCATACCATGATCCCAGCCCAGAATAGCTCCAGGGATTAACCCACACTCTGACCTCGGCTAATCCCGCGCTACTCCCTGGAAGTGCCAGAGGAGCGATCCTGGATTGCATCAGTGCCTGGCTGGGATCTGGAGACTGTCCTGGCTCAGCTGAAGTCAGCAGCAAAACCTCCCCAGAGCTCAGCAGAGGCAGGAGCACAGGCACAGGAGCTCCTTGGATGGAGCCCCAAGGAGGAACTGGACCAGGGAAACCAGGAGAGACCCGTGACAGCGAAACCAGAGGGGAACCAGATTAGGGAAACCAGGGGATAAAACCTTGACAAGGAAATCAGGGGAAAACCGTGACAGGGAAATCAGGAGAGAACTATGACAGAGAAATCGGAAGGAACTGAAACAGGGAAAATGGGGAACCATGATGGGGAAATAAGGGGATAAAACCTTGGCAGGGAAATCAAGCGGAAACCGTGACATCAGGGGCAAACTGGAACAGGGAAATCAGGAGCTTCCTTGGAGTTCCTGCTGCTGTGGGTCCCCTTGGCAGGACAGTGCACTCCAAGGAGTGAAGGCAGGATCAGCCCAGGGCAGTGCCAGGTGCAGCAGCTCGCTTATTTCTCCTTCAGGTCATTTTCAGCTTTACCTGCAAAAGGAACAATCGGGGCTCATGTTCCTTCCTCAAGAACCTTTTTATTTGGGAGTTTTGCTACACAACATCACCTGACAAGCAGGACAGCAGCTCATGGCTGTGGTGCTGCCTGGAATTTGGCCTCCTGCGGCCTTTCCTCGACAGCCTTTTCTTGGGCAACTTCCCCAAGGAGTGACCAGTAAACCCCCCCAGGCCCTCAGTGCCACCACAGGGGCTCTCTGCCCTCTCTTTGCACCCCCAGTGAACCCCCCCAAAGCTCAGCCACCCCTCAAACCCATGGAGACCCGTGGTCACACCCAGGAGCTCCAGTGGGAGGTCGGGGAGCCTTGAGCTGAGCAGGCTGAGCCTGATTTAGTCCATGAGCAGCTCTCTGGTGTTATCAGCACTGCCAGGGCTGCGCTGCCGAAAGCACTGCAGCGCACACAGCGTGCCCCCAAAATAACTCCCTGGGCTGGGACAGCTGCCAAGCCACAGCTGGTACCTTTCGGGACGAACTTCAGCGAGCTGCTGAATATTCAGAAGCGGGACTGGCCCTTCTTGGGCCCATCGTTGAGGAATTCGTGGCCCAGCCCGTTGCCACACTTGCCACACGTCACCTGGAAGAGCAAGGGGAGGGGTTGGCAGCAATCCGGCTTTCTCACGGGCTCATGGAAAACAAGCCCGGGGGTGTTTTTTTGTTACATCCCAAGGGTTCGGGGATCGGCACCTTTAAAGCCCCCGGGCGCTCCTCGCGCTTGGCCACGCTGTCCCCGTGCAGGGTCTCGGTGAACGCTGGCCACGGGGACGAGTGCTCGTACTTGGCCCGGCTGGAGAACAGCTCATGGCCACACTTGGCACACACGTAGATGCCTGGGGAGGGCAGCACGAGAGCGGTCAGTGCAGGGGACAGCGGGGGGGTCGCATCAGCGCGGTGACACGGGACACCCCCGTGGGACTTTGCCCACGTGGGTCGCTGTGGCTGTGGCTGCCGGATCCCCACGGAACCCCCAGGGCCAGGCACGGGGGTGGAGGGGCAGGACCCCCATTCCCCATAGGGGTTGCCACAGGACAGGATCCCCCCCCAAGGGGCTCCTATAGGGACCGAACCCCCGAGCCCCTATCAGGACCCCCCCCCCCCCACAATCGGGAAGGATTCCCCCACCCCATTGGGAGGAGCCCAACAAGGACGGCAGAGCGGGGACCCCCAGCCGGACCCACGGGTGGAGGATGCTCCGCAAAAGGACATCCCCCTAATCCCCCCTCAAACGCTCACCCGGAGGGTTCCGCTTTGCCGGGTGACACCCCCTGCCCGCCCCGCTGGGGATCCCCCCCGGCCGCACCCCCGGAGCCCGTGGGGAGCCCCTCACCCGGCTGGAAGTGGTCCTTGAACACCTCTCCCCCCACGAAAGAGCAGAAGGACATGGCTGCGCCCGCGGCCCCGGCCCGTTCCGCTGGCCCGGCCGCGCCCCCCCGCCACGCCCATCCACCGGGCCAGCCCCGTGTCCCGCCCATCCACCGGGCCAGCCCCGTGTCCCGCCCATCCACCGGGCCAGCCCCGTGTCCCGCCCCTCGCCGGGCCCCCCCCGTGTCCCGCCCCCGGCCTCTCCTCCGGCCCCGCCCCTGCAGCCCCGCCCCGCCGCCCGCAGAGGGCGCTGCGGGCCCGGCGGTACCAGGGGGGTCCCGGTACCGGGGGGGCCCCGCTCCGACCCCTCCATCCCCGCGGGGACCCCGGCCCGGGCCCGCAGCCCCCGCGCGGCCTCCCCGGGGCGGTGGCGGAGGGAGGGGCAGCCCCGGCGAGGGGGATGCGGGAGGGGGGGCGCGGGGCGGCGCGGGGGGCGCGGGGCGGAGCGCGGAGCCGGCTCGGGGCTGCGGATGCTCCGGCACCGCCGGCGGGAGCGGGGCGGGCGCCAGCCCGGCTCTGGGCATCTGCAGCCGGCAGCGGGACCGCGACGGAGCCTCCGGCACCGGCTCTTCACCGCCGGTACTGCCACCGGAACCGGCACCGGCTCCGGGCCTGCTATCCCGGCACCGACATCAGTACTTGGATCCCGGCACCAGGACCGACCGGCCTCCGCCAGCGCCGACACCGTCACTGGTGCTGGCACCGGCACCGGCTCTTCTTCCCCGGCACAAGGTCCGGTCCCCCCCGGCACCGGGACTGACCCCCACATTATCCTCCCCCGGCTCTGGGGCCACTCCGACTCCCCGGCTTTGCTCTTCCTTCTCCATCACCGGGACCGACCGGCCCTTCCCGGCTCCCCGGGCCCCTCCGCCTGCCGCAGGTACCGGCGCTGCGGGGCCCCAGGGCGGGCGGCGGGGCCGGGCAGCCCCGATTTCCCCAGCAGGGTTGGTGGCGGTTGAGACTGGGGGTCCCTCAAGCACCCCCAGGGCTCTGCGGATGGGTGCAGGAGCGGGCACAGCGGGACCACCCTGCCCCGGGAGCGCAGAGCCGGGGTCACCCGTTGGGACCCTCCCACGGAGGGATGCGGGGTCCGATCGGGGCCCGTCGTGGGCGCGGGGGGTCCCGGAGAGGAGGCGGTGACAGCCCGGCATGTGGCAAGGTGAGGGCTTTGAAGGTGAACCTGGGCAGGTTTCCAAAGGGGCTGAGCTGCTGCAGGTTCCTTCTCCTTCCAAAAACTAGCACCACAAATCCCTTCTTTTGTAGTTTATCCAAAACCTCTCGGATGACTCCCCGGGCTTAGGCTCTCGTGGGAATGGCACCTTCCTTGGTGCGAGAGGAAAAAATTTTGGTGCCTTTTGGACAAAAACTGGGGTCTGGCTCTGCCGCCCTGGCCCTGCGGCCGCAGCGACGCGCTTGGATGGATCCCCATTCCCTAACGCCAAGGGACGTGTCCGGCGGCCGGGAGCTCCCCCCGGGGCTGCGGGACCCCGGCGTGGGGCCGGCGCCGGCGGTGCCGCTGCCCTCTGCATGCCGCCGCTTTGAATTAGGTCAGGCTTCATCCCGGGCGGGCTGAGCTCCCGCTGCAGCCCCGGGATTGATGGCTCGTGGCAGGAGCCCGGGCAGGGGGAGGAAGGGGCTCCGCACCGCGGGGCGCGGGGAGCCGGGAACGCGCCGCGTCACCGCACGGGAGGGAGGGGGATGCGCTGCTTTGAAAGCGCTTCCCGTAAGATCCACCGAGATCAGAGGAGCGGGATGTCAGTGAAAGCTCCAAATAGACTCCAGGGCCCCGCACACCTTAGAGGTGTGGATTTCCAGGCGGTGGAAGGAGCCGCAGCAGCCAGCAGGTCTTGGCAGCATCAACCATGGAATAACTGCTGTTCCCTGGAATTCCGACAGTGAGGCTGTGCCTGTGAATGGGATGGATGTTGGAACCGGCTGGATCCTTTCCCATGGCTGAGAGCTCCTGTGAGCTGCAGGGGCCGTGCCACGAGGGATGTGAAAGTCTCAGGAAGATGAGCAGATATTGGGAATAACTGAGACATGGGAGCGAAGCAGAGTCCATAGAGAGGCAGGACGAGGTTCAAGCCCTGGGATGCACAGGGTGGTGTAGAGGCTTTGGGAGTGGGTCCTGGGGCTGGCTGGCTCTTGACACCCTGCTGGAGGCACTCCAAAGCCCACCTCACTCCTCGCTCCCCCAGCAGCATGAAACCCACTCCTGTATCCACCAGTAAAACCCCTGAGAAGGAGCGATGTAATGTGCAACTGGGAGCAGAGGATGGAGCTGGGATCCCACACTGCCCAGCCCATCAGCCAAAGTTACATTCTGAGCTTGCAGAATTCCCTCAAAGCCACCTTGGTGCTCCCTGATCTCGGGATAATGCAGAGTGCTCCAGGGACAGCGTCACAGCCGGGTTCTGTCACAGCGTTTTGTGCAGATAATTAGAGAGGGATTTCCAGCTCCTTTGGCTGGGTCAGGAAAGCGCTGCTGTGGTTCCACATCCCCGCCAGCAGCACCACTGCCACCCTAATTAACCACAGAGGACTGAGGGAAGTTAATGAAGTTGATATTTCAATTAACTCCCTGATTCTACAACCAAAGCAAACACCAGGCAGGCAGTGTCCCCTGGGAGCTCCCACCATGCCAGTCTGTGCCATGCCACCTCCTGCTCCCTTGCCCATGTGAAGGGAATGTTTTAGGGGGAGATGCCCCAAGACACCAGCCCAAGCTGGGTCTCAGCTTGTCTCTGTCAGGTCACGTCCAAGACTTGAATTTGAACCAAAGCTGGGAGCAAGGAGTGGAATTTTGGAGCTGGAATCCAGTGGAGATTCTCACTGATGGTTACGGCTTTGGTGTGTCCACACACAGTGAGGGGGGACACTGTCATTAGGGGTCTTGTGCCCCCGCCCTGCAGAGATGTGACCATCCTGGGCTGGGTGTCCCAAGCACTGCTCCTCAAGAGACATCCCACTCAGCCCCAAACCCTTCCAGGGATGTCCCAAACAGGAGGGATCACCCCGTGAGAGCTGTTTGCTGGCACCTCCAAAGCCACCATCATCCCATCACCCTGTGACCCAGCTGAGCACACCCAGCTGCCCCCATGAAAACACTTGCAAGGACCTTCATATCCAATTTATCCTGTAAAGAGCAAAAAGATCCCCACGATCCTGCAGGGCCACGGGCTGGGAACGAGCTCCGGGCTGGGAGGTGGGGTAGTGCTGGGCCACCTCCACGCTCAGCGTTTTCTCTGTGATGCCTGAGCCAGCAGCAAAGCCTCCCCCGGGGCTGCACCTCCCTCTCGGGGTGCTGGTGGTCCAGCCAGGGCACCCAGCAGGGTCTATCCTGCTGCACCCCACCTTCCAGCACCCCCTCCCCAGAGGTGGCTGTTGCAGCAGCAGCAGCGTAGCCCCCGCTGTACTCACCATCCCTGCCAGAGGAGAACTCCCATACAAGCCCAGGCTATTATTATCTCCGTCTTCCACCGTGCTAATGGTCTCTCAGGAAACAGACTTCTTTTTTTTGCCTTATTTTTTTTTAGCTTTTAAAACCCACGAGTACGGGAACGGTGGGAACGGAGAGCCGGGCACGGCAGAGTGGAACACCGGCAGCACTGAGCCCAGCACTGGGGAGACACTGTCCCCCTGACCTGGCAGGGACACGGAGCAGGGGCCGGGCAGGACCCTGCAAGGACCAGCCCAGGGACGTTCTGGTAGGAACAGCCAAGGGTGATGGGCAGTACTGGGGACACTGGGAGTGGCTGTGATGTGGTGCCACTGAGAACCCTGCATGATGAGGGGCAGGGGGTGCCCGGGCTGCAGTGCTGGGGTGGGAGGTGGACAGGGCCCTGCGGCATCAGGGGAGGGATCCCTTGGAATCACAGAATCATGGAATGCTTTGGGTTGGAAGGGACCTTAAAGACCACCCCTGCAGTGGACAGGAACACTTTCCATTAGAGCAGGTCTCCTCTCAGGCCCAGCTCCACTTCTCATTTCCCTCTGCTCACTCCTTGTTTGGCTGTTTTGGTGCCTTGCCAGGTGCTGGTGGTGCCAGCAGTGCCACAGCCCTGCCCACGGGCTGGACAGCAACAGCCAGGTTCTCTGCAGGGAGCTGGGACCACCAGGATAATCACCCGTGGATGACTTGGGGTTAACAAGTGGCTCCTGTAAAGGAGAAGCAAAGCAAGAGCGGAGATTATATAAAGGGGGCTGGAGGCAGCTGCGGCACAGCCTGTAATTAATTCCTGGCACTGAGGAGCTTTGAAGATCCAGGGCGGTTCGGTGCGAGCGTGAGGCAGCCCCAGGGTCCCTGGGATGCATTCCTGCTCCTGCTGCAGGGATGCTGTGAGGGGAAGAGGGCAGGGGGGGCTGAGCACTCCATGGACCCGCTGGGAGCTGACTCAGCACCGCGGTGGCCCTGCAGAGCCCTTCCTGCAGATCCCTTCTCCCTCTCAAAATCACGGAGGGGGCACGGCTCAGAGCGGGTCAGCCCATGGCTTTGGCAGGAGTGATGCCATGAGGGATAGTGGCAGCTGGTGGGGACAGGATTGCACTTTGTTGAGGCCACAGACCCCCTCAAGACAATGGAAATTTTGTGTTAGAAAAACTTGTGTGCCCCCTTAGTAAAGCCAGAGATTGCTGGCTGTGCTTATGGAGCATCCCCACGCTGCACTGGGGCTGCAGCTTGGGCTGGCTCCATTTTGGATTCATGCAGTGCTTGAATCAGGGGCCAAACCGTGAACATTTAGAGGAGTCAGGGAGTCCTGCCCCCTGGCCTGGCATCCCTCCTCGCAGCCCCAGCACTCGCACTGGGACCAGTGGAATGTCCTGGTGCGGAAAATCCCCCTGCTTTGGCTGGCAGCAGCCCTGGCTGGCAGCCCCGGGCTCTCGGCAGCCCCGTTGCTAATTGCCTGGCTGAGGTTTATCCTCGTTAGACAAGCGGTTTCCCACACGCAGCCACTGAGCTCATCTCACCACGGAGCCTTCTGCATCCCCTCCCTGTCGGGAAGCACAAGGAGAGCCACAAGCTCTATGCCCCAAGCGCATCCCCAAACAGGCTGGAAGGCGCCCAGCCCAGAGCGATGGGTCCCGGGAGATGCCCCCGGGTGATGCCGATGGGGCTGGCAGGAGTAGGGCAGGGATGTTCCGTGCCCTGAGGTGACCCGGAGCTCTTCCAGCTCTGACAGCTGCTTCCCTGTCCTTCGGCAGTGCCCTCGGCGATGCGAGCGATGGCAGACCAGGCTGCGGTGGCAGCAGACGCCTCTCCAGCCCTGGCACCGTCCCCGGGCTCACCTCGCCGTGGGGACACCGAGGGACCAACGCCCCATCCCGGCGGCACCAGGGAGGACACCGGCGGCCGGGATGGCTGCGGGCCCCTTCACACGGCGGACGGGGACGCAAAGCGTCCCCCCTCGCCCCAGCCCGGGGGGATGCTCCTGGCCGACCTCCCCCGGGCCCCCCAGCCCCGGCTGAGCCCGGCCAAGTCGCGCACGGCTCCATCGTCGCCCAGCGTGTCCCCGTCGGAGAGCCGAGCCGGCCTGCTCCGGCTGCGCGACGCCAGGCTGGAGGATACGAGGCGGCGGCTGTCGGAGGCCGTGCAGGAGCCCCTCAGCCGCCTCAGCCGCCTCATGGCCGAGGACAGCAGCCCCACGACCCGGGCCAAGGAGCCGGGGGGCAGCCCCGGGGGCAGCCGCGGGCCCGGAGGCCGCCGGGTGCGGGACTGGACGCCCTGGGAGCCCACCCTGAACTGCCGCTACGAGATCTGCTCCTACGGGGACGTGATCCAGGTGGTGGAGGTGGCACAGAGAGACGCCGAACCCCCGCTCCCAACCCCCGAGGAGCCGCCGCCGGCGCGGTCCGGGGCCACCGTGCCCGGCAGAGCGCTCGCCTCCATCGCCCTCCTCGCCTACGGGTACCTGGTGCTGCCGCTGCCGCCCTACGCCGCCGGGCTCGGCGTGGGGCTGCTCTGCGGGCTGCTGCTGGGCTTCCTCGCCGTCCTCCTCCTCGTGCCCAAGGCCCCGCCGGCCGCTCGGGGACCGTGGGGCCGCCTGCGCCCCAAGCTGCTCCCGGGGGAGCCGCGGGAAACGCCCCACCTCCAGGTAGGAGAGGGGCGGTCCGGGATGAGGGGATGGAGGGGGCTGCAGAGTTGGAGGTGCCCGTGGTGAGCAGGAAGCAGCCGGCTCCCTCTTCCCCCTTTTCCAGGGCTGGATGAATCAGCTGCACGTGTACGACCCCGAGCTTTTCCATCCGTCGCTCACGCACTCGGTGCTCGCTGTGCTGGACGGGTCCACCCTCAAGCTGTCCTATCCCAAGAGCAACATCCCGCGCCGAGCCACATTCGAGGAGGAGATCCTGGACGCAGTCTTCGTCAGCCATCGCTGCTACGACCTGACCGACGCCAAGGTGAGCCTGGAGGTCCCCAGGACCCTCCCACGGGGACCCCCCATGCCTGGCCCGGCCTCATCCCGCTCTCGGTGCTGCAGGTCTTCCTGTGCCCCCCCAGCCTGGCCCGAAAGCGGACGTGGAACAAGAAATATCCCATCTGTGTGCTCCTCCCCGAGACGGCGGAGGGAGAGGGCAGGAGCAGCGAGGAGCACGACACGGAGCTGCAGGGGGATGAGGGGACAAGGAAGGTGCCGGTGCCCGGGCAGGACATCCCAGGGGACTGCAGGGAGAGGTGCCTGTACCTGTTTGGGAGGACAGGGCGGGAGAAGGAGGAGTGGTACCAGCACCTCGTGCAAGCCTCCCATGGGACACCTAGCAGTCACGGTGACACCAGAGCAGGTGAGGAGCAGCCTCTGCTCTGTGCCAGGACTGATCCTGGAACACAATCCATTGGTGGGCAGCAATGAGCACAGAGGGACATGGAGGAGCCCAAAGTGTAGCCAAGAGGGTTCACCTCGTCAGCACAGAGTGGGTGGCATGTCACTGGCGTCATGGACAGGCATCACGTCACCCCTGATGCTATCCTGACCCAACAGATTGGATATTAGGCAAAATTCTTCCACTGAAAGGGTGGTCCAGGCCTGGCACAGCTGCCCAGGGCAGGGGTGGAGTCCCCCTGGAAGGAGTTAAATCCCTGTGGATGTGGCACTTGGAGAGGTGCTGGGGAATGGTTGGATTGATGACATTGGAGGGATTTTCCAAGCTAAATGATTCTGTGATTCCACATCCCCAGGCATGGGATCAGCTTCGCAGAGCAGCGGCAGCAGCAGTGGGGGCAGCGCTGAGGACATCCCATCCACAGATTCAGCCAAGGATCTGTCGGGAAGCGTTGAGGAGATTTACCTGGATTTCAGCACCTACATGGCCCGATTCATGCCAGCACAGGGGGCACACAGCCCAGACCGGAGCCCCTCTCATGGAGCTCTGGGCAGCCCCACGCCCACAAAGGTGAGTGGGACAAATCCAGCACTGGGAGCAGGACTCGAGCGCTAAGCAGAGGCTGATGGACCCCACACAGAGCCACTTCCAGTCTGTGGTTTGTGTGAGCAGCCAAGCCCTGGGGCAGGAGAGCACCAGGACAGCAGGTTTTCCACTGCTCACGGGGCCACCTCGCTGCAGGGGCTGGTGGCTGCTGTCCCTCCACAGCTCGAGGACACGGCGAGCATGGCCTGGATGAATGCGCTGGTGGGGCGCATCTTCTGGGACTTCCTGCGGGAGCAGTACTGGGCTGAGCAGGTGTCCAACAAGATCCAGAAGAAGCTGAGCAAGATCAAGGTGAGAGGCAGGAGCATCAGATCACTCTGGGCAGCCTTGTTCCCAAGGCTCCATGGCACATGCCAGGTCGTGGTGACCGTCCCCCATGGGGTTTCCCTCCATCAGCTCCCGTATTTCATGAACGAGCTGACGCTGACAGAGCTGGACATGGGCACATCTATCCCCTCAGTTCTCAGCGCCTCCAACCCCACCATCAATGAGCGAGGTAAGAGCCCCACAGAGGGACAGGGACCCCAAGGCTGGCTTCAGGATGGCTTTACTGAGCTGCCAGCCCGGTCTCTGAAGCTGGGAGGTTTTGGCAGCGCGCAAACAGCTCTGACCCCTGTGGTGCTGACCTGATCTCGCCCTGTCCCTCTCCCTGGCAGGACTCTGGGTGGACATGGAGGTCACCTACAGTGGCTCGTTGCAGATGACGCTGGAGACAAAGATGAACCTCAGCAAGCTGGGGAAGGAGAGCTCTGCAGAGGAGAGCGGCCCTGCAGAGGCAGGCAGAGAGGGGTAAGGAATCTGTCCATGGATGGGCTCATCCTGCTCCTCCTGCCCCAGTGAGGCGAGGCTGCTGTCCCCAGAGCACCCCGTGATCTCCTGGGATTTGCAGGGCCAGGCCACGGCTGATCCTGCTGGCAGACAGCGATGCGGAGTCATCCAGTGCTGGCTCCTCTGACGAGGAAGATGTCACCACTGCAGAGCCTGTGGGAGCCCCAGGGGAGCGGCTTCCCCCGCCTGGCACCGAGGGGTAAGGGGGTGCTGGGGGTCTGTGCCATGGGGGGCACTGGGAGGGGCTGGCGGATGCACGGTGCCACATCAGCACGGGAGCTGGGGGACAGTGTCCCCAGCAGGGCACACACAGCACATCGTGGCAGCTTTCAGAGGGGACTCTGTCCCTGTGGGGTGCCGTGGCAGAGGGCTGGGGGACCCCAAAACCCAGCAGGGCTGAGCTGGGGCTCCTCTTGCTTTAGCCATGTCAGCGGCAACAGCACGAGCCGGAAGATCCTGCGCTTTGTGGATAAGATTGCCAAGTCCAAGTACTTCCAGAAGGCCACAGAGAATGAGTTCATCAAGAAGAAGATGGAGGAGGTTTCCAACACACCTCTGCTGCTGACGGTGGAGGTGCAGGAGCTGGCAGGAACCCTGGCCGTGAACATCCCCCCGCCACCGACCAACCGTGTCTGGTACCAGCTCTCCTTCCCCCCACGGGCACATCCTCCTTCCAGCTCCCCTTGCTCCCTGCAAGGAGCCAACTCCAGGGCTTTGGGCTCATCTTGAGCACCAACAACCCAGGGCTGTTCCTCAAAGGGGCTCACAGACCTCAGGCTCATTTCTCTGAGTCTCCACCCAGGCCAACACGGGATCTGGGGACCCTGAGCAGCTGTGACCTCCTCCCTAAAACCCAGCAGTGGGGCCACCTGGGCTGAGCCACATCTTTGGGAGGTGATGCTTCCTGCCTCTTTCCTTTCCCCTCACAGGTACAGCTTCCGAGTGCCACCGCAGCTGGAGCTGAAGGTGCGCCCGAAGCTGGGCGAGCGGGAGGTGACATTCCTGCATGTCACCGAGTGGATCGAGAAGAAGCTGAAGCACGAATTTCAGGTGCCTGGGCTGTTCAAGGGCTTAACAAACCCTGCTGAGGCTTGGGCATTGCTGCCATCAGGGAGAGTCAGCCTCAGTTTGGGCCACTTGTTTCTGCAAAAAGCCGACATCTGGTCTGGTCTGGCCAGCTTGGAACAGTGAAGACACAGAACCCAAATAACAAGCTCCAGGGCTGAGGAAAAGTGATTTCCTCCCACCATTTGCAGGCCTGCCCCAAGCAGGGAGGGTTGGGGGTGTCAGGCAGTCCCAGGCAGACATCCCCCAAAAGGGCTGAATCCACCCATCTGCTCTGGTTTGGGGATGTTTGGGAGATTTACCTTCCCAAGGGTTTGTTTTCAGCCTCTCACCTCTGCTCAAAGAGCAGAAATGTCCCCACAGGTATTATGGGCCCCCCAAAAGTCACCCATTTGGATGGCTTCAAAGTGCCCTGCTGTGGCCACCCCTGAAGCCATGGAGGTGGGCAGAGCAAAGATAAACTGTTCCTGCTTGTCCCCACCCTGATATCCAGGGCTGGGACCCCCCTGGGACTGCTGCTGCAGGGATGGGAGCCCAGGACCTCCAGTTCGCAGCCTCTGACCCAGTGTGGCTCCTGCCAAGCCACCTCCAGGCAGTGTCCCCGTGGTGTTCAAACCCACTGATTTGTTATTCCGGATTCCTCTTTTCAGAAAATTTTGGTGATGCCAAACATGGACGATCTCATCATTCCCATCATGCGCTCTGGCCTGGATCCTTGGCCACCCACCACGGGACTGCCTCGGGACCCGCCAACCAAGGGGGACAGGAGGCTCTGAAGCACAATCCCAGGGGCAGGGACAATGCCCGGAGCTCAGGGACCTCGCTGGGACATGGGGACAGCCAGGGCCTGGCCACTGACTGCACCCAGGGCTGTGCCTGGATCCATCCTCATCCTCTGCTTCTGCAGATGAGCCTCTTCAAATCCTGCAAGCACACGTTCAGGGCACAACCAGGCTGCTGGAGACCCAGGAATTTCATGGCCACGTTCCCAGGACTCCTGGTCAAGTAGGCAGCTCTGGACAGTGGAGGGCTGGGCTTCCCACTGTCTGGTTCCCAAAGAGGGTGCAGGACACCTGGACCAGTTCTGCACCAAAGGAGTTGGGATCATCGCTGATCCAAAATTCCCAGCTCTGGGGCATCCTCCCCTCCCCGCAGGCAGCTGGGCTGCAAGGAAAGCACAGGTGGGAAAGGAGTCCCAACTGAATAAATCCATTGCTGCCCAGCCCTGCCTAGCAGCCCTCTTCTTGTACACAAATTCCCATCTCTGCTGAGGATTCCAGCTAGGATCAGAAGCTTTGAGCAGGGAGAAGCCCCCGGGTTGTATCTTCAGCTCTGCAAAAGCAGTGCCTGGGGGTGTGTGGGAGAGGCAGTGAGGGGAGAGACGGTTGGGGAGCGTGGGCAGAGGCAGGTCATGGGGAGGCCCTGTATTCCCAGTATTCCCAGTGGAAACTGGTGCAGAAGTGCTGGTACCTGCTCTGCTCTCTGCTGGATGAGAGGAAGAAGAGTCTTCATGGTGGTTTGGTGAGTAGGAAAAATTCACTGGGCAAAGGAAAGGGAGGATCCAGAGGACACAGCAGGCACTTGGCTGTCCCAGTTAGTCCCTGACTGTGTGGGCCAGTCCCAAATGCCACTTCTCCCATCCCCACCTGCTGAGAAGCCTAAAAACAGGCAAAATACCCCTCCAGAAGGAAGAGAGGGAGCAGGTATGGCTTGGAGCCCCTTTATTGCAAGTGCCCTGTCAGGCAGCCTTGGATCTCCATCCTTAGAGCTCTTCCTGCACACCTGGCTTCTCCTTCACCAAGTGTTTCTTCTGAGGACCCTGGAAGAGAGCAGAGAGGAGAGTTTGGCGTTAGGGACATGCAGACATGGCTGTGTCTGGGCTGTGGGGACCAGAAAGGCAGCTCTGGCCAGCAGCTGAAAAATGGGGTTATCCTACAGCAAGTCAACCCTATGGGAGCAAATGGCAGGAATTACTTATGTCCCTCAATTTCCAGGCAAATGTGATGTTTTACCACAGAATCCATGGGGGAAAACGGCAAAGAAAAGAGCTGCACCCAGGTCAAACCTCCTCCTGTCACCGAGCTCCTCGTCACAGCAGCTCAGGGCTGGCAGTGACACAACAGGCTCCTGACACTGAGCTGAAGGAAATCAGCTTAACCTCTAAAGAGCTCTGCAAAGGCAGTCCCTAACCAATCCCCCTGCCAGCTCTAAGGAGGCTTAGCCAGCTTCACATGGCATTTCTGGCTGACAGGCCAGATCCAGACCCAGTTTACATCTGCCTGGGATCCAGGCAGTTGTTTCTTTCCCTTCTCCTTCTCTCTCTCCTGGTTTACTCAGTGCTTCCTCCCCTTCAGACTCAGACTTGCACCAGCCTGGTGAAGGCTGCAAAACTATTCAGGAAACTGCTATGTTTGGATTATTTTGGGGTTTTTTTGCCCCAGATTTAAGAAAAATACACTGCTTGGCCTTCTTGAAAGCTTCTGACAAAAGCACCATAAATCTGCATCTGAATTTGACCCAAACTTTTTTCCTCTAAGAACATTAAAGCTATAAATTATTCCAAACAAATCAAAGCAGTGCACAATTCCAAGTGAAAGGGACCATATGGCCAAGACAGTGCCTGCCAAGTTAACTGCTTGTTTAAAACTTCCCATGGTAAATGGGAACTGGTTGCCCATATGGTCTCTTATTTGCTGGTTGAGTTGTCTTGGATCACTCACACAACCATCCTGTTCTTCCTTAGCATAATTTCTGCTGTGTGAGCTGAACTTGTGGCTGTCTTTACGCAAGAGAGTCTCAAACATTCGTTTGGCTGTTGTTGTATCGAGAAACATCATAGAATCATGGAACCATCGAATCCTGGAATGGTTTGGGTTGGAAGGGACATAAAACTCATCCAGTTCCACCTCCCTGCGCATGGACACCTGGAAGATGCTTGGTTGGAGTCAGTCAGTTGCTTTAGCCCCATGATGAGCTGGAGGCAGCCTGAGGAACTCACCATGAAAGCCCTCTTTTCCTGAGCCGTCTGGAAGCGGCCGTGGCCGAATTTGGAAGTGGTATCAATGAATTTGAGCTCGATGGCTTCATGGGCCCGGCGGCTCGTGTGCACCAGGAGGGACTGGGAAAGAACAGTCACAACACATCAAGATAATCATTACAGAAAATCAGGACAGCTGTTCTCATGGAAGCAGGGTTGGAATATCCTCTAAACAAGTATCTCCTCAAAAATCTGTGTTCTCAGAGCAACACCCTGGTGCTCAGGTGGTGGAGAGCTTGCAGAGCTGCTCTTCACTCAGCATTTCACAGAATCACAGAATCAACTAGGCTGGAAAAGACCTCTGAGATCACCAAGTCTAACCTATAATTAACACTGCCTTGTCAACCAGACCATGGCACTGAGTGCCACATCCAGTTTGTCCTTAAACACCAGTGACTCCACCACCTCCATGGGCAGCCCATTCCGGTGCCCAATCACCCTTTCTGTAACAATCCGTCATTTCATTTCTGAAATGAACCCCAGCCCTCAGAGCTCTGAAGCTCTCCAGGGAGGCTCCATCCACCTGCCCACTCCACAAACCCTCCACCTGCCAATGGCCTCAGCACCACATTCATGTGCAACACAGCACCAAGGACCCTCCCAGTGTCCCTGCACAGCATTTGGAGGGTTCTCCCTGTGGAGAATATGTCCCTGGGAAGCTGAAGTCCATCCCAGCCTGGTGCTCTCACCTTCCGGAGGGTGAGCACGCGCTTCCTGGTGCCCACCACGCAGCCCTTCAGCATGAGGAAGTCGTTGTTGACCTCCCCATAGTGAGGGAAACCACCCTGTGGGGAGAGCAGAGGGGTTGGTGGGCAGGAGAGCTGGCTGGGAGAGTCAGGAGAGTCACAGCCCTGTCGCCTCTCAGCCCTTACCATAGGTGTGATGGTCTTCTCCGTGATATCGTAGTGCGTCGAAGCGTTGTTCCTCACCACTTTGCCATCCTCCACGTGGATCCCATGGCCAATGCGGTAAATCTGGGAACAGACAGGCAGCAGAGATGGAGACTCTCCTGCCCCTTGCTGAAAAGCTTCACAGGGTGACCAAATCCCCCACAGAATCACATGGTTTTCACCAAGGTGTGCTCTCAAGCAGCAGAAAAGCACCAGGAAAGACATGGAGATGTTTACGGACATATCTGGGAGGATAAGGGCAGCTGAGGGCACTGTGGGAAGGAGGATGGTGACAGGATGGGAAGCCTGAGGGAGCCCCCCTGGGCTGTACCTTCTTGTTGATCTCGGTGCGGTGGTGGTAGCCCTTCTGGCCAGCCCGGGCGATGGAGTAGCCCACGCGGGCCGGGTGCCAGGCCCCGATGCAGGCCACCTTCCGCAGGCCCTTGTGTGTCTTCCTGGGCAGCTTCTTGGTGTGCCAGCGGCTGGTCACCCCTGGGAGCATGGGAACAGTGGGCAGGGTCAGCAGGGAGGGGCAGGGCAGAGGCTGGGACTGGGGAAGCAGGGTCCCATCATTCTCCTGAGGGACAGTCCCATCGTTCTCCTGCGGTTCTCAGAGGAGGCTGTGCTGGGAGGAGATGAGGAGCTGTTCTCACTTCCCATGGCTCTGATCAGACTGGGATGTGTTCCATACCCTCAGGGACACCCACACCTCTGCACATGTGGGGTTTGGGAGACATTCACACAATCACAGAATGGTTTGGATTGGAAGGGACCACAAAGACCATCCAGTTCCAAGCCCTGCCACAGGAAGGGACACCTCCCATTAGATCTGGTTGCTTTCTGTACTGACAGTGCCTCTGAGCCTCCTGGTAGGCCTCTGGGTACAGTAGACAGCACAGCTTTCACTGCCCTTAATCTCAGGGAAAATCTTTCCACCAGAGGTTACCTTGTCATCTCCTTTGTATCTACATCAGAGATGCCCCTGTTGCACTTTTCTCTTGCCGGAATCCCTGAGATTAAGGAAAGCAAACTCTGCCACAACAGAACTGGATGTCATGCTTAAGATCCCGAGGCTCTTTGCTACTCCCTCTACAAAAAATTGGGGGTTCTCAGTGTTGTTAACACCTTCCTGCCCCAAAACCACCTGATGGGCAGAGCCATGTGAGAAGGACAGCCCCAAACCCCTGTACCTTTCATCCCGTGCCCCTTGGTCACACCGATGACATCGATCATCTCGTTCTGGCTGAAGACGCTGTGCACAGAGATTTGCTTCTCCAGCCTCTCCCGGACCCAGTCGACCTTCTCAGCCACTGTCCCCCCATTCAGCTGGATCTCCATAATGTGGGCCTTCTTCTGCCTCAGTGGGAGCAGCCTCATCTGGAGGACACAGTGGTTTAGGGTGACATGTGGCCCCTTGCCCCACAGACACGAGGGTGCAGCAGGGCTGGGTCACTCAGAATCTGTGAGGGGCACAGGGGTGAGCAGAGCCACTGCTTCACCACCCTCTCTGCCACAGTCATGCCCTTTCAGAGCAGCCCTGGGTCAGCAGCTCTTTGTATGTGGGATCTTGTGGAGCCAACTCCTTGTCCTTGAGCCCAGACACCTCATCTGGGCTTTAGCCAACTTAGCTCTCCCCCAGACTCCAAAGCAGCCCTTAACTCCCGGGATCAGCATGAAAATGGGCCCCTGTGTATCCAGCATTCAGCATCTGGCAAAACTGTGCCTGCCCATGTGGTTATTTTTGCCTAAAACATTTGACACCAGTTGCTAATTTGAGGTGATCATGAGGCCCAAGGTCCCTTGCTGACACAGGACTCAGGACCTGCCCAGGCTCTGCCCTCCTCTTGCTGTCTTCCACGGGCTGTGCGTGCTCCCATCAGGGTGTGGGGGCTCCCCAGCGTTCCCAAACCACAGTCCCCGAGGCAATCCTGGAGCAGGGAGCTCTGGAAGTGGACTGGGAGGTCAGGAAGCAGCTGGAAAGGTCAGTCAGCACCTCCCATTGCCCTGTCTCACACCATCTGCTCTCTCAGCCTCTGTGACACCACCAAAACACCCCCTGATCCCATTTCCAGGCCCCTCAGAGCTGAGGAAGCCCCCTAGCTTTGGGGGAGGCTCTGACCTGTGTGTGCATAATGACACGGATGACCTTGCAGTACTTCTTCATGGCTGCAAAATCCTTCTCCAGCTGCCTTTTCCCAGCCTCATCCTGCCATTTTTTGCAGTACTTGGTGAACGCCTTCTTCTTGCTCTTGTGCCTATGACAGAAGTAGGTTTGACATCCATCAGAGCTGATAAAGGGCTTGTGACAGTGCAGAGAGGGGACAGGTCACCTTGTCAGGCACCTCCTCGAGGCACAAGGAACCTGTGGATACCTGAGCCTCACCTGACTGTCAGGACCTTGAGGTGGGAAGAGGAAAGTGGATAATGAGCCGTGAAAAGGGCTTGTTCAAGGGTAATTCAAACCTTTCTGCATGAGGAATGCAGTTGTCTCCCACTGACTGACTCAGCACCATCAAAATACAGGCGCAAAATGAGAGACAGGAGAAAGCAGGGATCAGGGGCTTGTGGTGGGTAGGTCTCCATGGCACTGTTACAGGAGATTCCTACAGGAAGCCACAAAGCAGCCAGGCACTTCCCTGGTACCTGTGGATACCTGTGCCTCACCTGACTGTCAAGGGCTTTGGGGGGAAGAAGGAAGTGGACGAGTTGTGAAAAGGGCTGACAGGAGAAAACAGAGGCGTATGGTGGGTGGGTCTCCATGGCACTGTCACAGGAGACACAGTTCCTACAGCAAGGAAATTCGTGTTTTCCACTTCCCTCTCTGCTGAGGGGTGTTGATATATATGAGGGCCAGGGGCCACATTCTGCACCAATATTCCCCCTGGCAAATCTGGTTTCACTCCAGCTCAAGAATTCCAGTTAACTGGGGAGCTGACAAGCCCAACCTACACAAGGGAAAAGGAACCTGCCATATGATATTGTGGAGAGAGCTAACTTGGTTCAACTATTAGAATAAATTTACATATGCATATGCTGCTCCCCAGCATCGGGCTGTTTGCAGTGTCTCTGTGCATGACTAAATAAGCAGCAGTTTCACTCCACACGAGTTGAGCTGTCTGGGCATCCCAGAGAGCCTGTGGAATTGCTGCCAGAGATCCCTCACAGGCAGCCCCCCAGGAAACCCCCCACTCTGGGAATCCAAGAATCATTGAGGTTGGAAAATACCTCCAAGATCATTGAGTGCAAGCTGTGACTGATCCCCACCTTGTCATCCAGACTAGAGCACTGAATGTCACATCCAGTGGTGCCTTGGACACCTCGAGGGTGGTGACTCCACTACTTCCCTGGGGAGTTCCAATGTTAAATGACCCTTTTAGGGCACACATACCAGTTCTTGTAGAAGCGCCGCCGGCACTCATCGCTGATATGCTCAGCAAAAACAGTCTTGAAATTCCTCAAGCCCTTGGGTGTCTCGATGTAGCCCACAACCCCCACCACCACCATCGGGGGGGTCTCGATGATGGTCACGGCCTCCACCTCCTCCCGCTTGGAGACCTCTGCAAAGCAGCAAAGGGAAGTGGTGCTTGGCATCCTCCGGGATCAGGTCATTCCCTGGAGGATTCTGGCTGTCACAGAGAGTGCTGGGGGCAAGGTCACGTTTGGTCTCAGCCAGCCCCAGCCTTCCCATCTCCCAAACCACCGCTCACTATCGCCGTGTGGAGATTTCCAGCAACTCCCACTCAGCCCATGCTGAGGTGGCCTTTGACCATCCAAGATCTGGACAGCCAGGATTTAACCTAGAAGCTGTGGGCTCCACCACCCCTTTCCAGAAACAGCCTTTCCCAACAAGCCTAATCCCCTCCTTTCCCTCCTGGATGTGGCCCTATGCCTGCTGCAGCCAAGCCTTACTGAGCCCAGGCCTGTGCACCTCCCGCACAGTGTGGGTCATTCCAGCCTTGTAGCCCAGGAAAGCTGTCAGGTGCACTGGTTTGCTGGGGTCATCCTTGGGCCAGGCCTTCACCTTCCCTCGGTGCCGGCGGCTCCGCTTGTGGGGCAGGAAGCCCAGGTGGCCATGCCTGGGAGCAGAGAACTTGCGGTGGGACTGCGGAGAGGAACAGCAAAGGGCAGCTTCACTCTCAGCTCCCAGAAAATGGGGCAAAGCACAAAAAAATTTCCCCTCTTTTACATGGGAATACCGGAGAGATTCTGGGCTCTTCCTTGAGTTGTAACAGGGTGGGATTTTGTTCAAGCCTCTGTCATGTACATGGAAAAATGTCACAGAATTCTGGAATGGTTTGGGTGGGAAGGGGCCTGAAAGCCCATCCAGTTCCACCCCCCTGCCATGGGCAGGGACACCTTCCACTATCCCAGGGTGCTCCAAGCCCTGTCCAACCTTGGACACTTCCAGAGATCCAGGGGCAGCCACAGCTTCTCTGGGCAGCCTGTGCCAGGGCCTCCTCACCCTCACAGGGAAAGGATTTCTACCTAATATCCAGTATAAATCTACTCTCTGTCAGTGTGAATTCACTAAATTTCTGGACAGATGATGCCACTTAAATAAAAAACTTAACATGATCTCCCTCCTTCAGCTTCCTCTGAAGGACTTTGAAGGAGAAATACATTCTTTATTAGATCTGTCCTTCTGTGCTCTTAATTATAACGATTTATTTGGTACCTGCAGCACCAAAAAGGCCTGCTTGGAATTCCTGGGCTTTGTGTCATCAAGGCAAATGGCACAAAACAAGCACAGGCAAGGATCGGGAACACAGGGGAAAGGATGCCCAAAAGAATGGGTAACAGGAACATGCACAGGTTCTAAAGGCACCTTGAAAGCCAGATGAGAAGAGATAAATATATAGACTTCAACCACAAGCAGCAAAGGGTTAGTCCTGCACTCACTGCAGCTCCTTCCTAGCTCAGATCAGTCCTAGCGCCCGGCTGTGCTTTCCACCAAGCTCATTTTCCAGCCTGAGTGGAACTCTGAGGATTCTGACCCCATTCCAGTGGCACAACCAGGAGCATAACCCAGCCTTGCTCGCTGACCCTCCACACACAAGCGACTCCAGCAGAGCTGTACCAACCATGGGACGTCTTCGGCCCGGGGCAGCAGCAGAGAGAGACTGTCAGGAAGTGCCTCCCCAGTGTAATACTTAAGATGGTTATGGGTCTGAAGACACAAATTTAGCCGCTCGCTTCACCCGCTGCGATATTCATTTCATTCCTGGCAGGTTGGACACAACAGTTGTGATGTGATAAAGGTCAGTTGCTGCTGGCTCAGTTTACGCTTCTCCCTCCTGAACAACTCCAGTGTGAATGGCAAGAATTAGGGCAGTTTCCTGAATTAGGGCAGTTTCCAAACAGGTACCACACACCCAGAGCTGTGAAGACCTGCACCAGGTATTCCCAGCACAGACTGAAAAATCTGTCAGCCCAGGCAAAAAGGCTTTGTGATTCTGATGTGAAAAGAGATTAAGATAATAGACCTTGGAATCACAGAACAGTTTGGATTGGAAGGGACCTTAAAAACCATCCAGTCACAGCTCCTGTCATGGGCAGGGACACCTTCCACTATCCCAAGGTGCTCCAAGCCCTGTCCAACCTGGCCTTGGGCACTTCCAGGGCTCCAGGGGCAGCCACAGCTTCTCTGGGCACCCTGTGCCAGGGCCTCCCCACCCTCACAGGGAAGGACTTCTCCCTGATATCCCATTTAACCCTGTCCTCCGTCAGTGGGAAATATTCCCAACAGGTCAGGAGCTGTCCCTCTGCTCAGCCCCGTGAGGCACATCTGTAGTGTGGTGCCCAGCTCTGAGCCCCCTCAGCCCAGCAGGGCCAGGGAGCTCCTGGAGCGGGGCCGGCGGAGGCTGCGGAGCTGAGGAAGGGCCTGGAGCAGCTCCGTGCCCAGCACAGGCTGAGGGAGCCGGGGCTGCTCAGCCTCGAGAGGAGCCCCAGCTGAGAGGGGCCCTCAGCCCTGGGTGTCCCTGGCTGCAGGGAGGGCTCAGGGCAGGGCCCGGGCTCTGCTCCGGGGCCCGGCAGTGGCACCAGAGCAACGGGCAGGGACTGACCCCAGGAATTCCCCCTGCACATAAGGACTTTATCCCTGTGCAGTGACCAAACACTGGAACAGATCCCACAGAGGGTGCGGCGTCTCCCTCACCAGAGATATTCCAGAGCCATCTGTACACAGTCCTGTGCCATGTGCTGTGGGATGGCCCTGCTGAGCAGGGAGGTGGGACAGACGGGACACACCGTGAGCTCCTCCAACCTGACCCATATCCCTGATTCTGGGATCCCCTCACGGAGGAGGGAGATGCGCACTACAACTCCCGGCGTGCCCCGGAGCCGCCGCCATATTCCGCAGCCCCGCCCCCTCAAGGGTCACCCCCATATTCCCCGCTCCCGGCGCCTCAGGGGTCGCCGCCATCTTTCCCCGCTGCCGCCGCGATGCCGGAGGATCACGACTGGGAGGCGTACAAGGTGCCGCCGACCCGCACCCCTGTCTCCGAGAGGACCACGTCGGTGCCCAACCCCATCAACTTCTTCCAGAGCGCCTTCAGCTATGTTCTCGACGCGCCCGTCACCTTCGTCCGAGGTACATGCGGGACGAGACCCCCGCCCCCCCCCCCCTTCCCGCTCCCCGTGGGAGTTGAGCAGCGACGCGGGGACGGGGACACGGGGACGGGCACACCGGGGCACGGGGCAAAGGCGTGAGGACACGGGCACCTGGACAGGCAAAGGGCACACGCAAGGACACGGGGAGACTGATTGTGACAGTAACAGCAACGGGAACACAAGAGGGACAGGACACAGGGACATGGGACATAGACAAATAGACGGCGTGGACACAGGGACAGACAGGGACAGGAGACACAACATGGACACAGGGACAGACATGGACAGCGGACACAGAAGAACACAGCATGGACACAGGGACATAGGACAGACAAGAACAGAGCTTGGATAGGACAGACACAGGGACATGGGTCACGGACAAGAACACTATTGATAGTGGGACAGAGACATGGGCATTGGGAGAGGTGCAGGGGCTTGGGATACAGGGACACAGTAACAACGCACAGAGAGACAGACACACTGGTGGGCATGAGCTGGACACAGTAATGGACGCACTGCTGCTGCCTGGGAAGGCAGCACCAGGCAGTGCCAGCACTGGGGCTGTGCTGCCCCTCGGAGTTGGGGGTGTGTGACCGGGCTGTCTCTGCAGAGTGGATCGAGCGGTGGCAATCCAAGAACAAATTCTACTACTACCACCAGAAGTTCCGCCGTGTGCCTGACCTGAGCCAGTGCCTGGATGGTGACTACCTGTGCTACTATGAGGCCGAGGCTCAGTGGAGGAGGGACAGGTATGGCTACGCCTGGATTTTCTCCAGGCGAGGTCACAGCAGAGCACTCAGCTCTGGGACCTGCAGCATTTTGGTGTCTTGCTGTCCCTGCAGCACACCTGGCATGGTGGCATTAGGAACCAGGACCCTGAAAATCCCAGAGCTGACACTCCACAGGGTGTCCTCACCCAGTGCTTCAGCTTTTCTGTCATCTTGTAGCTGCTGTTACATTCATCACCATCTTTTCTGCAGGATGGTTGATCAGGAAATCGTGGAGATAGTCCGGGAAAGAATGGCTGCATGCAAGCAGAGGGAAGGGCCCAACAGTTTCCAGAACTGTGCCAAGGAGATGGAGCTGCTGGCACAGGTCACCAAGGCCTACCAGGACAGATGTGAGTATGGCAGCAGCACACAGGGAAAGAGTCCTAAACCCAGGAGAAGGGGGGTCTGAAACCACACTTGTCATGGGACACAGGCTTGTGGGAGGCACTGCTCAGACATTTCCTTTCTTTTTCAGATGGTGATCTGGGTTACCATGGGAATGCACGGACTTGCCTAATGAAACAGAAGCACAGAATGATGGAAGAGAGGAAAGCAGCACAAGAGGAGTAGAGCTAGAACAGTTCTTCCCTCCATGGTGCTGGTATCCAAGTGCATGTTGCTTCCTTGACCTCTGGTGCTGTTGGCCTCCACAATAAAAAGACATCTGTACAGTTGAGATCTGTATTCATTCTTTGAAGAGCTCTGCAAGCCCTCAACTACAGGCACTTGGGGCTGCCAGTATTGGGATTTGCCCTCTGGACCTCTTCCTCTCCTCCATGAGCCACCAGAACACTTCATGCTGCTGCGCCCAGCACTGGTTGAGAATTCCCTCAGTATGGGGAAAGATGATGTGCCCCTGCAAGTGCCCAAGGCCATGCTGGACAGAGCTTGGAGCAGTGTTGTCTAGTGGAAGGTGTCCCATGGCAGGAGTTGCAACTGGATTGAGCTTCCAGGTCCTTTCCAACCCAACCCATTCCATGATTTAACCCACCTGCCCTGAGCACCAACCCCCCCATCACACCAACCACCAGTTCCTGGTTCTCTGATCACTTTATTCTCGTACAAAACCCACTTAGGTCGTGGCCACAGCGGCTGCCTGGGTCCTCTGCACCGACACTCTCGTGTGGGTCTTGGCCAGATGATCAGTGAACTCCTGCAAAAAACACAGCAACAGTGGGTTATTTCCTCAAACCCCTCTCATTTGTTCCTTAGCACCACTTCCCATCCCTGGTGTGCATGTGGGGCTGGGGGTAGCTCAATTTTATAGCTACCAATGCTTTGGGTACAGAAACCTGAATTTCAGGGGCAAGAAGGGTTAAGATTTGAGCTGCCAGTTACCGAAATGCTCTTACCTGGTAAGGAGACTTGGTGAAGACGGTCTCTTTCCAGAGGTCAGGAGTCAGGTAACTGTAGGTTTTGGAGATGGCATCAAAGGTGGCTTTAGCTGCGGAGAGATGTCACACACTGCCCATCAACTGCTGCAGAACCAGCCCCCTGATCCCACCTACAGCTCCAAAATAACCCCTGGTGCAAAAATGTGGAATTCTGAAAGGATCAGGGAGACCACAGGAAGGTCTCTCTGATGAACCCACAAAACTCAGGTTTCTCTCTCTCTCCAGTTACGACAATTACACTACAGCACACAAGTGCAATCGCGCAGATTGGGAGATGCGGGATTGTAAAACCCCCCTTGCTGTAATTAACTTTCACAGCACCCGCAGCAGGACCAACCTGCATTGTCAGCAAAGTCGTGGCTTCTGCTTCACTGCCAGAGGCACAAACCACTGTAAAATGGAGATGCTGTGCCCCGTCAGTGACAGAAGTGGCCGTAAGCTATGTGCTAGCCCCAGAGCTCACCAAAGTTGCCAAGGGTGGCTGTGCAGCCCCGCGCCGATGTGTAGCAGTCATCGATGCCAGCCATCATCAGCAGCTTCTTGGGGACAGGGGCGGACACGATCCCGGTGCCACGGGGAGCCGGGATCAGGCGCACCAGCACGGAGCCGCAGCGCCCAGTGACCTGCAGGGACGCAACGGGTCACACCTCCAGAACACAGCCCCTGAACAGCCCCCAGGGCCAGTGGGGGACACTCACCTTACAGGGCACTGTGTGCGGCTTCCCGATCTTGTTGCCCCAGTACCCGCGTCGCACGGGCACGATGGACAGCTTGGCCAGGATGATGGCCCCACGGATGGCCGTGGCCACCTCCTTGGAGCACTTCACCCCCAGCCCCACGTGGCCGTTGTAGTCCCCAATAGCGACAAACGCCTGCAGGCAGAAGAGGAGTTTTCACTGCTCCCTCAGCAGCGTTTCCCACCAAGAATACACCGTGGTGGGTGCTCAGCAGGAACTCAGAGCTCACCCCCAAACCTTATACACAGTTCTTGAAACCCATTTTTGCCCTCAGAGTTCATCCTTCAGTCAAAGTCAACAAGGTTAAAGCACTGGGATTCAATTCCCTGCTGCAGCCTCACATTGGTCCGAACTCCCCATGATTTCCCAACAGCATTCTGTCTTTATACCCAAAACTTCTCCCTGAAAACACAGCACTGCTGTACAAGAACAACTAAATTTTGCAGTCCCAGAATAGTTTGGTTAAAAGGAAGTTTAAAAGTGTTGCAATACAATTTTTGGGCCAGTACTGCTTCAGAGAGCATCTGCACCTATCGCTGATGCTTTCAAGTTAATACACTTAGTAAACTATTAATGGTCCTCACAGCAAAATATTTACTAAATGTGACAGAAACAGGTATTTGGAGTGATGAAAATAACACTAAAAATACACAAGGGAAGTTGTGAATGTGAGAATCCTGAAGAACAGGATTACCTTGAACCTGGTGCGCTGCCCAGCACGGGTCTGTTTCTGCACAGGCATAATCTTCAGCACCTCATCCTTCAGCGAGGAGCCCAGGAAGAAATCAATGATCTCCGACTCCTGCAAAAGTGAGGCACTGAGCATACAGAAATCATGGCATCCTGGAATGGTTTGGGTTGACAGGGACCTCGAAGGTCAGCTAATTCAACCCCCTGCCAAGGGCAGCGACACCTTCCAGTATCCCTGGGTGCTCTAAGCCCCATCCAACCGGGCCTTGGACACTTCCAAGGATCCAGGGCCTCCCCACCCTCACAGGGAGGAATTCGTTCCCAATATCCCATCTAACCCTGCTCTCTGGCAGTGGAAAGCCGTTCCCCCTTGTCCTGTTCCTCCAGGCCTCTGTCCACAGCTCCTCTCCAGCTCTCCTGGAGCCCCTTCCGATGCTATAAGGGGCTCTAAGGTCTCCCTGAGCCTCCTCTTCTCCAGGTGAACATCCCCAGCTCTCCCAGCCTGGCTCCAACCTTTGGAGCGCCTCCCTGACCCATCACTTCCATGTCCACAGCAACTCACCTTGATGGGAAGCGAGAAGAGATAAATCTCCTCGAGAGACTTGATCTTCATATCCTTGACCAGGCGACCGAGCTTGGTGACAGGAATCCACTGGCGAGGAAATCCAGGAGCAAGAGTCACCAGGTGCAAGCACCCGCCGGGAACCGGCTCTGCTGCCCCATGCGAGGGGTCGGCAGCACCCCCGGCTCCCGCGGTCCCCACTCACCTCCTTATCCTCGGCTTTGCCTCCGCGGGCCCCGCGGCCTCTCCCGCGGCCCCTCCCGCGGCCACGGCCGCGACCCCGCAGCCCGGTCCCGAATCCACCGCGGAAGCCCCCGCGGGCCGCTCCTGCTCCTCCCGCAGCACCGGCGTCGTCCGCCATTTGCTGGAACAAAGCGGGACGTCAGCCGGGCCCCGTCGGCCGCGGATGGGGCCGGATGGGCCCGGGACCGCCCGGTGCCCGCCGCCATCGCTCCCGCCCTACTTACGTGATCTCTCAGCGTAGAAGGCCGCACCGCCGCGCCGCCCGCTATTTATAGTGCGCGGGCATCTCGCGAGAGCAGCGCCCGGCAGTGCCCAGCCCCGAGAGCTGAATGAGGAATACACCACAGGGTAGAGTGAGGGACTTATGGTAAATTATACAGAGTGAGGGGCGGACGCGGCTGCCGCCATAACAGCGGGCGCACGCTGCGAACGCTCAGTGAGCGGCGGGGCGGCGACGGGTGAGGATGTGTGGGGTGCTGGGAGCGGGAGGGCACCGCTACATCTCCCTTTTTTATGTGCATTTAACTTTCATAAAGCTCTGCTGGGAAGCGGTTATGGCGCTGCCCGAGCCGGAGCCCGGCCGGGTGGGGCGCAGGGAGCGTCCCGGGAAGGCGCTCGGGGGGCCGCAGTAGCGTCCGGCGCGGTCTGAAAATCACTCGGGGTCTGCTGTGGCCCCGGGTGAGATAACGGCGCCCATAGCATCGGGAACATTAAGCTTATTGCCTACGCCTGTGTGTGGGGAATGAAACCCGTGTTCCCATAAGCCCCGTGCCCGGCGGGTACAGGGAAGGAGGGGGTTGTAGTGGCTGTTTCGCAGAGCGCTTTGTTCTCCTGTAGCAGGTAACCGTGCCTGGCCGGTGAGAGCCGCGGCCCCGCCGTGGGCTGGGCTGATACTTCCATGGCGATCCCTTCCCCGGAGGAGCTGTGAAGAGCACGGGAATGCCGTAATGGATGGCGAGACGGGAGTCACAGCTGAAAACGATTCGTGTTTGCATTTTGGTGCGCAATAAAAGATTTAATGCTTAAAAGATGAAGCGTCTCTCTTCTTTCTGATTGTCCGAAGTCCTGCTTTTCGCTCTGCTCGGAGCAGTGAAATCGCTCCGTTGGGGCGGGGAGGGAATGTTTTGCTGGAGAACGCTCTGGATCGCTGAGAAGATGCACCGCAGGCGCTACTGCGGGCTGGGTTATCGCCGCTCGCACGGAGCAATGGGAATTTTGATCCCGTTACTCCGCAGCCGCCCCCTGCCCGCACCCAGCGCCGCGCGGGTGGCGGCCCCTCGCTTACGTCACTGCGGGTCCCGGAAGTGTTTCCCCATTTCCCGGAAGTGGCGGCCGGAAGCACGTGGGCCGCGGCCATGGCGGACACGGACGCAGCCGCCGCCGTCGCCCCCGTGCGCTTCAAGAGCAAGTGAGGGAGCGGCGGGACCGGGCTGGGGCTGCGGGGGCGAATGAGGGGCCGGGCCGCGCGGCCTGAGCCCCCGGGCCACCGCCGCTCCGCTTTAACGGGGCCTCTCCGCGCGTCTCTTTCCCTTCCAGCTACGCCGTGACGCGGAAGATCGAGCCGTTCTACAAGGGAGGAAGAATCCAGGTAATCCCGGCTCTGGAGGAACATTTGGGAATGTCGCGCTTCCTGACTCTAACGTTCCTTTTCCCGATCCCTTTTCTTCAGATAAGCCGGGATGGGAAGTTCATGTTCTGCCCCTGTGGGAGCAAAGTCAACATCATCGATGTGGAAACAGGAGCTCTCCTGCACAGCCTTCAGCAGGTGACCGGCCTCTCCTGAGGGTTTTCCTAGGCTCCCGGGGGATTTTCCCACTGTGGATATGAAGCTCCCAGGGGTGAGGAGTGCAGGGAAGGTGGGAACGGACCCAAACACAGGTTTTGGGGTGGTCCCCGAGCTGTGCTCATTGTCAGCAGAGCCGCGTGAAGAAGGGAGCTCTGAGATCTCTCCAGGGATGGTTTAACTGTGGGATTTCCCTTCTGTTTTCCCAGGATGAGGAAGAGGATGTCACAGCATTCGTGCTCAGCCCTGATGATGAGGTCGGTTTGTGCTGGGGGCTCTCAGCAGCCTGGGACAGGCTCAGCCAGGGACAGGGGGGATTTTGGGGTGTCTGTGCAGGGCCAGGGGTTGGACTCGATTATCCTTGTGCATCCCTTCCAACTCAGGATATTCCATGATTCTAATTCATGCCCTCTGTGCTTCCCGAGATCCCCCTGGAGCCTTCTCAGGCCCTTCCCTCTGCGTCAGACTCAGACTTGCTGAGAGCCTGAGCTCCAGCAGCAGCACCTCTGTGTGGGAGCGACAGAAACCCAAACCCAACCAGTGCATCAGTCCGTGGTTAATGGTGCTTCCCTTGCCCCACTGCCAGGTGCTGGTGACGGGGAGCCGGGCGCTGCTGCTGCGCCAGTGGCACTGGAGGGAGCCCAGCTGTGCGCGCACCTGGCGAGCCGTGCACACCGCGCCCGTGGCCACCATGGCCTTCGACCCCACGGCCACCCTGCTGGCCACAGGTACGAGCCAGCACTGTCACGGTGGGGGTGACCCAAGGGATCTTCTGCTCCTGGAGAACTTCCCTTGGCAGCGACCTCCTGAGTGCAGTCAGGAGAGGTTCACTGCTCCAGTGCCATGTCCAGTTTGGAGATCTGTTGACTTGCCACGTCTCTCCTCCGGAGTTCATTCCCAGATGTCCTGCTTTTCCTAGGTGGCTGCGACAGCACCATTAAGATCTGGGATATGATCAAACACTACTGCACACACAACCTGAAAGGATCCTCTGGAGTGGTACAGTAAGGACAAGTCGTGTTTGTCTGTCCCTGGCTGTGGTGGGATACTGGGATTGATGTGGAATTCCTGAGTTAATGGAACATGAAAGCCCATTCCAAGCAGGTTCTGGGCTCTTCCTGGTTTTTAAGAGCAGGGTTATGGCTGATTTTGCCCAGAGAGGAAACAGTTTGGTCAAGAATTCTCATGGAATCACAGAGTTGTTGGGCAGGAGCACCTTCCACTGGCCCAGGATGCTCCAAGCCTATCCAACCTGTCCTGCTGTGGGATGTGCATTATTTAAAGGTTGGGTGGTTTATTCCTGTCCTGTCCTCCTGCCCAGCCTGGTCAAGTTCCACCCGGACATCTCCCGCCTGCAGCTCTTCTCCTCCTCCATCGATTACAAGATCCGCATCTGGGACCTGAATTCCAGCAAATGTGTGGCAGTGCTGGACGGGCACTTCAGTGCTGTCACCTCGCTGGCGTTTGCAGATGGGAACACCCTCCTGAGGTACCTCCTGCCAGGGCTTGACCCTCCATCTCTTCACCTCCTGCAGGACTGGGGGATTCTGGTGGGTCCAGGCAGGTTCTGCTGTGAGGGGAAGGGTTGGTACAAGCGCTCAGTGGGTGCCAGCACCTGTACAGTGGAATCATGGAATGGCTTGGGTTGGAAGGACCTTAAAGCCCATCCAGTGCCACCCCCTGCCATGGGCAGGGACACTTTCCACTATCCCAGGCTGCTCCAAGCCCCATCCAACCTGCCTGTGTTTTGGGAATATCCTGTGCTGGCACAGGGAATGCTGGTGCTGTCCCTCCCTTTGATTCTCCAGAGAGGTGTTGAACTCCCACAGTGCCAAATTTGCACCCAGAGCCAAGCTGAACGGATTTAGCACTAAAACTGAGCTTTTCATTTGCAGCTCTGGCCGTGATAAGATCTGCATGGTTTGGGACCTGGACACCAAGCAGAGCAAACGAACTGTTCCTGTCTATGAGGTGAAACTGCTTTTTGTTTCTTCCTTTGCTGTCCTTTGTAGTTTCTAGGCCATGGTTTCCCTCTTTAGGGTCTGTACATTGTGAAATCAGGTTTCTCTCCCTTCCCAGGGGTTTTCAGCTCTGGTTCTGTGCCTCTCTGACTCTTGCAGACCGTGGAAGCTGCTGTATTGTTGCCTGAAGAGGGAGATTTCTCTCAGCTGGGTGTGAAGAAACAAGGGCTGCACTTTGTCACAGCCGGCAGCAAAGGTGGGTGTCACTGCCACGTTTGGAGCCTGAAGGGTGGCACTTCAGTCACTTTACTGCTGTTATTCCTGGGATGTGTGTTCTCCATGTGGCTGGAGAGCAGAGCCTGCTCCTGAGTTCCTCAGGCAGGAGTGGATGAGCAGGATGGGGCAGGCACACTCTGATCTATTTAATACTCAAACACATTTATGTCTATTTTCAAACTCAATGAGTTTGATTTGCACTGAAGAAGCAAAACTTGGAGGGTTTTCCTGCCACCCCCATGGGATCCTGCCCAGTCCTGCCTTGGAGCTCTGTGGCTTTTCCCAGTGTGCTTTGGATGATATTCCTTGGACATCCACTGTGTAAAGCAGTGGCTCTGCCATGATTTCTGCTGGTTTTTCAGGCATTCTGAGGGTGTGGGACGTGGCCACAGCTGCCTGTGTGCACACCCAGCCCGTGCCCTTCGTGCTGCGGGAGGAGCCGAGCGAGCGCAGCCTCTCCCAGTGCCAGTTTGTTCCCGCCAGGAATGAGATCCTCACCGTGTCCATGGAGCACAACATTGTCTTCTATGACGCTCAAACCCTTCAGCTCAGGAAGCAGGTGACAGCCCTCAGCCTCCCTTACCCTCTTTCCATGCTCCAGGATCAGCTCTGCTTCTGGAAGAGCTTTGCCCAGGGGAGCCCTTGGCTCCAGCCTGTTCTGGAATTGTTCCATAGTGACAGGGAATTTCGCTGGTTTGGGGGAATTTTGCCCAGAGACCAACACAGAAACAAGAAAGCAGAACAGGCTTAGCCAGAAATCCCTTCTGGGTGTAGAAATTACACCCAGTATTAAATGAAAACCATCCATTCCCACCTTCTCCTTCAGCTGCCTTTTCCCTCTTGGACTGTTTCCATTCCAGCTCGCAGGATACAACGAGGAGGTTCTGGATGTGAAGTTCCTGGGCCCTGGTGACTCTCACATTGTTGTGGCCACCAACAGCCCCCAGCTGAAAGTGTTTGAGCTGGCAACATCCCACTGCCAGATCCTGTACGGCCACACAGGTGTGTGACAGCGCTGGCCGGGGGGGACGTGGGCGGCTCTTCCTTTATCCAGCTTCTCCTGAACTCTGGTGGAGATGAGTCCTAGAATTCTTGCTGGAGCAGCATCACAGCAGGTTTGGGAGTTGTGTGGGGAAAGGGACCATGGGATACATCCTGTCCCTGGCAGTGAGATCAGTTTAAATTGGAGCTGAAGGTGTAGATGTGTGACAGGCTCAGTCCATAGGGACTGGGGGTGTCGTGTCCCAGACCTGTCCCCTGTCTCATTAACTGGGCTCATCAAGCACTGGGCTCATTAACTCTCCTCTTTCTGTTGTCCCATCTCAGTATTGCGCTGCATCCACCAGTTTTTATTTCTTCTGTTTAGAAACAATCCTGGCTTTGGACGTCTTCAGAAAAGGCCTGATGTTTGTCTCCTGTGCCAAGGTGTGTCACAGTTCTCCATTTAATGAAACTCTTCATTCCTAGTGATCCTTGGGGGCAAAATTATATCATTTTTGGAACTCCAGAAAGGGAGTTTTGTTCATACAATCCCTGTCTTCTGCATCCCCCAAATACAAGGTTCTCCCACTCTTCCTTTTTAATGTCCCTGGGAAAATTGGTTGTATTTTATTGGCCTGAAGGAGGTGTTTCCTTCTCCAAACATCCTGGTCAGAAAAGTTGTTAGTGTGAGACTGATGGGGGAAAAGGTGCCAAGAGCCCTGATGCACCGAAAAATAAAGCTCTGATACAACCAGAAATAAACCCCCATGCTGGAACTCCAGAGTGGAAGCTGATCTTGTCACCTGCTGTGACAAAGATGAAGGTTCAAGATGGAATATCAGGGACCAGTCAGGCTCAGGGATGTGATGAAAGCACAGAGGACCGATGACTTCCCAGAAAACTCCAGCATTTTCTGTCTTTCCTCCTCCCAGGACAGAAGCATCCGGGTGTGGAGGATGGGCAGGGCTGGCAGGGTCACCTGTGTGGCCCAGGGTCTGGGCCATGCCCACGGTGTGGGTGCTGTCGCCTGCTCCAGGTAACACAAACTGGGGGAGGGTTCCCCTTGTGACCACAGGGATGGAGGGGAATGTCCTGGTGGGTGCTGCCCCCCTCCCAGCTGTGCTGCTTCTCATCCCTGCTCCCAGCTTCTCATGGTGCCCAAGTGTGAAGGGATCATGGAACAGTTTGGGTTGGAAGGGACCTCACAGCCCATCCAGTCCCACCCCTGCCATGGGCAGGGACACCTTCCACTATCCCAGGTTGCTCCAAGCCCTGTGCAGCCTGGTCTTGGGCACTTCCAGGGATGGGGGAGTCACTCTGAAATGAAAGAGCTTGGAAAGCCATGCAAACACTGTTCCACATCCCAGCAGAGGCTGTGTGGAGATCCCAGTCAGGGAGGAGAAACCACTGAATTGTTTCCCTGCACTTGATGGTTTCATTCCTTCCAGGCTGAAGGAAAGCTTTGTAGTGACCAGCAGCCAGGACTGCACCATCAAGATCTGGAACATCCCAGAATCCCTCACTTCCAAAGCAAAAGCAGCCTTGATCTCCAGCCCAGAGCCCCTCCATGCCAGAGTGACTGAGAGGGGCCATGACAAGGTACAGCTGCCCTGACCTTTCAGTGCCTCAGTCTCCCTCCTGTGCTGCAGCCCACGTTTGTTCCATGTCCCACAGCCAGAGCCAAGGCCTGACCCTCTTTCTCCTCCTCTTGTGGCTTCCCCAGGATATCAACAGCGTGGCAGTGTCCCCCAATGACAAACTGCTGGCCACGGGCTCACAGGACCGGCTGGCCAAGCTCTGGTCCTGCTCCGACTGCTCCCTCCTGGGGGTTTTCTCTGGGCACAAACGTGGGGTCTGGTGTGTGCAGTTCTCCCCCGTGGATCAGGTCTTGGCCACCTCCTCAGCTGATGGGACCCTGAAGCTTTGGGGACTTCGGGACTTCAGCTGTCTGAAGGTGATGAGAACTTTGCCCCTTGCCCTGGGCAAAACCTTGGGGCTCATTAAGGATCCTTCAAAAACCTGGAATTTAATTCTTTGGCCTTTATGAGTAAATCAGATCCTTTTGTGTCTCTCCAAAGACCTGGCAGTGGCTCTGGCACTGCTGAGCTTCCTTTCTGTTTTCCAGACCTTTGAAGGCCATGATGCCTCAGTGCTGAAGACCATCTTTGTGAGCCGAGGGGCTCAGCTGCTCAGCAGGTTCGTGCCTGCCCAGGGATCTGGGGAGATTCCAGAATTAAGGGAATATCTGAGCTCATCACCAGCACCAAGAGGGAACAGTCTTGTGTCCAAAGACTCTTTGGAAAGATTAATAGGAAGATGCCATGTTTAGGCCAAGCTTTCTGTAGAGGTTATTTTAATCTTCCTCTTCTCCAGCAGTTCCATGGATTCCATGTGGCTGCTGTGGCATTGCTGGGTTGGGACAAATGCAGTAGACAGATCTAAGGGTGCATCTTGCCTGCCACATTTTTGGTTAATTCTGCTCCTGTTTGGAAGGCATTGGAATGGGACAAGTTCATCTGATATTTGTGGTGGCACAGAGCAAGAATGGATCTGTCCAGTGATTCTTTCTGTTGTGTTTCTCTTCCAAAAGTGGATCCGACGGTCTCTTAAAACTGTGGACAATTAAAACAAACGAGTGTGTGAAAACATTAGATGGTCATGAAGATAAAATCTGGGGCCTTCATGCCAACAAGAAAGATGACATGGTTGTGACAGCCTCCAGTGACTCCTGCATCACCCTGTGGCAGGTACAGCACGGGGGGTTGGTTCCTCCCTGGGTTAATAATCGGGATAATTGGAGAGCTCAGCATCCCAGTTATTTGTTCCTCACATGCTCTCCTCCTTTTCTGCCATTTGAAATTAGGTTAACAAGGCTGATCTTGGGGTTTGGGGGTATTTTTTGTCCATCCTGTATTTCCTTAGAGTAGCAGATGAGCCCCAGCATTGGAGCTTTGGAGGGAGGTTGGGAATTGCTGGATTTAACATTTAAATTACTTGACCCCAAGATTTTGGTGCAGAAACTGGTTTCCAAATCACTCAATGGCTAAATCAAAATCTTTCTATATTAAAGTTGGATTTGATAAAGTTTTATCTTGTTTTTCATAGGATGTGACTGAAATTGAGGAGAAAGAAGCACAGGCTAAACAGGAGGAGCAGATTATGAAGTGAGTTGATCTTGTGCCATAAAGAGCTGTGAAAGGCAAACTGTGCAGTGAAATTGTCCACACCTGGAGTCATCCAGCTCCATCTGATCCCAATATTGGAGTGAGGGAATTGAGGCGTTTATTGACAAGCACCATGGACTTCTTAACTGTTATTGCCAAATCTGCTGCTTTTTGTGTAGTTTTGTTTTTTTTCCACCACCCAAAGATTGGTTTCACTCTTGCCCCTGATTTGTTTTCCAGAGAGCAAGAGCTTTCTAACCTGCTCCATGAGAAACGGTACCTCAAAGCTCTGGGCCTGGCGATTTCCCTGGACCGGCCGCACACGGTGTTGACAGTGGTCAAGGGTGAGTCCAGAGCGTGCTCTGAAGGCGTTTCCTGCCCTCTCTGCTTCCCAGAACAACTTTTCCAGCTAGTTCAAGGCTACAAAGTCCAATAATTAGTCTGAAAGTCTCGGTTTTCCCTAAGTGAAATCACCCATGGTGTCCCTGCTCTCATTTCTGTCTCCAGCCATCCTCAAGGAACCTGAGGGGAGAAGGCGCCTGGAAGAGAACATTGTTCGGCTCCGCAAGGATCAGAAAGGTTTGTTGCAGGATTAAAGTGCTGAAAGCTTTTGGGTCAGAGGCTTGTTTTGTCACCTGAAATTAGAATCTTAAATCCTGGACTGGTTTGGATTGGGAGAGAAATTAAAGATTGTCCAGTCCCGCCCCCTGCCCTGGGCAGGGACACCTTCCACTATTCCAGGTTGCTCCAAGCCCTCTCCAGCCTGGCCTTGGACGCTTCCAGGGATGGGGAGCTTCCATCACTGTGTGGGAGCTGCACCTCTCTGTAGGACACCAGGGATGTTTTCCAGTGTGGCCTCTCCCATGTGCCAGCCTGGACAGGCTTCCTTCCCCCACAGAGGCAGTGTTGGCATTCCTGGTGACGTGGAACACCAACTCTCGAAACTGCCATGAGGCCCAGGCTGTCATGGAAACCCTGCTGAAGCACGAGGCGCCGGACAACCTGCTGCAGTTCTCGGGAATTAAATCTGCTGTGGAATCCCTGCTGCCCTACACGGGTGAGGCACTGCAGGCATGGGCATGGGCTGGAGGTGCTGACTTGGATCAGGGATCATGGAACAGTTTGGATTGGAAGGGATGGGTCAGTTACTTCAACCCCTGCCGTGGGCAGGGACATCTTCCATCATCTCAGGGTGCTCCAAACCCCATCCAACCTGGCCTGGGACACTTCCAGGGATCCAGGGGCAGCCACAGCTTCTCTGGGCCTTTTCACCCTCACAGGGAGGAATTCCTTCCTAATATCCCATCTCTCCCTGCCCTCTGGAAGCCATTCCCTGTGTCCTGCCCCTCCACCCCTTGTCCCACGTCCCTCTCCAGCTCTCCTGGAGCCCCTTTAGGCACTGGAGGGTGCTCTAAGGTCTTCCTGGCGTGTTCCTTTCTCCAGGCTGGGTATTCCCAGCTCTCCCAGCCTGGCTCCACAGCCTAAGGACAGGTTCTGCTGCCTCCCCTGTGACTCCAATCCTTTCCCTCCTTGCAGAGCGCCACTTCCAGAGGCTGAGCCGGCTGCTCCAGGCTTCCACGTTCATCGAGTTCATGTGGCAGAACATGAGGCTGGCAGATGTGGCCCAGCAGGACCAGGGGACTCTGTGACCCCCCTCCCACCAATTTCTCTTTCCAAAGAGCTCTTTCCCACCAGGATGGCAGCTGGATTTTTAGTTCTGTATTTTATAATAAATGTTCTAATTTCTAAACCAAGTCCAGCATCCAATTTCCTCAGGGCTGAATGAAAGGAAAAGGTCATTTCTTTGGCCAAGCCCAGGGTTTGTGTTTTCACACCCTGAAGTTTCAGACTTACAAACAGAAGTTAGTTTGGAATTAAAAGGCAGAATCCCACCAAGCAGTTGGGTTTAAAGGATTCACGGAACTGAGATCCTGATTGGGCAAAGCCCCCTGGACCAAGGCAGAGGTCTCACCTGTGCCCACTCCAAATTTAGAAGCTGAGAGGGAGAAAAGCACAATTTAAATTCCCCAAATAGCAAATTTTTAAAGCATGAGACACAAGAAAGCTTCAGAGATATTTACATGTATTTTATTTCATTTACAAAAATGTATAAAATACAAACAACATAAACACCACATGTTCTTTATAAAAATATTAAGAGATACCTGGAAGAATAAGTACAATGAAAGCCATGAGTGTAGAGAAAAGTCTTAATTTTCCTATAACTTTTTCTAACTCAATTTTAGCAAATGAGTTTAGGATTAGAATCGTTGTGAGTTTCAGTAACTCAACCAGCCCCCTGGAAAGGGGAATGTTTTGTCCATAAAAGTGACCTCTCTCCCCATCCCCAGCTGGGACACAAGCTGTGATTTCCCTGGTTGTGTTCCTATGCCTGCACAGACATGGCTGGAGGGAACAGGGATGAGGTTCCTCCCAACAGCTTTTTTGTTCTCACAACCATTCAGCAGATCCAGCCCATCCCTATAGTTCATGGCCTCTTCACTAACCTATTAAAAAAACCCCAAAATCGACACCAGAAGTCAAAGAGTTAAGAAAAGATCTATAAAAGAGGGGGTTCAGGTAACTGACATCACACAGGTGCATCATCCCATCCCTCCCCAATCCAGTAACTAGCTCAGGGTGCCAGGGGTGTGACTAAGTCACTCTGGTGCCACGCCTTTGCCCTCCACTGTGGCCGTGGCTGTGCCAACTCATCCTGGTGTGGGGAATAACACAGCCACGACTGTGAAACGCTCACATACTGAAGGGCAGGGTGAACAACTCCTGCAGGGAGAACTCAATGCCTGCCAAGCGCCCTCCAGCTCTGGAGCTGCCGGATCCACACCGAGTGACACCACTCGGTCCTCTCCCAGTAGCTCCCTGACCCCTGTGGAAGCTGCAGCAGGAACGGTGTTGCCCGGGGAGGTGACGGATGTGTGTGTGTGACTTGGGAAGGGACAGTCCCCAGCCCTGACGTTCCGGAGCTGCTCCCAGGGGACTCCAGCGAGTAGGGCTGTCCCCGTGTCCCCTCCAGGGACACTAATGCCGGCTGGGGATCGGGAGCAGGGCCGGCAGGGCCGCCCGGGGAGCCGACTGCTGCACGGCGCGCTTGGTGACGGTGCTGCACCTCTGCAGGATCTCGTGGGCTGAGGGACGCGCCGGCACCTTGGGGACACCCGCGGCCAGCTCAGGGTCAGCGAGGGACGAGCCGAGCTCGGCTGCGGAGGACTCCACAAAGCCGGAATCGTTCCTGTTCCTGGCACTGAGGTGTGGGGATTTGCTGCTGTGCGTGGCCAGGCCGCGGCTCGGGGCGGGAGAGCTTCTGGCCTGCTCCACGTCGGGCAGGGATCGGGACAAGTCGGGTTTCCAGGCCAGCCGGGCGTCCCCCTCACTGCTTCTCGCCGAGCTCAGGGAGGAGCTGTCCACATCCAGCTCCGGGGTGGAGCTGGCCCTGGGCAGAGACCGAGATCTGCTTCTCTGAGGGCTCCCGTCCTCTTCACGGGGGGCAAAGGAAGGGCTAGGCTGCAGCCCGGGCTGAGCAGCAGCCTCGCCCCGGGGCTGGGGGGAGCGGAGGGTGGGGGTGGAGGTGTTGAGGCCGCAGCTCATGATGGTCTGGAGCTTGTGGTGAGGGTTCTTGTAGGGCCGGAGGCACAGGGAGGGAATGTAGCCAGTGCAGCCATTGTACCTGAGGGCAGGGATGGAAAGAACACTGAGAAAACGCTTCCAGCAGCTCAGGCCAAGGGGAAGGAGCACAGCACTTGAGGAAGCAGTTCTGTGCTGTCCATGGGGTGTGAGGACAGGGAATCCATCCCCAGCCAAGGACATTCAGCTCAGGGGGCTCCTATGCATCCCACACGGTGGGGAGCAGCAAGCAGCACCTGCAGCAGGTAAGCAGCTCCCTCGGGGAGCCAGGACTTTGGAAAAGCCTTCTCACCGGATCAGCCACCAGCCATTGTGGGATCTCCTGACCACCTCCACGACCACACCCTGGTTCAGTGAGAGCTCGTCTGCCTTCTGAGCCTCATAGGCCTGCACCACAAAGTACAGGCTGCCTGCAGAGAGAGGAAGAGGTTGGGTTTGCCTTGTGGAGAAAATGCTCCAATCCCAATGAAAGACCAGCCCAGCTGCAGGGCAACTGTCCCTGAGACAGCTGAGAGTGACTGGTTTGCTCAGGGAGCCCAATCTGATCCATTTAGGTTGGATATAAGGAAGAAGTTTTTTACAAAAAGGGTGGGGAGGCCCTGGCACAGGGTGCCCAGAGAGGCTGTGGCTGCCCCATTCCTGGAAGTGTCCCAGGCCAGGTTGGATGGGGCTTGGAGCAACCTGGGATAGCAGAAGGTGTCGCTGCTCATGGCAGAGGGTGGAATGGGATGGGCTTTGAGGTCCTTTCCAAACCAAACCATTCCATGATTCCATGACCCACAGGTGGTGGCAGAGCTGACCACAAAAGTCAGAGGTCCAGGCAGGGATTCCAGGCAGTGGGTAAAGTGGTGGGGTTTTGCAGAACTCATGTTTTGAAGGAAGAACAGACTTACCCTCCTCATTTGAGCTAAAGGCATTCTGGATGTCCTCACAGGCATCAAGCTCTTCCAGGTATGAAGCTGGGAACCAGGCTATCTGCTTGTCTGCGTTTTCCACCAGCCACCAGCCTACAAAGAACAAAAATACCCAGATTTTAACAGCCTGCAAGTTAAGACATGACAATAATCCCTGGGTAGGGGATACAAGAGACAGCAGGGGCATTCACTGTCCCCCCAGGTAAACACACAAGTGCAAACACCTGCAACCCTGACACTACCTCAGCATTTGCCGAGCTATGAATCCATCTGCCCATCCACCCCTGACACCGAATCTTCTCAAACTTACCAGTCATGTCCTTGATTAACACTTCCACAATCTCCTTCTGATCCACTGAGAAAGGTTTGTTCTTTGTGTCTTTGGTTTCAAAGGCCTCAATGCAGCGGTAGCTCTCCGACGCCTGAGGGAGGGTGATGGAGAGGGGCTGGGGGTTCTTCTCCCTTCTGAATACTGATGGCATGATCACAACACTGGAAAGTAAAGTCTCACGTCAAAAATTCAAGTGGAAGGTTGAGTTTTGTATTGATTTTGGGAAAATAATTTCTGCAGCGGGCTGAGAAAAGCTTTAGGCATCAGAAACAAAATTAACCGGGATTGAAGCAGCCAGCTGAACTGCCCTGGAGTGTAACTGGTGTTTCCCTTCTATCCATATCCCATAACATTTCTGTCTCATGAACAAACAAAAAAGTACAACTCAGATTTCATACCTGTTTTCAGGGAAGGAGGGATCGAGGTCTTGAGTCTGTGCCTTGAAAAACTGATTCACCTCTTCACCCCGGGAGATTTTCACATCCGTTTTCAGCAGCTCCTGGGAATATGTTTCCAGCAGTTTCAGGATCTCCAGGCACCTGTTCAGCTTCCCTCCCTTCCTCTGCTGCATAGTTATACCTTCAAAATAACAAGGGCACAGTTGGGATAGGACAGCAATGGATCTGGATCCTGGGAGCAGCATCTTTTCCCTGAACAGCAGCCGGGGTGCCCTCACCCACCACCCTTCCTGCCCAAGCCCAAACCATACAAAGTCACTGTCCCTGCCTCCCTGTCATTTTTAACAGCTCCTGATACGATTTTTTAACATCTAAAATTTATCTTTTTTTCACATGTAAAGTTTCAAGAAATCTAGGCCAATATTTGAAGTATAGCATTAATTTACCAAGTGCAATTTTCTGTTTAAAAAAGCCTTTCTGGGTTATTTTAGGTCTGTACTAGACCCAAACATGTTGATGTGACCCAGTGGTGCCATGGCAGGAGCAGGAGTGAGCCCCTAATGTGTTCCAGAGTAAGGTCAGGCTCAGAGACTTCAGTCTCTGTCATGGGTTATGACTGTCCCCAACCACTCTCATGTTTGTGGCCCATCAGAGATTTGTCCCTACCTTTAAACCTGGGTAAACTCCTCAGTGACCCACTTTCAGTGGGGAATTTTCTCTTCAGCTCCTTCTAAAAGCAAGGAGAAAGAGAGAACAGTGATTCCTCACAGCTGACACATGGCTGGGCTCCTTCCCCTCCTCAGGACAGGAACCTTGAAATTTCAGGAATTGAAAATTCACTTACATGGAATTTCTTAAACTCTTCAAAAGTCCTGTAGATGAGAATGTTGTTCTGATCTGACCAAGACACAAACATCATGTAGTTCTGGGAAATGAACAGGGAAAAGAAAACCATTTTAATCACAATGTTCAGTTTTGGATGCTTTCAGGCAATCAGCATTTGCTGTGGTTTAGTTGTGGCTTCAGGCTGAGAGTGTCACAATAAAAACTAAACATTAAACCTACAAAAATATTTCCTTAATTCATAGCCCCAAATGGAAAATCATTGCTGAAACCAGGAGAATTTTATGGTGCTGTGACAGAAAGAGAGCAAAATCCAAGACATGAAGCCCATTAAAAAACAAGTCCCCTTGTCCTAGATCCCAAGGCTCCGATCCCAACACTGTGGGGAATGAGCATACCCCCGGAAAAGTAACTCCTCTAGTTTCCCCATTTGTAAATTGTATTTAAGGAGGAAAACAAAGCCAAAAAAAGAGTAAAAGTTAAAGTACCTTCTCTTTTCTGCATTGCATGAAGCCAACAGCCTTCACATCCACGGGGTACCTGTTGCAGCTCATCTTCCCCACGGCTGCTCCTCCTCCTTCGCAGGGAGGTGGAGGGATGTGTGAGGGAAGGATGAGAGCTGCAGGGAGCAGAGATACGGCTCCAGCCCCGACCGCCGAGTTTAAATACCCTGGAGCAGGAGGCAGGGCAGAGGTGTTCCCGAGCTTCCTCCTCCGCCCAGCCACCAGGCAGAAATTCCGTAATTTGGCAAACTACCGCGTGCCTTTTACCTTTCCCCCCGCTTTTAACATGCAAATGCTGCCGGCTGCAGGCGGGACACAGTTCAGGGAACCGGGGAGGAGAAACACCTTCTTTTATCACATCCTTACTAACCAGTGCCGGGAAGGGAGCCAGGGTTGTTTGCTAGCCCTGCGTTAGAGGAGGTCACAAGGGCAGCAGCACCTGCTCCGAGATATTTCCGGGACACGCGTGAGGTTTTTATGGCTGTATTGCACGGACGGCTGAGCTCACTCTAGTTCCAAAAACCGATTGAGAACATAAGTTGTTGTAAAACACAGATCAGGCACCACTTAACGTAATATTTGTTGCAAATATTATTTTCCCTGCTTTGTCGCACCTGCTGAGTTACTTTAAATAGATTTCTGGTAGTTTTATCTGTATGTCCATGGAGATACCAATGTTATGAACAGACACATCCCCAGGGTATAACTAAAAGACTGAAACTTCCTCAGGTTTAAATATGTGATGGAGATTCATCTCTGAGTGCCCTGCCCTGCATCCAGCCAGGTGTCCATACCCTCCCAGGGCACCCACCAGTTCTTCCCAAGGAGCAGCTCCACTGCCCAGAGGCACAAGGAGAGGTAATTCCAGCCTTGGACAGCCTGTCCTCTCCCTGAACCTCAGGACTGATGGGTACCGTGTGATCAAACCGCCTCTTCTTTGATAAAGCCGCAACTGAATCGTTATCACTATAATTATCTTTATCATTTTCATTATTGGAACCCAAACTGAGGGGCTCGGCCGTGCCTCCCTTTAATTTCCCAGCTACACTTGGTGTCTCCAACCCTCAGCAAAAGCTGCAGGTGATTTTTCATCTACCAAAAAAAAGCCCCCAGAATAGGGAGCCAAGCCAGATTCCTTCTGGATGGCCAGAAAATACAGTGAGGAGGGTCTTGGTTTGTGTTCCATGAGCACAGGAGGCTGCTCCCACACAGCAGGGTGGCAGTTTCTGGGAACAAAGGAAGCGGGTTTATTGCAGTTGGATTTATTGCTGCTGAGTATCTGTCCTACATTAAAAAGGGAAAGTAATCCGAGGAGCACTTTGGTTCAGTGTGGATTTGGGAAAAAAAAAATCTCTCCAACAGCATCTCCAGGGCATTTCCTGGCTCAGGAAGCTGCACGGGAGCTGCCCTGTGGAAAAGGGATGTGAAGCAGCTTCCTGCCCTCCACAGCCCTGGAATCAGAGCCTCCATCCCTCTGTTAGAAAGGCTCCAGCCACAGCATGTGCTGGTAAATCTCCCCAGATCAAAGGGTGAGGATTTTATGGAGTGAGAGGAAATCACTTCATCCAGCAAATTTATTTAGAAGGCCCCAGTCTCCAAGGTGCCAAAACCCTTTGCTGACTCCATGTCCTCAAACCTGCACTCCTTGGCTTCTCCTTGGCAGCCAAGCCAGGGCCAAGCTCACCCTCACATGGCTCTGTTAAGTGGCTCTTGGAAATATCTGGAACCAAGACTCCCAATGAAGCACCTTGGCCTGGTTTTCTGTCTCAGAGCAAACACAAACCACTTTCCAAGAATGTAAAGGTTTAAACATGTTTATTCTGACTGGGAAAAGCCAAAGACAAGGAAAGCCTTGGAGGAGCTGCAGGAGGAGGAGATGGCTGGGGAGGTTCAGAGAGCACCTTGATCTGCAGATGCCATAAAAACCAGAAGAGTAGGAAACAGCCTTGGTCAGAGGCTTTGCTGTATTTCACCATTCTCAGGGAATTCAAGCAAAAACGGGGGTGTGGAAAACACCTAATGGAATGTTACAGCAGGAAGGTGAAGCTACATGGGGGGTTGTAAGTCACCCGAGGCAGAAGGACCAGTCATGCAGTTTGGAGAGCTGATCTGGAAAAGACTGGACTGATCGGGAGATTGCTTGGTGACAGAGGTGTTGTACAAAACCAAATATGAGCAAAAGTGCTAAAAATTCAATAATTCATTATTGAGAAAATGTTTTGTGGAAGTGAAGGTCACTGTAACACAGAACTGAGGTGCAGGGAGGGAAGAGGAAAAGCCTGGCACTCCTCCAAGACACCAACACCACTAGAGTCACCTGGAGGGCTCAGTTCCAGTTCTGCAGCTGTCACAGCAGCACCAGTGCCCTGGCGGTGTCAAGTGTGATGTCACGAAACTGTCTACTCCAGAATGACCTCATGAGTCACGTCTGCAGTGACACCCCCTGCGAAACCAAAAGGACGGCTGGGCCAGATGGCCCTTGGATGGGCACAATGCTCCTCAAACCTCTCCACAACACCCGGCCATGCCAGGGCCATTCCTGTCAGGAAGGATGGATAACAGACTGGAAGAGGCTGCTTCTGCTGGATGCATTGGAACTCACTTATAGAAAACTAAGACAAATGTTGTTTTTCTGACATTATCAAGTTTACCTTGTGTCTTCTACAGCTTCCATGTCATCCTGCCATAAATCAGTGCTTCCTTATGGGTAATTATTAATGGCAGGGGAGGAGGGGTCTGCCCAGAAAAAGTGAGACTCAGCAAGAATTGCTGGACGTTGCTGTTTCATCATCGATATTTATTCACACAGCTTTGAGGGCAGCAGTTAATTTTCCTTTAGTTGTTTTACAAGGTACCAAAGAGATCATCAATTAACAGGCAATATGTAGGAGTGCACTGCCCAGCTTTGCCAAGATGCAGGAAAGATGGGATTTTTCCATAATAACTCCCATAATTCTGCAGTCTGCTCCAAGAGACCCTCCTGCACCCCACCCAGGTGAAGCTCTGCTACTCAAGGAGCATCACTCTGGCCATAAACAGCTGCTCAGAAACATGTTTGTGTCATGGCAGGTAAGGTATTGTCACAGGGAGTCACACCAGACTGCCTGCCCGGATTGCCCATGACTGGGAAGACAAAGGAGGTCATCCAGAGACTGCAGGAAAGCCCATAGTCACCAGGGCTGTCCCACTGAGTATTTCCATTCCAAGATCAGCTTCCCATCCATAACAAATAAACACTGATGCTCTGCTTGTCTTTTCATTTCAGTGTGGATCAGGAGTAACTTCAGTAGAAGCAGAATCTGAGTGCACAGATGCTCAGGGACAGCCACAGGCTGCTCCTCTCCAGCTCTCTCTGAGCCATTTTCCAATTCTAACAAGAAACAGTCTTGTCCCAAATGCTTGGAGAGAAGGATCTGTGTTATGAACATCCTTTCCCACACACAGAAGTCGTGTCTGGGTTGGTGGTTGACCTGTGCCCCTCATGGTTGATGATATGTAGGACTCTGCATCAGGGATTTCTCATTCTATGCCCAGCACAGGAAAGGCAAAGAGAGGAAAAGTCCTCAAACCACTCTCAGGACACTGCAGCTGTGAGGAAGAGATACAGAAAGGAGCTGTGAGCACAGCCAAGGGGGGCCTGGAACAAAGCTGGTGGAAAAGCTTCATCTTTCCCTCACTCACCTTCAGGATCAAAACCTGCCCTTTACTGTTCTTGAAGGTCACCTGCGATGACACAAGACCTATCAGCACCTTTAATGAAAAGCCCAGATGCTAAAAGCCGATTTTAAAAGTACAAAGAGGTTTTAGACTTTCAATAAATAGAGAAACAGAGCTTTAGTTAAAAAGGATAATGAAAACCCAGACACTGGAGTTGACAAAAGTCTCCTTCACCTCATGAACAAAGGAAGCAGTTGAACTTTCACACAGGCTGAGATGAGAGATTTTGCAGTAACTACTCCAGAAGAAAGTATTTAATTTCATCCTAATTTCAGCAGCTGCTGCAGACACTAAAGCATTTTTCTGTGGCAGACTCAATTCAGCAACTCTTTGAGCCCAGGCAGCAGCTCAGTCCTCTCTCACTCCATCACAGAAGCTTCCTAAGGTGCACATCCCTCTTCAGTGCAGGGGGTCACTCATTGCTCACAGGCAGCTTTATTTCAGGATCCAAAATCACAGCATCGCATCAAACTCCCTCAAACCTCACTCCCAACGGGTGATTTTCTTTGCAAAGCCCTTGGGATGGCCTCGCCCAGCCCAGGGAGAGCTCTGCCTGTCACAGGAGGTTTGCTCGCTGCCTGGGGCACGCACAGCGGATGGGCTCCTGTTTACCAAGCACTTGTTGCAATCATTTCATAGTTGTTTTATAAGAGTGATGTGTTTTCCTAAGGTTATGGGGAGGACAAAAGTGTGATTCAAGAGGGAATCTTCCAGAAAGAGTGAGACTGTAACTTAAGCTGCTGCTAGAGGAGGTTTCCTGAATCATTTTCTCAGGAAAAAGCGGTGTTTGATGAGTGCATGGCACGAGGCCAGCGCTGTGTGGACATGCTGGGACCCAGGAACGGGATGTGAAGGAATAAGAAAAGCAGGGTTGAGTTTCCAAGGGGGGTTGAGACTCTGCAGTGCACAGCCTGCCCTACACATTCCGAAATCCAGCAGGGGAAAATCCCAGCAACACCAGTACAGCCAACAGCAAGTGCAGCAAGCACCAGCGAACGTGGAGAAATATTGTTTTCACTTGGGCAAAAACTGTTCTTACTTCATGCTAAATGTAGTAACTTGATCAGAGACAAGACCGTTGTGTTCCTTCCAGATTAGTCAGAGATGCTCATCCCACTCTTTCCTCATTCCCCATGGCCGTTGAGGAGCAGAGTATGCACAGTACCTTATCTCTCCTGGGGATTCCACCAGCACCAGGAGCTCTGGGTAAAAGTTCACCTGTATTTCAGAGCAAAGACTGCAGCTTGTGTTCCTTGTCCCCCTCAGAAACCAGAGAAAACCAGATGCAATCTTCACTCAAAAGCCTGGTGGGAGAAGAGTAATGTGGAAGGAGTTGTTCTTTCATTAATATTTAATTCTTAATGAGTCAAAACATAGCAACTGTTACCTGAGGAAAACCTCTTCCACTGAAGGGGACTTCCTGTTGACTTACTTTGACCTCCTTGTGGCAAAAGGGAATCACCCCAAATCAGGGGCCACTCTCCTTTTGCAAAGCTAAGAGGAACAGGAGGTGCTCACTGAAGCCTTTGTGCTTCATTTTTCAAGAACACAAAAGGAACCCCCAATTTTGCTGTGTTTATCCTCAGAATGGATTAACTGATTCCAGGGATGGTCAGAGTGGGTCTGGGAAGGAGGAGACAGATTGGAGCATGACACAAACAGGACCAACTGAACCAATCTGAAGAAATAATTTGGTTTTCTCCCTGCCCCTGCCATTGCCAATATATACACCATTACTCATGGATTCTCATTTTGATCAGCAAGAGGATCCACACATAAAAATGGCACCAACTTTAAAGGAACAAACTCAATGTCTAGTGTAGATGCCTAGATTTGAGCAAGGCAGTGCCTTGTGCTCAGTCTTACACTTCAGACTGTTCTGAACACATTTCAGCAGTTCTGGATGGATCTGACTGAGATCAGCATCTCACCCATTCCCTGGCAGGGAGGCTGCAGGCTCCTTCCTGATATCTGGGGGATAATACTTATCTTTATACTTCTGGGAAATTTTGCAGGTGATGTAGTGTATGCAAGCAGAGGGGATCAATATGATTCAGTTATCTAGAAATAAACATCTTTTTTTGTTGTTGTTGCTATTTCCTAGTTGGCTGTAATTTCTCAAACAAGTCTGTGACTAATTCCTGGTGCTGGCTTGTCACTGGTCAGACTTTAGGCTCACATTCTTAAGTGTAAATACAAGACAGCTTCCTGCTGTATTCCCCTTCAGAGGGAAACTGTTACATTCAGCTGGAACTACCCACAAAACCATTACAAAAACACTTGGTAAAACACTTGGTAAGGATCCTGAGAGGCACAGGGTAAATTTTTCCCCCCAAAAAATCATAAAATCATGGAATGGTTTGGGTTGGAAGGACCTTAAAGTCCATCCAGTGCCACCCCCTGCCAGGGGCAGGGACACCTTCCACTATCCCAGGGTGCTCCAAGCCCCATCCAGCCGGGCCTTGGGCACTTCCAGGGATCCAGGGGCAGTCAGGACCTCTCTGGGCAACCTATTCCAGTTGCCTTATTTAAAACTTTAAATAAATTACTGAATATTTAGTGGTGTTTAGATCCCCAAATGAAGAAGGTTCTGGGAATATTATTCCTTGTCCCAGTCCATAAACGACCAACCTGCAGGAACCTGGGGTAACACTGCTGGGAAAGAGTTGTGTGAAGCCTCCTTGGGATCATCCCTCCTTGGGATCATTTTTTCATGTGTCTCTTCTCCTCAGAGCCACCCCTCCTTGAGGTCACCCCGCTTTGCTCAGGGGCTGTATTTAGGATGGGACCTTTTGTCCTTGTCCAAGCCCACTGTGAGGATTCCTGTGTCATGGATTTTGCAGGGCTCAGAGGGGCGGGGAGGGTGTCCAGCCCCATTTCTTCTTCCTTCCCCAAGCCCCCCTGTCAGCTGCCTCTTCCCAGTTATTGTTTAGCAGGTGCAAAGGTAAGAGCAGAAGATCAAACAGCTCTGAGAAAGGCAAACACAGCCTTTTATTCTCTGCAGTGTGGGTTTTACTGCTGCTTCCTGGTGATTGCTGTCATCATGCCCTGAGCTGCCCCATTCCAGGCATGGCTCTGAGGAAGAGGGACATACTCAGTGACTTCAGTGGGCTCAGTCTCACAGACACCAGTAACTGAAAAATAGGTGCATTGCTGGCAGCACCTGGGCCCAGGAGCCCTGGGCAGGGACACCTTCCACTATCCCAAGTTGCTCCAGGCCCCATCCAGCCTGGCTTTGGACACTCTCAGGGATCCAGGGGCAGCCACAGCTTCTCTGGGCACCCTGTGCCAGGGCCTCTCCACCCCGCAAAAGGAAGAATTCCTCCCTCAAATCCAATCTGTTCGAGGAGTTTGTTTGGTAACAGGCTCTAGCACACTCCAGCTCCTAAATCAGTGCTGGGAGCAGAAGGCTGGGTGGGTTATGGCTGTCCAAGGGGAACAGGAGGGAATGTTCCCTCATCCCTCCTCAGCTCCGCACCACATTCCTTCCTTTGGATGGAACTAATTTGGCTCCGCACTTGGATTCATTTAGAGACAGTGAGTGTTCTTGTTCTGACTTGAATTTGAGCATTTCTCTATTTTTTTAACTTTGAAATCCAAGCTGATGCTGGACCTGAGGGCAAGTGGACAAAATTGGGAGGACATTTTCCTAAAGGGCCAGCTCTGCTCCTACAGCCCAGCAGGAAAGGGGCGAGGGGAGCAACGTGGAGCACAAATCTGGAACCAACAGCCTTCTTCCAGGCTATGAGTTTTTTCCTTTTCAATAAAAAATGCTGATATTTTAATGGACTCCATAAATGAAATCACTATCAAGGAAGCAAAGTCTGCTAACGGCCAAGCCAGGAGATTGCTGTGACTTGGAAACATCTTGGCAACTATTTAATTGCTTGAAGACCAAACAATAAAGCTCTGGAGGAAATTCCCTTGGTATCTCATTCTTGTTTTTCCTGATTTTACAAAAATTAATGAGCTCATGAGCATCAGTTAAAACATTTATTGGTGGAGAAGGAAAACAGACATAAAAATGTTGCTGTCCCTACTTGATCTTTCCTTTGTGTGTGAAATTTATCTTTATAGTTGTCTACAACTTTAGACAAAGCCATTCCAGCAGTTCCTACCAGTTACTCCCATGTCTTCTCCCTCCCTCACGAATATCAGCAAAGAAACATTCCCATGAAATCGCAAATAAATAGAAATAAAGGAGCACTGGTAAACAGAGATCCCAACATGGAGATCCAGACCATCAGCTTAGTGCTCCACAGAGCAGGATACAGCTCAGCCATTTCCACATGAAACACACCAAGTGTTGAAATATTTTTGAGGGCAAGTTTTTAAGGGTTTTCTCCAAATTGATGCTTTTTCTAATACACATTGTACACCACACTGTGTTAATTATATAAGGTGACATTTTGGTCCACCTCCACCCTGGACATACATTTGTTTGCATTAAGCAAAATGATAATATTTTTCACTTGACCTACAGGTGATGAACAGGAGAAAAGTTGAAGTGGATACAATATTCACATTGTTCATGGTAGGAGACTTATCTTGTGGCTCTCAAACCTTTAAGAGCATGACAGAATCAAGCCAAAACGGAGGATGAGAGCAAGTCTGTGCCGCTCTCCAAATTTTCACCCTCTGACCTCCATTAATAATTTCTTAAGGCCGCAGCTAATTAATGTTTCCAAGAGGTGAAAGAGCAGGATCCAAAGTCTGATGCCAGGCTGGACCATTGCCCAGGAGCTGGGTCACCCCCCTCATGTGCTCACAAGCCTGTGGCTCTCTTGGAATAAAACAAATGCCAAAATGTCCACTCAAGACCAAGGCCCTGGGGACAGGTCTGGCTCCCCATCACCCTGAGGAACCCAGCCACTCCGAGGCAGTGCCTGCCTTGGTGTGACACGTGCCAACACTCTCAGAAAGAGGAAAATCCTCCCTCAAGATGGATTTACAAGCATGTGACAGGTGTTAAAAACACATAGAACTCCACATGGTCGTGTTGCAATAGAGGAGCATGGGTTGAATGGAGTTATCCATTTGTTTATCCATAAAATCGCCCTGTTGATTTTATGACTGTGCTGGAGAGAACACTGAGGTGCCTGGCACGAAGGAGAGCTGCTGTGCGCCGTGGCCTCTGCCACACACAGTACCTACACATCGCAGAATCCCAGAAAGTTGAGTTTGGAAGAGATCATCCAGTCCAGCCCCCTGCTCAGGCAGGGTCACCTGGAGCAGGTGACACAGGATCGTATCCAGGTGGGTTTGGGATGCCTCCAGAGAGGGAGACTCCACACCCTCCCTGGGCAGCTGTTCCAGTGTTCTGCCAGCATCATGGAAAGAGGTTCTTCTTTATGTTGAGGAGGAACTTGTTGTGTTTTAGTTTCTGGCCATTGCTTCTCATCCTGTCATTGAACAGAGTCTGGCACCATCCTCTGACAGCCCTGGGAGAGATTTGTATGGATTGATGGGATCCGCCTCAGCCTTCCCTTCTCCAGACTGACCAGGCCCAGCTCCCGCAGTCTCTCCTCATCACAGAGATGCTCCAGATCCCATATTTATACGTAATATGATCCCCATATTTATATGTATTTTTGTGCTCATTTGGAACTGCTCTGACACCCTCTGAGGGAACATGGCAGAGCCTCCTCGCACCCTCAAGGGGACATGGCAGAACCCTCCTCACACAGCGGGGAAACAGACGGAGACCCCCTTCAGCCTCCCGCTGAGGGGATCCCTGTGCCCACCCTGAGGGTGGGTGAGCACAGACCCATCATACCCGAGGGGCGATGTGAAGCGAAAAGCGAGGGAGCACAGGCAGGAGTCCCATGTAAAGCAACCCTTCCCTGTTCTGCTCACACACAGTATTTAAACACAGAGTTTGCAGCTGGTTTTTGGTAATAGCACACCAGAAATGGGACCCCGGTGTGTGGCGGGACCGATCCCCTCACAGCGCCCGGGCGGGAATGGCGCCGCCCCGGCCCGTCCTGCACCGCGGTGCCAACATGGCGGCGCCCAGCGAGGGCCGCGAGGGCCGGCGTTCTGCGCCCTTCCCGGGTACCGACAGCGGCTCCTTCTCCTTCCCCTTCGCCGTCCCGCACGGCGCGGCGGGGGAGCCGCCCAAGAAGCCGTGCCGAGCCTGCACGGATTTCAAGAGCTGGCTCCGCGAGCAGAGGAAGCAGACGGCCCCGGGCGGCGCGGTGAGGCGCGGCTTTCCCGCGGGACGGGCGGCGGGAGCCTCCCCTGGAACCCCTGGCGATCCTCAGCCCCTGCAGAGCTCCCTCAGTCCTCCATCCTGCCCCCTCAAGTGGGATGAGCCTGCGTATTCCCTTCAGGGTGTGAAGCAGCCGGGGACAGGGTTCCCCCCAGTGGGAATGGGAAGGGGGTCTCCATCTTCTTCCCGGGTGCGAGGGGCTCTGCCATTGGCCCCCCTGAGGGTGTGAAAAGGTCTTTGCCTTGTCCCCACTGAGGGTGTGAGGGGGGCTTTGCCATGTTCCGATTGAAGGTGCGAGGGGGGCTCTGCAGTGTCCCCTCAGAAGGTGTGAGAGAAATTCTGCCACGTCCCAGAAAAGATGCGAAGGACCTGTTCCCTCCGTCTCACCTTCCCACCCAGCGCAAAAGGGCTGTTTCCCCACCAAGCCCCGGTGTCCCCTCACACCCCTGTGTCCCTCTGCAGGATGTGGCGGTTGCGGAGGAGAAGGAGCCCCCTCCAGACTGTCCCCTGGACAGCGAGCAGCTGGGCCGCAGCAGCTGGGCCTTGCTGCACACCATGGCCGCCTACTACCCCGACCGGCCCTCCGGGGAACAGCAGAAGGACATGAGGGACTTCATCAACCTCTTCTCCAAGTTCTACCCCTGTGAGCACTGCGCAGAGGACCTGAGGGAGAAGTGAGTGGCCTCAGCAGGTTTTTTTGAGGATGTGGGAGAAAGGTGGGTTTCCTCAGTGGGTTTTTTGAAGATCTGAGGGAAAGGTGAGTGGCCTCAGCAGGTTTTTGTGCTGGAGGGGCTTGCCAGAAGTGCTGGGCAGCAGCAGGTAGTTTGCATATCAGGAACTCTTCCTTCACTTGGGGTTTGTAGCTACCTGATTTCTTCCATTGTTGCATCAATCACACATACAGTTACGCAAAAAACAAACACCTGTCCTCATGCTGTTGAGTTCTGTGCTGCCTCCAAGGCCTACGTGAGGCAATTTCAGAGTCTTCTGGTTCAAACTGGGCTTGTGAACAGTTGTGGAATTAGACTGGGACTTAGAATAATTTGGTTTTCAGGAGACAAGTGATCTTCTACCCTCAAAAACGCCCTGTATTGGCATTCTCAGAAGTGGAGGCAAAGACTGAAATGGGCTGTGGTGGTTGATCTAATAGAAGGTGTCCCTGCCCATGCCGGGGATTGGAATGAGATGACCTTTAAAATCCATTCCAACCCAAACCATTCCAGGATTCTGTGACAGTTTTCTGCTGCTCTGAGTGTCTTTCTCAGAAGTTGCAAATAATTTTCCAGTTGAACAGGCAAAAAAAGTTTGAAACCTAATTATTAACTCAGTAGGCATCACTGGGAAAAATACCTCCTCCATTTTTTAATTTATTCTTTTTTTATAATTTTAATTCAGTGCTTTGATGAACGCTAGTGTTTTTGCTTTTTATCATAGATAAGCTTTGACTCCTGTGTCTTTTCCAGTTGCCAAGAGCAGGAAGTGAATGAAACCAACCTCCAGCCAGTATAGAGAACTGGTGATAATTATTGATCTCCCGGTGCACTCTCTGGGACTCTGTGCTTGCTTTGGGTATTGAATTTGGTAACTATAAAGAAATAACATTTCTTTCCCCTTTCCTGTTTGCAGATTACAGACAAACCAACCCGATACGAGCACCAGGAGTAACTTCTCCCAGTGGCTGTGTCTCCTCCACAATGATGTGAACAGGAAGCTGGGGAAGCCAGAGTTCGACTGCTCGCGGGTGGATGAGCGCTGGAGGGATGGCTGGAAGGACGGGAGCTGTGATTAACCCGGAGGGGTTGCTGTGGGAATCCAGCAGAGCAGTTCAATCCATGTGGAGTCGCTGCAGGGACAGTGGGAGTCAATAACTCTGTTTGTGTGGGACTGATTCAGAGCCGAACCAATGCCAAAAGGAGATTTGAAAATCCTATCCCAGTAATATTTTGATAAATAGTACCAATAATGTATTACCTGAGGGGTTGAGGCCTTACATTTGACATGGGAATTGCCAGAAACCTCTGAGATTGAGTCGCTGACAAACTCATTTCATTATGACATTTCCTGATTTTGGGGGCATTTGCTTATTTTTGTGTGTGGAATTCATTTTCCCTGAACACAGTGGTGTTCTCTGCTGGTGTTGCCCTGATGTTTTAGAGAATGCATCTGATTAATTGTAATTTTCATTTCTGTTGTTCTCATGGAGAAAACTCATGCTGGGTTTTGTGCCAAGTCTGCACCCCTGGATTTCTCTTTCCAGGATCTCCAACGTTTGTTGTTACTTTTGCATCCAATTCCTTTGATAAAAGTCCTGAGGGCAGGTACATTTAATTTAAACACTAAAATCATGGACCCCAGATTTCTCAGTTTGGTTTTGTGTTTCAGCTTATCACGTCAGAGGACACTGCAGAAAGGGAAGCTAAAGCAGGGCAAAACAAACTCCTCATCTGAAGAATGGAACAAAGCATCCATTTAAATATTGAAATAATATTTCAAAATGAAATGCAAATATTTTAAATGGATTGGTAATTTTCTTTAGATCCAGAAGTGATTTGGTGGTAAGTTCTACGGAACTACTTATTCTTAAAGCAAATCACCTCTTTGTTTCTGGTGTGAATCTTTGTCACAAAAAGAGATGGAGAATTTTTGTAATGAAGCATATTCAGTTTTGTTTGGCATATGGTTGTTTCTGAGATGAAATTCCTGATTGGTACTTGCTGACCTGGTTGATATTCTGATGTTGTTCCAAGCTAAAAATCTCTCTAGAAAATGACTTTACAGGGCCCTTGCAGTGTTTGAGTCCTGCTGAGGACTGTGGTGGGAGCTTTGCCCAGTTTTTATTGCACAGGGACACACAGGAGCCCCTCAGGTTGGTTCCCTCTGTAGGAACTGGGCAGAACCCAGGCTCTGGGTTTTCCTGGCTCAGCTGCATCCCTCTATGGATACCTCAGTGTGAATTCAGATTCCAGGGAAGTAGCACTATAAGTACATTTACATCACAATGCATCTAACACATCTCTTTATAAAAGGAGACAGTTGCAAAACAGAGTCAAAATCATTTCAAGTTCTTCACATAGGTCATGATCTCATCCCTTCCTGCACTCCTGGCTGGGAGAAGTTTGCACAAACCCTGACAACAGCAGGTTTTTTTTCTTTCCTTCCGTGTTTCCTGCTGAGGTTTTCTTGCATGTTTTATTGAGCTTCCTTATCTCATGCCCTACAGCACACCTGTGAATCTACCCTTGGAGTTCTTTGCAAGTTTTGACTGGAAATGTTAATGATGCTGCTGTAATTAGAGCAATGACACCTCTTAACTGAGACTTTGGTCCTCACACCGCTGTGTGTGGGGCTTCTTAGTTACTTAGCCAGTAACACCTTTGGAAAAACAATTTAATATTTTGTGGCATAGGCAAGTCCTTTCAAGTCGGGTCTGTAAAATGAGTATGAGACTTTTATGGACTAATGGTTTCTGAACTTTCTATGTAGTAACACTTCTGAACACAACCCCAAATGAACTGATGAAAGGTACTGCATAAAGAGTGTGAAGGGGTCATTCAAGCTCAGAAAATTTCCCTATCACCATGTTGAGGTTCTTAGAACATGTAAATCCCAGCTCTTGGCTTTTGTCTTTTGGTAATAAATTCAGTCCCCAAAACAAAGCTCGTTGGGGTCCACTAGAGCAGAGAGGACCAACAAAAGGGCTGCAGCCCTTCTTTTTTACAAGTAGGACCCAAATGAGTCAGTTCTGTCGGGACACTTTTAGCAACTGGGGGTGTGGGCAGGCGTTTCCCTCTGGATTTGGTTGTGCTAAAGGAGGAATTTTGTGTTCTTCCATTCCAATCTGCCCTCAGCTGTTCTCTGTGACAATTTCCTCACCCACGGAGCAGATGATATTTCTCCCTCAGTTGCTTCAGTGCAAATGAGCAGGTTGATGAAACATCTGTCTCATCCCTTGTCACCTTCATACTGCCAGGGGACCAGGCTGGGGAGTTGCAGTGCCCTGTGCCAGTCCCAGGATATGCTGGCCACAGGGCTCAGGGACCAGCAGGGACACGGGGAGCCTCCCACCACACGTGTCCACTGCCTGAGTGCAGAGAGGGAAGTGAGGATGTATCCAACACATTCTGGTCACTTTGTGTGGTTCAGGGAGGTGGTGTTGGAGTGCAGGAGGAAAAGCCTGTCCTGTCCTGGCAGTGGTAGGGAAAAGCCTTCAAGCTGAAGTCAGTGTCTTTAGCAAGTGCTGCCTAGAAATGAGGCCACCAGCTGTGGCTGCCAGGATGCTTTTAGGGCAGTTTCTATCTTTGCCAAGTGGCCATTTGATAAAATGTGTGCTTGCACTCTGTTCTCTCATGGTTTTGGCTTGGCAGAAGAGCTCTGATTAGTTGTTTCTCAGGCATAGCCTCATCTCTGTGGACTTGACCATGTGAGGAGTGGGGGGATTTGTTCTGCTGCTCATCTGTACCATGAGATTTAGTCTTGGGTAAGGAATTTCCATTGGAGGTATTCATACTCATGTACAGAAAATTGTGAATTCTCTACTAAATGCACTTGATTAAATCTAGTTTTAAAACTCTCTGTATTCAAATTATATTTCCTGTTGATGTAAAAATAATAAAGCAACCAAGTTCATTCCTGGTTCCAGCTGCATGGGATCTTAGGAAAAGGGATCATGCTGTGCTGGTGGGTCTAAACACTGCATGCCAAGATACTACTGTTATATATATAAACCAAGATATATATTTATATATTTATATATATGTATATGTTATAGTTTGGTGGCTCAGGTAAGGTTGTGTGATTCTGTGTGGCTTGATCAGACAAGGTGGGGCTGCTCCTGGTCCTTTCCCATTGTGCTGTTGAATTGATGCAATTCTCTGTTGGCCCTACAAAAATGCAGGAATTTGTACAGCACGTCCTGTCAGGTTGGAGGTTTTTTTTATATGGGGGAACAGTGGGAATTTTTATGGCATTCCAGTGATTTTTTGATTTGCTGACAGCGTGAGGGGCAGCATTAGAGTTGGGAGTAGCTCAGCTCTCGCTGATTTGGAGCAGGGTGGCATCACTGAAGGGCAGTGTTTGTAATCCCATTTCCTGGAACGGGGAAGCTGCTTCCTCTCCATACGAGGAGCCCTTGTGAGGAAGAGCAGAGCCAGGAGCAGGTGCTGCCCAAGGAGCTTGTGGGACCTTGCTCAAGAGCTGCTGCTGTGTGACAGGTACCTGACTTACCTTGCAGCTTCCCAAATTCCTCACTGTTTTCATGGACTGGTTTGTATTCAGCTGTACTTCACTTTTTTCCTTTTTTTTTTTTTTTTTATTCCCTCCCCAAAAGCAAAGAGCAGGGAGCCCTGAGGGAATCGTCTGCTCCATGGATGGCAGACAGACTTGCAGATGTTGGCAGAAGCAGCCCTGTGCCTTTGACATTTTTCCAGGGATTAGCTGTTCCTTTGCAGTACGTTGGGTGTATGCAGGCTCCTGTTTACAGTAGGATTCCCAAGAGCTGCTTTGTTTTCTCATTTTGTCTTTTGCTTCAGCCTGTTGCAGGCAGTGTGGGAGATTCTTCCTGTTGGAGTTTTATGGGCTTGGAGAGGGGAGAGTTTGGATTTTTTAGGGTTTTTTTTCCCCTCCCTGTGAGCACTGATTTTGTTGGGGTTTCATTCCATTCCTGGAATGGCTGCTCAGGGTTTTTGTCTGAAGGATGGAGAGGAGCTGTTCAGCATTTTGTGTAGTCAGGATTTAGCACAGCCAACAAGGTGATGTGAAGTCAGATCTTCATTTTGTAGTGTAACAGGGAAAGTAATAAAACAAGGAAAGCAAACTCCAGGTAATGGCATGGAGACAAATGAGTTAAAATGTAATCCAAGGGGATGAGGGTCAGCCTTGGGACCAGCTGGGGCACTGATCTGGATCTGTCCCACAGGGAAGTGTTGATGAACACCAAATCCTGATTCCAGGCTGGCCAACACTCAGTTCAGGTGTTAATCACAGTGCAGGGAGCTGAGGGATGATGGTAGTTGGCCTCTTCTGCAACACTGTGGAACAGAGGTGGTTTGCTGAGGATAAATGGGGTTTGGTGCCCTTCTCTGTGCTGATGCATGTAAAAAAAAAAAAAAAAAAAAACAACTCAGATGGACCTGATTTTGCTGTCAGTTCTGAATCTTTATAATTGCTCTTAACATTCCCACGAGTAGAATCACAGAATATCCTGAGCTGGAAGGGACCCACAGGGATCATCCAAGTCAACTCCCAAGTCTTGATGAGCCACACCAGTGCTTGCCAAGCTTTGAAACCGTTGTGTTCTCCTTGGCATGTGACAGTCCTGGTGAGGGGTGGCTGATCCAGCCCGCAAAGTTCTGCTGGCATTTCTCTGGGCTCAGCACCTGGCATGGGCTGGCACCCCGACGGTGGCACTGGGACCTGCCCAGTTCTGCCCTTGCTTCCCACGGAAAGGTGCCCTCCACTTCCACGTGCTGTGCTCGTGCAGGGTGATGGTTTTCCTCCCGAGCACTCCAAATCCAGAAGCCCCTTCCTGGTCCCAATTTTCCCTCTCATACAGCACATCCCGTGATGCTCCTTGGCTTCTGTTTGTGGCTGCCGTGTGCTTCCCACGGGGAGCTACCGGGAAAATTCCCTTTACATCTGACCAGCCCAACAGTAGAGGGCAACAGAGGATGTATTTCCATGTATTTCCGTGTATTTCTTTGCATTTCGTTGACTTTTCCAGCTCTTCTCTGGAACAGACTGCTCCAGATACCAAATGTTTTACCTCATCCTACTCCCTTTCCTGTGATTTTGGGAGGAGATTTTGGTGCCTTCAGTTACTTTTCAAACTAGTGTGCAAACCTGTTGTATAATTACCTAAACGAGGGATGTGTTATTCCTCTGCCTGCAGCTAAAAATCTGCACTTGGAAGCAGAATAAAACTCTGGATGCTGTTTCCAGCATATTTCCTACCTGATCTTCAGCCCACAGCTGTTCATATATGGAGATGTTCTGGGGTTTTTTTATTATTAACAGATTAAAAAACATGAATTAATTTCACTGGATAATTTTGTAACATGACTTTCTTACACAGGGCTCCTGCACAGACCAGAGGTGGGTACAGGAAACAATACACAGCAGTCATGGACAGGCAGAGAAGGGATCCAAGTTCCTGGGCATTGTTGTCACCTGCTTTGCTCTGCATGGGAAAAGGTAGGAAGAAATCCCACAGAGTTTCATGGGAGTTTTGCTTTGGATTAGGAGACCAGTGAGACAGAAAACAGCTGAGTTAATTTAATGTTTGTCCCACTAGGCAGCTGTTTCATGCAGCCCCTCAAAGCTTCCATGTTCCCAGAACACTAAGCTTTAGTTCTAAGCTCAAGTTCCAGTACTGGATGGAGACTTGCCTTCTGAATTCTGAGTATGGTCAGGAAAAGCTGGGCTTTCCCTGCTTTTTCCATCCACATGTGCATAAAAAAATTGGATTCTGTGGCTGTGCCTCATGTTCTGCTACTTAGATGGGGTAAAAGATATCCGAGGTATAAAAGACAAGGCCCACATGTCCAGAGCATGTGGCTGGAGGCTCTAGAGATCAAAATTCTTTTTCACTCATGAGCTTCCTGCTAGACACCAGGTAAGTCACTTCATCTTCTGCAGCCACACTTCCACTTCTGCAGAAGGGGGGTAAAAATAGCTGTTAGGGCAGCCTTTGCATGTATTTCCTATTTAGATGAAAATCTCTTTCAGGGAGGCTGTTTCAATGTGTTCGTGCTGCACAGGCCTGGGCCTGATAGTGTTCATAGTTATAAAATCCCTCCTCTCCATCCATCTCACAGATCTCTTTTCCATTGGGTTCCATCCTGCTCATGAATCTGAGGACCTTTTAGGGTTGTGTTAAGCCAAGAAACAAAGCTTTTCTTATTTTCAGTGTATTTTGGCAGCAAAGCTTGATGTAGCTCGAGAGCTGTGGAAGATCTTCACATCCAGTATGGCTTGAGCTGCCCCATGTCCTTGTACCTGTCAGCTCTGCTCACCTGTACCACAGCTGCAGGTGACAAGCACCAAAGTCAGCTGTTGGTTGGCACGGCCCCAGCACAATGGGACTTGCTGGTGTGTTCCTAAGCAGGCCAGTTTGGGGAACAGCAAGAGACCTTATTGCCCTTTTTCAAGCTCCTCCCCAGGTGGGGAGCAGTGGCTGAATCAGATTAGATTCTGCTTTGCCAAAACCCCCAAACTTTTCATGCTGTGAAATATTTGGAGGAGCAGATACCAAGTTCCCTCCTGAGCCGTTGAGGCCACGGCTGCACAACTGAGGGGCGTTTTGAAACCCTTTGGGGTTTGGTTCAGTTTGGGTTTTACGCAAGCACTGAGATACCAACTCCCCTGTTCAAAACCAATGCTACCTCAGCTCACTGAGTTCTGTTATCCCAATCTTCCCTCGGTGATCTCGGTTGGTAAAGTTTTCCACATTTTTTTCTGGCACACTGATCTTGGGTTTATCCGTGTACAGTAAGTGCTGAATCCCACCTGAGAAACGTTTCACAAGTGGATGAGCAACCAGCTAATAAATGATTTTCCAGGTATTTTTGGACCTCTTAGGGTGGAAGGCATGAAAAGCTTTCTAGTGATAGTGGGCTAAGGTATTGCTCATCAGGAAGCCCATTCACTCTGTCACTGGGCCCTATGGACTTCTAAGCTCCTCTCAAAATTCCCATCAACTCTCGTTTTCCTAATGGCTGAAAGCAGCATCAGCCGAGCTCTAATGAATGGCAAGCAAAGCATTTCAGAGCAACAACTACATGAACATCTGTCAAAGTGTTGCTTCAAGCCTGCTGCCCAGGGAATGTGAAGCACAAGCTGTTTTCCCACCCACGCCTGTGCCAGGGCAGGGTCAGACTGCAGGGAGCCGCTGAAGTCGGTGGCTGGAATCCATGTCTGGAGCCCGTCCGGCTCCCTCAGGCCGGGCACTGCCGCCAGGCTGTGTCCTGCACGTTGGGATTGCTTCACTCCTAACACACATTGCTGGAGCTGCTCGCAGAACAAGGCGGTTTCACATTGCTTTTCCCACCTGGAGCACTCTGTCCAGCTCTGGGGCCCCACGCACAAGGAAGATGTGGATCTGTTGGAGTGAGGTCAGAGGAGGTCACTGATCACGGGGCTGGAGCCCCTCTGCTCTGGAGCCAGGATGGGAGAGCTGAGGGTGCCCAGCCTGGAGAAGAGAAGGCCTTGGAGCCCCTTCCAGTACCTAAAGGGTCCTGATCCCAGCCCTTGGCTGAGTGGGTAGGGCTGACTGGAACAGGTTTTGAAGGAGAAAGCCTCGTATATTATTTCCTCCAGGTTGTCATGTCCCCACACTTAGCCCTGAGAAAACCTGATGGCTTTTTTCTGATAGAGACAAAAGATAAGAAGTTGGCATGACTAGAAGAAGCAGAAAATGAATACAAGTTTTCCACTACCTTTAATTAAACTCGTGTAAAATAAAAACATGAACACATCTTGGGCAGTTGTCTGTGTGCTGCTCTGTTTGTTCCCTGTCCCTGAAATCCTGTGGGAATGGTAAATGCAGACAAAACTTGTTCAAACTGAACAAATGCTCTGAGAAGTGCCATTTCCAAATGCTGCTGTTCTCCATTTGATGGGGAAAATGTGGAAGGTACAATATCCTTCCCCATTATTGGCTGGCTCTGTGTATCCGTTGATTTGCAGCAATAGGAAGTGAGACAGAAAGACACTTTGTATGTGGGCTGGAGATACCTCCTGTGCTTTATCTGAGCTGTAGCAGGGGAAGAAAACTGGCACCCCGTGATGTGGGAAATGATTATATAAACACTGCACACAGCAGAAGTTGGGGGGATGAACCCCAAAGAAAGGACAAGTTTAGGAGCAGGGATTTCAGTTCAGGCAGTGTCCTGGTCCCTTGTGCTTTGCATTGTCCAAAATATGCCTGTTCCGGTTGGGACAGATGAGCTGGGCAAGACATGTTAGAAAGAGGGAGAAAGAAGTGTCTTTCCCAATGTCATTGGAAAACCAGGAGCAGACCCCAGAGGTCCAGCTGATTCCCTGTGCAGTATTCCTGGAACACACTGTCTCCCTGGCACTGGCCACCCTCGAGGAGCAAGGCAGCCCTTGCCATCACGTGGAACTCTGGGCTGATGGATTTGGGGTGGTTTGTTCCCAGACCATGAAACTGCTTTTTGAGGATGCTGAAACAGCTGCTTCTAAACTGCTGAAGCTGATTGAAAATCCCACCTCGGGTAATCCCTTCAAGTTAATTTGGTCTTTGTTCCTGACCTGCAATTCAGGGATGAGCTGGCAGTGATGCTCTTGGCACTGGGGTACCATCCCTGGCCAGCTCCATGAGCCATCCTGCCAGCAGAAAGCAGGAGGGACCAACCCGCTGTTCTCTTTGTGACCATTTCATTTTTGCCTAGTAAAATGTGACGGTTACTGAGCTGGTGACATTGAGGAATGGAAGGCTGGATTCTGCTTTTCCTGCTGAGAGTCAGAAATAGACCTGGAGAGATGATGACTCACCTGTAATTGAGAAAATCTGCATGGCATCATCATGAGCTTTAACAGTTAAATCCTGATCCCAACCTGCCAGAAAGAACAGACTGACAGAGCTGCAAAAGGCCAAAAGGAGCTGGAAACAGGACCCAGCACACAGGAATCCTTCACCCGGTGACTGCATCGTGTGTGAGGGCTGGAACACACCTGGCGCACAGGTACCCCGTGTGCTGTGGCAATGACACGGTCCCTGCGAGGGGAATGGAGCTGCAGGGGCAGTGGGGCGGGACGAGAGCTGTGCTGGGGCCGAGAGAAGCCCCCAGCCCCACAGCCCCCCGCCAGCAGGGCGTGCGTGCTCCTCCTCCCTGCGCCTTTCCCTGCAGCTCCCGTCCGAAGCGGGGATGATGTCAGAGTTGTCATGGCATCGGTATCTATGGAACCGGGATCAGCATCGCGGCGCTGTGAAAACTAACTCAGGAGATGGTCCTGGAGCCGCGGGGGGAACTCCCTCCGCAGTAATCGAGGGTTTCCCTCTAAGGTTCTTTTTCCTCCTTCCTGCTGTCCACGGGGAGGGAGCAAGAATGGGGCTTGGCCTCTTTCCGTCCCATAGCAGCTCTGGGTGCCTCTTTCCATGCATGAAGGAAGCAAGAGGTCAGCCCCATCCATTTTCACTTCCCTTTTCTTGCACCAGCTGTGGGTGTGCAACAGCAAAGAGCAGCTGCCAAACCTTCCCCTCTGTTCTCGGCCACGGTGGGCAGCCAGCACAGCCGCTGGGAGAGCCCTCCCGGCTGCAGGGCCTCTGAGGATCCCCAGAGGGTGACAGCCACTCTTTCTGGGGGTCTGGGCACAGAAGGGGTGTTTATCTTGGGGTCAGTGTCCACAGCAGAGGTGAGCTGAGTAGCGTGGTGACCTCCCCGCGCTCCGGGCCGTGGCATCGCCCTCCTGCCAACAGCCCAGCTACTTAAAGGGCCATAGCACAGGCAGCCTTTGCCATTGCCTGGCGACACTGGCATAGGATGGTGACCCTTGCAAGGACAGCCCACCCCTGCCCATGGCACGCTATCCCCAGAGCAGCATGGTCACTGTAGGATGGTAATTCCTGGAACAGCACAGCGACCGTGGAAAGGACAAGGTATCCTGGCTGTACTGTGGTGTCCCCAGCCATAGCACAGTGACCATGGCCATACCATGGTGACCATGGCCCCAGCACATTGTCAGTGGCTATCCACAGTTGCCACAGCTGTGCTGGGGTGGCCATGCCCACAGCTCGGTGACGGTCGCCGTCCCACTGTGACAGTGCCCGTGCCCACAGCTCGGTGACAGTGGCTGTGCCCGCGCAGAGCCCCATCCCTGTGCCGGGGTCTCAGCCCGGGCTCGCTGCGGGGGGACCGCGCCCCGCGCCGGCCGCGCGCACCTGCCCGTGCCCACCTCCTCTCCCCCCCCACCCGACGGGTGGTTCCTCCCGCCGCCCGCACGCGGCGCTGCGGACGAGCCCACGAGGGAGGGGCGCGGGGGGGGCCGGGTGGGCAGGCGCGCGGCCGGCGCGGGGCGCGCGCGGCGGGGCTCGGCTGGGCGCGGAGCGGGCGCGGGGGAAGATGGAAGGAGCGTCCTTCGGAGCCGGCCGGGCGGGGGGGGCCATCGACCCCGTGGATTTCCTGAAGCAGCCGCAGACCCTCCTCCGGGTGACCACCTGGGTAAGGCGGAACGGCCGCGGAGGCGCGGGGCTGGGCAGCGGCGGTGCGGGGACAGCGCTCGGCGCAGCGGGCAGTGTCCGGGCGGTGGGCAGTGTCCGGGCGGTGGGCAGTGCAGGGGCGATGGGCAGTGCCGGAGTGATGGGCAGCGCAGGTGCATCGTGCCCGCAGCCGGTGCATCGTGCCCGGTGCCGGTGCGGCGGGTGCTGCCCAGCCCCGCGGGCCGTGCCGGCTCCCGGGGGAGCTGGCACCGAGTTTCCTCGGGAATGGGGCAGGGAGCGGCGGGGGGATGCGCCGCTGCCCCTCTCCTCTTCGGTGCTGGAGAATGGGGTTTGGAGCAGGAGGCAGAGGACATTTTCCTGCCTTCCACGCTCCGTGCATGCGTGTGTGTGACAGAAATCCGGGAGCCAGCCCTGCCCAGCTCCCCCGTGCTGCTGAAAGGATGTCATGTTTGTTGGACGTTTCCCATCGGTGAATTCCCGCCGTGGAGCAGGGAGCAGGAGGTGGAATGGGCTGTGCAGCCGCTCGGGGAAGGCTTTGGTGGTCCGTGACCAGGCAGCACAGGGAGCTGTGCCAGGGTGCTCCTGGGGCCGTGGTGCCCGGATGCCCAGGGCTAAGGGCAGCCCCTAATTTGCCTCCCCGAGACTGGCTTTTTGCTGAGATCGGTCGTGGGAGGTCAGGAATGCCAGGTCCTTCCCAAAAACCCCCCGTGGGAAGGGTCTGCCCGGCTCTCACCTGGCTCCAGTGCTTGGCTGGAGGCTGTGGATGAGCCGAGCTGGGCCTGGGGCTTGTCCTCGCCCAGGTCACACCTGTGCTGGCTCTGTGTCACCTTTGGCAGTGCTCAATGAGGCAGAGAGCTGAGGAAAGGTGTGAGGAGGGGTGCAGCCCCCCAGCCTCCCTCCTTCCAGCTGCCACAGCCGGTGTGTCCGTGGGGCTCTCCAGGCTGGGATGCCCTGGCCGAGGCCCTGAGCAGCGCAACATGCGGCACATGAGCGATTCCAGCTGCAATCACATGCTCAAAATTAAACCACATGCTGCAGTGTGTGGCTGGATGGGAGCTGAATGTCCTTCCCAGGGCTTGGAGAAGGCCCACGACTCCATTGCTGAGGAAGAGCAGGGGCCAGGGATGGATCTGGGGCATCCAGCTTGGTGTGGATTGGGCATTTTGGGCAGGGTTCAGGTGCAGGGCAGCAGTTGTTTCCTAGAAGAAAACTTGGTCTGGATCCTCCCTGAGTGGCAGTGTCAAACTGCAGGCAGTGGTGTTGGGTTTGGGTACACTTAGTTAAATCTGACCCACTGTTGGTGGTGTGTCACCTTGCACCCAGAGGGCTCCCCATCCCTGTTGACAGAAGGGGATTGGACACTGCTGAGAAGCAGGACCAGAATATGGAAAATAGATACAAAAAAAAAGTCCCAGCTTAGCAAGTATTCCTGTACATATTCACTGGTTTGTTCAGTGGCAAGTCCCTCATTTCATGGCTCTGTGTTCACAGGGAATCAGTGACAAACAAGTGCTTACAACTACGGAAATGCATCAACTTAACTCCAGACAAGCACAGGGGCCACCAGTGTAGACAAAGGTGGGATGAGCATGGTGCTATCCCATAAATGTTTGCAATATTTAGGTTGGCTCCAAAGCCCACTGAGCAAAAAGGGAGTTTTTTACTCTTTTCAGTGAGCGGGGGGGTTGGGCTGTGGAAGCTCATGTGGGAGCTCCCTTTGGAACCCTTTTCCCAGGTTTCACATTCGCTGGTAGATCTGTGAGGGTTCATCACTGCTCCAGCCTGGGGGTTCAGATCCCCAGCTTGGCTGTTGCAGTCCAGTTACCCGTGTCTTAAACCAGTCCAGCATTTATGGCTCCTTTGCAGTGTGAGCTGGGACTGCAGTCAGAGCGAGGTGTGAGGGCATTCCCTTCCCACTGCTGGCCCTTGTGCCTGGGTTCCTCCTGAGCTGTTGCTTTGCTGCTCTTGCCAGACCAAACCCGTGCCAGGATGGAGAGCTTGGATGGAGGGGGCAGCCCAAGGCTCTGCTGCCTTTCTTGCTGCTGTCCTGGGTGAGTGTGGCAGTGCTCTGGCACGTGGTGACATCCATGCTGGTGGCTGGGCAGCAGCTCGGACCGATGCTCACCATGCCACTCCCTGATTCCCAAAGCAAACAGAACCTTCCCAGGCTTCCCTGCTTGCTATCCCAGGGGGGATGAGCTGCCCGTGCCAGCACAAAACAGCCACGGGTGGTTATTCAGCAAGCCCTGGGCTGAGGAGTGGGGTGGGGCTGAGATTAGGCTTTGGGGTGGGCTTTCTTCACGTGGTTTTCCTTCCTGTGCCTCTGTGGTGCCTCTTTGTAGCCGTGGTTAACCTGAGCAGCTGGAGCCCACACCGGAGACGAGACCCTTGCGGTGTGTGATGTCAGGCTCCCTTGGGAAAAGGAGGGAGCTGCCTGGGATGGGCTGATTTAGGTGGGGGGGATGGAGAAATCCCACAGGGATTTGGGGTCAGCCCCAGGTGCCTGAGGTGATCTGGCTGATCGACACTGCTGGGGCTTCCCAGGGAGCCACCACCAAAGGAAGGTCCAGTTCCCTTTTGTGACTCCAGTGGCTGCCTCGGGGACCTTGTGCTGGCAGTAAGGGACTGGCAGGTGAATGGTGACTTAACACAGAAATCCCCAAATGTCATCGGTGACCAAAGGGGATTCCTGGTTCTGCCTCCCTCAACAACCTCCCCTTGTCAGAGTAATTCTGAGTATCTGAAGGGGAAAAAACCACTCCTGGCTTGAGCTGTAGAGTGAAAAGCTGGAAAGAACCATTTAACAGTTCCTCATTCATCTCTTCCCCCTCTGTCTGATGCAGTTTGTCAGATGAAGATGTGATCGCTCTTGTGGTTTCCTTTTGAGACATTTTTTGCACAGCCAAACAGAGTCGATATTCATGACAGATGCTTGCAGAATCATGAGTTCCTTTCTCTGTGACTGCCTGTGCCAGCCAGACTTTCAAGTGGCCACTCAGCTTTGCAGGGCAATTGTTCATTTAACATAGGCTTAGGTTTGGCTTTTAAAAGCAGTTTTGGAAAATATTCTGGTAAACTTTTTGAGCAATTCCTGTGATTTCATGCAGAGCATCAGCACAAGTGCAGTGCTGGGTCGCATGAGTGCACCCTCATCCCATCCCATCCCATCCCATCCCATCCCATCCCATCCCATCCCATCCCATCCCATCCCATCCCATCCCATCCCTCTGCCTCCTTGGAGCTCAGCAGGAGAAGTGCAAGGAATAAGCTCTGGATGGTTCTTCACGGGGTTCACTGTCCCCCGAGCACTCAGGGCTCTTAGGGAAGAGCTCCAAGGCTGCTCTGGCGCTTCAGGAGCCCACAGCAATGCTCAGAGTCATTAGCATGATCTGAGCTGCTTCAGACTTTGGTCCTGCCCACTTTTCAGAAGGGTCATCAGATTTCTGTCTTAATTTTCTCCTTCTGCAGGCTATGGATTAAAGGCAGAACTTAAATTTAACATTTTGGTAATGGAATTATAGGGAAGCTTTGCTGCATCTGAGCTTAAAATGGTTCTAAATTGTCATACTCCTGTCATCTCTGGTTTCAAGCACTGCTGGTGTGCCATGTGCTCAGATTGCAGGACGAGATTAAGAACGTTGAATGGACGCTGTGTCTCAGCCAGCAGCTCTTCCCACATCAGAAAAAGTAATTCAGGAAAAATCAGTCATGTGGTCATCAATACACATCCTCCCAAGCTGATTACTGGTGGACATGGCCCTAAACCTATTACAGCCAGCATCAGACCACCTCTTTCTGTGCCAGAAACCACGCCAGCTCTTCCCTTTGTGGTCTTCTCCGTAGTCCTGTGGGAGATCTGGCAGTGCTTAAAGCAGAGCTTTGGTCTTCACACCCTCCAATAAATTGTGCAGATCAGTGCTGGAAACTTCCCTGTGACTGAGAACTGTAAAGATAAACTGGAGAGGGACCCAGGACCTGATTCCCCAGGATCTGAGCTGGGTGGGTGTTGAGGGAGCTTGGCCCTGTGCCAAGGGTCCCACTCATCCCTGAGCGGGGAATCTGCGCCAGGCCCGTGCCCAACACAGCACAGGGGCTTAGTGGGGCTTAGGAAAACACTCAGTGCTAAGCAGGATTTGGCCTGTGCTAATTTGACCTTAATTGTTTTCCCTTCTCGTTCGATGGCCCATCCTTCCCTTGCTGGCTCGAGGAGGGGAGGGAGCTGAGCACGAGGCTCCCTGGAGGGAGTGAGGGATCACCCAGAGCTTGGCTCTCTGCACGTGTGGTTTGTGCCCAGCACTGTTGATCAGGAGCCACAGCAGAGGAAATGAGCTCTGGATTATTTTTCCTCGTGCGTTACATTTCCTCAATGCTGACATTAATGGTTGCTTGCGTGTGTAATCAAAGCCAGGTTCTGCAGTCTCCTACAACCCCACACTTTCTGGTGATGTTTTTTATAGGTCCCAAATCCAAGTACAACGCCTCAGCAGTGGAAACATCTCACCTTAAAATGGCTGACAGCTCACACCGAAGCTCTCAGCTCGTGCTCTCCAGTGTTATTTGCTTTTTGTTTTCCTTGCCTGACTCTGCTCAGGCTGTGAGGTCTCCTGAAGCAAATTTTAGGTGATGGGCTGCAGAAAGCTGAAAGCAACGGGGAGGAAAAATGTGTGTGTGCTGGGGTCCAGCCTGCTGGAGCTCCAGGAGGGAACAGTGATCTGCAGAGCGTAGCTCCAGAAGCAAGGGAGGCAGCCTGGCTGGCCAGCGTCCTCCAGATGGCAAAAATGTGCTGGAGAGAGGGCAGACACAGCTCCCAGCTTTATCCACACCTGAAGGGTGTCTCCATCCTGGGCACATCAGTGTCCCAGTGCCCTGGGCTCCTGCGAGGGCCTGATGGGTCCAGCAGAATTATGGAATCCTCAAATGGTTTGGGTTGGAATGAACCTTAAAGCCCATCCATTCCCACCCCCTGCCATGGGCAGGGACACCTTCCACTATCCCAAGGTGCTCCAAGCCCTGTCCAACCTGGCCTTGGAGACTTCCAGGGATGGGGCAGCCACAGCTCTAGCTCTGTGCTAGAGCCTCCCCACTCTCTGAGCAGAGAAGACCTGTCCCATTGTCCTGTCCCGTTGTCCCGTGTCACAGAAATGCCACCTGGCCTGGAGAGTTGTCTGCTCTTGCTTGGAAGCAAGCTTTAAACTGGGGGAACTGGGCTGCTGGCTTCATTAACAGGAGAGGTCCCAGTTTCTCCCTGGTTTGGTGGAACCCCAACTCCCTTTGCATGAGCAGCCCATCCGTATCCCCACGGGTCTGAGGGCTCCTGCCCGGCGTCGTGCTCCCTCCAGGGTGTGACTGAGGCTCCTTTGTGTGGCTGAAGTGCAGCTCTAAGTGGAAAGGATGGGAGAGGAGAGCTTTTCTCCTTCCCATTCTCCCTGCAGCCGAAGGCAGAGCAGCACTAATGGTCTGTGCTGCTGGAGCTGCTGGAGTTGGGGGCTCCCAGCACTCAGGAACCCCCACACCAGGAGCCCCCAAGCTGCCAGCACATCCCTGTGGAAGCTTTGGCAGGATGCAAGGATGGGGGGTGCAGTTTCCCTCTGGGGTGGCTGGGGAGAATCCGGTTTTCTCACTGTGTCTTGCATTGGTTCATCCAGGAGGAGCAGAATTTGTTGCTGGTTGCCTTGGGTTGTTCAGCTGGAAAATGGAGTGTCCTGTGCAGGCTCCTTTGCAAATCCTCTGAGATACTGCTCAGGCCCATAAAATCTCGCTCACAGTGGAAAATCTGACCTTGTGTTTTCTCTTTCAAGTCTGATGAGCTGGTTGGGGGTTTGAGCCACTGTGGTTTGTGGAGGTGATTGGGAAGATGCCCTTGTTTTGCATGAACTTTAAAAAACACAGGGTTTTTTTTTTCCTGCCCACATTTATTTCATCTACCCACGTTTTCCTAAAATAAAAGCACTTTTTCATCTATACTTAGAAAGTCAGCACCAAATCTATTCTCATTAAAATGCTTCACCAGCACCAGTGAGTTTTTTAAGAAAAACCATAACATTACAATCCTGGGATGAGGGGGAGAAAACCCATGGAAAGGCATGTTTTGACAGGAATATTCCAGCCAGTGCCAATGTTTTTAGCTCATCTCTCAAATGTGTGCACATGGAATTCCTTGCTACTTTGACCTCCCAAGGAAAAGCTGTGTGTTCCATGTTTTGTACATTGAAATGTGGTTGTGAGGGTCTCATGATGTTAATTGATAAAACATCCTTTTTTAAAAGAAAGCATTGACATCGACAGCCCCAGCAAAGCTGGTGCAGGCACCACATGCCTTTGCTGTGACATCCTTAATTGTATTTTTGGGAGCTCTCCCTCACCCACCAAAGCTCTGGGCTCCCAGCAGGCTCCCAAAAGCATGGAGAAGGTTGTTAATCCTGGGAGAACTGAGTGGAACTTCTCAGAGAAGCTGAGTACAAGTTTGCTGGCCTGCCAGAGAAGTAATCGCCTGAAATCAGAGGTTCTCAATTATTCATGTTTTCCAGAATCACATAATTTCTTCCAGGGCCTGTTTTATAAATGCTGCTGCTATTTCTGATAGTAAATAACAATTTTGCATTATTTATGAAGAGATTTTTACAACTGCTGATGTTACAGCTGCTGCCAAAGCTCTGGGAAAACTATTAGTGCTGTTTGTTGTTGTTTCTTCCTTACACACAGCCCCTCTTGTTGTGAACACGATGATGGTGATGGGGATGATGATGGTGATGATGGTGTTGCTGTGCCATCCCAAGTGCTCCCTGAAGTGCAGCACCAGTGAGGAACAGGGTGCAGGTGCCTCAGGGTGATTTGGGTGGCCACTGAGCTCGTGGCTGGTGCTCAGGGCTGACCTGAGCCAGGGATGGATGTGGGACAGGACCCTAGGCCATGGTTAAATTCCAAGAGGAGGAAGAGGAGAAGGTCTGTCCCAGAGTTATGTTCAAGAGTGCTGGAACCTTGGGGGTGGTTTGCCCACTGTGGGTTCTGCTTCGTTTCCCCTGCTCTGTGACACAGCTTCCCCAGGAGCTGCAGGAGGTGACCCAGGTGACACAGGTGACACAGGTGACAAAGGTGGCTGTGAGAGCCACCAGCTGTGCTTCGTCCTGTGGCTCCTGGGCTGCTGCCCCCATGTCACCTGTCCCTGTCTCGTGCCCATCGTGTCATGCTGTTCCTGCAGGTGCAGCAGGAGCCAATCATGCCCTGTTCCTGTCCCCGGCTGCTCCCAGGAGAGCTGGAGGAGCCTCTTATCTCTGCTGCTGCATCCCTGGCCTCCAGCTGTGTCCCGGGAGGCAGCAGGGATGCGTGCAGGGATGCGGGAGCCAGCAGCCAGGGATGAGATCAGAGGTTCCCAGTGTGAGGGAGATGTGCCTGCACACCCTGCTCCCTTCCCTGCTCATGGCCTCTCCCCGGGCTCTAGTGGAGTGGGATCCAGAGCGGATTGTGCTGCATCCAGTCCCACAGCTTCCCCTCCTGCCTCTGGTGCTGGGAGGTGAGGGAATTCCTTGGGCATTCCCAGGGTGAATGGCATCCACTGAGGCAGGCGCTGCCATCCGGCTCCTTCCCTGCCTGCAGGGATGTGACACCCTGCGGTGCCAGCGTGGGGACCTGGGCAGCCCCAGCAGCCCCTGCCCTTGTGTCCCTCTTGGGCCCAAGCCAGGTCACTGGATAATGGATGCAGGAGCTGCATCCTTCAGGCCCTGCTCAACCAGTGAAGAATCCCCCTGTTGCTCCCAGGGCAGCCTGTGCCCCTGTGCCCGGGTGAGCTGTTCCCATGTCCCCACACATGTCCCCACACATGTCCCGTGTCCCTCCACCACCTGAGCAATCCAGCCCTTCCCTGGCTCAGCTGCTCCGTTATCCCCTGTCCCTACCTTCCTCCCCACTCCACAGGGACATGAGGGGGTTTGTGGGGCACAGCCTGACAGCAGAGAGCAGCACAAGCACAGAGACTCTGCAGGGACCTGCCCCATCTGTTTATTTTTTCCTTCCCCAGCCTGTCTGGAGAACAAGATCCTTAAAATACTCTGCACAGCAAGGCACTGGAAGGCAGGAGGAGGTTCCACCTCGCAGAGGAGGAACACCCAGGTACTGGTTGGAAACACCAACCAAACGAGAGCTGGGATGTGTCTCCCAAATGCCACGTTGCCATGGAGTCGAGGACGGGATTGAATCCAATGACGCTGCTGTTGGAAAACAGAGTTAAATGCAAACAGCAGCGAGTTGTGTTCTCTCCTTCCTCCTGCAGATCTTCTCCATCGTGGTGTTCGGCTCCATCGTGAACGAGTGCTACGTGAACAAGGACAGCCAGCACCCCGAGCTGCTCTGCATCTTCAATGAGAATGAGAGTGCCTGCAGCTATGGCATCGCCGTGGGCATCATCGCCTTCTTCGGCTGCATCTTCTTCTTCGTGGTGGACCTGTACTTCCAGCAGATCAGCAGCGTCAAGGACCGCAAACGGGCTGTGCTGCTGGACCTCGGCTTTTCAGGTACCTCTGCTCTGCTCTGCTCTGCGTGGGTCTGGCTCTTTGAGGTCATTGCTGTGCCCTGCCCCTCCACTCCCAAGTCTTCCCCGCTCCCCCCATGGCCTGACACAACTCGTGTGCCTCAGGTGGGGACAACAGGGCTGGCAGGGGAGGTGTCCCATCCAGCCATGGGCTCAGTGAGCACTGAGGAAGCCCACTGTGTCTGGGGACAGTGGCGTGTCCCACTGCAGCTGAGCTGGGTTTGGTGAGCTGGGTTTGGTGGGGCCATGCACGGAGGTGAGGCTTGGTGGTCACATCTCAGAGCCCACACAGGGCTACATCTCCTGTTCTGGCTTGAGAAAAGCAAAAGTGGTTTCATCAGCTGCCTCGGGTCTGGTTTCACTTTGTGCACGAGTTTGGAGCAGAGCAGAAGCAGCTTCTGTGCAGCTGGGGCTGGGCTGCCCACGGAGCTGCTGTGCCCTCTTGAGCCCTCGACCTGAGGCTCATCCATGCAGACAGGACCAGGCAGGATGCTCCGGGCTGGGAGGGAACATCCTCTGCTCAGCTGTGGGATCTGCCTGGCTCCGTTTGCAGCTGCTGTTCTGCATTCCCAGGCTCTGTTAGCAAAGTCTGAAGGTGATTTATCCAGCACAGACGTCGCTGATGGCTCTCTGTCCCAAATGAAAACATCCATCATCACCTCCCTGCCTTGCCTGTTGTTCAGGCTGTTCTCTCCTCGCTGCAAAGCTCATTTCCATGGTCCTGGAGCACCATCCAGCCCTTGTTAGATAAAATTTACAGCCCCTTCCATGGGGCTCAGTGCCTGAAATCCTCGGATTCAAGCGTAAGGGGGACATCACATCCATCTTCTGGCTGCTGCTGTGTGTCACAGGGCCAGGCCCTGCCTCCCTGCCTCACATCCTGACAGCCCTCTGCTCCCTGCCAGGCACATGGGAGCTGGCACTGCTCTCAAACCCTGCCTCCTTTCTCCTTTGTCCCTGTGATGGATCCACTGAGAGGAGAAATGAGAGACTCATCAGATCCTGGAATGGTTTGGGTTGGAAGGGACCTTAAAGCCCATTCAGTTCCACCTTCCACTAGACCAGGATGCTTCAAGCCCTGTTAAACTCTTCCAGGGATGGGGCAGCCACAGCTTCTCTGGGCAACCTGTTCCAGGGCCTCCCCACCCTCACAGGGAAGAATTTCATCCTAAAATGCCTCTGGAACGTAACTGTGAGGTAACACTGGGGCACAGGTGGGGGGTTCAGGCAGGGCCACCACACTGAAAACAGCATTTACAGCCTTCTCTTCCAGCTGCTCTTCCAGCTGTTCCCGTAGACAGGCGTTTGCTGGAGACCAGGCTGTGATTAGGGTGGTAACACATCTTCCCTGGTGTTTGCACTCTGTTGTCTGCAGATCCTTAAATGATCATTATCTCCTGGCTCCTGCGGTGCTTCCTGGCGCTCTCCTTTTCCCCAGAGTGCTGGAGGGAGTGGAGCTGCTGCTGTGCCTGATCCAGCTGGAGCTGGGGCTGGCACATGCAACCTTACCACCTCACTGCCAGCTCAGCCCTCTTTGAGGGCTTTTAAAATCCGTGTCAGTTCTCCAAACATCAAACCACACCTGGCTTGTGTTTCTGGAGGTGCTCTCCATGCCTGACCCCATCTCCTCCATTGGCAGTGATACCTGCCTTGCCCATGGCACTGGAGGGAATACTGCTGCCCAGAGATCCAGGCAGAGCTGGTCTGGAGGGGAAAGGCTGCTCTCTGCATCACAAAGCCTCCTGGAAGTGCACATGGGTGGCAGCAGGAGCGATCCCAGCCGTTCCTGGCTGGAGATGCTGATGGTTTCAGGATGAGGAAGGTCAGTGCCTCACCGTGCTCAGTGGTGCAGAGGGATTTGGCAGCTGCAGTACCCAGCGCAGCCGTGCTGGGTCCGGGCTGTGCATGATGTCATTTTAACTCCTGACATCCCGTGGGTGCCACCAGGGCTGGGGTGGCACTGGGGACAGAGTGGCAGCAGGGACTCAGTGGCAGTGTCCTGCCAGGGAGGATGAGCTGCGCTGGGTCGAGTGTTATACACAGGAACAGGTTCACCCTCCACAAACCAGTGCCAGTCCCACGTCCCTTGTGCCAGCCCTGTGCCCCAGAGCTTGTCCCTGAGCATCCTGCTGCTCCCACAGTGTGAATTAACCTTTGGGAGCTGCTCTTGTTTCACCTCTGGGATTTCCACTTCCAAACCACGCCCAGTGGGATTCTGAGCAATGGCTGAGGTCCAAATGTAGGGCTTGGATCTGCTTCCCATCCCAGGAAACAGCTGCTGGTAAAGCCCCCTTGTAACAGCAGGGGAACAGGAAAGATCCCTGTCCTTAAAGGGTGACCTTTAAGGAATAAACCCCAGAGGTCTCGTTTAATGCTGTCAACAAGTCATCATCCTAAAGGGAAGTGAAAATACTTGTGCAGAGACTTGGGGGGGTTTGGTGACAGGATTGGCTGTATTTGGTGAAGTGTCTGTAATTTGGAAGAGGAAACCCTGACTGATCTTCCTGCAAGGGCAGCCTCATGGCCAGGCCTGATGGTTGGGAATTCCCAGGCCCAGCTGTGCAGGAGACAAGGAATGTGTCTTAAATTGCAGTTAGGAGCAAATTCGGAATTCAAGGCCTTGAGCCCTGTACCTCCAGCACTGGCTGGGGATGCTCATATGCATTTTTTATTGTATTTAGGGACAACTGGCAAGATAAATGGGAATAAAGGGGAATAAAGGGGAATAAAGGGGAATAAAGGGGAATAAATGGGAATAAAGGAAGGTTCTTCTCTCCCTGCAGTCAGACAGGGACTGGCAGCCTGGCTGATGATCCTTGGGAAGCTGCTGGGCAGCTCAGCATTCCTGACATCCACATGTGCACTGATACCTGGAATCTGAGGCATCAGGAATGATGGAGAGCCTTAAAACAGCATCATGGGAGGGTCCAGGTGTTGTGCAGCTCTCCTTCCCAGTGCTGGAAAACATCCCTGCTGCTGACTCTGTGTGCTCCTGGCTTTTCCTTGACTGTTCCCTGAGCTCCTTGGCACTGGGCAGTGCTGGTGGCTGGAATTAGGGCAGCTGCAGCCGTATCTTGCTCAGCCAGCTTTGCTTCCAGGCAGGAATAATCACCAGTGTGTTTCTGCTCAGTTCCACAGGCCCAGAGGGATTCTCTGCAGGGATGAGCAGAGCTCTCACGTGTCATGGAACCAGAATTACAGAATGGTTTGGGTTAGAAGGGGCATTAAAGCTCATCCAGTGCCACCCTCTGCCCTGGGCAGGGACACCTTCCACTATGCCAGGGTGCTCCAAGCCCTGTCCAGCCTGGCCTTGGACACTCCCAGGGATCCAGGGGCAGCCACAGCTTCTCTGGGCACCCTGTGCCAGGCCCTCCCCACCCTCCCAGGGAAGAATTTCTTCCCAATATCCAATGTAAATCCACCCTCCTTCATTCTCCCTTGTCCTATTATTCAATGCCCTTGTGAAAAGTCCCTCTCCAACATGTCCAGGGAGGATGTGCTGTCCCTGGGGGTCTTTGAGATCGAGTTGAGGTGTAGCTGAGCTGAACTTCAGACAGGCAACACACTTGAGATGACCCCACAAGTTTCCTTCCATCTCTGTTTTTGTACCAGCCTCTTTTAATAAGCTCCTTTGGGGCCATGACTCCCAAAATTCCCGTTCCTGTTGGAAACCTGGGTGGTTTGTGCAGCAGCAAAGGGGGGCCTGCAGCAGGGGAGGTGCTGGGCAGGGGCAGCACTGACCACCTCTGTTTTCCTGCAGGTTTCCTGGCCTTCCTGTGGTTTGTAGCCTTCTGCTTCCTGGCAAACCAGTGGCAGAGGACGACGCTGACCAGGGGGTTCTCGCAGGGCGCCGACGCCGCGCGGGCAGCGATCACCTTCTCCTTCTTCTCCATCATCATCTGGGTGAGCACAGCCCCGGAGCTGAGGGGGCAGAGCAGAAATGAAACCTGCCTGGGGTCAGTGCTGAGCTGAGGGGGAGTCTGGGATTTGGAGAAGTGAATCCTGGTGGGCAGTGAGCAGCTATACTGGGGAAGCCTGCGGGCCCTCCACACGTGGAACTGGTGGTTTCTTACCCAGGAAGCATCAGCTCAGTCCCCTCTCGCTGGGGAATTCCAGGCTTCCCTTTCTCCCAGGGCTGGAAAGTTTTGTTCCCATTGAAAACGTGTCACCAGCCACGAGCTGCCCTGATTTCAGGACCTCGTTAGAGCCCCAGGGCGGCTCGTTGGAGGCAGAGAGTCCCCAGGAGCAGATCTCTGCACTGAGCTGGTTTGTGGGATGGCTGGGGGATTTTGGGAGCTCTCAGGCTCATCAGCTCCCTCCTGGGACAAGCCAAACTGGCCCCTCTGCTGTCCACCTGGAGAAGGGACTTGTAGAAACCCCCTTTGGTCTCATTTTTGGCTCCACATGGGCAGAGGGACTTCAGCCAGGGCTGTGTGAAACCCTGGGGCCCACCTGGACCCCACATGAACTCGGGGGGGCTGTGCCACCCCGGGGGGCTCCCACTCCAGGGGCTGTGTGTGGAGAAGCAGGGATGGCTCTGTGTACCTCCATCCCTCCTGCAGCTTTTCCTGGGCACAGAGCCCCAGGATGTGCACTGATTCCATATTGCCTTAAAAGAACTGGGCAAAAGCCAGTCCGAGGCTTTTCAGCAGCAAGCCTTGCTCCAGTTCCTCCCCAGTTTAACTGCTCCCTGCTTTATGATTATCCAAATAAATCTCTTTTAATCCCAGCTCTTCCCCATGGTCGGCTGCCGCAGGGAAGGGCAGTGGGTGGGATGTTCTCCATCCCATCAGCATCTGCTCCCACCCCGGATGGCCGGGATGGTTGGGAAGCCATCCCTGGCTTCTACGGCATTTTTTAGCCTCCTCAGCCCATCGTTTGCAAACTAATTGAGTTGTTAATGAAGCCTCCTGGAATGAGAGCGAGCATGGGGCCCTCCCGGCTCTGCCGCCCACATTTCCCACCATTTGCAACCTCAATTCCAGCAACCTGGAAAAGGGTGAACGAGTCTTGGCAGAACTGACCTATTTTCCTGGCCTGGCACTCGGCAGCTTTCCTTCCCCACAGCAGATGGGTTTATTGGGGCCAGCAGTGCCAGATCTGCACAGCCAGGGCCCCCCACCCCAGGCAGAGCTCTGGGGGTCACCCTGTCCCACAGAAATGGCTTCTGGAGTGTTTGGGTGGGGTTTGGGGCTGGATTAGCTCTTGGATACAATGGAGTGGGGTGGCAGTTTGCTGGGATGCTGCGATGGGCTCGGTGCTTTGCAGTGACATGGGGGATGTGGGGTCCTGAGGGGACACAGGGTCCTGGAGGACATGGGATCCTGGGGCAGTGCAAGGTCCTGAGGGGATTGTGGGATCCTGGGAGGGCATGAGGTCCTGGGAAGGCATGGGGGCCTGGTGGGATGTGAGGTCCTGAGGGTTTGGGGGATCGTGGGAAGGCATGGGGGCCTGGTGGGATGTGAGGTCCTGAGGGTTTGGGGGATCGTGGGAAGGCAGGGAGGCCTGGTGGGATGTGAGGTCCTGAGGGTTTGGGGGATCGTGGGAAGGCAGGGGGGCCTGGTGGGATGTGAGGTCCTGGGGGTTTGGGGGATCGTGGGAGGACATGAGGTCCTGGGGTGATGTGTGATGCTGGTGAGACACAGGGTCCTGGGGGAACATGGGGTCCTGGGGGGACTGGGGGGGTTATGGGGGTCCCCCTGAGGGACACGGGGTGCTGCGGGGCTGCAGCCCTGCCCTCTCTGAGCCCGTCCCTCGCTCCCTGCAGGTGGTGCTGGCGCTGCGGGCGCTGCAGCGGTACCGCCTGGGCACGGACATGTCCCTGTTCGCTACCGAGCAGTTCGGCACCGACCCCAGCGCGTCCTACCCCGGCTACCCCGGCGGCAGCGGCGTGGAGAGCACGGAGACCTACCAGAGCCCCCCCTTCACCGAGACCTTAGAGCCCAACCCCAAAGGTTACCAAGTGCCAGCGTACTGAGGGGCTGGGGCGGTGCCACCCCTGCCTGGTCCCAAATGTATCCAGTCCCATTTCCTTGCCGTGGCGAGTCAGTGCCGGGTCCCTTTATTAGCTCGTTGTGCAGTGAATTCTGTACAGTGGTATTGGTTCTTGTCTTACCTGTCCCAGGGTTTCTAAAAGCAGTGTTCCCTCTAAGCCAGGAGGAAGGGAGGTTGGTACCACATCACCTACACGTGGGGAAGAGGAGTAAATGCCCTCTCTGAGCTCTGCTGGGAAAGCCCAGGACACCTTTTCCTCTTAGAAAACAGCAGCTGAGGAATTATTATCTCGTTCTTCCAGAGCTAACACAGAATCCATTGAGGGTGGGTGGGCAGTGGGGAGAGCTGGCCCCGTCTGCTCCTGCTGCAGAGCTTCCAGTCCAGGTTCCATGGAAAGTGCCAAATTCACAGGGAAATCAGTGGTGTCTGTGTTACTTTTCTTTGTATATATTTGCTGTACAAAACAAACATCCAAACAGGTGTTTCAAAACTTGGTTTAGAGGCACAGGGGGGGCACAGCAGGCCGGGATTGGGATCAGCATCCAGATTGCTTCTACACTTCAACGAGTTCCGGTTGAGGATTAAAAAATTTGCTGTTTGAAAGTGGAAACCAGTTCAGCAGGAGCTGGTTGCTAACTGGGAATAGCCTGTGATCATCGGGAATGCAGCACTTTGTGGTTCCGTTCCTTCACGGGGGGATTGGGAAGTTTGTAAATTCCTGAGGAGTTTCTGGTTGGCAACGCTGATGTGTCTTCACTGTGGAGAGGTGAGGACCAAGGTGAGGGGCTCAGTCTCAACATCCAAGGCCGTTAGGAGCAATACTGGACTTGTATTTTTATTCTGGGAGCAGCCACCATCTGTCAGCTGCAGCAGAACCCCAGGTGGGGACACGTGTGTCACCCCGCAGTCTGCAGGAATGAGGGATCCAGGCAGGGAACTGGAAAGCCTTCACAGGCCATTAAAGTCCATCCTGTGTGGGCTCATGGCCCCGTGTTTGGAAATGGTGTGGGAAGAGAGTCAGTGAAAAGCATCCAGGAAAGAGGCTCAGGTTGGGGGTTCAACTGCAAAATTCCTGCCTTGTAAAAGAAGGAAATGTGTAAAATCCAGTAGGTCCTTGTCAGCCACGCGCCGGCTTTCCCTGCCCGTGTGGCAGCTGACCCAGGCTGTGTCACTAAGGGCTGAGCAGAGGAGCTGAAACTTGAATTCCCAGCCCCATTGGTGGCAGCTCCATCCCTGGAGACTCCTGGCTCTCTCGGCAATCCAGGGTCCTGCCTTTTCAGTTCACGCCGGCAAAGCCGCTGCTGCCTTCCAACCTCGTGAGGAGCAATAGCCACCACCTGTCCCCTCCCCTGTCACAGGTCCTGGTCGCCATCGCCACAGCTCATTCCTGCTGCTGAGTTGCAGATCAGTGCACTAATTAATGAGCAGCAGATCGATGCACTAATTAAGCAGCCAATCATCCCAAGAGGTCACTGCCGGTGGCGAAGCTCATTCCTTGCCTTGGCTCCAGGTCCTGGCTGTGCCAAGCTCCTCACAGGTGCCTGACCACGGACACCCCAACCCAGTGTGGTATCAGCCTCAATGAATTCCGGCATCTTTGTGGTTTTGTGGAGTCAGTCTTGCTGGGAAAGAAAAAACCCCGAGGATTTTAATACAGGGTACGGTAGAACTGTAGCAATATTTTCCTTAGAGGGAACACTGAAACTTTAGCAGCACAAACAGTACTTGTGTTAATATTTTAGCAAAATTATAATCAATTTAAATGTTTAAATTGATTGTACGTGAGATAATGTTCGTTGGGTACAGTGTATTTTTTCTAACTATAATATAACTGTTCCAGAGTTTCCGTGTAACCGTAAAGAGCTAAAGCTGTGTCTGCCTGCGGGACGTGTCCTGCCCCGTGTGCCCCCCATGCTGAATATTACACGCTCTGAATGTCCCCCCAAGGCCTGCATTGCCTTTCTTTGCCCCCACACGCACATCCCACCACGCTCTGTGCCGGGACTGACCTCTGGAGCAGCAGCAGGAACATGGGGACCACACCGGCACAACTCCTGGTGCTTCCCGAGGGTGGTGGCTGGTTCAGCTTCCCAAAGTCAGTGTTACCTTTTCCTTGCAGGAGGCACCCGCCTGCTCTGCTGGGCAGGGAGGAGGAGGAAGGGTTGGGTGCCTGAGGGGCTTCCTGGCAGCACAGGAGATGTCCTTGATTAAACTGGAGCTGGGAATAACATGTTAACATGTCCGGCCTCATCACTCAACAGGCACCTGGAGGGTGGTGAGCCCTGATCCTCTGCACCCAAAGTGCCAGTCCCAGGCAGAGGAGGGGTGGCAGCCCTGCTGGGGTGGCACTGGGACAGGCAGCTGGGACAGGCAGGAGTCCCACAGCTGGAGCATTTTTCCAGGGAATTGCAATGGGTTTATGTCTGAGGTGGCCGCGCTGAGGCCGTGTCACCAGGCCGGACGAGACAACCTCAAACTCCATGGCCTTGGCAAGAGCCTTCACCCACCTCAGCCTGACTCAACCCCATTCTGGGGTTTGTTGGTGCAGCCCCCCAGCCCCATGGAGCCCTCACCCTGCTGAGTTTAACCCTACTTAGAGGGAGGGTGACACCCGTGCCTGGAATCCTGCCCCAAATCCTTTGGGAGCCCCCTCAGCTGTTGGGTGTCACTGGTGCCCTGCGGTGGCTGTGGCAGCACCTTGGTGTGTCCGTCAGGCAGAGCAGGGTGTGCAGGTGGGGTTGTCACCAAACACACCCCAAGGGGGCCATGGTTGGAGAACCAGAGCCATGGGTGCAGTAACCATGGCGTGCTGGGGCTTCAAGGTATTTGAACATCAGTTTTCATCTTTCTCCTCTTTTTCTCCCAGCTCTGGTACAGCAGCACTTGCCCCCTTGTAACCACCCAGGGCACATCCTAAAAGGATGCCAGGGCTGTCCCAAAACCATGCCAGGGCTCTGCAAATCCCTCCCTTTACATGACATCAGGAACTTGGGATCTCACTGGCTCTTGTGCCATCAGTTCATGCTACAATAAGTGACACCCACAGCACTTCTTTTCTCCTGCCCATCAGTCCCTTACAGGGGTATTTCATACCATCCATCCCAGTGCCAGCCCCCAAAGACGAAGGGCTGGCTCCTGGCTCTGCCTGCTGCCCTCTAACCATGGTCTGTTCCTTAGGAAATCCCATCATTATTCCACGGAATGGGTATTTCTCTCAGTAAAAGCTGCTGTGTATTTTACAGACTCCTCCCAGCCTGTGCTGTCCCCAAGCAGGTGGCTCTGGTGCCCCTCTGGTCCCCCCCTGGTCCCATTCTCAGTTGCATTTTGAACCCTCTGTGTGTCACAAGCCCCTCTTCCCCCCCCCCCCCCCCATGAGGCTCAGAACCAGCCCTCACTGTCTCAACTTGAAACCCCAGTTCAGCTGCCTGGATTTCGTTGCAATACACATTAAAAACCTCAGCTCCTTTAAGAGTTTTAATCTCCAACAGCTCCCACCTGCGGGTTGGGAAGTTCAGTTTCTTTGCAGATACCTCTGTCTGAGCAGACGCTTCCAGGAGTTGCAGTTGTCACTAACCTCTGTGCAGTGTAGTATAAAGTGGACTGTGTATGGAAATAAGTTTAAAATGTTTACAATTTTGTATATATTATATATATAAAAATATCTTTTGAGAGAACAATCTGTGATTCTGTATTTTCAGTGTCTGTGTAACCAACTGCAACTTATTTTCAATAAAGAGCTAAAAATGAACAGAAAAAAAAATTTGGTAATAACTTTATTTAATCAGGTGAGCACAAGGAACAAGGAGACTGCAACATCAGGCCCCAGAGATGCAGCACCTCGAGGGAACTCCCAGCAGCACCTCCTGGGGAACACAGAGCTGCTGATGGAGAAATAACTGAAACCCAAGGGAAGACAGAAGATGCTCCTGCAGGGAAGACACATTTCACTCCCTGAACTTTAAAAACCAAAGGGATGGGAAGAGTTGCTGACTGGAAGTGGTGGGGGCAGCTGGCAGCACCCAGCCCCCTCAGGTGTCCCTGCCTGGGGCCAGGATCAGCTCCAGGATCCCCAGCAAGGCAGGGACTGCCAGGGACTCATGCAGTGTGTGAACCACCATACAGCCAAATCACCCTCCCCAGCCCCTTCTGGGGCAGATCCAACATGGGCAGGTGGTCAGAACAGTCTCAAATATTCAAGAAAAGAAAACCCAAAGCACTTTGCAGCCTGAGAGCAAGCAAAAATAACATGTGTAAGGCAAGGAAGAGTGGCTGTAGGCAGGAGTAGCTCTTGGGTAATACTCTGAGCTCGATTTCATAGAAATGATGCTGTTAGAAAAGCTGTGTTTCATCACTAAAAATTACATAAATTAATTTCAGCTTTATCCCTACACATTAGAAATAACTAAACCTGGAGATGGGAGAGAATCAGACACTGAACTACAGCCATGGGGGACTCCTGGCACTCCATCCCCTCAGAGCTGCTGCTGGAGGAGTCACTTCAGAGGAGGAAGAGATCTCCCTCTTCCTCTGAGGTGGAATTTGGGGAGGCCAAGGAACACGAGCAAAGCTACATCAGCCTGGTGTCACCAAGGGAGGTGCAGGTGTCAGACCACTGTAAACAGATAAATGCACTTAAAGGCACTGCAGAAAACATGGTCAGTGATCAGCAGCATTTAATGTCCCAGGGTGCTGTTGGGAGCTCCCACCAGTAATACATCCAAGTAATTAGAAACATGGCAGTCATTAAATAAAATTCCCATGTGCTTTACAGAGAGTAAAGCCTTAATGCTGTTACTGTACATGCAGGGCTACAAAATCAGTTTCTTGAAAGAACTGTACAGAAAAGGTCAGAGGCAACTTCAAATCTTGCACAGATCAGCCCAATTCTTCAAGCAGCATAATTGACTCTGTTTGCAGAAAGAAAACTCTGCAGCCCAGTGTTTGCAGCTCTCCTGGTCACACACCCCCGTGGGCAGTGCTTTCCTGCACCTTTTACCCCTGACTAGTGTGATCTTCACTGAAATAGCACAAAAAAAAATCAGAATGTTATAAGGGAAGCCACTTCCATTCATTTCAGTGATCCATAAACTTCCTCCACCCCAAAACCAGAAAGAAACCCCCAAACCAGAAGCATATTCCCCTATTGTGTCCCCTGTCATTCTGCAGATCAGAAAGGATTCCCAGCTATTGCATGTTCAGGAGGAAGGAGCCCTGCCTGCCCCCACTGCAGCTCAGCCTAACCCTACCCTGGATTTGGGAGCTCAGACAGTGGGTGGGGACGAGCTCTGGCACATTCCCATGATCCCTTTGCCCAGGAGGGCTTCCCAAGTCACCTGCTCCTCACTGCCTCAGCCGGCACCGGCCCCCAGCCACGCTACTGCCAAACCTCATTCCAAAGTGCACATCCACAGCCAGAGCCTGGGTCGTGGCCCTGGGAAGAGCTAACTGATGATCCTGCTGATTGCCTGGAGCGAGGGGAACTCCTCATCCTCGATATGCAAAGCTTTGTGGGTGACCACGTCCTGCTGGGTCAGCACCTGCCTGCACGTGGGGCAGATGTAGCAGTCGAGGTCGGCGGGGGAGTCTGTCTGCCAAACGTTCTTTTTGTTCTTTTTGGGTTTGTTGGAGCTTTGTTTCTCCTTGATCCGGAAGTCGTTGTGAGCAGAGAGCAGTTCCTGCTGCTTGGCCGTGTCTGGCAGCAACACCAACAACTCCTTGAAAATTTTCTTGAAGTTTTCCCCCAGCAGTTCCCGGCAGCTTTTGTAATACTGAGCTGCAGAGATCAGCCCCTGCAGGGGACAGGGAACGGCAATAATTAAGAGGAAAAAAATATTTATCTATTAAAAATCCCACTGGGATGCAGGCCTCCTAGAAAGGGAGGCTTTGGGAACCCACTCACCTGTCTGAACTGCCCAGAATGAGTTTTAAATTTATTGAACTTGGACTCATCACTCTGAAGAAATTCTTTAATGGATTGTATGAGCTGGATGTTCCTCTGCTGGAAGTTCTCAGGTATCAAGTATGATCCATGACAGGATTTTGGCCTGTGTTGGAAAAGACCAGAAGCGACCCTGACATTGGTTTGTATCACACAAATATGCCCTGGGACATAAATCACAAGGCTGTTCTGGTTTGCAGCTGCACGTCCTTCCTTCATCCAGGTACACATAAGCAGCACACAGCTGTCTTGTCAGGATAATAAAATATGGGATTTCTGTATCAGATTCCAGCTTTACACAAACAGAATGTTTAAAATCCAAGTTTAACATGGTCCTGATGAGCTGCTCTGTGAGCTGGATGCACTCAAAAGACCTGAGCAAAGACCTCACCATGAATAAAACAACAGACAATGCAGGCTCTGTATTAAACTGACACAAAGTTTTCCCTCCCTTTTTCTTACAAACTCCTCTTTCTATCCCAGAAGGGACCAGAGAGCAGCTACTGGAAAGAGCAGTGAAGGTCACCAAGGAGAACATGCCTCAGCACCTTGCTCCTGGGACTCCCACAGAATCGATGGGAAGTACAGGAATATGTTGGAACTGCAGATTTCCAAATAAATCTAGAACAGACCAAGGTCTGAGCAGCCAAAACATTGCAGAGCTCCTCAGACTTGTAACTACACAGGGTTGTTCTATGCAATTCTCCCAAATCCAACCCACAGCACCCTGGGACTTGCCAGTGGGAATCTTCACAGGGCTGGCCCTGCTTAGAGTAACCCCCTGTGCGCTGTTTGAAGCCCCCGTGACACGAGTGAGGTGTGAGGTGCCCCGTGCCCCCTGGCAGGCCCTTGACTCACTCTTTCAGAGCTGTAGTGACGGGTTCAGAGATGGTGGAGGATGGGATGACAGCGAAGCCCGGGGGGGGTTTGCTGACAGGCACCGACAGGCCCGGAGGCGGAGGAGGGTTCTTCAACAGCACCACGGAGTTAAAGCCTGAGGGAAGCAGGGAAGGGGCAGGAATTAGAGACCCACAGACCCCTGGATAAAACCCACACCAGTGCCTGACACACTGCAGAAGCACCAAGAAGAATTTGCAGTGCAGACATCACTATATTGGAGAAAACCTAAAAAAAAATCTTCATGAAGCACTTGAGAGTGGCTGATGTTCCTCTACAGAGAAAGCGCTTTAATTATTCATTTTCTTTTTCAATGGAAAATAATTTTGAAAGCCCACTCCAAGACACAATGAAAAACACTTTTGCATTATTAAAGGGAACACAAATCACTGGAGGAGGCAGCAGGCCTGGCCTGGCCTCTCCCAGCAGGAGCTGCACAAACAGCGGTGCTGGCATCTCCTGACGTGATCCCACTTCCACGAAAACCACTCCAAGTCACGTTTGTTGCTGTCTCTCTGCTTTCACAAGGTCATGGCTAAAAGAACAGCAGGAAACCTCTCCCAGCACAGGAGGAAGTGGCCAAGGAAGTGAAGTGACAAGTGCCAGCAGGGACAGGACACAGCCAGATTCCCTAGCCTGCAGCAGCTTCCAAGGCAGATCTTGGAGCACAACACATAGATGTGTCAGCCCTGGGGACAGGGAAAAACCAGCTCTTCATCCAGGAGCAAACACCTCCAGCTGTGGGGCAGAGGTGATTCCCAGAGGACATTCCAGGCCTCCTGTGACACCCAGGCTGCCTTTACCTCCAGAGCCCAACTGGCACCTGGTGGCAGAACCTCACACAAGAGCCAGAATGAGTTTATGCAACACATCCATGTGTTCTCTGGGCTCTCTACAAACCAAGCTGGCTGTGCCCAGCAGTGTTTCCTCATCCCTGAAGTGTCCAATGCCAGGTGGGACAGGCCTTGGAGCAACCTAGGGTAGTACAGGGTGTCCCTGCCCACGGCAAGGAGTGGAATGAGATGATCTTTAAGATCCCTCCCACCCAAACCATTCCATGACTCTGTGACTCATTCCATGTTTACCTGGTGGCGGGGGCATCCTGGCTGATCCTGAGCTCCCAAGAGCTGGGAAGTCTTCCTGAGGTAAAGGGCATTTGTTAGTCACTGGGGGCTTTTTAAGGCCAGGGGGCTCTTTGGGTGTACCACAGCCAGCTGATGGTTTATCCGAGTGCCCGTTGACGACAGCTGTGGCTCTGTCAGGGCCGTGAGCAGCAGGGAACGCCTTGGATGGCTGCTCTGCTTCCGAGGGCTTTTCTGCTGCTGGCCTGGGGAATGATGTCTCCTGGGATGGGCGTGGGGATGATGAGCTCTGCTTCTCAACCCCCGTCTTCTTCTTCTTGCCCACTTTCGTAAAAGTTTGTGAGGTAGAAGCTGCCAGCAAGGACGAGACGTCAAACATGGTCGGGGCGTTCCGGATCTCTTGGGTGGTCAGGCCACCACCGCCATCCTCGTCATCCGACTCACAGAGTTTATTGCTCTTCTTACTTCCTTTGGAGGTGTTCAAGGATGGTTTTTTGGCTGGCTGGTTGACACAGGGGCTGCTCATGGCTTTGACCACGTTTTTACTGGAACCATTGCTCCATGCAGATGTGATGTGAGTTACTGTCTTATTGGTGGGCTTCACTTTGGACACCAGAGCTGGGAAATCCTCCTCCTGGAAGGCTGCTTTCCTGGCTGTCGCTGTGTACATCAGAGACATCCCTGATGAGATGCTGGGAGCTGCAGAGGAGGACAAGCTTGGGAAATCTTCTTCTTTAAGCTTAACCAGTGCTGGCTGGACAGAGCTGTGGGGAAGGGAGAGGGTTTGAGTTAATGAGGCAGCACAACCCCAAGGGACAGCACAAACCCACAACTCTCCACTCTTCCTCAAACTGTCACTTCGGGTGGCACAACAGGAGTTTTACTTGATGATCCTCTAGGGTCTCTTCTAGCTGAGGATATTCTGTGATTCTAAAGACCAGCCAGAAGCTGGCTCGAGGCAGGAAGGGATGGGGCAGGGGAAGCCTTGGAGTGATCAAATGATCTGGAAAATTATTTTCCCCCAGAAATGCAGAACACATCAATCAGCTTCTAAATGTACTTTGTCCCTGCTGCAGCCCTGTGCAGACTCACCCTTGGAGAGGTCCTGCTGCAGAGCCGATTGCTGGAAAGTCGCCCTGGCTGAGCACTCCGTTAGCAGCTGCTTCTTTTGGAACAGGGACAGAAAAAGCAAAGACATGTTTTCAACCCAAACACATTCATTCCAGAGCAGGGGCTATCAATGACCATGACAGCAGCACTACCAAGGCCTATTTTCAGCAGCTGATGATGTCATTAACCAACATTCCAGAAGAACAATTTCAATCCATGCATCACTATTTCCTTCAATTAACCGTGCTCCCCATTATGTCATGGTATACAGGAAACTCATGATACTTTAAATGAGTAAAACATGGGTAAGGCAGAACTTTCTGAGGGAACCTTCCAGAAACTGAGATGCCCTGCAGTGCAGGACCTGTCCAACACTCACCTGTGACATCGTTTGAAGACTTTGGCACACGTTTGGAGCCGAGCACATCGGGATCCCTCAAATCCTCCTTTCTCCCCCTGCTGCTGTTGCCTTCCTCTTTGTCCTCCACCCTCTTCTTCTCTTCCTGCCGTTTGGCTGCCACAGATGCCCTGACTGCTGCTGCAACATCCCTGTCTTCTTCTTCCCTGCAGGACAGGGAAGACTCCCTTGGTCAAACAGGAAGGCTCACGGAGCAGCTGCCTCACTCCAGTCTCAGCTCTGTGGTGCCAGCTCTGGTAACATCCCTGATCTCGTGCTGCCACCTGCTGAGAAGCCTAAACCAGCCCCACCACTCCAATCCACCCCAGCCAGGCAACATTCCCCCTTGGATTCCCAAGTTCCATGTGTGGGAATAACAATCCAGGCCAGAAGAAACCGGGGTGAACTGGGAGAGACAGCACCGTGGATGCAGGGGGCACCTGTCTCTCCCGTTCATTTCCAAAGATATGGAATCATTCTTGGAGGCCACAGGAACTCTTTGAGACATAGCTGGGCATGAACTCTCAACACATGCATGATCCACATGCGACACCAACAGAGGAGTGTTTTGGGATGGACTTTTTTCCCCAGTGGAATCACCAGTAATGAACCAGCTGCCCATCCAGCAAGAAAAAGAAGAAAATAAGATGTGCAGGATGTAAAAAGCACTCAGGTCTGGTGTGGATGAAGAGACATAGAAATGCAAAGTTTCATTTCAATACTTAACCCTCTTCCAAAGCACTCAGTCTGGCCACACAGAGATCTGTTAGTTCAACGAAACAGGTCCTTAGAACAGGAACATCATGATTACCCAGACCAAAAACTCCATTAAACCTGCACAGACTTGTCACCTACTTCAGAAAATCCTGTTTAGAGAAGTTTGCATAAAAACAGCTGCTGGAATTCATTTAGGGTTCTGAGTTTATTTAACCCACAAGTTGAGGGTTACATTGTTTGCTTCCTGAGCTGAAACCGCACACAAAATAATTCCATGATGATCAAGCACATAGCCCAGACATGGGCTCGGACTGGAAGCTCTCAGATAAGGATTCACCATGGAGGTCTCCAAATTTTGTACCACTTCCTTCCTCCTAATCCACCAAAATACTGTGAACTGGCAAGGAAAAGCCAACACTAAATGGGAATAAAACTCCCAACGTTGTGCCACTCACCTCTTGTACCTCCAGCTGCCTCTCCTGTTCTGCTGGTTTCCTCGGCTGCTCAACCTGCTTGCCCTCCCTTGCCTGTTGAACCTGTCAACCTCTTCATAGTCTTCTGCACCTACAACACCTAAACAGGAGGGAGGAATGATGACTCTGTTATTTCTCTACTGTGGGCATCACACTGTGCCTGAAAAATGCAAAAATATACTGGTACAAATAAACTATTTTCATTTCTTTCTGATGACCAAGTCAGCAGTTCTCGTAAAATTACGTGTCCTCATTAAACTCACACAATCCTACACAAAAATCCTACAACAATTCCGGTAGGAAGGGATGTCCGGATATCACCTGCTCCAGCCCTTTACTCAAAGCAAGGCCAGCTCTAAAACTATATCAGAGGGCTTTGTCTGGGCAAGTTCTGGTTATCTTCAACCTCTACAACCTCTCAGGTTGAAGAAGCCTTCTCAACCTCTACAAGCTCTTGGTGCTGTTCCAGGGCTTGTCTACCTTCTTTGGGAAGAATTTTTTCATGGCTATGAAATATTCACCAGACGTTCTTGAAAAGTCTTAGAGAATAAGAGCCATAGAATGGTTTGGGTGGGAGGGATCTTAAAAGACATCTCGTTCCTGAGCAGGGATACCTTCCACTAGACCAGGCTGCTCCAAGCCCTGTTCAACTTTGGGCACTTCCAGGGATGGAGCAGCCTCCCCACCCCCCAGGAAGTCCCTCCCTAACCCTGGGGTGCCTGTCAGTGCCCCCAGCCCAGCCCACCTTCGGTCCTGCGCGGGTGCCGGGGGGTGTAGGTGAACTGCAGGTCGATGTGGCGGTTCTGGCGCGCCTCGGCCCGGCTCTTGCTGTGGCAGGCGCTCTTGTGGGCCTTGTAGTCGATCTCGGTGCGGAAGGCGTGCGTGAACTGCTCCGAGCTGCAGCGGCCCTCCTCGCACAGGAAGTGCTTCTCGCGGAAGTGCTCCCGCAGGTATTCGTAATCACTGCGAGCAGAGAACACAGAGCTGACCCTTCCCACGGTACCACACAGCCACTCGTACGAGGGCAAGTGAGGACAAGCCCTGGTGGTTGGTTGGTCCTAATCCCCAGGGATGTTTTCCAGCTGACACAGTTTCTGTATGGCCAATGCGTGATCCAGGTCTTAAACTAAACCCACAGATGCTCAGCACATCCAGCTGGGCACACGACAAAAAAGTTACTCCTATTCCCTTTGCACATGAACTTTGGAGCGTTAGAATCAAGGAATCACAGGATTAAGGTTGGAAAAGACCTTTAAGACCATCCACCAGCACCACCACCATGTTCACCACTAAGTACCACATCCACATGGTTTTAAACACTTTCAGGGATGGTGACTCCACCATTTCCCTGAGTAACCTCCTCTAATGCTTGACAGCCCTTTCCATGAAGGGATTTTTCCCAATACCTGGGAATCTAAAACTCCCCTGGTGCAACTTAAGAACATTTCCTCTCATCCAGTCCACCATTAAAAGTAACACACCAGACAGCTGCTGTCAGGCTGCAAAATGTAACTTTTAATAAAGAAAATTTTAAAGCATGAACTAGACTATTCTGGCTATTTGTTTGAGGAATTGCAGCCAACCTGCTGCCATTCCTCCACTCTGCCTTCAAACACTATTATCCCCTACATTCAAAGCAAACCCAAGCAATTTTCCTTCAAAACTTAAGCTAGAGAAAGGACTCATATCAATAATCTCCTTGCCTGTAGTACTCCTGAGCTCCCTCAGAGTCACAGAAGTGACAGAAGTAGTGATCCCTCCGCAGGTGTTTCAGTAACTCGTCGTTGTCCAGGTACCGCTCGTCGCAGAACTTGCAGAGGGGGTGGCCCCGGTGGGAGGTGTCATCGGGATCCCCGTGGATCCGGTGCCGGGCCAGGTCCTTCCGGGAATACCATTTCCTTTCGTAGGTGAAGATCTGGAGAGACAGATATTGTATTCATAGATTTGTATTTCTAGATTTGTATTGTTTCTTATGGACACAGAACTAAACGGAACAAGTCAGCTTGTGTCCAATGTCTCCATTTGTAGGGGTGGAAGACTTGCTTCAAAAAGATGCACTTTGACCACCAACACCTAGAATTTTTGGTGGACAGGAAATAAAATTCAAGTGATGGATTCAAATTCAATCTAACTTGCATTTCTCTGAACACTGGAAATGGATTTAATTCACTTTTTCCCCTTTGGAATCTTTTTATACTGTAACAAGTTTAAATTATAATCTCTGGGGTAGAAAAATCCTAACTGTATTTATCAACAAACAGTATTTTGCATTCTCGAATTTAAAAACCCCAAGTGAGCTGTTTTACTTTCCTCACACAGGAACCACCCCAAACAGCTGCACACAGAGGATCCACTTCAGTGAACAAATGGTGTATCATAAGCCAACTCTCTGTCCCCACTACCACGTGAGCTATTTTGGTACAAGGGTTCTGGAGATGCCTAAAGGATTGACCCAGACTTAAGAACAGAATATCCTTTATTTCTGGCCTAGACAAAGACTGGGAAATTGCTCTGGGAAAAGGTTTGTTTGGCTTTGCCATGGACTGAAACTTCCCCACGTTTAAGAGCTTCTTCTCAGTGGCTACAAGTAACATGGAACTTCTTTCTTTGAAATTAAAATCTCTACAATATTCTGAAATTAAAAAGCAAGTTTTAATATTGTTTGTGAGAGAAAATGACAAACAAGTTCCCTTGGTGCTGGCTTCGTACACTGAGCATGAAGCACCTCACCAGAGCTCAAAGGACACCACAAACCAAAGAAGGTCCTGCCCTCCCTCCCCACTTCCCTTCAATCAGCTCCAGAGATTCCAAGACCACAGGAAAGACTCAACTCAGTTCCCAGACTTATTAGGGTTCATTCAGGTCAACCTGCTCACTCCTGGATCCCATCCCTTTTGGCAGTGAACTCCAGTTCACCTGGCACGAACCAACTGTGGCACCACCACCATGGGGTTTAATTTAAAATCTGGAGAACCTCCAGGCCCTCTTCATTAATCAGTTTATGGAAGGAGAAAGGCTTAAAATAAAGCAATTGGCCTCACTGCAGGAAGAGGAAACCTAAATAAATCCTTGCTGTTCTGCCTTCCCATCTTTCCCAGGAACTCCTGGAAGTCATGGAGGAAAACCCCCCTCCTTCCCACACATCCAAGCAGAGGCCCAGCTCACCTTTAAGTGTTTAACACAGAGTTTGCAGCAGAAGAGCTCGTGCTGCTTCCTCATGTGCTGTTCCAGATCTGCAAAGGTGTTGAAGGGCTTACAATGCGGGCACAAGGAGCATTCGTGCTGCAGCAGCTTCCTAAGGGATGAGAAGAGTCCCAAAAATGATCCAATTCCCTCTCAGCACCCTGATACCTTCAGCAAGACGCAAATGTTCCATCCCTAGGAAAAGGCTCCAGCTCTATGGCTCCCCCTGCAATCTGTAGTGTGGGTTGTGACCTGCTTATTCCAAGAATTCTGCTGTATGGCAGGAATGGGATGGAACCACATTACACCAAGGTCCCAACTGCTGGGGAAGAGCTGAGCAGCCACAGAGTAGGAACTACACTGTCACTACAAAGCTGAGTAAACTGAAACAAACCCATCCGCTATTGGAGATTCAGCTGATTCCTGCAACATTCACATCCAATTCCATTACACTTTCCAATGTTAGAAACTGAGGAATACAGTGGGGAGAGATAAAGAATTGTATGAGGAAAGGAGGGGAAAAAACCCACCCCAAAATCCCACCCCACAATGGTTCCCAAGAAGAGCTGAGCACTGGTCTCACTGTAAGACTCCCACTCCCTCATTTCCATAAATATCAAGCCATGCAAAACTGTAAATGTACCAAAGTTACACTCTCAGCCCAAATCAGGGTGAATATAATGCCCAATTCTCCAAGGAAAAGGTTCCACTGCCTGCATGGCTTCATCTTTTCCATTCCTCCTTCCATTATCTCAAACCCTCCCAATTAAGATTGTTATGAAAAATATTTGTAGAACACTGTGCTGATGCCACGTTTTCATTCTGCACTGGTTTTTTTACTTCACCTTTTTTCTGTCCCATTCAGAATTAAGATCTTTGTGTGAAGACAATGCTACTCTTCATGCAATACTTGGCACAACTGGGTTTGGTTAGTCCTTACTCAGCACAGCAGTAATTACAATTGTAACAGTAATTAAGTCTTTATCACTTTCCACAGCAGCCATGCAAGGAATAGAGAGGCTTTCAGCAGGTTTGCTGCTGATAAAGATGCCAAAAATGCCTTTTATTGACAGAGCAAAGCTTGTGTGTTGTGTTGGTGAATCCAACACTGCAGCCTCGAGGAGCTGCTGAGTGTTCAATGTCACTGCCCTGCTCCAGCCTGTCACCTTGCCAAAAACACCTGCACGGCAGGTGACTCACATCCCAGCTCCTCAAATCCCAAGAAACCACACCACCCTGCCCTCCCACAGCAGCACTTCCTGCCACGTCCCGTGCGTCACCACGTGCTCAGGGAGACATTCCAGGAAGGAGCCAGGGCTCACCTGTACAGTGCATAAACCTCTGCATCCATGAAATAAATGTCATATTTCTTCTCATGCTGCAGCTGGTGCAGGGCTATGGAGGAGAAGGACGGGAGCTTCCGCCCGAACACCACCTGTGGGACACAGCACCGGGATCAGCGGGAGCCGGAGCTGTTCCCCAGCACAAACTCTGGGAGCTCCCCACGCCCACAGAGCTTTGTGCCAGCCCCAGCTGTCACACCCCCGGGCACTCTCCCCTGCTGTCAGCAAAGCCACAGGACATCTTATCAACCTGCCAGGGAAACGTGGATTGGCCTAGCCAGGCCTTTGGAGTTTGAACGAGATTAGGAAACGTTTCTGGTCTGTTTTGCGCCCACAGCTGTTCCCAGAGTAAATATCCTCAACCAACACAACCCCTTCCACAGCCAATGCCTGGCAGGAGCCCTGCCCTCGGCTCCTCCCCATCTCCTGGAGGATCACACGGCAACCTGGAGTCTCCAAGTGACAAGTGACTCAATACCTAAGAGTCTGGCAGGGAAACCACTGTTTCTTCTTTCCTTAACTCCCAGGAAAGCGAGGAGCAAAACACGCAACACTTCCTAAGTTGCTTGTACCACATATCCTTCTCAGGGAATTTCCTTGTTCCCAGCTGCTCCCGCTGGGCTCTGAGCACTGCAGCTGTTTAAGGTGTTACAGGAGCCACCTACCACTGCCTGCTCCAGCACATTCCCAGCCTGGGAATTACTGGGGTAGCAGCAATATTTAGGGCACAGCTGGAGTTACCAGCCCCAGCCCAGAAAGGCTGAGACATAAATACAGTAAAGAATTTCAGTTCTTACAGCAAAAGCTACATTGTAAATCCAGAAACAGATTCTCAGAGAAGCTGTGGCTGCCCCTGGACCCCTGGAAGTGTCCAAGGCCAGGCTGGACGGGGCCTGGCGCAGCCTGAGATAGTGGAAGGTGTCCCTGCCCATGGCAGGGGGTGGCACCGGATGGGCTTTAAGGTCCTTCCATTGCAAACCATTCCAGGATTTTATGAGTCCATGATCCCTCCTAAGAGCAGATGCCTCCCGAAGCAGGGAGCAAAGGCTCTGTGCTGCCAGAGCGAGCCCTGCTGACTTTAAACCATAAACATTCACTCCAAACTCCATTTTCTTCACATTTCGTTTCCTACTCGCCCGGGCGGCGGCGGCACCCCCGGGAGCGGGGCAGAGGGCGGATAACCCGGGCTGTCCGTCCCCGCCGGTTCCACTCAGCACGTTCCCCGACCACCCCGCGCCCGAGCGCTGCCCCGCCCGGCCCGAGGCCCCCCCCCCAGCTCCCGGGCCCGGCCTCACCTGCCGCAGCTCCTCCCGGCACACGGCGCAGTACCGGACGCCGCAGAGCGCCCGCATCCGCACGGAGCAGCGGTAGCAGATCGGGTGCTCGCAGCGGCCCAGGGCCACCACGTCCAGCTCCCCGCAGCACAGCACGCACGGCCCCTCCGCCGGGCCCGGCCCCGCGCCGGCCATGGCGGCCTCGGCCCCACGCCGCCCCGCCCGCACCACTGAGCACGGGCTAGAGCGCCGCCCCACCATAGAGACGCGCGCTCACATAGCGCTCATTGGCCATAGAGTTCGGCCCAGAGCGCCGCCGCGCTGCTGGAATTAATCCCCCTCACGGCGACACCACCACCCCGCTGACGTCACCGCGCGGTCCTCCAGAGGCCGGCCATCGAAACGCAGCGCGGTGACCATAGAGATGCGCTGGGCGGAGCGTCCCTGGCTGGGCCGCTCTGGCTCGCTCTCGATGGTGTTTCGGAGGAGGAGGAGGACCCCGGGGCTATTCGGGCGTCCCGGACACATTTGGGGTCTCGAGGTCCTTCCTCAACACCCCTGCCTGTGGGGACATGGGGATCTCAGACTCTGCACCTCATTCTGTGGGGACATGAGGGACCCTAGGGCCATTCCTGCTTCCCCTGGATGTGGGGACATGGGGGAACCTCAGCCCATTCCCTTTCCCCCCTGTGGGATTTTCCCAGGACAAACACCTACCCTGGGGTGCAAACAGACCCACCATGGGTTCATCAGATCGACGGCTCTGCCTCTCGATTTAATTTTATAACCCAGCTACGTGTTTTCCCAGGTAAACTGGGTGTAATTGGGGAAATAAAAGTGTTAAAAACGTGCTTGAAACGCTGCAGACACTGGGATTTTGTATCCATCAGAGCAGGAACACAAACGAGCTCTGGCAGCGCGTTAGGAGCTCAGTGTAAGATAAATAAATCTTTATTTGCTGCAGGCGGTGAGTCACGCTCGGCATCCACGTCCGAGCCAGCCCAGGTGAGCTGGAGTCAGTCCCGGGTGGAAAAGGGCACGGGAAGGGCTGTCCCGATCCTGCCCTCACAGCTCATCCCGCGCTTAGATTCTCTCCGTTCCTGAGGCGCAGAGATGGGAATTGCGGCTCCTTGGACGGGAGAGGGTGCTCCAGGAGCATGGAAAAGCGCTTTAACAGCAGCCATGTTCCTCTGGGAGTGGGAAAAAAAAAAAAAAAAAAAAAAAAAAAAAAAAAAAAAAAAAAAAAAAAAAAAAAAGCTTGTTTGGTGACAGCACGGAGGAACACACAGGAAGTTTTTCAAAGTTTGCGATCTTCCCACCCTTTTTTTTTCCTCACAGATTCCCGCTAAGTGACCAGCGTGGGATCACTGAATTATAAAATCTTGGAATGGTTTGGGTTCAAAGGGATCTTAAAGCCCATCCAGTGCCACCCCCTGCCATGGCAGGGACACCTTCCACTGTCCCAGGCTGCTCCAAGCCCCGTCAACCTGACCTTGGACACTTCCAGGGAGCCAGGGGCAGCCACAGCTGCTCCGGGAATTCCATCTCAGCTCCTCACCACCCTCACAGCTAGGAATTCCTTCCCCATATCCCGTCCAACCCTGCCCTCTGGCAGTGGGAAGCCATTCTCCCTTCTCCTGTCACTCTAGTTCCTGATGAAATTCCTAGTGAATTCCTAGGATCTTCCTGGAAGATTGGATTAGCACCTCTGTGGTTCCAATCTTCTTTCTTTTTCCCGAATTCCTTGTCATTTGAGTCAAAAGTTTCTCTTCGTTTTCTTTGAGCCATAAACAATCATTTCAGGGCAAAGCAGCTCATCGAATAGATCATTAAAACATCCCATGATGTTCACCAGCCTCAGTTAATGACATCTGTGCCATCAAATAAATTAAGTAATTGGTTTGTTAAGTATTTGGGAGCAGATAATGAAGGATTTTAACGATTTGGATCATTGGATACAACAGGTAATATTTACTTTCTCCTAAAGAGCCCCATTTATCCCTCTTGAGCATGGAGTGGGATAACACACGTCTTGCTAATCAACCCTGAAGTGTGTTTGGGTGGGGCTGCGTGGAATAATTAGGAATGACTGAGGGTGCTGTCTGTAATTACTCCAGGAAATGTTCCCCGAATTAATGACACTGTTGAAAATGTTTTTGTGCCCAAACTGCATCACCCAATTTTGGAGAGCAATTAGCGTGAAATGAGCTGGAGGCTGCTGGCAGTGATGTGCTTGCCCTGAGTGACACTTGGCTGGGGAATGACACCATGGCTCAGGATCATAAACACACCTGAGGAATTGGGATGGAAAGGGACATTACTCATTGCCAGGACAGTGGGACACAGACATTCAGAATGAGTTGGGACATTTCAGAGTTCAGCTCCGGCTGGTGACATCTCTTCCCACCAGTCCAGGAGCACCAAGAACCTGAGCCAAAGCCCTGATCCTGCAAAGTGTGTCCGTAGCAGTGTGTTTTTCCCCCTGGGAGCATGTGATATTCCTGGTCCTGCTGTTTTCCAGGCAGGCAGCGGCAGTGGCAGCTCCTCAGCTGGGGCATTTTCTGCTTTTGGGGTGATATTTGTTATAATCAGTGTCTGAGGGAGAAACCTCTGAAGGCTTTATGTCCCTTCAGGGTGCAGGTGAACTTCCCCAGCACTGACAGCTTGTGCCAGGTCAGATCCCGGCCTCGATTTTCAGATCCATAGAATTCATTTGGAACAAAACCCACGTAAGGATATCACAGAATGGCCTAGGCTGGAAGGAACCTGGAAGGTCATCTGTGTTCCTTCCAGCACAGGCTGGAGGCCAGATCCATCCCTGACCTCTACATCCACCACGGGATGACCCAACCCAGCCCAGATCCCAACTTGTGGCAGATTGCCATTGGCAAAATTGGGTGTCCTTAGCTGCTGCCTCCTGTTCTTCCTCCACAGCACACAGAGAGCGGATTGGAGCAGCCCTTCCATGGCACGGCCTCAGGCTGCACCAGGGAAAGTTCAGGTTGGATATTGGGAAAATTCCTTCATGGAAAGGGCTGTCCAGCCCAGGGAAGTATTGGAGTCCCCATGCCTGGATGTGGCACTTGGGGACATGAGTAAGTGGTGGCCTTGGCAGTGCTGGGGGAATGGTTGGATTCAATGGTCTTTGAGCGCTGTTCCAACCTCAAGGATTCTGTGATTCCATGATTCTATATCCTGCTAATGCAGCTCTGCTGGTACCATGACTTTTCCAGCAGTGGGACACATCTTTCCACAGCTGTAAAATGCCAAAAACCCCCCTGCTATCTGTTCCATTTTGACATCATCACACAAGATACTCCCACTCTCCTGGCGTTCCCATCATCATCAAGTAGCACAAAGAATTGCTAAAAAGCCAACACTGAAACATTCAAACTTCACCAAAGCCTGTTTCCAGCTCCTCACCCTTCTGGAGAACCATCCTGCTGGTGCCTGTGAGTCATGTGTTGAGATTAATTTATTTTGTGGTGCAGAGAGGTTTTTATAACCCTGTTTCAAGGGATTGAATCATTCTTTGCTGATGATTTAAAGATGCTGGTTTATTTCTCTGGTGATTGCAAATGAAAGCCAGATCTTAGCACTGAGTGTGACCCCAAAACGTAAAGGAATAAAATTATATAGAATTAACTGGGTTCTAAATATCTTAGTTGCTGCTTAGTTCTATGTCTTGGCAGGTAGGAAATGTTTCCTTCCCAGGAAAAAGGGTTAATATTGACACTTGATAGTTGATTTCCATGTTTACTTGCTAAATATCCCATAATAACTGCAGAAAAAGGCCCTTCTCCAGCCATTTAATCAGCAATAGATACACTTTGGAATAATTGATCAATCTGGAGATGAGCACAACAAACCCATTCCACTCGCAAGAGCCACAGATCTGATATTTATAGTTCAGCACTGAGATCCTGTCCAAGTGTAGAACTAAAGGTTATGCCTTGGATTAATTTCCCCTTCCCAGCTTGGTGCCGATGCAGCTCATTTGCAGCCAAGGCTCTCAGTGCATAACAGGGAAATTTGTCTTCATTTGATAAAGTTTCTGCTAAAAGTGATGTTTCTCTCAGTGTTTTGTTTTAAGGAAAATAAGTCTTGGACAGCCCCTGAGCAGTGGCTTCTCACAGGTACCTCATTGCATGGAATCCTGGAATGGTTTGGGGTGGAAGGGACCTGAAAACCTATCCAGTTCCAACCCCAACACCTTCCACCATCCCAGGTTGCTCCAAGCCCTGTCCAACCTGGCCTTGAACACTTCCAGGGATCCAGGAGCAGCCACAGCTTCTCTGGGCAACCTGTGCCAGGGCTTCTCCACCCTCACAGCCAAAAATTCCTTCCGTATATCCCATCTAACCCTGCCCTCTGGCAGTAGGAAGCCATTCCCCTTGTCCCAGCTCTCCAGGTCCTTGTCCAAAGTTGCACCAGGGGAGGTTCAAGTTGGATATTAGGGAAAATTTTATAATGGAAAAGGTTGTCAAGCTCTGGCACAGGCTGTCCAGGGCAGGGGCTCAGTCACCATCCCTGAAGTGTTCAGAAAACGTGTAGATGTGGTACCTGGGGACATGAGTTAGTGGTGAACGTGGTGGGGGTGGGTTGATGGTTGGACATGGGGATCTTAGAGGACTTTTTCAACTTTAACCTGTGCAGATTTGCTTGAAGACAGATTTTACTCTCATCTACACCCCTTCGAGCCCTCCAACCATCCCACACGTGTGTGCTGGAGAGCCTAACCTAGTTAGATTTCAGGAAAACAGGAGAGCTCTTGGGAGTTGTGTGGGCTTTGGTTAAGAGATCTCAGGGCTTTCAAACGAAAGATTCATCTCCCAGCTCTTTCTCCTCGCAGCAAACGCTGCAGAGCAGAGCCAAATTTACTCTGCACTTCACACATCTGGGTATTAACTCACTGGTGGGGTTGGGTATTACTTCCAGGAGAAAGACTGACTCATGGACTGGAGGGGGCTGAGGATCTGCTTCCATTACGGATACCAGCCTATGGCATCTTTTCTCCCTGCTCTTTTCCCTGCTTTTCAGAGTTTTTGTCTTTGCTGCTTTCCTGAGGCAGCGCTGTCATCCCACATCACGGGGGATTTTTCTTCATGCTTCCTTGGTGGTGTTATGTCACATACAAACCACTCTGTGATGCTGCTGCTGCAGCCCTTGAGGTGTTTAGAGACTTTTAATCTTCTGCCAACCACAAGAGAGGCAAAATACAGGGCGGGGTGGACGATGGTGTCTCACAGTCCATCCTCTCACCCAAGAGGCCCCACCAGAGTTGAGTTCTCCAGCTGATGAGTCACACCAGGAATGAAGGGTCATTCCTGCAGCTCGTAGGATGATGGACAACTTCATTAAGCTGGAGAGGTGAGGACCCCTCAGAGGGTTTGGTGGGTCTGGACCTCCGCTTGGTTTTGGTCTCCCATCAGTGATTCAGTGATTCCCTCTCCGTATCTCGCTTTGAAGCAGAAATAACTCCACTGACTCACCTGGGGCTTAACTATTTTCTGTAAAAGGCTTTGAAATCCTAAAGGATCGATGCCTTGGGAGTGTGGGTGATTGTGATGTGAGCTCAGCCCAGAATCCAAGTGAAGAAACAAATTCCCTTGGCTTGGAGCAGCACTCCATGAAACTCTGCACAAGTATCACAAGTCTGTGGGGTTTTTTCCTTACCTTCGTGCTAATGGATCCATTGTTTCATGTAAAGGTTTCTCCTGCTCTTGTTCTATCCTGTGTGACATTTACAGTACTCTTTGTTCCATTAGCAAAGGAATTTGAGATAGTTTATTATCCTTTGGAGACTTCATTGCCTTCTGTTTAACTTCCACGTGACTGGACCCTGAAAAAAAAATCTCTTAAAATAGTGCATGAGGCTAAAAATAGTGAGGAATGAGTTGTTTCATTGAGTCAAATAATTAATTTAGTGCACTTTAGCAAGATCTGCCACATTAGGAAACACCCCTTGTTGTTTCCTCTTTCTCTTCAGAGCCACCAAAGCCTGCAGCAGCTTTCTCAGGGAGTCAAGGTGTGTTTTACCTCACAGCTTGAAACTGTAATTTGTAGCAACTACAGCTCCTTTATTTCAGAGGAACAGAGAAATAGCATTTAATCAAGTTCTGAATCACTGGGGAAAGGAATTGCTCCATGATCTGAGTTTGTTACACAAGGACACGCTCGAGATGCAAGAAAATGGCAAAGGTTGTTATTCCTGGGGCTTTCTGGGGTGTTGCCACTGCAGCACCCAAGGGACCAAGGCTGTTTGGGTCCCCCTCACTGAGTGCCTCATCCCAGCTCCACATAAACACTCTTCTGATTCCCCAGGAGCTCAGCAGTGGGATGGGTGTTGGAAAACATCCGGATTTTCTGAGCCACATGTGTGGGAATATCTTTTTCTTGCCATCAAGACTTTGCTCACTCCCAGCTTGAAATAATGCAGGAGGCAGCTGGGATGTGAATCCAGGAAAGGAGGTGAAGGGGAAGTGCTGGAATTCGGTGTCCGGGCACAGATGGAGCAATGGGAAATCAGAGCAACGACCTGGGCAAGCAGGCAGGGTGTTCATTGTGTCACCTTTTTGGATGGCATCCGCTGTCCCAGCTCTCTCAGCTGCTGAGCTTCCAACCTTGTCTGAAAGTCACCTGCCCACAGCAGCACCAGCTTTGTTCTGGCTTGGGATGTGCCTGGCACTGCCTGGTATGGGATGGGCAGCAAAACTCATCCCTGCTCCAACCTCCAACTTCAGTTTTGTGCCTCCAGCTGATTTCACAGCAGTGAAGCCTCTTTTGGCTGATATGTGTCCGTCTCTCCGAGGCCAACCTGCACAGGAAGGCAGAGCTGGGCAGTGCCCAGGTGAAGGACCTCAGAGCAGGAGGCTCTAAGTAACTTGGCCCAGACTTCCATTCCCTTGTGTGATCTTTGGCAATGTGCTGAACACTCTGTGCCTCAGTTTCCCAGCCTGAAGAACAGGATGATCCCAATTAGCAGAGTTGGATGAGTTTGCAGAGTGCAGGAGGGCAGGCTCTGTTCCTCTTCATCCCAAGTGATGTCACCTCCATCCTCTCATACTCCCACAGGGACATGCTGGAGAGCCCAAATGGTCAAAAAATGTCATGTGTAGAACAGGTATTAATGCCTAAGAGTGCAGAGGCCCCATCCCAGTGCTGGCCTCTCCAATTGCTTTGTTTTCCTGCTCGGCTGAGTCGCTAACCTTCCAATAAACACCAGAGTCATTATCATAAAAATGTAGAAAATGCTGTCATTAAACCCCACCGGTTTCGCTTTCAAGTGCCTCTTTCTGGGACATCAAATTCATTTAGCTCATTCTCCAAAGCCACAAATCCTGAGTGGCTGCAGTAATGTGTGTGGTGGGAGGTGAGAGCACAGCAGGAATTAAATCGGGTGGAGAGGGCTCTTCGGAGAGCTCGGCTGGGTTTATTGCAGGGGTGAAGATGTGATGCCTCCAGCTGCTCATCCCTCTCTCCCCTCAGCCACGGGGTCCCTTGGGAGGTTTTCCAGAAACCCCAGTTCATGCTCTGGAGCTGTGGTGGTGATGGTGGGCCCAGTGCAGGAATTGGAGGCACCATCTGGAGAACCTGAGCATCCAGCAGGATGGGAGCTGCAGCAGAGCCTTCCTCTTACAAAAAGAGTGATTTGGTTCCAAAATAAAAGAAGAAGATCTTAAATCGTTTCAGCAGCAGAGCTATGTGGTAAAGCCCTATGGTTCGGTTCCCCAGAGAAGCTGTGGCTGCCCCTGGACCCCTGGGAGTGTTCAAGGCCAGGCTGGATGGGGCTTGGAGCAACCTGGGATAGTGGAAGGTGTCCCTGCCCATGGCAGGTGGTGGGGCTGGATGACCTTTAAGGTCACTTCCAACTCAAACCATTCCAGGATTCTGTGATTCAATGATGCTCCCATTCCCCTTCCCCTCAACAAATGTGGAATGACATCATTACGGGTTCATCCAAGCACTGCAATAGCTGAGCAAAGTTTCAGCTCAGTGTCTGTGTGGTTGGTAAATGTGATGCTGGAGCCAAAATCTGAAGGTTTAAATAAAAACATAAAAATAGGGTTTCTGAAAGGGGTTGGGATCAGCTGGACCCTGCCTGGGGTTCATAAACACCTGCAGCTCATAGAAATTACCCGAGAGGCTGAAGTCTCAGACTCCTGGGTGTCTGTACAAGGCTTCCATAGGAACCAGGATTTGTTCAAAAGTTTTTTATCTCCCAAAAATAAGCAGGATTTTGCTCCTCTGGGGGAGTTCCTGGCACAAGCCCCCCTTGGAGCAGCATGGTGCCATGTGCCCGCTGACGTGCTACGGTATTTGCGGAGCATCAGCTTCTGCGAGGGGAAGAAGAATCCTAAAATTATCTTTACTTACTTAGAATATAAATAGAAGTCAAATTGCTTATCAGCTGTTTCATTGGAAAGATATTTTAAAATACTTGGGAGAGGAAACGTGCACTCTGCTGGAGATCTGGAGCTGCACTGTATCTGAAGGGTCTCGGCACCTTGTGGACAGAACTGCTGGCTGTCAGCAGGGATCATTCCTGGGAGGGAAGAGTTCAGTACATGGAGAGTTTATCAAGGTGACGAGTTATCCAAGTCACACCAAAAACACACATAAAAGACACTTCAGGCAGATCCCTGAGAATGAGAAAATCTTCTGTTCCTGCCTGGGAGGGTTGAACCCACATTGGAGTGTGGCTGCAGTGGAACAAGAGCTGCTAAACCTGCCTTTGCTTGGGCATTGGGCAGGCACAGAACAAGCCAGGAGGAGCAGGTGCTTCCAAATCGATCCATGTCTGGTGGGGAGGAGGGAATGTAATGGCTTTTGCTGGAGGGAGTAGAGCTGGCAGTGCGTGTCCAGTGTCGGGTGACCTGGAGGATGTGCTGGGATGCTCCATGAGCTGTACCGGTGCCATTCATTAATGGCTCTATTAAACATGAAAGTGCTGAGGCCCTTTTAGTGTCCAGAGCACTCAAGGGGTGACAAAAATAGCCCATCCAGCAGGGGTTGGCTCGGAGTGAGACGGGAGCTGGACGCATCCTTACTGTAAACCTGGGCACTTCCAAGAACTAGAGCCATGGATGAGTTGGACTCTGCTCTGGTTCATTACAGGAACGAGTTGTGCTCTGCACAGATGTAACTTCCAGCATCCCTCACAAAATGCTGGATCCCCATCTTGCCAACTGGGATTTGTGCTCACTCCCAGCCTTCTCAGAATAGGAAGAGGCTCCACACTGACACTGCTGCTTTGGACTTCTCCCGCCATGCCCAGCTCTGCAGGCTCTGATCCCTGCTGGGCCAAGGGGCTGGTTCCTACAGGAGGAGTATGTTGCTTGGCCAAGATCCCACACTCTGAGGGGTCCCCAGCATGGCTCTGTCCCCAGTGTGAGCCTGGAAACACATCCCCCGGAGCAGAGGGTCAGAGAACACCAACAACTGCAGGCTGGGCTGATGGAGAAAGTTTCCACTGGGAACTTGTGCTTGTTGGGTGGGAGAAGATGGGCCTGGATGGTAAAGGACTGGGGGATCCCAATGATGGGAAGCAGCCTGGCTGGATTCCCTTGGAGCATGTTAATATCAACAAGGAGAAATACCAACCTCTGCCTAAAGAAGCTGTGGTTGTCCCATCCCTGGGAGTGTCCAAGGCGGGGTTGGACTGGGCTCGGAGCAACCTGGGATAGCGGAAGGTGTCTCTGCCCATGGCAGGGGTGGGACTGGATGGGCTTTAAGGTCCTTTCCAAACCAAACCATTCCAGGATTCTAAGATGCTGAGATTAAAATTAATTAAGTTACTGTGTGGCCTGAAACAACCCCAGGAAATTATTTAGTCCTAGTTCAGCGTATAAAGCCAAGAGCTTCCCTAATAAACAGGAGGAACTGGAATTGCTCTCTGATGAGCATAAACTTGACCTGCATGGTTTCATTAAGGAATCTGGGGCGGGGGGAAGTCACCTGACTGGACTGGCAAAATTGATGCTGTTATCATAGTTAAGAAGTGTGTGGCAGAAGAGGAGGGGAAGCAGCCTGACAAATCCACTGCAAATGGTCTTGAGCACTTCACCAGAGGGAACACGGAGGATGCTCAAGAGTGCCTGGGATGCTCCAGGCTGCGAGGGAATGCTCAGAGGATGCTTGAGGCCATGGGGACAATGCTGAAGGCTTCAAGGAGGATGCCCACGGACGGTCGGGTTGCTTTGTGTTTCAGGGGATGCTCAGAGGATGCCTGGGGCCATGGGGAGGATGCTAAAGGCAACAAGGGGGATGCTCACGGATGCGCGGGATGCCGCGGGTTGCAGGGAGAAGCTCAGAGATGCTCAGAGGATGGTGGGGGCCATGGGGAGGATGCCGGCATCCCAGGGGGGGGCTGCCGGGGGAGGGCGGCCGGGGGCTGCAGGGCGGAGCCGCGGGGCCCCTCCCGACGGCGCTATAAACCGGCGGGGCGCGGGCTCGGGGCAGCCGTCACTGGGGCGCCCGGGGCCGGGCACAGCCCTGCCCGCACTCCGCCCTGCGCCATGGCGAGGGGACAGCTGTCGGGGGGCGCCTGGGGGGCCCTGGTGCTGCTGGGGCTGATGCTGCCGGCCGCTCCGGCGGGCGCCTGGTACAAGCACGTCGCCAGCCCCCGGTACCACACGGTGGGACGCGCCTCGGGGCTGCTGATGGGGGTCCGCCGCTCCCCCTACCTCTGGCGGCGGGAGCTGCCGGCCGAGCCCCCCCGGCACCCCGGGACCCCCACCGGGGACAGCCCTCCGCCCGCGGGCCGCCCCGCCGGGGAGAGCCCCCCAGCCGCCGGCTCGGCCCCGCCGCCGCCCGGCCCCGGCCGCCTCCTGCAGCGCCTGCTCCGGCGGCGCTGGGGCTGGGGCGGCCCCCGCCCGGCCCCCGCCCGACCCCCGCCCGGCCCCCGCCAGCCTCAGGTAACGCGCGGCCCGACGGGACGGGAGCGGGAGAGGGGGCCCGGGGGGGATCCGGGGGGCACGGTCGGTCCGCCGATGCTCCGGGATGCCCGAGGGATGCGATCCATGCACGGGATGTGGAGTCCTGCGGTCACTCTACGGCGCCCGGGGTGCTGGGGGGGTCACCAGGTCATGGGGAATGTGGAGCCTTGCAGGGGTTTCATCAGGAAATTGGGGTGCACGGAACCTTGGAGGGGCATCAGCAGGTAAGTGCGTGTTTGGAGGGGCTGCGTTTTGCCTTTAGGGCAGAAAAAGATCTGGATGTAGTGTCCAAGGTCAGGTTGGACGGGGCTTGGAGCAACCTGGTGTACTGGAAGTTGTCCCTGCTCATGGCAGGGGGTGGAACAGGAGGATCTTTAAGGTCCCTTCCAACCCAAACCATTGCAGGATTGTAGGATTTCTGTGTCCCCCGTTTGGTGCATCACAAACCTGCACCCTGTGGGACCAAGCTCCCCATGCCAGAGTGGTGTCCATGGGGTATCCATGGGGCTGGCAGCCCAGTGATGCTGGGATGCTCCCAGCATGGCCCCCCCCTCAGGACCCTTCTCCTGCCCCTCGGTGCTCAGCCAGGCTGTGTAGGACTGGCTCCAGGCTTTACATTTCTTTCCTCTTATGTAAAGCTGGAGCCAACATCCAGCTGAAATCCACTGAGGCTTTTAGCTGTTGGATCAGCCCCTGAAACATGCAGTTATATTCCTCCCCCACTTCATTTTTTTGGAGGAAATCTGGTATTAGAATCATTTTGGGAAAGCCCAGACAGGTCAGCCCAGCCCTGGATACGTCTGTGCTATCCCGGGTACCGCAGGCTCCGACCTGGGTACACTCATGCATCCCCCTGGTGTCCCACCCAAATTCCCACTGGGAGCCCTGTGGGCAGCTCCAAACATGGTATTTGGGTCTGTGTGGGGCTTATCTGCGTGCACGGTGCCAGAAAGGGAATCTGCAGGTCAGATCTGAGCCTGTGGAGGAGAAGATTTAATGAAAATTGTGAATGGAGCTGTGGTTTAAACACTGCACTGAGGTGAAATGAGGTCCCACGTGGGGAGGGAGGTGGTGCTGGAGCTGGATGCTCCAAAATAATCCATCCCCTCTTCTCTTCCAGCTCTTCCCGCTTGAAGACCTGGCTCTGACCCGCTGACGGACGTGGTGGAGATGCTTCCTGTGCCAGAAGAGCACTGACTGCCCCAGGTGGGAACTGCTCACCTGGCTGGCAGGGAAGGGTCTCCTCGGCAGATCTCCGGGTACTCTGACCTCTCTGAAACCACACAGACAATAGCATCCCAAAAAATCTGATTTCTCGTGGCCACTGCCCAGCAGCAGTGGTAAATTCATCTTGTTTCCAGGTCAGCCTTGCGCTATGAACTCGGGGAGAAAGAAACAGGGGAGATATTTATTTTTGTTTATTTTTTTTACATTTCTGTACTGGCTTGTTTGCAATCTGATCTAAACATGTACTGTTCGCTTCCTCGGAACCTGCCCTCATTAAAATGAGATGTGATCAAAGGAAACTTTGGCTTCCTGGTGCTGTTGTGGGGTCTTGGTGGGGTTTTTTTAAGAGCAAAACCTGGTCTGGCTCTGTACAGGGCAGACATGTCAGCAGTTGGGTCACTCCCAAATTTTTCTGACATGATTTAACTCTTTGACACAATTTTTTTCTGCAGTTTCACAGTAAATCTTTTTAACTGCCTGTTGGGGAGTAACTGCCAGGCCAAGTGCCAATTCAGATGACAAAATTTCGGGATATTTCCTCAACTGGGCTGTACAAAAACTCGGTGAGCCCCCACAGCTCTTCTTGTGTTTTTCCTGCTCAGGGTTTAATTTCTATATATTCCCACTGATGGAAATAAATGTCAATCCCCATTAAACAGGGAGAAGCCTCAGGGCTGGGCAGGAGCACATGGGAAAGGGGCGTTGGAGCGGGTGGAGTCTGGGATTTAGAGAAAACTGAGGTTTGGGGGGCTGAGTCTGGCACTGCTGAGCTTTAACCCACCAGCGGATTTTGCAGGAAATCTGACAAAAAGAAAGATTTCCACCCCTTTTAGATGAACCCCCTGCTCCTGCCAAGGTTTGTGCTGCCTCTGGCTGGGATCTAGAAGGAAAAACCCCTCATGGGGCTTGTCAGGGGAGCAGGGCCAGGCCGAGCCCTCCCTGCCACACTCCCCTCTCCCCGGGGGCTGCTGTCACCCCTCACTGGCTCTCAGGGAGGATTTCAGAGGCTGTAACACATGAAGGATCATTTTCTCTCAGTTGTTTCCCTACCAGTTTCTCCTCCATGTCCCCTCTCCTTCCCCCCTCCCACAATTTTCCAATTCCTGCCCTTCGATGGCGTGGTGCTCAGATGGGCCTGATGAGACACAATTGCTGCACTTGAATCCATCCCTGCCAGGAGCCATCAGTCCCTGGAGTGGCCGTGAGGCCAATTGCTCTTCTCCAGGAAAAGAAGGGATAAAATGAGGTAGAACATGTAAAGCTCAGCTTTGAACAGGAGGGTGCCCGGGGGGATGAAGGATGATGGGATAAGTGACCCTTGTCTGTCTGGAGCGAACACTTGAACGTGGCAGTTGCTGGAGTGAACCCAGCGAGACACTCAGTGAACCACAAACCCTTCACTCCTCACCTTGGAAAATCATTTTTCCTGTAGAGCAGGAGCTGATTCCCCACTGGGGCTGTAAAATGATTTCCTCTGTGCTCCTGTTTCTCTGGAGACATCTGGGCCTTCCCTGGGGGTCAATGAGCCCAATAAATGGAAGGAAGCTTAAAAAGGCATTTAGTTACCCTCCCACCTCAGGGCAGGACCCAGCCATCCCTATTGGATGTTAATCTGATCCCTTCTGAAGGCTGATCCTGAGGGAGATGCCACATTCCCCATGGTCTTCCCCATCACATCCCCTCATTCTGAAGGGCTGGCATGCCTGGACCATGGGGATCCCACGACTTGGGCCACAGGGACTCCTTGTCCAGGCCCCCGTGGATGTTCCAAAATGAAATGCAGCCACAAGGATGCTCAGGGGGAATGCCAGCACCTGGGATTTGCAGCTGGGAGCAAAGTGGGGTGACAAAAGCATTACAAAGGAGCATGGACAGGCCCAGAGCTGCAGTAGCACACTGGCTCCTGGCCCCATTCAGGGTCCTGGTGCTTCCTGATCCCCCGGAGCAGCTTTGCAGGGAAAACTGCAGCCAGGTACCTCTTTGGGATAAGTGGGGGGGCTCAGAAACCCCCAGGCGACAGTGGGACAAATCATCCCTTCCATCCTACCGTGCCCCGGAGGCTGTGGCGTGGCGGACACGGGGTGCCAGCAGTGCAGTGGCAGCCGGGTGGCTTTCCCATGCCCTCTTGTGGTGACACCGATCGCCACGGAGGTGGGGATGAGCCCTGCCACCGTGTCCCATCCCGGCGCTCCTGCAGGGTGGGGAATTGCCCCCGTGGGTGCCTCTCTGCCTGCGTGGCCATAGGTCCTGGAAGGGATGGAAGCTCCGGCTCTCTCCTATCCCACTGCTCCGTGTATGGATTTGGGCAGCCCCAGGGATGAGGCTGGCTCGGGGTGCCCATGCAGCACATCTGGGGTCTGGACCTGGATGTGGCCCAGGCCCATCCCCAAGGTGCTGCCTTGGCATCCTGCAGTTCCAGAAGGGGCTGGCGATGCCGCGAGGTTTCCCGGCCGGTGCCGCCGTCGCCCTGCCCGCGGTGCCAGCGGATGCGTTTTGTTCCAGGCCAAGAGGCCGGTGAATCCCAGGGACCGTGGCAGGCAGGAAGACGTCCCACCCCAACCCGGGGCAGCTCCCTTTCCTTCCCGGTTCCCTGGCCTCTCCCAGGGGAGCAGCAGCAGCCGGTGGGGGCTTTGGGAAGGGCAGAGGCTGGGACAGGAACCGGCCGGCCCGGGGGAGCTGCAGTGAGCTCACACCGGGCTGGCCCGGGCACACACAATGGCCCCTGCGGGTACCAGGAGGAAGAAAACTCCCCAAGGAATTTCCTCCATCGTCGGCTCTGCTCAGAAGCTGTTCCTCAGGGATGCAGGCCAGGAGTGAGCACATCTCTGGCTGTGGGTGGAAATCCCTTGCACAGAGCTGGCTGTCCTGAAAGGTCCCTGCAATGGCCCCAAATGTCGCTGTGGGGAGCCCTGGGCTACAGGACCTGGTGCTGAGCTGGGCTCTGCCAGAGACCCCATCCCTCCCATCCCCTCCTGTCCACACCTTCCCACTGACACCAGCCAGAGAACTGATGGAGACTGGAGATAAGGGGTAGGAGCTGCAGGGATCAGGAGGTGACGAGACCTCTGTTTCCAAGGTGTCCAGAGCACTGACAAAGTGACTGTGGCTTTGAGGCCCCGACATAGATGTCCCCAGCCAAGCTTCGGCAGCCCAGGGCTGCTCCTGGGCAGCCCAAGGGGAAATGCTGGATCAGGACCCTCCTGCAGGCCCCTCAGGTGTCCCCAGGCCCTGCCAGCCTGGAGGTGCCACTCCGTGTTGACTGTACACAGGGCTGTATTTGGGGAGCACCCACTTTGCTTTGGGGCAGCTCAGTTGCCACGGGCATGTGCCACCAGGAACAGAAGTGACCTGTGCCACCATGAATGGAGGTGACCTGTGCCACCAGGAGCACATGGTACTTGTGGGGATGGATGCTTCCAGGACTGGTTGCCCCTGGAGATGGATGCTGCCGAGGATGAGTGCTCGCAGGGACAGAGGGCCCCAGGGCCAGTGCTGCTCTTACATCCATGTCCTTGCTGTGGAAGGCACAGTGTGCCAGTGTGGCACCATCAGCAGCACCAGCTCAGGGAATGAGCTGTGCCAGCACCAGCCTCCTCAGGATCCAGTCCCTCTGGAGTTGCATTATCCATGGGGTTTACCTCTAGACACCAGACACATCCCAGCTCTTCCAGGGAAAGGTGCTGTTCTGCCTGGCAGAGGCAGTGGGTGTCTGTCCCACGGGGACACTGTGGGTGCGGAGCAGGGTGGCTTGTGCTGGCGTGTGGGAGCAGCATCCCTGGAATTCCCACGTGGAATGCTCAGGTGTGGCCAGCCTGGCTGGGAGCGTGGCCAGCTCCACGCCTGCACAGCACCCGGCATCACCGGCCCCTCCGGCTCAGCTCCCACAGCTCTGCCACCTCCTGCAGACAATAAAGGATCTGCCAGGTTGTGCAAGACGGATCTCCCGGCTCTCAGCAGTGTAGCTGAACTTTCTGGACTTTCACAACCCACAAAACCTGTAATTAATCCTCCTAATGATCAGTTCTCCTTCTATCCCCATCAATCTAACCTGGGAAATGTTTACAGCTCAAGAGTGCCACACACAGAGGCCCAGGGAAAATGAGATGGTGTTTTTTATGAGCTCTCCTCTCATTCCTGGTTCCTCCAGCAGCACAAATAAATCATCCCCTTCGAAATCATCCCCTGGGAGCAGCCAGGCCCAGCAGCCCCACGCTGAGTGATGGTGAAACAAGGGAGGAATGAGCAAGGAGCATGCGAGCCAGTGGGAAATCCCAAGACTTCATTTATTCCCATTTAGAGCTAATCACTGCAGTGGCAATGGCTCTGCATCTCCCAGCAGGGATCATCCAACATGAGGAGCATCCCTGAGCTTGGGCAGAGCTCCCCCCACACCCAGCAGAAGGTGCTGGGGATGGCCAAACTCCCCTGGGAAGTGGAGCCCAGTGAGCTCCAGCTCCAGGGTGGAAAGCTGGGTGTGGAGTGGGATGTGGATAAACACCAGCACTGACAGGGAGGAGGAGGCTGAGTGGGAGGAAGAGCAGCTCCCTGCCAGCTGCTCCCACGGCTGGGAAGGAACTGGGGTCTCAGGGAAACCAGGAGCAGTGTCTGGCAGCGCCCGGCCTGTTCCTCACCCAGAAAAGCTCCCAGCCCCCAGCTCAAGGGAGCGACCCACATCCTGGGAGAGGGATGGGCTGAGGGGGGACACAGAGAAGCCACCAGATCTGCTCAAAGCCACTCATGGAGCCATGAGTGAGGCACAGGGCTCTTGGCATCTTAGCAATGTGTGTGCTCTGGCAGAAGAGACCCAAAGGCATGTGGAAAACCTCCCATCCCTCTGGAAGCTCTGGCACAGCCCAGTGACTCCATCATCAACCATCTTCCTCCTCAAAGAGCTCCTCACCCTTCCACTGCCTCAGGAACAAGCCAGACTGAGCAGACTCAGGGAATCAGCTGAAGATTTCACAATTTCTGAATGAAGATGGATTTGTGGGCTCCCAAAATCCCCACTTGGACCTGCCAGGGAGCCTGAAGGGTGACTCTAATTTCCATAACTGGGAAAGTCTTTCCAGCACCTGCATTTTGGATTAGTGTTGCAACAGGACCAGGCCTAAAGCAAATGGGGCAGGACACAGGTGGAATTCTCTGTCACTGCTCAACCAAGTGCAGGGAGGGAATTGGAAGCAGATGTTGACCAAAAAGAGCTCCAATCCCTTCCAAGTCAGTGAGCTCCCAGGTCCCTGGACTGCCTCTGCTTCCAGTCTGGACTTAAATATCTGCCCAAATCAAAATGCACAGAAATTTAAATGGAAAAATTCTGCCTGAGCAGGATCTGCAGGATTTACCCAAGGCTCTGTCATTCCAGGGTGCAGGAACCTCTCTGTGCACTCTCTTTTTTTTTTTTTTTTTTTTTTTTTTCAATGAGACTTGGGAGGATGGGAAAAGACAGGATGGGAAGAACCAAAGGAATTTTTGTACCTTGTGAGGATGCACCTTTGCACAATGTATTTTGATGCTCCTTCCAGCTCCTTCTCCATCAGCTGCAGTGAAAAAATGCAGCATTTCCCTGTGATCCACGGCCATGCCAAAGGATGCACCAAGCTGTGTGTCCCAGGACAGGCAGGACAGCCTGGAGCTTTGTGCCAGAGGCACAACCACAGCCCCTAAAGTAGAAGGATCACAAAATAAATGTTCCATTTTAGGCTCACAAGGTGCTTAGGCAAAGATCCAGTGCTGAGTCAGGGCTCTACCAAGTCCCCTATGTTCTCTACAATAAATAGATTGGGTTTTGGGGGAAAAAATGCCTTTTGGAGACACTGAGGTCAAAAAAAATCAATAAATCCAGGGCACACTTGAGAAAATGCTTGTGCTTAAAAAAGAGCATTTAAAAAAAAATTCAAACAAGTGTTTCCCTCCTTTTTGATTTTTTTTTTAATTTGCCTGCTCCCAATGCTTTAAAAAAAAAACATTCAAAAGGGTTAAAATATTCACTCCGACCACCCGAAAGATTTTCTCCCTCTGTGTTTTTATTGCACTGAGTCAAAAGAAAAACTTTTTGGTTCAAATAAACTTGAAACAATTCCTTCTCCTCCCCCCTTCCCTCCAGTTTTTTGGTTTAGCCAGTGAGTGGAAAAATCAATTATTCGCACTCCTCTAGCCTGATAAAAAGCTTCAGGACTCCACAAAGAGGCTCAAGGGAGCACTTGTGCTGTACAGCAAATAAAACGGCCTACGAGTTTCTCAGCTCTCCTCTCGTGTCACCCAGGATTTTGTGCTGAGGTTGGCGCTGCTGGAGTGACACAGGGAGTGGAGGAGCCTTGGTGGGGCCAAAGCATCGTCACTGGAGGAACTAAAACATCCTCCCTTGGTGGGACATCACATCCTCCTGGTGGGGCATCACATCCTCCCAGTGGGACCAAAGCATCCTCCTTTGGGAGGACATCACGTCCTCCCTGGTGGGACCTCGTGGCTGCCAAGTGTGTCTGGAGCCAGGGGCTGAGCCCGTTCCCATCCCACGGTGACAAACACCCCAAGGGACAGCACCCAGTGCCCCCCACCCAGCCCCTTGTCTGCAGCTCCCAAAGAGCGTTCCACTGCCTGCAGGGAATGAGGTGGGAAGAACTGACAGAGATAAATAATGCCGTGATTTTTCAGGATACAGTCTCCAAGCATCTTTTTGGTTCAAGGGTTTTTAAGGGTGACTTTATGTATAACTGCAGTGGAAATAGGTTTTTTAAAGCAAACTACACATTAAAAGTAAATCAATATTAATTTCTGGAGCCTTTTATTTCCAGCCTCCAGCTGGCTGCTGTGTTTGCTTCAGCACTGTAAAATCTGGTGAGAAAGCTGTTGAGGGAGGAGAAACTGCAGAGAAAGGCCTGAGAACCTGTGTCAAAGGAATGTGACACTCAGTGCCATCACTGTGACAGCTGCTCTGGGTCACGCCCGCCTTGTAAAAGATTTCAAGGAAATAAAGACGAGGAATGCAAAAGGGTGAAGACGGGGATGTCTGTGTTTCATTAAACAAACTCAGTCCAGGTGAAACCCGGATGGCCTCTCCAAAGGTCAGCTGGGATGGAGTGGGAGCCTTTCCCCACCAGGAGTCATCGAATCCTGGGATGGTTTGGGTTGGAAGGACCTTAAAGTCCATCCAGTGCCACCCCTGCCACGGGCAGGGACACCTTCCACTATCCCAGGCTGCTCCAAGTCCCGTCCAACCTGGCCTTGGACATTCCCAGGGATCCAGGGGCAGCCACAGCTTCTCCGGGCACCCTGCGCCACAGGCTTCCAACCAGATGGCTGCTGCTGGGAGGGTTTTGGCCCCGGGGCTCCATCGGCCGCTGCTGCCGGTGCCGGTGCCGGTTCCGATGCCGGTCTCGCCCCGCCCGCCCCGTCCCTCGCTGCGGCTCCGCCCCGTCCCCTCCCGTCCCGCCGCCGTCCCCGCCCGCCGCGCTCCCGGTGCCGCGGGGCAGCCGCAGCATGGCCGAGCTGCGCATCGCCCCGGCCCCTCGCCCTGCTCCTGCCCCGCTCCCACCGCCGGCCGCGGCCGCAGCCCCAACCTCGGCCTCGGCGCCGGCCCCGGTCCCGACCCGCCCCTCGGCGCCCGCCCCGGGCCGCCCATAAAAGCGGCCCCGCGCCCGCCCAGCCTCCGCCGCCGCCGCCGCTCCGCCGCCGGCCATGGCCAAGGACCAGCTGAAGCCGCGGCTGTGCCGAATGCTTAAGGGGGAGAGCGGCTACGGCTTCCACCTGCACGGCGAGAAGGGCAAGAGCGGCCAGTTCATCCGCAAAGTGGAGCCCGGCTCGCCCGCCGAGGCGGCGGGGCTGCGCGCCGGGGACCGCGTCGTCGAGGTGAATGGGCTCAACGTGGAGCAGGAGACGCATCACCAGGTGCGGGCACGGACCGGGGCACAGCGGGGACGGGCACCGCGGCACCCCGGGCTGGGAGCCCCGGCGGCGTGGCTGTGCCCGGCTCCAGCTCCCTGCGGCGGGGGAAAGGGGGAGGGGGGGGTTTCACCCAAAATATCTTTGCTGGAGCATCCCCGGCCTGGGCAGTGCTGGTGGATGCAGCGGGTGCCCCCCTCCAAATGCCAGGCTGGGGCTGCAGGGGGGCTTTGCGTGCCCCGGGACCCGCAGCTGTGTGCGGGCGGGTGCGGGGTCGCGCTGTTGGGCGCAGGATGTTGTAATCGTGTCAAGGTGGGAAAGCCGAAGGTGTGTGGGGTTGGGCAGGGCTCTGCCGCGTTATGCAATCTGTGGTGGAAAGGAATGGGGAGACCCGGGCTTTATTTCCGGCTCTGCTGTGGGTTTTCTTGGCTGCTTTGGGCGAGCTGCGCCTGCTTGTGCAGCCCAGAGTGTAGGAAGATGCCTTAAAATCTCCAGATAAAGCTGTGCAGATGTTCAGCAGTTGGGCTGGCCAGAGAGCGATAGGGCTCGGAGGGGAGTCGTGGCTCTTCCTGACCACGCGGTGACCGGGGAGGTCCAAGGGAGCTGTTTCTCAGCTCTCCGGCAGAAGCTGTTTCAGGCTGTGGCATTTTCTGCTTGTAAAACTGGAACTTGCATTTGTCAAACAATTTAGTCTAAAAAAACCCAAGAAATGCAGAAAAAAACAAGCAATGAGGAAAAAAAAGAAGCGGTGAGGTTCAAGCTGCTGCAGTCCTGCCGGACACTTGGAGCCTGGCAGGGGCACAATTTGCCTCGTGGCTCGTGGGGCTCTGCAGGATTTAGTGTTTTAGTAACTTAAAACATCTGGTCAGCCCTACTGCCAGCTCTGCATGGGGGCAGAGCTGGGATGTGCCTCAACCCCGCAGAGTTTTGGGGGGCTGTGGGTTCCCAGACCTCACCCCCAGTTGTGGATGTTGCTGCGCTGAAGGTGAGGCTGAGCTGTCCAAGTGGCTCCAATAAAGCCCCGTGAACTCCTCTCCATGAGCCTGGTGGGGTTTCGTGGATAATCGAGCTTGTTTTGATGATCTGAGCCAGCTATGTGAAAGTTGATGTTTGTCCTGAATGTGATTTCAAACCCCTTGAAGGAGGATCCCCATCTTTGATCTGGCTGGGCAGGAAGGAGAGCTGTGTTCCTGTGGTGCCTTGGAAGCCACCAGAGCTCCCTGCTGGCGCTGGGCTGCTGGGGACGGGCGATAGCGGAGCCAGCTGTGTCTTTGAAATGTGCTGGGGCGTCCCAGTAGGTCAAGTGAAATGGGAGGGGGAAATTTCTCTTTTTTCCATTTTTTTGCTGCTGGCAGCAGGATGGAGCCCTGGCACTCGCTCCCTGCTGCAGAGCAGTGATTGGAACAGGGTGTCCCATCCAGGGTGTCAAGGCACTCAGTGCCTCGCTCTGGCTGCCATGGCACTGGGATCTACAAATGTGCAAGTGGTGGGAGCAGGAGCAGCCCTGCTGCTCTGGGATCACCCTTTTTCCTGCCTCGATACCACAAGAACCTCTTCTTTCCCCCAAAAACTACCTGGCACTGATGGGCCATGGGAAGGGCAATGCCCTGGCAGGTCACACGATGGCTCTGAGCAGCCACCTCACCATGGCCCTTCCTCGTGCTGCTCCTTCCCCAACCTTGACTAAGTAGCACTTCTCCATGTGCATGGGGCTGGAGCCTGCAGGACACAAGGCCTTGCTGTTCGGGTGTAACTGTGTTTCCAGCTGAAGCTGGCAGCATTTTTGTCTTTGTTCTCTGTTTTTTTTCCTGGCCTTGCCCAAGGAGCGAAGGCAGAACGTGTTCTCCGGGCGTTTCATGTCTTGGATGCAAAGCTGTATCCTGGCTCCTGTGTTCCTCCGAACGGGGCAGAGCCACAGCTCCTGCCCTCCTGCTGTGCCTGGAGCAGGGAAAGCCTCCTGGTCCCTGCAGAGCCTGGCAGCATGGAGCAGGGCACGGGCACCTCTGCAGGAGCTGCTCCTGGTGGCACCGTGAGTCCCTTGCTGGGTGGCTGTTGTTTGGCAAGGGTGGAAGGGCCCCAGCCGGCTCTGCTGGGCTGGCGCTGCTGTCGCCAGGGGTGAAAGTCTGCTTGGGTGGAGCTGCGGAAATCATGGGGCTGGGTCGGGTGCTGAGAAGATCCCAGATGTGCTGGGGAGGCTTCATTGTCTCCAGAAGCCAGAAGGACTTGAGGCCGGGAGCATGGCTTGGAAGCGGGTACGGTGCTGGGCAGGACCTCGCTGGGGGCTGCTGCTTTGCCTCCCATCTCTCTGCTCTGTCCCCAGCGAGATCTGCTGCCTTGGAAGGCTCCTCACATCCCCTTCTGCTCATTCCCCTCATGGGGAGGGGGTAGGGGGCTGCTCTGTGCCGCTCTCCATCCCTGCCTGGCTCAGCCCCTGGCGCTCATGAGACCTTTGCTCCATCGCTGCTCTCGCTGTGGCTGTTGAGGGGTTCGTCAATGGGGTGAGCCCAGCACTGCTCCACACCAGGTTTGGACCTTTCTGTGGACCCTCTGAGTTTCTCTGCAGTCTGTGGGACCCCTGTGATTCCCTGTGCTGCCTGGAGCACCCAAGCTGTGGGGTCTGGGGGATGTCACTGCAGGGCCAGCACATTCCCCATCTGCCTCTTTGTTGCTGCGGGTTGGCTGCTGCCGCCAGGTCCCCTCTGGGAGAAGTGTCCCTGCACGGGCACTGCTGGTGTCAGCAGCACCATCTGATGTCAGATCTAAATGGATCTGAACAGGAGCAGATGGATTTTCTGGGCCTGACGGATCAGCACCCTCCAGGCTGGTTATGGGTGGGAGCCCCGGCATCGCTGCCGTGCAGGCGGAGGTTGCAGTGGATGAGTTAGTTCAGGACGAGCAGCCTTGTCTGCAGCCTGTAAATTTCTTGCGGGTTGGTTTTTTTTCTTGTTTGCAGATACGGGCTCTGTTGACCTTGAGTGGAGCTTGCAGGGAGTAAATAAACGCTGGTTAATTGCGCATTAGGCTCGTTTGTCGCTCTAACCTTGGCGTGTCTGGTCACTGTGACCTAGATCAGAGCAGGAGCCCTGCAAGGAGCCCAAGGCTGCTTTTAGGGGGTTATGTCTGGGGTGTTCAGGGCCACCCCATGGCTGACAATAGTGGCTGAGCAGCACAGCCAGCGATGCCCCCCCTCCTCCTCCTTGGGATGAAGGCCTGTGCAGGGAGGAGGTGCCCTCAGTGGCTGCCAGCAGTGAGTCTGGGGGTGGTTTCCCTGTGGATGTTCTGGATTTTCCCTGTTTCCATCATAGCTCACCCTGGTGGGATTTACCCCCTGCCTGGCTGTGGGATCAGCTCCTCCTGGCTCTCCCCGCTGTGAGTGTCTGTTGGAGCCTCTGCCAGTCACTGATCCCTGCGAAGGAGCTTGGCAGCAGCAGGACAATGTCCCCATTCAGCACTGCCTGGAGCTGGATCCCGGCAGGGATGGGCTCATCTCCCGCTCCCAGCACTGGCTTCCCTTATCTCTGCTGGTCCCCAGCATGGACTGGCGATGGATGCATGGATTGGGCCATTTCCTTCCTAAATCCACCCAAACTGGGGGTAGCCTGTCCATCAGTGTGGCTGGGGACAGTCCAGCCCCCAGCTGCCCACATGGGTGCTTGGAGCCTTCCTGTGCACCCTGGCTGCTGCCCTGGATATGGGAGTAGAAAGACACCCTGGATCAAGGAAATGAGGGTGTTTGCTTGGTGGGGCAGACTGTGCTGTCCCCCCAAGGGACAGTGCCAGGCAGAGGTTTGCTGATGCTCGGGGGGCAGTGACAGCATCTGGAAGCTCCTGACTGAGCAGGAGGTGGTCCCAGGTGGCCTGGGCAAAGCTGCTGTGTGGCTGCAAGGCCTGGGCTGGAAGAGCCAGTACCATCGTCGCCAGGGATCTCCCAAAGCTGTGCTCTGCCCTTCTCCCCATCACTGATGGCTGGAAGCACTCACAAACCCTCACCTAGACCGAAGCTGCAGCACTGTGGGGGAGCTCATGGCCCTTGGGTGCAGCTCCTGCCATCCCCGAGTGTCCCCTGGGCTAGCGCTGAGCTGTCCCTGTCGTTCCCAGGTCGTGCAGCGCATCAAGGCCGTGGAGACGGAGACGCGCTTGCTGGTGGTGGACAAGGAGACGGACGAGTACCTGTGCAGCCTGCGGCTCACCTGCACCGAGGACATGGTGCACAACGGGATCCTGCTCAGCTCTGCTGTGCCACCTGCCAAGGCCCTGGCCAGCGACAACGGGGAGGTCTGGAAGCCGCAGCTGGATCTCAGTGGGGGTAGTCTCCAGAGGCATTCCCACAGCTTTTCCTCACATGGCAGCAGGAAGGTGAGGGCAGAGCGGGGCTGTGGGGAGCGGGTGTGACCCCCTGGGATCTCCTTCCTCTTTGAGCACGGCTTGTCCCATCAGAGAAAAACATTCTGTGTGTGACTGCCAGCTTGGGGACCCCATGTGTCCCAAGCTGCCCTTTGGAATCTCTGGATCCAAGCAGCATTGGCTGTTGGGGGCTGTGCATTCCCTCCCCTCCGGTGCCCCCTGAGGGTCTCCTGAGCTGCTGGGGGGACCTGTGGGAGGTTGTCAGCCCTGCAGACGAGTGTACCCTGCAGTGCCTCCCCCAGGACAGGCTGCCCAGGGCAAGGCTATGGCCAAGCTGGAGCTCATGAATGAGCTTCTCTCCCTCCATTATTTGCAGGAGGGAGGGAACATCTGGGGCAAAATAGGAAGGAAATTGGCTCTTTTTAAGCAGCATGGGTCTGGCCTGTGATTCGGCACTAAGTGCCTTTTATTAGTAAACTCCTTTCCAAAAGGGAAGGAATTTGGGGTGGAAAACGTCCAGTTTCCATGGCTGCAGGGGCTGGCGGAGACGGCGCAGGCTTGTGCTGGGCTGATAGCGGGGCTGGCTCCCAGGCTGCCCCTGCTCCAGGTGGGAATGTAGCCAGAGCTGTATGGGTGCTGTGTGGCTGAGCTGGACACTCCAGCCCTGCTCCACAGCCATCTGTCCTTTCCCATCCGTGTTCCCTCTCTCCTGTGCTGCTGGCCACAAACACTGGTGTTCAACAGCCTCTTCAGCATGGAGCTGCTGTGGGCATCCCCCTCCTCCTCCTGCCTGGGGGCCCTGCAGGGGCTGCAGTGCCAGGTCGGTGTCTGTCCCCTCAGAGCAGGCGTGGTGGCTGAGTGCTGGCCCAGAAGTGGCTGCTGAGCTGCCCGGAAGACATCCACGGGAAAGTCAGGAAAATGCTGGGTCTTCAGGAACCTCTTGTGGAGAAATCCCCCTGTGCAGATAAGGGGTGATGCTGGTATGAGGCAGGAGGAGCCCAGCAGTAGAGGGGATCTCACCTCAGATCCTTCCCTCTGGAGCTGTTCGGAATCTTGCAGAGGAGGATCCTCCTTCCCTGGGGCTGCCAGGGGCAGGCTTGGAGGCAGTGTTTTATTTTTCTGTATTTATTGCCTGATTTGAAGCTGCTGGATGGTCTGTGTGAGGATGATGGTGGCTGTGTTTCCCCTGGGGCTTGGAGCCCCCCTGGGACAGGCAGTAGGAGAGGAGCCATTCCCAAGCAGAGGGTGGCTGTGCATGGCTGAGGGTGGCTTTCCAAACGGGGCATTTCCTCTCCTGCTCTGTTCCGTGAGCTGGTCGGGATCCAGCAGCGTGTGCTGACGGGAAGTCAGGCCGGGGGAACAGGACGGTCCTTTCCGGCCTTTGGGTTTTGGCTCCTCCAAGGAGAGGGTGGGACTGGGAGAGCTGAGCAGGGCTGGGGTGGGAGCGGGGAGCAGAGCCCGTGTTCCCCTCAGAGGGGCTTTTCCTGGGCATTCAGTGCTCACCGTGCTGGAGACGGGGCTGATGTTTGGGCTGGACAAAGGGAACGGACTCCAGGGATGATTCCCCCGTGTAGGGATGGGGATGGGCTGCTGAGCATGTCAGGCCAGCAGCTGGTCTGCTCCTGCCTTGGCAGCTCTCAGGAGAGCTGGGCACTGCCAGCTGTCCTGGCCAAGGTCACTTCTTGGTGCTGGGGCCATGTGTGACTCTGGGGTGAGGCCAGCGGTGGCTGGAGCAGCAGGACCTGCATCCTGCTCCTGTGCCTTGCACTCCTGCTTGATTCAAGGTGGTAAAACCTGCTCCAGGCTCTTAGGCTGGGTGGTGTGTCCCTCCTGCTGGCTCCCAAAGCAGCTGGAGGCCAGGGTATGGTGGATAAGAGGTGGTGGACCCCAATTTCTGCCCTGCTCAGCCCCCCAGTGCCGTGTCCCTCCTACAGGGCAGCTTGAGCCTGACCCTAATTCAGCAGATCACAGGCACTGGAATGTGCAGCTCCCAAGTGTGAGGGGTTTTTGGGAGATTTCTGCTGCTGCAATGGGGCTGTGACAGCTGGGATACACTCAGAGATTTGTCCCCAGCCAGATTTAAGGTTTTTGTGAGCTTCACTTGCGGCATTCAGTGAAGGAGAAAAGGCAGCTCCCTCCCCCCTGCAGACCTGTGGCCCCAGCCTGCCCCTGTGGAAGCTGGGGCTGATGCTCCGGGCTGCTCCCAGGGAGCTGCATTTTTGTGAGCAGCATTTGTTTATATAAAGGCTGGAGTTTTCCTGGATTTGAGGCCGGGGTTGTTCAGGGCAGTCTCCTTGTTTCAGAGACGAGCAACTGAAACAAAACGAGGAGGGAAATCTGGTGGTTGTGGTGGGCAGCGGGAGGTGATGGAGCAGGGAGGGTGGGCACAGCCCTGCCACCCCCCAGTGCTGTCCCAGATTTATTTCCCAAGAGGGGTGACCCCCCCTGGAGCTGCCATGAGTGGGGAGGTCACCGTGCACCCTGGCAGGGACCTGGTGGCCAGGACCTCGTGCTCCAGGAACCTCGGTGATGGCATGAATAATTCAGCACATATTTAAAATCCTGCCTGGGGAGCAGGTCGGCAGGGCTGGCAGTCAGCAGCTGTGGCTGTCACAGCTCTGCTGTCCCCAGCACCGCGGGGATTCATGCCCTGTGTGGCTGTGGTGGCACAGGGACCCGGGACTGCCTTGTCCTGTCCCACAGAATTGTGCCCATTCCTGTGTCTGCTGGGCTGGGGGATTTGTCCCTCACTGCCCATCCCACTCTACCCCCTGGCAGGGTACGTGTCCTCCATACCAGATACTCCCCTGTCCCCAGCTGGTTCTGGTGGCCACCAGGCTGTTTCCTGCATTCCCAGGGCTCTGGCTCTGCCAAGCTCCAGCACCCCTGGCAGGTCTGGAGGTGAGGGCTGGGGGGTCCCAGTGTGGCAAGGGCTGCTCTGGGTGCTTGGTGTGAGCTGTGTTATTGGCAAAGGTGTCTTTGGGCCATGGGTGGCTGGAATTAAATGCCTGGGCTGGTGGTGTGTAGAAGGCAGGTGAGCTGCAGGGCTGCCAGGGCCTCACCTGGATGCTGCTGGTCATTTCAGAGGTCTCTGTGGTGGGCAGGTGTCCTGGCCCAGGGCTGGCAGCACCTTTGCAGGGGCCGTGGCTCAGCTGTCCCATTCCCACTGGGCACTGGGAGGGATGTGCTGGCAGTGGGACTCTGTTATAGCCCCATTAGGCTGTGTGAGCCACATTAGGGCTGTCCTTGGGACTCACTGTCTTCTCCAGGTGTGTTTGTAGGAGAAACAAGAACAACAGCAAAGCCAGAGAGGTGTTGGGGGTGATGCAATTCCCTTCCTTCGTGCTCTGGTCTGCAGGGAGTGGGTGTGCAAAGGAACCTTTACAACCTCTGCGAAAGATAAACTTCTCCAGAGTTTATCCTTTGGAGAACAAACCCACAGCTTGTAGCTGCTGGATTCAAGCCTGTTGAGTCTGGGAATTTTCATGGGGGGGAATTAGTGGCTGGTTGTTGATTGTCCCCTGCTCGGGGAGGAGCGTGTCGCCTTAGGATTGCTGCTGGCAGGAACTGGAGGCAGCAGGATGGTGTCCCTGGGGTGACACGGGGGTGGTGGCAGCTCCTGAGCCTCCTGCGTGTCTGGGGACAGATGTGCAGCTCTCTGAAGGACAGCGGCTGGGCGCCTGTCGGGACCAGGTGTAGGGTCAGTGCTGACCTCGAGGCAGTAAATATTTACCCTTCTCTTTGGGTCAGGAGTAAGAACTTTTCTCTGTTGCAAATAAACCCCTTGTGTTGTGATGTCTTCTGCCACAGAGCTGCAAGGGGAGTAACTCAGGACAGATGTTTTTGGAGCACTTTGCCAACTCAGTTGAGGCCCAAAATTTAGGGCTTGTAGAATAACCACAAAGATGTAATAAAACCAAACATGAGCAGAAATGTCTGCAGCAATTATGCAATTTAAAAAAATAAATAAGTGGATGGTTTGAATTAAAGCACTTCCCTGCAGCATCTTCCACTCCCTGTGGCAGGCTCAGATCTGTGGGAGAGGGTGATGGGAAAGATGGCAAAGCTCAGCCCTGGCACAGCCTGGGTGAGGTTCCTGCTGTGCAGAGAGAGGTTTGGGGAAAGCCTCGGGCACAGAGCCCAAGGAGCTGTGGCTGTGTCCCGGTGCATTCCCTGCCCTTCCCACAGCAGCTATTTTTGGGGATGCTCTGGGTCTGGGAGGGCAGAACCGAAGGGAAGCCATGTTCATGCCCATGGGGACAGCAGGGATGTGTCACCCTGGGAGCTGTGCCCATCTGTGCTTGAAGACAAACGGGGGCTGCACGGCTGTTCCTGGCTGAGGACATGGGATGGGGTGGATGAGGAAGGGAAGGTGCCTGTGGGGCTGGAAAGCCTCTGCCAGCCCCCTAAGTCCTTGCCTTGGGCACCCCCGTGGCCATGAGGGGTCTGCATTCTGTGGGAGCTCAGCCAGGAGTGGCACAGGGATCCCTTGCCTTTGGGATTAGTGCTTCAATCCCGAAGCAGCGGCAGCAGTCGGGCGGAGCTGTGGGGACCCTGGCGCTGACCCCGCTGCATTATTGATGTCGCCGGGCTCTGGCATCGCGTGTCACCGGGCTGGGGGTGGGCTCTGGAGCAGCTCCAGCTCGGCACCTCGGGAATGGAGCCTGGGGCACGTGGAGATGCAAATCCTCATCCCTGGAAGTGTCCAGGGCCAGGTTGGACGGGGCTTAGAGCAGCTTGGGGTAGTGGAAGGTGTCTGAATGAGATGAACTTGAAGGTCCCTTCCGGTCCACGCCATTCCAGGATTCCGTGATGATGGTGGGTGCTTGTGCTGCTGCAGAGGCTGGGAGGCTCCGCATCCCAAAGCCCTGCAGATCCCCACGCTGGGAGCGGGGCAGCCCCAGCCTCGTGCCCCACACAGCCCTGTCTGCCCTGTCCCTTGTGCATTGACACTGTTCCCTTCTGTGGCTGTTTTGGTGTGAGTTTGGGGCTGGCAGTGGTATTTGTGGAGCTCCAGCTCTGGCTGGGGTGAGCAGCGTGTGCTGGGCATCACCACAGCACTCAGAGGAGGTGCTGGAAGGGTTCTGAGCCAAATCCTGCTGGAAACACTCCCCGTTCTGGACGAGTTTCCCTGGGGGGTGTAAGGTGAAGGAACCCCGTGTGATGCTTGGCCGGGTGAGCCCCGGGGTCCCGCATCCATCCTCCCCGTGCTGTGGGAAGGGGTTTGGATGCAAAGCGCTCCCTTTCGTGTGCACGGGGGCTGTGTCCCAGCCCCAAGGCTCGGGAGCCGTGGGTGGGCTGCGGGACAGGGCAGGGGGCTGAGCAGGCGTCCCCCGGCTCCAGCCTGCCTGGCCTTGCTGGGGCAGTGGAGGAGCGGGGCTGGGGGCTATTTTCGTGCCGGGGCAGCGCAGGAAGCCCCTCCCCGGGAGGAGAGCATCCACCCCGCGGCACAAACTTCCTCCGCCGCGGTATTTTTAGTGAAACACAAAGCGGGTGGGAGGCGAGAGGCAGATTAGCATCGGGAGGAGCCGTGCCCTGCCAAGAGCCTTTGTTCCCGGAGCCGCACGCTCCCGAGGGACGCCCGGTCCTGCGAGCGGGCAGTGGGGTCACCCCGGGACCCCCCAGCTCCCTGGGAAGGGGCGGGAGGGTGTGGGGGTGCTGCTCCCACCCCAGACCCGGCTGCGGGGCGCTGATGTTGCCGACACCTGGAGATGCTGCGGGTGGTCCAGCCGGTGCTGATCCCTTCTGCATCCTCGAGTAATCAAAAACTTTCCCTCGAAATGATCGGGAAGCTGATATTAAGTGGGAACTGCTGGAAGTGCAGCTCTCCCCAGCCCCCTCCGCTCTCAGGGATGGGCTCCAGCAGCTTTCCTTCAAAACCAGCCCTGCTCACGAGTGGGCTCTGGGCCAGCTGACGACGGTTCTGTTCAATAGCAGAACTAGTAAATGGTTTAGAATAAATTAAAAATCTTCTGGCAGCGGTGGGGCCTTCTGCGTGTGCCCTGGCAGCTGCACAGAGCCTCTGCTGTGCCTCTGCTCCGTCCCTTGGAGCTCCTCCAGCCTGCTCGGGCTCGTGGGCTTGACATGGCAGAGGAAACCTTAAAATAATATTGGGTTTGGGTTTTTTTGTTTGTTTGTTTGTTTTTGGGTTCTCTGTTTAGTCCTCAGACCCAAGTGAGTTGTGGAGAAGGGGATGCGCTGCACATTCCCAGGGCTGTCCCAGCACTGCTGTGCAGTGTGGATGGATAAATCATCTCCAGGGATTGGATCCTGAAACTGCTGGTGCCTCAGGTGGTGCTGTGGATCTGGGGGAATCCCAGCTCCTTCTGCCCAGCCCCTGGACATGGTGCTGCTCTCACCTGGAGTTGTGGGATTGCTTTTGGGGAATGGAAACACGTGGAGCAAAGGTGCCACGTGCTGCTGACTTCCAGTGTGAATTCCCAGGCTGGAGGGGCCCAAGGCTTCCAGCTGCCAGCCAGGTACACCTGACTTGCAAAAGAGGTTTTGAAGAGCTCCTTTTAACCCATAGAACACCATTCCTTGAGTGCTCAGAGCCCTGACAGTGTGGCATCACTTCTGTGTTGTTCATTCCTGCCCTCCAGTCTGGGGGAGCAAGGCTGTGAGGAGGAATGATACCCAGCACTATAAAAGAGCTCAGAGTGTAAGTGAAGGTCTGTTCTGAGCTGGTTTTGTCTCCCAGTCCTTTGTTTTGTCTCTGGATACAGAGATTTTACAGGCACTGGTGGTGGGAGACTCTAGGTTGGGATATGAGAAGGCAAAAATTAAACTTGTAATCAGTAGAGGGTTTCTCCGGATCCACAGGTCTCTGTAAAGAAGGAATTGAACCCCAAGCTGTTGATATAATTCTTTCTGGCAAGGTCCATATTGTAATTTAATTTCATTACATTTTGCCTGGACTCCTGAATGTTTTGGTTCCATTGCCGTGCGTGTTCAGACCATATCCAGAAGTGGAGCTGGATTTTGTTGGCTCAGTGTCTCTCTTTTCCCACTAAAGCTTTGTAGGAGTTTGTTTCCAGGTACAAGAAGCTGGTGGGGGATGTTTGTTAGTGGTGAGCCTGTGCAAGCTGAATTTTAGCAGTTTTGTGAGCACTGGGAAGGGAAGGAAGACAATTCCCTGCAGGTGTGGTGAAAGTGAGAGACTGCTCAGTGGGCAGACCATTCTGGAATGGTGTGGGTTGGAAGGGACAGGTCAGTTAATCCACCCCCTGCTATGGGCAGGGACACCTTCCACTATCCCAGGCTGCTCCAAGTCCCATCCAACCTGGCCTGGGATACTTCCAGGGATCTGGGGGGAGCCACAGCTGCTCCGGGCACCCTGTGCTAGGGCCTCTCTGCCCTCCCAGCCAGGAATTCCTTCCCAACATCCCATCTATCCCTGCTCTCTGGCAGTGGGAAGCCATTCCCTGTGTCCTGTCCCTCCATCCCTTGTCCAAAGTCCCTCTCCTGCTCTCCTGGAGCCCCTTTAGGCCCTGGAAGGGGCTCTGAGGTCTCCTTGGAGCCTTCTCTTTTCCAGGCTGCACAACTTAGACTGCCTGGCCATGGGTCTTTCCCTTGGGAGGGTCTCCAGCCTGGCACTGAGCTGTCCCAGGGATGCTTGAGGAAGGAGTGGGGCCAGGAGCAGCAGTGAGTGGGTGTCCAAATGTATTCCTGGGCCTCTCCATCACCATCTGCTGGGGTGGGGTTGCTGCCTCCCCAGCCGGAGCCCCACTGCTCCCCAGGGTGCTCTGTGATTAAACCCTCTTATGGAATTACAGGGACTAATCCCGTTAAAGATGGGAGCAGCACAAAAGGTGGTGGGAGGGCTAATCCTCTGCTCCAGCCTTGGCAGGCTGAGCTCCCACCCTTGGGAATGTGGCCCTGCCACCTGGCTGGGCTGGCATTCCCTGGGAACTGATGCTGTGCCCCAGGGAAGGTCTCCAGTGGCTCTTCCCCATCCCTGACAGCTCCTGCCTCACTGTGTCCAGCACTAGGGCTGGCTCCTTCCTGCCACACCAGCAGTGCCTCGTGAGCAGCCAGAGGCCATGCCAGGTAAATCAGTTAATTCTTGCCTTGGGGTTGTTCATGGTTAGCAGGATTTAATTAAGACAAGCCCTAATTAGTTCTAAGCGGGTGAGTAGTCGGCTTTGCCTGGAAGAATTCCCTGCTCTCGTCTGTCAGCTGGGCTCCACTGGCATTGGGGGGCTGAGCAATGGGGATGTGGGAGACCCTGTATCGTGCTGGAATGTGGGGATAAAAATCCCCTCGGAGTGGCTGATGGGTTGTGCTGGGCACCCAAAGCCCTCTTTTGGTTTTGTGAGCGCTGTTCTGGGGCTGTTCCCTCTTTCCTGAGGCTCTGTGTTACCCTTGCCATAGGCACGGATGGCCGCATGCCCAGAGCCCCAGGGCTGGCACCGTCACCCCCTTCACCCCAGGTTTATCATCAGGAGCAGCTGGAGCTGGTGCTGGCTCCGGGGTTATCATGGGAGATCGTCCGGCTGCCCGGGGCTCACAGGGCTCCAAGGGCCACCCTAGCCCCTTTATCTACCCCAGCCCTGTTCAGCCAGAGATAAACTCAGCTCTCTGGCAAGGGGCATCATCTGTGGCCCCCTCATTTTTAAGAAGCTTGGTTTAAGAAATGCCATTTTTGGAGCTCAGCAGAACGAGCCCTGTGATTGCGTCAGGTCTCGGTTTGATCCTGTGTTTCCCAGCAGTGTCGTGGGATGGAGCTGGTGCCAGCGTTGTGCAATGGGGGCAGTGACAGGAGGGTTGGAGGGGGAGGTCAAGGGAAACCCCAGCAGAACTGGAGGCTGTGGGTGCTGTGCCCAGCTCAGCAGATTTTGTGCAGAAGCTGTGACTTGGGGGTTTTTGGGAGAAGGGAGTAGTTTACGTGTCATGCTGAGGGGCTGGGACCAAGGCTCCTCACCCCGCTGCTGCTTTTTGGAAAATTGCACCCCTGGATATTTTATTACAGGATTTCTAAACACAAAAGGCCTCACATTGGGTGACCCCAAGCGTGAGTGCCCCGGCGCTGGCTTTGCTCTCATTACAAGGAATGCAGAGGATGTTTGGAGCCCTCCCCCTGCCCCATTTCCTCCAGCGAGCTGGGCTGCCCGGCCAAGACAAATATTGGGAGTAAACTATTGAACTTCCCTGGGCCCAGCACTCACAGAGCAGTGCCTGTTCTCCCCCTTCCTGGGCAGGGGCCGGGCTGGGGGTGCAGTTCTGTCCCCCTGCCCTGTGTCCATCGCACTCCTTGCTCCCAGGGGGGCTTGGTGGCAGAGCAGGAGGAGAAAACAAGCCCCAAAGGGACAGCATGATGGCTTGTGCCATCCTTCCCACCCTGCATGTGCTTTATTGGGCTCTGCAAGGCTGAGTGTAGCACCCCCATGACCTCTTCTCCAGGGTGGGGGCTTGTGGAGGGGACCAGGAGCCCGTGTCCTTGCTGGCCTGTGGTGCAGAACGGTTTTCCCCTTTCCGTGTTAGATGCCTTGACTAACAGCTGGCTTTCTGCAGGGCACTGGGATTGCACCTTATCCCTAAAAAATCAGGCACTCAGGGCAGGTCTTGGTGGGTTTGAGCAGTTGGTGCTGGCCCTGGGGGCTGTGGGGTTTGGTGTGTGGTCCTGTGATGGTGACCCCAGTCCCACAGCCCTGGTACGGGGAAAGCCAGGAGTACAGAGCCCGAGCAGCCTCAGTCCTTGGGAAAATACTTTTCCTTTCCCAAGAACCCTCCCTGTCCTGGGGTGCAGGGTGTTCTCGGGGGTGGGAGGTGCTCCCTGCAGTGCCTGGTGCATCACAGAGCCCCCTCCACCTCGAGGGGTTTTCCTTGGAAGCCGCAGTGCCAGGCGAATGCTGTGGGAGCACAAAGCTGCAGGACTGGATTCCTGCTGGTGACCCAGGGTCACTGAAGGCCAGGAATGGGGCCAGCACGAACGAATGTTTGGTGATTGCTCAAGGCCTGGCTTCAAAAAGCAGCTGGGGAGGCTGAAGGGCGGCTGGGCAGAGCCTGAGGGTGCCCAGCTCTGGTACAGCCCCAGCTGGAAGTGATGCTGAGCTCGGGTGGGAGCCGTGCCTGGGGCTCTGCCCTGTGCAGGAGGCTCCCTTTGGGCTCCATCACCTCTCCATGGAGATGTGCTGTTGGGGGTGGCAGCTCTCTGATTTGGGGTGTCACGGACTGGGATGTGTCTGTGCCCTGGGGGACACGAGCTCTGTGTGGCAACATGGCCCCCATGGAGGGAGGGAACACTGTGGGATTGGGGAAGCTTATTCCCAGCAATCTCCCTCTGCCTTCCCATTGTCCAGAGCAATCCCTCCTCTCGCCTGGGGGTTCATGCTGAGCGTGGGAAGGACTTTTTCCCCTGTTCCAGCAGCTCAAGCTCTGCACAGCGACCGATGCTCTTTTCCCTCCGACCCTGTGGAAAACTGATCCCTCTGGATCTGCTGAGATCCCTTTCAATCCAGAGCGGAGATTCCATGTTTCTCCTCTCGGACAGATCCCAGACTGCCAGGACTCACGTTGCTGCCCCACATTGTCCTGGAGCTGATCCCTCTGGAGCAGAGGAGCTCTCTGGTATCCCGGCTGCTTGTTCCCTTGGCAGATCCTGCTGGAAAACTTGTCTCTCTCCATGAAAACACGTGCACGTGGCGGTTTCGGTCTCTCCATCCTCCCTCCCTCCCTCCCTGGGCTGGGCCAGCTGCTCCCTGCTCCAGCCAAGCCTGTGCTGCTGTTGCTGGCTCCAGCCCTGCCCGGGGGGAGAGCGTGGGTGCCTTTGCTGTCTGAGTCTGCTCAAACGCCAGCAAAGAGGGGAAAAAATGCTGCTTCCCGCAGCTTGTGGCTGAGAAATTCCCCAGCTGTGGGGTTGCCAGGGAATGGCCGGGACAGCTCTGTTTGAGACGGTGCTGCTGGGGGGGATCAGCTGGACCCTGTGGGGTGGACAGGGCTGGTGTTCCCACAGCCGGGGTGTGCCTATCGGGGACCCTCACCCAGGCTTGTCCCCACTGGGGACACGACGTCCCAAGCAGGACGTGGTTGGGTGCAGCCCCATCTTGAGAGGCCCCTTTGTGCTCAGGGATTTCTGTAATGCTGTGGTGCTGGGGATTTCGGAGAGGGGCAAATCCAGGCTTACCCCCGCACCTCGGGGCAGCTGTGGTGAAGGTCAAGCTCTGATTTCTTTGGCAGGAAATTTCCTGGAGGTGAAGCCCTGATGGGAGCTGTGAGGAAAGTGCTTTTCTCACTGCCCCAGTGCCGGGGTGGGAGCGGTGCCATCCCGCAGCCTGGCAGCGCTGTCACCGCGGGCTGCACCTCGGGTGGCCTCCCCACCCTCCACATCCCTCTTGTTTTCCCCTGCCTGGCACTTTCTTGGGATAGCAGCCCTCTGGCTGTGCCTGGGGCACAGCTCTGGCAGAGTGCTGGCACAGCTTCTCTGCATCCCACAGCATGTGGGAAGGACCAGGCTTGGGGGTGAGCTGGGCACTTTGGTAGAAGGCACAAAGAAGGTGCAAACCTCTTCTTGCTGCTGCTGTGGTGACATGGGATGGTGAAGGGCCTCATTAGTCTTTTGTAATTACTTTTGCACCACCCTGGCACCAGTGACCCCCACTGTCCCCTCTGCTGTGTCCAAAAGGGCTGCAGGGCTCAGGGCAAGTGTCCATGGGGCCAGCAGGACCCTGGTGAGGCTCAGTGCCCACTATGGGCATCATCCTTCCCCTCCAGGGCTAGAAGGAGCTGTGCTGCACGTCCGGGTTTTCTGTGGCATGGCTGATCCTCCTCCTCGCAGGGACTGTCATCAGAAAAATCCCAGAAGTATCCAAATTACCCTATCAGCTGCAGCTTGGCCGTGGCTGGACATGTTCCACTGCTAATTGGAATCACTCACTGCCATCCTCACTCGCTGTCTTTGTGCTGCCTGTTGGCAGAGAAAGCAGAGGGATGCATCCAAAGGGCACTGGGCATGTGCTGGTGCAGCCCCCCAGGATGGCAGGAGGATGCTGGGGGAGCAGCACTGAGAAAACAGCACAAACCTCGGTCTCTGCTGCCCTTAAAATAAATACCAATTTTTTTTATGCTTCTGTTACTCAAACCCAGCTGGAGCAATTTAAATAATTGGAGTAATTTGAATAATGCAAGAGATTTAAATAAGATACAACAGCCCAGAACTTGTGTTGGGGACAGGCAGGTGAGGGGCCTGTGGTGACACGGGGCTGTGACACTGAGGTGAGGCACAGTTTGTGCTGTCACCATCAGGAGCCTGCAGCACCCCACTCTCCTCCTGGTGATATTTAAGGTAACTGCTGATTTTAGGGTGATAACAGGCTCTGCCAAAAGCTGTTTGGAGGCAGATCAGCCACATTTGAGCCCATCTTTTTCCCCTGGGTAGAGATAACCATGGGCACTCTGCAGTCCCTGGGAGCATCTCAAACTTTGTCCTGCTGAGACCTGGATGTGGGAGATGTTGGGAAGAAGGAGCATTCACTGAGTGGCCCTGGGCTGCCAGGTCTGTGTTGGAGGAACGACGTGAGGTTTTCCTCTTTTGGCCATTGATGTTGGAGCTGAAACACCTCCTCGGGAAGGGGGCGGGTGGTAATTAGAGCTGTGGCTGTATAAAAATGGCAGTAGGTTGTTCGCTGGTCCTGCCCAAGGATTTATTCCTGGCTGGTGGAAAACCTCTGCCTGGGGAGAGGGGGGGGTCTCTGGATGCTGGAGCCACCACCTTTCTGCCCAGTCCCAGCCCTGGCCCTGCAGGGAAGGGGAACATCTGCTTGTGTTTGGTGGGCCTGGCGTCCCACCAGCCCCATCTCCCCTCCCCCTCTGTTATTTATAGCGTTTCACCAACATCTGGAGTTTGAGCCCGTTCGGCGCTGGCTGACTCCGAGCTGGGGGATGGAGCTGGGGGAGACGTGTGCGGCCGCAGGGAGGGAGGGAATGAGCCCTGAGCCCTCCCCAGCAACGTGCAGGGGGGCTGCAACATCCTGGTGTGGAGCTGAGGACCATCCCGGCCTTGGGGAGCCCCGGGAGCATCTTGGCTCTGCTTTTCCCAGCACTGGGGATGGTGGGAGAGCTGCTGTGTCCTCACCCCGTGTTGCAGACCCGGGGCTGCTCTGCCTGCCCCCTTGCAGTGCTGCCCACCTCAGTCCCGCTCTCCGGGTGGGTTGAGGCTCCTTTGGCGTTTGCTCCAAGTGTCACCGAGGTCCCCTGGCCCCGGGGGGTGCAGGGCTACAATAGCCCCCTTTCTGGTGCTGCTTTAATGGGAAAACTTGAGTCACTCCTGGGGGAAGAGGAATGGAGCCCAGCCCCGCTGGAGCAGGAGGAGGATCCCTGGCACAGTGGTGGATGGAGACAGCGATCCCACTCCAGCCGTGGCATGATCCCAAAGCCTCCTGGTTCTCATGGCAGGCAGGGCTGTGGGCACTGCTGGCAGCCGTGGTGAAGGCTCCTGCTTCTCCCAGTTTTCCTCATCTTTGCAGCGTGGAAGACAGCGAGGTTTCATCCCTCCCCTTCCCAGACTGGTGACAAATACCTGCTTAAAGTTAAGTGCATCCCTAAATCCGTACACAGGCAGCAGCCTTTGAGCTTCCAACAAAACTGTGGTAATAATAGTGGCAATTAAAGCTTGCCCGAGGCTCAGCTCAGCTCCCAGTATAACCAGTACTGCCAAGGGAGGGTGCCCCTGTCAGGGGGTGTAAATGGGTCCCTTGTTCTGGTGGTGCTGTGGCCCCTGGGTCCCTTTCCTGCATTGGTTTTTCCCCCTCCTTAGCTCTTTCCAGGCTCCCAGTGTTTCCCCTCACTCCTCTGCCTGCTGGGGTTTGGATTTGGGTCGGGATCCTGCACTTCTGCTCCACAAGCCCTGAAGGTGGCTGTGCATCCCCTCCCCTGCATCCCTTGGTGCTGCTGCCTGCACTGGAGAATCCAAAGTGCCGGGGATGGTGAAGTCCCAGCTGGAGGCAAGACAGTGGGAATGGACACTGAGGCTCTGGGCAGTGCTCCCTGTTCCCCCAGGACATCTCCGTGTCCCACGGTGTCCCTCAGCCCTGGTGGGCTCTGCAGCTGAGGTTTGTTTTGGAGGAAGCAAAGGAGCCATTTTTTGACCGAAACCACACGGAGAAGGAGAGGAACCATGGGAGCTGACTTGAAAGAAAGTATGTTAACAATGTAAATTAGGCAGGAATGCTCCTGCCTGGGTTTTCTCCAGCTCTGCGGAGCAGGGATGGAAAGGTTTGACCTGTCGCCGGGTGATCTGGAGCCTGGAGTGTTTCCAGGTGCTGTAATTCCCAGCAGGGGCAACTGGAGCCTGTTTGGCTACCTCTGGAAATGGCAAAGGCCCCCGGGATGGGCATGGAGGGGTGGGCTGGTGTTGGGAGCAGGGTGAGGTGGTCCCTGGTAGGACTGAGCTGATTAGGGCCAAACCCTGATCCCAGTGATTATGACCAGCACACCCAGGAGATGAGCTTGGTGGAGTTCCAGCAAATCCCATTCTGGGACACGAGCGGGGCTGGAGCTCCTGGTCCCATTGTGGGGCACCCTGCCCTTCCTGCCTGTGCCGAGAGCGTCCTGTCAGCCTGGGAGGAGGTTTGGGGTGACCCCAATGCTGAGGGGCTCGGTGACATCGTGGCCAAGGCACCGCAGGAGCCGCGTTGAGCAGGGACCCACCGGGGTCCCAGGGCGGATGGTACCAACCTGGCCTTGGCCACTAGAGTAGCTCTGTGTGTGTGTGTGTTCTCCTCTTCCTCCTCTTCTCCTCCTGGAGGACCCAGCAGAGCTGGCGTCCGCACTGGCATCTGTGTTTTATTCCTGGAAGCCTAAACCGTGGCTTTCAAGGCATCTTAGCCTGTTGTGGGCATGAGTTTGTGGGGCAGAGGGACTGGAGACAGTCCTGGGACCGGGCCACTAGTGTGGCATCCTGGGTATGGAGAGACTGTGGATGTTCCTGCAGCTTTTTGGGCTGGTCTGTGAAAAGCCTTTTTTATCCCAGTTCCTGCTCTGGGTCCGGCTGGGGGATGGTGGGAAGGTGCAGGTTGGTTTTGTGAGTCAGTGTCCTTTGGGAAAGCGGTGACACTGGGCTGTGGGAGCAGGGGACATCCCTGTCCTGTAATGTGGCTCAGGGCAGGGTCACCAGGGAGGGCAAGAGGGTCTCTGGCACCAGTGGCCTCATGGTGTTGGGCTGAGGAGGGGCTTTTGTAGGGGCAGGTGGGTTTGGTAGGATAACAGAGCTTAGGGGCTGCTCTGCTGCCCCTCAAAACCCAGGAGGGAAGTTTGGTTCCTTTTGGTGCTTCTGGGAGTGGATTCTGCCTTCCTGGAGGCTGCCACATGCTAATTAACAGCATGGAAACCCCTCGTTAATTAGAGCTGGTGACATTTGTGCTACCAGCCCCAGGTGTACGAAATGGGAACGGTCCTGGTCACTGCAGGGACCTGCATGGGGTGGCACAAAGCCAGTGCTGGGGCATGCCATGGGCCAAGGGGAACCCCAGGGAGCTGGGGCTTGTCTCTGGAAGACCCCAATGAGCCACAGGCTGTCCCCAGGTGACCTCCATGAGCCAAGGGATGTCCCTGAGGGACCCCAGTTCCCATCAGCAGTGCTGGAAACTCTAAGGGAAATAAAAAATCAGATGCTGCAAGAGTTGCCATGAGATTGTGAGAGCTGGCAACACCCAGTCCGTTTTTTAAATTCTACTGAAAGCATTTCATTGTTATTTAATGTCTTGTTTGTGCATTTTTAAATGGACCAGCTTGAACTGCGCTTCCGAAGCCTTTTTCCTTGTAAAATGCCGCTGGTTTGCCCCGAGCAGCAGCTGCAGGGATGGGGTGTGAGTTCAGCTCATCATTCAGGCAGCTTTTATCTGCCCAGACATTCCTGGGGATGGCACAGACAGGGATGGAGTGTACCCTGCTATTGCTGCTTAATCCAGCTCATAAAATCAGTGGCCACTGGAAGTGTCTGGATTCCTGGGGGGGAAAAAAACAGCTTCATTTTGCAGATTTTTTTTTTTTTTTTTAGTGTGTGTGGGCAATTTTTGACTTTTTAAGACAAAAAAATCGAGTTCAATTTTGTTGCTTTACAGCATCCATGTGAATGTAACTCAAACCAAATTGGCTTCCAAGTGCTTGGTGTGTGAGAGGCGGCAGAGCCTCCTCCGGAGCGGGACCGGAGCGGTTCTGCAGGCGGGTTCCTGGGAAGCCCAGATAACGTGCTGCTGTTCCAGGGAACGCTTTGTGGCAGGGCTTGGGTTTCACAAAGGCCAAATTCCCCTGGGAGCTTAGGAAATATCTTCCCAGAACACAACCAGGGAAACGCTGGCACGGGTCAAAAAGAAAATAGAGAGCGGAGCTGGCAGGAGAGGCAGAGGCTCCGTGTCTTGGGGGAGTGTGAGCCTTTGCTTAATCCCAAAGAGGGGCTTTGCAGAGCTCAGCTCCAAGACCTGTTTTTTCCAGCAGCCAAGGATTGCGTTAGCTGGGAGATTTAAGAGCCCAGCAAAAGCCTTGGATCATCTCTGCGGGAGGATAAGCAGTTTTCCCCGAGGATCTCTGCCCAGAACAGATGCTGAATTGGGATTATTTTTTTATATGTATATATTTAAAAATAAATGTCTTGAATTCATTCCAGTTAAGGGCCTTAAATTCAAGATTCTGTGGTGACAGGAGCACAGGCCCACCTAGGGCATGGCACAGGTCAGCACCCTTGCACCCAAAGGGATCCTGCAGTGAAGCTTTTCCCTGTGTGATTTATTTAGTGAGTAATTTGATTTCACTGCTGATGCCAGGGGATCCCCTGGAGGAGGAGAGACTGATCCTGCCAGGTGTCCCCAAGGGATCCCCACACTGGGACAGCACCTCCAGCACAGACTTTGGGCTGATTCTCAGTGATTTCTGTCAGTGTTTTCATACTGCTGCAGGAGCTCTGACCCTGAAAGAATGGAGCAGGAGGAAAATGATTCTAAAATGTGCTTTTTAAACCCAAATATGCGATCCCAGATGGATTTTAGTGATCCCAGATGCACTTTGGTGACCCCAGATGTGCTCCCCTTGTCCTGCTGCACAGAGCCCTGTGTGTCCTTTAAGGTCACGCGAGTCCGACCCTCTTGGGCCAGTTGAATCATTTCCTGTTTTCTTCAGTTTTTGAAGAACTCCGAGGCAGGCTGGAAATGTTTGCAGATATGGTGAACTGGCTGCTCCGGGGCCATGGGAAAGGTGCCGCAGGGTTAAATGTGCAGAGGGGGGTGCAGGGCTGCTCTGGGTGTGTGCAGCAGGTAGAGGAGGGGCTGGGGAGCCCCAGGCTGGTTTGGGTTGTTGAACTGAGGATTTTTCCTGCTTCAAGAGCCAATCTGGGATTGAGATGTCAACACCATGAGCTGGTTTTTAATAAAAAACTCAGTTGCTAAGGGAATCTCTGTAAAATTCAGGAGCAGTTTGTAGCAGTTCTGAGTGTGCCCTGATGCCTGTGATAGGCACTGCGGGTGATGACCCTCATGTGTGAGCAGTTTTTGAGGAATTTGGTGCCCCTCCTGAGCCAGAAGAAAGCTGTCTGGACACAATCCTGAGTGATGGACTCTGCTTGAGCAGGGAGATTGGACTTAGATCACCTTCAGTGGTTCCTTCCAACCTGAACAATTCTGTGTGTAATTTTGCATCCCTGTTTCTTCCTGGATGCTGGGATTGAGATGGTCAGGCTGGTGCCAAACCCTGATCCACCTCTGTCCTTCCTGGGCATTGCAGCCACAGCCAAAATTGCCCAGAGAAGCTGTGACTGCCTCATCCCTGGAAGTGTCCAAGGCTGGGTTGGATGGGGCTTGGAGCAACCTGGGATAGTGGAAGGTGTCCCTGCTCCTGGCAGGGGACTGGAACAAGATGGTCTTTAAGTTCCCTTCCACCCCAGACCATTCTGGAACGCTATGAAAATTCCATCCCCCAGCACAGGGATCCCTGGGGGTGACCACTTGCTGTGTCCCCACTTTGTTCTCCTCTGTAAAATCCCTCCTTGAGGGGATGAAGGAGTTGGGAGGTTTGGTGTTTCATGGTGCCTTTTGGCCAAGAGAGGAAGGAGGAGGAAATTGCTGCCTGGATTTTTAATTTGGAGGGAAAGGCTGTAAGAGATTTCCCTGTGAATGTGATCAGAGACAAATCCTCTCTGCAGGCAGGCGGGGAGCAGAGCGGTGCTCCTGCTGAGGGAAGGCTAAAACTCATCCCAGGGGGATGTTTTCCTTAGACCATGGGTGAAAATGAACACCCTGAATCTCCAAGGTGCCTCATGCCAGGGATGTGGTGCTGTGCCATGAGCTGGAGCTGCCTGGCACGAGGGCTGCTGGTGGGAGCAGCATCCAAGGGAATGTAATGGGTCCTGCAGACCTGGAGAAAACCGGGATTTGTTGCTCCCTGGCTGCCCTGAGGAGCCATAAAGCACTTTCCATGGCATGAGGGGAAGCACTAAACTCCTCACGTGCCCCTGTGCTGTTCATCCTGCCAAGCTCAGCCTTCCCAAGCCGCAGGGAGCTCTTGGATGTTCAGGTTCATCATCCTGGGCCCCCCTTGCTAGGAGGGGATGGCACCAGTGGGTGATGCTGGTGTCACCCAGACCAAGGGTGTGGCGCTGCCTTAAATACCTGACTGAGGTTAATCCCGGGTCTGGGTGAACTTGGGCAAAGCACAACTCAGCCTTGGTTCCTCCCTGCCCGGGGCTGGGGCTCAGCTGCTGCCGGGGGGGGGTTCCAGCCTATGGGTGGATTAATCTGGGCCACTCCTGGTGAAGGAAATGCATTTTTTGTTTTGTTTTCATTTTTCTGGAGTGGTTTTGGACAATTGGGTTTCGAAAATAGACTCAATGAGAGGAAATCCATTTGTTAACCTGTCCCCATGGCGGGGACAGGAGGACGGGGGGCAGATACAGCGCTTCCTCGGGGCTTTATTTACGGTCACATCTGCCTGAGAGCCACCCCAAAGCCATCAATTAACCCCCATGTCTTGTCTCCCCCACCCTCTCCTCCATGAATCAGGATTTAAATGGACAGAAGGAGCTGTGCCCACGTCTCTGCCACCTGAAGAAAGGCCCCAATGGCTACGGCTTCAACCTGCACAGCGAGAAATCCCGGCCGGGGCAGTTCATCCGCTCTGTGGATCCCGACTCACCGGCTTCCCGGGCGGGGCTGCGGCCCCAGGACCGGCTGGTGGAGGTAACGGGGGTACAGCAGCAGGGATGGGACCCTAGGGAAGCTGAAACAACCCCCATCCCGTGACCTTTCCCATCCAATCCCCCCAGTATTCCTCTAATTCGGCCCTTAAGGCTGATGGGGCTGCTCTGGCAGTGGCTTTGTGCTCCTTTCTCTCCTACCAAGTGGGCATTTGTGAGCTCTGGGTAGGATTATAGAGTAGAAACTTGGAATTGTTTAGGCTGGAAAAGCCCTCCAAGACTGTTGAGTCCAGCCATTCCCCCAGCACTGCCAAGGCCACCACTGACCCATGTCCCCAAGGTGCTGTGCTGGCTCTGGCTGGCACCGAGGAGGGTCAGACAGGTACCTGTGGGCATAAGGCCAGGTCAGTGCTGCCCAGATGAGCTAATGCCCTGCTAGGGAATGCTTGGAAAAATAGGGAAAAAGGCTTTGCAGAGATTTTAAGACACAAAATTATGAAAGATGGAGGAAAAGTGCTCTTGGAAGCATCTTGCTGGTTACCAGATGCTGAACAACGCTTTTTGTCCAAGATGGGCCCAAAAAGTTTGGGTGGGGCTGGGAATTGCCCTCTCTTTGGCTTGTGTGTTTTTCCCGGAGAAGGAGGTTCCCCCATCCAGAGCTGCCTGTCTGGGTAGAGGGACAGGCGGGGACTGATCCAGCAGCCAGCACAGCAGCCATCACCCCTTTCCCTGTGGGAGCACATGGTTATCCCCTACTCGGGCTGCTCCCCAGGAGGATGAACCCCAAAACCACCCCACAGGGACCAGGCTGTGGCACTCGCTCCTGGCTCAGAGCAGGAATGGGATTTGCAGTCCTGCAAGAGTGTGAGTTGGGAAAATCCTGAGACCAGAGCACTCTCCTGCTTTCCAGTCCCATGTTTAATTACTCCCCAGCCAGTGGGAGCTGCTGCCTCTTCCCAGCAGCTGAAAGTTTAATGCTGGGAGCAGCGTGGGGCCTGGGCCGGGCACGGGGCCGGGTGGCAGTGGCTGTGGTGGTGTCACATCCAGGGGTCTGGTTATTTATTTATGGGCTTGGCCCGGGGCCTGGCACACACAAAGCAGCTCGGGGTGAGCTGGCGAGCTTGGAAACCTGATCCCCTCCCTGCTTGCTCTTTGGGGCTTGGATAAATATTTGATGCCCCCCAGCCCTGTGCCAGGGTGGGGGGAGAGCAGCCCTGGGCTGCCTGGCCTGGCTCAACCAGGGGTGAGCCCTGGGCATGGATTGGGGTTGCAGGACAGGGATGGAGTGGGGCTATGAGCCGGCGGCTGTGGGTGGCAGCACCTGGAATGAGGTGCAGAGCCTGGGAAGGGGTTCCTTTTCATCCCAGCCCTTGCAGCTGTGCCCTGAGGAGCAGGGGGAACCTGTTTCCCTGCAAAGACTTTGGACCCAGGCTCTGCAGGGTCCTCGCTTTGGATGAGGACGAGCACTGGTTGTGCCGAGGCTGTCGGGCTGGGCCGTGCAGAGCCCTTCCCGATGGGACAAAGGGTGATTCATTTGCACCAAACAATGTCCTCAGTCACCATTGTCCCCTCGCTGCGGGGAACAATCGGGAGCGCAGGATCACATTCCCTGTAGGTCCTGGCTCACACGAAGGGAAGGGAGAGATGAATCCGTGGGCCAGGCACAGGGACTCACCCATCAGGGGCACAAAAACCCATGGTTTTCCATCCCAGAGGGTTGAAGCACGGTGATGCTGCAGGGCACAGTGGTGCACCCAGCCCACTGTCTGTGCCCACAGGCAGCCTGAGATTCCTGGGGCACATCCAAGGGGAAGGCTGGGTTTGACAGCACCAAAGAGGGCAGGCAGAGGGTTTTGGTGGGAGCCTGGGGTCTGTGATTCCCCATGGACGTGTTTGGGATGCCTGCAGAGGTGTGTGGTAACACAGAGGATGCTCTGACAGAGGCACTGGGAGGATTTAGGAGGCCATGGTTGACTGGAGAGGGGAAAGGAAAAAGCCTGTAGCCTTCCTATCATCCCAGTGGGAATGAAAAAAGGAAAATCATACCCCTTAGGGAAAGAGGGGGCTGCTCTGGGGGTCTGGGAGCCAGGACCAGCATCTCTGGGCACAGGTTTGGGTTCTGATGCCGTCGCTCCGCAGGTGAACGGGATAAACGTGGAGGGCCTGCGGCACTCGGAGGTGGTGTCCCACATCAAATCCAGGGAGAGCGAAGCCAGGCTCCTGGTGGTGGACCCCGAAACAGACGAGTACTTCAAGAAGCTGGGGGTGACCCCCACGGAGGAGCACACCAAAGGTGAGGCCTTCCTTTCTCAGGGTGACCCTGCGCCGTTCCCATGACTCACTGTGCCATGGGTGGGATCTCAGGAGTGAAGGAGAGTCATGTTTCCCTCCTGTCTCATCCCTCAGTAGTTTCCTGAGCACCACCCATCTATTTATAAATAGTGAGAATACACCCTCATCCAGCCAAAAAGCAGTTTGTTGCTTTTACATGGTGAATAATTAACCCTGGAACTCGCTGCCATGAAGGGACTGAGGTGCGGTCAGATTTGGAGGGGAGCCTTCAAAGCCGGGTTGAACAGGGCTTGGAGCGGCCTGTTCTAGTGGAAGGTGTCCCTGCCCGTGGTGGGACTGGATGAACTTTAAGTCCCTCACAACCCGAATCACTCCACAATTCTCTGATTGCTCCTTGCTCCAGTGAAGGAACCTGTGGGCACCTGGAGAGCCCTGGAGCAAGGCCGGTGCGTGCAGAGGGAAGGGCTCCACGCCGGCTGATCACCTCATGGCTGATGCAGGAAATGTTTTCCTGCTGCTGAAACCTGGCAGGGAAAGCTGCTCATCCACTCCCCAACCTGCCCCACTGCGGGGTGGGGACGCAGCTCCCGGCCCGGCCTGTCCCGGCTCAATGGGCAGCTCTGTTTCCCAGCACAGCTGTTCCTTATCTGATCCCAGCGTGCTCCAGGGATGCTCAATGGGCAGATTTGTCCCGAGAAATGGGTCAGACAATGCTGGGGAGTGCACAGGGTGTCAGATGCTCCGAGGAGGAGCCGGGGCTGTCTGCTGGCACTGCCATAAAGGAGCCCTTGTTGCCGGGAGGGAACAGAGCCATGGGGAGGGTAGGTGGGTGCTCCAGGCCCTGCATTCACCCTGCAGGAATTGGGTCTGCCTGGCACCTGCGTTGGTGCCAAAGGGCTCTGGGAGATTCTGCTGTTTGCAGGGTAAGAGGAAATAATAATTGTCCTCTTTAACTGAACTGCTTCGACCTCAAACTAACAATTTCCAAGCCTGGCAGCTCATCCTGAGCACCTCAACCTTTAAGCCAATGAGTGGGTTTTAAGACCCTTTTAGATAAAAATACAAAAGTATTTCTAGATGTGGCAAATTTGTTTTTGAAGTCCAGTTCCACTTTTCTATTCCTTGTCATCTGAAGCTTTTTTTTTCATTTGAATAATTTAAAATTTAGCTACTTATGATACCAGAAACATAAACATCACTTCTGTGCGAGCTGACTCTTCTGATGCCCATTGCTCAGAGCTTGTCCTACTCTAAACATGAGTCTAACATTCACTCCAATAAAATATTTAAGGATCCCAAAGCCACACGGAGATTTTTGCACCAGTACACTCTCAAAATCATGATTTAGGTTTATTTTTCTGCTTTGCCCCAGAAATCCCTGCAGTCTGCAGTGATGCAGCTCCCAATCAGTCCCTAGGGAAGCATCCATGCTTGACATAATTCAGTTATTAATCCTGTCCCAATTAACGCATCTGTTAGTCCGAGACAGTGAGACATGGTAATGCCTGGGGCAATGACTTGATTGTGGTGATTGGCATCTTAAATGCATAAAATTTGCCATTGTGTGGGCTATTCTTAGAGTAAATCATTGAAAGTGAGCACAAAAAAATTCCAGGGTGCCTGGAGACCAGGTTGTGTGCCAGACACTGTTGTGACAACACCATGATACTGATTTTGATGAAGATTTTTGAGTTGACTTTTAAGATTTTTGATTACAGGACTTCTGAAAACAAACTAATGGTCAGAAAAAAATGGGAGTGTGCAGCAGCTGATGCCTGTAGAAGGAGGTTACTTGGTGCCCTTCATGGCAGGTGTTTTCCTCTGATTGCAAGGGTGAAATGAATGGAGTGAATTCAGGGGATTTGGCAAGGATGTGATTCAAGAAGGGCAGAAGGAGAGGGGAAAGGCTTTTGTGTGGGCTGGGAAACAGCACAGGACAAAGTCAAGGGACAGGATGAGCTGCTGGGGTGGGCAGGGGAGGAGGAAGGTGTGAGATGGCAGGTGATGGTGCTGAGGGATGCTTTCCTGGGACCTGAGGCAGCAGTCCCAGCTGAGGGTGCTCACTGTGTGTTTTCTCTGTGTGGTGTCCAGGTGTGGTACCCCAGCCCATGACAAATGGATCTGCACAGACTCAGGTGAGTCCTTGCCTGCTGCAGGTGATAGCCAGGGGCTGCAGCCTCAGGGGATGTGTTGGAATGATCAGGAGGGGTCAGGGTCTTTCCCTGGCTCCCACCTGTGCCAGGTGAGCCTGGATGCCCCAAGGCTCGTTCAGCTCAACTTTACTGCTGCTGCCTGGTTTTAATTACTCCCCACTACAACTTTAATTTAGAGGTTGAACAAGGCCAATTTCAGCCCCATTTAATCCCAGTGACAGAGGGAGGAGGTGGCAATGTCCCAGGTCTGGCAGGAAGGGGACCATGCTCTGTCTGGGGTGGGGATGTGGCAGAGCAGCAGCCCTGCTGGGAATCCTAGGGAGCTTCTGTGTGTGTGGGGTCCCCTCAGCAGGACCATTCCCTCCAGGCTCCATCCCATCCCTGGAGCAGCCCAGCATTGCTATACCTGGCTATTTATTGTGTTAACTCTGTCTGGCACAGACCAGACTGACATTTTCCTTTCCTCCAGCTGAATGGAGGATCCACATCTTCATCTCACAGTGACCTGCAGAGTCCTGGGAAGGAATCAGAGGTAAAAACCCCGAACTCTCCCCGTCCCTTTTACACCCTGGTGTGGGTACAGTCCTGCCTCGCAGTGCTGTGTATTGGTGTGTTTTCAGTTTATCTCCCAGACTTGAGTTCACTTGTATCCACCCACCAACCAAAATCCAGGGTTTTTTCTCATCCTTTGCACTGTGGGTGTTCACTGGCACCTTCTTGGGCAATGATTCCTGCTTGGATAGTTTGGAAGGAGGTGGGAGGTGAAAGGATGTCTGCAGGAGTTCGGGATCTGAAGTGTAATTACACTGACGAGCTACAGCAAGGCTGGGAATCCATGAGCAGCAGAACTGTGAGGCTCAAGTGCTGCTACCAGGACCAGGGCAGACTAAAATTTAAAAAAAGCCAATTTTTTTTTCTAGTTTGGAGCACAGTGAATTTATCACAGTGTTTAAAGGAGGGGAAGAGTTGGCTTTGGTGACTGGCTGGGCTGAAGTCAGGGTTTCTTTGGTACAGCTCAACACTGGAAAGGGACAAAACTCGTTGGGCAAGGTGAAGTGGCAACCGAAAGTCAGCACAAGACATAGATTGGTATTCTCAGGTGTTAATGATTTTTTCCTCTTAAAATAAGAAGTGGGGATTTGTATTAAGAAGTAGGGGATTTTTAAAGTGCTCAAAAATTTATCTTCAGCACAAGGTTCTGCTAAAAATAGAGCAAAGTCTCCATGCAGGTGCTCTGTGGGGTCTCTGCCATGCTGTCCCCTGCCCCAGGACATTTGGGAGCAGGAATGTGACAGCACCAAGTTCTCACATGGTGCCTCTGTGAGCACCCACAGTCCTGAAGCCTCTCGAGCACCAGCTGTGTCCGAGCTGTGGCCAAGCGCCTGCAATCTGCCGCCTGCATTTCCCTGTGAGCAGTGAATAATGCATGTCCTGATCCCATGGCTGCTGCCCTGGGAAAACCAGGCAGTGTCCCAGTGGGGAGCACAGTGGGTTCTCCCCCTGAGTCACCTTTGGGCTGCTTCAGGGGTCACTGCTCAAGAAGTCAGAGTCGCTGGGGTGGAGAAGTTGGAACCGTGGGCTGTGCCCCAGTGCTGGAGCACAGTAGTGCTTCCCATGGAGTCACCTTTGGGCTGTTCAGGGGTTGCTGTCCTGGCAAGAAGCCAAAGTCCCCGGGGGTGTGGGGGGGTTTCCTGGGCTCAGTTTGGCTTCGTTCAGCCCAGCAAGGCTGCTGCTGTTATCTCATGGCACTGGTGGAAGGCCCTGCCCATGGTTATCAGCAGGGTTTGTGCACTCTGTTTCGGTGCTGGGCATGCCTGGTGGGGCAGCAGTGCCAGCAGGAAAGCTCTGAAAGGTTTCCCTAAAACCAAAGACCTCCATTCTGTGTGTTTACCCACACCTGACATGAGTGCAGCTGGGCAGCACCTTCTGTGTTCCTGCTTTTCCACTTGCAGCTCTGCAGTCACACATTCTTCAGGCAGGTGAAACACCCCCACAAAATGCAGTGTTGTAATGAGCTCCATGGCCACGCAGGTGCTGCTGCCAGTGAAACCATGGGCATGGCACAGGGAAGGGGCTTTGACCCTCTGCTGCTACAAAACCCATCCCTGCACATCTGCTTATTGTGCAGGCTGGAGGAAATTCTTCATGGAAGGGGTCGTTAAGCATTGGAAGTGCCCAGGGAGGTGGTGGAGTTCCCAAAGGAATGCCTGGATGTAGCACTCAGTGCTCTGGGCTGGGGACAAGGTGGGCATCAGGCACAGCTTGGACTTGATGATCCCGGAGAGTTTTCCAACCTCAGTGATTCCATGGAAGGCTGTGGGACACTGCAGTGGTGTGGGAATGCTGCAGGGGGTGACAGCTCTTGTCCTTTCTCCGCACAGGATGGAGACACGGACAAGAAGGACCCTTTTGAGGAGAGTGGGCTGAGCCTGAGCCCGACGGCTGCTGAGGCCAAGGAGAAGGTGAGGGCCAAGCGTGTGAAGAAGCGAGCGCCGCAGATGGACTGGAACAAGAAACGGGAGATTTTCAGCAATTTCTGAGCCCTGCTGGTGGCCGCCGTCCGCTCTCCTCCCGCCCCAGCTTGGACGTTTCTGAGGTGCCTACGCCCTGTCCTTCGGTGTCCACGTGAGATGCTTTGTGCTCTGCTCTTCACTGGTTGCTTTTACAAGGCGTATTTTAAAGTCCTTTTTATTTTTATTTTTTATTATTATTGTTATTATTATTATTATTATTATTGTTACTCACCAGCGATTCTCATAAGACAAATGTGACCAAAGCTCCTTTTCTTGCTTGCTCTTGAGCCTGGCTCCAGCTGCCCACCGTCCCCTGTTCCCGTGAGAAAGGACTGGAAGAATTTTAACTCTTGTTTCTTAACTGCATCATTTAGGCTTCTGTTACTTCTTTTTTACTTTTTATGTGGGGTGTTTGGGCTTTGTGGGTGTCCCAGACTGAGCCCCGTGGGATGCTCTGTGCCCCTGTGGAAACAGCTCATGGTGGATGCCCACAGGGTGGGGGTGCCATGGACCCCCTCCCCAGCTCCCCTTGCCCAGCATTAGCTACTCCCACCATGGGAAAATGGACTGTGGCTGGAAATCGCTTTGCTATTGAAGCAAAAACGTTTGTTTTGTTGGTTTTGGTTTTTTTTTTTAATGAAGTCCCATGTGTTTCCAGTTAGCTTAGGAACCTCCCCCCCACCAGCAGCTCCTGCCTGACAGTAAAGGCCCATTTTTCACCCCCCGACAGCTCTGCAGAGTGGAGAGGGTGGGGTTTAAAAGCAAACCCCAAACCCAAAGGCCACAGCCCTCCCCATCTGCAGCCGTGGATGTGGCAGGGGAAGGAGGGAGCGGGGCCAGTCCTGCCCCACAGAGCACAAAGATGAGAACCACGAGATGCCACAACAACTCTTTACTCAGACCTGGAAGTGGGGATGACCCAACATCTGCTTCCAGGAGGAAACACAGGGATGCAGCTCTGACTGCAGGCTCGGCGCTGGGGAGTGGGGCTGGTCCAGGTCCCACCTGGGCTGGGATGTGGTGTCCCCAGCCCGGGAGTGCCTTGCCGTTGGAAGGACATCCTCCGAAGCCGTGGGGTGTCCGTGGGGCTGGAGATGGAGCAGGCACTGGTGTGATGGAGTGGGCAGTACCTCTGGCTTCCTGTGGTCTCCTTCAAACCCCCACTCTCAGCATTCGAAGTGAATCTTTAAAGTGTTACAGATTAAGTCCATTTAAGCTCTTTATTGTTGCCTTTGGCTGTGTGAGTGAAGGTGACTCAGCGGAGCTGCAGTGCTCACAGGTAGCAGAGCTGCGTTACCAGGGCAGGGGCTGGGGCTGTCCCACTCCCTCCCACGCTCCAGCAGCAATCCCAGCCCTGCTGTGGGAAGGGACTGGGACTACAAAGCCACTTTTCCCAGCTGAAAGCAAACGGCAGCGATCACCTGGCCATGGATGAAGTGTGAACACAGAGCTGTGGCTGTGCCCTGCCTCACTCCAGTCCTTCTGTGATTAAAAACCCTTGGGTGGTCAGTGTGCTAGAGATGTGGGAGTGGCTCTGCACGGATTTCCTAAGGCATTTCCAAATTGTGGAGCTAAAAGGTGCCTTATACCATTCTCTGCTCTCCTCAGCAGCAGGCTGGGGCTCAGCACGGGCTGTTTGGCTTCCCTGGGGAGCAGCTGGTGCCAGTGGCCCTTTGCTGCTGGCAGGAGAGTGTGGAGAGCCTCAGGGGTGAAGGAGATGAGTTCTCTTTGTGAAAGTTATCTTTTAGGATTGTTGATGGGCTGAACAGGTTGAAAATAATGACTTTGGAGAGGAACTAGTGCAGGTATTTGGCTGTGGGTGATGAGACAGGCAGTGGGATGATGGGGGATGTGGAGAGGTTGCCTCCGCTTGGGGCTCTGCCATTAACAAGACACCTCTTCCCCATCCCACTTCAAATGACCTGCTCTCCTTTTGGCCCCCAAAATACTATCTTCTCTCTCTGGGTAATGTTTGGAAGGAGCTCCTCTTTTCCATGGTGTGCACGTTGCTTCCTGTGCCCGCGTTGCCAAACCCCGGCAGCGCCCGGGCTGCGCGGGGCAGAGCGTTCCCAGGACACTCTGATGCACGTCAGAGAGCACAGACCTGGTGTAAACACCCCATTTCTCATCCAAGACTGCTGTAGTTGAGGGGGGGGGGAGAAAAAAAACCTTGTGTAGTTTTGAATGTAGATCAAAAGAAATCAGGTGTGCAAATCCGTACTGATAAAATTGAAAATCTTAATCTCTTAGTCCATGGAAACTGCTCCTGGTTGAAGCATTACTGCATTCCTGACATCTTGTAGCTCAGTAGTAATTATTCCGTTCCTGTACATTTAACTTGGAAAAGAAAAATCAATAAAGTCTAAGGCTGTCAGCAGCATTGCAAACCCACCATGTACACTGTATTGTCAGTAATAAACTTGGTTTGCCATGTACCCAGCACTTATCTGCTCCTTCCTCAGCTGCTCAGGGAGCCCAGAGCGGAATTGCAGCCCTTTAGCACATTGTAAACTTTGCTTCCTCCCTCGCCTCTTTAAAGAGGAGCTGGAATTATGCCTTTGAAGCTCCACAATGAAGTCAGCGCTGCCCTTTCTTTGAAGAACAAAACACAGGGGTGGTGGTGTCCCTCTGTCAGCTCCTGGGGACACAGCCTGGCTCCCGTGGCTGCTGTAACCCTTGTGGCACAGAGTGGTACTGGCTCATCTCCTGGCCCTGCTCTGCATCACCCCCTGCTCTTCTGCCAGGTCAGAGGTCACTTGTCCAGGCAGTGATTCCCTCTGCTCCTGGCTTGGGAAGGCTTCAGCTGTACCTCAGAATCTCAGGATCACCAAGGTTGGAAAAGCTCTCCAGGATCATGGAGTTCAACTTGTGCCCCATTCCCACCTTGTCCTGAGCCCAGAGCACTGAGTGCCACATCCAGGCCTTCCCTGGACCCCTCCAGGGATGGGGACTCCACCACCTCCCTGGGTAGCCCCTTCCAGTGTTTAATCACCTCTTCCATGAAGAAATTCTTCCTGCTGTCCACCCTGGACATCCCCTGGCACAGCTCTTGTCCTGTTGGCAGCACACCTCGTGGTGGCAGAGCCCCTGTCAGGGCTGGGCACGTGTGTGCTGCCCACTCTCAGCTGGCAGGGCAGGGCTGGTTGCCATGGTCTCAGCCCTGCTGAGGTCACCCACATTCTCCTCCCCTCGCCCAGTGTCACACAAATGCCAGCAAACCTCGTGGGTGCAAAAAAACCCTCACCACCTTTATTAAATGAGTATTTACAAGCAGCAGCAAGTCCCTGAGGACAAAGCTTTTCTCTCCAGTGACTCAGCGTGGCACAGCTGGGACGTGCTCAGCCATTCACCCAGGCTGGAGCCTTCAGCTCTGTCCCAGCAGGACTGCTGCCTCTCAAAGCCCCTTTTTCCTCTGGAGAGCTGAGCCATTGCCAGTGGCTGTTCCCTCGAGCTGCTGCAGCAGGCTCCTGTCCCCTGCAGTCACACTGCCAGCCCTGTGCCAGGCTTAGCTTTACCAGGGCTCAGCCCAAGCAGCTTTGTGGTTCTCCAAAGGCTGGATGATCCCTCAGTGTCTCTTGGCAGCTGGGCAAATGTCTTGGTTGAGGCACTGGCTGCAGCGAGGGTTCACAGGCAGGCAGGTCTGCTGCCCAAAGCCCACCAGGAGCCAGTTTATCTCCTTCCAGAGGTCCCTGCAGTAAGAGGAGAAACGTCAGCGTTGCCATGCAGCTGCTTGGAAGGGGTGAGGAACAGCCTGTGGTGTTAATGGGATCCCTTTCCCCTTCTGCCTGTTCCTCCTGGCTTCCCCTGGAGGTGAAGCCTCCCCAGCCTCCCAACTCTTCCTGACCCCTGCTAGGAACAGCTCTCCCAACCTTTCCTGATCCTGCTGAGCTGGGTGGGGAGCAATGCTTGTGCTCAGGCACGTGCCAGATGTGGAGATGTCCCTGTGTACGTGTCAGCTGGTGTTTGATACTGAAAATTAATCACCAATGAAGGCCAGGATCCAGCCCTGGGCTGATGCTGCTGTGGCCACTGGGCTCAGCAAGGCCCTGTGTGGAAAAGCACCTGGCTTGGGTCACGGTAAACTTGGTAAGGCAAAAATCAGGGATCAAGAGCTCTACTAGTGGTGATTGATCCATCTGGCAGCAACAGAACTGGCACGCAGGTGAGATGCTGCTGCTGTAGCTCTGGCAGAGGGGAAACACCTGCAGCTACTGCAACCCTGGAAAGAGGAGGGAGCTGAAACACAGTCCCTGAAACTGCTCCGAGCAGGACTTAATGCAGACATGGCTCCTGCAGACAGCAGGGGCTCAGAGCTCACCTGGGCAGCCAGTCCTCCAGTGCCACCCGAGTCTCCTCAGGGTGCTTGGTCTCCTTCTTCACCCACTTGAGCCTGTTTGAGATCCTGTGCACGTGGGTGTCCACAGCTGGGGAGGGAGAGCCCAGAGTTTAGGTGGGGCAGGCACACCTGAACGGAGAGAGCACAGCCAAAAGCTGCCTGTGACAGCCACCAGGCCCAGGACAGGGCTTCCCCTGCGGGCAGCAGGAGCAGCCAGGTGGAATGGGAGCGAAGGGCAGGGAAGGGTCACTCCAAGAACAAACGTTTTCTTCCCAGGCCTGGAACCAAAAGCATTTGGGGTGGGTGTCTCCCCCCAGGCTCACACAGTCCGAGGCAGCCTCTCCCAAGGTTCCCCTGCTCCGTGGAGCAGGCATGGGGCAGCCTGGCCCCAGTTCCCGCTCTACGTTCTCATCCTCCCTGAAGTTACGCAAATTGTGATCTCTGCCCCTTCCTTTGCCCACATGGAAAACACATTTCATAATACCCACCAGCAGAGAGGGCTTGGGAGGCTTAAAGCGTGTTTATAATGTGCTTTGAGCTCAAAAGCTCTGAATGCAAAGTGTATTATTGTTAGATCAGCAGTGATAAACCTGTCTCTAGGGCTAATTGGGCAAAACTCAGGAAATTGCTGTAAACAGGAAGACTAAGCCTTGCCTCCCAAAGCAAAACCGAGCACACAATTATTTGGAAAACACTTCGCTGGTTTGGCTGCCGCTGGACTTCCCCACAGCAGGAGAACAACAGACCCCAAGGGTTTGATGTAGTGCAAGGGCCACAGCCTGTCCAGCTGATGGGCAGTGGAGGGGCTGCAGAATCCAGCTCCCGCCCACTCGCTCACCCTGGCTTTCCCAGCGCTCTTCCATCAAGCAGCAAATCCTTCTGGAATACTAATCCATCCCCAGGGGCCCCAGGCTGCAACCTGCACGTGATGGTCCAGCCCCATCTGGCACCAGCTCCCCAGGCAGTGACTTCTCTTGGGAATTTCTGCTATCAAATTTGGGGAGAAACAGCAGCTGCTTAAATCCTACAACTCACTGAGTGAGTGGCTGAGGGTCACATTGTTCTCCTACCCAAATACTCTGCAGATAACTGACCTAAAGGGATGTTACCAGCCTCCTGGGGCTGGGGCTGCAATGCTCCCCCTCTGCCTGGGGAATGTATCAGGCAGGATCTAGGAGAGGGATGGGAAAAACCCAGTCCAACTCACCTATGCCAGCCACGCTGTCCCAGGCAATGTGCATGGCCAAATGGGCCATTTTGGGCCCAACTCCTGGCAGCTGCACCAGCTCCTCCACGGTGCTCGGGATGTCACCCCCATACTTCTGCTTCAGGATGGCTGTGGTCTGCTTTATGTACTTCACCTTGTTCTGGAAAACCAAGGGCAAAGGCACACAATCCAAGCTGCCCTCCAATACAGGGAAAAGGGACCAACAGCCCAGAACACCAACCATTGCTCAGTGTGTGTGACAGGTGAGGCCACACATGGGAGCTGTGGAGGAGAGACAGAGCCTTGACTTCTCCTTGGAGTCAAAATGCTGAGAGCTGGGAGCTCCAACCTCCCTGCACACTCCAGGCCCTGCAGCCAAGAATCTCATCTTATTGGCAATACAAAATAGGAAAATTGGTGTAAAATTCAGTTTTTAGCCTGACGCCAGGGGGAAAGCTCCCCACAGGAAGGGCACAGGGGGTTCCTCTGCGTCCACATGGTGATCCTGCACTCACCCTCCAGAATCCCACGGGATAAATGATCCGTCCCAGGGTCTCATCATCCATCTGCAGCACGGTGTCCACGGTGAGACCGTGCTGGCGCAGGCGCAGCATGGCAGCACTTGTCACCTGGTCCTTGGTCTGGCTGGACAGCATCAGGGCCAGCAGCACCTGGTAGCGCATGACCTGGGGACAAAGGGGACACTGAGACACCCAGGGAGGATCTGGCACCTCCAGCACCACCCTCAGTGCAGGGTGTGCTCCCACCCTTCAGCCATATCCACCTCCAAGAGAATGGAAGGCTGCAACAGGAATAATCCATAACCTTTTAATTGCACCACACAATAAAGGGAGAAAAGAAACACCTTCAAGCTCAGCTGTCAGTATCTGTGAGAGGGCAGGGAGCAGCTCTGTCTGCTGGGATCTCACTCCAAACACACCAGTGCTGACCCACAAATGGCTGGACAAAACTTTTCCTGAGGATGGGATTCTCAGGAGACCCCACAGGATGCAGAAGTACAAATGCCCAGTGATTTTTCATGCAACTTCTGCCCTAAGCAGCTTTTGAAAATCCCAACCCTTTCTCACTAGGCTTCAGTAGGAACTGGGTGTCTGGCTCCAGTGAGCTCCTCACAGAACTAAATCTGAATCTCTGATGACAGAGACTGGGAGAAGTAGGACAAATCCCAGAAATTCCTTTGCTGCTGCCATGCAGGGTTTAGCGAGGCCATCACCTCCTATTTCCCAATTCTTTCTCCCCAGACGTGATTTTGTCCCACCAGAGTGAGGAGGATGATGCAACTAACCCAAAATGACCCAGGATAACATGGGACACAATCCTGCCTCCAGCTCTCCTACAAAGTTTACAAAACCACAGGTGCACCAGGAAAAATCCCTGAGTGCGTGGAAACAGGATAATCTCAGGGTACAAGGAAATGATGTGAGGAGCTGAGAGTTACAACATCCATTTTTTCTTGGAAGCAACAACCTCGCTTCCCTAGGGAAGAGAAGCTATTTCTGTGTGGTGCACCATGGACCCCTGGCCCCACAGCTGCCAACCCACGTGGCTGAGAGCGCGTGACGTTCCCTGAGGCCGGGGTTAGAGCTCATCCTTCTCCCCAGGGATCCAAGCTCAGGGCACGATGCCAGCAGCAAGGACAGCGTTCCATGTGCTGAGGCTGTCCAGCTGTGTCCTCCAGACCCCTCCCTCAGAGCCCAGCAGGTCCTGCTGCTCCTCCAAGCCTGCCCACGGATCCCCACATTCCTCTGCATTCCACAGTCATCTTGCTGGGTACTTTCCTTGGACTTCTACAGAGATTTTTAAGGAAAAAAGGAATGTGGCTTCATGCCCTGCCAGCCTGCTCCATAAGGCAGCACTGCCCCTCACATTCATTACATCCTCTGGGACCAATCCTGGCCCAGAGTCCTGATCCAGTTTCTGTCCTGGAAACATCCCAAGTGGGACAGATCCAGGGGCAGCATGAGGATGAGGGAGGCTGTGTTTTCCTGTGCCTGCCGGAGCTGGCAGCAGGATGCTGTTCCCTGTGGGAATGCTGTTCCCTGTGGGAATGCTGTTACCTGCGGAGGTGCACCGCTGTCGTAGCACTTCTGCACTCCCATCTCATCCACGGGAGCATCCCTGCTCCTCCTCATCTCCCGGATGCGCTCCAGCTGCTCCCGCCAGTCCCGTGGCTCCCAGCGCGGTCTCCGGGGCTCGGCCCTCTCGCCCTGCCCAGGTTCATAGGCAATGGCAACGCTCTTCCTCCTCCTGCTGCGCCTCGGGATGCCGGCCGTGCCCTGGATCTGGCTCCCTGCGCGGGATGGCAGAGAGATTCCAGGCTTGAGGAAAGATGCCTTCAGCCCTCACAGAGCTCACTGACAGCCCCATGTGTCACCAATCACCCAGGGGACCGTGACCAGGACGAGTTCCCTCCCCATACTCCCAACCCAAACACTGCACATCCCCCAGTCCCAAGCAGAGCCAGCACGGGGCGAGGGAGGGCAGGGCGGAAGGACCTGGGAGACAAGTGACACCAGGTGACAACAGTGGGGTCACATGTCACACGATGGGGACACGTGTCCCAAACACAGGTGAGGCTGCTGAAGGTGCATCCCCAAGCCCCAGACATCCCTCGCTGCCGCATCCCGGGCTCCGAGGGGGACGTGACAAGGACACCCAGCCCCTGTCCCCAGCCAGGCCGGGCCCTCACTGCTCCTGCTGCAGCCCCAGCCCCTCCTCGTGCCCAGCACAGCCCCGATCCCCGCTTCCCATACTTCCCGGAATCCTCAATTTTCCCTCTACCGCACGCCTCGTGTCCTCCATCCCCTCTTCCCGTACCCCAAGAAGCCCCGCTCCTCCTGTCCGTACCCCCGCTCCTCCTGTCCGTACCGCCGATCCCGTCCCGTACTCTGATCCCCTGTCCCGTACCCCGATCCCCTGTCCCGTACCCCGATCCCCTGTCCCATACCCTCCATCCCCTGTCCCATACCCTCCATCCCCTGTCCGTACCCCGGTTCCCTGTCCGTACCCCCGTTCCCCGCGGCCGAGCGGAGCCGCCGCAGCGCCGCGGAGGCGGCAGGCCCGGGCCGCGCCGCGCTCATGGCGGCCCCGCGAACTACCGGGCCCGGGGCGCACCGGGGCCGCCGGAACGGGCGGGGCTTCCGCGGGGGCGGCGCCGGCACCGGGCCCCGAGCGGAGCGGGCCGGGCCGGGCCGGGCCGGGCCGGGGGCGGCGGGGCCGGGCCGGCGGTGAGTGACGGGGACGGCGGGGGGCCCGGCACCCTGTGAGGGGGACGCGCTTTGGGGCCGCGCTGTGACCCGCGCTGTGTTTTGGGGGGCTCTGCTGTGACCCCGTTGTGTGTTCGGGGGGGTCTGCGCTGTGACCCCCGCTGTGTTTTGGAGGGGGCTGGGATGTGACGCTCGTTGTGCTTGGGGGGGGGGCTGTGGTGGGACCCCCATTGTGTGTTCCTAAGAGGTTGTGCCGTGTCCTGGGTTGGGGGTGGGATGTGGCGTGTCCGGGCTTGTTTGGGGGTCACGGGGGGACATTGTGGCATCGCCTGGGGTGGGTTAGGGCTGTGGGGGTCCCTAGGGCGGTGCGCTCTGTGCGTCCCTTGGGACAGTGGGCTGGGGCCTGTGTGTGTCCCCTAGGATGGTGGGCTGGGGGCATGGCGTGTCCCCTGGTGACATTGGGCAGGAGGCCATGGTGTGTCCCCTGGGATGCTGGGACAGGCTCTGTGGTGCATCCCCAGGAGCACCAGGGACTGCTGTGCCCAGGGTGTAGGAAAGGGCATGGGATGTCCATAGGGATTTAGGCGTGCCAGGGTTGTGCAGGGTCGTGTGCCCAGGGCAGGGATCCCCAAGGGACAGTGGATTGGGCAGGGGGAGGCAGTTTCTGGGGGTTGTTGCTGTAATGGCCATCCTTGTTCTTGCTCCTGTCTTTCTCTTGCCATGGCAGCACTTGGATGTTCCAACACTCAGATTTGTAAGTCCTTCCTCACATCCACATCAACAGCACAGCACGGTGTGCTTGGCCTTTGCTTTGGGAACAAGTATCCAGCTCACACCCTCCAAAAAGTGTATGCACATGGACATATTGCAAAAATCAGCCTGTATGGTGAGCTGGGCATTCAGAGCTCCCAGGACAGGGTATCCCAAAGGCTCCATGTTCCATGGGGAGCTGCGGGATGTGGGTGCTGAAGGCAGGAGCAGCACGAGCTCCTTGTGTTTCCTCAGTGTTGGGCTTCTCTTTGAAAAGTCTCAAGACACCCAAGCTCTTTGGAGAAGCCCCGGTGTGATGCTGTCACTGGTGTTTTCCCACTGATATATTCCCCTTGGGCCTCCCTTAGTGGAACCCTGTTCTGTGTTTGCAGGGCCTCAGCGCTTGGCAGCAATGGCAAAGCCTCAGAGCAAGGATTCTGGACTGAAGGAGAAGTTCAGGAACCTCCTGGGGCTGGGAACATCCCGGGGAAGTTCAAAGTCGTCGGAGGGCAAGCAGACAGAGTTTATCATCACCGCAGAAATACTCAAGGTGTGAGAACTGAGTGGAGTGAAGGTGGGGATAGTACCAGGGGTACCTTGGCTGAGGGGATCAGGAGGGCTTGCTCCTTCTCCTGTGTTCCTCTCCATTCAGTTCCTCTCCTGATCTCTCAACTCATTCACTGGTGAATTGGATGTAAAACTCGCCTACTTTGCAGCTCCAGCATTTGAGTTATTCACTCTTTGAATACTTTGGAGATACTTGTTATGTTGGGTTACAGGGTATTTCCCTATCCCTTCTTTATTTATAGTCTGAGCTTGATGAAGTTTCTGTGGTGGCAGTTTCCAGTGTTTCTATTTTATGAAAACCTTACAGTTCTGTGGAAATGAAAAGTAAAATAATTGATTCCAGTAATTGGTACCATAAGTCTGTAAGCAGAATAGTTGGCACAGAAGGAGGAAAATACAAAAAAAAAGGAGAAGGAGACCAGAATTCCTTCTCCCCTTGGAGAAATGGATAAGTGTTTCTGGTAAGATAAGCTGTTAACTTATTTCTCCATTTCTTTCCAGGAACTGAGCATAGAATGTGGATTGAGTAACAGGATACGAGCAATCAGTCAAATTTGTGAAGTGGCAAAAACCAAGAAAATTGAAGAGGTGGGTTCCAAAGTGTTCAGTGAGTATTGGAAGGACAGAAATTTAGGCAGCAGCTCTCAAACTACTGTAAGAAACTCCTGTTGTTTAGAAAGCATTTTAAAATGGATGATCCCAGAGGCTGCTTTGGGCTGTAAAAGGAAATTAGTCTGCCCAGCCTTCCAGCTCTGGAGCAGAGAGGATGGAGCTGATGGGCTTCCTGGACCTTCCTGGAAGGAGAATGCTGGGAGATGATGTTCATGGGGATGATGTTTAGAGGGGTTTCCTTATCTTCTGGCTTGTTAATAAGCAGCCCCCAATTGGTTTTGAACTCATCTTGTAGCTAGGTGAAGGCTTCTGCACAAATGTTCCCACTGAAGTGAGTGTGGGGATGAGGAATTCCAGTTCCTGGGGTGTAGGACTGGATTTGTTGTCTCCTGGGGTTGATCTGAGGGGGGTGTGACCAGGTGGGTGAGTGTTCCTCAGAACAGAGAACTTCGGACATGAAATCCCTGGATCTGAATCATTAATTGCCATAATTCATTGTGACCTACTGGCTTGAGATCCCAGGAGGAGCTGATCTTTCCTGCCTCACGCTGTTTCTGCTCCCAGCACGCCGTGGAGGCTGTGTGGAAGGTGGTGGCTGACATGCTGCAGCCGGAGCGTCCCGCCGAGGCCAGGCATGCCGTGCTTCACCTGCTCAAGTCCATCGTCCAGGGCCAGGTGACAACAAACCCACGGGGCAGGGGACACTGACCTAAACTGGGCTTTGTGCAGGGGAGAAATGGGAAAGCACCGGGGGGCTCTTCTCTACAGTTGTTCATATTTGAAATTTTGGTTGTACCTCTTCAACGAGAAGAGGAAGCATTTTAATTTAAGTCTTGGTTTGATCTTGTAGCAAAACTTTTTGTACAACTCATAGAAAGCTTTTCTGGTTTGGGGTAACGCTCTTGAGAAAGAGGAAATACTTTGGGTTGAGTTCAGCATAATTCAGCAAATTTTACGTGGTCTTTGCCCAGACCTCCTAGTCCCAGTTTGCAGCTGGTTTTGATGTTTCAGGTATGCAAGGGGTTCTGTGTGAGACACTTCTAGGCTGGCCAAGTTCAGCATACAACGAATTCTTCAGGTTTCCCAACATGTTGCACAAACATAAGGCTGAATCAGCCCGAAGTTGTAGTTTTCAGTGTTCTGGGAAAGCAGGGGTGGATGCTTATGAAAAGAGTAGGCATTGATTCAAGAAAAAGATAATTTCAAGCATGAAGATTACTGAGGTAGACCTTGATAATGTCCAGGCCTTAACCCCCTCCCTTTTTTTATTTAAAGGGTGAGAGATTAGGGATCCTCAGAGCCCATTTTTTTAAGGTTATTAAGGACTATCCCTCCAATGAAGATTTGCATGAACGGCTTGAAGTGTTCAAGGCTCTGACGGAGAACGGACGATACATCACCTACTTAGAGGAAGAGTTGGGTGAGTATTGTCCCTACCCCTCTCCAATTTGGTGGGAATAAATCAAGGCAGAGACATCCAGTGATAACAGAAAAAGGTAGTGATACCATTCCTGGGTAGATGGGGTGTTTTAACAGGGTTTTTTTCCTTCTTTAGCTGATTTTGTGCTACAGTGGATGGATGTTGGTTTGACTTCTGAGTTCCTCCTGGTTTTAGTCAACCTGGTGAAATTCAATAGCTGCTATCTGGAAGACTATGTAGCTGACATGGTCCAGTAAGTTGGTTTTTTTTAACTCCTACGTGCTTATTCCTGGTAAATTACAGAGAAGGTTGCAGATCAATATACAGACAAGTGGAATGTTTTTCATCTCCATCTGGGTCTGTTTCATCCTAGGTCATACCTGCCATTTCTGACAAATATTTGATTTTCAGTTTTTACAGTGTTCAGATCTGTTTTAGTTTAACTAAATGTGTTTTTCCCATTTCATGGGGTGGACCTGCTTGCATTGCTTAGTCTGTGCTGTTACATTACTTGAGTTGCATTTAAGTCTCCCTTTAACTTTATGAAAGAGGTTGCAGCCCTCAGTGTCCTTTGGGGTGTCACCAACATTGCCACAGGAAGGGGAATGAGGAGTTAAATAACATGGCAATTAACCTGGCTGTTCTGGCTCTTTGTAATTTGCCTAAAATCATGTGGAGCAAACAATTCTAATTAAATGTTTTTTCTTAACAGCAAGATCTGCCTCTTGTGCATTCAGACTTCATCGTCTGTGGACATAGAGGTCAGTGATCCGAGCTTCTTCTAGTACTTCAGAATTCTTTGAAGGTCTTTGAAACTGTAACTTTTACAAACAAAATCAGATCATCAGACTCTGGGTTCATTCTCATCTTTCAAGAGAGCTGATGCAATTTAATGTTATTTGTAAGCCAATAAATCTCATACACCAATAATTTATTCTAAAGCAAGCAGAGCATTAATCAATTTGATAAGTGAATTAACAATGCTTTTTAAAAAGAAAACCCAAAAATTTCTTCATCCCTTTTGACTTCCAGAAGATTTCCTGGGTGTGCCAGGTGAGGATTTGACCTGCTTGGTTCACAGGGAAGTGTACAACCATTTTGTCTTTCACTTTCCCAAAGATTTCCTTGCAAGTCCTGGATGCAGTTGTGTGCTACAACTGCCTGCCCTCGGAGAACCTGCCCGTGTTCATCATCACCCTGTGCCGCACCATCAACGTGAAGGAGCTCTGTGAGCCCTGCTGGAAGGTCAGAACCTCTGCTTGCTTTGGGCTTTAATGAATTCGCTCCTGGATGAAGTGTCAGACATGCCTGTGCACATCTGCCACCAGTTTCAGCTTGGTTATAAGAGTAAATTAAAAATTGTTTAAGTATGAAGGGATCAGTATCTCATTAGTGCGAGTCGTGTCATGTCTGTGGGATTCTCCCCTGGTTTCAGCTGGTGTGACTGGCTTCTGTCCTGGCAGGGGAAAGGCTGGACACATTTACTCCAGAAGCATGGCCAGTTAAATCCATATTTAGGCTACTAAATCCATATTTAGGCTGCTAAATCCGTATTTAATGTTTTAATTATGGGGGATTGAGGTGTTCTCTCTGAATCTGCAGCTCATGCGCAACCTTTTGGGAACTCACTTGGGACACAGTGCCATCTACAACATGTGCAGGATCATGGAAGACAGGTAAAGGAGGAGGATCCAGCAAATCTGAGGAATTCAATAAGGTCCTGGTGAGATAGATGGGGAGTCACCAACCTCAGCAGAACAAGCTGAAGGTTCTGGTGTTTAGAAATAAATTCCCTTTCTAGTTATGCTGCTGAAGGGCTCATTTGGGGCATTTCTGAATTTAATTTCCCTCTGTTTAAAGTTGTGGTGAATGATTTTCTGCTTTTCATGTTTGTCCATTGCTGTGCAAGGCCCTGATGTGTAACAGCTGGGAATTCCTGTTGGGACAGTGCATATTCCTATTGACTTTCTATGCTAAAATAACTGTGGCATGGTCTGAATCTTCCCTTCCCCCTGTCCTTAGATCCTACATGGCAGATGCAGCCCTGCTGAGAGGAGCTGTGTTCTTTGTTGGGATGGCTCTGTGGGGGGCTCATCGCCTCAGTTCTCTCAGGAACTCCCCAACATCAGTGCTGCCTTCATTCCTCAAGGTGGGCTGGGATGCTGGGGGAACTTTTTAATCACTTGGACAAATTTAGACCAGAAACATGGACTCCTGCACCAAAGAGATCTTTGTAGGCTTGGAGGACAAGAGGGAGGAGTTGGGTGTGGAGTAAAGCAGGGAGAAACTGTAAACCAAGTAAAACAAGAGGATTTATGTTTGTAGCTGAGTCCTCCTCCTCAGATATCTTTGCCCACAAAAGCAAAGTCTGAGTCCTTTCTAGCAAATACCTACCTTGAGGGCACTTTAGCTTAAAAAATAAAATACAGAGCAACAACTTTCACTCTTCCCAATGGGTGGTACAAAAAGTGAGGGATAACATCTTCAGGGACAGCCTCAGGGCTCTCAAAATTTCTTCATCTGAGTGCCTCAAGCAGGAGTTACTGGCTTTGATTCCCTTGTCTGCCTGTAGGATGGGCCTGTGTCTGCCATCTGAGCTACAGCTGCTCACAGGAGTGCAGAACTGCTCTTGGGAAAGTGGTTCTTTGCTGTGTCTTTTGTGTGCAGAGACTTGAATGGATTTATCTCAGGCCTCCAAGCTGATTTCCTAATTAATAAGGCATGCTGCATTTGAATGCAGAGTGTTTCTGGGTACTGCTTCCCAACTGCTCACTGACTGAAGTGCTTTGGGTTCCAGGCCATGACCTGTCCCAATGCAGTTGTGTCCTACGAGATCGTTCTGTCCATCACACGCCTCATCAAGAAATATGGGAAGGAGCTGCAGGCTGTGACCTGGGATATCCTTCTGGACATCATGGAGCGACTGCTGCAGCAGCTGCAGGTGGGTGTTGGGCCTGCCTGGATGTGCTTTCAATCCAAAGGCTTTGCCATAAATTGTTTTGCAAATTGATCTGTTTGTGCACTGTGGGGAAATTGAAGCTGAGAAAGGCTTAGCCCAATTCTCACTGCTGTGGTTCTCTGTTTGTATTTAAAATTAGCACTTTTTGTCAAGGTGAAACTCTTTCAGGAATGGTTTTGTCTCTTTTCAGGCTCTGGAGAGCCAGGAACTGAAGTCCATTGTACATGATCTTTTGACCACAGTAGAAGAACTCTGTGACCAGAATGATTTTCATGGCTCCGAAGAGAGATTTTTTGAGCTGGTGGAAAGATGTGCTGATCAGAGACCAGTAAGGCTTTGTTATTGTCCTTTTTTTGGGTCTATTCTGTTACAGCTGGAAGTTGAGAGTCCTAAAACAGCAAATGGTCAGAAAATTCCAGCAAGGACTTCCATGAGCCTTATTCCCATGGTAGGGGTTGAGGGAATGGATTTATTGTGTTTGTTTATACACTAAAAACATTTCTTGATGTTTCCATAAAAGGAATCTTCTGTGTTAAACCTGATAACATACAGAGCTCAGTCCATCCACCCTGCCAAAGATGGTTGGATCCACAACCTGCAGCTCTTAATGGAGAGATTCTTCAGGTAGGAAATCATAACTTTGGGAACTTCTTACATTTAAGAAGCACTTTCAAGTGTTTCTTGCCACATTTCCATGGTAGATAATCTTGTTTTCTGAAGTCCTAATGTTCTGAAGTTATAAGTTAGTAAATGGCTCTTGAGAAGTGTGGTAGTCCCAGGGCACAGCACATGAAAGGACTTATTTAACAGAAGAAAAGCTTTCCACTGAGCTCTTTATGCTGCTTTTTTTTTCCCTTCTCTTTATTTCCATTCAATACTATTCCAATTAACTTAGGCAGTTATGTTCCACTCCACAGCACTTTGTAGTTCTGACACCAGACAAGCTTTTCCTGTTAAGCATTAGGATTGCATATGGTTATCCAGTACTCCAGTTATCTGGTTTTGAATTGGTGTTGCCTGAGGGATTCTGTGCTCTGAAACATCAACACAGAGCAATAACAAACTTCTGTCTCCTCTGTGAAATGCTGCCAAAGCAGCTCTTCCTCAATGCCATGTGTTTGGTTTTAAATTTGCTCACCAGAGCACTTGTTCTTCTGACATGTGCTTCCTAGTTTGGTTTGGAAATGGGAAAGCTGCAATTACAGGTCTGCAGAAGGAGTAAAAGCTGAATTGGGATTTGAATTTCCAATTGTTCTTGAATCTGATTTCAGATGTAGAGACATTAACTGAGGGCTCAGCTGATCTCTCACAGTTACTGTTCCAACTCTGAAGAAGTTTCTTATTTTCCTTTAGTTTTACTTTTCCCCCTTTCCTGAATATCAACAACTCTATTCGAATAATTTTGGATTTGCTTTTCCTATTTTAGGAATGAGAGCCGTAGTGCTGTTAGGATTAAAGTTCTGGATGTGCTGTCCTTTGTGCTGAGCATCAACAGACAGTTCTATGAGGTGTGTGTTTGCTGGGGATCCCAGGTGAGGTCTCAGGTGGTGGGAAAGCCTTTGGTGAGGCACATTTTCCTGGGGGCTTCAGGTTCTCTCTGCCAGTGGGGAAGGCACTAAACCTTGCCCACACAGACCTGTTTCTTGGGCATGTTTGTAGGGGGATTTGCCATTATTTGTCCTTAGCTGGATACAGGGATGTGCAACTTTCAGTAGGAGCTGCTGGGGTTTGAGGATATACCTGGTTGTGTCTTGGCTTCCCTGTTTTAAGGCCATTAATTCCGTGTCCATTTTGTTTTGGAAGAATTGACAGTCAGTGTGAGAGGTGCAAAGTGGACTTTAAAGCTTTGTAAAAGGATGGGGACTGGACATATTGAGCAGTGACTTGTCTTGGTGCCTCCAGTTTAATTGCTATCCAAGATGGAAACTCTGAGAGAGGAGTTAGGGAAGAGCTCCAGAGATGTCTTCAGCTCCTCAGGGTATGCCCAAAGTGTCAGAGGGCAGGAAGGGGCAGAGATGCTCCTTGGATTCCTTCAAGATTTGTGGAAACATGAAGCTATTGGTGTTTCCTCTCTCTCTCAAAAAACCAAGGCCTAAAAATCCCTTGTCTGTTTGAGCCTGGGCTGTCAAATCTATAGGAGAGACAAAAACCAAAGCACCGAAAAGTCAATAAAATCACAAAGATCTGGAAGGATGGCAGACAGAAATACCTGTTGGATGGAAGAGGAGATCAAGGAATGAAACTGGAGGAACAAGCCTGATATCAGAACAGCTGACATCTTTTGTTTGAAATTATTTCTCTAATGTGCTGGCTGAACATCTGACAGCTTAGGAAGGTCTGTCCTCTTGCAGGAAGAGCTGATAAACCTGGTGGTGATCTCCCAGCTGGCTCACATCCCAGAGGACAAAGACCATCAGGTCCGAAAATTGGCCACTCAGCTGCTGGTGGACCTGGCTGAAGGCTGCAACACTCATCACTTCAACAGCCTGCTGGATATCATAGAGAAGGTGAGTACCTGGCAGGGTTGGCAGCTTTTCCAGCAAGGATGACTTCTGGAGGTTTCCCTTGCCTTCCAGCATGGAAATAGAGAAAAGGTGTGTTTAAACTATGTGTTGCTTTTCTCTTGCAAAGGTGGCTGCACATTCTCTGTCATCTCCTTCTGAACTGGAAGAGAGGGACTTGCTGTCATATTCAGCTTCTCTGGAGGATGTCAAGACAGCAGTTCTTGGGCTCCTGATAATTCTTCAGGTAAAGGCTGCAGAGCATTAAACACAGATTGTTCATAATACTCTTCTGATGAACTTGGCTTTTTAGATAACTCTTCTCCCACTATTAAATATTCTGACTTTTGTTTAACTATTTAATATTTTAACTCCTGTTTTGGTCAATCCTTTGATTTTGAGTACCGTAGAATTATTTGCAAAACATTCTATTTTCTTCATTTCCATTGTACATCGCAGATGACCACATTTTCCTGTCTGGAGGGAGGATGTGGCCATAAATTAGCAGAAAGGAGGAGCTCATAACCCTGAATAGATTTAATAGATTTGTAGTGTTTGGGCAGCATGTCCTGGGCTGTGGTTAAGTTATAAGAGCAGGTTGTTCCTCTGGAGCAGACAGAGCTGCTCTGGAGTCTTTGCAGATGTTCCTTCCACAGCCCCCTGTTCATGTTGCATTGAGGATCAAGTTTTTGCTGCATTTCTCCTGGATCTGGCAGTGCAGCCCCAGGTTTGTGACAGGATCCCTGTGGCTGGGCTGTGTTTCTGTGCCTGCAGACCAAGCTGTACAGTTTGCCCTCCAGCCACGCCACCAGGGTGTACGAGATGCTGATCCAGCACGTCCAGCGCCACTACAAGTACTCCTACAGCCTTCCTGTGGCCAGCAGCATCAGGCTGCAGGTAGGAGGAGCCCCCTGTGCTCCCAGGGCCACAGCTGCACAATCCTCTGGGATTTTTGGGTGGCAGGTGGGATCTGGGTGCTTTAGAGCTTGCAAGAAGTAGAATTAAATGTTTCTTGGCTCATATGTGTGTGTAAAGGCAGTGTGATGCCAGAAGTGATGCTTCCTGCAGAATAAGCCGTGGCATCTCTTAAAAATCCTTTTGCACCTGGAAGAATATCGTGTGGGGGTGGGAGAGTATTCCTGTGGCTTGGGGTTTGAGTAATTCCAATGTTTTCCCTGTTCCAGGTGTTTGATTTCCTGCTGATGCTGCGAGCTGACTCCCTGCACCGCCTTGGCCTTTCCAACAAGGATGGAGCAGTGAGGTTCAGCCCCTACTGCCTGTGCGATTTTGTGTAGGTTTTTCATGGTGTTAAGCAAAAGAATCACAGAGTGGTTTGGGTTGGAAGGGACCTTAAAGATCATCCAGTGTGACCCCTGCCATGGGCAGGGACACCTTCCACTATCCCAGGTTGCTCCAAGCCCCGTCCAACCTGGCCTTGGACACTTCTTAATTTATTTTTTATTTTTAAAAAGCTGGTTTTTTTCCAAACTAAATTGTATTCTTGATGAGCCTAATGTTCCATCAGTAGCAATCTGCAGTTTTTCTAAATCTTCCAAATCCTAGACCAGTCTGTAGTTACAGCTTGGGATTGTCTGAACCAATAACTCATTGGTGAACTGTTCTTATGAATCACTTAACCTGCAGAGCTCTCAATCTCAGTTATGAAATTTAAGTTCCTGCTCACAAAACTTCCCCCAAAAATTTGCAATTTCTTGCCTCAAACTGGTTTCATTGAATTTTAAAAATCATTGAATTTTGATTTGATGATTTGTACAAGTCTGGCTATTTTTAATTTTATAGCTTGCTTAAAGTTCTTTGTGTAACATGCCCCAAAAGTTACCTTTCTAAATTTGCTACAGGCCTGGATAGAAAAATCCTTCACTTGACCAAACTGGCTCATTGCTGTGTCTCTACTGAGCAATCCTGTGTTTTTTTTAATTGAAAATGTAGATTATATTGTTCAGTCTTTAAATTGGTTCCCAGATAGGGTAGTGCTGTAGGTCACATGAATAGGCTGTAAAAATGACACGTATTTTTCTCCCTTTCTGTGTTGCAGGGAGGCAGACAAAAGGGCTTCTGAGAAAAAGCCCCCTGGCACCCTCTCCCCACCTTCAGGCAGCCCCAGTGTGCCTTCGCAAGGTGCCACCGTCCGGGTGGGACACCTGCCCTACTCCATGGTCTTTGGGGTCCTCCTGCAGTGTTTGAAGCAGGTATGTCCACTCCTGGCATCTTTGTGTCCACTCCTGGTACCAGCTGCCTGGGGAATTCCAGCCCAGAGTACCTAAATAAAGCCTGAAAAGCAATTTCTGCTCCTCCTGCTCAAAATCTGGGAGTGTTTGTGCAGCTTCACAGCCACCAGTGGGAGCAGCAGTCCAGCTCTTCAGAAAACAAGCACAGCTTTCGTTTCAGTGCCTCAGAGCAGGCAAGGGCAAAAACTGTGCTTGTTAAACAAGATCCAATAAGCCATCCTGTTTCTGAAAGGGCATTTGAAATTAAAACATCTCCCACTGCAAGTTTGTGAGGTGTTTTGAGACTTCGTGAATGTTTTACCACCAATAAACTGTAAACAGAAATTGTTCCTGAGTGTGGCATTGGACATGGCTCTGTGCTGAGGGCTTGGCTTGCTCTGGGAGTTAATTGGTGCTGGTGCTTAGGAGAATTGAATTCTGGCTGTCAGATCTCAATATAACTTCTCTTCCAGTTTGTGGTGCCAATATTGCACCTAGAGCTGGGTGACAGACAGGGAGAAACTTGTGACAGCTAAGTGCCACTTCTTTTTCTGTATCAACCATGACAAGACCTACATCTGCCTAGGAAATGACACATTGTCTGCAATTTGATTGATCTTCCTTCCAAACTGGAGTGAAATCACGCAAAGATTTTCAACCTTAACATTTTCTGTCTTTGCAGGAGACAGACTGGAAGGTGTTGAAGTTGGTTCTCAACAAATTACCCGAATCCCTCCGCTATAAAGTGCTATTTTTAACTTCTCCTTGCAACATAGACGACCTGGCCTCTGCACTGAGCTACATGGTAATGCCACTGAGGCACAGTCCCCAGCTCCTTGGCTTGCTTGGAGGGGATTTTTGAGTGGGTTTTTTTGTCTTCACATTAATATTTTAAGAATTAGTGGACTAGTTGTCACTCAGTCACCCTTTCTTTTGTGAGGGTTGTTCTAGGTACAGAATAGGTAACAATGGGTGTTCTTAATGTGTGTATATGAGTATGTGTATATACATGGGTCAAGGGGAGCTGTGGGCAGTGCCTTCTACTGCCTTTCAGAGGGTATTTCAGTGAGAGGTGCCCTGACTGGCTGTGTGATGTGTCAGCTCACAGACAAGAAGACCACGGACAGGCTCCATGGGACCCCTGAAGGCTTTTCCCGCACGGATTTGCACCTGGCTGTGGTCCCTGTGCTGACAGCACTGATATCTTACCACAATTACCTGGACAAAGCCAAGCAGGTATAGGGGAAATAAGAGGGTGTAGGAGGGCAGAGCCTGTAGAGCATTTTTTTGCCTGTCAGCTGGTTAGAAGAAAAAAGTGCAAGGTAACACTGCCCTTTGCTGTTGGGAAATGCTGCATTTGCTGAATTTGGGGTGAAAAAATACTTTGCTAACTCCATGCAGGATTAACTGTGGATTCGCTCCTCACCTGTCCCCCCTCACAGGTCACTGAGTGACTTTACCCTCTACAGTAAGACCCTTATAAACACAAAATTTCTGTTAAATCAAAAAATTATAATATTAAAGTCTCAACTACCTACTTGATTCAAATCCCCTGATAAGATTTTGGCCTGGAGTGTCTGCAGCATTATTTAAAGCTGCAGATACTTGAGAATACTCAGTGTTAGCATTCAGGTGTGTCACACAGGCCTTGCAGCAGGGATACCTTGGACAGGAGTCAGGAGGTGGTGCCTCAGGGCTGTCCTTCCAGTGTGCTGAGTGTTTCTCCTGCTCCCCCAGCGTGAGATTGTGTACTGCCTGGAGCATGGGCTCATCTACCGCTGCGCCAACCAGTGCGTGGTGGCACTCTCAGTCTGCAGCGTGGAGATGCCCGACATCATCATCAAGGCACTGCCTGTCCTCATTGTCAAACTAACCCACATTTCTGCCACAGCCAACATGGCAATCCCTCTCCTAGAATTTCTGTCAAGTAAGTTGTGATGCTCTTCTTTTAATTTTCTGCAGTTGTGTTTTTGGCGTGGAATATGGGGGGTTTGATTGGGTTGGTCATATGGAACGCACTGTGATGGCCTTGCTCCGTCCTCAAGCTATAAATGTTTGATCACCTCATTTGTTACAAGTTTTCTGTGTAAATCTCTTGCACTGAAGAGAGAAACACTCTCTGTGTCATGCAGCCATATGGAAATACGAGCTGCCTTCTCTTCCTTGAATGACGTTATAATCTGATTTTAACTTCCATGTCACTGATCATTTAGAAGAACCAAAAAATTAGAAATTAAACTGAGTTAAGATGTTGAATGGTTGTGCTGAGGCCTCACCTGTGCTGGTTTTGTTGCTGGACTGTTGCAGCTCTGGCCAGGCTGCCTCACCTGTACCGGAACTTCGCAGCAGAGCAGTACGCCAGCGTCTTCGCCATCTCCCTGCCCTACACAAACCCCTCCAAGTAAGGACACAGGAATGTGCTTCTCTCTCATCTCTGAAACTGAGAGCATACAAAGCCTTTTTTCCTAGTTTTTGACTCAAGTTTATTTATGGGATGTTGCTCATTCTGGTGTCTCCAGGCTTTTCCTGAAGAAGGGATAATTCTGCCCTGTGAGGGTGGGGAGGCCCTGTCACAGGCTGCCCAGAGAAGCTGTGGCTGCCCCTGGATCCCTGGAAGTGTCCAAGGCCAGGCTGGACGGGGCTTGGGGCAACCTGGGACAGTGGAAGGTGTCCCTGGGGGTGGAACTGGACAGTCTCTGAGATCCCTTCCCACCCAAACCATTCTGTAATTCCACGATACAATTCTAGGACATCATCACCTTGGACAAAAACCTGTTTTTCTTGAACAGAATTTTTGAGGTTCTTTTTTTTCTTTACACTTTCAGTAGGTAAAGGACCAGTTCTGTTTGTCAGATTGAGCTGTGCACACTGAGCTATGGGGCTTCTCTGCTGTTGCAGGTTTAACCAGTACATCGTTTGCCTGGCCCACCACGTGATCGCCATGTGGTTCATCCGCTGCCGCCTGCCCTTCCGCAAGGACTTTGTCCCCTACATCACCAAGGTAATGGCACTGCTCAGTCCAGCAGCATACAGGAGAAACGACAGCTTAAAAACTGATCTGAGAACTTGAAAGGTTGTTTGAACTACAAAAATTCTATTTTCCTTGTCAGCATCTCTGTGAGCTCTCATGCTTTGGCCTGTGGTTGCAGACTTTCAGCTGCACGTTGTTCACGTTGTCACCTCTTGTCCCCATGGCAGGGCCTGCGCTCCAATGTCCTCCTGTCCTTTGATGACACCCCAGAGAAGGACAGCTTCAGGGCTCGCAGCACCAGCCTGAACGAGAGGCCAAAGAGGTAAATTCTGTTTGACCCCAAGCAGGGTTTGGTGTTCCCTGTTCTCGTGCTCACTCCCCTGTGTTTTCCTGAAGGAGGCTGGGTGCAGTGATCCCAAATCTGGCAGTGCAGTAAGCAAGCAAAGTAAACCTCTTTAGGTCAAAGACAACTCAGGTTGGTGAGAAGCTGGGATCCAACCAGGCTGACAGTGTGGTGGGGCAGCTGAGGCAGCGCTGCCTGTCCTGCAGGCCTGGGCAGGCAGTGGGGGCCTTTTTGGTGTTCACTTTTGAAAATCAACAGTTGTGTCAGGTTGGGATGTGTCAGTACAATGTTAGCAGAGATAACAGAACAGGGAATATCAGAAGTAATACCAGCAGTAGCAGAATCCCATGTTCATATGGATTGTGTGAACTCCTTTTGATGATTGATCTGTAACGAGTGATTTTCAGATGATTGCCAGAGAAATGGTTGTGATCAATGACCTGGATAAATTAGAGAGCCAGTACTGTGTTTTACCATGGTATTCCCAGTCAGGTCAGTGCACTGGCTGGCACACAGCTGGTCTGTCTGGATGTCCTGGTCCCTTTTTTTTCTGGAATTTTGAAGCTGTCGTGACAGTTTTAAGTGAAGCCTTCAGAAGTCAGAGCATTTCTTGCCAGTAGTCTTTCAAAGTAACATTTGCCAGGAGAGGAAGATATTCCTTGGAAGGCATTCAGGGTTTCTCCAATGTCCTTTTACCTGCAGGGATTACCTAAATTGGTTCACTTAACTTGCTTCAGTGTTGTGAGCAGTGAGCACATGGTGGCATCTGAACCCTGGGGAAAGTGCCTCTACTTCACCTGCAAGGCTGCAGCAGAGCCTTGCAATGAAGAAACACCATCCCTGCCCTACTGCTGCAGCTGTAAACCCTGTGTTGTGTGTCATCTCTCCCATCTCCTCCTCCTTCATCCAGAAACTTGGAAGAGAAGCCTTTTGACACTCATCTCTCCAATTAGAATTTCAACTAATCTTTTTTTTTTTCTTTTTTCCCCCTAAAAAAACCTGTTAAATTCTACCAGGTTGGAATACTTCTGTATCTAAAGGCTTTTGATGGATCACTTTCCACAGAAATCTCTGCTGAGGAGTGTGGCTGTACTCAGGCAGTGCCCGAAGCACTGGAATGGCAGGATGCCACTGCCTCTGGGTCTGGCTGAGCTTGGATTCTGGCCAGGGCACAGAGGAAAGGCCTGGAGCAGATACCAGTTTCCCTGCCTGAGAAGCCTCTGGGCTTGGTTTTCACTCCTTAAGCCCAAAGATTGTTTCCCTGCCATAGCTGAGGTGCTGGGTGTTCCAAGGGATTGCGATCCCAGCAGTTCCCAGGGTTGCTGGATGTCCTGATATTGGTGTAGGTGATGATCCCTGAGCATGAGCCTGTGCTCTCTGCAGCAGTTGTAGCCAAAAGTGATCTGTGTTGGGAGAAGAACAAAGAAATTCTGATCCCTCCAGGTGGCAATCTGAGATGTAAGAGCTCACTGAGAGGAGGATGGCAAATAAATTGTGTTTAGAAACAGCCAGAAGGGTTGAGTTAGTGCCTGCGTTCTACCCATGGGAATGGGAGCTGCTGGACCAACTGTTCTGCCCAAATTAGCCCTGAGCCTGGCATGCATCTCAGTGACTAATTAAAGTGCCTCTTAGATCTTAATTGCTGTTATCTCCCACGTGTGCTTGGCACTTGACAGTGTGAACAGTAATTTCCTTTCTGTGCCAGTTCAGAGTCCAGGGGGCTCCTGGAGCCACTGGTGTGAGGCAGCTGGGGTGGCACAGGAGTGTCCCCAGCCAGGGGGTGTTTGTTGACTCTGCAGTGTGGGGAGGGCCTGGAACAGGGAGGCTCAGTGTCCCCAGTGCCTTGAGCTGGGCTAAGGGACACTGCTGGGAGGCCCTGGGAGACCCAGCTCAGTTTTGGGCTGGGCTTAGTGGGGACAGAGGTGAGTGACATGGTTCCTGTCTCTTAGAAAAACCTGCTGCCACCCGGTCCAGGTAAAGCATTTTAGGATCTGTGGAAGCCCTCAGGTGTTGAGTCATGGTGAGCTGGGGCAACACAAGAGGAGGTTGAACTGCACAAAACTCTTCAGCCTTGAGGAATTTGTGCCCAGGTAGCCCTCATGTGCTCTTGCCTTTGCTAAACAGCACAGTATTCCAACTGTCATTTCAACCAGTTTTTTTCTTTTAACTTGTACTAATTTCATTTGTTTTGTAGCACATTTAAAATCTTGTTTTCAAAATGTGGTTTGTCTTTTTAATGCTTTTCAGCTCTGCTTGTTTGTACGTTTTAATTTTTTTTTGTTTCCCTTTTTTTTTTTTTTTGGTTTTTTTTGGCATTTGTTTTATTTTCCATCACCCTCCGGGATCCCCCAATATTGACCCTGTGACTGTGACCTTTCAACCTACATCCCTACAATGGTTTCCTCCCTTCTGTGACCTCTTTTGGGGCTTGGTGCTTCTCCACATAGTAGTTTAAGACTAGCCAAAAATGCAAAGCAAGGCTTGAATAACTCTCCTCCAGTGAAAGAGCTGAAAGAACCCTCTGCAGTTGATGCCTTCCGATCCCGCAGCATCAGTGTGTCTGAACATGTGGTCCGCAGGTAGAGGCACTTTAAATGGGGACAATCCAAGAGCAACTCGGCCCTTGGAGGTTTTACTGCAAGGGTGGGTGGAAGCAGGGTGGATTTGCATGTGGGATGCTTGCATGACTTGGTTATCCCATCAAAAACTGGCCTTAGCCACAGGCAAAGGTTTTGGGAAAGTATCCCGAGGCTTCCCAATGCCACATCACACCCTGGGTGTCTGTGGTCACTTTGCCATGTTCTCTGATGCTTTAGCAACAAAAAAATTCTGGTTTTAAAGTAAAAGTGATGAAAGGGGGAAAGAAAAAAACAAACAAAAAAACCCACACACAAAGAAAGGAAAAAGGTTGCATTCTGCACAAGTGAGAATCCTGGGTACAACTCACTAAAACTTGAGCCTCCCAAGCGGGGATTTGCTTCAGGAGAGGATTTGGAAGCTCTGCAAAGTTATGGAGAGCCCTCCTTCCAGTTCTAGGAGGAATAGTTCTGGCCTCAGTTTAGGATTTGTTCTTCTGAAGGAGCTGATGAAGTGTCCTGGTCTCAAGTATGATGCCATGAAGAAGCTGGATTTGTCTTTCCAGAGAGCAGTGAATTCAGCCCATATGAATTGTTGATTTCACAACTAAAGAAAACAAGATTTGATTTCAGAGATTGATTTGATTGATTGACAGGTTTTGATGGCAAGCATTGACCTGCTCTAATGAAAGATGTGAAATTATTGATGCCAGCTTTTTAAACGTATTTCTGGATCACTTCCCTTGAGTGTTAAACTGCTGAACCTGAAGATTTGTGCCTTAACCTGTAGGATTGCTGTCAGTGGAACTTGATTTTTTGTTTTTTGTTTTTTATTTTTGGCTCTATCTGGTGTTTGGGGGAAAGAGGCTGAAGTGACTGAATTGCAGTTATAGTTCTGACACTTCATTCTGTGGGAGAGACCCTTCCCTGTGAGGGTGGGGAGGCCCTGGCACAGGTTGCCCAGAGAAGCTGTGGCTACCCCTGGATCCCTGAAGTGTCCAAGGCCAGGTTGGACAGGGCTTGGGGCAGCCTGGGATAGTGAAAGGTGTCCCTGACATGGCAGGGGGTGGCACTGGATGGGCTTTAAGATCCCTTCTAACCCAAACCTTCCAGGATTCTCTGATATCCCCATTAATCATGAGGTGATTTTCTTCTCTTGCATTTATGTGTAAATGGTAGCAACGAGAAGTTCAGATAATTGCCCTTAATGAAGCCAAAGAAGTTGCCACATCATAAAAATTTTGGCTGTACCTCAGCTTAGTTTGTATTACAATTGCATAAGGAGCTGTCTTTATAAAATACTGCAGTCCAGCCTAAAACAGAAATGGTTTTAAAGTGCCTTGCTGATTTGGCTGATTTGAAGGCAGACCTGCTCTCTATTGTTGTGCCAATTTCCTGTTCAGAGTGCAATTTTTTTTCGTATTTCAAGTTAAATTAGGTTTTATGTAGCTATTTAATTTGGAGGGGAAAAAAATCAATATACGGGAGAGATGCAACAGAGAAAAAAGCAAACCACAGGATTATAAAGTGAAGTCTGGAGTGCCCCAATTTCTGGCTCATGGGCAACCTGCTGCCTGGGAAGCTGGTGCTGGTCATGGGATGCTTGCCCTCAGCATAGATTAGGAACTCAGAGCTGCCACTCACTCCTTGCTTGGTGCACTTGCCCATGGGCCACCAACATCAGAGAGCACTGGCCTGGCCAGCTGAGTGACGTTGGAGTCTCTCCAGAGAAAATACACTTCCTGCAACGACAACCTGGGAAGCACAACATGAGGCTGATCCCAAAATCTGTTTCCCAGTCCCTGGGTTTGATGGCTGGCACGTGCATGTACAGCAGGGTCTGCATCCCGCCGTCTGTGGGGACAGGGACACGGAGCAATCTGATCTGTCACCTTGGGATATTCTCTTCCAGTCGCATCCAAACATCCATCACCAGCTCGAGCCTGGGTTCTGCAGATGAAAACTCCATGGCTCAGGCTGATGACAACTTGAAAAACCTGCACCTGGAGCTGACAGAGACCTGTCTGGACATGATGGCTCGATACGTCTTCTCCAACTTCACTGCTGTGCCCAAGAGGTCAGTCAGGGACCAGGGACACATGGGTGGGTTTCAGGTTCATGTTTCACTTTATTGGTGGAAAAACATTGGGATTCTGGCGGGCCCAGGCTCTGAAGCCTTTCCTCACTGATAAAATCTTGGTTAAAGAGGAGATGAAATGAGGGAAGACTGTAGAAGAGAAGGCTATGGAAAGGCCTTGGAGCTCCTTCCAGTGCCTAAAGGGGCTCCAGGAGAGCTGGAGAGGGACTTGGGACAAGGGATGGAGGGACAGGACACAGGGAATGGTTTCCCACTGCCAGAGGGCAGGGTTAGATGGGATATTGGGAAGGAATTTTTCTGTATGAGGGTGGTGAGGTGCTGGAATGGATTTCCCAGGGGATGCCCCATCCCTGGAGGTGTTCCAGGCCAGGCTGTACAGGGCCTGGAGCACTCTGGGCTAGTGGAAGGTGTCCCTGCCCATGGCAGGGGGTGGCACTGGATGGACTTCAAGGTTCCTCCCAACCCAAACAGTTCTGTGGTTCTGTCAAATCTGACAAATCCTTTGCCTCAGACTGGACCTGTCTGGAGGAGATGCCTTGAAGGTCTGGAGCAGGACTTCACTCCATGTGTGTGCTGGATAACCAGAGTCTGCTGCAGAAGCTCATCCATCATCCTGATGGATAACGTGGATGTTGGCAGCTAAGGGGAGTGGCACAGATGCTGTGTAAAGAAGGAAAGCAGGCAGCACCTCCTGCATGGTTAATGACATCAGCTCTGTCCTCTGCCTCCTGAGGAATCTTCACCCCAAATGTGTTCCCAGGTCTCCTGTGGGTGAGTTTCTGCTGGCTGGAGGAAGGACCAAGACGTGGCTGGTTGGTAACAAGCTGGTGACCATCACTACAAGTGTTGGAACAGGAACAAGGTCCCTGCTTGGCCTGGACTCTGCAGAGTTCCAGAGCACCCCGGAATCAAGGTGAGTTTCTCTCCCATGTCTAGAAGTCGCCACTTGACAAAGTCACCTAAACCACTACATCTTTGTAGTTTTTCCTCTTGCCATAAGAGGAATGTTTCATTTGTCCATCACAGCTGATTCCTCTCTCAACATCACCAATATCTCCTTTCCTACAGCTCAGACCCTGTTTTGCAAGTGAGACAGACCAAGGAAGCTCCAGCCAAGCTGGAATCCCAGGCTGGGCAGCAGGTCTGCAGGGGCTCCCGCAACAGAGTCCGATCCATGTCGGGTAAGTTCCCTTCCTGGGCTCTCCCTGCCATTCCTGGGCTCTCCCTGCCATTCCTGGGGCCCTGCCACAGGCTGAAGGCTCCAGGTGCCTCCTCTGTCTGAGCTAATTTGAGACCTGGAGCTGTCTGGTGTTTAATGAGGGGTGGGTACCAGGGGCTCCTCCTGCTTCCCTCTCCTTGCAGGAGAGCTTTGGTGATCCCATAAATTGGTTTATAAAGAACACATGGAAGGTAAAATTTTCTTCATGGTTTAACCCCAGCTGGCAGCTAAGCCCCACCCGTGTGCTCACTCAGGCCCCTGTGGGGGGATGGAGGAGAGAATTGGAAGGGGAAAAGTAAGAAAATTTGTGGATTGAGAGAAGAACAGTTTAATAATTGAAATGAAATAATAGTAACAATAATAATTGTAATGACAAGGGAAATAAAATCAGGTTATTGTGTGTGCAGCTGCTGGAGGAGCTTAAAAGCCTCATTCCTGGGATATTTTTGGGGCTAACTAAGCATGCCTCTCCCTTGGATTGTGTCTGTCCTGCCAGGTGGTCATGCCTTACGTGTTGGTGCCTTAGACAGCTCAGCCTCCCATTTTCCCAGTGGCTCGACTTCCCAAGGGACACAGGGCCCTCCTGCTGCTGCAGCTCGCCCAGAGAAGGCCAGTCCTGCTCCACAGACAGCCCTGCAGAAGGAAAAAGCCAACTTGGCTGCCTACGTGCCACTGCTGACCCAGGGCTGGGCAGAAATCCTGGTGCGCAGGCCCACAGGTGGGTACCTGAGTGTGGGGTGGGATCCTGGACTTGGTGAGAAACCAGAGCCTGGGTGAAGGAGAAAAATCCATATTTGATTGTAAATGGATCTGTTTGTGGCTTACTGCCTTTTGAAACTATAGAACCATGGGATGGTTTGGGTTGGAAGGGACCTTAAAACTTATCCAGTGCCACCCCCTGCCATGGGCAGGGACACCTTCCACTATCCCAGGGTGCTTCAAGCCCTGTCCAGCCTGGCCTTGGGCACTTCCAGGGATGGGACATGCACAAGTCTGGGCAGCTGCACAGTTATGTTTGCTCTTAAGGAAGGAATAACAACCTCTTCAAGGTCAAAATTCTTGAGCACCGGTATGTTCCACGAGATTAACAGGAATTATCTATTTCAGCTGAAAGCTGTTTCATGAGAAAATAACTGACCTGGTGTTAATTAGGACACCTGAGTGTTTTGGATGCCTTTGGGAATCTGCTGTAGCAGTGAGTTACCAGGGGTGGGTTTTGAGGAGCTTGGGGTGAAGTGCAGAACACTGAGAGTAGCAAATGAATCAAGTCATTCTGCAGAAGAACTGAGAACTTGCTCCATTCGGATTTTTATTCGCAAATTCCAAAACAATTCATGCATTTTCAACACGAGCTGTAATCTTTGGGGGAGCTGGGAGTACTGACCACTTCCCCAACTGTCTGCTGCAGGTAACACGAGCTGGCTGATGAGCCTGGAGAACCCGCTGAGCCCCTTTTCCTCAGACATCAACAACATGCCTCTGCAGGAGCTCTCCAACGCCCTCATGGCTGCAGAACGTTTCAAGGAGCACCGAGAGACAGCTCTGTACAAATCCCTGTCCGTGCCCTCCTCCAGCCTGGCCACGGGAACGGCTAAACCCTCGCTGCTGCAGCGCTCCAACACAGGTGGGAGCTGCCGGCAGAGCGTGAACAGCTCCAGGCTCTGCTGGGTCTCTGCAGGGCTTCTAGAGCAGCTGGGAGTGTGAGGGGGGCCAGCAATGAGAAAGGGAATCAGTTCTTGTCCATAGAAGTGAAAAATTCCCTTCCTCCTTGCTTCTGCTGTCCTGTAGGGGAAGAGGAGAACAGGGGAGTAACGGAGCTGCTTTGCAGGAGTCGTGTGTTTCGTGTGTTCCCCAAATGAAAATGAACAAAGTCATGGATCTGTTCCTTCTCCCACTTGTTTGGGGCTGATCTGGGCATCCCACTTGTGGATGGATCTTTCCATGCAGTGTTTCCATTTCCATTTGTCTTCAGTTTGGGAGTCTGTGTTGGGCACTCAGAGCTGCAGGTTCCTGGGGAATGGCCTCTTCCAAACTTTGCCAGCCAGGAGGAGTTGGTTGCCGCTGGCTTTTACAGCAGAATGCAAATCCTGTTGGATTTACCCACCTCTGAAAATGACTGTTCAGCCTTCAGTTGAACCACTCGAGTTTCATTTGCTAGCTTGACTTTAACACAGTGGCTGAGGATTTTCACTCTGTTTAATTTGGTGCTAGTTCCTCTTAAAAAGCTGTTAATGTTGGGAGATTGGTGTTGACTAACAGCTGCAATTTTTAAAGCTTTCTGCAGCCCCTGCTCAAGCTCTTATCCAGTGATATCCAACGCTGAGGCTCTGAGCACTGCAGACACCATCAGAATTGAGCAGTGGTACCAGCAGACCAGGCTTTGCTGGGGAAAAATGGGATGGATTGTCTGGAAATCTGGTAAAAATGCCAGTTTTCAGGTTTGTTTTAAGCAGGGCAGGGTATATTTTAGTATTTCAGAACATGTAAACACAAAATTGGAGTCAAATTATCACCTCTTACAAACAAACAAAATAATTATTTTCCATAAGCACTTTTGTGACTAAAAATTTGTGGTATATGGAGCTAAGTGGAGAGCTGAACCCACACCACCTGAATGCCACTCCTGTGCCAGTCTGAGAGTAATTTTGGCCACATCCTTGTTAACCAGACTTGCTGGAGCTGGCTGGGGAAGGACCGTTTGGAAGAAGTTTTGCTGTCAGACTGTCACATGCCTGCTCTGCCTCTTTAGAGGTTAAACCTCTGTGAGTCTTTACCCAGATTTCTATTCTCCAGACTCTTCTGTGGGTTTAAAAGTGACCTTGTGCAGGTCAGGAAAGGCTCAGCCTGGTTTCCTGTGTGTGCTGGGATATCAGGAAGGGATTTTCTGTTCCTAAGCCTCACAAAATGCATTCTGCAAAGGGAGCAGTTGGAGCCTGCACTGTTGGATGTGTTTATTCCTCCTTATTCGTTTTGAGACCTTGTGCCCTTAAAGTATCCCTTTGGCATCTGGTGAGCTTATCCCAGCTTGTTCTTTCCTTTGTTTCATTTATTTATTTGTTTGTTTTAAACTAGGCTCTTGGTTACATTTTAAACTCTGTGCTTTTTAATTTTTTTATAATTTTTTTTCATATAGTCTCTCCTTCCTTTTGATGTAGCTGCTCACTTGATTTCCCTTTGCAGTGGCCTCTTTCTCTTCCATGTACCAGTCCAGTTGTCAAGGGAAGTTGCACAGGAGCATATCCTGGGCAGGTATATTTATATATATTTAAGGAAAAAACCAACCAAACAGTATTGCCATAGAAGAACACCTCTGATTCATAGAAAATGTATCCCTCATCCCTCATTTTCCCCTTCCATGTCTCCTGTCTGTCCCCAGTCTCATCACTCTCAACAAATGGGATCTTGACTAGCATGAAGAAGTCCAAGCCAGATCCAACATTTGCAAGTGCAGACAATTTCTTAAAGCAACTTTGCTTTTAGCTGGGGTGGCTTGTGAGTCATGAGGCCAGGTGTTAAATGACCTGTCAAAACGTGGCTGGGTTAATTAATTCTTCATTTGCAGCTTCATTTTCCAATTGGCTTTGTGTTCTGCTCAGTGGAAAAGCTCCCAGTTGTGAGAAGGGCAGTGTGTGCTGCAGGACAGGCTCCCCTTGGAGCTGCTCAGCCCAGGGATCTGCCAGAATTGGACACAGAAAGATAAAAGCAGCTGATAATATGTATATATTTTATATATGGATAAAGTTCAGCCAGCATGGAGGCTGGTTAAGAGATTTTTAAATTAAAAGAAATATATTTCAGCAGAAAACCTGCTAAATTCTGCCTTTTAGAGGCTCTATAAAAATATGAAATCTTTCTCTACTTCAGTAAAATTGATTTCATAATTAAGTGAAGTGGAGATCAAATTACACACCTTATGAGCACAACACCTGCATTGCTTTGATAACCTGCAGTGTGTTGTGATTTTAATTAGAGGGTTCAAATGTTTTTCTGCCTCTTTCCTTCACTGGAAAACTCCCAGGAGAGCAGTGGGGTGTTCTGAGCTGCTGCTGGTTGCTGTCAGAGGCCTCTCAAAGCAACACAAAGCTGCTGCAGTTCAATATTTTTCTGTACTTCTCTCTGCTCCTGTTATTCTCTTCCCACCTAAAGAATAATTAGTGCTTGGGTTGTTTCAAAGCACCAGCAATCTTGGCAGTGGTGTAGGAGGGGAGCTTGGAAGCCCTGGGTATCTGCAGGTGTGTTCTGGCTTGGACAGCTAACCAGATCAGCACGTTGTTTTGGTTCCTTTTGGTTTGTTTTGTATTTTTAAAAGGTTTGTGTGTGCAATGCTAACTCTTAATTGCTTCTTTGAAATAACTTTGGTCCTGCGAGCTGAAATCAATCCAGGAAAAGCTGCTATAGTGATTTTTTCTTTGTATTTTTTTTAATTTTGCTGATTTTATTTATATTTTGTGTGTGCTAATTTTTGGTTTTATTATTGTTATTATTTTGGAAAACAAATCTTGGCCTTTCAGATTGGTCTTCCAGTCCCTTGTGTGCATAATGGGAAGCCTCCTGTTCTCCAGCCTTTTCCTCAGGACAAAAAGTAAGGCCAGGAGGAGCCTTTGGTCAGACTCATCCCTGTGGTCAGTGCCTGGAGCAGATCCAAGGTTAAATCCTCCACGTAGGCAGGGCTTCCACGGAGCTTTTTTGTCAGTGTGGTTCCACTCCCTGTGTGTCCGAGCAGATGCCACCTGCAGTGCCCGTGTCACCCCTGCTCTCGTCTTTCCACATGTTCAGGGCTGAATTGTTTTGCTTCTCCTGAGACATTCTAGGAAAGCTGCCAAACTGCAAGGAAGTGGCTCCTAGGAAAATTTCTGATCTCCTTGTAGGCCTCAAGGCACAGGAGCGTTGCATTTCAGTACAAGAAAAGCTCCCTTTGTTGCAGCCTTGCACAGAGCTGATGCCTCCAGCGAGCTTTTATCTGGTACTTTCCTACATCTCTGTAGTTCCTGTCTGTCCTGGTAACCCATGTCCAAGGTCCCGTTTCCTCATCCCTTGCCCTGCTTGTCCATCAGCAACAATTGGAAAAAACAGCTGCACTTCCTTGGCCCAAGGCAGGCAACCCTTGGCTGTGAGGGTGAGGTGATTTATTCGCTGGAAAAAGGGGAGCCAGGAGTGAGTCTGACATGACAAGAAATGCCAGGGCACTCATTCCGTATGGCCTTCCGTTGAGATCCCGTAGGGAAAAGGCTGGTACTTGAGAGGAGAGGAGGGGGGCCCGTCCCTGTGTCCCCTCTCCACAGCTCCCGTGCCGGTGTCTCCATAGAATCTGCTGTGGTGCTGGAGGAAGGGAGCGCAGGGGAGATGGAGCTCAGGGAGGCCGAGTCCCCTGCGGAGTCCCCGGAGAGCGAGGACGTGGAGACCTCGTGTTCCGAGCACGTCCTGAGCGAGGAGAGGTTTGGAAAAGCCCAGGACTCCTACAGCAGGGTAAGGAGAGGCCCAGGGCGAGCAGTGGGTGACAGCCAGGAAGGGATTGTGCATGAATTCCCTCATGGCACCCTCAGAAATAGCTCACTGATGGCACTGGGAGTCTGGATGGCCTGGAAGGATTCAGGGGAAAATCCCTGTTTTATCAGGGACCTTGATCCACGTTGCTTTGTTCTCCTTCCTGCCCACGTTTCCCTGGAAGTGTTGGGGTGCCTTGAGCATTGCTGTTGTCAGCTTTTATTCTGGCTGTCAGGAAAAGGAAGGAATCCTTCCCTTTGAGGGTGGGGAGGCCTTGGCACAGGGTGCCCAGAGAAGCTGTGGCTGCCCCACAGCTCTCTGCTCCACTGCTTGGAGTGTCTCAGGCCAGGTTGTGTGGGGCTTGGAGCGACCACGGGATGAGCTTTAAGCTCTATCCCAACCCAAACCATTCTGGGATTCTTTGATTCCTTGAAAACTTGTATTCTGTGTGTCTCTCTCTTCCAGTCCTCCTCTACCTCCAGCCAGGAAGACAAGTCGCTGAAGTCGGAGGAGCTGGTGGAGGGCGGGATCCCCATCGGGCGGGAGGAGGGCCGGGCGCTGGAGGAGCTCTCCTTCCAGCCCTCGCAGCCCCTCAGCAAGTCCAGCTCCTCTCCCGAGCTCCAGACGCTGCAGGAGGTGCTCAAGGATGCCAACGGCCGGGAGGTGCCCAGGAGGCTGAGCACGGAAGTGAAATCCAAATCCCAGTCGGGGAACCTGGAAGGGGAAGGGCTGGGCAGCTGGCTGGGCAGGGGGGACGACAGCAGGGCCACCGGGCCGGGGGGTGGCACCGGGGCTGTCACCTCGCCCCGCTCGCCCACAGGGCACCGGCCCCGGGGCTACACCATCTCCGACTCTGCCCCATCCAGGAGGGGGAAGAGGATCGAGAGAGATGCCTTCAAGGGCAGGACAGCAGCTTCCAACGCGGAGAAAGTCCCTGGGATAAACCCCAGGTGGGTGCAGGGCCCCTGAGCTGCCCCATCAGGGGCTCCTTCGGGAGAGGCTGCTTGGGTGGGGTCTGCAAAGCATCTGATTAAAAAATGAATTACCTGCTTGATTCAGGAGCTAATACAGACCTGTTGAGCACAGTACCACTGAATTGATTTTGGGATTAGGAAACAGAACTCCCAAATGGTGAAAGAAATAGATGAATAATTTCCTCCTGTACTTAATGTACTCAATTTAGGGGCTGTGGTTTGACTGCAGGTTACCCAGGGTTAATTTTGCTGTGAACAGGGTGAATTGCTGGTTTTGCATGTCAAGAAATAGAATGTGCAAAATCCCAAGAAGGAGAAGAAGGTTTGTAATTGTTGCTTTTTGAACTGGGGATATTGTTAGCTGTCTGAAATTGCATGATGAGACAATTTTCCTCTGATTGAGGGCAGGTAAAATGCAAATTTCTGTACAATCGTGTCTGAAAGCCTAGAAATGCCCCCAGAGCTGTGGAGGGCATTCCTGCTCCTCCGCTCCCTGCCTTTGAACAGGGAATTTTTGTGGCTGCTGCTGTTTGACACATCATTGTTTTTCTGACAGGGGTCTATTGCAAACTGCAGGCCGTCCAGGCACTCAGAGTGTCTCTAAAAGATGAATAATACCCTGTTAGCATTTTAATTCCTCCTCTTTTTCTGCTGTACATAATGTTCTTACATCCAACAGATCAAAATTGACTTCATTTTTGTTGTAACAGACCTTTCCCTCCCTCTCTCCTTCAGCTTTGTGTTTTTACAGTTGTATCACTCCCCCTTCTTTGGTGATGAAAACAACAAACCCCTCTTGTTGCCAAATGAGGTAGGCAAGGAGTTTTATAAATCCTTAATTTTTTTAACCTCATTACTTTCTTGGAATGCAAATGATAATCACAAGTGTCTGGCTAAGGTGCTGCAGTTTAAAGGTGTTTCCTACCAGCAGTGCCACAGATGGGAGATTCTCTGTGTTGGGGTTGTGGAGAGGATTTTTTAAAGCTCACAGAATCCTGGGATGGTTTGGGTTGGAAGGGACCTTGATGGGCAGGGACACCTCCCAGCAGCACAGGCTGCTCAGGTGGGGTCCCTGTTTTGATTGCAGACGTTTGAGAGGTCGGTGCAGCTCCTGGATCAGATCCCATCCTATGACACACACAAGATTGCAGTGCTCTACGTTGGGGAGGGCCAGGTGAGTGTGTGCAGGGGCTGGAATCCTTATGGAATGCTGGGAACCTCTCCAGCAGTGGGATTTGCCCTGCTCCCGCAGCAGCCTTGCTTTTCCTTAGTTTCTTGTGCTAAAAATCAGTGTGTGCATGAAGCCCCTCTGTGAGGGCAGTCACCTCATCCCAGGAAGGGATCACTTGTGACATGTCCCTGTGTCCCAGAGCAACAACGAGATCGCCATCCTGTCCAACGAGCACGGCTCCTATCGCTACACCGAGTTCCTCACGGGCCTGGGCAAGCTCATCGAGCTCAAGGACTGTCAGCCAGATAAGATTTACCTGGGTGGCCTGGATGTGTGTGGGGAGGATGGACAGTTCACCTACTGCTGGCACGATGACATCATGCAAGGTGAGCTGGAAGGATGGTCTGTGTCTTCTGACTTCACCTCACCTGCCTTCCACACTGATTCCTTCCCAGGGATGTAGTGAGGATGTCCTGGGGCTCTGATCCCCTCCTGTTCTGTTAGTTCTGCAGGCTATGTGATGAAGTTCAGGACAGGTGCATATCTGCCTTTCTTAAAAAAAATCACACCAGTTTTATGATGGTCTGCTCTGTAAAACAATCTGCTCTGTAAATCTGTGCAACGATCAGCTCTTTAAAGGCTGACAGGGTTTAGTTTGGAGGTTTAGCTGCTTGTCTCCAAGCTGCTGTGAAAGCTGTTCACTGAGGGTGGTGTCAATATTGCTGTGTTTCTCTGGAGAGCAGTTTGGAGCAGGGAGTGTCACTGCTGTGGCCATGGCTCATGTCACTGCAGTGTCACCCAGCTGCTGCAGCACCAAGCAGTGCAGAAATCATCCAGGATCCAGCAGGATATGGTGAACTTCCCAAATTTTTCTGCACAGCTGTGTGCTCATCACACTGAGTCCAGTTCCATGGGATGTCTGTAGGCCACTCCCTGTGGCCGTGGGACTCTGCAGAGCTCAGTTAGGGCAAGTCCTGGTTTAAGCTCTTTTTCCTTCCTAACCCAGGGTCTGCTCCCCATGCTGCTGTGGTCCTTCCCACTGGCTGCACTCTGCTCCTGGGGCATCCAGTGGGACGGGATTCAGCTGTCAAAAATGGGGACAAACCTATTGAGGGAGCACAGTTTGTATTTTTATTACTGGCGTGTGACCATTGCTGCTTTCCCAGCTCAGCCTAAGGATCTTTGTGTTCCCTTTCCAGCCATTTTCCACATTGCTACTCTGATGCCCACAAAGGATTTGGATAAATATCGCTGTGACAAGAAGAGGCACCTGGGGAATGATTTTGTTTCCATTGTTTACAATGATTCTGGAGAGGATTTTAAACTGGGCACAATAAAGGTAGGGGGTTTTCCTTGTGAGTGTGTTACAGCAGGACCACAAGGTTGTAAACCTTCATGTGTGGGTGTTACCCTAAAAACAGTGTGGGGATTATGGGGGGAGCTGTTTGCCATGGTGGGGTCTCTGGTGTGAGTTTATGACATTCAAACCACAGTGCTGCCAGGGAAATGTTTCTGACTCTTTTACTGGTTTCTCCTTAGGGGCAGTTCAATTTTGTGCATGTGATCATCACCCCCCTGGACTATGACTGTAACCTGGTGACGCTGCAGTGTCGGAAAGGTGGGAAGTCCTCAGCCTTTGCTGTGTTGAGGGTTTGAGTTTCAAAAGTTAAAACTTCTAGGAGAAACTCTGGAACCAGATTGCCCAGTTACATCTGGGTTTGCCCTGCTCGTGTACCTCGACTGGATTGCTCATATTGTGTCCAAGCTCAGGACACAGTGCCAGCAGCAGAGCAGATCCCTCCAACAGCCTGGGGATGTTGGAGGACATGGAGGGTTCAGCAGTGCTGGTGCAGGTGTTTTACCGAAGGGGCACTTCTGGGTGTTTCTGGCTCACAGTTTGGTTCATGTGAGAGCCCAGCAGGCTCTCCCCAAACCTTTATGGAGCAGCCAGAATTTGGGAGCCACTTGTGTTAAGCTGCAGAGCGGGTTCTGTTAGAGTGGAAGCTGTGGAGCTGGTGGGGACTTGTGTAATACAATTCCTCAGGTTTATTTGACTTAAATATTTAGTTACTGGCAACCTTTTGCTTCTTCTTAACGGTCTTACAAGAATTTTTTTCTTTTCCTTTAAACCAAAGACATGGAGGGTTTGGTGGACACGAGTGTTGCCAAGATCATCTCTGACAAGAACCTGCCCTTTGTGGCCCGTCAGATGGCCCTGCATGCCAATGTGAGTACCCCCAGCTCCCCCAGGCTTTCTGACTTCCAGCTGCTGCCTTGGGCCATCACCATCTTCCAAGGAATCAAGCAGGGCCTGCTAAAGCAAAGAAACAACTTTTCTACTTGACCTTGAAGCCAGAGTTGGCACCTGAACAGTCCTAACTCAGAGCTGGACTTCAGTTGCTGTCAAGCTGCACACAAAAATCGGATTAATTTTATTGTTGTTGTTATGTTAATGTGGCTCCTCTCTTTCCCTTCTTCTCCCCACCCTTCCCAACCCAGATGGCTTCCCAGGTCCACCACAGCAGATCCAACCCCACGGACACCTACCCCTCCAAATGGATCGCGAGGCTGCGCCACATCAAGAGGCTCCGGCACCGGGTGAGTGGAGCTGCTCTGAGGGGTAGAACTGGCCTTTACTGAGACTCTTACTGCAACTAAGGCAGGTAAAACCAGCTGGCAGAACTTGCTGAGTGAGAGGAGGGGTGTGTATATGGAGGTTAGAATCCAGCTGGTCAGGGAATCACAGAGAGTTTGGGTTGGAAGGGACCTCAAGGATCATCCAGTTCCAGTTCTGTTGTGAGAATGACCACCTTTCCCATGGAGAAATTCCTCCTGATGTCCAATACCTGGACACAGAGTGGCACCCCCTCAGTGTTGGCACAGGGTCCTGGGTAACCTGCCCTGCCCACATGGAGAACGGAAAGAGTTTTGGAGAGAATGGAGCTCACCTGTTCTCCATTGCCTTTCAGCTCCGGGAAGAGACACAGTACCAGAGCCCTGGCCTTCCCCTGCAGCTGCACCCCTCTGCCCCCACAAAACCTGCTCCCCAGATCCCCCAGGACCCCCCTCCCACCTATGAGACAGGGCAGAGGAAGAGGCTGATCTCCTCCGTGGATGACTTCACTGAGTTCGTGTAGGGCCGGGCTCAGGGTGTCCCTGCTGGGACACTGAGGCCATGGAATTGTGGTCCCTGCGTGCTGATCCCTGCACCTGCATGGACACAGGGATTGGGAGGCACAGCCTGGCTGCTCCTTGCATGTGGACTTGGCACTGAACCTGCCAGGAGCTTCGGGTGCCCCTGAGGAGGACACTGGATTCCCAGCAGAAGCTCCCAGAGGACCAACCCACTGTGTTTGGTTTGGTTTGAGCTGTTTCAAGGCTTCTCTTTTGGGAACTTCCCTGCAGAACCTTTCTTTGGACTCCTTCCACACCCGCTCCTGGTGGAAGCAGACAAAGGATGATGTTCTGCAGATCCTCACATGAAGGCACAGGAATTGTGGAATTTTTGAGGACTTTATGGAGAATGAAGTATTGGAAATCCAGTTGCTATTTCTAAGCACCCAGGAATCCCAGCTCCTCCCTGGACCTCAGCAGCACTTGGACTCTTCAGGCTCTGACTCATTCTGCCAGTTCTGGAAAGAGTTCATTTGGGTTCTCCCCTGCCCAAAATGCTGCTTAAATTCCCAAGGTTTGTCTTCATTTTGAGGGATTCCCAGTAAAGCCTCTCTCCCTCAGCAGAGATTATTTTGCCACCAGAACTAAGAGCAAACAGGGAAGGGGAGCAGTGGAAGGGCAGAGCTTGGCCAGCAGTCCCTGGGGATGAAGAGTCTGACCCCCACGGCTGACTCCAGGTGTTCAGACCCAGCTTCCAGATCCCTCTGCAGAACTTCCTGTGGTTGGAGGAATGCTGGGGTGTCTCATCCTTACCCCTGCACCTGATAAATCCCTTTTTGACTGCTGCCAAGTCTTGGGGCATCATCTTCCCCACGAGTTTTGCCTATTTCCTGACAGGGAGTCTCCTGGGGGAGGCTGAAGCAGTGCAGTTGGACCTTGCAGGGCAGGTGGGCACAGCTGGAATGGGACTTGCAGCCCATCCTGAGGCAAGGAGGGCACCAGACACTACAGTACCCAACTGGGAGGCACCTCGTAAGCTGGACTATACTGTGAGCACTTCATCTCCTGCTTTGTCTGTGAGTGGGAAGCGTGGATTTGGGAATGGCTGACAGCAGGGAGATGAAGACAAGTGCAATGTGCACGTGGGACTGTGAAGGGACAGGCGAGGGGACAAAGGGCCAGCCCTCGCCTGTGCAGGTGTGTGGGAACACCAAGTGTCCGTTGTGTTTGAGTGTTTATGAGTCGTAAAGGAAATAAAATCTTTGTCTGATCAGTGCGTTCTTGAGGTCCTGGGAAAGTTCAGACTCTTTCCTGATCATGTAAATCCTTCCTGCTTTCCTGCTTTAGTTTCCCAATATGTGTTGCTCATGGAACCACCCCCCTCCCAGTGCTGGACACATGGATTCTTGGCCATGTTCCAGTCCCTGGCCAGGGATATTCCATGCAGTTCAGCTTCAGCGAACCTCTGTGCTGGGGAGGGGATTTTTCTGTCAGCTTTGTCCTTGTGCCATCCCCAGCCCCCACCCGTGAGCTCATTCATTAATGCCTGATAGGCTGGAGGATTTAATAAAGTGTCTTGTGTTGTGCAGGAGACCTTAACTAAAATTATGGATGCAGAGAGAATGAGGGTGGGGTGGAGAGGAGTGTCTGGACCAGGACAAAAGCACGTGAGCCAGGTTTTAGCAGTCAGTGTTTATTTGACTTTGTCAGTTTGTAAGAAACATCCCCACAGTTAAAAAAAAGACACCATTTTTGTTTGCAGTGAAATGCTGACCAGACAGGAACCATTGGCATTTTGGTCACAATCGTTGTTCTTAAAAAAAAAAAAAAAAAAAATAAGGCACTTAACAGAAGTCCCTCCCTCTCCCTTGGAATGAATGGATGGGGGTTTCATTTTTCATTTAAGCAGCTTGATCCTGATGCATCATTGTGAGATTCAAGGCAATAAATAAGACACCATCTCTCGGTGACTACAGACACAAAAATATACATTCAGGGGGATTTATGGGCTTTGAGTCAAGTTTATTGCTGTGAGGGTGTAACTCCATGACTAAATGCCTCTGGCTGCAGAGGAGCCTTAGCTGGGACATGGAGGGGACCCTGGGACGCTGCTGGAGCTGGCACAGGAACTGCTGCACTGAGAACTGTGAGTGCTGGAAGCTGTGGGTGCTGCCCACCACGCAGGGCTGGGCTTTTCAAGGAACTGTGGGGGGGCAGAGCTGCTCCCCGTACTTCAGGGAAGGCCAGAAGTAGGGCAGTTGTCTGATCCCATTTCTGCTCCTCTCCGATCAGAAGGAGCACTTGGTAAAGTCACACACACCGAGTCACACTCACACACATGCAGGGCAAGGAACAGGCACTTGGGAACAAAAATCCTGATGGGTTTGGGGAGCATCTTTGTTCCAGCTGCCCCTTAGCTTAGGGGTGGCTTCTCCCTGCTGGCCCCTCCTGCCTCCGTCTCCTTCCCACGCTTCCCTCCTACTCCCAACCTCTTCTAATGGGGATACTCAAGCTGAGAACTGACCCCTGCATCAGGAACTTAACTTTTTGGCTCTTCAAGAGATTTCCAAGACCTGCTTGGTTAATTTGGGACATTTCAATCACTGAAAATTCCCACAGGGCCCTCAGGGGGGTTGGATCTACAGCCCTGGTGCTCCACACAGGTGACAGAGGCTGTGCCAGGGCAGGTGTGTGGGGGAAAGGAGCTTTGGAGCTGGAGGAACTCGGGCCCTGGGGACATCCCTGGTCTCTGGGACACCTCCCCACTGCTCCTCTACTGCCCTGGGGGTTTGGGGACATGGCACTGGCACTGTCCCTGTCACCAAAAAGGAGTCATAGGCATATGCCAAGCTGAGCCTGGTGCTGTGCTGCCTGGGAAGTCAAAGGAACAAAAAATCCAAGGCAAATAGTTTTCTCTGACTTGAAAACCAGGGATTTTTCCTGAGCACAGAGCACAAAGCTGACCAGCACCTGGGCTCAGCCTCCAGCTGCTGGTTCTGCCTGCTCCAGGCACCTTCTAGGCCCCTCCCTGTCCCACTCCTGCCCTCTGGGCCCTTCACTGCCCTCTCCCACCTGCCCTTCTGCCACTACCAACCTGTCCTGGTTACCAGTATTGGATTTCTCCCCTCTGCACTCCACTTCTCCGTGTCCTCTGCTGTTCCAACACCTCCATGCTGACCAAGCACCACCTCACTTGTCTCCTCCTGCCCTCATCCCTCCACAACCTTTCCACAACGTCTGTCCTGCACAGCACCTGAGTTTTCCAAAGGTAACTTAGACCTGTCCCAAAGGCATCCCCGAGCACCCTGTTTCCCCTGCAGTCACCCTGACACATATGGCCAAGAAAGCACATGGATGCTGGAATGAAACCTTCACAAATATCCAACACAGCTGGGGGCTGGAGGGGAGGCTCAGGAGGGGATGGAACAATGGAAGTGTTTTAGGAGCCCCCTCTCTCTGCCTGGAGAAGTCTCCCCTGTCCTGGGAAGGTGCTTCCTAGCCCACCAGCACCAGAGGCAGCTGAACCTGAGGCTCCTGCCCTGCAGCTCTGCCTCCCTCAGCCTTCCCTTCCACCCTTCTCACCTGTCCAAAGCATGGAGCAGGTTCTGGAACACACGGAGGGGCCCACTGGGGGCTCTTCCCCATCCACCTGTGGCCACTGCCCCGAGCCAGCCTAGGAGAGCACACACACCACACACACACAGACACCCAATCCTTATATACATGGGACATTCCCAGGAAGAAGCACTTAATACATCCTTTAAATAACTCTGACAATAGTGTTCTGTCTCCTATCTACATGTTTCAAACACGGTACCGATGCTATGAAAATATAGCAAACATACAAAAATATATACATTTAAAAACCAAACAAACCCCGTATAAATTACTTACAATAGCCATAAGGTGAAATGGGGCTGAGGAGGGGAAGGCAGCCCCTGGAGAGGGCTTCAGGCACCCCCAGGCTGTGATCTGGGGGGCCCCATGGCACAGGCCAGCTGTAGCCCAGCAGCTGTAGGCCAGCACATGGTGAATCCCAGCTGGCAAGGCTGGATGGCCCCCAAAAAAAGCTCCCTCAGGGCTTCACCTGCCTCCTTTGTGCTCAGGGAAGGTGCTGGCACGGCTGCCTGAGCTGGGGCTGCGCTCCCCTCCTCCCTGTCCATTTCAGTTTATGATTTAAACAAACAAAATACTGCTTTTGTGATATATTATCCCATTCTTAGCTCGCACGTGTCACTGGTAGCCGAGGAAAGCCTTGTTTAAAGTGCTGGGCAGTACATAGGAACAAGTAAACCAAAAAAATACATATACTTAGAGCAATACATTCCTTGGGTTAGAGAAGCCAAGCAGCCAGCGGCGCCTGCACCCCGGGGCCACGGCGGGGGGACAGGGCAGGTGGGGACCGCAGTGACACCAGCACGTTGGGAACCCCACACTGGGAGTTGGGAATCCCATGCTGGGAGTTTGGGAACCCCATGCTCAGAGGTGGCTGAGGCAGCCCAGGGGTCTCTTGTCCCCAGCTGGCTGCAATGTCCTTTGTTTTAAATATTGGGTTTCTTTAAATACAAATAATAGTACCAATTTCTGGAGGATAAAAGTAGCCAATACTGGAAATTAACTGCTCTGGGTGTAGATAGCATTTCCCTATATATCTATTTATGCTTAAAAAACAAGGTGGGTTAAATACCTTCTCGAAAGCTGTTGCTTTCCTCCACAGTGCGTCTGGTCAACAAAAATCCAAGACTTGGTTCAAACCTTTGAGGCCTGGGGCTCTCCTCTCCCTTTCCCATCCGGCACAGCCAGCAGGGAAGGGGGGGAGCCTTGTCCCGTCCCCCTGTGCCCACCCAGTCCCCACCTGTGGTCGGTTGCAGCCAGGGCCGTAGAACAACCCACAGCTGCTCCCTGTGAGCCAGCAGGGATCTCCTGCACCTGCTCATCCCCTGGGGAAAGGCTCGGCCTTCTCCCCTTCCATCTTTAACACTGGAATGCTCCCGTGGGGCCGGTTCTGGAAGGCCGGTGGCCGTGCCAGCGGCGCGGCGGGAGAGCCCCGGTGCCCGGCCGGCCCAGCCGCCGCGGCAGCTCCGGGCGGGCACAGCCCGCCCCCGGCAAAGCCCTGCCAGGGCATCGCTCCTGCACCCCCGTTACTTGACCGTGGGGTGCACCCGGTTCTTGGCCCGCAGGGGCCGTTTCCTCCTGGCGGCACAGGGCTTGCCCGGTGACCCCGCGGCCGCGCTGACCCCTCGGCTGGCCCGCAGCAGCCGGCCGGGCACCGCGCCCCGGCCACCCGGCACGGCCCCGGCACAGCGCGGGGACAGCGCGTCCGTGTCCGACAGCTCCGGGGACGGGCCCTGCTCCGAGCCGCCCGAGCAGCCCTGGCCCGGGTCCCCCTCGGGCCCGCGGTGCCTCCTGCGGGCGCGGCGGCTGCGGGAGAACTCGAGCAGGTGCTCGATGCGGGACACGTCCTCCGTCACCTGATTGACGCGGTCGAACTGCGCCAGCAGCATCTCGAAGAGCGAGAGGAGGCGCTGGATGTCAGCGTCCACTTCCAGGCTGTCGCGGGTGCTCAGCACGAGACTCAGCCCGTCCAGCTGGCTGGAGGACGTGGAGGCCCTGGAGCTGTCGGAGGCAGCGCTGGGAGTGGGGCCTCGGAAGGACTTGGAGTCGCTGGAGTCTCGGGAGGGCAGCGGCTCCATCCCTTCGAACCTCACCTTGTGCCGGAACTGGGAGGGAAGAGGGGAGCAGGGGCAGGGTTAGGGCAGGAGCTGGGAAGTGGGAACACTCCAAACAGCTCCACGGCTGCTCCCAGCCATTCCTGGTGTGACAGGCCATGGGCTGGGGCTGGATCCCAGATAAAGCCCCGTGGAACCGTGGGGCTGAGAATGGGCAGCTGATGCCTGTATCGTTCCCCATCACTAACCCAGCTCTTGGGCCCCCAAGGGTGGCCACTGCTCCAGCCCTCGCCTGCCCGAGGAACTTGGCTGCAGGAAGGAGCCAGAGGCAGGGAAAGGCTAAAGATGGTGGATGCTGCTCTGTGCCACCAGGCCCCTTCTCCACAGAGGCCCCAGGCTGCCCTCACCTCCTTGGCTTTGCTGAATCCCATCCACATCTTGAGCCTGCGCATGAACAGCTCGACCATCTCGTAGTCCTGGGGCTCGAAGGCGGGGCGGTAGAGCTCGGAGTGCATCTCGCGGTAGCTGTGGATCAGCACCACCGCGAGCAGCCGCAGCACAATCCACACCTCCAGCACGATGTAGGTGGTGCAGAAGAGGCAGTAGAGCCCTGAGGCCTCGGGCAGGCAGGGCCGGAGGCTGGCGCTGCCCCGCAGAAGGGCCAGCAGCAGCAGGAGGCTGCTGCCCATACTGCGGAAGGACTCGGAGGAGGAGGAGAAGAGCTGCGAAGGGACAGAGGAGATGTGATGAGAAGGGAGCAGCAGCAAAGTGCTCCCCTGACCCGCAATATCCCCTCCCACATGGGCCCTGAGGGGTGGCCCACAAATGGGCTGGGACAGGGACAGCCCCTGGCCAAGGTGCTGGTGGCAGGGTGCACATGGAGCACCCAGGGGATGCAGGGGCTTTGTTCATGTGATGCCATAGTGAGGGACAAGGGGCAGCAGGACCACCAGCAGCCCCTCTGTGAGGGAAGGGGAGAGGTGTTTACCAGGAAGCCGAGCTGGGCATAGGCCAGGAGGAGGAGGGCAAAGGCCACCCCTGCAGCCATCAGCTCCTTCATGGACTTCTGGAAGGTCTTCCCAAACACTGACCACTGTCGGACGAAGCGCAGCTGCTGGGCAGCCTGGGAGGGGAGAGGAGGGAGTTACAGACACACCCCCAGCTCAGGACGGATTTCTCAAACACATGGGAAACTCAAACCCCATCAGAGCACAAATACCCCAGTCCATAGGTTCCTTACAGACAGAATGAGCCTGTCAGCCCCGCTTGGCTGAATTCCCCAGGGGAATCGAGGGCCCAGAGGCCTCAGAGACCTGAAGTGCACAGCAGAGACACACGTGGCCTCCTTGCCACCTGCTCTGCTCCTGCCAGGACTGTGCAGGGGTGACTAGCACAGGAGGACCAAAGCACCCACCACCCACGTGCTGCTCTCCCAGCCCACCCGTACCTGCACGGTCAGGAGGAAGAGGAGGGACGCGGCCAGGCTGCTGAAGACAGAGCTCAGGAAGGCCACCTGGTAGAAGTTGGTGAAGCCCCTGCGGTTGCTGAGGTACCTGAGCCACTGCTGGTCAGCCAGGGTGGCCTGGCTGAGGTGCACCAGCACCGTGCATGTGGTGAGCAGGATAAAAACCCACTGGCCATAGTTGCCCCACAGGGTGAAGTAGGCTCTGCCTTCCTTTTTGATGGCCAGAGACTCCGACACCACGAAGTAAACCACAAACAGCATGAGGAAAACCTGTGGGAGGAACAGGGAGGTTACCAGGAGAGGTTATGGAGAGAGTACCAGGAGAGGAGGAATGGAGAAGCTACCAGGAGATGAAAGGACAAGCCCCGACTGCTGTGGCTGCACCAGGGGACCCCGCAGCACCCCAGGACAGCAAAATCCCCCAAACCAGGCCAAATTACACCCCTGGACCACACCTTGTACCTGCCTTCCTTGCTCATCCAACACCCCAATCCCTCCTGAAGCTCCCCAGTGCCCACACCCAATGCCCCTGTGGCAGGATGGCAGCACCCAGGGAACAAGGGCTCTGCTGACACCAAACCCAGGCAGGGTGACAGACGTGGGGACAAGTGGCCTCAGGCAGGGCAGCTCGAGCCCACGGTGACCAGCCTGGGTGAGGGTCCCCAGAGCCCCTCACGCAGAAAGCAGGGGGTGTAGGGGAGGTCCCACACTGACCATCATGAGGAGCTGCAAGGTAACCCCCCCACTGAGCCTCAGCAGGGGGAAGGGGCTGATGGTGACGGCAGCGATGGCCTGGCCGGCCCCAGGGAACTCCAGGCGCAGGGTGACGGCCACGTGCAGGTCCACGCTGGGGTTGTACTGCAGCAGCTCCACAAACACTGCCCGGCTCCTGCAGAGGGACAGGAGCAGCTCAGGGGCTGGGACACCACCAGCTCTGGGGCCACTGTTGGGTGGGACATCCATCCTGTGCCCCTGCAATGCTCCAGCAGCACCCCTGACGAGCCCAGGTGACAGCAGGACATTCCTTCTGCCCCTGCCACACTCACATGTTGTCGATCCACGTGTGCTGCTGCAGGAATTCCAGCTGAGCCCGGCTCTCCTCCAGGGAAGGACCCAGCTCCTGCACGTAGCCGCTGCTGTCGTAGAAGGAGATGTAGCCCCAGTACCAGATCCTGCAGAGGAAGAGGAGCTGTGGGTGAGGCTGAAGGACACTGGTTGCTCTCCTACATGGCAGGCCAGGAGCAAATGTGCAGATGCAGATCCTCCCCCTCAGGATTTATTTCACAAGACAAATTACAGAGGTGCATTGATCCACCTCATGTGCCCAACCTCCGAACAGCGCCAAGCCCTGTGGTGGCCCAGACGTGCATGGAGATGCCTCTGGGGACAAACCAGAGCAGAAACCAAGTGTGATTTATGCCCAGGATGAAGGACAACCTCCTGTCACCACCTTGAGCGGAAATCCAGTGCTGCTCCTGGAGCGCTGGGTTCCCCTGCCCTGTCTGTGCCCTGCAAGGTGCAGAGTTGAACCCTCTGCCCCTGGGCCCCCATAACAGCACAACGCTGCTGTTCAGATCCTTTGGAATTTCCATGTCCATCTGCCCTTTGCCAGGCTCAGGGGCTGTGAGGGCTGGGAACAACCCGACGCACCTGTAAAGACCTTAGAGAGGTCTGTAAGGATCCCTGGAGGAGGAGCAGGGGTGGGAGCAGGGGTGGGAGCAGGGGTGGGAGCAGGCAGGGCAGCCCTTACCCCGCTAGGTCGGGTGCTGAGTGTACCCACGCTGCCGTCCCATTTCCAGCCGTGCTCTCCCAGCCCACTCCATAGTCAGCAGTGGCAAAGATGTGCTGGTCAGTGCAGCTCCTCTGGGCACTGCCCAAGCCCTGCAGGATGTCCTGGGCACTCTGCTGGCACTCAGCTGGAATGAGAGCACGCTGTGAGCCACAGGAAGCCAGCACAGCCAGTGCTGAGCTCACAGCACCGCCCTTCCTCCCAACCCCTCTGCATTCATCCCCACGAGTGCACCAGGGTGAGAGAAGGGGCATGCAGAAGTCAGGGATTCAGAAAAGGATGGATATTAACAATAAAAATAGAGAGCTGTCCAATTTAGGAGTCACGATATATCCATGCCACCAACTCAGAGTGGATTAGCTAGGTACAAGTGGAGGAGAACAGAGACATCCCAACTGGCCTTGGGTAACAGTGGACCAGCACTCTGGTCCCTGGAGACATCACTGGCTTCAAACTGCCAGAGGGCAGGATTAGGTGGGATATTGGGAAGGAATTCTTCCCTGTGAGGGTGGGGAGGCCCTGGCACAGGGTGCCCAGAGAAGCTGTGGCTGCCCCTGGATCCCTGGAAGTGTCCAAGGCCAGGGATCATTGGGGCATTGGGGCTTGGACATTGGGGCTTGGAGCAGCCTGGGATAGTGGAAGGTGTCCCTGCCCATGGCAGGGGTGGGATGGGCTTTAAGGTCCCTCCCAGTGAAAACCATCCTGGGATTCCATGATCCACTGCTTCCATAACCTCTGCTGCCTCCCCTCAGCCCCAGCTGCACCCAGACCTGCCCACTTCATCCTTCCAGGACCGTCACCTCCCCCTGTGGCAGCAGAGCCACCGTCCCTGCCCTACCTCCCCGCAGCCGGAGCTGGCGCAGCCGGGCTGTCCCCAGCGTGGTGCTGTGGCTCTCCTGGCCAGAGCCATTGTTGTACAAGTAAGGCAGGAACACCTGAGACATCCACACCCAGAACTGATCCGACCTGCAGGGGGGAAGGTGTGAGATTGGTGAGTCAAAGTTTCAGTGACTTTGGGGCGCGAATAAGCCACACTGATGTGCCCAGAGAGCCAAGGGCTTTGCAGAGACACACCCTCAGCCCAGGGACCCCCGGAGCCAGACTGGGCTGCTGGGAGCTCCCAGGGGTATGGAAAACCAGCTGGGAAAATTTAATCCAGTTAAATTTATGTGCAGAGTGAGGAAAGGCAGACTCTGGACAAGATGTCATTTCTGGCTCTCATGACCCTGTTCATGACTATAAGTTGTGGCTGCAAATTCTGGAGACAGAGAAGCTCGTGTCTTTTCAAGCAGCTCCAGAAAGATCAACATCAACTCCCACAGCCCCTTCCCACTGGGAACCTCTCTAAACCTCAGAGAAATTAAACCTTGCAATCCCCAAAGGCCCCTCTGCTCTCCAGTGGAGCAGAACTACAGGGACAGACAGGACCTGCTGACTGCTGTGGAGCGCCCAGCTCCACATGGGCACCAAGGAACCTCTTATGGCAAAGCCTGTGGAGCACGACCCAAGAGCCAACTTCTCTGACCCCCCCCAGGGGCTGGCAGTACCTCTTGATGAGCAGGAAGTCGTTGCTTCCCAGCTGCTGTTTGATGGAGCTCTGCAGGAGGAAGGCCCGGCTGGTGCGGGAGGCATCGCCGTAGTTGGTGAGCAGGACCACCAGCAAAAACATCATGTAGATGAGGAAATTCTGGGAAGCAGAGAGTAAAAATGGGATTGCATGGAAAGGCTGGATCCCAATCCTGCAGCAGAGCAGTGCTTTCCACGGCCATGCAACAGGATCAGACCCAGAGATGGAGAAACTGAGGCAGAAGCCAGAGCCAGGAACTCAGTGGATCCCAGCTGGACTGGGAGAACCCACACTCGGACGTGTCTCACCCCTGGGCACCAGGCAGCAGATGTCCCACCTTGAGCATCCTGTGCAGCAGTTTGACCTTCCTGGCCTCCTCCTTGGCCTGGAAGAGGGCGAATCCTTGTGGGGGCCGGACTTTGCTGATCCTCTCGGACACGTGTTCCACGCAGGGCTGCTCCACCAAGGTGTCGTCCTCCTCCGGGTGCAGCCTCTTGGCAACCAGGGAGAAATAGAGGGCTTCCAGCAGCACCTGGGGCACAGGGAGAGTGCTGAGCCTGCAGGGAGCTGTGCCACCTCAGCATTCCAGCAGCAGCTCCCATGGGCCCCTTGGCACAGCCAGCACAGCACAGCTCCTACCTGGACCTTCAAAACCAAGTGCCACCAGCCCTGCCTCTCCTACTGCTGCTGGTGTCCACATTCTATCCTTCTGAAGGATATGGAGATGGGAGTGACCATTCAATGCACACAGTGTCCCCTCTGACCTGATTTCATCATGGAAAGGGTTGTCAAGCATTGCAAGGGGCTGCCCGGGGCACTGGTGGATTCACCATCCCTGGAAGCCTTCAAAAACCACATGAATATGGCACTTGGGGCCATGGGTTAGTGGTGAACACGGTGGTGGTGCTGGTTGATGGTTGGACTTGATCATTTTAAAGGGCTTTTCCAACCTTAACAATTCCATGACTGTGATTAGCAGCTGGACAACGTTAATTCCAGCTGTTAATTCCATGTACAGGTCTGTGCCGGTGCACTTGTGCCATCCTCACCTTCAGGGGCTCCCAGACCAGGAACGATGCCAGAAAGCTGAATATCCCTGAGATGAGCCACATGAGGGCCACGCTGGAGGAGAAGCCCACCCCGATCCACACGGAGACGCCGGCGGAGGTGGCGAAGAGCAGGAGGCTGATGCCGTGAGCCAGGAGGGAGCACCAGGGCGGGAGCAGGCGCTTCCTGAATGTCTGGTCTGCAACTGGGAGGAGGAGGAGGAGGAGGAGGAGGAGGAGGAGGAGGAGGAGGAGGAGGGAGAGAGAGTGTGAACATCACTGCAAAGGGTCCCAGTGGGCACAGGAAGGGCTGAGCTCAGCACTCATCCCAGCAGAGAGCCTGCCATCAGTCCTGGGTGAGTTCGGAGCGATCATCCCACACATTTCTACAACTGATGGCTGCAGAGAGTGCAGGGAGCAGAGTAACTGGGGAAGGAGGGAGCAGAGCCTCCCCAGGGGACACTGCAGGGACTGTCACAGCACAAGTGCTGGCCCAGGGCTTACTGAGATCCAGGCTCCAAGAGAAGCTGGCAGGAAATAGCAGCGATATCCCAAGCAGGGAACAACCGTTCCTAGGGCTCTATTTTATTTTCCATTTACCCCACTGTGCCCCCCCAAAGTGCTGTAGTGTGGGATGGGCCGGGTCCCCGCACACCCCGGGGGGCACAGCCCTGGTACCTGTCCAGGTGGACTTGGCTGATCTGCTCACTTCCCTGGGAGGAGGGGCCACGCTCTGCCCTTTGTCGTTCAGCCTCTGCATCATGACAGTCTCCACCTTCTCCCCGAACACGCTGGACCTGCCAGGCACAGGGGGAGCCTGCTGAGAGCTGTGCCACTGCTGGCTCTGTGCTGAGCAGGCTGGCACCACGGGGGCTGAACTCCAGTGCCAGCACCAGTCCTGGGACATCACACATGTCCCCGAGGCACAGACACTGCTCTGTGTCTCATGGACAAGGCCTGATGGTCCCTCCCTTCCCTTGGCCTCCCACTCTGCAGTGGCTGGTGGTCAGAGTGTCCTGGGCACGGTAACACAACAGGGATTTGGGTAGAATCCCCTTCTCCCTCCCACCATGAAGTGAACCATCATCCCAGCACTTTGCCCGCAGTCCAGAAGTGCTGGAGACACAGCTGGGGCTTTAAGAGAAAATCCAGGTGGTTCCTGGAAGGGTGGCAGTGCTCTCCTGGAGCTGTGGCTATGAGGGCTGCAGGAGTCATGGCCAGCAGGAACAGAGTGACCCGTGAAAGTGTCCCAAACCCAGCTCAGTTCAGCTGGGTGGGAGGGCAGGGGGTGGGAGGCTCTGACTCCATGGGGGCTCTGATCCCCAAACACTCACAGGCCTGAGATCAGATCTGTTTCTGCCCTCATGTACGGCCCCAGGTCCTGGGAGTGGGAGATGCCACTGGCTCCATCCGCCAGGATCTGCCGGATCAGATCCTCATCTGGGAAAGAGAGAGCACAAGACAGCGTTGGCAGGAGCTCAGCACCACACCAGGACATGGCTCAGCCACGTGGTGGAACTGGGGAGGAGGAGGAGGGTCATGGTGATGTCCTCCTCCCTGGGACAGCCCTCCCCTGCTCCCTGCCCTCCAGTTCCTGTCTATCCCAGCTTGGCCACAGAGCTGGGCAGGGAACCGCTGGTTCAAGAGGCCAAGTTCTCCTTCTCCAGCCACGTCCAGAGGCTCTAGGACACACTGTGTCTTCGCAGCCAGTGAGGAAGTTCTGCTTGCTTGCAGCATTCCCATGGGAACACGCCTCTCCTGGCTCCCAGTCTGCTGGCAGTGTGGGACCACCCACCTCAGTCTGACGCCCACCAGGATTTCTGCTTTCCCAGACTAAAATCCCACCTAAGCAGACACAACCCTCCTCCCCTGCCCTTCAGAGTGAGGCCAGTGGTGATGGCAGCAGCTCTGTTGTTCCACCTCTGCCCCGAGACAGGGGGGCTCACCTGAGGCCGAGAAGTACCGGGGCTGCCCCTGGTGAATCCCAAGGGACAAAGTGTCCTCCTCGGTGGCCAGTGGGGCCTCAAGCCCCAGGTGGCGGCTGGCCCGGCCTCTCTTCAGCTTCTGGATGGTGTTGCCCATGATGGAGGGGTCACTCAGCAGGTCTGGCCAGCTGAGCAGGGCCTCGCTGGAGGGCCACCGCACCAGGCTGTGGGAAAACAGGAATGGGGGCGGTCAGGAATGTGGGGAGCACAAGAAAATGAACTCTGTGGGATTGTAGAGGGAAACAGCTGTGGGAGCACAAGCCAAGCCCAGCAAAGCACAGACTGAAGTCCTGCTTGCTCCATCCCCAGAACCCCACTCACCTCTTGGAGTCCTCCAGGAACAGATCTGTTTTGGTTTGTTCAGAAAAGGCCTGCAGGGAACAGAAACATTTCAGGAACGTGACACAGGTTTGTGCCCGGTGAAAGCAGCGGGTTGGGAACATCAGGAGTCACTGAGCTGCTCTTAACCCTGGGCCCACACCTCCAGTAGCCTGCCCAGCTGTGTGGAGGGAAGCAGTTACCTCTGCCTGGAGCCCGGGGAAGGTGGGGAAGGAGCTGTCAAGGATTGAGGAGTCCAGGTAGTTGTCGATCTCCAGGGACTGCTGGTCTGAGTGAGTCACTGTGTGGCTGATGGAGACCTGCAGGGCACACAGGAGGGACAGAGGTGACATTGCCACTGCTGCTGAGAACAGGCACATGCCCATCCTCCACAGCCTCCCAGACACCTGTACCCACACGTGCTACAGCCAGGGCCACCCAAGCCATCTCAGGTACAAGCTCCCACGAAGTCCCCGAGTTTGAAAGCTTTTCCTGTGTGCTCTCAGCAGCATCAGACACATTTGCTGCTCATCAGTCCCTGAGCAGCTGGCTGCAATACTTAATGGGGCTGCTAATTGTGCTTAACTAGTCGTTAAATCTCCAGCTAATCCCTTCCCAGCTGCCTCACCACAGCTCTGCTCAGCCAGCTGAGTTTGGACAGAGGGCAGACATCAGAGAGGCTCAACTGAGCAGCTCCCAGGCTCTGCCTTTGGCATTTGGGTGCCTGTCACACACTGAAATCCTGAGGGAGGAAGTGCCTGAACAACTTCCAAAATCTGCCCTTTTGGTGCCTGGGCACTGCCAGAGTCCAGCAGTGATCTGAGCTCAGGGAGGGAGGCACAGACCAGGGAAGGGTCTGGCCCTGGTGCAGCACAACCAGGCAAGTGCAGAGCCAGGCTGGAGGAGTGAGGTCCCAGGAAAGGCAGAATTCAGCCTCCCAAAAGCAAACCTGGTGGCCTCCCACCCATCTGAGCAGCCTGCAACCAGCCCCGCTCCTTACCTTGCCACGAGCCATCCGGAAGAGAAATAAAATGACCAGGTAGAGAGGGTAAACCACCACACTGGAGACCAGGCCAACAGCCACCGTGTCCACGCTGACAGGGATCAGGCTGGAAACAGCCACGTTGCTGCAAGGAATCAAGAGGGATCAGAGACAGGTGTCAGCAGAAGCATTTGGGGTTGTCAGGTAAGCAAACAGGAGACAGAAGTGCACAACCAGGAATTCCAGATGTGCAGAGAAGAAAATGGGCCTGAAAACCAAAATCAGACTGTCTTTGGTCATCCATCATCCATGGCCCCAGACTCCTTAGAATGGGGAGGGCAGACTCAAGGCACAAGCAAGGAAGCTCCTTCCAGTGGATGGAAGATGTGTCCTGCCCCAATGGGACAGGCAGGAGGGCCCTGAGCAGGTTGGGACTGGCTGGGGACACACCTGAGGTGGACACTGCCCACCATACCCTTTACACACCTGAGGTGGACACTGCCCACCACGCCGTGCACACACCTGAGGTGGACACTGCCCACCACGCCGTGCACACACCTGAGGTGGACGTTGCTCACCACGCCGTACCACACGGCGTTGGCGCAGAGGAAGAGGAAGATGAGGAGGCAGCAGCAGGTGGCCCTCTGGACGCGGGTGAAGCGGGAGCGGGGCGGGCGGTCCCACAGGGACAGCCACACGTGCTTCTCGAAGAACCCGCGCTGCAGCTCCGCCACGAAGATCCGCCAGAAGCTCCTCAGCTCACTCTCACCTGGGGACAAAGTGACAGACTCAGGGTGGCTGCACCACTGAGGGGACCTGGCTGGGCTGGCCACATCCCTCCCAACAGACTGGTACTCCAGAGGTATCCACACTGCATCCACAGTGTCCCTCCTCATGCAGTGCTCATTGGGGATGAGTGGCTGGAAAACCTGCCCAGCAGAAAAGGATCTGGGGGCGACAGTGGCTGAACATGAGCCCAGCTGTGTCCAGGTGGGCAAGAGGCTAATGGCACCTGGCTTGTACCAAATACAGTGTGGCCACTGGCCCTGTCCCTTATGCAGGGCACTGCTGAGGCACCTCCGATCCTGGGGTCAGTTCTGGGAACCTCACAAGAAGAAATACATGGAGGGGCTGGAGTGTGTCCAGAGAAGGGAACAGAGCTGGAGAAGAGTCTGCAGCACCATGAGAGGCTGGGGGAGCTCAGCCTGGAGAAAAGGAGGGGGTGAGAAGGACCCAGGGGAGGTGGAGCACTCACTGGCAGCAAACACCTCCCTCTCCACCAGGCCATCGTTGTCCTCGCTCTCCACTGACAGCCAGTCATTCACCAGGAAGAAATAGCTCTTGCTGCTCTGCAGGTCCCGCACGATGACGTGCTGCAGGTACCACGAGGGGCTCAGTCCTGAACGGGGAGAGACGAAGGAGTATTTCACGGCACACATTCCCTGTGTGAGCCTGTGAAGCTGAGGGGGCCACAGGAGCACTGTCAGCGGGACAGCAGCATTTCTGTGCGACGTGATTGTCATCGATGGGCACTGCACAGTACCCACGAGGGAAGCGTGGCACAGCCAGGTCACCCTGAGGTGACATTTATGGTCACAGCACACAGGACATTGCATTGTCTGTGTCTGGGGTGGCACCTGGCCAGTCTGTGAGAGACTCCATGTCCCCCAGCAATATCCCCCCAGTCCAGCAGGTCACCAGAGGCCAGGTCCCCCTGTCCAGGCCCAGGACGTGGCCCCTCCATGTCCCACCTTTGTTGTCATGCCAGATGCGGATGCGCCAGATGCTGCCCAGGCTCCGCTCCGTGGCGATCTGGAACACGTCCAGGCTGTTGCGGTGGAAGGCGTTGTCCCCGTCCAGGTGTCTGTGGCCGCTTTTATTGTCCACCCCATACAGGGCGATGCCCACATGGGCCGTGGTACCTGCAGGGAAGGAAGGGGCTCCCTCAGGGAAGCCCACCCGAGGTGCAGCTGGACCCCAGCACTGCCTGTGACAGCTCTATCACAAACCCAGCCCCCGAACACAAGCCAAATTTGTGCCTGCCTGCTGCTGGGAAAGATTCAAAACAAAGTAATGGATCCTGGAAGACAGCAAAAGGATCCATCCAAAGGGCCTACAAGGCAGGAGAAGGTCAGAAGTGAGGAACAATCTCTGCCCCTGCAACCACAGCCCAGTCAAGGAAGGCAGGATGAAGGAATTTCTCTCCTGGGTGGTTCCTTCCAGCAGCAATTGGCTGTCCCACCACAACAGCCAGTGGTGGGAGAGCATCGGCTAGTGGAAGCTGTCCCTGCCCATGTCAGGAAGTTGGAACCAGAAGGTTTTTGAGAAACCTTCCAACCCAAACCATTCTCTTGACCTGCCCCATCACCACACAATAAAAACTGGGATGCTGTGGGAAGCCCTGGACTGAAGCTGCAGCTCAGCTCTGGGGTCCATGAGGAGCATTCAGAGCGTGACATGCTGAGGTGGGACCTCAGGTGAACTACAGGTGTTCCCCTGGGAACCAGGCATGGGAGCAGGCTATGGGCTCACCTGACCCTCTGCCCCAGCCTGTTTTCACCAGGATCTCGTATTTGTACATCCCGTTCTTCCCGCAGAAGGGAATCACCCCCACACGGTTCATGTCGATCATGTCCAGCTTGTGCACGATCAGCGCAGCCACCGAGTAGGTGACAAAGCACACGGCACATGTCAGCAGCACGATGTAGTTCAGCCCTGGGCCTGGAGCCTGGAGAAAAGAGAAGTGTTGAAAGGCAAGCCCAGGAGGATCCAGCTCCCATTCCCTGCCTCCTTCCTGGCCATCGCCCCGCTCACAGACGTGGCCCCGCACAGCCGGCAGCAGCAGCTGCCAGGAGCTCCCTGCTCCCGCTCACGTCACAGGGACAGAGCGAGGAAGAGCCTGGATGCCCCTGGGATGCAGGGAGCAGCTGGCAGGTGCGACTCTCTGGGATCAAACAGTACTGGGTGACAGCTGGGAGGAAAGTTTTGGCATCTCCCTAAGAGGGGAACACAGTGCGAGGTGTCCAGGCCAGGGAATAAAGCCATCTGCAAAGGTCTGTTTCCAGCCAGGATTCCCAAGCAGGGGACACAGCTTCCCCTGAGCTGTGCCCATCTGCACCTCCCAAAGGCTCCCAGATGCCTGTGCTGGTGCCAGCTTGGAGATGAAGCCAACAGGAGCCTCAGGCTTTGCTCCAGGTGACGACAACCTGTTCTATGTTTCACAACACTGCACAGCCTCTGCTTTGCTGTACTCACAGGAAAGATGAACTGGACAGAGTTTGGGGGCACAAAGAGGCTGGCCCCAAAGGCTGTGAGGTGCTGGGTCAAGCACACAGCCTGGTCTGGCCTGGTCTCCTCCAGAGGGACAATTCCCTCCGTCTTCCAGCGCTTCTCCTGCTCGCTGAAGTACTGGCACAGGGATGTGTACAGCCCCAGGGTCACCTCCACTGGTGACCAGCTGAAGTGGTTGGTGATGTTCAGGTAGTACTTCTGGTTAGGATCGTCCGTTCTGGAGAAGGGAAAGAGCAAGGAGATGATTCCCCCACCTCCTGAAGGGACACCAGCCCCATTCTGGTGCAGGTGTGTCCAGTGTAAGCATCCAGCTGCAGGGGCAGGGATGCACTCACAAAGGAAGAAAAGCCCAGTGAACATGGTGTAATTTACACCCTTTGGCAGTGCAGATACTCAGGGGTTCCACAGACCACCTCAGCAGCTGTCACATGCATCCACAGCACAGCCTGTGCCTGACAGGAATTACCAGGGAGGCTTCTCTTACCTGGGTGAGGTGAAGAAGGTGTAGAGCTTGTGGTCACTTCCAGCCAGGGCATCCAGGCTGATTCTCTTGGAGGCAGAGCAGTTGTACTCATTGGGCTGGGGCTCGTGATGGAGATAGGCCATGATGAAGGGCTCAGGCTCACTGGCCAGGTAATGCTCTGTGGGGAGGGGAAGGAACAGAAGTGGCTTTAAAAACCCCTGGGAGACTCAACTACAGGTCTGCTGCCAGCACTGGGGCTCAGGGAAGAGTATAAGGAATGCAGAAAGTTGTGGGAGATGCTTCTCCAGACTGTGCTCTCTCAGTGTGCACCTCAGAGGATCCCCGGGCACGGAATACCATTGGACCTGCCTGGGACAAGGACAAGCCCCTCCAGGGCTAACGTGGCTCAACAGAAGGGCTGGGAAAAGCAAAAGGCTTCTCAGGGCCAGAATCCACAAGCAAGGATGACACTGGGCACTGGGGATTGTCCAGGACAGCCAGAACCTCGACCACACAGTGTGGAACCTGCTGCCAACACCTGGCATCCCTTCCCCCACCAGTTATCCCTCACACCCAGCTCTCCTCTCTCACAGGAAGAATTAACAAAGAGATGGATTTGTCTGAACTACCATTGAGGACTCTGTAGGTGAGCTGGAAGTGCAGTCCTGCTTCCCTGTTGTTGCTCTCCATGATCACAATCAGATTCACAGATGTTCTTGCCTCGATGACTTTAGTGCCAGCCACGAGATTTTTGGGGTCTGTGTTGTTTGAGACCATCACAGTGATGGCTTTTTCAGAGTCCAGGCTCCCGATGGGGATCTGCACCCCGTTGTGTGTCTGGAACTCCATGGAGGCGACCTTGGTGGACACGGTGTAGTTGCTGATGTACCCAAAAGGGAAGGGATTGGAGTCCACTTGGAACATGACTTGGATGACGTCCGTCAGGTTGGAGAGGGTGGAGTTGAAGGCCTGGGGGATGGAGAACTGGCAGTTTGGTGTGTTTTCGTAGCAAAGCAAGTTAAAGGGGTCAGACCTCTTGCCTGTGGCCTTAATTTCTCCTCCCACCAGCTCAAGGGGCTCTTCATTCAGCACCCGAGATTTCATGAGGATTCGCATCAGGCTGGAAGACAGGTTGTAGGCTTTGGGAGCCAGCAGCAAATTGTGGGAATCAGCAAGCAGCTCCTGGGGCTTGGATTCTTGTGAAACTGTATTGACAAGGTGGATTAGGTCACCTGCCAGGAGAGAAATGAAGAGGAAGTGGTAAATAGCCTGGATATCTGCTACAGTCAGGAGAACGCCTGACACCTTCCCAAAGCAATCAGACAAGGCTTTCCTTGCTGTCTTCTCACTGTTCCTCTGCACATGACCTTCCCCACTGGAGTGTTCATAGCCCAGAGCTAAAAGAAAAGCTGTCAGCAGTTCCTGCAGCCTCTCTAATCTACCAGGTTTGGTGAGGAATACTTAATCACAACACGCTTGATTCCCCTCCCGTGTAGTGAAGAGAACCACCGCTCAGGAAGCAGGCAAGGAATGGATAAAACAAATGTATGTTCCTATGCTTTTGCACTATAAAGTGCACAACACTCAGAAAGGAGTGCAGAGGTAACAAGGCGTGCAGAGAAGAGTCTCTGCTTCCCCCCAGGTCACCCAGGTGGGAATTTCCACGCGGTGTTCCCAGATGCCCCAGTGAGGTTTGACAGCCTCCTTGGACTCCAACCAGGAAGAGAAGCATCTGGAAGCCATAGCTGTTACTCATTGTTTACTAAAAAGAGAACCCCCTGGAGTCTTAGTGAGCTTATTAGGAGTAATAGTGAGTTATATTAACAACTGTCAGATTTAAGTGTCCACAGAGGCAGCTGCCAAAGCCAGGACAACCCTGGGAAAAGTGCAGGGAGAAGAGAGGGCTGGGATGCCGCACTCCAAATGGCAGATGCAATTTCCTAAAAATTTGGGCCAAAGCCCAAATGGCAGAGGAGGGAGCCTAAAAGCCCCCCTCGGTCTCCTCCTGCCCCTGAGCCAGTCCCCTGTCCCCCACCCAGAGGACAAAGCTCACCTGTGATGTTGAGGATGTTGTCGGCAATGCCAGTTGGTGTCACCGTGCCCTGGGTGGTCTCCCCTTGCAGAATGGTCATCATGGTCTCCAGCTTGTTCAGGGTCCTTGTCAGGCATGATTTGCACACCAGCTCCTTGCTCACCACCTGCAAAGGGACCAGTGTCTGACAGAGCAGGAACACTCCGGGGAAAGCCCAGTCCTGAGGACACCTTTTCACTCTGGAAGTGCCCTGTGCCCTGTCCAGCCCTGGGGAGGGGACAGCAGAGGCTGCCCTGCTCATACTGAGAGTGGCCAGCAAGTTGTTGGGGTTCAGCATGTCCCAAGAGGCCAAGACTCTTCCACCTCCCTCCCAGGACATTCCAAGGTGCCAATGTACAGGCAGGCAGAGGATGCCTGGCAGAGGATGCTTTTGGGTTGGAAAAAGGAATGAAGGGAGAAAATTGCTGCCCAGAAAAGCTGTGGCTGCTCCATCCCTGGAATTGTTCAAGGCCAGGTTGGACAGGGCTTGGAGTAACCTGATCCTTCCAACCCAAGCCACTCCAGGATTCTGATTCTAAATTGATGCTCCCTGGTGTTCACTCGTAAGGACCAGGCACATCTCCCCTCTGGGGCCACACACAGAAACCAACCAGGAAGAGCTGGATAGGGTTCCTCCATCCACTCCAGGACCTCCATTGGAAGCAGGATTTAGCCCCAACTGAATCCATTTCAGTGTCTAAATACTCCTGAAGGCTGTGGGAGGAATCCTGCCACTCAGGCATGATGGATGTCCCTCCCTCTGCTCCCAGATGTGTCCAAGAAACAGAATGTTCCAGCCATGGCCTGGAGCTTCCCGCACTCTCGAGGGCTGGATGGGAGGGACTGAGGCAACACATGGAAGCTGTTACAACCCCGTTCCTAGCTCTTATTCATCTTTTTTCTTTTAATCATCATAGGATTCAGCCGTGATTCACCATATGTTTTGGTGAAGAATCAAAACAGCATCTGCAGGTCTTGAATTCCCCCTTTTCTGCTTTATTTGTAAGCTCTGAGAAGCCAGGACAGACTGTGTGAACCGGAGTCAGGAATCAGGTTCTGGGGAGGAACCACCCAAGGGCAGCTCCTACTTACGAAGGAGAACTGACCAAGAAATCTGAGATTCTTTTTTTATCCCTCCAGGAAAAACTAATTCTGATTTTTCCTCTCCCTTTTAGGTAAAATCAAAAATGTATCAGCCCTGATGGACACTTGTGCAGGAAAGGAATGTGTGAACTCCACTTGTCTCAGCCACTTGGGAAATTCTGGAGTACTGTTTTCCTAAGATTTTCATTCCAACCCAGAGCACAAAGTAATCCTGGAATGTCAGCTTTTCCCATGGAATAAAAATTCTATTTCTAGATCTAAGCTTCCACAGTAAGATCAAGTCACGAGGCAGGAGGAGGTGGGAGAGACAGAAACAAACCAGTCCAGCATGGAATGGGATGTGCTGAACCCCAAACCCCGGACAAAGGGGAACAGAAAGAAGGGATTTTTGAGGTTTGCAGGCTCAAAAGCAGGGAAGGGAGCAGATCAGGACTCTGTGGGTGGGATGCAGTGCCTGTCCATCACTGACCTGCCTGCAGGGGAAGCACAGCCAGGGCCAAGGTACCCAACCAGTCCACAAAGCAAAGATTAGGGAGGGTGGGAGGAGGAGCCAGAGCAGCCTGGCTGAGCACCAAACCCCATGTGCATTATGTAACTGGGCTCTCTTCCCTCCTAAATCCACCAGGCAGCAGCCCCAGCACCGGGAATGGGGGCTACAAACTGCCAGGAGCACGGTGATTCCAGTGAGCAGCAGAGCAAAGCAGAAGGGGTTTCTCATCTTGTAGGGCAGAAACAGGACTGGGAGGAGCATCAGACCTGGGCACTGGCCCGTGGTCCAAAGCAGCTCTACTTGTGTTACTCCTGATGGGAGCCCAGTCTGTCCTCACAGATTCTGTGACTCCCCCAGTGATTTATTCCAATGTTTCTGGAGCCCCTCTGCTCTGGAGCCAGGCTGGGAGAGCTGGGCGTGTCCAGCCTGGAGAAGAGAAGGCTCTGAGGAGACCTTAGACCCTCTTTCAGTGCCTAAAGGGGCTCCAGAAGAGCTGGAGAGGGACTTTGGACAAGGGCCTGGAGTGCCAGGACAATGGGGAATGGCTTTAAGCTGAAAGAGGGTAGATTAGATTGGATACTGGGAAGAAATTGTTCCCTGTGAGGGTGGGGAGGCCTTGGCACAGGGTGCCCAGAGAAACTGCGGCTGCCCCATCCCTTGGAAGTGCCCAAGGCCAGGTTGGACAGGACTTGGAGCACCCTGGGATAGTGGAAGGTATCCCTGCCCATGGCAGGGGGTGGCACTGGGTGAGCTTTAAGATCCCTTCCAACCCAAACCATTCCATGATTCTCCAATTCTCCAGCCTGTGAAGGCCTCTCCTGCAGCCTCCACCTGCAGCTGCCAACCAGGACAGGTACCAGAGGAGCAGCACAGAGCTCCCAGGGGCAGAGCTGGCAGTGCCCAGGACCTCACCACAGAAACCCTGATGATGCCAGCAAGTGACACCAGTGCCTGCTGTGTGTGGAGAGAGCCAGGCAAGCACAGCAAGAACTGAGGGGCTGCAGCTGGAGGCTCAGAGGTGGTGGCAGGGGACGTACCGTGCACTGTGCCAGGGCGGCCGAGATCTGCTGGATGTCATCCACCGTGTTCACCTTCAGGGAGTTCAGGGTCTCTGTGATGTTGTTGCGAGTCCAGGTCCGGAGCTCAAATTCATGCCCAGCCTCAGGTTCCAGCAGCATGGATCGCTCATACTGGGGGGTGGAAGAAAAAGCAGGAAGAGTGAGGAAGGTGGAGTGAAAAAAAACAAGAGAGAAGAGCAGTTTCAGAGGCTGCTGAGCTGAGCTGGAGTCACCTGTTCCCTGCACTCCACATCTCCTGCCTCTGCTTCTCCCCAGAGGGATCTAATGAGCTGGTTTTCCAGCAGAACTTCCTCAATTTCACTTCTGTTCTCCAAGCAATTATCTTAACAGCCTGGCACTCAGCAGCTGTCTAGTACCTGGAGCGCAGTCCTTTTCCAGCTCAGCAGGGTGCCTGTGCCCAGGGGGAAGCTCATCCCTGCCTGGCTTCCAGGTATGCAGCAACCTCTTCCTGGGCAAGGAAACAGGAATATAGCCCCAAATTCCTGCCCTGCCTATAGAGATTGTTGTACAAAATCTGGCCCAAAAATTCTACTGGCAATTGCAAGGACTTCTGGAGGCCCCTCTTGGGCAGAACAAGCTTCGTTACCTCATTCAAGATGGTGATGAGGGCCAGAGAGTACTCAATGACCTGCTGAGGGTCCCCTTGTTTCACCAATCCCTGGAGCACACTGTCTGTCTGATTGTAGAGCCAGTGGGAGAGGCTGGGGAACCCCTCAGGGAGGCCAATTTCAATGGAGCTGTAAGGAAAGAGGGATTTGGGTGAAGTGCAGACTGAGATGGGAGGGAGAAGAGGGGAGGCAGGTGGGTGACCCACAAAAGCACCACTGCTGCTGCCGTGGTGCCCCATTTGCATGAGAAACACCAGGGACCTGCAGCCTGACTCCTCACTGGCCCAGCCCTGGGACTCCATGATCCCAGGAGTCTTTTCCCACTTAGCAGTTCCACGATTCTGTGGCAGCAGTAACTCCTGGGAAAACCTCCCCCTCCAGCAATGACCCACAAAGCCTGGAATTCTCTGTTTGCACATCTGCTGAGCCTCCCCTCCCCTTCCTGCCAACAGCCTCTTCCAGGAGGCAAACCCTTCACCCAGGATCAGGACAGGGACCCGCTGGCCAAGCCACGAGCCTGGGATTTGGGAGCTGAGGCTGGACACGGTGCCGAGGGATAAGCCCAGCCTGCCAGCAGCATCTTACCGGTTCACAGCCACCACGGTGGCTCCCAGCTGGTCCTGCACCAGCACAGCCACGGACACCTGGAAGCCGCTCTCGTGGAAGCCGGGGGGCAGGAAGGCGCCGTGCTCGGCCCGGCTGCCCTTGTACACGCAGAACTCGTGGAAGTGGCCGGGGCGGTGGCGTGAGGCCAGCAGGATGTACACCAGCGGCCCCTCGGCGTCCTCTGTGTCCCGCCAGCCTGCAAGGAAACCCCACAGGGCTCTGACAGGGGCATGGGGAGCTGCAGACACCGCCCCAAAGGAGCTGGCACTGCCCCCTCCCACCCCTGGGGTGTCCCATCCCGCTCAGCCCTTCAGCATGGATGGAGTTTGGAGCAACCTGACAAGGGACAAGACGGTCTTTAAAGACTCTTCCAAGGCAAACCATTCCAGGATTCTCTGATGGTTCTATGGACCTGCCCTTGCTGCTGTCCCAGCAGGGGTCCCCTGCTCTGGCAGATTGTCCCCACAATGAGGACAGCACAAGGACTCCACCAGGCTGGAGGGGTGTCTTCATTCTCTCTAAATTTTTGTGATGTTTAGGAGTTTCTCCCTGGGTGTTTGGGTTCTGTAACATTTAAAGGGTTTATGAAAAATTCATGATCAAAATAACAAGGGGGAATAACTGCTGAGGCTGGGAACAGCACTGAGAAAGGCCACAGCTTCTGTACAAGCCCTGCAAAGCCTGACATTAGACAGAGGCTCAGCTCTCTGGCAGTTCAGCCTCTCAGGAACAACTGAGCCCAGGACAAAACCTGCACAAAGGTTTCCTTGAAGCTCCCAGGAATTATGGGGACTTTCATGGGAGCTGGGCAGTTGGGAAATTCATTGTGTTCGCCAGTGAGCCCCAGTGAAGGTGCTGGCACTGCCACTGTGTCCTGTCTCTGTCACTTCAGCTTAAAAACAATCACTAAGAGCTGAAATTCCCACCATTCCAAAGAAGAATTGATTCCAGCATTATTCTGGATAGCTCAAAACATACCGAAGTTACAACCACATCACCCTAAACACATTTCTGCTGCTCCCCCAGTTTGGTGCCCAGCCCCCTGGAAGCAGCAAGATTCATCTCCTCCCAGCGTGGCTTCCCGGCACTGTGCACAAAGAGCTCTAATCTCTAACACTGATCATTTGGGGAAATCTGGTTTCCAGAGGCACTCAGTCCTTGGCCCAAGGCTACGGGACATCGGCCAGGCCACTTTTCCAAAGCTGGGCTCACTGTTGCTGTCTCTGCAGCTGGTTGGGAAGGTGACAGTGGTGGGAACATCCAGCCCACGCAGCAGAGACGGCCCCACTGCTTCATCTTTTGATTCTTTCCACATACTGTGACTTGTTTTGGGCACCATCTTCTTTTTCCTGCACTGAAATACCAGTCCCTTCCACAAGAACTGGTCTGGCCTGGCTATCTATTCACCTACACGAGTTAGGAATTTTTAAACTGCCTGCCTGCCACCATGAGTTTGAGAGCTCCACAATTGGGGCACACAAAGCTGCTCATGGTCCAAACCACTGCTGAGCCCAGCCCTGACCAACAGTGCCCTGGGGTAGGAGTTTGGGGTGAAGGGAACATCTGTGGGAAGAGCAGCTGGTCATGAGGAGCAGGAGGGGCTGGCAGGTGCTCTCACCTGCACACTCAAAGTGCACCTTCGTCACCAGCGCCCTGAGGGGTCCCTTGGGGGACAGGCGGCAGGACCCCCCCACAGGGGGCTGGTTGGGCAGCAGGTCGATGGAGGCGAAGCCTTCCTCCCCCGTGGTGAGGTCTGTGATGTGCAGAGTGAAGGTGTATCCCTCGCCATCTCTCAGGGCTCCTTGCCTCAGGACCAGGTTCATCCCCGTGTCGCCAGTGGACGTGGTTGTTTTGTCCAGGATGAGGGACTTGTTCTTAAAGCTGTGAGCTGCCCACCTCTGCAGGGATGGACAGGGGAAAGACAGGAGACGTTTGGTTTGAAGCTGAAGTTATGTCCTTAAAATGTTTTCAGATTGAGTCTTTTATAAAAAGTAACAGATTTCTAGTGGGAGCGTCTGCCAAATTTGCAGTTGATAATTCAGCTTTAGTCTTGTGTGCTACAGCAACAAGAACTGGAACCTTTCCAAAATGTCTGGTGGGAATATTTCCACTGTGAGATCTACTTTAGTTTCTGGGATTACATCACCCTCCGACAGAATATTTCATAATACCGAGTACAAAACACAGGAAATAAATGAAGCACTGGTGGAGTCTCCATGGGATACTGTGTTTTATGTGCTTCAAGCTGAACGTGGCCTGGGTGGTTACCGTTAATAGCACAAACCTACGACTGTGATAACAGGAGAAACAGTGAGATAACCAGGCAGAAAATGCCAGGCAAGGACATGCTGGGCTCGCTGGGAGCAACAGGGCTTCCAGTCCTGAGACCTGCTTCACTCCACAGGCTGCAATGGAAGCTGTAATTAGAGGAGGGCACAAGAGGAGAGACTGAACCACCTCTGCTTGAGACGCCAGAATAATGGGCCAAGTGCCAACCAGCCGGGAGAAAAACCACTTCACTTTACTGATCTCTTACAGGAAAAAAAAAGTGGCTTTTGTGTGGAAAGGGCTGGCCACTCATGGCTTTGGCTTAGAAATGACCCCATAAGGACTCAGCCAGACCCACCTGCCACTGCTTGTGGCCAGAAATTGCTTCCCCTCCTTGTCTCTACAGCAATTTAGGTCCAGCACTTCATTTCTCTTTCCCTTTCCACCCTGACCCCTCTGCCTGCCCCTTCTCCCAGAGCCCACCAAAGGTGAAGCAAAGCTTTGTGACTTTACCCCAAGCTTGGAGTCGTTGTGACAGTTCTGGCAGGTGCCCTCCAGGTACACGTAGGAGCTCTTGCTGACCTCGTAGACAGACTGAGCCTTGCAGGAAACACACTCCAGGGACACAATAGGGACTCCTCCCCTCTTGATGAATACCTGGGAAGGCAAGAGGCTCCATCAAGAAGGTCTGACACCAAAACACAGACATCTAACAGCTAAGGACACACCCCAGCACCTGGTGCTGCGAGGAGGAATTGCTCTGCACCAGCCCAGTCTGTGCTAAGAAACAGCAGGAAGGGATTCCCAATGGATTTCGGGTGAGATTTAAGCTGCATCTCTGCTCTTACACTGCCCAGTTCTATCACTGGTTTGCAAGAGCCACCCAACGCCAAACCGGGCTGACCTAGGTCATTCTGGATTTATTTATTTACACTTTTTAACAACATAAATGACTTCTGAAATGTCCCTCTGGTCCCTGGTGCTGAATTCCCAGCAAACCCTGCTTGTGCTGCCAGATGGGGATGGAAGAACCACCTTTTCCAGGGAGCAGCACATTGTTCCAGGCTTTCAGCTGGAATCTAACTGCACATCTCCAGACATCCACCACACCTTCCTGGCAGAGCACTCACAGAGTTCTAGAGGCACCAGTGGCTCAGACACAACAGCAGTTGAACTCTGACCCCTGTGCTCTGTCTAAATTCCTTTAATCCCTGAAGAAATGGGCTTGTCCAGCACTGGACTGAGCCCTCTGCCCTGGCATAATGAGTGTTATGAATTCAAAGACAGTAATGAAGACATTGTTTAACATGGCAGACTCTTAAAAGGGGATAAATATTCCCCAGCACTGCGCCGGAGCGCGCTGGAGCTCCCTTCATTCCACCAGTATTTGCAGATTTCCTGCGACACTGGAAGCATTGTTTTGCGCTCCTGCATGGAAACCAGATAGTACGGAATGTCCTTGAAAGACTATCAATTTCATTTTTTTTCTTTTCATCCTGCAGCTCTGGTTTCAAACCCAGGCTGTGAGAGTTTCCACTTCCACACCGAGTCCATCCCCAATTGCCAAGCGCACCACAATGGATGTTCCTGACATAAACTGTGAGGGTGCTCTTGGCGTGGGGATTCGTGGGACATAAACAACATGCACTGAAAAAATCCTCCCTTAAACAACCTTCCAAGGTGAGAAGAGAGGAACTGTTGACAGTAAAATTAAGCCCTGGCTCTTAGGAAGCTCTCTGGGTAAAATGAGGGAAGAGCCTGTGGCATGTGAAGAGCTGGGACTGCTGAAGAGCAGGAAAGGAAGTTTCCTTTCTCCTATAAAAACTTCCTTGGGAAAAGGGACTAATTTTTCCCTATGAGGGTGGGGAGGCCCTGGCACAGGTTGCCCAGAGAAGTTGTGGCTGCCCCCGGATCCCTGGAAGTGCCCAAGGCCAGGTTGTGTGGGGCTTGGAGCAACCTGGGATAGTGGAAGGTGTCCTTGCCCATGGCAGGGGGTGGAACTGGATGATCTTTAAGGTCCCTTCCAACCCAACCATCCCATGACTCTGTGCCTTAGAGGTGGCTGTGCCAAGGAGAGAAGGTGACAGCTGTGTGTGGTACGCACGGTTTGGTTGGTGGCCTCGGGACTCATCCCCTCCTTCCTGACGGTGAGGTCGAAGGTGTACTCCACATCTGCTTCTAACAGAGCTTTGGATATTGTGACAATTCCTTCCTTGGCACTGAAATTCAGAGAGCACCCTGCAGCCGAGCTCTGCTTGCAAGGAGAAAAGAACTTTCAAACCCTCCTTGGTACGGGTGCACATCAGGTTAGTCCACAGCCAAAACATTCAGGTCCACACAGAGTCACTCCCACAGACCTTGCTGTGCAGTGCCACCACTGGGGTGGGAAAAACAGGGCATGTGTGGACACACATTATCCTACTCTTCAGGTTAGTAAACAGTAGCTGGAATACTCCTGTATTTCATCTGAGTTTCAAATTTGTAGTTTACGGCAATTAATTCTTCATTAAATACCTTATAAACATTGCCAAGTAACACAAAAAGCTCACGTTAAACCAACAGGTCCAATCCCCACACACTTCACATTTGCTATTTTGAGACAAGGCTAGAAAACATGACATTGTACAAAGAAAACAGTTCCTCATTCAATCAAAAATGCTCCTGAGGTGGATTCCCATCAGGATTTGCTAGGAGTTCTCCCTTGCTCTTCCATCAGTGCAGGGTCAGACCACTTCAGCACGTGAGGACAGTGACCTGCTTGTGACCACAAGCTGTGGTCACTTGACCTCTCCAAAGTCTAACTTTGTCCCATGATGGCATTAGAGACATTTAACTGTTAATGGGAGAGGGACCAGAGCCCTGAGCTCCCAGACTGCATCAGCAGCTCCTTAACTCCCTCAGCGCATGGAAATAGCAGCACTGACACTGGGAACCAGAGGCCAAATGCCAGGGAAGCAGCAATGCCAATGCCTCCACTTCCAGAGCCAGCCCTTCTGCCTTGCCCAGGGACGCTGCACTGCACCACTCCTCACACCAATTTCTGTATCATCATCCCGAGCTGGGAACTCAACCTTTGCAACCCCCCTTCTAGAGCAGCTCTGTTAAAGATGCTCACAAAAGCTTCTCTCGACATCACTTCATCCCAGACAGGTTTGCGGTGGAGCTGGAGCTCCAAAATGGTCACTCTGGCTGTGCAATGCTGCTCTTACCTTGGAGGAGGATGTGCAGGACCACTCGTAAAACAACGGGGTCTGCTCCCCGTCATCCAAGTTTGGGTCGTAGGATTTCTCCCCATCCAAGATTAAGTCCTGAGTGTTGGACCATACACGGTATGACCCCCCATCAATGATTGGGACCAGCTTACTCGGGATCACAGTCACATTGGCAAAGATGCTTTTGGACAGTGGGGTGTCTCCAAAGGAGACAATAAACATGAAGCAATAGTTCCCAACCTCCAGGCCAAGCTTCGGGATAACCAGCTGGGGCCTGTTCACGTCGACGTTCGGCAGCCGGATCCTGCTGGAGTCATCCAAGTTCATGCAGCTGGGTGCTCGGTAGATCTCCCACAGGTGCTCTGTCTGGTACTTGATGCACCCTCGGAGGTCAATCTGTGCCTCCAGATAGTTCCTCTGGGATCTCTTCATAACCACCTGCGGTGGCAGGGCCAACTCCACCTCAGGCTCCTCGCACTCCAGGACTTTGACGGTGACCGTGAGCTGGGCTATGAAGAAGCTGATGAGATTGGTGGCATTCACCTCCACCAGGTAATCCCCGGGGCTCAGGTAAGAATAGTTGGCCACTGCAACCCTGGTGGTTTGAGTGGAAGAGCCATCCCCAAAGCTCCACAAGAACTCAACGCTCCTGCTGCTGGGCACCACCGTGGCTTCAAACAGGGCCGTCCTGTTGACAAAGGCATTGGTGGCACTGAGGGACACCTGGACTATGGGGTCTTGCACCTGGATGGTTCTGGTGATGTTGATGCTTCCCAAGTCGTTGAAGGCAATGAGGTGGATCTCCAGCAGACCTGCAGCTTCTGGAGTGTAGGAAACGCTCTCTCCTGATGCAGCAACCACGGACCGGCCTCGCTCTTTCCACAGGCAGAACTGCCAGGAGAAGGACACGCGGGAGCCGCTTCCCACGTGGGCACTGAAGCTCTTCTCCGTGCCCGTGGGAATGCCCTCCTCGCAGCAGTTCAGGAGCCTGACATCCTGGATGGGCTCCAGGACAGAGATGAGCACCTGGGCGTGGGCAATGCTGATCTGGTTCTGCACAGTCACAGTCACCAGATAATCACCGCTCTTGGTGAACTCATGGGTGTACGTGGAGCTGTTGAGCACCACAGAGTAGTCCCCACTAATGCTCACCAGGTAACTCACAGAGGTACCTGACAGCATCCTGATCTCAAACGTGACCTGTTCCCCTGGCTCCAACACCTTCTTGCTGGCGATGACTTCCAGACCTTGAATCCTGTCCAGCACCGAGATGTTCCTGCTGGCCAGAGCCCAGCTTATGTCGTTGGATGCATTCAGATGGACCGTGTACAACCCTGCTGTGGGGAACGTGACTGCCACGGACTGGCCACTCAATGTGCCATTTGGCACCTCCCACAGCCACGTCACTTCAGTCCCCCTCTGCAGCTCCCCCTCAAAGACCACCGTGGAGCCTGAGGAGACATACCTACAGTCCAGCTCTGCTGTCCCTATACTCAGCCCCTCGATGACCTCCTCCACACAGACAGAAACTGTGGCATTGGTTGAATTCAGCTTGTTTTCTGCTCCAACGATGACCTCAATCATTCCAGGGCTTTGGAAGGAGTGTATAATAAAGGGTTCAGAGGTGACAGGAGAGGAGCCGTCCTCCAGGTACCACACGTATGTGATGCCAGTGCCACTGGTTATGGTGGCACTTATGTTCACAGAGGCATTAATAGCAGCTGGGTTGGGGAAGGCGAAGGGCTTTAGGACACCAAGGCTTTCAATGAACTCCAGTGTCCTGTTAGCAGTGGCACAGCCCAGCATGTTGGTGGCCTTCAGGTAGACAGTGTAGTTCCCAGCTTCCAGGATGCTCAAGGGGAAGGTTTTCCCAGTGAAGGTCTGCACAGCACTGCCATCCCGTTGGACCACCCAACTGTAGGAGATGTTTGTGCCCTCTCTCACCACGGCCTGCAAATGGAGTGTTTTGTTAGTTGGGAAATACATGTCCTCCACCAGGTCACTGCTGGCCACCTGCAGGCCCTCAATCTGCTCCAGGACGTAGACGTAGATGCTGTCCTGCAGCGAGCTGATCTTGTTCTCTGCCGTCACAATGACGTTGAATGTGCCCACGGAGCGGAAGGTGTAGGAAATGGTGGAGGAGCCTTGGATAGGAGTGCAGCGATCGCAGAGGATCCAAGAGTAGCGGATGGCTGTGCCAGCCACCAGCGTGGCTACAAAGCTCACGGACCCATTCAATGGCACCACTGTCCTGCTGGCATTGACGGTCAGGCCAAAGAGACGCCGTTTCACGGTGATGTCGATGGCAGTCTCGTTGGAGCTCACATCGTTCTGCCCCATCACTGTAATGCTGTAGTGGCCTGTGCTGTTGTAGGAGTGGGTGGCCACTTGCCCAGGCTGGACAGTGCCATCCCCAAAGTCCCAGCAGTAATTCACTTTGGTTCCATTCATGCTGGCAGAGAACAAGTAGATCTGGTTCACCTCCAGAACATCTGTCCCGTTATATTCAATCTTTGCTACCCCAACTGGCTCCTGGACCTCCACAAATGCTGTGTCATTGTTGAAAGAGACATTGTTGGAGACAGTCACCGTGACTAGGAAGACCCCTGTGTTCTTGTAGGTGTAGGTCACTTCAGTCCCACTTGACCTGGTGGATTCATTGTTGCCGAAATTCCAGCGGTAGCGGTACTGGTAGGGAGGCACGGCACTGACCTGGAAGGTGGTCTCTTCCCCGAGCCTCACAAAGTGCTTGGAAGGCAGAAGGGTGACATTGAGGATCTCTGGCTCCACACAGACACTGGTGAAATAGTGAGCCTTGTTAAAGCTGCTGGAGAGGGTCAGGGACAGCGGGAACGTCCCGCTCCGGGTGAAGTTGTGCATCACCACAGGGTCCCCACTGACTGTGACATTGGACGAGCCATCTCCAAAAGTCCAGTCAAAGATGTATTCCTCAGGATTCCCTGTCACGTAGGCAGTGAGCTGCACATCTGGGTGCTCCAGGATGCAAGAAGTGGGCTCTATTCTGAGTACTTCCAGGACAAATATCCGGACAGGAACCGCCTGGGAGACAGAGTTCACAGGATTCACAGCTGTCACGTTCACGGTGCAGTTGATGTCCTTTATGTACACGTGTTCCACCACTGGCACCTGACTCCTCAGCACTGTCCCGTCCCCCATGTCAAATGTCCAGGTGATGCTGTCCCCAGTCTGCACAGAAGCGTTAATGGTGACGGCTGCTCCCAGCTCTGTGGCCTCGTCCGCGGAAACGCGGAGCCCTGTTATCTCCTCAAACACCTGGTAGCACTCCACGGTCTCCACACTGCTCACGGTGTTGTTGGCAGTCACGGTGACGTTGTACACCCCTCTGTGGGGGTAGCTGTAGGTCACGGTGGGCTGGATCTCTGTGAGCAGGGAGGACCCGTCCCCGAAGTCCCACGTGTACACGACGCCATACGGGGATGGCAGAGGAGTGGCTCGGAAGGTGACCAGCCGGCCCACAACCAAAACATCCTCCTCTGCCTCCACCTTCACATCGATCAGGTAACTGTGGACGTGAACTGGGCTCAGGTGGGTGAGGTTCTCGTACTGGTTGGACACAACAACCATCAGGGCATATTCTCCTGCATTGGGAGAGAGCAGAGCAAGGGCAGTGTGAGGACATGCCTGTCAACAGCTTCTCAGTGCTGTGGTGGTGTCGGGGGTGTGACAGGGGCTGCAGGGGACACTCTGCTCCTGTGCTGTGCACACCCTGGGCTGCCCTGCTCTAGCCCAGGACCAGCAGGAATTACACCAGGTCGTGTGTGTGGGGATCAAACACCAAGAAAGGAGCCAGTCCAACAGGTAGAGAGAAAAGATTTTCTTTCTGCTCACCCACAGAACAGACCCTTCCTGCTGCCCACCCCTCCCACCAGCCCGGTGCTTGCCTGCCCCTCCCTCATCCTTCTGCTGAGACTGCCCAAAAAGGGGCTGTGTGTGGTGGACCTGCTCCTTACAGAGTGGCCAAACTTCCCCAGCAAATGGAGTTATAGAGGATGGCAACTGCTGGAGACTTCCAGTCACTCTGGCTGTTTGCTCAAGAACGAGGCAATGACTTCCAAGCTCTGGTTTTATTGGAAGGTGCCTCATACACCCCTCACACCAAAAATGCCTGAGCCCCTTTTTCCCCAAAGAACTTCGTTGAGCATACCTGGGTCTTGGTAGATGTGTGAAACGTTGTGCTCAATGACAACCTCATGGACATTGGGATCAGGAACAAGGAAAGACTTGTTGTAGGGAGGTTTGAACAGATATGTCTCCTGGACACCATCTCCAAAATCCCACCTGGAGAAACAGGCAAACCATGTTACACTGCACAACAGGAGAACCATGGAAATCCCAGAGGAACCCTGGCCTGTCTTTCAGGTCAGGGCTGGGTTTTCCAAAAAAAACATAGGAAGCAGAATGTCAAGTATCAAAGCAGTAGCTGTGCTGAGAGGAGCACAGCACTGGGAAGAAGAGGAAGAACCCAAATTAAAGCAGTGTTGTAACACTTTAAAAGAAAAGGATGTCAGCCTGAACGACAAATATGTGACTGGCCCCCACTCACAGGGATTTCACATTAACTAAACAGCAGCTGAGATGGACCAGTTGGCCCTGGGAAGAGAAACTGCAGGCAAGGTAAGATGTGCACAGAAAGATCTTAAGTTTGGGCAAGCAGCAAAGGACTCACAGGAACAGAGCCTCCACAGCCGAGTCCACGTGAACCCTGGCGCTGAGCTCCACGCTGCTGTTCTGGGGCAGCACTGGCAGGATGCCCACCACGCTCAGGTTCTTCATCCTGTTCATCATCTCCACCGTCACGTTGTAGTTGACTGTGAAGTTGCTGACGTGGTTGGAGGCGGTGAGCTGGGAAGGACAGTGGGACAAAGAATGGGTTTGGGACCCCTTGTTGTGGGGATCACCCTCTGAGTGGGGCTCTTCTGGACTGAAGAAGCACCACCAGGAAGGTAAGCCGGTCAGGGCAGAGAGAGTGGCCACATCTTCACCACTACAGCCAGTCCAAGGAAGGACTGGTGCTACAGCAAGAGGATGAGGAGAGGAGCTTCTCATCCTGAAGCTCCTCTGGCTCTGAACTTGCCAGCTGCCCCTTTGCCTGCTCCAATATGCCCTGCAGCTCCAGCTGCTGAGCACAGGCACCTGCTGCCCCCAACGGGACAAGAGCCATCCGATTTCCTCAGGACTGTGGCAGAAAAGTGGCTTCAAGCACATAGCGGGGGATGGGAGAGGCTCATAAAACCAAGCACACGAAGTGCAGCTCCAGGATCCCGGTGTGGTGGGCACAGAGAGGGAGAGCAAGGCTGGGCAGAGGAGGGAAAGGGACACAAGAGACTGAAGAGACATGAGAGAAGTAGAGCAGAACCCTCAAGATTTTCTAGGCATGTAACACTGACAAAGCATCTTCACCTTCTCACCTGCAGGAGAGCTGAGCTGCTGGCAGAGGGATCCTTCAGACCCACTGGAACAGACCTCCCACCCCAGCAGGTAAGAGAAGCTCGTGTCTAGGCTTCTGTGGATCTGCTGCACCAAACCCAGAGCCCCCCAGGCTAACGGCACCTTGGCAGCTCTGTAAGTGAAAGCAGCCCAGGCCCTCAGCACAGTGCTTCACCCAGCAAATTAGTGCTGCACCAAGCAAATTAGTGCGAGCGTGGCCTTGGGACTGGGCTGGTGTCTGCTCAGGAAGCCGAGTCACCCTGAGAGCAGATCCAGCACCTTGGACCAGAGCAAACTCTGCAGGGTATGACACACAAAGATGTTCTGGCCAGAGATATTCCTGGTCCACAAGAGACACCTCCCTTGGCCCAGACTCTGCTCCATCCTTCTGGGGTCATGGCAAAACCCAGCATTCCAGTCTGCATCAGGAGAAAGAGAACAGGACAGAGAACACAGGAGCTCGTGGGAGAAGCTTTGCCCTGCCTATGGAAGTCTTATGATGCATCCTGCCTCTGCCAGGTTCTGCATCCAGATCTCCTGTCTGCCAGGGCAGGGGCTCCCTGTTAATTCCTGCTAGGGAGGAGGGGGAAACACAGACACTCCATGAACAGAAAGGGGAACTTGGAGAAAAGAGGAGAAAGCAAAGAGGAGGAACACAGCGAAGTAATGTAAGAGTGGAAGAAACTATTTGCATTTGCAGGAGCAGCTCAGTGAGAAATAGCAGACAAGCTATGGTGAAAACCTCAACTCATCTCTGCCTTCTCTCCCTGCTGCTTTTCCTGAGGAGTTTGTGGGATGAGATGGAAACCCAGGGGTGAAATGGTATCATGGGAAAGGCCTTGGCTTACCGAAAGCTTGTACACAGCTGGGCTTTGGTAGATAACGTTGAAGACAACATTGTAAAAAGTGAAAGATGGCTTATCATCTACTGTCCATCGGAAAGTCACATCTGACCCAGCCTCCATCACAGGGATGTAGCTCTGAAAGGCACGAGAACATTTCACACTAGTGCAAGAGAAAAGCATTCCCAGCACTTCCCAGGACATCTCCAGCTAAACTGGAGAGGAAGCAGAGCCAGACTGGGAGGCCCCCACACCTGCAGTGCCCTCAGAGCATGGCAGAGAGGTGACAGATCATCTGTGGCTCTGCTGCTGATGGAGAAATGCAGACCCTGACTCCATAAATCCCCAGCAGAGCTGGGAGCAGACCCCACGCTCCCTGCTCCCACAGCCCAGCACTCCACTCCTGTGATCAGGTCTCTCTTGCTAACTAAAAAACCTTCTGAAATCTCTGCAGAAACAGCCTGGCTTTAGCTACACCTGTAAGCTGAGCCTCTGACCCTCGTCCAGGGATGGTGCCTGACCCAAAGGCTGAAGGGGTTGGACAGGGCAGGTCCCTCACTCCAGCAGTGCCTCCTGAGCAGCCTGTGGCAGCAGGAAGGGTGAGACTGAGAGGTGCAGGCACAGGATCTGCCAGAAGCAGCCAGAGCTTGTACAGAGCATTTGGGGCAGTTACTGAGCAGCTTCCCAGGGCTGTAGCTCTGGGGATGGGGGACTGGCGAAAACAAGACTGCAAACACCAGAGGAACTCCAAGACTTGGAGGGGTGAAACCTTTTTTCAGCTTCAGCCAGCTGATGTAAGGATTTAGCAGAGCAAATCTAAACACCTCAAGGAATGACTACTTCAACAAGGCAAAACAAGGTAAATACTGGCCTTTCCTAACACCCCTGGTGTCCCGGGGAACTGGACAGACAGTATTCTCTTGCAGGAGGCGCTGTCTTACCTCGGGGGGTCCAAGGGGACGTGCAGCTGAGCTGCCTTCCTGCTGGAGAGCACCAGCGCTGGTGCCACATGCTGTGTCTGCAGCAGCGCGGGCAGCACGGCCTGGCAGCTTAGCAGCAAGCAGTGCTCCCCTACCCCACCGCCCCCGAGCCAAACACACCCCTGACAGCTATAGGTGAGGGCCAAACCCACGAGGGATGGGTTCAGAGCAGCAGCAAACACTCACCACCCGTGTGTTCACCAGCACTCTGCTCTCGGGGTCGGGGGTGGCCCTCAGCCCGCGGATGGGCTCCTCCACCTTCACCGTGACCGTGATGTTCTGGGAGCTCACCGCGTTCTCCGCAACGAGCACGTGGGTGCTGATGCCCTCCCCGAGGCCGCCCAGCTGCACCACAGCAAACCAGGTGTCGTTGGTCTCCCTGGCACACAGCAGGGCCACGGCCGCCGGGCAGGTCGCCACAAAGGGCACGGTGCGGTTGTCCCCCAGCCAGCCGGCAGTGGCGTTGACCCCCGAGGACAGCTTGACCACGAGCGTGGTGTGGTTGGTGGGCAGGTACACCCTGGAGCCCTGGGGGGCGGGGTGGATGACGCGCAGGCCGGACACCCGGGAGGCCACCCGGAAGCTGCAGGAGAGGTTGGCACTGAAGACCCCGTTGTCCACGCTGGCTCGGACCGTGTAGTGACCGGGGTGCTCCAGCCCTGCGTTGTGGGGGCTGAGCACTGGCACCAGCTGCTCCTCGGCGTAGCGCACCCAGACAGAGCACACGGTGCTGTTTGTCCTGGGGGGATCCACGGAGCCGTCGGACAGGCTCGGTGCCCACTCGGAGGAGTTCCTTCTGTACATGGAGGTGGCACTGGGGTGGCACTGGAGGAACGACCCCGAGCTTGCATTGTGCTGGATACTGAAAACATCCCCGGCCCTGACAAAGATGTTTTCTTTTCGGAATGTGACCTGCAGAGAGAGGAGACATTCTTGGATTAATGCCTCACGTTAAGAGCATTCACCCCCAACTTCTGCCCAGGCAAAATGCTGGATTTCCTGCCAGGTGGGAACCAACAGAAATGGTGCAGATCCCAACACAGCACGGGGAGACTTCTCAGCACTCCACCCTCCTTGGCCTCTCTGAATCAAATGTGCCAACACAGAAATCAGCTTTATGCTCCATCTCCACTGTGTTAATGCCACAGGAACAGCCCATGGAATCTGCACAGCCTTTTCATGGAATCATGGGAGGGTTTGGGTGGGAAAGGAGCTTAAAGCCCATCCTGTTCCATCCCTGGCCATGGGCAGAAACAACTTCCACTATCCCAGCTTGCTCTAAGCCCTGCCCAACCTGGCCTTGGACACTTCCAGGGATCCAGGGGCAGCCACAGCTTCTCTGGGCAATCTGTGCCACCTGCTTTTGACCCTTCTGACCAACTGTGCTTGGCACAGGGGACTACAGGGAAACCATGGCCCATGTGACACTGGGCACATTCCAATGGACTTCAGTGGCTCCATCTGCCAAATGGGAACAACCCAAACTTACCCAAAGCCCTCAGGAGAAAACTGCCCCACTTACTCACTGGTTACAGCAGTAAACACTGACCTGATACTGGGAAGAGGGGCCAGCTGGTACTGTAAAGAAGAATTCCTTGAGGAGTTCATAGCTGGGCTGGCTGTCGTTGGGCTGCAGGGACCCAGGAGCAGGGCTGCTGCCAAGGGAACTGTTGGCACACTCGGTCCCATTGCAGCAGTTGTTGTGGGATGAGCACAAATTCGTCAAAGGACACCACTGGAAACCAGGAGGACATTCCAGCAGGGTCCAGTTCCCGTCATCCTGCGTGCTGGGGAATGGTTCTGTAGCATTGTTTTCCTCCTGGTAGTCTGGAAGTAGTGAAAGAGAAATCAGTGATCACCACTCTGATGAGTAACACTATTAATGCACTTCTTTGCTCCCAATTCACCATTTTTTCCACTTTGATGATGGCTCCACTCTTAGTAAAAGCTGCAACTGCAGCACATCCTGGTGCTATGTAAGGGTCCAGTTTTACTGGAAAAATCCACCAAGATCATTAAAGCCAAAGCTGTCTCTTTTCCAGTGAGAATGTACCAATTTGCACTCTAAAAGGATCTGTGCTCCAGCAAAAGCAAGTCCAAGTGAAAGCAAGAGCTGGCCTTGACATTGAAAACACATTAAGCAACTTTTCTGAAGTTAATGTTTCCATGTCAAAGTATCAGCTTGTCAGTGTCAAAAAAGATCCTTTTGTAACCAGCCAACCCTACCGCTACAACAAACATTCTGCTGCAGAATTAATTGTTGCCAAAACTGTGACTGTTGGGCTGTTGTACAAGGAGTAAAAGGCTTTTTAGATTATCTCATCCATCAAGAAGAATGGGCTCAGGAAAATGTTCTTCCTTGTTAACCCGCAGGGCCAGATGGACCAGAACACATTCCCATTTGACATGAGTTTTCACAAAGTAAAAAGTACAGCTCAGAAGATTAATGAGCCTCTACACATGGTCCTTACACTCACATTTTCCTCATGCATTTAGAGACATTTCTCCCTCTATTATTTTCTCCAGGGTAACCACTTCTCCAAGGCTTTCCAACCCTACTTGTTGATCCTGCACTTTAATCTCAAAAAACAGAACCAAATCTCTGAGTGTTCAAGGGTCAGAGGACCAGAGGGGCCACAAGGCCAGACCCAGTTTGATGGTGTCACCTCCAACAATCCCACAAGTGTTGAGGAGAAGCCTCACCTTCTCCATCCATCGGTCTGTGCAGCTGGAACCTCACTTGGACAGGCTGGTGCAGCTCCTGTGTCACAAACTCCAGGGCAGTGAGAAATCCCTGGTGCCTGAACACCAGCTCCGGGAACTCCAGCACCTGCAAAACACACACAGCTCTCACCTGCCCATGTCCCCAGGGATCCCTGGGCAGCAGCAGGATGAGAAAATCCCTCTCACCTCCTCAGTCTGCCATGGAGCTGCCGGCACAGCTTCGCTCACGTTCCTCACGGCCTCATGTGTGGCGAACACAGCGGCTCCCTCAAAGAAGTTTTCGGCATTTAGGAGAACTCCTGTTTACAAAGGAAATATTTGAACAAAGCCCATGAGACTCAACAAGGCCTGAGGCCATTCCCTCCACCCTGTGAAACTGCAGCAGGGCTTGGACCGCCCAGGAGTCTGTCCAGCTGTACTGGAGGAGCAGCTCTATAATCCTGTACCTTCCTTCTCCTTATAGGTGTCTCGATTTCTTTCTCATCCAGCACAAATAACATTTTCATTTGCAACGTTCAGCAATTTTGACTTCTAGGAACTGTGCAACCTTCCAACAACTAATGATTTGCTTGGAATTTCTGAGCACAAGGAATTTCTGAGCATTCCTCATCCTCCCTGTGCCCCTGGACTTTGTGGGAAATGTGGCCGTGACCAGCTGGTTTCCAGCAGTGGCAAACACTTGTGGCTCTCTGGGGACTGGGCTGCTGCCCCCCAACCAGGCCAGTGGCCTCTCTGGCCATGGCTTTTCCTTCTTCCCTTAATCTTCTGCCCTGTTTCACGTCCATTCTACTTCTTTTTCTTACTCCCTACACCGGTGTGGAAGGTTTGGGAAGCTGCATAACCATAAACCCGGACAGCACACACCACATCACACCTCACTTCATCATCTTTTGAGCCACCTACACAATGAAGGATACTGGGCCACCAAGGCAGCACCACGGCCTCAGATCCTGGCAGCAGCCAAGACTGCTCAAATAAGAGGGAAAAGCTATTTCCAGTGCTTTGCCTTAGACCTCTGCTCCTCTCTCTCCTTCTCATGGCAAAGACTGGAATAAGCCAAACTCTTCCTTTTGGGCTAAAGTTGGCTTTCTGGAAGTTGGGTTTGGGAATATTGTTGCAAGTCACACTTGTTTTTTGGCGATAGCCTGGATGAGCCTCTCCGTGCATGCCTCTTTTTCCATGGCAGTGCCAGTGAGGGGACACCAGCCCACCCTCGGTGCCAGCAGGGCAAGCAGAGCCCACCTTGTGGCTTGTACTCGCAGACGTAGCTGTGCTTGGCCATGCACAGGTCCGTGTTGCACTGGCCCGTCGGGCCCATCCGCACGCAGTGGTCAGCGTTGGAGGGATGGGGTTCTCCTGGCAGCCAGTTCTGACAGCTCTCCAGATTAAATCCTTCCCCTCTCTGCTGCGCTCCAGAGCTTGCAAAATCATTGAATCCAATCCAGACATCGAGGCTCCTGCAAAAAAAAAAAAAAATAAGAGGGGGGAGGGGGGATTTCAGGAAATCACGAGTATTAGAAAGAGCTGGGACAGCTGCCATCTATGGTTCTCTCTAAAAATAATAACAACAGCTCCATCAGGGTGTCATGGGCTGCATTTCATGAAGCCTTTTAATTATTAAGGAGTTTCAGTATCCACTCGACCACCAGAACCTCAGGAACAGTCCCTCCGCAGCACAGCACCGCTCTGCACCAGCCTTCCCACCTCTGTCCCAAGATCCTGGTGAGGGTGGGGGGGCCCTGGAACAGGGTGCCCGGAGAAGCTGTGGCGGCCCCATCCCTGGGAGTGTCCAAGGCCAGGTTAAATGGGGCTTGGAGAACCTGGAAGAGTGAGTGGAAGGTGTCCCTACCCATGGAAAGAGGTGGAACTGGACGAGCTTTAAGATCCCTCCCAGCCCAAACCATTCCATGATTCTGTGACCAGCAGGCTGACTTGAGCCTTACCCCGCTCCCAGCAGAGCACTCTGTTACCCTGAGCTGCCCACACTGCAGTTGAAATGACCCTCCCAGACTCTGCCAAGCCTGTTTTGAGTCATGACCCAAGAGAAATGATCTGGTCACACAGAACTGTCTGGTAAAGCTGAATTCCTTAGAAAATGTGTGCTTTTTCTGTGCAGACCTGTGGGATTTACCACCAGTCAATGCTCCGCTGCAGGTGGGACTGGCACCAGTGCAGGATCAAAGCTCAACAGTGCCAGGTCTGGGAGCTCCTGCTCTCCTGGATGCAGCTCCTGGAGCTGATCAGCTCCTCAGCCCCCATGGAAAGGCAGCAGCCAGAGGGGACAAGCAGAGGCTGAAGCACTGCAGGCAGCTGAACCCCCCCCCCCCCCCCCCCAAGAAACTGCCAGGCTCCTTTTAGGAGATAGAATGTCCCTGCCCCATTTGGAAACTGGCTGAATCCCCACAGAGATCCTGGTGGAAAGTGCTGAGAAGTCTCACAGTTCTGGAGAACTGTTTCTAATCGCACCCAGCAGAAAGGGAGGCATTTGTTCCATATTAACTTCTATTAACTTCTCCGTATTAACATCCTGCACCCTTCCAAGCTCTCAGCTCCTTCTCCACGCTCCCTCCTGCAGGTGGAAATCAATCCTGCCATGCCCTTGCCTGCCCCAGCGTGCTCCCAGGGTGGTACCACGGCTCTGCAAAGCAGACTGGGGAGATAACTGGTGATAAGTGGTGCCTCTCCACCCCCAGGCTCACGCCAGATGAAATGATTCATGAGGTCATGCTGAAAAATGATGACAAAAATAACTTGTTCCGTGAATCAGTAGTTTTCACTGCAAATGAGATTAAAAAATAAATAAGGGCTGTGTTCTGCTCCTGAACCACTGGCAGGGAATTAGGGAGAGCAGGGTAGGAAACCGCCTGCCTGCTGCCATCAGGAAAACTCAGTGGAGATTTTCCTTTTCTAATTCCAGCTATGATCTAACTGCAAGTCATCAGAAAAAAAAAAATGTAAGAAAGGAAGGAATAACTAAAAGACAAGCGTCTGCCTGGCTCCCACCCTGCCCCACTGCCCAGCACATTCCATTGCAGGGGGAACAGGAGGACTCTGAACACCCTCTTTTGAAGCAAGATGTGAGCTCTCCTCTACCTCTGAGGAAGGACTGAGCTGCCTTGCTGGGGCAGGAGGAGCAGAACAAGCCTGGGGAGGCTTGGAAGGGCAGAGGGGAAAAAAAATAGTGGGGTCCCCTGGACGGTCCCATCCTCTGCTTCTGCAGGCCCGGAGGGACCAGCTCAGCACATGCTGCTCCTGGGGAGGCCATCCCATGTCAGGAGCAAAGGAGAGGAGAGCTGCTCAGTGCCCTAATGGGAAACAGCTTCCTGCTTCTGTCATCTTCCCATAAGAAACTATGGAAGCTGCATGTTCCAAAATCCTGCAGCTCAGCCCATTGGCCTTTTCATCACCAGGGAAATCGCATTGTGGAGCTGCCTCCTTCATGTTTATCTGCATGGATTAATAAAATAAATATATGGACTAGAGGGGGCTGGGGAGGAGAGCGCCGTGGGGCAGCAGCTGGGGAACAGCCCTGTTCCCTCCAAGGTCTCATGATTTCTGTGTGCTGCAGTCCAGCAGCTCCACACGCAATTCCTGCCACATCCCAGCACCCAGTGACCAGCTCCTAACCCGTGGAGAAGGACAGCCTCCCTTCCCCAGAGCAGGGACCACATGTTTGCAATCTCAGCATCCAGCCCTGTGTGAAGGGAACAGGGCATGGATACAAGAAGGGGCTGTCAGCCCTTGAGCGGGAGCATTCAAAGCTGATGTCACACGCAGCTGTTCCCTTCCATGTGCTTTCTGGGACGTGTTTGTGAAGAGCCCATCTCCCACAGCTGCAGCTGGGAGTGCTGAGAGGGCTGTCAGGCCCTGAGAGCTCTCCTGGTTGTCCTCCCTCCCCCAGAATGACTGGCTAGAGAAAGGGTACTCAGAGGGGCGGATTTAATCAAAGGCTGACACTTGCAGCACTCTCTGTTTATAAAGCCCAGTCCTGAGGTGGAGCAGATGCTGCTGGAGAGGAGCACTGATGTTTCCCAGGATGAGAGACAGGAAGGGGAAAGGTCTGGGCTTTGGGCTGCAGCCATGTCTAAGGGCACAAGATCCCTTTTCACGACATTTCAGAGGCATCCACAAACACAAACACAGGGTACAAGAAGCCCACGAATCTCTCAGTTCCCAGCTGTGATTTCCAACCATCCTGCCCCATTCCTCTTCTTCCCTCCACAGCCTTTAAGGAAAGAAGCCAAGTCCAGCAAGGGCTCAAGCTCTGCTCGTTCCTCCTCCTTGTTCAGCAGCCTCACTTCCATCATGTCCTCATACTCAGCCCATGCACAGCGGGACCCTCCCTGCAGACCCCTCTGCAGACATGCCCTCAGGAACCCAAAATCTGTCCCTAGGTGATCCCAATCCTTCCCCTCCTCACTCACCTGATGACATGAGCAACCAGGAAGCTCTGGATGTCGGGGCTGCTGACAAAAGCCAGGTCCCCATTTCCAAGCTCCTGGCAGTGCCGCTGTGCCTCCAGCCACTCTGCCTTCTCCACCACTAGCTGGTAGCAGTGGTTATTTCCCGGGAAAACCAAGCCCTCAGCGGGGCACATGGGGTGAACTGCTGCAGAAAGAACAGAGGAGTGATGTCCTCTCTATGGGCAACACATCCCAACCCAATCTGGGCAGAGAGGCTCCAGGAATGTCCCAGGCCTGAAGCAACAAACCCCATTGCTGTTAAAGCACCAAACACTGCTCAGCCAAGGAGCAAGGAGTGCCCAGAGGAGTCATCCCTCACCCCTCACTGGGAGGGGAGGCCAAGGGGAGGCCCAGGACCCAGTGCCAGCCATCCCAGCACCCCAAGCCAGCCCTGCTCACCCCTGCCCAGCTCTCCAGTCTCCGCAGTGATCCCATACAGCACCGCGAGCCCGGTGCCGCCCCTATTGCGGATCCGGATGTCCAGGCTCTCGTTTGTCATGACCAAGGAAGGACATTGCAGTTCCAGCTGTTGGGGTGAAGCTACCACCTCAATTTCTGCCTGCTCATATAGGATCCTGGAGCCCACAAGGATGGTGGCAGTGACATTGTACTGCCCGGGTAAGGCATAGGTGTGCACAGCTGTGTGTCCAGTGGTGTTGAGAACCTCTGTCTGGTCCCCAAATTCCCACAGTAAAGTGCTGACAGCAATGGGAATACTGACATTGAAGAGCACGGGCTGGTGCAGGCTGTACCGGGGCTGGAGTCCTGTGAAAGACACAGGCAGCTGTGCCTGGAAGGGCGAGGGGACAAATGAGGGGCCACCACAGCCCTGCCCAGAGAAATGCTCAGTGCAAAATGGCAAACAGCCGGAGGAAGAGTTTGTCTCATGGGCAGTTCCACACAAACACTGCCCCTGGGAGCCGAAACCTCCATACTCCTGGTCTTGAGAGTAACAGAGGGCACTGCAGGTTTCCTCGGTGAGGTTCCCGGAGTGGACAGACGTGAAGAGGATGACAAGCTCAGCTTCTTCGGTGTGGTTGCCTGTCAGACACGTGATGTACTGAGCTCCTGCAGGACAGAACAGAAGATCCTCTTGCAAAACAGACACTGGGATGCCACGGACTGGTGAGACCCTCCAAGAGAACGACCCCACACTCCTAGAAATGGAATTCCCCTGCGCAGCTCCTAGTCTGAGCATTTCCTTTTTGAGACTTGCCTGGGAAGTCTTTAATCCCCCAGCAACAGTTTCCAAACTCTTTATGCTAATTAGTGATGACAGAAATAACAAGCCAGTCACACAGATTTATGGAGCAGCATCACTCAGTAAATAAAACAGGGCTTTGGAGAGCCCGACACTCCCATGGGACATGGAGCTGCCGAGTCTGACACTCAGAGGAGCCCACAGTGAGACCATGACAAAAGGGTGTCCTTTGCTGATACCCTGGCTTGGTCTGGTGCAGAATGTTTCACCATGTGCTGCCTGGGACCTCCAGCAACAAATCCAAAACCAAACATGCTTGGGCAGTGGCACACTGGGGACACAGGGGAGATACTGACAGACTCTCCACCAGGCCTACTCCCTGAGGCACCTTGCTCCATGGGGAGAGCCAAGAGCTTCCCTCCTTGCAGGAAAACATGGTGCTGGAGAGGAGGGCAACGCCAGGCCCAGCTGCACCCGAGGGGGTGCAGGGATGCCCACGGGAACAGCACGTGCTGGCGACAGGGAACAGGGACACACACGTGCATGGACACAGAGCCACGACAGCCCCAGGCCCAGAGGAACAGCTCATTCCCCTGAGTGTCATCCCCCCTCTCTGGCTTGCACGGGGTGGGACGTTTCCCTGCCACAAACACCCAGGCAGGGCCTCTCCCTCGGCCTCTGCCCACGCGGCCTGGCCACGTTTGCTCCGCTGTTGCTGCTGGTTGCTACAACATCTCCCCCAAACATCTCAACAGCTCCAGTCTCGTGCGATCTTCCCAGATCAAACCCATCCAACTGTCCAGCTTCCTCCACAGCCTTCCGGCAAACACTGAGCCACTTCTCCTAAGAACAGCCCCTGGAGAGGAGCACGGCATGGGAACTGCTCTGTTTTCTACCACCAGCCTGGTCATTCTTCATCCCCTGCCGGTCACTAAGAACTGTCAGGAGCTGGCAGGCTGTCCCAGCCTACTCACATTACACTGAATTACCCAGAAGGCAGCCTCACATGATTGTTTCCACACTGGCTTTAAGTAGTTCAAGAGGCAACAACTGATTATCAAGAGCAGTAACAGTGGCAAGTGTTTTTCCCTTTGACAATTCCTGCAAGATGCTGCAAGCTGGGGTAGCTTTGCTGGGGGAAGAGGAACAACCACCACCCGGATTTTGGTCCTGGGGAGCACTGTGCCTCACCAAGCAGCTCAGCTGCCCCCCCCCTGCCAGCTCTGGGTCCCTCAGCCTAATCCCTGCATGCTCCTGTCACACAGCTCTGGGTCCCTCATCCCTGAATCCTTCTGTCACACAGCTCCCAAATTAAAGGAGATGCCTGTTGCCTGCCATAGGGAGCCCTTACTCTCCCTCCCTCTCTCTTATTCCGGGATAACCGAACATCTAGGCAGGATTAGCTTTCTTAGGGCTCTCCCTTTTCCAGTGAATCACTGCCTGACATTTCTCCTGGCCAAGCAGTCAGAAAAATGCCCCTGGAGCAGGTAGCTGTAGATCAGGGCAGTGTTCATTCAACACTCCCAGCATGGAGCTCTGTCACCTGCAAAGACCCAACTCAGCATGTCCTCAGGTGCCATCACCTCCCATGAGGTTTCAGTGCTTGAAGTCAGCCTTTTCAAACCCTGGGAGAATGAAAGCCTGAGGCTGCAGGTCACGGAGCCAGTGTCCTGTGGTGCCTGGTCTGTGATGAGGGCTAATCTCAGCCCTGGTGTGACTGACTTGATCCTTAAGGCACCAGCATACAGACTGTGTGACCAACACCTGCTTAATTAGATTAGAACTGGTGACTCGAGGTCTGAAGAGGCCGATGTGATCCCAGCTGCCCCTGGGCCCATCACTCCTGTGCAGTCACCTCCACCCCACAGCCTTTCCTTACCACAGGTGGCATTGAGGAACACGACATCGAAGAGGGACAGGTTTGCCACCTCGGGGGGGTGGGCACATCTCGTGTCCAACGCCTCAAGGACTCTCACTTTTCTGTCTTCCACCCAGCGGGGCAACCAGGACAGTTTGCAGTCACATACAAATGGATTCCAACTTAAGTTTCTGTCAGAGGGAGATCAGAACAAGTTAGGGATTAATGTGACATGTGCTAAGCCTTAATTACTGCAGTGTGCCGAGCCCTCCCTGTTCCCATCTGTGCCACTCCACTGAAAGGCTTTGGAATAACTGGGAGGGGAGTTAACGAATAGGGAATCAAGCAATAATTAACGTGATTTTTCTAGAGGCTAGAATTAGGCAAGTACTCCAAGTACTTTTTTAACTCTACAAATAATTGTTGCAATTAGAAGCAAATGACAGACACAATCATATATCTAAAATAACCTGTCATGCAAGAGCCCCTGGGTATGAGGGCAGCCTTTCCTGCTCAGGAGACTATTTACAGCTCCATTAAAAAACAGCTAAGAGAATAAAATTGATCTGTCAAAAAAAGAAATGCAAAGTCAATGATAATCTTTCCATGTGGCAGTTCAACGAAAAGATGGAAACTTTAATTGCAGCTAAGCTTGATCCAAATTACAGCCTTTGGCACTCAGCTGTGAGCAGGACAGAGCTGGAGCTGTGTGTGGAGCTGATGCCAGCAGGGCTGGGTGTTTGCAGGGCTGAGCCCTGACTTTGGGGCTGAAAGCACCAGGCCAAGCAGGGACAGGCTCCCTGGGACACAGCCCACAGGGCCTTTGTATCTCTATCCAGAGCCACTTGTGAGCCAAACTGCAAAGCTGAGAATGCTCTTTGTGTCCTGTCCTCAGGGAGAATGTAGGGCTGAGTTTTTCTCTCGCTTGCCAAGAAGGTTTGCATGGGGTTAATCCTTTGGCTCGTCCAGAGGCAGAACTGCCATTTGTGCTGTGACTTCATGGATCTCTTCCAGAAATGTGTGGCTTCCCCGTAACATCAAAAGACTTCAATTAAAAAACAAAACCTAAACACTTGGATCACTTAGGGACAAGTGACTTGAATACCTCAGTCAGGACCTACCATGCTGCAGGAATCACTGGATCCTCCAGTCTCAAGGTGTGACCATGCAAACAGGACCAGAGCATGGTCAGAGACAAGAACCTCAGCAGAGCTGGCGTGGGAGAGAAGCAAGGAAGACAAGAAGGCAGCGGCAGAGATTGGAGATATCCAGGAGACAGAGGCACAGATAAGGAAGAGGTCAGGACTGAAGGACACCAACAGGACCCAGGAGCAGGACACAGCTTGAGAAAGAAACTGGAGACACCCCAAAAGGCAGCTGCTTGGATGCCCAAGATCTCTCCAAGTCAGCACAGCCTCCCACCCCACCACGAAAGGAAGGAATGTTTCAAGGAAAGGTCTACATAAAGAACTGGGAAACAAAGACGATGAACTTACATTTCACTTAAATTAAATAAATTATCAAATATTCCATCTTCTAATGTAGAAATCTGGTTGTGGCTTATATCTCTGTAAAAGAGAGAAAAGTTCATCATGTTAGAAGCGACTTCCTTGTCACTGCAGCTTTTCCCTGTGAGGGCGCTGAGGCCCTGGCACAGGTTGCCCAGAGAAGCTGTGGCTGCTCCATCCCTGGGACTGTCCAAGGCCAGGCTGGACGGGGCTCTGAGCAGCCTGGGATGGTGGAAGGTGTCCCTGCCCACGGCAGGCAGTGGCACTGAATGGGCTTTAAGGTCCCTTCCAGTACCAATACACATTTTAGAATAATTCTCATTCTCTGACCTTGAGCTCCTCTCCATCCAGCAGTACAGAGGGTCAAATCCTGCCCAATTCCAAATGCCAATAATTCCCAAATCACCAGACTGAGCAGCTAAAGGCCTCGAGGAAGGAGCCCACAGACAGGACCATGTGGGGCTCGGGAAATGAGGTAAAGCAAGAACGAGGCAAAGCAGTGCAACATGAGCCAGGGCCCAGCTCAGACATGCTGGGGGCACTGGGGGGACTGGGGGGCACAGCATGTACTTACAGCTTCGCCAGAGAAGTCAGGCTTCTGAATAGCTCAACATCTAAACCACTGATCCTGTTATTGGAAAGATCCCTAGGGAAAGAAAAAAAAACATTTTCAGCCTTCGTTCAACCTTGTTTTGTCACACTTCCATCACCAGACCTCAGAAGAGCCTCTCTTCCAAACTCCAGCCAGAAACCCAACTGGAAATTTGGTGTGTTGAAGGCAGAGCATTTTTCCCAGCCAAAGAAAACACCTTTCCCAAAACCATAAAGGACTTGATGCTCATATAACCTGGAAATAGAGATCAGGAGTCTCAGGATGTGCCTCCACTCTGCAGCACACCTGGAGCAATTACTCCATGCCACACGTGGTACTAAGTGTGCTGCATCGTTTAAAAGATATTCAAGTCTAATCTATGTTCAAAGAAGTCCTTAAGAAGTAATTTAGACTCAAGTAGTAATTAACTCAGAGAAAAATTTATGATGAACTTCCAAGTGAGTTTCTCGTGCCAAAGCCCTGATCAGTAATTACACAATTGATGTGTCAACTCTACATTTTAAGCATCTTTTTGTCTCTCTTTGGAAAAGCTTAAAATGGAAGAAGCAGCAACAAAGAATATTTTCCATTTGAAATCAGGACAGATTGTCATTCTAAAAGGAATACTGCTTAAAAAAATCTCCAGTTGCTCCCAGTAACACCAACAGCCTTCATCTCATCCAAACTAAACTGTCCCTGTCCAGCCCAGCTCTCTCCTCACCCACCATCCTCCTTCCCAAATTTAAATGTCACTCAGAGAAGAAGTGAAAGTTTCACTCATCAGCCTCCACTTGTTCCCAATTAACTTCACTATTCGTTTTCAGACAAATCTCCTTTGGCCTAAACTTTCTTTTAGCAGCATCAAAACACTTATTCCAAGCCCATATGATGGTTCTTATCCTTCATGGATTTCTGGCAGAGCTCCCAAGAGAGGACAGGGCTGGACACACTTTGCCACCACAGCCGTTCTCCTGCCATCTCCTTTCTCACTTTTTTTCCTACAAACACCTCCTCTCCGTTCTCCTGGCTGTCTCACCTCTTATTTCTACCCCCTAATCAATTATTTCTTGGTTTGATCTGACATTTAAACTTCATTTATCCAAATGAAAATAATTCTGCCAAACTGGCAGGAAAATTACGTACGATTCCAGGAAACTGGGGATAAGTAACAGGGATGGATGTCTCTTTAAAAGGTTTATTTTCCCTGATTTTGCTGTCTGGGAGTCCTTTGCCAAGCTGAGACTGGATTCAGAAGAGTTCACCAGCAACACCAATACAGAATCCAAGAAATGTGCAAAATAAAAGTTCAATAAATACATTAAAAAAAGGATGCTAACAAAAATATCCAACCACTCTAGCGATCTCTGTCTCGGGGCAGCTGGGACAGCAGTGGAGGAGCACAGAGCATCCCTGGCTGAGTCACACTCTACACAGGGGACAGCAAAGTCACCCCCAAACCTGCTCCCAGCTCCCCCTTGGAAGACAAGCACAGAGACAGCTCAGACTGGAATCCAGGCTGCTGCCAGCCAGGACAGACCCTTCCTTGGGGAAGCCCCAGCTCCACTGCTCCTCGAGCATTTTCTGTACACTGAAGCCCTGTCCCTGCACCCTCCTGCACCACTGCACCTGTGTGGGAAAGGACCAGACCACCAAGCAGCCACCTTACAGGGAGCCCAGTGAAAATATTTCCCTTCTCCTCTGAAATACCTGGAAGTCGCCCATTTAGTTTTTAGGCAGCACCTCAAGTCCAAGGAAAGGAAATGGGAGTTTCAGCTCGGATGCCTTCCTGCTCCTCGCCCAGACAAGCAAAACCTCCAAAACAAACCATTCAGCTGCTACAAAAACAGGGCTCTGCCATTTCCAAGAGCCTCTTCCATGGTGTTTCATGGTGCAAGGGGAGGCTTGGGAGGGTGTCAGGACACTCGGATCCTGTCTTTGGGGTGCCAGCACTGTTGCGTCTCACAGCTGGAGAGGGCTCCTGTGCCTTGTCCTCCTTTATCTGCTGATAAAGGACCTTGGCTGCCATCCTGCACACTCCACAGCCCAGCTGATGATCAGGTGTGATCAGCTGAGCTCACCCATCTGACCCACAGCCCAGTGTGCAGAGATGTTCCACCTCTGGGATTCCCAGGGGAGGGCTGGGGCTCAGCTCCAGAGGCTGTAATTAACCCAAACCCCAACATTTTGTCACACTTCACTACAACTCAGATGCTTCCCAAGGATCCCAAGCCCTTGGTTCCCGCCCTCTGTCTCCCACATTCACAGACGCTGCTGAGCTCCACCCAGGCCAGGCACCAGCTGGCACCCACTGGTACCTACAAACGAGGGCCAATTCCCTTGCTGCTTCCTTGCCTTCATGATCCCATGAGGAACTGGTATAAAACCTCTCAGCTTTCACCCTCCCTGACCTCCTGGGTGCCGAGCCTGCGAGGGAAGCAGAGCTCCTGTTGACAGGACAGCAGGGAGAAGTGAGGAATGGTGGCAGATCCAGCGCCTGCCACCTCCAGCCAGGAGCCGGGGAGCTGCCTGCTGCCTTCTCCCACTGCTCCCTCTCCAACGTGTATGGAAAATCGTGTTATGCCTTCCTGGCATAGAAGAGGTGGCTGTGAACCAAGCTGGGCTGCAGAAAAAAAAATAAACCAGGAAATACTGAGCAATAAAAGCCAAGGCAAAGGCTGTGGGACAGAGCTCAGCCTGGCGGTACCACAAACTGCCACGACTGTATTTTCCCAGCCCACTGCCAGGCCGGAGGAAATTCAGAGCAGGTTCAAAGCAGAGCTGAAGCCAGCAGCAAACAAGGCTCTCCATTGACATTCTCTGCACACGCAGCCTGCTGCCCTCCTCTCAAGAAGAAAGAAAAATGCAGTTTCCTGTGGCTCAGGGGACTTCAGGAACACGCTGTGCCTCCTGGAAAAGGGCAGCCACGAGTCACAACTTCTCAACATTTTACACCTGTAAAATGGAGCCATGCAATGCCAGAGGCTGGGAGGCTTCTCCACATTCTGTGGGACATGGGGCATGAAAAGTCACCAAAAATTATAGTACAAGACACGAACGGTGTTACAGAGAGCTAGCTCCCCACACAGCCACGTTCCACTTATCTGCCTAGCAAAGGCAGAGATTCAAACACTTCTGGAAAAGGGAGTTGGTTTTGGGAGGAAGGTGAAGCTTTGGAAAATAAGGGAATATTTAGTAATGAGGGCATCAACCTGAGCCTTGGGAGCCTTCAGCTCCATCCCAGCCCTGCTACCAACTCCCTGTGTGATGCTAGCTGCATCCCTGAGCCTCTCTGGAGCTGTGGATACTCACAGCCCATCTCCTGGAGAGGGTGAGGATGGATCCATCACAGACACCACCGGCCCAACCTGCTCCCGATGGACTTGGGGAATACTGGGGGAAAAAGCATCACGAACTGGCTCCTTTCTCAGCTGCTGCCCTGCAGCAGTGCCGATGGAAGAGGGAGGGAATGGGAGGGCTCGGTGCTGATGGAGGGAAGCAGGAGGGAGCAGGAGGGCTCAGTGCCACCCACCCCATCCCTCGCTGATGCTCAGAAGCCCCCCCAGTGCCAGCCCAGGGGTTATTCCACTGTGGTGGCCAGACTGGTTTTGGGGCACTGCTGTTTGCTCCCTCATTCCACAGAACATGTAATGTTCGGCACAGTATGGGCGGCCCCGCTGCCAAGCCTGATGTCATGCTCTCATTATGTCATTTGTGGGCCCGCTCTGCCTCCATCTCACAAAAAAGGAGGGAGGGGGAGAGAGGGCAGCGCTTCCCCAGCCCTTTTGGTGCATGGAGTCCTGCCAGAACAGTAATGGGAAAAGCATCCAGAGATGGAGAAGCGTCTGAGCAAGAGGAGCCAGCGCAGCTTGGGCAGAGCACGGCGGGGCCGTAGGAGAGAAGCTCCAGGTCTGTAAGCCGTGATCAAGGCTCAAGGTTTCTGTGGGGCAGTGAAGCTCCAGAGGTGCCAGGGAAAGACAGCTCCCAGCAAAGCCCAGCAGTGCTCCCACAGTGCTCCCATTTCTCACCCCATCATGCAGGTTGTGGCTGCCCCTGGATCCCTGGAAGTGTCCAAGGCCAGGTTGGACATGGCTTGGAGCAACCTGGGACAGTGGAAGGTGTCCCTGCCCATGACAGGGGGTGGCACTGGATGGGCTTTAAGGTCCCTTTGAACCCAAACCATTCCAGGATTCTATGAAAAGCCAGGCTGCACTGTTCTACACCCTGAGACCAGTCAGGACGAGGGACAGAGGGACATGTGAGATGGCTGGTGAGACACAGCGAAGCCCGGAGCTTCCAGAGCCTTCCATCACTTGCCAGGTCCATAAACTGCCCAAGAGATCCCCTGCACAGCCCAAAAGCTGCCTCCCATGTTGCCATGGCAAACACTTCCCTGTCTCCAGGAACAAAAGGCAGCACAGAGCTGATCCTGCCTGACACACAGAACAGACTTTCCAGAAAAGAGCAGGAAAAACTCTGTGTGCTTTTGCCCGCCTGAGCCAGGAAAAATTACAGGTTTTTGCTGATCTGATTCCTTTTTTCTTCGTCTTTTGGCTTGCACCCCTCCAAGGAAGCACAGCAGAAGCAGTGTGCAGAGGTGAGGATAAAGATTATTTCCACAAATGGCTATGGAAATACGAAAACCCAGGAATTTTCCTGTGTGCTGGGCATGGGGAGCAATGCTGTGGTCCTGCAGTAGGGGCAGGGACACCCTGGCTGGTAGGAACAGTCTCACCACTCTCCTGCACCCGGAGCTCTCTGCCTTTCAACACAGACAGGAGGGAAACAGCACACAGAGATCTTCATCACCAGCTACTGGTTTCAATCATGCTGAAGCAGGGATTTTCCAAGGCCAAAGGATTCCAGCTCCACCACACATCACCCCCAAGAGCTGCAGCCCAGCACCAAGAGGGGCCTTTCACTGGTGGCAGGCAGCTGTGAGCACCCTCATGTCCCCGAGGCCGTCACAGCACGATGACAATTTATTTGTTCATTTTGAATTTATGAGTTTCAAATGCTGGCCCAAGTCCTTGGCTCTCTCTGAGGAATTTGCCCCAAAAGACTTTTCATAAAAATTCATCTAAAAATGGAATATTTATCTTCTTACAGCAAAATCCTAACTGTTGATACGAAATGCAAGGCGAGATGAGCATCTTTGCAATGTTCTGTACACTCTGTGTTCTCCTGAAGAGAGTAAAGCACTCGCAGTATGCCCTCGCAGGGCAGCTGTGCCAGGAGCAGACCCCAATGTCTCTCCCACCTCCTGCAGGATCACGAACAGGTCACTCCATCACTGTGGGCTCCCTGAGCAGGGGGATGAAGCAACACTCCTCCCTTACCTCACTGCCTTGCCTCATCCTGCTCAAGCCTCCCCCTGAGCACCAGCACAAGAAGACTCTTGGATTTGTAGGAGTAACTTGAAGGTTGGGGCCACAGGCTCTTCACAGCTCAGGAAAAGGGGTTGTGAGAGCCTGTGCTCCAAGACGCAGGGAAAAGACTGAGCTGAGAGCTTGGGGCACCCCAGGTGACACAGTCCCTCCTACATTCCCTCTGCTCCTGTGCCCATGCCTCATTCCTGGAGCAAATGGAGGAGGTGAGGCTGCAAACACCTGCAGGATGCGCAGACAGGGCATCCCTGTCACAGCCAGGGTGTCCCACCCACACCCAGACCACCCCCACCATGATCAGAGCACTGCATTCCCAGCTGTGGCACCCCTGCCACAGCACGGGTGTCCCAACCACGGCCAGGGTGTCCCAAACACAGTCACTACATCCCCATCACAAATCCTCACAATAACCAGGGCATCCCAACCCTGGCCAGGGCACCCCCACAAGGGTTGGGATAAGCCCTCCCTCCAGGTGGGAGCTGTCTGCAGAGCAGCTGTGGCTCCAGGAGCAGCTCCTCGCATCCCTGCAGCCAGCAGCTTTCCGTAAACTTTCCCAAATATGGTTATGAAGCCGGAGCAGGGATGGAGCCACTCGCACAAAGGGGATGTGTTACCTCATGCAGCGACGTCATGCTCTGGCAGGGCCATCCTGGAGGCCATGGCATCATGTGCTCCGTCCCTCTCCCCCTGGCCAGGGGGCTGGGAGGGGGCTCCCAGGATCCAGGACCCGCAGCTCAGCTCCTCTTGCAAGTTATCCTCACACTGAACTGACTTCATCTCCTCACTCCCAACACCCAAACAGTGCCAAAGGCAAGACAGGCACTGGGGTGTCACCAGGGGCCTCCAGTGCTTGGGGAAGCCAGGAGGGCGCTCAAGTGGGGCAGGGAGAAGGATACAAGGATGGCCACCATTATGAGAGGTCCCTGCCACCTTCTGAGCCATCCGAGTGACCAGGAGCTGGCACTGACCGGGGCTGGCGCCGGCCATGGCCCTTCCCTCGCTGCCAAGAGGTGACTTCATGTGGCACAGAACAAGGAAGAAACCTCAGGCATCACCCAACCCTGCGACACCACAGCCAAGGATGGGAACAGCAGAGACCTCCAGCTTGGGAAAGCAGCAACCCAAATACTGAAATCAAGCTGATGTCCATAATTAGCGCCGCACGTAAACGAGCTGTCTGCAGCTCCAGCCAGGGAAATGTCAGCCCTGCAAGAACACATTTGTTTCATGGAAAGTCTGCAAAGCAACCGAAGATGTGATAAATCCAAGTATCTCCCCAGCACACGTGGCAGAGCTCAAGCAGATCCTATTAAGATGCCTGCAGCCCAAATCCTACTGCTTTCCACGCTGATCCCCACTTCTTCCCCCAAAACACACCTGTCCCCATGTTCTGTGCCACTGTGTGCCAACACACAGCAGTTCCAATGCCCAGCTCTGGTCTCCTGAAAACCCAGCATGTTTCCAAGTCAGCATGTTGGGAGCCCAGGGACATTTGATTTTACCATAAAAAGGGAGCCCTCTGGAAGCTGTAATTTGGGGATTACACAACTGAGCTGCTCAGTGCTTAATCTTCCTTGCACAAAGTAAAGAGTTTTCAATAAATGTTTAGGTATTACTGATATTAATTCACCACTGGGACAGGGAATGGCGTAGATAATCCTTGTGCCCTGGCTTTTTATTACTTAATTTGTATTTATTTTATAAGTGAGGCTTTTCCTTGGACAGCTGTCCTCTAGGGAAGTGAGAAATAATAAAACCCCAATGCTACTTAGTCCTAGCACTGTAAATTCTGCAGTACACAGCAAAGTAGCCACAGGCAGGGTTCAGGGGATGGAGGAGGCTCAGGATAATGCTGGACTGATCACAGGGATGTGTCACTGAGCTGACATGGGAGCTGGAGCCAAGGGACATGAAGAACTCCAGGAAGTCTTCTCCAAAGCACACGTCCCATTTGCAAACACTGGTGAAGTCTGAATGGCCTGTTCCTTGGAAACCTTCTGGGGTATCTGTGTTTTGTATCCCAAAAGGAACAGGGGAACAATTTGGGCATCACTGATACAGAATGAGAGCCACGAACCAGGGACTGCCTGATCCTCTGAAACATGGGGAGATCTCTAAAAACCTTCATGCCACTTCCAAGCTGAATTCAGAGCACAACCCAGCTGACAGAAGGTGAGACTGATAAGGCAGTATCAGATCAAAAGCAATTTCTTCAAACAGGGAAATAATTCTCTCATTTCTCACAAGGAACAGTCAGTGTGTTGTCAGGCACCAGCACCGGCAGCACAAACAAAGGAAAAACAAAGCCACAAGCAGCAAAACACAGTCCTCAGAGGGGACCAGGAAATCCTGGAATGGTTTGGGTGGGAAGGGACCTTAAAGATCATCCAGTTCCACCTCCTGCCATGGGCAGAGACACCTTCCACTAGCCCAGGTTGCTCCAAGCCCTGGAGTCCACAAAGGATTGAGGATTTAGGAGAAACAGCAGCAACCAGGCAAAACCTCTTTTGACAGGTAAAGCAGACACGCAAAGGCACATAGGCAAGTCTCATGGCCAAAGCCATGAGGTGGCTGAAGGACAGTGTCACCACTTCCCTGACTCCCTCTGGGTGTGGGGTGAGCTCCTGCTGTGGACCTCCCACTGCTGGAGCAGCACAAAGCTAAGCAGACCAAACTGAAAGCATTTTTGGCCATTTCCTCCTGAGTTATTTGAGAAGTTTGAGCTCCAGGCCCTGTTCCCAAATTCCCCAGCCCATACATCCTGCAGGGCACACGGAGCAAAGGGATGGGGACAGCACCAGCCTGGCTCCACACAGACCTGCCAGGACTCACCTCAGTGCTGACACGGACACAACTTCCCCTTCCCCCAGTCCCCAGAACCGGACTGTCCCTTCCCACGGCAGGTAACGCTCCTCAAACCTTTCCCTTTCACAGCTGACAGTCCCAATCTGTTCAACCTTTAGCTAACAGCCCCCTCCAACACCTCCAAGTTTTCCAGGTTCCTGGGTGGTTGCTGAAGAAAAAGTTTTGTGTCTATTTTAGCCCTGTCTGTCACTTGATTTTCATCTCCAATATGTTTTACCAACAACACTTCATTTAAGAGGCTCCCCATTTTAGGCTCTCACCAACATCCTTCAGCTCCAGCATGGGATGTTCCCTGAAAATAGCTGATGAGGAACAAGACAAGAAGAAAGGAAGCCCCAAGAAGAAAGGAAGACCCACTCAGGTCCAGGCCTGGCAGAGCACTGTCAATGATGGAGGTCAACTTTGAGCAGGATTTTGCAGCACAGCCTGTCTGGAGAGCTGATGAGCCTCTTGACTTACCTTCTTCCCCCCCAGAGGGAAAACTCGTGGATTGGGGGCCATCAGATTAGTACTTGGTATGTTTAAAAGTAGCCCAAAGTAAACAGTGCTGCTCTGTGATGCTGAGCACAGCCCTGAGTTCACAGCCACTGCCTGCGACAGAAAATCCCCAGAGCAGGAGAGCTGGGAGCAAACAAAAAGCAAAGTGCAGCACGTTCAGGCCCCCAGACCTGGCCAAACCACGGCTGCAGCACAGTTCAGTTGTGTTTTCCCTGCAGTCCTGATGTTAGGGCTGCTTTCCATGGTTTATCCCAACAACTCAAACACTGCAAATCATCAGATTCCACACACCAATTCTTGCGTCAAGCCCAAGCAGGCAGCTCCCAGCCTTCCAGAGGATGTTCCCATCTCACATAAAGACTCTGAGAACCATTGAAAGGTTTGGGTTGCAAGGGACCTTAAAAGCAGGATGGGGCTTGAAGCAAACTGATGTGGTGGGAAGTGTCCCTTCCCATGGCAGGGCATTAGAACTGGATGGGCTTTAAGGCGTCTTCCGACCCAAACAATCGTCTGTCATTCTATGAAACATTCTGAAGACAGTGTTTAATCCCTTTAATATCTATAGTGTTGATTTTTTCATTCCAATTCCTGACAAATACATGTGACATTGAGTCAAACTCAAAAATTTGACTCGGAATTCAAATTCTGACTTCTTGCAGAAGTCAGATGTGTATTACATCAACGTCAGCATCTTCTGCTCCTCCATCTGTAAAGTTACTTAAAAGGCAGAGGTTTGGGAGATGAATTTTCCATAAGTGGATTTTCCATGTTGACTGCCACTAATTACACCATCCCCCTTAATTTTTAGCTAATGCCATGCTAGTCACAGCAGTGTTTCTCCCTGGGATAGAAAATCAGGACATTGGGCTAATGAATGTTTGTACCACCCCATTTACCTTCTGTTAACACTGGCAACATGTTTGTTTTGATCCAGTCCCTGGGAATCTCCCTAAGGCCCAAAAATCCATTAAAAGTGAACATTAATAGCCCAGAGGGCTCTTCAGCCAGATCTTTTAAAATTCTTGGATGCAAAATATCTGAACTTGCTGGTTTAAGAAGGTCTAACATTAATAGCAGCTGTTTAACATCCTCCTCGGTTACTGTTGGAGTGGAAAGTGTTTCATCATCCTCATATGATACAAATACATCACCTGGCTTTTTTCCAAATAGAAAGCAGAACTATTTACTGAGCAGTCCTGCCTTTTCTGTATTTTCATTGATAATTTGACCATGCTCATCTATTAACAGACCAGTATCATCTAATTCCTTTAATTCCCAATACACTTGTGAAACTTTTCAATCTTGCTGGACAGAGACTTTTCCTCAAGATTCTTTTGCTTATCAGTGTTTGATGGGCCCGAGCTGAGCCCACGCTCATCACAACCAACCTTTCTCTTTCCTATCTTGTGCATTTACTTTCTGTAAGAGCTTCCACTTCTCATTCAGGCTCTGACAATGCCAGTGGCAGTGTTTTGAGGATCCACAGCTTCTCTGAGCAAGATGTGCCCTGGAAGTGTTCCACCACCCTCACAGGGAAGAATTCCTCCCCAATATCCCATCTAACCCTCCCTCTATTGGTGTGAAGCTATTCCCCCTCATCCTGCCACTCCTGCCCCTTCTAAGTCCCTCTGCAGCTTTCTCTGTGTCCATGACTGACCCTGTAAGGGCTCCTCTTTAGGGACCTGATGCCCCAATGCTTTGTTCTCCTCTTCCTTGCAGTGAAGATGATAAGGAAAGAGAAAATTAGAGAAGTAAAAAACTTAGTGCTCTCCTGTATCTTCCTATTAAAAGAGGACCAGCCCCACCACGTATCCCTCAGGGATGGTTACAGCCTTAATTTGAAGCTCCTTAGTTTGAAGCTGTTCCATAAAAAGCAATTTTCAGTCTTCTCCGCTCTCCATGCAAACTATTTCTTTGAGCAATTAAATCCCATCTTCCCATCTTCTTTAATTCTGGCACATCCACAGCAGCTGCTTTGTCCTTGACATGCACAACCCCTGGATACCTGTGGGATGTCAATCATGGAATCCCAGAATGGTTTGGGTTGAAAGGGACCTTAAAACCTATCCACTTCCAACCCTTCCACTATCCCAGGCTGCTCCAAGCTCCATCCAGCCTGGCTTTGGACACTTCCAGGGATCCAGGGGCGGCCACAGCTTCTCTGGGCAACCTGTGCCAGGGTCTCCCCACCCTATGAGTCAAGAATTTCTCACCAAGAGCCCATCTAACCCTGTGCTCTTCCAGTTCAAAACCAACAGAACCCTGGAACGGTTTGTGTTGGAAGGCACCTCAGAGATCATGTCGTTCCAAGCCACCTTATCTGCACCCAGTCAGCCAAAGTTCCCCCAATTCTTCCAGAGAACATGTGGCACTGTGTAAGAGCCCATTGAGGGACCCCTCTGTGACCATCCCAGCCCAGAACCTTGCTGAGCTCCAGCAGATCCTGAGTTTCCATGCCCAGGGCCGGGAGCCACATGCCCAGCGCGGGTGCAGCTCCTTGGGCTCTGTGTGTGTGTTTGTTTGGGATTTTGTGAATAGGGCTGCTTAGCACGTTGAGTCCTCCCCACAGGGCTGATGTGTTAGAGCCGATTGGCTCCCTATTCCCCGAAGGAAACATCTGCACATTCCAGACACATTCTGTAACGGGAGTGAAACCCATCCTTGAAGTGAAATTTTACAGCCTCCACAGTGCAAAATAACGATCGCTGGCAAGGGCCAGTGGAAAAGTAATGTTTAAAATATTATTACAGGGAAGCGGCTGCCAGAGCCTCAAATTAATCACTTGAACGTGTCTCTGGTGCGTTATGTAACGCTGGGCCAGCTCCCGCCCGGAACGCGGCTCCGCTCCGGCCGCTTCCCACTGCCCGGCTCCCCTGCTCTGCCCCAGAGCCAGGACAGACCCAGGCTCCTATTGCTGCCATGGGGACTGACATCCCCTTCTCAGACGTCTCTTTCAGGTGGGCTTGGGGGCCACATTTCTTGCAGGTGTCCAATTTTTTCTTGTCTTAAAGGAAATCCTGGGAGAGACAAGGACAAGGGGTGTTTCTCCATCACCTCTGAAAAGCAGTGTCTGTCACAGCCCTCTGCAGCCAAAGGAGCTGCTTCCCACCGTGGTCTGAAGAAGAGGGAAGCTACAGGTCTGCTGGTTAAACTGGTGTGCTGGGGGCCCACCTGGTCTGGCCATGGGGCAGGTGACAGAACAGGGACATTGTCCTCTCCTCGTGCAGTGAGCACTAATTAGCAGGATCCAAATATGATAGAAGTGCAACTGATGTTCAAAATAATTTTTAAAAAAGGCCGCTGAAGGAAAGCGGGAACACAAACAGGAGTGGATACAGACACAGCTCCAGGGGAGGAAGGAAGGAAACGCTTGGCAGCCTGAACCAGCAGCAGGAAGAAGAGTGAAATGAGTCCAGCAGTACCAGGGGGAATCCTGCAGGCCCTCAGAAGGGATGTTCCCCCAGCAGAAACAAGGGCAAAACTCTGCCATCCACCAGGCTGAAGATACCATGAATGTAGCCAGAAACTTTGCTGATGAGGACATCTCCATCTCTGCTATTCCATAGCTGCTATTCCATCCAGCCCTTGCAGGTGGTGAGGGCTCAGCCCAACCTGTGCCAAATTTCAGTCTCCCTGCAGGAACACGGGGGAGCAGAGGTGTTCTGGTGACAGGTAGCTCTGAGTCCTGGGTGGTCTCTGTGCAGAAGTTCCTCCTGAAGCTTGAGATAATAGTATTTTCAGGATTCCGAGAGAGAAAGTCACCGTTCTGTTGTAAACATCTCTCTAGCACAAAGGCTCCATAATTCAAAGTCAGGCCCATGAATCCTTACTGGAACAGAAACACTCAAAGAATTCCTTCAGCAGCACCTCTGGTTGATGTTATGTACTGTAAATCTGAGGGCAGGGCAGACCCCAGAGCCAGGGACAGACAGAGCACAGGGATCTGGCCAGAAGAGGCCAAAGGACAGGCTTTCCCTAATCCCCCTGTGCCAGTGCCGACATCGATCCGAGCTCCCCCAGCTTTTTTCAAATGTGGTTGTTTGGGTTGGAGGGCTCTGCTCTCAATGTTTTTGCAGCATGTTCACTATAGAACCCTAAATATCTTCCTTCTGAAAACAAAACCCAATTAGAACCCAATATAGAGCTGCTGGTTCCTGTACAAAAGCCATTTGCATGTTTCTGGCATTAATAATGTGTGTGGTTGGGCTGCTTCCTTTTAGCATTAGAAAGTCTTCTGTGATGCAGTCAGAATATTTCTGCTTCAAAAACGCTGATGTTCAGAGGCCCCAGAGTAGGTACAGAGGGAAGGGAGCAGCATGCTCGGGCCTCAGCGCTCCTCTAGAAGACCTTCTGAACACGTTTGGGAGACAGAAACTCATTTGTTCCCTGCACAAGGTCATAGAACCACAGAATGGCTTGGGTGGGAAAGGACCTTGAAGCCTTTCCAATTCCACCCCCTGCCATGGGCAGGGACACCTTCCACTATCCCAGGCTGCTCCAAGCCCCATCCAATCTGGCCTTGGACACTGTCAGGAGTGGGGCAGCCACAGCTTCTCTGGGCAACCTGTGCCAGGGCCTCCCCACCCTCACAGGGAGGAATTTCTTCCCAATATCCCATCTAAATCTACTCTTCTACTCATGTGCAGGTGATGAACATTTCTGGTTCTTTCTGGACCGCTGGGCACAGGATCCTGCTCAGTGTTCTCTGGACCCACCCTGACCAACAGACCCAACCAGGGATCCACCCACTTCCACGTGTTGTACATTAAGAGATCCAACAGCCCCTTAACACTCCAAGGGTTTGGGTGACAAGTGACTCCTCAGCAGTGACACAGCTGGAATGACACGTGCCTAACACCACAGCCAGGAAGGGTCTGGATCTCCTGGGTTCAGCAGGACTTGCACATCCAATTTTACCCATTCTTTTGAAAACTTAAACTCCGGATAGGACAGAGCCAAAACTATAACATGATCTGCCTGAGACGAGTAATTGTCCACACTTCTGCCAAGTAGCAGGGGCTGAGAAATCCACTCTGCAACATATCTGGAGATACGGGGTGGAGACCAAAGGCCAGATCCCTGGAAAGAGCTCTGGAAGAATGCTTCAATCAAGTCATCAGCCTATCCTGGAAAGATGCAGCTGACCTCGAGATAACCTGCTTTCCAGTGTTCCCCTGAGCTCAACTCTTCCCCTTGGCTGGACTGATCTCCACCTGTCCAGAGCGACAAGAACAATTTACCTCTGACCTTGGCTTGGTCAGACCCTCCTGGGCTTGTCTGTGCTGGCTGTAAAAGAGCTTCTGTGCAGCTCCTCCACAGCCCTCCAGCAACTGCAAAGCCTCCTGTGCCCCAAGGGGCTCGTACTGCAGCTCCGGGGACAACGTGGGGCTGTAGAAAGAGCCACCACGGGCTGAGAACATGGGTGTGTGCTCCTCAGGGAGAACCTCCAAGATGCCTTGGGGAAGGACACAGAAGGCTCTGATCCTCCACCTTCCACAGCCCAGAGCCAGGCCATTGTCCCCTGTCCTGGCACGTGAGTTATCCACAGGTATGTGTATGTCACATGTGTTCCAGGACAAGGACAGGCTATCTCCAGAGCATCTTTTTCAACCCAAACTCAGGAAAAACAGGAGGAAATCACAGAAGCAATTCCACAGCCTACAGGAAGGAGTCCCAGTCTGCTTCCTGGTGGAACCACAGCAGGCACAGAGCTGGTGGCACAGGCTGCACCCACGTCCCTCTCCTACAAGGAGCTGCTGATCCTGCAGACTGCCCTCCCTGATCAGCTTGGGAAAAGAGAGGTCCCTCCCTCAAATAAAACACACAATGCAGACACACTTGGAGTGTCCAAGGCCAGGCTGGATGGGGCCTGGAGCAACCTGGCCTAGTGGAAGGTGCCCCTGTCCATGGCAAGGTGTTGGAATGAGACGGTCTTTAAGGTCTCCTCCAACCCAAACCATTCCATGATTCCGCGACTTTTCTGTGAGGAATCAGAGAAAAGATAATTCCATTCACTTCAGACTACAATCCTGTCAGGGATCTGTTAAAGGGAGGATCACTACGGTGCCTGTTCCCTTCTCTCACAGGACCAATGCCTCTAATCCTTTTATAAGAACATCATTATGTGGAATAAACTGTCTAGAGGAAAAAAGAGGTCTTGCAACTCTGCTAATCTTCTTAATGATTTAATACCTGCAAATACTACTGGGAGGTATCCCTTTCCTGATCCCATTAAATGCTACTGTACGAAACATCTCACATACTTCAGCATCCTACTGTGGATTTTGTTTTTAAACAAAGCCAATTTCTCTGGAGACCAAGCAAGGGTTTCTCATCCCACAGCCCCACCAATTTTAAAAGATCTTCTAAACGCCGGCCTGAGGGATTCCAATAAGTCCTGGCACAGATTCTCCAAATAGTAGCAAAGCTAAACAGGGTACGGCTGTTATTGTAGAGATCTCTCACTGCCAGCACAAATACACAGCCTGGACCATTCAACCTTTTACAGCAGGAAAGTCACGGACAGCTGATGATTCACAATCAGTATTTTTCCTTCTACTACAGCCACCCTTTTTCTTTAATTATTCCATCTCTCTGGCAAGCAGCTCTTCCCTGCAGTTTTTGTGACATTTTTTCTCCTGATTTCTTCACCACATTAACAAGGACAGGGCACATCCCAAAGTCCCTTGTTTGATTTCTCCATCTGCCACGAGCTGGTAAGACATCCCAGGCTGGGGTTCAGCCAGCCAGGGTTGGCCATTCCCTCGTGTATGGGACCAGAACAAGGTTGGAACACTCCATTCCTTCGGAGAACACAGAGTAAGGCTGAGGTGGCTTCATGGGCCTTGTTTGTCCTGGTTCTTCTCTTTTTCTTTGCATATGCAAAGCCAAGAGATATTTCCTTCCCAGGTCAATAGGTACAGAAAATATATTAAATATTAAATATATGAAACTTTTTAAATTATTGCCTACTCCCCACACAAGCACATGCTGGGACTGACACTGATACTGATTCTTCCTCTCAGAAACCTTTTCTTAATCAGTCAGTTTAAATCTTCCTCAACACACGGTTTTTCCAAAGTTCCCCAGCACAGGTCCTGTGATGGTTCACCTGACCTACAGGTGTTTACTGCTACAACAGGTAGGTCTAACACCGACAGTCCCCACACATCACACAGTGAAGCACACATCTAGAAAGAACAAATGAACCATGAGAGATCCACCTGGAGCTGACACAAACATCTTAAAAAAGAGAAAGTCACGCCCCTTACAGTTCATGGATTTTTTTCCTACAATAAAACAGATTGATTCTGTTGTTGTTGTTCCACTTCATGTTGGTCAAAACAGAAGCCCAAGGCTGAGCCCCTTCCCTGGCATAGGAAGGCTCAAACATGGACAGTGCTGGCTGAGGAGTCTCTGGGGAGGCTGATGCTTCACTTCAGGTTCAAGCAACTGTCTTGGACTGTGCCTCAGTCTATTGATTAAATCCAAAATTACTCTTCCCTATTCTTCAGAAACCCACGAGGGTGATTGTGTAAGAGGGTGCTCATGGTGCACACAAACCACCAGCAAATTTGTTTTGTTTAAAAGGGAAAGAAGAGCAAGGAAACACCACGACAAAGCCAAGACAAACAAAATGGTTCAGACAGAGTGCCCCAAGGAGCAGGGGCATGCAGCGTGCTCTGTGCCCAGCACCAGCCACAGCTCTGCTCCGAGCCCCGCGGGGACTGGAAGGCTCCCAAAGCAGGCTCAGATCAGCAGGACACATAAGTGCAGCCTGATCCCTCCTCAGGCTCCACACAGACACTCTGGAAGGTTTGGGTAAACATCCTTGGTAAACTTTGGACACCACAGCAACGTCAAGGATGACACTCATAAATCAGCCCTGCTGGCAGAAGGAGAATTTGCCCAGTTCTCTCAGACACAGCTCTCAAGACTTACGGCAGACACTGAGTTAAGCTGCATCTTTGGTCTTATGCTAAATCACCTTCTTGCCAAGGCTAAAAATTGCTCCATGGTGTAATCACACTGAGGCAGAAGAGTGAAATAATAAATTTTGTTCCCATATAATAATAACAAGTTAGGTTTCCATAGCACCCCTCTTCCTCTAGGATCCAAGAGGACATTAGTGACTTGCCTCACTGCAGCAGGCTCTGTGCACGAGGATTATGTAACCCACCACAGGCACTGCTCTGAGGGGTGTAATCCTGCATCACAGCTCAGCTTAACAAGGCAAGAAGGATCACCAGCGCATGAGGAAAAGGGACAGCACAGGGCAAGAACTGAATCCTCCACAATGCTGCTGGTGTAAGGATGACTCTGATCCATGATCTGCTCTGGTTGGAAAGCCCTCCAACACCAACGCGTCCAACCTGTGACCGATCCCCGCCTTGTCACCCAGCCCAGAGCATCGAGTGGGAAAACAGATGGGAAAACCACAGCCTGGGCACCTGTGGTCAGAAAAGCTCCTGGGTCATGCACCAGAAGACAAAACAGGTCCCTTTCCAGCTCAGTTATGCTGGGATTGCTGCCCAGTCGTGCCTGTTCCAACAGCCCCAGCCCATGCTGGGCACTGCTCTGTCACACACTCCTCTGTGTCACACCAGAGGTTAGGAACACAAAGACCCCAAGGCTTTTCCCAATAAGCAGTCTGTCTCTCCCATCTTATCCCTTGAAAGGCTATCAAAGAGCTACTGTTTTCCTCACAATAAAATGAAATCTGGAGCACGCAGGCGTTGGGAGCAGAGCAGGGAATGCGCAGGGATGGAGGAGCGTGAGGAGCAGAGCTCCCCGGCCTCGCACACGCCTCTGATCCCGAGGCAGACAGGGCTGCAGACTGCTTGAGCTCCATTTTTCCTTTCCAACATTTTCCACACCCTCCTGCCAAGAAAACTCTGAGAGCTGCCTCCTGCCCTGTCTGGCGAGCACTTCCCAAGCAGAGCAGCCCCGGAGAGCACAGCCTCACACGCACGGAGCGACCACAAGGGCTGAGACCCTTCTGACAGCCTGACAAGGACTCGGGAGGGCAAGGGGTGGCTCTGGAGTACATCTGGCATTTTGGGTGCTCCACAGGGAGGGCAGCTCTGCAGCTCCTAAAGGGTAGAGGGATGATGCTGAGGCTGACAGCAGATGAAGGGAATTGTAGAATCACAGAATGGTTTGGGTTGGAAAGCATCATAAAATTATCATCCAGATCCATGCCATGGGCAGGGACACCTTCCACTAGATCAGGTAGCTCAGATCTCCATTCCACCTGGCCTTGGACACTTCCAGGGATGGGAAGAGGGAATGGAAGGCTCTAGAAGCAAGATAACCATCTTTTGTCCATGCTCGGCCTGCACTGTAACTGCAGAAAGAGTTTTGTACTCACGACCGGCGCTCCCATATAACACAAAAAGGCAAATCACAGAATCACCATGGTTGGAAAAGACCTCTAAGATCACCACCTCAGAGGCCTGAGCATGGATTTCACGTATTTTTATTACACTCAGAATCACCCGACATTAAGACATTTTTGTGCAGCAACCTGGAGCCCCAGCTCCTACATTCAGCTGAATTTGAGCAACTAAAAATTTGCATCTGTTTCTTGTGTGTTGGGCTGCTTTTTTTAAATTTCCTGCTGAGTGAAACAGGAGGAGCAATAAAATCAAATGGTTGGAAACAAATGACAACTGTTTAATGGAGTAAAAAGAAATCCCAACGCCTTCCTAAGCTGTTTATACCACAGCTACTCCATGCACGGCTGCGTACACAGGTAGAAGAACAGGCTCCAAGTCCAGACTTCCTCACTTTTATGGGTTTAAATTGGATCCCACTTGGTGTTTAGGGCCACTGTTGAACTGCTAACACATTCTGCAGCATGACTAACACCAACTGGGTTATTCTTCACTCTCATGTGAAAAATTCCTGTACCTGGTCCTATGGTATGTGGATCTACATGACACATCTTTACCTCAAAAAGAAGAACTAGAAGACACCCTCAGTCTTGTCCTAAAAGAAGTGGTGGGTTCCCTTGTCTCCTGGAACCATGACATTAAACTATAACCCCTGCTTTTCCCTTCCCTTCCCTTCTATTTTGTTGAAGTCTATTATTCCTCTGTATCTCCTCAGTGAGAGATACAGATGCTTCCAGATGTCTCCTACATGGGAGTTCAGGCCCAAAACACAGAGGGCACCAGCATCTGGCTTTCTTTCATTTCTTTTTAATCTAAAGATTTATGAGAGGTAGCTGACTCATGTTTTGGCTGGCAGAGCTGGACTCTTGTAAGTAATTGCATCCTTGCTATTTCATTAATTAAGTTCTCCCACTTTTGTCTGATTTGTTGGTGATTGACTACTGTGAGAAAAATATAGATCTTTCCTGGGTCTCAGGCAGGTGAAAGTCCAGACACTTCCTTCTCCAGGGCCTGGCCCAGGCATCCGAAGTGAAAGGTGCAAATATATCGAATATCCCAGCACTGCTCAGCTCCACCAGACCATCCAAGCGTCTCCTCTCAGAGGGGAGCTCCACCCTCAGCACAAGGCAAGAAATCCTGCACACACCAGGGCTACTGTGAGTTGTTAAGTGTGGTTTTGCTTCACATACCCCCATTTCCTTTCCAGCAAGAGCACCAGAAAAAAATACTGAAGAGAGAGTTTGTAGCTGAGGAATTCAGTGAATTATTAACTCCATCCTACCTATTAACCACTGCCTCCATTCCCTCACGCCTCCTGGGAGCCCCAGTTCTGGGCAGCAGAGCTGTGCCAGCACCTGATCCCCACTGGTCTGGTGTGCAGAGTCCTCAGGTGATGTGGACGGTTCTAGCTGTGAGTTACAATCCATTAAGTGCAGTAATGATTAATCCAGAACCCCGGCACAGATCCACGACGAAATGTTGCTCCCCTTGTCACACCAGATGAATCCTGGAGGTCACCATGGAGGGACAGTGTCTGCACAGACCTCCAGGGACACCAGGAGCCAGGCCAGCTCTTCACAGGGAGGCAAAGGGATGCAGTGACCAGCTGTTGCTATTCCCACTCCAAACCAATCCGCATCTCAGGATGCTGTGCTGTCTTTGGGGCCAGGACAGGACAGGGAATGCAGCTCTGCCAGCCTGAAGATGCTCCAGGGGCAGCTGGATCCATGAGCAGCCCCAACCCATCATCTCACATTGCAGGACCTTCACCACATCGGCCCCACGTGCAAACCCACGTGTTTGTCACACTCAGCTGCACCTCAGAACGCTGGGAGAGCTCAGGGCTGGGCTGGGACACAAACTCCCTGTGTGACCTTAGGCACCTCCCTTACTCTGTGCATGGAGCTCTTACAGCCTCGCCCAGCTGAAAAACAGGAAGGGGAGGTTCAGGTTGGACATCAGCAGGAATTTCTTCATGAAGGAGTTGTCAGGCATCAGAAGGGGCTGCCCAGGGAGGTGGTGGAGTGACCATCCCTGGAGGTGTCCGAGAAATGACTGAGGACATGATTAGTTGGCAGTGCTGGAGGAATGGTTGGACTCAATGGTCTTGGAGGGTTTTTCCAACCTTAACAATTCTGTTATTCCATGATTCTACTGTCACACAGCCTGTGAACCAGCCAGAACTAGGACCCCAAGAAGTTAAAAGAAACAAGTGTACAAGTGGAGTGCAGCCAGGAGGAGGACTGAAGCCATCCCTGCCATGCTCAAACTCCAGTGGGAACACTGAAATGCAGTCACGTTCCTCTCAGAAGCTGCTCCCTTGCAGTGGACACAAGGCTGACTTCCCATCTGGGGCTGGGATGTCTCTGTTTGGGAAACTGATGGTTCTGCCCTGAACAAAAAATACCAGCTGGGCAGAAAAGAAAACTCTTCTTCTTTTCCAGATGCTTTAAAAACAAAATTAATGGTTCTCCAGTGGGAGCACAGTGGGATCCTGCCGGCTCCAGTACCTGTGACTCAGGATGTACCCCCCAAACACTGGATTGTGTTTGGTTCTGAGGATGAGGAAGAAGAGGCTGAAGCACCAGCAGGGGTGGGAAGGCAGGACCAAGGGTACCTGTCGAGTCCACATCTGTTTTGCTGCCCCGATGTTCCCCTTGCTCAGCCTGAAGATTCATCTTCCCAAGAGCTGCTACAGAATGTTTTACTGCCCCCTCACAAGGATGGCAAAGCACCAGGCAAGCAGGAATTACAAATCCAGGGCATTTTTCCAGCAGCCAAGCACTGAAGCACTCCACAAGCATTAAATTCCCATAAATAACCAGGACAATACTCTCGCAAGGCAATGAAGCCCCAGTCCCATTGCTCAGGCAGGGAGAGGGATGCAGAGGAATCCCTGACAGCCCAGCCCACAACACCAGGGTCAAACTGAAAACAAAAGCAGGAGTCCTGCTTCCCCCTCTGCGTTCCAGCCCTTAGACAACACTGCCCCCAGTAGCTCGGCTCCCTTCCCAAACCAAGGTATGCACTGCACTTCCCTGACTGCCGAGGGGAGGACAGAGGGAAGCTACTCCCGGCCTTCACACAGCCCCCATGGCTGCTGCAGAATCCAGCAGCTTCCAGGAGCTGCAGAGCAAGCCAGGAAATGGAACACAAGCTCCAGAGCTGCTTTTCCTGCTCTATGGGAACAGAGGAATTGTGGTCAGTCTGCACAGGGAGCTAAAGGTGCTCCGCGCTGCTGATCAGAGCACCCACCTGTGAGATGAGGATGCAGAGATGGGCTGCCCATCCTCAACACGGGGATTGGCCACAGGTTGGACTCAATGAGCTTGAAAGTCTTTTCCAACCTAAATGATTCTGGGATTCTGTGAAAAAATCCTCTGATAACTTACGAAATGTCTCTCCCAAGCAGCCAGAGTGGATCTCCTTCAGGGGAAGCTGTGGGTTCTGTGAGAGCGGGGGTGTTGGAGATGAATTTCCAAACTCTCCCAGCTCTCTCTGAAGTTGTAGGATCAAGCTGCAGACTTGGATGTGTCCGGCTAATCCACAGGGACGCAGAGCACAGCAGTGGGCTCCGCTGGCTTGTTTTAGAGATCTGATGGCCAGCTGTAATTAACCATTTAATTGCTGCAAAGACTAACTTATGCCAGAGGGAAATATTCCCATCTGACTGGCTGCACAGCATGGGGCACTATATGCAAAGCAAAGCAAATCCAAGTTAATGCCACTTAAATTTGTGGCTGTATCAGATTCAACCAGTGAGTGTAACCAGAAATTAAACCACCCAAGGCCAGTGGCATTGCTACCTTGACAGCTCACTGTCCTGTAAACACCGTAAAGGCACAGAGCTTTCCAAGTAATGGTTTAATTACTGGATACAGGGAGTGACAAGAGAGAGCACAGTGAGGGCATTGGAGCTCAGAGTTCAGGGTCTGGCTGTTGGGCTACTGAAGTTATTCTTTTGTATTGTATGAAACACAGTCAGGAACCAGTGATGCTCCTGGCACTTCCTGCAGAAAGCAGGGTGTGTCTTCCCTCTCAATTAAACCTTGGGAATTATGTTGTGTCAGTCCAGCAGAACCTCGAATGCCACCCAGACAGCTTGAGTTTTGTCTCCACGGTGCTGCCTGATCTGTGCTATGCCCTACACAGCTTTCCTGTACACAGGAGCAGCACCTTTCCTTTCAATTTTCCTCAAGTAAAGCCCTTCCTTACTGTTGTAGGAACACAATCCACCACAGATACCAGCTACAGTGAATTTTCTTAACACAACTCAGGGACTAACAAAGGCTAACCCTTGGCCTCATCTAGCCTTTGTTTTCCCACCTCAGTTTTGTCTACACTAATTTTTTTAAGACTTCTGATCCAAACTTTGCACCATCCATGCAATCAGAGGTCACAGAGCTCAGTCTATAAAGCCACTGACTTCATGTTTTCCCTCCGTAGGAGTAAAATAATGTTCCCACACTCTGATAGAAACCTTTGCTCTGCACAGATTTAATTCATTACTTATGAATCTCTGGCCAACGCCACTCTGCTCATGGCAGTGGCTCTCTACTTGCAGTCGTCTCCAGAGTCTGGGAGGACAGGGAATCTTCTTTTTGCTGCGTAGTGAAGGAGCTGAGATGGGATCCTGACTAATGGCTTCACCAACTCCTGCTTATGTTAACAGTCCTCCTCCAGAAAATCACCCAGGTAGCAATAACGAGCTGTCCTCTACAACTGCTTCACAGAGTGTTGGTCAGAAGCCAAGATATTTTCCAGTGGAAACTCTTCTCCCAGGGAATCACTCTGCATCACATTTCAGATGAACACTGTGTTTTGCTTTAGGGAATAGAAGATTTCTTTTTAATTGTGCTTTGCTTAGGTGCGAGGGCAGTTCTGTGACACAAATCACTGAGGAGTCACTGTGCATCCTGCTGGAATCATTTAGGAGACTGGAATGGCAGCAGCCAACCTCAAAGGCAAGTGCCCATATTCCAAGCTGATGCTTTTGCAGGATTGCCTGGATCACATGCAGGTCTCAGGTAAGAGCTGCCCTTTCACGGTGCCTGCACCAATCTATGAGATCCCAGAGCTGGTGCAGCAATATGAAACATGAAAGGTGCCAGTTGATTGCTCTTTCCATATCCAAACTCCTCCTTTGCAAACTCACTCTTTCCAGAAAGCTTTCCAAACCTTTTTCATCTGGGGAGGGGTGAAACCCAACTCTGCTGAGGGCCGGCTCTGCGCTCCCAGAAGCACGACACTGTCTGCACAGGCTCTGCCAGGGCTCAGAGCCTTTCACCAGGTCCCCTGTGTCCCTGGGATCTGTCTGGGGGTGACAAGGCAGTCACCATCCTAAAAACCCTGTCCCACTCCTCTTTTGGTGAAACAACACAGACTTAAGCAGAGGTGTCTGAGGGCAGTACAAAGCACAGCAAAGAGGAGGGAATGTGGCTGCAACACTTTTCTTAGAGGCTCCACTCTGCATCCCATTGTGGTTTCCAGCTGTTCCCTCAGCTCTCCAAGACCCAGGAGAGGAAATGTGGAACACGCACTGTGCTGGGAGCACGTGGCATGGAATGGGGCCCGTGATTATTGTTCTTATCACCCCACAGAGCGCCTGGCACTGGCTGCAGAGCATGGCTGGCTGGTTCCCTGTGCTCCCAAACAGCCACACAGCCCCTGCCCATGGAAGGGCCAGCACAGGAGCAACCCAGGAGGGAAAACCCATTAACATTCCCAGAGTGACAGGGCTGGTCCCACTGCCAGCAGGATGCTGGGTGCCAGCCCTAGGCTGCACACTGGGGCCATGAGCATCCTCTGCAAGGGAAGGCTTGTTTGACACCTCTCCTAACAGCCCCACTCAAACACCCAAGAGCTGCAATGCCGCACAAGGCCCCCATGCACAGCCCAAGGCCCCTGTGCCAGGATGAGCATCCTGCTCTTGGAAATGTGGCATATGGGAGCACCGGCAGCAGAGACAGGAATGGAACAGCTGGAATTTCCAAGCCACATATGGAAAGGCTGCATTCAACCCCTAACACACATCCAGCCAGCTGTGAGGCGAGCGGGTGAACAGAGAGGAACAAAAATAGGCACTTCTGTAGTCCTTCTTCAAGCAACATTTTTGCACTACAAAAATACACCAGAAAAAAAAAAGGATCACGGGATTTTTTTCCCCAGCTCTCACAGGGATTCACGTGCTCCCATCACAGTTTTAGGGATCAAGGGATCATACCCCCAGCTCACCACCCTGGGGCTGTGTAAGTGCAAGAATCTCCCGGGACAGGACACAGACGCTTCCACCAACCTGCCCTAAACCAAAATCCGCAGCTCCAGCCCAGCCTCACTCCACCCCCTTCCCGAGGCGTGGTCTGAGAGAGAAACGCTCAGCTTTGGCCAACACAATCCGGCTGGGCTCTGCTTTCCCAGGCTTAGCTGTTCCTCGGGTTCCTCCCTCCGGAGGACTCAACCCACACCCTGGGTCCTCTTTTTAGAGCGCCACTCCCACCGCTCCCGGACCATGGAGCCTGTTTAACCCATTCCCAGCAGGACCAGAGCCCCCGACCAGCTGGGAAAGGGTTCACAGGATCCCATGCAAGCCCCCAGGCCAGAGGGAGGAAAGAGAGGCGTCGCTGCCTGTCCCTGCAGGGAAAACTGCTCCTTTGCCTCTGGATCTGCGTAGTTCCTGTCCCTGCCAGAGGAGCCCAGAGCAGCAGCAGGGATCCTGTGGGAGCCAGGCCTGAGGTGCTGCCAGGGGATGTTGCAATGGAGCTGTGAGGAGGCCATTGCTGGGGATCTGCAAGTACCACAGAACCAGGGAATCACCGAACGGTCTGGGTTGGATGGGACTGGGTTGGATTAAAGGTCATCCAGTGCCACCCCCTGCCATGGGCAGGGACACCTTCCACTATCCCCAGGTGCTCCAAGCCCTGTCCCAGCCTGGCCTTGGACACTTCCAGCTTCTCCAGGCAACCTCACAGGGAACAATTTCCTCCCAATATCCCATCTATCCCTGCCCTCTGGCAGTGGGAAGCCATTCCCCCTTGTCCTGGCACTCCATGCCCTCATCACAAGTCCTTCTCCCCTCTCCTGTAGCTCTTTAAAGGACCAGAAGGTCTGTCCAAGGAGGTGGGCACAGGCTCTGGGAGGGCTACAAACCCCACCCTGGAAATGTCCCTTTCAAAGCAGTGATTAGACCCTGTGACTGCATCACAGGCACACAGATTGTACCGCACAGAGCCCAGCGTGCTTCTCCACACAAGGAGCTGCATGTACAGGCTGACAGAAAACGAGCTGCCCAGCTGTCACCAGGAGAAACAAGGCCATGGTGTGGTGGCCAGGGACAATTTCAGATGAATAGGAACAGGCTGTCTGAGTCGTGGCTTGGATCCAGAATCCGTGTCACTCCAGATTGTCCTGCAGGCTCGTCAGAAACGAGCTGCTGTGGCTGCTGGGAGAGCGAGCACAGCCCTGTCCCGATGGTCCTTCAGAGCATCTGCCAACACAACTGCAGGGAGAAAAGAGGATCCCACCGGCTCCCAACCCTGCACTGCCAGAGGGCACCCACAGCCCCAGCCTGCAGGTACAGCAGGGCCACACTCCAACACCCACAAATGCCGTAGGTGGGAGATCCGTTACCACAGAGTGAATGAACATCAAGTCCTGTCACCAACCCAGCCTATCACAATCCCTTACTACAGGCTGCTAATTACATTCAGCATGACAGTAGGTTAAACAGAATTACACAGGACCATATGCCACGTCTGAAACTTCACCGCCAAGCTCAGCTCAGTGAGGTTTTTCCAAGGCCTGATGCCAGGAAGCCAAAGAGATTTACCTGTTCCTAACCTGAGGGCAACTATTTTGCTGTTAATGCAGTAGAAACAGCTGACTGAGGAATATCACACTTTGTTTTAATTATCTGTGTTTTGCTTATCTGCACATTATCAAAAAGGATGTGATCTTTTGAGGGAAAGGGAAGAGCTGAACTTCAGCCTGGAGAGGAGAAGGTTGCGTGGAGAGCTCATAGCACCTTCCAGTATCTGAAAGAGCTACAGGGAAGCCAGAGAGGGACTGTTCATCAGGAACTGTAGTGATAGGACACGTGGGAATGGGTTCATACTGAAAGAGGAAAAACTGAGGTTAGATATATGGAAAAAAATCATCCCTGTGATGGTGGGGAGGCCCTGGCAAAGGTTGCTCAAAGAAGCTGTGGCTGCCCCTGGATCACTGAAGTGTCCAAGGCCAGGTTGAATGGGGCTTGGAACAACTTGGTCTACAGGAAGATGTCCCTGCCAATAGCAGAGGAGTGACATGAGATGATCTTTAAGGCCCTTTCCCACCCAAACTATTCCAGGATTCTGTGATTCTATGACAGAATAGTCATGGTTCCTATAATACACTGCACGTTGTTGATGCTCTTCCTGATGACAGCTATCCTTTAAATAAACGTGAATGGCAGCAAGCACATGAGTTTTCCTTTTTGTGCCCTTTGCAAAGTAAAAAACTATCATTATGTTTCAATTGACATTTTTAGTTTTGGCAAACAGAGATGCCAACTTCACTTCAGTATCTAAGCAAAGAACAGTGATTCGATATAACAAACAGGCTCATTCTTTACTGCCAAGGAAGGCTGAGAAATAAGGGCTGGAGAGGTTGGATAGGACACCCTCCCCCTTACCCTCCTTTGGGACAGGCAGTGACCTTCGGCAGAGCTTGTCCGTGCAGGCGGCAGCAGCTGAAGGGGAGCGTGGCCAGCAGCTTCGTAGCCACTGCGGCTTTCCAGCCTTGGAGCCACACTTCAGCAAGGGAGGGAGAGAAGGGTGGGATGGTGGGGCGGGAGAGAAGGGTGGTTTGATGTGGGGGGAGAAAAGGGAGGACTGATGAGCAGCAGCAGCCATTCCTCTGAACAGCAACAGCACTGTAAGCACAGCCTGGGAGCAGAGCTTCCAACTTTCCACTGGGGAAGAGATGGGAAATTTTCTCTTTGAGCCTGACAGTGACTGCCTAAAATCAAGCTTTTGGCCATGGAGGGACTAATTCACAAGTGCTGTGTCCCCCAAAACCCACCCTATTCCCCACACTCCTCCATGCACTCTGCTCACATCAAAAGCAAGATCCAAGCAGCTCCCAGCCCGCTCCACCCTGGCACTGGAATGCACAGCTTTGCTCCCGAGCTGTTCTGCTTCCCCTGCTCACTTTGTTATTCACTTATTACAACTCATATAAATGTCTGGGGACATATGGAGTAAATAAAATACAAAATCAAGCTGAACTGCAACAATCAATCAAAGGACAACAAAGCTTGGAGAAACAGAGAAAGGATGACGCAGAGACGCGTTATGGAAACCACAGTGTGGAAAACACGGCATGACAAGAGATAAAACAAGGAATCTCATTAAACGGGATGAAAGGCAGAGAAGCATTAACAAACCATATGAGTTCTACCTTCTGAGTGAGTGGTTTTCTTTTAAATCCACTCTTTGTGAGAGCAGAATGAAAGCAGCTGAGTGAAACACAAGAGACCTGCCAGGGGCTTGCCAGCAAGAGAAGAGCAGGATCAGCCCTCACTTTCACTCCAACAAGGAAGAAGCAACACACAGAAAAACACCACCAGGAAACTTAAAAATTTCAGGAAATACAGGGAAAAATCAGTGCAAACAGTGCACAGGAAAAAACACACCAGGTGTCAGAGGAACCCCAGAAGGTTCCACCAACAGCTCGTCTTGCCCTGTGGGGCTCCAAAATGTTTAATCACAATTCTTTAACACGTGGGGTTTTTCCACTTGCAGGGTTTGTAGATATGGCTGCACCACACTGCAGCTCACAAAACCAATACATGTTGATGCTGCTTGGGATTATTTAATTGCCACTTTTGCACAGAGCAGGAACACCTTCAAATCCGCCTCTCTGGTGGATGCCTGTTCTTCCTGAGATGGGACATTTTTCTTAATACACTTTGAAACATCACCAAAAAAAAGCCAAAGTTTTTATTTTAAAAAAGTTTCTCAGTCATGGGAACAGCACTGAGACTTCTCTGAAGCTTTAGGAAGGAGCACAATAAACAACCCAGCCCTCTCTAACACCAGAGCCTGTTCTGCTCTGTCACAACACCACAGAATCGCCCCCTTGTTCATACTCAAACTATAGCTACAAGTTGCTTATGGGACTGGTCCCTTCCACAGGCTGAAGGAATCTCACTGGCAAAATATTTATCTAGCACCTCATTTGGGCCCTTTTCCCCCTCCAAAATTTCTTACAAAAGAGAAATGCAGCCTTGTTTTCACTGGGATATGGCTTCCTATAAGAATGACATTCCAGGCTGTCTCAATTTTTTCTAGGAACAGCAATAGAGCTATTTTGCTTTTGTGGCCTGGACACTACTGTACAGACACTCCGCTGCCTGTGGGTTTACCTGAATCAGATTTTAATTTAAACTGGAATTTTTTTTCCCCGATAGGTTTTGAAGACACCTCAAGCCTTGAACAGGCTTTCCCTGTATCATGTAGTAGTATCAAAATCTACCAATCGTTGCTGACTCTTGAAATTTAAAATATCACAGACTCCAGGTTCCTGAGTCACAGGATCTGTTTATTTTAAGGTTTGTTTAGGTGAAGTCACCGGCTGGGCAGTGCAACCCCAGGGCTCACTGCCAAAGCCACAAAAAACCCCACTTGGTTTTGGATGAAAGTTCTGACCCCCAAACCTGCTTCTGCAGGAGCCTGACAATAGCAGAGCTCCTCTGCTCCCAGCTTCTCCTTCTCACCCAGCCACAAATACTATTCCATGCTAATGAGGGGAAAATAAAGGAAGTTTCAACTCTCATCCTTTTACATCGAGATTCTAATTTCCACTTCAAACCTGCCATGACACTCAAGATGTGTCAGAAAGAAGCAGTATTTGCAAGGGAAAGTCAGAAAACTTTGGTGAGGGTGATTTCCAGTTGAGGAATGAAATAAGTGATGAAAGCTCAAGAAAAAGCTCAGGCTCAAATAAATGCACAACAAAATCGGGTAGCGCTGAGAGCAAAGCACTTGAAAAGAGATGGATCAGAGCATTCCTTGGATGGAGCCCCTCAGAGGGGCTCAGAAGTGCAAATGCTGCCACTTGAAGCGCGTTGCTCCTCAAGTTCAGTTTTACACGTTGAGCACTGCGGATTATTTGGAAAAGCAGACTTTGCTCCTGGTTCCAGCCAGACTTTGCGTTACACTTCAAGAACCTGACTCTGGCGATGGGAAGGGGCCAATATTCCCATTCGGTCTGCCTGGCGACTGCTTCCAGCGAGGTATGTGGTGTCTGCGAGCAGCAGAGCCCATTTCCTTAGTGATTCTTTGGATGGGACATTTCCCTGTGCTCCTGGTAACAGTGCGGCCGCAGTTGGCATTTATTTCCTCAAAGCTGCTCTGTCTAAAACGTCAGATACAAGAGGAATTCATTTCCTAGGCCTCGCTTCTACGGCCAGAAATATGGAAGCACAGTTGCTGAGTGCAGCTGAGAGCACACGCCTGAGCAGGGTCCGGGAATTTTGGCGTGGGGAATTTTCAGAATGTGGCCTTTCTAAAGGCTGCTTTCATTTCAAAATAATTCATTTTTTAGAAAGGGGTTGTTGAGATATTAAAAAATAATTTTTCCTCTAATGAGAGAATAGATAAACTTTATTTACCTGTCAGTGTTCAACACAGGGAATGTGAAATGAATAGGCAAAACCACTTGCAAAACCTCACTGCGCCATGAGCCAGAGTCACTCTCATCACAGTGAAATGAATCTTTAAATTCTTCATGGTTATAATAACAGAGTGAGTACACACCTGCATTCTCTGCCATCATCAGGAGGCCAAACAGGGCAGTAAACTTGAAAGAAACCCACTTCAGCACATCTTACCCAGCCCTCAGAACAGGACCAGCACACACAGTTGCACACACAGTGATGAGCTGCCTGACAAAGATGACTCTACAGCCTAAATTCCTAATACAACTAGCCCTCGGCAGAGCACCGTTCTGTGCCCTACCCAAACACTTCTGGAATCAGAACATGGTGCCATTAACACTATCCATTGTTCCGGTAGATTTCCCCTTCCCATGGTTTTGTTCACCTGCAAGAGCTTTATGTCCCACTTCCATCTGTCACTGCACAACATCTAATCCAAAACATTCTGGGAGCTTTCACAACTCAGCGCCTCTGAACAACAATAACGTAGTCTCAAACACTTACTACCAAAATTAATAATCACAGAAACACATTGTAATAGCCCCAAATCTTCAAAAAGCCAAAGGAAGGACTGGTCATCACAGCCTTCAGGAGGCTGCTCTACAGTGACCAGCGAGGAGCTGGCAGGTTCCACCTCTGTCGCAGCCTCGGGAGCTGCAGATCCCCATCTCAAACCAACAACAGATAACACAAATCCAGAACCTCCTTAATAAAAACCAGTCTTTTCCAGTTAGGGACTTTCTGCAACAAACAATAGCTGGTTTGTTTGCAAAAGTCTAAATGTATCTAGTAAGAAAAGAGCTGGAAAACACCTTGGCTGCTGGATTTAGAGATGTGCACATTTTCCTGAAGTTAGTCCAGCCTGCAAAAGCTACAATGTATGTTTACAGTGGTACTCCACAACTTCTGCAGTATCTCTGTATTGACACTAAAAAGTAAAAGCTTAGTTAAGAATATCCAAATAGAAAAGCAGACCCTTAATGCAGTGAAATACCACCAGAAATTAGTTCATGTGAGATCCATCCACCGTGCCGGGCCCCACGTCATCTCTCTTATATGAATCACTCCAAGCTTTTGTCTCGTCAAGAACTGAAAAGTTGCTCCCTACGGAAAACCAAACTTTTCCCCACGTCTGTTTTTTGCGTCATGCAGTCAGTTTATCTCAGTGACAGAGCACATGGACCATTCCCGTGCCCCTCCACGGAACACGCCTGATTGATCTACCCAAAACAACACCAGCATCTACACACAAACACATCTGTCATTCCATCCCAGCGCTTCCACGGAGAAATGTTTGTTACTTGTTAGTTGCGTCTTTCGGATTTGCTTTAAGGAGCGTTCAACCCCCATCCAACCGCTCGTTCCCGCACACCCTCCTCCTGTTATTCCCCAAGAACCTCCCGAACCGCACTCCCGGCACATAACCTCCCGCTCCATCCCCCGCGACGGGACACCGGGGTTATCCAGCTGCCGCTCCGGGCCGCCCCCCGGGCTCGGCCGGCGGCACCGCGCATCCCCCGGGCCGCGCCGGGCCCTCGCCCCCCGCCCGTGCCCAGCGTGCCCGGTACTCACAGCGCGGTGGCGGCGGGGGGCACGGCGGCCGCGGGGCGCTCCATGCCGCGGGCCGAGCAGTTGACGGCGCAGGCGGGCGCGGCGCAGGCACAGCCCGGGGCGCAGGGCCGGCAGGCGGGGGCCGGGGTCGCGGCGAGCCCCCCGCACAGCAGCGAGCAGAGCAGGCACCAGCCCGGCAGCGGCAGCCGCGCCGCGGGGGCGCCATGTTTGCGCTGTGCTCCAGTGTCTCCATTTCCCAAAGGCATCTCTCCCTACGGGCATGGCATGGCCCCGGCGCGCCGCCGCCGCCCCGGCCGCCCGCCCCGCCGCGCTCCGCCGCCTCAGCGCCCGCCCGCCATGGCCCGGCCCGCTGGGGCCCCGCTCGCCGCGCTGACAGCCCCGGCCCGGCCCGGCGCCGCTCGGCTCTGCTGCTCCGCCCGGCCGCGGCCGCCCCCGCTCCGCCTCCCGCCCGGCGGAAACACGGCGCCGCTCCAGCCCCGCTCCAGCCCGGGCCGCCCCCGCTCCGGCCCGGCACCGCGCGGCTCCCGCGGCGCTCCCGGGCCGGGGCGGACGAGGAGGGCAGGGGGTGTGCCGGGGAGCACGGGGGGACAAAGGGTGTCTTGGGGCATTGGGACAGCACACGGGTCCCGGAAGCGGGAGGATCCCGTGGGAAAGGAGTGTCCCGGAGGGCAAGCGGGATCTCGGGGGACAGGGGTGTCCCGGGAACAGGGGGATCCCCTGGGGAAGGGGTGTGCTAGGAACAGGGGGATCCCGTGGGAAAGGAGCATCCCGGGAGACAGGGGCCATCCCGGGGAGTACGGGCATCCTAAGGACAGAAGCATCCCAGGCAGCAGCGGCATCCCGGGGAACGTGAACATCCCCGGGACAGGAGAATCCCGGGAAACAAGGGTTATTCCCGTGGAGGGCAGTTCAGGCACCGGGCGGGGCAGACAGTGCAGCAGGGAATTGTCTCACAATGCCGGGGGGACTTCCCCGCTTGGGCACACAGGGCACTGGGCACCAGCACCCGCCTGAGCCCTCCCCGAAGGCTCTCGGCACTCCGCTCCCATGGCTGGTGCCCATTCCCAAGGGCTGTGGGATGGAGTAAGAGCTGCAGGGTACGGGGTGTGTTACACGCCTCCAGCACAGCAGGTAACTCGGGTACCTTGGAGAGAGAGGAAGAACAAGGCAGGTACTTTCCAGTGCTTTTTTTTTTTTTTTTTTTTTTTTTTTTTTTTTTTTTTTTTTTTTTTACCATTAAACATAGCAAATCTATCAGGTTTCAATGTCACTTTCACCCTGCACTGCCTGTGGCTCGCACCTGGTGAGATCAATCCATCATCCCACAACAGCTCCTCGGGGATCTGAATTATTTCTGATTTAAAGTGATTAAAACATATAACGAAAATAAAATCTCCATACAACCAAAGGAAGCATCATTACAGAGGGCATATCCCCAAAACGAGCCCTGGCCCCATTTGGAAGGGATGGAACAGCTGTGACAGCTGATTATTGCACCCTAATTTGTTGGTGTTTCACGTGTGCCATGATTACTCAGGACTGAGGAAGGTTAGCCAAGGTGACACTTTGGTTTTGAATCGTGTAAGGATTTTTTAAGGCACTTGTGATTTTGGGCACATGCAATTCTCTAGGGAACAAGGGACTGACCCACCAGCGCTGGGTGTGCATCCACTGTGGGTTGTGAATCTCAGAATCATTTAAGTTGGAAAAGACCCCACCTCTAGCTCTACCCAGTGAGATTGATCCAGGACGGTCCTGATCCAGCAGAATCCATCAGCACCTGTGTGGTTTCAGCTGTAGGATTGTCCTGCTGAGTCTCTGGCTTCCTGTATGCAAACTCTGAGCAAACCAGAAATGCAAAGCCTGACAGCATCCAACCCCACTCCTTGGCATGGTGCTTAATGTATGTGAGCATTTACTTTCCAAAAACATTTTGTACCTTGAATTTTGGGCTTGAAATGCGCTTGAAAGACACATCATCCTTTGCATGATGTATTGTGCCCAAAATAGCTCTGTGGTTACTACTTCCTCATGTGACTACGATATATTTATTTCCGTTCCCTCAATTGTAAATTGCTTTTTCTAGGGTTTTTTTTCCTTTTTCTTTTGTACTGATGCCCATATTTTTTCAGATAACAGCAAGGAGAAAATATCCTGTGTGTGGATTGTAATCAGTAGATTAGCTGGCTAATGGAATCCAGCTGATGGAATGAAGTTAAGGGCTCTCCCCCAAAAGCCAGGGCTGCCAAGCTGTAACGAGGACAATGAGCAAAGAAATACTCGAGTGAGTGTGCAAGAAGAGAGCAAACCTCGACATAGTGGCAAGAAAATAATTTGTTCACATCAAATCACGATTTTTGATCTTGGAGGAAAGTCTTGTCCCTGAGCTGAGATGGGTTTTAAAACAGCAGCTGCAGAAAATGATGGAAATGGAAAATGCACTCTGGGGTTGGGAGGCTGCTGCTCACTGCGAGGCTGGGAATGGCTCGTTGTGGGGAAGGGATTCTGCTGGTTCCTCCCACTGGCAGGAACAGGAGAGTTTCTCAACACTGTTTACTTGCAGCAGAATTAAAACCCCAGTGAAGAGGGTGTTAATTCTTCCCATCCCCCAGTCCTGCATGCAGGCACCCAGCACATCACGGACACACCGTGCTCAGCAAAACGTGACGGGGCTGCGGCTGACCAGGAATGTCCCTGCTGCCCCCGGGTCCTCCACAGATCCCAAAAACACCACAGACGGCTTTGGCCAGCGCTGGGACCCTGCAGCATCCCCCTTTCCACCCCCGGACAACACCTATTTGGGCACATTAAACCTGCTTTGGCTCCTGCAGTGCCAGGTGCAGGTCCATGAGCAGTCAGTGCAGAAACCTCCTTATCCAGGTGTGTTAGTGGCCCATGGAGGGGAAACTCTGTGCAGGTGGAGATTGGATTGGAGCCAGGATGGCTGAGCCAGGACAGGGAGCCTTCTGCCCCAGCAGCACCCATCCACTGTACCTTGTGTGTGGCTTGCAAAGGGCAGGGAAAATGCCCCTCTTGACCTCTTTGCTCCCTTGCCAAGAGCTGTGGGCCCTCGGAGAGCAGCTGTATTTCCATATGGCCATAGTAACAGCTCCATTTACTGTGATTTCCCTGCTTAGAAAGGACTCTCACCTGGTGGAAGTAGCACAGCTTGTGCTCAGCAAGTGTCTGGGGAAGAGAGCTCTCCTGTGGGGAATGGGATACAGGTATCCCAGAGGAGCTGAGGATCCCTGTTTCTCCTGGGAGGAAGTGGTTGTATCCGTCCCTGCAAGTTGTTCTGTGACTGCATTTTGTGCCCCCCTTTCTTGCATGATCATAGAATCATGGAATTGTTCAGCTAGGAAAAGATCTCCAAGACCAACGAGTCCAACCATTCGCCCTGCACTGCCAAGCCCACCACTAACCCGTGTCCCCACGTGCCACATCCACGCGTCTGTTAAATCCCCTCAGGGATGGCGCAATGACACCGTGGTGTCTGAGCAGTGACCCCCACAGGGACCATCTCCATCACCCAGTCCTGGCTCCTGCTCCCCCCCATATTCCCGTCCCCCGCTCCAATCATCACCCCCATGGCAGCAGGTAGATCCAGGAGCTCCCACCGGCCCCGAGCCCCTGGACCCGGCGGGCTCACCCCGCTCCCGGCGCCGGTTCACGGGTCCCGGGCGCCCTCTAGCACCGCCTCCGGGATAGAGACCGGGAAAAGACCCGGAACGAGCCCTGGAATCACGGAATCGCAGAAATCCGGTGGGTTGGAAAAGCCTTCCGAGACCACCCAGTCCAACTGCTCCCCCAGCACTGTCAATGCCACCCCCAACCCATGTCCCCAAGTGCCACATCCACACGGCTTTTAAAGGACAAGGGGGAACGGCTTCCCGCTGACGGAGAGCAGGGTTAGATGAGGAGTTAAGGAGCTGATTGCCCTGCAGAGCTCTGAGTGCCTGGAAGCGCCTGGCACCGGGCTCGCTATGCCGCTCACACATTGTCATTTTGAAATAAAAGCTAATTGCCCAAACGCCCTCGATTTTTGCTAAGGGAAAATGTCCAGCCTTCCTTGGAAAACAGTAACAAACAGAGCTACATCATCACCATCATCCAGATTGTTAATTACCTGGAGCAGCGCCACTGGCTCACATTCAGATTAGGAATGTCACCTCAGGTGTGCCAGAGCGCAAAGACAAAAGCTGTTGATCCTGAGGCTGATGGATCCCACCCGTGTCTCATCAGCCATCTGCCACCAATTAGCTGTGATGAACGTCTGAGCACATGCGGGCACTCATTTGCATGTCCCCTGGCGAGCGGGAGCCCCGCTCCTCATCAGAGGGTCCTGCTGCTCCCTGGTCCACCCACTCAGGAGGTGGATTTGCCTTTCCTCCCACGGGAAGAGCCCACTAACAGACCCTCAGCAAGTGCTGCTACTGCACAGGCAGCCAGACATCCACTCGATTCATCGGGAGCTTCTTCCCAGCTGGCCCTTAGTGGGTGACTTATTCTCCAGGGCAGCAGCTTTACGAGCCTCTGCACATTTCCATGCTGCTCATTACCACTGTTTATTGTTTTACAAGGGCCCAGAGTACTGCTCGCATCCCAGGGCTGGCCCATGGGAGCTCTCAAGCTCTGCAGTGCCGAACTAATTTCCAAAGATGAGGGTTTTCAGGGATTTATTTGCTCCAGCTCCCTGGGCTCTGCTGTGGTGGCTCCACAGGCAGTGCCAGGCTCAGGACCACCAGTTGGGCTCGTGCTCCAGCCATGGTCTGACTGGTGAGAATCATCTTGGGATGGAAATGGCCAAGTGTGCACGGATAACAGGCACATGTGACATTTACACCCTTGCTTTTGAAACCCCAGCCACGGTCTAACCCTTCCCTGTCTCAGGATGTGTCTGTATACAGCTACAAAATACCTCAGATGTTTCCAAGCTGAGATATTATATTCCTAAAATATTTGATGCTGCTGAGGCATGTCTGAAAAGCATCTAAAATATACAAAATAGCCTAAAAATACCTCATATTAGGGAGGTTGGGCATTTGCTCTGCTCTCCCTCTCTTTCAAAGGCCTTTTGAACATCCAATTCTTCATCCTGTCTCAAAGTCCTCGTGGGTGACTGCTGAGCTGGGGACCTCCCTGCACTCAGCCCTCTGTTCCTGAAACTTTGGCTCATGTCAGTCTTGGCACAAGAAAAATTAATTTCCTGGCCTCAGCTCAGTGCAGGCTCATTAGGACCTGGCGCAATTACCCTTTTATGCGTGGGAGGGGGCACCAAGGTTCCTTGGGGATGCCCATGGGGACATGCCAGGCATTACAGAAAAGCTCTGCTCCAGGGAAGGGGACTGAGCCCCCTTGGCTTGGCACTGGGGACAGAGACCCCATCCCATCCTCCTGTTGCCCATGGTTTTGCTGCCAGTGTGGGTCCTTCTCTTGAACACTGTTGGGGTTGAGCATGCTAGGAAAGACATTTTCATTGCCTGCCTTTGCCTTTTGGAGAGGGAGAAGGGGCTAATGGGGGAAATTTGGTGGGGGAAGGAAGGGCTCAGGCTCTGCCCCTGGGCTGCACGTGTTGAGACCTCAATGTCTGCCCAGCTCCATGGTGTCCAAACCCTGCCGGGGAGCTGGATGCTGCTCTTACAGATTCGAACACCAAGCAGTAAAGAGTTAGTAACAGGCTGGCCTCTCCAAACCTCCCGAGTGCTTTGCAAGGAAAACATTGGCAATGGCTGGAGGGAGCCACAGGTGGGAGCTGCCCCTCAGGATGGGCCAGAGAAGTGGAGGAGCCTGAGATGGAACCACAGGGACTCTGTGGAGGAGAGATGGAAAATGAAATATCCAGACAAAGGAAAGAGGTTGCAATTGTAAGATTGGGCTTGGCAGTGTAAGAAAGGGAAGAGACAAAAGCAGTCTCTGAGCAAAACGCTGGAACTAAACTTTCACAGCTGCAAAAGGAAAACAATGACTTCCCACACAAAACTCACTGATGGGCTGCGCTGATGAGGAGATGTCTGAGGAATTTCAATTAAAAGCCAGCGACACTGACAAAGGCAATGAGATTGAAGTGTTCAGAGGTAAGTGAGCGGTGGGGAGGGAAGAACAATAACTGGTGAGGGAGGGAACGGTGCCTGCTCTGTGCTGCGTGGGCTGGGCCCTTCCCAAGGCAGCAGAGGCCATACCCGCTGCGCCTGGCAGGGAGCTGGGATCCAGCTCCAGCCGTGTCCCACACCCTCTGCTTCCCTGTGCCCCTCCACGGGGATGTGCTGGCTGCAGCAGGGCTGTCCCCTCTGTCTGACATCTTTGGGGGATATCTGCTCCTCTGTAGCATGAAACTGAGCTCTCTCTGTTTTCCCGTCAGCCCCACGAGCCCCCAGCTGCCCTCCCACACCTCCTGCCCAAGTGATGCCTGCTGCCTTCAGGCTCTTCCTCTACAGCCACTCTGGAGCCAGAGCTGTGTGTGCCCTTGGCAAAGGACCTGAAGCAGAGCAGGGAGTGGGAAGAGCTGGCAGAGGTACATGTGATTGGGAGAGTCACAGAATGGTTTAGGTTGGAAGAGGCCTTGAAGTCCATCCAGTTCAACTATTCCTCAGCACTGTCAAAGCCACCACTAACCCATGTCCCCAGGTGCCACATCCACACAGCTTTTAAATCCCTCCAGGGATGGGGACTCCAACACTGCCCTGGGCAGCTGTGCCAAGGCTGGACAGTCCTTTCCAGGAGGAAATTTTTCCACATATCCAACCTGAACCTCCCCTGGCACAGCTTGAGGCCGTTTCTTTTGTCCTGTCCCCTGGGAGCAGAGCCCCCTCCTGTCAGGGAGTTGTGCAGAGCCACAAGGTCCCCCTTGAGCCTCCTTTTCTCCAGGCTGAGCCCCTTTCCCAGCTCCCTCAGCAGCTCGGGGTGCTCCAGCCCCTTCCCCAGCCCCGTTCCCTTCTCTGGATACACTCCAGGACTTCCATGTCATGAAGGGTCCAAAACCGACACCAGGATTTGAGGTGAAGCCTCACCAGCGCCCAGCACAGAGAGACAAAGAAGCCCCCAACCCTTGGCTGGTGGCACTGCAGCAGGTGACAGCAGAGGCACAACGAGCAGCACATGGAAAGAGCCTGCACCATTCCTCCTGCACTCACCATGCAAGGAAGATGAATATCTTCCAAGCTGGCACAGCTGACATCGTGCCTGATGGGAATAGCTCGTCCTTGCAGCCTGCCTTGCCTGCTGGAGAAACGGCTCTGCTCCATCCAAGCTGGCACCAGGAGCTGGGATCAGGAGGAGAGCGGGCTGGGCAGGCTCCTGGTCTGCTGGGAGAGGCAGGGATGGACACAGCCCGGCTGGGCCCGGGGCATGGAGCAGCCAAGGCCAGGGAGCGTGGGGGCAGCTGTGGCACGAGCCAGCTTTGGAACAACCTGGAGCAGCGGGAGGAGAGAGGGAGGGATGGCCTCACACCGAAATATCTTGCTTGGCTCTGAGCACGGCATGGAACTTCTGGCACACAGAACCCTGCGAAGTTCCATGCCAAAGTAAACAGCCAGATTTAAAGCCCTGAAGTGCAGTGTTTGTGCAGAGCAGCTGGGCAGAGCACGGCTCTCGGCCCCAGGTGGGCTCCTGGTGTCTCCAGCCCTGTGCAGAGCTCTGTTCCCCAGCAGGGGTGGCTGGGCAAAAGGCAGGTGCCATCCCATGGCTGCTGGCACAGGTGGCACTGGTGGCACCATCTGCCTCTCCGTGCTCACATTCACACAGCAGCACAACAACTCTCTTGGGCTGACCACCCTGATGGGGACAAGCTGCTTTTCTGCCTTTAAGAACAAATTTACATATATGTAGATGTCTCAAAGTACCAGCCAGCCACCAGCATGGCCAGCCCTGCTCAGAGCCCTGCCAGATGCAGCAGCCCTGCTTCCCCGAGGCACGCCGTATCTCCAGGCATCTGTTGTTCCATTAAGCTATTTTTAGCAAATATATCCCCCTTAGTTCAGCTGCCGTTATCTGATTAGTTCCTGTAACTATATGAGGAGCAACATCTCCAGGCGTGACTGCGATTCTGAGCAGGCTGTGTCTCTGCACACGCCTTTCCTCCTCACACAGGAGAGAAACTTGCTGGAGATGCTCCTCGCCGCCGTGCTCTGAGCTCTGCCGAGGCTCGGTTTGGGGGCTGGGGACAGCGAGGATCAGCCCTGTGGCAGCCACCGGAGCACACGACCTTTGGTACAGGCAGAGTTATCCAGGCGCGCTTCCCGGCTGCTGCCGGCGATAAGGAGTCATCCCCTCCGGTGTTGCCCTGATGCGGCGGCGATAAACAGCTGGCTTTGTTTGCTCCGGTGCACAGGGCTATTGATGGAGATTTCCGTCATCCTGACTGGGGATGAGAGCGGGGCAAAGTCCTTGCGCAGCAGGGCGAGTGTGCCCCGAAGGTGCAGGGTGCCAGGGCTGTGTACCCCCTTCCTCCCGGCAGGTACCACCAGGAAAAGCTGCACCACGGCCATGGCCTAGGGACTGGTTAAAAACCTGCAGCCCACAGATGGTTCCAGCACTGCACTTTGTTCCGAGGTCTCAGCCTCTATTGACTGCAGCTGTCCTGGAAAATCAGATTATAGTGCAAAACCGTGGCATCCTGTCTGCTCTGCTGAGGCAGGTCTTCCATCTCCTGGCTGGATTGTCAGGATCAAGAGTACACGAAGGGGAGTGGGATGATGAGCCTCCACCGTGACAGCTTTTCCTCCAGCCTCAGCTGTGTCAGAGGAGTGCTGCAGACCCAGATCTCCTCAGCGTTCTCTGGAGCGTGTGACAGCCCTGACCGTGCCCAAGACTCAGGGTGGTAGAAGGGGGATGTCACCCAGGAACCATGCACAGGAGCTCCTGACCTGGCCCATCTCCCTTGTCCATGATCAAATCCATCAGAACCCTGCTGCCTGCTCCTCCTCCTCGACGTGCTTCAGGGCTCTTGAACATGGATTAACTACAGATTTAAGTGCTCCCAAAGGGAAAATCTCATCCATGCCCACAGTGAGAATGACCCCTCACCATCACCACGGCTGTCACCCGAGCTCTGGCAGCGGCCCCGGGCTCTCTGGGGTGCTAATCCCTGCCATGTCAGCTGTCACTCCGTGTGCCAGCGCTGTCACTTATTCCATCTTCACCATGTGCCTGCCTGGCTTCTGATAGTGATTAATATCGCACTCCTGCCCCACTGTGCCTGTCCAGGCCTCCATTCCCAGCCAGGCTGAGGCCGTGCTGCTGGAACGCGTCACACACACAGCTGAAGACATTTATTCCAGCTGAGAGACCGCCAGTGCCTCAGGTGACATTCATGTGCAGAGAGAGATGCCAAGTGTTGCTCGCTGAAACCAGTTGCGGAGACACACTGGGGAACGTGGGCTCCCGGTCCCACAGTCCACGCTCCGTCCCCCCGTGGCCTGGACCCAGTTCCACCCTTACACCCTCGAGGGATGCTGCCGGCAGCTGAGGGTCTGTGGCTGCCTCGAGTGCCCCCCCACACCGTGCCGGCCGGTGGCAAACCCGAGCGGGGCACCCGGCTGTGCGATGGACCCCAAACCGGGCTGTGGAGCTGCACCCCAGCCCCGCTGTGCACGCCGGCTGCGGGGCTGGCGTGTGCGGGGCGTGCGTGTGCGGGGCATCCCACGCTGCTCCCCGGGGTGCGGGTGCCGCCGTGGCGGGTGTGACCCGCCCATTCGCGGTTCCCTTTGCTCCTGCAGACCCCTCGGAGGTGCCTCCCGGTGCCCCCACGGTACCCACGCCTCGGGGCCGGGGTGTGCAGGGACGGCGCGGGGAGCGGGCACCGCGGTGAGTGGGTGTGAGCCCCCTTCTCGCCTCCCCTCACGCGGGTACAGACCCACCAAACCCCCCCCCCCCACTCGCCCCGTGCCCGCTCCCCCGGTACCCCCCGGTGCCTCCCGGTACCCCCCGGTGCCCCCCGGTACCCCCCGGTGCCTCCCGGTGCCCCCCGGTACCCCCCGGTGCCCCCCGGTGCCTCCCGGTGCCCCCCGGTGCCCCCCGGTGCCCCCCGGTGCCGGCGCTGCGGGGCGCGGGAGGGGCGGGGCCAGCGGCGAGACCACGCCCCCTCCCGCCCTCTGCGCGCTGCCATTGGCGGAGGGGAGCGCGGGGCGGGGCCGGCGCGGGGCGGTGGCGGCGGCTCCCGCGCCCCCCCAGCGCCCGGCGCGGCCGCGGCGCCGGCCCCGGGATGTCGCGCAAGAAGGCGGCTCGCAGCAAGGGCGGCGGTGCCGCGCCCTCCGCCGCGCTGCCCCCCGCCGCACAGGGCACCGGCCGCGCCGCCGCCGCCCCCCGGGGGAGCTCCGCCGCCGCCCCTGAGCTGCCCCGCAACGGCGGCGCGGCGGCCGGGCGGCCCTCGCTGAGTAGCAGCGGGGAGTTCTACGATCTCGCCTTCAAGGTGCGGGGCCGGAGCGGGCAGCGGGGAGGGCTGCGGGAGCGCGGGGTCGGGCGGGTCCGGGGTCAGGCGGGTGCGGGGCCGGGTGTAGCGTCCCCGAAGTTCCTGGGGGCCAGGACCGGGAGGGCATCCCTTCATCCCTGCTTCCCTTCATCCCTGCTTCCCTTCATCCCTGCTTCCCTCGCTCCCATCCCCGGCATCCCTCCCCTCCGTAGCCGCCGGGTCGGGGTCTCGGCGGGGGCTGCGCCCGCACAGCTCGCGGCAGCGGGGCTGCTGCTGCGGGACTTGTGCAAGTGACGGCCAAAGGCTGCTCCGGGGAGTTCCTTTAACCTCCCGGCTCCTCTTTAACCTGGAAAAAACCGGGGCTGTGAGCAGAGTGATGGCAGCCCTCGAGGGGCACCGAACGTGCTCCGGCTGCTGCTGAGATGTCCCCAGCCTTTCGGGCTCAGATGGCTTCTCCTCGCTGCTTCAGATCCTGGCGAGCGAGTCACAGAGCGAACATATTTGCTTCCTCCCCACTTCATCATGCGACCTGATGCAAGCCCAGTTTGGAGCTCATTTGATGATTTTAGGGCTCACATAGTGATTTCGGGGCTCATTTAGTGATTTCGATTGAGACCACGACTCGGTGAAACCCCTCTGTGTTTCTAGCACAGATCTCTGTAGCTGAGCCCGGGGGATTGAGCCCTGAGAACGCGGGTTTGCTGTGGCAAGTGCCACCTTGGTGTGTGGTGTTAAGAGCTTGGTGCCTGTGGCCGTCGGTGTAGCCGTCACGGTGTCAGGGTCTGGGATGTGGGGTAGGAGGTGTTAAGGTTTGGTATGTGGGATTGGTGAGGGGCGTTCCAGAAATGTGTTTGGTTGCTTTGGTAGGTGGTTGGTCCTGATACAGCTTCATTAATGGTTCAACAGCTTTCCTAAAATGGAGCCACCTCTGTGTTTGCACTGGTCCTCAGCTCCTGGAGCTCACCTCTGCCTGCCCAGGCTGGGGCTTTCCCTGGGTGTCGTCCCCATGGCACAAGGGTGAGCCAAATGGGTCTTGGATAAGCCCAAATACACTGGGTAGACAAAATATCTGCTAATGGTCTGGCTGATTTTGAACCAGTGGCAGACAGAAATTGCTTTGTATCCAGTAAAAACCTGGTTTATTAAACTTTCTCCTTCCCTTTCCCCTCTCCTGAGGCTTCTGATCTCTGCCTGAGGCAGTGGCCAAGTCCTGGGCATGGAGCTGGATCCTGGCCCTGGGCACTCTGTGGGCCCGGGTGAGGCTTTGGTGGTGCTGAGTGGGGAGCAGCTGCTGTTGAGGGTCACCTATTCCAAAAAGATGTCTGGAAAATTTTTTTAAAAATCAATAAAGTTACTTTTTTGCCCCCTTCCCTTGGCTTCACACCAATACTCCTGTGGGTGCTGGCTGCCCTCACCCCGCTGTGCCTGGTGCTCCTGTGGGACACCGGTGTGGGGCTCTGCTGGGGGTGTGGGGCACTGTGGGCAGATCCTGTCCTCCTTGGCAATGCCCTCCGGCCCCAAAACGAGCTACACCTGTGGCTGGGGCTGCTGCTGCCTCTCAGGGCTGAGCTGCAGAGTGGTGGTGGCATTTGCCACTTCTGACAGCTCCTGAGAGGGTTCGGTGTGACCCAGGGCAGTCCCTGCCATAAAGCCATTTAAATCCTGTCACAGGTTAATGGCTCGTGGAAGGCTGATGGCAGCGCCTTGGGAGAGAGGGAACCTGCCACGGCAGGTGCAGAAGGAGCTGGCACAGCCCGGCTCCGTGGTCCCGGGTTTCTCAGTGTCATCCTGCCAGGGGGAGCAGGGTCAGTGCCCTGGGGGCAGGAGGGCTGTTGGTGTGGGCAGAGGTTTTGGGGAGCTGCATTTGGAAGCAGCCTCAGCTCTGCCGTGGTTGCTTTGTGGAGAGGATCTGCCTGCCCTGTCTGTGCCCATGGTGGCTGCTGGGTAGGGAAACTGAGGCAGGTGCCACTGGGAGCTGCTCCCTTGGCATCCATGGAGGACCAGGAGGGCAGCCGGCCGTGGGCATGTGTGGGTCCCACTGAAGGTGAGGGCAGAGTGCACCCCTGGAGCTGGTGCTTGTGGCTGGGGACCCCCTGAAGTCTCCCCATGGGCAATGTCACCCTCCCAGAAAGCCCCACACATGATGGGGTGTTTTGTGGGTGTGCTGGGGACAGCACGGGTGGCTCCTGTCACCCAGATGGCATCTCTTGGTTTTCAGGGGGTGTTTGTGACCCCATGAAGGACCTGCTAAGTGCCGGTCAGGGGAAGGTGTCTCCAGTTTGGTGACATGGTGCAGGGTGGGGAATAATCCCACTGTGGGTCTTTCCAATCCTCTTCCCCACCCTCCCCTGAGTCCCAGGACATCGCTCTTGGATGTGCTTTTTCCCCTCAAGCATCTGCTGCCCACTCCTGTGATGGAGCGGGGTAATGGCTGCAGTGGGGCTGCCTTCCCAGAACCTGGAGCCTGACGCCCCTCCCTCGCTCCCTCCCTCTCTCCCTGCAGGTGATGCTGGTGGGCGACTCGGGGGTCGGCAAGACCTGCTTGCTGGTGCGCTTCAAGGACGGCGCCTTCCTCGCCGGCAGCTTCATTTCCACGGTGGGAATCGACTTCAGGGTAAGTGCCTGGGGAGCTCCTCAGCCCTTTCCAGGGGTCTGGCAGGTGAGTGATGGATGTTGCAGAGGAGTAACTAAACATTGCTCCGAGGACTTCAACCTCGTCAGCCGTGTCAGCTCCAGCCGGGGCGCTCGGGGTGGCAGCAGCGGCAGCAGCTCAGCAGCGTCTTCGTTACGGCTTTGCACAGGGATGGGGGAGCGTGTCCTCTGCTCAGGATCCTGGGGATAATTCCTGTAACAACTGAGGCCTGACACCTGCCCATGAAAATATTTCCCTAAGGAAGTTGCAGTGTTTTGAAGAGTTGTTTGGTTTTTTTCTTGAAACAGCAAACAACAAAACCAACACTGATATAAATCAGAATGCCCTGGAAGAATCTCCTGAGCACAGCTTTGGGGTGCTGATGTGGGGCTGTGGTGCTGTGTGGCCCTGCTCCCTCTGGCCTGGGGGGATGTGTTGTGCTGAGGGATCAGTTTGGTTGGGAGCAGTCGGAGCATCCTGGTGCCAGGAGTCATGGGGGTAGCAGTTAGAGTTGTACAGCTCCAGTGAGGACAGTGGGAACCTGCTCCACACAGGGAATAAAGGGTGGACTGGGAGGAAGAAAGGGGGACACTGCATGCCCCAGTGAGCCCAGAGCGTCCTTTGCCGGGCAGGAACATCTGAGTGCTGGCTGGGGCCCTTGAGACCTTTTCTTGGCCATGTTTCTCTGTCAGTCCCTTGCTGGGGGGGGCTGCCTATGGTTCAGTCAGGCCCTGGTGAAGGGGGTCTGCAGTGCTGCCACCCCTGAGGTGGGACAGCAGAGCAACAGGAATGGTGACTTTACAGAGGTGGCACCAAAGAGCCTTCACAGCAGCTGTGCAGGGCACGAGGCAGCTTTTGCCACCAAAGCAGCAGCCAGCAGCACGCCTGGCTTGGCTTGCTGGCACCAGGATCAGCTGCTCCCTGTCCCTTGCCAGTCCCCCAACCATCTGCTCCCCCCAAAGTGTGAGCTTGTCACCTCCCAGGATGTCTGGGCAGTGCTGCTCTCCCTGCCCTGCTCCTGGGGCACCGGCTGTGCCGTCTCTCTGTGCGATGGATTTGGCTCCGTTTGGGTGCTCTGGTGGGTGCTGTGAAAAGCTGCTGGTGGTGCCATGCACTAGTGTTGCGTCTTCCCAACCGCCTTTTCCCAGCAGGATCTTGGATCTTCACTTCTCTTGGAGGATTTCTAGGAGATGAGTGTCTCTTGTAACCTTCTGCTTGGCTGGGGTGTGAGTAATAACTCGCTGGTGCAGTGACATTGGGAAGGGATGAAGGACAGCTCAGAAAGCCTTAAGGAAGGAAGGGATGTTTCATGCCTGGTGAGGCTGGGGGCGTGCAGCAGGTAAAATGGGTAAATTGGGGTCTGTAATTTTATACAAAGGTAATTACACGGTGTTTCAGGTGTTCTTCAAATGAAAAGCGTTTTATTACTGATTGCAGTGATTGATACAGAGGGCAGCCATAAAACCCTGTGACTTATTGATTAGAGCGCTGAAATGACTGTTACTGAGAAACAATCAAATTAGGGTTAATTTACTTCTCTAATAGAGCTGCTAGAGCTACATGGCTCTGAAATGGGCAGATTATACAGTGGGGGAGATCATGTGTACGCCCTAAAACTCATTATTATCATCCTTGTAAGGCATTCGTAATTTTGGGGGACATGGAAATAGTTTTGTGATGTGCATCTCCATTCCCATTAGGATAATCCTGTTTGCAGGTGCTGGGTAATTGTCCCTCTCACTGTGGGCGCCGTGATGCAGATGATGCTCTGGGGTGGCAACTCTGGAGGCTTCTGCTGGTTTTAATTTGTGTCTTTTTAATCACGAAACTGTCGTATCACAGCTCCTTCTCTCGGCAGCCCCAGAGTTTGGCAGGGGTTTTGCTGGCTGAAGCAGGCGAGGCTGTTTGCGAGGTGGCAGTGGTGGGAAGGTGTCACTGGGGTTTGCTGTGTTCTCTTGGCCCACTGGGAGAGGTGCTGAGTGAGCACAGCAGGGTTATTCTGGGGTTTTGTGGGGTTTTGGCAGGGTTTGTGTCAGTCTCTGAGCCTCGCTGGCACCAGAGACCGCAGGGACCTCTCCAAGGCCAGCGTGTGTGGCAGCTGCACTCCTGTGCACGCACGACCTTGTTCGGGACCTGCCAGGTCCCTGGGGCCCATCCCAGCCCAGGAAACCACGGGGACAGAGCTGCCCAGCTCCTGGAATTGTCCTGGGGACCATCTCCACTCTTCCTGGTGCCATCTGGTCCCTGCAAGCACTCTGGAATGGGATGGAGCTGCATTGGGGGCAGCCCCCACGCCAGCCCAGCTTCCTCCTCTCCCAGTCCGTCCATTGGTCCCAGGGGGCTCCAGGATCCATTGCTCATTTTCAAGGATGTCAAGCCATTAGATGCACCCAAAGCTATGGCTAATGGATTACATAGGCCAGAGCGAATGTAAATGAATAGAAATCCATTTAAAATTAATCTGGCATTACAATTCCTAATGGCCCCTGAGGTTTGTTCCCTCCTACTGTTTTATGTGAGGGAGAACCTCCCTCATCGAGTTTGTTTATCATCATTTCTTAAACAAAGAAGGATGTTGATCTGAATGTGTTTGGAAAACAAACCACTGATGCTGGGGAAATAAAGATGATTGTAATATTAAAAAAGACATCAAAATGGCATGTGTTGGCTTCAAGCTTCAGAGGTGCTGAGTCCTCAGTGGTCCTTCCTGGGAAAATTGGGTTTGCTGGGGGAGCATCTTTAGCTCCTGGGGGTGATTCCCAGTTCAGCTGGGACAGTGCCAGGGTTTGGCTGGGGGTGCAGTGCTGGATGAGCCCCCCACTGTGGGTGCCATCGAGGCAGAGCCCTGGGTGAGGGGTCCTGTCTGGGCAGAGCTTTGGCTGAGCAGAAACATCTGTCTGCTGAGCTCCTGAGCTGCTTCCCCTCAGGGGAAAACCCCTCTCTGCCTTCTGTGTCTGAATCACAGGTATCACCTTCAGGGTTTCATTGTTAGATAATTAGGGGCTTAATTATTGCCCTCCATGAGCTCTGCTGAGCTATGGCATGAGGTCTTATCTGGGCAATCCTGGCAGGTGCCTCTGCTTGGGAGGTCTTTCCCCACAGATCCCCACTGGGGAGGGCAGAGCAGCTCTCTGGGCACGTCATATGTGCTTTCCTGACTTCATATGTTCGGGTTCCAGGGAGAAGGGGCTCCTGGAAAAGAGCAGGTTTAGTGCTCAGGGGTGTGAATCCCGATTTTCTCAGTGCCACGGAAGGAGCTGCTGCTTCTTGTAATTTTGGCAGCACTGCAGAAACCTCGACAGAAATTCGAGCTGCGCAGCCAGCGGGACTTGTGTCGTGACAGCTGAGTAACGGGAGGGAGGTCTTGCCAAAGCAGAGAAGCCAAAGGGCCACGTGAACCCACTGTGTCCCTGTCCCCAGTGACACCCGGGCTCCGTGGGGCTGCCCAGCCCGGTCCTCACAGCCCGGAGCTTTTCAGGGTTGGGTAAGTGAAGATTTTTATACTAATTGGACCTGAAAGGAGAAGAACATAAAAGAAAAATATTAAGGATGAGCCTTTTCTCCCTGGGAAGAGGTGCTAATGAGCTTCTTTGCCTTAGCAGGGGTGATGGTTCCTGTGTTAATCAGGGGGATGAAACCACTGGGAAGCACTTTCTGGTGGAGTTCAGAGCAGGGTGGCTTCTCTTCGTGTTCTCCCAGGTGTGCAGCGGTGTCACTCCTCTCTTGCTGCCCCGAGGGCAGGGAGCATCCTCCTGGCACCGAGCTCAGGCGCTGCTGCAAGAGGAGCAGGAGGGAGCCAGCCCCGGTGCTTCAGCACAGCCCCAGGCTTCCAGAGCAGGCAGTGGGCACAGGGGATATTTCCTTTGAAGGCTCAGCTTTGATGTGCACAGGTTCACACCGATGTGAGGGGGTTCAGCTGCTCGCCAGCACAGCCCCCTCGGGAGGCTCCGTGCTCTGCTCAGCCTTGGCTTGGCTGTGCCGTGGTTAATCTGGGACAGCCCCGTGCTGTAAATAAAACCTGTCACCGGTGGCCCTGAGCTCTAAGGACTCCTGATTACACTCAGCCCTGTGCTGCTCAGGGGTGGAATCAGCGGTGTATAATGTGTTTTTTTTAACATGGGAGATTTGTTGCATCTCTGCTTATTTTTTTGTTGTGTTTGTGTGTGCACCTTCCATGGGCTGCCCCCGCCTCCTGCAGCGAGCTGAGCTTTGCAGGAGGATGGGAGCCTTTGCTCCAGCCATGCAGAGTGTGCAGAGTAACAGGGACCACGGTTTGGATGCACCCGGACTGGTCCTGGGTGCCCATGTGCTGGGAGAGGGGTGTGGATGCCCTAAGCATCTGCTGGTCCCCAGTGGGCATCCACATCCCTGCCCTTGGGACAATGCTCAGGTCCCCAGCAGGTGCCCACATCCCAGCCCACATCCTTGCCCTCACAGCCTTTGCCTGGTGCCTCCCTTTGAGGGGCTGGAGCAACCTGGAGCCTCCTGAAAGCCAAGGGCTTGCTTTTATCTCAGCGGTTGGCGTGGAGCATTAGAAGGGCTCATTTTCTGATGGATCAGTCTGGAAAAAGTGGGAGGAGAGCTGCTTAGGCCAGAAGAAAGAAACGGAAATAAATTAATTTCAGTGTCTTTCTGTGTAAAATTAGCTCTGGATGTTGGAGGAAAGGAACTCGGGCGCTGGGCAGAGTGTTTAGTCTCTCCTTTGCTGTGTGGGGTCAGGATGGGGATTTGCTGCAGTAGGGTGGGTTTAGGTTGGTCTCCAGGGCTGGAGCTCTGGAGGGAAGTGGCCTTTCTCTGGGAGAAACATCTTGGTGCTGCTGAATTGCTTGGATCAAATTCTGCTCCGTGGGGTCATGCCAGTGGCAACACAGCTGCAACCGGGATGGGGAAGGTGGAGAAGGAGCAGGCAGGAGATGCCTGTTTGCCTGCCATGGGTATGCCCATGGCAAAGGGTTGGAACTGGATGACCTTTAAGGTCCCTTCCAACCCAAACCATTCTGTGTTTCTGTGTGCTTCCAGCAGCTCTTTGTCTGAAAATCAGTTTGTTCTGCAGCTCCCATTGCTGGATGAATTTTAATAGCAGCCACTAGCTGATTTCATATTTTTGCATTTCTCTCTGTATGGAGAGCTGGGCTCAATTTGCCCAGAGCAGATTTCCATCCCTGCAAGTGCTCAGGGACAAATTGGATGGGATTTGGAGCAACCTGGTCTAGTGGAAGGTGTCCCTGCCCTCGGCAGGGGGTTGGAACTGGATGGGCTTTAAGATCCCTTCCAACCCAAACCATTCCAGGAGTCTCTGATGATTCCTGTGATGCTCCCACCCCTTCTGCCTGGTTCCAGGGGATGGACACGATGCTGTCACCGGTGCTGTAGGGACCACCTGTGCCCAAATCTGGCACAGGGAGGCAGGTCCTGGCAGCCTTGCCCAGGGAGGGCAGCACTGGTCAGCTGGGATTTTACCCCTTGTGCCCGTGTGTGACTCTGAGGACGCCACTCTTCCCCAGCTGCTGCTGGTGCCTGTTCCCTGCTCCCAGGATGGGCTCTCAGAGGAGTAAATATCCATTTTTCATGGGAAGCCCAGGCCTGCTTTTCTTCCCGTGGCTGCTCCCTCCCTTGCAGAGGGACACTCACAGCTTTGCAGTTGGTGCCTGTCATTTGCATGCAGGGACTCAGTTGCCAAGAGATGCTGCGAGCGGTGCCCGTGGCGGCTGCGCCCGCTCCTCACAGCTCCCGGGCTTTTACTCATCTTCCTTTGCCTCTTGCTTTTGGAAAATAGTAACCCCAGTTCTGCAGCACACCAGGAAGATGCAAACCCCCGCATGCAGGCAGTGATCCCAGCGGACAAGGGACTCCATTCCTGCCTTGGGGAAGGCAGAGAAAGAAGATGAATGTCTTCAAAGCAAAGAAGTGCTTGAACAGCTGGAGTGGCAGCGAGCCCCAGAGCCTGGCTAAGAAAACTCTTAACCAGCTTAATCCTCTTTGCAGGATGGTGGAAAGGTGCCTTCTCCACCTCCTTGGTGTCAGAAATACCACCCAGAATAGTTTGGATGTGGAATTTTGCATCCGTTTCAGCTGACATGACAGCGCTGGGGACATGGGGTTTGGGAGATGCTTCTGGAAGGGCACCAGTGTCTCCAGGCTCCTGCAGCCCTGCTGGTGCTTGGTGGCTTCCTGGTGCATGTTGATAGCTGGTGTCCCCATGGGTCTGTCCTGGCCTGGGGTGCTTGGAATAATGGATTTAATTAGCTCAGGGAGAGAGCAGAAAGTCGGGGATGCTCAGTAGCTGCAGTGCCAGGACACAGGCAAGGAAAACATAAACTTGGCAGCTGCTGGTAGAGAGAGGGAGATTGTAAAGGTGCTCAGCATAATCTGCCTCTGTATCCTCCTGATGAGAGCTGTGTGGGAGCCCAAAACCCCTACCAAAGATGGGGACTATGGGAAACTCAGTTGGGAAATGCAATTCCCACCCATCCACATTGTGTCTGGGGTTGTGAGGCAGATCCCTGCTCCTGCTGTGCTCCAGCTCAGCAGGATCACGGTGAAGGAGCAGGGTGAGCAGGAGGTCGGGCTGGAGGAAGGCTGTGGGTACACGGTTGTGCTGTGTTGGCTCCTCTCTGGCTGCTGCCAGGTGGGAAGTTGGCCCTGGAGAGGCCAATTTGGGCACTGGAGCATCCACTGCCATGGATCTGAGCCGGGCTGGATCCGCTCCCGGTGTCAGGACCTGTGAGGGAGCATTTTATAGCCAGTAAAACATTTAAATGGGGCCAGAGTAAGTCTAAATGGTTTGAATATTTAATGGAATACATTTGGCTTAATTTCACTTTCATCTTTTATTTGTGATAAAATATTGAATTCAGCTGTGCAGAACTGGGTTGTTCTTTGAAAGCAGAGGGAAACCGGCCAGGAAAGGGGGGACAGGTGGGTTTTGGGGTGTCTCAGACTCCTCCACTGCCCCCGGGATGGGCATTTGGGGCATCCCTGCCCCTTGGCTCTGCCTTGCTCAGCTCCTGTGATGCCCTGAGCCCTCGCTGCCTCTCTGCTGAGCCGCTGCCTCGTTTTGTCAATTAATTATTGCTCTCAGCAGGCTTTGGGTTATTCCTGGGGTGGATGTTGATGATCTCTGTGGGGAAGGGTGAGGTGCCAGTCCTGGGTTTGGCAGTGCTGGGATGGCTGCAGTGGCAGGAGCTGACTTTGGCTGAGCTCACCGGGTGCTCACTGTGTGTTGTTCTTCCCTGCAAAACACCTTTCCCTTCGTCCTTTCCCCAGAGCCACTTCCCCGAGACCTGAGCCATGGGGTGGGTCCCATCCGTGGGGCTCTGCTGGACCCTGTGATGGTAACACTGAGCATCACCGTGGCCAAGGGCAGGGCAGCAATCGACGGTGCCAAAGCCTGGAACAGCGAGTACTAGCAGGTCATCCTCCTTGGGAAAAAAAATGGGAAAAGCGCCCCCATCCCGGCAGGTCAGAGCTGTGTTTGTGGTGGAGGGAGCCGCAGTGTGGGGTGAGCCTCAGCAGCTGTCCTTGGATGGTGATGGGGCATGCACTGTTCCTATGGTGATGGGGGATTGAGGGCTTTACTTGCAGAGCCTTTGGAAGCAAAATACTTTTCTGTTGGCCCCACAGGCAGAGCTGTGCGCTGCCCGTGCGGCTCCTGGCTCCATCCCAGGGTGCCGGGGCTGCCTGGCTCCCCCAGCTCGGGATCCCAGCGGAGCCCTGTGTTTGTCTACAGGGACATACAGCATTTTTAATCCTGGCTCAGCACCGAGTCATTGCCCTGAGGCGTTGGTGAATCTCTCGGAAGCAACAGCAAATAATTCGTCTTTATGCCTCCTCTGGGAAAAAGTGTTTCTCCCTGATCACAACTAACGTGAGTTGGGAGCTCGTGGCTTCAGCTTTAAAGGGTGATGCCCATGGCCCTGGGCCATGGTTGTCCCAGCGTGAGGAGGAGCTCAGTGGGAACTCAGAGTGGGTCTCAGTGATGCTTCCGAGCCTGAGGAAGACGTTGGTGTGACGGGGCTGGGTCAGTTCTGCCTGCAGGAAGGGTCATCTTCTAGGGGCCAGGAAACCATTAGCACATCTCTGAGGATGTGACTGATCCTGGTGTGAACACCTGCACAGGTTTTGTTCCATTTTGTGTGGGATTTTTCTATTTAATTTATTGAAAGGAGGGGAGTGGTGGGAGCCATGCCCAGCTGCTTGGGTCAGATGCCACGAAGCCATTGCATCCACCTCGCCAGCCCTTGTGCCACCTGCATCCCGTGTCTCGGGATGTTTTCCTCCTGCCTGCCAAGCCTCGATGTTCCTGGGCTCAGTGACACGCTGGGGAAATGGAGGCTTTGGCTTTTCCAGCTTTGCCGGCGCAGCATCACCACGGCAACGATCCCGGCGAAGGCTCCGCACGGGTCTGTGGCATTAACGCTGTCACTGGGGAAGAGCTGCCGCACCATGGCCACGAGCCCCCGGGCTGCGATGTGTGCCAGGCGTGCTGGGGGTCCTGCCCCACGCCAGGGCTGCGGCTCCTCCTCATCGGGACCGAGCCTGGTCTGGCCCCTGTGCTGGGCACATCCCCCTGGGGAGAGCCAGCTGTCAGCACCGTGTTCCCAACCTTGGAACAGCTCCCTGTTAATGATCTTTTTCCCTGCAAAGCCAAGTGCAGGAGGCTGCTGAAGGCATCTGGGGAGCTCAAGCCTGTCTGGAGAGTGCAGACTCCACTGGTGAGGACCTTGCCCTGCTCTGGATGCTGAATTTGGTAGAAATTGCTGGATCTGCTTCCCGTGCCACTCGCCAGCAGCCAGTCCCACCCGTGCCTCCGTGCCTTGCTGCTTCCTTGGAGCTAATGATTAAGAAAAACACAGCTGCATGTGTGGATGAATAATTGAGCCCGGCCTGGCTGCTGGGGGGTCGAAGTGGAGATGCTGTCCAGGGACCTCCCTGTCGGAGGGGAAGGGTCCGTGGATGAGCATCCAACCCACAGTGCCCCGGGCAGTGCAGGGTCAGTCCAGACTCTTTCTCAGGAGCACAGGGAGCCCTTCCAGCAGCTCGTGCACCCAGATGGCCGGGCTTTCATTGGTTTATCTTTTTTCCCTGGTGTTGAGCACGCTCGGCTCTGGGAGCTGTGGGGAAGCAGTCGCACTGCGACCCCCGGCCTCTGCATCGCTCCGTTTTCCTCAGAGGAGGAGCCCGGAGATTGTTGTTACTCCTGGTGACAATTTCTAGAGCTGAGCCTGGATTTGGCAGCGGTGCCAGGCAGCCCCCATGACCCCAGCCCTGGTGAAGGGCTGGCACCTGTGCTGGGCTGGTGGGGATGTGAGCCAGCCTTGTGTCCCTGCACCTGCCCATGGCAACAGCGTGGCAAGGCACTGCCCTCCAGGCTGGTGACAGCCCTGTGACACTGCCCTGGGCACCTGTCACTGGTTGTGTGTATTGTGTGCTGTCACCTCCTGCTCCTGGAGTTTTTTTGTGGTCATGGTGTGAGGGGGAGCACAGGGGGCCTGTAAAGCACCTCAAGCCCTTACAGTGCCAGCTGTGGTGCCAGTGTGGTGCTGTGGCGCTGCAGAGCCTGGACCGTGGCACCCAGAGCACTTAATTCAGTCAGTGCCAAGGGGCTGAGCTTGGAGAGTGGGTCCTCCTCTGTGGGGCTGCTCCCGAGACCCCTTTACATCAGGGGGACACATCCAGGAGGCTCCCAGCAGGGCTGGGGCTCAGTGAGTGGCTCTGTGGCTCAGGCCAGGTTGAACTTCCTTCAACCCATTCATGAGCTGTTCTTATAAATGTGCATGAATTAACAGGAGAAGTGCTCAACAATGCTGAAAATAACTTTGTTCCCAAGCAAGCGTTAATGCCTGGCAGATGTGTTTTTCCCTCCTGAATAATACGCACATGAGGTCAGACAGCCGAGTGTGCTGGGGGAGAGCAGCAGGAGCAGAGCAGCTCCGGGAGGGCTGATTCTCCAGGTATCAGCCCCACAGCCCAGTGCAGAGGTGGAAATCCTCTCCTGAGGACCTGGCTGCTCCAGCTGGAGTTCTTGGCTGAGGTTGGGTTTCCCAAGTGCGCAACAAAAAAATCGAGGTGGCGGTGTGTGGGTTTTAGTTCAGTTTTGTTTGTAAAAGGGTTGGCAGTGTCTTGGAACAGCTTCCTGGGAGCATGGTCTGCACTGCTGCCCAGACCTCCAGCACCCACAGTGAAGGATTTGGGGTGTTTTGCATCCCTGGGGTGATTTCCCAGCACAATCCAGGCTTGCAGGTCTGCTCCAGAGCCCCACATGGGGAGAGCAAATGGTGGAGTTGGATTGGCCAGACTGGTTTGACTGACTGGGGTGGTTTTGGTGTGGAAGCGCTGGCGATGTGCTCAGTGTGCTGCAATTCCTCAGCACCTCTGCATCTCCTGGGGCTTTCAGTGGTGCCCAAACCTGGGGAAGAGCCTGCTCTAGCAGAGCGGAAAATGGGAGAGCTGGGACTGCTGCCAGGGAGAAGGAAAAGCTTTGCAAAGATCAAAGCTTTGACTGCACGGTGCCTGCGCTGGCGGAGCCCTGTGCCGGGAGCGCCGGGATTGCTCCTGTGCTGTGGTTTCTGCCTTGTGCCACCTGTGGGTGGGTCTGAGCGGCCACCCCAGCACTGGCAGAGGAGTGATGGGGCAGAGGCTCTGCCCACTCAGCCCCTGTGTCCCCAGCTCTGTCCGAGGGGGATTTCAGGATTGTTCTTGCACAGGGGGCAGGTGGCCAGGCAGGACCATGGTGGCATTGCCACCTGTGGCAAAGTGAAGACACCGTGGTTAGTGGGAAGAAGGTGAAACCTCAGAAAGCTCCCCTGGATTTTGGGGAGCAGCCACAGGGCTGATGAGGGTCCTGCCCTGCAGAGAGGGGCCCAGGACTTGCTGCGTTTCAGCCCTGGCTGTCCCTGTTGCCACTGCACCATTCAGAGAGGGGCTGTGGTACCAGGGAGCACTGGGACCTGATGGGTGCCAGTCCTGGAGACTGACTGGACTCATTCAGCCATCAGAAAATCTCATTAGAGTTCTTCAGTCACTCTCTTCTCCTTGAAGCCTTCAAAGGATCTGGGCTCAGGTTTTCTGCACAGCAAGGATGCAGTTTTTGGGAGCTTTCTGCCTTGGCTATTGGTGAAGGATGGGAATGTTTGGGATAAAAAGCTACAGATTCCTTTGTCAGGTCTTTGGGGATTTCATTTTCTTTAGGGATGAGAAGTGCTCTTTAATAATGCTGTTTGCAGTGCTGTCTGTGGATGCTGCTGTGTTACTGCTGGGTGCTGACAGAGTGTTTGCTGCTGGATGTTCAGCCCTGATTTTTTTTTTAAATTGGATTGTAAAGTCTTCTCAGAAACTTCAGGCAAGTTTTTAGCCCAGGACTGAGGCAAATCCTAGAATCATTTAGGTTGGAAAAGACCTTTAAGGTCAGAGAAGTGCTGCAAGGCTTTATTTCTCCCCAAATAAATGATTCCCCATCCAACAGGACCTGATAAGCCATTTTTCATCTCTGTGGCACTGACGGGGCCGTGTTTGCTGCAGATGAGAAATGATAGAGCAATAAATGCTCTGTGGAGATCCCTGTTCAGCTGTGCAGTGTGGCATGTCCTTGATGAGGAAAATGAAGATAAATATACTGAGTGCCACGTTATTTATTCCCAGTATTGGCACGGATCTGCCTGAGCCATCTCTGCCCCCTTTGTTTCCAAGGCTTCCTGGTTTAGAAGGAAGCAGGGATATTTTTAAGATATCCCTTCTTTTATAAAGTAGGGGGAAAAGAGATGGAAGGGGTGAGTAATGCAGCCCGGGGTGGTGGGGGAGCTGTGCAGACCATCCCCGGATGGGGAGGATCCCATCCCATCGCATCCCATCCCAGGAGCCAGGTGTGTGTTGGAGCTGCAGGGATGGGTGCAGCCTTCCTGCTGGCTGTCGCTTTTTGGTGGCTCTGGTCTCCAGGTCGGCTGTAGCAGATCCTACCCTGAGGAATTTTGATGGTGGATTTCTCTGGCTGCCCATGGGATTGGGGCACAGGCTCACTCCCACAGGGACATCTCAAAGCCTTGTACGGCCCCGTCTCCCTCCTGCCGGGATGAGCCTGAGCAGCCTCGTTGGGCTTGAGAGCATCAAGTCTCATCTGCCTGTGCCTCCCTCAAGAACCATTCCGTGGATCATCCCAGAACCTTGCTGGTTTCATGGAGCAGTTGTACTGGGAGGGAATGTGCCCCTCACCCAGGACTGTAGCTGACATGGGCGATGCTGAGAAGCAGAACAGGGCTGAATTTAAAATGTATGATCATAAGCAGATCCTCTTACCTCTAATCTGTCCCTAAGACAGGATTCTCTTCTTGCCAGAAAACCCTTTTATTTGCAGACTGATGTGACTAAAAGATGATAAGTCACTAATTCTTCAGTGTGTCTGCTCGAACAAGAGCCAGGACTCTTATCTCTGCAGGGCTGGCAGCCAGGGAGACGTTAACTGGGATTTAATGTAGTGAACACAGCTCTGGACAAAGGCTGGTGCTGCTGACATCCCTGGGGCACTTGTTGGGTGCTGCAGGGAAGGGGCTGTACCCACCTGGAGACCAGGAGGGGGGCATTTATGTAGGGCCAGGCTTGTGGCTTCTCCAGGCTGGACGTGGCAGAGGGACACGGTGGGGTGACCCCTCCAAGCAGCTGTGGAGGTGCTGTGGGGTGGCTGTGGCAGCAGAACAGGTTGGAAGTGCTGTGTGCTGTGAGGGGCTGCGGTGTTAATCTGCATTTCCTGGGATCTGCTGAGGAACTGAGCAGGAGCTGAGCAGCCAGCACCGGCATGTTGTGGGTTCTGAAAGGATCTTGGCAGCGGTGCTGGTGTTGGAGTGGCTGCAGGCAGGAGTGTGCAAGGCCTGGGGAGGAAAACATCCCAAGGCAGAAGTTTCTATTTTTAGCTACAGAGTGCAAATGCGCAGAGCTGCTGAGGAATTAATCACCTGCCCTGGGAGATGAATGGTTGCGATTTTTCTCTGAAGGGAAGATTTATGGGATGAGGCAGAGGGAACCGTGCTGGGGTGTTTTGGCCACCCGGGTCTCCCTGGGATGCTGGGGCTGCACAGGAATGTCTGGTGGTGGCACAGTTGAGGAGGAGAAAGAGGATCATTGAACACGATTCCCAGTGCCTGGGACATCCTCCAGCCCCACATAGCCACACCGTGGTACAGCCCTGCCTCCGGCCCCCATCTCTGCCCCAGTCTCCCCATTCCCAGAGGCTTTCCGTAGGTTCCAGCACAGCATCAGGCTGTTCCCTGCCCTCTCCTGCAGGGAATGTGCTCCTGGAAGAGTTTTCCACAGGCTGGAGTGGTGGGCTGGCTGTGTTCTCCATAGAGGTGCCATGTGGCTGGGCTGTGCTGGATCGGGCACTGCTTGGATTTGGAGGGAGCAGGTTTTTGCAGCACCGAGGGGGCAAAGTGGGGCTGGTGCTGGATCCCTGGCTGTGGCAATGGGCCGGGATGTCCCTGAGCCAGGCGCTGTGCCTGGAGAGATGCTGAGCCACCAGGAGTGGCTCCCTGGCTGCGCATGCGTGGGAAAACCTCAGGGTTTTAACAAGCAAATATAATGCAGTGTCCTGCTGTTTTGGGCGGATTTCCATATCGATCCTTGATCTATTTTTGCAGCTGCCGTTGGAGGTGGTGGTTATTTGTGTGTCTGCTGTATCACAACTCATCCAATTTCCTCCTGGCACAGGAGTGTTTGTGCTTGCAGGGGCTCCCTGGGCTTTGCCAGGTGGGAATTTGGCTCCTGGTCTGGCCTTGGCACAGGGCTGGAGTGCTCCAGCATCCCTTCAGCCGGTCCTCCACTGCTGGGTTTCTCCTGACTTCCTGAAATAAAGGATAACCCAATCTATCCACCGCTCCCGGGTGACCTGGCCTGGTGACACCACAACCTAATGACATTTCTGGGTGGCTGTGCTATCAGTCCCACAGCTCATTACTGGTACTAATTAACTCTGTGCTGCCCCAGCGCCTGTGCCCAGTTTGATCCATAGCCACTAATGCCATTTATCCCCACTTTGACAGGAATTTGCCCCTGCTCAGCTTCAGGAGATGCCTCCAAGGCCCAATAAGGACATTTGAGGGACTTCTTTTCCATGGTTAAATTGGAGCCCCCCTGTGCAGGGGTGCTTGGGTGGGTGCTCCTGGGCAGCACCACTGGAGCCATCGCCCATCACAGGCTCCGGGGAGATGGGGTGGGGATCCCCTGGTTGGAGCCTGAATGTGTCAGTGAGCAGCTTCCCATTTGTCCAGTTAATTGGGAAGCAAATTGATCCATGTATCCAATTTAACTTTAAAGGCTTCAATTAATGAGTTCATGCCTGTGAGAGCTGGGAGAGGTCGGGTTGTCGATGCTGATCCTGGGTTGTGCTGCAGCTTCAGTGGTGTGGACTCAGGCACCTAGGGCTGTGCCAGTTGCTCCTGGTGGGATTCACTGGCGCTGTGGGGACCTTGTGATCTGAGGGGATGGCATTTGCCCATCCTGCAGCTGCTGTGAGAGCAGAGCAGGGCGGCAGCGCTGGGTTTGTGTGGGAGCATCATCTGTGCACGTTTCAGGAACGGCGCGGTTTCGCTCCAGCACCTTCCCCTCCCTCCCTTCTGCTTCCAAACAGCTGCTCCCAGGCAGTCGTGGTGGTGGGATCGTGCCAGGGCTGCAGCCAGCAGGGCCTTGGTGTGTCATAATGCTGCTCTTAATTGAGGACCATCTGCACTTGGTAATTTAATTTTTCCTGCATCTGCAAGGTTCCAACTTTGTTTATCTGATGTCCTGAAGATTATTTAACTTCGGAGCATCGCGTTTGTCCACCCCAGGCGCTGCAGGCATTCCACTGCAGCCCCTGCTAGATGAGATTTTAATAACGTTTGCACTGCCCCAGGAAAAAGGACACAAAAACTGAAATTGGGAAGGGCGACAGCAGAGCTGAGGTGCAGGGATGGTTTTCCTGCCCGAATTGTGGCAGGAAGCATGGAGCATTACCTCTGTTCTAACAAACGGGGTGAGATGAGGAAGGAGCCCTGAGCAACACAGCCCCTCCCCTCGCTGGCAGGGCTGGTAGCACATTTCACATCTCAGTGCATTGACACACGGCATCTTTTGTCTTTGGATGCTTATTAGGAGCTCAGCCCCCAGCTGTGCCTTAGAAGGGCTGACAGGAGGGAATTGAGGCAGCTCCTTAAAAAAAACAAATTGGAAGCTGAAAAGTCACTTAGCCATGGTATGGGGGGAGACCTGGGCATCTGGTTCATCTGAACCACGCTGGTGTGTGCTGCTGGCAGCAGCCCCTGCCCTTTCCCAGCCCAGCTCCTGCCTTTTCTCACCCTGCTCCTCCCATCTTCTTGGCTTCACCCATGTTCTGCAGCCACCCTGTGCTTGGGGGTAGGCAGGGATCACAGAATCCTGGAATGGTTTGGGTTGGAAGGGACCTCAATCCACCCCCTGCCCTGGGCAGGGACACCTCTCACTAAACCATGTTACTTCAAGGCCCCTCCAACCTGGCCTTGGAGACTTCCAGGGATGGGGCAGCCACAGCCAGGGCTAACTTCTTTTGATGCAGACAGGGATGCAGGCAAGAGTGATGCTCTGGATGGCTCTGGCTGTGTCCCCTGCTTGCAGGAGCACTTCTACAGCTTTTCACCCTGGAATCCTGCTCTGTTTCACACCCAATCCTCAGAAAATCAATTTTTTCCCCAGGTTGGTCGAGCAGCACCTGGATCCATGTGCAGACTTTAATTAGGTCTAAGCACTTATCTCCCGAAAATATAGGTCAGTGTAATTAGTGTGACTCCTGCTGCTGCCGGCTCGGTGTTAATTACCTCCTGAAGTGGAGGTCAGTGCATGTGGGACACCTTTGGAGCTTCAGCTTTTTTGGCTGCTCACCAGATGCTTCAAGGTGGCTTTGGCCTAGATGATCCATGCTCAGGGCTGGGCCCATGTTCTCCCTCCCTCCCACCCATGGTGGTCTATCAGCCTTGGAGCATGGCCACACTGGGGACATGGCCATGTCCCCTGGCACAGCCATACACTCTGCTCTGAGCTGGAGTGGGCATGGGGAAGGGCACCTGTTTGGTGCTGGTTTTAATGTGACTCATTGTGTCCTTGTCCCTTGTCACTATCCATCACACCAAGTGTCCTCATCCCCTTGTGCCAAGATCTGGGGCCGATGGTGAAACACAGAGGCTTTTCCTTCCTCTGCAGTTCCTGGCACGGTCCCTGGCATGGTTCCTGGCAGGTGGTATTGGCAGCTGGCTGCCAGCACATGGGAATTGTGGTTGGAATGGCATTGTGCCAGTCCAGAGCCTGTGGGATGTGCCTTGCACCTCTGCTGCGGCTCCGGCACCTGCATGTAGGAGCCGAGGTTTTGGAGGGCAAGGTGAGCTCGGAGAGTGCATCTCCTGCAGAGCATAAACCTGCTCTGTCTCACCTGTGGCACAGGTTAGGGCAGGGCTGTTCCCCATCCTCTGGGATGAGGTGAAGGTGCAGCTCAGCGCCATTTGCCATGGCTGTGGTTCTGCCTGGGGGATGGCTCTGTCCCTGCTCACCTGGGAGCCCTGGGCAGCGGCACCAAGGTCCAGGGAGCACTTTGTGGCAGTGGGCACCCTGGGTTTTAGGCACTTCAGCCTTCAGCAGCCCTGGTGTCACATCCTGGGAAAGGCTCAGCTCCACATGCAGGGAGCCCTAAACGCCCGGCCGGTTCCCCGAGCCCTGGCTTTTCCCTGAGTACTTCCCAGCTCCCCACTCCCTGGCTGCCTATTTTTACAGCTCCCGGGCTGTGAATCACTTCTCTCCCCCGTCTCAGTCGCTGCCTTTGAAGGTATTTATAAACCTCGGCCGTCTCCCTGCGCCTGCTTGAGCAGACGGAGGATGCAGCGCTCCGGCTCTATCCTGCCCTCTCCTCCTCGCCGGATCCTTGTGTAGATGTGCAGGGGATGAGATGCTCCCTCTGCCCTTGTTAAAACCATCAATGAAGAGCTCTGCCAGCACCTGAAGGGGTGATGGTGCTGAGCAGTGTGGGATGTGCAGGAATGGATCTAGGCATGGGTCCCTGGGAGGGTTTTGGTGGCACTGGAGCTGGTGGCATGTCCAGTGCTGGGGGTGGATGAGCCAGGCCTGAGCCTGCGGAGCCCAGCTGGGGTCATGGCAGCCTTGGCCATCCCATGGCCATGTGATGAGGGAGACAGGAGCTTCCCAAACCAGCTCTGGAGCAAATGGAGGAAATGGGATTTAAATTATCACCAGAGCAGCCACCAGCTGCCTCATCCCACTGGTGCGCTGTTCCCTGGCCATGTTTCCAGCACGTCCCACTGATTACTGTGCTAATTCCTATGGATCTGGCGAGCAAATTAATCTCTTCTCTGCTCCTTCCCTTGGGACCGCTGGTCTGTAGGCTTGCATTCCTTTAATGTTTGGAGAGGCTGGTGTGGATTGCTGGGATGGTGGTTGCTCTGGGACACAGTCAGGATCCATCTTCTGCCCTCCCTGTCTGACACAGCCACCCTGAGGGGCACTGAGGGGCTCCCACCTTTCCTAAAACCAAGCAAAACAGGGGGAGGAAAAATCCTGAGAGAGAAACCAGGAGAAAAACAGTTCCAAGAGACAGGGGCAGGAGTTATTTTTAATTTGCTGGCTGGATGTGGAGTGGTTGACTCTGTCTTTTGAAGGCCATTAAGGTGGGATGCTGGTGCTCATTAATTTATGGCCAGAGGTCTCCAGCCTGAGCTGGGTGTGGTATTGCCAGGGTTTAGGTATCCAAATAGATGCAACTTGTGCTGATACAGGGAGAGATCTTCTGACTGGGCCATGGCTCTGCAGGTGCTGGGACCAACGGATGGGAGTTTAAAAAGCAGGAGAGGGGATCAGCCTGAGGGTTTGGGGGAAACACTGACCAGGATGGGGGCTGTATGCACCTGCAGCTGTATGCACCCCTCACCACCCTTTCCATTCTCTTTCAGAACAAGGTGCTGACGGTGGATGGGGTGAAGGTGAAGCTGCAGGTATGTCCCCATGGCCCTGGAAGCATCTCTCTTGCTGCCCCGGGTGTTCAGGGGTGGACAAAGCCCCTCAGAGGACAAAGCAGAGGAGCACCCCCAAAACGGGGCCCGATCTCTATCCTTTGTGGTCGTGTTTCCTGCCCTGGGACAGCCTTATGGACCCTTTTGGCTGCTCTGTCCCCTTGGCAGGAGCTTGCTCAGGGCTGGGGGCTGTTCTGGCCACAGTGATCCTCGTCCCAGCCCTGCTGCCTCCCTGCTGCTCTGTGACTGTAGCTGGACCTGGTGAAACCAGAGCAGCACCTGTGGGGTTTGCCCAGTGTTTCCAGGTCGCTCCTGCTTTGGGAGAGCCAAAGGATGCTGAGAGGGATTGAGATCCTGGAAGGGATCCACATTCCCTAGCTCAGCCTGCCTCCAGCCCATGGGACATGAAGATTCCATGTGCCCCTGCAGCCAGAGCTGCTCCAGCCCCCTGAGGCCTGACGGTTTCTCCGAGCCCTTTGCCCTGAGCTTGGTAACACAGATGCTCCAGGCAGCAGTGTGCACTCTGCAAACCTCCTGCTGAATTAAGGGCTGATAAATCACATTAGTGGGTCCCCATGCCTCCATCTGCTCCATGGATTTTCCAGTTAAGGGCCACGTCGTGTCCCCATGCTGAGGAGCGGGAAGATGCTGCTTCCATATTCATTGCTCTGGTCATTTTTCCTGTTGATGTCCCTGGGAGCAAAAGCTGGAGAAACTTCCCTGGGGTTGCACCCTGCTGTTTGGGCTGGTTTTGGTGGGTTCTGGTCAGGTCTGATCCCTCTGCTCCCATCTGCCTTCCAGATCTGGGACACGGCCGGGCAGGAGCGCTTCCGCAGCGTCACCCACGCCTACTACCGGGATGCCCACGGTAAGCACGGCCACCTCTGCTCTTGGGAAGCCCCTCCCTTCGGCTCTCCGGGGCCCTGAGCTGCCTCTCCAGGCCAGGTAAGTCAGGAATCACTGGAGTGGTTTTCCATGGGAAGCAGCTGCCGCGGATGGAGGAGGCTCTGCAAATACCAGCAGTGTGAAGTGTTGCTGCACTGGTTTAGTGTGTTCTGTATCTCACAGCAGGCACCTCATGTCCCCAGCTGTGACCTGCCACAGGGACTGTGCTATGTGTTCTGAGCCATGGGCTCGGCTTGGCACTGGCACTAACGCTCTGTCCCTCTCTCCACAGCCCTGCTCCTGCTCTACGATGTCACCAACAAAGCATCCTTCGACAACATCCAGGTACAGCAGCACCCCTAGCCCCTCCTGCTGTCCCTCATGTGTGACCGGCTGGGTTGTGGTTCTGGGTTTGTTCAGGAGGTGTGTGCTGGAGGTGGCAGCTGTGGTCACTTGCAGAAGGGCTATGGTTACTGCTGAGTACCTGCAAGGACAGGCAGGGGACAGGCAGAGGAGGTTTTCCCTTTCACAGCAAATAAAAGGGTGATGAATTCACTGCTCCAGCCAATTAACACTGTGTAATTACAGCACTGGCAGAGAACTTGGCTCCGGTAGCTGAGCACAGGAGCTTTCCCCAGTGAGCTGCTCCCTCATCCCCCTCTGCTCCTTCAGGTCACAGTGGGTCAGGGTTGGGCACCTCACTGCCTGCCTCCAGCTTAGTCCAAACCTGGCAGGGAGAGGGTCACTTCCTGTGGCACCTCCCCAGCCCACCTGCCCTTCCTCCCAGCTTTGGGGGTCCCTGGTGCTGCCTGAGGTTGCCCCCTCCCCGCAGCAGGTCCTTCAGGGGTGTTGGGGAGTGGTGCTGGGGCAGAGGCCTCTCAGACCGGGCAGAGGGGGAGAGCAGATGCTGCCCACATTGCAGTGGGGGCATCAGGGACACCTGGGCACTCAGTGTCCCGTCCCTTTGCCCCACTGGCCCCATGTGGCTGCTGGGGGCCACCTGTGCCAGCACTGCCAGAGCATGTCCCGAGCCAGGGAGCAATTATCCCTGACTGAACTGGATGTAATTGCTTGTGTCCTGGGCATGAGAACGCCGTGTGCATCCACAGGGAGCAGCTGTGCCTGCACAAACACCCTGTGCCGTGGTGGCATCAACACCCTGGGGCTGTGAAGTGTCTCACTGGCTCCTGGGGTCCCACAGCCCCCGATCCCCTGGGGGCCTGGAGCTCTCCCTGCTCCAGAGCATCCTTCCCTTGGCAGCTCCACACCTGCCACCCCTCTGTGCCTGCAGTCCCACGGCAGGGACAGGGCAGGTCCTGCCACCCTGCTCCCGTGTCACCAGCACTGAGAATGCTTCCCACCAGCTGGGACTGGCCAGCGGTGGCATTTTCTGTCCTGAGGAGCTGGATGGCTCAAGGAGGGTGAGTGCTGAGTGTTACCCAGGCTCTGGGTCTGCTCAGGGCTGGTGACCCTGTGATGACACAGAAAATCCCTTAGAGGTTTCACATTGCTGGGTAACACGGCCCTGTCTGCAGCATCAGTGATCCTGGGGACATGGGAGAGATGTCCCTGAGGGACACACAGCCCCAGTGGGAAGGAATGAGCACCCAGGGTGATTGCCAGGCACTGGGAGAAGGGACGGAGCCAGAAGGCAAACAGGGAGTCAGGAGTGACTCCAACCCATCCATGGTGCCGAGTGCCCTGAGCCTAGCCGGGGTGCAGTGGGGTCCTGGGGCTGCATCCACATGTCTTGGGCTCCTTCTGGGTTTGGAGCAGGGATCACCAGGAGTCACTGTGAGCACAGCGACAGCACTGGAGACAGCAGGCAGCTGGTTACACCACGGGGTCAGGGATCACAGGGAATTAGGGCAGGTTTGATTAGATTAGGCTGGATTAGAGGGCAGGGAAGCCACCCCACGGCTCAGGGAAGCAGGTTCAGGTGCCTGCCAGGATCAGCGTGCTCAGCACAGGGGCAGCACATGCAGGACATGGGCACAGGGCACATCCCAGAGATAACCTTCAGCCTTATCCTCTGAAATGAGGTTCAGTCTGAACGTCCAAGCCGAGGGGAATTGGGGTCAAAGCCCTACAAGCACCCGTGGGCAGACGGAGTGGGCAGGGGTATCAGAAGGCTGCTGTTGCCCTGGGAAATGGGGATCTGGTAGCAGTCGAAGAGGGGTGCTGGGCTTGCTTGGCAAAGTGGGTCCCCCAGGGCTCAGGGGCACCCCGGGGTACCCCTTTGTTGACAGGGATCATCCCTGGAACATCGCATCCCCGGCACTGCTTGGGATGGCAGCACTGCCCACCAAGGGTGTCCATGCCCAGGACTGGGGCAGCTCCCCATCATTCCCGTTCTCCTCCTCCTCCTCCTGGAGCCATTGCCAACCCCTTTCTTTGGCTGTGTCCCTCCAGGCTTGGCTGACAGAGATCCATGAATACGCACAGCAGGATGTGGTCCTCATGTTACTGGGAAACAAGGTGAGCATACCCCCAGGGCTTTGCCAGAGCCTCCTCTTCCTCCCATGCTGGAGCCACGGGCAGGAGAGCCTGGCAGGGCATAAGGGGACAGGAGATACCTGCTGGTGACCTTCCAAATCACCACAAACGGCTCTCTGCCATTCCTGTTGCAGGTGGATTCAGCCCAGGACAGAGTGGTGAAAAGGGAAGATGGAGAGAAACTTGCCAAGGTAGGTGAGGTATCTGAGGATGTCCCTGAGGATGTGCACAGGAAATGGCCACCTGGAGACTGTCTGACCCAAAATACACCAGGGAGCACTTGGTTTTTTTTCCCTTGTCATGCTCTCACCTTTCTCCTCATCTGTTCTTCTTCCTCTGAGTTTCTACTAACACTTCTTGTTTCTTTGTCCTCAAAAATTACTCCCTGGGAGCCCCCGGGAACATCCTTGGTGCCATTGCTGACACCGCTATGTCTCATCCCACAGGAGTACGGAGTGCCCTTCATGGAGACCAGTGCCAAAAGCGGCCTCAATGTGGAATTAGCATTCACAGCCATTGCAAAGTAAGTGACCAGAGCAGTGGCCTTGCCATCAGGGAGAGCTTTAGCAGTGCCCAGGCCATGCTGTGTTCAATCGAGCTGGGCAAGGCAGCTTGGAATCATAGAATCCTGGGATGGTTTGGGTTGGAAGGGATCTTAAAGCCCATCCAGTTCCACGCCCTGCCATGGGCAGGGACACCTTCCACTATCCCAAGCTGCTCCAAGACCCATCCATCCAGTCTGGCCTTGGACACTGCCAGGGATCCAGAGGCAGCCACGGCTTCTCTGGGCACCCTGTGCCAGGGCCTCACTATCCTCACAGGGAGGAATTCCTTCCCAATATCCCATCTAACCCTGCCCTCTGACAGCGGGAAGCCATTCCCCTTGTCCTGTCACTCCATGCCCTTGTCCAAACTTCCCCTCTGGCTTCTTCCAGACAAAATCCTCTCCCTGCCAGAAGCAGCAGCCTAAGAGTAACATCTTTCTCCTTTCCCAGGGAGCTGAAGCACAGGTCCATGAAGCTGCCCAACGAGCCCAAATTCAAGCTCCACGACTACGTGAAGAAGGAAGTGCGAGGCTCGGGCTGCTGCAGGTCCTAACAGGTGTTTGTACAGAGACTCAGGCCTGTGGGCAGTGTGTGCATGTCTGTCTGTCGTGTCTGTGTCTGCCCCCAAGGCCAGCTGAGACCAGGGCAAAGGAGCAGCAGGAAAAGCTCTCGGATTCTGCAGCCCTGTCGCATCCATCAGCTCCAGCTCCCCTCACCGGCATTCCCGCCTGGCTCACAGGTGGGAGGTGGGTGTTTGGGAAGGGGCTGGGGGCTCCTTCTGTGCCTGCTCTGTGAGGCTGCTGTAACCTTTGTGAGAGCCAGGGTGTGGCACAGGGGAACCAACACCTTCTCCCCACTCAGGAGGAAAAAAGTCCTGATTTTTTTCTGGATAGGAAAAGTCCTGAATTCCCTTTTCTTTCCCTGTGTACCTGGACTTCAGCTGAGAGCCCTGGCCTGAGGCGTGCAGGAAGGGTGTTTTAAGGCAGCCACTTTTGTAGTTGCTTTCTCCTGTCTGTCCATCCCTGTGAGGTGGGACACACTTCCACCATGAGGGATTGTCCTGTTCCCTGCAAAGACAGAGCTTGGCTGCCTGTCCAAGTGAGCTCCTGCACACCTGGCTGTGGAGAGATTTCTGAATGTTCATCCCTTCGGGAAAGGCTCTGGTTCTCCTCCTTCCGCCATTTCTAGTACTTTGAGAAGAAACCTAATGTATTGCAGCTTATTCTAAATACCTTCCTGTAAGTGTGATGGTGTTTTCAGACTGCAACAACGCTTTGATATCTTCAAAGTTTTCTTGGGCAGCTCTTTCTTTTCACCGCAGAGAGCTGGGGGGAAGCTGCAGGCAGTGATTTTACAGGCTGCAGACTCCTGCCAGCTCTCTTCAAGGGCCTCCTCACCCCTTTGGTCTGTGTCAGGCTTTTGGCTGGTTTTTTGTCAAGCTGCACTTCTAAGTACAATTTTAAATCTGGATGAAGTGTTTGGCCTTTGGCAATTTTTCCCTTTGAAAACTCCATGCACACATCAGCAGGTGCCTGCTGCACCGAGCCTCGGTGGCCTCTTCAAATGGAATAGAATAACCCATCCTTGGCCCTCCAGCCAGCACCCCCAGCTGCTGACTCAGATGCCCCTGCCCCTCATTTTGCCTGGGATTTTGGCTCCAGCACTGCCTTCCTGACAGGCACAAGGAGCCTTCTGCATCTCCCACATGCTCCGAGCTTCACTCCTCAGGGAGCTACAGCAACACAGCTTCACAGGGGGAAAAAGGCTCTTAAAATGAACCTGTTTTTTTTCCCTAAATAGTATTTTAGGGAGAGGCGAGTCTTAAAATTGTCTGATCTAAATTTTAAATTCACTTGTGGAAAACCCATTCCTGCAGGAATGTTTACATTCGTGGCAAACCCGCAGGAACAGCCAGGTGAGCCATGATGGGGGCCTGTCAAGGCCCCCTCATCCCAGTAATTTGATTTTGTGTGGGGCAGGACCAGCTGGGCAGCTCCACGACACCCCTTCCTCATCCTGGCCTTAGAGCAGCAGCAGCCCCATCCCGAGATGTCAAGGAATCTCCCTAAAGGCAAAATTTAGGATTCCTAATGGGTTAGGATTCCTGATGCCAGGTTGCTGCCTTCCCTCTCCCTCAGACTGGCATTTTGTCTGTGTTACAAAGCTGACAACTGGTCACTTCTTGCTCAGTGTGGGTCCAAACCCAATAAAAACTCCTCTAAATGAGGAAGATAGAAATGTTTCCCTTTGGAGCACTTCCAGCCTGTCTGTGGGGAACAGACTCTGCTACAGCAGACACCTCACAGCCATGTTTGTGGTTTAGACCTGAACTTTGAGCAGGCTCAGCCCCTCTCTCCCAGTCAGCAGTTCCCAGTGTGGGACTGGTTTCCCAGTGCCTGCACACTGGCCCGGCCCCAAAGCTCCTCCTCACGGCCATTTGGGATTTTTCCATGGGCCTTTGCTGCCACCACGCGGAATTGCTCAGTGCAGCGTTAATTATTCGAGTTAATTGCTCAGTGCACCCAGTCCATGTGCGAGGACTCGGTCTCACCTGCCACATCCCATTTCTGCTGGCTCTTGTTTACAGCTTTTGGTTCATTCCTGTTAATAAAATTTTTTAATAATCTCCATGGCTACAGTGGTGTTTTGACTGTCTAAACACACAGCACTGTCAAACAGTTCAGTTAAGCCTTGAACCCATCTGGATCCGCATGGCAGAACCAGGGTATGACCCAGTTAAAAGGGGATATTAGGAGAATTTCTCCCCAAAAAGTGTTGTCCAGCCCTGGCACAGCTGCCCAGGGCAGTGTTGGAGTCCCCATCTCCGAAGAGATGGAACAGCCGTGTGGATGTGACACAACTGTTGGACTTGGGTGCTGAAGGCTTTTTCCAGCCTAATTGACTCCCAGATTCCAGTGAAGGGAGGGGGGCTGAGCAAAGTGCAGCACATTTCGATGCACTCCAGTTCCACTGGGTACCCATACAAAATTTCCAGTCAGTCTGTGGTGTTACATGTCACCCATGGAAACTGAAAAATAGAAGCAAAACCCAGACTTTATAAAACTTTATTCACCTGTGAACTACAACATTGGCCTTATATAAGCAGAAATACAGCAGTAAAGCATTTAAGAATAAGTCTGGACTTGAGACTGGGAAAACATTATAGGAGTTACTTGTTATCTTCCACGGAGCTAAACAGAAAAAAATGTTTAAATTCTCCATCTACACGCCGCAGCACTAAAGAGTGTAAATCCCTTCACTTACACTACTGCACCCACCCACCTTGCCAGGATATTCACCTTGAACTAACCCATGAGGGTGAGTAAAAGTCGGTGAATTCTTTCCTCCAGCCCGTTCTGCAGCTGCTTCTTTGTGCTTTAAGAGCCGCCTCGTAGAGCAGCGACGTTTCCCCGCGGGTCTCAGCCTCGCTTACCACAAACACCAGAACAGCCGACACCGCGCTTTTCCGGCCCAGCACGCCGGGGACTGCCGCGAACCGGGCACGGAGGCTCCGGGACGCCACCACCGCCGGGTCCCACGTCGCGGCCGATTCCCGCCGAGCCCTGAGGGGAGAAGGCAGCGCGTGAGGGGGAGGAGTCCGACCGCCGGCCCAGCAGGGCCGCGGGTACAGCGGACCTCAGCCGTGGCTGCTCAGCAGGGGCTGCGGCCGCCCGCCGCCCTCAGACGAGGTGTCAGAAAGCTAAATGTGGATCATCACCGGCCCGCCCTCGGTAATATCCCCGTTACCGGCACCCCTCCCACTCACCCTGCCCGTCCCGCACCTCTGGCTGGAAAGACCGCGTGCGGCCCACGTTACCGGCTTTATGGCCTCTGCGACGCCGCTATTGGTCGGGCTGCTGAGGACACAGCCAATCGCCAGCGGTTGGCGTGACCACCGCCCCGCCTCCCCCAGCGCTGATTGGCCGCCACTCTCCTCCGTGCCAATGGCGACGCGCAGCGCAGCGTGGCCCGAGGCGGCGGCTGCCGCCGTCTGATTGGCCACTGTAGGAGGCCGGGCCGAACCAGTAGCAACAGTGGTTGTAGCATGGAGTGCATCTCTCCGGGGGGTGTCGGGAGTTGTAGTCCGAGCGGGCCGGCGGCACGGGCGGGAAGCGGCGCACGGGACTACAACTCCCGAGGAGCGCCGGGGGCGGCTCTTCCGGGCCGGGCGGCAGCGGGGAGCAGGCCCGGGCGCGATGTGCCGGGACCGGGCACCGGCGCTGCGGCCGCCGCCGCCGCTGGGAGGTACGGGAGGGCCGGGGGGAGCCGGGCGGGCCGCGCCGGGCGGCTCCGTGAGGGGACGGGCCAGGCCGGGCCGGGCCGGGGGCGCTGGGCCGCGGGCCGGGGAGGTGCCGGCGGAGGCTCCGGGGGCTGCCCCGTGCCCACGGCCCGCTGTGTCTGGGGGTGCCAGCGGGTCTGTTGGGGCGCTGAGAGGAGCTCGAGCATCATCTGCGTTGTTCGTCCCCCGCGAATCCCGCCCGGGTCTCGCTCACCGCCCCCGCTGCCCTCCCGGCGTGTTCGCTGGGTCTCACCGCAGGCTCTGCTTAGCTTTTGGGTTTTTCTGCTTAGTTTTGTCGTTTTCTGCTCCACTCCTTGTCCGACCGCAGCACGTGTTGCTGCTCTTTCTCTCTTGCCCTCCCAGTACCCTCATTTCCCTGGACTTTGGTTTCACAATATACAAAATGTGGGGTATCTGGGGGTAGGTCTCCGTAGCTGTCCCAGAACATTTGCAGGTCTGGATCAGGCGGTGGATTGTGAATTGTGCCGTCCTCTACTCATTTCAAACGAGCTCTTGGGCTCTGTCCCCTCCCGCTGCAGCCGCTGTCCCGGTAACAGACGCTGTTAAATGCTTTGCTCCTGTCGGATCCCTGAGCTGGTGTGCTGGGAAGGGCAGCAGGGAGGATTTCCCTTGGGTTCAGCTTCCTTTTGGGCTCTCTTGGGGTCCAAGGCAAAGACTCTGTGCTGTCGGGGGCTGGTGAGTGCTATAAGAGCTGGGTTTGGCGTGTCAGTAACGCGCCAGGTCCAGGCTGTTGTCCCTGCCAGGGCGTAGCTGTGCTAGGAACTGTGACCTAGCAGTTGTTTTTTCCACTTTGGCAACGTTGCTTTGCCTTTGTTTCAATCCCAGCACTCTTAATTTTGCCTCCCTGCGCATTTTCCCCCCAGCGATGCGTTTTCAGCCTGTAATGAGCAGTCGGGTTCCTCTTAAACAGCTGCTGCATTTTGGTCTCCAGTGTTTGTCTGTCAGTGGTTTCAGCTTCCAGCCACAATGAGGATTTTGGGGCTTGCAGGAGAAGGTTTGGGGGTGAAGGATGGTTCCAGAAAGTCCTTGATGAGTGAAAGTAGTGTGAGATCACAGAATCCCAGAATTGTTTAGGTTGGAAAAGACCTCCAGGGCCACTGAGTTCACCCTATGCCCAATCCCAGCCCAGAGCACTGAGTGCCACGTCCAGGCATTCTTTGGACATCTCCAGGGACGAGGACTCCAAACCTCCCTGGGCATCCCCTTCCAAGGCCTGACAACCTCTTCCATGAAGAAATTCCTCCTGATGTCTAACCTGCACCTCCCCTGGCAAGGGAAACTCCTTAAAATCATGCAGGAAGCTGCAGGAGCAGGTAGTGTCTGCAGTCTGCTGGATTCCTTCCAGGTCCTGGGGTCCCCTGTCTCGAGCAGGGAAGGGACAGGGTGAATCCACGCAGAAAGCTCCCGTGCTGGGGTTTGGTTTGTGTGCAGGTGACACTGCCCTGAGGGAGGGAATGTTTTACCCCGTGGAAGTGGGAAACCTGAGCCAAAGTGGTGTTTCCAGTCAGGGGATGCTGGTGCTTTCACTGCTAACATTCAAACAGGGATTTTCATATTGATTGGACTCAAGGAAGAAAAAAAAAAGCCCCAATCCACAGTTTTCAGGTGGTTTAGTTCCCTGATCCAGGGGATCCCCGAGTGGGCCCTCACCAGCCCGTTCCTGTGGCAGTGCAGCCTCTGATGGCCTAAAGCCACGGGTGAACATCACATGGAAGTTTGTGTCCCCTGGCTGAAGTCAGCCCTTCCCTTCCCAGCTTCCACAATCCCAAGGTGCTGCTGGAGGCACAGGGAGCCCTGCAGGCTCTGGGATGTTGCAGAGCACTGTGTGCTGGTGCCAGATCTGCCCTGCACCCTGGGGTGCTCCTGGGCAGTGCTGAGCACTTTGCAGCCTCAGTGGGGTTCAGCCATCGGTCACCTCGAGGGCTGAGCATTCACCTCTTCCCAGGGACCTTCCAAGCCCTGCTGGCCCTGAGTGTGGGATTTCCTGGAGCATGACTGTACCTTTCTCATGTGGAATCTCAGCCAAGCCCAGGTGTGCCAGGAGGAGGGCATTGGAGAGAAAATCCTTCCTGGATTCCAGTACTTGGACTACATGGCCATGTTCAGTCTTGTGGACTTCTTCCCTCTGGGTTTTTATTCCCTTTTCTGTCCCTTCCCTGCCTGTGCTCCTTTGTCATGGGCATGGTGAGGCACACACCAGCATGTCCCTGTGCCCGTGGGTTGCATCAGGGGCTGTAGTGGCAGCTGGAACAAGGAAGGAAGCAGCTGCTTGCTCACAGGGGTACGTGTCACCCTTCTTTGAGCTCAGCAAGTCCCCCAGGAGCCTAAGGCAGCAGCACCCCAATTTACCCATTCAGGCTGCTCCTGCTCTGCCTTTAGCACAGCCTGAGCTTGGAGCTTTGGAGTCACCTTCTTGCTTTTAACGAGGTGTCCTGGGGGCTGGAGTGGGGCAGTGCCTGCTCCCGGGAGAACCTCAGCTGTGGGAGAGGGTGTCCTGGCAGTAGAAGTCCCCCACCACCAGTGTCTATATTTCAAGTGAGTCCTGCTCCCCAGCTCTGCCTTTTTGTGGCTATTATTTAACTGGATTTCCCTGGATTGTCTCTCCAGGCAAAGACCATGTCGCTGTTTGTTATTCAGAATTCTGAACAGTTTGGGAACTATAAAGAGGGTGAGAAACTCAAACTCCCCTTAAAGCAAGTGAAGGACTTTTCTGTCTCTGGAGCTTTCTCCAATCGGGAATAAACCCATGTGTGCTAAGAGAGGGTTGTTTTTCCTGCACTAAACTGAACCCAGAGCAGCCAGGGCAAAGCTGGGAGGCAGCGTGGAGATTGGCTGAGCTGTGGGATTTTCCAGCTGGATTTACATATCGCCCACTGCTCCGCATGCCTTTGTGTTTACATCACTGGGGAGCGATCCATACACGCACACACGTAGCGGAAGAGGCACTTTGGCTGAGGAAAAACCTGTCCACAACTAGGAATTGGGTATGGTGGTGGCATCTTGCCGGGCTCTGCCGCTTCAGGATGGCCAAGGGTGAGTTTCCTCCAAGGAAAAGTGTTTGCTCCGGGTGCCGGGTGTCAGGCTGTCGGCAGCATTCCTGGGGAAGCTGCTCCGATTCAGCAGTGAGGGAGGAACTGTTTTCATCTCTCAGTGGAGAGCAGGAGGTACCTGGAATCCAGCACCAGTTTGGAAGTGGGTACCTGTGGCGTGTCCAACAGCTGGAGCTCTGTCACGCTGATTTTATGATCCTTCAGTGACCTTTTTGCAAGGACATGGAATGCTTGATCGCAGCAACCCAGCAAGTGTGTTCTGAGGTTGTTCCTGGTGTTTCAGAAGTGGGAAATCCTCGATATTCCTTAGGCAGAGTTGTGAGCACAGAAGCCAAGATTGTGAGGAGAGGCGGTGTCCCGCTGCCTCCCCTGGAATTCTGAGTCACCCTGGGGGAGAGAGTTTAATCTGTGGTGTTTGAGGGTTGTGGGACACTAAGTGGTGCTTCTGTCTGAAAGCTGTCAGTAGATTTGCCATGGTGGAAGTGTCCACATCCACTGATTTCTTTTGGAATCAAGGTGCCTGTTTCTCCTAGGATCAGTTTGATCCATGAGTGTTGGTGTCTCCTGCTTGTTCTCCATGGCAAAGTCCAAGGAAACTGTACAAAAAAAAAGAGCAGGTGACTGGAATTTGCTGGGGTTTTTTTGTTTTTTTTTTTCCCTGAAGGAGATGATGCATTTCAGCTGGATCTTTGAAGTGCTTGAGTTGCATCCAGAGGGCAGAGAAGAGTGTGTGTGATAAAGTGTCAAAGCTTTGGAGGATGTTGGGGGGAACAGGGGGTGGAAGTGATACTTTGTGCTTTTTGAGTCATGGTTATGGGCTCAGGTTTCTTATGACTTTAATCTGGAAGAATCCCATAGTGTGATGAGGTGGTTACAGCTTTCCAGAAGATACAGTGCAGCCAACCATAAGGCAAAGCAGTTGGAAAAGGCCTCAGCCATGGCACAGGAATTGAGGAATAAAGGAGAGAGGAGCTTTGATTGCTTTGGGTCTAGCAGGACTTCAGGAGAGCAGAATCTAGGAGAGACAAACATTCCTCTGGCTTCCTTGGGAGAACAGAGGCCAGATTTCTCCATCCCCCAGGCTTTGCTGCTGACCTGCCATGTCTTCAAGAGTTTTCAATTGAGTTGCAAGCCCCTCTATCTACCAGATTTGCAGCAGGGAGACCAACAGCAGAGCTGAGCCAGCCCACAGGACCCTGTGGGGTCTTGGCAGCCACTTGTTCTCTGTCAGACAAGTCTGAGGAGTGCTAGTGAGCACCAGTTGTGGTGTGAGTGGTGTGGGTGACTCTTCTCAGCTTCTGAAGATCTTTCATCAAGATCTGCTTTGCACAGAGTTGGCCATTCCCTCCTGGGGAACTGCAGCAGGACTGAGATTTTTGCCTTGGACAGGGAGGATGTTGTTGGTTTCAGGGCTTGGATGGGGTTTTATTCTTTTTCCTTCACCAAATCCACAGTTTAACAATGAGATGGTCTCGGAAGGGGCCTGTTCTTTGAGGGAGGATGTGGAAGAGCACAAGCTGTGAAAGGCCCAGCATGCAGCTCTGCAGTGGCAGGGCCAACTTTTAAAGCACCTTTTGATTAAGGTCCTTGTGTGACAGAGCTGTGAATGTGCCTGTTCCTGCCCAGCAGTACTGAGGAGGTGCTGAGCCCACACAGGACAATTTTGGTTGCAGGGTCAGAACTGTTGAGCCATGGACTGTCCAACAAAAGCGGTGTTGTAGGTGGATCCTTCCAGGTTACCTGAAATGGAAATAAAGCTTCAAATGTAGCTTTTGTGTCATGGAACAGCACTGAATATTGGCCTCTCTTCTAACTTCTAATTTAATTTTATTTTTCTGGGAAAATTGAGGTGCTTCATTTCACCAGAGCAATCACTTTTGATCCAGCTATGGGAGCATTTGAAAGTTACAGCTTCAGGTTTTAATGTGAGGTATTGCAAATATTCTTCTATCCCAAGGCTTCATTATCCTTTAGGAAAAGCACCATATGAAATGTTTTTCCTTTCTGAGCTCCATTTGTTCGAAGGCATGGCAGTGTTCAAACAGCTGTTGAATGTGCTCTCACGGCCCTGCAGTCAGTGGAAGTGCTGGTAAAAGTAGCAGCAATTAAAAATATCCCTTTTATTTTTATTGATGACGGCTCAGTACAATTATGGTCTCAGTGTAAGACACTCAGAAAAGCTGGTGTGACTTGTAAGAAAAACTTATAAACAGTTAAAAGACTCTTCCACAGATTCATCAGGTGGAGGTGCCACATCCTGTCAGTAAGGCTGAATTTCTGTTCGTGTTTTTTGTCCTTCCTACACTGACTGACATCTAAAGAGTGTAAGAAATGTCCTGCTGGGTCAGGTCTTTTAGATTTTAGCTCATCTACAGCCTCTTTGTCTCCTTCGTTTTGTGGGGTTTTTCGTAAGTTCTTCACCACCAAAGTGGTATTGACAGCTCGGAAGAGCCGAGTGTCACCTGCAGATGTGGTGATTTCACTGCTGGCTTTTATTCACCATATTCCCCTGGGAACTGGAACAAACTGACTCAGCAGTGGTGCTTGGGAATCCTGGCCTAGTGTTCCCTGAGCTGAGGAGTGACCACTGGGCTCCACTGTCTGCTTCCCATCCAGTGTGCCATGAGAGGTGTCTATCTCAGGGATCTGCTGTAGCTCTGCATTCTTACAGCCTGTGCTGTACAGGTCAGACCGGATGCTGATGGTCCTCCTCAGCCTGATGAGGTGGGCCTGAGGTGCTGATGGTCACAGAATAGTTAATTAGCCCACAAACACCCTGTGCCCTTGGCACCTGCATGCTTTGCCCTTGTCCCATGGAGTTGTTGGAGCTTTCACCGGAGTGTTTCCTTGGGGATGTGCCAATACCCTCAAGGATGTGTAACCCTTCCTGTTCTGCATGCAGTGTCGTAAGAGGCACAGAAGCTTGTGTCTTATGCCATAAATACCCAAGCTGTGAGATAAGGAAGTTCACGTCAGCCAGAGATTGTTCCAGCCAGGGCAGGATAACCCATGCCTATCTTTCCCACTGGCAAGCACTCCTGCTGTGGGGCAATTTGCCAGCCCAGCAGTTTCCTTGAGGGTGAATACCCTTGGAGAGAGCTTCAGTGGGCAGAGAGGGGGGGAAAGGAAGACCCAGCAGGTGTAGGACAAGTCTCTGAGCCCCAAGGACTGGTGGTTGTGTGAGGGGGAGACTGTTGCTGGTGTCTTGGAAAGGTGACTCTGTGCCGTGTGGGACGCTGTGGCTGCCAGCCACTCCTTGCCGTGTCACATCTCCCTGCAGGATCCAGGGCCGTGCCCGTGGCTCTCCCAGAGCGCAGCTGGAGCACAACCCCCAGCAGTGCCAAGGTGTGGCTCCTGCACTGGGAACCAGCTCCTGATCGGGATGCTGGTGAGGAATGGGGTACTCCATTCCTTCTCCTTCTGCCGTGTCCCCCCTCAAAGTCTGGGCTTTGAGGTTGGTTGTCAGGAACTTCAGCGGACTATTGGGAATAGCCAAGGGTCTGTGTGTGCTCTGGGGCTGACGGGAGGGAGGGCAGACCCTTGAGGTTCTGTGGCAGTCCCACCAGACCCCAGGACTCTGGAATTAGCCAGGCCACTGGTCCTGCTTCTCCTCCCAACTTTGAGGTACAGTCAGGGGGTGATCTGTGGCTGATCCTGTTGGATCTCCTCTCAGCAGTGGGAAGAAAGAGCGCTGCTTCGCCCTGCAGCTGCCTCTGCAGCTACTGGTGGTTGGGTTTTTCCTTGCCTGGAATACTACAGTAGGATTTTAAGGCTTTTCTTCTCACTGAGTCTCAAAAGCCTTGAGTTGATCCCTGTGATGTGCAAATGCTGAAACCTGTCCCTGCCTCTCCTCACATCTAGTTATGATCAGCTGTGAGATTTACTGAATATTGGGTCCCCACAATTTCCTTTTTCCAGGGGAGATTTTTTCCCCCTCTTTGTTTACTGCAAAAAACACTGATGTTGCATGTTAAAAAATAAAAAATAATTAAGTCCAGGCAAGGAGAATCTGGGTCACAGGCTGGGCTCTCAACACCAGCCACCCAAGAGGGACACTCATCCTCCCAGCCTGGGAGCACAGGACAGTGTAGTTGGCAGGGTTCAAATGCCAAGCAAAGGTGCAGACATCTGGCTGTAGAGTGCTGTAGGAGGCTGGTATTAGTGTTAACAACATCAGCTCTTTTCTGCCTCCTTTTAAATTCTTTGATATCAGTTGGAAAAGGTTCTCAGATGGAAAGGAAGGTGTGAGGAGCTTGTCAGACAATGCTCTGGAGAGGCGTCTGCTCTGCTGAAATGCTCCTGCCTATGGTGGGTGCAGAGGTTTGGGCTGAAATCAGATATTGCTGTGGCAGCTGGTGTTGTGCAGCCTGGCTGATATTCTGCTCAACATGTTTTCCATTGCTCACATTCCTCTGGTCTCTGCTCGGAGCAGACATGAGCAGGCTCCCTGCTGCTGCTGCAGGTACCGTGCTCAGCCAAGCTGCAGGCACAGGTCATGCTTATAAACAGGGAGTGGAAAATCCCTGTGTTCCACATCCCTTCTCTCACTTTGGATTTATTGGAGGTTCCCAGGCAGGGATGGAAGGGTCATTGCAGTGGCTTGAGTGGCTGCAGTCACTGCTTGTGGCACGTCTGATCCAACATTTAATGATATCACAGAAATCCTCACGCTGTCAGTTATCCCCATTTTTGTTTTCCCTGTCTCTGAGTGTATCCCATTGCTTGAGTCTCCATCTGTTACATCTGAAGGTGATACATACCCTGAAAATAAGAGGGAACGAAGCTCTGCTTGAGTCTCCAGACAGCCCACGATCCTCCATCAGGATGGGCTTCCTCTCTTTCCATCTGGGAATGACTGTTTGCCCTAAACCACAAGAGGAATATTTGATATGCATGGTTCCCTTAACCTTAACTGACATGGCTGATGAAGTGGGAGCATATCCCCGCTCCTGCCTTTGAGCAATGCAGGATAAAGGGTGTGTGGGTAGGTGTTGCTGAGGTTCTCTGAAAAAAGGATCGTGGATTCATATTCCAGGAAAGTGGAATATTTCTCTGCTTCCACCCAATAATGGGAGGAGAGTGCTGAATCCCTTTTCCAGAGGAGAGTGGTGAGCCGAGCTGTACTGCTAGATGTAGGGAACCTGCAGAGAGGGGAATTTTTGGGGATACACATGTTATTGGACATGAGATAATGCAACCTTGAGATGGGAAATCCCAGGAAACGCAGCAGTTTGTGCCATCACTCATAGAAGTACTTGCTTTGCTTAATTTATGAGCACTGCATCATCTGGAGACCCTAGCTGGAGACCTCTCATCTTCAGGCTTTGTAGTTGAAGAGGGGAATCTTCAGGCTTGTGCAGAAGGGGGAAATTTTTGCCGGGAGGAAGCTGAGAGCTCCAGTGGCTCATCCAAGGCTGCCAGAGGGAGAGAGGCTGAGTGATCAGATCTCATGGGGTCATGGCCAGTGGCCCAAACCCTTTGTCTGCCCTCTTCCACCTCCCACCCTCCTGGTTCCCTTTGCTCTCTGTGCCCTCAGGAACATGGACAGGAATAAAAGGATCTGATGGCCCAAGCCAAACTTCTGGCTTGCTGGAGCCCAGCTTTAAACTCCGCAGGTCTCCCTGATGCAGCAGCTCAACTCTGCCTCATTCCTGCTGCTTTTGAGACAACTCCAGACTCTGTGCTCAGCATTTCCTCAGGGATCTGGCATTTGCAAGCAGCCAGGACAGTGCTGTCACGTGTGTGGAAAACATTATCCAGATCCCTGGTTTTCAGATGGTTTTGGGTTTGGTTTCAGGGTTTCTGTTTGTTTGGTTTTTCTTTGGAATTTTGGTTTTTTATGATTTTTGAGCATAGTTGTTTCTGAAAGTTTAGACCTGTGCAGCAATTCCCTGCTCAGGATTCTGCTGCTGCTGTTCCTGGCTGCCTGACAGCTGTTGGATCCAGAGCTGCAGGGAGCACCAGGAAATGCTGTGTCAGGCCCTAAGCAGAACCTTGGCCGAGGACAGCTCGAGTGTCACCTTTGCAGTGTTTAAAATGCGTGTGCAGGATGTGCCCAGCCCTGTGTCCCAGGGCTCTCCAGGGAGGTGGGAATCCCTGGACGAATCCCAGGTCACAGCTGTGTGGTGTGATCCTGTCTCTCTCTGAGCCTAAGTTTCTGTTCCTGTGAAGTGGAGAAATCACAGAGCTTTATAAAGAGCTTGGAGATTTAGGACTTGTCACTCCCAGAAAAGAGAAAACCAACTGCTAGAAACACCTGAGACACTTCACCTCCCTGGTGCCTGGCTGAGCGTTGTCTCTGAGGGAAACTCCTGCCTGCCTGAGCCAGGAGCATCTCTGTGTGATGGCAGAGGAGCTGCAGCTCCTTCCTGAGGGTATCCTGGCTCTGAAAAAGACTGAGAGCATCTTGTCAGATTTGCTGGGACAGCAGCATAATTGTGCCCTGAAGCAGCATCAGGTTTCAGCAGAGGTTAAAGAAAGCAAACTCCACATGTTTCTGCAGATTATTGTTGTGGAATTCTTGACTTTGCAAACTTGAGCCTAATGAAACAGTGGAGGGAGAGAAATGAGGCTCTTGTTAAAAGATAATCATATATTTAAAAAATGCTGAACATTCATCCAGGGACAAATTGAAGGAATCTGATTTTGTCCTCGCCTCTTGCTTCTGAAAGTCCAGGTTTATGTGAGTTTGGGTAAACACTCGGACTTCATGCTGCAGGAGAGTGAGCCCAGGAAAATACACACAACAAACCTCACTCTCTTCATGTCCTTCTTCTTCCACAGAGCAAGCTTCCCATGACTAACAGATGCTGGCCTAGATTATGAGCTCAAACAAGAACGCTCGCTACAATCGTTTCTCCAGTGGCGCAACAAACATCACTACTTCTGAAAACGCTAACGGGGTAAGGCCACTGCTGGTGACACAGAGAGGGGACAGGGCTGCTTCCTGTGTTCTCATCCTTTCTTTTGAAATATGGTATTTTCTTGCCACTTAAAATCTCACTATTCACAGATAAAAGTTGGGGATGTGTATGCAGTATTTCACCAGCTCAGGAAAAGTCTGAAGGCTTTAAATGCCCTGACATTCATTTTTTCAATATTTCAGACAAGAATGGAAACAACTTTTGGACCAGCCTTCTCTGCTGTGACCACCATCACAAAGCGTGAGTGTTTCATGTGTATGATATCTCCCCAGAGCACTGTGTGTGATCCCAGGGTGGTGATTGTTGTTTTACAGATCATAAAGCTCTTGGGAGAATCCCTATGGTCATTAACTGGGTGCTGAGGGGCTGGTTTTGGTGTTATGCAGCCCAAGTGTCCTGACATGATGGAAATGAGCAGGCACAGGAATTTTCTCCCCGCAGGCAGAGGAATTTTCTCCCCTCAGGCAGACTGAGCAGTACCACTGGGAAGCCCCTGCTGAAAACAGAGTAGTTTTCAGTACAACAGGGTTTGATACTGAGCTCAGCACCAAATCTTATTGATCCCTGTGACAATCATCACCAATGCTGAAAATTTCCATCTTCACTCTGTGCCTGACTGTGAGTCACTCTGGAGCTTTGGTAAAACCCCGTGACCATTTTTAGCTCAGATAGGAGGGGATGCAAATGTCCCTGCTCATTTAGAATTCCTGTGCCTTGTTCCTCAAAGCTCAGCAGGTGAGGGGAGCCTGAGCCCTGGTACGTGAGATGAATATAGGAAGAGGCCTGATTTCATTTTGGAAAACAAATATCTGTCCTTTAATAGAGACAAAAAGACTTGACACTGATTTAGATAAGGAAATTAACATCTGCCTGAGAAAAATGTTTGGATTACATTTGTCCTGGACTCTGGATGGTTTTGGACTCCCGAATATTTACATTCAGACTTTTATACGAGTCAGTAACACGATCTCTATACAAATACCTCATATTTAGTTTAGCATGCCTCCCCTGTGCCTCAAGGATATCCAGACCTCCCTGGATCCAGGCAATTTTTATTGGTGACTGAGATATGTGGGAGTATAAAGTTTCCTTTTAATACTATTTTTAACCTGTGGACCTGACAGAATATTATCTGAGCTCTTCTCTGGGCAAGCTCTCAGAGATCAGGGTTGTTCTACCTGTGCTGATATGTCCAGTCATGAACTGGCGGTGGAGAATCCCCGGTCTTTTCTTTTTCTAAGGATCACTTACAGCTACAGAGGCTGGCCCATAGCTCAGAAATGTTTCTGATGAGCCTAAATGCTTGTTTTTCTTCTTTAACTCCACTTAAAGCTGACGGGACCAATACTTTCAAGCAGCACCGTCGGACCCCGTCCTCCTCCAGCACCCTCACCTACTCCCCACGGGATGAGGATGATGGCATGGTAGGTGTTGCCAGGACCCTCCTGACTGGCTTAGCTGGGTAGAAGTGAAATGAGAGGTGTCTGGAGCTCCTCTGAACTCCTCTGCCTCCCTCATCATTCTCTGTGTTACATGTGCCCAGAGGCAGGACCAGCCTCAGCATTCCTGGCTGCTCCCGTGGTTGGTGCCAGGGGGAAGCAGCTCATTCTGACCTGGGACTTTAGGCTGGAGCTGCTGGTGCTGCTTTTCACACTGCTTGAAATTGTTAATGTGGGTCCAAAGCCTGGGAACTACAGATCCCACAGCCTCCTTGTGAGGGTGTACCTGGCTCCTGGGAGAGCAGGGAGCTCAGGAGGAAACAGCCCCTGCCAGGGATGTCTGGGCCATGACTGGGGCCAGGCACTCTCCGTGTTGGATGGATCCCAGCTGGCTCTGCAGTTATGGCCGTAGAATCCATTCCTATTCCCACCTCCAGATGGGGCCTCTGACCACAGGGAGCGGGTTTGGAACCTGCAGAGTGGGATGTTGGACGCTGCAGGCTGTGCTGGGCTTCTCACACAAACCGTTCCTGTGTCTCCCAATATCCTGGTGGAAAAGCAGTTGCAATTTTGTATCCAGTTTTCTCACTCACTCCTGAGTGAGTTCATTTTGGCGAATTTAGTGATTCAACAGGCTCCAGGGTTAGCTGCTTGGAGAGAAATTAAATTCACTCAATCAATTAAATCGAGACCAGCAATAGCAAAGCAAACCTCAGTGAAAGGATGGACAGCTCTGAGGCTGGACCTTCTCCTGTCCGTGGTGCTCCAACCACATCTCAGAACCACAAGCTCTGTTGAGATCTAACCAAGTTAGTAGCAGACTTCAAATTAAGTACTGGTAGACTTAGGTTACAAGACCCAATTTCCAAGCCAGGCATAAATGGATCACTGCTGCTGGAATTAGGCACTGGCAGAGACTGGGGTCAGCAACAGTATGGAGCTGCAGCACTTCTTAAAATAAATTTGACACCAGATTGCAAAGAATTTTATTGTCAGCATCCTATAAAGTTCCTTCTGTTGCTCAGACATCTTGCTGTGTTTTATGTGAGCCTGTGGGGGTTTTGTTTGTTGTTGGTCTTTTTTCTAACAAGTCCTTTGAAAATTTCCCGGTGTCCTTGCCAAATGCAGCTCTCCAGCCCACCACTAACCCCACGAGCTGGGCCAGTGTTCAGGCCACCCCTGGCTGTCAGCATGGACCTGTGGGCTGAGTGCTGGGCTCACAGTGCCCTTTTCACAAGCTGGGCAGTTCTCACAGGGCAGAGGGGAGGATTTTTCCAGAGGATTTTTCCACAGGGATGCTGTGGATATTTCATTTAGCCAGGTCTGATGAAGAAACTCCCTGACTCCTTTGAAAACCCCACTGGCATGAGCTGGGGTGTGCAGCCAGGAATGGGGGAGATCTCTGCTGGGAGCCAGTTTCCATCCTCTTGGACAGTCTCAGCCCACTTTCCCTGGAGTGTTAAATATTCTTTAGCAAAAGTAGTGAGAGGATTAATGAGTGGTTCAGGAAGCAGTGTGAGGTGCTGACAAACCAGAACCGCCCCGGTCCTGCTCTGCCTGCTGCTCCAGACAGACTCACTAACCCTCTTAGGAAGCTTCATTTGCTTTGTCAAGAAATAATCTGGGATTTCCCTTCCTCATCACTGAATTTTCCCTCCTCCAGAAGCTGCCAAGGGCTTCTCAGCCATCAGAGAGACAGTTGGAGACAAGTCAGAGCCCTCCTGTGACCTCCACCACTCCTTTTTCTTTCCTTTTAAAGCTGCTGTTAATGAGACAAAAGCAGAGCAGTGTGTTCTGTGTGCAAGGCAGGGATTACTGGACACACTGCCACAGGTTCCCACCTTGCTGTGCCTACATGGAGCTGGGGCCTTCACCCGGAGGCTGCTCCTGTAGCTGAGGTGATGGGAACTGCAGCTAAAGATTGCAGCTGAGTATTGGAACAGTTGGATACTGTGGATGGAGGCTGCCTGGTTGCCCAAAGTCTGTTGTTTACAGGGAACTTCACCTCTGAGCCAGGAGCTGGATTGAATTACCAGCAAAAACTCTCCATCTTCCATCAGATGTTCGAGTGCTCCATCCTTGGGCTGTTTGAAGGTGTGCCTGATGTTTAGTGCAAAAATACGGTCTCTTGAGTTTTATCCTTGTTTGCTTAGCAAAACCCAGGCTGCAGATACCCAGAGGGTCTGGAACTGCCAGCACACCCTCTGCCATCTGTGTTGTCCCCACAGCCCAGGGGGAGTGAGGGATCCTTCTCAGCACATGCCCTTCTCCCTTGTGCAGTTAACTCCAGCATTACCCGAACCAGGACACAGGGAGCTGAGCCCACAGTCTTACACAAACCTTCTGTGTCTTGCACCCCTGCCTCCTGGAAATGCTGGAATGCTGCAGTTCCCCCTCTCCTTTGGTGATCCTCACTGGATGTTGCTGGTTACAAACCTGCCTCACTGCAGAGCCTGCCTTTGCTGCCCTCACCCCCCTCTCGCCCCCAGAGTGGGAACTATGCACAGTCATTCTTGTTATTTTAGTAATTTCTGCTACTAGTGGAGGAAAATAATAAAATTAATGGATACACATAAAATTGATTTACCTCATTATAACCATTCCTCCTTAAGGTTTACCTATTTAGTCAATAAATATGCTGTCTTTAAGAGAAAGACATTTATGCTTTGGCTTGGAAGCAGATGCAGCATTTCTGAGTTCCTCAGAGCCCAGGATCATAAAAATGAAGCACTAGAGCAGTGTGAGGAACCAGCAGGATCCTGGTCTGCTCCTCTTCTGCAGCCCAGCCAGGCTGCACTCGGACTGCAGCGTGCTTTGTCTCCGGGGAAGGCAGCAGCCTCTGAACCTCATCTTGCAGCTTTCATTGCTGAATTTCCTGCCGGCCCCACTGACCTCCTGCATTGCCTTTGTCCTTGGGTCTGATGTCACCCACTTTTACCCAGGGCAGGCACACAGAATGCAGCTCACAAGGCTCAGGTGGAGCACGAGGAAAAGCGTTTTGCTCACAAGGTGCAGGACAGGAACTCAGCAGAGTCTGATTCGTGCGGCTTTCCCTGTTCCCGCTGGGCAGTGCCAGGCCTGGCCTGGGCCAGTGCCAGGGCCAGTCCCTTTTCCAGTGGGCAGCCAGGGATCTTCAGAGCTCTTTCCAGCCAACACTCCTCAGAGGTGGAGACTGACATAGGCTACAGCCAAGCCTTGGAGTGGAGTGACACATGCAGATGCCCATCCATCATCCCTTGTCTGAGGTGTCTGAAGCTTCTGGCTTCATTTTCCCATTTCTTTGTCAAAGCATCCATTCTGCTCATTGAAGACCTTTATTCCTCCTCTCTGCACCTTTCCCAGTCCACCAGCAGCATCTCTTCCAGAGTAACCCTGCAGTGGCTGCGCTCCCAGTTGCACTGAATCCCCAAATCCAGTCACCCCATGGTCTGCAGTCTCCGGTCGCGCTTTGACACCAAATAGCACCTTGGCTATGTGCTGATGGTTGATATTCCACCCTCGGAGATGTGCTGCTGCTTAATATTCCAGCAGCAGCATTCCCTCAAAGCCAATCCCAAGGCCACCGTAGCCAGAGGGATTTCTCTGGATTGGTGCATGCGGTGTCCACTCCGCTCTCCCCTCCCGAGCAGGAAGCGGTAGAGCCAGGCTCACAGAGAATTCAATAGAAGGAAGTCTCCACACTTACGCAAAGAAATTTGGCAGAAGTTAGATAGTGAGTGCAACAACAAGTGCTGCTGCAGAGATTAGAGACATTGCAGGAGCTGGAGCAGTCTCTGGGGGAGATTTACGGAGCTTTCCATGAAGGATTAATTCTTCCAGACCGTTGCTTTGCAGCCGTGCACGGTAAGTGTGCAGGGAATGCACCTTGGAGAAGGTGATGTGCTTGGAATTTCGATGGCAGCCTGGCTAAGGGAGTTAAACCCGAGTGATTCCCGTCTCTGGGCACGGTGCAGGGAAGGGCACACAGCAGCAGGGCCACTCAATGCAGCTGGGAATGGAGCAGCTGAGTGTTGTGGAGGGGGAAAAATGAACTTGAAGGCTCTGCCTGGAGTTTGGGAATTATTTGCACTGACCAGAGCTGCTCTGTGTCCGCAGCCTCCGATCAGCACCCCGCGCCGCTCCGACTCCGCTATCTCCGTCCGCTCCTTGCACTCCGAGTCCAACATGTCCTTGCGCTCCACGTTCTCACTCCATGAGGAAGAGGAGGAGCCAGTAGGTATTTGGGATTGTCTGAAGGAGCAGGATTAGGAAGCTCAGTGTCAAAAGAGTAACTTAGTGGACTGTCTTGAGTACACAGAGCTCTCACGGACAGATTTTGTGCGGTGCCTGGCTCAGACTTCTGCTTTTAACTTTGTTTCCACCACTGACTTTGCTTCCTTATGTACCATTTCCCTGCCTGGAAAGCGAGGACAATGGTGAGGCTTTTCTGCTTCCCAGAAAAACTGTAAGTCTTTGCAAAGTCCTGTGTGATTCCCTGGCCCTGCAGCAGAGCAGGGTGGGTTGCAAGGCTCAGGCTGGTGGTCTGGCCCCAGGCAGCAGGAGAAATACAATTCCCCTTGGATTTGGAGCCTTGGATTCAGGGCTGTGCGGCACCCCACTGACTTGATTTTAAGCCCCAGGAGGGTGCAAGGAATTGTCTATGTGTTGGGGGAGGATACTTTTAAACTGAGATTAGCTTGTGACCCAGTAACCAACCCCAAACTGGATGAATAAAAGGTCAGGCGGCATTCTGCCACTGATCTGGGATAAGAGTGTTTCATATTTAGGAACCCAGGGGGCTGTGTTTGCATTTCTGAGAGCAGCACAGGATGAAAAGACAGAGCGAACTGCAGAGGTTGATTGGAAATGCTCTGAAATGTGAGCATGGAGAGCTGTGATGCTCCAGGAGGACATGCTTGGAGCCCTGGAGAGCCGTGGTGCTCTGGGAGGATGTGCTTGGAGCCCTGTACTGGCAGTCCTAGTTGGTAAACAGAATGGAGAGATGGGCCCACTGCAGCAGAAACAATGTTGTTTCTGCTTCCTAAGGATTGAAGGAGCCCTTCTTTCAGAATGTTTCAAAAACATGAGTGCACGCTGCTTTAAAATTGCTTTTAAGCTCAGGCTTTGTACTGTTTTGACAACTCTATGTTCAGTCCAACCAAGGACAAAGTCCCAGCCAGTGCAGCTCATGCAGTTCTGGTGACTTGAATCATTGTCAAACAAGTTGGTCTGTGCAGTTTGCTGTCAGGTCCTGATCCTGCCAGATGCTGGTGGCCCCCAGTTTGTGATGAGCTGAGGGTCTCCAACCATTCCCAAGTTCATTCTTCCCCTACTGGAACTTAGCAGATCCAGACAGAATTTTATGTTGAGATAATGAAATCCTCAGTGTGCCCCAGGCTCCCCAAGGCTCACCACTGAGGGGTTGTGTTATTCCTTCTGCAGAGCTGCAGGCTCTTGGTTTGGACTAATCCCCGCTGTCTCTGTCCCTTTGTGTGCCCTGCAGGAGCCCCTGGTGTTTGCAGAGCAGCCATCCGTGAAGCTGTGCTGCCAGCTGTGCTGCAGTGTGTTTAAGGATCCAGTCATCACAACCTGTGGGGTAAGGCAGGGCTCTCCCAAATATCCTGTGTGAGCCAGAGACAAGCCTGGACTGTCCCCTCTGTCTCTCTCTGGTGACTGTCAAGCAAAACTAGGGCTTGCTTAAAATGGGGTGGTTTTTCCCAGGAGAGCTGTACTGTCAGCCACCCTGTCCTGGCCATCTTCAGTCTCCTTGCTGTGGCTTCCATGAGGTCAAAAACTCCTCGTGAAGGGCTCTGCAGGAGCTCCTGGGCGCCCCAGGAATGGCTGTGCTTCAGTTGTGAAGGAAATGTTGCTCATAAAACAAGAATGGCTTGAAGCTTCATTTAGTTAATGCTTGCAAAGGGATTTGAGATCTTCAAATGAAAGGCATGGGGTATTATGAATATTCTTCTGCATTCCATTTTACTGGGATTTAATAGAAGCTGTATATTATTCCTGCTTCTGTGCTGCTTGTGAAGAAAGATGGCTTTGAGATGGCTCTAATGCTTCTGACGTGCTTCTGATCACCAAGATGGGGCTGTAGCAACAGGAGCAGAGCTTAGGATTGTTTATTGCAGTACTATTCCCCAAAAGTGCTGGAAGCTGGTGCAGTTTGGCTGCACTATTCCAGTAAGCAGCTCTGCACAGAGACAGTGAGATTTACTGGTTAATGTGGAAAAAACCCCACTGCAGGAAGCAGCCTGGCTTCATCTGCAGTCCTGGTCTGGCAGCTCTGGAGGGAGCTCGGTGCAGCTGTGCCGGGCAGGAAAAGGCCATGGGAGCAGGGCAGCAGATAACAGCTCCAGAGAGGGACTCACAGCCCTGCCAAGAGCTGGCTCTGTGGCAGGGGAATGTGGCTGAGGAGGCTCCAGGGAATCCACAGGACAGGATCAGGACCAGTGAAATGCTGCAGCCTTTATATTCATTAGTGTGTTAGATTGTGTTTGCTACTTTGTCAAGTTAAACTGTCAGAACACTGAGAGGGGACCTATTTAAAGTGCTCAAATTTACAGAGCATTTAATGGGCTTACAAACCAGCTGTTCCATCTGCCTGACAGCAGGAGAGGGCAGCTTCTGCTGCCTTAGAAGGGCTCCAGAGAGATGAATGTGATGGGCTGACTGGGCAAGGACAGGGAGAGGCCAGGCTTCCCCTTTTCCCTTCCCTTGGGGGCTTCTCGGGGGAATGGAGGGATGACATGGGCTAAAGTGGAGGACGAAGTAGAGAAACCCTCTGCAGACATGGAGGGTAGGAAGGACCTGGATGTGTTCGAGACCAGGCTGGATGGAGCTCTGAGCCCTGGTCTAGTGGAAGGTGTCCCTGCCCATGGCAGGGAATTGGAACTTGATGATCTCTAAGATCCCTTCCAACCCACACCATTCCAGGATTCTGTGATCCCATGAATATCAGAGTGTGGCAGAACATGCCCCTGGGCTTTGGCTTGCACCACAATTCTGGCCTGATCCTGAACGGGGAGAACATCAAAGCTCCAAACTGTGTGTTCAGTACTCTCGGGAGCAGGACCTGTGCTGCACTCTGAGCTGCCTGAGCAAGCAGCTGGGGTTTGCCCTGTGATGCTGAGCTAAAACAGGCAGAACAGCTGCTGGGGCCCCTGAGCCACAGGCTTTGGTATCTCCCACCTTTCCCAACATTTGCCACAGGGAATAATTTGCCCGCTCTCGTTTTACGCTGACGCTGCTGTTCCTCTCTGTCTCCACAGCACACATTTTGCAGGAGATGTGCCTTAACATCTGGTGAGTACAGAACTGTTCTTGTGTGGTGCAGCCAAAACATTGTTATTTTCTGGTTTATTTGCTTTCACGTAAAGAGAAACCTGCAGAAAAGTGTCCAAAGGGCTTAAAACAAGCTGTCAGTCAGATGTGCCACTGCAGCAGTGAGGGGTGGGGCTGGGGGCTGATGGTACACTCTGGAGAATGGGCACTGCAGAGAGTGCTGGGCCCTGCTCCTGGGCACAGGATGTTCTCAGATCCGGGAATATGCAATGGATAATCCCAGGATAATACATGTCTCGCCCAGAGTTGACCCACTGATTTCAAACTGAAAGCTTTCTGTGGCTGCCTGGATAAAGAACCAGGAGCAACGTTTGGCATCAACCCCTCCTCCCCCATCCCCTCAGTGCCAGGGTTCTGGACCCTGACTGAGTCCCACTGAGCTGCTTTAGCTCACCCAGCTCTTGCAGAACCCTGGGAGAGCCGAGGCCCCTGGCTGCTGCTCTGGGCTAACCAGCTCCTGCTTGGGCTGGACTCTGGCCGCAAAAAAAGCCTTTTTTTGGCATGAGCCTGTGTCCCTCTTGGCAAGGTGTTGTTCAGCACAAAGCCAAGCCATTGGCATTACCAGAACAGCAGGCCCTGAGGAGGCTCCCTGGGGAGTCCTGCAAAGCAGCAGCTCTTTTTGTCTTAAGATTTTTGTGCTTCATATGCAAGAGGTCCCTCTGCTTTGCATGTTAATCCCCTCACCGTGCTCTGCCATATCAACCCCAACCCACAGATCTGTAGCAAAAGGCTTTGCAATTGCAATCCCCATCCCTGGAGTGTTCAGTAAGCAACTGGATGTGGCAGTGCTCAGTTGAAAAGGTGGTGATCGGTCCAAGGCTTGGGCTCGATGATCTTGGAGCTCTTTTCCAAGCTAAAGGATTCTGGGATTCAGGGGTTGTTGGTAGCAGGAGCTGAGCCCAGGCCTGGGTGAAGGAGCAGGTTATGGATGGGGCATCTGGTGATGACACTCACCCTTCAGCCAGCACATGGTAGTCTGAATCAGTGTGGGCTTCTTTCACTGGCAGCTCCCTCAAATCATTATGGATTAACATAAACTTTGACTTTTCCAAGCCCCAAGACAACCCAAAGATAATGCCTTGCAGACCTCAGGTGAATATTCCTGGCTCCTTCCATGGCCACTCACCTGGGAGTTGGCCAACTTGACCAGGGAAGGCAGAAAAATACAATTTCCACACAGGGGGCTCTTGGAAACGCTCGTGCCCTGTCTCAGCCCTTACTGACTGTGTCATCCTTCCCTCCCTGGCAGAGAAGTGTCCCGTGGACAACGCCAAGCTGACGGTGGTGGTGAACAACATCGCTGTGGCCGAGCAGATTGGGGAGCTGTTCATCCACTGCAAGTACGGCTGCCGGCCCGCGGCCAGCAGCAAGCCCACCGCCTTCGAGGTGGACCCCCGTGGCTGCCCCTTCACTATCAAGCTGAGTGCCAGGAAGTGAGTGCTTTTCCCAGCCTGCAGCCTCTCCAGGGAAAGGGCTGTGCCAGCCTGGCCTGCCTGAGCTGCCCTGCAGCTCTGGGGCCGTGCAGCTCCTGCCAGCGCTGCTCTGTTTGGGTGTGCCAGGGTGTGGGATGGGGCAGGGTGGCTTCAGGGGACAGTTCAGGTGGAGGCAGATGGGCTGGTGGCAGGGGAAGGATGCTGTTTTCTGCTCCCATCTTACCTGAGTGCCAGCACAGGGACACGGGGTGCGCTGTGAGAGCAGCCACCTCACATCTGGGATGAAACTCTGTGGCTGTGGTCAAGTAGAGACCACAGAGGATGGGATTCTTCTTGTAAAAGGAATTATCTTGGTTATATCCTATGAATTTGAAATCTATCTTCCTCCCCATCCTAAATGCATTCCCTGTTTTCCCTGTCTGTTGCCTGTTGTTGATGGCTGCCTGAAGGCTCAGCCCATCAGCTGCAGAAGTAGATGTGCCCTGTGAAGATGTGGCCTATTATTACTCTCAATTTTCTGGCCAAATGAGAATTTAAAGCTGGAATTGCAGTCTCAGAGCAGGAGGCTTTGGATCACCTGACAGCCTCACAGGGCTGGTTTGCTCCTCTCCCGACGATCTGTGTCGTTCCTATTAATTTTTGCTTTGTTGCTGATTTTCCCTGCCTTTGCTTCTCTCCGTGGCAGGGATCATGAGAGCAGCTGTGATTACAGGCCCGTGCGCTGCCCCAACAACCCCAGCTGCCCTCCCCTCCTCAAAATGAACCTGGAGGCTCACCTGAAAGAGTGTGAGCACATCAAGTGCCCCCACTCCAAATACGGGTAAGGAGCTGATGCTTTTGCTGCAGCCTTGGGGTGGCCCCGAGGCCTCTGAGCAGCTCTCCCCAGTGCTGTGCATTGGCCTGAGGCTGAGCTCGGGGTTACAGGGATTGCAGGAGGCAGCCCCAGAGCCTCTGGGTTGGAACGGGCAGGTCACAGTGCCCAGTGAAGAGGAGGGTGAGGAAGATGAGTGCTCAGGCGGAAGAACAGCTGGAGGAGAGTCAGAGCACGATGAGAGGAGGATGAGTACGAGAGTAATTTGAGCACCGTGGCAGTGTCTTGCCAACAAATCCTTGTCCCAGGGCAAGGGAAGTGCTGATCTGCCTCAGAGGGTTCCCTGTCACCCGAGCCCCTGCTTGGGTTTACTGTTGCAGGAAGAGGGTTCACCAAAAGTTCTTCCAGCACTGGCACAGGGCAGTGGTGGAGTCCTCATCCCTGAGGAGTTTTAGTGCTGTGTAGATGTGGCACTTGGGGATGTGGGTTACTGGTGGCCTTGGGGGAACAAGTGGACTTGGTGGTCTTAGAGGCCTTTTCCAACCTCAACAGTTCTGTGATTCCATGATCCTAAGCCATGTCTTGGCAGAGGCAGAGCAAGACGAGTCCTGGCAGAGCAGCCCTGACTCTGTGCTGTGCTGCAGGCCCAAGTCAGCATCTGCTGAGGTCAGCTGCCGTTTTTTCCACTGGTTTTTATGGCTCCTGGTGAAAACAGCAAACTGATACCACACTCTGTCTCCTGCCCAAGATCTGCTTTTCCTTGCAACTGCCCAGACAGACAGTCCAGTTTGGGGCTAATGCCCTGGCTGGAAGAATGGGAGCTGCTTGGCCTCCCTTGTCCTGCAGTTGGCCTGTCCCAGCAAGATCACAGAGTCATTAAAATTGGAAAGGACCTCCAAGATCATCAAGTCCAGCCTTTGAAGGATCATGAACCACAGTATCCCTGCTGCTGGCAGGAGGAGCAGGGCAGCTGGGGAGCCACACAGGCCTTGGAGCTCCACTGAGGAGCCAGCTGAGCAAGGAATCTCTACGTGAGCCCTGCTCCAGCCAGCATCTGCCTTCCCTTCAGGTGCACGTTCATAGGAAACCAGGACACTTACGAGACCCACCTGGAGACATGCAAGTTCGAGGGTCTGAAGGAGTTCCTGCAGCAGACAGACGATCGCTTCCATGAGATGCAGGTGGCAATGGCCCAGAAGGACCAGGAGATCGCCTTCCTGCGCTCCATGCTGGGGAAACTCTCCGAGAAAATCGACCAGCTGGAGAAGAACCTGGAGCTGAAGTTTGGTGAGTCTGCACCAGAGGAGCTCTGTGGTCAGAGCTGTAGGACAGGGCAGCTCTTTGGGTGGTGCATTGCAGGGTTTCTTTCCCTGCTGATTGCAGCAGTGTGTTCCGAGTTGGGTGGCAGTGGGTGCCCTCTGCCTGTTCCCTGGGATGCCATCAGTGGCTCTGCAGTGACTGTGGGCCTGTCCCTCTCTTGCAGATGTGCTGGACGAGAACCAGAGCAAGCTGAGCGAGGACCTGATGGAATTCCGCAGGGACGCCTCCATGCTGAACGTGAGGGGGGGCCCGGGGATGGAGTTAGCTGGTTCTGCTCCTAACTAGGCTTCTCCTAGGGGGAGGCTTTGGGGAGAGCCTTCTGCTCCAAAGGCTGGGCCTTTTACAGGGGCATTGTACCCTCCTCCCTGCCTGCAGAAAGCAGGGAGATAAGCAGATCCAAGCAGAGTGAGGACAGTATATTCTGAAAGGTATTTCTGGGCCTGTCTGAATACTGAAGAGTTTAGTGCAGGTCTGAGGTGCTGTCAGAGCCATGTGGTCTCTGGAGGGAGGTGACAGAGGGATGGTGGCAGTCACAGAGTCATAGAGGAGAGACCTCTGGTCAGAGGAATGAGTCGGCCACTGAGGAAGGGCCCTCTGGGAGTCAAGAAGACAAGAAGGGTTGTAGCAGTGGAGGGGACAGTCCCAAAGCCATGCCCAGGGCAGGTTGGCCTGGATGGCTTCGCAGCTCACACAGCTTGTTATGTTTTTCAGGATGAGCTCTCCCACATCAATGCTCGGCTCAACATGGGCATCCTTGGATGTGAGTATCCCTGTGGTCGCCATTCCGTCAGGCTGGGGATGGGGGATGCCCAGGGAGCCCTCCTGGGTGCTGTCACAGGTGTGCAGAGCAGCAGCACTGCTCTCCTTCCCTCATCTGGCTCTCTTTTCTGCAGCCTATGATCCTCAGCAGATCTTCAAGTGCAAGGGGACCTTTGTGGGCCACCAGGGCCCCGTGTGGTGTTTGTGTGTGTACTCCATAGGAGACTTGCTCTTCAGTGGCTCCTCAGACAAAACCATTAAGGTAAGAGCTTCCCTCTTCTGTGCACCTTCTGCATTTGCACATGGAACAGAAGCTGAGCTCATTTGTGGGGTGGGGGGATGTTGCTTCCTAAAGTTTCCTCCAAAGAATCAAATGATTCTTTGTGATTATAGTTGGACAAAATTCTCTGCAAGGAAACATTATGTGACAGTGAAATTGAGAGACAAACAGAGATCTTTGCAAAGCCCTGATTAGAATCTCATTCCTGCAGCTGCTGGTTTTGCTTTATGTGGTGTTTAGGGTATTCAGGACTATTTCAGCTTCTAATTTTATGTTCCTCTGTTACAAAAAGTCATCTTAGAACAAAACATTTTTCCCTGATCCAATGTGTCCTTTCCCTATTTTATGGCATGTTTGTTTTTCTTTGTCCTGTTTTCAGTAACTCAAACTGACAGCACTGCCCCAGTGCTGCCTCAACAGCCCTTCCCAGTGTCACCGTGGTGGCTGCTGGCCAGGCTGGGGACCCTCATGGGCTGCCGTGACTAACCCTGCCAGGAGCAGAGCTTTGGTTTAGTTTCTAGCTTTAGTTTCCTTGGTTCTAAAGCCACATGGAAGAAAATGGATATTGCAATACTTTAGGCAAGGAAAGCAGATTTCTCCCCTGTCCTGGCTGCTCTGGGCACCACATTCCCATGTTCCTCTTGAGAGAGCAGTGTGTGCTCAAGGAGAAAGCCATTGGCAGTGGCAGAGGAAGCTGTGCTGTGCCATTGGAGCCCTGGGATGGGGTGGGAAGTGCTAAAGCAGGAGCTGAGTGCTGCTCCTTTGTCTCAGTGTGTTGTGTTGGCCTGGGCTGAGGGAGGCAGAGCTGATTCCTGCTGCTGTCCTGTGTGTCATTAGCTTCAGCCTGACCCTCTGCAGTGCATTCCCTTTCCTAGCCAGGCCTCCCAGGCCTGGGGGCCCGGCATGCAGTGCCCAAGTGACAGCCAGGCAGTTTCCTGCTCCGGGTGCTGACATCCTGCCCGGGGCTCCAGCTGCTGCCTTGTGTTTCCTGTTAGGTGTGGGATACCTGTACCACATACAAGTGCCAAAAGACCCTGGAGGGTCATGATGGAATTGTACTGGCTCTCTGCATCCAGGGGTGAGTGGGGAGGGACACCTGCCCCTGGGGAGAGTGGGGACAGCCCTGGGGCTCCTGATCATGCCCTCACAATTCCCATCCTCTGTCCTGCCTGTGCCTAGTTATGCATGGGAGGTTCAGTAAAGAGTGGCCTCTTTACTCTGGAAAAATGGACAAAGAGCATGTCTCTCTGGTCTCCTCCATGTCCTGGTTTCCTCCCCTGGTCACCAGCGGGGTGCTTGGCTCCCTGCTCCAAGGGCCAGTCCAGCCTGGCCTCCCATGGGAGCTGGGCCTGCTCTGGGGTGGGTGTGTGCAGCCTTGGCCCAGCAAGGCCATGGGGCTGCAGCTCCTGTCCCCCCCAGTGCCTGGGGACGAGGTGGGACCCTGCACATGGTGCTGTCCCTTGGTGACCCCGCTTTGTGTCCCGGTGTCATTGCAGGAACAAGCTGTACAGTGGCTCTGCTGACTGCACCATCATCGTGAGTACGGGGCCTCCATGCCTGCTCTGCAGCAGGGCCTGTGTCCCTCCTCTGCCAGTGCTGTGGGATTGATAACCCTCGTGGGCTCTATCCACTGCCTGCACTCCTGGCTTGGGTTTGGGGGTTTCCTACGGACTGGGTTTCCCACTCCCAGCTCCTGCCTGAGTGCAGGAGGCTGCTGCTCTGAGCTGGGGCAGGGTGGTTGATCCTGATCAGCCAGGACAGTGGCTCAGACAAGTGACCTGTGCTGCCTGTGCGTCATTCCCTGCCTCCAGAGGCAGAGGAAGGGCCTCAGCACGAGGGGCCTGCCCTGCCCTCATGGGTGCTCTGCTTTGGTGGGTTTGACAGTGCTGGACTTGATCTTAGAGGGCTTTTCCCACCTAAACCATTCCATGATTCTGTGATTCCTCTTTGCAGGTCTGGGATATTCAAAACCTGCAGAAGGTGAACACGATCCGAGCACACGACAATCCTGTTTGCACTTTGGTCTCCTCACACAACATGCTCTTCAGTGGCTCCCTTAAAGCCATCAAGGTACAGCTCGGGGCCTCCTCTGGGGCTGGTTGGGCACCAGGAGTACAAACTCTCAGGCAGAAGTGTCCAAAGAGGAAGAAAGTGGCATTTTGACCTGTGGGTGACCTTGTTGCTAAGCTCTCCTGAGCCACAGAGCAGCCAGCACTGCAGAGGTTTAGCCCATGCTCTGTGCTCAAGGCAAAGCTGTTCTCTGGCTGCAAAAACGCTGTATTTCTTCCAACTCTGTAAACCTGAGGCTGCAGCTGGAGCATCCTGGCAGTTCCTGAGCGTGTGTGTCCTCAGACCCCCAAGAGACCTGCCCAGACCATTGGGAATTGTGTTTGGGCTCCAGAAAGGGCTGGAGATTCAGTCTGCCTGTTTTGCAACCGCCTCCAAAGGATCTTGAGTCTGCGTTCCCTACCTAAAACATGCAGAAATCAGGGAACAGCTTTTCAGGCTGCCCTTTAAAGCCTTGGCTGGATTCCCGTGGTTCTGCTTCCAGCTCCTGGTGAGACAGCTTATGGGCCTGTCCATCTGTAAGAGGACTGTGCTCTTTTCTTTATTTGGGGCCTGCAATGGTTCAGCTCTGGACAGGGCTCAGGGCTGGAGCAGCCACACAGCACAAGGAGAATTTGGGGCCTTTTGGGTTTGTCATCCCTGGCCACTTCCTGCCAATGAGCCAAGCAGGCTCAGAGTGGGGGGAGTGAGATCTGCCAGTCCCTGCGTGCCAGGGGTGGGAGAAGAGCTTTGTGGGAGGGGAAGTGCAGGGCAGTTCCTTGCAGCTGTGGTTTAGGTTTTGCAGCCTGTGGCTCTGCTCGGGAAGGGTCTCTGCCAGCAATAATGCAGGCTCCAGGCTGGCTCCCTCAGAGAATGTGCCTACTCAGCAGTTCACTGGGTTTTGTCGGCAAGTCAGTGGGATCAGACAATTCCCATCAGGCAGGAGAGCTGGCACAAGGATCCCCACAGGAGCTGTGAGGGCCTCGGGCGGGGGTGGGCACTGCTGTCCGTGTCCTCCCCAGCCCCAGTGAGATTCCTCTCCATGTGTGTGGTTTGTCCCTGCTTTCCACAGGTGTGGGATATTGTGGGTACTGAGCTCAAGCTGAAGAAGGAGCTGACAGGTCTCAACCACTGGGTGCGAGCACTGGTGGCTTCCCAGAACTATCTCTACAGTGGATCTTACCAGACCATCAAGGTGGGACCCTGGCACTGGTGACACCCTGAGCCACCTCTCCCTGTGCCTCTCTGTGCTCTGCATTGGGGCAGCAGAACCAGAGGCAGCTGCTGGGGTGTGAGAGCACTGCTGACACGTGGGATTTTCCTGTGCTGATTCCATCTCTGCAGGCTGGGCCTTGGGAGCTGCTGGGGAGGCTCACTGGGATGAAATGGGGCCTCAGCCATGGCGCCTCACGGCTGCCACAGCCTTATCTGCACTGACACTCCTGCTGATAACGGGGGAAGGTCACTGTCTGGCTGCAGAGTTACCATAAATCCGTGTGAAGGTTCCCAGTGCCCTCCCTCCTCTGTGCTGGCTCAGGTTTTGATGAATAGTTCACCTCTCAGCATCTGGCAGAAAATTGAAAGTTGCCCTTCTTAGTGTTAATGAATCCCTGTTAATTTGCTTGCATTGGGTTTTAGTGCTGTCAAGGACTGGGCTGTGTGTGTACGTGTGTGTGCAGTCACACACAAAGGGTGTGAAGTCTTCACAACCTTTCCAGCCCCTGGATATTCAAAGTTGGGCAGCTAAATAACACAGCAGGGATTTGCTTGTCAGTGCTGAACATTCCCAGCTGGATAGATTTGTCCCTAAAGGTGGGATCTGGGCACACATGGAGCCAGGCTGACTCTGTGTGTGGCAGAATGACTGGAAGGGATCTCCCCTCTGGAAAAGGGTCTCATCCTGCCTTTGCTCCGTCTCTCTCAGATCTGGGACATCCGGAACCTGGAGTGTGTGCATGTGCTGCAGACGTCAGGAGGCAGCGTGTACTCCATCGCTGTGACCAACCACCACATCGTGTGCGGCACCTACGAGAACCTCATCCACGTAAGGCTCGGCTGAGATTGGCTTGGGAATGGGGGAGAGGGGTGTGGAGATGGGCACCTGGCTCTGCCTGTGCCCTCGGGCACAGCACCCACCTGGAGGAGTGCATGCAGGCGGAAACACCTCTCAGAGGGGAGCTCGGTGGCGTCAGCCCAGTGCAATCCCCAAGCCCGGCTCTGTCCCACAGGTCTGGGATATCGAGACTAAGGAGCAGGTCCGCACGCTGACCGGGCACGTGGGGACAGTCTACGCCCTCGCTGTCATCTCCACACCCGATCAAACCAAAGTCTTCAGCGCGTCCTATGACCGCTCGCTCAGGGTACGTGTGCGGGGCTGGGCGGCTGCAGCCAGAGCCTGGGACAGCCCAGGGAGCCTCGAGGGAAGGGCGGGCGGGGATCCCCAGCCCTCCGGCTCACGGGGCCTCCACGTGTGTCACCTCTGTCACCCGTGACACACAGCATCCCTGTCCCTCCCAGTGCTCTGGGCTGTGCTCAGCTCACGCTTCCCCATGTCCCTGCAGGTGTGGAGCATGGACAACATGATCTGCACCCAGACGCTGCTGCGCCACCAGGGCAGTGTCACCGCCCTCGCCGTGTCCCGTGGCCGCCTCTTCTCCGGTGCCGTGGACAGCACTGTAAAGGTGGGTTTCCTCAGGCTCCTCCTGAATGGTTTGGGCTCATCCAGTGCTGGAATTAGGACATTAAACGAGTTAGGAGCTGTCTTCAAAGTGACAGGAGGGTGGAGCCAGGTGAGGGTTGAGCTCTGCTCCCAGGGAACAAGTGACAGGACAAGAGGACGTAACCTCAAGGTGTGCCAGGGGAGGTTTAGGTTGGACATGAAGAATGTCTTCATGGAAAAGGGTTGCTAAGGAAGGGGCTGTCCAGGGAGGTGGTGGACTCCCCATCACTGGAGGTGTCCAGGAAATTACTGGACATGGCACTCAGTGCTCTGGGCTGGGTGACAAGGTGGGGATCAGACACAGGTTGGATTCGATGATCTTGGAGGTCATTTCCAACCTGAACGATTCTGGGATTCTATGAAACAAGGGGATGGTTCTCCATGGGTGGGAGTTTTCCCTCCTGACAGTGTTGTGGATGCTGGCAGCCCAAAGGGAAGCTCCATGGGGGATGAGGAGAAGCCCACAGGGCTGCTCAGGAGTCACCGCCCGCGGTGCCGTTGTCTGTCCGCAGGTCTGGACGTGCTAACGAGAGCGTCACATGAGTCCTGCACACTGAAAGACCAAAAACTCTCCCCTCCATCGGCCTGTGGGTGACCACACCACTGAAACGACTGCTGCAGCTCCTCCTGCACCGACCACTGCCTGCTGCTGCTGCCCCTTGGCTGGCTCCCCCCGGGACCCCAGCTGGCAGCTCTCCGGACGGCTCTGCCCCATGGACACTCCAGGTGTTCCCTCAGATCTGCCCCAGATGATTGGAAAAGAGGAAGCTGTTCCAATGCCAGTGCCCTTCTCTGCCTGTGTCCCCCCAGCTGGGGACACTCCCAGGCTGTGACTGGGGTGACACTGAGCCTTGGGGCTTGGGGCCAGACGCGTGCCCTTGGCCAGCGCCAGGACTGGATGGATCCGCGTGTCCCAGCGGTGACACCGGGAGGCTGGGCCTCTGTCTGTGGCAGGACTGAGCTTTAGGCCATACCCTGGGTGGGCACCCGACCCCTTTCTGTCTCTAGTATTTAATTTTACTGCCAAGGCGCCGGGCTGATCCATCTGGGAAGAGGTGTTTCCTTGAGTAGCCAGGTACGATTTTTATGCCACAGCTAGTTCTCAAATCAAGTTCCACAAGCCCATTGTTCACCACCCTGTAATAATGGTCTCCACATTAAAGACAAAAAGCCTCCGTTGCATTTTTACTCACATTTTCTACTGTTTTTAAGATTGTAATATAGATTTGATTATTTCTTCATTGACAATAAAAGCAGAAAGAGTTGTTCCTGCCCAGTGTGAGTTATTGCAGGGAGCCAGCAGCCAGCACTGGCTTCTTGGGGTAAAAATTGGGGTGTAGGGCCCAGACACCTCAACTGGGACAGGTCCCAGCCCGGCCCCAGCACCCCACAGAGGCACCCAGCGGTGCTCTTGGACCGAGCGGCACAAACACCCGGCACAACACCGAACACCCGGCACACCACGAGGACTCGGGAGGGCTTGGGGACACAAACAGTGGTGGCAGCCCGGCAGGGGTTTTATTTTTTTATTTTTGTTTAAATATTTGTTGCCAGACTTGGTATAGGAGCAAACGTCTTCACAGCACCACGAGCCATCTACAATTCAGAATAGGAAGAATAAAGACAAGTAGAGGTGAAATCTAAGCACAGAAGAGCAGGGAGCAGCACCAAGATGCAGAGCTGGACAGATGGGATACGATACAGAGTCCATAACTTAATCATAAAAAATATATATATGTATATATCCATCATGTAGAACTTTATGGATTTTTTTTTTTTAGATACATATTTTTTTTTCTTTTCAACAGATATTTTCAGGCGGGTGATTTAGTTATTTTTTTTAATTATTTTTAAAGTCTTTTTTTGTGTTTTGTTGGTTTTTTTTTTTTTAAAGAAATTTCAAAGTTGTGCCAAACACATCTGGATCAGCGACCACAACAGAAGAGACAGGGGAAAGAGGGCAGGGAGGGAGAGGGAAGGAGGGAGAGACCACTCTACGTCTCAAGAAAAGAAAGGAACAGCAACACTTTTGTTTGGAAACCACAAGCAAAAAATGCATTCATCAGGACTCAAGCGACTGAACCAGACTCCAACTCCAGTTTATACAGGAATATACAGCGGTGCATCCCGCAGGACACACGCGAGCACACGCACCCCGCGTGCACACCCACGCACACCCACACACACCCAGACAGAGACCGACAACAAAAGCAATAAAAAGAAACAAAACCAAACCCTGAAGACACTCCAAAAGAAATGAAACACCTCCAGTGTAAGAATTAACAAAACCTCCATAAAACAAGGCACATCCTTTGAGTTCGTAACGGTGGAAAAAGAAAGACGCGACACTGAATCCCAACGGAAAACCTGACCAGAACCGCTCGCACGTACCTTCCACCCAGAGAAAAGGTAAATATTGTGCTACTCTTAGAATGAGTTTGCCACAAGACACACAGCTTAGTATAATCTAATAGTTTTTCTCAAGCTAAAATCCAGTTTTCTCTTGATTTCTTTTAAACTGCTTTATATATAATTGCTAATATTTTTAAATCTTTTAAATATATATTTGTTAAAGTTTATTTCTTTTTATTATTTTGGGGTTGGGGGAAATCTCCTTTATATCTTTTTTTATTTATTTTTTTCCCCTCCAATAAATTAATACTTTTTTTTATAGCTTATCACCGTCCTGTCCCTGGGCAGGGAGGGGCCAGGCAGGGGCACGTCCTGCTGCCCCTGGGGCCACCGCCAGCCTTGCCCGCCCCCGCCAACGCCGACCGAGAAAGAAAACAAGGTTTAAAAATCAAAATTAAAAACGGAGCAAAGAAACCCAAGTGCATTTGCCCACCCGGCCCCGCCACCAGCAAACGCCATCGGTGACACGTGGCTGGCGGAGCCACCGCGCCGGGCAGGGCTTGTGCTACATTCGGGTCGCGGTGACCCACGGCGCCGGGGCTGGCAGGGCGCAGGCGGCCACCGGACAGGTGAGTCGGGAGCCCCCCGGAGCCCCAGCAGCGGTTCGGTCCGGAGCGTGTTGCTTTGTTTCTTCTGTTGGGTTTTATTTCTGTGGTTTTTGCTTTTTTGCTTCTGCAAAAGGGAGTCCTGCCGGAGCCGGCGCCGAGTCCGTGAGCACAATCCTGAGGTATCTTCTTCTTTGTGCAAACCCCGAGGGACGGGATGTCCAGGAGGGGACGGCTGTACAAAGGGGACGGGGAGAGGGCGGCGGGGCCGGGGGGGTCGTGGATTGTTGTGCCCTTGTGCCCACGTAAGCCCTGAGGTTCGCGGGGCTCTGGCGCCCCTCACTCCAGCATGGCATCCAGCTGGTCCGCCAGGTCGTCGAACATGCTGCCGATGTCGTCCAGGATGCTCACGGTGCTCTTCGACTCCACGGCTGAGCTGGGGAGTGACAGAGACAGGTCAGGGCAGTGCACAGGACAGGGACACGGCACAGCCCCCTCCACCCCACGGCACGGCCCACCTGCCCCTTTGCGCTGCAGTGCCCAGCACTGTGTACCCAGTGCCATGGCACAGTGTTCTGGCTCCATGTCCGCAGTGTCCCCTCTCCAAGACAGGCCCCAGTGCACCCACATGCCCATGCTGCTCCAGCAAGATGTCCTTCAGTGTCACCTCCCCAGTGCGGTTCCAGCCAGGGTCCCCTGATGCTTCACCAGTGTCCCCCAGCATCACCCCAGCACCATCCCACTCCCACCGTGGTGTCACAAGCCTGACCCCTGTGCATGGTCCTTATGGCACCGAGTGGCCTCACACCCTCCCCAGGGACCACCACCCACCCCTGCACCCCCTTACTCTGCCGCCTGACTGTCCTCCTGCTTGATCTTCTCCTCCACAGCCTGCAGCGCGGCGGCCAGGGACGCGCTCGTCTCCTCCAGCTTCTGCTGCGCCAGCTCGGGGCCGGCACTGTCGACGGACGGGCTGGCGATGGTGGAGCGCGGCGGCTTCACCGGCACCTGCTGGGGCTGCGCGCCGGGCGACAGGGGCTTGGCGGGGCTGGAGCAGAGCGAGGGCGGGGTGCTGGAGGGCTTGGCCGCGGGGCTCAGCTGCCGGGCGGGCGACGGGGCCGGCGTGGAGCTGGCGCTCACCGACTGGATGGCGGCGTGGGGCTTGGGGGGCTTGGGCGCCGTGGGGGGCGGCGTGGGCTTGGGGGACACCGGGGGCGGCGTGCCATGGACCCGCTTCACCTCTGCGGAGAGAAGGGAGAGGGGCAGGAGGGCGGCGGGGCCGGCTGGGACCCCCGGCGTCCGCCCCAGGGAGCGCCCGTCCCAGGGGCCTGGCGGGGCACCTACCTGGGCTGCCGGGGCTTGGGATGGGCACCTTTTTGGGGACGGGCACCGGCGGCCCAGGCACCTTCTGAGGCGGCTGCGTCAGCACAGGCTTGGGGGACACCGGCGGCTTGAAGGGCTTCTTGGGCTCGGCGGGTGGCGGGACGAACTCGGGGCCGTCGGGGCGGGCGGCGGGCGGCGGGGTGGGCGGCGGCTCAGCCCCGCTCAGCTCCGAGGCCGGCCGCCGCTTCACGGTGCCGGTGCCGTTCTGGTACACGGCGAGCGTGGCCGGCTCCAGCGCCGGCTCCTTGTCCTTGGCTTTGGGCCGGCGCTTGACGGTGTCGGACTCGGTGAGGACGAAGCGGACGCCGTCCTGCTGGCTCTGCCTGGCCCGGATCCGCCGCTTGAGCGTGGCGCTGGCCTCCACCTTGGCCAGGTCCCCGTGGCGGTGGGCCGGGGACAGCCCCTCGCCCGTGTCCCCCCGGGCCGGCCCCAGGGGCCGCGGCCGCTGCTTGATGGTAAGGGTGCCGTCCTCGGCGAAGGGGATGCCGTCGGGGGAGCCGCCCCGTTCCACCCGCAGCCGCTCGCCGGAGCCGTCGGCGGCCGCCTCCGACCGCACGCTGTCGGCGCGCTCGCGGCGGGCGGCTGCCACCAGCCCGGTGACGGGGCCGCTGATGGTCCGGCGCCGGTTCACCACCTCCCCGTCCAGCCCGATGGCCTCCTTATGCTTGACGGTGGCCAGGACGGTGGCCACGCGGGCGCGGTCGGGGCTGCCCGGGGGCGGGCCCGGCTGTAGGTAGTAGCCCTCGGGCGCCTTGGCCGGCGCCGGCCCCGGCCCGGCTGCCACGTGTGGCTTCTGCAGCGCCAGCCCGCGGGCCCCGCCGCCGATGGAGGACATCTCCAGCATGGCCGCGATGCTGCGCACGCTGCCGGCGCTGCCCGTGTCCACGCTGCCGCCCAGGTCGCTCGCCCGCCGCTGCTCCCGGCGGCTCTCGCCCTCGGCGCTCGGGGCTCCGACGGCCGCCTCGCCCTCACCCTCCTTGGGAAAGTCCTCGGCCATGCCGGCGCTCGAGATGGCGGAGCTGGAGCGCTTGGGAGGGGGCGGCGGGGGCCCCTTCTTCTTGGGGCGGACGGCGAAGGACTGGCTGCGGTTGACGTTCTTGTCGCCGCCGGCGGGTGCCCGCACCGAGTGGCTGCGGCCCACGCGGCGCTGGACGGTGGCGTAGGGCCCCGCGTCCGGCACCAGCAGCTCGTCCCGCTCCTGCTCGCTGTCGGAGGCGGCGTAGCGGTTCAGGCTGTGCGCCCGCTTCTTCGGCCTGCCCGGCTCCTCCTCGCCCTCGCTAGCCGGCGGCAGGCACAGCACGGGCACCGAGACGGGCAGGACGGGCACCCCCGGCGGCCCCGCCTCGCCCTCGGCGGGCTGCGGCAAGACGTAGGCGAAGCCTCGGTGCGTGGGCGACTGGGGCAGGGAGCGGGGCGATGCCGGGCGCTCGCCGGGAGGCAGCAGCTGCGGGGTGGGCTTCACCTTGGCGGTGGCGTGAGGGGCCGCCGGGCCTTGTGGGGACGAGGGTCGTGCCTTGCCGGGGGTCTGCGGCGGCGTCAGCTGCCCGGCGGAGGCTGGGAAGGGCTGCCGGGGTTTGCCGGGCACTGGAGGCACGCTGGCGCGCTTCACGGGGTGGCCGTGCCGGGGCGGGCGGCTCTCCTTGGGCGGCGCAGCGGGGCTCTCCCCGGCCCCCTCCGCCAGGTACTCCTGGCTCTTGGAGATGGCGGCGGCGGGAGGGCCCCGCGGGCCGTCCCCCAGCAGCTCCTGCGAGCTGCTCATCAGTCGGGCGCGGCCGCCCAGCCCCGGCGGCGAGCGGTAACCGGGGGCCGCGGGGTTCGCTGCCTTTTCGGGGGGTTCCTCGGGGGCTTCGCCCGTCATGGCCACCTGCAGCTCGCTGCTGAGCTCGCTGTCCTGGAAGGTGCTCATCTTGGGTGACTGGCACTCGGGCGGCTCCGGTGGGGGGGACTCGATGGCCAGCACCTCTGGGCACGGCCCCGATGCCTTCCTCTTCAGCGTGCCCGGCTCATACTTGCCCAGCTCAGCGCGCTGCAGCTCTGCCAGTTTCTTCACCGCCAGCATCAGCTTCTTCTGGTGGCCTGGGGGCGGCACATGCCATCAGTGTCACTGCCAAGGCCACTGCAGCCAGTGCCGCGCGCGGGGCCTTACCCAGCTTGGTGATGCCGATCTCCTGCAGGTCCTCCCAGGTGATGTCGGTGATGAAGTCGATGTTCTCGTAGCCATTCTCCACCAGCACCTTGTAGTACTGGGACAGGCCAATCATGGAGAGCCACAGTGCCAGGTTGGCCTGGGGTGGGGTGTGGGGCACAGCTCAGCACCAGCTGGCAGCAGGGTCTGGCCCCGGCACCCCAGGCACCACAGCACCCCTGGCACAAAGGAGATCCCATCTTGCTGGGCGATCACAGCCCCAGGAGACTCCCCTTGTCCCTGTGCTGTCCCTGTGCTTCACAAGCATCCTGGGCCATTCCCAGCCCTATTCCCATGGGAAGCCTCTCACTGTGCCCAGACATTGGGGCAGGAGGGGTGTCGGGGGACATGGTGTCACATCCACATGATGAGAGCTGACACCAGCCTGATGGTCCCTCGGGAGGTGTCAGGAGGGGACATGGGCATCTCTGGAACCATGGAGCCAGCTCCCACCCCTCATCCAGTGCCACCCCTCCCTGGAAGGGACCAGGAGGAGGGGACTCGTTGCCACCATGGATGTGGCTTCAGTCCCCCTGGCCCTGCACAGCCCTCACCGGTTTGTACTCGGGCAGCCACTCAGGGATGTTGAGGTTGTTGATCTCGGAGGCGATCTTCTTCCTGTGCCCCGGCTTGGTGACACCAATGGCCGTGAGGTCCTGGGGCAGAGAGGGTGGTCAGTGACGCCCGGCTCCAGCTGTGCCCCCCTCCCACTGCCCCCAGCCTCACCTCCGGCGTCATCCGGCTGATGGTGGTGATGTCGTAGCCAGCATTGATGAAGTTGGGCGCGTAGAGCTGCAGCTGGAACTTGCAGAGCCACTGGTATACAGCCTCGGAGCTCTGGAGTGAGAAGGACAGATGGATAGGGGCAGCTCTGGGGATGGGGACCTGCCACTCCTGCCCATGTCCCCCAAGCTGTCCTTACCACATGCTCCCCACGGCACCCAGCGCTCCCCGCTCACCTTCCCCTCCGACGGCGGCTCCATTTTCTTCAGTTGGGGCTCAGCAGGGGGCTGGGGGGCGTAGGGGGAGCTGGCCACACTCTGAGACCGTGACGAACCTGCCGGAGGGGCAGTGGTCAGCGGGGCCGGGGCTGCCACCCCTGGCCTCTGGCCAAGTGGAAGGGAGAGCCGAGCCCTGCCCTGGGCAGGATGCCACAACCACACCCCCAGGTTGGCAGGGCCAAGGCAGGCATCAGAGAGTGACACCCACCCCAGCGCAGCAGCCCGGAGCACCCCATGGTGCCCTGCACAGGGCTCTGCTCCTCGGGGATGGGCAGGTGAGCTGTTCCATCCAGCACGGCCCTGAGCAGTGGGACCCAGCCAGACCTCTCCTCCAGAGCGAGTGTCCCTGGTGCCCAGGCAGCAGCCGGAGGGGTGCCTCTGCCCAAAACCCTCTGGCCCCACTTCTCTGGCCTTGCCACCAGCCAGGCGGGCTGGCACGAGTGGTTCATCCCTTGGTTCCCTCCCACGGTCATCCCTTGGTGCCCACCCTCCAGGGTAAGGAGAGCTGCCTGGAAATTTTTGCCTCATATTTCTGAACAGAATGAGCAAGAGAAGCCCCCTCCCCCCCACCAGCAACTGCATCTTCCCTCTGTGTGTGTGTGTGTGTGTGTGTGTGTGCATCCTCCTTGTGTGTGCATCCTCCTTGTGTGTGCATCCTTCGGGCATCTGCATCCCACTCGCGTGGGCATCCTCCTCACATGTGCATCCCTCTGCCGTGTGCATATCCCTCACGTCTGCATCCCACTTGCGTCTGCATCGCTCCAGCATGTTTCCCCCTCTCCCTGGCAACGTCTGCACCCGCCTCCCCGCATGTGCACCCCCCTCCATGTGCGCACCCCCTCCCCTGAGTGCATCCCCCTCCCCAGGTTTCTCTGCCCGCAGCCTCCTCCCTCCCCGCAGCCCAGGCAGCTCTGGGCATCCCCCCACGCCCACCCCCATGTGTGCCTCTCCCGTCTGTCCCCCCGTTTCCCAGGCACGTGCCACCCCCGTGGCGTGGGCACCCCCGCGGCGTGGCCATGCTCCCCGCAGCCCCCCAGACGGCGGTGGCGGGGGGGGATCCCGGCTCGGGCTCCAGCAGGGCTGGCGGGGGGCCAGGGAAGGGAAGGGGCCGGGGAGCAGCGGTGCCCCCCCTGCCCGCCCCATGCCGCCCCCCGCCCCCCACGGGCCCCCACTAACCGAGGCAGGAGAAGGCCTGGCAGCAGCCGAAAGGCGAGAGAGTCATTTTTTACCCACACGTTTTTCTTCTGGCGACGGGTGCCGTGGCAATAAAAAAAAAGACAAATCCCTGGATCCACGGCACGGCCAGGGCTCCTCCTGCTCCGGCAGCCGGGCGGCCGCAGCACGCACCTGCGGGGATGTCCTGCGCCTTGGCCGGCCCATCGCCCACGGCAGACTCTTGCGCAGAAGCCTTCTGGGAAAGGACCGTTGCCAGCAGCTGAAAAACACCCCGAGAAGGGGGGAGAGCAGGCAGGAGTGAGGCGGGCGGAGGGGGCCGGCGGGCCGGGGGGTGCGTGCCGCAGGTGCCGTGGGTGCCGCGGGTGCCGTGGGTGCCGCGGGTGCCGCGGGTGCCGCGGGTGCCGCGGGTGCTGCGGGTGCCGCCAGCTCGAGCGAGGGTGGGCAGGGAGGGTTGCAGCAGATTTCGGCTGCAGCGGGGAGAGCAGGAGCCGCGGGTGCAGCAGATGGTGCTTTGCCAGCAGCAGGAGCCCACGGCACTGCCGCACCCCAAATCCAGCCTGGCACATGCTCAGCCCGGGCTGACGGCACGGGCTGTGGGGTGCCCTGTGCCCACAAGACGGAGCCCCCCTGGCTGGCAGCATGGTGTGGCTCAGGGGCACGTGGGCATGGCAGGCAGGGTGCCGGGGGACGTGGGCTGACGGGTGCTGGGGTCGGTGGGCTGGTGGGTGCCGTCGCCAGGGAATGGCACAGCTCAGGGTCAGTGCACACAGTGCGGGGGGCTGTGTGCCAGTGGTGTCAGGGCAGCGTGCGGTGCAGGGTGTGGTGCTGGTGGCAGCAGGGTGTGCTGTGCAGTGCAGTGTGCCAGTGCCTGGTGCTGGTGGCATCATGCCATGCTAGTGGCAGCAGTGCACTGGTGGCAGTGTGCCGTGCCGGTGGCAGCAGCGTGTGCAGGGCAGTGCAGTGCAGTGTGCCGGTGGCAGCAGTGCATGGTGCTGGTGGCAGTGTGCCGTGCTGGTGGCAGCAGGCAGCAGTGCACTGGTGGCAGTGTGCCGTGCTGGTGGCAGCCGTGCAGTGCAGAGCGCAGTGCAGAGGCCCCTGCAAGCGGCAGCAGAGACACGGCACAGCAGCCCTGGATGGACCTGTGGAATGTTTTGCCAGGGGCTGAGCCCAGGCCCAGGCAGCAGTCAGGGGCCAGGTGGAGGGAACACGCTGGTGGCCACTGTCGGTGACAGCATAGCTGGTGGCACACAGGGTATTGATGGGACTGCACAGCACCCGGTCAAGCGTCAGTCCCAGCCGTGGTCAGGGCAGGCAGCAAACGCTGCAGGACTGCAGCCAAGTGGCACAGCAGCTGGCACAGCTGCCTCGGGGCTCGCCTTACCTTGACGCCTTCGGAGCCAGCGTGCAGGGCGTGCGCCCCACTGCCCGCGCTCTGCCCGCTCCCCGAGCTGCGCGCAGAGGCCACGCTGCCCGTGCTGCCCAGGCTGCTGCGGTCACCACCTGCACAGAGAGAGGAGAGGCTGTCAGGGCTCTGAGCCCTGCCGTCAGGGGACGCCGTGGTGTGGCCATGCCCCACTGGAGCCACTGCCACGTCCTGGCACGTGCTTCCCTTCCCAGCCGGTCCTAGCCATGCGCTCGCCGTACCTGCGAAGGGTTTCCGCAGCACCCAGATCTCCTCAGTGGGGGCTGGCGCGGCTGATCCGCCCTGTGACGGTGACAGGTGGGACGGGCTCATGTCGGCCCCACGGGACCCTTGGTGGCAGAGCAGAGAGAGCGGCTGTCAGGTGCGTGGCTCCGTGCTTGGGCTCGCACAGGTTTGGCACGGGGCAGGTGACCATGGCCCCAGGACTGGCACTGCTGCACGTGGGAACAACCCCACAGGGAAGGTATGGAGACCCCGGCTGTGTCCGTGCCCAGGGATGCCAGAGCCATACTAGGGCCCTGTCCCACCCCAAGCTGGCAGAGGTGACAGTGACCAGTCCTGGGCCCCCATCGTGCAGAGCATCCCCTACCTGCCACCAGACACAGTGGGGTGTTCTGGTGCCCTGGTTGAGCCTGGACAAGGGACAGGGACTGTGTCATCCCTTCACAGAACAGGATGGGGACATGACCAAGTGCAGAGAGCAAAGGGAGCTGGGCAAACTTGAGCAGTGGGGACCAGGGTCCCCACCCCACTGTCCCCCATCCCAGGCAGTGCTGGCCATGTCCCTGCAGCTGCCTGCACCCATCTGGGGGGACACGGGGGCCATGCAGGGCCAGGTACCGGGTGTTGAAACCCTGGTGACACACAGGGGACACAGTGGTGGATGAGAGGACCTGGCCCTCCTCTGGGGCACAGCTTGAGGGTCACCCCTGGGCACGGCTCCGCACCATCTCACTGTGCTGACCACCTCTGCCAGGTCCCACTTGCACCAGGGACACCCAGCTCTGGGTCCAGGGGGTAAAACAGCATGAGATGAGGTGGACAACCGCCCTACGAGGCCAGTGCTGCAACAGCCCCACCACAGCTCAGCCACTGCCTTGCCAGCCATGGGGCACTGCCACCCCGCCACCAGCCATGGGGTGTTACCATCTCACTGCCAGCCGTGGGGTACTGCCACACTGCCACCATCTGTGGGACATTGTCACCCCACTGCCAACCAGGCCAGTTCCGTTCACGGAGCTGCTCACTCCATCAGCACCGACCATAGCAGGGGACAGGTGTTACAAGGTGATAAAGTCACTGAAGGAGCACAGTGGGGGACAAATGGCCACACCAAATCAGGCTGGGACATCCCTGAGCTGCATGTGCCACGGTCACACCATGAGGAGCCTGGGCTTGTGCAGCTCTGTGCAACCCCACCAGGAGAGAAAGCCCCGGGGAAAAGAAGTGCTCCCTTGTCCCCAGTGCCAGCATGGCCACTCGGTGCTCCTCAACACAACCTCCTTCGCTGCTGCCACCAGGGCACATGCAAAGACCCCTGGCCCCACCCATCAAGGACTGCACCCCTGCAACCCCCTGCTCCTGGGTGCTCTCGGCGCACAGACCTGCAGCATCCGTCACCTGCCTGTGTCACGGGGATGGTCCCCAGGGCTCAGGTGGGCTCTGCCTGCGCTGAGCCAGCCCCAAGAGCATCCCCTGGGAAAGCCCCAAATGCCGCAGCCCCTCCAGCTCCGCGTGCGCAGCTTCAACCTGGTCAGAGCCGGGCCCTGCAGGGAGGCTGTGGCTGGCGGAGGGTCCCTGTGGCAGCACACTGCCAGCTCTGCCCCGGCACAGCGCCGTGAGTGCTTTGGGGGTTCCCACGCACCCGGACAGGAGCGCAGAGACCGTGGGCAGAGCACGGGGACACCGCGGTGGGGAGGGTGGGATGTGCCGTGGGCACACGGTGTGACAGCGGCGCTGGAGCGGGGGTGCGGGGGGAGCGATGGCACGCGTGTGCCACCCGTGGGCCCCCACTGCCCCCGCTGCAGGCATGCATGCGCATGCACACGCTGCATGCACACACACACGCCCTGCAACGCCCCGGCGAGGGAGAGAGGCCGAGCAGAGAGAAAAGACTCGACACACGCTTTAAAGGAAAAGAAAGGAAAATCCATGGAGAGCACGAAGCGAGCGGTGAACTACCTTGTCCATAACGCGGCTCGTCGGCACTGCTAGGGGAGAGCCTGTGATAGCCAAAGGAACTGAAAAGAGTCTGATGGGAATGTGGTGGTGGAGGTGGAGGTGGAGGCAGGGAATGGAACGGATGGGACGAGGCGTCACCGTTTAGCACAGCAGCCCCGTAAGCCGGGAGCGGGATCTTTTGGAAGTGTTGGGGGATTGTTACAGTCTCCCATGAACCTGATAATAAAACATAACAAGAGACAAAATGAAAAGAATCAAAATAATAGAGACATGCTCAGCGCCGCCAAAAAAAAAAAAATAAAAGAAACAAAGAAAATAAAATAAAAGAAAGGGGGGAAAAAGCGGCAAATCAAAAAAACAACCAAAGGGACATGGAAAAGCCAGAACTGAGACCCAACCGATGCCAAGCCGAGCTGAGGAGCAGCAGTGTGAGCTCAGCACACGCACAGCCTGGCGCAGGGTACAGACATGTCCCAAAGATCTGACACGGACGCTGGGGCAGCCCCATGTGTCAGCTCATGGGGGTCTCACAGTCAGGCTTCTGGGGTCCTGCTCCCTGCAGAGCCATCCCAGGGCAGTGGGGCTGCAGTCATGGCCGGGCCGGGGGCCACAGCAGCGGCCCCCCGTGTCTGGCTGGCCGAGCCCTCACACAGCACCTGCGCCCCATGCTACTGCTGCACTGCAGCCAACGGAGTGGCTACAGAACCCCATGGCCTGCTAAAACTGCTGTGGGCCAGCTGCAGCCCAGGAGCCACAGAACACAGCCCAGGAGCCACGGACCACAGCCCAGGAGCCATGGATGGCATCCGTGGTACTGGCACACGACCCATACCTGGAGGGTGGTTCTGCCCCTGCCTGTCCAACACCCGGCGCCTCCAGGGCCACTGTGGATTGTCTGGCAGCCGCTCGTGCTGCCACTCCCTTGAGATATTGTTCAAGTGCCACTGTTCCCTGCCCATGTCCCCATGGTGTGGCTGCCCCCAAGATCCACTCCCAGGGGTGGGGTGAGATGGTTGATGTGGGGCCTTTCAGCGCTGCCTGCAGAGGTACCAGCCCCATTGGAACACTCCTGGCAGAGGGCGCAGCCAGGGGACATCCTGAGGGGCTGCACAGCCCACCAGGAGCCTAAGGGGATGACGATGGGAATGGGGAAAGGGATAGGCAGCCACAAGGCAGGCGAGCAGGGGCCAATCCCTGAGATGGCCCCTAGCTGGAAAGACAGTCTCTGTGTGGCAGCATCAGCTCCCTGGCACTGGTGCCCAGCACAGACCCCGAGCACCAGCTCCTGCAACCCCACTGCTGCGCCTGTCCCCCCAAACCACAGTGACACCCCTGGGTCTCCTCATGCACCAACCTCCCGGCGCCTCAAACACCTCCTCCAGCCCAAGGGCAGCCAGGGCTGACCCTCGAACACCCCAGGGCTGCCAGCACCAACCCCCAAGGCACCACACGGGCGCCGATCCCACAGACACAACGGGAACACGGACTGCACACTCAAGAGGAACACCAGCCTACAGGCACAATGGGGGCACCGACCCCACACACTCGAAGGCACTGTCCCCATGCACACGGCAGGGACATGACCCCACATGCATGAGAGGCATCACGCCGGTTTGTCTTCACCACTGCACCCCCCAGCACCCTGGTCCCCACCAAACCAAGATGGGGCTCCCCAGGGCTGGGGATGTAGGGGGGGATTATTTGCCTGTTCGTTTGCTTATGGCCTCGACGAGGCTGGAGGGGAAGTAGCCCACGCGGTCATTGCCGGTGCGGTTGTCGTGGATGCAGCCCTTCCAGCGCCCGTCCGCGTGCTGCTCCAGCACCTGCAGGAGTGGCCGGGTCAGGGGCCGGGCCAGGGGCTGGCACCGACACCGGGGTGTCCCCGGCCCCCCCGGCCACACTCACAGTGATGACATCCCCGGCTTTCACATTGAGGCTGGTCAGGTCATAGTTGTTGCAATAGTCCTTGACGGCCCGGACCTGCAGAGCTGCAGAGGCATCTGAGGGACAGAACAGGAGAGTCACCGGCCGCTCACCCCACAGGCACTGGCACCCCCAGCCCGGCGTCCCTCGTGCCAGCATGGCCACTCTGTGCCCTCCAACCCCCTACCCCGCAGCATCTGCTTGATCTCCTTGCTGGCCTGGCTGGTGGTGAACTGGTTGACGATGTCCAGAGCCGTCTGGTTGTAGGTGTTCCTGACGTGGGCGTTGATCCCGCTCTGCAATGGCACCGAGAGGGATTGGGAGGAGGCTGGTCCCCATCCTGCCATCCCTGGGACCCCCTAGGCCACCAGGAGACCAGCAGCTGGAGGGCACAGCTCTCAGACTTTTGTGTGTACCCCCCTTGTGACCCTCACCCCTTGGTGTGCACCCCCCAGGACCCTCAGTGCCTTGGTGAATCCCTCCAGGACCCTCAGCTCCTCTCCCTGGGAGAGGTGTACAAGCTGCTCTGAGCCCCCAGCTGTGGGGTCATCCCCTTCCCACAGCTTCTGGCTGGGTTGGGGGTGCCTGGGGGCATCTGGGGGTGCTGAGGGGGACCCTTACATCCAGCAGCAGCCGCACCACATCTGTTTTGCCGCAGAGAGCGGCCTCGTGCAGCGCCGTGCCCGCCTTGGTCTGCCGGTTGATGTCGATGCCAGCCTGCAGCAGGAGCCTGCAGGGGGACAGTGGGGTCAGCAGGGCACAGGGGGGCACCGGCGCTGCCACCTCTGCCCACGGCACCCACCGGATGATGTCGATGTGGCCGTTCTTGGCGGCGAGGTGCAGGGGGCTGGTGCCGTTGGGGTCGGTGGCATCCCCTGGTTTGGGCTCCAGCAGTGCCGCGCACATGTTGCTGTTCAGGAGCAGTTGGACCACCTGGCTCAGCAAACACAGATGGAGCAGGGCTGCAAGGGCGGCTCGGCCGCCAGCTCCCCTCCTGCCAGCAGCTGGAGATCCCCTGCAGTGGTGGCACCACAAGTCCCCACCACTGGCCATCCCTGTGCCCCTCCAGCTGCTCCGGCAACCCGGGGACCTCACAGTGCCCCTGTCCCCTCCCAGTCATCCTCTGGGTAGACCCAGCCCTGCAAGAACTTACCCCGACCCGGCCAAACTCGCACGCCAGGTCCAGGGGCGTTTTGCCCGAGTTGTCCATGATGCAGGGGTTGGACTGGTGCTGCAGGAGCATCTCCGACTGGGGACGAGCAAGACCCCAACCTGGTGAGGGCAGGGGTAGGGGTGGCTGGGCCACCATCCCCCCTGCCAGCCCCATGCCCCTCCATACCACGTCATAGTGCCCGTGCTGTGCTGCCAGGTGCAGGGGGATCTGGCCCTCATCGGACGGGATGTTCACAGAGGAACCTGCCTTCAGCACCATTTTCATGGGCTCCTTCTTGCCCTGCCAGGCCGCGTAGTGCAGGGGCCGCATGCCTGCAGGGGCAAGACGGGCACACGGTGAGCCCTCCTGTGCCAACACACCGGGCACAGCCTGCAGGGGGGCACAGGGCAGGGGGCCACGGCCAGGACCCAGGGACTCGCCTTTGTTGTCCTTGATGTCCACAGCAGCCTGTGCCTCCAGCAGCAGCGAGATGAGCTCCGTGTTGCCGTTAAGCGCCGCATGGTGCAGAGCCGAGAACCTGGGGAGCAGGCTGGTGTCAGAGGCCACAGGCCTGTCCCCTCCACAGCCCTGCCACCCCCTGCCCAGCACCATGGTCTCAAACCTGTACCTCAGCAGCACCCCGGGGCACGTGCTCTGCCCTCCACGTGCGCACGTCCCCCGCATCCCTCTGTGGGCTTTTGGGGCAAGAGCTGCCGCAGGCCTGGGAAGGCCGAGACTCCTCTGGGCTGGAGGTGGTGAGCAGGGCAGGCTCAGGGGTGTCCCACTGAGGGTGGGGGTGCCGGGGAGCCCCCTCCCCGCTGACCCATTTCCCCCAGCCTGGCCCCAGCAGCCCGGCCACGAGCACAGATGGCAGCACTGCCCTTGCCTTCTGTTGGGCCTGGCTGTTGGGTGGGGAAAGCCCCCGGCCCCGCACCCGCTCTGCTCTCGGAGCTCCCGGAGCCGGAGGCTCCCGCCTGGGAAGCAGGCCAGGAGCTGACCTACTTGTGCTCCCGGCAGTGGCATCCTCCGTGCGACTGCGCTGGCACCCACCGCGCCACTGCTCTGGGCCCCGGCCATGCACAGCGTCCCCATCCCATCCCTGGGGCCACCCCGGTGTCACCGGAGCATGGGAACGGGCTGCGGAGCCCCCAGGACACGCTGGTCTCTGTGGCTGCCGGGTGCCCGAGGGGCAGCTGAGGGATAACAATCCCCCTGCCCCTGTTCCCCAGGCCCCCAGCTGAGGGGGGGACGCGTCCCCGTGGGGAGCGCGCTCCAGCCACCACGATGCCCACGGAGCTGCCGCCTGCGATCCCCGGCGGGGAGCGGCGATGTGAGCAGACAGCTTGCACAGGAGGCCGATCCCCAACGTCTGCCTGGGAAATGTCAACATTTTCCACTCCAGCGCCCTGCTCAAATCCGCTCAAGATGGTGCAAATCGCAGCCTTCCCCGGGGCTGCCTCAGGGGCTTCCCTCGGGCACCACATGGCCCAGCCGGCCACCTCGGCCACGAACAGGGCACTGTCCCCAGGGCAAGCGCGGGGACACCAGCACGGTGCTCATCCATGGCACCCCCAGCCGGGAATGAGCCAGCACCTCAAGGATGGGGAAACTGAGGCATGGGGCTGGCTGAGATCACACAGAGTGGAGCTCACTGAGGCTGCAGCCCGGGGCTGCCCTGTGCCTTCCCAGGGGATCCTTTCCAGAAGCAGAGCTGGAGGCTGGAGGCTGCTCCCCTGTTGCTCCTGCACCCCCTGAGCGTTCCAGGAGCAGGGTACGAGCAGTGCCCTGCCTGCAGCTCCCCAGCCCTGCCGTGATGCTCAGCCCTCCTGTGACCTGCTGGCTCTGTGGAGCACGAGGTGGCCCCTGGGGTGATGCTCCCTTGCCCTGCCCACCCCACACCCCCCACCCCAGTGCTGGCCCTGCGCCCTGCACACGCTGGCACACACGGACACGCTCGATGCACACACGTGCTCAGCTGCACATCCACAGGCCCGCCTGTGCCCGTGCCTGTCACACGTGCACCTGGCACGGTGATGAGCTGTCAGGTACCAGGGGATGCCCACTGCCACCACCCTGGTGACAAGGATGAGGATGGACCCGGGTTGCCCTGGCCATATGTCCCCAGGGCATGGCCTCCCATTCCTGACCAACTTCTGTGTTCTCTGGCATTTCCCTGGCCACAGCAGAGCCATCCCCAGGGTACAAATAGCATCGTGCTGCTGCCCTGCTCAAGGGGGATCACGGGGCGGGGAGAGCCAGGGGCAGCTGCTGCCCAGCCCCACAAGCAGCGCTCCCACCGCAGCCCCCTCCTGCGCGGGGCCCCGGCTGGCTCCCTGCAGCCTCATTAGTGTGATTAGCGGGGGTGATCGTGCGGCCCCTTTCTGCTGCTCACGCCCGTTGGATGTGGCTGTGGAGCGTCGCACCAGCAGCACAGCCCGGCGGGGTCACGGCTCTCCCACCCAGCACCCCACAGGGCTGATCCCTGCACAGCTCCCGCAGAGCCTCACAGGGCTGGGAAAAGGTGTGGTGAGATGTGGGGCACAGCCCTGCCTCTGCCTGCTCTGGTGCCCACGACTGCTCCAGACCAGCACTGGCTCTGGGTGCAGGCAGGGCTCAGTCGTGTGGGCTAATGGGGGCCAGAACCCTGGTACTGGACCTGGCAGCTCGGAGAGCCTGGCATTCCCACGCAGAGGCTCCCACAGCATGTGCACCCCTGCTCACAGCATCCATGGCACACACCCCACAGCACCAACACCCCAACTTGGGGCTTCTACTCACCCGTCGGTGTCTTGGAAGTTGACATTGACTTTCTTTGCTGATCCGAGGAGCTCTGGAAGGGAGGGAAGGGGACAGGATGTTAGAGGAAGTGGCTGGGGCAGGGACACGGGGCACACAAGGGAGACGATGTGGTGGCAGCTCCAGATTTTCCTTCCTATCAAGGCTGGGACTCCCTGCAGGTCCACAGGTGCTGCGTGAGGCTGCCTGAACCTGCAGGCAGGAGGCTCAGGGTGGGGGTCGCTGCTGAAGGTGGCAGAGCCCTGGGGGCCCTCCTGGCACCAGGTTCTCACCATTCTTCCCAGGTTTGCCTGGGGTTCTCCCCCTGCTCCTTCACCTGTCTGAGGCTCCAGAATCGCCCCATGGAGCCTCCGCCGGGCAGAGCTTGGCACGTTCCCCGTACCCCCAGCCCCCCCAGCACTGCCCTCCCCACGCTTCTGGGAAATTAAACCGCGCCGGGGCAATCCAATTAGCAGCACGAGGAAGGATGGAGCCAGATTTACATAAGATTTACCCGAAAAATGCCACTCAGGCTTTCCAGTGAGCTTCTCTTCCCACAGCGGGAGCCGGAGCAGGAGGAGAAGGAAGAGGAGGGTGGGAGCAGCACAGTGGGGGACCCACACAGCAGCCCCTGAGCCCAACACAGTGAGCACAGCTCCAGCATGGCTCTGAGTCCATGGGAAAGGACCCAAAGGCTGCATGTCCTGGCAGGGAGAATGGGCAGACAAAGTCACTCAAAGCCAAGGACAAGCCCTTGTTGGGAGAAGCTGGCTGAAAGGGGCTACTTCAGGCAGGAAAAGGGTATGTAGGGCCTGAGAGACACTCCCTGTGTGCCTTGGCCATGGCCTTGCTCTCTCCCCCTGTAGCACATCTCCCTGTCGGTGTCCCTGTGTTTATTGAATTATTGGACACAGGGGCTGTGCCACAGCCCAGGAGCCTCCGCATGGACAAACAGGGCTCAGAGGGCACCAGCAGCAGGAAGGGCGGCTGTGTCCAGCCCTGACCCTCAAGCCTGGGGAGTGGTGCCAGGCTGAGGCAGCCCTGCCCAGGCCACACAGCCCAGATGGGCCCAGGAGTGGCCAGGACAGAGGCTCTGGCACCCAGCACCGGCTTCCTCCTGCACTCCAGGGCTGCCCGACTGTCTGAGCCGCAGGACATTTGCTAATGCTGACACAGCGCGGTGTGACAGGTGAGAACTGCAGAGGAGGGGTTCTATCAGCCACAGCAACCACTCTCCAGCCACCAGGCCCCCAGGCTCTCCTCCCAGTTGTGGTGCCTCATGTGGGATGAGAAGGGGTGCTGCAGGGTGCCCAGGGCGGGATGGGGACACCATGGGGTCCCCAGGGTGTAGGGAGGGAGAGGAATGCCACCGAAACCCCCCAATCCCATCCTGGCCACAGCATCCCCATGTTCCCCTGGAAAGAACTGGACATTACCGGTGGGCAGAGCCCCTGTGACACCAGGACTGACCGAGCGGGTCCCCGCCAGCCCCATGCTGCCGCCAGCGTCCCCAACAAAGGTGCCATTCAGCTCTGGTGGAGAGGAGCCCAGCGCTGCTTCCGCTGCTGCCCCGCGCCAAGAAACAGCTCCCAGGAGAAGGGGCCGAGCTGCCCCCAGGGATGCAAAGGGCCAGCGGACAAAAGGAGCCGGTGGGCGCAGGAGCGGCGCTGTGCCCAGCACTGGCTCCAAGCTCTGTCCCCAAGATGGGCCCCGCTCCGGCTAATGGGTCCTTGCAGATGGACGGACAGTTGTCCACAGGTCTGCAGTGCCTGGCCTTTCCCACGAGTTGATCCCAGTGAGGGGCTGGGATGGGGCAATGCCCGGAGATCAGGGTCACAGGGTGCAGCGATGCTGTTGGTGATCCCCAGGCACGTGTGCCACCCTCAACATCACCAAACCACCATCACCCCAACATACCGTAGCGGCAAATTTTTCCTCCCTGCACCTGCAGGAGAGGCTGCGGCTGCCAAAATCTGTTTAGCACTTCCATCACTGCCCGTGCCAAGTGCTTAGTCAGTGACTTCTAGCCATGCAGTGGTTTGACTTTCCTTAAAGCTCTGGAAGTGGCCGTCAGCATGCCGAAGGCAGCTGGAGCAGGGAGCCCAACTGAGCTCTCAGAATATCCCCAGTTCCCAGAGCAGGAGAGAAGAATGAGTGCCCTGACATGCCACCAGGTCCACAGTGGGATTTGTAGCCTGTCTGGGGGCAACAAGAGCCAGGAGAGCTCATTAATGGCTGGGAATTACAAGGAAAACTCTTCCACTAACGAGGGAGACAGAAAGGATCCGAGTGCTTCCAATTAAAAATATCGGCTACAAAAGGAGGTGGGCATTGTGGGGAGGAGAGCAAAGCTCCTGCATGGCCACGCTGCCAGCAGGCACCCAGTGTGTTCTTGGCTGTCCTCTCTGCTGGGATCACTGGAGGAGTGACAGGGACCACCAAGCACCTGCAGTCACCATCCTGTCCTCTCCAAGCAGAATCAGGTGCCAGCAAGTAGGTGTTGTTGCAGAGGTGGCATCTCTGCTCAGATGACCTGAGCCCCATCACTTGGGACACCCCAGTGTCCCCTCTTAGCTCCCCATGGGCTCCTCAGGTGATGGTTGTGCCACATGGGATCACAGGGCCCCCCTGGTATCTCATGGCCCAGCTCCCCACAGCTCTCGGAGCAGTTTGCACCCCACAAACACCCTGGGGCAGGACCACGATGCCAGCCCCAGGAAAGGGGGGCACACACAGGACCTGGCACCACCGGGTCCGGCTGCCGCCCGCGGCTCCTGCGTGCACTGGGAGCCGCAGCGTCTGCCATCGACACCAGCTATAAACAGCGTCTGCCAGCGTAAACACCGCCGCGGGGAGCAGCCCTGCCACTACTCCCAGAAATGCCTTCACTTAAACACAGGGACTGCAGGAGCTAAATGCACGCTTGGATTAAGCCTGGCGCTCCGCATGCAGCGAGCTCCTCGCCGGCCCCGGCTCCCCCACTACGCACCAGCCCCGCAGCAGCCACAGCCCCGGCGGGCACCGTGACACGGGCAACGCACGAGCTGCTGGCACGTGCCAGGCCTGGGCGCGGGGGACCCACTCGGCCCAGCCCCAGGGTCGAGCCATGCATCACTTTGGCTCCCATGCCTGGAAGCTGCTCTGGGCATCCTGGAGCACACCATGAGGAGACCCCCATGCCCAACCACAGCTCTGGGCACTGAGTGGCCATGTGGAGACCCCCATGCCCAACCAGGAATCCCAGTACATGCCATGGGAAGACCCCTGTGCCCAGTCACTGCTCCAGGTATCCCAGAACACGCTGTATGGAGACGCCTGTGCCCAGGTGGCCAGTATATGCCATGACGAGACCCCTGTGGGCAAGCACACCTCAATGTGTGTTGCAAGGAAACCCCCATGCCCGGCTGCCCCACCCCCTTCCTTGCACACATGTCCAAGGCCACAGCCCCACATGGTGGGGCTCCTTGGGGGGGCTTCTCTCCCTTCCCAGCACCCCCTCACGTGCTCATGCACCAGCCCCTGCGTCTGCAGCCAGCGCAGCGCCAGCAGCGATCGATGCCCAGCCGGGGCGTGGGGGCTCCTGGCCAAGCCCCCGCTGACGAAGCACATCCTCACCCAGCTCTCCCTGGCAGGGAGCAGGCGGCTGCTCCAAGCAGATGGCTCCAGCCTCCGCTAAATCAACATCTACTTAATGAGGGGAAAGCATTACTGCCCCCTCCCCAGCATGGCGGCAGCAGATGAGCCAGGAGAACCCCCCTAAATCCTCCTCTCCATCCCTTCCATCAGCCCTCTGCAGTGATCCCACTCCCCTCCAGCCCCATCCCTCCTGCTTCCCCACTCCCCAGCTCACGTGGGCAGTCAGACCCCTGCATGTGCCCCCTGCAAACACAACAGGACCCCACAAGCAGCGAATATCCACAGGCAAGACATTCAAGGCAAGCGCCTATTTCAGAGACAGGGGGGAGGATCCTGCAGCGGCATTGCTGGGAGCTGCCGGATAAAGGAAGCATCCAAAATAGCTGCTCTTAATTATATCCCTGCTAACGAGCGCCACGCAAACAACGGGCACTGCATGAGGAGCCCTGGCATGGGGATGTCTTATTCCTTGCTGTAAAGATGGGGTCCCCATGGCAGCATGTGCCATCGTGGGGACCCCACTGAGGCAGCCACAGCAGCCCTGGCTGGGTCTGGTGATGATGGTGACATCGGGGGGCTGGTCCTGACAGGGAAAAGCTTGTACTCCTGCAGCCAAGGTCGTGTCAGGCGCTGAGGCCGGCGCGATGCTCAGATGCTAATGAAGCCGTTATCATCTTCCGATCGATCTGGACTGTATAAATAATGCACCGGGAAGCTCGTTGTACAGGGAAAGGGATTGCCTGGGGCTGAGAGGTGGCTGGGATGGGATGGAATCATTGCGGAGCAGTACAGAGCACAGCTGGATTACTACTGCTCACCACAGCTGGACAGACATCTCTCGCCACAGCTGGACACCCCTGAGGCCATCACAGCTGGATATACACCTCTCACCACAGCTGGACCTCCCTGTGTCTATCACAGTTGGATAACAACTGCCCATCAGTACTGGACAATCCCAGTGCCCCTCACAGCTGAACTCGCACAGCTGTGTGCCCCGCTGCCCATCACCAGCCATTCCCCAAATCCCAGAGCACTTTTGGGGGATGCCGCCCATGTGCTCAGCACATGTACGGGTGCTCCGGATGCCCGTCCCTGGCAGAGCCTTCTCCAGGGAGTGGCGAAATCCGCACTGGAGGCTGGCTGGGCTCTGGCAGCCTGAGTCACCGCGCAGCGCTGTCCCCTGGGGCTGCAGGAAGCAGCTTAAATGCAGCTTTCAAGAGGCAGCGGGGACTCCACTGTGATGCTTTTATTTTTACCAAAAGGAAACTTTTCAGTCCCATGGGACATCACGGGGCTGACCCTGTGGGCTGCCGGGGCAGGCGGGGACAGGGGACACGGGTGTACCCGGGGTAGAGCCGACCCACAGGGACTGGAGCTGTCCAGGGGACCCAGCACCCCATGATGCCCACCAGCAGCTACTGTGGGGATCCCCACTGTCTCCCCGTATTCCCAAGTCATATCCTCACCTGACCTTTGCCGTGTGGTGCCACGGAGCCAGGCCAAGCTGCACTGCATCAGCCAGACCCCTTTGGGGCAGTCCCAGTCCCCCCAGCCCCCTGAGTACCACGTGGGGCTCTGCTGTGCAGAGGCTCCCGGTGACTCGGCCCAGAGCACCCAGGAATGCGGGGAAGAGTCAGCAGGGACGGGCAGGTGCATGGGCAGCGCAGGGATGTGCTGGCTCTGCCCCACGAGTGGGACATGAGGTGTGCTCAGCTCCGTGGGACCAGCACTGAGCGCCGCAGCCGCCTGCCGTGCCCGGTGCCAGTCGCACGCCCACACTCGTCTCCACGGAAATGAATGTTGGTGTCGCTTACAGGGAGTCCTAATTGCCAGCCTGTGGCAAACAGGTAATTTTCAGTAATAATCTTGGCTGGAAGGAGCCACTGCTGGCACAGCGAGGCTGGCATGGCAGAGATGGAGATGTGGCTGCTCAAGGCCACTGTCACCTGTGTCTGCCCATCCATCCATCCCAGCACGGCTGGCACTGCACCTCCATGGGACATGGGAGCAGAGAGAGGTGGACACACACCACTCACCTCCACCCTGGGGCAGAGACCATTCTGCCCTGCCCCATCCGCATCCTCCCCATCTCCTCTCCCTGCCCACCCCTCTGCAGGGCCAGGGATCCCTGGGAAGATGGACCCTGTCCACGCTGACTGCAGGGAGGGACCAGGAGCTTTGTGCATCTTAAAGCATCATTAACCAACACACAGTGGTGATCACTGGCCTCCCATGAACCCGACACGGTGCAGCAGCTCTGGGAAGTGGTGGGAGCTGCTGGCGTGCCTCGAGCGTGTGCTCACATGTGCATGTGTGTGCAGGCAGCCCGGATCAGCTCCTGGCATACCCCGAGCATGTGCACATGTGTGCACGTGTGTGTGCAGGCGGTCCAGATCCATCAGAGGCACGGGGCACTGCTGCAGCGCCGGCTCCAAGCTCCCAACCGTGTGTGGCAAAACAGGCCCCGGGCTCTATTTTAAGCACGGTGCCTTCAGAGCCATCGTTTGTCCTCATCCACGGCGTGGCCTGGGCTGCCGGCGCACCGTGCCCACCCTCTGTTCCGCGGGAATGGAGGGGCAGGATGGGCACGGCCACGGGCAGCTCACCGGGCGCAGGGCCTGGCAGCTCAGCGGTGTCGCGGTGACCGCCGGGGCGGGTGGGCAGCGCGGGGATGTGCAGCCAGGCGATGCCGTGCATCATGCCGGAGCTCCGGGAGCGCGGCCGGAGGCCTCGCACTGCTCCCGGCGGGCTGACAGCGCTGCAGGGGAGGCGCAGGGCTCGCAGGACCCGTTCCAGTGTCCCCAGCGTCCCCAGCGTCCCCAGCACGGTGGGCACAGGAAGGGGGCTGGCAGGGGCAGTGCAGGGCCGAGCAGGACCGGGACTCGGGCAGACGCTGAGCGCAGACAGGCGGGAGCGGGGCTGCTGCGGAGCTGCAGGGCTGCGAGGAGCTCGCCTGCTGTAAACAGCCCAGCTGCAATGCAGGAGCCGGGCAGCCGCTGCTTTGTCTCAGCTCCAGCGGCTCCCGCCGCCGCGGGCCGGGAACCCGCGGGGCCTCTCGAGGAGGCGGCGCAGGGCTCAGACAGCCACATCTGGAAGGGATCAGCGGCTGCTGCCGCTACGAGCCCGCCGTGCCCAGCGCCCAGCCCCACGCCAGGCCGGGCAGGAGGCAGTGCCAGCGTGGGCAGTGGAGAGGCCACGGGCACACGGCCGCACGGGGCAGAGGCGCACGGGCACACGGTGCACACGCGTTCACATGGATGCACAGAGGCACGCAGCACATGGATGCACAGGGGCTGAGGCACGCACATGGATGCACGCGTGCACACGGGCGCATCGTGCACAGGCGTGGAGGCCCGCGGGAGCACCGGGATGCAGAGGGGCACACGCAGGCACGCGGGCGGAGCACCCGGCCACCCGAGCTTGGAGGGGCAGAGCCTGGAGTGGCTGCTTGGGCACCATCTCCAGCTTGGTCCATCTCCAGCTGACACAGACCATGGCAGGGCACATCACTGGGGTTCCTTTGTCCCGCTGCACCCCGGGGCACCCCAGCCCCACAGCCACCTCCATCTGCTCGGCATTCTCCAGGCAGCTGGCAGTGACCTTGATGGGGACACCCAAGGAGACCCAGGCAGAGCTGGCACTCCCAGCCAGCCACTCTCCCATGCCCTCCCAGCACCGTGCTGCCCCACTGGATGGCTCGTGCCAGCACTGGTACGCATCCATCACCAGAGCAGTCCCGGCAGCACAGGGCTGTCAGGCTGAGCCAAGGCCAGCTCTGCATCCCAGCTTCCCATTTCTCAGGCTGATTGCTCCTGTCGCTGCAGAGCCCAGCATTAAACACCTCATTTTCTACTCCCGTATTGAGTTGGAAAATACTATTAACATTTCATTAGAGCTTAAAGATCCCTCTCAGCCCGGCACAATGAGCCGGCCCATGGGTGGGCACCGCTCCTGTATCAGGTGGAGGACACTGGTCCCGTCCCTCTGGGAAGAGAAGAACCAGGAGGGCAAGTCCCACGTGCCCCACCTGTGGGACAGGATGGTGAGCCAGGGCAGAGGTGACATCAGTGCTGCACACTGACTCGGTGAGCTGCTGGGCATGGGCCACCCTCACAGCACACTTGGCCAGGGACAGGACACAAAGCAGAACAGTGTCCATGCAGGCACTCCTGAGTTGTGCTTTCCAACGCGTCTCCCTCACCCATGGAAGCAGGACCAGCACCAGTCATTAAATATCAGCAATTTGTTCTCTGACACTCTCCCAGTGGTGCTGGGCACCATTCCCAGCACACACCACCCAGCACCAGTACCGAGAGCACTGTGGGAAACAAGTTCAGCTGGGCGCTCCCCTCCACCACTCACCCCACCAGCACTGCCAGAGCTCCCACCTGCCACGAGCCCAGGAATGTGTTCACTGAGCACCCTCCACTGCTTTGGGACCCACCTGGGCCCTGGCACAACACCACGGAACTGCCATCCCCAGCTACTGCTGCTGTGGCTGGTGAGACACATGGGGAGTGGGAAGGGGCTAGCAGCACCTGGACACACTGAGATGGGGAGGGGGCTGATTACAGCCATTCCCAGCAGTGAGGAAGGGGAAGGAAGGGTTAAACGGAGTGCAGAGAGGAGGTGAGGAGCCAGACGCCAGCCTGGCTACTGGAAACCACGATGGGCTGGCAGCGACTGGGACGGCTGTGGAGAGAGCTCAGGGCACCCACAGCACTCAGCCCTGCTCACCGCCAGCACTGTCACCCTAGGGTGCAGCCTGGCCCTGCCACGTCCCCCACAGTGTCACCCCCCAGCACAGGGGCAGCAAGGTCCTCGTGCGGCAAGCAGCCGGAGCTGGCAGCCGTGGGAGAGCCCCGCACGAGGGGCTGGCAAAGGGCTGCTTGGTGTCAAGCCAGGTGAATTTGGGACTGCTGAGAGAAAATCCAGGCCAGTGAGGGAGCTGGGAACAGAGCCGCCGGCCCGCAGCCCCGCTGCTCCTCGATGGCAGTGGCCAACAGTCCCGGGTCCCCAGAGCATTCTCAGTGGGCAGGGACCCCGTGGCCAGCCCGGACACAGGGGCTGTGCTGGGGGCAGGGGGCAGGGGAGGGTTTGCATGCACAACTTGGCCCAGCCACAGAGACAAGAAATGTAAAATAACAAGGAGTCACCCCAGGCTGAGCAGTCATGCCCCTCTGGAAGGAAACTTGGCACACACCAGCCCCCGCCAGCCTGCCAAGTCCTGCTGGGACCGAGGCTTCACACGCAGGCTGGAAACCCCAAGAAGTTTATGAGGGACCCACTGACACGTGGATGAGTCGGGCAGCAGCCGGAGCTGCTCGGCCCTGACAGGAACCTGCCTGTCAGCAGTGCACGGAGCATGGCCCGTGCCTGGGACACGCCTGGGATGCACTGGCATCTCCCCTTGCTGGCATCATCTGCGTGTCCCAGCCCACCCCCTTGGCATTCCACCCCTTCATCCCTGCCAAGGGGATTGGAGGAGGCGTGGGAGCAGTGCCTGGCCACGGGATGGGGGATGAATGGGGGCCCAGCATCTCTTTGGCCAAGCTGCCACAGGACCTGGTCCTGCAGCCCCTTCCCCTCACTCCAGATATCCTGCCCAGCACTGATGGCTCCAGAGGCCAGCAGCATCCAGGGGCTCCAGCATTCCAGTGAGCATCATCTGCTCATCTCTGCCTGGGTTTCTCTGTCAGCAAGGAGGTTCTGCCCAGTGCCTGTGTCCAGGGAGCAGCAGCAGGAGCCATCGAGGGTGGCTGCCTCCCCGGGAAGGCTCCTGCTTTCCCAGAGGGCCGGGGGGAACTGGGCAGCTCCGGCGGCTGCCGGCCACGTGTGCCCTGGGCACTGCACCACAATTGGATTTGCAGCTGCCCTGCCTTTTACTGCATGGAAATTGAATTGTAAAATGTCAAAGACATTTCCTAACTGCGCCATATTAGCCTGGTTTTATTAAATACTGTTATCAGAGCAGATTATTAATGCAATCAAATGCAGGCAAGAAAACCCAGAATTAACTGGCCACCATACAGGAGGACACACCGGAGGGCAGGAGGCAGCTGGTGAGGCCCTGCCCAGAGCCCATGTCCCCAAGTGCTCTGGTTCTACTTCCCTCTGTCTCTGAATCCTGGAGCACCGGTGAAGGAACAATCCCACCCAGCCCATGCAGCTCCACTCGCATCCCAGGATGGCTCCCCATGGGACAGCAGGACCTAGGCAGGGCAGGACCTGCTCCCTGCACATGGCAACAGGGCCAGGACTGATGGGACAAGCCCTGAGACGCCAGAGCTGCTGCCAGTGACATGCAGGGCAGGATGCAGAGCCCTGCACAAGTGGCAGTGCAGGAATGGGGTTCTCCTGCCCAGAGCAGGGGCATCCTGAGAGCTGCCCAGGCCTCAGCACCCATGCCCTGGGCAGTGGGGCCAGACTGGGCTGGGTTACCCCGACGTGGCAGGACACAGAGGGTGCAGAGCTCCGTGCCCAGCTCCCAATCCCAGCCAGGCAGTATGGCTAACCCAGCCCAGGGCGTCCCCAAGAGAGGCACCCAGAACTCCAACGGCACATCAGGACACAAGTCCTGAGAGCAACCTGGAGGACCAGGATGGCACTGAGGACCAGGTATGGGGTGGGCAGCACAGTCCCACAGGACACGGCCCTGGATTCCACCCACACAGCCAGCCCCTGCCATGCTGGATGCTCATCCTGGCACCGTGGGGCCATGTGCTGGGACATCTCCTTGGCCACATGAAGCTGCCACATGTGGAAGTGCTTTACAGAGGCCCTCAGCCTGGCTGGAGGAGAAATTGGAGTAGAGGATCCAACCATTGGCTCGAGGTCCCTCACTCGGCACCAGCAGCACCACACAGGAGCCATTTCCAACGTGGATGAGCCGCTGGCAGCACTGGCCTCACAGGGAAGGAGCCAGCTCACTCCAACACTCCCCAGCCAAGGAATTGTAGATCCTCTGCACAGCATGGCATGGCTCATCTCCCACTGCCTGAAGCCCTGGCTGCCCAGGACAGGGATGGCACAGTGGGCGTGGGTGCTCCTGGAGATGCCCCATGGTCCCATCCCATCCCACAGCACTGGAGACGAGGGGAAAACGCCAAGTCACCACATTTCTTTGAGGTAGCACTGGGAAGGAGGGGACAGGGAGGGAAACAGTTTGCTGCCAAATCCCTGCATCTGATTTGCGCAACTTTCAGACAACCTCATCAATTATGGATGCCCGAGAAGCAGGCGCGGTGCGCGCTGCGGCCGGCCCGGGCCCCCGAACCCGCACTCACACCAAACCGGGCCCCATGTCACCATAGCAACCCGTGCTAATTCACGCAAGGATTTTTAAAATCTCATTTATTAAACCCCACATGAATAGGATATTATCCAGATAACAGAGCTAAGTTACAAATCTTCCTGGTGCCGCGCAGCACAGGGAGCGCCCCAGGCATGCGTGGGACCGGAACTTGGAGGGGACATGGGGACACCACGGAGTGGGGACAGCCCTGCTTGGTGCTCTCCCACTCCGTGCACCACTCCAGCCCCACTGCCATGGCCAGAGGTGCTTGTGCAGCCCAGGCCAGGAGCACGTCACCCACTGCTGCACACATGGCCCTCGCTGCCACACGGGACTGTCAGGTCCAGTGGGGCAATGGCCCAACATCGGCACCAGTGGGTCCAGCAGAGCTGGAGATGGGCAGCCCAGCAAGGGGATGGGCTGAGCATCCAGGCCTACAGTGGGAATCTCCTCAACACTAGGCTCAGCCCCACTGGGTGTCCCTTGTCCCTAACCCATGATCCTGGCACAGGGAGCGCTGCTGGCCCCTGTGGCCGTCCTGCCTGGTATCCAGACGGCTCAGCAGTGCTAAATGCAGCAGAGCACTGGGAAGAACAGGGATGCAGGAGCAAGTGGTGGCACTCAGGCACCTCTGGCCGTTGCCACAGCAACGCCAGCTGTGTGCCCAGGCCAGCATGGACTGGAGAGGGGTGTGTGGGGACACTGCTGGGCACAGGCCAGGCATTGTCCCCATACCCACACGCTGCCCCAAGAGGCCACGGCAGTAGCAGCATCTGGAGTGGATTGGGATGAAGTGGGCTCTGAGCTGGAGGTTCTTCTTGCCCTGCACAGTCCCTCAGCAGTGATAGCAACGATAGCACTGGGGACATGGGGAACACCACGCCAGCCTTGCATGACACATGCTGGCCCCATGTGGCCCCGTGGACATGGTGGATGAAACACCAGAGCAGGGACACGGGGAATGCCATGCCAACCCTGCTCAGCACCAGGACATGGGACATCACACTGGCCCTGCTTGGTCAGAAACAGCCCTGCATGACCAGGGACAGGGGACACCTCACCAATCCCGCTCCAGGGCAAGGGGGGTGCCCGCATTTGGGGAGTGCCGGCCCTGGAGAGAGGGACAGTGGGTGCAGCAATGAAGGGACTGTGTGTCCAGTGACACAGAGCCACATGAGGGCTTCCCGTGGTCCCTGCCCATACCCAGGAACGGTCCCCGACCACCCAGTTGGTCCCCGCGCACCAGGCCTGAAACCTGCGGCTGCATCAGCACCATGAATTATTCAGTCCCGGGCGGAACGCCTCGACGGAGCAGTTACATCCTACGGCGAGTAGATGATACTCATGGAGCTACACACACGTACACCCGGAGACGCACACGCACAGCCACACGCACGCCCCCGCAGCCTCACACCTGGCCACGCACCCGCGGCGCACCCGCGGAGCCGTGCACAGCCAGCCGCAGGGATGCACCGGGAGATACCCGCGGAGCGACATCCAAACACCCCCTCACCGAGAAACACCAACAGCCCAGCCAAACACACAGATGCCAGGGTACACACCGCCACGCAAACACCCCACGCACCCAAACACAGCCGCACACGCACCCGCGGCAGCGCGGACACACGCAGAGGTGTGCGGGCAGCCAGCCCCGGCGCTCACCCTCGCGGGCCGGGCACGCTCGCTGCACGCACACGCAGATGCGCCCGGCGCTGCCCGGCCGCAGACCCTGCCCAAACCCCCGGGAGGACCGGGCCCGGCTCCCGGGCAGTCGGGAGTTGCTCCCGGGTGCAGGGCAAGGGCAGCCCTGCCGGAGCCCGACCGCGCCGAGGGTGCCCCGGGACTGGCGAGGCGACCCTTTGCAGCGCTCTGCACCCGCACAGTGCCCGGGGATGCTCCGAGCCCCGCCGGGATGCTCAGACCCACGCCGGGCAGCCCCCCCCACCCCGCCCCTCCCGGGGCGCCCCCGGGGGTTCTCAGCACGTCTACGGTCCCCGCCCGCCTGCGACGAGCCGCAGCCGGGGAAGGGCCGGGGATGCTCCGGGGCAGGGAGGGCGGCATCGCGGCCGGGCCCCGGGAGCAGCGCTGGGACGCGGCCCCGAGCCGCCGCGCCCGCTGCTGCGACGCCGGTGCCCATGTGTGCCCCCCCATCCCCGTGTCCCCCCACACCGCCGCCCCCGGCCCGGCCCCGCCGCCGCCGCACTCACTGGCTTTGCCGGGCTTGGGCCTCTGCAGCAGCTTCTGCACGGCCGCGATGTCCTCCGCCTTCACCGCCTGCACCAGCTCCTGGTCCTTGCCCATGGCTGCGCCGCGCCGGGGCTGCCGGCTGCGGGCTCACGGCCCGAGCATCCTCCGCGGCGCGGCGCGGCGAGGGGCGGGGGGCGGCGGGGGGCGGCTCGGCGCGCCTCGGCACGGCTCGGCTCGGCTCGGCACGGTGCAGCCCCCCCGCCCAGCCCGCCCGCTCCGGAGGCGGGGGCGGGGGCGGCGGCGGCGGCGGGCGCCCGGGGCGGGGCGCGGCGGGGCGGGGGGGGGCCGCACCGGGAGCGCGGGGGGCAGCGCGGGAGAGGAGGAAGAGGAGGAGGAGGACGAGCAGGAGGAGGAGGAGAGGGCGGGGGCCGCCCGGTGCTGCGGGCGGAGCGCGGGGATCCCCCTCCCCGGTGCCGGGCCCGGGGGACGCCCCGGTGGGAGCCGCCGCGCAGCCGTGGCGTGTAACGAGCTGTCCGGTCTCAGCGGCCGGAGGGGAAGGGGCGAACACGGTTGCTCGGGGCCTCTTCCTCCTCGGGGAGGATGCCGGGGGGGGTCCAGCAGACGCCCTCCCGGGGCACCCCGTGCTCCCCAGCCGGTGTCCTTCGCCGGTCCCCGTCCCGCCCGACCATCGCAGCAGCCTGCGGTGCCGATAACGGGAACCGGGCAGGAGCAGCCTTTCAATTTCTGTAAATACAGCACTCATTACCGCGTCATTTCCCAGTTTTGTTGACACAATGGCCGGTGACATTCGTCCCTTTCACTTTTAAAGGTGAAATGACCAAGACATTACAGTTACGGAGGGTTCCCGGCTGTGCCTAGGGCTGAGGAAGCTGAGGAACCCGATAGGAAATGGGGCCAGTGATGGACACGGCGTTAATGTCCCGACGGTGCCAGCAGGACAGAGCACGGACATCACTCGCACGAAACCAGTCCAAATTTCTGCCCTCCCGGACAAGTTCCTAGATAAAAACCTCGTGGAGTCCCGGCTCCAGCAAACCGGCATTAGGGCACATGGGACCGGAAGGCTGGTAGCCAACTGGCTACCACAGCGCTGGGCACTGAGGGGTGCAGTCACAGGCGGGTGCAGTGTACGGGGACCGGCATCTGCAGCCCCGTGTGAGCACCCGTGGCAGAGGGAAAGACGGAGGAGGGAACCAAACTGTCCCCTGATGCCCCCTGCCCGCCCCGTGCTGGTCTGTGCCCCCCCGAGCTGGAGCCCAAGGGTCTCCTGCACAACCCCCATCTCCCGCCCAGTCCCCATCTCCGGGCTGACCCCCCCTCAGGGATAGCGGGGTCCGTCTCCTCTCCCCACCCCCACTTTCCAATCCAGGACATTTGGGTTGCCAGCACGGAACGCCGTCTAATCTGCCCTCTAATCCCGCAGCCGGGCGGCTGCACGGGGCCCTGAGCCGCGGCCGGGCTCCCGGGGCTGGGGGCTGGGGCTCCGCACGCGCCCGGGGGCCCCGGCGGGTCAGGGGCTTCCTTCACATCTGCCACCACCTGATAACAAACGCAGCGCCTCAACAAAGGTCCCTTTGTGCCCCACGGCTCCCTCCTGCTGGGCCCCCACACCCAGTCACCCGGCACAGACACGGCACGGGGAAGCTCCTGCCCCGACGCCCTCGCCAGGCACCGGGACCTCTGTGACCGGGGCACGACACGGGGCAGCAGGGCCGCGGTGTGGGGCCGGTGGGGTGCACCAACGCTGTCCCTCCTCCCCGCCTGAGCCCGGCTTTGCAGGAGGAGCTCCAGCCTGGCGTTCCTGCGGCTCCCTCGGGCTCTTGCCAAGTCGGGTTGGTCTTCGCAGAGCAGAAGAATGTGCAGTGAAATGTCCCCGCTCCTGCCCTGCACACCCCGAGCAAAACCAGCACCCGGAACGATCAGAGCCTCAGGCACGCGGGATTTAGGACGGGCACTGTGGGGAACAGGCACGTGGAAACCTGACTGTGGGAACTGGAGACTCCACCAGCAGCAGGAGGGCTCATCCCACGCAGAGATCCCCACGCATGCCCCCAGCACAGCTGCCTTTCCGATGGGAAAGGAGCGCAGCAGAGCCTCTGCCTGGACTCGGGAGGCGGGGGGGATCTGGGAGCACACGGGGCCTGGGTGCTGGAATAACAGAGAAGAAGGAAGAGATGAAGGCAGAATTTGGAGGCTGAAGAAGCCATCACTGTGCTCACACCCCTCCCAGCGACCAGGGATTCACAGAGAGTGAAAGCAGACACAGGGTTGGGGACCAGGTGCTGGTGGGAGCCTGGCAGGGCCCCTGCACATCCCTCTGTCCCTGCTCCATCCCAGGTGGCAGCCCTTTCCTGGGACATGCAGCACCCAGCAGCCACACCAACCTGGATCCTGTCCAGGGAGGGCACAGACGCCCTCGAGGCCAGCACAAGGCACAAGGGTGTCCCCATGAGCTCTGTCACACTCTGCCCTGTGGCTGTCAACCCCTCCAGCTCCATCAGAGCCTGAGCAGGGGCCCAGGAGGTGTCACAAGATAGACCCCAGCCCTCCACACTGGCCCGAGCTCCCTCTCCCTGCACTGGGGGCAGAGTCGTGGCCCCCCAGCACCCAGCAGCATCTACGAAAATACTTTATTGTGGAGGGGGGTGTGCAGGGGCTCTGTACAGTGCAAACGGCGGCAGCAGCGCTGTCACCAGCAAACAGACACGCGATGGTGGCCCCCAAAGCCCAGCCAGGGGGGCAGCGGGAGCTGGGGGGGCTCTTGCCCCTATGTGGCCTTGGGCCGGCCATTGAGGCGGATGATGGCCCGGTAGTCCCGCACCAGGTCCCGCAGCTGGTCCAGGTAGGGGTTGACATTCTCTTCCATCCACTCCTCCACTGTGTCAGGGAAGTAGATCCTCTCCAGCTGGGCACGCAGGTCACGGACGAAGCTCTCCCAGTCCTCATGGAGCCTGCAGAGGGGAGAGCAGGGGTCCAGCTCCCTCCTGCGAGGGACCCCAGGGCTGGGCCTGGGACCCTTCCCAGCCCTGTGCCGACTCCTCCCAGCCCCCAGCACCACGTACTTCAGCACCTTGCTGCCAAAGCTCTCCATGTTGCGGGGGTTCCCAAACTGGCGCTTCCGGTGGTAGGGGCTGAACCAGCCCTTGATGGCACTGGAGAGGCACGAGGGAGTTGGGGACACAGGGGCCACGGGGGATGGGGAGCTGCACATGAGGCACCAATCCCACTGCTCCCCCCGCATGTTACCTCTCCTCCTCCAGTGCCTTAAGGATGCTCTCCTTCAGGTGGCCATTAACCTGCTCTACCATGTGGTAGATCTCCACACCAGGGAACGCTCCCCTGCCCTCGCTGGGAAAAGGGAGGGCAAGGTGAGGGCCCCGGATTTGGGGTGCACTGGGCTGGGTGAATCCCAGCACCTCGGTGGGTCTGGGACCAGGGCATTTGGGTGACCAAGCCCCTGCTTCCCTCCAGCGCATCCCTTCTGGTGCAACTGCCACAACCACGTGCCACGCACCAGGTGCTCTGCTCCAGCTGCACGCTCTCCAAGCCCAGCACATCCAGGACCTTCCTCTTTGCGTCTTCTGTGAAGCCCCCTGGAAGGGTGAGGAAAGGGGCAGAAGAGCTTGGGACACCTCACCATCAGGCTTGCCCCAGCTTCACCACACCTCCAAAACTGGGTGAGCTGAAGCTCTTCCTCCTCTGTCTCCCACCTCCCCCCAGCACCCTGCCCAGCAGGACAGGCTCTGGCAGGCAGTGGCAGGTGAGGGTGAGCCTGGCCATGCCAGCAGAGCTGGGGGCTCACCGTTCACCAGGGTCTGCAGGCAGATGGCCAGCGAGGGGATGCTGACGGGCAGCAGCTCGCAGAGCACCGAGTAGTGATCGTACCTGTGGGGTGGGGACAGCCATCACCTCTGCACTGCGCCAGCATGGCTGTGTGGGCACCGGGAGGGCAGGGCGGGGTCCCACCACCCCTTACCTCTGCCAGCCGGTGAGCACTACGCCCTGCAAGCGCAGTGGGGCCAGCCGTGGCACGGCCTGCATCACCTTCAGCCAGCTCAGGTGGTTTTTCAGGTGGTAGCTCAGCGGGGTCCAGGCCTGAGCCGGCCCCGTGGTGCCCTTGAAGGCGCTGGCGAACCAAACCGCCTCGAAGCCGCTCTCCACGTACTTGGTGAGGAACGGCACTGCAGTGGGACAGGCGCGAGCCACCAGTGCCACTGTCCCCAGGAGGCTGGGGGGGGCTCAGGGGGGATCCCCCCACCATCCCCAGGAGCCTGGCATGCCACCTTACCAATCTGCTCAGCCTCGAAGTCGGGTGCATAGAACCACACCACGGGTGAGACGTGCTTCGCTATCCCGGACTCTGCAGGGAGGGCAGATGTTGGTGCCAGCAGCAGGAGGCAGCCTCAGGCTCCTCATGCTTCCCTGAGACCCACATTCCCACAGCGCAAGGCATGGGCTCCTGCTGGCACTGGGCACGATGCCTGCCAGGGTGGACACAGAGCGGGTGCTGCTGCGGAGCCTGGCCCAGGTGCCACCAGTGCCGTCCCTGTCCTCTCACCCTGCAGCGCTCCCACGCTGATCTTCCTCAGCATGTCATCCCACATGAGCACCCGCAGCCCCCAGTACTGCGCTGTGAGGAAGCCCAGAACCTCCTTGATGTGCTTCAGGTACATGGTCCCCACGTCACCCTTGTGGTGGCTCATCCAGTTCTTGGAGTCTATCCCCTCCCCGAGATGGAACACCTGAACTTGGGGGAAGGGAGATGCTCAGCAGCCCTGGGAGCACCCCTGGTGCCTGGGGCGTGGGCTGGGGTCCCTGCACAGCCCCTGCCCACCTCATCTGCGCCGATGTGGATCCAGGTGGAGTGCCGGTGCTTCTCGATCACCTGCGACAGGATGCTCTTGAGCAGGGCCAGGGTGTCGGGGACGTGGGGGTTGAAGCTGTTGGGGAAGCGCTCGACCTCCCGCAGGTGCTGGTACTTCTCATGCTTGAGGATGAACTGTGGGGAGGAACCATCAGGGGGTTGTCCAGAGGGAATCCCTGTGATTTGGGATGGGGAGCAGGACTGGGACCCTCTACCTCCACATGGCCAAAGGTCTGCACCAGGGGAACCACCTCCAGCTTGTATTGGTCTGCCAGCTGCTGGATCCGCTCGATGTCCTCCTCGCTGGGAGGGCAGGGACAGGCTCAGCGGGGGATGCCGGGGCAGAGGGCGGAGAGTGGGGGCACTTTCCCTCCTCCCCCTCCACTGCCACCCTGCCCACATGGCCCCAGCTGCCCCACAAGTGTGCACTTCACTGAGGGGCACAAACATTGACCTGTCAGGCCAGGAAACTGGTCTGCCCAGCAGCACAGCCTGGCCGTGGTTATCGTGGGCACGGGGCCACACCCAGCCCCTGGAGCACCGGGACCTGCTGGGGCCTCAGGCCTCACAGCCAGCTCAGCACACAGCCTTGTGTGAGCCCTGCTCACCTGTAAGCGTACGGGGACCTGAGGATTTCCAGCTCCCCCTTGAAGGGGAACATGTCCTCGTACTCGATGAGGACGCCGTTGGCTCCCAGCTGGGACAGGAGGGGGAACACCTGCAGGGTGGGCAGGGTGGGCTCAGCAGTGGGAATGGCACAAGTGCAGGTGTCAGCAGGGACAGCTGGCAGGCCGAGCCCCGTCAGTGCATCCCTCCTTGGCCCCTCCTCCCTGTCCCCGGGCATCCTCACCTGTTCCAGGTAGGAGACTCTGGGTGCAGCTCCCTTGAGGTCCAGGTGGACCAGCCTCATCTCGGTGGCACTGACATCCCTGGGGACCTGCTGCTTTTGCCTCAGGGCCATTATCTTTGCCGCAGGGACCTCCAGAACCTGGCTCTGGGGGATGATGTCCTGGACAATGTCACCCGTGTCCCCCCAGAACCCGCTGTCCTTGCTGATGTGCTTGTGCAGCTCCAGGGTAAAGCTGCAGGGAGTGGAGCAGGGATGGGGATATCCATGGGGTTATGGGGGCACCAGCTGCCCCCCAGCACCAGGTGCCACAGAAGCACAGCTCAGGGGTTGCTGCAGACCCTGAACTCCCTGGGGTCCTGCTGTCACCTCACCTGTCACGGAAGAGGAACTTGATGCCGGCCAAGGCGACAAGGAGCAGCACTACGAGGCGCAGCAGGTTCAGCCGGTGGCTCCGCTGGAAGGCCATCTCTGGGAGCTCTGGGGACACACACGGGGGTCCAGCACCCCACGGCCAGCAGTGGCCGGAGGGACCCCAAGCACAAGTGAGTCCACACAGCCCCACGTACCGTGCCCTGCTCCCCTGAACATGGCAGCACGAGACCCGGAGAAAGGCGACATGGGGACAACCTCTCTGGCCAGCCTGGTCCCCATCGGGGACGTGTGCGGCAGTGCCCCGTGTCCGTCCTACCTCGTGTGCCCCAGCGTGGGGCCAGCGGCCAGCTCTGCCTCTCCCTCTGCCTGCACGGGTGAGGCCGGTGCCAGAGCAAACAGGGCGGTGGTTGCAGAGCAGGTCCCGACCGGGGATCCCGTCCAGCTGCCGGGTCACCCCCGAGCCAGGGGCCGTGTCACAGGGCGGCTGGATGGAGTAGCATCACGGGGTGGGCAGGGTGCAGCCCTGCGGGTAGGGAAGAGGTGATTGGGAGCCACCCAGGCGCATGCCAGCGCTGGGCTGCTCCGGGGATGGTACCGGCACAGCCACGGCACTGGCGGGGTGAATGTAGCAGCTCGGACCCCCCTGGCACCCGCAGGAGCCATGAGAAGGGAACCACGGATCCTCTTGGGAACCACACGCAGGCATCACTTCTGTCCTTTCTTACTCCTGTTTCTCCAGTTCTGGTGTGCTTGGTGAGGCAGGGATGGGGCAGCGCAGCCACCCCCGGCGCTGCTGCCGCCAGCACTTCTGGTGAGCTGCCACCCAAACACATCCGAGCTCAGGGTTAAATTCAGCGCCGGCAGATTGGGGAAGTGAAAAGCAGATTTTGGCAGCTGCGGGTGCCCAAGCGGCTCAGCTGATCGCGAGGGTTTTGTTTGTGTTGCCTCAGCGGTGGCATCAGGGAGAGCCGCGCTGAGCCGCCCCGCGCCTCCGGCTCCGAACGAGCCCTCTCCCAGACACAGCCGCAATCCCTCCCGACACGCTGCTCCGCACGCTGCCACGGGGTGCAGGGGGTGCAGCGCCGGGACCCCCCCGGGCAGCGGGACGTGCTGTCCCCAGAGCCCGAGGCCCAGCAAGGCCACGTCGCAGGGCAGGACAGCGATGCGCAGGAGGGAGCTGGAGCATCCCTGCTCCATCCCCACCTCCCGGTGCCCGCAGGCACCCAGCCCCTCGGTGCCCATGTGCAGGAGGAGGAGCAGGAGCAGGTTTTTGGAGAGCAGGCTGTTCCCTGCGCTCCCTTCCCTGCATGGGCAAGGTACTTCACGACACAGCACCTCCTGTGCTGCGGGGGACAAATGTGGTACCCACTCCCTGCCGTGCCCAGCCCGGGATACTCCTGGCAGCTCCAGCACAGCCCAGCAGGGATGTGCCAGGCTGGAGATGGTTGCCAGCCCAGGGGTCACCACTGGGTGCACAGGAAGGGACAGAGGGGACACAGGAGGGGGGTTAGTGGTCCCTGGGCACACAGCGTGGGGAGCCCAGCACCCAGGAAGGCCATAAATATGCCAAGTGCTAATGGTGCTGTCATGGGAACACAGCGCCTGATCGGAACAGGGATAAATATTTAGACAGACGCTGTCAGCTCGCCAGGATTCGGTGTTTTTAATGTACGTTATCTTATTTAAATAGGGCAGGTCCTCGGAGCTGGAGCTCCCTGGCACAGCCAGGGCAAGGGCAGGCAGGATGGGTGCTGGCTGGAGGGGGGGCAGCACCAAGGGGTGCCGGGAGCAGCCAGGGCACCACATCCCTTGGCAGGAGGGCTCAGCTGATGGATGCCTCCCCTCTAACCTGGCATCTCGCCGCAAGCACCCACTATATTTATTAACGTCCCATCTTCTGCTGCCAGCGCTGTGGGGACGGCGCTGGCACAGGCCCTGGGAGGCTCGGAAGTGCCCGTGGCTCCTCACAACCGGCCAGGCTGACTCAACGCTTCACCGGCAGCAGGGCGAGGAGGGGCCGGACCCTGGGCCCCCTCCCTGCTCCACACTGCCCAAGTGGGTTTTGCAGCCAGCCCCCCTGTGCCCAGCCCAGCTCCCCGCTTACCTTGCGGAGCCCCAAGGAGAGGAGGATGGAAGCAAACCCAAACGTGAGCCTGGAGATGGCAGGGCTGTGGGGAGGATGCAGCTGAGTGTCCCCGGGGTGGCAGGGGCCCCTGCGCTCAGTGGACTGGCAGTGAGGGTTTCGGGTGCCACCCGGCTGCCCACAGCTCCGCTCTCGTGTTCCCCGCTGTCTCCACGCCGAACTCTCGCGCCCTCGGCACACCCAACAGTGCAGCCATGAGAGGAGCGATGCTGCTCCGTGTACGCTCCAAGTGCACACTCACACACACGTGCACACGCTCACGTGCTTCCAGAGCATTCCACGGCCAGCCTGGCCGAGACCATCCCGTGCTCTCAGCCTGTGCCACCCCCCAGGATGAGCTGCCCCCCGCCAGAGGTCACAGGACTGCCGCCCCACAGCTGGGGACTCCTGCGTAGGGAAGCTGCAGATCCGCCATGGGGCTACAGCCCCATGGCAGCAGGAGGCTGTTCCCTCATCCCTGGGCAGAACTGGTCCCTATCTCATCCCGTTCCTTCCCAGGACACTGGAGCACGCTCGGAACAGCCCCTGAGCACAGAGGACCCTTTCCACACCCCACTCATCCCTCTGTGCTGTGGGGCGCCACCCACACCCCGCAAACCCGGCACAGTCCACAACGCCCCACACCAAGGACACTCCCTGGGCATTCCCGTGCCCCACGGCACCCTTCAGGCTCTGCTCGGCACTCCTGCGGCCCCGGGCACACCTGCATCCTCCGCGGGCATCCCTGCATCCTCCCAAGCATCCCTGCATCCTCCCGGGGCTTCCCTGCGGCACCGGGACCCTGCATCCCCCCGAGCATCCCCGCATCCTCCTGGCACAGGTTCCCATCGCGGCGCCGGGCATCCCTGCATGCCGCCGGCATCCCCTCGCCCCCGAGCATCCCCCGCTCCCCCGGCCCTTACCGGCAGATGCGGGGCGGCCGCGGGCACCGCCGGGAGCGGGCGCGGGCACGGGCACGGGCAGGGCCACCGCCGCCGCCGCTCTTAAAGGGCCCGGTGCCCGCCGGTGCGGCAAGCCAGGAGGGACGCACCGGACCCCGCCACTCGCCTCGCACAGCGGGGACCGTGCCCAGCGCCCCGGTGCCACACGCGCACGGCGGGGAGCACCGGCACAGCGCGGAGCCGCCCGCCCTGCCCCAGGCGGCACCGGCACAGGGGAGGCCCCGGGGCGGCTCCGCAGCGCCCGGTGCGTGCCCGGTGTCCCCTCCCAGTGCCCGTTCGGGCTCGGTGTGTGCCCAATGCCCACCCCCGCCTAGCAAAGCCCGGTGTGTGCTCTGTGCCTGGTGCCCAGTGTGTGTCCTATGTCCTGTATCCCACGTCTCGTGTCCCGTGCCCGGTGTGTGTGTGTCCCCTGTCCCGTGTCCCACGTCCTGTTCCCAGTGTGTGCCCAGTGCGTGTCCCGTGTCCCACGTCCTGTGCCTGGTGTGCACCTGCTGTGTATCCCATGTACTGTGTCCCATGTCTCATGTTTCATGTCCCACACTTGGCGCCTGGTGTGTGCCCTGTGCCCAGTGTGTGTCCTGTGTCCCATGTCCCATGCCTTGTATCCCATGTCCCGTATCTAATATCCCGCATCCCATGTCCTATGTCCCATATCCCATCTCCCATATCCCGTGTTTCATATCCCATGTCCTGTGTCCCATATCCCATGTCCCGTATTCTGTATCCCATGTCCCATATCCTGTGTCCCACATCCCACATCCCATATCCCATATCCCACATCCCATATTCCATATCCCATATCTCACATCCCATATCCCATATCCCACATCCCACACCCCACATCCCACATCCCACTTCCCATTTCCCATTTCCCATTTCCCATTTCCCATATCCCATATCCCACATCCCACATCCAACATCCCATATCCCATATCCCATATCCCATATCCCACATCCCACATCCCACATCCCACATCCCACATCCCCTATCCCATATCCCATATCCCCTATCCCACATCCCATATCCCCTATCCCACATCCCATATCCCATATCTCACATCCCATATCCCATATCCCACATCCCACACCCCACATCCCACATCCCACTTCCCATTTCCCATTTCCCATTTCCCATTTCCCATATCCCATATCCCACATCCCACATCCAACATCCCATATCCCATATCCCATATCCCATATCCCACATCCCACATCCCACATCCCACATCCCACATCCCCTATCCCATATCCCATATCCCCTATCCCACATCCCATATCCCCTATCCCACATCCCATATCCCATATCCCATATCCCATATCCCATATCCCATATCCCATATCCCATATCCCCTATCCCATATTCCACATCCCATATCCCATCTCCCATCTCCCACATCCCATCTCCCATCTCCCACATCCCATCTCCCATATCCCATATCCCATATCCCATATCCCATATTCCACATCCCATATCCCACATCCCATATCCCACATCCCACATCCCACATCCCATATCCCATATCCCATATCCCATATCCCATATCCCATATCCCACATCCCATATCCCATATCCCATATCCCATATCCCACATCCCATATCCCATATCCCATATCCCATATCCCACATCCCATATCCCATATCCCACATCCCATATTCCACATCCCACATCCCACATCCCATATCCCATATCCCATATCCCATATCCCATATCCCATATCCCATATCCCATATCCCATATCGCCCATCCCGTTTTCAGCACTGCGCCCCCTGGCGGCACCGCTGCCAACGTCCTCTCCCCCTCCCCGTGCGCAGTGGTCTCGCCTCTCCCTCCCCCCGCGCACCCCGCACATGGTACGTCCCTCCGCCGCGCTCCTGCGCATGCGCGCTCCCGCCGGACGCGGCCTGGGGCGGCTGCGCGCTCGGGCGGGCGCTGTGCGCACGCGCGGAGCCGGGAACCGGGAGCGCCCCGGGACCGGGGCCGGGGGACGCGGGGCGAGAGAGACCCGGGGCCGGGCCGGGACCCCGCGGGGCGAGAGAGACCCCGCGGGCTTTAGGGAGTCCCCCGAGCTCGGGCGCGGCGCGGCGGCTCCGGGAGCGGCGGCACGATGAACGCGGCGCAGGGCACGGTGGGCAGCGACCCGGTCATCCTGGCCACGGCCGGCTACGACCACACGGTGCGGTTCTGGCAGGCGCACAGCGGCATCTGCACCCGCACGGTGCAGCACCAGGACTCCGTATCCTTCCTTCCCCGGCAGCTCGGGGCCGTCCCCGCGTTCGGCCCCCGGGTCGGGCCCGGCTGATGCTCGTACCGACCTTAACGGCGCCCGCAGCAGGTGAACGCCCTGGAGATCACGCCGGACCGGAGCATGATCGCAGCCGCAGGTGAGCGCTCCTGTCCCGCCGGGCACACCGGGAACCGGGCCGGGGCTCACCCGCTGCCCGGTGCTTGCAGGGTACCAGCACATCCGCATGTACGACCTCAACTCCAACAACCCCAACCCCGTCATCAACTACGACGGCGTGAGCAAGAACATCACCTCGGTGGGGTTCCACGAGGACGGGCGCTGGATGTACACGGGCGGGGAGGACTGCATGGCCCGCATCTGGGACCTCAGGTGGGCACCGGCGGGGTTCCCCCCCTCCGGCAGCACCCCCGAGCTGTGGGGCCGATCTCACAGCCCTGAACGCTCCTTCCTCACTGTCACAGGTCCCGTAACCTCCAGTGCCAGCGCATTTTCCAGGTGAACGCTCCCATCAACTGTGTCTGCCTGCACCCCAACCAGGTGAGGAAACTGCCTCCTCTGGGGTTTCCCAGCTCAGAGAATCCTGTGGAAAGGACATTAAAGCTCATCCCATTCCTGCCATGGGCAGGGACACCTTCCACTATCCCAGGGTGCTCCAAGCCCCATCCAGCCTTGGACGCTTCCAGGGATGGGGCAGTCACAGTTTCTCTGGGCAGTCTGTTCCTGTGGCTCCTCTGGGTAAACCTGAGGGACTGCAGAGATGTATCCCAGCAGAAGATGGGGTACAGCAGAAGATGGCCTGAGGGCTTCACGTGATGTGTTTGTGCTAAAGACCTGGTGGCTGTTGCAAAGGGACAGCACAGGGGCTGTGCTGGGCTCATCCCATGGGAGGAAACACGCCCTTGGAGCAGGCTCTGCCCCTGAACATCACTGGGGATGTGATGTGAGCGAAGCTGGAAGAGTTGGGGTAGCTGGGAAGTTTGAGGGTGACAGCACTGCCAAGAAAAAGCATCATGGGGCCTTTGGCCATGAGTCCCTTTAGGATGGATTTGCTTGAGGTTCACCAGTGGGTTCAGCAGCTCTTGCTGAGCAGAGGGAGAGTGGGGGCTCTTGAAGAGGCTGAAGGGAGCAGGAGCTGGGAAATCAATAGGGATCAATCAGTGCTAATGGCCTGGCTGGGCTGGGCTGGGCTGGGCTTGCAGGGCTGTGGTTTTGCCTGCAGACAGGGCTGTGCAAACCTCTGTAAAATGCTGAGTAATGGAAATGTTCCCTTGCATTTCATTTGGCAAAGGCTTAATTCTGCAAATCAGGAATTTCAGACTAAATTTGAGATCAGTTATTTGGACCAGACTATCCAAATGCTCTTGTAGTGTCGGTGCTGTGAGAATGCATTATATTAAATAAATATTGCTGCACATAGGTCTTAGATGGGAAATAATCCCTGACCAAGATGCTGCTGAGGTGCAGAGTGTTGGTTTGTGAGCAGAAGGTGGTTAATTAGTCCAAAGGTGGCAGCATTTGTTCGGACAGTTCTGTGGTTCTGCAGTTCCCTCTGCAGAGATGCTGATCCAATTATCCAGAGATTCTTCACAGCCTGGGTAAAGCCATGAAAACTTTGGACTCAGCATTTACGCCTGCTGAGAGGGGGCTGAGGGTTCAGGAGCCCAGAAGAGGCTTTTGTGCAGTCAGATAAATGCATTGAGTGGTGTTTGTCTCCTCAACACCAGCCCCTGCTCCCAGGGACAGGATTAGCTGTGCCTGATGACCTGATCTCCTCTAGGGATTCTGCTAAAATTATGGACAGCGCAGGGCTGTCGATAAAGCCCTGGTTTGAGTGGAGACATGCCAGCATTGTCTTCTGCTCTGAGCACGGGATCAGAGCCAGGACTCCTGCCCTTGCCTCTTGTCCTTCCCCCGAGAAGGGGAGAGAGAGAGAGAGAGAGAAAAACCCACTTCAGGTTGTGATTTTCAGGTATCTGCACTCTTGAGTGCTTCAGTTGTTCAGCGGCCAACCTGGCCCTTAATGCTGCCTCTCAGACGTGCTGAAAACCACTTGGCTCCCGTGGATGTCGTTTGGAGCTGTAGCTGTGCCACAGCCCTGGAATTGCGGCAGCTGCTGTTTGCCCTGGGGTTTACAAAATCAGCAAACCCCTCTGGGGAGGGAAACAGGCTTTTGCAGAGTGTCACGGGCATCAGTACTCGGCTGGGACAGCCAGGGTGTGAAACAGCCCTGAGCCGGGGAGAGAGGAGGCAGGACAGGACCCTGCTGCTTAAGCCCAGAGCAGGGCTCGATGTGGGTGCCAGCTCCAGGCTGCTGCTCAGCCCGGACAGACACGGCCGCTGTGTCCCTGCAGGCGGAGCTGATCGTGGGCGACCAGAGCGGGGCCATCCACATCTGGGACCTGAAGACCGACCACAACGAGCAGCTCATCCCCGAGCCCGAGGTGTCGGTGAATTCGGTGCACATCGACCCCGATGCCAGTTACATGGCCGCTGTGAACAGCTCGGTGAGCTCTGCCGGGATGTGCCGGAACAGCCGCGCTGGCTCGGCCGGGCTGTGCTGGGATGGGGGAACTGGGCTGGTTTCAGGTGGGCATCCACCAGCCCGGACACAGATCCCGCTGTGTCTCCGCAGGGAAACTGCTACGTGTGGAACCTGACGGGCGGCATCGGCGAGGAGGTGACACAGCTGATCCCCAAGACCAAGATCCCGGCACACAACCGCTACGCCCTGCAGTGCAAGTTCAGCCCTGACTCCACGTGAGTGTGGAGCCCCTCACCTCCCTCCCAGGGCAACCACGGGCCTTTCTGGGCAGGTAGGGGCCAGCTGTGCCTCCAGCTGTGGCTGCTGCTGGCTGCACATTGCAGGTCCCCAGGGAGGAGCGGGGCAGGAGGCAGGGGATGTGGCACTGCAGGGTTGCTGTCAGTGGTGTCCCACTCATGCTCCCTGAGCTCAGCAAGGTTTGCAGCCATGAGCTGTTCTACAACTGGGATCCAACTGCTGCAAAGTGTGCGCTCCTTCACGAAGTCTGTTCAGCTGGAATCTCCTAAATCAGACGGTGCAGGCATAAGGAGATCTGATTGCAATGAGGGCAGCTCTCCAGGCCATCACTGGCCCTGGCCCAGGTCTATGGTAACAAGAGGCCCACAGGGGGACAGTGACTAATGGGGTTGCTCTCACATGTGTTCTTCTTGCAGGCTCTTGGCCACTTGTTCTGCTGATCAGACGTGCAAGATCTGGAGGACTTCAAACTTCTCTCTGATGACAGAGCTGAGCATTAAGAGCAACAACCCTGGGGAGACGTCCCGGGGCTGGATGTGGGACTGCGCCTTCTCTGGGGACTCCCAGTACATTGTCACAGGTGAGGCACCACCTGGACTGTGCCAGGGCCCTGCACCAGCTGGGCCTGACCAGTTACCCTGGCTGGGACATTGCCAGAGCCTGGGGCACAGGAGGTGTGAGCACCCAGCCCCAAAGCCCAGCACATTCTTCTGACTGGAGCATTTTGTCTGTGCTGCAGTGGGGCAGCTGTTTGAACTGGAGAGGAGATCTCCAGCTGTGCTGTTCATTTCACAGTTCACAGCATGTTAGTCCCTTAAACACAGCTGTGATGATTTCCACACTCATTACTCTCCAAAATAATTAAACCCCATGTAACAGAGGAATGCACTGAGCTGCTGTGCCATGCTGGTCATCACCAGCCCTAAGGATGGCTGAATGAAGCAAGAGGAATGTCTTTCTTATATTAAGAGTGAAAAAGGAACTTAAAAAGTAGTATCATATATCCCTCTCTTCACTTTCTCTTCCAGCCTCCTCTGATAACCTGGCCCGACTGTGGTGTGTGGAGACAGGAGAGATCAAGAGGGAATACAGCGGCCACCAGAAAGCCGTGGTCTGCCTGGCCTTCAACGACAGCGTGTTGGGATAACGGGCACATGGGGCAAGGACAGGACTGCTGTTCGTTTCCCCTTGCCTTGCCAGACCCTCTCCAGAGCCTGGGTCACGCGCTGTACCCATCCCCTCCTGCATGGACAGGGCTGGGGCTCTGACAGGGGCAGCTGCAGCTGCCTGGGTCACCAGGCTGGGACCAGGCTTCAGCTCCAGGCAGGACATGGCTGAAATGTGTGTGGCCTCTGAGGGAGGGAGTGGGAGAGGGAGGCACAATCCCACTGCAGGGACACAAGTACAGTTCAGCTGGAGGAATCCCTGGGGCATCGGCTGCTGACAGCATTGGATGTTTGTGTACCCCAAAGTGGGAAAAAAATAAAAGCCTTTGCAAGTGATGGGAGAGCCTGAACAAAGAGGAGAAGCAGCTCTTGTCTCAGTTTGCAATCCCTTTATTCAAAGTATTTCACAGGGTGACTTGGAGAGCTGCTCTCCTAAAGCCAACCACCCCTGCAGATGCAACAACCACCTTGTGTTGAACAGAGCCTGGAGCCTCAGAACTCCAGCTACTTCCCAGGATTCCTCTAGGCCTGGGTCTCCTAATTCCTACGGACGAGGCACAGCCCTGGAGCAGAGCTGCAGAGTGTCTGTGCTGACAGTACTGAGCAGAGGCCTCCTGTTTCTCTAAACTCTCCTGACCTGCAGCATGGAATCAGCAGGAAGCTCTGGGGATGCTGTAGGTGATCCCTTCCTTGTGGAAGTCAGAGGCTTTTCAGGAATCCGGTTCAAGTATGAGGGCAGAGAGGGTGGCCATGGCTGCAGCACTTATTCGGGCAGGTAATAGAAGCAGATGGAGACGCAGATATTGCTGGGGAAGCAGATGTCAATGCACAGGTAGATGAGGCGCTGCCTCCCCGGCCCTGCCAACAAGCAAGGACAGCATGAGAGCAATGCTTTGGTCCTGCAGCTGCAGTCCCCAGGGATGCTTTAGTCCCAAAGCTACGGAGTCCCCAGGGAGCTGAGCAAGGGGAAAGCCTCAAGAAATGACCTTTCTTATTAAAGCTGGAGTAAGGCAGAGCAGGCTGACAGCTCAGCAGGCTGCTTTGGCTGAGGATGAAGGTGACAGGGATTAACCAGTGGTGTCTCAGGGGACAGCTCTGTGTGCTGGCTGTGCTGTGCTGCTGGGGCAGGGGCTCAGAGCCCATCCCAGTGCCACGGCTTGGGACAGGGGGTGGGTATGAGCCAGCACTCAGGGATGGTGAACAATGGTCTGATTTTGCACTAGAGGTCACCTGTCCCTGTCCTGGGCCTTGGCAGCCTGTCCTGGGATGCATCAGCTGTTGTGCGGCAGAGCCTGATCCTCTTAGAGGTGCTAGAAAAGCTCTTGCTTCCCTCTGCCAAGGGAACTTACCCTGCCCTCTCCGCACCCAGAAGATGGATGTCTGCTCACACAGGGTCTGCACAGCCTCCCCCAGGCCCCTGGGGTCCACCTGCTCCCCTGCCACAATGCCCAGGAACTCCCGGTAGAACTTGGTCTGGTTGTTGTGGTGTAGCAGCTGCTCAGCCTGAAAGAAACGTCCCCGTTAGTTCCTCCCAAGGCACTTTGTCCCTCCGGCCCCACAGCCCTGCTCCGGCTCCCAGGGCACCCCAGGAGTGGTCTGTACCCCTGGCAGGTTTCTCCTGCCAGCTGCCCTGTCCCAGCTCCCAGGATGAGGCTGCCAGGTCTCATTTTCTGTCTGTGGGCTGCTGGCCACCCCAGCACTACCAAATTTTACTTCCATTTGGGAGCCTCAGGGCTGGGCAGGTGCTTTCCTCTCCCTGCATGCCCTTTGGGAGCCTGTGCTCCTACACTTCTCTGGGAGTAAGGTGAAGACCAAGGAGCTCCCAGGAGCCACTGAGGAAATGGAGAGCAGATGGCAGGGACACAAAAAAATGGGGCTTTCTGTCTTCTGGAAATGGAATCTGCCCCTGCCCAGGCATCCACTGACATTTTGTTCTGAGGGTCCGTATACGTGATTGCCTCCAACTTGCTTCCCTGTGAGTTGGTAACAAACCCCCTTTGTTTTTCCTTCCCCAGATTTTTGAGCAGGTAATAGAATCCAGTGGGAGCGAGACCTGCAGGAACCCTGCTATTCACCTCCATGGGACACATCCCCCTGCCCCAGGCTGCTTCCCACAGGAATCAGGGTATGGATAAACCCAGGAGCTCGTGCTCAGATCTGGCTCAGAGCCCAACCTGGGGACACAGCTCTGCTCCTGTGCCCCATGAGCACTGAATCCCTCAGAACAGGGGCTGCTCCTGCTCCCCTCGGCTGGGAGAGCCCTGCCCTGGGTCCTTGGGGGTGGAGAGTCACCCCTGCAAATCCACACAGGGGAGAACGTTCAGTGCAAAGCTCAATCCATCCCCCATCCCCCAGCTGTCCCGGGAATGCTGCAGCAGCTGCTCACACTGTGCTCAGAGGTGTTGAGAGCCATCTGCAGGGTCTGCAGGTCCCAGGGGTCCATCCTCCTCAGGTAGCAGGTTCGCTGCTCCAGCGGCTTGTAGCACACGTAGCCCTGCAGACAGATGTGCCCCTTGGAGCAGGCAACACACACCCACCCTGTCCCAGGAGCCCCCTACAATGGACATTCTCCTTTCCCCTGCTCTGTGTTTCATGACTAAAGGTGCAGAGAAGGGCAGCAAACAGCAGCTGATGTCTCTCCTGGTCTGTAGTCACTGCTAGGGAAGCAGGGATGCCCCAGCACTCACGTTCCTGCTGTCGTACAGCACCACGGCGCTCCGGTTGCTCTGCGAGGTGATGTAGTACGTGACGGTGCTCCTGGCCTTGTCCACCACAGCTGTCTGGTTCCTCAGCGGGTCCTGCTGGCCCTGGAGCGTCACTCGGATGAGCTGGGAGCCAGCCTGGGCATGAGGAGTGGGAGGGCAGCACCCACCATCAGCTGCTCAGTGCTCGTGTGCAGCATCTCCCACCACCATCCCCGAGTGGCCCTGTGCTGGTCCCTGTTCCTTGTCTGAGTGATTCAGCAACGGAGAGGAGGAGGCTCTGACCCAAGGGAAGGATGGTCCATGACTCCATCCTCAGGCCTGGGGAGAGGCAGGCACCAGTGCCCCTCATGCCAAAGGCACCAGGTGCTGGAGGAAAAGGCCAGGGGACTCCCAGCCTCTGCCCCAGGCCTGCCTGCAGCCTGCCGGCGCCTCCCTGCCCTGCTTGCACCTTCCTGCATCGTCCAGCCACTGATCCAGCCAAACCCAGCCCAGATCTCAGCCCACCCATCCCTCCTGGGAGCTGCTTGCCACACAACTCAGGGCTGTAGGCAGGAGGATGGGAGGAGGCTTCCTGCCCAGATTGGGATCCCTTACCTGGGCAGAGCTGGGGGAGAAGCTGAGAACCCCCATGACAGTGACGCCAACAACTGCAAAAAACAACAAGGCAACGGACAAGATGATCCAGAAGGTCCTGGAGGGAGCTGGGAAGTGTGCTGTGGCCCTCCTGTCCTGGGAGCCAGGGCAAAAGAAGGAGGAACAGGAGTTAAAATTGACCCTTCTGCCAATTCTTTGTCATCAAACATGTTTCCAGCTCATGACACCAATCCTTGTGCAAACTGGTTGGAGTGCAGAGCTGCCAAACCATTGCAGCACCTGGAATAATGGAGCTTTTATCCCACAGCACTGGAATTCCAGATCCAGCATCCTTGTAACCAGCACTGCAACACCCAGGGAAGCTGCAAAGCCCCCAGGGCAGGGCTGGAGCAGCAGCTTTCCAGACACAGGGAACAACAAATTAAATTATTTTGGTTTACTGCAGAAATCCCCAGCGGGACTGTCAGCATTGGAATCAGACCCCGTGTGGAGTGATCCTGCTTCTGTTTCCCTCCCAGATTGGAGGGGAACAGAAGCAAGAAAATCCAGTGTTGGATTTTCTTGCTGTTGTCCTCCATGAGGCCAAGGAAAAGAGTTTGGCAGTGCTGTGACAGTTCTATTGGAACTATTAATTTACTTTAATTCTTATATTGAAGCAATTAAATTTAACTTCATGGCACATAACGTGATTTTTACAAAGTAGAAAATGTGCTTTCAATAATCTCAAACACAGCCCACATTTAAAAAATAACCTGTTTCTCAATCCTCTGAAGGACAGAGAAATTTAATCCATGCCCAGGATTACATGTGCTCCAGCTGCACGAGGATGGGCTCATCCAGCCTTGGGACAGTTATGGATCTTTACTGGAAACAGGGAACTTCCAGATTATTCCCCCAGAAAAGCAGCGAGTTACAACTGCACGTATCTGAAATCCTATCAATTCCAACAGAGCAGAGCCCCAGCCCTGCAGTAACTGGCAGGTTTTCTACAACCAGTGGAATTCCCTCCAGTGGGAAAGGTGCAGATAAAGAAATCCAGCAGCTCCCAGCTCACACCCATCGCGAGCCATTTGGCCGTGGCTCCTCGGCTCCTCTGCCCTGTTACCTGACCAGTTTATCCCGTGCAAGTCCAGGCACCTCCAAGGCAATCCAACTGACAGCAGCTGCCTTGCAGGAGCTGAACTGGGGATGCTGGGGATGAACAAAACCCTATCAGGATCCACGGGAATGGCAGGAGCTCAGCCCCTTTGGAGGGGGATCAGGCAAGCACAGAGCAGGCACTGTCTGTGATAGAATCATGGAATCCTGGGATGGTTTGGGTTGGAAGGGATCTTAAAGCCCATCCAGTTCAAACCCCCCGCCGTGGGCAGGGACACCTTCCACTATCCCAGGTTGCCCCAAGCCCCATCCAACCTGGCCTTGGACACTTCCAGGGATGGAGCAGGCACAGCTTCTCTGGGCATCCTGTGCCAGGGTCTTACCACTCTCACAGGGAGGAATTCCTTCCCAATATCCCATCTAACCTTTCCCTCTGGCAGTGGGAAGCCATTCCCCTTTGTCCTGTCACACCCTTGTCTAAAGTCAAGTCCCAGAGGAAGGACAGAGCCAGCCTTTGCCCAGGAGCTGCTGGAACAGGGAATACTCACTGCAGGGGCAGCACGGCCGGTGCTGTCCTCTCCTTCCATCCTGCACTTCAGGCAAGGACCTGGCTGCTGCCGCTCTGCCTCCCGCCCACGCACAGACTGGGCATGATCCCGGCTCCAGGCACACCTGGAAAACTTAAACGTGTGTCCATGGGACATAAATACCTGTCCCTCGCAGCCAAAGGGCTCCGCGGGAGGGGGAAACCTGAGGCCGGAGCGGGAGCTGAGCGCTGCTGTCAGTGCCCGACGCGGCTCTTCCTGCTTACCCTCGGCGGGGGCAGGAGCCACAATCGGGGCCTTTGTGTGCCCTCGGGGCTGGCAGCCTCAACAAGGGCCCAGGTGAGGCTCATTGAGAGATCAAATGACCAGAGAACAGTGGCAGCCTGCCCTTGTGGCAGCAGCAATTCCCACATCTCAACGGGAACTCGGCGCTGCCGGAGCTCCGTGGGCTGGAGCCAGATGTTGATCCTGCTGTCCCAAGCCTGGGCTGCACAGACTCACCTGTGCCACCCTCGGGGGAAAAGGAAAAAGGGGCTGTGCCACAAAGTCACCACCACAGCCTGCACTGCACTCGCACTGTCACCCATGTCCTGTCCTGAGAAACTCCCTGTGGGAACAGAGTTCCCTGATCACCCAGATCCTGAGCACTCCAGAAGCCCCCAAAACATTTAAGACCTGCCAGCCAGACATAACAAAGGTGTGGGGGCACGGAAAAACTCAGAATTCCTTCATGTGATGTCTTATCCAGGGAAAATGCAGGTTTTGGACATTTTACTATCAAGCACAGCCCAGGGCTGAACAAACTGGCCTGAAGCCCATAAGAAAGAAGGAGAGGGACTTTGGACAAGGACATGGGCAGGACAAAGAGGAATGGCTTCACTGCCAGAGGTTTAGATTAGATGTTGGAAAGAAACTCTTCCCTGTGAGGGTGGGGAGGGCCTGGCACAGGGTGCCCAGAGAAGCTGTGGCTGCCCCTGCATCCCTGGCAGTGTCCAAGGCCAGGTTGGACGGGGCTTGGAGCAATCTGGGAATAGTGGAAGGTGTCCCTGCCCGTGGCAGGGGGTGGCACTGGATGGGCTTTAAGGTCCCTTCTAAACTGCATCCCTAACTCCCAGCATTCCCACTGCACAGCTGCACCGAAGCTCACGGAGATGAGCCCACAAAATGAGACAACGCTAGGAAGAGCAGGTTTGAGAGTTTAATGGGAATTCAAGTAGAGGATTAAGAACTGTTTGGAAGTCGGAACAGAGTTTTGAAGCACGACTGACACCGCCACCAGCACATTCCAGCATCCCCAAGTCCAGGAAATGGCTCCCTTGCCAGTGAGAGCCCTCGGCACGGACAGAGCTGCCTGAGGGACGCTGGACACCTCTCCTGGCCTTTTCCTGACATATCCTGACACAAAAAGCACCAGATACAGAGACTGAATCCAAACCCACACTGTTACATCAGACACGACCTGCAATGAGTCCATAATGTCCGTATTTCCATGTTACCGAGATCAAGGGCAAGTTCTGCCTCTGACTTTGCAGTCCTTCATCTGGAGACAGAAGCAGGGAAGAGATTATCCACTTCCCTCCACAACTCCAAATCACAAACAAACAGCCTTTCAGAGGTTTAGCCAATGCTCTGGGAACACCGAGACCCTCTGGACTGCAGGGTTATTGCTGTACAAACAAGGTGACAAGTTACCAGGCAGGAAATGGCATCAGCACTGCCCAAGCTCCTCAGCTGGGCAGGAAGGAAAACAGTGCTTAAATTGAACTGTAGATACTGGAATCTATGGAATAAAAGCGTGTTATTTGCATATATAATTTTCAATTAATTCTGTAATGCAAAAGCTTTCACTGTGGGACTCGGGCAACACAAAAACCACCCTGTGGTGAGCCCCTCATTGCCCAATCCCACCTGGAGATCAAATGGAATCATCCCTGAGCAAGCCAGCACCCCTCCTCACCACCCATCGTGCCTGGCCCATGCCGGCACACGCGGAAGATCTGAACCTCAGGGATGGGAAGGAAGCACGTGCTATTGTCACACATGGCCAGGACCCACAGGGTTCCCTGTGGACAGCTGTCCTGGGCACTACTGAGTGCATGGACTGAGCAGGAATTGGGATTGTGCAGCTAAAGCCAAGGCAAGTGGCTTGTTGATGCTGAGGGAAGTGCAGGAGCTCGGTATGGATTGATCCATGGATTTCTGGGAAGCAGCAGGAGGGAAGGACAGTCCTGTGTGGCTACAGACTCTCTGCATTACCAAATGCAGCAGTTTAGAATTAAATCCGTGAAGTACATTCTTCTCATTCTCCCTCCTGGGAAACAAGATATATTATCATAGACTCTATTTATTTATAATTTAAATATATTCTGCTCTATCTTTATGCTCAGGGAGTGCCTGTGTGTACATGTGCTTTACACACACTCGACCTTGGACAGACACCGTGTGCAGCAGCCATGGTCTGGAATTGTGTGGGATCATCCCAATCTGCAGCACAAGTGCAATGTGCAGTGGTCAAAGGCGATGAATTTGTGCAACCTGACATGGGGCTGTGCCCCTGAACATGGCCCCAGTTGGGAAAAAGAATCACTCCAAGGGCAAACACCAGCTCCACAAGTGCTTCCAAACAAAACCAGAGTTACTGCACATCCCAAGAGTCATTTCCCTGAACAAACCAGGCTGAACCATGGCCCAGCCTGGCCAGGACATGGTCCTTCTCCTCAGATCAACCAGCTCCACTTCCCGAACTCAGCCCAGAGGACCCTGTGCCGTGGAGTACCACAAACATTGGATCAATGCATTTATAATTAAACCCAGCCCCAAGCCCCAGCCCCGGGTGCCACTGTAATGCCCCCTTTGTTCCAAAGTGCATTTCAGACTGAGATGTAAACAGAATCATACTGAGAGGACAGAGAGGTGAAAAGCTAAGGGTTCTAACTCCGGGGAGTATCTAGTGCGCACGTTACTGTCACAGGGCGATGACCGGGGCTGCTGCCTCGGCCCCGTTACTCCCCCAGCACCTGGAGCAGGTCAGCGATGCTGTCGACGTAGTAATCAGGGACCAGACGGTGCCTGGCAGGACAATCGCTGTCCTGGTGGCCCCGCACCTCGTCCAGCGTCGTGACCCCGGTGAGGGTGAGCAGCGTGGTGAGGTGGCAGTCATTGCCCATCAGGATGTCTGTGTCCAGCCGGTCCCCCACCATGATGGTGCGGTTGGGGTCCACGTCGAACTCGCTGGCCACGCAGTCGAACATGAAGCGGTTGGGCTTGCCCACGATGAAAGCCTCGCGCTGCGCCGCCGTCTCCACAGCCTTCACCAGGCATCCTGTCCCTGTGGGGAACAGGGATTAGGGGCAGAAGGCTCCCAGCATCCACAGGAGCCAGGACAAACCCGCTCAGGACATTGGGAATGCAAAGCCTCAGCTTTACAGGCAGAGGGACAGGTTGGTCCCAGGACAGGTGGTGCATAAAGCCTGCCAGGAGCTTGGAATTCCATCCCGCAGAGTGAAAAGGGAACTCCTATTTGCAAATAAAGAATCAGTAAGGATTCTCTCTCTTTCAGGGGTGCTGTGAAGGAGAGGCTCCAGGATACCCAGGCTGCCTCAAAGAATCCCAGAATAGCAGGGGTTGGAAGGAACCTCTGGAGATCATCCAGTCCAACTCCCCTACAAGGCAGGGTCACCTAGATTAGGTGACACAGGGACGTGTGTAGGCAAGTTTGGAGCGTCTCCAGAGACAGAGACTTCATGACCTCCCTGGGCAGCTGTTCCAGGGCTCTGCCATTCCCCATGGGAAGAAGTTCTTCCTTAGGTTGACATGGAACTTCTTCTGTTTTATCAACACAACACCGAGGTGTGATGAGGCGCAGAGCTAAGCACGAAGACCCCCCCAGACCCGGGGGATCCAGAACCACCCCCCCCACGCCCCCCGCCCAGCGCACCGGGGATGGCGGCGCCGCCCTCGAGCGGCAGCCGGTGGTCGCGGTTGGTGCCGACGAGGAGACAGTCGGGGCCGCCGCGCATGAGGTACCGCAGCGCCTGGCACAGCTTCGCGTAACTGAAGTGCTCGTCGAAGCCCACGAGCACGGCGCGCACGGCGGGGTCGAGGGGCGCCTGCACCCAGTCCGCGGGCGCGGGGCCGGGCAGGGCGGCGGGCCCGGGGCCGAGGTGCGGGATGCCCACGGCCTCCAGCTCGGCGGCGAGCGCGGGGCTGCCCAGCACGTAGGCGGCGGCGCCGGGCGGCAGCGCCTCGCGCAGGTAGCGGGCGGCGCAGAAGGCCGAGCTGAAGATGTGCCGGGGCTCGGCGGGCGGGAACCCGAGGCGCCGCAGCTTTTCGGTGTAGGCCGCGCGCGTCCGCCCGCTGTTGTTGGTCACGTAGTACAGCCGCTTGCCCGCCGCCGCCAGCCGGCCCAGCGCCGCCGCCGCGCCGCTCACGGCCGCCTCACCCCGCCACAGGACGCCGTCGCAGTCGAAGAGCAGCGTGTCGACGTCGGCGAGCACGGCCCGGCCGACCTCACCCACCAGCCGCGCCGGTGCCGACATCGCGTCTGCTATGGCCACCCCGCCGGGCCCGAGCGCCCCGCGATCCCCATTGGCCGCGCCGCCCGCTCCCCGAGCCTCCCCATTGGCCGCGCTCAGCACGGACAGCGTCCCCATTGGGCGGCGGCGCCGGCGGCCGCGCCCACCCCGCCGGGAGCGGGCGCCCGGTGTCCCTGCCCGTCCTCCCGCACGTCGCCGCCGATGGCGCCCGGCTCGCTGCGCTCTCATTGGCCGCCCCGCCCGCGGGCCCGCCCCCCGCGCGCTGCTATTGGCCAGGGCGCCCCGGGGCTCGTTAGGTAACGCGTTAGGCAGTGCTGTGGTGACTCGTCGGTAACTGCTCAGGCTCCGCTCCGCCGGGGCTCGGGGCTCAGGGGTGACCGGGGGGAGCGGAGGGACCGTGCTCCGACACCGCCCACCGGCGTCCGGAACCCCCGCGCGGCGGGCGCGTTCCTCGCCGAGCCCCGTCCCGTTGTTATGACGACACGGCCGTAAAGCCGCCATCTTGCGGCGCGTTGCGACACGGGGGCCGCGATGGCAACGGGCGCGGGGCCGGCGGCGCTTACGGCAGAAGCGGCCGGGCCGGGCCGGGGCGCGGCGGCCGCGGGCTCCGGGCCCCCCGCGCCTTCCGCTGCCCTCATCGGCCTCCCGCCGCCCTTCGGCGAGCAAGGTACCGCCCTCACAGGGCCCCGGCCGGCACTGCCAGGCCTGGGGGCGGCGCGGCTCGAGGGGCCCGGCGGGTGAGGGGGCCGGGCCGGTGCTGTCAGTGGGGCGGGAGGCGGCGGGGTCTCCATGTGCCTCGCCCGGGATCGCCCCGCTCCCCTGCAGCACTCCCCGGCAGCTCAGCGGGCCGGGCAGAGCGGCGGTGCTGGGTGTATCACATTGCCGGCGGAGGCTGTGGAGTCTCCCTCGCTGGAGCTGCTCCGGCCCGCCTGGACACGATCCTGTGCCGTGTGCTCTGGGGTGGCCCTGCTGGAGCAGGGAGGTGGGAATACGTGCTCCACCGTGGTCCCTTCCACCCTGACCCCATCCTGGGATCCCGTGGTGCCCTGGCCCCGCTGACGGAGTTTTCCCCCGCAGACGAGGATGACGTGCACAAGTGCGGGCGCTGCCAGTCGGAGTTCAGCTCCCTGGAGGAGTTCGTGCAGCACAAGCTGCAGAAGGGCTGCCAGCGCCCTCCCGACGCGCTCGCCGGGCTCCTCGGCCAAGAAGGACAAAAGGTGACAGCGGCTTCTCCGAGCCGGGGCTGGAAATGATTAGGATGCAACGGTCTGTTGGGTTGGAGGGGAGGGAGCAATGTGTTTAGATAAGCAGAACCTGCTTGCTGAACGTGCTCTGTGCCAGCAGGTGGTTCCTGCGGTCGAGGAGTCCATAACTGTTGCTCACATTGTTGTTGAAGCATCTTCCATAGCAGAGGAGATCAGCAACGCCTCAGCCATCGTAGGTGAGCTCTGAGGTGCTGCCTTGGCACCCCTGGGGGGTTTGGTACCTGTCCTCTTCTGGTGACTTTGGGTTGTGGTTGGGTTCGTGACATCTGTGTGTCATTGGGATTTAGGGCTGGGTGTTCCCACAGTGCTCTGGGAGGCAGCCCTGGGCCAGCCCTGCAATCCTCCCCACATCAGGATCATGGAATAGTCATGGAGTGGTTTGGGTTGGGAGGGACCTTAAAGCCCAACCAGTCCCACCCCCTGCCCTGGGCAGGGACACCTTCCACTATTCCCAGATTGCTCCAAGCCCCGTCCAGCCTGGCCTTGGACACTGCCAGGGATCCAGGGGCAGCCACAGCTTCTGTGGGCACCCTGTGCCAGGGCCTCCCCACCCTCACAGGGAACAATCCTTTCATAATATCTCTTCTAAATCTACCCTCTTTCAGCTTAATTAATACAATTAATTAATACAAATTAGATGTTAAACTCTATTCCGGAAGTGCCCATTTTATGCTGCCATAATGAGAAGGTTGCAAAGACTTGAGTTGCAGGTTTAAAATACCTTTTCTCCTTCTGTCTGTGAAAAATGCTGAAACGGTAGATGGTTTGTTGGGTAAAGCTCTGTCCTGTAAAGAACCCAACTGTCTCCCCACCTTTTCCTAGGCAGTGGGCACATCAAGGAGGTCATTGTAGCAGGAGATCATGTGTTTGAGAACCCGAATGGCCACGTGGACGGGGAGGTCAGTGAGGAGCAGGGCAGCCCCGAGGAGCAGGAGCAGGACATTTCCACCGAGCTGATCAAGGTGAAGCTGCAGGTGAACAAGGAAGGGCGATACGTGTGTGAGCTGTGCCAGAAGACATTTAAAACTGTGAGTATCCCTTCTGCTGATGTGGGTTAGAGAGGTATTTAGGCTGACTGTAAACTAGGAGATCTCAAAACTTGGGAACAGTGTGCTTTACTGCCTGCTACACTTCCCAGAGGGAAGTTCTGCTTTCACAAGGAGCCTTGTTGTTCTTTACAGAAATATAAAATCTTTAAACTGTTTAGCATGTCTCTTAAAGGAAATTCTTTCCCTAGGCCAGCATCCTCAAAGCTCACATGATCACTCACAGCAGCAGGAAGGACTATGAGTGTAAACTCTGTGGAACTTCCTTTAGGACAAAGGGGTCTCTGATCCGACACCATCGGCGGCACACTGGTAAGAGTTCTCCAAAATAACAGTTCCTTGTTACTGGAGCTGTCTGTGGTTATCCATTTGCCTTGCAGTGGAATTCCTTGCTGCTTTCCACGTTTTGCTGAGCTGAGACCATTGAGCTCCCCAGCATTTGGGGTGCTGGGAGGCAGGGAAAAATTCTGGATAGGCGCAGATGTGTGCGTAGAAAGCTGAACATGTTCTTCAGCCTGTCACACAGAGCAGATCCTGGCACTGCTGGCTTTAATATGGTTGTTGTGATTTTTGTCATTTCCAGATGAAAGACCTTACAAATGCAAGAAATGTGGGAAAAGCTTCCGGGAATCAGGAGCTTTGACTCGACACCTTAAATCTCTGACACCTTGCACTGAAAAAATTCGCTTCAACATGACCAAAGAAATAGTTGTCAACAAAGATGATCTGCCATCAGGTCAGTGATGCTGTCAGGACCTGCCTCGTGTCTGATAAAGCCAAACACTCACAGCACTTGGAATATAAATTCCTTCTGGCACAGGTTGCCCAGAGAAGCTGTGGCTGCCCCATCCCTGGCAGTGTCCAAGGCCAGATTGGACAGGGCTTGGAACACCCTGGGATAGTGGAAGTTGTCCCTGCCCACGGCAGGGGGTAGAACTGGATGACCTGTAAGATCCCTTCCAATCCAAACCATTCCATGATTCTCATATATGATAAAAAAGTATTTCTGTGGTATTGAGGTTATATTTTTTATACCAGAAAAAAGTAATTTATAGAGCAAAGCTATTACCTTGAAGCCGGATGTGAACTCAAGATTATGTTTGAGAATCTGGTACAAAGGTGGCTTTAACAGGCCCCTCATGCTCTAAGGCAGATTTTTTTAGGGCACAGGGAGTTGCTGAGGGGTGCATTTCCCCACGTGGTTCATCCCTTGCAGGATCCTGCAGCTCCAACACAGACACGGTGTCCTCAATAGCGAGCGAATCCATCGAAGCCTCCCCTGTCATCCACCTTGTGACAGATGCAAAAGGCAACGTGCTCCATGAAGTCCATGTCCAGATGCAGGAACTTCCTGTGGTGGATGCAAAACCCCTGGAGCCAGATGTGAGTGTGGTTTGTCTCAAACACCCTTCGTGTGTTTCATGCAAAGAACATTTCACCTCATGAGCAAAAGTGTCTTGGGTGCTGACAGTAAATCTGAGTGTGGAATGAAGTGGTTCTTTTGGTTGTTTTCCATGTGGGCAGGTGCTCTGCTCTTTCCTGGGCCCCAGGGAAGTCGAATTGCTCACCTCGTTCTGCTGCTGAGCTGAGCACTGTGTGTAGCTTACAGGGCCTGGGGCTTCACCACCACATCCTATAAAATGAGGGGATGTTTTTGTTGACCATTCCCTGCTGTAAGACTGTGGTAGGGGCAAAGGCTTCTCATCCCTTGGATTGTCAGTACAGATCCACCTCATCTTCCTCCTCAGCCCAGTTCCCTGGTTGATCTTTCAACCCCGTAGCACAGCATTGGACACCCCAGAGAGAGTGACCCTCACAGCAGTGTTGCTGTAAGAAAACTGTGGATTTGCTGTGCCAAACTTCCTCTTTGTTCCTTCAGCAGTCACATCCCGAGGAGCTGCCGTGTGAGGGGGAAGTGAACAGTGAGAACCTGCTGAGGCAGGCCATGAGGAATTCGGGAATTGTCATCGAGAGAGTGGCTGTGGAGGAGGTGCAGAAGCCAGATGAACCTGTGGCAGCTGCTCCAGAAGAGGTGGAAAACAAAGGGGTGGAAGTAGAAGAGGAGCCGTGTGGGGAGCAGTGTGTTAAACTGGAACAAGCAGAGTCTGTATGTTTGTATTCCATCAACTGATTAACTTTTTAACCTTCCTTGTCTGTATTTGGTTGTGGGCAGCACTGTTGTCCTCACGTGTCTCTGCCGTGCCTGTGGCTTTGTGTCAGGTTTTAGATTGTGCAGGTGTGATTTAAGGGAAATGTTACTTCACACACATGCTGTCCCTTTCCATCACATGCTGTCCCTTTCCATCACTCCTGTCAAAGCTGGAGTGCTTAATTGGGAATTTGGGTAGCAATCCTAACTGGACACACCAGTACAAAAAAAAAGCGGTATTCTCATTTTCTCTCCAACAGACACCTGCAGAAAGAACCAACGGGTACAAACGTTACGTTTGCTCTCACTGTAATGAAGCCTTCAGTGAAGCTGCTGCCCTGGAAACACACAGCAAGAGTCACACAGGTAAAGTACTGCTGGGGCTGTTGCCTGACATGAGCTGTGGCTCAGTGACCTCAGCCATGTACAGCTCCTCTGATGAGGAGAGACTGCAGGAGCTGGGCCTGGTCAGTCTGGAGAAGGGAAGGCTGAGGGGGATCCCATCAATCCATACAAATCTCTCCCAGGGCTGTCAGAGGATGGTGCCAGACTCTGTTCAATGACAGGAAAAGGAGCAATGGCCAGAAACTAAAACACAAGTTCCACCTCAACATAAGGAAGAACCTCTTTCCATGATGCTGGCAGAACACTGGAACAGCTGCCCAGGGAGGGTGTGGAGTCTCCCCCTCTGGAGACATCCCAAACCCACCTGGATACGTTCCTGTGTCACCTGTTCCAGGTGACCCTGCCTGGGCAGGGGGCTGGACTGGATGAGCTCCAAAGGTCCCTTCCAACCCCAGCTATTTTGGGGTTCTGTGAAAGCCCACACATGTGGTTGACAATACAATTCCTCTCCTTCTCCAGGTTGTTTTTTTGTAGGAATTCAGTTACACCTGTACCAGATCCTTGTGCTGCGGGTTGCCCTGGATCAACCACACATTTTCTCTCTGTCCCTCTAGAGTACAAACCTTTCAAGTGTGAGGAGTGTGGCAAGGAGTTCACCAAGGGCTACCTGCTGAAGAAGCACCAGGAGGTGCACGTGAACGAGCGGCGGTTCCGCTGCGGGGAGTGCGGGAAGCTCTACAAGACCATTGCCCACGTGAAGGGGCACCGCAGGGTGCACTCGGACGAGCGGCCCTACGCCTGCCCCAAGTGCGGCAAGCGCTACAAGACAAAGGTGGGCCCCCCTCACAAAACCTCCACATTGGCCTGGCTTTGCTCCTCAAAGAGCAAGTGTCAGCTTGCCTGCCTCTTATGGGATGCCCAGAGAACTGTGGCTGTCCCATCCCTGGAAGTGTCCAAGGTCAGGTTGGATGGGGCTTGGAGCAGCCTGGGATAGTGGAAGGCATCCCTGCCCATGGCAGGGGGTGGAACAAGATGTTCTTAAGGTTCTTTTCAACCTAAACCATTCAGTAATTCTGTGATCTGAAGTTCCAGAAAGACATTTTGGTTTAGTGAGCGAAAGAAAGACAGTCTCTGTAAAACCATCACATTTCTGAACTAACTGTTCCTTCACGTGTGGAACAAATAGGTAATAATAGTGTCCTGGTTCTGGCCAGGACTGGGTTAATTTTTGCAGTAGCCAGGAGGGAGCATGGCCAGAACATTCTGGTGTGTGGGAAAGGAGTTCCTTCTGTCTATTATCAGGGCAGGTGAATTGCTCACCTCTTTCTTGTATCCTCTGCCATCAGTACTGTTTGTTTTCTTATTTCTGTTTCTGGTAAATTGTTCTTATCTCAGTCCATGATCTTTTGTGCCTCCATGATCTTTTGTGCCTCCAGTTCTCCTCTCCAGCCCACTGCAAGGGGAGGGAGAGAGGGAGAGGGGGAGCAAGCAAGTGGCTCATGGTTTGGAGAGTCCCAGTGGAAGCACTGACTCGGGGGGTACCATTCCTAAACCACCACCCAAGAAAATCAGACCCTTGTGTCCTATAAGAGACGTTGAGTTCCACACTGGAAGTTAAACCCTGCATCCAGGAGTTTGCCATGTCCTTTCTGAGCCCTTCCCTTGCCTCCCTGTGCGTGCAGAACGCCCAGCAGGTGCATTTCCGGACCCACCTGGAGGACAAGCCCTACGTGTGCCAGTTCTGCAGCCGGGGGTTCCGGGAGAAGGGCTCCCTGGTGCGCCACATCCGCCACCACACCGGAGAGAAGCCCTTCAAGTGCTACAAGTGCGGGCGCGGCTTTGCCGAGCACGGCACCCTCAACAGGCACCTCAAAACCAAAGGTAAGCAGGGCTGCCCTGGGGAGAGGCTGCTCTGGGCTTGGGTTTGGACAGGCTGCCCTTGGGCTGCGTGGGAATGGTGGGGAGGGTGGATCTAATGACCTGCGTGGAAGTGGGATGTTCTGTGAGGAAAATGTCTTGAGTAAAGTCCTCATCAAAAATCTGGTTTGGTGGGATTAGTTGCGCTGGATTTGCTGCTCCTTTAGCTCCTAAGCAGGGATCTCCACTTCAGGTAGTGGTGATGGTGTTATTCCAAAGGAATAATACAAATTTACTGGAGGAAAAAAAAGGAGTTTCCTATGAGAGTAAAAAAAAAAGAGAGATACTGAAATGTATCAGCAGAAGATTGGTGATGTAAAAAAGCAGTTGCTCTGCTCTAGGCTCAGTTGTCTGGTGTCACATGGGCTCTTCTGGGCTGTTCCTTGGCCTGTCCTGGTGGGCCAAGAGCCTCTCATGTGACACTGGTCACTTGTCCATGCCATCCCCTTGCTAGTGCTGCTGCTATTGGAGATGCTCACAAAAAAGGATGTTTTTCTGGAATTCCATGCAGGTGGCTGCCTCCTTGCTATGAAAGAGGTGGAAGAAGTGATAGTGTCAGAGGAGAGCCAGTCTGCTGACAACTTAGCAGCCACGGTGCTTTCAGAAGATCCACACACGGTGCTGGTGGAGTTCTCCTCGGTGGTGGCAGACACCCAGGAATACATCATCGAGGTGAGAAAGGGCAGCCAGCCTGCTCATTGGGAATTTAGCACAGGATCTGGTCAGGAAAAGCTGCAGTTGTTCATGTTCCTGCTCCAGCCTTTTGGGAGAAGGTAAAACAGGCTCCATGCTGCCTGCATGGCCCCAGGAGTCAGTAGGATTAGCCTTGTTTGGAAGGAAAGCACTTGGAGCTTCCCCACCCTCCCAGAGTGCCATGTGTGGGCAGGAAAAGGAGAAGGGAAGACTGACAGTGGCTCAGCAGGAGCCTGAGAATTTTTGACCACACCACATTTTAGGTCCTCACAACCTTGCTTCAGCTTTCCCTACTATTTTCTCCCATTTCTATTTATCTTATTTTGTCCCAGACAATCTCTGTTGTTTCTAACAAAGGCTGCCAAAAGCAATGAATTCTGTATTTCACTTCATCCCCTCCATCACACAGAGCCAGTTCTCATCCAAGTGGGGTAACACAGCTCAATAATTGAGTCCTGCTGTAGTTTCTCTCCAGTAGGAGAAAAATCTGCTGCTTGGCCAAATCCTGCTGAGGGAGGACATTCTCTTTCAGTTACTTGTGAAATTTTGCATTAATTTTAAGTAGTTCCTGATAAAGGGATTGGGAGGGAATGTCAAGGAGTTGTCTTTGGAGTAGCTACTGCATGTGGGGGAACAATAAGATGTTAGTGAATTATATCTTGGTGATAAAAATTTTTTTATATGACCTAAAAAGGTAATTATCTTATTTTGTCTTTCAGACTTCTACTGAAGACATGGAGACCAGCGAAGCTACTGAAATAATAGAGGGAACAAGACATGAGGTAAAGCAGTCCTTCAGTGACACAAGGGGTGAACAGCTGGAGCAGCCTGGGATGCAGAGCTGCTCCTGTCACTGCCCCGTGGTTGTCAGGCCTCTCTGCAGTGATAATCGCTGTTAATTCTCCCAGTAAATGCACCAACCATCAGTGCAACCCCTCTCCCCTCGCAGGTCGACAGCCACATCATGAAGGTGGTGCAGCAGATCGTGAACCAGGCCAACTCCGGCCACCAGATCATCGTGCAGAACGTCACCGTGGCCGAGGGCGCTGCGGCCACCGACACCGCCGACACCATCACCATCGCCACGCCCGAGAGCCTCACCGAGCAGGTGGCCATGACCCTGGCCTCGGCCATCGGCGACGGCGCCGTGCTGGCCACCGACGGCGGCCTGGCCACGCAGGAGGCCACCGTCACCATGGTGGCGTCCGAGGACATCGAGATCATGGAGCACGCGGGGGAGTTCGTGATCGCCGCCGCGCAGGAGGGCGAGGTGGAGGTGCAGACGGTGATCGTGTGAGGGATGGAGCAGCTGCAGAACTGCCTGGCTTCTCCGGGCACTGGGGCTGGTCAGAGAGCAAAGGGGGGGAATGTTCTGGAGGGAAGTGGCTTCACGGGATGGTACAGGCCCAAAATGGGATAGTGCAGGCCTAAACCAGGATAGGACAGGCCTAAAACAGGATAGGACAGGCCCGAGGTGTTCTCAGGCTAAAACCAATACTAGGAATTAAACCCTTGGCCTGGTGGCACTGAGGAGACTGACAGGTCACAAGTGGCACTCAGTATTCTGTACAGCAGCCTCGAATTAAGGAAGATCCTTTGGGAATCAGTGGTCTGGTTTGTAAAAGGATTCAGAAAGTGTAGCAAATATGTGGGGTCTCACGAGGGATTATTTAAATATATGCATTTAAAACAAGTTGAGAAAACCAAACCTAAGGAGTTGTGGTGTGTGTTGAGCACCACTGAACCACTCTCATGCCTTTAACCTCACTCCTTCAGGCCTCCCAAGGCATGGTACTGCAGTATTTCTCTTTTCTTTGATATCCTGGACAAGTAGCCTTATGTACTGGTCTGTGAATGCATTATTGTACCCTGCAATGCCAGCCAGGCTGCTCTGAGAGCCAGCCTGGGGGCTGGAAAGCCATATTGTATAGGAATTTGGTTTTTTTAAACCATATATGATTTTTAATTGCATATTGTACAGATTCGGCATGTAAATAAATACATTTTTAAAAATAAAATAATTTAAAGTTCCTACGATATTTTTTTCCAATTTCTCTTCTATTTTACTCAAACTGAAGAATTTCTGGAAGGAGAGGAGAACAGGAACACTTTTAATTTCCTTCCTGAAGTTAATGCCACAAAGCTGTAGCAGGACATGGTTTCTGCAGGTAAGATCCTGCCAGAAATAATTTCAGCTAAACACACACAGCCTGTCGTAGTCATTGTTAACAGTAATGAGTCAATTGTTTCCCAAAGAAAGGGACTCACAAAAAGATGCTGCTTCCTCAAATTCACAGGAGGTCTGCATTAGCCTTTCCCAGTGAGAAAGATTCACTTTGGGAAGATGGACCAAATCCCTGCAGCCAGGGGCCAGAGCTGAGCTGGCCTTGAGTCTTGCTGAGTGAGGGAGCTCAAATGATGCTCTGCTGAGGCACCAATATGTGAATTGTGCAGTAATCTTGTTCCAAAATCTATCTGGGGCAGCCAAGGCCACTGCTGAACTAAAGTTGTAGAAAACATTTAAAAATGATCAGAGAAACAATAATATCTTCATATTTTCTTCTTCCTTTCCAACGCTGTAGGAGGGTTAAAGATTTCCTTTAAATTCCTCCAGATCCCTTTAGAATAAATGTTTTTGTAGATGAGGGGTCTGTCATGAGGCTGCTGTGGGAGATGGGAACCCCTCAATCTTCGGGATTTGCACCATTCATTGGTGGTTTGGTTGGTGAGGGCCAAATACAGACTGAAGCAGCAATATCCACCCAGGACAAGTGTGAGCAGGATGACAAACCCCAGCATGAAGACAATCCTAGGGAAAGTCAAGAAAAGGTGCTGCAGAGAAAGAGAAAAATAAGTTAAAAAATGGGAGGGTTGAATCCCATGAGTACAGCTGGAATGCACATCCGTGTGCACATGGAACTGTATCCACATTCCAGGGTGGTGGGTCCTGTTTAATGTCTCCACTAAGATACCTCAGGGACTCTCAGCTGTTTCCTAAACTACATCAGCTGGTGATTGGAATGTAAATTCCTTCTCTCTAAATCAGATCTGCTGAGTGACCGATCCTGGAGACAGGAATATGTAGGATGGGAAATGCTGTGAGAAAAATCCCCCAGTTTTAAAGTATTCTGCAGTGGCAGTTTCCTAAGTCTAGTTACATGTGTAAACCAGCTAAAAACCTGCAGTCTGTCCCCAAACCCTGCAGTCTGTCCCCATGCTGGGGGAACAGGACAACATTCCTGACAGCAAAGTGTGAGACACAACATGTTATAGAATGAACTGACCTGAATGAGGAAGGGAATCTCCACGGCATGCTCCTGTCCCTGGGCATCCAGGTAGGTGCCGTGCATGATGTTGGAGAGCAGCAGCACCTGGATGAGGAATGCAGCCGTGACAGCAGCGATGGCTCCAGCTGTGGCCGCCAGGGAGAGCAGGTAGAGCAGGAAAACGCCAGCGTTGGAGGCGCCGATGCAGTTGTTGACCCACACACAGTGGTGGTCAAAGCGATGCACACACGTCCTGCAGACACCTCGAGGAGGCAGGGGCAAAACGAGTGTGTTGGCACTTCATTTTTAAGTAAGCAGTTTGATCTTTATGTGGTTTTTAAGATGAAAATATGTGGGAGTTACAGTCAGGGTTTAGCTGGCAGCTTTTCAAGCAAATAAATTAATTTTGGTGGTGTATCTTAAGAAAAACAATGTATCCTGTCTCTTTTATTCACCAAAACTGCAGCTCCAAGACTTTGGTTTCTCTGACAGTACTGCCTGGCAAAGCACCTGAAAGGTACAGATTGTAGCTCCCACCTTTATTTTAGATGATAAAAAGAGGTGATGGACTTCTCATCCCTGGCAGTGTTCTGGGTCAGGCTGGACAGGGCTTGGAGCAACCTGTGATAGTGGAAGGTGTCCCTGCCCCTGGCAGGGGGTGAAACAAGATGGACTTTAAAGATCCCTCCCAGCCAAAACCATTCCAGAACTCTGTGACTCTATGAAACACAAAATCCTGAACCCAAGTCTTGACAGGTGATAATTTATCTTTTAAATTCCAGCTGCTCACAAGCTTGGGTGTTCTTGACCCTGAATTATCCCTCAGAACTGGTAATTTCTGTGAGAAAAAACAGCACCCAACCAGCTCCACGGATGGGCAAATGCAGCTGTTACCTGGGACCCCAGGAAAACAAACACAGCCCTGTGAACACTGAGCTGGTAACAGAACAGCTGTAGTGGGAACTGCAGCTCCTGGGGGAGAATTCCTTTGGGAAAGTGTTACTGCCATGCTTGTCAAGGAATTTCAGATCCTTACTGCAGTGCTTGGACCTGGCTGGCTTCTCCACGGTGCACGTGGGACACACGAGGCCTCTCTGAAACAACACCCCATCATAGGCATAAACCTTAACCAGTGATGCAGCATTGGATTTTGTTACTGTACCTGTGAAAGAGACAAGAAAAAACAACTAAAAATGGGATTTGTAGCATTTTTTCTGTTTTCAAAGAGCTCGAGCATGATCTTACCAGGATTGGCACGGGAGCAGAGCAGGAAGCAGCCCACGTTCCCAGCCAGCAGCAGGTAGGGCAGGAGGAGGAGGAGGATGTGGAACTGCAGCTCCCAGCAGTACACAAACACTTCCCAGGTGTATTCCCCAAACACTGCAGCCTGCAGGGCTACGTGCAGGACCACAAACAAACAGCTTCTGGAAAGGAAAGGGGACAGTCTATTTAATACTCAGCATCCTGATTAACAGGTCAAGTACACTCAGAGGTGATCAAAGACTTTCCAAATGCAAGGAGACACCTCTTTTAGGTTTTCAGGCCAGCTTGGATTGCATATTAATAGTGTTTTCTCCATCCACTGGCTTCTCCTTCTCTTCTTCCCACATACACTCCTTTAAATATGTCAGCTAAATTCCCTGCTTTATTCACATATCCTTTGGATTTTTTTCCCTGTCAGTACAAAGTCTTATAATCACTCGCTGCTGACAAAATATGCCACAGCAATAGGCCACAAAACATTCTGCCAGAAGACATTTGCTACTCTGAAAGCAAAAAAAATCCCCCCAAATAATCTTAAAAACTCTCCAATAATATAACCAGCTGTTAGAGAATAGGCGTGGCAGGAGGTGGGCAGTGGTGAACACCAGTTCCAGAGTGTGTGGAGGGTCCCAGTGCCCCCAGCACATGTGACAGTGTCACCTCTCTGTCTCAGGCTGTGTTAGAGCACAGGATCAGCAGAACAGGCACAAAACAACCACAGCACTCACAGCACAGCAGTAGATTCACAGCCCTGAAGTCACTGTCACACTGAGCTGCTGTCCCCAGAGAAAAGGTATTTAAATCATTCCTGAGGCACCAGAGTTTACAGACACTACAAAATCCACCTGAATCCAGCAGGCCACACACTGGCAGCTGTGCGGCTTCCCCCTCAGCCACCTGGACATCCAGGCTGCTGGACTGAGACTAATGGGATTTGAGGGAGAGGATGGAGACTGAGAGTCTGTCTGATTCCATCTGCAGCTGCCAGAGAGACTGTGGTAATTCCTGTGGGGATGCAGGATCCCACCAGTGCGACCAACATCTGTTACCGAGCCACATTATCTTTATTTGTCAATATGTTCAAACATTTCAGGGTTCCACCTTCTAAACAATGACCAAGGAAGGGAGAGATGACAGCGTGGCAAACATCAAAGGGAATCTGTAATCCCTGACAGGCATCTCAAATAGACAGAGAATATCCAAGGGTAATACTCAGAGCTCTCATGGTGGCAGGAGATCCCAACAGTAATCAGAAATAGGAGTGAAAAATAATGTCAAAGGCATAAAAATGCAATACCTTGTGTGGAAGAGCCTGTGCAGTGTCCTGTGTGTCACCCTCTGGAGCCGGGTGGGGATGACCAGTGACAACACCTGAGGGAAATGAAGCTCTGTTACCTGACCATCACTGCTGCCTTGGGGCAAGTTCAGATTTAATACAAGTCCCTCATCCCTCAGTTCTGGATCTGCACAGCCACAGCACCGTGGAGGAGGCTCCTTTTCAGGGGTATCTGAGCTTCTCACCACAGAATCAAGGGTGGAAGAGACCTTTGAGATCCTCCAGTCCAACCAAAACACAGAGAATCACAGAATCCTGGAATTACTAAGCTTGGACAAGCCCTCCAAGATTCTCATTTCCAACCTGTGTGCCAACTCCCCAACTTGTCCCCAGCCCAGAGCACTGAGTGCCTTGTCCAGTCCTTCCTTGGACGCCTCCAAGGATGGGGACTCACTCTAAACCTCCCTGGGCAGTTCCAATGCCTGACCAGCCTTTCCATGAAGAAAGAAGAGAGGCAGGAATGCTGCTGGGGTTTTCCACATGGGAGTGAGATTCCGTATTCCTGGGAGCACCCCAGGCCCAAGCAAACATATCTGGGTTAATGTGTGAAAGTTCTAAGGAGCTTAGGGTGGGTGTAGGGTGGGGATGGGTTAAGCAGGGGATAAAACTGAGCAATTCCCCAGCTACAATATGCTCCATCAGCCCATCTGACAGATCAAGGGGAGATAAGCAAAGGGGGGAGATAAGCAAAGGGGGGAGATAAGCAAAGGGGGGAGATAAGCAAAGGGGGGAGATAAGGCCTGTGGCCTCCAGAAAAGAGAGAAAAAATTCCACAAGCCAAACAAACCCCAAAAAATCCAGTTTCTCCAGCTACAGCTCTGATCCAGCCTGATGGCTCCATGTCTAATTGCCCTTTCCAGCACAGCTCGACCGTGCTGAAGAAGGAACCTGCCTGTGTTCATTGAGTGAATCCCTCAGCCAGAGATGTGCCTGTGGAATTGTCTGACTCGGCTGCTCTGAGCTGACAGATCTCTATAGCAACATGGCTCAGGAATTAGAGCAGCTGAGCCTATTTCTAGCTGGCATGGAAAGAAAATATGCAGTGAGAGCTTCTTGCCTCAGATGTGAAAGACCAGGAGGCAAAAAGCATATGTGGAGCTGAGAAGATGCTAAATATTTTTGTGTGAACTGGTACATCTCAGCTCGGCGGTTCGAGGGATAAGTGTTTTTTTCAAGTGTTCTGCAAGAGGAAACACAACCCAGCAGAAAAGAACCTGCAGAAAACCTAAACACACTGCAGGCTTATGCCAAGCACCCTCAGCTGCTCCTCCATGGCCCCTCCAGGCCCTTCACCACCCTCGTGTCCCTCCTTCACCACCCTCGTGTCCCTCCTTTGGACACTCTCTAAGAGCTTCAGACCTTTCTGATATTGTGGGGTTTGTATTGTATTGGTTCATATTTATCTTGTACTGTGACCTTTCACTTAGCATTGCCTGTATTAATATCCCAGGTAAAATATTGATTATATTCACACATATTTATTTCCCAGGCACAAGTATTGATTAGATTCCTCCAGACAGTGGCTTCATACCACAGCAGTAATTTAATTGCTGCTATTTAAACACTTCATAGCAGCAGCTACTAAGATATGGGGGGGAAAAAAATCAATTTCTCTGCACAGTGTGTCTATAAACCAAAAGGAAGTACAATACCAGTAATAAAAAAAGTCTGTCTGAACTCCTGTGAACAGCATTAAATATAATTTACAATTTAAGTGATAATTCTCTCATCCTTTACCTTCCAGGAATATTACAGCTTTTTTTCCCTTTTCATTCAGACATAGCCCAACAGACAGAAAAATGAACTGGTGCTTTTCCAATATCCCATTTTAACAATAAAATGTCAATTTTTAATCCTCTTTTAAAGCTCTTCATTCCTCCCTCTTTCTTAGCAAACAAGAGCCTGCAGCATTAGTACACACATTAAAGAGCTTCCCCTAAAATATCTGCCACCACTCATAATTCTCTCCCTATTTTAATCCTCAAACCTCCCCCACCTTTTTCCTCTCAATGTCAGCAGCCAATACCACGAAACTGCAAATTCCTGGGGCCTGATTCTTATTTAATTTCTCAAAGCTGAAGTGTTGTGGTGTCACTGGACAAGGTGCTTCTGGCACTATGAGAAGCTCCATCCTCACCCCAGACAGGCACAGGCAGGAATGGGAGCTGGTAGACCCAAATGGTTTTTATTACCTGCTTGGGCAGGATTTAATCATCTCAGAGGAAGTGTATTTCTACTTCCTATCCCACTTCCTTGAGAGCATACATTAAAACAGGATGCAATAGATTAGCAGTAAACACACACACTGGCTTTTTTTTTTTTTGAGAACAAATATAGCAGTTGCACTAATTTTAGCACAACAGAGCAGGGCAGATTACCAGAACGGGAGATGATCATTCCCCTGAAAGTTCATTCTTTACCTGGAAGCCCAGTGGTTTACCTGGCTTGCCCTGTAGACACTCCTTGTGAGGAAACTCTCCTTCCTTCCTGAGCAGAGGCAGAGCAGGGCAGTGACAGCGAGCACAAAGCACAGGTAAATCAGGAAGAGTGTCAGGAAGTCCATCCCAAGGCCTGGAATGTAACAGAAGCAGCTGTTAGACCCCTGTGTGCCAGGTCCCTGCAGCAGGGCCTGGGATTCCCTGAGCCCAGGCAGAGCCCCCCGGGCCCCTCCAGCAGCACCCAGAAATACATAAAACAGTGACCTCAATCCTGTGAGGGCCAAGGCAGAAACACAGAATCCTTTAGGCCAGAAAAGACCTCTAAACCCATGGAGTCCAAGCTGTGCCCGATGCCCACCTCGTCACCAGCCCAGAGCACCGAGTGCCACATCCAGACATTCCTTGGACACCTCCAGGGATGGGGACTCCAAACCTCCCTGGGCAGCCCCTGCCAAGGCCTGACCACCCTTTCCACGGAGAAATCCCTCCTGATGTCCATCCTGACCCTCCCCTGGCCCAGCCTGAGGCCATTTCCCCTTTTCCCATCCCTTGGGAGCAGAGCCCGAACCCCTCCGGCTGCCCCCTCCTGTCAGGGAGTTGTGCAGAGCCACAAGGTCCCCCCCGAGCTCCTTCTCCCCAGGCTGAGCCCCTTTCCCAGCTCCCTCAGCCGCTCCTGGTGCTCCAGCCCCTTCCTCAGCCCCGTTCCCTTCCCTGGACACGCTGCAGCCCCGGGGGACACGGGGGTCACCGGGGGACAGGGCCCGGAGCTGCCGCGGCCCTGCGGAAGCGCCGCCGCTCCGGCGTTCCCAGCGCTTCCAGCGCCCTCCGGCGCCCCGGCGGCCCCGGGCGGCCCTGCCGAGCCCCGGACCCGGCGCTCAGCTCCGCCAGGAGCCGGGGCACCACCACAGCGCCCGCGCCGGGCGGCTGAGGAGAGATAAAGCCGTAAAAACATCAGGGAAATCAGTCTATAAATCCCGGAGCTGTCGCGTTCTCGCAGTCCCGGGCAGCTCGTTACCGTGTGAGCCCTGTGCGGCTGATGTGCTGCTTTCCGTCTTCCCAGAGCATCGCCGCCGACTGTCCTGGCCCATCCTGTGTCATTCCTTAGGAATCGCCAAAAATTCCTTCAGTTTCGTGGCTTTTGGTGGAGTCGCTAAAGCAAAACCCTTGTGCCTTCTCAGAGCTCTGAGCACTATATTCCCTTGCAACCCGGATCCTCCTCATCCCACCCTGTCCCAGGTGAGGATGGTTCGCTCCCGCAGCTGCTGCATCTCACCTGGGGCCGGGATGCGGTGGGAACACGCAGCATCCAGCGCTGTGCCCGTCCCTCCGTGGTGTCTGACAACTGAAACCGGCCGGCGCTCCCGCCGAGGGCCGATTGGGTTACGGTGCCTGCCTGGAATTTGCCAGAGAAACTCGTCCGGTCGCGGCCGCCGCGTCACCGATCCAAAGGCTCCCAAACTGCTGGGATGGTTTTCCCAGCTCTGGGTCCCCTTGTGCCGCTGGCTGGAGGTTGGACAGCACAGGTAAGCGTTCCAGGGGTGCTCCAGGGGCTTTGGCACCAAGAGGAGATGAATCGTCTTGGTGGGAGGCAGGAGAGGAGGTTGAGTTTCAGGAAGTCTCTTTTTTCCCTTGGTAAGTCCAGTGCACCCACTTGGGCCTCAAATGCACCAAACAGGATATGAGAGGGAGAAATGCAGCCAAAATATTCCTGGGGCACAGCTGTCCTGGAGTGCAGCCCGAGACACTTGGCTCCTGATGGAGGATGGATGGATGGAAAAAGCCACTTTCCCCCATCCTACTGAGACAGCAGAATTTCTGCAGGTACAAAAATAGCTTGGCTTGGGTCACTGAATGTCACCTGGCAAGTCTGGCAGCACAGAAGGGGCTGGGGGTGGGCACAAGGTGGTTTATTTGTGGGAGACGAGGCAGGGTCTGTGTGCCACGGTCACTGGGCACAGCCAGGACAGGAGCTGCAGCAAGTGCCACCACAGTGGGACCAGCAGCGACACTGCCGAGGAGTTCGTCCACTCTCAGTGCCCTTACAGGCTGTGCTCAAGGACAACCAGCCAGCAAATACCTGGACAGAGGCTGAGACTGAGAGGGATGAAGCTCATTCAGTCCAAGTGCTGTGAAAATCAGTCAAAAAGTCTGATCTGGGCAAAGTCTGGTGGAAGGTCTTTGTGGAAACCACCTCCATTCACTTGGGATCCCAGAACTCAGTTATTGCAAGGATTGAAATTTGCTGTCAGTGTTTAAAGTGCTCAAATCACTTGGAAAACTAAGCAATTACCTCACTGACTGAACAAAAAAAAAGGGGATTAATTGCAGTTTTGACTGTTTGGGCAGGGAATAGTGACAGAGATGCATGAGGTTTGTAGGAGGTGTTTGTGTCGGTGTCAGCACGGGAGGACAGATGCTTGGGGATTGCTGCTCAGAAGGAGATTTGTGCAGGAGAACCTGCCAGAAAGAAGCTGGAGAGGACAGGCAGAGCGGGAGGAGGAGGAGGAAGAAGTGGGTTTCAATCCCCTGCAGCAGTCCCCTGCAGCAGACCCTCCACCACATCGTGCTCACTCTCCGGCTGTGCAGAGCAGGTCCCCACAGCTCAGGCTGTGCCCAACCCCTTGCCAGCTGTTCCAGGGTTCCCGGGGAGGCTGTTTCCCACCCCGTCCATCGCTGCCGGCAGCACGGCCCGCGCCGGAGCCGAGGGGAGGCCGGATCACCGCGTGGTCCATGAAGAGATGCAGACGCCCCTCCTGCTGGTGCCGCAGCAGGACGCGTAATTCCCTAAAACCTCTTAGCGTGCTAAGCCCTGGGATCCCTCAGTGCTGAGGAAGCCGAGGAGAAAATCAGAAATAGCAGCTTAAGGGACAGTCGGTGCCAGCACGGGGGGCTCTGTGGCCAAACACTCGGCTACTCCTCCCTGCGAGGACCCCCCTCTGTCCTGCACGGCGCAGCCTGGCTGGGGACAGCTCTCCCGGCGAGCCCCGAAGTCCCCGATCCCCAAATCCCTGCAGCAAACCACGCGTTGGTTGCACTCCCAAAATCTCGGTGTCCCACTCACCTTTGCCGGCGGGGCCAGCGAGGTCCCGGCACGCCCAGGTCCCCCCCAGAGCTGTCCCCGCTGCTCCGCACGGCGCTGTCGCTTCAGATTTGCCCTGTGGGTAAAGGATTTCCCTCCACGGGCACTAATCTGTTTTCCCTCCTTCCAGCTCCTAATTCCCCCCAGATCTGCAGGCTCAGGTCAGCACCAGGCTCAGCCAGGACGAGCACGGCAATTAGTCTGTCCGCGCTCCTTTGTGCGATGGAAATAAAGTTAATTAGGAAACGAAAAGGCCAGAAAGACCTGAGTGTGTGTCTGACGCTGAGCTGGAGCAGCTGGAAGGGCGCAGGGCTCCCGTAAGAAGGCTGGGAAGAGGCAGCCACCCGCTGCCCACTCTGTCCCACGGCAGCTTTTTCATCCACCCCCGGGCCGTCCCCCCAACCCCGGGGCTGCAGCGAGGACGGGGGAGCCGGGAAGATGCTCCCAGGAGCCCTGCGGGTACATGGGAAGCGCTTCCGGGGGTGATGGAGGAGAGTCAAGAAAGCTTCGAGCCCTTGGTGGGACAAACCTGCCGCCGGTGAGAGCCTCCGGCTTGCCTGGATGGCTGCGGACTTCTGTAAGTGCTCGAGCCGAGGGGTGGAGAGGTGGAAGGGGGTGCAGCTCCCCGCTGATCTGCCGGGCTTTCCCCTGGAGCACAGCCCAGAGCAGCAGCACTGGGACCATTCCAGTGTTTACTGGGCTCTTGCTGAAGCTGTCAGAATTTGTGCTCAGCAGCCCCAGGGATGGGGCTTGGTCGCAGATGGGTTTCATCTTGCTGCTGCCAGGCTTGCCCTGTGCTTCACCCTCAGCTCTTCCCCTCTGAGTCCTTGTAGTCTCTGTAAGATAATTTGCCCAGGTAAAATCGTCTGAGTTTCATTTTTGTAAGTGCTTAATGTGTGTTCAGTGACACAGAGGGAATAAACATGGGGGTAAAAAGCATCTTCACTGACAGCTGAGGCCAAACGCAGAGGAAAACCACACGAGTTATTTTAGCGAGTGTCAGTGGACAGTGCAGGCACTTACACATCACCAAATCACGGAATGGGAGGGTTGGAAGGGACCACAGCGGGGTCATCTGGACAGCAGAGCATGGAAAGGGCATCTGAGTGCACTGTGCACATCAGCTGGTCGGGTTTACCTTGGGCAAAGACGACTCCTGCAGATGTTCAGGGCTGATGTGCCCAGTGTCTCCTTGAACACCCATGGAGCCAGTCCAAGCCCTTCACGTGAACCACAAACAAGTCCTGCTGAAAATCCTGCCATTTTGGGATGCTGACATCAGGACAATCCGTATACGGGACTGAGAAGGCACAAAGAAATGGTCCTGGGAGAGCTGAGAGGATTTGGCAAATTCTAATGAATTTACAGTAATTTTGTAGTTGCAAACAGCTAAAATATTGAGTGTTGAGACAAGCTGGTTAAAATCAAGCTGGTTTAAGTGCTTGGATCATCTATTCATTAATGTGACATATCAGAGAAATGAAATAATAATTTTGATAGACAAATAAATGCAAAAAGATGCCTAAATGCACCTCCTGGGGAGCGGGGGTAGGTGAGTGCCACAGACAGGTGAGACCAGGGCCGTGCCAGGTCACGGTTGGGTGCCACGTGTAGCCCCAACCTTCCCAGCCAACGTGGCCTCCTCAGTGGCACTGCCAGCAGCCAAAGATAGAATAAAAGCTGTTATTTTAAGGAAATCTAGAGGAAATACAGGATCTTGGGACCGTTTCTTCCCACGGTGAGTGGGACACAGCACACACTGTAATGGGCCTCACATGGCATCTACAGGCACGACCCCTAAGGATGGAAAAGCCGTCACAACTTACTTTCCTTCCTTCTTTTCCAGTCGCAGCCATGCCGGCAACCAACCAGGGCTGGCCCGAGTCCTTCGGGTTCCGGATAAGCGGCTCCGGGCCGTGCTACATCCTGTGGGTGCAGGAGGGCAGCAGCGCGGCGCTGGCGGGGCTGCGCCCGGGGGACGAAGTGCTGGAGATCGAGGGGCAGCCCGTGTCCTCCCTGGGCTGCGAGGCGCTGCTGGGGCTGGCCCGGCGCTGCGGCAACGTCCCCCCGAGCATCGGCGTGGTGTCCCGGCTGCAGCACGCCAGCATCCCCCCCGGGCCCCGGGGATGCTTCGGCTTCGAGCTGGCGAGCGAGAGCCCCCCGCGCGTGGCCAGCGTCAGCCCCGAGTCGCCCGCCGCGGCCTGCGGGCTGGAGCCGGGGGATTACGTGCTGGAAGTGGACGGGACGCCGGTGGTGCTGCCCGAGGCGGCGGCCGCGCTGGTGGGGTCGTGCCGCGGGCGGTCCCTGCGCCTGGCGCTGCTGCGGCCGCAGCGCGGGGACACCTCGAGGGACCCCGGCCCCAGCGCCGACACCGTGCGCCGGGACAGGAAGCAGAAAGCGCAGGAATTCAGCAGGAAGGTGAGGCCGGGGTATGGGATGAGGGGCCGGGGCGCTGGGCACCCCCTGCGTCGAGCGGGTTGGAGATTCCCACATCCACGTTGGCTGCGCACGCGGATGGGGAATACTCCCGGCTTGGTCATAGGGCTGGGTGCAGATTTGGGGCATGAACACCCGAGAAAAGGGTTGGTAATTACCTGGGATAACAGATGGATGCTGCACAGGGCTTGGAGATCCCCTGGGGATGACCCCAGGTTCTTACTCCCTTGCACTACAAGAGCGTGGAGAAACCCACAGGGCAGATCCCGCTCTGCTGCGTGCCTGGATGTCCCTTCACAATCTAAGCCTGTCACCCCGCAGACATTTTAGTTCTTATTTTGTTGCAAAAGGGAAAACATCGATGTGATTACATCTTCATTGTGCTCCTGAAAGCTTCCTCGTGGGTATTTTACCAAACACTTCGCCTTGTGCTAATTATAAATTTGATCACAGTTGTTTTTTTTCAATCATTCTAATTTCCATTTCAAAGTAGCCTTTTAAAATGCTGTTATGAAAATAACCAGGCTGGTAGGTTGTGGTTTTTTTGATCCCAAGTTAATAAAGGAACAACACATCCGTAAAGAGATTGTGGGTATCAGGCGAATCCCCTCAGTCAGCTTCTCCATTAAAGATTCACAAATACACACTGAGGTTTGGATTCGTGGGCGTGGGAAACAGATACCTGCTAATTACGGGAGATTAATGAGGAGGGGCGGTTTTTCATGCCGCCTCCATCTCGTGAAGTCACATTAAGCCAAGTAAAAGATTCCTGGATGATCACAGGAGAGCAAGTTTGTTGTGGTGCTGTGAGCACCCCCATTAGCACCTCTGTCCCCTCCCTTCCCAGCCCAACAAAGCCACCCGGGACAGCCCCGACCAGCCTGGGCAGAAGCAGGAAAATAAAGCACGCGTGCTCCTGGCTGCTGGAGCACAGCTCAGCTGGCAGATGCCTCTCCAGAGGGAATTCACAGCACAGATGTTTGAAGTGGCTTCAGTTCCTACATGATGCAGAAAATACTAAACCCCGCGGGGTGTTTTACCCCCTCGTTTACCTGGCACCCCAGCTCAGGTGGTGCTGCCGGTGCTTCGAGCACCCGGGTGCTCCTGCCCGCCCACTGCTGGAAGGTCGGAGGGTGCTGGTGGCTTGTATTTCACACCTGCACTGCCCACGGGTCACCTTTTCCCAGCCTCCTGCCTTTGGTAGAGCCCCAGGGTGAATCACCTGCCTGGCTGACAGTGGTGTCCGTATCAGTGGCACTGAGCTGGGCTGTGCCAGTGTCCTGGCATCCTGGGGGCATCACCGGCAAGCAAAGGAGGTGCTCACGGTCTCATTTCCAGGGAAGTATCTTCTCTTGTCCCCTGTGTGCTCAGGGACGTGCTGGGGACTGCAGGAGAGGTGGCAGCACCCCCATGGTGGTGGAGTCCCCATCCCTGGAGGTGTACAAGGAGTGACTGGATGTGGCACTCAGTGCTCTGGGCTGGTTGAGAAGGTGGGGATTGGTACAGTTGGACTCTGGAGGATCTGGGAGGTCTCTTCCAACCAAAATGATTTTGTGATTCTGCAATTCCCACCTGCCAAATCCTGCGATCCCAGCCCAGGCAAAAATTTCACAGCAGCCCTCTGGGATCCATCCCACCAGGAACACCAGAGTCTGTAAGTCCTGTGCTGGACCTGGGGACCGTGCTCATGAGCCAGCCCAGGGGACACTGCTGCCGCGCCTGCCCCAAATTTGGTAACCTTGAAGTACTGCCATTGCCAGGAGCCCCCGTGGTGCCTGCGCAGAGCCAGCAGCATCAGGGGGCTCTGCTGGGGTCCTGGTGCTGGTGTCGGCCTCCCTGGGGAGCTGCCAAGTGGGACAAGCTCTTCCCATTTCCCAGGCAGGTGATTCCTGCAGGCTCCCTGGTGCTGCCACCACAGGGGTGCACAGAGAGCCCTGCACACACCCCCAGTGCCCTGGGGAAGGGTGAGGGGCTCCTTTCCCCTTCCTGCAGTTAAACCCTGAAGTTAAACCTGCTGGCAGCACAAAAACATCACCTTTCAGGAAAACCCAACACACAGAGGTATGGATGGGTGGTCACAGAGAGCTCCTGCCTCCCACACGAGAGTTCCAGGTGAGGAACCAGCTCCCACTGCCCAAGGACAAGGGGCAACTCCCCAGTGTGGCAGGAGGTGAATAAGGAGGGTCCCATGCAGGATAATTGGCTCGATGGTAATTAGCTAATTACCCTGCCTATCCCAGGTGGAGAAGCTGGGACAGTGGTTGGGAGCTGACAATGCTGTTTCCAGGGCTGGCACTCACCTTCATGTTCTGTCTCCCCACTCCCAGCAGCTTCCCAGTGCTAAGGGCAGGACAGAGCTGCCCAGAGGGATCAGGGAGTGATGCACAAAGCTTAAATAACTCCAAAAGCCCATTGCAGTGTCCTCTGCCAGGCAGAGTCCAGACTGATCCCATCCCAGCTGTGCCAGAGCCACTCCTGCAGGGCCACTGTGACCTAGCAAAGTTTGGGGGTTTGGGGACATGCCACTGTGCTGGTGGAATGTTTGGAACAGCAGTTCCATGGCCATGTGTGAGACCAGAGCAGTGCTGTGTGATGGGCTGATGTCTGAAGTGTCCCTCTCCTCCCCTTTGGCTGAGCAGGGAGTGGGACACATTTTTCATGTGGCAGTGCCCCTGCCCATGGTTCCTCACTTTCCTGCTCAGCACCCCTTCCCCCTCCCGTCCCTCGCTGCAGGTGGATGCCATCCTGGGGGACCAGCCGGAGCTGAAGGAGAAGGTGTTCACCGTGCTGAAGCAGTACGCGGCCGAGAGGAGGGTGGAGTGCCTGGCCGACGCCCTGTGCATGGTGCTCACCCAGGAGTCCCACCAGCACCTGATCGACAGCATCAGGTACAAGGGGCCACCTCCACGCTGCCCTAGGGCCACCAAACCACAGCTTCCCTGGGCCCGCTGCTGACGGGGGAGCAGGGCTGGGCAGTGCAGGCTGGGAGGGTCCTGTGGGAAGGAGGTGGGAGGATCCTGCAGGGAAGAAGCTGGCCAGCCTTCCAAGGGACAGCTGAGCCAAACTTGGTGGCATCTTAGCCGAGCACCCCTGTGCCCTTCTGCCCAGGGAGGGTGGGGGACCTGCACCCCACTGCCTCTGCCTGCAGCAGGGGGTGCAGCTCCCATTCTTGGCCATGATTTGGAAGGCAGATGGGATTAGCTGCAGAGCCACTGGAGATTCTCCAAAAGCCTGGCCAGAAAATAATCTGAGTTCCTCAGGGCAGGAGGGTAGCCAAGGGCTTGGCCAGGGCTGCCAGCAGCTCTGACAGTGGGGGGTCCAGGGGGTCTCTGCTGGGGCCATGGGCTGCCCGGGGTGCCAGGGAGTGGTCACACATCCCAGGATGCTCTGGCAATGCTCCCCTGGGGCTCGGAGTCCTCGGCACCTCTGGAACCTTCTGTGCCAGGGGTGCTGACAGTGCAGCTGATCTGTTGCTCTTGGGCAGCGTGGCTGGAGCTGGGGCCGGAGCTGGTGCTGGCACAAGGACACGTGGTGGGATTACAGCCAGGCTGAGACGATGGCCATTAGGGAATCAGGTCTCCATCTGGCCTCGCTCTGGGCCCGGCTTTCCAATTCCTGCTTTAATCAGAGGAATTGTAAGATATTACAGTTTCCATAACAACGTCCCTGTGAGGGGTCTCCGCTGCGACCCAGTGATGGGGAGGGTGGGGGAGTGGGTCGGGGTCCCTGGCCATGCAGTGTCCCCCTGCTGTGCTGTGACTGCATGTGGGTCCCCCAGAGCACCCCACACCTGGGGACAACAGGCACAGACTCCTGCAGGGCCAGTGTGCAGACGGGACTGTCCTGTCCCTGCCTTGTCCAAGTGCCCATGTCCAGCCTGTCCTGTCCCCACTGAGCATCCTGGAGGGACCCAACAGCTGGGACTGGGGACAGGGATGGATGGCACTGAGCCAGGCCTGAGCCATCACCCCAAACTAAATCAAAAAATAAGCCCCCACCACTCACAATTCAGGAAAATTCTCTTCCCCAGAAAGATCCAGGAAAATACCTCAAGTGCCTCGGATATGCCCTTTGTCATCATCCCTGAATTATATGGGATTACTTCCCCCCACAGAGGGGATTTGAATACGTGTCCAAATCTTCTCCCAGACCCAAGCCCCTCTGTGGGGGGCACAGCAGGTTCCTCCCAGGATGTCCCTGTCCATGTGTCAGTGAGGAGAGGGTCGCTGGACCCGGTGCTGCAGTCCGGAGCTCGCCCTGTGCCCAGCCTGTAGTGCCAGGGGCAGCACGATGTTATGGCTCCCAAAAACAAGGTCAAACCCCCTTATTGCCCCATGCCCCCGTGTGAAAGGTTAACGCCAGGGCTGGGGCAAGGAGCACTGTGGATCTGGCAGCTAATCTGGGTTTAATGGAAATGAAATATTTAGCTCAGGGAAAAGATTTACTGTCTAATCTTAATGAAATGAAGCCAAGAAAATAAATAAAAAAGGTGCCTTGGAGACCAGGTTTCCCAGCTGCGGGTGCTGGGGGCAGTGCCATGCGTGCCCAGCTGCTCAGCCTGGGCTCTCTCCGGTGCCTTTGCTGCCAAGCAAGAGCTGTTCATGCTTTTACTCTCACTGAAGGTGGTGAGCAGCTCCTGGGAGCTCTGGATTTAGGGTGCTGTGAATTCCTTGGGTGATTTCAGCCGGTTACATCTGTCACTGACTGAGGAGGGGTTTGGGATCTGTGCCCTGAGGCAGCACCCGGGGCTGGGAAAGGCCGGGGGCGGGTTCATGCAGGGGGTGCCCAGATTCCCGCTCTGGGGGTGGGGTGCAGTGTGGGGGTGCTGGTGTGGCCATCATGCTGTCCTGGGGCACAAGGCAGCCACCCTGGGCAGTGATGTGGGTGCAATTTGGGCTGAAGAGCCCATCAGACCTGACCCAGTGAGTGTCCTGGGGCTTGTCCTGTGGGATCATCCCAGGGAGGACTTGGGACCTTGGGAGTACCCATGGGGCAGCCTGGGCAGCCCTGCAAGGCTGCACCCAATTCTCCAGGGACTGTTTCCCCCTGAAATGGGGACAGTCCTGCACACCCTTGTGACCTCGTCCATGCCCCTCTTCCTGGAGAGCCTGGAGGAGAGGAGCCCTTGGAGGGCTGGGATGAGCCACTTCCCCCCAGCGATGGCACTGCCATTGGCCGGGGACTGGGATGGATGCTGGGGTGATGCTGGGGTGATACCAACAAAGGTCCCACCGCTGTTCCATGCCCCGGGCAGGTGGCTGAGCCCTGGCACAGGCACACGGTGGTGCCTGGTTGTTTGTGCCCATGTGTCCCCTGTCACGCAGGGCCAGGCACTGCTACGTTCCTGTCTCCCACTGACCCTCACGCTGCCCTGATTGGATCTTCCCTCTGCACCAGCTGTATTTATTTTTGTGCTGTTGCTGCTGCCGGCTGTCCTCTGCTGTCCCCTCCCCTGCTGTCCCCTCCCTGGGCTCCCCCCGGGCTTTACCGTGCTCCCTGCAAAGTGCTGCGGCTCAGCGTAACCCAAGACCCCCGACTCAGCACACGGATCCACCCGGGGCTGCAGACACGTCTCTTCTGTCCTCAAGCTGGGCTTTTCCAGTATTGTTGGGTTTTTTTCCCTTTCTTTTTATCTCGAATGGATTTCATCCCATTTGCCCAGAATTAAGCTCCTGCAGATTTTAATTTGCTGACATTTTTTTTCATCTGCTTGGTTGTGGATAGCAGGGATAATGCACGTGCTGTGCCGGGTCCTCCCCGCTCCCATCCCCTGCCCATATGGCTGATGTGTGTAGGCAAAGTGCACAGTTGTAGTTCTGCCCAAGGATGCTGAAATCCGGCTGCCAGAGGGGAAGATGAGCTGTCTCGGGTGAGTAACGAACGCACCTTTCCTGGGAGTGAGGAAAATGGGTTTAAATCAGGTTAATTCTGGAATGTGGCAGCCCCTGGCACTGCAAAACCAAGGTGTGCTGGAAGTTAATTAACTCTTAGCATTCGTATTGCCTCGGAGCTGTTCCGCTCACGGACTCCGCCAGGAGGGGGAGGCTCTAATTTGGCTTATTCCATCACCTGCGCCTCCAGAGCACGGGTCTGGCCCGGGGCACCGCGGGGTTTGTCCCCTCTGCTCCCCGCGCCGGGAGCCTGTGCCGGTGCTGGCTGTGCCCTGCAGGGGCTTGGGAGGGGATGGGTTATTTTGGGTCGGTCGGAGTCCCAGGGGGTCACATCCCTCGGTGCTGCTCTGATTTCTGAGCTGGTTTCAAACCAGGGCAGAGCTGCGGTTCCGGTGGCGCCGGCTCCGTACCCAGTGCTCTGCAGTGCTGCCGCCACCACCCCCAGTCCATCCCTGGGCTCCGGAGGCAGGAGTCACCCTCGGGGCCGAGCGGGACACGGGGGATCCTCCCCGGCATCACCAGGGCTGTGGCACTCGCTCACCCCCGCGTCCCGGGCACCGTCTCCCTTTGCAGCGCGCGTTTTCCCGGTGGTGCCGTGCCAGGGATGCGCCAGCCCCTGGCAGCACCGTTTAGGTTAAAAACATCTGTTTGCAGTAGAGCTGGGGGGAAACACAGATCCCCTCCGACCCGCAGTGCTGGTGAATAACCACTGCCTCTGATGGTTACACAGCCGCTGTCCTGTTAACCTGGACTGGGTTGGGGGGATGTGTGTGGCATCCAGCCTCTCGCCCCAGCTGCATCCCGAGGGGATAACTCTGGCTCTGTTTAGACTGTGAGATGCTGTCTTGGGTCTCCTGTAAGTCGTGTTGTGCTTCAGTGCTGCGGGTAGGACAGTTTGGGGCAGTTTGTTCTTCACTGCTTTGGTTCCACTCTGTTTGCTCTGGGGGAAAAGCCAAGGGGTGCCGTGCTGGGCTGAGCTGAGCTGAGCCCGCTGCCATCACAGCCACCTCTGATCCCTGACACGGCTGAAATCGCTGCCTGTCAGGGGCTCCCTTATTGTGGGAGAAATTCCACCGAGTCCGTGTTAATAACGCTCCCAACACAATCTATTTGTCTCAGCTTGTTTTTCACGGCAATAAAACTGCTTGGCGTGTTCCCATATTAAACTGCTCCAGCCATCTGTGACCGGCCCTGGATCAGAAATTTCATTTTAGCCATTAGGATTTATATATTATGGATTGTGCTTCTTCCCTGCTTCTCAACCCCGTCCGTGTACCAACTTCTCCAAGGTTGGGGGGAGCTTCCCAGTTCTTTTGGATGTGGATGGAGCATGAGAGACCCCCTGAGTCCCTGATGCTGACATGCACACTGTCCTCCTGTCCACTGTCCTGGCATTCCCACTGGAAAACCACCTGGATCACAGGATGGTAATGGAGGAAAAGCAGCTCTTGTTTGCTTCCGTTAAAAAAAAATCCCTAATCTGATGGCCCAGCATATGCTCAGCTGCCCAAAAAAAAAGGGAATTAGGGCAGCAGGGAACAAAATGTGTCACCAGTGAGACAATTGGGAGCGAGTTCCTTTTTTATTGGTGGAGTTCAAATAGGTCATGACCAAAATGCCTCAGTGCGAAATCTCCTGATAGGAGATTAAATTCCTTTGGCAAATCAAACCCCGGCTGGGATGCAGATGGGATCAGCCTGGCCTGCCTGCACCCTTCTGGAGTCACAACTTTTATTTTGGGAAGTGGTTACTTAGGATGAGTTTCCAGCGTCTTAAAAAAAACCAGGGAAAGCAGAGTGGAGCTGCAGGAAAAGCCTTTCTGGGGGTTTCTTTGAAGGTCTCCGTGTCCCCGGAGCTGTGGGACTGCCCGTCCCTGTCAGGGCAAGGACAAAGCCACCAGCTCGTGGTGCACAGCATGGTTTGGGCACAGGGACTCTGGATTTGGGACAGCTGAGAGCACCCTGGGGTGCTGATGGGGAAGGGGACCCCCAGCCACACACGGGGTGTGGATCTGCTCCGGGGGCAGTCTTTGATCAGTCGTTACTGGAGCTGGAACAGGGATGTGTCAGGAGAGGGTGACCCTCTCCAAAAGCTGCCAGGGGTTTTGGGCTGTGCCCCGGGGCAAGAGGGGTGGCTGGGGAAGGGGAGCAAGGGGCTCCCAGCCCCGGTGCACGGCCGCTGCCTCCCAGCCTGTCAAGCACCTTCACTCCTGGTAACTGGTGACAATGGCCCCATCTGCAAAACATCTGCAGCCAGATGAGTGATTGGGGAGCCTCCCAGCCCGGGCAGAACGGGAATGGAAATCACAGCTCCATGCTGCTGCCGGGCTGGAGCGAGTCCCACTCCTGAGCAAGGGTCCGGAGGCTCCCCATCCCCTGGAGCTGTGGGAGCTGCTGGGGCTGTGATCCTCTCCCACACACGGCTAGATGAGGTTTGAGAATTTGGGGTTCATAAGCAGAATTCCTGTTCTGGGGGTAAAGCCTGCAAGAGTTTTCTCTCCCAGATTTTAGCATTTAGCTGGACCAGCAGAGCTTTGTGGGACTGGTAGCTGTTTCCACAGCACGGTTCAGACCTAATCCAAGTGTAGCTCAGTGTTTTAATCCACCCTGGGACGTGTTTTTCTGCACAACCGACAGACTCAAGGTCAGGTCTTTGCTGGTTGTTTTGGGGCTAAACCATACATTTTTCGTTTCTCCTTTCTTTGCTACTACTTGGAGATTGTGTGTGATGTTTGGCAGCTCTGGGAAGCTTCACATCCTCTTCATCAAACGCCAGTGATGTGCTTAAAGATGGCGTTATTTAAATTAAAGAAGGGTTTTTCTCTTTTATTCCTACTGAAAAGCGCTGCTCTGTTACCCTGGGGGTAAAGGATGCTCCGTGAGGGGGGGTTTGGGCCCCTGACTCTGGTCCTGGTCCTGATCCGGGTCCAGCCTGGCAGCTCCACCTCCGCGACCAAAACCTGCACCCCTGATGCCGTTTGCCTTTAAGGTTTCTCACCCCTTACTGCAGCACGTAATTTAAACACAAGCACTTTAGAAGTCAACTAATTAGCACCAGGGAGGCATCCCCCCGGAGTTCGGCGCCGAGCCGTGCCCTCCTTTCTGTTACGAGATCGTTCCAGCTGGATATTACAGCGCCTGCAGTTTTTAGGGGAAGAGGGAGGGTTGGTGGCAGCGAGCCGGGGCAGAGCTGGGCAGGGAGGGCAGAACTGGCGCTGAAGCCCGGCAGACGCGAGCGGAGGCTCTCGGCCGATGGTGAAGCTCCACCTGGGACTGGCAGCGTGGCGGAGGCCGGGCCGAGGGGCTGAGCCCAGGTGGAGGTGCCGGCGCTCGGGCGCATCTGGCCGCGGTCCCCGGGCACGGCGGGGGTGCCACACGCCGGGGCGGCACCGGCTGGCGCGCTTGGGTTGTCGGAGCGGCCGCGTCGTGGGCGTGAGCCGAGCCTGAGGCTCAGCTGCATGAGGATCTGAAGCATCTCCCTTTTGTTCCCGCCGCACCCTGACAAATGGGAAAGGACCGGAGTTTCTCTCGGCATTTTCGGTACGTGTCCCTGCTCCGCTGCCCCGAGGGTGCGCGCCCGTGGGGGTGCTGGGAGAGCCTCGTGCCCCACCGGCGTCCCTGGGATGGCTCTGCTGCCTCTGGGGGCTGTGGGGACCCTGCTCTGTCCCCGGGACAGCCCTGCCACTGCCCAGCCTTGCCGCTGCCCCGTGCCCACCGCAGCACCGGCTGCTGGGGGAGTCGAGCGAAGCTCGGATGGGGAGTTGGGGTGGGGACTGGTGGGAAGAGCCCGTCTGGGTCTGCTTTGTCTCCAGGACTGTAGGCCAGCCCGGGGGAGATGAGGATGTGGGGCTGGGGTTGCGATGGAGCTAGGCCCGGTGACCCCTCGCTCCCCTGGCTGAGCAAACTTGTGGCAGCTTCACCTGCCCCGGCCAGGCTGGAGCCACCCCTGCTGCCCTCCCAAGGGGACACATCCTGTCCCCCTGAGCCCCAGCATCTGGCATCCTGGGGTGGAACTGTCCGGGGGAGCTCGGTTCCCCTCGCAGGACACGTGCATGTGGGACAGGGGGCTTTCCAGAGCACTGGCTGGGAAAGGGGGGAGGCAGCTCCCAGCAAGGGTGGGCTGCAGGAATGGGACTGTCTGCCCAGAGGTGGGTGGCCAATGACCCTCCTGGGAGCTGTGAAATGGGAGTGTGACACAGGCTGAGATGTGTGGAACACACCAAAGGGAGCCCCGAGCAGGAGCTGATGGCAGGGAAAGGGCACAGAGGCACTCTGCCACCATCCTGGCCAGGCTGCTTTGGGGATGGGATGAAGGTAAAGCAGCCTGGAGTGTCTGGGACCTTTCCCAGCCTGGAAAATGCCCTGAATTCACATCCATGTGTTTGAGCAGACTTAGTTCTCCTGATTGAGTGCGGGAGCTGCTGCAGAGGAGGGCTGGTGCCCTGGGGATCAGTGGCACTGGGCATGGGAGTGGGCACAGGGCTCAGGGATGGGGGTGCCTTTCCCATCCCCTCTCCAACAGGAAACGGAGCTAGTGCTGACGTGGAGCACCTGAGGAGGAGGACGAAGGTGAAGGCACAAGGTCAGCACTGTATGACTCTGCCCCTGCTTCCAGGCTGACCTCCACAAATGGGGTGGGCACATCCATGCTCTATGAATCCCAGTGGGATTTGCTGGGAGAGGTAAACCCCAGCTGGGTGTTGCTCCTTGGTGCTATGCCAATGGACAAAGCCAGGTTTATCCTGTGGGATGGCAGGACACTGCAGAAATAGCCACGGAAACTGTTCTGCCTGCTTTAGTGGGATTGCTTGTAGCAGTCAGTCAGAGCCAGCCCTGGAGCAGCACCTGTGCTGGGCCCATGCTGGGTCTGGAGCTGAGCTCCTCAGCCCAGTGGTGAAGCAGAGGCTGGTGCAAAGTGGGACAGCTCTGGTGGAACGAGCAGGGCCGATTTAATTTGGCCAATTAAATGGGATTGTGCTCATTTTGCCTGTGAGGAACCCGGACTTCTCCCTGGTGGGTGCCCAGCTCGGGGCAGAGGCGTGGGGGACCCACATCCTCCCCTGCCCCAGGGCTGTGGCTGCCCTGTCCCATAGGACAAACTATTTATTAGCACTATTTCACTCTTTTCTAGTTGCTGCTCAATCACAAACCGCCTGTGAATTGCACCAATGTGTTACTTATTTTAAATTGTCACCAAATGCTCTGCGTGATCATCTGCCAGCCTCGGGTGGCTTGTGGTCTGTCTTCTCCTGCACCAGCGCTTGATTTGAGTTCTGCCTTTGGCTGCGGGAAACAGAGGTGTGCTGGTCCCAGTAGATTTGGGATTTGAAGCCTCTCCTTCCTTCTCCTCAGTCTCCACCCAGGTTTTTGTGTTCCCTTGGTGAAGCTGCCCGAGGGAGCCCTGTGGGATCCCCTGCCAGCCCCAGCTGTGTCCCACTGATACTGCCCCTCGGGGCAGCTTCCTCTGGGTTCTCTGGCACCAGTTTGGCCCAGTTCCTGCTCCGGTGGGACACGTGGTCCCCAGGCGGCTGGGGGTGTGCTCACACCGCGGCGAGGCTGTGATAACCCCGGGCCCGTGTTCTCACACCCCGCGAGGTGCCGGGTGCTAACGAAGCTGCGCTGCCGAACCTCACGAGATGGTTTTGTCTAACGAGCGGCTGCAGCTGCAGGAGTTGCTATAGAAACACTCGGAGATACCAGCTCCTCCAGAAGCCCCTAAATGTGCGAACGGAGGGTAGGGGAAGGTGAGCAGGTGTCGGGGCCTGCCTGCTGCGATGGCAGAAGGAAAAGGAAGAGATAAAGTGTCTCCCGGGGTCATGGGGCTCGCCCTGGCCCAGGTGGGAGCAGTGCCTCCCCCCCCCCCTCCTGGGATCCTGCTGTGCACTCCCCGTGCATCCCCTGAGGGTCCCGGAGGTCCTTGCAGGGGCACAAAGGCAACTTAGCTGCTCCTAGCAGGCAGAGGGGAGGTGACCCGAAACAGATCAAGTTCCCGGAGGTGTCCCTTTGCCTGCGGCATCACCGTGCCTGTCCCTGCAGCACCATCATCTCCCAAGGGGCAAGAGGGTGCTGCCTGGCTGTGAAGGGAGCTGGAATGTGGGAATATTCAAGGCTGGAGCCCAGGAGAGCAGAGTCTGGGGCAGGAGATGGGGAGCAACGTTTTGGGGGTCCCAGAATGTGCTGGGGAAGAAGTGGGTCTGGAGGAGGGGTCCGACATCATCGCTCCAACGGAGCTCTGCATGGGATGGGGGAAGAAATGCAGCAGGTGTCCCCGGTGTCCCCAGCACCCCCGGTGTCCCCAGCATCCCCGGTGTCCCCAGCCCTGGCATTCGCAGCTCTGGGAGGACTGAGGCCAAGCACACACAAAGAGTTCTGATCTTTCCCTCCCAGGGATGCCCAGAGCTCTGTGCCGCAGCTGCATTGGCCCTGCTCCTCACTCTCCTCCCTTGCCTCCTTTCCCCAGGATTTTCATCCCCAAGAAGCACCGGCAGCGCTTTGACGAGGTGGTGTCGCAGAGCCTCATCAGCAAACTCTGCCGCTCCAAGAGCGAGCACAGCAACCGCCTGCGCCGCAGCCGCAGCGAGGACCACCAGGAGCGGCTGCTGGTGTCCACCCGCGCCAGCTCCGTGCCCCGCAGCCACGAGGAGCTCAGCAAGAGCCTGCGGAAAACCACCTCGCTCGTCACCAGCAATGTGGCCTCGGGGGCTGCCCGCAGGTAACACCTCTCCTGGAGCCCGGGGCTCATGGCGGCAGCCTCTGGGTTTGTGTGGATGGCGGAATGTGGGAGGGATGCCAGGGAAAGGGAGGGGCATTCTCTGTGAAACTCCCCTGGGATCAGGATGAACAAAGACCTCTCCCTCTGGAAGACTGGGCAGGTTTGTGCCCCTTGTCCCAGCTCTGGGGCACCCTATGTGTCCCCTCAGCACTGCAGGGCTGGCTGGGATGAGCCGTGTCAGGAGCTGAGGTAGCACTTGCAGGCCGAGGGGATGTCTGCTCCTTGTCGGGTGGGATGCAGGCTGCTCCAGCAGGATTCAGGGTACCCAGCTGTGCCAGCAGGATTCAGGATGCCTGGTTGGGCCAGCAGGATTCAGGGCACCTGGGCACAGAGCACGCTGAAAGGAGGTTGGAACCACGTGGGGGTTGGTCTCTTTTCCCAGGTAACAAGTGACAGGATGAGAGGAAACAGCCCAAGTTGCACCAGGGGAGGTTTAGCTTGAATATTAGAGAAAATTCCTTCACAGAAAGGGTTGTCAAGCATTGTCACAGGCTGCCCAGGGAAGTGGTGGAATCCCCATCCCTGAAAGTGTTGAGAAAACAGTGAATGTTGCACTTGAGGACATGGGTCAGTGGTGAACAGGGGGGTGGTGCTGGGTTGACAGTTGGATTTTATAATCTTAAAGTTCTTTTCCAACCGTAATGACTCCCTGGTTCTCCTTGCCTGCGTCTGGTCCTGCCCTGCCCCAGCAGGTGTCTGGGTGCGAGGCTGTGGGAAGAAAGACGGACAATCCCTGGAGCACAGGGATTAACCCACTTCCCGTGCCCAGATGGCCAGACCGCAGCAGCCCCGGAGCGCGTGGAGCTCTGCCGTGCTGGCTGCAGATCCTGCTCTGAGCCAGCCAACAAGAGAGCAGGATCTGGGGAATCCAGGTTGTTCGGCTCCAGCCCACCTTCCTGCCAGGATAATCTTCCATGTGACTTGTCCAAAGTCCACTCTGAGCACATTCTCCCTCCCTGCCAGTACAGGACCTTGCTGGTTGGAAATTATATCAGTAATGCTGCCTTCCCCCAGCTCCAATCAGCCTCCCAGCAGGAGGATTTCCTGATGCTCCTTCCAAAATTTCATAGAGGAATTTAATTCCTCTCTCATCAGTCTACGAGACCTTTGCTCCCTGAACCATATTGTCTCTCTAATGTGTAATAAAGAATCACAGACTGGTTTGGGTTGGAAGAGCCCTTAAAGATCATCTAATTCCAACTTCCTGCCATGGAGGGTTGGAACTAGATGAACTTTAACTTTCATATATATATATATTCTTTAAATATATATATTTATCCCCTATTCCACTTTAAAACCACATTTGAATTACACTTTGATATCAAAGGGGACCTTGTGGGGACATTGGGAGCATTGGGGACTTGAGCATTCAGGAGAACTTGGGCTAACAGGGTTGTGGAGGGGCTGGGGAAGGAAACAAGGGTCAAATCTTGGACTCTGATGACCTGTTTGCCTTTTTCACCCACAGAACAGTGCGAGTCTATAAAGGCAACAGGAGCTTTGGCTTCACACTCCGTGGCCATGCGCCGGTGTGGATCGAGTCTGTCCTTCCAGGTAAGAGCGCAAGATTCAGGGGATAACTTATTGATTTCTGGTCTGAACATGAAACATTAAGTGCTGTTTGCTAAAAAAGAGCAAAAGGACCTTTTCCAAGGCTCAGTGATGGAGGTTTTCCCATGGAATAATGAGCATCTTTGGTGCAATTTAGATTGGCTTTATCCACTCCTTGTTTTGAAAAGTGGGAAATGTGTGTTCAGTGACCATCCTGAAATGACACCAGTGTTCCCAGTGCAGGCTGGGTGCTGGACCCAGCTGGGTGAACAGTCCCAGCCCACCCAGATAACCAGGTGCAGCGGGTGCCCTGCCTGGGGTGTCTCTGGACCCCCCCTTCCAGCCAGAGGTGCTGCAGCTGAAGCCCCTTTGTCCATGTGCCTTTAGGGAGCCCGGCGGAGAAGGCTGCTCTCAAAGCTGGAGACAGGATCCTGTTCCTCAATGGCCTGGACATGAGGTAGGAGCTGTGCCCACATGTGCCCAGGGGCAGGGGCCAAGCACATGCTGTGGTCACTCTTGGGCAAGAGAAACGGGAGGTGCTGGCCCTGGTCCCCGTGTGCTGCCATACACGAGGGGTTTGCCCTTTGGGGACAGCTCCTTTAGTGCTCCTGTACAAAATCTGGCTCTAAGGGGAGCATTTTCTCCATCCCTCTTCTCTGAATTCTCTGTGCAGGACAGTTTATGTAACCTGGGTTCTGACTGCAGCCAACTCCCAGACCCCAATTTCAGCCACTCTGAGTTAATCTGTTATGTGTTAAACATCTGAGGTTCTGCTTCTGAAAGCAGCAGAGCCCCATCCAGCCCATGAATCACTCCCACAATGGGATCATAAGCTTAAAGCCACGTGGGAATCCCACTTGCACCCAGAAGTCGATTCTTCTGTGTATTGTTTGTGCACCAAAGCAATGGGACCAGAGGGACTTGTGCCCCTTGCCAGTGCAGAGCAGCAGCCCCTGTGTCCTCGGCTTGGTCTTTCTGCATAAAAACCAAGAGCAAAGGTTTAGAGGAGGCTACAGGACAAGAGAGACTGATGAATATTTAAAGATTAAACTGATGCTGCTTCTGTCAGGCCTCAGGTTCTCACGTTTCAGCTGATCCAGCGAACTGTTGGCTGATGCAGCACTGCCAGAAAAAAGAGACCAGGTTGAGGATTGTCCTCTGAGTCGTGTTTTTGGCAGGCATTGTCCCAGCCTGGCCCATACCCTTCTCCAAGGGCATCCCAAGATTTTTTCACCTACAAAATTACACTTTATATTCACCTTGCATTTTCTTTTTGTGCAGAATTAGGACAGGCGAGGACAGACCTGCAGCACTGTGTCATTTAAAGGAAAAGTAATTTTCTGGGTCTGGGTGTAGCTTAACTCTGTCTTCCTGTGCCATGACACTACTCAGGGTGTCCACAGGCATTCCCACTGTTATTCCTTGGTGCAGGCAGAGCAAAGAGCTCACTCATGGGGCATGATCCAGGCTCTCCCTGAGGAGGCTCCTCCCTGTGCAGCACAGGGAAAACCAAGCAAAGATGGAGAGAATCCAGGGAATCACCTCAGGGCCCAAACCCCGCTGGCTCTGAGCAGCATGAGGAAGCTTTTCCAAGATAAATGAAGGCAGCTGCCAGCTCTGTGTCCTCACAGCTCTCCTAGAGCTGGGGCAGCTCTGACAGCTCTCCTGTGCCCACAGGAACTGCTCCCATGACAAGGTGGTGTCGATGCTGCAGGGCAGCGGGGCCATGCCCACCTTGGTGGTGGAAGAGGGCATCGTCAACTTCTCCAATGGTAAGAGTGCAGGGAAGAGGGTCTGGAGAGCAGAAATCCCACGCCAGCTCCTGAATTCCCTGTGTAGGAGGGAATTGCTGAGCACGTCCATAGGCTGAGCAGGTTTAAGGTGCTGCCTGGGGGGATGCTCCTCTCCCCGGGGCACATGGCCCCTTGCTTTGTGGGATCAGGCTGGATCTCAGGCTTGGCTGCTCTCCAGGAGGGCTCATCCTGCTGTGTGATTGTCCTTGGTGTCCCTTGCCAATGTCCTTGCTGTGCAGTGTGTGCCGTGTCCTTGTCTGCAGTAATCCAACCCCGTGCATCCATGGTGGCTGCGCAAATCCCGCGGCTCTGGGGGGCTGTGCAGAGCAGGATTGTTATCCTGCTGCGGGAATCAATAATTGATGGTGCTGCTGGGGAGGAGAGCTGAGGGAGCTGAGGGTTTCTGGGGCACTGGGGGGTACCAGCACCCCTTCCGTGGAGGGCAGGACCCTCTGGGCACAGCGCAGTCCCTGCTGCGCTTCCCAAGATCTGTGGAGGCTGGAGGGTCCCTATGTTGTTGGGGTGCTGCTCCATTATGCACAGGCCTGGGAATTAGGGACTGGCTCTTCCCCCTGGAGCAGCACTGGACTCCCCTCAGTCCCACGTTAGAAGCCTTGGGAAGCCAACTCGTTTGCAGGTGCACTAAAACCAACCCCAGCAGCCCACTGCTCCACAGAGCCACAGCAGCCTGGAATGGTTCGGATTGCAAGGGACCTTAAAGATGATCTCATTTCACCCCTCTGCCTTGGGCAGGGACACCTTCCTCTAGACCAGGTTGTTCCAAACCCCATCCAACCTGACCTACTTCAAAGTACACAGCCAGTGGCACTCAAACTGCTCCACTGCCCTCAAAAGAAACCGAGGAAAGATGGAATATTTTTTTTGCAGACTCTGACTCTGCTGAGTCCCCGAGCAGCTCCTCAGCCCTCACCTCCCTGCAGTGGGTTGCAGAGATTCTCCCCTCTAGCATCAAGATCCAAGGAAGGACGTTCACGCAGCAGCTGGAGCACCTGCTGACCCCGCCCGAGCGTTTCACCGTCTGCAAGGCGCTGGAGGGCTTCTTCCAACATCGGTAACTCGGTGCCAGCTCCACTCCTTCCGCTGGGGCCTGGCCTGCAGCAGTGCCCGTGCCAGGGCCAGTGTCAGGCAGAGGCAGGGAGGCTGTCACACGGAGCTCTGCTCTCCCTGTGCTCTCCAGGTTCCCCAGCCAGGTGTTCCCTGTGCACGAGCTCATCTTAGTCCAGGTGTCCTGCCTGGGGACACAGCAGATCCTTTAATTTTTGGTTCCTTTAGGTTAATTTCATCACCTCTTATCCCTTGGTCCCCCAGTGCAGGCTCTCTTGCTGCCTGGCTGTCCCTGGAAGACGCAGATCCTGTTCCACCTCTTTCAGGAAATCTCTCCACGTTCCATCCTTGTCTCCTCATGCTTCCCAGAATCTTGGCTGCAGCATTCATTGGTCACAGCAGGGGAATGGCTGTGGCTGGCAGAGCCCTCATCCTGCCGTGGAGCACATCCCCCCTGTCCTGTGCAGGGATCCAAACAGATTCCCTGGCACACTCCAGATTTCATTGGTGACCTCGTTTCCTGCCCTTGCTTGGTCTTCCAGCAGTGTTTTATCAGAGGCTGTCACAGAATCATGGAATGATTTGGGTTAGAAGGGGCCTTAAAGAACATCTTGTTCCACTCCCTGCCATGGGCAGGGACACCTTCCACTATCCCAGGTTGCTCCAAGCCCCATCTGATCTGGCCTTGGACACTGCCAGGGATCCAGGGGCAGCCACAGCTTCTCTGGGCACCCTGTGCCAGGGCAGAATTCCATCCTGTTGCAGGCTGTTCTCTCCTCATAGGCTGGGGTGCTCAGCCCTGCTATTCCCACCTCTGCACACCAAAATCAGGAGCCTTTGGCCCCAGGAGTTGCCAGCCCAGCCACCCTCCCCGGTGCATTTCTCCCTCAGCCCGTTTACCTGCAGCTGGCTGAAAATCAGGCCTTTCCAGGGCTTCTCTCTGCTTCCTGGTGCTCCCCCACCCCTCTTACTCACAGAAGCATGGAATCCTTTAGGTTGGAAAAGCCCTCTGAGACCATTGAGTCCAACCATTCCCCCAGCACTGCTGAGGCCACCACTGACCGTGTCCCCAAGTGCCACGTCCACGTGGTTGTTAACCCCTGCGCCTCTGCAGTGAAGCAAAGCCGAGGCTGGGAAGCAGCAGAGCCCTGGGAAGCGGTGAGGAGGGGCTGTGCTGTAGGGATGTGCTCACTGCCCAGGCCTCTCCTCCTGTTTTGCAGGAACATTGACACTCTCATTGTGGATGTGTACCCGGTGCTGGACACACCGGCCAAGCAAGTCCTCTGGCAGTTTATCTACCAGCTGCTGACCTACGAGGAGCAGGAGCACTGCCAGCAAAAGATTGACAGGTTTCTGGGGTACAAGGCCTTGGCAGGTGAGAGGAAAGTCCCCGCACTCCAGGACGGACACATCCTGTCCTGATGGGTGCTGGGAGCTCAGTCCATTGTGCTGGTGTAGTTTTGGAATGAAACGCTGCATTGAGAGGAGAGATGGTACCTGAGAGGGTGACTCTGGGAGCAAAGACTTTTGGAAGCTGCTCAGGTCATTAGAGGTGAGGAAGTCCGGGAAGGGAACAGCTGGTTGAAGGGCATTTAAGCATTCAGACCAGAGAGGTAAAATAAGGGTGACACAGCAACCCTTGGGATGTCACAGAAACATTCATGGCTGGAAGAGGTGGGGAGTGTGGTGCTGCTCTCCCAAAAAGGCACAAAGGCAGTTGGTGATCCCCCTGTCCCCTCACCATCACCCTCACCTGGTTCTGTGGCAGCACAAAGCCAACAGCGAATTGGGGAAAGCAAATTTGGAGTGAAATTCCCTAATCTGTGTGTTTGGGCTCTTAATTGCTTCCAAATTTTCCTATTCTCAGCGATTTGTGTTAATTTTAGACTCAGCAAAGGTAAAAGAAGTGTTGCTTGAAGAGAGGCTTTTGGAGGAACACGGTGATTTTAGCAGAAAACAGAAACAGCTCCAAGTCCTGGCACAAATCCTTCCTGCTGTGCATGGAATCCTGTGCTTCACGAGCACTGGATCTGGTCACTGGATTTGCACTCAGTCACCTCTGCTTTGTGTGTGCAGAATCACGGCTCAGCCATGGGCTGTGGATTCCCAAGAATTTATGCCCCACAATTAGTTTATAACCTAAGAAGTTTGCAGCTGCATTCCAGGAATGCAGAGCAGGTGTCCCCAGCCAGGGGAGGAGGGAAACACAGGAGCAAATCTCCCTGTCCCAGGCTGTTGTTCCCAGCTCCAGGCTGTCCCTGGCTCCTCTCAGTGTCTCAGGTGAATGGGGCAGTCTTGGAGCATGAGCAGTTCTGGTTGTTCTGGTCCATTCTGTGTGTCTGTGCCTGGAAGCACCATGGCCAGAGATCTCCGGGTTTGGGCTGGTCCTTCCCCTGGGCTTCCAAACTCAGGTGATCTCCCATGTCTCAGTGCTGATCTGTCAGGGACCTCAGAGATGGATTCTCTGGTGCCTTCATCCTGCTGTGAGCCTGAGCCTCTCTGAGCTGCCACACTGAGCTGCACATGGACAGTGCATGGACCATGTGGTCCTTCCAGGCAGTATTCCAGGGCTGGCCCCACTTCCTTCTTTTCCCTTGAGGGCAGGAAGGGTTTACTGGGACCAGCCCAGCTCAGGGCTGGAGTTTCATGTGGGCCATGAGCTGGTGGATGCCAATCCTGCTGGAAAAATCGATTGGATGTCCCATCTCTGTGCATCCACCCCTGCCCTGTGCTGGCAGGAGCACCTGGAACCTGCTCAGCTCCCTGGGGATGGAGCGAGTGGCTACCTGGGAATGGCAGCTGCTGTGAGTCCAATGGGTCTGGGGGGCCCTGGGGAGCCCTGGGGGTACCTGTGCGAGGGTGAGGAGGGATGGGGAGCTGTGGGGTCCAGCTGTGCCTCACAGGAGCTGTTTCCTGCTGCAGCTGAGGCAGAGGCCGAGGATCGGTACCGCAGCTCCGTCCGAGGGGCCTCCCTGTGCCGGGGCAGCCTCCGGACCCCTCGCCCCGAGGAGGGGGCAGCAGGTGGGTGATTGGGGTCTGGGAGTGAGGGAGCTGGACCTGGGGGTTGTGCCTGCAGTGTCCTGCTCTGCCCTAAGCCAAATTCCTGACTTACTCCTAAGCATGAATGATGGGAAAAGATGAAGGCAAAGGCGGAGGTCAGAGTAGAGCCAACACTGAGGCATCAGCTGGAAATCCATGTTTTCAGAAACAGAATCACAGAATCATTCAGGTTGGAAAGCCCTCCAAGATCATTGAGTCCAACCTGTGACTGATCCCCACCTTGTCACCAGCCCAGAGCAGTGAGTGCCACGTCCAGTCATTCCTTGGACACCTCCAGGGACAGCGATTCCACAATGAAAGAACCAATTCAATAAGAGGCCACTTGATCTAAGGCTGAATGTTGTTTCCAATCCCTTCCATTACTCAGATGTGAACTGGTCCTGCTGGTCTGGGCCTCCCTTCTGGGGGGCAAAATTGATGGCTTCCCTCTGAACATTGTCAGACTCCATCAAATTCACAGGGAAAACCGCATTTGTGAAATCCATGTGAGGAAGGAGATCATGATTCAGGGCCACTTTGAGTCTCTTGATGAACCCCATTCGTGGCACAAGCCCTCCCTCCCTTCAGGGGACATGGCACCCTGCCTGTTCCCATTGCTCCTGGCTGACAGTGAAGAGCCCTTGACCTGTGTTCCTCACCACGACCTCCCCATGACCTTGCTAAGGACCTTCTGGGCATGTGGTGTTCCTCAGCTGTCAGGGGGATCTGAGACAGTTCCCAGGGGAAGATCCTCTAACCTGGCTCTGAGGAGCTTTTCTGGTGGGGATTAGTGCATGGAGAGCAGCCGACAGCTGTGTGTGCTGGAGGGGAGCCGTGTCTGGGCAGATGTTGGCCAGATGTGGGGAGCAGCCCCGTCCTCATCTGCCCTGAGGGAAGAGTGGAGCAGCCTGGAACTGTCGTGCTGACCTTAAACCCACCTTGCACTGCTCCCTCGGGACCCCCAGCACAGGGAGCTGGGGCAAGGAGGTCACTCCAGGTCCTGGGAAGAGACAGGGGGCCCTTGGTGGGTCAGGGCTGTTGGGAGCTGGGGGCACAGGCACAGGAGTGACTGGTTTGTCTCTTCCTCCCACAGGCAGTGACACTGTGGAGGTCCCCGTTCGCCTGATCCCTGGAGAGAGACAGGCTGGTGATGGCACATCCCTTCCGGAGACACCCAACCCCAAAATGGTATGACTGGGCAGGGGACACCTCTGGCAGGGCTTTGCCCACATGTGTGGGGTGTTGTGTCCACAAAGGGTCAGCAGTTTGGTTCCTTTCTGTGAACACAGGGCAGCAGGAAAAAGGGAATGTGGAAGGATGTGGGTGAATACCTGCAGCTGGCTGAGTGTCCCTGTCTGGAGCCCCTCTCAGAGGTTACCTCCCTGGGCAATTAGTCACCTTTAATGAGGCTGATGTCTGCCAGTGTCTTCCTGCAGCCTCATCAGTGAGAGGCTCTTGGGGGGGCTCAGACAAGGCAGAGTAGCCTGGGCTGGGGTGAAGCCCCCCTTTGAAGAGTGAGAGACAGGGACTGGTGGGTCAGAGAATCCCAGAATGGTTTGGGTTGGAAGGACCTTAAAGCCCAACCAGTCCCACCCCTGCCATGGGCAGGGACACCTTCCACTGTCCTAGGTTGCTTCAACTTTCCAGCCTGGCCTTGGACACTTCCAGGGATCCAGGGGCAGCCACAGCTTCCCTGGGAAGCCTGGTCTGTGGGGACTGTCCTGTCCCCAGGACATGGCAGGTGTCTGGGGGTTCACAAGCCGTGTCTCGATCCGGGCATGGCCGCAGCTCTCCATCCTTTCCCAGATGTCGGCTGTCTATGCAGAGCTGGAGAACCGCCTGATTGGCAGCTTTGCTGGCAAGATGGGAAATGCTGCCCTGCACAGGACATCGCCCCCAGCCCCAGAGCTGCCACACGCTGCAGGTACCTCCTGGGGGGACCCCAGGTGATGGTGGGTGGTGCTGGCCAGGCAGGCGGAGGAGAACACAATGTCCTCTTGACAGTGCCACGGGTGAGCACAGTGCTGGCTCTGCAGAGCTTCAGCTGCAGGAGGGCAGTGAGTGTGTGGGATGGTGAATCCCATGGGATCAGAGTGTGCTGCTGTGCAGTGCAGGCACTGCCCAGGGAGCTCTCCTCTCCCTTTCTTCTCCACTCCTCTCCTCGGGCTCGTTGCCTCCTGTGGCTGGGGACTGCAGGACCGCCATGCAGGACCCCCATGCAAGACCCCTTGGCTCTGTCCCGCAGGTGGCCGTAAGCCAGGGCCAGGGCTGGCGTGGCCGAGCGAGCCACTGGCATCCCAGCAGTGCTACTACCGCCTGCACAGCAGCGTGGCCTCCCCGTGCAGCACCGAGTCCAACCCCTACGTCAGCCTGGACAGCAGCCCGGCCCCGTCGCCCAAGCACCGCGAGTACTCGCCCCTGGCGCGACGGAAGAAGCTCTTCACCTTCTCCAGGCCCCCGCGCAGCCGCGACACCGATCGGTTCCTGGATGCCCTCAGCGAGCAGCTGGGACACCGGGTCACCATCGTGGATGATTTCCTCACCCCTGAGAATGACTACGAGGAGGTGAGCATGGCATGGGGCACTCAGAATACCATCTTTGGCATTTTTGGTGCCCTGGGCATGGAGCTGCTGTCGTGCAGCCTCAGGGGACACATCCTGGGGCTCTGCAGGTGGCAGGGAGGGGTGGTGTGGATGGAGGATGGTAGGTGGAGGGTGAGGTGCCACCTTCAGCCTCTGCTCTGTCCCCACCCAGATGAGTTTCCAGGATGACCAGGGCAGCTACGTCACCAACGATGTCAGCAGCAGCGAGTACATCAGCAGCAGTGACGAGGGCAGCTCCCTGACCTACTCCACGCTCTCAGACCACATCCCCCCTCCTCCGCTCAGCCCCCCACCCCCGCCGCCCCCCCTGCAGTTCCATGACCCCCAGACCGGCCCCACCAAGGCAGAGGCCACAAAGGGCAGCGCGGCGCCGGCCCCCAAGTCCCTGGTCAGCCACCTGCACCCCATCCCGCCCCCGCCGCCGCCGCCCCCGCCGCCCCCGGTGCCCTGCGCTCCCCCCCTGCACCGGGGGCTGCTGCACCGCAGGAGCGAGTCCAACCACATGAGCGTCAAGAGGCTGCGCTGGGAGCAGGTGGAGAACTCGGAGGGGACCATCTGGGGGCAGGTATGGCCCGGGAGCAGGGAGTGGGGTGAGGGATGGGGGTCCCAACCGTGCTCTGGGGAGCAGTGACCTGTGCCAAGGCTCTGCAGGGCTTTGTTTCATCCTTGCAGTTGTTTGGACCAAACTGCTGGGGTGGGGAGAGGCCCTGGAAAGCCTCTGAGTTGCTGGTTTCAGCTACAGCGTCCAGGGGAGCACTTCCCTGCCCTGACACAGCCAGGAGCTGCCAGATGTGTTGTGCAGCTGTGGGGGGTTTTATCAGGGGGGAAGGATGAGGATGGTTGGAGCAGAGTGATGGGAGAGCCCCAGGCAGGGCAGGACACTGGAGGGGACGGCAGAGCTGAGGGGTGAGACAAGACGTGACAATCTTTGCCATCGTGGACATGAAGTGGTCCAGAACTCTGGACGTGGATTCAGGCCCTTCCTGCAGTTTAACTCGCAGCCTCTGTGTCTCTCCCGATGTTCGGGACATGCCATATTCCCTGTGACCTGAGCAGCCAGAGGGGAGCTGTGGGATCATCTTCCAGTCCTGCAGCCACTTGAAATCTTGTAGGTCCCTCTCCCCAGCCCTCTGGGAAGGAAGATACTTCTTCACAGTGATTTTTCTGTGTGCAGAAAAAATCCTGAAGCTCCTGGAATTCCCATTTTATCCTTCAGTAAAGGAATCATGTCCGAGGAGCAAGTGAAGACAGAGATGCTCTGTAGGATTTCAGCTGTGTCAGGAGCTGAGTGAATCTGCAGGACAGTGGCCGAGCCCCCAGTCACAGGACGGTGCCACCAGCCTGTCCTGGTTTCTTCTGGGGACATGGAGCTTAGTGTGGGGGACAGGGAGTGTGCCAGCACAGGTGGGCACTGTCAGACTGTCCCTGTGCCAGCACAGCTCCTGACTCCTCCTCCCTCACAGCTCGGGGAAGACTCGGATTACGACAAGCTGAGTGATATGGTCAAATACCTCGACCTGGAGCTGCACTTCGGGACTCAGAAGCCCACAAGTAAGTACTGAGCCCCAAAATAGGTCCTGGTACCAGCAGAGAGTGATACCGGCTGGGAGGAACTGGGGCTTGATGGGCAGCAAGTCAGTGCCTGTCTGTGACATCACCTGTGGCATGAATTTGCTCATCCTCAGGATTTTGTGGCTGATGGCACAGTGGATCATTAAGGTGGAGATGGTTTCACTATCTCCCTTAAATTATCTCTGTTGCCATGGTCTGTTTTCTCTCCACATTTCATTGGGCACTGAAACCCAGCTGGAGGCTTTCACCAATTGCAGCTCCAGTGCTTGAGAACTCTGGAAATGCTGAAAAAGCCACGAAAACATTCCTGTGTCCAAAGAAATCATCACAAGCAAGCAGCACTTTTTATATAAATAATCAGTGGGTGTCCCCCAAGAGCTGTGATGGGGTCTGGAGCTCTGTGCCTGTGTGGCCCCCATCACTCTTGAACTGGGGTCTCCCACAGACCCACTGGGATCTCCACCCACCAGAGTTTTTGGGTGCCACAAACCCAGGGTGGGGTCCAGACTGGGGTGTGGAGTGGTAGTCATCCTGGTGGGAGGCATTCCAGCAAAAAAGTGGGATGTCTGAGCTCTCCTGCAAGGGCCACAATGCCCAGCTGGCAGTGGGATGAAATGGGACTCATCTCAGGGGACACAGTTTTTAGGATGTTTCTGAGCAGTCAGGGATTTTCTGTGTGTTTCACCTCTTGTTTTACCTTTTTCAGCTCCAACTGAGTCCTCCATTGGGGAGATCTTTGAATTGCAGAATTCAAGGATTCCTGGAGCCATTGCTGTGTGCAAAGCATCCGTTCTCCTCTCTTTCATTCATGGTTTCACTGTTTGCAGGACAGTTTTCTTCCCACTGGAGCCGCCTGAGCCTGTCCTTACCCATGATTAAATCTTTCAGTTTCTCTTCCAGAGCCAACTCTCATGCCTGAAAACTTTAAAAAGAAAGACGTGGTTGAAATTTTGTCCCACAAAAAGGCCTACAACACATGTGAGTAAAGTTCACGGTGACGGTACCCCCAAAAGGGGCCCACAGGTGGGATGTAGAGAACTGGAAAGGTAAAGGGAAGGAACACAAGCTCAATCCCATGGGCACGATCCCATGAGCACAGCTCAGCTGGGATGGGCTTTTCCTGCAGCCTGGAGCTCCCTCAGACTGGGTTCAGCCCCAGGCAGGGGGAAAGAGGCAACTTTCTGGGAAAGGATGGAGATGGGATGTACCTCGTTGTCCTGGGGAGGGGCAGAGCCCACAGGGCCCCGTGGGGTGAAGTGGGGCAGTGGAGGAGCAGTGCTGCTTCTCCAGGATGTGCTTCTGGTAGGAAGGAGGGTGGGAGGGCTTGGTGGGACCCTGCCAGGGATCCCTCCCTGGCTGTGGGAGTGGGGCTGGTTCCCAGGGCGGCCCAGCCTGGTGTGTGGGTGAGGTGCATGCAGTGCTCTGGGGGGCTGCAGGACCAGATCCACTCATGGGGTCCCCATGCAGCCTCTGCAGGGTCCCAGAGAGTGGAAAGCCCTTCCTCCGCAGGGCTGTGCCTACATGGGCACATGCAGGAGTCTCACTCTGTGGGGAGGTTGATGTCCTGGTCCTGCTGTGTCCCCAGCACTGCCACACCCCCGGGGTCCCCTCCTTCCCCACTGGGTGACAGTGACATGCCTCCCTCCCCCCAGCCATCCTGATTGCCCACCTGAAGCTGTCACACATCGAGCTGCGCCAGATCCTGATGACGATGGAGACGGATCGCCTGGAGCCGTCCCACATCAAGCAGCTCCTGCTCTATGCCCCGGATGGGGAGGAGGTGCAGCGCTTCCAGAGCTACAAGGAGAACCCCGGCAAGCTGAGCGAGCCCGACCAGTTTGTGCTGCAGGTGCCGGGCAGGGCTGTGCTCTGCGAGTGGGGCTGCGTGCGCCGTGTCCCCTTGTCCCCTGCCAGCAGGATACTCACACCTGGGGGGTGGGAGGAGCTGGTGGCACTGGGACTGTGGGGCTGCTGCTTGGTTGATGCCTGAGGGGTCTGGCAGCTCCCAATGGCTGCTTTAGAACTGCAGAGCCACCACCACCACATTTGCTCCTTGGTGACTGTAACTTTGCCCAACTCTGATTTACTTTCTATTGACAAAGTCACCTGTGGATGTTGGTGTAGATGTAGTCCCCATCCCGTGGCAGCAAACCAGCCCAGCCACGCCATGTGCCACCTGTACATCCTGCTTCCATGTCCAGGGCAACAAGCCAGCAAGAGCCCCGTGTAGGAGGGAGTGTGGCTGATGGGGATGGTGATCCTGCCCTCCTTTTGCCCCAGATGCTGTCAGTACCCGAGTACAAGATCCGCCTGCGCAGTCTGCACTTCAAGACCACCCTGCAGGAGAAGACCGAGGAGATCAAAGCCAGCTATGAGTGCATTTGCAAGGCCTCCCTAGAGCTGAAAAGCAGCAAGAAGCTGGCAAAGATCCTGGAGGTCAGAGGGGTTCCTCCTTCTTGTAACAGTCACCAATGGCCCTCAGCATTCCACAGGAGCACCCATGGGTGTGTCCCACATTTGGGCAGCATTCCAGGCTGGTCCCTGTGCACCCCATACTGCCTGTTCCCCTGAGGAGGGGTTTTTGGGGTCCTGGCATGGGCTGTGTCTGGCAGAGGGAACAAATTCCACTGCAATTCCTCCATGACCATCCTGAGCTGAGCTGTCCCAAATTGTTGTTAATTCATTTGGTTTTGCTTTAAAAAAAGGCAGGTGGGATAAATGAGGTCACCGTGTGCTCAAAGGCATTTCCAGATGAGTGATGAAACTCCTTAGTAGCTCCTGGCCAGTGACCCCCCCCAACAACTCCTTAAATCCTTGGGGGCAATGTTTGTCTGCGCATTAATGGGTGGTGAACAGAAATTCAGGGTCCCAGGAGCTGGGAGGTGAGAGGATACAGGTGCAGGAGGTCACCAGCCCCTCACTCCCCTGGTTTCCTCTTTGCAGTTTGTGCTGGCCATGGGAAACTACCTGAACAACGGGCAGCCCAAGACCAGCAAAACAACGGGCTTTAAAATCAACTTCCTCACCGAGGTAGGGAGAGCCAGGCTTGTTCTCTGCAGAGGACACTGAAATTGGGAGCTCCTTGTGTCCAGCAAAGCTGTCCTCCTAAGAGACCCCGGGGTGCCAGTGAGGGGACTGTGGAGGGGCTGGATTGATCCATAGTGGGGGGGACTACAGAGAGACCCTGCTGTGGGTCTGGTGCTTCAGTGTGCTGGGGAATCCTGCCAGGGAAGGCTGGCCAGGGCCCAGGTGTGGGTGGGAGAAGGTCCTCATCCCACAGGGGCTGCAGTGGGACTCCTGAGGGGTGGGGACAGGGGGACAGCCCTGCCCTGCAGGAGGGGCATCTCCACACCGCTAATCTGGGCACACATGGTGTGTAAACATCAAATGTCCAGTTTAACCATTAACCATGGGAGCGTGGGGCTGAGCTGGGAGTGACTGACCCCAAGTGTGTGTGAGCCCCACTCCCTCTGTGGGGGCATCCTCACTTGTTCTGCTTGGCTGCAGCTGAACACGACCAAGACTGTTGATGGGAAATCCACCTTCCTGCACATTCTTGCCAAATCCCTCAGCCAACACTTCCCAGAGCTCCTGGGCTTTGCCAAGGATCTTCCGACAGTGCCGCTCGCTGCCAAAGGTAAAGGATCAGAAGGAGCTGCAAGCCCCTTGTGTCCTTGCACTGCTTCTGGGTTTGGTTTGAGTCTGGGGTCAGCCAGGAGCTGCACAGCCTTGGCAGAAGCAGGATGGGAGCCAGAACAAGTGAGGAATGGTCCTGAGCGTTAGGAAGGGATGAGCTCAGTGACAGGGAGGTGCCACCCATCCCACGCTGCCGCACTTGGCAGTGCCTAGACAAGGCTCTGACCCCTCCCCTGGTATTCCCTTCTGACTTGAAACCATGATTCCCAAGTTCAGAGGCATCTTGGAAGTGCAAAGGAGGCACAGGAATGGAAGCGCCAGGAAGTCTGCCCCAGCCTCCATCCAGGCGTGCAGGTGCCAGCATTGTGCTGCCACTGTCACCTGTGGGGCAGAGGGTGCAGCAACTTGGGGAGGGGTCACAGTTGAATCACAGCTGTGTCACGTTGAATAAGGACCCTACAGCTCCATTTTCTGCAATAAAAACCAGTCACACACGTGCTGGAGTTGTTCTCCATCCACTGCTGGTGGTGTCACAAGAGGCTGGTCAGGTGTGACACAGGACCACGGCAGTGCCTCTCCCTGTGCTGGCACTGCTGGGGCACCTCCAAGTCCTGGGGGCAGCTCTGGGCCCCTGACAACAAGGAGGACACCGAGGGGCTGGAGCAGGTCCAGGGAAGGGAACGGGGCTGGGGAAGGGGCTGGAGCACCATGAGGTGCTGAGGGAGCTGGGAAAGGGGCTCAGCCTGGAGCAAAGGAGGCTCAGGGGGGACCTTGTGGCTCTGCACAACTCCCTGACAGGAGGGGGCAGCCAGGGGGGGAGTTGGGCTCTGCTCCCAGGGAACAGGGACAGGAGCAGAGGGAACGGCCTCAGGCTGTGCCAGGGGAGGTTCAGGTTGGATATTGGGGAAATTCCTCCTGGAAAGGGCTGCCCAGCCCTGGCACAGCTGCCCAGGGCAGGGGTGGAGTCCTCATCCCTGCAGGGATTTAAAAGCTGTGTGGATGTGGTATTTGGGGACAGTGCTTGGATTAGTGGTGGCTTTGGCAGTGCTGGGGAAACAGTTGGACTGCATGACCTTAGAGGGCTTTTCCATACTAAATGATTCCATGATTCTGTGATTTTAAATGTTGCATTGAATCTCTACAAAACACGAGCTGCATTCCCCTTGCACACCATCACTGCTGTTTGTGAGCAATTCCCTTGGGAATTAGTGCTACAGTGGATAAATAAAGGAACAAATTCAGGCCTGGAGCTGTAAATTTCCACTTGAGGAAGGTCTGGATCTGGACCTTTCCCAGCTGGAATTTGTATCTGGCCTAACTCTTAAACAACCCTTCTGTGACTGGAGGCTCCCAGCTGCCCAAACTCCTGCCATTGTGTCCCCCCTCATCCTGATGTCCCTCCTGTCCTCTCCCAGGCACCTGTGTGTCCATCACCATGAGTCCTGTGTGCTTCTTGTCCTCACATGTTCCAGGCTCCTTTTGACACTCTTGGCATCTCTAGGTGTGAGCACCAAGAGCTCCTGGTAACCTGCTGGTCCCGGCAGGATGGTCTGGTTGTGCACCCTGCCTGGACAGCAGGACGTTGGTGCAGCTCTGTGCAGACAGACAGACTGACCCCCTGACCCACGGCCACACTCCTGGCTCTCTCTGTGCCATGGGAACAAACCCAGACCTCCATCTCCCAGCCCTGCTGACCCCACTTTTCTCCTGCAGTGAACCAGAGGACACTGACAGCTGACCTGAAGGACCTGCACACCACGGTGAGTGACATCCAGAAGGCCTGTCACACCATGCCAGCCACCGCCGAGGACAGGTTTGCGATTGTCATGACCGTATCCTTCTGTGAAAGGGGCAAATCCCCCCCCACTGACTGCCCTTGAGTAAATCCGTGTCAGTGCCTTTGTGGCTCCCTGAAAAGCCAGGGCTGTGTCTGGCACCATCTCAGCACTGCTGGGAACGCCCCCCCCCGCTCTCAGCCAGGATGGGAAGCAGATTTGGTGGTGCCTCCCAGCCCAGCTGCCTCTGTGTGGCACAGCCCCAGTGCCACAGGCCAGGGAACATGCTGGGACATCTGTTCTTGAGACCCGTGCTGTCAGGGACAGCTGAGCCTGCCAGCACCTATGCACGTGCCTGTGCAGCAGCTCCCTGCTGCCAGCTGGGCTGGAACCCAGCCATTTGATTAGAGATTGATAAGGGATTCTGATCCCTACCAGACCTATGGAGCAGCTCTTTGTCCTTAAGCCAATTCCTGCAGTCCTTCTTGGAGAGTGCCCAGCCTGCCATGCGCTCCCTGGATGACCTGCAGCACAAGGCCATGGAGGAGTTCAGCAAGGTGTTGTCCTTCTTTGGGGAAGACTCAAAAATGACAACTTCTGAAGCCTTCTTTGGCATTTTTGCAGAATTCATGAGCAAGTTTGAGGTGAGTTGAACCCTTCAAAGCCAGCCAGGGATCTCCTGTGAGGTGTCAGTGAGGTGTTTTATTTGTGTGTGAGTGGTGGGAGCGGGATGGAGCAGCTGTGCCTGAGTAAGAGGCAATTTTTCTAATGCTGATAAGGTGCAATTTTTCTAACATACGAATTGGCCACCCAGGATGGGACACTGAGGGAGGCCTCAAGCACAAGCCCCAGGGGAGAGTAATGCAGTTGTTCATAGAATCCTGGAATGGTTTGGGTTGGAAAGGATCTTAAAGATGATCCCATATTCCACCCCCTGCCATGACAGGGATACCTTCCACTATCCAAGGGTGCTCCAAGCCCTGTCCAGCCTGGCCTTGGACACTTTCAGGGATGGGACAGCCACAGCTTCTCTGGACACTCTGTGGCCAGGACCCTGAACTTTCTCTTGCCACAGCAGCCCCACACTCAGCGCTGCCCTTTCTGTCCCACAGCGGGCTCTCAGTGACGTGCAGGTGGGCGAGAGCCAGCGCAGCCCCAGGATGACCTCCCCCCTCGCCTGGTGACGGCCTGCGGCCACCTGAGGTGCAACAATTCATTGCCAACAAAGTGCAATTTGCTCCTGTCCAGTCTGGTTGTAAATACGCTGCTGCCACCTGCTACCACCCAGCAGAGTCACGGACAGAGGGGTCGGGGCAGGTGGACACTGAGAAGGCACCCCAGGTGACAGAGGATGACGTGAGAGTGACACGAAGATAAACCCTGCACTGGTCCTGACAGAGCTTCCTTAGCACCCTCCATTTCCAGCAGATCACTGAGCCAAGGGTTTCGCACCCATCTGGTAAAACCCCACTATCCCACGTTTCCCAAGCACCTGTAACAGGCACCGGCACCCGCTGGAGACCTTCCCCACACCCCCAGGGCCACTGCCCGAGCGTGGGGGGCTCTGCCCAGCCAGCCTTGGGGCCGGGGTGAGAGCCCAGCCACAGAGTTCTGGGCAAGCCAGAGCAGGTCAGCCAGGAAGGGAGCATGGGGGGATGAGCAGGAGGGCGGCCACCAGCGCCTGCTCCTCTGGCACCCTGAGGAGCTGAGTCCCCTCCCGTCCTTCTCCAAGCCCTTCTGCCCTGGGGCAGAGCACGTGGGGCTGGAACCACACCTGACCAGACTGTAACACTGGAGCAGAGATCACTGGAGGTGGCCCCAAAGCTTCAATCCCCCTCCACTGCCAGTCAATAGGATCTTGCAGAACCCTTCTGAATGTCCACGTGGTCCCAAGGACGGATCCGGTCTGACCTACCCAGCTCACGGGTCCTTCCTGGCCGTCAGCTTTGCTTAAAGCTGTGCCAGAGGCTGACGGATCTTGAAACCTTCCCAAGAGTGTAACACCATCAGCACGAGGTTATTGGAACTCGCCAGCAGACAGAAGCCCTGAGCATTTTGATGCCTCCTTGGAAAGCACAGAACCCCTGAGAGCCTAAAAATGAGCAGGAGTCCTCTTGCAGCCCCGAGTGCTGCTCTGAGGCACAGCAGAGACAGTGGGAAACACATCCCCTGCCCTGCTCCAGTCGGGAATCCTGAGAGTCCCTTTACTGTAGGACCGGTTTGCATGGTGAATATCCCAGGGAACTGATGTGTGCACATCCACTTCCCAGCGTGCACACCCACCTCCCGACGTGCACGTCCCTCTCTCCCCAAGGCCTGGCTGTCTCTCAGCTGCCTGGATTCCCCCGTGCTGCCCCTGGGATGGAGGGACAGCATTCCATGGCCAGTGCATGCGCCTGCGGGGGCCACGGCGCCCGTGAGCTCCCAGCAGCAGACCCACAGTGCGTGACTTTGTGAGCATTTCCTCCATGCAAAACGCATCCATTGCCTTCCAAACCCAGCCTGCTCCCACATCCTGCCCGTGGAAGCCCCACAGCAAACGCAGTGTAGGTCACCCCTCCACCCAATGCCGGAGCAAGGGCTCGTCCTGCAGCCTCCGCTCAAGGACACAATCACCAACCGGTGCATTATTTATGGGAGACCTTACAACCCTCAAATCTCCGGGTTTTGGTATTTTTTTAAACCCTGCTGTAGAAAGTGAAGTATATTTTCACAAGTGTTCTCCGTTTATACAGCTTTAAGTGCCAGGTAGTGGGTAGCCTTATGTTCCCAGAGGTCTAGGACAGGACCACGCTCCCTCTGCTCCTCTTTCCCTTTTGGATGTTGCACACTGCATTCCGTTGATTTTTTTTTTCTTTTTTTTAAAACATATCCAATATTTAAAACACTGGAGGTTGTTTTGAAACTGTCCTGACAGAAGATGCTGTACATAGATTTTGCTACATGTTGTAACTTTCTGAAATAGTTAGAACTCCAATCCCTTTGGTATTTTTATGTGAATATTTTCAAAGAGCCAGAACTTCTGGTGATATGATTTGATAATGGGATGATGTATATTCACAGTTCAGTCTCTACCCAATGCCTATGTGCTATTCCCAAAATAAAGCTACTGCCTTCTGCCTCCTGAGTGCACAGAGCTCTGTCTTCTGTCCAGAATTGCTGCTGGTGATGTGTGAGGAATCCTGCATCTGGCACTTCTGCACTTGTTAATATTGACCCCTGACACCTGCAGGGTCTCACCTGGCTGGGCTGGGGCTGGTATGGAATCACTGCCTGGAGGACCTTCCTGTGCTGCAGCATCCAGGCTGGAGGGATCAAAATGAGCAGCAAATTCTTAAAATAGTATGGATTTTTAACTCCAGCCTTCAGAAGAAAACATTTAGTGAACGTATGAGCCAGTGAATTGTTTCCCTCTGAAAAGGAATTCTTGGCTGAGGTTGAGTTTATGTCCAGGGGCAATTTATCTCCCATGACACTTGGAGCAGATGGATAGGGAGCAGCTCCCATGAGGTGTTGTGGTTTAGCTGGTTCACAGCAGCCTGCTCGAGCTCTGGGTGCTCCCCAGAGGCTGGAACAGCTCCGTGCAGAGTTACCCACAGGGTCCCTTGCTGGGCATGTGCATTTTCTTCCCTGGAGACACTGAAATATCTGCACAGGATCCTGAGGGATGCGCTCCAGGGAGCAGGGAGGGTGGATTGGTGACCTCCAATGGTCCCATGCAACCTGACTCGTCCTGAGATTCCATTTGAAGTGCTCAGACCCCTCCTGATGTTTCTCCAGCCCCCTGGCCCATCCACCAACCCCAGGGATCAGCCCACTGTGGCTATCACAGCTCCCACTGCCCAGGCTGAGCCCATAAACCACCAGAGAATGATGTCCCAGAGCCTCCATTCACCACATCCCACACAACACACGCCATTTGCTGCACACCCCTGTTTTCTTGGGCTCTGGTAACTTTTTTGCAGACATGAGGTAATTCCTGCCCACAGCCAGTGCTGGCTGGGTGCTCTCCTTTGAGCCTCACACAGAATTCCTGCGTCAGCCCTGACCATGGGCTCATCCTCACAGGAAAGCCTGTCCTTGGAAAGGAAATAACAACTGGGGCAGCAGCCGGGAGCAGTGCAGGGAATGCAGCCGTGGCTGCTCCTGCTCCATGGGTACCACTTCCATCCTCTAACATTGACCAGGAAACAGTGTCCCTGAAGATCCCACGTTACATTCCAAACCTCAGATGATTTAGGGATTTCCTTCTTTCCTGCAAGAAATAGAGGAAAAAAGACCTCAGAGAGGAAATTAGCAGCTTGAGTACAGTCAGGGTGGATCACAGCTGGGACACATTTGTACCAGGCACCTCCAAGGCAGAGTGGAACCACCTGGGAACCCTTCCTCTAAGTACCTTGATTGTGGCTTGAAGGGCCACGATCTGTAATTATTCTCCAGGTGCCATGAAAGATACCAAGGAGATCAAAAAAAGGATCTCAGCTTCAGGCTGGAAGGGCTGTAAGTCAGGGGGAAAAAGGTGGCATAGACTGGGAGGCAGCACAAGATACCTGGTGCTGCATTTGCAGCCCTTGAGAATCCTCCTTTAGGAAAATTTGGGGGTTCCAAATCATAGCAGATCAAATTAAAACATCTCCAATTGCAAGGTTTAAATAGGTACAATTATGTTCATCAGAGCTGTGATGGGAAAACGATGAGATAAAATACAGATACTGTTTTTTTCATGGAATCATCAAGTCACAGAAAAGTTTGCTCTGGAAGGGACACTTAAAGATGATCCTGCCATAGGCAGGGACACCTTCCACTATCCCAGGCTGCTCCAAGCCCCATCCAGCCTGGCCTGGGACACTTCCAGGGATGGGGCAACCACGGCTTCTCTGGGCACCCTGTGCCAGGGCCTCACAATCCTCACAGGGAAGAATTTATTCCCAATATCCCAGCCAACCCTGCCCCCTGGCAGGTTAACACATGCCCTTAGCAGGTCACCTACAGTAAAATTCTGGTTGGTAACTCCACAGCTGGGACATGGATTAGGCTTGTGAGGGGACAGTGCCCATTCTCCATCTGCCCTCCCAGCTCGTGGGTTACCTGCCCAGCAAGGAGCTTCTCAGCAGTGCTGCCAGGGATCTGTGAGCCCCCATTCCAGGGATTTATGAGCTGCCTCCTGCCACGGTCTCTCGCTGTGCTGTGAAGTCCCTCTTCAGGACTACTCTCTGTGTATCTTGGCCCTCATGGTGTATCAGGGTTTTTGGACAGATGATGCTGAAGACAAACCTCCAGCTTGTTCCCAGAGAGCGACTCGATTGTGGGATTAACCTACAGCCTCAGCAGTGTGTTACAAACCCCAGCCCACGGATGGATCCTGCGCTCTGGAAGGCTCAGGCATAAACACAGAGACAGGACTGGCTGTCAGCTCCTCCCTGTGCCACGGGCTGTCAGCTCCAGAGGACATCAGCCCAGATTTTTTATTGTTCTGTGTCCCTTGCGTAGCCGCACAGATTGCTTAAGAGAATGGCACTCTGTGGAGTTTGACCCGGGAGCCCTGATAGTGAAAATAATGCACTTCTCACCAGAGCCACGGGAGACCAAAAGAGTAACTTCGGTCAATTAGTTTAACTTTGACTATAAATATTCCTTCTCATTCCTTGTGACCCTGTTAACAGCTCCGCTGGCAAACCCCGATTCTCTGGCAATATTTAAGCTGCCTGTCAGTTGGCAGAGCCCTGCTGGTGCCCGGCGCGGGGAGCAGAATAAGACCCAGCTGAGCGCAGTAAGTTCCCTTTCGGCTTCTACCTCGAGTCGGGAGCTCCGTCGGGTTCGGGGCTCTGCTGGGCTGCTCTGGGCCCCGGCGAGCCGTGGTGGCTGGAGGAGGTGGATGGACCTGGGAATACTTTAAAAAATCCCTTGATGAGGCATTTAGAGCGCTACGGTCCCGCCGGGTTACTCGAGAGCCACGTGGGCTGCGTCCCCCCGGCGCTGCTGATAAAGGGCCGGCTTCAGCAGCTTCATTTCCATGCCACGGATGTTCCTTCCTCACAATCTCTGGCGAGGAAAGCGCCGCCGCCTGTGCCAGGCACCAGGGGAGAGCGGGTTGTGAGCTGAATTCACAAAACGGGCAAAATTTCCACTGGGCCACGGCAGAGTCGGGATCTGGGAATCCGCTGCGTTTTCCTACCCCGGCCTCGGCGCTAGCCCAGGAGGAGCCGGACAGGCACCTGCGGCAGCTCCGGGAATGTCCCCTGCACTGCATCCGCCTTCCCTGCCTTTGCCGGCGGGCACAGCAGCTGCTGCAGAGCTGCCCCCCTGCTCCGTACACGTTTCGGAGGGACAGACGCAGCCCTGTCCGGCCCGCAGGGCTGAACCCCGGCTGCCGCCCGCGCCTGTGTGCGGCTGGAGCTCCGGATGAACCGCGCTGTGACCCCGGGTGGACCTGGGTGATCCTTGTGGGTCCCTTCCAGCTCAGGAGATTCCCTGATTCTGTGATTCTCTGGCCCTGCTCCACGGGTCCTGAATGGAAAGTGTCTCAGGATGGAAGGAAACAGTGGTGCCAGGGGGAAGTTGGAGGTGTGGGAGTGGGGTTAGCAGCTTCCCCAGGCTGACATACCAAACCCTGTTTTTCCTTTCCTACTTAGAGGTTAAGCGTGCCAGTAAAAACTCGGCAGCAGCCAAGACACACTGGCTCTTAAAGAGGTAAGATAGCACTGTTCTGGTCATCAGTGCCCTGCATCCCTGCCAGGCAGGAACTCACTAGGGATCCAGTGGGATCTGGGGGTTTATAAGGCATGGAAAAGGCTCTGCCAAGGTGCTGAGAGTCCCCAGTCCCATCCTGGTGCTAGGACCTCTGCCCTCAACCAGATCATGGCTCTCTACCAACTTCAGCACTTGTGCTGGAGGCTGTGGAGTTGGGATACAACTCCCAGCTGTGGGAAGCAGGTGCTGGGATGGTTCGTGCCACTGGGAATTCCTTATTTATTGCCCGACCTTTGGTCAGTGGATGAGTCCAGAGGTGCTGCAGGGCACAGGGCAGGCCTTGGCCTCCTGAGCACTCCAGCACCTCCATCCTGCAGCTCCTGCCACTCTGGTGCTCTCCTGGTTCACCCACCTGGGCAGCCCTGCAGTGCTGCCAGGGCAGGAGTGCAGCCAGTCACGCTCTGGGCAAGTCCTCAGGCCACAGGTGAGCTGAGGGCAGGTTCAGCTGCAGCTCCACACCTGGACAAGAGGTGTTGTGAAACCCGTGGGACAGGAGGCTGCCCTGGCCCGGCTTTGCTGCCTGGAGCTCAGAGGAAGAACTTGTCTGACCGCCTGTCATCCGAGCGTCCGTGCCGGGTGCCCCGGTCCGGTGCAGCCACACCTTTTGGCAGGGGGCAGACTATAAGTGTCCCCTTACAAGTGCAAGAGAGGCCAAAGGACCTGGTCAGACGTGCAGGACAGGGACCAGCAGACACCTGGCACGGGCATCTGGTGACTCCAGGACTGGACCCAGGGCTGTCCTGGCTGCGAGGCAGCACCGAGGCTGGTGACCGCTCCTCTCTGGGGGAACCCTCTCCTCGGCTCAGCAGGGTAAGAGGAACAATCCCAAACCTGCTCTATGCAGCACTGAGGGTTCCTTGGGGACCGGCAGTGGCCACTGCTGAGCCAGGGACTGCCCGAGGTGGCCTCACCTGCCATTCACCTCCTGCCCTGCTCTCAAAGTGTGGCTGAGCTGAGGGAAGGAGGAAATGGGAATGAACTGCATTAATTCAAACACCCGACCAACCTCCTCACCTGGACTTTATCCTGCCCCTTCTGCCAAGGGGCAGCACCACGGGATGCTCCAGAGGGCTCCAGGGAGTCCTTCCAGGGATCCTACAGTGACACCACACCTCACCATCAGGCATTTCTGGAGAAGAAAGTGGGTTTTTATATTCCTTGGTGACATGTTGCCAGTCTCTGTTCCTGATAAGGAGCAGGGGACAGGTCCCACTTACCGGGACATTGGCCTGGCTCAGGAGGAGGCCCAAGTGCTCTTCATGGGGCTCAAGCTCTTGGTGTGGCAAAGGAGGAAAATGCCAGTGCTTCCAGGGCTGTTCATGTGCTGTCACATCCTGGTGCCTTGTGAGGGACATGTTTCTGGCAGCAGCTCCTCACTGGGGCTAGTCCTGCAGTGCTGCCACACTGGGGCCCTCAGGCCGTAACCCCCAGCTCTGCTCCTTCCTTCTGTTCCAGCTGTTTTCACCTTCTCTCTAATGCACCCATTTCTCACCAGTTAGAAAATCACACAAGAAATCCACCAACCCACCTGGCCTGCCTGCTGGCAGCATCTCCATATCACAGTCGAGGATGAAGGCAAATGACAGAGACAGGAGCCCTCCCCAGAGCTCTGGCACAAGCAGCACCTCAGCCAAGGACCCTGAAATCCTCAAGGACCAGTCACCACTGTCCTGGGGCTTTCCCTGCCCATGTCACCCATCCTTCCACAGGTATATGCATCAGGAGAAAGGAGTGCTCAGCCCGCCCAGGAAGCCATGGATCCCACCAGCATCCCCCCGGCCTCTGTGACCCCCTCGTGGGACGTGTTCCCCCAGCAGACACTGGAGCCCATAGACATCGCTGTGCTCGTGCTCTATTTCCTCTTCGTCCTCGCCGTTGGGCTGTGGGTGAGCAGACACTTGTTAAAAACTTTGTATGTGTCCTGTTATGCTGAAAAATGGGGCTGCTTTAGCCTCAATTTGTTTTGCTTTGGCTGGAATCGGGCTGCTTCTCACTGGACTCCACTGAACAAGCAGAAAAGTTGGTGTTTATAGGTCCTTCTCCTCTCCTCAGCCTGGGAAGTGTCCTCACTGTCCCTGGGGAGGGCTGTCCAGGCTTGTGTTAGCCCAGGTTTTGAGAACCCTTGTGAGGAAGAGGCTGAGTACAAAGTATTGCTAACAATGATGTTTTGTTCATCCAGGAAGGAATTGCTGTCCTATAAATCACCTGTGCCTGTCTACAGGGCTCCTGACAGCAAATTCCTTAAATGAATAACATTGTCTATATATAATTAGGGCAGAAGGACATCCTTTGGCATGGCTTCTGTGACAGCAAAAGCACAGCCTGGCTGTCAGGAGGCAGAGAGGAGCAGCTGCTCCCTTTAGCCGTGGTGCACAACTCTCAGGGTATTGCATGGATCATCTCTGGGGAAGGGGAGCCCACGAGTCACACGTGCAATGCCGAGCATTCCTCCTGACTGCACCTAATACCCAGGGATTCCACAGCTCTTGTCCAAAATTGCTGGCCTTCCTTTCTGACCTGAAGTGATTGAGTTTGCTTATTATACAAAACATTCCATCAGGGCGCCGAGATGATGGAAAACTTTGCGTTTGGCTCAGGGCACATCCCTCGTCCCCCAGGATTTCCCAGCAGCAAGTGTCCTTCAGGAAACCTTTCTCTTCCACCTGATGGCAGCTCAGGGTCTCTCACCCAGGGTCTCTGGGTGATGCCCTGAGCCCGTGCTTCCCTCTCTGTGCCCACAGTCCATGTGGAAGACGCAGCGCAGCACTGTCAAAGGCTATTTCCTCGCCGGGGGACAGATGGTCTGGTGGCCTGTGAGTACCCCTGTCCTCATCCTGCCCACAGCCCTGGGCTGCAGCCACACTGGCACATGTGCCCGAGCACAGCCCATTTCTCCAAACAGGAATAAACAAACAAATGTTACTCCCGTGTTTTGCAAAGGCCGGTTTCATACTGGCTTTTTTCCCCCGGATTTGAGACTGCAGGATGAGGCCCAGCCCGATGCCTCACGAAACCTGGCTGCTTCTGGAGATTTCCAGACTTCCCTGGGGGTCCCCACCAAGGTCACAGCTTTATGCTGAGCTCTTCTACTGGCTGGGGTGTCTCATCTGGGCTGGGCTGGTCTCTCAGTAGGTGCTGGTGCCAGAACCTGATATTTCTACCTGTTCCCCCCACCTTCTCTGCTCACCCACAAGAGATTAGATGCTTTGGAAACAGGATGGTCCCAAACATGCCCACAAACTGGCAGTGAATGGTGAAAGAAGCTGGAGAGAGATGCCAGAGCCACTGAACCTGTAGGGAAAAGAAGAAGGTGGCAGAGGCTGACGAGGATTTCATGTCCTCTGCAGTCAGGAGTGGGGGAACAGCTTCCCTGTGCTCTCGCCAGGCTGAGAACGATGCCCTGTGCCAGGGCCAGATCTGATTTCTCTCTTTCTCCAGGTGGGTGCATCCCTGTTTGCTAGCAACGTGGGAAGCGGCCACTTCATCGGCCTGGCCGGCTCGGGAGCTGCCTCGGGAATTGCTGCAACAGCCTATGAGTGGAATGTGAGTGAGGCACAGCTGGAGCCCTTCCCGGGCCGTGCAGGGAGGCTCCAACGAGCCTCCACACCAGGGCACAGCCCTGGCTGCTCCCACGCTCCGGATCCTGGTGCTGAGCTGGAAGTCCCCAGCTGCTGGGACCTCGTGTCCCCGTCCCACCCGAGCACAGCCTGGAGCACCCCGTCTGACCTTCCCTTCCTTTTTCCCTTTGCAGGGGATGTTCTGTGTCTTGGTGCTGGCCTGGCTCTTCCTGCCCATCTACATCGCCTCGGGGGTAGGTGTGGGCTGTTGTGTCCATCGGGGTGGTGAGGGATTAACTCCCTCCTGCAGCTCCTGCAGAGCCTGGGGCTGCTCCTGTGGCCTGGCTGGGGGGGACAGAGCTGCTGCCTGCGACCAGCACTGCAGGCTGCGGGCTCAGGGCACTCCCAAACCCCTGGCAATGAGCAGAGCCGCTCCACGCCCCGAGGAGGTGGATGAAGACTCCCCTATCATAGTTTATAGAGAGCCCTGTGCCAGCATCGCAGCAGTCAGTGCTTGCCAAGAGCCAAATACCAGCCCAGGGCAGCCACCAGGGCCCGTCTGCTCCTGTACCAGTGCAAACACCCACACAGCTCCATAGGGAGCCCTTGGCAGCTCTGGGAATGACCCAGGGAATGTCCCACCTTCCCTGACCCCATCTATCTCCATAGGTTACGACCATGCCAGAATATTTGCGGAAACGTTTCGGAGGCAAAAGAATTCAGATATTCCTGGCCATTCTCTACTTGTTCATCTACATCTTCACCAAAATATCTGTAAGTAGAAAAAAAAAGGGAAATGGATTGGATTTAATTCATTTTGGAAATGTGTGCTGAGAAATGCAACCAGTGGCACTTCCTGGATGAGCAGATAAGGGTTTGTTATCAAAACACCCAAGGAAGAGAGACTGTATTTTTTTGAGAACCTACACAAAAAAGAGTAGCTTCTTTTTTTTTTTTTTTCTTCTCAGTTTGCACCTGAATGCTTGCTACAGCAGGAGGGAAAGCTCATGGCAGTGTTCTGAGCAATAGTCCATGGACAGGTGGGGCTGTGAGGGTGGATATGGTGGTTGTTAGATTTTGCACCTCTGGCAGCTCCCCTGGTTTCTCCTCTTTGCACATTTATTGCCCGTGCACACACCAGGTGCTGTTATCGCAGGATGGAGGAGGATGGAGGAGCTGGGACAGGGTTAGAAGAAAAGTGTTTATTGCACCTGTTTGAATAAATAACTGAATCAAGCCTTGCACAACAGCTTGGTGGCTGTTCATTAACTGCCAGCCAGGGCACGGAGCCGTGAAAACAGACAGATCCCTGCTGGGGTTTTTCCTGTACATGGAGGGCCATGAGTGGGACACGGTGTCTGACCCTGCCGCTGAACCTCCTGAAACTTTTAACAAGGGCTTGGAGTGCCAGGACACAGAGAATAGCTTCCCACTGCCAGAGGGCAGGGATAGATGGGGTATTGGGAAGGAATTCCTCCCTGTGAGGGTGGGGAGGCCCTGGCACAGGGTGCCCAGAGAAGCTGTGGCTGCCCCTGGATCTCTGGGAGTGTCCAAGGCCAGGTTGGACAGGGCTCGGAGCAGCCTGGGACAGTGGAAGGTGTCCCTGCCCATGGCAGGGGTGGGAATGGGATGATCTTTAAGGTCCCTTCCAACCAAACCACCCCAGGATTGTATGAAATGGATGCGAGTCCCGGGGTTCAGATGGCACTGATGGGGAAGGCTCAGATTTTCCTCTAGATAAAAGAGACTGTTTGATGGAATCTCTGATAATGCAACTCCTGTGTTCAGGATGCTTTTACACCTGTCTGTCCTCCCGTGCTCGCCCCTTTGCCTGTCCCAAAGCTCTCCTCACCCACAGCATTTTCACGTAGCTGCAGAGCTGGTTGGGCAAGGCTGGGCCCAGCACCGGACACATTTCCTGCTGATCTCCCAGTCCCCATGGCAGCAGGAAGGAATTCCCAGGTGGAAGCTGGGGCTGTGGCAGCCAGGGGAGCTCTGGGGAGGAGCCGGGCAGGGGGGATTTGCAGGGCAGGTTCCCCAATCCCTGCCCTGGCCAGCCCAGCTCCACCACCCTGGGGCTTGGGGAAAGAGAAACTCACCCCACCCCAATGCCTCTGTCCCAGAGCTGTGCACGCTCCCCTCTCGTGACAGCCCTGTCATCCCCTCACTGTCACCACTGTGACCACCAATAATGATAAACTGGCTTAAGAGTGAGCTGGCCCTTGTCCTGCTGTGGCAGGGAGGAGCTGGGGCTGCAGAGGGATGCGCTATGGGGGAAGATGCTGTGGGGGCTGGGGGGCTGTGTCCAAACCAGGCTGCTCCCAGGGAAGGGGGTGGGTGCTTTGAGGAGTTTGGTCATGTTGTCAGTGCACTGTGTGACTGTGCTGTTCTGCAGGTGGACATGTACGCCGGGGCCCTGTTCATCCAGCAGGCCTTGCACTGGGACCTGTACATCGCCGTGGCCGGGCTGCTGGCCATCACTACCGTGTACACCGTGTCCGGTGCGTGCTGGGGACAGACCTGCACTGACCCCACCCCTGACCCTGCCACTGACCTGCCCACTCAGCTGAGACATTCAAGTGTCCAAGGCTGGTTGGATGGGGTTTGGAGCGGCCTGGGACAGTGGAAGGTGTCCGTGCCCATGGCAGGGGGTGGCACTGGATGGGCTTTAAGCTCCCTTCCAACGTAAGCCATTCCAGGATTCCGTGATTCATGCCATGCACTATGTCCTGCACCCCCAGCAGCCTGGTTTTGCCGTGAATATGGATATTGGGATGGGAAAGCAATTGAAAACTCACTTTTTTAGAAAAAAATGACAGATGAGAGTAAGTGAACCCTCCTCAGAGGCCACCCCAGGTGGGCGCAGGTCAGCTCTGCCTTAAGGAGAAACTGCCAAGGCATTTTCAGGGTACATTTTCTTTGTTTTCTTGGGGCTCTCTGGAGGTGTGAGGGATTTACACCACAATGAGCCGTGTAATGCGGAAAGACTCCAGGCTTGGATGCCCTTTCAGGGCTTAGGAGTGGCCAAATGGAAAACAGCCATGCACGGAGCAAGCAGAAATCCCAAACAAAGAAAGGTTATTCCTTTCCCACTGCTCACCCCCAGTGATGTAAAATCACAACCCCTTTTTCTTTCTCCTCGTTTTCAGCTTGGGCTTTGTTGTAGCACTTTCCCAAGCATTTCCCGTAGAACTGCTTCTGCTTTTGGCTTATAGTGACAAAATGGTGACTCATGATGACTCAAACCTTTGTCATTGGCCAAACTTCCCCCCAGCACGGACGGAACCCCCAGCCAGGTTCAGGGCTCTGCTTGTGCTGCTGGGCAAGAACTTGTGCAAAGTGTGAACTGCTCTGACAGAGCAAACCCAGTTCATCCCAGTTTGTGCCTCTCTGCTCTCCCAGGTGGCCTGGCAGCCGTGATCTACACTGATGCCCTGCAGACCCTCATCATGCTCGTCGGGGCCGTGTCCCTCATGGTCTTCAGTGAGTGTTTTCCTGGGGGTTTGTCACTAAAACTATGACAGAAACTTCACCAAGTTAAATATTAGGGAGAAATCCTTCCCTGTGAGGGTGGAGAGGCCCTGGCACAGGCTGCCCAGAGAAGTTGTGGCTGCCCCTGGATCCCTGGAAGTGTCCAAGGCCAGGTTGGACAGGGCTTGGAGCAATCTGGAATAGTGGAAAGTGTCCCTGCCCATGGCAGGGGTGGGAATTGGTTGGGCTTTAAGCTCCCTTCCAACCCAAAGCATCCCAGGATTCTGTGATCCCATAGGAGAGGCAGCACCTCCTCCAGCCAGCAGTGAGTGTCTGCTCTTCCCCAGCCCAGTGTGAGAATCAAGAGCTTCTGATTTTTAAAGAATACTTGTGGAGCATCACCCATAGTGAACCAGAGACTGGAATCAGAGTCCTGACCTGGGGGGATGCAGTAACAGCTTCTCATGACCCATTTCAGGTTTTATTGAAGTTGGTGGCCTTGAAGGTTTGCAGGCAAAATACTTCTATGCCATTCCCAGCATCCGCAAGGAAAACAGCAGCTGTGGCTTGCCCAGGGAAGATGCTTTCCACATTTTCCGAGACCCTGTGAACTCTGACCTGCCCTGGCCAGGAGTCTTGGTGGGAATGACCATCCCATCCCTGTGGTACTGGTGCACAGATCAGGTAGGTAACTGCTTGTTCCTGTAGTTGGTTGAATCTGATTACAAACCTGGGGATTGAGACCTCACCTGGATTGATTTACTCTTTCTGAGGGGTATCATCAGTAAAATCTTATTTTACATCAGTAAAGTCAGATGGTGAAGTCTTAAAGAAGGAAAACTTGATATGCACAACTAAATATTAGTAATCATCTCCATGGAAAAGGTGGTAAGAATGTGTTTGTGTGTTAATCCCAGTCTGTAAAGAAGTCTTTTGTTTGTTTGTTTGCTTTTTAACTTAATCCTTTCACTCCTTGTGAACCACCTGGGAATGTCTTCTTTCACCTTTCCCGGCGTCTGGCTCCCATTCCTCCCAGTGACACCATGAGAGCCAGGGACTTGAAGCCCTAAAACACCTCCTGCTGTTCCAGTTGTGCTTTCTTGCTCTCTTATTTAATGCTGCTTGTTTCAGGCTCTGTCCTGATCCTTGGCCAGGCTTCTCCACAGGGTCAGGGAAGTCCCCAGTGCAGGAAGAATGGAAAATCCTGGGCATGGGTAGGTGAGGGTCAGGTCCTGCAGCACGGTGTCCTTCCAGGCTCGGCTGGAATGGCACAAGCAGTGCCTGTGTTTCTGAAAGGAGTCAGGATCCAAAGCAACAACTCCAGAGCCACAGCCAAGCTCTGTGATCACCCTCTGAGACTTGCAGAGTTCAGTGGAGATCAAAGTTGGGATCGCTCCATCCCAGCCAGCTCCTGCTGCTGGCAGCCAACCAAACCCATTCCTTCATTCCTAGGTCATTGTTCAGAGGTCCCTCGCTGCCAAAAACCTCTCCCACGCCAAAGGAGGCTCCTTGATGACCTCCTACTTGAAGATTTTGCCCCTCTTTATGATGGTAATGCCAGGCATGATCAGCCGGGTTCTCTTCCCAGGTAAGTGCTGAGGGAGAGATCTCTTCCCTCCCTCTGCCTGTGCCAACTCCACAGAGCTGGAGAAGCCTTTCCTGAATAAGCTGAGAGGTTCCAATGCATCAGATGCCCAACACATGAAGAAATTTTCTTCCAGTTAGGAGCTGGAGGATGCAGATCCTCCCAGAGCAGCCCCAGACATCCCTGTGCTGAGATAGTCCTGTGTCATTTTCTGGAAGCTCCTCAAGCTCTCCAGTATTTCCCTTAGAAAGCAGTTTACAACATTCAGCAGAGGAACTTGTTCAGAGACACTGGTGTATTGTGACTGGGAAAGCTGCCTCTCACTCCCCACTGCTTATTTCAGATCTGGTGGCTTGTGCAGACCCGGAAATTTGCCAAAAAATCTGTGGCAACCCCTCTGGATGTTCTGATATTGCTTATCCCAAGCTGGTATTGGAGCTTCTGCCTGTAGGTAAGAGCCTGGTGATGGTTCTGGCACTGGTGGGGTTGGCACATGGCAGTCACAGGCGTCTGGGAGGGAAGTTCAGAGAGGAAAATACCCTGGAACTGTCATTTCAGTGAGGTTTGTGTGGGACAAACCTATTGCTGTCATTTTAAATTGGAGCTAAAACCAGTTTTAAAAGTCTGTTCTAGCCCACAAAAGACCCCGAGGCCACCCTGCAGTGGAGCTACTGAGGGTTCCTCAGGGTGGCTCTACTTCTTGTTCCCAGGACTCAGGGGCCTGATGATGTCAGTGATGATTGCAGCCCTCATGTCCTCCCTGACTTCCATCTTCAACAGTGCCAGCACCATTTTCACCATGGACCTCTGGAAACACTTCCGTCCTCGGTGCTCGGAGTGGGAGCTCATGATTGTTGGCAGGTGGGGAGAACTGGGATGAGCTGGATCAGAGCCCGAGTGCCAGACACACATCTGGGCACAGCTGCTGGGGTGACACCACCCTGCACAGGCTCGGGGAGGATGGCAGTGGAGGCTTTATGGTTGTGGGACACCTAGGTCAGAGTGTCACGCTGAGCAACTGGAAAAGCAGGGCCTGAGCTCACAGGAATGGCCCCTTTGTCTTGCCCAGGGTCTTTGTGCTGCTGCTCACTGTGGTGTCCATCCTGTGGATCCCCCTGGTGCAGGCTGGCCAGGGCGGGCAGCTCTTCATCTACATCCAGTCCATCAGCTCCTACCTGCAGCCGCCCGTGGCCATGGTGTTCATTTTGGGCTGCTTCTGGAAAAGAGCAAACGAGAAGGTACCGACTCTGCTGGCCTGAGAGCAGCCCTGCATCCTGGCTGGATGCTGCTCCGACACAGAATTCCCTTCCTTTCCAGGGTGCCTTCTGGGGGCTGGTGCTGGGGCTGCTGCTGGGTTTTGTGCGGCTGGTGCTGGACTTCATCTACCCTGAGCCCCAGTGTGGTGAGCCCGACACCCGGCCTGGCATGGTCAAGTACATGCACTACCTCTACTTCTCCATGGTGCTGGCGGCCATCTCCACCATCACCATGCTCGTGGTCAGCATGGCCACCGAGCCCCCGGCCCCTGAAATGGTGCGTCACCCCTCTGCTCCCTTAGCCCTAAGTGCTTTCCAGGATGCCCCATGCTACATCCCTGGGGATAAATAAGCAGGAGATGGAAGCCTCCATTTGCTCTTGATTTATGGTCACACCTGTAGCAGTGACCTCTCCTCTGCTCCAGCACCTTTGCTGCTGTTTCTGATTTGGGGCCCACAAATCCCACCCTGGAGACTAGTCAACAGTAGATTCTACCAGGAGCTGTTGTTAAGTTCAAGTGTGTGTGTTTCATCCATGTCAAATTAGCCTTTTCCCCTCTATTTTCCAAGAAATTCCAGCTTCTGGGTCATCTTTACCAACTATCTTACTAACTTAGCGAGGAAACATTTTTACTCGCAGCAAAGAGCCAGTGCAGAGAGCACCTCTCCTCTGGAACAGGTTTGTGCCAGTTTGACTATTTTCAGTAGATTTACTGGTGCTGAGAGCAGAAAGGAGAGGGGCAGGGGAGCTTCAGAGCTCTCACAGCAGCACATCCTCTTGCTTCAAAACAGGACTAACCCTGAACTCAGACATTCTCAGAGAGGGAGATGCCTGGAGGTGCGTGATCAGTCCAGAGCTCACCTGTCCTCCCTGTAACAGCTCTTCCTCATCTCCAGCCTGAATCTTTCCAGCTTTACGTGGTGCTCATCCCTCTCTATCCACACTGCCACTGAGAACATCCCTCTATAATAAGTCTTTTAGATATTTGAAGGAAAAAACCCGTATTTCCCACCTGTTGTCTCTTCTCTCAGAACCCCCACTTTGAGCCAACCCTGCCTGGCCACAATTTCTGTTCTTTTTGCTCCTTCCTGACCTGCTCTCAGTCTGAGCCCAGGGATGGTCGCACATCGAGATGTCCCCTCAGTACAGACTTTACAGACTCATCCTTCTGAGCAGGAGGACAAGCAGCTGTCGTGTCCCAGATAAAACCAACCCATGAGAGGCCAGGGCAGCCCCTCAGGGCAGGAGGACGGACTGCGGCCCTGTCCGCATTGTCTCTGCGGGCAGTGCGGGGCCGAGGCGCCCCTGAGCCCCGGGACAGCAGTTTCCTTAACACCACTCTTCATGCCATCAGATAACTCGGCTCACCTGGTTCACTCGTGGGGATCCTCTGCCCAAGCAGGAGCTGGCAGCCAGCCCCGGCCCCACCGCTGCCAAGGACCCGGCCGCGCTGCAGCTCGAGCTGAGCACTGCTCCCGAGAATAGCTCAGATGGTAACAAATGTAAGTGGTCGTGCTCAGTAACCCCACACCTCACAGCCCCTGGCGTTCCTAGCGGCCTGCAAGACAAGGGACGTTCAAACTCCTTCCTCTGGAAGTCCGTAGCTTCAGGGCGTGCTGAAAGAATCATAGAATTAAAGAACAGAGAATATGCTGAGTTGGGAGGGACCCACAAGGATCATCGAGTTCAACTCCTGGCCCTGCGCAGACACCCCAACAATCCCACCCTGGGCATCCCTGGCAGCGCTGTCCAAATGCTGCTGGAGCTCTGGCAGCCTCGGGGCCGTGCCCATTCCCTGGGGAGCCTGGGCAGTGCCCAGCACCCTCTGGGGAAGAACCTTTCTCTGATCTCCAACCTGACCTGCCCCTGAACCTCCAGCCATTCCCTGGGTCCTGTCCCTGTCCCAGAGAGCAGAGACCAGAGCTGCCCCTCAGGAGGAGCTGCAGAGCACAGTGAGGTCTGACCTCAGTCTCCTCTTGTCCAGGAGGAAAAAGGCGTTACCTGACATTTTACCTAAGCAGGAGTTCAGTTTCTTTTCCAACTCTCAATGACATTATAAAAGCTTGCAGCAAAGGAGCTGGATGGGATACAGAGCCATGGCCATTATCCCGTGCCAGCCAGCAGCTGGTACCGTGGCACCTGCTGCCAGAACTGGTTGGAAAAAGGGAGGGTGGAGGAAAACACAACAATGTTGATGAAGTTCCCTTTCTGTTTTTCAGCAGTGTTTTCTGATCGGCTCTAGCAGCAGGGAGAACCCAGAGCCCTGGGCCGAGTTCTTGGCAGATCAGTGAAGGAGGATCTGCACTTTTTAAAACTTGTCGGTATTAGGTACAGCCGTGTGTAGAACGCCCTGTGCACTCTGCAGTGATGATTCGCATCCCTTGTTTTTGCCAGGATCAGCCCGTTTATATAATGTTGCAGCTTTTGCTGCGTGTTCCTTTGATCTGTAACAAGCTGTTGTGAGTTAATGAGTTACGGCACAGCTCTCCCGCTGCTGGGAAGTCTCACACTTGTTGGACATGAGCGTTGCCTTCCCAGCGTTAAATCACATATGTCCCAAGGCACTGGGAAAATCCAGTTTAGAGGCGTGGCAGGGATGGACTAGGGCAGCCCTTGCCCAGGGAGGCTCAGGGGCAGCTACAACTCAGTTTTTAGGTTTCGTTTATCGTGGCTTAAAATGCTGGGAGGAGCAGAACCTGAGCTCAGAGCTCCAGGGAGGATGGAACTGGTCCTGCAGCCCCAGAGGCGCTGACTGAAGGGGTCCCAGCGTAGCGAGTGTTCATGTAGAGACCATGGGTGTGTTTCTGTGTCCAAACCCTTTGCACAGGAGCATGAGACGTTCCTGGGAGTCACTGCATTGGCAAGACTCATCCCTCCCTCCTGACTCTCGTTCCAGGTGCAGCTGAGGCCAAGGGGAGCTCGAAGCTGCTGAGCACCTTCCTGTGGCTCTGTGGGATGGAGCGCAGGCAGGAGAGCGCCGAGAGTGCACCCAAACCCGAGCCCCTGCCCGTGGCTTCCCTGGAGGAGAAACCACTGGTGAAACACATCCTGAACATCAACCTGCTCCTCTGTGTGTGCGCTGGGGTCTTCCTCTGGGCATACTTTGCATAGCCAGGGATGCCAGGCCACACAACATCAACTAACTTTAATTGGTGTAAATATTAATGATTAGCAGAGGGTTAATGTAATTCTTAATGCTTTCTAAATTTTATTTCTTTATTTAAGACAGACCCTCCTCCCTAATCCTTTCCTGATTTCTAATGGGGGCCTGGCTGTGTCCAGGGCTGAGCACTTGGCACTGGCACTGTCAGACCCTGCCTGGCACCAACCAGCTGAGAAAGGCTGGTTTGGTTATTTTAAATATTTAATTTTGCTCTTTGGCCTTAGAGCATTGCTTGGAATTCAGGAAGCCTGGATTCTCATCCTATTTATGCCTCTATAACCAGCTACAACCACTTGGGTCCCCTGTGGTTCAGCTCCTCCAGCCTTGAGGGATGGGAGTGACACCCCTGAGTGCCTGGGGCAGAGCCAAGGGCTGTTGTCTGGGCTCTGTTGTGCCTCTGGCTCAGCTGTGCCCGTTCAGCTCCTTGAGTGCTGATGGGGCTGTCTGGGAGCTCTGGCTGAGTTACCATCACTGACACTCCAGCGGCAACACCAACACCAGCATCCAGCGTGGAAACTGCCCCAAAACTGCTGCCAAGGGCACCTGAAGGACCTAAACCAGCCAAAGCCACCAGGTGTGCCAGGGCAGAGGCGCCCAGTGGCAGCCCTTCATTGCCTGGGCACCCACAGCTGTTCTGGGAGCACCTCAGTGGAGAAGCCTGGGCTGGGAGCACTGCTGTCACCAACTGCTGTCACCCCTGCGGCCACGGGTGGGCTGGGCACCATCACCTGCCCTGGCCCCAGGGCCTCGTGCAGCTGCAGAGAAACATTAAAGAGTGAGAGCTGGTCCCTGCCTGCCTGGAGTCTGTGGGGATGGGGGGGCTGCCAAGACCTCTGGACCCCACACCCGTGTTGGAGGAGGTTCCTCCTGGAGCCCCTCACCTGCCCTCTCTCCCCAAGCTGCTGGTGGTTCCCAGAATTGATTAAATACCAGTAGCAAACCTCACCCCCAGAACTGACAGCACTGCATGTGCAGGGAGTGAGAACGTGCAGGAACACCTGGAAATACTCTTTTATTAAACCTTTCAAAGGGAACTGGCACTTGGGGATCCTTCCTGAGCATGTGAAACACTGTTGGAAACCCTGGGGGAGAAAGGCACTGCCCAATTTGGGGGATAAACATCAAAGTCACAGGATAAACTCAGTCACAGGACTGGAGTTTGTGGCTCACCAAACAATTCAGAGTTACAAAGATTTGTTACAGGGCTGGTGTGGTAACAGAGGAAAGTCCTTAAGGGAAAACCAAGCTGAGCACCCAGTGACTCCAAGCTACACAGTCCAGGGGATCACTGTGACCTTCAGGACCCACTGGAAACAACAAAACTAGAATAAAGATGCCTTAAGTTGACAAAAAAACAATCTTTAATTTTATAAATGTTCACTCAACTGCTGACTCCAAACAGCTGTTTCAAAGTTCTTTCAAAATTCAACCGTTTTCAACAAAAGCACAAACCCCATTTCCACGGTTTCCTCGTGAAACAGTTGCCAGTTGCACATGAACAAAGCAGGTTAATACAAATAACTATGAAATCAGGGTAAGTACTGATCCTACGTAGCAATGAAATGATTAAAGAGACAGGAAGTTCCTCCTACAGCACAACAGTCCTTCAAGGCACTGGATGCATCCACAGTTCCACAGGGTGACTGAGAACCAGCAGTCACCACCAGCACTGGGGCAGGGGTTTGGTTCATGGCTTGAGGGGAATCTGCAACAAATCCGAGAGGGAATGTCCCTTGGGAGGCAGCTCCTGGTATGGGCTAAGAACTACAAATAAACTCTAACCGTGCCATGACAAGGATTATTTCCGTAATACAGACATGCACTTTAAATAACTAATGTTCTGCTTCTTATTCTTTTGGAATTTCTGCTAATACCACCTGTATCAGCACTGACCACGCTTCCTAGGCAAGTTCCTGCAGGAATTCATTCCTTCCATCCAAGAGTATGAAAACTGTTGTCCAGACCCAGATCATTAAACTTCTTCTGAGGGCGAAACCGGAGCTTGGCCAAAGGTTGGGCTCGATTTTCTGAGGAAGTCTTCTCCAATCTCAACGATCCTGGAGATCACTGTCCCCACGATGCACCAGTCCCAACTCTGCACAGCTGTGCCACGTTGCCAGAAGAAGGTTTTCCCTGTTAGGTCTGAGGGTTTTCCTCCAGGAGAGGAGCCCGGGGAAGCCGGAGTGCTCCGGTCACAGCGCGGTGCTCTCCGTGTCATTGTCAATGTCCAGCAGGAGGTGGTTGTGCAGCTCTCTGCCCGCTGGCTCTGCAGGAAGCTCTGAAGGAGGGTTTGGAAGTGGTTCTGGAATACTGGAATTAGAGTCTGCATAAAAAGGGAACAGCAAATTTAGCAGCCGGGCCAGGGCCAGCTCATTCACTTGGGAATTCCTGGGCATTTCCTTAGACAGAGAAGGGAAAGCAAAGATCAATGAAGGCTCTTGGACCAGAGCTGGCCCCAGTGGGCACAAAGGGCTGAGCCCAACTGAACAGCTTGGATTGCTTCTCCTACAGACCCTGGTTTAGTCCTGGACAAAGTAACAGAAACCCACTTCTTCCTGAAGAAGGGAAGACAGTGAGTCTGATTTAGGATTAAATACCTCAGTGCCCCTGGAGAGCTATTCTGGACTTTCATGTCAAAACACTCAGCAAAATAATCTGGCACCTAAATCATCCACCAGGGAACACCACCTGTGACTTTGAGAAGCAACAGGAATAAGGATGGTGTCAAAAGGAGGCAGAAGTTAATTACAGCAAATGCAGATTAAACCTCTCTCCTGTGTAAACAGGGCACGTCATGGTCTTTGCCTCTTCTGAGGAGAATTTTGTTCAAGCCAAGGTGTCCAAAAAAGACCACAAAATACTGCATCTCTGGTGACTGACTGCCCTGGCAGCTAGAATTATCAGATCAGAAAAATCCCTAGCAGCTCAAAAAAATGTAACTGAAAATCTTGTCAAGATTTTGGAAAGCTGATTTGTAATATGCCATGACATCCCTTACTGCAGTCCAGCAGCTGCTCCACACAGGAAGTAATTTAGATCACTTAAATCAACAAAAAATCCAAATAAATGCCTTGTTTTCAAGCACAGGAGGTGCAGACAGGCATCCTAGAGAGATTGGGACTCATAACTCAAGCATGAAATTCTGAAGTTAACCCGAAAGTTACTGTAGAAAAGCTCAAGTTGAAGGTTTCTGAGCTAAATGACCTGAAGAGAGGGAAGCAGCCACTGGGTGCAGCCTCCCCTGCCCCTGAGCCCCCCACAGCCTGCAGGGATCTGTGTCCTGGGATACTGCAATAGAGCAGCTGGAATTCCATCCTGTTCTGGGTTAAGCCACAGAATCCCAGAACGGTTTGGGCTGGAAGGGACCTTAAAGCCCACTCAGTCCCACCCTCTGCCATGGGCAGGGACACCTTCCACTAGCCCAGGTTGCTCTGAGCCCCTGGAGCAGCTACTCTGGGATGCTGTAACATGGGGTAAGAGCATTTGTGACACAGGACAGTGCAGTGACATCTGATACAGAAGGAGCCTCTGCATGGAACACACCAGTTCTGGATTTTCGGTACATGGAGACAGCACAAGGTGAGAGTGGCCAGGAGACACCAAGAGCTTCACATTCTGCTCTCCAGCACTTTAGTGGGTTAATGGGAGCAGCAGCAGCCCCTCTCTGGCCATGCCTGAGGGACACACACAGCAGGGCACTGGGGTGGGTTAGTGGTTAGCACACACATCATTAGCAATTAGCAACAGTGTCGGCCAATCAGGGGCCTTTTCCTTACCATTGCACTTGCCAATACAGTTCCTACTGAATGCTGGTCAAACATCTGGATTATTTAATAAAACCTTTGATTAGAATATTCTAGGGCTTCTTACTTTAACACCATAAATAGAACTTGAGGCATTACTAAAGTCCAGTACATGGACAAAGGAGTCAACAGTATCCTGAGTACAGTTCAGAATTCCTGTTCTGGGATTATTATAAGGTTTGCTGGCACTTTAATTTTGTTCCCTTGTTCCACTTGTTAAGGTTCAAATTAAAAACAGCAATTGCACATCGTGAATTAGTGAGTCTGTAAGTGCTTGTATGTGCAGCTGTGAATATTAGAGCAGATACTCTTATGTGACAGGTGGTGGTGTTAATTCAGATTATTAATCCTTTAAAAACAGATTGATCTGGAAAAGGTGGATGCTGTAGCATGGAGTGTACTGCTGGAGGTGAGCCTGAGTGTCACTTCAACCCCTCCTCAAGGGGATTTTAGCTAAACAGGCTGGATTTTCTAGGTCCCTTCACCAGTTTTGGAGAGAATCCTTGCTCAGCAGCTTTCCCTTCTCAGTTTTCCTGTGTGGCAGCTTCCATACTGTGTTTACAGCACACACCTGGGCCAATTTGCTATGGTTTGCACTCCCCTCTGGCAGGTGCTTGCCTTGCCCAATTCTTATGAAGCAGCCCCAGCTGGATGTTAACTACAAGACAAGGATTTCTTCTATTACGCTGGGGTAAAACAAACCCTCCCTGTCTGCTATCATTTAAGCACTTTCCTCAGAACCAGGAAAACCCTAAAATGAAAAGAAGTATCATCAAACTATGAAACACTGAGAAATTAGGGTCAAGTCTTTCCTTGAAGTTTGACTCATTAGCACAGCTGTTGCTGCTAACTTCATTGCAAAGTGCTGTCAAGATTCAGAGCCCAGCCTCAATTTTGACTTCAGCTTGGGAATAAATTATCCTTGTCCTTTAAATATACTGACAAAAGTAAAATCAGGAAAAGTCAGTTATTTTGAAAAGCAAAGCTACTTTTTAGTTGCTTAAACAGCTCATTTACTGCTGGTTTCATCACAGAATCCCATAATGGGCAGGGACACCTTCCACTATCCCAGGTTCCTCCAAGCCCCATCCAACCTGGCCTTGAACACTTCAGGGATGGGGCAGCCACAGCTTCTCCGGGCAACCTCTTTCTCCAATTAACAAAAACCCCAAACTCAAACTATTTCCAGCCTGACTTCTCAATCCAATACTAATTTCAGTGTCCTGGCTGCAAACAGGCAAATCTTGAGCTAACTCAGGCAGGCAGCCCTGACTTCCCCAGCCTGCTGTGCAGTAATTCCTTCAGGAGGCAGCAGCAGCATCCCAAGGCCTCACAGCTGAGCAGTGGGAAGTGAGTGGAGGTGTGGATGAGCTGGGACTGAGCAGACAGAGCCATCAGTGAGGCTGGGAAGCCAAGGTACCACAGTGCAGGTGCTGCTGGGGCTGTTCTGCCACCAGTTTAGTCACATCAGCCTGGATTTTGCCAAATAAACTCCAAGTGGTTAAAAATAACTACAAACCTAAAGTGAGAGTTACATTGAAACGTAACCATAAACCACCAAATTGTAGGAAAAATCATATTTGCCTGCACTGAGGAGAACAAGTCTCTTGGAAATGGGTCACTCATCACACCTGACCCAGGGACTAATTCTGGGGGCCTGATGTGAAGTGTTAATTCTTTACAGGGACTTCAGGAATAACTTAAAGTTCATAGGCCTATCACAATTGAGCAGCAGAGGTCTCAAACCCTCTTGCAGACAGAATGCTATATAGGGATGAGATACAGACTTGGCAGAGCACATTTCCTATGTAGGGATGAGAACACAGAGTTGGCAGAGCACAATTCCAAGCGCATGTCCAAACTCAAGCTACAAACAGGAGCAGTTTAGCTGCAATTGCAGTTTCTGTGAGTACAAACCTTATTCGCAGTAACCATCCCCACCTGTGAAGGCATTGGGGTAGAGCTGTTAGGCAACAGAATTGATACTCTGCATTCCAACACATTAGTCTAATTCTAGAGAAGCTGCAGTGTCATGGGAAAGTTTCAACCATTATTAATCATAAGTAGATTTAAAAGCATTAGTCTCCCACATTCAGTATCTCTTCCTTCAGAATTTCCCAGAATAAGCAGCAACTCAGCAGGAGAACATTCCAAAATCTGCTCATTTTGAATGGCCTCAGCAATTACATTTTAAAAAAATAAACTTTATTAACTGTCTTTATTAACATTATCCCTATCAAATCGATAACTACAAGCTTCATGAAGTTTCTGTGAGAAGACAAAAGTTTCTTTTTACTTCATGATCGTCTTAAAACAAAGACTGGACTTAAAATGTGAAGCTCTATAAATATTGACCTAAGAAATACAGTTTAATACAGGTGATTCTTCAGCTTCTGGATGTCCAACTTAAAAGCACATCAGAAGCCTCTGTTATCAAGGTAAAACATTCTCTGCATGTTTTGCCTATTAGAACACGTGTCAGTGACCACTTTTGCCCTTTTCTTATCTCAATATGTGCCGAAATCCACTACCCTTGGCTACATCTCCCTCCTCTAAATATTTGCTTTTTGGCAGCAGATGTACAAGCAGAATTGACTGCCAAGATGCTGAACTGGAGACAGCCCCAGCGAGCTGCTGTCACAGTGTTCAGCTGCCAAACACGAAGAAAAATAACGAAAGTTCATCTCCACTTGCCCCCAAACACTTCTGCCTCAGGAATGACACCCTCGTGTGCAGAGCAGCTGGGTGGGCATTTAACTGGAAATGAGCTATTGAGTATTTTTAACTGTGATTTGTGCTTTTCAGTTCCCCCCCACATTAACTCCCAGCTACAGGCACTACTTTCTTCATCACCAGTCCCCGAGGAGACAGCGGATAGGGAAGGATGCACTCACCTGTGACTATTTTGGACGCTGTTTGCGTGGGATTTGCAGCCATCCCATCTCCAGGCAGCTGAGAGGGAGGATGAGGCGGAGGGGGGACACTGGGTCTGTTCCTGGGCTTGGGCACGGGCCGTGGCCGGGGCAAGGTGCCACTCTGAGGTAAACAGGGAGCCTGGCAGGGCTCGGGGGGGGCAGCGTGGGGGTGCTTCCCCAGCGGGGGCGTGTCGGGCGGAGTCGGAGTCTGCGGGAGCGAGGAGCAGGGCTGCTCTGGTCCGTGCTCACTGGGAGATGCTTGGCTGCTTGCTTTGGGCTGCAGGGGAGGAGTTGCCTGTGTTGGGGGCTGCGGGGGTGGGTGGCTGGGAGCTTGGATTGGGGAGAGGCTGCTGGAATATCTTCGAGGTGCAGAAACCTGGGAAGAGGAGGTCTGGGCTGCTCCTTGGTTTGCATGTTGAGCAGGAGGAGAAGAGCTTCTGGCAGGTGGTTTTGGAGAGACAGAAGGTGGCTGAGCAGCTGGGGAAGAGCTTTGGCTTCCTGGCTGCCCCGGTGGGGGGTTGGCTGGTTTTGGTGGGGCTGGTGCTGGCTTCTTCATAGCTGTGGAGAGAAGAGGGGAGATTCCAGCATCAGGGACTGGGGGGGCTTTTTACAGGGGCATGCAGTGACAGGACAATGGCTTCCCACTGACAGCAGCTGGGGTTAGATGGGATAGTGGGAAGGAATTCTTCCCTGTGAGTGTGGGCAGGCCCTGGCACAGGGCGCCCAGAGAAGCTGTGGCTGCCCCACCCCTGGCAGTGTCCAAGGCCAGGCTGGGATAGTGGAAGGTGTCCCTGCCCATGGCAGGGGGTGGAACAAGATGAGTTTTAAGGTCCCTTCCAACCCAAAACATTTTGGAATTCTCTGATTCCAAACCAAGGTCCCAAAGAAAACAACTAGCCACACAAAAAATCCTCAGGTATGTTATCAAAATAAAATGGTGCATTACCAAGTACAAGCATTTACTAATCAATAGCTTTTGAGAGTTTGTTAAACAGCACTAGTGATACTATCACCATTCAGAGAGCCCAAAAGTCACAGCTGCTTTACAGCCAAGCCTTGGGGACAAGCCAACAGATTAAACTGCTGTCTGTGTAAGGGCAGAGATGCTGATAAAGTTATTTTAGTAGCATTTTTGCAGTACATCAAGAGTTGGAATGCAGTGGCTTGAAAAGCAAATAAACACACACCTCTCCTCAGGGCGTGGGGACTGGGACCAGCAGCGTTCTGGGGCTGGGTGACAGAGAGCTGGGAGGTGCTGGGTGCTGCCTGGCCAGGAGCAGTGCCCGCCTGGCCACCGTTCCTCACCGGTGGAGGAGTGGCTGAAGATGTGCTGTCCTTGGATTTCGAGGTACTGGAAATTAAAAAACCCACATTAGAGAGGATTGTAACATCCCTTGCCTGGCTCAGCTGCACCTGTTCCATTACAAACTGTGGTGTGGATCAGATATTAGGAAACAATTTTCACTGAAAGCATTGTCAAGCCCTGGCACAGGTACCCAGGGAAGTGGTGGAGTCACAGTCCCTCAAGTATTCAAAAAACATGTGGATGTGGCACTTGAGGACATGGTTCAGTGGTGAACACTGTGGCAGTGCTGGGTTGATGATGGAGGATGAGCCAGCTCCTCTGGCTGTGCACCTGCAGCCTTCACTCACTTCTCTGTATTTAGAGTCACCTGCAGCAATTTAGCCCTCAAAAGGACTGACTTTCACTCACTTCTTCCGGCACTTTGCAGCCCCCATTTCTCCAGATGGTGTTAATAAATTGTGAGTACTTGCACAGAGGCTGTGCAGATTTTAGGTGCAACTTTCAGACACAACCCCGAAGGTTTCGTTTCAGCTGCCTCTGCCACAAAGGCCATCTGTGGAGGAAATACTGGTCTGCAGGGGATTTCCAAATGAGCTGGCTTTGTAAATATGTCACCTGAGAATGAGCTTTGTGCACAAGAGTCAGTGCTGCATCACAACTCACGGTATGGTTTCACTCTGAGACGCCAAGGTTGACATTTGGAAGCACTACAGGCCTTACACGTGGTTTGCCACAGCTCTCAGACCACTGAAGAGCTGAGAGCAAAGTGCTGCTTGCACCTCACAGGAGGAAGTCAGGCTGCTGCAATTAGCCTTGGAGTCCAGGGACACAACTGCAGAGCTTCAAGAGTAATTAAATAGCAAAGAGCCTGTGTACATACTTGTCCTAAAAAAACTAATCCTGAAATATGATAAACTGACTGCCAGTTTTCTAGTAAGCAAGTCTGCTCATCAGTAACACTTGCTACAGACAAATAAACAAAACAAGACATCCAGATAACATGTACAAGAAACAACAAACAAGACCAACAGGTTTCTGGTATTGCCACTGTAGGTTTTGCTCTTTCAGCAGCAAACTGGTATCACCTGTGTGCACATCTCTAGAGCATAACCTGGGAAGGTCAATGTGGGCAGTAGAAATAGTCTATATTTGTATTTTTCATCATCATTTTTTCCCCCAAGAATTCCATTATCTCAGAAGATGAACTCCAGAACAGACAGAACTATGTAAGTTATATCAGAAGATGAATTCTGGAACATCCAGAACCATGGATATTATTTTATAAGACCAATTCTGGAATATCCAGAACTGTGTGTGTTATTTCAGAAGCCCAGTTCTGGACCCATAGACATAGCAGGAGAGCTCCTGCATGGTGCTGCTGCCCACACCTGCCAGGCACATCCCATGGGGAAGAGGTGCCAGCCCCAGGTGACAACAGTTTGCTGCTGGAGCTGCTGCCAAGCCGCTGCCAGCACAAGCCGTGCCTCTTACCTGGCATCCTCAGTGCCTGGAGCTTGGGGCTGTTCTGCTGAGGCAGCAGAGGGAGCAGGGCCAGCCCCAGGGCCAGGCTCAGCCCCGGCAGGCTGGCAGTGCTGCTCGGCTGCCACCGCGGCCGCGCCGGGCTCGCAGGGCGGCAGCGGCGGCTGGAAGGCCGGCGATGTGAGCTTTCTGTTTACAGTGCCACATCGCCGCGGGGTCGCGGGGAAGTCCAGAACCTTCACACCAAAGCTACAGAGAGAAGAGAGAGTGAACACAGCAGGCAGCCACCCCCAGGTGCTGCAGCAGCAGGACTCGGGGTGTCCCACCCCCAGACAAACCCCGACATGCAAAGCAGCAACAAGGAAAGCTCCACTGGCTGCACAACACCACGATGTTAAAGCTTCCACTGGCTGCAGAACACCAGGAATGTTAAGACATGCAACAGGATTTGGCTTATCCCCACAGAGGGATAAGCTAAACGTCAGTGAACAAACTACTCAATTACATTTGGAGACAAACATTGATGACAATGAGGTCAGAGCACTCAGAATCTCACATGTAATTACAGACGTTTCCTTACACAGCAGAGTAGCTCCTCACTACATGTATTCTGCCACACGAATTTTGTTTCTATCACACACTAAGTTGCAGTAGAGATTCAAAAAAAAGCTACTGGATACAGGCTGTGATTTGGTGGTTGGAATGAGAGATCCTTATAGTCCTTTCCAACCCAAATCATTCTGTTTGTGTTTCAAGGAGAACAGTGGAGAAACTGACCCAAACTCTAACAGATTTTAGAATGTATACAGCACATTTATTCTAGAATTTAATTTCATTCTTGTGTTCAACACTGAATCTTGAATTGATTTTCTTCCTCCTCTGTGAGTGCTAACAAATTTGCATGTGGTTGGTCATAGCTAACAGGTAACAACTCAACATTTGCATCAACAGCTAAAACAAGCACATCACTTGAATACTCATGATGAGTGATAAGAATGAACATTACACTACATGTTATATGGGAAACAGCACGTTTTACTGGGAGTTTTTAGCATTCTACTGCTTGCTTTGGCAATACTGTACCATCATCAACTCAGAAGTCTTATCATGAAGGCACCAGGTAACACCACCTCAGCTTATGGGCTTTGAAAGAGAAGCCATGGAATACCAGAAGTTAGAGACTGAGAGATGCTACTGCAAACACTTCTGTTCCAGTGAATCTTAGACCACCCCCAAATCTGTACCAGGAAAATGGAAACTGGGAGCAGCAATATCTGCTTGGGATTTAACATGCACAGAGTGTAACTGAAGGAAGTACATTACCTTTGAGCCATCCTCAGGCTGCAACAACAGGAAATAAATCACTATTGTTATCTGCAGTATTTCCATGAAATTCCTCTCCTGACACCAACAAAAGTGTCTGAAGCCTCATTGGAAGAGGGCTAATAATGGACCCCTAACCTGAGAATTACACCTACCTTTCCTTCTTCAGCAAATCCCCTTCCATCACAGTCATGCTCAAAGGCCTCTTCCTCTCCAGGGTCCCACATTCATAGTCATTCCCAGTGTGTGACAAGTGATTGGAATTAACAGTAGGAACTGCCACAAATGCCCCAGACACATTGAAATCTTCATCTGGAAAAGTGACAGACAGAATGCCTCCTAAGACACACATATCCCAAGTGGTGCCTCACTGCACAAGCCACTGGAGGTTGACCTGGAGGGTAACGTAAAACTCCTGAGCTATGGCAGGAACTCACCTCCAGGGAAGAACCAGTCTGCGTGCTGAATAATGGGCTCAATAACTGCTACCACATGCACTGAAGTGGCTGCTGCCATTTCAGCAAGGGATCTGCAGGAGAGATTTGAAGAACACTTTATTCAGAGTTCTATCAAAGTAAGAAAATTAAAATCAATTCAGATTACTTGAATAGCAACTTAGGCTAAGCATGATGGATTAACTCCTCCGTACCAGAGAAAGAGCAACTGTGCTGGATACTCCAGACTATTCAGTAACATTCACAGCTTTTGGAAACATCCCTAAAAATCTTCCTGCCTCAAAGGACCTGGAGGCATGGGCTGAAAGAATACTTGGAATATTTTTGAGGTAAACAGTCTGTTGCTGTGAATAGGCTAAAGGATTCAAACCAATCAAGTCTACAGCTTCATCCAGTTCTGCTTTGTAGCTTTCTTTAAAGAACTCACCCTTCATTCTTTGCCCACAACAAGTTGGGGCCCAAGACTATGGCGATGTTGCTCGGTGTCATTTTGTTAACGTCGCTGTTCTGGGCAAGCTTGGCTAAAAATTTGATTAAATACCTACAAAAAGGAAAGTAATAATTAAACAGCAGGAACTAAGAGCATTTCTTGTTGAAAGCAAGTAAATAAAAATTCAAGAACTTGTAAAGACAGCTCCCAACAACACAGAAATGAGATGAGCAGCCTTCTTGCTTGGCTGCTGCCCAAGGCTTCTGCTCCTGAATCATAAAAGTTGAACTCAGTAGCACAGAAAGCACCTCCTATCCTAGCAAAATAGAACCACAGAAATATTCTATTTCCACAGAAAAACACATAGATTCAGCTAGTTTCACATCCTGTAATGGAAATTCCATGCTTCTAGGAATCACCAGAGCTGGTTTTGTTCCGGTTCATTTCCAAAATGCAAAACCAAAAGGAAAAATGAGATGTTTAAGATAGATTCAGGTGATTTCTAAGACTGGAAACTACAGCAAAGAGCAGAGTGTGAGCCATATGTAGAAGGGCTCTGTGCATCACTATTTTCTGACAATAGTGAATTAAGCTGAGAACACCACCTGTGCATACCCACTGCTGCAGGAAATAAGAAGTATTTTTATAAATCTCACTGAATTTGGCCAAGAAAAGCACACCTGGATTAGAGTTTAAGTTAATTGGCTTTGAGGTGCAAAGCAGCTGAGCTAAGAGATGTTTATGCCTACCTGAAGTTAACACGGTAATGCTCAGGTAATCTGTTACAAATCCTCCATAACTCTTGGAGCTTCTTATCCTGGTCCTGAATACTGAAACGAGAAAAAAAATGCCATGACATCTTACTTTCAGGTCAGAAATTTGTTGTGTCTGCAGTGACAAAGAGATAATGGCATAAACTTCCATTTATGCCAAATAAATGCATTGTTTTGTATTCAGGAACTCAGTAACCTGCTACTCAGATCCCTGAATTACCTCTACCTGCAACAAAACTGCTTGAGCATCAATACTGTGCAGCCAGCAGCCTGAATCAGCCCTTATGGTTAAACAAAACAGATATTTCACCACATTTTGTGCAATTTGTACTAAGCTATGTATTATTTAAAATAATTTGTTGTATGAAATACCTGTTAGTGGAAAAATAAGTAACTGTGTGAGCTTGGTTGTTTCTTTTGAATTCATCTATGAAGAATCAAAACTAATAGAAATATGCAGCATGATTTCCTGTACAGCTATTTTTAGCATGCTTACTTTGCAGCTTGTGTCCACTCCTCATACAGGCTGTAGGTCATGAGAGGCTCTGGCAGCTCCCGCAAATAGGATTTCAAGGCACCTGCAATGCAGACAGGGACAGGTTGGCTCCTCAGCCACTGCTTTCAGACTTCAGGGAAAATCTGCCCTCAGATCTGCAGTTTTATCTGTGCAGTAAGTCCCAAGTACCAGGGAAACACTGGCAGGACCTGACACTTGCAAAGTGTAACTGCTCAGATCTTAACACAAAGGGTCTGTCAGTAATTAGTGCAATTTGACAGAAACATGGGCTATAAAACTCAATCATCTCTTCAGAACAAAGAACTTTTGAAGATGCATTAAAGGTCTACACATGGGTCTAATCTGCCTTGACCATATTAACACTCTTGTCATGAGAGGAGATGTGACAGTTGAGTCATTATGGTCACCTGAATTTTACACACCATTGTCACAAATGCATCAGGTGTGGTCACCACGGGCACCCTACATTTACCTGTGTCAAACTGTGCAGTGAACTTTCAACTTCTCCCAGTTTAACTGTGGAGATCAACCTGAACAGCACTGAAGCTGTGTTGTATCAATTTACACCTGGTTTGGATTTGGAACACTCCCAATACCTGCAACAGCGTGGGGATCTGAGTAAAACTCATCAAGCTGGGAAGTGGAACAGTCCAGGGCAGCTTTCAGCTTTTTTAACTTGGAGGCTCCAGCAGCAATTCTGAACAAGCCCTGCATCACAGAAATAAAATTTATTGATTGGTAACCACACTTTGGCACAAGCATGGAAGAGCACCAGTTTTACAACAGCCTCTTTCAGAACATTTCAGCTTTGGGGCCTTCCCCTGACAGTGTTATGACCCAGCTGGCCCTTCGTGTATCGTCTCACATCTGACCATGGTTTAGCTCCCCCCCACCCTTGACCCATCCCTAATTTTCATTGTATGTACATCCATCTCCAAGATACTTAACACAGTGCTGAGGTTATTCTGTTGCAAAACATTTACCAACTACATTAATGAGTTACTTAAGCAATGTGGTAACAACAGACACCACCTCATGAGCTTGACTGGGCCCTTTTTCCCCCACTTCCCAGCCTGTGATGTGGAATTACTCACCTCCTCTCTCATCCCTGTTTCCAGGAGCATCATGACACAGGCTTCGATAGGAACAGCGATTTCCCGCCCACTGCGCTTGAGATGCTCTTCCAGGGGAGTTCCAAAAGCTGGTTTTTCAGTCCATTTGTCTAAGTTGGAGAGTATCAAAACACTGAGCAGAATATCTACCAAATCCTTGAATTACAGCCCAGGCAAGAAGAGAAGAAAGCCTCTAGTACAGCACAGAAACGTTCAGACTACAGCAGGAGTTTTACAGCCCTTGATTGGTAAAGTCCCTTGGATCATGAGGAAAGAGAAAATGAGGCTGCTGGTGGTCAAGAAAAAAATACTTCTGCATCTTTCTGGATGGAGTATCACATACAAATTCTGTATATAACTGGAATTACAAATAACAAACCTCAGCACAAGTGCCAGCACAAGGCTGCACATTCTCATAACACTGATTTGGCTCCAGTCTGCAAGAATCTGTGAGGAAAATTTTGTACAGATTGCATGACCTGGGCTGATTTTTGTTTTAACTGTATTTAGGGTGAAAAAAAACTGAGCTGTTAATAAAAAGTTTATTCCTTAAATTTGATTCCTTAAATTAGCAAATTACAGTGAATGTTAACAGCCCCAGTGTATCACATCAGAACTACCACGGTTACAGGCCAACACTGTAATTTTCAAATTTTCAATTTATTTCTTTAGTTCAACTCCAATTGGCACAAATTTCTCCAAATTGAATGTGAATTTCTTCTTTCCTACAATTTATGTTCTGACCCATTTCTGCTGTTTTAACTGAAAAAATGCAGATGTAAAAGGTTATTGTTAGTACAGATGTGTTACTTCTTTTATGTGGAAAAGAGGCCAAGAAAGACAAAAACTTTAGAGGACTTCAAAGAGCGCTCTGAAGGCAAAGTGTTTCTGCAAAGGATTTAATTCACTCCTTTTCTTTAAAAAACCACATCAATCACATCCCTTGTAAGGTTTTAGTCCCTCTCATTCATTAACATGCCATGAAATGCACATAGTATTTCCCAACTTTTGCAAGTTACAGCAAACATTAGGAAAATAAACCTCAGTACTTGTTCAAAGTCCCAGCTCTCATCCCTGGAAGTGTCCCAGGCCAGGCTGGACAGGGCTTGGAGCAATGGGGTAGTGGAAGGTGTCCCTACCCATGGCAACGGTGGGCACTGGATGGGCTTTAGGGTTCCTTCCAACCCAAAGCTTTGTGGGATTCTAATTTACACTGCACCTAGAAACACAGTGTGAGAAATTCCCTACATTCAGCCACTGGACTACCATGGCTCCCAGCCACCTTCTAGGGAGGCCAGTCTGTTCTGAAGCATTTGTTCCTCAGCTGCTCTGTAGAAACTTTTCATACAACAGTAACAAATTTCAAGCCATATCCACAAAGAACCTTCTGCACAGCCCTGCTAAGCCCTGGTGCTGCACCAGCATCACCTCTGCATTCCCTCCTCTCCCACACTGACAGAGTACAGATATTCCACACCATCTTCCAAAATGCTCTTATTTATTTATGTATTGAATTGGTTCATCTTTTACAACCTGCATGTGGCCACAGCTGAAGATACCTGAGCCTTGCTGAGCTCAGATTGTACTTTCTCTCAGACTCTGTTCACCTGTTTCTCCAAAGGTTCAGGGACAGCACAGCCAACGTTTTGGAGAGTAGTTTCCAAAACACACAGTGCATGTTCATCCCAAGTCATCAGTGATACACCTGAAAGTCCCCTGACAGTGGAAGCTCAGCAGCAGTTCCAGTTCTTCTTAGGGAAGAAATGAAGCTCTACAATTCACTTTTTTAGCTGCTGATAATCAGCACAAGAACCCAAACTCTCAATTTTCCAGCAGGCAGTGCACACTGGGAAAGAGGATTGCACAAAATGGGGCGGGGGGGGGGGGGGGAAGAATCAAGCTCCTTAAAATACATGGAGTTTTCCTGATAATCACCTGCAATCACTCAAGAACCAAATCACAACAACACTTTCACTGACCTAAAGAGCCAGGTACGACTTAGCAAAAGGGCACAAGGAAAACAGGTAAGCAAATAGAAAAATCCTTCCTTTACCCTCCTGAGTATCAGAGAGATCCTTAATATTTCATTAGTGTGTTAAACATGGCTGGAGAACTCCAGAGAACACGAAGATGGAATTATGCTTGGGAATGTAAAATTGTTAAGCAGATCAAAATGGCCTCATTAAATCAGTCTGCATGCAAGAGAATCAAGATAGAGGAGGAGAATATTGTGCATAGGTGGCACAGGCAAGGAGAAGCATCAGCCAGAGCACAGGTTACTTTACCTTGATGGGCTTGAATTTCGGGTAGGACCTTTTCTATGACTGCTAATGCTTTTCTATGGTAATCTGCTTGTGCTTCTAATAACTGAGAACAGAAGCCACATTTTAAAAACAAAAAGAGCATTAGCTTCTGATGAGCACATAAGACAAGACTAAAGGTTTAGCACACAAAATGTCATCTCTGAGAATTAAGTGTCTGTGCCCAGCTGTGCTGAACCAGAGCCCCACTGCCAACACTCACCATAACAAAGCAGCGAGCGTATTCCCCTTCCTTGGACACAAAGCTGTACATGTCTGCAGCCAGCTGATCCTTTGGGAAAGATGCAAACCAGGGCAGCAGATTTACTCATTTCAAAATGTACAGAAAGACAGATCTATTCTGTTTATTTTGCCTGCAGGAAGGTTTGAACTAAGAAGCTGTAATGCACTTGCTCTGCTCTATGTGTTCTTCAAGCAAAATGAATCCAAAATCTTAACTCTGGTTTACCCAGCAAAGCATTTGCCCCCTTCAATCCAGTTATTTATAGCACTCAAAGACAAGTACTAATAAAAATGGTTTCAGTTCTCAGTACTCAATGGAGTATTTGCTGTTGAGAAGTGAAAATGAATGTCAACTGCTCAGAGCTGTGACAATCAGCATGGTCCTGGGATGTCCCAGCTTCAGTTTCCTCCAGGTGCCTCCTACTGCATGGCTGCTCCTTGGCTTGGAGCACCCAGAATATTCATTCATGCCCAGGACATGGTTGTCTCAGACTGAAACTGAAAATAATGTCAAACACCCAACTTAGAAAAACCCTGGATGGAGTTCCTCATTGAACTAAAGCAATTCAGAGATCAGCTGGCATTAAAATACTCCTAGGACAGGCAGTGTCACAGCCACATGATTTGCAGCTGCACAATTGGGCAATGACATGGGAGGTCTGGAAGGGACACTCATCCTGTCCTTACCTTGCACTGCTCTACTTTATTTCCAGCTTCATCCATCTCTTCCTTAAGAGATTCTATTTTTGAAGGATGCACTTGGAAATTTGTTCCCGAAGTCTTGTGGGCTTGGTTGTATCTGGGGAAGAAAAGTTTCATTTGGTGAAAATCAATATTCCACAAGAATCTGCATTCCTGGCTTCTTTGGAATTGGTTTCTTTCAACAGGAAACAAACTCCACAGTTCCAGAGGTTTTCCAACAGAACTAAAAGGTTCAAAACACACCATTCATGACATGCTGACCTAATCCACCAGCAACTATAAAAATCACAAGGAATCCTGTATCTGCCACAGTCTGTAACATGGGTGTAGAATATGCTGAAAACCACCAATTTTCATGGCAGTTTAAAACCATTTAAAGGCACTCAGGGGTGAGATGAACACCCCAGGACCCTCCCAATGCCATGGCTCCATACAAGGCTGTAAAAGCACTTGGTGTGGTTACACAGTGAGATTCCTGTTCCCTCTTTAAGCTGAAAACTTCAGTGATTCCTTATTTAAGTTAAACCATATATGAACTGGAAACTGGATGAGTTGCCAACATTTTTCCTATTATATGTAGGCACGTAAGAACTCCAAAATCTTGATTCTGTTTGGATCTAGCAGTCATGGGTCCTTTTCTGGTGTAACTTAAATGTAAGTTTGTCTTTTTTCACCCATTACCTGCTCACAGCAGCATTTCAGTAGCAAGCACCAGATCAGAGCAGGTGCCATGAGATACCAACAAGGAGTTCACATGGATAGAAAACCACTCAGTAACTAAAATGCTCTCCTACCTTCCCCTTGCAGAATCCCAGTCCAGCACCAGCTTTGCAAGCTGCTTCCTCTGCTTCTGAATGTTTGGGATCTCTGTCTGAAATGAGAATTAAGGGCTTACATTGAATTTTAAATTGTGCATTGTAACACATTACATGTTGTAGGCTCCATATCCACTTTCCACCACTAACACAGGACTCTTAAAGCAGTTTTTTAATACCAGCACTGAGATAAACCCCTTTTGCTCAGTTTATGCATCAATCCAGATGTGTTTCTCCTCTCAGGATGAGCTGTCTCACCTCTGTCAGCAGGCACAGTGGATCTATAACTTCTCTTTCAATCTGTACTTCATGCTGGGAGAGCTCCATTGCCAGTTTATTCTCTGCATCCCCACAGGTATCCAGCATTTTCCTGTAAGGATTACAGGAAATTGTTATGGGAGTTAACACTGACTGAAGAAGAAGGATTCAAAGCAGAGCAGAACTTTGGAAAGCTTTGTGCTGTATAAAGCAAAGCATCCCTTCACAGCCTAAACCCAACTGCTCTGTGCTCTTTTGGAGAAATCTGGGATAAGCAAGTGGTGGTGTTAAACTTTTGTCTTCTAAATTCCTGAGCCATGACAACACTTTGCAGGCTTTTAGACATCCAGGTGATTATACCAGCCCTAAGGGCACAGAACTCAGTATTTATTTCCAAGCCTATCCTTCCATCTCACCAGATGCAGGAAAAATTGCTCAATGCAGTATTTCATTTTCTCCTAAGCCCCTTTAATGTGAAGGTCTTAACACCTTAATGCCCAGCAATCCCATCCACAGCAGTCTCAGGCTCCAAACCCATGACTTGACCTTTATTTTATGCTTGTTATAAGGAAAACTGCAATTCTCTAAGATTTTTATCCAGGTTTAAATCTCAGTGGGTCAGAAATATGTTCTCAAAGGTTTCTAAGGTCATTCTATGCAGTCTCCATAAGAATTCCCACCACCAATGACAAAACCCACTTGGCTCTAGGAACTCAGCACATGGAGATTCATTTGTTTCACTTTCCTGTAAATTGCGAATAACCACTTTACCAGGACAGATAAATTGGGGCTACTTTGAACTAGAAGCTATTAATACAAATAGATATTATTTTAAGTCATCAATTCAAACCTGCAGAACACATTTTATAATATAATAAAAAACCAGTTTAATTGTAGAATACACAACATTTTAAACTTCAAATGGAGATGATAATTCTACTAATCCACAAGGATAAAAGCAATTTTAAAAGCTTTTATGACAGCAGAGAATCAGAACCCTCTGGAATGCAATTCAGCCTAAAACTTGTCCCCAAATCATTCCAGAAAAACTGCTTGCTCACTGTTTCTCCCTTGGATTAGAGAAAGAATCTAGAAATATTAAGTTTTATTAGATTGAAACCAGCCTTTGTGCACCCAGAGGCTCTAATTAGAGCCCTGCAGGCAATAAGATGTCAGACAGCAAGTCAGAAGAAAAGGCACTTACCCCAGCAGAGTTTCATCACTCAGCTGGATGGATCCTTCTTGCATATTTTGAGCCAGAGCTGTTAGAGGCAGTTTTTTCTATGGAACAGAAGGAACACTGCTTAGCTTAGTGCTGCTCACTCTTTCCAGCTTCCCCAGTACATCCCCTCTAAGACTCTTCTCCTCTTCCATATGGTTTCTATTACATGCATGCAGCTCATTCTTGAACTTAAGAAAATGCCAAGTCACAAAAAGTTTCAAGCCCCAAGACTCCTGTTCTCAGACACTCTGAAAAGCACTTTCTTCTCAGTTTTAGCTGGAGTGACTGGCCCCAAGTGTATCTCAAACTACTGCCAAGGAGAGAGAAACAGCTTTAAGCTGAGATTTAAGCAACCAGCTTGTCACCTCTCTCTCCCAGAGGTCCTGTGTGCCCCTGCTCTCAGGACTGTGTTACTCAATAAAAGGAGAAAACGTGAATGTGAATTATTTCTGGTTCTGATGCTTTAAGAAAACCTACCTATGGCTTTGCTAAGGAGGGGCAGAAATCAAATGTGTACAGAAAACCATTTCCAGCCACCTGGAGGTGTCAGTGTCCAAGGGCAACTCCAGATCTGAGGAGTTGGGTCAGAGCTGCAGAGTTTCTTCTCCTAGCTGGGTGTCACAAGAGCTCCAAGCACTCCACAGACTGCAGGGACAGGAAGTGTCCTGACACTGCTGAGGCGTTCCCAGGCTGTGCTGTTGTGTTGGATGGGGAATGGCAGCTGGTGTTTCACCAGTGCCAGCACGTGAGCTGGTCTGACAGAGCTTTGCTCCCCTCGGCTGGTGGGAGGCAGAGCAGCTGAGCTGCACCTGCAGGAGCAGCAGGATGGGAGTACAGGGCACACACAGCTGTACTCACATGTCTCTTGTCAGGGTCTGTGCCATGCTGGCCCTGCAGACAGGCAATCAGCCTCTTCTGGGCCAGGTGGCACACGGACCTCACGGTGTCCAGACGCCTCTCGATCTGATCAGACCCGGGGGGAGAGGGGAGGAAGAGAAAACAACACAAAAACCAGAAGTTATTTCCCTGGCCTCAGCAGAAAACCTTCCCCCTGTACCACACTTTGCTCTGGGTTGCAGATTTCTCAAATTCTCCAGCTTACAAGAAGTGCAGCTGCTTAGCAGAAGTGCCTGACAACAAAAATGCTTGAGGGGAGATTGAAATTGGCTTTTTCCTCAGTGGCACAGAAACTCAGTCAGAGCTCACAGCACTGGAAAGTGGGAAAGGGAAAAAATATTGCCCTGCTTGGCATCTCAGCAAAAGGGAATCAGGGTGATGTTTGCCATCTGAGATGAATGGCACATGCAGGTATCTAAGACACTAATTTAGGGAGAAAACTGTGGGAAAACTTGTAATTTTCAATGCGACCTTGTAAAGCAGGTGCTGAAGACACATCTGACAGCTCCTTCCCACTGTATGAAGCTGTACTTCAAGCTCCTCCTCCATGTCCTTCCCTGGCTGTTAAACACAAGGACAAAGCTCCCACGTGCTGAGCAAAACAGTATTTTCACAGAGAGACTACTGGGATTCAAATGGGATATGGAATTAAAAAATAGGAGTCAAAGCACAAACAAGAGTTCTGTTTATCACCATCTAATTCAAACATGGCTTAATACACAGCCTGTGAACAGGACAAATATATACACGATAAACTGTTCTTTTAAGGGATTTTAAGTAAGGAATTTGGACTATTTTATTTCAAAGAACACCAAAAGCAAACAAAGTGATGAGCAGTGGGACAGAACTGCTCATGGCACTGAGCTCTCTGTGCACAGCACCCAAAGAATGCTGTTTATCTGCATTTTGATGACTCACCAAGAATAACAGGAGGCCCTTTGGAATGGATTCTATTTAAAAAGCAAGGGGGAAAAAAAAAGTAGATTTCATCTGTAGAAACAATCTGAACAGATTCCAGTTTTTGATACAGCTCTAAAATCACTTTTACTATATTTGCAGGAGGGCAAAATGAACCCAAGTTGAAGTGCTCAAAAAACTCAGTAAAAATCTAGTAGGGCAGAATAAGGTGCAGAGAAACTGCCCAGGGATTTCTCTGAGAACACAAGGCTCTGCCTTTTATTAACAGAGCATGGAGCAACAAATTCAAAATTAAGTCCAGGTGGAAAAAGTCCATATGGACATAAATGAACAAGCAGGTATTGTTTGTGGTCCATTGTTGCATCTGAGATCACTCACTTCTCTTGTGTTATCTTCAAAATGAAATCCTGGAATTGTTTGGGTTGGAAGGGAGCTTAAATCTCATCCAGTGCCTCCCCCTGCCATGGGCAGGGACACCTTCCACTATCCCAGGTTGCTCCAAGCCCCATCCAGCCTGGCCTTGGACACTTCCAGGGATCCAGGGGCAGCTGCAGCTTCTCTGGGCAGCCTGTGCCAGGCCCTCCCCACCCTCACAAGGAGGAAACATCATCAACGCATTCTAAGCCACCCTATTGTTACAAAGGAATTAATTTTTGCAAGGTCAGGTAGTTAAAACTTCTAAAAGACTGAGCACAGGGTTTTCCCACACCTGGAACACGGTGACATCCTGGACCTGAGCCACCTCTCAGACCCCAAAGGCCAGGGCAGCCCTGGATGGTGGCTCACATTCCTTGGAAAGGCTCTGGAGCACACACACTCCCTACAGTCTCTTTCCAGGCACCCTGCATTGCAGACTCGGAGGGCAGATGACTGATAGGAGGAACATGACCCCAAAACTTCACAGTCATACCCTCTCCTCTCTGATCTGCCTTCTGAGATGTCAAAGATGTCAAGACAACCACAAAGGACATTAATCTCCTTCAAGCCACCTCTGAACTGACAATGTGACCCATAGGCCACGATGTCTGTCCCCTCAGGGCATCCCCAGAGTACAGAACATCACACAATTGCTTTATTATCTGCCACAAGGCCGTGCCAGAAAGCAGGGCTATTGTAAAGGCCTTTTCAGTACTGAATTATAGCCCTTGTCTTCAGATGAAACACATTGAACAGACACTTGAAATGGAGCACAACCCTTCAGAAAACAGAACAAAAAAAAGCTGTAACAATCCTGTGGCAAAGCTTGAGCTAAATATAAAAAAGCCCAACTGTGAACCATGTTTGTGAAGTGAGCAGCACCACGTTTCCAAGCTCTTGGGTTAGATAAGAGCCTCCTGCCCCTGCACAAGCCCCCAAGAGCAAACAAACAAGTGAGTAAATTCTTCCACTTGGGTGTAGCCAGGCTGATTGGGGCCTGGGAAAGCCTTGCTTGCAAAATTTTTTTGGCAACAAGCAGCAGAGCTTTTGGCTTTCACTTCTTGTTACTATTCTGCAGCTAAGCAATAAACCAGATGGGCCCTCACAGGCTACCAAGGTGTTTAACATCCTTTGTGTCACTGAGCTGCACACCTCCTCAGAAATTAAGAACAGAACTGTCAGACTAGGAAGGTATTTTTAGTTTAAATAAAGCAATCCCCTGAAAACGGGGTGAAATGTTTCAGGTCTGCTCATCTCACCAGTACACTGGCACAGGGTGCCCAGGGAAGCTGTGGCTGCCTCATCCCTGCAAATGTCCAAGGCCAGGTTGGCTGGGGCTTGGAGCAACCTGGGAGAGTGGAAGGTGTCCCTGCCCATGGTAGGGGGTGGAACTGTATGGGCTTTAAGGTCCCCTCCAACCCAAACCAGTCTGGGAGTCTATAATTCAATGTATTTGTGTTGAATTCATGTTGGAAGACTGACACACTCCCTCAGCTGCCACTTGAACCTGAGCAGCTGGAGAGCTCTGAACCAGAAGCACTTCCATCATCTGCTTGACTTCCCTGTTCCATCTACAGGTCCTGACCTCTAGCAGGCTGAGATGCTTTGTAATTAATCAGGTATAACCACCACACTTGAGGTCCCAGGAGCAGCCAGCCTGACTTCCCTCACCAATTTGTGTTCTTTTTATAAACCTTTCATAAAGGAACAAGAGGAAGACAGCTATGTAGGACAAGTATGCAGGCAAATTTGCTCCATGGAATCAGTCACCCTTGTTAATGTGACAGTTGCAGTTTAAATTCCACCATGAAAGTCATGTCTGATGAGATGATAAATTTGCACAAAGATGACAAGTCTGCAAACAAATCGATGTCAGCGTGACAAGCCTGAGAACAAATACCACAGCTAAACAAGAAGCATTTGTACACTTACTCAGAGCAATAACAGACTTTAAGAAAAAAATTGCCATTCTTTATTAGTGAGCAGCTGGAATGATTTTTGAGCCACTTCTCTTAAGGCCCAGTTGACCTGTTCAGGAGAAAGCAGTGGACAGAAACCAGCTGTGCCCAGCCAGGGTTTCTTCATCCTCCTCAGACAGAGTGGCAAATCATCAGCACCAATGGCTCATGGGCTTATCAGGCCTGTTCATCTCATTAAAAGCAAAAATGGTTCCTCCTTCACTGTACCAAGCCACGTGATAGGACTCAGAAACAGAAGTAACTGAGTTTTTCTACTCAGAATGTATCCCTGGTTTTTTATGTGCTGAAAAGTCAAAGACATCCAGGGTTCCATCCCTGACACGTGCAGTATTTTTTCCCCACATTAAGTACTCCACAAACCTCGAAAGGCTCACATGTCACAACAAAACATTTAAAAAAACCCCATATTAAGCATGATACAATACCTGCAACAGGTCTTCACTGAGTACCTCTGTTCTCTCAGCCCTAAGGGAGGAAAAAAGACCGTTGTCAGACAATTGGCATGTTCAAGGTCAAAGATTGCCTCAACAATTCCAACAAAACCTGCTCAGTTCCAAGTTATAATCCCATTACTGCCACTGCTGCAAACACCACCATGTTCACCATGTCACAGGCAGCCCTGGCTCCCAGCACACGGAGCTTGGGAAACCCTGACATGCCTGGAATGCCCAGCCCACAGCACAAATCCATTGCACCAAGCTCTAAATGGTATTTCCAAGTGCACATGGAATAATCCAAAGCAAATTGGAATCAATGCACCTGAGTGTAAAGGAATATAAAACCATGAGGAGAACAGGAGAGTCACCTTCATCTCTTTGTACTGGAGCACTGCAGAGCTTTATCCATCACAAGCAGTGGGAATGGCAGCCTAAAGCTTCCTTTAACCCCACCCATGCACAACCTTCACCAGAAACCTCCCATCGCCTCATCTTGCTGAACTCCATAACACTAAACCAGAGGATTTGGTACTTGAAAAGTTCATCAGAAGTTAATGGTATTCCCAGGAAAGTCTGCCTTCAGTAGAAAACCCCTGACTACTCCACACACTTCCAGACAAAACAGGTGATGACCTGTTACAGACATACTCCTGGTCTTTACACACACACTTCCACACCTTTTGCTGTCCCAGTTTACATAAACTTTAAATTGTTTAATGTTGATACAGGTTTATTTGTTGTTGGCTCATTGACTCTAACAGTGCTTGATCCTCCCTTTGCCAGGCCTATAAAATAAAGATAAATTCAGTTCACCCTACTCTGCTGCTCACCGTTTACTACACATCTACACCATGGAGCACTTGGAGGGACTCCAGGACACTCTTTTCCTGTTCAGAGAATTTCCCCTGCTGCTGCCAGAGTCCCTCAGCTACTCCAGACTTCATCAGATCCTGCAATCTGTCAAATAACCCACTGCAAACCTGGGCACGCACAGAAAGCTCATGTTCCTGATCAGGCCTCAGTGGCTGAATGTGCTAAAAGCTTCCAAGGACAAGATTCCTCCAGCTTTGGGTTGGTGTTTTTAAGGCATTTATTTGACTTCAATTTCACAGCACATTATCTGCTTGAACTAGTTGTGAACCATAAGGTGTTTAATAATTAAATGCCAGAATAAAGTAAAAGCTCAAAACCTCTGCCAGACTCAGACAAAAGCAGCTGAAATACTCGGACAGCACTGGAGTATTTATTTGTTGAGGAAAACACAGACAAGATTGATAAACTTTTCTCCCACCCAAACAGAAATATTTTGTCTGATGAAAATTACATCCTGTTAGAGAGCAATTATTTATACCTATTACTATATATATATTAGCCCTTCAAAACCCACTCTGCTTTAGCCACAACATTAATTCAAACCTCCTCAAATATCAGAACAGAGCTTCCATACAACTTTAGTAATACAAAGTTTGATTTCTCCTTCCTTTTTCCTAGAATATCCTATCCAGTGGAGTAAAAAGCAGCCATGGTTTAGTACTGTGCTAGCAGAAGTTTGTTCCAGTTTAAGTGTGGTTACTCACATACTATGGATCACTGTGTGAAGTGCAAAATAATTTTACTTATTTTTCTTAAGCTCTCTTCATACACTGAACTGGTTTCTCCAGGATCTAAAGCCCCAGCTGGACAATCCAGATCTCCTCCACGTGGATGCTCTCCCCAGCCCTGCGTGGCAGCAGGGGCGTGGCCAGGCCAGGCAGATTCAGAACAGTCCCTGGTGATGATGTCAGGTTCGGAAGTGCAGTGAGGGAAGACCTCACCCTTCCTGCAGGCCCACATTCCACCTTTAATAAGGAAGCCAAGAAAGAGCCACTAAATAATGTTGTTTTTCAGTGATCACAGCCATGAAAGAGAAAACACAACCCTGTGATAGCAGCACAGCCCATCTCCTCTCTGCACAGGGAAAAGCAGCAAACCATCAAAGGGACCTGGCTCCTTCAGAATTAACCTCTGTCTCCCTTGGAATTACAGGTATGACCAGTTTGAAGTTTATATCCAACTGCAGCTTCGAGGGATGCTAATTCCTTCTGCCAGCTAATTAGGGAAGCAGCAAACTTCTAAAAAATAACAGATTTTCTTTTTCACTGCTGAACTTCTGTCCTCAGCCCTTGTTAGGGCTTATTTGCACCTTATTTAATTGAACTAATGAAGAAATCCTTTTGGAATCAAGAACTGGAAGCCTGAGCTGCAGAGTGTTCCCAAGGGCTTTCCCAAGCCCAGCAGTGCTGGTCACCAGCCGCCAGACTGGAGCTTCCTTCCCCCCACAGGACACCCCGAGCACAGCCCAGCACAAGCTGAGCCTCTGAAGGCCAGACTGCAGCAACCAGGGCTGTTTACATTCCCAGAGCTAAACTCCACTCAGTCCAAGCAGTTAAATCTGGGTTGCAAAACGAGGTTCCTCCAAGCCATTACTAATGGGGAAAGCACACCCTGCCCAGCCCCTCCTGGGGCCCTCACCACAGGAGAGTCCTGCAGGAGCTGTCCCTGTGCCTTGGGAGGGCAGGATCCACAGGGAAACAGGGACCTGCCTGGCCCAGAGCCTCCCCACACCTCTGGTGACAGAGGTGGCAATCCCAGAGGTGGTGCTGGCAGACGGGACAGAGCAGGGCACGAGTAGCAGCCCAGGAATGCTGGATTGGGCATAGACAGCTGGCACCCCACCCACCACAGCAACAGCACAGGGGCCTTCAGCTGCCCAAATCCAAAATATCTGCCAGCCTGGCAGTGCTCCACTGGAGCAGAACAGAGCTGCTCCCCTGGGAAAGAAGTTTCTGAGAACTGAAGCTTCTCTGCTATACCACCAGAACCCTGACATGAATCAACTGGTACTGAGGTCTTAAATCAGCAGTGCATTTTAAAAGACTGATTGTAAAAACAGAACTGAACAATCATTTGCTATGGCTATAATAATCCTCTTAAGGAAAAAAGGGGATAAAGCTACTGAATTCTATGAAAGCAGTACTTTCACACAGTTAGCACAACGTGCTGCCCCACTGTGCAGAGCTTCGTGTGTTGCTCCTCATATCTGCCCCTCTCCTGCATGGATACAACCCCTGGTTCAGCTGGGATATAATAACTGGAATAATTTGACAGAAATAGTTGCTCCTCAGCCAAATCAGCTCCCCCAGTTCACCCTTTGGACAAACAGCCTCCTTGACACAGCTCCAGGGTGGGAACAGACAGAAGCAAAGTGCAGGGCAGGCTCTGAGCACAGCTCAGCTGGTAGGTTCAGCCAAAACCCTGAACAGAGCCAGCCTTGCCCTCTGTGATCTCAGGACGCAGAGAAACTGTCATTTTCAACAAAACTGTTGATTCTTCAAGCAAATTTTCTTTTCAAGACAGCAAATACAGTACTTAGCAGGAAATAGGATATGGAACAGAAATGCTGGTGCCATTTCCTACTTGGGGATGGCATGGCCTTAACTCACTCCAAGCAAAAACCCAACTGGTTTTACAGGGAAAGACTGTATTTTTTTATTCTAGATATGTTAATACAATCCTTTAGCTTGCTGTGACATTTTAAAAATGCATTCCATGTGCCCCCAACTGAACTGCTCTCAGAGTGTTTTATGGCATAATTCCTTTTAATTCCTTTTACTTTTCCCCTTCTTTCTGACTTAGCCTGAAGCCCAGCCCCGGGGCTCTGCCGCAGCTCAGAGCGTGGCTCAGCCCGAGCAGGGTGGGCAGAACAGCACCCACCCCACAGGTTAAAAACTGATCCCCTCACTTGGTCATTTTGCAGCTCCTTCATACTTCCAGGCCAGAAGTCTTCTCTGTACATCTGGAAACAGCAGATGAGAATTCCTGAGATAAAAGTGTTTATCTTCCATTGGGAAATAATTTACATTTACACATATAAAACGAAGAGGGTCTATTAAATCTGCCACAGTGAATTTAAAATAAATAAAGCTTCATCTAAACAGTATCTGAGATCTCCCTGGTCCTGCCCAACACTGGGGCATCACTCCTGAAGCAGGGCTGATCTTCAAGGCAGGTCAAAGCTACAGAACTACTGCAAGAGATTTTTTCAATGGCCTGCAGAGACAGGCCAAGGGAGAATGGCTTCCCACTGTCAGAGGGCAGGGATAGATGGGATATCAGGAAGGAATTTTTCCCTGCGAGTGTGGGCAGGCCCTGGCACAGGGTGCACAGAGAAGCTGGGGCTGCCCCATCCCTGGAAGTGTCCAAGGCCAGCCCTTGTCCAGTGAACAGCCCTTGGAGCAACCTGGGACAGTGGAAGGTGTCCCTGCCCATGACAGGGGGTGGGACTGGCTGGACTTTAAGATCCCTTCCAACCCAAACCATTTCATGACTCTTTGAAATCCACACTCCTGAAAGGCTGACCAGGAAGGAACGAGAGCAAACCTGACACAAGAGCTATAAAAACTTGGCCATTGCCAGCAGAACAAGTGACTCAGTTGAAATGTCACTGTGGAACAAACCCCTGACTCACCCAGCACTGGGCGGGGGCCCTGGCAGAGGTGATGCCATGGGAGGGCAGTGACAAATCCACAACCCTGGAAAGGTCTCAGTGGAAGCAAGGAGACATCCTCCCCAATCTGGAGACAGAATTAAAGCCAGCCTTCCCTGCTGGGTGGTTTTTCCTCAAACAAAGGCTTGTTTGTTACCAGGAGTAACCAGCTCAGCTCATTGGTGAGGTAACACTGAGCACCTTGGCGGGCTGGCAGCACATCCTGCCTGCTTTCCACATACAATAGGCAGCACTTGCTGCCAGGAAAAATGAAGGAATCAGCAGCTCTGTACCAAAACAAGGAATCCAGAACGAGATGACAATTTCCTTTCGAAAAGGTTTGCTCTTCTAACACTCGCTGAGACAAACTTCAGAGAAAATACAACTCCAAGGTGTTTCAGGACCACAAACTCACTCCTCCCTGTTTGACCTTAGACTAATTTTTGAAAGGAAACCAGCACGACCCAAGAGAAACATCAGTATTCTGAAGTGGGTTTCAAATGTTCAAAATTAACTCAGAGAACACTGTCAGGTGATAGTCACCACTCACTTTCAGTATTAGTATTCAGGGAACACCACACACAACCAGCCATCAGTATGACTTTTAGTTTGCCTCCTATCCTTATTTTCACCTAAATTAACAATGTAAGCTTTTGTACAAGTATTAAAATTGATTTAATTGTAAACTGGTGACCACGGATGTTTCAGTGACACAAATCCCACCAAAGGCTGCTGTTTTGGAATTCACCCACCAGCTGCAACTCCTGTGCTTCCAGTCCTTTAGAAGAGCTTTAAAATTGGTGCATCACCTCCAAAATATTTCAGTGATCCAAACACCTCAGAGCTGCACAACTACAATTCTGGCCTCAATGAGTGGATAAAGACAGATTTCTGCTGCTTTGCCCTCCTTCTTCATTATCTCCACTGAGTTCCCCCATCAAACTGTGCTTGGTCACTCACTCTCAAAGCTCAGCTTTGATCTTCCACTGCAGCCATGGATGTGGGAGCAGGGAGCTGCCTGCTCTAATGAGAGGCAGAGCAGGCTTCAGGGAGATAATAATCTTGGAAGAAGAGCAGAGTGCTCCTGTGCAGAGCAGGGAAACCCATGACAGACTCTTCACAGGAGGGGACTGAAATTCCTGCGTCGGTGAAATGGATCCAAGGCTGGTCTCCAGAGGGAGGCAATAAATTTAGCTCTGGAGAACAACCACAGCTCAAGCCAAATCCTATTTTCAGGCCACTCTCAGAGGGACAGGCACTGCAGCAAGGACCTGCACAGCTCCTCCTTGTAAAACACACACTGAGTGGTTTTCATATTAGACCAAACACGGTGCAGTTCAAGAAAAGCACTGTTGGCTTTAGTCTAACAAAGCTAGGTAAATCATTTTGAGCCACAGCACTGCAAATTTGAGATGAATTTAAGCTGAACTTTCTACAGGCAAAAATACAATAGTGGTCTAAAAGTAGCAGCCCATTTAGAGCAGTTTTGATTGAGGGAGGAAGCGATGTTTCAGTGAGCAGCCTGATGAGTCCAACAGCTTGTGAACTTCTGGGTACAAATAAAAATTTACAATTCAGTGCTTCCAATTAACTACTATCCCAGCAAATCAAATACTGACTGCTGACCTGCTATTTTATACCAGGGACCAAGTCACAGCTATTAAAGCTCTCCCCCATATTCTTCTTGACTTTGAAAAACCACAGGCCTCTGTCAGACAAATAACAATGTGACTTCTTTTAAAATAAGTGCATTTGATTTGTGAAACTATTAATAGTCTCTGAAGGAAAAGACAAGTGCTGCTGCAGGGGATTAACATTCTAACTGCTAAAATCCGGGCAAGGTGAAATCCAGCAGTGGTCTCATGTTTTGCTCCCCAAAGAAAAAAGTCCTACGACAAGCTGTCATAAATTAGTGACCAAAGAACCTCAAAGAACCTGAGACAAACTTAAAAAAGCTGGTGTAGCTTATCAAATCATAATGTATTTCCTATGTTTTGATTTTTCCCCCTCAAGTACGTCAATCTACATTTCTCATGCTACACTTTACAGCAGAACTTGAGCTTTCCAAACATGTCAGTTTATTAACATAATTTATTTTTAAAAAGTACACAAACACTCTCCCCACCATGTCGTGGTAACTGCTTTTAATATTTAACTGCCAGGTATTTATTTACATTTAAAAGTTTATTCTCATACAAGGTCTTTATCTCCCTCCCAAGCAACAACCTCTTACTTAAGCAGTATCATTTATGTAAGATTAGCTGGGTACAGTTCTGCTATAAGACACAGTCCAGCAGAAAGCAACCTAAATTATTCCTGAATTTTTATTCCTGAATGTCAGGTGTAACTTTACAACCCCTGTGTGCCAACAGAACAGTAGATGCTGCCAGAACAGGGATTCCTGTGTTTTGTGCCCTGGCAGTGCTCGGGCCACAGCAGCAGCTCCAGGTGAAATTTAACCTGGGCACCAGGAGAAAGAAATGATCCTGCAGCACCTCAGGACCAGCACCTGGCCCGGGCTGCTCACCCAGCTGCTCACCTTGGCCGCCCTCCACAGCCAGGGCTGCTCACCTGGGCCCTCCAGGGCACCCAGGTCTGTGCCAGCTCCAGTCACCTCCATGCCAAACCCATGGCATGGAGCAAGCGCTTGACTCCCCCTCACTCAATTCCCTACAGCCTCTCTCCTTCCAGAGGCCCTGCCTGAAACACACCCCCTTCCCAAATGTAGGTCCTTACAGCCCTCCCTGCATCAGCAGCAGCTCAGACTGGAATCATACCCAACAAAAGAAACTGGTTCCCAGTTGCCTTGGCCCTCTCCTTGGCCACCCCATGGGCTGGGGAGGAGGCACCAGCACAGGCTGGATAGGGACAGGGAAATCTGTCCCTTTCAGCAATGCCAGCTACTTAAGATCAGCTTAAACTGATCATGAAACTGCACCCTGGGGCCAACATTTCATTCCCACAAGGTGACATCAGCTGGCAGAGCTGCTGACAGAAGTGGCTGTGTCCTCCCTCCTCCCACTCCATCTCTCTGGCCCTGCAGGAGCATCCCCACTGTCAGCAGCTCCAAGGACTGGCCTGGCTCAACACCCACCTGGCTGGGAGAAAAGGCGTTTTCCAGTCAGAGACCAGAGGTGCGAGCACAAAGGACTGGGAACAAACAGAAGGGCAGCTCAAGAATCAGGGCTGGCAGAACTCCGGGCACTGCTGCGCAGCCTGAAGCAGCTGAACGTCTGAGCAGAGCCGAGGCAGCAGCTGAGAGCTCTGGATAACAGGAGGGCTCAGGGATTCCCTACATGTGGCTTTGGCAGCTTTCAGATTTAAGAGAGTGCAGTCCCCTTGCCAAACCACCTGCTGACATGGAAACTCCTCCACATGTGAAAAGGGAATAAAAAAACCTACCAAAACACTCTCCAGCATCTCCTGAACTTCCAAACTGGTCCTTGATTTCCACTCCAGCCACAAGACAGGTGGATTACCATGATCTCAAGACATTTTTAAGCTTTATGATTTCTTTTCCCAGAAGTCTTGCACCATCAATTGCTGGAAAAGGACTCCAAGAAGCAGCACTGCCTTTTCCACAAACTTTTTACAGGACAGACATGTCTGAATAGGAAAAATATGCACTACAGGAATGAACAGAATACACTGAACTGCTGAAAAAACCCTGGGCGTTTTTTGCATATTTGGTTGCTTCTTTTCAACTTTGATAAGACAAGGAGGATGGCTTCACACAGACAGCAAGTAGGTTTAGATTAGATATTAAAAAGTAAGTTCTTCCCTGTGGAGGGGGTGAGGCCCTGGCACAGGTTGCCCAGAGAAGCTGTGGCTGCCCCATCCTGGAAGTGTCCAAGGCCAGGTTGGGCGGGACAACCTGGGACAGTGGAAGGTGTCCATGGCAGGGGGTGGAACAAGAGGAGCTTTAAGATCCCTTCCAACCCAGACCATTCCAGGATCCAATGATTTCAGCCTTGCATAAGGGCCAAAAAACTCCAGTCCTGAAACAATCATTTCACCAAAGGTAATGCTGCTCTTTTTTAATGTATTGCCCACCCTGATCTATTTTAAGTTTGGGGAGTCACAAAACTGGCAAGAGAAAGCCTTGGAGAAGGAACCAAACTGAATCAACACAAGAAGCAAAACAAGGAAATGCAGAAAAGGCAAAACAATGAAGCAGGAATAGAAAGTCAGGCTGCAAAAAGGGGCTGGAAGCTTCGAAATAACAGTAAAAAGGCTATAAGGGAATTCGGGGATCTGAAGTTATATAAAATCAGCTGGTGACAAACCAGGGATTATTCCCTATGCCCACGATTTCACAACGGAGCCTTTGCGCTGATTTCCTGAGCGTGGCCGTGATTAACAATTAATGGCTCAGCCCTTGATTATGTTTCAGCAAGAGGAGGCGAGGCTGCGGCAGCGCCCGGCATCCCTGCCGTGAGCAGACCCAGCCCAGCCCGGGATCCCGGCGCTGGACACAGCTCCTGTTTTCCTGTTGCTTAGACACAGCACACACAGAGCACATGAGTGCGTCCAACAAGCAGAGCTGGGCCATTCCCACCCTGCCACGAGGCTCCTCTGCTCTTCCAGCACGAAACTGAAAGTTAACTCAATCCCTGCATTTCTGAGAAGGAAACAGGAGCCTCGCACTAATCAAGGTTTATGATCCCGCACTTAAACACGCCTGGACCTGCTGTTACAAAACCAGGATTACTTTAGCCTGCTGTTCTGTTCCTACAAAAAATAGCAGCTCAGAACACTTAATCTGCGTGTGAAATCACTTTGCAGCAGGGCAGACAAGCTGAACGCTCAACCCAAACAGAAGCTGCAAGCTCAGCTCACACATTGATTCCTCTGTGTGAGAATATCAGGTTTTTAGCTTCATTTCCTACAGAAAATAGAATTTTTAATCTGGGGATTGATGTTTCCTAACAATTGCTTGATATTTACATGTGAAGAGTCTGCATTTGGATAATTGCTGTACTTTCCCCAGCCATATCTCAGCTGTGACTTTTCAAACTGCCTGCAGGACAATTTATCTTCTAAAAACTGGCCCATCTTTGAAATTAATTTCCCTGTCCCTGGCTAAAGTAGCTTTCTTAGCTTTGAACACGGAGGATGTATGTTACCTGTGTGTACAACAGCATTAACAGCTCTCACCAGTGACCTACCTTGTCTGTGCCAATTCAGCTGTAAAAGTTACCACTTATCCTTTAATTAATTTTAAATTTCACTCTGGAAGCATCACTGGGATCTTGAGAAAACAGTGAGATTATGTATCCAAAAATTTCAGTGCAGCAATCCGGAGTACAGGACGACTTGCAAGACAGAAGGAAAAACTCCTCCTCAGTTGACCCTTCTGATCCAAAGGCCATTTGGCCATTCTGCATCTCGATGTGTGCATCCCGCTGGTTCTTTGATTCACTCCCCTGCAGTCACTCCAGGATGTCCCTGTCACTCTGCAGTGCAATTAACTCCAACAGACAACAATCCCTGTCCAGGAAAAAAGGCTCCACCTCAGCGAGAGGAGCACTTGTGACCTCACCCAGCTGGCCCGGGTTTGAGGAACCCTTTCCTGGTGAGAAGCAGCACTGGCCAAGGAGAAGTTGCACAAGTATCCTGACTATCCAATGGATCAGCCATGGAATAGTAACTACAAACTCCAGGGTTCTAAGGCTGTTTGGTTCCTAAGGAATAAATTTTAATCAAAACCACAGATTCCTGGAATGGTTTGGGTTGGAAGAGATGGAGGATCAAATTTAGCCTTCAAGACTGGTACCTACAACAGCCAAACAGCCTGAAAAATGAGCAATCTAGAACAGTAATCTGTTAAAATCACTTGATATGTCACCATCAACTGCTGTGAAGGCACTTGGTTCTGAATTATCGAAATCAGACTTCCTCACCCAGTTTAACTGGTGTTTAATCAAACTCCCATAATTTCAGATCAGAGCTGTGCCTCGGCCAACTGCTGCCTTAGGCAAGGCCCAGTACTGTGGGCTGGAGGTTCTCCTAAAATGCCAAAAAATGGAGCTACTTCACTTAAGTTACAATTCTTTTCTTTCTAGGAACTGTACAGAATATTAGAAAACATTTCTAACACACAAAAACACTTTTCATTTAACCCCATCCTAAAAAGATCCTGTTATTCGGCATTTTATCATTGCTAGTACAACGACCTCTAACAAGCAGCTCTAGCCCCAGATCCATTATCATAACCTAAAAATACCATGCAAGTGTCTAAGAAATACATTTGCTTTCATCATTACACTTTCCAAGTGTATCCCATTACAGCATTAGGCTGAAACAGACTCTTACATCACTTCTGGCTATTTTAGAAGATCAAATCATTACTATTTCAAGATTTTGACTCTGGGCATAACCTGATATTAAAATTATTCACTTTGAAGAACCCCTATCAGATAAAGTCAGAATCAAGGAATCATCCATGCCCAGAGATGGGGATTACTTTGTTTATATGAACAAATATCAGGATGAAAAACACACCTCCTGTGCTTTCAGCTGAGCTACTGCCACTAAGGAATGTTCAGGTGTATTTTTACCTCCCTATTCTGCTGTTATGTCAGATATGAAAACCTCCATCCTGGATGCACCTAACCCCTATGGACAATATCCTTTCCTACTGCTCCAGCTCCCTCTGCTTCCCCGAGTGCTTCCCCCTGGAAGTGGCGCAGCTCCGGCTGGGAATGGTGACTCAGGCTCCGGTTACGTGATGTGACACGAGCACGGTGTGCCAGCTTTGGCACTACCCTTCCAGCTCGCCTGCACCTCAAACCCTTCTGAAACCACCTGAGAATCACCTGCACAGAAAGAGGATTCTTTATTCTTCATTTTAAGGCACTGTAAGACCAGGCTTTCTCGAGACAGAGGCTCCCTTTATCGTCACACAGCCCTGACCCCTAGAAGAATAGGGAGCCCAAGCTGATCCAGCCAGAGCAGATCCCACAGTGTCTGTCTGGATTGTGAATATTTTATCAGTCCTCTCATCTGTTTCATCAAGCAGCAGCTTGAACAGAGCCAAAGCAGAAGAGGACACACATGCAAGAAGGCAATTAATACTACCCAAATCCTCCAGTTTGGAATCTTTTCATTTCTTTTTCTGCAACAAAAATCTCAAGTATTTTACCCACTGCCCACTCAGCACCTGACACACAAGTTGGACACAAAGTTATATAGTTACTTTTTTCTTTTGACCAACAGGCTTTAGCTGGTTCCTACTGGAGTTCACAACATTTATTATTCAAGTCAACAAAATTTAGTTTGTTGTTTAGTTTCCTCTGGGAAAGAGAAGCTTCGGCGTGACCTAACTGTGGCCTTCCAGTACCTGAAGGAACTGAGAAGAAAGATGCGGAGAGACTGTTCACAAGGGCCTGGAGTGACAGGCCAAGGGGGAATGGCTTCCCCCTGCCAGAAGGCAGGTTAGATGGGATACTGAGGAGACCTGGTTCTGTCAGATGCCACCACGCAGAAGCCACCTCTGGCTCAGAGCTGGGAGGACACACGTGGGAAATGCCACCCACAGGATCCCCGGGCCTCACACCCTGCCCACGTCACCACTTCTGGACATGGGCAAGGCAGAGGCAGCCCAGGCAAGGCATTCCCAGGTTTCATGTGGTCTGGAAGCAGATCACAAGCGATGAGGCTTTTAAACTGAGGGCTGAGCAACTATTTACTCATTGATTTAAAACCTGGTGCTGCCCTTGTAAGGGCACAAGAAAGAGAGTTTCTTAAAAACACACAACGTAATTTCTTAAGTGTGTAATCTTCAGGATTCTTAATGACCTGGACTTTAAACATGAGATCATCTTGGCCCGTGAGGAATTAAGAGATCCTGATAAACTCACTGCCTTTACAAAACCTAAAGGAAACACCAAAACTAGGCCAGAATACACTGTTTTCTTTCCTCTTCACAGCCAGAGCCTCTGGTCCTGCCAGGGGTTCCAGCACAGCAATCCAGCAGCTCACCAGAGCAGCAGTTCAGCCTCACAGGTCTCCCCAGCTCCCAAGCTCTCCAACGAGACAGAACAGTGGAAGAAACTCACTACAGAGTCCTTATCTTCAGTAAATTCAGGTGATTTTTCCTTTGGCTTCAGCAATCTACTTTGAAGGGGACATTAATCAACAGGATTAACAGACACACTCACAAAATTCAATCTAGACCACAGCTTGGACCCGATTTATAACCATCAATTTCTGGAATTATTTCTATAATCTGTGGTTTATGACTGTGATAATATAGTCCCAAACCCCCCACACCTGTGCCAAGTCTCGCCACAAGCAGCAGCCCCAAACTGAACACATAATAGCTGCCTGTTTTTCTATAATTGGAAGTTTGTCCTGTTAGAAAAATCCAACTCCCAAGCTGCACAAGCCATTACATTGTGTCAGAGATCCCCAAAGGGTGCAGGAAACAGATAAATGCACTGATACCGAGAGACTTTGTTGACCCTGCTGGGGCTGAGCAGTGCTGCCAGGGTAACTGAGCTCTTTCCTTGCTCCCACCCCACATGGAAACTCCACTTTGCCAAGTTTTGTGCCTGTGCAGAGCCCCCAGAACCCTGGAAGCGGCCAGATAAGGAATATTTTGCAGCTGTGTGTGCCAGCTCCCTTCAGCCTGTGCAGCTCCTGCCATGCTCTGTCCAACAGCCCCACTCCCCAGATGGTTATTCCAACAGTGATCCCCAGACTGCCATTCCCCACTGCTTTGGCTTTCACACACACTTTGTTCCCACCAGTGCCTGACCTGAAGCCCCAAACCCTGCCCCTGCTCAACAACACGCATCCCCCTAATTAAATCCACTCAGACTCCTTTAAACCCCTCACTGGATTCAGCTGCCATCCAGAAAGATCTAATTTCCTAATTAGAGACCTGGAACTTCATTTGGAGATAAACAGGAAATGCTTGAGATAACGATTATAAACACTGAAATGAGATTCTTCTTTTCATGAGCACTCTAATGGAGACAAATGCCAACCTGCAAACTCCCCATAAATATGAAATATTTCAATGCTGTTTACCACTTTTCCAAATATCTCTGTCAAACACAACAAGCAGTGCAAATAAATAACACTTAGAAGATTTAACTTCTATTAAAGGATTGTTGGGTGAGCCAGAGATTTTCAAGTACTGGGGTCATGTTCAATTTTTTCCCCTACACAAGAACCAGAAAAACATTAAAGAAGAAACTATTTGAGATTAAATGGCACTTTAGGATTAATGTTACATTGATGGAAACATTAAGAAAGATGGATGCACTCTTGTTTTACCACCCTGGACACCTGAAAAAGTGAGTTTCAAAGTACTATCAACACAACATGAAGCAGAAAAACCTTCCTTAAGTAATAATATACAGAACAATTCTGGGGAAGACAAGAATCAATGGATAATGCTTTAGCAGGGAAAAAGAAAGGAGTAATTCAGACCATCCACATTTTCCATGAAGTATTACTAGAAATTTTTGCTTTCCAGCAGGTTTTCCAGGTACAGATAAATGTAGCCAGCTCCTCCTTGTACAATATTTCGATAACAGGCATTTTAACATTGCTTGCTTTAACGTAATAATTATATTACAACTCCAGTTCCAACTCAAGACTTGCACATTGCCAAGAGGCTTGAAGAAACACTAAATATAGTTCAGCACAGCAACTTTTATGCAGGACATGAGCTATTAAAAGCCATGTTCCAAAACTCCTGGTGAGTCACAGCAATGCCATGAGTACAGGGCCTGGAAAAACCTATTTGTACACAAGGAGTTGTATTTGAGCAGTGGGAAACGAGCACAGAAGCTACAGTAAGTCAGCCTCTTGCATCAAACCAGAGCCTTCTGAGGCACTTTGTGGGCTCTTCCAGATTTCTAATTAGTCAGAGCTGCCAGTCCCTGGTTTAAATTACTGCAAGAGCCTCAGGGCAGATCGAGTATCTCTCCCAGCAAAGGCAGTAAGAAAATCCACCTATCTGATCTTGGGTGACTTCACCAGACCCAAACCACCCCAGCAGTTGTCTGGAATAATTTTTAATCAGAATGATACTCAGGGATTGCACCTAAAGGATGAAGAAAGAACCTGATGGCAACAACAACAACAGCAGCAGTTGGTCCCCAGAGGCCGGAAGCCCAACTCGTGGAGATTGTCACAGCCTGAAATGTCATTAATTACCAACCTGAGTTCTGTAAGCAAACAGCACGATCCAAACCTCTCCATGGGCTCATTCCTCATGGAAATTACTCAGCTATGTACTTCAAATGCTTATTAGTGTATCAGTGCAAAGCTTTGATGACAATAGCTCTGAACATTTATTTTCATTAGGGATGACTGCAGCTATAAAGGAGAATATTCCCAAGCTTCTAATCAAAACTGTCTCCTTTGTAATTTATAAAAGGGCATGGAAACGGAGACAAGCACTTGTAGATACATGAAGAATTACCTTGCTGACATCAAACACAATATCTTTTAAATTTCTGAGCCTAACACTCAGGTGCTCTGCTGGAGTGAGGATCTGTTCAGGAAGCATCCCAAGGGAAGGTACAGCATCACCTCCCCAAATCTGTGAGACAGCACATCCTAAACCAGTCCACAACTGCAATTTCCCAGGGCTCTGTGCCCAGGCCAAACACACAACTGCTCCCAGTGGATACAAGCCTTGGGCCTCTGAAGAGATGAAGGTTTAGAGGAATTAGGATAGAAATCCCATTAAAAGCAATCCCAGCACGTGGCCTCTAAGAAATCACAGGCCACCTGAAATTCATGGAGTTCAGAATTAAAGTTATTGCTTTCTTCTCCACTCCCTCCCCAACTAATTTTTTTAAGCCTACCTAAAACTTTCCAGCTGTTTTCAGCTGGATTCAGGATGTAGCTCAAGATAAAGTTAGCTCTGAGCTCGTTCCTCTGGGTTATCAACCCTGTGCCTGTTGTGGGCAAGATGCCACTTTATGGCAATGCATTAATTCAGCTCATGTGGAACTAATGATTTCCTGGCAAGCCCTGCCTCTGCTCACCTGCAGGTCCCAGCCCTGCTTTTTGGGAATTATCCTGACTGGATATGAAAGCTTTCAGGATGCCAAGAGCACCAACACACACTGGGACTCACAGTTCACTCCTCCAGCTAAGACTGCCCTGAGAACATTGTGATGCCACCTCCAGTGACAGGTTGTGTCTCAGTCACCTAGCCCAGGCTCTGGTATTTCACTTTTTAGATTTCCCAGAGCTTGTGCTGTTCCCCTCAGCAGCACTGACAACAAATCTGTCCAATATATGAAATATAAAGTCCTCAGCAGCAGATTGAACACTTAAGGCAGCCAAGAACATCTATGAGATAGTTGCTGCAAAATATTTAACACATCTATTAATTATTGTGGAATCTTGTTCCACTGAGCTAATCCCTTCTTTAATTAGTTTCCTACATGTATTTCATAACTCTGTATAATTCTATCCATGGACTCACAGGCTCCTCATAAATGCCATTCCTCAGCTTTGATGGAGTTCTTGCCCGTCTTTTCTTATTTCCCCTATTAAGCTGTTACTTCCCTGATGCCAGCTCTGGTATTTGGGGTCCAAGGCCAAGGATGCCACCCCTGGAAGCTGGCTGGAAGAAGGGCAGTGTCATTCCTACCTTCAATCAAACAGCCCTTCATTAAAGCAACAACCCACGGTGCCAACATGTGGCTGACGCAGGCCCAGCCCTGCTGACCTCAGGGTAACGTGGCTGCTCTCCCACACCCCAGGGACCATGGACAAACCTCTGAGGGAGACACCCCTTCCAAAAACAGCACCAGGAAATGCAACAGCCAGTCAGGGATCAGCCCCAGAGGGGTTGTGACCCCTTGGCACAGACCCCAAACTCCTCCCAATGCTGCTTCTCCTGTGGAGCAACTCATTCTCCTGCAGGGTGCCCCATGGTCCGGGGCCTTGAAACTCTGAGCCATCACCTTCAAACATTCACACAACCAGACGGATCCTCTAGACACAGGACTTGTCTCTCCTCATTCTGTCCCAGAACAATAAACTAATAAATGAGTTCACCAACTCAATATAACATAATACAACCCAAGAGAACATGTAGTATTGCCAGTAAGATCCTGCTGAATGTCTGTCACGTCTTCCATGAATCCTGCAGTGCTTCTCAAGCCAACTTTGAAAGCCTCAACCCTGATACCTGAAAGCAAAACCTGTTAAGATCTGTTCCTACTATGGGATTTTACTTTGGGAAATGAAATAAGGCCCTGGTGACCACAGGCATGCTTGACTAGCACATGAAATGTGAGCAGGTGAGCAATATGAAATAGCCACAATTAATGAATATCAAACGTATAAAAAGAAATGACTCGGTGTAATTTAAATCGTTTTTAATGAAAACCAATGACAGCAGTGTCTGCATTTTAGTGACACCAGACCCCCCCACCCCGTGCATGCCCAGGCTGCCAGGGCACCCCAGACTCCATGGCACGGGTGTGTGACAAGAACCTGCCCAGACACCACACCCGAGCACCCTGCAGCCCTCACCTGCACGGCCAAAGGTCACTACCAACCTCCCCACCCACACTTCCAAACACTGCTCCACACTCCATTTGGATTTGCCCCTGGAAGCACAAAGCACCCCAAGCTGTTTATCCTACTCAGTACAACCCAGATTACTCAAAATTCCACTTGGGATTTGGAGCTGAGGGGCTGACACATGCAAACAGGGAATGCCAATAATCCCTCCAACAACATAAAAACTCCATTAATTCGTATGAAACAGGAACGAGAGGACAAAGTTGGTTGGGAAGTTGTTCCCTCTTTAATAGCAAAACAAACCTATTAAAAATCTCCTCCTTGGGCATTATTAGCTGACACACCTGCCCTGGGTCGTGTGGGCTCCAAGGAAAATAAACACCCCGTTAAGAGAGGTACTGGAAAGGAGGCCACCAAAACATAAACTCAGATAATAAATTTATGCTTTCAGTATCAGAACTGACTTTCAGATTAAATCTTTACTAAAAGCAGAAGGAAGTTTGTGCGGAAAAGTATTGACTTCTGCTAGAAGAGCGATGTGGTGACATTTGCATGTTTAGCTCAGGGACAGCTGCTGCTGCTTCCTTGTCTAGGCACAGATTTCTTGCCACAGATCCGAGTTAAAAACTTTCCCAGACTCTGACAGCTGGAAGCTGGTAGCAATTGTACCTACAGGGCTCCTGTGAGTTTTGTTAAAATTAAATCCTGGGGAGGCAAATGAAGTCCTGGAGAGGGCACTCTCTGAAGTCTTCTTAGATGTGAGAGAACGCGAGAAATAGAGCAGACACCTCAATATTAACACCGGGAGAAAGGAAACGAAAGTCGCCAAAGCGCAGACAGGAAGCGCTCGATGCAAATGGCCCTGCGGGGCTCGGGGAGGGGGGCTCGGCACCCCCGAGGGCTCCGCCGAGCGCCGGGAGCCCAGCGGGGCTGTGACCCCCGGGCAGGCGAGGCGGAGCCCTGGGACCGACGCGGACCGAGCCTCCCGAACGCCTTTAACCCCGAGGGCCCGCGGCCGCCGCCCCTCGCGCTTCCCGCGGAGCCCACCGAGGCTTCGCCCCCCGCGGCCGACACTGCGGAGCGGAGCGCCCCCCGTCCCCCGTCCCGTCCCCGGCGGTGCCGCCGCCCACCTGCCCACAGTCTGGTTGGCGAGCTGCTTCATGCGGTTGAACTGCTTCTTCATGGCGGTGGCCGCTGCCCCGGGCTGCGCCGGGCCCCGCCGCTGCTGCCCCGGCCGCCCGCTGCCGCCGCCACCTCCTCCGCCGCCGCAGCTCCGCCCGGCCCGGCCCGGCCCGGCCCCCGCCGCCTCCGCCACTTCCGGCCCCGCCCCCCACTCGCCCCGCACGTGATCGGGGCCCCCCAGCACCGGATGTCCCGCCCGCAGCTCGGGTAGCGCCTCTGCTGAACGCCACGGCTCTGCCTGTGCCGCTCTCTCGGTGGTACCGGGTGCTGCTGCTTTATGAGAGGCAGTCGGGCGGAGCTCCCTGGCGGGGTCGCCCGTCCCTAGACGGCTCCAACCCAGTATCTGGTGCTGTTACCGCAGAGCGGCTCCCGGACTACGACTCCCGGTTTGCCTTGCGCAACCGCCGCCGCTTCCTGGGCGAGGCGCTGCAGCCTGCGCCCTCTCATTGGGCGCTGTGTGGATCGGCGAGCGCTTGGACCAATCGTCGCCGAGTTCCGGCGGAGGCTGCCCAATGAGAGGCGGCGGGGGGCGGGCCGGCCGCAGGGGCGGTGGCAGCGGCCGAGCCCCGTGCGCTCCATGGCGGCCGCCGCCGGCCCCGACGAGGCGGACGAGGCGGTGCGGGGAACCTGTGAGGACGCGTCCGTCTGCAAACGGTACCGGAGCCGCGGCAGCGGCACGGCCGCCCGGGCGGTTCCCGCCGGCGTCCCTCCGCACCGGCCACGGCCCCGCGGTGGGGCTGGAGAGTTGGGGGGCGAAGGTCTGGCGGCTCCCGGGGAGCGGCGCTGGAGGAGGGTGGGAGCAGCCCCGTCCTCTCCCGGTGCCGAGGCTCTGTGAGTGTGCCCCGGACCCGAGCGGCCGCGGGGCCCGGCTGGCGGGGCGCGCTCGGAGCCCCAAACCTCCCCCTCCTGCTGCCAAACCCCTGCCCGCGGGCCTGCGCAGGGTTTGTTTATAGACCAGCGTACAGTGGTAGCCAGTATCTAATAACGTTTGGTCGTTCTTGATATCTCAGGGAAGAACCATCTTGATATTTTTCAGATTTCTTTCCTTCTCCCCCTCTAGGCTGGGCACGGAGAGGGGAATGAGTTTCGTTGCCCTGTTGTGCCTGGGTGTGAATTTAACCTCTGTTATTGCAAAACCCTTTTGGATTTTGTAGTAGCAGATCGTTGGGTGGTTGAGTTTGGTTGGAGAGTTTTCCTTTTGGAATCAGTTGTAAAACTCTTAAGTTCTTTTGGGATAGAGTAACATTGTGCTAAACTGATGTGTAGAAGCTCTGGAATAAGTGCAAACACCTTGTCATGTAACAGTGTGTCAAAGTAAAGCGTGATTTGTGTGTCTGAGGAGCTGGAGACAGACAATTCATCTTCTGGGTCCCCCAGGAGGGAATATTTGAGATTTGGGTCTTTGCTCACAAAATTTCATCCAATAGTGCAGAGACCATTAAAAAGATGCTTGTTGAATATGGCAACAACTAAAATTTCTAACTAAACTTTATATAATCTTTTAACTCAAATAGTTCCACACAGGGGACAGATTTTTAAACCATGTCTGCATGTGTGCACCCAGGCCAGAGGGACCTTTTCAGCCTGTGTATCTTTTAGGGTAAATTTTGCTGGCCTTATTTCATAATTCTCTCTTTACCCTGCTGCTGGACAGGTTTGCTGTAAGTGTTGGCTACTGGGAGGACCCTTACATCCAGTATTTTGTGAGACAAGCTAAAGAAAGGAAAGCACCTGAGATCAACAGAGGCAAGTTGGAATGGGAATGGGAGCACCTAACTGGTCCTGACGAAACCCCTGTACACTGGGTTTTAGGGAGGGGAGGAAATACATGAAAGAATGAGACAAGGTTTCTTCACAGCAATAATTCCATGCTGTATTTGATCTTTTAAATATCAATCTGTAAATCAAAAGTTTCTTCCATTGCTTTCTGTGTTCTGAATGGGCTGTCTCTGTGTGTCTCAATGTGCAGAGATCTCCTCAAAACAATCAGTAATGTTGGATTGACCTAGGACAGTTGGGTCTCTGCAAGTGTAGAATTATTCTGCTCTGCTTGAGGTGAAACTTGACTAAAGTGTCTATTTACCCAGGGCTGAGTTTTATCAGTACATGAGATTTTCTTTGTAATTAAAAAAGAAAAACAAAGGCCCTTAGGTGTCTCAAAAAGAGGGCATTTATTCTTTCTACATACTGCCTAAAGATCTTCATGAGTGCTAAACATCGAGTTTTACATGAAAATAACAACTCACCCAGGGTTTGTGTGTGTTGCAGGTTATTATGCTCGTGTGCATGGAGTCAGTTACCTGATCAAAGCTTTCCTAGAGAAGACAGAATGCAACTGTCAGATTGTTAATCTTGGGGCTGGCATGGACACCCTGTTCTGGAGACTGAAGGTAACGAGAGCTGCAGGGGACAGGCCTGGCTGAGGACACAGGGCTGTGGGGACCCGTGAGGGGCTGCTCTGAGCTCGTCCAGGCTGGCTCTGGCACACAGGGCAGGTGTGCAGGGACGCAGCACAGCAGGAGCTCTCACAGAACCCCAAAATAGCTGGGGTTGGAAGGGACCTTTGGAGCTCATCCAGTCCAGCCCCCTGCCCAGGTAGGGTCACCTGGAGCAGGTGACACAGGAACGTATCCAGGTGGGTTTGGGATGTCTCCAGAGGGGGAGACTCCACACCCTCCCTGGGCAGCTGTTCCAGTGTTCTGCCAGCATCATGGAAAGAGGTTCTTCCTTATGCTGAGGTGGAACTTGTGTTTTAGTTTCTGGCCATTGCTCCTCATCCTGTCATTGAACAGAGTCTGGCACCATCCTCTGACAGCCCTGGGAGAGATTTGTATGGATTGATGGGATCCCCCTCAGCCTTCCCTTCTCCAGACTGACCAGGCCCAGCTCCTGCAGTCTCTGCTCATCACAGAGATGCTCCAGACCCCAAATTATCTCTGTGGCCTCTGCTGGACTCTCTCCAGCAGTTCCTTGTCTTTCTTGGAGATCCGAACTGGACCCTCCAGCTGTGCCTCACCAGGGCTGAGTGCAGGGGCAGGATGATTCCCTGACCTGTTGCCACACTTTTCCCATGTCCTCTGGGATTCCAGTTGTGAGTTTGTTTATGTAAATCATGGAATCACAGAGTGGTTTGGATCAGAGGGAACGTGGAAAATCATCCAGTCCCACCCTCTGCCCTGGGCAGGGACACCTTCCACTATCCCAGGCTGCTCCAAGCCCTGTCCAGCCTGGCCTTGGACACTTCCAGGGATGGGCAGGCACAGCTTCTCTGGGCAGCCTGTTGCATATATAGGTGTGTTTGTGTGTAATTCATGGAAATTCAGTTATTCAGGTGTTGTGTGATGGTATCATTGTGGGTGAACACACCTCCGAGTGAATTATCTTCTCATTAGCATTTCTGTTGGCAAATTTGGGTTCTGGAGGGAAGCCTGAAGAGCATTTTGCTTGGTCACAATTCATTGTATTCCATCCGTGGAAGGGAGACAGTACTGATTTTTTTTTCTGAGATGTGAAGCTTTTCTCTTAGCTGCATTCCTATGAAAGCTCTGTCAATACCATGTTTTGGTAACAGTGATTTTAAAAGCTGCAATGGGGCCTGTAATTCCAGTTCTCTGTCCTTGTGGAGAGCAAGTGTGGTGTAATGAATGTACAGAAGCTGGGAGCCAGTTACTGGAGTGTTTAGTGTTCTGAGTTCTAGTTTCATCTCAGAAATCCATGGGTCGACAGCCAGAAAGAGCAGCAACATCCATCACAAAGGAATTGCTGCATAGGGAGAGACTTGGCACAGCTTCTCCATCAGGCTGGGAAATGGTGCCAACATGGAATGAAGAGCTTTTCCCCTCTTTTGTAGTCCAGGCAGACTGGTGTGCTTGTGCTCTGGCTGTGGGCTGGAGGAGAACTGGAATGTGGTCACTGTCTGGGTGAACCTGTGCAAAGCATTCCTGGTTCTTCCCTTGGAAGGCTGTGCTGAAAGTCGTGGTAAATGCTGTGGTTGTTTCCTGTTGCTGTGCTCTCCCAGATCCTTGGTTGGAGAGTGTGTTTCAGTGATCTGATGTCTGGGATTAGAGTCCTTCTTCTCTCTGGAGACATCCCAAACCCACCTGGACACATTCCTGTGTCACCTGCTCTGGGTGATCCTGTCTAGGCGGGGGTTGGACTGGGTGACCTCCCTTCCAACCCCAGCTATCGTGGGATTCTGTGATTACATATAATGTTAAATAATCTCTTTAATTCTTAGAGGACATTCTAATGACTCTCAGCCAGTTTTTGTTGAATTTTAGGGGGTTTTAATTTGTGGGACATTGTTATACCACTGTTAAAAATGCCAGTGTAACCCAAACCAGAACTGTTCAGGATTTGAGGTTCTGTCTTGTCCTGTGCATGTGAAACTTGAGTGTCCCTAATTCTAGTGTCTTCCTCCAATTCCCAGGATGAAAATCTTCTCCCTAGAAAATATTTTGAAGTGGATTTTCCAATGATCGTTGCAAGAAAAATACATAATATCAAGTAAGTCTGAGGCCTGTGTTCAGCTGTGGGAGACTGACTGTAAGTCAGTGTCATTATTTCATCTCTCTGCTGAGAGACTCTTCATGTTCTGGGATGTGAGGGAGGTGAGGCCCTGGCACAGGGTGCCCAGAGAAGCTGTGGCTGCCCCTGAATCCCTGGAAGCGTCCCAGGCCAGGGTGGCCAGGGCTTAGAGCAGCCTGGGATAGCGGAAGGTGTCCCTGCCATGGCAGGGGTGGCACTGGATGGGCTTTAAAGGTCCCTTCCAACCCAAACCATTCCAGGATTCAATATAGAATACAGGTTCATTGTGCAGGCAGGTGCCACATGTGACTCTGCAGCCACTGTTCCAGGTTGGAGGAGGTGATGTGTGAAAGTTTTAGGGAGCCAAGCAGAGCTTGCTCTGTGGCAGGGAAAATCTCCTGACCATTAGAGGTGATAAGTCTTCTCTTACTGTTGAAGACAGCACTGGATTCCCAGATGTGCCTGTTCAGTTGGAGGCAGGATAGCTGCTGCTGTAAGGGAATATCGTGTTTGAATGAATCCATTAAGGCTTATTGAGGACACATTATGGAGTACCTGGATTTCTCTTGAAAGATTCTCTCAAAACTTATGAGTAATTTGGTATAAAACTCAGCTCCAACTTCTACAACTTGCAAAGGTTTTCCTTTCCAGCAGAGGGCAGAAATATTCTCTTGGCTGCTTTTCACACACACACACGCACACACACACACACATATATATGTTAAGAAAAAAGCTGTAAGCACACTGTTAAGCAGGCTTAACTGCTCTGAGATGCTTCTTCCTTCTTCCCACAGATCAAAACCTCCCCTGTCAAAACCAATTATGGAATCCCATTCAGGGGACTCTCTTCTAATAGGTGAGTCATCCTCAAACTCAGTCAGTGATGTACTGCAGCACTTTTAAAACTTTTCTGATCATTTTGTTCTGCTATGTGGGCAGGCTTTTAATGTTTGAAATGCTGTTTGGACAGAGAATTGGGAGGGAAAAGAGGCTTTTTTCTTCTCTTACAGACTCCTGCCCATTTGTTCCATGTCGTGTTAGAAATGTCTTCTCTTTAAGTGGTTTTATTCTGGCAGAAAGTTGGGTTTTTTCTTTTTCTCTCATATGTAGCTCGTTTTCTGTCACAGGAAAGGAAAAAGTGCTACAGAGAGCATAGATACTGGATTAAAATATCTGTTGAGTGTTTATCTGCTTTCTGTCTCATTAAGAGCACAAGTCTTTACACTTAGCAGAGTTTTCACAGCAGAAACACAGCCTACCCAGTCCAGGCTCAGGAGCCAGTGCTGTTTGTTACATTTTAGTATCAGAAGGATACTAATTTCAGGTGGCATAATGTGGTTGTACTCTCTTAGTTTCTAACCTCATTATGGAACAGAAGGTTGTGGACTCCCCATCCCTAGAAGTGTCCAAGGTGGGGTTAGACAGGGCTTAGAGCACCCTGGGATAGTGGAAGGTGTCCCTGCCCAGGGCAGGGGGTGGGACTGGATGATCTCTAAGGTCCCCCCCCAACCCAAGGCATTCTATAATTGTATGTTTGTGTCAGGACTGCACTTGAAAACCTTTTTTACTTGTGGAAAATTCCCTGGGTTCCACTGAGTTCATGTTCTCAGTGCAGATGCTGAGCTGTAGTAGCTGCTTTGGACAATTTAGGAGGGGCAGTAATTACCTGCATCCACCATAGCAACTGCTGTGTGTGAGCAGGTGTGACCCCAACGCAGAGCCTGCAGTGTTTGGTGCTCCCTGCTGTGATCACCTGTGCCCCCTTATATGAGCACAGTTCTAGCCCAGGCTCTGGGCACATTCTGCAGATTTTATTGCTGCACATGAGACAGTCTTCACTTCCCAACCCTGCAAATATCCTTTGAAGGGCAGAGTTCTCCCTTGTACCCTCAGGCCTCCAAAGATGAAAGCCTAGTGCCCCAGCTCAGAAAAAGGGCTCCTGGGGACGCTGGGGTTCCAGGCAGGCCCTCCTGGGGCATATCTGACGCCAGGGAGATCTGCTGCACAAGCACCGTCCCAGAGGCACCCACTGGCTCTGTCCCAAGGGCTGGGTGGGGTTTGTGTTCCTGAAGAGCTGCAGTACATCTGGAACAGCAAAACACCTGCAGACTTATCAGCCTGCACTGTTGTAATCTAGGGCTATTAATAGCCAGTTCCCATAGCACTGGGATGTACTGGTGAGACTGGTTTCTCTGAAGCTGCTTCTCTGGTTCCTTTTCAGTGCTGGGTGTTAAAACCTCAGACTAACAACTTTGCTGTTCCCAGGCTGGTGTAGGCTCTGTTGCACCAAGATCTTTGGGATGTAGCAGCGTGTCCAGAACATGTGGAGGTGGTGGAAGTGTTGTGGAACTCCAGTTTGAACTGACCCCCAGTCACAGGTCAGATCCAGAGAGATCACTGTGAACTCTGGTTTAAGGATCAATTAATGGAACTGCTTCATGGGGAAGTGCCACGAGAAGAGGTGCTGGAATAAGTAGATAAATCAAACAGATGAGCAGAGAGTTCTTACAGATCTAAAGGAACTTGACAATCAGTTTACTCAGCTACTGATTGGTCTGTGCCCTCTAATTTACAACTGTCTCCAGCTGCAAGGTTATGGCTGTGACTCGGATGGGCTCCAGGGGAAATCCAGGGAACCCCATGCCAGTAGGACTGATGTCTCTACTGAACAAATCATAGGAGCTCTAAGAGACAGACTTAGGAGAACACAGGAATAATAGGAGGTGTTGAGAAAGAGTCACTGTGGCTTTTGGAAAGGTAAGCTGTGCTTTGCAAATCTGTTGGAGTTCTCTTAAGTCAACATATCTGTTGGAAAAGGACATCAGTATAGTGCTTGGATTTCAAAAATGTGTTTTGACTGTGTCCCTTGCCAAAGTGTGCCAAAGAAGTGGCACAGTGGTTATGGGGAATGAATGGTTCTCATATGGATGAGGAGCTGGGATGGAGGGCGAGCATATGTTGTTAATTTTCATTATGGAGGAGATGGAGATCTGTGCTTAAGGATATGTTGTTGTTCAACACTAAGAAAAAATTGGGAAAATAGAGTGATTAGTAAGTGGCAGCTTGTTGGCAAATCCAAACTCTGAAGAGTGGTAAAGAACTGTAGAAGTATCTTGTGAAATTAGTGACTTGATGATGATTTCAATGTGGATTAATAGAAAGTGATGCACATGGGGGGAAAAAACAGTTTGTGCCTCACATGTAAATGATTATTGCTGCCTTCCTGCAGGATCTGGGTATTAGAATAACTAAATGGATGAAAGCACGAGCTCAGTAATGGTCCAGAAATACAAAGCAATTTTAAGCATTTTTGAGGAAAAGCTAGAAAACAACTTAGGTGCCAGTGTTGGTAGGTGTTTACGCTCTTTGACTTTTCCCTTTGGAGATGCTGTTGGCCTCTGGAAGGCTGGGTATCATCCTAGGGAGACCTTAGGTCTGACCTGGCACAGCTGTTAGAACTGTGGAATATTCTGGGAATACCACCTGGCACAGGGGTGTAGGGGGCACAGGGGAACAGCACTGCCAGGTAGGGAAAGGCTGCTTGTTTTTGTGCAGATGTGGACCAGGATTTTAGAATCCTGGGGAGGAGGTTGTCCCTCCCTGTGCCTGCTTCCCCACATCAGTTCACACTCCTGTCTCTGGTATACCAGGAATGATTTGTTTAGATTGTTTGGAATTCTGGTTTTGAGTTGTGCTAATATGGATTGCCATGATTCAGGTTCTCTCACTGCTTTTCTGCTCACCCTGAATGTTCCCATGCCACAAAGCTGCTGCTAATACACAACTTCATTGGCTTCAGGGCAGCATGTGCTGGGCTGCCTGTGGCCGAAGCAGGGGCAGCATGGTGTGCATGTCTGGTACAGAACTGGTGCCCAAGAATGCAGTGACATGACCCCTGGCACTGAGCAGCTCCGTGCTTTCCTGGGCAATGCTGGAGCTCCAGGGAAAGCAGTGATGTCCCTGTGGCAATGCCCCAGCAGATCGTTTCCAAAGTTCAGTGGCACTATCTGATGGATGTTGCTCTTGCTGGGAGGTCAGTGCTGCACCTTTGTTACCTTGGCAAGTGCAAACTGCACCTCGTGAACTGTTGGCTTTGTGTGCCTCTCACGCCTTCTGCCCTGTCTAGGCCAGCTTGGGCACTTGGTTGTTTCAGCTTCCCTCCATCCCCAGACTTTCTTGTGACCCAGTGTAGGTGTCAGGGGGACTTGCAGGCCTTGTGTGGGGCTGACCCTGTGCTTCCAGGACAAGATGAGTGTGGCAGGGCCCTGCTGGGCTGGTGTAGTGAAACCTGAGCTGGGGGAGAGCAGCATGCTCTCCTGCAGAACAGGCTGCAGGGGCTGCTGCTCTGTAAAGCTGCCAAAGATACCTTAGCATGAAAATCCTAATGAAATCAGTTTGAGTCAATAGTATCCTGCATGCTGTCTCTTGGAAAACCTCCAGGAAATTGTTGCACTAATGTGAGAAGAGAGTAAGAGAAGAAAGCTGAATTCTTGTGGCAGAGGAAGAGCTTGGTGTGCCTGGAGGCTGCCAATCCCAGAAGCTGGGGTAGGGCAGCAGGGAGGGCCTGAGGCCACCCTCCAAGAGAAGCAGTAACTTCTAATATTTCTGTGGAGAAAAAATGCAATGTGGTGAGGTCAAAAGGTGACTGTAAGTAGCTCCTGCTACTACTCAGTTACTACAAGCATGTCTTGTTCTATGGCTGTGAAATTTGAACCAGTTGTGTTGTTACCTCTGTGCCAGAAGTCATGGAAAATAAACATACAAGTGTGTGCCCAGAGGAAAGCACTCTCTGTTGATTATCCCTGGAGAGCTGAACCCTGTGCCTGGACCATGAGGGCCTAGGTGGGGTGGGCTGGGGTGGTGGGGCTCGTCTTTCTCCCCTTCTCTCTCCCCTCCCTTGTATTTCTCAAATTAAATCTGAGTTTGGTGTTTCTAAAACCTTCATTTCAGCCAAGTACAGAGAGAATCTTTGTGCATGGCTGAGTATGCTGAGTGTGAGCATCACACAAATCCCCAGGACAGCTCTAGAGGAGATCATCCAACCAAACAACCTCACTAAAAAACAACACAAGGTGTTGGTGCCTGGGTAGGAATTAGTGCCTGGAATATGGGATTTTCCGTTGTTTAAGCCAGCAAATGTCACTGGCTGTGCCAGCATTAGGGCAGCTGGCCTGAGTCACAGCATTGCAGTAAGAATGAACAGAGGGGTTTTAACACACACTCAAAATCAATTCAGTTAAAACAAACTCTTGTTCCTCAGAAGAAATCAATGGGGACCACGTGACTGTGCTGCCAAGCTGGAGCTTGGTTTTTCTTTTCCAGCTGCCCTATGGATGGGCAGGAATTGTAAAATCCATTTGCAGCAGGCCTGCTCAGTCATGGGCAGCAGGTTGCTCACTGTGATACTTCGCAGAATATCCTGAGTGGGAAGGGACCCACAGGGAACATCCAGTCCAACCCTGGCCCTGCACAGCACAGCCCCAAGAATCTCCAGCTCTGCAATAAAGTAGGAGTTGGTGCCAGACCATATACCAGCAGTACAGCAGTTTTTGGGATGTTCGTGGATGGATTTCTGGCCTCCATGCTGGGGACAGTGGCAGTTCCAGCTGTCCCCAGCTGCCATTGCCCTGCAGTCAGTGAGTGTTTGCTCCCTAAGTGGCAGGTGATGGAGTGGTTGAAGTTTGCCTAGTTAAGTATGATCAGACTGAAAAGGGGGAAATTTAGGTTTGGTATTGAGGAGAATTCCTTCCCTGTGAGGGTGGGGAGGGCCTGGCACAGGGTGCCCAGAGAAGCTGTAGCTGCCCCTGGATCCCTGGAAGTGTCCAAGACCAGGTTGGACGGGGCTTGGAGCAACCTGGGAGAGTGGAAGGTGTCCCTGTCCATGGCAGGGGATGGCACTGGATGGTCTCTATGGTCCCTTCCCAGCCAAACCATTCCCTGATTCCGTGATAAAAATGCTCCGATCGGTGTGGTGTGGGCAAGGCACGTTTACTTCCACCTTGGAGTGTTTGTGCTCCTTCTCTTCTGGATCCCTTAAAACATTTTGTGGTTTATTTCTGGCTTTTATTTCTGTTCTTTATTCATGTACTTATGTGTCCAAGCCTCTGAAGCTGGACAGGGAGCTGGCATTAATTCCCTACTAATTGTGGTGGCTGACGCTCGCTGTGCCGTATCCATGGACAGAAACCAATCCCTATTTAAATACTTCCCTGTGTGTGGTGGGGTTTTTGGGTGGCTTTTTTTGATGCCATTATCATGGCCTTGATGTAATCACTTAAATAGAAGGGTGTGGGAAGTAGTAAAGCTATTACAGAACATGCACATGGAAAAAGCCTTGACTCAAAATGTTGAATCATTTGCTGCACAACTTTTTTTTCTCTTTTCTTCCCTTGTAACTCTCTGAACTGTTCTGATTCCTGGATCTGCTCCCAAGTGTTGCTGGAATGGCAGCTATTGTCACTTGCTAGTGCTGCTTTCAGGGAGTTGGTAATTTGAAAACTAAACAGAGGTGCATCCTCTGGAATGTTCGATCACTGCTTCATGTAATCATTGGGAAAACCCACACTCGTCCCCAGTTTTTGTTCCCCTCTCCTGGAATGGAAGCCCCTTTCATCCTGCCTCTTCAGCTTCTCTTCTCTCCTCACTCAAGCTGTGCCAGAGGAGGCTTAGGTTGGACATTGGGAGGAATTTCTTCGTGGAAAGGGTGGTCAGGCACTGGAAGGGGCTGCCCAGGGACGTTTGGAGTCCCCATCCCTGGAGGTGCCCAAGGAAGGCCTGGATGTGGCAGTCAGTGCTCTGGGCTGGGGACAAGGTGGGAATGGGGCACAGCTGGACTTGGTGGTCTTGAGAATATTTTCCAGCCTCTGGGATTCTGTGACATCTTCTCCCATGTGATGCTGAGGAGCTGTGCCTGCAGCATATCCCACAGGGAGCTGTGCCAGACCTGCTCCTGCAGCCACACACTGACCACCCCTTCCAGAGCCACTTCCAGCTCTGGCTATTTTTTCACTGGTTTATTATTTTACTGCCTGATCTGTCTCACTCCTGTGGTACAAGGGGGAAATGCTGGGCTCTTCTGTCCTGGTGCCTTTGCTCCAGAAAAGCTGAGGCATTCCAGAGCCATCCCTGTATTTGGCTCTCAGGGGATTTGATGGGGCACTTGGGAAGTGCCTGCTGTGGGCCCTGGGCTCCTCTGGGTGCATTCATTGGTGCTGGGTGTCAGAATTATTGATGGCAAGAGGCTCTGCTGTTGCTGCTTCCTCACAGCTGTGCCAGGATGGCAGGGACTCCTTGGACTCTGGGATTTGTCCCTCCTTCTTTCTGGGAAGCATCCACAGGAATTTGCTGCCTATTAGATCCCAGGGGAATATCTGTTGCTCAGAATACTTTCTCCAATTTGACTCTTTCCTTAAATGCCACCACTAAATCACACCAAAAGGCTAGATGGTAATTTTTTTTTGGCCCCAATCTGTGTCTGCTCCCCATATTTATTATATAACTATATAATATAGTTAATTTATATAGCTATATCTGTTGTTAATATTTGAAATATTGTCACTCTTAGCTTAGTTTCTCAGAAATTGATCTACTTTTATGTAGTTCCTATGTACATACATTGGGCCATCTAAGAAGACTCTCCAAACAAAACAAAAATCCTGCCTTTAATCTTCACATTTTTCTTCTCTCTGCATTCCTGGCAACCATGGTAACGGCTGGGATAACCTCTCTGCTTCAGCGTGGCTGCAGAGGGAGAGAGGAGGCTCGGTGCAGGGTCTGATGGTGATGGAGCACTGTAAAACACAAGTAGGAAGGGAATTAACGTTTGAAAAAGAAGAGTTTGCTGCTCATAGTTCGGTATAACAGACCAAACTTTGCCTCCCAATTCATGTGTTTCTGTGTAGATTTTTTAATTCATAACTCCAGCATCCCTCTCATTTGTAACATTAGCCTCTCCAAATTTTTGCCTTGCAGATTCCCACAGCCTGGACTCCAGTCGATATTCCATAGTAGGAGCAGACCTCCGTTTCTCATCAGATCTGGAGGAGAAGCTGAAGAAACATAGCTTGGATATACAGTAAGATCATAGGGTTTTAATTGTGTTTTTGGTTTTTTTTTAATGAGGGCTTGTGGAATCCCCTGTCCAAGGCCAGGCTGGACAGGGTTTGGAGCAGCCTGGGACAGTGGAAGGTGTCCCTGCCCATGACAGGGGTGGCACTGGATGGGCTTTGAGGTCCCTTCCAACCCAAACCATACCAGGATTCTCTGATTTCAGAGTTTTATCTCTGTAATTATTTTCTGTGGCCTCTTGTTAAACCCCTGTTGTTCCCTAAACCTTTTGATGGGACTGCAATGGAGTCCTTGGGATCTGAATCCCACAGCTCCTCTGGGGTTTTATTGTTCAACATGAGGCTTTTGGGGGGCAGGAGTTGAGTTTTTGAGTGGATGATGGACAGACCTTTCAAATCTAAGCATTATAAATAGCAACGATCTGGCTGGGTGGGAGAGAGCATATGGGGAAAGCAGAATGCATCAAATTGCCATTTAATTCTTTACACTTCCATCCTCTGAAATGTTGCCTTGCTTGCCTACATTGCTGCTCCTTGTGGAATTTCTCCTGCTTCTAGTGACTTTTTTTCCCCTTTCATTCCAGCAATTAAGAGCAAACTCAATAATTGTGAAGAAAATCACTTGTGTAGATGTCTATTTTTGTTGTTTTGTGGATGGAGGGGGAAGAGGCAACGTGCAAACTATAGATTACATTTTGTTAGATAATAGTATGTGAAGATTGTTTTACAGATACTGAACAAATTTGTCTAATTAAAATTCTCCTTAGAACTTTTTTTAAAGAGGAAACTTTTTTTTTCAATTTGTAATTAGTTCCTGATTTCACTGATCTCTACAAGAGTGTGGACCGTGTGTACAGGGCACAATTGTCCTGCAGAGGGAATTTTAACACACCTCAGTTCATGCTGTCAGAGAGGACTTAGAGAATGCACATTGTTCTGTGCTCAGGGCTGACTTTGGGGAGATTGTTTCCTAAAATCTCTGGTTCACAGCCACAGGAGTCTCCTGTGGTTAATTAATTCACAGCTGCCAGAAAGCCCAGTTTTAGTCAACGTGATGAAGAGATTTCATTCAGTCTTCAGTGTCTAGTTCATAAAAAATGGAGCTCTTTCAGAAATTCTGGGGACATGAAATGACTTGCTTGCTCACAATTCTTAGTAGATTTTTCTTGTTCTTTTGCTGGAAGTCGTGTTCTCCTTTGGTTTTGTTTTGCAGTTTGCCAACGCTGCTGGTGGCCGAGTGTGTGCTGGTTTACATGACGCCCCAGCAGTCTGCAAACCTGCTCAAGTGGGCAGCAAGCACCTTCCCCGTGGCCATGGTTATCAATTATGAGCAGGTAAAACCAAAAGGGCATTTTTAGACCTGCATTGTTGTAATAAAAATTGCTCTCGTAGGTGGGAGTTATTGAGAAATAAGAGTGGGCCATGTCCTTTTGTAGAAACATCAGTTTCTGCTGAATTTCTGTAGTAATGTGTTTTAACTTGTAGCTTGGTTAGCTCATTGTAGAGAAAATACAGCTATTCTGAAAGACAATATGTTGAAGCAAAATGATTGAGACTTAATCCATATGTGGAAAAAACCATAGAATATTGATTTTGCTAAAGCAGAGGAAAAAGAAATGATGCTGAGTGCTGGCTCTGGGTGTATAACATTACATAATTACCTCTGTGTTCTTTGGCAAAGTGGAGCAAAAATCACATCAGTATGAACTCTGCTTCTCCCTGTGGAAGTCAAATACTGCCTCGGGGGAACTAGGTGGCTCCAGGAATTAGTAACAGGATCTTCCAAGCTGTAAATCACTGCTGGAGAGCTGAACCAAGTTGCTGACAGCTGAAAGCAGAGGCAGTTCTCCTGCCAGCCCCGGTGCCTGTGAGGGCAGTGGCACTGTCCCGCTGCTGCTGGCACTGGGGCTGTGCTCCTGAGGAGAAGGTGGTGGTGGGGAATGAGAGGCAGGGCGAGGATGTGCCACTCACTGGTGTCCTGTACGTTTGTGACGTAGGCAGTCCAAGGGTTAAGCGGTTCCATTGTGTTGGGAAGGGGGAACACTTTTGTCTCCTTCTCTACCTGAGGTGAACATGAGGGACCGCTTCGGGCAGATCATGATCGAGAACTTGCAGCGCCGGCAGTGCAACCTGGCTGGGGTGGAGCTCTGCAGCTCCCTGGACTCCCAGGTGAGGGGCATGGAGCTCTGAGGGGCTGACACTGAGCTTTATTAACCTGGCTGTGAGTTCTGCATCTTGAGTGTGCCCTGTGGGGCTCAGCAGTGACCACAGCGGGGGGGGGGGGGGGCAGTTACTGAGCCCTTTGCTGGCTATGTTACCGTGGAATCAGGGCATGGTTTGGCTTGGTGCCACCCCCTGCCATGGGCAGGGACACCTTCCACTATCCCAGGCTGCTCCAAGCCCTGTCCAACCTGGCCTTGGACACTTCCAGGGATCCAGGAGCAGCCACAGCTTCTCTGGGCACCCTGTGCCAGGGCCTCCCCACCCTCCCAGGGAACAATTCCTTCCCAACACCCCATTGATCCCTGCCCTCTGGCAGTGGGAAGCTGTTCCCTGTGTCCTGTCACTCCATCTCTTGTACACAGTCTCTCTCCATGTTTCTTGTTGGCTCGTTCAGGTCCTGGAAGGCCACAGTTAGATCACCCCAGAGCTTTTCTTTGATAGCTGGATGTCAGTGGCTGCACAAAGCTTCCTGGTCAGAGCCCAGCCCTGCCCTCTCTTCATGGATCAACAGCACATGATTAGGGAAGAGTTTGGGAGCTCTTCAAAGGACAGGTCAAGCAGCTGCCCTGTGAAATCCTTAGGGGAAGAAGCTGTCCTCTGGTACTTTCCCTGGAATCCTGTGAAAGATGTGCTGCCCTTTCTTTTCCAGAGGGAACGACTGCTGTTAAATGGCTGGGAAAACGCCCGTGCCATCGATATGATGAAGGTGTACAGCTTCCTGCCACAGGCTGATGTCAAAAGGTACCGCTTTTGGACCCAAAAGTCATCTTCAGATGCCATTTCCAAGATCCTTCCCATCCATGTGTAGTGTGGGATCATAACAGAGAGGAGGCTGCAGGCAGGTGCTGCCCAGGGAGACAACATTTCTGAGTCTGAAGCTCTGCAGAGCCTCCAGGATAATGCCTGGATTGATGATCCAGAGGGTTTACGCTGCCAGGAGCAGACTGGCAGTAGTGATGTCTTATTTGGGTGTGACATAAGGCATCTCATGGCAGAAATTTGCAGATAGAAGATGCCACAGAAATGCCGTGTTGGCTTTTTGCAGTCCCCAAGATGTTCCTTGTGAAGATTTTGGCTGGGGTTAAACCATGACATGTTGAAATTGTCTTCATGAGGGGGAGACTGCTGGGTCTGCAGAGCTCAGAGCACAGAGAGGGGATTAAAGGCTGTTTAACAGTCACTGATCTGGATTTTGTTAATATTTCTGCATTAATTGCTAAACACTGGGAAACTTTAAGGAGTAACTTCTTAGGGATATAATGTGAAATGTGAATTGCTATGAGTCATTCATAGTTGGAATTAGCTGAGCAAGTTACCTTGGTCAAAATATTCACATATGGGGGTTTCTCAAAGCCTGGAACTGAACAGGTGAGAGTGGAAATCAGAGGTGGTTTAAATAGGAACAGGGATGTGTGGTGGGACCATATGGCACTGGTGGAGACACAGAGCTCATGCTTTCTTTGTAGCATTTTTGGCTACCTTGGATCTGTTCAGCTCCTTGCACTTGTTCCACATGCCAGGAAATAGGTTATGTAAACTCTGTCCTCCAGTATTAGTGAGGCAAATAATGCTTTTTCTTTAGGAAAATCTGCTGCTGCTCCTCTGCAGCACTTCACATCTGGGAGTGCATTTAGGAGCTTTTGCCCCTCAGCCTCTTTAGATCCTCAGTAGCAGCCCTGGTATTTGTGAGGAGTTACACAGATGAGTCCTGGAATATGGAATTCCAGGGATGAGGAGTGGAAAACACCCTGTGGGTCACTTGTTTCATACATTGACAAGGGCGAGAGCAGTGGTGGCATCATGGACAAATACCTACAGTTGTTCCCTGGAGAGGTGACTGCCTTTCTGGCCATAGTTTTCACTCTCATGGATTGAACAGTTCAGTAGAAATTCTACTCAGAGTCCAGCTCAAATCCTGACTTTTATTTTATTCCTACAGAATAGAAGCCCTTGAATTCCTGGATGAAAAGGAACTGTTTGAACAACTGATGCAGCACTACTGCATCTGCTGGGCTTCAAAGGACAGCAGCAATCTGGGTAATGTTCCCCAGCAGCTGGGGGTGATCCTCACCATGGAAATCTCCTGTGGGAAGGCTGGGGTTGGGATGTTACACCCGGTGTACCACAGACCCCCCCGCTGTTCCAGGACTGGGCTTTGCTGCTCCGTCCTTGGGGTGGGAGCACCTCCCAGGTGGATGTTTCTCCACAGCCTTTGGAGGGTTTATGGGCATCCAAGTGGGGAGTCTGGCCAGTACAGGGGAGTTGGAATTTTTCCACCAGAAGATGCCGTATGGGTTACTTTAAATAACTGCCTGCTTTATCCCATCAGTGCTAATTGAAAGGTTTACAAATCCCATGCATGGGAAGTGCCATATGGGCACACGGTATATGAAGGCACAGTGTCCTGACAACACAAAAATAAATTTGTATTACTTATCCCAGGCTTCTCTGCACTGTCCCCATTTGCAGCCATCTGACACTGAAGTTTTCCGTGCCGCTTTCTCCTCAGGGAAAAAATTCCCTCTGAAATTAACTCTCTTACGTGTTCCTTTTCTTCTTAAAATTCTATCTCTCCTAGACTGGAATTTCTGTGAGAGACTTGATTTAGGCTTTCTGTAGTATTTGGATGTTGCTGCTGCTCAAGAAATTATAAAATGAGGGGAATTGTTGTTTGGGAGAAGGATGGATGGCCACAGCCTGTATTTGTCCAAATTAAAAAGGCAACTCTGTTGCAGTCACAGTTTGTCTCTACTTCTTGCTGCAATTTCAGGGACTTCAGTCTTTCCAGAAAACCTCTGCCTGCCACTTATATAATTTCCTCCCCTTCATCCTCTCTGCCTTTTCCTTGCTCCTGACAGAGTATCCATGAACAGATTTTATTGACTGTTCCTTAGCAAACGGGTATAGATTTGGTCTCTTCAGCCTGGCTGAGCAGCAAAGCCTCTGAGAGAGCTGGTAAAAGGAGATCTTCAGATAAAAACTGGTAAAAGGAGTTCTTCAACACCCTGTTGCTGCTGCTGTGACAGGGCTGCTGCCTTGTTGTGCCCTCCTGAATCCTCCATACTTCTGAGCTCAAAAATCCATGTTTTCTTTTGTATTTCTTCAGGCTGAGAAGTGGTGACTAATACACAACTTTTTTTTAGAGGAGCTAAGGCCCAACAGTTCACCTGTTCTTAGCAGCCGCTATTTTGGGGATCTCAGCATTGTTCTTTGCTGTGATTAGAGAAAGGCTGAGGACAGTTTGGGGTACTGAGATTAAGGGGTGCAGGGTATCTTAGAAGTTACAAAAGACAGTTATCTCAAAGGAGATAATGAAGTGTCCAATGGACATGGCATGGATATGCCTTAAGCTAAGGCAGGGGAGTTTTATCCAGTGTGAATTTACTGCCCTCATTAATGGTGCTTTCCCCAGCTTTCTCTTCCTAATTTCATGGGCAAGCCCTGAGGTTCCTGAATATTCTGTGTTGTTCCTTCTGCCATGAATAACTCCAGTGCTCCTGCAGATTGGCTTCATCAAATTAATTGCTGCATCACAATCAAAAAATGGTTTAAAATGTACAGCCCAACCTGTTTCCTGCTTTCCTCACACCAAATCCTTTATGTCTCCATTTAAAAAAATGAAATAACTCTCAAAGCATCTTTCTTCCTGTATATAACTGACCTGGTTGCAGTGAAGGGCAGGTAGGGTGAGAATAAACCCTTGTTTCTCCCCCCAAATCCCTCTTTCTCTTCACACAGGTCTGGCAAACATTGACTTCTGAGGGCTGCAAGGAGGGGAGCCTTGGGGAGCCCCTGCGACTGCCTTGGCTCGGGCCAGGACATGGAAAGGATGGGATTTGCACGTGCCAGCCCTGGGCTGTGGCTGGGACAGCTCCTGGTGCTGCTGGGGACAGGCCTGGTGCCCTTGGGTGGTTTCAAGGAACATTTTCTGTGAGCAAGACTTGCCTCCCATTCCCAGCTGTCTAACGGGGGACTTTCACAAGGTGTCAGTGATTCCTGTTTAAAGCTTGCCTTCCTTAGTTTAAAACTGAAAGTAAAGTGTTCATGGATTCTTTGATTTCCCTCTTCTGTGTTTTTGTGGATGTGTAACACGTGTTTGTGACAGGAAGCTGGGAAAGCAGCGCTGGGCAGCTGCAGCAGAGGGTGCCTGCACTGTGCATGGCTGAGCAGGAGGGGAATTCTGGGCATTTTCATTCTGTTCAGGTCTAATTTTGATGAAGTGTCACTGTGTTGGCTTCTCCAGGCTTCACTGTTGTGCAAGGCTGTCACTGTGCTGGGTGTTCTTGGAGGGGAAGGGTAAAGGAGAAGGAGGGCCCTGGCTGTGTTCAGTGATGTACAAGAAACTGGAAAGCAGACTCGATTTAACTGGGAAGGGCTTAGCTTGTTTCAGCACTGGGATGGCGAAGAAAGAAATTAATCTCAATTTGCACTGCTTCTGGTAGTATCTTTACACCAGTTCCTCCTTCTCTTTTTCCCCTTAAAAGAAGCAAAACAAAATCCCAACAGCAATGAAAACCCTTGTCCTGTTGTTTGAAATTGAATCTTGCAACCTTCCTATGAGAAAAATAATAAATGTTTAGTATTTATAATTTGTCTCCTGTCTTACTTGTTAGAAATGACTGATTTCTATCTGGTTTAGTGACATTTTTCCTCTCACCAAATGTCTCACCAGGAGTATTTTTTTAAAGCAGTTGCTGGCAGGCCCAGGAAAGCTGTGACTGCCCCTGGATCCCTGGAAATGTCCAAGGCCAGGTTGGACAGGGCTTGAGTGGAAGGTGTCCCTGCCCATGGCAGGGCTGGCACTGGATGGGCTTTGAAGTCTCTTCAACCCAAACCATTCTGTGATGCTGTGAAATCACCTTTACTTCATGGATTAAAAATGAACTCAAACCCCACCACTGAACCACAGCCCTACAACCCCTCTGCCCTGCAGGAGCCTTCCTGAGCTGTCACTAGTGCCCAGTGGCAGCAAGACTCATGCTCGTTTCTTCATTAAATGAAGGATTCAGAGTTGCATAAAAGCCCATCTTTACTATCAATTTAATTTTGGCCAGACGCCCTTTGGGACCACATTCCCTGAGCCTCCAGTAGCATCTTTCTGAGTGGGAGCCAAGCTGGAGTCGTACCTGGCCTGGAACATCCAAATGTGTTCCCTTGGAGCTGGTCCCACCTGGGAAACACCCCCTGAGCTGCTGCATTTTCATCTCAGCAGGTTTGAGCACGGCTCATTGTGGAGATGTCCTGGGCTCCATCAGTCTTTTGTGTCTTTTTTGTCATAATTTAATCCCTTTGTGTTTGGGAATAATGTCTCTGCTAGCATGAGGCAGATACTGGTGCTCATCAGTTCTATTTTGGGTGCCTGTATAATTTGCTCACCCAAGGGGAGCCCTGGAGAACGCGGCCCCGGAGCGGAGCTGCTGCTGTGGGATGAACGGTACCACAGCGTTCAGCATCCAGCTGGGAGAAGGGAAATCACTCCTGCAAAAACTCTTCCAGAGCCTCTCCTCGCTGTTGCTGACAGTGGTGAGGAAATTGGGTCACCGTGTGCTCCTGGGTTAGAGCAGGATCAAAGGAACTGGGATCGCTGGGAGCTCATGGGGGGAGGATGGGGGTGGGCAGCCCAGTGCTCAGGGTTGTGCTAACTGAGATAGATAAATAAATCTTTCACCTCTCTCCAGGGAGCATTTGGATGTGGAGGGTGCTGCTGGAGCAGCGCTGCTTTGCTGGGAAGCTGCTGGCTCAGGAAGGTTTTCCAGGCAGGAGAGGTGGCCTCTGCCTTCTGCTGCTGCTTCTTGTGGGATGTGTGACTCTGGTGTTGGCCAGGGCTCCCCGGAGCTGCCCCTGGATCTCTGCCTTTCCCTCCTGCTCCAGCCAGGCCTTTTTCCTGGGGGATTGGTACTGATGGGGCAACAGAATTCATCCCTAATACTCATACAATGGTTTAGATTGGAAGGAGCCTTTAAAGCTCATCCAGTGCCACCCCTGCCATGGGCAGAGACACCTTCCACTATCCCAGGCTGCTCTAAGCCCTGTCCAGCCTGGCCTTGGACGCTTCCAGGGATCCAGGGGCAGCCACAGCTTCTGTGGGCACCCTGTGCCAGGGCCTCCCCACCCTCACAGGGAAGGATTTTTTCCTAACATCTTGCCTGAATCTCTCCTCTTTCAATTTAAAACTCTTCCCCCTTGTCCTGTCACTATCTGCCTGTATAAAAAGTTGCTCTCCCTGTTTTTTATGAGCTCCCTTTAGGCCCTGGAAGGGGCTCTGAGCTCTCCCTGGAGCCTTCTCTTCTCCAGGTGAACACCCCCAGCTCTCCCAGCCTGGCTCCAGAGCAGAGGGGCTCCAGCCCTTGGAGCATCTCCATGGCCTCCTCTGGATGGTTTGAAGGGGAAAAAAAAAAAACCTGTTTAAGCTAAAAGGTACTTAACTAGGAAAGTCTCCTCTTTCCTACTGAATGTCATTTCTACATGTGTGGATGTGGTAACAGCAGGAGATGGCATCAAGAGGAAAAGTTCTCCCGAATGTCTCCAGTGATGGGGAGCCTGAGATGTTGTTCCTTACTGTGTTGCTTTAGTTGGGACATTGGGAAAATTTCTCCATGGAAAGGGCTGTCCAGGCCTGGCAGAGCTGCCCAGGGCAGGGGTGGAGTCCCCATCCCTGGAGGGATTGAAAAGCCATGTAGATGTGGCACCTGGGGCCATGCTCAGTGGTGGCCTGTGTCTGGTCGTGGCCAGGGGCTGTGTCTGGTCACTGTCCTGTCCCTGGGTGCTCCCAGCCCTCTCTGCTCCCCCAGGCTGGGAACAGGAAGTTTTGCTCAGGAGGAGGCTGGGTCCCGTTTCCATGGCAAAGCGAGGCACTCTCCAGTGGTCCCTGCCTGAGCTGCTGTCACTGTTCCACCGGGAGCCAGGAAATCCTCCTGGCTGTCCATGCTCAGTCCTGGCTGTTGATCCTTGCTTTGGGTGATGGCCCTTCCCTGCATCTGTGTTCCAGCCGTGTTACCCATCCCTGAACATTGCCTGCTCACTCTTAAAAGATGAATAAAAGAAGTTCCCTTCCAGGAAATTAAATTATTTCGTTCCTGACAGGGCAGCTTTAGGAACTGAATGAAAATCAGTGGTTGGCTCAGTGCACAGTGTTTCAGAGTTAGCAGCTCCCCATTTCAAGTTTACACAATTTTTCAGGTCTCTGGGCTGCTGGGACACGGGAAAATGTGGTTCTTGAGGATGGGAATGTGGGTGGGCTGACAGGACAGTCAGGGAGCCAGGGGCCAGGTCATTGCAGGGAAGATGTGCAGGGGTGTGTGTGACCAGGAGCATCCATCCCTTCTGTGGGAGCTTGGTGGATTTTAATGCTAAATACCAGAATTAAGAATGTGAAATACCAGAATTAAGGTCTAAATGGCTTCAACCTGCTTGGATGGTTATTTTCCCCCCTCAAACACCAGTCTGTGCATGCAGAACTGACACAAATCCATCCCTGTTTTCCAGCAGGCAACGCTCAGTCTGCATCAAGGATCCCTGGAAATTTCCATCTGCACTGAGGCACCACGGCAGCAACTGGAAGGAAAACTCTTACACAACGTGGGCTCTGTGAAAGGGGCAGAGGTCACCTCACCTGTGCCACAGCTATGAGCTGCAAATCATTCTGCAAGTTCTCTTTCAGCCCCAGTTGTGTAATCCCGAGGACTCTCAGTCTCCGAGATAAATATGGAAAGATAAGGCAGTGTCAGAGGAGCTGCTTTGCTTCTTTATGGCTCTTTAAAAGAGCTGACCTCGATGCTGGATTTGCCGGGGTCTTTCCTTGCAGCACCACCTGTGCAGCACAGAATACTTTGTAATAACTTTTTTATAGCTATCCCGTCAGAATTCTGGTCTTTAAAATGTACCAGCACTGATTCACAGAGAGCACTGGAAGCATTTCAAGAGCAAGGAGTGACAGGACAAAGGGGAACGGTTTCAAACTGACAGAGAGGAGGTTTAGGTTAGATTTTAGGAGGGAATTCTTCCCTGTGAGGGTGGTGAGGCCTGGGCACAGGTGGGCTTTAACCCAAATCAGTCTGGAGTTCTGTGATTAAGTGTTAACAGTACTTGATGATTCTTTAGTGTCTCTTAAGTCTTTTTTGGAGTTTGGGTGGTTTGGGTTTAGAATCCCAGAATGATTTGGGTTGGAAGGGGCCTTAAAGATCATCCAATCCTCGAATCTGCTTTTCTATACAGACCCTCATTTGGGTGCTTTGGTTTGTATAGAAAAGCAAATGAAAGGTGGCAGATCTGCTCGGTGAAGGAGGAGAAGAATTAAACACAGGGGGTGGATAAAGTAGGGGTATTCTGGCGTTCCTGCCCAGATAGATGAACATGGGAAATGTTCTCTGTGATTCCTAAAAAGGATTTTTGGAAGCCTTGGCTTGTTTGGTGCCACCACTTCCTGTACTAATTGACACAGTTGCTATTGTCACTTATTTAACAAATCGGTGCAAGCCCAAACAAGGACAAAAATAAGTGTCTGCTGATATGAACAGATTTATCTGTTCTCATCCCCACGCCTTTTCCCACGGGCAGACTTTCCGTGTATCTTATTGAGCAAACCTTGGTGCCAAGGATTCCATCTCCTCCGTGAGGGGCAAAGGCTGCTCAGAGCAGGGCTCTTGTCTTTGCATGTTCGTGGCACCTCTGAACACAAGGCAGGTGCTGAGGCTGAAGCTCCCACCAAAGGGAAACCCTTCCCTCGAGGTTGTGCTTTTTTTTGTCCTGTTTCAGGCCTGTGCTCAGCAATAATTAATTCCTTTGTTGCCTGAATGTGGAGCATTTCCTCTGCAAGGCTCAGGCAAACATCCCCACTCCCTTAGGAGTGGTAAATGTTTAAAAGCCAAGGACAGAGGGTTAATCCTTGCGTTTGGGCTGTGACCTTGCCGTGCTCTGAAGCCACCACCGTTGGGAGACAGAGCATGGACACAGTGGCACCACCCTCAGCAACGTTCCTGAGCCAGCAGTGTGGCAGCAGCACCCTGGATCAGCCACTTTGCTGCCTTTTCCCTGGCCAGGGAGGTGTCCTGGTGCTCCTGGGGCTTGCCCATGCTGCTGGTGCCACTGAGGATGTGGGATCTGAGATGTGGGATCTGGGACAGTTCAGCTCCTGTCAGCACCAGCAGCGCCTGTGCGGCGCCGTGGGAGCTGCTGGAAGGAAGGACCAGCTGAAATCTGGATATGTGTTACATTAATCTCTCATAATAAGTACCCCAAAATAAACGAAATCTGGATTCCTTCTGCCCAAGTTAAAATTCCTCCCAAAGGAAGACTCGGCTGGTCGTGCTGGGAGCTGTGGTGACGGATGGATTCCATGGACCTGCTGGAAGCTGGCCCTGGGAGATGGTGCTCTGTGAGCTGACAGGATTGAATCAGGTATTTCCCTGTCCCACAGGTCCATGCAGGGGGTTCATGGGGGCCCCAAAGACCAGGTAAACCCAGCTCTCACTCTCCACATCCCAGTGATTTCTGTAAGCTGATGCCAAGACCCCTTGGCTGTAGGAAGCAAGGTCTTGGGAGGGGAAATGGGTTGATGGAGCTCATTTAGAGGTGCCTGGACTGGGATTCTCCTGCCTGACCCTTGTCTGTGGTATGGCCACAGGGACAGGCAAGTGGAAATTTCCTTCCCATCCCCAGTGCCTTGTGACAACACCATAAACCACCGTGGCGTTCTTTACCCTGCTTACAAGAGAGAAAAGTCCCTATGAACCCCAATCCTTAATCACCCACCACAAACACAGGGCTGCAGGAGGTTGCTCAAGGCTGCAGGGCCCATCCCTGGAGGGCTGGGCTGATCCCTGCCTGGACTGTGGGCACATTCCTGCTGCTGCAGGGAGGGAGCTGCACTGGGATCACCTGGGCAGTGGCGGCCGTGCCCATCACTGGGTATGTGTTACATTCATCCCTCGTAATAAATACTCCAAAGATCAGTTGAACCTGGATTTCTTCAGCCCGAGTTAAAACTCCTCCCAATGGAACCCTCATCTGGTCGTGCTGGGAGCTGTGGGTTGTGAGATGCTGGTACCTGGGGGTCCCCCCTTATTCCCTCTGCCCTGCCTGAATCTGGCATTCCAGGCAGCAATCCCTGCTGGGATGAGGAGGATTTAGAGAGGGTTTAATCAATGTCTGATCAATGGCAGCTTTTGGAGTGGCTGCTGGATCCCTTGGCCCTCTTGCCCACATCTTTCTTTGAGAGCAGTGCAAGAGGGATATGAACCCCAGCTTTGGGAGCTCTGGGCAGGGTGTGGGCTGAGGTTTAGAGGAACTTTGAATGATGGTCTTCATTGACAGGGTAGGGAGGGCCTGGCACAGGCTGCCCAGAGAAGCTGTGCCTGCCCCATCCCTGGAAGTGTCTAAGGCCAGGCTGGACAGCGCTTGGAGCACCCCGGGATAGTGGAAGATGTCCCTGCCATGGCAGGGGGTGGCACTGGATGGTCCAGTTTCTTAGGGGTCCCTTCCCACTTGAACCAGTCTGAGATTCTGGGAGATCAGCATCAACTGTTTCCCAGGGTGCTGCCCCTTGACAGCTCAAATAGGCACAGAGGCCCCATGGCTGAGCACAGGTGCCACACTCCGGGTCTCTGCATGTCAGGAACCACATCCTGAATCTTGGCAGAACCGCCTAAAACTGCACCATCAACAGCAACGAAAACCCAGGAAAAAACCCAAAGCTTTGAACCAAGGCTTGGCAGTGATAACGAGCTTTGATATCCCTGGGGGCCGGCCCAACAGCTTTTATGACCCCTTTTTTTTCTTAGCAATGCAAATCCGATCTGTATTTAGAGCCTCCCATCCAGAGCTGCCTCTTCAAACAGTCACGGGGAGCCTGGCAGCTTCCTGGGGTCCCTGTCCCTGCACTGGGAGCCCTGGGCCCTGCACATCCAGGCTCTGCCTTCCAGCATCCCCAGCTGTGCCCCTGGCGTGGCTCCCCGGGCCCTGCCGTGCTCCAGCTGCCCATGGCTGATGCTGGGCGCGGTCCCTGCCCCGTGCAGGACATGATGGACATCGAGGTCAAGCCCAAGCCCCCGCGGCCACACTGGTACGAGCGCCACGTCCAGCCCTGCGTGGCCGAGCTGCTGGGCAGTGCCCTCTTCATCTTCATCGGCTGCCTGTCCGTGGTGGAGGACCTGGGGGGCACGGGGCGGCTGCAGCCCGCCCTGGCACATGGGCTTGCCCTGGGGGTCACCATCGCCATCCTGGGGGGCATCAGGTAAGGGACACCAGTGCCTGGCACTGCACATGCTCGTGCCTGGACAGGGGAGATGCCCAGGGCGCCCACTCGCTGCCTTCAGGCTCTTCCCTGCCCAGATCCCGGTGCCTGCAGCACCCCTGCCTTGCCACGGAGCCCCTGACTGGCAGTGTGGCCAACTGGGGGGTGGGTGATGGTGCCATTTGTGGTGGCATCTTTGGTGGCACCTGTAACACCGTGGGTTTGAGGGTGTTCGCCTGGCTTTGGATTGCCGTGTTTCAATGTTCAGCCCTTTCAATGAAAATGATCAACATTCTCTTCTGGGAGTTGGAACTAGGAGATATTTAAGGGCCCTTCCAACCCAAACCATTCTATGATTTTATGATTCTCTGGGAAGCTGAGATGATTCCTTTCACAAGGAAGTCAGAGCAAAACATTTTAACCCAACAGTCTCCTCCTCTGGCTATTTTCAGGTGAAAAAAACGCGGTTTCAATTGCTCAAAAGCAACATTTAGACAAATGTGCTCATTGAAAAAGATGTTGTTTGGTGCTGAGATGTAGATTTATCCCCAAAGAAGTTGGAACAGTCCCTGGGGAGTTTCATTCCTGTCCCTTGTGTCAGCTCCACACAGCCCAGGGATGGGATTGCTCCAGGCTGTCCCGGGTGGCTTGGCCAGGATCACGGACAAACCCCAGAGTCCAGAGCAACGGGACTGATAATTTATCAGTGCCTGATTAGGAGGGAAAATGGCCCAGGGTGAGGTTTGTGTGGTGGGGACTCCTGACCCACGGTGCCTGTGCCCAGTCCCTCTTCACCCCAAATCCTGGCATGGTGAAACCAGGGGAGCAGGACAAAGGAGTTTATGGTGAGGGGCTGCAGATGGGTCCTGGGGGTCCCCTATTTGTTCTGAAGCCAGGAGGAACCAGATCAGGATCCTGCACAGGGGGATATTTTATCCTAAAATCAGATTCACACAGAATCCTGAAATGGTTTGGATTAGAAAGGACCTTAAATCCCACCCAGTCCCACCCCCTGCCATGGGCAGGGACACCTTCCACTATCCCAGGGTGCTCCAAGCCCCATCCAGCCTGGCTTTGGACACTTCCAGGGATTCAGGGGCAGGCACAGCTTCTCTGGGCACCCTGTGCCAGGCCCTCCCCACCCTCACAGGGAAGGATGTGTCCAGAGAGGCTGGAGAGGAGCCCTGCTCGGGAGGGGTTCTCCAGCCAGGCTGCTCCCCCAGGTGGGATTTGTCTGCAGCCAGGTCCTCCCTCAGCCCCCAGGCTCCCTCTAAACCCAGCATGTTCTCAGTGAAGCCCTGTCCAGTCCAGCTGAGGCATCATCCCTGAACAACACAACTTCCTGCTCTCCTGGTTGGGCTTAATCCCAGCTAAGGAGCAAGATGTGGTTATCATTCCCAGACTCTCTGACTCATCACCAGCAATTATCAGGCTGATCGGTTATGAAACCTGTTCATTAGCCTGTGTCTCATGGTAATCAGTTTTAATTAGAGGGTCTCTGCGTCTGTCTTGCTTGTGCTTTTCGAGGTGAAGGATTTAGGTCTGCTGCTGAGGGCCCAGCACAACAGACCTGCTCTGGTCCCTGCCTCCCTGGGGGCTCTGTGTCCTGCCAGGCTGGGTGCCAGCCCCACCAGTGCATTCCTGCAGCTCTGCAAGGACTCTTCTGCCCACACCTGCCCTGGCAGTGCTGCAGCAGTTCCTGGAAGTACCTGGGGGGCCTCAGTGACACATCCCCAAGTCCTGTCCCTCAAACTGCCCCTGCCAGCGCTGCAGGAGGGGCTGGGTGTCCAGCCTGGGGCTGCTGCTGCTGCTGTGAAGAAGTGACTGCAGAGAGAGGAAACAGCTGGATCCTGCTCTCCTGGAGCATGGAAGGACTGGAAAGCATCTGTGGTTCCAGGCCATGGCGAGCCCCTAGGAGGGAACCCCATGCTGGGGGTGAACCCCCTGCTGATGCTCCTCTCTCCTTGGCAGTGGAGGCCACTTCAACCCCGCCGTGTCCCTGGGCGTGTGGCTGGTCGGGGGGCTCAACATGACCATGCTCATCCCTTACTGGCTCTCCCAGCTCTGTGGAGGGATGATCGGAGCTGGCCTGGCAAAGGTACGGACCCGGGGGGGTCTCTCCACCCAGGGCTGGGGCACAGGGACTGCCCCTGCTCTGCCAGAGCTGGCCTGGCCTCCCCAGCCTGCTGTGGCTCTGGGGCCAGGCTGATTAACCAAAGCTGCTCTCCAGAGGTTTGCTGTGCCACACTCATGAGGCACAGAAGGACTCTCGGTGCCTCTGCAGCACTGCCATCTTCACACACACAGTTCCCCTGCACTCGCTCCCCCAGCACGGCACCCTAAGGGCCATTCAGGTTCGGTGCTGCCCATTCCCAGCACTGCCAGCACCGTGTGCTTTGGCCACCACGACCCCCGGGGCAACCCGGGGAGTCTCACCCCGCCGGGACCGGTGCCTGGTCATTATCCCAGGAGATGCCGACAGCCCTCTGTAACGAGTCTGTGTTTGCCAGGCACTCGGGGCCGGCTTTCCTCCCGCAAGTGCTGAATTTAGCTCCTCTTTAACCCGCCCGCCGCCCACGCTGCCCCGACAGTGAGCCCATCTGCTGGCACAGGCCACAGTCTGGAGCGTGGTGGGCACCGACGGCTCTCCCCGCAGGCTGTGGCACCGAGCGAGCGCTTCGGGAACGCCAGCGGAGGAGCCTTCGGCGGCATCACGGCTGACGAGCAGATCCCCGGTGTCCTCGTGGGTGAGATTGTCATGAGCTCCTTCCTGCTCCTGGTGGTCTGCATGGGAGCCATCAACGGCAGGACCAGGACCCCGCTGGCCCCGTTCTGCATCGGCCTCACCATCACCGCCAACATCCTGGCAGGGTGAGCTCACCGTCCCCTCTGCCCGTGTCCCCGTGGGACAGACAGTGCCACACAGCGCCGTCACTCCAGGGGCTGCTGTCCCCAGGAGGAGCTCAGGATGGGACCATTGGCTGTGGGATGGAGCTGGTGCTCCGAGCCGGGGGCAGCTCTGAGCATCCAACATTGGGGCACCCCAAATCCCACCCCAACCAGCTGCACCCTGAACCAGGGAGGACACAGCGCCTGGGTCCTGAGTGGAATGGAATGGGGTGGGATGGGATGGGACAGGCTGGGATGGGACCTGCCCTCCTGCAGCACAGCACAGGCCCTGCTGCCCAGGGAAACTAAGGCAAGCTGAGCGCACCAGGAGGGCCATCAAATGAGCCCAGGAGGTGCTCTGGCAGTTTTGGGAGAGCTTATGGGCTGGTTGCAGGAGCAGCCTGGGCTCAGCCTGGAGCAGGAGCAGCCACAGGCTCAGCCTGGAGCAGGAGCAGCCGCAGGCTCATCCCGGCACGTGGCACCGGAGCCGGTGCAGCCGCCCTGAGCACCCGCCGTGGGTGATAAACCCCGGGCCTGCCCGGGCTGTGTTTGCCATGGGAAACCCTGAGCAAACAGCAGGGGTTTGTGTCCCTCGTGTTCCCGTGGCTGCTGGCAGCTCTGCCAAGCTCAGCCTGGCTCCGGTGCCACCGTGATGGGATAACGAGCACATGCAATTAGGAACTAACATGGAGCTAATGGAGTGTTGGGTTAAAGCAGTGCCCACCCACTCTGGCAGGACCCCGGGCCGTGTTTACACACAGCACAAACCCCTCAGCAAATATTTACCCCTTTAACCTGTAATTGCTCCCGTCCCTCCCGCCCCGCTCCTGTGTGTGACCTGTGTGTGGCATGGAGCCTTCCTTGTGTAAAGTCTGGCTCCTGGTGTGCCCCAGAATAAGTCAGCACAGGCACCTCCACCCCAGGCTGCATTTGCCCCAGGAACTCGCCAACCTGTGAATGAAGGCCAGTGCTGGTCAGCAGCTGCTGTTGGGGCCAGGCTGGTCTGAGCTGCCATGGGAAACCAACCCCTATGGAAAACCATCCTCATCACCGAGCAGCCATGCCAGGGTGTGGGCCAGGGTGGTCCAAGCCCACTGCCCACCAGAGCCCTGGGAAGGAGCCCTGGGAGGGGGATGCTGCTGCCCCCACCCCCCTCATTGCCCTGTCCCAGCACTGAGGGGATGGGTGCTGCTCCCGTGTCCCGCTATGATGACACAGCCGCTCTGTTCCCCTTCCAGGGGTGCCGTGTCAGGAGCCTGCATGAACCCAGCCCGAGCCTTTGGGCCAGCTCTGGTGGCAAACTGCTGGGACTACCACTGGGTGTACTGGGTAGGGCCCATGGTGGCTGCCCTCCTCGTCGGGGTGCTGGTGAGGTACGTGACACCCGTGGTGACACTGGGAGTGGGACCCTGCTGGCTGACCCTCTCTTTGCCTCCTGGGCTGCTGCCCTCCTCCATCAGGCAAGACTCAAGCAGATGCTTTTGCAGAGAGGTGTCCAAGGGCTGGACACTCCTTTCCTTTCTCCTTCCCATGAGGACAGGATGACAGCAAAGATCCAGCCTGTGTCCACATGTGCCTTTGCTTCATCCTTGTCTCCTGTGGTGAATCAGCCTCAGGCTGGTGCTGGGCCAGTGCTGTCCCCATGTCCTTGTTGCATCCTTGCCATGGCAGGAATGCTGACCCTGAATTTCTGTCTCTTTTACCTCCCCAAAGGCTCCTGATGGGTGACCAGGCCACCCGCCTGCTCCTGAAGTGACACCAGCACAGAGCCCCATCCGTGGGCAGCGGGTGCAGCCCAGCGTAGCCAGGATGGAACCTCCTGCCCCTGCTCCTTCCTCTTCATCCTGCCCCCCTTGGCATCTCCCTGGCACCTGTGGGCCGATCATGGTTCCCCTGCTGCTGGAGGAAGGATGGAAACTTCCCAGCCAAACCACGGTCCCCAGGGCTCTGCCAGTCCCTGCCATGGCACTGGCCCACTGGGAGCATCCCCTGATCAGCACAGGTGTCCAGGGTGCCCCAGGCTCCTCTGACACTGCTCATGCATGGCATCCAACCCCCCAGAGCAGTGCCCAGGCACCCACAGAGCCAGGGGGCCCTGTGCCCTCTGCGTGGGCACTACTGCCCCCCACTCAAATTGGCCGGGATGATGCCAAGCAGCTCCCGCCCCATGGATGCTGCCACAGAGGGTGACAGGAGAAGGGAGCTTTGGGGACAGTTCTGTGTCTGGCCCTCACAGGCATCAGGAGGAAAAGGAGGTGAGGCACTCAGCCAGATGCCAGCGTGGGTCATCCTTCCCTGCCAGAGGAGGAGTGCTGCAGGCCGGGGGTGAGGGGGGGGCTGCTTGGCAGAGGGGGTGCTGCCAGAGGCAGGAGAGTGAGCGGAAGGAGAGGATGGAGCTGTGTGGGCAGGGGGAGAGGAGCCAGCGCAGCAGCTTTGCGTCAGCCCGGCATCCGTCCCCTCCGGCAGCGCTGCCCTGACTCATCCAAACCTCACCTGGGGGGATTCATGGGGACCGTCCCCCCACGCCCGGGGGCTGGGCTGGCACACGGGTGTCACCGCGAGCACTCTCAGTCCCAGACAGGAACCCCTCGTGTTCCCTGGGTTAAGTTATGCCGAATTTTGCGAAATTTTAACTTGGGAAACGCCTGTTGCTTTCCCAGGTCCCCCACCAGCGTGGCTCAGAGGTGCCCCTGGGGCAGGGGCTGTGCTGGGAGAGCTGTGTCCCCACACTGGGCTGCCCACCCTGCCCAGCTCCAGGGCACCAGTGCAGGAATGGGGCTGGAAGGCAGGAGGAGGCAGGAGTGGGAAAGGGCCCGGCTGAGCAGGGCCAGAGCACCTTCCCCGGGCAGGAGCTGTGTGTTGGCTCTGGCTATGCCCCATCTCCGGTCCGGAGGAATCCCCCGGGTAAGGCAGATGCCTCCTCCCTCTCTCTGCTGGTGGCTCTCGCAGTTGCTGTGACAGGGCAGGTCCCAGCTTTCCGCTGTCCCCGTGGGGCTGACAGGGCACTGCCAATGTCACCTCTCTATTTTCAGCTTGTTTTCTACTTTCCCATGCCGGGAGGTGACCCACGCAGGGGCACAGACACGCACAAAGATGTGCTTTTAGAGAAGGACAATGCTGCAGAGATGCTGGAGTGAGGGAACACCGGGAATGGAGCATCCCTGGCTCCGGGGGTTTGCTGCAGCCCTCCCTGGGCAGCTCCCGGGGCCGGGAAGGAGCCGTGAGCCCCGGGGGGCACCGTGCGCTCCAGGTGAGCGGGAACCCGGCAGCTGCTCATTCAGGGAGGACAATGATGCAACCCCCAGAAGGAGGCAAATAGCATGAAGATGTCACTGGGACGGTTGTCATGGCAACGCCACAAAAAATGCCGAACCAAACACGGAGCAGAATCGCTGTTTCCTCCCCAAAGGGAGCCTGTGGGGAGCGGAGGCCGGTGCGACCTGGTGCTGTGGGGACCCCAACGTGTCCCCGCCTCTGCTCGGGGAACAGCTCTCGGTGGGAGCGGGGCTGGGGCCCCGGGCGTGTGACGGGCTCCCACCTTCCCCTTTCGAGAGGATGCTCAGCCCCGCAGGAAACGCGCTTGGCTGCGGCTGCCTCTGCACCGGGCAGCCTCCTGCACCCCGGGTGCTGCCTGCGTCCCGGATCCCTCCTGCATCCCAAATCCATCCGGCACTCCAGCTCCCTCCTGCATCCCAGCTCCATCCTGCATCCCAATTTCCTCCTGCATCCCAGCTCCATCCCACACCCCAGCTCCCTCCTGCACCCCATGTCCCTGCTGCACCCCGGTTTCAAGGCCCCTCTCCCAGCAGGTGCAGGTGAGGGGGGCTCAGCAGGTCCCTCCAGAGCAATGGTGCCATTGGCCACAGTCCCCGGGTGCAGGGGACAGGAGGGGGGACAGCCCATGCATGGCCTCGTGTGCTGATGTGTTGGGTACATTCAACTTTAATTTGTCAGGGTGACTTTTGATAAAGCATCTGTAACACCACGTTGTTTTTCCTTGAGTATTACTAAAGTGCTTGATTTATGCTAATTAAATACCAATTAACTTCCAAGCACTTAATGTGCTTTAAGGACATAAAATACATCTCATTCCGATTCAATTAAATTTGCATCAGGCCTGGACATGGGTCTGCACCGTGCTTTTATCGGCACATGGATCTGCTGGGATGTTGCCTGGTGTTTTCCAGGTTCTTGGTGCCTGTTGGGATGGAAAGGGCTCCTGCAGGGATGGAGATGATGCTGGAGAGTAGGGTGGGTGCAGGGTCCTCATGCCACGGGCAATAACGGGATGGTCATTGCTGAGATGAGGGGCTGGTGAGGCACCAACACTCACCCCCTGCGTGATGGAAAGCTGGGATGAGCTCAGAGCACTTGGGAGAGATGCCAAAGGCTGCACAGGCATCAGGCACGTGCTGGCCCAGGTGCCACCAGCTGTGCCTGGTGCCAGCACTTTGGGGACACAGGGAAAACAGTCAGGGTGTTGCAGAAGAATGCCCGGCTCTTCCCTGTGCCTGCTGCTCACCAGCCCTCACCTGCCATCTGGGGAAGGATCGGCTCCCGGAGTTTTGCCTTCCAAATCCTCCCTTCAGCGGGATTGGAGGGGTCTGGCAGTATGCTCCCCCAAAGCCTGTTCTTAAAATAGCAGCCCCGCGAGCAAAGGCAGCACATTGAGAGGTGCCAGGAGCGTGGCTGGGGTGGGTAGGATGGATGAACACTTTTAGAACGTGCCCCGTGAGAGCATCTGGGAATTCTCCCGCTGCTCGGCTCCAAAGGTTTTCTGCAGCTGGAGAAATCGCAGCCTGAAAAAAAAGGTGAATGAATCCTTTTAGCTCACTTTGCCCGTCGGGCAGAACTGCAGTGGCTGCAGAGGGCAAACCCTGCGCTCATCTCTGGTGTCTGTGCCAGCCCTGGGAGTTCCCGACCCACACCCCGGTGCCGGTGCCATGGGGCTCCCATGGGTGCTCCACGGACCGGGCAGGGCTGGGTGGCTGCGTGGGCACGGCACGGGGGACAGCGGAGGTGGGCGATGACGTGCGGAGCCAGCTCTGCGCGTGAGCTGGCATCTGCATGTAGGAGCTGGGAGTGAGGCGATGGAGGAGTGGGAGTGGGGATGGAATTCTGGGGAAGCTTCTGCAGCCGCACCGTCGGCGGCCGCTGCAGCACAGGGGTGGGGATGGACTCCTGCCCTGCTGGGCTTGGGTGTGCCCGTGGGGTTGGGGACTGGGCCCCGAGGCTGGGCATCATCCCTTGCCACTGCGCCACATCCCCTGGTGATGTGCCATGGCCCTCAACGCTGTGACATGTCCCTCGCTGCGGTGCCATGTCTCTCATCACCATGCCACATCCCTCGCTACTGTGCCATGTCCCTTGCTCCCATGCCAAATCCCTCGTTACTGCACCATGTCCCCCAGCACTGTGCCACCTCCTTGCCCACCGTGCAGCCCCAGAGCACTGTCCTCATTGTGCCCTGCTGTGTTTACTCTGCCCCCCAGAGCAAGACCCCGGGGCTGGTGGAAAGGAAATGTGGGAAGAGAGGGTTTTCCCCCCCCATTCTACCCCATTTCTCTTTCTACTCATTCCATTGATCTTTCATTTCTTCTCATTGGCGTCGGCCACCCACCCAGGCTGCCTGGAGAGGAGCTGGCACAGAGGTGTCCCCCATGGGGACCCTCAGATCCCTGGATCCCTGGAGCTCCGTTCCCCCCAGCTGGAGGGGGAGCCGAGCTCCCGGTGGCAGCGGGGGCTGCGCCTCCTCCATGCTGACATCCAGCCTCGCTTCCCCCCAGCACCAAAGACTTTCTGTGCCCACCACTGCTTGAGCTGAAGGATTTACATTTTAAAGGGGTTTTAGAATGGATTTGGACAGACATTTATTTGCAAGTTTTATTTTTTCAGCTTTTGCCACTTTGAATGTTTGTGGAGAAGAAATAACAGACAGAAACCACAGCAGGGAAAGCCTCAGAGAACTTGTTTGTGCTCATGCAAATATGGCGAGAGTGACAGTCCAGGGTCACACAGGTAATCCTCAGCGACAGCCTGGGTTTCTCTCGCTCCTTGCTGTGTTCCTCAGCTTTTGGAGGGTATCAGACCCCCCGTTGTTTGTCAGCAGCGAGGAAGCCGAGCAGAAGGACAAAGGTGTGGGGAGCTCCGTGTCACCGCTGTGCCAATGCCAGAGCCAGAGGCGTGCGGGCGGCGGAGCCGTCTGGAGCCGCGGGACGGCTGGAGCGAGGGCTCGGAAGGGGAATGCTAATCATGTTCTGTGCTGGCAGCAGCCAGAATGCTGCACAATAAATAGCCATTTTAATTACTGCACAATATTTACAAGATTGCTTCCTCATTTGGGAAATTAAAACAAATGCTCCATCAAAATGATCAACATTGTACAGAGAAGCACAGGGCTGATAAAGGAATCCATGGGCTGCTAATGGAGGAGGAATTGGCACCTTTGTGCTGCCGGGGCCGCCTCTGCTCCTGTGTGACCGCAGTGCCGAGGTGCCCAGCACGACCAGCTGGGTTTGGCAGCTCGGCCGTGGCGAGGCTCAGCTAAAAGGAGACCTGGAAAGGCTGGGCAGGGGATGATGAGCTGCCAAGGCCGCTCTCCCCCGCGGGATCTGTTTCGGAGCGGGTGACGTGGCTGACACCGTGCGGTGCCGGGGCGGTGGCTGTCCCCTGCCCCAGCAGCGGCCGTGCCGCCGGTCTGAAGAGTCCCGGGCCCGGGTTCTTCCCGCCTGGGCCGTGGGTCCGTGTTGGGTCCCCGCCGTGGTTCACGCACCCTGAGCATCCCCCGGCCAGGGATGTCCCTGTGGGGCGGGTGTCGCCTCTGAGGACTGAAACCCCCAGGGCTGCTCTTCTCCCAGCCCCACCCCCCTCCCTTTCCGCGTTCTTCCCTCAGCTCCTTTCCTCCTTGGGGTTTTTTTGCAGCCCTCCCGTTGCCATGGGAACGGTGGCATCCCGAGCCCGGCGGAGCGGAGAGAGCGCGGCTGCCCGGGGCCACCCGGACACGGGCGGGGGTCCCACGGGTGCGGGATCCCACGGACTGGGGGTCCCCATGGGTAGGGAATTCCCCTGGAGCTCTCCTTTTCCAGCGGAAAGAGCAGCGTGATTTAATTACATTCGAATACCTGCTGCCAGTCCAGCGAGTCCTTTCAGAGGAGGAAATTCCATCTGGAATGAATCGGGGTGGTGCTGGGGGGAAAGGCAGGATGGCCCTTAATATCCAAATGTTTGTTGATAAAAGAGCTCGCAGGACCTGATGGATGTGATCCAGGATAATTTGGGATTACGGAGAACTCACCCTCCTTATTCCTGGAGCAGGGAGGACGCCTGGGAAACCAGGGTTGTCCCCTGGGGGTGCAGAAGCAACTGGGTTTCGTGGGGAGGTTGGGAAAAGGAATAGAGAGGGAGAGCTGGGAATGCGGTGGGCTCCGAGCCCCTCCCGTGTGTCACTGCCAGCATGACCCGCGAGTGACAGGGGCTTTGCTTGAGCACACCACAGCAGCCCCGGGCTGGGCACAGCCAGGGGGTGGCCATGGCCTGGTGTCCAAGGAAAAACCCCATGGAGACAGGAGCTTTTCGGGGATTTTCTGCCCCCCTGGACCTGCAGGACCGCAGCAGGGGAGGGACTCCATGGGCAGGGGTCATGCACTGCCTGCTCCCGGTTGCTGCTGAATCCCAGCTCCAAGAGGAGCAGGAAGGAGATGCAGGAGCCGCAGTCGAGAGGGAAAAGCCAGAAAACAATTTACAGCTTCCTGCAGATGGCAACCGGTACGATCTGGCTGACAAACACAGATGAGCAAGCGTGAGGGAGGGATAAATAAACCTCGCAGCTCGTGGAGTAAAGCAACCTGCTGGGATTTACTGCAGAAAATTCCCACTCGGCCAGCGTCGGGCTCCCCATTTCTGCGCTGGGGCGGGCGGTGTGAGGCACCGTGGCAGGGCCGTGGCACCCAGGGGACACACCCAGGGGACCGGGGGACACAGCATCCTCCCACCTGCTGCCCCAGGGGTGCCCTCGGGGCCAACGAACCCAGGAGCAGCCGAGGCACCGCTGTGCAAAACCAGCCAGAGTCATTTCATCAGAGCGCAGTGAAAGCCTCATGCAAATGTTTTCCATTCCAAAATTCTTTTGGTTTCTAGACTGGTGAAGCCCCAAGTCTTTCTGGGGGACTTTCTTTTTGTTCTTTTTTTTTTTTTTTTAATGAAACTTTTTCAAATATTTCTGGAAATTCATCAAACAGGTTGTCCTCTGTCTGCAATACTTTTTTCATATTTTTTCCTCCCAGAGAGGAGCTGAAGGGACCCGATGTGCTGTGGCACTGGGGAGGGTGACCAGGGAGACACCAGGGGACAGCGAGGCAGGACTCTGGCACTCCCGGCCCGCGGCTCCCGCCTGCCTGCTCGCCCTCAAGCGGGAATAATCTCCAGTGGAAAATAACATGAGATAAAGGCGGTGAGAAACAGTGAACCCCACCCGGCGCTAACGGGGTCTGCGCTTCATCCCAGGCTTGTTTGTGCTGGGAAATGACCGGGGCAGCTGGGCTGGAGCCCCTGGGGAGCGGGAGCAGAGCACGGTGCCACAGGGGCACAAACCGAATGGGCCCCGTGCTCACTTGAAGCCCGATTTTCTGTGGAGCATCTGCGTGCAGGGATTTATGCACCGAGGGCAGGCCTCCGGGCAGGCTGGGATAAGCTGGGGGTGGCCAAAGGCCAAAGCCATCACAGGAATATCCATCTGGGGATTTCCATATCTCAGGATTTGAGGCACCCCAGTAATAGGATCCTTGAAAAACCGAGCACCCCCGGCACATCCCTGCCTCACAGCTGGACCCGATGGAATCCGTGAGTGTGGACCAGCAGAGAGTGGCTGTGAGGGAAGGGATGACTGGCTCGGCTGGGAGGAAAACCCTCCCAGGCAAAGCTTAATAAGAAATCATTGTGCAGGGATCAGCCCTGCGCCGTTAATGAGCCTCGTTGTTATTTAAATTAGGCTCCTGGAAGGGCTGGGTGAAGAATTCATTATGAGACGATTTTTCTGAGCAATGTGATGAACGATGGATATAAAACCAGCCATCCCTCGGGAGAAGGAAGCTGCAGAGAAATGCAGCTCCTGGGGGAGAGCAGCTGGACTTTGCCATGGCACAAGCAGAATTATTGTTCAGCCCAGAAGGGGCAGGTGCTGCAGCCCGGCCCAGGGATGGCAGAGGCTTGGTGGCTCTGCTGCTCTCCTGCTTCCCCTTCGCTCTTCCTCCAGAGCTGGGCTGTGTCACCAGGCTGCTCCAAGCCCTGTCCAGCCTGGCCTTGGACACTGCCAGGGATCCAGGGGCAGCCACAGCTTCTCTGGGCACCCTGTGCCAGGGCCTCCCCACCCTCACAGGGAACAATTCCTTCCCAATATCCCATCCATCCCTGCCCTCTGGCAGTGGGAAGCCATTCCCTGTGTCCTGTCCCTCCATCCCTTATCCCAAGCCCCTCTCCAGCTCTCCTGGAAATCCCTTAGGCACTTTAGGGTGCTCTAAGGTCTCCCTGGAGGTTTCTCTTCATCTTGCACCAGCTTGAGACCATCACTCACAGCTCGGTCTTGTTGCTGTTGAGTTTGAGTCTTGTTTTTTTTTATCCAGCATAAAAATTTAATGATATCCTTGAATCTTCACGCCGTTGCCTGACTGTCCCAAGCCCGAGGCTCCCCTTTGCACCCCAGTGAGACATGTGAAGGTGGCAGTGCCGCTCTGCCCCTGCCACCATGCTGACCATGCTGTGCACTAACCCACCGTGGAACACAGAGGGAAATCAAAATTTGGATCAATAGCAAGGAGCAATGAGATCTTCCCATAGAGTTATAGGACATGGAAGCCAATTATTGATCAGATGGTTTGGGAACCAAGCAACAAAACCCCAAGGATTTCACCACAAACTTTGCTTAACCAACTGTGCAGGAAGGCGGTTTGATGTGGGCCGTTTCTGGGTACATGAAACAGAATTAATTTGTTCTCCCTGAAAGCCAGAAGCCAGGAATATGAAATATTTAAATAGCCTAACCATGTTTGCATGTGCTGAGCCATGCGAGCACCAGAAGTGCCTGAGCCTCCCGTGCACACGGGGTTGGAGCAGCTGTTGGGCAGGCTTGGTGGCCGTGTCCCTCACTGCAGGGAGCAGAGGGCGCGCAGCCACCGGGCAGGGAACAACACGGGCTCCTCATCTCATTGATCCATCTGCAGCATGCTCTGCCTCGAGGAGGGATGGAGAAGTGCTCTTGGGTCCTCTGAGAGATGAGGATGTATTTGCACAGATCCTGAACACCAGGCACAGCAGCTCTGAGCTGGGAGTGGTTTGACTCCTCTGGCACGGCCCTGCTGCCCCTCACAGCCTGGGAACTGCACCCCCACGCCACCCTTGCACCCTGGGAGTCCCGGGCAAGCTTCGAGCCTGGGGACGGGCTGGGGGATGGAGCCTTGTTTAACTCCTTACTGCAGTGCCTCACCTGCTCCTGCCCCGGGAGGATCAGCCTGTGCCAGCTCCCTGCCAGCTGCTGCATCCCTTGTGCTCAGGGGACCATGAGGGAAGGCAGTTCCTTGTTTGCTTTACCCGGGTTCTTTCCTCTCTGCCCAACACACTTGGGTGTCTCCGACCCCCGTGTTTGACCCCCTCTGGGTGAGCAGAGGCGGACTGGGGGGGGCACAGCCAGTTGGAGCCCTCTGTGCCCCCCAGCAGCCCTGTCGCCGCCGGCAGTGTCCCGATGTCCTCAGCGACAGCCCTGTCTGAGTCCTGTCCATCACATCCCTGCATCCCAGAGCAGCCGGACATTCCATATCCGCGCTGCTGGGTAAGGCAAGGCTGCTGGAGAAGGCGGGAGGAGGTAAAAGGAAATGATGGATTTTCACAGCCAGGAAGGGAGCAGGGGCTGTTCCAGCCGGGCGGCGCTGTGGCCGTATCCCTGCGGCTGTGGCCGTGTCCCTGCGGCTGTGGCCGTGTCCCTGCGGCTGTCCCCTCGCTCCGGCCACTCCGGAGGTTTATGTAAACTCAGGCGCCAACATTTGGGCTTTTTCTCGCCCAGCGGCTGCTGTGAAGGATCTCCTGCCGCCGGTGGGTGGGGAACTGGGTCTCCTCACATGAACGCAGCATCTCTCTCCCCGCTCCATCCTCGCTGCACGGAGGACGTGGAACATGTGAAAACTGTGAAAGCAGAAAGGGAAAAACCAGAGCAGCTGATGCCACCCCGCTGCGGGGGGGGTGCCTGTCACCCCGTCCGTCCCCAGTGTCCCCACGGAACCCGGGGCAGACCCCTCTCCCAGCACTGCTCCGAGCCGGGGATGCCCCAGCCTGCGGCTCCAGCTGCGGTTCTGCCCCCGGGCCCTTTGTCCCGTGGGGTTTTACCGGGGCTGTGCTGCCCCGGGGACCTCCCCAGGCAGCCTCTGAGCGGAGGCTGAAGAATCAACTGCTGTGAGCAGCGCCAAGATCCTCCAAAGCTTGGAAGGACCAGGATTTTCCGCCTAAGATCTCTGTCCCTGTTCCAGGATTCCTGTCTCTGCTCCAGGATTCCTGTCCCTGTTCCAGGATTCCTGTCCCTGCTCCAGGATCCCTGTCCCTGCCTTGGCCCTCCTGGCATGCCTGGTGAGGGCAAAACGACAAACGGATGTGGGGGCTGCCGAGTGCTGCTGAGGCACCTTTATATCTAATTAGAGCTGGACTTTTCCTCCACCTGTTTCCTGTGGCGGATTTGGGTCCTGAAGAAAAAAGAGATTAAAAAAAAGAGACAAATCTGTTCTCTAGCTTTTTTGAATTCTTCAGAGGAAGCCGGTGTGGGTACCAGGGGAGCACCATCCCCACATCAGCACAAGGCTGAAGGCTGCAGGCCCTTGCCGAGTGCTCCCACATGAGCCGCTGCTCCAGGACCACAGTTCCCACTCACTCAGGGGCTCCTGCACGTGTGGAGGCAGAGCTTTCCTAGGAAATGGGAAGAATTCATCCTAGGTTTGGAGATTGTGTCTCTTTGCTGGATTTTGGGGCTGGCTGCGGTGTGGGGTGAGGCTGCGGGGCTGGAGCTGTCCAACACAGAGGATCATGCGATGGCAGTGGCTCCCTGACCTGAGCCCCTCTGCGTTGTTACTCGGGGTGGGGGATTTTGCTGGGAAGGGCTCGTGATCCTGGTCTCCTTGCCCCCGACCCCGCAGGCTCACGCCAGGCTCGCTGCTCCCACACTTCCCAGCACGAGTCCTGTGGCTGCTCCGTGCTCCCCCTTCCCAGAGCAGCTCCTGTGCCTGCCTGGTGGGAGGATGAGGTCCCTTCCTGAGGATGTGAATCACGTCTCCAGGGGAGGCTGCCCCTGCTCCCTCTGTCTCCTTTGCAGAGGGGCTGCTCCCCCGCCCCCGGCAGCGCAGGGAGGCCAAGGAGCCGCCGGCAAAGGGAGCTTGGATTTGCCAGCTCCATGGAGATCCCCTGTGTGGCGAGGAGTGAAGACACAACTTCCCACATCACTGGCTGGGTTTTGGTGCCTTCTCTACAGCAGGAACCGATGGAGAGGAAAATAGCATTAGAACCCACACTTTTATGGAAGCAGGAATGAACTGGGCTGATTTCCCCTCTGCTCCACCACTGTGCTCCCCTGAGAGTGATGGGTTAGGGTTGTTTATGTGTGTTAGTCCCTCCTCACACCTGGGGGCTGAACTTGCATTAATAAATATAACAGCTTCCTTAGAGGAAGGAGCTGCTGGGATGTTCATCCCGACATTTCAAAGTGCTGGGGGGATCTGGATCCTTAGCTTTTGTGAAAATTAACATGGTCATGAAGATCCTGCCTTTAATATGAAGTGAGTCAGAGTGCACTAAATAATGAAAAAAGTAAAATAAGGTAAAATTATGTAAACTATGGAAAGAAGAAAGCAATCCCCTGAAAGCAAGAACTGTACCTGGCTTTTGTACTTTTGTACTTTTGTACCTTGGCCCAGCAGTGACAAAAGTTTGTGTGTGATTATTGTGATTATCAATACTCGTGGGGGAAATTAAAGCCATATTCTCTGTGTTCCACATGCAGCAGTTATGGGGGCTGTCCTTGGAAAATGGGAACATACAGTAAAAAGCAACAAGGCAGGAACAGGCAAAGCCCAGAATTTAGAGTTAAAATGAGCAGAATTCAGCCTGGTGTGGCTCCACGTGCAGTGCAGCAGCGCTGAGGGGAACACACCACTCCCCTCCAACAGTGCAGAGGGAAGGAGTCAAAACGCCCTGTTATTATTTCCATTATTGCTCCGTTCCCTTCCATGCAGGAGGAGTTATTTCTGCTGCACAGATTCCTGTGTGAGCCCGCAGTGAGTGGGGCTCCCGGGGCAGAGGGGACTCCACAGTGTGGCCAGTGCTGTGTCGGGCACAGAAAGCCCCACGTGTGGCCCCCACACTCCCCACACACCCCTGGGATGTTCCCTCATGCCCTCCCAGCACGGCACAGCACGAGCAGGGATGGCTGCAATTTATTTCTCCTTCTTAGCAGGAAAATCAGATGGTGCTGTGAGATGGTGCCAGCCCTCTGTTCCTGGGAGGGTGACATCAGCAGGACAGGTCAGCCCTGCTTTATTACTGCAATGAACCTTTTAAAGCAACTGCATAATAACAGCCCTGGGCCTATTTCGGGAAAGTCTCCTGGGTGTTTAATTCCATGGAGTGAGCGGGGCTTTCTTCAGAGAAAGAGCATGTAGGATGGAGGGTTGGATCACAGCAGAGCAGGGATGGTCTCAGGCCTCAAAAGGGGAAGGATCATGTGGATGCTGAGACAGAATTAAATCCCAGAAATGAGAATTTAGAAAGACTTGTTCATGGAAATATGGTTATGTTTCGCTTGAAGTTTTCTCGTGTTTTGATTTGAATTCTCATCTCCTCAGCACCCAGACCAGGACAATGCAGGACCAGGTGGGCCCAGGGAGACCTGGATGTCAGAGGAGGAGGCTGATGGATCTGATTTTCAGTGTCCGTGAGTGCTGTCAGGGAGCAAGGGAGATGAATGGTGGACGTGAATGGAAGACTCTTCTGTGCCAGCCAGCTGAGGTGTTTGCAGTGGGTTGGTAAACGAAGGTCATTATTCCAACTGGAAATTTAAAAAATCATTCCGAGAGGACCACTGAGCTGCTGGTTTGTGCCCCTGTGTCTGTGCGTGAGCCCTGGGGTTGTGGCCTTGCGTGGGCTGCTCCCCAAGGCACATTCCTGCTCCCCAAGGCACACTGACCCCAGTGCCCGGCCCGGCCCAGCTGCTGTGCCTGAGCTCCCGCCTGGATCCCCTCTCGACCTGACTCATGCTGTGCAGAAAATCAGGATAGAGAAAAAATTGTTCTGGCCTTAACAGTGGGAAGTCTGGGACTCCCAAGGAGCCAGCACTGTCACTGCCAGTCCTGCAGTGGCCATGGGGCAGTGCAGGTGTCCCCACGGCTGGCACGAATACGTCCATATCTATGTCCTACTGAGTCCTGCTTGCTGCCCCGCCCGCCTGCTCGGGCAGTGGCACAGGACGATGTCCCTGCCTTGGTGACCCTGCCCACAGCCCCGTCTCACGCGGGCCACCAGCCGAGCTCTGTCCCTGCCCGTGCCTGGGTGGTCCCTGCGCATCCCCGCGGGATGCAGATGCTCTATGCAAATGAAGGGCCGGGCTGGGCCCTATGCAAATCAACATGCAAATCGAAGGGGGGGCGCGGCCGTGCCGGGGGCGCGGGGGGCGGGGCTTGCCGTGCCGCGAGGCGCCGGGGGCGTGGCCGGCGATGCAGATGAGGGGCGGGGCGGCGCTGTATGTAAATGAGGGGGCGTGGCCCGGCGGGCGGTGTCGGAGCCTCCCGCCAGCTGCGGGCAGCGGCCCCGAGCGCGGCCCCGGCAGCGCAGCCGGACCAGCCCCAGCCCCGCCGGACCAGCGCCACCGGAGCGGGCCGGGCCGGGCCGGCAGCCCCCGCACAGCATGGCCGAGCCGCCGGCGGCAGCGCCGGCCCCCGAGGGCGAGGAGGGCCCGGTGCGCTTCGCCCGCAAGGGCGCCCTGCGGCAGAAGAACGTGCACGAGGTGAAGAACCACAAGTTCACGGCGCGGTTCTTCAAGCAGCCCACCTTCTGCAGCCACTGCACCGACTTCATCTGGTGAGCCTTCCCCCGGACTCCCCGCAGCCGCTCCGGGACACCGGCTCGGCGGGACATCCCTCCCCGTGCTCGCCCAGCCCGGTGGGACTCATCCTCGCCCTCCTCCGGGCACCCCTCCCGTCCCGGCTCCCCTCATCCCCCGCACCCCATCCCGGTCCTCCCGGTGCCCGCTCTCCTCCGGCCGGCGGCTCCGGGCAGGGTCGTTGCGCCGCGGGGCCGGGGCCGGTGTCTCACTCCGCCTCTCTCTCCGCAGGGGCTTCGGCAAGCAGGGCTTCCAGTGTCAAGGTGAGTGTCGCGCTGCCGGGGGGGCTGAGGGGGCCCTCACTCCGTGTCCGCCCCCCGGGACCGGCCCCGCATCTCCCTGCGGGCGGCATCCCCGCGGCACCGGGAAGCAGCTTAGTCATTTTTTTAATCAACCGAGCAACTAGTCGTGCCTTTAAGCCGGTCGGGTCTCGTTAGCAGAGATAAGCGCCCAGGACTTCAGCTAAATCCCCCGAAAAAGACTGAGGGGAGTTTGTTTTTAATGTACTTAACACCAAAACATGTGTTTGGGTGGCAAACAGGCTGGGCGAGGGCTGCTCCGGGGCTGCAACTGCGCAGCCGGCGAGGACTTGAATGGCTTGGTTGTGTTGCTGGGGAAAAAAAAATGAGGCTTTATAACAAAATATGTTGCAGTAGCCAGGTTACTGGGACCATAATTCTTTGTTCTGATTATGCTGAGATTCTGGAGGGACTCTTCAGGGATTTAGGATGTCCCCTCGGGAAATTGGGCTGAATTACCCAGGCGTTATCTGGTTGCTGTTGTAGCCAGCCCAGCTGGGGGCTGCTCCTGCTCGCAGCTCGCCCTGTCCTGGGGGTCCCACCTGTGTGGGGTTCACCTCTGGGCATGGGGTTCAAATGGGGCCGGTGCTTGCAGCTGCTGGCAGTGAAATTTTGCTTTTGTGAATATTTGGGACAGAGTTTTATTTTGGTGGGTGGCTGACTCCCAAGCTGAGGTATTTGGCATGAAAACAAACCCACTTTAGAGCTCTAAAAGGCTGCTCCTGGCAGCTGTCCTTGGGGTTTTGGTGCGGCACACTCGGGGTGCGAGGTGCTGCAGTGGGTCTGGGTCTCGGGGGGTTCCTGTAGCTGTGGGCAGAGGGGCTTTGTCTTGGCTGCTCTCAGGAGCACCTCTGCAGCTGCCTGTACAAGCAGTGTAAGTCTAATCCAATTTAAATGATGCTGCTACTCATCCTTAACACTTACCACATGAGTATAACCTTAAAATACCAAAACCATCTCCCTGCCACCTCCCTAACCCCAGCCTGAAGGCCTGGACAGGTGTTGGCAAGCAGAGAAAAGTGGATGTGGAGATTAAAGCGTGTCCTAGGGCTGTTTCTCAAGGTCACAGCTTCCCCTGGTACCTGAGGTTTCACACATGGGCAGTTCAGTCACATTACTGAGAGAAATTCTGCGCACCTCAAATCTGTTGTGGGTCTTCCCAGGCTTACCTGGCTGTTAATTCCCTGACTTTCCTTACAGTGACGGTGTATTTGTGCAAACACAATGTCCGTGAAATCTGGACTGTGTTGGGGAGCTGGTGGGGACCATGTACTGGCCCAACAGGGTTTGCCTGCGTTATTTCTAGAGCTCTGCTGAGTTCTACCTATCGCATCCAGGGTTGGATAACTGGCGCCTCTCCAAGTCTCTTCCAGCTGTCAGGAACTGTTATCCAAACCTGTAACTGTGCTCTTGCTCCAAGGTTTATCCTTAGATGTTTTTAGGCAGTGTTGAATCAGCCCTCAGTGTGAGGGCAGTGGGTGGGCCTGTGGAGGTGTCTCGGAGGTGTCGAGCAGTGCAGTCCTGGCCCTGGGTCGTGGGGCAGGAGCCCTTGTGAGCTGCAGTGACACCAGTAGCGCTGCCAGGAGCCTGCTGTGCTCAGTGACATCCCTGAGGGTGTGTAACTGCTCTGTAACATCCCCTTCTGCCTTCAGAAACCCTTTCCAGGTTACTCTGGTGTTACAGACGGGAATGTGCAATAGGGAATCTTTACTGTGCAACAGGGAATTTCACAGATTGAGGTCTGCAGACCAGCCCAGTCTTTACTTTCCTAAAATCAGTGAGCTGTGGATTTCCTCAGATCCCACCTGTGAGGTGCTGGGGTGCCCAGGTGAAGGTGCTCCGGTGGGTGAGGCAGCTGTGGGGCAATGCCCATCATGGCCAGGGCAGGAGCAGCTGTGCCCTGGGGTGGAGGACGTGCCGTGTCTCCCTGCAGGATGCTTCCAGCTTGGGAAATCAACACAGAAGTCTCTCCCACTGCCATCTGCTCTGGAATCACAGCTGTCCTGGGGCTTGTCCTGGTGGGAGGCAGAACTGGAGGTGCTAGGGCTGGCGCTGCCCTGCTTTGGCTGTGCCAGGGAGGCCGTGCTCGTGCTGGGTTGTGCAGGTACCGCCAGCTTTGGGTTTGTGGCCCACAGGCTGTGCTGCAGCTGCTGTTGAACTTGGTAAATATTGACATGGAGGCAGAAAATCCCAGGGCTGGCTTTTGTTTAGGGGTTATTCAGCCTCACAGGGCTGCCAGGAAGCTCTGGAGTGAGGGTCTACCTCTCCCTTTACTGAATGCAGCTTTAATTCAACTTTAACAACTTCTCTGAGTGTTTTATCCCGTTGTTTTGTGGGATGGCTGGAAATGCAGCTGGGGCACACGTCTGTCTGCTCTCAGCTGTTCCTACTGCTGTGCTCGCTTGAAGTAGGTTTTCACCTGTGCCCTGATTTCTTTCTAGGGCATTTGCAATAATTAGATTGTTAATTAGCTCATTACTTGTGACTTTTGGCAGGAAGTTAGCAGAAACTGACTCTTTGTAGCTTGAAATACTAATGGATACCACAAATGCCACTTAATTGCCTGCTAATCTGCTTCTTATCCTCGTATACAATCTCCTCCTTATCCTTGTATGCATCTGAAGACTTCCTGGGCCAACGTCTCTCTTGTGAGCCAGAAAGTGTCTGAGTGTGGGCAGGGGAGGTCTGTGCACAGCCGGTCCAGGAGCAGGGCTGCTTCTGGCAGGTCAACAAAAAGAAATCAATATTTTGTGGGTGTTGGAAGCTGAAGTGCTGAGGATGTGCCTGGAGCTGCCAGGAAGATGAACTCTTCCCGAGGGAAGCTCGATGGCCCCTGGCTGCCTCTCAGCCCGTGGTACAGAGGGGCTTTCTGGCCCTGCTCTAACGACCTGTTGTAGCTGGAAGGTGTAGAAACTTCTCAGGAATAAAGAGAAAGGGAAGTGTGTGTTCTCTCCCCTTCCTGGGTTTGGGGATTCATCCAAGCAGTATCAACACCTGGAATGCATTAGGAGGGAGGGAGCAGCCCCTTGGTGTCTGCAGGCTGGGGAAGAAACAAGTGGCCAAGTCTTGGTTCTCCTGCTGCAGGAAGTGCTGTAGGATGGTAAAGGAGAGGGAATTGGTTTGAAAGCTTTTGGGAGTGAAGTTCTCAGTCGCCTTCTGGGAATGTGCTGCTTCTGGGAACTGGCAGCTTTCTCTTTCCTGCTCATGTTTCCCCCGCCTTGGCATCCTTGGGGGCCATTTCTCCTGTTGTCCAGCAGCCCTTGGTCCCTTTGTGGATCAGAGTGCTGAGGGGGGCATGTGTCCAGGAGCTGGATTTGCTCAACCTGGAGTCACTGTGGCTGGGCTGGGCTCCCACCCTGGGGGCCTGGGCAGAGGTGAGGAGCAGTGGAACGTGATTCACACTTGGGAGCAAAAAATAACCTGCATCTGTTACTGCTTTCACGTGTACAATGTAGAAAAGATCTTGGAAAGGAGAATCTTGATTCTTCCTGAAGAGAAAGGGACAAAAAAAGAGCATCATTTGGTAATGGGTGCTTGGATCTCATGCAGTAACTTTTCTGGGGAGAATGTTTACTTCTTGTCCCTGCTTATGACTCAGTAAGCAAAGAAACTCTTTAGATTAGATCTCCTTCCAAACTTCATGCCACATAGAATTCCTCCCTCCAGGTTTTCCTCTCCCTGTCCTCCAAGGCCAGTGCTCTTGTTCTGTTTTGTGTTTTCACGAGTCAACATCTGAGACCAGAACTGAGCAGCTGGAAAATGTCACCCAGGCCCTACCTCTCAAGCAAGTATTTCTCCCTTGTTCTGTGCCTTCACAAGCCACCCTTCCTCCCCCCAGACGGAAGTGAAACCCATCACACTTTGCTCTCCACTGCAGCTCGAGCCACTCTGCGGGCTGGGCTCGGCACCGTTCAGCGCCGGCTCTTATTGACTGTATTAAACAAGTAAGAAACAAAAGCAAAACAAACTCCAATCATTCGGAGTTGCCTCAAACCCAGTAATTTCGTGTCAACATATTATGCACACTGGAGAAATGTTAGTGTTCAAATAGACTAATTAAAAATGTTACTGCAATTACTTTTGCAACACAAATGATGCTAATTATATAATGCTGCAGAAATTGGAAACATGATTTTGGAGGGTTTTTTGTGTGCGCCTTGCGGTGGTAACGCAAGTCTCGGTGCTGGAGCCGTGTCCCCGGGGCAGCAGGAGCAGTGTCCCCGGGGCAGCAGGAGCAGTGTCCCCACACAGCCTGGGGCAGCAGAGCCCGTGGGGAGCCTGTCCCCGGCACCAGGGCAGTGCTGCAGAGCAGGTACAAATAGAAAAGGGAAGTGGGTCTGGGCTCCTGCGCTGCACAGATGGGCTGTGGTTCTGCACAGCCGAGTGAACACAGAGCTGGTGGGAGCTGGGAACGTGTGCCCCTTGGCAGGGCTGCTTCCCGGGCTGCGTTTAAAGCCTGTCACCTGAGCTGGCCTCCCTAATCCCGCTCTTCCCTGCGCTGGATGCCTGTGGCTCAGGGGAGCAGCTGGGGAGGAGGGAGGTGGTTTGGAGGGAGGTGGTTTGGAGGGAGGTGGTTTGGAGGTAGTTTGGTCGTGCAGCCCCTCTGGCAGTGCCGGGGCTGTTGGTCTTGGCAGGGACAGGGACAGCTCGGGTGCAGCCCCGCCGGTGTCCCCGTGCAGCGCACAAGAGCTCGCTCAAGTCTGGAAGTGGAAGTGGTTTCTCTTTCCCTCCCCCCTGCAGTTGCAGGGTGGATTTTTCTTTCTTATCTCTGGAGATAGCTGTCATCCTAAAATGATCTTGGGCCCGGATAATGAGGTGGTCTGTTTCCTTCCTGGGGTATCCGTTGCTGACTGGTGCCAGCCATAGGATGCTGGGTGCGGGGTTTGAAGCTGGCCCGTGGGCATTTGGGTGCCTTGGGGTGGCAGGAGAGTTTGCAGCACATTTGTCGGGTGCCTGTTGGCTCTGACACCACTGCAGAGGTTAAACAACCCCAGTCTCGAGCCTCTGCCTTGATGGTTCTCCAGCTATTGAGTCTTCCCGGGGAATTTAATGCCTGGGCTGTCTCTAAGGAGACTTCTCAGCAAACAGTGCAGGCAGTTCTGCATGCCTGCTCGCTCACACGCATGTGATCCTACAAATTCCTGCAGCACACGGGTCCCTGGCAGGGTGTGTAGGGCATCCTTTACTGGCAGCAAGGTGTGGGCGGGTGCTCACCTGTCTTGTCACCAGCAGAAGATGCTGTGAAACAGAGCAAGACCTTGAGGGTTTGGTGTCTGCTGTGGAACAGGAGGTGGGTTTGAACCTGCTCTCAAAACTTGGTGTGAATTCTGTTAACTGCTGGGGTTTCTGTAGGAACTGGAGGGAGGGGAGTTGCGCAAGCCCTTGCTGTGGGCTGCTGCCCTCCCTCCTTCCCAGCCAGCACAGCTCCTCCTCCTCCTGCAGTTCAACAGGCAAAAATCTGAAAATGCTGGAGAGGCTCCTCTGTGCCATCCAGGCCCCCATCGGATCTATCAGCAAATAAGTGGCATGATCACAATGACTAAGAAATTAACTTCTGGCTGTGCCCATAATTTAGCGAGGGCAGGATTGCCTGAAACGCGTTGTTATAAGGGGTGTGATCAGAAATGTAAGGTGGAAGTGCTTTCCTCCTGCCTGGATTGAAGGTGTGTGGTAATGAGAAGGGATGTTCACAATAGTAGGTGGGATGGGATTGTGCCCAGGAGAAGCATTTGGGTGGATTTTCCTGCAGCAGCCAGCTGTGAAAGGATTAGTGCTGCACAGGGACACAGCTGCCAGACTCCACCGTGGGCTGGTGGCCTTTGTGTGCCTGTGGTCCAGCTCAGGCCCCAAGGGCAGCATGGAGTGTGGTGGAGAGTGCTGGTGAGATTAATCCTTCCAGTGTGGCTTCATGAGTCATTATTCTGCAAATCCATAAATTAGAGCCACTCAGAGAAGGGTGAGTAAGGAGCTCCCTGTAGGGGAAGAGTAACCACAGGTGCTTGGGCTGCGTGTTCTTTGTGCTCTTTGAGGGCTGCAGGCTGCCAAAAACGAGCTCTTTGGAAAAGGCAATAAAACAAAACCAGGGAATCAGGAGTCCTTGTGTGGGGTCCCGGGTGCAGCCTTGGGTTGCCAGCACTGTGTGCTGCCCCACAACCCTGGGTGATGGGTGTCCTGTCCCACAGCTGGGTGAGGGCAGGGGACAGAGAGAGCACGGAGAGCTCCAGAGCCCCTCCAGACTTTTCAGGTGATGCTGTAGGAAATAAAGCCTGGCCAAGGACTTGTCCATCCTCTGGAATGGCCTTGTCCCATACTTTGAGATTTAGCAGAAACCACAGGCCCTGTGCTCCTTGGGGTGACGCAGTGCCCTCGCACCTGGTACCTGAACAGAAATGTGGGGCTGGGGCATCTGGACTTGGGTGTGACAGAGACAAGAGCTGTCCCTCAGGTGTCCCTTTCTTCAGGGAAAGGACAGCTGTGGGCTGTTGTTCCCCACCTCTGAACCCGTCCATCCATCTGTCCATCCATCCCGGGCTGGGCTGGTGTTGGTGGCCTCTGTGCCTTGGCCAGGAGTCCCTGGAGGCAGAAAGGTGATATGAACATCAAGGATGTAAAATGACACAGTAACTGCCTTAGTTTTGCAGTGGCCCAATGGATGAAGGTGAAAAATCTCTCTGGAGCTCTTCAGCCCCATCAGGGCTGGTGCCAGGGGCTGCTGCCCCAGCAGAGAAGGGGAGAGACGTGACCCCAGCTGGCCCTGTCCTGCTATCCCGCAGGAGCCAGCACCAGGAAGTCAGTTTTTCCACAAGAGCCACAGAAGGGATGGGGGAGACAGGAAGAAAGCTCCGGTGGTGGTTGGTAGCAGCCAAATTTTGTGTTAAGCAGAAGCAATTCCCAGAAGTAGCTGTGCTGGCTGTAGCTCTTCCCGGGAAGAGAAGGCACTGTTCCAAACCACAACCTGCTCCTGCTGGGCTGTACCCAGAGCCGTGCAGGGCAGGCTGGATTTACCCAGGTGATCGGGATCCCGAAGGGGCACCATGTGGAGGAGCAGCTGTGGGGTCTCTCCCTGGGAATGCTCTGTTCCCTCCTGCTGTGTCTCATCCCAAGGAGCTGAGGGCTGTGGGCAACAAAAGGCTTTGACTGTGGTGAGGGACCTCAGCTCTCGGGGTGCCCGTGGGGGGATGGAGCTGTGCCCTGGGAGTTCCTTCTCTCAGCACCCCAAATGTGTCTCCCCTATGGAGAGGGTGGCCAAGGCTCAGCTAGACCAGCCAAAGGGATGGCTCTGCCAAACAGCTTCCTGCTGTGTGGAGGTGGCTTCTTTGCCTTTGCCGTGGTCAGTCCTGGGCTGTTGGGACCACTTTGATGCAGGCTCTGAGGGATTTATCCATCCTGGTTTTAGACTGGCCTCCACTGGAAAAACGAAACTAATTTAAATGTTCTCTCTGTGAGAAGGCACCTGAACTTGGTATAATCAATAACTTGCCAGCAACACCTGCTTTTCTCCTGCTCAGAATGACTCCTGTTCATGGGTGGGGAGGAGCTCGAGGAGCCCTCCCAGGCCCCTCTTGCTGCAGCAGTGAGCCCTCGCCATCGCTCCCGACAGCTGAGGCCGGTTCCCTGTGAAGGGAAATGCGTTTCATGAGAGTGACAGCTCTGCTCCCGCAGCATCGCGGGGCAGATGGAGCTGCTGCTCCCGCTGCTCTTCCCTGGCAGCTGCAGGCTCTGCTGGGCACTGTCCCCGGCCACATCCTGCTCCGCAGTGTGAGATGGCCCCTGCAGCCGCGTGTCACAGCCGGGGACAGGGCTCCCTGTCACCTCCAGGGTGACACAGCCCTTCCCTTCCCTTCCCTTCCCTTCCCTTCCCTTCCCTTCCCTTCCCTTCCCTTCCCTTCCCTTCCCTTCCCTTCCCTTCCCTTCCCTTCCCTTCCCTTCCCTTCCCTTCCCTTCCCTTCCCTTCCCTTCCCTTCCCTTCCCTTCCCTTCCCTTCCCTTCCCTTCCCTTCCCTTCCCTTCCCTTCCCTTCCCTTCCCTTCCCTTCCCTTCCCTTCCCTTCCCTTCCCTTCCCTTCCCTTCCCTTCCCTTCCCTTCCCTTCCCTTCCCCCCGGGCTGGGCACTCCCAGCTCTGCTCCAAGTGCTGGTAATTCTCTCTAGGCCAAGGTGTGGCTCCTGCCCTCCTGGGCTGCCTGCACAGTGCAGGTGTTGGGCAGGGGCTGGCAGGACCCAGGTGCTGCCCAGCCCAGGCTCTGTGCCCAGGCACTGACCTCAGGCACTGTTCTAGCTCTGCTCAAGCTGTTTGCTTTTGAGGGATTTTGGGCTGACTCCCTCCACTGTTTATAGCCATCCTGCTCTTCCCATCATCTGATAAAAAAAAAGAAATTCCAATCCATCCTGATACTGGAATCAGTAAGTGTTAGGGGTGGGTAACCTCGTTAGCCTCTTGCTTTCAGAATTTAACTCCTGTGGCCCAGAGCAGGAGCCTTCCTGCCCCAGCTGATGGGCACTGACTGCTGAGTGCTTAATGCTTGTGAGCTACATCTTGTCAATTTAAATAATTTGCTTCCATATTTGGTCTTGCTTTTGTACCAGATTTATACATCTTGTTTAAATCTGACAAGCGGAATATACTTGCTGCTAATCTGAGCTGGACAAGGCAGTGCCTGCCAAAAAATCCAATATTAATAAGCTCCAGTACATGGAAGTTACTGGATTTGCAAACTTGACGCTTGTTATGGCACAGCTCCCTGAAAATTGGCTTTTTTGCATCTACTTAAATCTGGGTTTTTCCAAAGAGTCAGTCTGTGAGCTTCCCTCTTTGGGTGGGAGCTCCCTCCCCAGCTCAGTCTTTGGAACAAGGGAAGCTTTCCAGCTCTAAGCAGGAGATGAATTGCTTATTTTTTGGGGTGTGGTTGGGAAAATGGGGGATAACTGGTGTCTGTGCAGGGAGATCCTGGAAGCAGCTGGTCTGGAGCAGGAGCCGTGTGCTTGGGTGGCTCTGCATGTGCTGTTGGTCAGAGCTCGTGTTTGAAGACACGGAGCTGCTGGAGCAGGTCCAGAGGAGGCCACAGAGCTGCTCCGAGGGCTGGAGCCCCTCTGCTCTGGAGCCAGGCTGGGAGAGCTGGGGGTGCTCACCTGGAGAAGGCTCCAGGGAAAGCTCAGAGCCCCTTCCAGTGCCTAAAGGGGCTCCAGGAGAGCTGGAGAGGGACTGGGGACAAAAGCCTGGAGTGACAGGACACGGGGAATGGCTTCCCACTGCCAGAGGGCGGGGGTGGATGGGTTATTGAGATGGAATTGTTCCCTGGGAGGGTGGGGAGGCCCTGGCACAGGTTGCTCAGAGAAGCTGTGGCTGCCCCTGGATCCCTGGCAGTGTCCAAGGCCAGGTTGGACAGGGCTTGGAGCAACCTGGGACAGTGGAAATGTCCCTGCCCATGGCAGGGGGTGGAACAAGATGGGCTTTAAGGTCCCTTCCAACCCAAACTATTCCAGAATTCTATGATTCTATGTTTAAAATCTTCAGTCTCTTGTAGTTCTGCTCTCGTCTTCCTACATTTGATATTTAGTCAGCAGCAGGGAAGCTAAAAAAGATTCAGATGTCTAAATCTCAGCCTTCAGCTGTTCTTCCTCTTCCTCATGCTGTGTTGCCAGTGTGTTCCAGCTGATCCTGCTGGTGGATTCCTCCCTATCTTATGTTGCCATGTGAAAGGATGCAACAGGAATAGCTTCACCTTTGTGGGGAACAGTTAAATACCTTTATTCTGATGGTCTGAACAGAGAGCACAAGCACATTGAATAGCTGACACTCAGAGCACATGAACAAATGCATTTTCATGATTTCCAATTATAGCAGAAGAATGAGAAAGTGAGGTGGTGAAGAGGAGTGAAAGTCGTCCTGGCTCCCCTGAATGGCTTCCTGCAGCCGCGCGGTGACATCGCGATGAAGTCAGGCTGGGAGCGGGGATTGTTTTATAATATCACTGAGGAGCCGGAGTGAGGGGGAAGTGGCCCACGAATTTCATTTGCATCACTGAGTGGATTAGCTCCTGACGCAGTGCAAAGTCATTATTTACTGTGTCTCCAGCTCCGGTGCCTTTCCCAGTGCTGCTGTGGAGAGGCTGATTCAGAGCTGGGTGCAGCTCCTGCCTTGCTGGCGGGGCCCAGCACTTGCCGTGTAAGCAAAAGGATGGTGCTTGTCAAGGCTCTGAGTGTTGTGTCCACCCCAAGAGCCATAAAATTTGGGTTTAGGTCTTTTCTTCCTCTGCATTCATTACACTGAAATACTTCAACTTGAGCTTGGCTTAGGAAAAATCCGTGGCAATAATCCATAGCTTGGCCTTAACCGAGAGTAGCCAAGAGGGGGAAGGCTGCCTAAGGGACAGAAGTGGTGCATCTTTGTCCCCGCTGGCTGGGACGGATGCACTGTCCCCATCCTGCAGGAGGTGTGCTGTGCTGGCTGGGACAGCACCAGAGCCCCTCTGTCCCCAGCAGTCGCTTTCGCTCAGGATAAGTCACTGTCACCCAGAAGATTTCTGCGCAGCTGGAAATAATCCCCAAAATGGTTATTTATAACTTTCTGTGGCTTGACACCATTTTTGCTATGGAGATGCCTTTGCTTGGTTGTGATGATGGGGATGGGCTTTGGGAGAGGCTTTGTTTTTGTTGTCTGCCCCAGCTTTTGTATGGGCTCCTTGGGCAACCAGCCTTGTTGGGGGAAGGGATCAACATCTCCATGTTCACTTGGTGTCTGAAGAATTGGATGGAATACCTTGCTTTTGGGAGGCCTGATTGGAGCCAAGTGCTCCTTCATGCAGCAGCTGTAATTGCCAGGAGGGTTCTGAGGATGGTAGGAGCTGCCACAAGGAACATCCCTGTATGCAAGGGGCAGAAAGGCTGAGCAGACCCATGTGTCCCCTCCCCAACCTGTCACGGGAGATTTCTGCCCCAGGAACGGCTCTAAAACTGGACTAATTCACATTTGTGTGATCATGTGTCTAAGGACCATCTCCAATAGCTCAGTCCATTAATTTCCCAATTTGTCTTGCTCACTTGTCTTTGATGGAAAGGAGCCTAGGGGCAAGAGTCTTCTGGAAAGGAAGCTTGTGAGTCTGTAACCGTGCGAGTTCTCCTGGGTGGGACAAAGTGACCTTTGTGGTGATGGTGGACCTGATTTGGACTTTGCTTCTGGGGGTTTTCCCTGCCTTGGACATGGTATCTCCATGCTCATGGCCTGGCAGCTCGTGCTGTCAGCTGCCTTCCTTGGAGGCTGCCACAGCCCTGTCCCAGAAGCCTTCGTTCCTCCCTCATCACCTCCTTGATGCAATCCCCTCTTGGGTGCAGGGCACAGCCCGTGCAGCGGCTGGAAGACAAACTGTGCTGGAACAGACAACTTCAGGCTTCACCATCGAGTCTGCTGGGGCTGCCCCTCACCCTCCAGCTGCCTGGAGCTGCTCCATGCCGCCGTGTGTGGGGTGGGCTGAGGGATGCACGTCAGCCTGGGGACAGAGTCTGGGGGCTGCTGCTGGGTAGGGACCAGGGGAAGGGGCTGGAGAGCAGAGCTGGCTCGGGGTGCAGGCAGTGGCAGGGTTTTGAGACTGGCCACCTTCGGAGCTGCCCCTTGGCCCCATGGCAAGGTCCGGACACAGCGGGATGAGCTGTGCTGGCAGCGAGCTTAGCACTGGGAGAGCTGCTGCTCTCCACAGCCTTCCCTGGGCTTGGAGGGAAAGGTGCAGAAGGTGGGATGCTGCTTGGAGAGGTGCCTTTGAACCCATCCCCTTGTGAGGAGCAGAGATCAGTCCATGGTGCCTCTGCCGTTGGCAGGGAGGGCACAGCCACAGCGGTGACAAGGGCAGAGCTGCCGACCTGGTGTCTCCCAGGGCTTCTGAGGTGGAAAAAGTCTCACTTACTGGGTCATTTAGAGATTGAATCTGGGGTTTTGGCAGGAGGAAAGGCTTTAATTAGCTGCTGCTCAGTAGGGCTGCTATTAGATCTTCAGAGCAAGATGCTGCCGGACTGGAAAAAATGCAGCAATAGCTCATTTGCTCAGGAAGCCATGATGGTGATTTGCATTTTGGTCAGGTGGTGAACCCTTGTAGAGAATTTTTGTAAAATAACTTCAAACTGTAGTTCAGATTCCTTCCCTCTCTGCAGCTGGGTGAATGTCTGTCTTGGTCCCAAACACTTTGGGTGTGAATTCCTTTGTTTGCAGCGCTCGTTCTGCAGGGAGGGAGGTGAGGGCTGGGCTGTGGACATGTCCTGTCAGTGAATGCTGCATGAAAAATGGCTTTTGTCTCTCCACCTTGGAGTAGAATTCAATTCTCCCTTATTATATACCTAAAAGGATTTTTCTGCTCTACCAGCAACCCCTCTGCTGACCTGAATACCCAGGAGACATGTAGTAGGGTAGGAAGCTTTGCAGTGCATCTCCTGAACCTCAGCTCTGCTGCTGGAGAACCAGGTGCTTTGAGATGTGTTCTAAATGCTTTGAAATGTATTTTGGACACTTTTTGGGTTTCTCCTGTGTTGTCAGCTTGCACAAGTGCAAAATGAGAACAAACCTCCACACCCTTGGGCTGACTCCTGCTTCAGACTCTGCCTCAGTGCTGCCCACGAGGTGAGAGTGGCAGCTGGTGTCACAGGCTGGGTGTTTGAGGGCAGTGGCTCTGTCGCCAGGGTTTGTGTTGTGCAGGAGTGACCATGTCTCAGTGATGTGCCATGGCAGGGCCCTCACAGGCTGTCCTGGTCCCCTGCTCACCTGGGCCATGGAGAACCTGAGCTGGCTCTCCTTGGGAGCAGCTTCTGGCCCTGCCTGGGTCCTGCTCCTCCCCGTGGGAGGATTGCTTTGATCTCATCTTTGTTTTTACTGTGAATGGTTGCTGTTCCTTTCCCGAAAAAGAGCTGGAAATTCCCACCTGTTTTGGCCTCTGTGCCTTGCTTTGGAAGGTAAAGTCCCTCTGCTTTCACCTGGCTGCAGTTTGGCCCAACAGGTTACAAGGCAAGAGGCTGACTTATCTTTTAGGTCATTTTAGCTGTTTCCCTGGGGTGGTGTGAGCATCGCCCGCTTGTGTGGGTGGGAAAAGTGGGATTACGTGGGTGACATAACACACTGCAGCACCTCCTGCCGTGGGGACAGGTCCCACAGAGCAGGAAGGATCCCTGAATCTAGTGGTGCTTGCTGGGATGGGACAGGAGCCACAGGACAGCATCCCTGGCCAGCAGCAAATCTCAGTGCTGCGCATGGTCCCCGGTGCAGTGGAGTTCCCTCCAAAACCATCTCCCCTCTTCTGGGCTTTGTAAATTTGGAATAAACTTAATTTCTCTGCTGTTACTATTAACTGAGTCCGAAAAGATGAAAATAAATGCCTGTTGGGAAGGGCAGGCTGACTCACTTTCTCATTCTCCTGTAAATTTCCATTTAAGTTTCAGTTTAAGCTCAGGTATGAGGGGAGTGAAAGCCGGTAATTTGTGACAAAAACTTCTATTTTAACTCGCAGTAGAAGAACTCCCTTTTTAATTGCAGAAATTATAAGGCTGGGATTGTTGTAAAGGAATACTGGCTCCAGCGGGTACCTGCTGGCTGCTTTGGGTGCTTCACTCCAGGGCTGCCAAAGGGAGCATCACCCTGTGACTGCACACCCCACCCAGGGGCTGGGGGGGCACCTGCACAAGCCAGGGTCCCCTTGACCATGCTCTGGTTTGCTCTCGCTGTTGCTGGTGTGGTTTGTTGGGGTTGGAAGCAGCTCCGTTGTGTGATGGTCCTGGAAGAGGCCCAACACCCAGTCCTCACTCCAGCTGGGACTTTGTGGCTTTGTGGTGTCCCCCATCATCTCTCCCACCTCCAGGCTGGAGTTTGCAGCCTTCTCCATCATTCTCCATATGCAACCAACTCCATAATTTTGGTCATCTTGCCCTTTGCTGGACCTCTTCCTGCTCTGTGGTGTTTGGAGGCAGCAAACCTTTCCTGCTGTGGGTGGACGGGCTGCCCTGCATCCCCCCAGGACTGGGGGCCCCTTCCTTGCTGTGGGGCCTTATCTTATTCCTGGATCAGGTGCCTCAGGCTCTGCAGCAAGTTCTTCCCTTATCACTCCTGCCTTGGCTGTAATTCTACTTCCACTCTGTCAGAGTGAAACAAGAAAACTTCTTTAAAAAGCAAGAGGAAAGTCATGTGAGGGAGCAGTGTTGTGTCAGCATTTACAGAGGGTTCAAAATAACGTGGCCCATCTGGTCCATTCTGAAAGGGGAAGCAAAGGGCTCCCAGCTGGGGCTTCCCTTCTTGCCCTATGCTGGGGCACCCAGGAAACTCTGTGGCACCAGTTGGATGGTGGTGCTGGATGGATTGGAAGGGACTTTAAAGCCCATCCAGTGCCTGCCATGGGCAGGGACACCTTCCACTATCCCAGGTTGCTCCAAGCCCTGCCCAACCAGGCCTGGGACACTTCCAGGAATGGGGCAGCCCCAGCTCTCTTGGAATCCCTTTAGGGACTGGAAGGTGCTCCAAGTCCAACATCCCCCGGGGGTGGAAGCAGCATCCCCTCCCTGTCAGCCTATGCCCTAAATTAGAGCAGCAAGATGCTGCAATGGGTCCATATGGAGACTCCTAAAATAATAGCTGTCAGCTCCCTGCTGACTTGCACGGGGTGCTAAAGCTTTTGGCTTTAGGAATGACAATTTAGGAAACAGAAATGCTGGTGGGCTGGAGCCAGACCGGAGGTGCCAGTGGCTTGGCCCCACCTGTGTTGGGATGGGCATGCTCAGGACCATCAGCTCCTGCTGGTGGAATATCCCACAGATTTTGGGGGGCTGTTACCACCCATCCATTTATCACAAGGCTAAACTGAACTGGGGTCAAGCACTTTGTTTTAGACACAGAATTTCGGGGGCAGGTGTGTGACCCTGGCGCGTGGAAGTGCTGACAGGGAGGTGCTGGGAAGGCAGGAGCTGTGGAATCACGTGGTGTTTGAGTACCAGAGGTGGCTGTGTGTGGATGCTGCTGCTCACGTTCCAGTCCCACTTTATTGGCCTTTGGTTTTGATGTCCTTTTCCTGTAATGAGCCGGGCCGATGGATGTCTAATAAAGAGCTCGTATCTCATCTTCCTCCGCTGCGGGGACTGTTGGGCTCCTCTAATTGCTCTGCAGTGGCCATGGGAGGTGGCTGCCTGTCAGGACAGCTGTTCCTTTGATCGGGCTATTGCACATTCAGGTCTTGTCCTGCTCAGGTTTTATTTGCTGTCCAGGCCTTGCCAAGCCATTACACTGAAACGAGTGGCTTAATTGCAAGGGCTTGTGGCTCAGCATCACCTTGTGGCTCAGCATCTCCCGTGCTGGGAGTGGGAGCTGTGCTGCTCCCCCGGCACTGCCAGCTGGGAGCACTGGTGCTGCTGCTGCTAATCCAGGAGCAACCCTGGTACCCAGAGAGACTGAACAAACCTGTGCTGCAATAGCTCAGAAAAGTGGTAGTTTGTAATGTCTTGCATAAAAACCTCCTTTTCCTCTGCTCTTGAAGCTGTTGGGGTGTGCAGCGAGCAGCCCCTTCCCTCCATGGCAGTGTGGGGAAGGAGCTGCAGCAGGAGTGACCAGGGCAGTCTGTAGGGACAGTTGGATCCGATGGTGGATCTGATGGAGTTAGACACGAAAATCCACATGGATGCACTCAGTGATGGTGAGTGCTGGCAGGAACCTTTGGCCTCTGCGTGGCCCAACTGGAGCTCCTTGGCGATGCTGGGTGTTGTCCCCTGACGTGTCCCCTCCCGAGGAGCAGAGCTCAGCTGTGCTCTGAGATAACAGCCCACCACTGCCTCAGAGCTGTTCTTGGAGGGGAAGAATGGACAGGATAATTACCCTGATCCCTGTGGAACTGCCTGATGAGGATGCTGCTTGTCTCCTGCAGAGCCTCTGGCTCCCGTGCTGCTGCCGTGCTGTCTGTCCTTTGGGAACCAGCTCTGGTGTCCCCCAAACCCTGGGGAGCTGGACAGGAGGAGGCACATCCTGGCAGGACAGTTCTAGTGTCCTCAGTGCCTTCCTGGGGTGCATCGTGGAGCTTTCTGTGCAGGGCCCAGGTTTGGTAAGCGGGGCTGTGCTGAAGTAACACGGAAACCATGCAGTAACTTCCTGTGAGTGACGTCCACTGGCAGAGGAATTAAAATTATACAGCCTTTAAAAAGGCTTCAATGAAGAATCAAAGGGTGCATTTCAGGTCTTTGTGTAATGTGTGAGGAAGGGTCATTTTTTTAAAGTTTATTTGCATCTATGTGGCTGATGAGGAAGCCTGCTCTGTCAGGGCATGGGGTAACTTAGCTGCCTGTCTGGGGGAGGTGACATCCAGCCTCCCTGGTGTCACCATACCCAGACAGAAACTTTTCCTGCGTGGTTTAGCTTACTGCCCTGCCTTCCCCTAGGAATACTGCTCTCAATAGGCTGTGCCAGCCGGGTATGAGCCTGTGATGCCTTCACATGGCACTGCAAGGTCCTTCCTGGAAGTGTTCAAGGCTAGGCTGGATGGAGCTCTGGGCAGCCTGGGACAGTGGAGGGTGTCCCTGCCCATGGCATGGGATGGTCTTACAGGTCCTTTCCAACCCAAACCCTTCTGTGATTGTAGAACCAGGAGCACCGTGATTCCTTGGGCACAGCCTTCTCCCATTCCCAAAGGAGGTGGAAGGCAGGTGTGGCTGTGTGCAGGCTTTGGGGTGAAACGAGGCAGTGTGGGGTTACAAAACCCGAGATGGGAGAGCCCAGGCACAGAACCCTCCTTGTCCTCAGCAGCTGAGGGTGCAGCTCCTTGGTGGGAAACAAGGCTCTGTAAAGGGGCTGGGAATCAGCAAAGTCCGGGGGAGGGGTGTGGGGGAGGCAGAGGGGGGGTTCTGGAAACCCCATGGGCTTCAGGCAGAGCCTCACTTGCCTGCACAGGCAGCCTGTTTGTGCTGCACAGCATTCCCGTGCACTGGAGATCATGGAAAACACTGGACAGGGACCTCTGAAGGCTTCAGACTCCGAATTTCTTACCAGATCTCCCTGTGAGCAGGTTGAGCTCCCCAGTGTGGTGTCCTGATGCCCCTTCCCCATCAGCTCCCTGTCACTGTGCCACGCCACCTGGCTGCACCTTGAGCTTGCAGCCTTCCCCCACTGCTGCCGTGTTTGCCATCAATATCTGCCTCTGCTCTGCCTGACACGTAGTGATTTTTCTCTCTGTGAAGGTTCCTGAGCAATCTAAATTGAGGAAGGGGAGGATCGCTTACAGACACGGCACTGGTTTGGCTCTATTTTGGGGGAGTATTTTGGGGTTTGACTCAGCTGTAGCAGCTTCTCTGTAGGGAGAGCTGGATTGATAGTCAGGAGTGGTAGCAGGTCAGGTAGGCTATTTCTGGAAGGGCTGTTTAATTGTCTGGTGTGATTCTTGCAGTGCTCGTGGCTGGATGGTTACTTATCTCCTGTCAGAGTTGGTTAGCATGAGGCAGCTCTGGTTGCACACTGATATTAAATAATAAATCTGTGAGAGGGGCTCGGATCTGCTTTGTCTTACTTGGCTGGGAGGGTGACAAGGGATAAAGCACTCAGCATCTCTGTGCTTTAATGCCAGAAACTGCTACAGAATTGTTGTAAGTCTGTCTTCTCCCCCACGATGGTGTGTCTGTCACTGGGTTCAGGGGGCATCGCTGCCCACCCAGGACCAGCCCCAGCTGCTGCCCACGGCTGGGCTCTGCTGCCCTCCCTGCCCACTGCATGGACTGGATTTGGTTTCATGCTCATTTTCCATCTCTCTGCATAAAGGACATACTCTCGGCAGCAGAGAGGGTTTAACTAACTGCTTTTTAGTCATGTAAGCCAGTGGTTAAAATGCTTTTGCTCTGCCATGCTCCTGAGCTCCAGAGCAGGTGGGTTTGGGGTCTGAGGTGGGCTCAGAGGGCATTTCCAGCTCCAGGGATTCTGTGTTCATGGTGAGGGGTCTCCCTGTTGTATTTGTCTGATGGAGGGGGAACAAGGCAGTCCTATTCCAGCTGTGCCCATGGGATGCCCACAAACCCTTACACCAACACCTCTCCTCTTCCAGCTTTCCAGGCCCTGTGGGTATCACCCTGCAAATGGATGTCCCAGAATGTGTTGGCACAGCATTTCCATAACACCAGTGACAGCAGCCAGTGCCGGGGAAGTGTTTAGGTCGTGCCCAGTCCCTGGGAGTTGCTCAGATCTGGTTAAAGCATTGCTTTTGGAGCTGTGGAATGCTGAGGGCTCAGATCCCTGTTCGACCTTGGGGTCTTTTAGTCTCAGTCAGGAAATCCCACTCTTACCCCTGGCAAAGAGAAGGGGAGGATACGTACAGGATAACGGCAGGGAAGTGTTTGCCTGACCTGCTCCTCCTGCAGGGCCTGGGGGTGAGTCCCAGCTCATTTCTGTCGCTGGTTTCACTTGCTGCCTCCGAGTCACCAATTTGTCCAACCACTCCTTGGTGAGTTGGTGATGGCTTCAGGTGTTCCCCAGCTGGAGCGTGACTTCTGCAGCCATCAGGCTGAAGAAAAGCTCCTCAAAGCCCACCTGTGTCTGGTGAGGAGCACAGCCCTTGACTTCTGCGTGATGAAGGGACCCGTTCCTCAGTCTGCTGCAGGAGATGGGAGCCAAAGCACTGGGATTGTGTCCTGCATCCCACTGATGCAACTGGCTCTGTTTGGGGTCCTGGGTTTGTTGGAACATACTGGCTTGAATGAGCAGTTTTAATTAGTTTCATTCTTAGGCTGTCTTTACTGTGCTGACTCACTTCCAGCTCTCTGATAACTTCAACACATGACTTCATGTCAAGGCAGAGGAACAGGAATCCAAAGGAGGGAAGCTGACCGTGCCTGGGCGTGGGGCAGGCTGTGCTGGGGGCTTGGTTTGGGGGGAAGCCAAAGGAAGTCTGAGGTCAGCCTACACTCAGAGCACCAACAAGGGTGCTGGGTGGGAGGTGCAGGAGATGCAGCAATATCACCTTCAGCTTTCTTCTGGTTTTCCTGCAGCACTGCTGCTCAGTGAGGGCTGAGGGCTCTGAGCCACCCTTTGAGCCCTGGCACTGCTGGTGCTGGGTCTGTGGTGCTGCTGGGCCCGTGGGAGAGCAGGAAGGTGCAGCAGCAGAGCAGTGCCAGGCGCTGTGCCCCGAGAAGTCCCCATGTGTGCCCCGGAGCGTTGTCTGTGGTATCACTTCCCCAAAGCTATTTCTGAAACCGGGAGGTTCTCACTACCCAGCCTGAACTTGTCTTGTTTCGTGTCTGGTGGGGCTTGAGCACCAATTCCGTGGTGTGACAGTGAGTCCTGTGCAGGGTCCTGCTCGTCCTTGCTCCAAGGAGATTTTGGGGCAGGAGCAGTGGCTATACTGGTGGTCACATACACAGTGCCAAGCGCCTTCTGCACCCTCAGGAAGCCTTTGGCTGTCATCTCATGATGTCCAAAGGACCAGGCCCTCCCAAGTGGGGGGTTGGCTGGAGGGTCTGGTTGTGCTGGGATTTGTGGGGGGCTGCCCCCAGCACTGCGGCACCACGGAGGGAGTGTGTGAGTGGGAAGTCTGGAAGGGGGAGCAGCTCGTTGCTGTTCCTCCTAATTGCTCTCCCACTTTTGTACTCGAGTGAGCGAGGAGCTGTCTTGAGCTGTGTCCCTGGGGACGCTGCCTGGTTCTGTCATCCCCGGCAGCTGCACCAGCACCCTCCCCACAGTGGGGCCCTTTAAAAGGAATCCTTCTCTGTTTTGACTCGGTCCGTCTTTCCCTTGACGTGAGAATGATCCATCTGCCTCTTGATGTGGTGGAGGATGCAGGGGCTGTGGTGAAACCTGAGCGGGGGCGAGAGCGCTTGGGACGGTTCCCATGGGCGCTGCGGAGCCACGGGAAGGTGTGGGAGCAGGGCTCAATCCCCAGCCTTTGCCTAAAGAATTCCTTGCTCCAGACTTGTTACTAGAAGCTGATAATAAAATTTGTGGGAGGTTTTTTCTGATGGAAAGTGTGGGGGAGTGCAGGAGGAGCTCCCCTGATCTGCTCAACATGGTCTGGGGTTGTATAAAGCAACAGCCCCGAGGCCGGGCTTTGAGGTGGGCGCCCAGATTTCATGGAGATGGTGGTTCAGGGATTTCCTGTAATGAAGCTGCGTGCCAGTGTGTGATCCCAGGCAGGCTCTGCTGGGGCTGAGGCTTGTCAGATGCCAGAGATGGACAGGGTGAGCCAGGGCTTTCCCTGGGCATGATGGAGTCAGGGCTGTCCTTCAGCATGTCGTGCTCCTGCCGAGGGAACTGTTCTCTGGAGGCTGGGCCAAGGTTACTGTGGTGCTGCTGCCTGCAGGGGTGGGTCAGTGCCTTCCAAACCAGCCTCACTAACCTGCTTGGAGCTCTGCAATTCTGCTGCTTCTCCCCTGCCTGGTGTGCTGGGCTGGCTGGCACTTCCCTGCTTCTGTAGGAGCCTGGAGTCCAGGACCTGCTAACGCTGGTCCCCGCAACCAGGTTTCAGTGGCCCTGTTGGCAGCTGAAGGTGGATGCTGAGGTGTTGTTCTCCCCAGGTGCCTTTGCAGAGCTCAGCAGAACTGTGTTCCTGTCTCTTTGCAGTCAGATGTGCCCAATGACACAAACTTTGGATCTTTCTCAACGTGCTCTATCCATGATTGTGTGGAAAGCGTTTGCAAGGAGCAGGAATGCTGGGGGGAGGAAAGCTGCCAAGTCATGGAATGGTTTGGGTTGGAAGGGACCTTAAAGCCCATCTGGTTCCAACCCCTGCCATGGGCAGGGACACCTTCCACTGTCCCAGGCTGCTCCAAGCCCTGTCCAACCTGGCCTTGGACACTTCCAGGAATCCAGGGGCAGCCACAGCTTCTCTGGGCAACCTGTGCCAGGGCCTCCCCACCTCACAGGGAATAATTGAAAAGGAGCTTTTTCTGCTCCAAGGTTAATCAGCAAATTTCTCCTGGAAGTTGACTTCAGGCTGATTCTGCTGAAGATTGATTGTTGAGGTTTTTTCTGGTTGTTTTTTTTTTTCTTCTGGTTGTTGTATTTGTAGAAATAATGATGTCTAAGCACTGTCTTACCAGCTGGTCAGGAATTCACTGGAGAATTGATAATTTCCAAAGGAAATATTCGTACAACAGTAACTCCCAATTTGTGTGTGCCCACCTGGATGCTTTTTCCCTGGAGGCAATTACTGTTCCAGTGGTGGTTAAACACCTTCTCCTCCCTGCAGATGCCACTGGCCCTTCTGTTCTGAGCCATCAGAGCACATCTTTAAAAACCAGCTGGTTTGTGCACTGGAATTCCTGCAGGACCAGGATGTGCTTTGTGTTGTAGACTTGTACATGGACAGATGATGATGGAACAAGAAGGAACAGTTTCAGACTGAGAGGGGAGACTTAGATTAGATATTGGGAAGAAATCATTCCCTGTGAGGGTGGGGAGGCCCTGGCACAGGGTGCCCAGAGAAGCTGTGGCTGCCCCTGGATCCCTGGCAGTGTCCCAGGCCAGACAGGACAGAGCTTGGAGCACCCTGGGATAGTGGAAGGTGTCCCTGCCCGTGGCAGGGGGTTGGAACTGAATGGGCTTTAAGGTCCCTTCCAACCCAAACCATTCTGGGATTCAGTGATTTTCTACTGCCACCCCACGTGCCCCAGCCCCAGGCTGGCTGTGCTGGTGCCATCCGGGGTTTCCCGTGTCCCTGGTGCCGGGTTATGGCAGGCTCTGCACAGCATTGCCATCCCACGGCATTCCCATCCCAACGCACCAGCGCGGGGCTGCCGTTGCTACGGGAACGGGCGTTCTGGAGTTGGAAACCTCATTTGATTCCTTCTCCCTGCTCGTTAAGACACTCAGATGGATTTGAAGTCACAAATACAATAGTTTTTGGGGTGGTGCAGAGGGTTCAAGAATCTTTCCCTAATAAAGGAACTGCCTGAACTCTCAAGGGGTTGAATGAGATTTTCCCCTCAATACCCACTCAAAAGCCCACTTTACCAGCTTGGTGTGTGTGGGGCTGCTCATTCTGCCACCTGCAGGGATAATTAAGACCTTTCAGGTTGCCATAGAGAGTATTTTGCCTTCTAATATTGCATCAATTTATATTTGGGATATTTTTCTATAAAATTGCCAGTGCAGAGGCTGCTGTCTTTGTCAGGTGCACCAGAGGCATGTACAGAAGGGGAGGCCTTAACCAGCCTGTAATTTGCAGGATGGAGGAGATGCTCAATGCTCTTGGTATTTCTTTACATTTGGTTTTTCTATCAAATACAATCCAGAATGTTCCTTCCTCACTGGAGGGGTGTCAGCAGCTGCTGGAGGAGTGATGGGATCTTATGTAGGCCAAATCCTGGACTTGGAGCAAGCAGCTCCAGAGGAATTGTTCTGCAGTCCCATTAGCCCAGCTGAAATTTATCTCGGTGAAGTTGGCCCTCTTGAACGGGCACTGCAGAATCAGAACAACACCACGAGAAGTTGTGTCTGCTCCTGGGAGCTTGCTCACCCTCTCTTGCTTCTGAAAACCCTTTCTTGCTTTCGGTAGTGGCTTGTTTAGGTGGGGATGAGAACCAGGGGTGTGTGTTGAGGCCTCAGCTCCACAGCCCTCCCAGAGCCCCCTGCGCTCCCCAGGGCTCCACCACTCACTCCTGCTCCTTTGGGAAACTGCAACGCTGAAAGGAGCAGCAAAAAGCGTTCGTGTTGAGTTGAACTTCATAGCAAAGAGCTGCTCTGAAGTGAGATGTTAATGTTTCCCTTGTATGCCAGGACAGGAACTGGGACAGCAGTCAGGAGCCGGGGCTGGCAGGGAGGAGGGGCTGTGGGTCTGCAAACACTCACCATGGAGAGAAAACGGCTGGGGCAGCATCCAAGCCCTGCTTTAGTCATCCCCTCATCACTCTGAGCATTTCTGTGTGTCGGGTAAGCCTGTAGCTCTCCACAGCTGTAGGCTGTGTGCTGTGGGATCCACAGGGATGCTCTCATGAGGGATCATGGCACAGGAGGGGTTTGCAGGTTGGTGTGAGAGCCCAGAGCGAGCTGTGAGGTGAGGGTGGCAATAGCTGCTCCCTGGGCAAAGGCAAAGCCCTGGAGCTGTGTCCTTGTCCCTGCAGTTCACGGAGAGGGGACAGGGCAGCTCCAGCATCCAGGGCTGCAGCTCCTGCTCCCCACTTGGGGCTGCGGAAGGAGCTGTAATTCCATTAATGAGCTGAATATGCTGGGGTCAGCCTTTGCCATCCAAAATAATATGATAATGAAAGAGAATTACAAGGTAATTGTTATTAATGGCCCCCAGGTTGGAAGAGAGCTGACGCAGGCGGGTGTCACATTGGGCCACGGCCCAGCAGCGGTGCCTGGTGAGGGTGGGAGGGGAGGAAGGTCCTGGAGCTGCTGAAGGAGGAAGGATGATGTAAGGCAGGAAAACGTGGAGTCCAGGAGGAGATTCAGCCTTGTAAATGTAGTTTATTTGAGAACCAGTTTGCTGTGAATTAGCATCCTGGCAGAGTGCAAAACATGAATTTTTGGGGAGGCACCCAAAAATTGGTTTGTGTTTGGTGGGTGTTTGATGTTCCAGAGTGAAGGGCAGAGAAGAGCTTTCCTCAGGGTGGCTGGCAAGTGAGTTTGAGTCCTGGGCTGAACCTGCTTCCTCTCCTTTAGCTCCTGTCTCCATAATTCTCAGTATAAGCTGCCTGTGGTGTGGCAGTGATTTACAGTGGGACCAAATTTATTCCAGCCCAGAGCTGCGTAGGGGCTCAGGAGTCTTTGGCCATTTGCCAGGCTGATGGTGTTGGAGACGCGAGCAGCCAGGAGATGCAGCGGGAAGGGAAGATGAGCCCAAGGTTTTCTGTGTTATAGCAGTCCCATGGCAAGGGGAAGGCTGGGATAGGCTGCCCACACAGGTTGTGGAGTCTCCCTTCTTGGACATATTCAAAAGCCATCTGGGCATGGTCCTGGGCAGGTGGCCCTGCTTGAGCAGAGGGCTTGGACAAGATGACCTCCAGAAATCCCTTCCAGCCTCAGCCGTTCCATGACTTTATGGAAAGGGAGCTGGGAGAGGTGATGGAACTGTGCTCATGTGCTGTGCTCCAGCGAGACTTTGGTGGGGCTTCAGAGGGGCTGAGGAGATCCAGAGTGAGGCACCAGGAGCCTCTGCAGCTCGGGAGGAGCGAGCCCCGGGCCCCGCATCCCTCGGAGCTCCCTCTCCAGGTGCTGGGCAGGCGGGAGGGGACATCAGGGACCCGGGGCTGGCGGGGTCGGAGCAGCGCTCGGCAGCGAGGAGCCGGCTCTTTCCCCAGCCTCGGCAATGTGTTGTGACTGTTTATGTAAAAATAACAGATCTTTCCAAATATTTATTACTCGATCATGTGCTGAGGAGCGGGTGCCGTGCGCTCAGAAATGGAAAACCGCCCCCGAGCAGCTGCCAATCTGGGCTGAGGCTGGGTCTGGGATGTGGCTGACAGGGAAGGGCAGGAGGCAGCAGCTGGGGGCCGGGCGCTGGGGGGACCCTGGGACGGTCAGCGGGGCTCGGGCACCGTGAAGGGGGTTACAATGAGATCTGGTTGAACGGGCGCCTCTTTTAGGGGTTTTCTCACCCCAGACTCTTCAAACAGACACAAGTTTGTGTTGACAAGAACTTTTGAGTGGCTTTGTGGGAGCTTTGGAGGCAGCATGGAGGGGGAGCATGCCCACAGTGGTGGTGGGGTGGTGGGTTCGTGCCTCCTTGTTCAACCCCAGCAATTCCAGGCAGCCTTTAATCTCCCAGGAACGTTGTTCTTCCTGCAGGGATATGCACGAGGCTGCTGTGCAGAGCAGTGTTGGGGCCATCTCTGCAGCACTCCCCGGGCTCTGCAGGTGCTGTGAGGCACTGGAGGGTGGGTGAGGTGCCTCAGTGGGGTGATGCTGTGGGGATGCTGCACCGTGATCCCTTCCAAAGGGAAGGGGAAACTCCAGGTGGGGAGATTGCTGGGAATTGGGGTGGAATTTTTGATCCAGTTGCTGCAGCTGATTTTCCTGCCCTAGTGAGGTGGCCTGGCCCTGTACCATGCCACAGGCAAAGGGTGAGTGTCTCTTCTGCTGAAGATCAGGTTTTTATTCCAGAAATCACACTGGTGGCATAGAAAAACTTGGCGTGGAGGAGCTGGCGTGGCTGAGGGTGGGCACGCAGCTGGGGGCTGCTGCTCGCTGTGGGAGCTGGAGCTGCAAATTCCAAGGTGTTACCAGGAGCTTCTGTTCCTTCTTGTCCTGGCTCTGCTGACAGCTCCTCAGGGCTTGGCAGAGAGGTTCCTCTCTTCTCACCTGCTTAGCAAAGGGCACCTGGGAAGAGGCCAGTGTGAGCTGCAGATCCTGGCTGGGGACACACAAGCACCAACTCAGTATTTCTGAAATCTGCCCTATTTTCTTCCTCTGAAGTGCTGCAGAACAGCTGGGAAACATTTTGGGTGAGCTCACAGATTTTTATTGTCCCACTTAGTCTCTTATGTATGGAGCTTTCCCCTTTATTCCTTTATTAAAATAGACTGGATGTAAAGCAGCCTCTGGGCACGATGGCTGGGGCGGGGTGGGTGCTGTGCCAGCTGTGCCAGCACAGAATTGGGATGAAATGTCCCCTCTTGGCTCCGGGGCTGCTCCGGGTGACACCAGGGCTGGCAGGAGCTCCGGAGGCTGCGTTCCCTGGGCTTTGGGTGGTGCTTCTGGAGCCTGGTGAGCTGGGGATCCAGCTAAATTGCTTATCCAAATTTCATTAAAAATGCAAATGGATTCTTTCAGCGGGACAGAGCCGCATTAAAAAGTAGGGCATATCGTAAACATTAATAAAGTCGTATTGGCCAGCAGGGACGTGGACAGGCAAAGTGAGCCAGGAAAGCTCTTTGCAGAGCTCCATGTAAATAAAACAGCTCCTCTCTTTCCTCCTCTCCTCCTCCTCCTCCTCGAGCTGCCAGCCCAGATAATGTTCTCATTGAACTCAGTGGTGTGTAATTGCACAGGACTGTTCCCCACGAACAGCAAACTCAGTCCCTGGGTTGATGGAGTTTTTTAGGACAGCAGAAGACAAGCACTTCAGCCACTTTGTTAAAATAAAATTCACCTAAACAATTTCTTTTAAAATAAGGTAAAACATGAAGCAGGTTTGACTTCCTCCTCCCCAGCAGCGTGTTTTAAAACACTTCCCTTAATGTGATCCTGTAGGTAGTGTCTGATTTCACCTTCTCCACTGACCTTGGCCAAGGGCTGGTGCTCCTCTGTCCCAGCTCTCCATGGCCATCACCTTGAGCAGGCTCCTGAGCTCGTCCCACGCGCTGCTGCATCCCAGAGCTTCCCTGGGAGAAGCCGGGGGCAGGGACAGACAGATCTCTGGGACAGAGCTGCCCACTCCTCCCGTAGCAAGGTGACTCCTCCTGCCTGTCTGGCAGCATCAATAAAACCCTGTTCTAAACAGCTCTGGCTGGAGCGGGGAGGGAGCAGACACAGTAAATCTGCATGTTGGAAATGTTATTTTAATATCTTATCCGTGGAGCATCAAACACGGTGCCAAGTACACGAGCATCTTGCCAGCTGCAGCCCTTTGAATGTCTTCAAGGCAGAGATGTTGCTGTGCAGTAACACCCGGCGCTCCAGCCTGTCAGGAGATAATGGCCTGTTGTCCAGGGGGGAAGCCAAGCAGACCCCGTGTAAGGGGCTCCCCTTCCTGCGGCTGTGGGGGCTGCAGCGTGGGAGCGCTCGTCTTGTGAGGGCCAGTGCCGAGGGGCTCTGTGTTCATGGTGCTGCTGGCAAACCTCTCCCGGGAAGTGAGCATTCCTCTCCTGGCTGGGGCCCAGGAGAGCAGCGAGCATCCTCCCTCCTTCCCTCCCTTCTCTGTGCCCCAGCAAGGTGCCAGGTGATCCCAAAGCCTCACGAGGTCCAGCCAGGCTGGGCTGGCAGTGAGGGTGAGCCGTGTGCCAGGCCCTGCTGCCCTGGCTTGGCCAGGATCTGCCTCACCGGCAGGATGAGCATAAACCAAGCCAAGGAAAGATAAACCCTCACCAGGAGCTGGGAATGAGCATCCTCTGGGTGGCCCAAGGCTTTCTGCCCCATCACCATGTGCCGCTGCTGGAGCTGCCCTGCTCCAGCCCTCCCTTCATGGAGCTGTTGTTTCCTGCAGAGGAAGTGGCAGCGTTTCTTATCTTGGCAGCTCCCTCCCTCCCAAAAGTTCAGGGCTGAGCAGGGTTGAAATAAAGTGGAAGGCAGGTTATGGATGCTCCAGTCATGACTAGAGTGCTCCATCACCCAGCCCCTACTCCCCACAGCCCCTGTGCAGGGGCTGTAATTTGGAGAGGTCTGATAGCAGGGAGGGGCAGGGTTGTTGCTGGAACAAAACTGGAGGGGGTTGCAGCTCTGTGCCCATCTCTGTCCGTTCCTGATTTATGCCTGAAGTGGGCACAGCAGTGTCTGTGGGGGTGAGAGTTGTCTGGGAGGCTGCCTGGTGCTGCTGTGTCCCCCTGAGAGCCCCTACTGCCCTGAGCTCAGCCTCGCTGTCGCCAGGATCCCTGCAGGCATCCATCCATCTTTTCCTTGGACTTTGGCTCTGCCCAGGCTGCCCTTGATCCCTAGAGCTGCTGTTTGTTCTCATGTGAAAAGGCCTTTGCTTGATAAATGTTTTTTTTCCTTGATTGGAAGTTTTCCAAATCATTGAGATTTTTCTGTGATGTGTTTTTGCCTGCTCTCCTCACCAGCTCTCATCTTGTCTTCTGGTGGGAGGCAGCGCTCCGAGGCTTTCCGAGGGATCGGCTGTCCCAGGACAAATCCCGTGGGAGTTTCTTCACAACACAAACTAGGACTGGAGCACTGCAGGAGGAGGGAGAGGAAGGAGCAGTGGGGAGAGGCTGTGACTTCAGCAAGGGTTGGGATGGTCTCATTTCCCATTTTTTTCCCATTTTTATGGGGAAATTAGGCGAGAGTGTGAAATATTTTCCAGTGTGGTGCTTCTGGGAGGATTTCACCTGAGGGATGAAGAGCTGGTTGGAGGCTGGCTGGGAAGGGGGTCTTGAAGGTGCCTGGTAATCCCCAGGGTCCCTCCCCTCATTCCTTTTCCCTGACACTTTGGCGCAAGTGCTGGAGGGTCAGCCCTGGGTGATGGGGTTAAGAGAGCACCTGGCATAGCAGTGTGTTTACAAAATAGCACATTGTCCCTGAAAACTGTGCCAGGGCTGCTGGCGTGTCCCCTGGCATGTCCTGTGTAGGGCTGCAGCTCGGGAGCCTTCGGCAGAGCCCTTCCCTGGGAGCCTCAGCCACAGCGTCTCCTACCCCAGCATGTCCTTCCCTCTTAGCATCCAGTTTGTTATGTAAAGCTGGAGCTTTTGGCTGCCTTAGGGAGCTGGAGCTCACCCTGCTCCTGCAAGCACTGCCTGGTGCCACCTCTGCTCCACACTGTGCCCTCGCGGGTGATGGCTCTGGGACGGCGCTGGCAGAGGGACCCCGGGGTGCAGGGATGCACAGGGGATGCTGCTCAGCATCTGGATCCTGCCAGGTGCATCACCAGGACAGATCTGTGACCGACCTGGCTGCTGCTGGTTTGAACAGGATTTGGAGAATAGGAACAATTTGTTCCTAAGGGGCGCCCCCTGAACAACTCCTCAGCAGGGTCTGTGCCTCTGCTCTCCATGGGATCAGGCGTGTCTGCTCAGGCTGGGGCAGCCAAGCTCTGTCCTGTGCTCAGCCACACACCTGGTGTGTGCTCGGGACAAATCCCGGCTCCAGACAAACATCCTCTGGGTGTGTGACAGGGCCTTGTCTGCCACAGGAGTCCTTGGCCATGGCTGTGCTGTTGTGCTTGTTGATAATCTGACCCACTGCCCATCCTGGCATGCCCCGGTGGTGGGAGGGGGCTCTCCAGCGTTCCCTCCCTTTGCCCTGGGCTGCTGCTGCTTCCCTGGGCGCCGCCTGGCTCCTGGTGCTGACTGAGGGGTGTTTGTTCGGAGACTCTGTGCTGGGGTGTGAGAGCTGCTGGTGGCTTTTTGGGGGGGTCCTTTGTTGAGAACTGGTGACGGAAACATCCCTCCCCTGCCTGCGGCAGCCTGGGGTGTTTGATCCTCCCACAGTGGTAGCAGGGAGCTCTTCAAAGCAGAGACAGCGAGGACCAAATAATGCTTGATTTTATTCTTCATCTATTTTAAAACAGCCTTAATGCCCATGGCTGAGTCTGTGGCTCCCGGGGTGGCTGCTGGGTGCTCAGCCCCCCAGGCTGGGTGCTGTGGGAGGGTGCAGAGCGTGGGGGGCCGGGGTGGAGCGTGGGGACTGTGAGTCAGCACTGCCCGAGCAGATGGAGCTGCTGTGATAACGCTGCCGGGGCTGGGCGAGCGGAGCTGGGGGGTGCTGGGCTGTGCTGGGGGGTGCTGGGCTGTGCTGGGGGTGCTAGGGGGTGTTGGGGGGTGCTGGGCGGTGTTGGGGGGTCTTGGGCTGTGTTGGGGGGTGCTGGGAGGTGTTGGGGAGTGCTGGGCTGTGCTGGGGGGTGCTGGGCGGTGTTGGGGGGTCCTGGGCTGTGTTGGGGGGTGCTGGGAGGTGTTGGGGAGTGCTGGGCTGTGCTGGGGGGTGCTGGCTGTGCTGGGAGGTGCTGGGGGGTGCTGGCTGTGCTGGGCGGTGCTTGGCTGTGTTGGGGGTTCTGGGGGGTGCTGGGGGGTGCTGGGCTGTGTTGGGGGGTGCTGGGCTGTGCTGGGGGGTGCTGGGCTGTGTTGGGGGGTGCTGGGCTGTGCTGGGAGGTGCTGGGCTGTGCTGGGGGGTGCTGGGCTGTGTTGGGGGGTGCTGAGCTGTGTTGGGGGGTGCTGGGCTGTGTTGGGGGGTGCTGGGCTGTGCTGGGGGGTGCTGGGCTGTGTTGGGGGGTGCTGGGCTGTGCTGGGAGGTGCTAGTGAGTGCTGAGCTGTGTTGGGGGGTGCTGGGCGGTGCAGGCTCCAGCCCCTGCGGCCCCTCTGAACCCTCTCAGCTGCAGAGGTCTGGGGACACGCTGCTCTCATGGGGAGGCTTGGGACAATCCAAACCCCAGGGAACCCCTGTCCTGTGTCTGGGTGGTGCTGAGCCTGTGTCGTGCAGCAGGAGGAAGGGGTTGAGATAACAAGACCAGTCCAGTCGGCCGCTCTCCTGTGCTGGAGGCAGGGGGAGCAGCTTCTGCAGCCAACTTCCCTGGGTGTTTTCTGGCTTCCCACCATGCAGGAACAGGAAATACGCTGGATAATGTTTGTCTGGATATGTTCACAGAATCCCAGAATGGTTTGGGTTGGAAGGGGACTTCAAAAGCTCATCCAGTGCTACCCCGGCCATGGGCAGGGACGTTTCCACTATCCCAGGTTGCTCCAAGCCCTATCCAGCCTGCCCTTGGGCACTTCCAGGGATCCAGGGGCAGCCACAGCTGCTCTGGGCACTTGGTTGGGGGGTTCCTGTGTGTTGACCAGGTGGAAGTGAAGGTGCTGAAGGACACACTGTCCTGGGCTCCAGCCCTCCAGTGGCTGCTGGTGCCCAGCAGTGTCCTGGTGACTGCCCAGCTGGGACAGAGCCTGGTGTGCAATGGGAGAGAGGCCAGAGGTGGACAGAAAAGTGTCTTGAGATTGTCTGACTGCTCCATTTGCTCGGTGATGGGGACAGGAGGTGTGTTATGGCAGGAGCTGTTTGTGCCTGGATTTAAAGTGCTGCCAGGGCACTTTATGGACTGGGAGGGATCTTTCAAACCATCTGGTTCAAGTTCATGCCATGGGTTCCTGTTCCTGGTCACCAGAAAAGTGCTGTGCTGGTGGTGTGGCCACAGAGGGGACACGGTCAGTGGTTGGTATTGGAAACCCAGGGCTGTGCACAACAACACAATTGGAACTTTGAATAAATCCTCTGTAGGCAGCCTCACCTTACCAGGGCCCTGGCTAATTGAAGCTTTCACTTGTAGTTAAATGGAGCTGTTCACATTCCTGGGTGTTCAAGAAACCCTTCAAACATCGCTTGGTGTATGGAGAAGAAACCCTCCTAAGATGCTGCCAGCTCAAAATAAGCCTGAGGCAGCAGCGGGGAAGTCATTACTCTTCATATCGGACACAAAAAAAATGTTTCTGTTGTGTTCATGATTATTTTTGTTTTCTGTACTTCCTGGAAAGCAAAGGGGGACCATGCAGTGTTCTGGTTTTTTTTAGAAATGCAGAGGGGAGCAGGATTACAGCCTGTGCTCTCTAGCAGTGTATAAATGGCTCCCAGCCCTTGCTGCACAGTCACTCTGCGTTCGTGGTCTGCTCTTGATCATGTTTTGTTCAAAGAGTTTAAATTGTTCACATTTGTGGGGCTGGTGTTGAACTCCAGCTCTTGGCTCACTGGTCACGGGCTTCTGGAGGGAAGGTGAGGGCTCTGGAAGGGAAAGAACCCTTTGGAAGGGCTCCCTAATCCCCTCACCTTAGCGGGGTGTCCCTGTCCCCAGGCTGGAGCCACCTCTGGTTGTTCGCTCTGGCTCTGGCCACCACTGGGGCATTTGTGGCACCAGTGCTGGGAGAACTGGGTGGGCACCAACTGCAGGCAGAGCTGGAACTGGGACCCTTTGGGTGCTGAAAGACTCTTCACCAACCTGATGGGTCCTGAGCCTCCTCACCTGTTTGGAGGTGCGGTCAGTGTTCTCTGGGCAGTGCCACTTGGTCTCTGCTTTTGGAAATAAGACAGCGCTCAGAATATTAAAAATTAGGGGGGAAGAGGGGGGGATGCGAGGAAGAAAATGGGAGTGAAGTTCCCCTCTCTGTCTTGGAGATAAGCTACAAAATCCAGCTTTAACTGAGTTACATTATTAGCACTTTGCGGACTGGGTTTTTATCTGCCTTGAAGAGGATTAGTACGCTGTGACAAAAAGGAATGGCTTCAAAGCAGGCGAGCAGGCATCTTCTGGGGCTTGGAGCTGCAAGAGCCAAAGCTGGGTTGGTGGTGGGTTATCTGTGCTGGGACTGCCCTCTCCTAATGCCTGACCTCTCATCTGGGCAGTACTGATCCTGCCAGGATACCTTTCCATATTTCTCTCTTCTCTCAAGAGTCTGACCTGGAGTTTCAATTACAATATTAAATTACCAGGTCACCAGAGTCAAAGTAGGCTGCCAAGTTTTTAATGATCTTCTCTTTCTTCTTGTGTGGAGGTTTTTTTTTTCCGAGCCTCCTTTCCATCTCTGCACTTTTAATTGAGACCATCTGTAATTTAACACATCGCCACAGCGCGTGGCGAGTTGCGTAACTGGTGCAGGGTTTTAGGAGGACTCGGTGCTCATCCTCAGGGACTGCAGCAGCTTTCCACTGTCTTCCAGTGCCTTCGTAAGAAATCCAGAACTAATTGCCAAGACTGTTTAATCTGCTCCCTCGGGGCTTTGATTAATCACAGAGTACTTATTTTTCATCTCTCGCTGGTGGAGATGCTGAGGGTGTCGTTGGGGGGCTGGGGCTGGTCCTCAAGCTGGTGTGTGGGTGTTTGTGACTGGAGCTGGCTGCAGCCACCAGGGATGTCCTCAGGGATGTCCCCAGGGACACAGGCCCCAGCCCCTTGCAAAGGCACTGGGTCAGAGGGGGCTGCAGAGTGTCCTCAGTGTCTGTCCCCATCTGTCTAAGGTACACACCAAGGCTGTCCATCAATTCTGCATCTCAGAAGCTTCTCCTCTGCCTGACCTTGGCCAGCACCTGGCTGTTCCTTCTCCAATGCCTGTGATCCCCAAATCATCAGTGTCCCTGCTTGCCTTGACCATGGTAGCCCCATGTGTGGGGCTGTCCCCTGCAGCCCAGCATGTCCTTCTCACTGTGCCAACCTTCTCTCACACAGGAGTCCGGGGCTCACAATCCAGGCTTTTAAGAAACAAGTTAGAGGGGATTGTTAACACGGAAAGAACCAAATTCCAACTTCAAAAATTACCTGTTATTGTTGCTGCAGTGTGTGACCTGGCTGTAATTAAGGACTGGGGGAAGCACCTTCCCCTCCTGTTGCTGCAGGACTCCTGTCAGGGCGGGAGTGTGGGAGCACTCGGCTGGAGCTTCCCTGCCCTGTGCGTGGGTCTGTGCAGGGACAAAGGTGCCTGCAGGGGAACAGTGCCCGCTTCCTTCCCCTGGCTTTGAGCTTCCCTGCTGTGTCCTGGGGCGGCAGGATTTGGGGAGTGGGCGAGTGGGGCAATGTGGTGTCTGCATGCCCTGCGACCACCCCCAAGCTGCAAAGAGTCCCTCTGAGAGTTCTCCAGGAGCTGCTGTTGGTTTCTCCATAGCTTGTTTTGTGGTGGGACTCGGCCGTGCAGCTGCATGGTCCAGAGACAGGCACAGGGCAGGGAAGAGCTGTTCCCCCAGGGTGTCTTTGGATGTTGGGATGCTCTGCCCGCTGCTCCCAAGCAGCAGGAGCTGGACTTCTGCCATGTCCTGGGTGGAGAGAGTCACCCTCTGCCACATCCGAATGTGGCACAGGTTCCTGTGCCAGCAAGAGCCACAAAATCTGGGCCAGCTGCATCACTTGTGCTGCTTCCTGGAGCAGCCCCTCTGCCCAGGCAGCCCTGTCCTAGAGCCTGGACGTGGCTCTAGGTGTGGCTCTGGCACATGCGGTGGGAGAATGAAGATCTCTCCCTGATCCAAGCGCTGCTGCTCTCATCGTCCCCGTCCCCACCCACTCCTCTTCCACTGCCGGGGATGATTGATGCTCCTCATCCCGCCTGGCTCCAGCACATTCATTGTCATGCAGGGGATGTTGTCAATTCATTATGGTATTTCATGGAAAACTGCAGGCGGTTTGGGGTGTTTTGTTCATGAAGTCCTTCTAAAAGCACGTGGCTGGGCTCAAAATACTCAACCCCTTTCAATGAAAAAAGAGGAATGTTAAAGATGTCCCTTTCAGAAGCACAGGCAGAGAGCAGCCTCCCTCCCCCTCCTCCCCAGCTGCTGGGGCTGGTTCTTCTGTTGGACACTGTGGGTACTGGATTCACAGGAGTTTTGTTGACAAGGTCTTACCCAGGAGGCTGCAGGTGCCAGTTGTACCCAGCTCTGATAGCAGAATGCTGCTGCAGCTTGGCGTTGGATGGTGGCATTCCCTGGAAGCTGGGTTGGAACTGCAGGAGCCAGGGGCAGGTGTCTGACCCTCCATCTCTGGGGTCTCTCCACCTTCCAGACACACAGGGAACACCAAGGCTCCTGTTTCCCCTTCTGCAAAGCTCCATTTGCTTTGTATTCTTTGCATTTTCCCAAGCCCCCCAAACTCACAGGGAAATAGGAGCTCATGAGTACTGCTCACGCTGCATGGAGACACAGCCTGCTGCTCCCCAGGGCTGTGCTGGGGGCTCTGAACCCCAAGTGCCTTTCAGGGGCTGGCACTGCAGCATGAGGAGAAATCAGCTGCTCAAGTGATTCCCTGGGGGAGCTGGGGATGCTGCTGGGACCGTCTGGGGGCTGTGCTGGGGTCAGAGCCTGCAGGGGGATATGGGGACAACTGAGTGTGCTTTGAGCTGCCACTCTGCCAGCACATCCTGCCCCTCCTGAGGGCCTGGGGATGTCCCCACTGGGGGTCAGGGCACAGCCCTGTTGGCCCCTGAGCTGGTTCCCCCTGGCCCAGCGGCGGCGGCCGCTCGGTCCCCGCGCTGGCCAGGGCCACACGGGGCTGAATTATTCAGCCTGAAAGTGAATCTCTGTTACAGCTCAGGATGGCAGAAATGCTGATGAAGTATTTAAATTCTGAGCTGATTTTCTTGCAGCCGGGACAGGCTCTCTAATGTAAAATTAATGTCTTTGTGTCTCTGGAAATAGCTCCAGCCCCATGTGGGGGCGCGGGGCAGCGGGTGCAGGCTGGGGAGACAGGGCCCTTCTGCAGCATCCTGGGGCTCTTGCTCAAGAGTTGAAGTCGCCCCTCTTCCCCTCCCAAAGAGCAAATGGGCAGAAGAGTGAGGGATCAGTTTTCCTGGACAACTGGGAGTTTTCCTTGTATAGTCAATGGGACATGTGAGCAAAAAGCCTGGGCCTGGGTTTTTGGGCAGATGAGGAGCCTAAATAAATGAGGATATTTCAGTCTGCCCTTTTCCTAACAGGGATTTGCACAGAACAGGATTCCTGCTCTTCAGGCATCTAATTCCTGTCACTGAGCTCCTCACTGGAAAGGCCTTGGGGGGCCAGGAGGAGCTGGAACATCTTTGTCTCCCTTCAAAATGGGATATGGCATTGGCCTAGGGACTTGGGGAGGCCCTGATCCCCCACGTGTTTGTGTCCATGCTCCATCAGTCTCCAGAAGCCAGCCTGGGATGAGGAGTGCTGGGCCTGTTGTGTAGGGTCTTGTGTGGTCCCTGCTCCAGGCACCGCTGCCAGAATCTCCCGGAGAGCAGAAGAGACAGTGCCAATTGCTTTTGTGATGGCTGGAAGATTGTGTAACTTAAAAAAGATACATCCTGCTGCTTTTGCTTCAGAAACCCCAGGAAATGCAGTTTTATCTTCCTGGAACTCGATGACACCTCTCTCGGCACTGGTTTGCCAGGCTAGGCCCCCTTGGGGCTGTGACGGAGGTTTCTGTGTCCCACTGGTGCAGGATTAACTGGGCTGGGGAAGAATCACTCCCTGGGATTGAAATATCTGTAGCTGTTCAGGTAATCAGAGCCTTCTAGAGAAACAAGCTGGGGAGACCTCACAGAAGAGGAGCCTCCATTTCCCCCCCTTTCCTTAAGGAAAATGTCTCTTCTTTTCTTTTCTGTAAAACACCCAAACCAGGCTGCAATGCCTTTTCACCCTCCTTACCCCTGCACCCCTCTTCATCCTTCCCCTGAAGTCAGTGGCCTCTCCTCCTCTCCTGGTTCCCCTTGTTCTCTCCCTTAACCTCCCTGCTCATCCCGATGCTGGGATGCCGCTGTACTGGGGCCATGTGCCCAGTGGGGAAAATCAGCAAAATCCCAGTGTCTTCCAGGGCACAGAAGTTTCTCCTTGTTCCTTGGGGTTGCTGTGCTGTGGTGGAGCAGACACAGACCCAGGGAGGGCAGGGCCCTTGGTGTCCCTCCCTTTGTCCTGCAGCCAAGGAGCACACGAACACCCAGCACATGAGCCTGGACCTGTGGTAGCCCCTCGATGTCCCCATCCCAGTCCCTGTTCCCGGTGCTGTCCAAAAATCCCTGTGGATCATGGTTGTTTTTAGTGTGTCTCTCTGGAGCTGACAGTGGGAAAAACGCTGAAGTCTGAGGAGCTGAAGATTGTTGTGCTGTAAGAACCCCAGAAAGCTTTTAACCAAAGCTGGGGATTAAATCCAAAGAGCACAAATTTTAGCTCAGCTTCTCTCTCTATGTGCTCTAAGTGATTAAAAGCTGTAAAGCGCTGTCAGAAATTCAGGACTTCCCCTCCTGGAGCCCTTCTTTCCCCTTATTTTATGATTACCATGCTTCACTGCCTCTGTTTGATGTCATGAGTCTGATTTTTTACCATGGAATGGAAAGTCGTGGGCAGCCCTAGCTGGGGCGTGTTTTGGTCCCTCACCGGGGCCAGGCTGGTGCCTCTGACCCCAGGGGTTTGCCCAGCGTAGGTGGAGCAGCACAAAGCTCCTTTTAAAAGTCTTTTTTTTGGTGTTACTCTGTTTTCTTCAGTTTTGCTAATCTGAATTCCAAGCTGTTTCCTAAAGCTTTTGTTCGTTGGGAAGTGGAGACGTTATCCAAATGAGAATATCCACAGGTTGGAAGGGAGCAGCTACACACGCTTGAAATAATCTTTGAGCTTCCCTGATACTGGAGCCATCTGCCAAAGCTCAGCTCCGTCAGCTCCCTGGGGATGGTTGAACTCCTCCCTGGCTTTGATTTTTAGATGAATCTTGCTTGAACCTTCTTCTGTCTCTGTTAACTCTCCATCTGTCTCCCTTGCTTGACATGCTGTATCCAAGACTGTTCCTGGTGTTTCCAGACCTCCCCCTGGCCTGACAGGGGAACAAAGGCTTCTCTTCAGTGGGAATGTGTGTTCTGGGAAGGGGTGGACTCAGGAGGCATAAGAGGTGACAGCCCTGAATTATTCATTTCATGAAGGACTCGGAAAAATTGATTATTCTCTTCTTCAGAACATTGGGACAAGGAGTTCATGCAATGAAATTAGAGCAACAAATGGAGCTCAAGTGGAAGGCAGGGCTGCTCCGTGGACTGCCAGGCAGGGTTCATTCCTGCAGGAAGCCATTTGTCACGGTGCTGGGCTCTGGAGAGGGCTGGATACCTTCCTGCAGCTAAGGATGTTCTGTATGGGAGATGGGGCTAATCCGATCCCATGTGCCAGGCTGGGAGTGAGCAGGGGCACGAGAGCATTTGTCACCCTGAGCCAGCCTCACTCCTCCATGTGCCAGGGATGCCACAGGTTTGTGCTCTCCCTTGACTCTGCAGGATGGGCTCAGCAGTCTCAGGAGTTTGCCAATAAAACACTGACCCGAGCCTTTCCTGAGATTTCATATTCCTGGGAATACTTGTGCTTGTGTTGGGCTGGCTCCCAGGGTAGCCTGGTGCCAGTGTAAGGAGCTTAAAGCTTTGATAAAGGGCTTTTCCTGGGCAGAAACTCTGGCCTGGGAAGGATTTTGTATTCGGAGAGCAAATCTTTGGACATAGTCGTATCTTTGGGCAAAGTGCCCGAGCGTGTGAGGGGAGAGGGAGCGTGTGAGGTGAGGGATGGCAGGGAAACGCTTCTGAGCTTGTTCACATGGTGTAAACAGGAGAGGAGGGAATATCCTGCAGGAGCAAGGAGCATGTGCAGGGCTGGGCTGGGAATGCTGCTCCCGGGATCAGCAGCTGTCGGAGCCGCTGCCGAGGACTCGCCGCAGCTTCTGCTGCTGCAGGAATTTGCAGCTTCGTTCCAAACCATGCAGGCAGCCAACTGCTCCCGGCTCCATGCTGCTGCTTAAAGCTGGAATTCTGCAGCCTGTCCTGCTGCCTCCCGGGGAACACCCTGAACCTTCGGCAGCTGGAGCTGGGGATGCTCTGCTGAGCTGCCCCACGGGTCCCTTCCCCAGGACAACCCTTCCCATGCTGGAGCTGCAGCCAGACGTGTGCTCTGCAACCTTCAAACGCCTGGAACACATTTTGTGGTTTTTCTGATTGGCAGCTTCTGGAATCAGTAGGCAATCAGCAGGGAAACTGCTTTATGGTTTTTCTGGAGGGTTTTTGAGCAGTGGTTTAAGCCAAAACGCCTTTCTGTGTGTGTGTGTATATGTATATATTTAAGCAATACTGTGTTAGCATTTTCTAGCATTTTCTCTCTTTTCATCCTCCACAATAAGACTGTTTCCTAGGGTTTGAGAATGCCCTGTTGCTGGTGTGGTTTCTTAGCTCTCAAACCCAACCTTCCAGGAGCTCTTTCTTCCCAGGACTGTGTCAGGATCCCAGGGAATAGAGGTGTGTGACCTTGCCCTGATGTTTTAGTGCAAATCTTTTCAGACCTGAGACGTTGTGCTGGGGCTGCTGTAAAAAATGTGCCTTCCAGCAAATCTCTTAAGGCTGTGGAGAGTTGCTGAGCTTGGGGCTTTGCCTCTTGCCTTCCATAGGGTTTGTATCCTTTGCTTCTCCCAGGACAGGGATGTCTCCCAAGCCCCCTGTAATGGAGCTGGCTCTGAAGGAGAGTTTAGGGCCAGGAAACACTCCTGCATTATGCAGTAAGGAATGGGAAAGGTTAATCTTTCATTCTTGTTGTGTACAAATGACTTGGGATGTTTGTAGCTCACCAGTGGGATTTGATAACTTTATTATCCAAATAATAAGATTTACAAATTAACTGTCTAATTAGCAACCTGGGAAAGCTGCTGCTCGTGCTGGGGTTTCTAAACTGACAAAGACATGGGCTTAAACTGCTGAAGTGTGATGACAGCAGGAGGGCACGGCAGTGGAAAGATCTATGCAACCTCCTCATATCCATTGGGCAGGTCACGTTTAGGAGCTGAGACAGGATTGCTGACATGAGATCCTGCTCCTGATTCATTCTGTTGGCCCTGTTTTCCTTTTGCGTGGATGGAGCACTCACCTAAGCATGTGGGAAGTGTTCCAGTGGATCCTTCTGAGGCTCGTGGAGCTTCCTTTGAAGTAGTGGATGCAAAGCCCCCACCACTGCCATGGGCAGAGAGCTCAGGTTTGCCTTGGATGTGTAGGGGAGTGTTCTGCTGGCCCATCTTCCAATGGATTATCCTTACCATAGATTAGAATCACAGAATCCTGGAATGATTTGAGTAGGAAGGGACCTTAAAGCTCATCCAGTCCCACCTCTGCCATGGGCAGGGACACCTTCCACTATCCCAGGTTGTTCCAAGCCCTGCCCAATTTGGCCTTGGACACTTCCAGGGATGGCCTTTAAGGTCCCTTCCAACCCAAACCATTCCATGATAAGTTCAGCTCTGTGGGACTCTGGTTTCCTCTGTGGAGCTGGAACGATCCCAGCTCCATTGGGAAGCTCCCTCCACAGCCCAGCCTCTGGCAGCAGCGCCCATCCTCTGCCGGCACCTGTGCTCGGGGTGTCATGGAGCTTGCTGAGTTTGTACACACACTTCAGGAGAAATCCCTGCTAATAGAGTTCTAATTTCTTCTTTCCTGCTTCCCAGATGCTTCTGTCTCCATATACAAATGACAGAAATGGTGAGCAATGCTTTCAAGAAAATGTTTGTTTGTTTGACTCAGAAAAGCAAGTGAGAGGTCCTGCAAGGAGAGAGTTCTTGGCAGCTGTTCTGTCTCTAAAACCTTCTGGGTTTGTTTTTTTTTTTCACAATGGAAAATGTGAAAAGGAAAACAAATTTATAGCTGGATGTAGCAGGGCACAAAGAGGGGATTGTGAGGTTCATGACCAGTGCCACTTGCCTTTTCCTTGTTCCTTAGGAGAAGTCCCATATTGCTGCAACTGGAACCTGCTCCATTCTTGCACAGCTCAGTTTGGTTCCTGTGCTCTGTCTCCAAACCTCAGTCCCTGCTCCTCATCTTTCACAGGCTTTCATTCAGCGTAGCTACAGCTCTTGGGAAAAGGATGTGGTAGATGGGAGAGCCCTGAGGCAGAGCAGAGTGTGGTGCCCAGGCTTCCCTCAGAATCAGACCTTGTTCCCTATGCTCCATTCCTGCCTAGGCTCCCTTTGGGCCCCTTGGAGCTGAGGTGTCATCCTGTGGGACGGGGCATGGGGTGGATGCTCGGAGCTGAGCATCCCTGGGGAGTGGTGTGGATGCAGAGCATGGGTGGACCCAGGCCAGACCTGGCACCCAGGAGGTGACAGAGGTGACATGGGCTGCGAGGTGGTGCCGCTGTTCCCCAGACCTGGGGAGCCCCAGCAGTGCTGCCACCTCCAGCTGCAGGGTCAGAGGGGCTGAGACCCTTGGAGGAGCATCTGGCCCATCAATTGAAGTTATCAACAGGGACAAATGATTCTTTAAGATCTGTCACTGAAGGTGAGGTGCTTATTTGGCATTTGGGGAAAAAATCAGCCTTGAAATGCAGTGCTTTGTCTGCACAAACTGCAGAAATAGTGCTGGCAACTTCAGACTGGCATGTGCTGAAAGGGTTTGGTGGTTTAGGGGATGGGGGTTTAGCTCTGGATACTTCTGCCTGGAAGTCTGGGCAGTGGCATGTCGGGATTGATTTCCCTGTGCCGTTCCCAGAAGGGCAATGCTGTCATTGACGTGTGTGAGGGGAGGAAGACGTGCGTGTCTTCTGGTCTGGCAAACGGAGGCTGGGGAGATGCTGAAGAAAAGCAGAGCTGTGGGAGGAAAATTGCCCACCTGTTCCCTTCAGTACAATCTTCCATTTTTGGCCACATGCACTTTTCAGCTCAGATACCCGCGAACGCCAGATTCTCCCTCTTTTTATTCCCGGCGGTGACCTCAGAGCGTGTGCCACGAGTGACAATGAGCTCAGAGGAACAGAAGTGTTCCCAGCCCTCCTCTGACGTTCACTCAACACTTTGTTCTGCTGCGTTTTACCAAAATGCCTGGTCTGGTTGGGGATGTTCCATAAGGTTTAAAAAACTGCCACAGGTTTGCTTAAAAAACCTCCTGGGACTGCTTGGAAATCCAACATAACCGTGGTTTGTTTTGTTAATTCTTGGCTCTCGTGGTGCCAATCCTGTGCCATGCCCCTGACCCTGTCCCTGTGTTCTCTTTGCAGTTTGCTGCTTTGTGGTGCACAAGCGGTGCCATGAGTTCGTCACCTTCTCCTGCCCTGGTGCCGACAAGGGCCCTGCCTCGGATGTAAGTACAGCCCTGGGCACAGCAGGGCTGGGGGCTCACTGGGTTTCACAGCACTTGGAGAAGATGCTCCTCCAGCTTCCTTTGTTGTGGGCACTCCTGGGATGTTGTTTCACAGGCATCTCTAATTTATGGGATGGTTTAGGTAGGAAAGGCCACTAAGATCGAGTCTAAGATCACCATTCCCTAGCACTTCCAAAGTCACTGCTACCCCACATCCCCACGTGCCACACCCACATGGCTTTTAAATCCCTTCAGGGATGGGGATTCCATAGTTCTGGGGACTCTCATACATTTCTGTGATACTTTAAAACACTCAAACCACCCAATAACTTGTGCTCAGCAGAGCAGAGGGAACATGTGGGGAGGCAGAGGTTTCCCTTTGGGGCTGAGCCTGCAGCTTTGCCCCAATGTCCTTCTATCCCTTGTGCCAGAAGACCACCCAAACGTTTGCTGGCTAAGTCCCCATTCTTATTTCCCCGAGGATTTTCTTTCCTGGTGGATCCCCTGGCTTGGGGGCAGCAGAGCTGGGCTCCTCAGCCCAGCTCTGCCAGCGCCATTCAGGTCCGTCTGGCAGGTTCTGTGTTTTACCGTGGAAACTGGCTAATTTGGGGAACTGCTGGGAGAGAGGAGCTCAAACTGGGGAAACGACAGAGCACCACAACTCTCACCCTTAAAAATAGAAGTGGTGGGAGCAGGCGGCGTAACAGGCTGCGGAAGGTGGAGGCTAAACACACATTGTCGGTCGCCCTCCCAAAACGGGGCTGTGCCCTGTGACGGGGAGAGAGGGTGCTTGGGGGGATGAGGCTCTCAGGGGGCATCAGCAGTTGGCGAGGTTTTTTTCTGGGCTCGGGTGGTGGCTGTCCCCCCCTCCTGAACCGTGGTGTCTGTGCAGCCTCCACAGAGCGGCTTCGGCACCGACGGCTCTTCCTCCACCCGGTGCAGCAAACCCAGGAGGAGGTGGCAGGGTGGCACTGCTGTCACCCACAGGACAGAAGCCCCTGAGGGCTTCCTGTGCCAGGGACAAGCAGGGACTGCCAGGGGAGGCGTGGGCAGGAGCTGCTGCCTGCCTGGAGAGAGGCTTGCCTGGGATACTGGGAGCATCCCTCTTCCATCTCCGGTGCCCGTGGCACTACCGGGACCTGTGCAGGGGAGCAGTGGTGTCTGTGTGTGTGTGCACAGCACCTGTCCCAGTGCCCTGGCCCGGAGCGGGTCACTGGAGGGGATGGAGCTGCAGGAGAGGGGTGTGATTGATGGCTTTGAACTCCTCAGCTTCCTGTCTCTGCCCTTCTTCCGGGCAGTTTCACTCCCTGCTGCCGCCGCCGCTGAAAGGGGGCAAGGAGAGCTGAGAAGGCACGAAAAGATGAGGGAATGGTGGTGGGGGGGTGATCCGTTCCCTGAGGGTCGAGCCTGGCCACCCAGGCAGTGCAGGTGTCCGTGTCCCTCTGTGGGATGTGGCAGAGCTCTGTCCCCGCGTGTGCCGCGCTCCCTCCGTGGAAAGCCGGCGGTGCCGGGGGTTTTACAGCCCTTTGCTGTGACATGATGTGGCACTGCGAGGTTCCCTCCGGCCGTGTGACTGCAGCTCTGACACTCACACTTTGTTCTCTGTCATCTCAAACACGCGCAGACGGAGGCAGCGGGGCCCCGGCGCGTCGCACGCGCTGTGACCCGCTTCGGGCTGTGGGAGGTGAATGTCACCCAGCGGATCTACCTGCTTTGATAGGCTTTGATAGGCTCCTGGTGCGTGCCGAGATGGAACCTCGCTTGTAAGGCTTTAGGTGCAGTGCGAGGGGGAAGGAGCTGGGGGCTGAGCAGAGCCCCAGCTCCCGCCCCAGCTGAGCGGGTGCCGGCGAGGGGACACCGGCCCACGGCTGGGGGTGGCCCTGGGAGCGGCCGGGTGGGTGTCCGGGGAGGCAGAAATGCTGAAATCCCTTCACCTTGCTCGAGGCAGATGAGGCTTGGCAGCGGGCAGGGCCGGGATGCAGCTGCCTGCCCGTGCTGGCACTGCCACAGCCCCGCGCAGCTCCTGGAGGGCAGCGGGGGCTGCAGGTGCCGGGGGATGCTCCACCTGTCCCCGCAGAGCTTTGGCTGAGGGGACACAGGACGTTCTGCCTTCCCTCCCACCAGACCTGCCCGAGCTGTGGCACACGAGGACAGCGAGGGGCCCTCGGGCAGCCAGGTCCCAGCTGGTCTCTGCGGCAGCTCTGGGTGACTGTGGGCAGCCTCTGCCTGGGAAGGAAAGGGTCTAAATAAAATTGTCACAAATTTAACAGACCCCACTCGATACCAGGGCTGGTGTAAAGGCCCTTGGTCACATTCCCTGTCACTCACTGTTATCCCTGAGGGAGCATCAGCAGCATGGCACAGGCAGCAGACAGGTAACAGCTGCCCAGCACTGTGAATTAATCTTTTAATACATAACTTCTGGAAATGAAGAGGGAATGTAATTCTTGGGACTAAAGCAGGGAGAAAATGGCCCTTTTATAGCACTTTTTTTTTCTTTATTTTTTTTCTTTTTTTTTTCTCTTTAGCAAGGGGCACCAGAGCCCCTCTGGTCTCTCCCCTACCCCTCTGACATGGGGGTGTCGCTGGGGGATGCAGGCAGGACAAGCTTCCCTCCTCCTGCACTGTCAGTCTTGCTCTTACAGCAGCATAATTATATCTATAATATATCATATTTATAATTATATAATCATATAATCCTTAAGGAGCTTTGAATCAGGAGAGGAAGAGCTCCTTCAACATACAGTAATGCCTTATTGGCTTCAGGAATGAGCCAGGGACAGGGGCTTTGCTTTGAATGATGGAAAGCTGGAGTTTCCCTCTGCTCCATGGTTGCTGATAACCATGGTGTGAATCCAGAGCCACCTGCACTGGTGGCAGACCTGGTGGCTTCAGCCTGTGCTGGTTACAGGGATGTGTTTTTGCAGTTGGAGCAGCAAGCTGGGAACTCTTCCACAAATACGAATCTCCAGTGAATCCTGCAGAAAGAAGGAGTTTAATTTATTGCATGTGTCAAACCTCACAGTGGGTTCATCCTTACAATGGGCCAGTGGTTCTGCTGAGCTGGAGAGGGAAGGGAGCTGTGCAGGGAGCTCAGCAGTGCAGGGATGCTGCAGCCTGGGCTGGGGCTTTGATGCCAGCTGGGATCCCAGAGCTGCTTTTTCCTGTGGCCTAGACCTGGAGCCCAGGGAAAAAAATCTGTTAAAATAAAAATATCTTCTAACTTAGCTCCTTGATCTCTGTGTCTTCATAACGCTGGAGAATTGAGGAGAAAATCAGTTTGCATCTGTACAGTGCTTATGGTCTATCAATGTTTACATTTTAACAACTGGGTAATTCTGATTACTGAACTAAAACTCTTCAGCTGGAAGTTCAGGGTGTGCTGAAGTGCTGTAGGGGATGGAGGTTGGTGCATGCAGAGACAACCCGGGGGGAGCTGGTGTTGCACGCTTGGGGAGCAGAGCAGAATCCTTGGAGACCAGTGAAAGGTCAGAGTCTCTGTCACTGTTGAGTGCTCCCACTTGGGCGTGTTTCTGTTTGATCTGGTGGTGTTTGAACCTCCTTGAGGAGAGTGAGAGTGTGGCTGTGTGTTTAACCTTGCCAAGCCTTCCGCACAGGAGCCTTCCATCTGGGAGAGAGGACAATTACACATGATAGTGTCTCCAAGCAGGAAAAAATGAAAGATTAATTGCTTCTTGCAGCAGGGAATGAAGCTGTAGCTGGAACCGCTGGTGCTGCAGACACGGAGCTATGTTTGTGCTACCCTGGTCTGCAGGCATGGCAGAACTTTGGTTCCACACTGATGTCCTGTCTGCCTGAGATCTGTCCCAGCATTCCTGAAGGGAGAACTGGTGAGGTACTCTGTAGGGGCTGGCAGCCCAAACCCCCCTTCCTGTCCAGTTCTGCTGTTCCTCATTCCCAGCTCTGGCACTCCTGGCTCTCCTGTTGGCAGGAGGCGAAGCTGGTGTGACCACTGGGCTGGAGTGTGTGACCCACAGCGAGTGTCTGACTGACCCACAGCCAGTGTCTGTCTGACCCACAGCAAGGTCTCCAGGACCCAGAGTCAGCCTGTGTAATGTATTCCAGTTGGCAAACCTAATTATAGCTGGAGCTATTAGTAGAATGCATAATTATTTAAATTGTAGACAAAATCATTAAAATGACCTTCTTTGCATGATCCTGTTAAAGGTCATCTAATCAGGATGTGTTAATAAATATCAGAGTTGCTCTGGGAAGGTAACGGGCCAGTGTAGCTACATTTCAATTTTGCATGTAATTTGTCCCCCTTTGTGCTTGGGAAGAGGATTTCAGGAAGAATTTCAGGAAGAATTTCTTCATGGAAAGGGCTCCATGCTGTGCCCCAGGCCCCCTCTCGCCGAGGTGCTGCCTCTGAGCGCAGGACCCCGATCCCTCCTCACAGCTCCTGTTCTTCTGGGCTGCCCTGGCCGGTGCTTTGGCAAATCTTCACAGCCTTCCTGCAACTTGCTGCTTTCTGTTGTCCTGCTAATTAACTTCTCCAGCACTCGTGCTGTGCCATCTGCCCCTGGAGCGAGGGCACCTGCTCGCTGCTCCGCCGGCAGCCGCTGACAGTTCCCGTGGGATGAAGATGTCTCTGCCTTGCTCCCTCCCAGCACCTTCTGGTGCTTTCCCAGCCCCGCTGGAGCCCGGCTCTTTCTCCTGCCAGGCTGCTATGGCTTCAGCCCTGTGATTGAGCAGCTCTTCTCTTGTTGTCTCAGGAGTGGGAGGGGGTATCTGGTGACCCCAGCTCAGATGCAGCTGCTGGCTGAAGGAGGGGCTGGAGCAGCTGGATGAGTCCATGCCCTTCACATGGCTCTGCAGTCCCAGGGCTGGGGCTGAGCTGGGTTTGTCCCTCACTGGGAAGGTGATGAGGTGGGTAGTGCAGCCTGTGCCCACCCGGGTGGCACCAGTGGAGGTCCTGTAGGAGGGAGGTGTTTTGGAGGTCTCTGTGCTGTTCCAGCACCTGGAGGCTGCAGGGAAGGTGCCGTGGGAGCCCCCCTCTCCTGGAGGTGCAATAGAATGACTCTCAAAGCATGTGTGAGTTACCAAATGTGTCTGAAGGATGTTGAGATGCAAATGCTGCTCTGGGAGAGCAGCTGAGCTTGGCTTTTTTCTGCTGCTCAGAAAAGGAGAGTGTTTTATTTGGTGTTGGCAGCAGCAGCCAGAGAAGAACAACTGTCATCCATATCCCTCTGCAGTTGTCTGACGAGAGGATGAGATCTTTTGTCAATAAAAATGTATTTACTTACTGGGAGCTGCCAGGGGCAGCCTGTGTTTGACACGGGAGCAGCCCCAGCGCGGTGCCGGTGCCCGTGGCCGTGTCTGCTGCTGGTCCTTCCCCAGGAGCTGCCTCCTCCTGCTGCCTCCATCCCGCTGCCCGCACAGCCCCTGTGCCCTTGGGCCCTGTGCTCTGGGAGCTTGTCTGGGACTGGAACGCTGTAAACTACAGAAAAACAGTTCTGGTGTCACTCACTGGTGCAGCAATGTCAGAGTGCCTTCACAGTGTGACAGGCTTGGGCAGGCTGCTGAGGAGAGAGTGGCAGAAAAGATGCTGCAGAATCATGGAATCACAGACTGGATTCAGTTGGCAGGGACTGGAAAGGCCACCAAGTTCCAACCCCTGCTTGAGCCCCAAACAGGACCTGTTTTGCTCTTGTGTGTAACCTCCTCTGAGTGCTGTCTTTGTGATTTATTGTGGCTCTTCTCATTGACACAAACACCCATCGCTCTCACTCCCTTGTTCCTGAACTTCCTTGCGTGGTTTTTGCTGGTACGTGGAGCTGTTTCTCACCAAAGGTGTTTTCCAGCCCTGTGCAGGCAGGTGGGGAGATGCAGGAGGTGCATGGTCAGGGCAGCAGCTCCCAGGCAGGACTGGTCCCTGTCTCTGGTGGATGCTGTTGTCTCCAGTTCATCTTCCCCTCTCCCACATCCTGCTGTCTGTAAGAACCACTTGGCACAGTGGCAGGATGCCACCTGGAGCAGTCACACTGCCACCCCTGACCCAGCCTCTTGCAATCCATGCTTTCCCTGGAAGGGATGACAGACCACTTCTGTCTGCTGTGACTTGTTCCCTGCATACCGAGGGGATTTTCCACACGGGAAATGTGGGAATCAAATGTGAGATTTTGGGTGTATGTCCCTGCCAGGGTTTGTTGAGTGCAGGCAGTAAGCTATGGCTGTGTTGTATTTGCTGTTATGCTGTTTAAATCACTATGAAATTCACTTTAAAATGGTCTCTTCACATGAACTGTGCTAATTCTTCTTCAGAGAGATAATTTAAAGCTTGCTTTGCAATGAGACAGGGAAAGCAGCAGCCTCTAATCTCGAAACAAAGCTCTGTGTTCTGTCAAATGCAGCAAATGTCAGTGCAGAGGTTTCAAACACCCTTGGTTGTCTGTGTGGGTCCAGCTGCCCCTTCCCGAGGCTCTTGCTGCAGGAGATTTGGAGTTCCAGTGCTCTGGGAGGCTGGTGGCAGGGACACCTTCCGCTATCCCAGGGTGCTCCAAGCTCTGTCCAGCCTGGCCTTGGACACTCCCAGGGATCCAGGGGCAGCCACAGCTTCTCTGGGCACCCTGTGCCAGGGCCTCCTCACCCTCACAGGGAGGAACTTTTTTCTTATTTACACAAGGAAACAGGAGAAACTTCAGATGCAGTTATTCAGGGTCAGGGATGGGATTCGTTTCAGACCAGTAACCTGCTGTCGAACTGGGGAGCAGAAGCCAGGTGGGTTCTGCCACCTTTGCTGGATCAGTGCCTGCTGCTCAAAGCCACAGCAGCTGCTCGTCTTCCCTGGCTCCCACCCCAGTCCCTGCTCCCGTCCTTTGGTGCAGAGGGGTGCTGGCTTTGTGGCAGCACTGGCTGGGAAGGGAAGGGCAGGGCCTTGCCATGCACTGGCTCTCCTCATGGCATTTTCCAGCTCTGCTCCAAAGAAAGCTGTTCCTGCCCCGTTCTTCAGGCTGGCTCAGTGCTGGTGGGGGAGGAGAAGAGGTTTTTCTTTTATTGGCAAACTTCTTTTTAACCATTCTTGTTTTAAGTCTCAGCATCTGCATACGCAGTGTCCTCGTCAGTCCTGTCTCTGTGGTACAAAAATAGTCTCTTTGTACAGCGACTTCAGCCTTGCTCAAAAACGATCCCTAGAACTGCCAGTTTCTGGCTCTTTCTAAGGCTTTGGTCAAGGTGACACGAGCCACTCTCCACCAGAGCCCAGCAGCTGTTCTCTGCAGGCCTGGCTGCTCCATCACCCTCCCAGCCATTGGGCTTTGCCCCTCTGGGTGTGGGTCTCTCTGGAGCAGGGGGTGGGAGCAGAAGGTGAATCCCCGCTCTGGGCAGGGGGTGCTGGTTTGGGGAACCCAGCCTGTTTTGCCACTTTGCTTTTCCAGCTCCGGCTTCTCGAACTCTGGGTTCCAGTGGGAATTCAACATCTTTCGCATGAAGTGGGAATTGTCTCCTTTTGCTTAAAGCTTGTGTTTTTTATGAATGACTGAAGCTTTCACTTGCCTAAACAGGAATATCTGTTTCTGGAAGGGAGCGCAGCAGCCGAGCGCTCGGGGGCGATCCCTCTCGTGTCACGCGCTGGCACGTGGCTTCTCCCAGAGCTGCCCCACGTTCCCCTGCCCTTGTCTCGCTGCTGAGGGAAGCTGGTGATGGCTGATGCAGGGGGGTGCTGTGCCCAGGGGCTCTGCAGGATGCAGGACCGGACAGCCAGAGACCTCCTCTCTCCCAGGACACTGGCAAGGGAATCAGGATCACAGCATGGTTTGGGTTGGAAGGAACCTTCCAGACCACGTCAAGGTTGAGCCCAGGCTGCCTCTTGGCTGCCTGCCCCAAGTTTCATGGGGAGAAACTCCCCCCACCTCCTGTTCTAGCCTAAAATCCAGGCTTAATTTCTCTGCTGTCTTACAAATGTCTGAGGAACGCAAAAGGCTTTCAGACCTACAGAGTCACGGACAGAACTGGCTGCTTGTCCAGAGGACAGGTTGATTGTGACCCCTTATCCCCTCAACCTTCCTTATGCCATTGCTGGCACAGGAGCTGCTAGCTGCTAGGAGCTGTGTCTGGAAGCCGTTTCCTTGGGGTAATATGTGAGATATTTCCAGTTTCAGTGCCTTGGCTGAAGCCTGTATCAATCCCTGGCACTGCACAGACCAAGTTAAAGGAAGTTCTGTTGGTTTTCCCCATCCCAGGTGCCGTTGGGGTTATCTGTGGTACTGAGCAATAAAGCAGAATGTTGGTGATTAATGCAGCTGAAAGCTCCAGTGCAACAGTGCTGGGAAATTAATTTCAGGGGGATGGAATGTATTGGCAGCGATGTTATAGCTCGCTTCTGATTCCACTCTTTATTTATTTACTCTGCTCGGAGTGCCCTGAAAAGGTGTCTTTGCTAATGCCCGGGCAGCTTTCCAGGCCATTAAAAAGCTGCTCAGCTCAAATGACAGAGCCGGGAGCTGAGCCTCATCCCTAACCCTTAAACAATTAACCTGAGATGAAATCAAGCTGCTCTGTGCCGGAACCTTCCCTCTTTCCTGTGCTGCTCCCAGGGGTGTGGAGCCCCAGCAGCCTCCTCTGCGCAGCCCCACTGCTCCAGGCTCTCCCGAGCTCCCAGAACTGTCCTCTCCTGCATGGAAGATACCAAGAAATGCCAAACCCTTGCTCTGCCACAGTGCTTTGTTCCAGTGCTTGGTTCTATCTCCCTGCTGAGTTGTTTCTTCTGGAAGTTTTCACTGGCACAGGTTGCCCAGAGAAGCTGTGGCTGCCCCTGGATCCCTGGAAGTGCCCAAGGCCAGGCTGGACGGGGCTTGGAGCACCCTGGGATAGTGGAAGGTGTCCCTGCCCATGGCAGGGGATGGAACTGGACAGGCTTTAAGGTCTCTCCCAACCCAGACCATTTTGGGATTCCATGATTTGGGTTTGTTTGGCTCTAACTCCTGCTGATCCTTGCTGGAGCCCAGGAGTTTGCCCGGTGCCTGCAACAAGGGATAAAGGGATAAACTGGGCTCTACTGGGTCTGCATCCTCTGCTGCTGGGCAAAAATCTGCCCTTGCTTTTAAGAAAGCTCAGAATATTAAAGTATCCCCTAAGCAGCTTGAATGCTTGGGAGTGTGAGGGGAGGGCTGGCACCAGAGCACAGAGATGTTTCCTGGGCAGGCTTAATATAGATGGAATCATGGGTTTTTCCTGCTCTGCATGGAAGTTGGGCAGTGTCCAGCCCTTCTGTTGGTTCATACCTACCAATTTCACCTGGTGTTTTCCATGCTAAGACTGAGTTGTTGAAAAACAGTAAATCCCCAGCCAAGCCAGTGCATTGCTTGTTCATCGTTATGGCAACACATATGAAGAGGAATAAAGCTGGATCCTGGAGGTTGCTGGAAAAGGTCCCCACGAGTCAGTGGCAGTTGACTGAAGTCCATTAGCAGCACCTCCGGAGCCAGCTGGCACTTGGAATGGGAAGAGCAGGGGTGCCTTGCCAACACTGGATGGAAGTTTATAATCTTTGTCCTTTATTTCCCTCCCAGGATCCCCGGAGCAAGCACAAATTTAAAATCCACACGTACTCCAGCCCCACCTTCTGTGACCACTGCGGGTCGTTGCTGTACGGGCTCATTCACCAGGGGATGAAATGTGACAGTAAGTGACTGACGGGATGGGGGCTCTGGCTGCAGCACGGGGGCTCAGGCACCCCATGGGGGGCTCAGGCACCCCAAGTCCTGGGCTGCAGCCAAGAGCCTGTGCCCTCTGCCCCCAGTGTGGAGCTGCAGGGCTCTGAGTGCCCGAGGAGCACAAGTGGGCACCTTCTCACCCAGTGTGGGGAGCCCCCGGGGCTGCTCCAGGGAGGGAGGAGGGAAACGTGTTGAGATGGGGGGAACCTCCCTGCATCCCTCTGCAGCAGCATCCCCCCACATCCCTTTCTACAGCACCCCCACAGCCCCCACTGCAGCAGCATCCCCCCAAACACCCTCTCCAGAAGCACCCCCACAGCAGCATCCCCTGCAGCATCCTTGCAGTACCCGCCCTCCACATCCTCCCCTGCATCCCCCCTCGTCCCCCCGCAGCATCCTTGCAGCATCGCCCCTCCGCACGCCCGTTCTCCAGCGCTGGCTCCGAGTGACACCCTGTGGCCGTGGCCGCGCGGTGCCGCCGCCTCTCCCGGCGCTGCCAGCGGGGGAATTGCTGCGCAGGGAGGAGAAAACGGGGGGTGGAAGCAGAGGGAAAGGATGGAATCAGTAATTTTCCAAGTTAATCCTGTATGTTCCTATTTAAGGGGACTGGGACATGCAGCGTGTGCCGGCGCTGGCGGCGGGAGCAGCGAGCTTGGCTGCTCCTTGCTCAGGGATAGGGAAGTTTGGCTGTCGTGGGAACAGCATATTCCTTAGAACCTGGGGCATCTTGCCAAGGGGAAGTGAACTGTTTTAAAATGTAAATACATATATATGTATCTTTATATATAGATAGATCTTTATACCTCTCTGTGTGTATACAGATACACAGGTAATTTCTAATGCCCCTGTTTGGCTCCTGGTGGATCCAGCTGAGCACTTGGCATTGCATCCGGGGGGTGAGGGAAGAGAAGTTTAATGAGTCAGCAGAACTCAAGTATTTTAACAAGGGCCCAAAGCCCTGGGGTCTCTCAGGCAGGACCCAGAGCTGCTGGCGGTGGGTCCCTGTGCCCAGGCTCTGTGGAGTCTCCAGCTGCCTTTGAAGGTCCATTTGCTGTGTGTTTATCCCAGAGTCCCTCACAACATCCCGGTTTAAAAGGAGGACAGGTTGTCCCCATCCCCTCCTCACAGCCCTGGCAGCGGTGACAGGGTGCTGAGTGTCCCCTTCTGTCCCCCAGCCTGTATGATGAACGTGCACAAGCGCTGCGTGATGAACGTGCCCAGCCTGTGCGGGACGGACCACACAGAGCGCCGGGGCCGGATCTACATCCGGGCGGACATCGACAAGGACGTGCTCACCGTCGTAGGTACGTGCATGACAGGGGCTGCCCAGGGCGTGCAGTGGCCGCTGTCAGTGCCCAGGAGCCCTGGCAAGGGGGACAAGGCTTTGAGCCTTCTCCGGGCACACTCCGGCCCTCTGGCAAAGCCTGGCTGGGGCTCCAGGGCTCCATGTATTGATGGCACTTCCAGTCACGGACTTTTCAAAGGGCTTTTTGAATGATGTAAAATTTCAGCGTCTGCAGGACCCTGGGAAGGGCGTGGTTTGTGGCAGGGAACAGGATTTTCCCATCTCTAGAGGCTTTTGCCACCTGGATTTTGAGTTCCCAGAAAATAATGCTTCCCCCATGACCTATAAGCACCTCACAAAACATTAAGCCATGTTCTTGTGAAGCCTCTTGTCCCCAGTATGGGGACACCAGACCAAGATGTGACTCTGGGGGCTGGTGTCTTGTGAAGCAGTGCCAGCGGGGTCGGAGGCAGGGATTGCTGTCCGTGGGCACGGCAGTGACAGTCCCTGTGGGTTTGTCTGGTGCAGGCTGAGCCGTGTGGGGAAGGAGGCTCCTGCCCACGCGGGGTGACCAGGCAGCTCCGGGCGTTTCAGCTCCGCAGGGGCGGCCGAGCTGTCGCGGTTATTCCCGGATGAGTCAAAGCCAGGGGTGTGAAGTGCCTCCCCTGTGCCCACGCTGCCAGGGCTAGTGCCCCTGAGTGGGCCGGGGAGCCCAGGCTGGGACACCCATGGAAACACCGGATCCTTCTCCATCATCCCACTGCCCTTGGCTGGCTCTCCTGCAGGAGTCTGGTTTCTCACATCCTGTCACAGTCAGAGAAGCCGTGACATCCCCAGGGTTTGTTTCTGTGGGATGGGCTCTGTGGGATCCCATAGATCTCCTCACTGCTCTGATGGGTGCATGTCCCCTGGGGAGAGCCATCAGGAGTGTTCTCAAATAAAACACAGAGTTGTTGAAAATGTTAATGAAAAATGGAAAAAAGTTGAGGAGGATTTTATAATTTTTTTTTGTTTGTTTTATTCGTCCTTAAAGGACAGCCTCAGTGAACGAGGCAGAACTATGTTTTCAGAAGTCCTGCTTCCCAGGCACCTTCCTGAAGGTTTGACTTACTGACTGTGGAGGTCTTTTCCAACCTGAATGATCCTATGATTCCCTCCAGTCTCCATCAGATGCCAGTGGGGTGCAGAGCTCACCCTCCTGCTGGCACCACAGGCTCCCTGGCACCATGTTCCCACCGCTCCGGAGGCAGAAGCTCCCCAGGCCCGTTCTGTGCAGCTGGATTTTCATTTCTTCAGCTGGCTTTGAAAGGCTGTTTTATTTCTGGCCCCTTATGGAGGTGTTGGTGAAAACGTGTCAGCTGCTGGCTTTTCCAGAACGGAAGGGAAGCGTACTGAGCTCTCCAGCTCTGCCATGGAGCTGGCGGAGGAGTGGAAGTGCTTTGGGAGAGGAGAGCTGGGCACTGGGGAGCCCAGATGGCCCTCGAAGCACAAGTGGGCACCCAGCCCTTAGGAGAGGGAGCCACCCAGTGCTGTGCTGGCACTGCAGAGGGACCACCTGGAGTCCTGGAGCAGCTCTGGGCCCCTCACGGCAAGGAGGACACTGAGGGGCTGGAGCAGGTCCAGGGAAGGGAACAGGGCTGGGGAAGGGGCTGGAGCACCACGAGATGCTGAGGGAGCTGGGAAAGGGGCTCAGCCTGGAGCAAAGGAGGCTCAGGGGGGACCTTGTGGCTCTGCACAACTCCCTGACAGGAGGGGGCAGCCAGGGGGGTTCGGGCTCTGCTGCCGGGGAACAGGGACAGGAGCAGAGGGAACGGCCTCAGGCTGTGCCAGGGGAGGTTCGGGTTGGATATTGGGGAAATTCCTTCATGGAAATGCTGCCCAGCCCTGGCACAGCTGCCCAGGGCAGGAGTGGAGTCCTCATCCCTACAAGGATTTAAAAGCCGCGTGGATGTGGCACTTGAGGACGTGGGGCACTGGTGGCCTTGGCAGGGCTGGACTGGATGACCCTAGAGGAATTCCCCAACCCCAGCAATGCCTGCAGGAGCTGCCCTGGCTGCGCTGCGGGGACTCGGCGGGGCACGGCGGGGAGGCAGCGGGCGGGGGCAGAGCCAGGCTGCCTCTGAGCAGATTGCTGGTGGGAAATGCCCTTTACACGTTTCCGCAGGAACCCCAGCGTGGGGCGGGCAGGGGCTGGGTTTCCGTCGAGGACGGGAGGGGCAGCCCCGGAGCCGGGGGTGGGAGGCAGCACTGGCCGGAGGTGAGCCCACCTTTGGTCCCGCTGCTCGGGAAAACGGGGCTGCTGTGATGGGGGAGAGCTTCTCGCTGTCTCACCAGCTGGGGGACCCTTGCCCAGGAATTTCGGGAGCTTTCCCGCGGCCAGAGCATCCCATCTGTGACGTGAGGAAGGTGCCCGGCGCAGGGAGGAGCGGGCAGGGCAGGGCCGGTGCCTGCAGGCGGCAGCACGGGCACGGCCAACTCCTGTTGCATTTTCCTCTTCGAGCTGACAAATTCAATAGGGATTTGCCGTATGCTCTTCAGCTCTGTGCTTTTTTCTTTTCTTACTGTGATTTTTTTCCCTTTTCTTTGTAAAGCCGATCGTTCACTCCCGATGGCAAACACAGATTTTTATAGAATCATTGAATCCTGGAATCGTTTGGATTGGAAGGGACCTTAAAACTCATCTCTGAAGCTCATGGGCAGAGACACCTTTGACTAGACCAGGTTGCTCCAAGCTCCACCCGGCCTGGCCCTGGACACTTGCAGGGATGGGCAGCCACAGCTGCTCTGGGCACCCTGTGCCAGGGCCTCCCCACCCTCACAGGGAAGGATTCCTTCCCAATATTTAGAATGTGGATGTGTCTCTGAGCCCCTGGTGCAGGAGGCAGGCGTGCAGCAGGCAGGGCATTGCCTGGCTGGTGTGGGACAGGAGCAAATGCACATTCACAGTCCATGTCCTGCTCTGGGCTTTGAACAAGTGTCTTATTAGTGGGAAAAAGCTGCAGAACAAAGTAGGAGATGACAGCAAATTAACGTGGCATCGAGGCATTGCGCAGTTCTGCTTCCGTAACAGCAAAGCTTCCAGTGCAGATTATGCTGAGCCTGTCGTATTAAGGGCCATGAATATTTGCATCTGGAAAATGGAGGGTGGGGAGGGTGTGAAGGCTGGGAGTCCATTAAAGCCATTGCTGCTCCGGGGTGGAAGCTGCGTGAAGGACTCTGCGCACGGCTCCTCTCCAGGGCCGGCTCTTCCCACCACGTTCCGGTGGGAGCTGCGTCCATCGTGTGTCAGAGCATCCCACTGCTCCTGCATCTCTCCTCTCAGGGGAGCGGTGGGGTAGAGGGAGAAGGTCTAAAAGGTACCAAGTTTAAAAGGGATTAAGAGGCCGCACTGAAGGGTTTATGCTGTGGGGTCAGGGTATGTGTGGGCAGTGGGGAATCTCCAGTGTGGCCTTTGCCTGTGTGTGTGGAGCAGAGGGTGCCCTGTGCTCCTGCAAGAGCTGCCTGACGGGACCATCTCGGGTTCCCTCTTGTCCCTCGGGAATGTTGGCCACGTGCCGATGTTCCCAGTGGTTCCTGCACAGCTGAACCCCCCTGGCAGCCCTGGGCCCACGGTGCCAGCTGAGCCCCCCGGCACTCCTGGCAGTGCCTGCCGGCACCGGAGCTTCCCTATTTACTTCCTGATGAGGGAAAACAGTGACCAAAACTGAAACCAATTATGCCGTGATTAAATAAACGAGCTGGAAGTGCGTTAATTAATAATCACCGGCCCAGGCAGATGCAGCCATAATGAGTCCTGTGCCTTTTCCATTGTATGAACATGTGCAAATATATTGTTATCAGAGCATTAATTAAAAGTTTTAACTCACAAGGGTATTAATCCGAGTGCCGGGTGCTGGCTGGGGTAGGGCTGCTCCTGGCTGGGGATGTTGGTGCTGCTGCAGGGAGGAAGATGAGTGCTGCAGGTCAGCCTGAGGGCCCTTCCCTCCCCAAAATCCCATCCAAGAGCTGTGGAATCGAGGGCCAGTAGAGGTGATGGGCTGGGATGATGGGGTGGAGCTCTGACCTCTCCTTGCAGGGAGCCAGGCTTTGGAAGGGTTTTTTGCAGATCCATAGAATCCTGGAGTGGTTTGTTTTAAAGACCATCCAGCTCCAAGCCCTTGCCATGGGCAGGGACACCTTCCATTAGACCAGGTTTCTCCAAGCCCTTGAACCCTTCGGATGTGACAGCCAGTTTCCCTGGGCAGCCTGTGGCAGTGCCTTTTCCTTTGGAGGGCAATGGGAACAGAACTTCCTGCACTGAATACGCTCTGTGGCCCTGTGTGCTCTGAGAGGAGGGGACAGGATGTGACAGCCCATGGCAGCTGGCTGGAGAGCAGGGTAGGAGTGGGTTTGTTGTGGGCTTTTTTTTAATTTCACATCAAAATGAGCCCCGTGTGGCATATTTAGGAAATCACTTTCTGGGGTTTGTTTATCCAGTGTATTAATCTCGCCTTTCCTTGAAACCCTGGGAGCTGGGGAAGGGGCCTTGCCCTGCTCTCACAGCCACAGTGAGCTCCTGGCCATGACCTCCGTGCTCCCCAAGCTGCCTGGAGAGCCCATGCTCCCTCCTGCTTTGGGCGTGTGGCAGACTGATGCTGCTTCCCACGTTTTCCATTGGAGATGTGGGTGTCTCTTCCCAAGCCCGCTCCGCGGTTACGGCTGCTGGAGTAACTCAGAGATGTTGTCTGAACTGTTATTGAGAAGCTATTGCAAATTTTGCAGAATAAATTATTCAAATATCATTCACCCAGCTCTGCCTGCCTTGGCCCTGCAAGGCAGAATGGGTGACATCTCCTTGCTGTGGCAGTGGAGCAGTGTCCCCACTGCCACGGGAATTGTGTAGAGGAGGAGGGCACTGCTAGCACTGCCTCCTTAAACCCCTTCGTCCAGAGATGTCCAGGACTTACCAACATCTCATCCTGACCATGGCCTGAGCCCACAGTGGCATCTCCTTGGCCAGACTTGGTGCCCTGAGTGATTTAGGACTTGCTTTAAATGGGATCATAATATTCTTACTCATCACTGTTGATAATGATGTTACTGCTTCTTAATGATGCACAAAACTGTCAGGATATGAGAGATGTAAAACTATTTTACATCAAATTTAACTGTCAAATAAATGCCATAAATGTTGGCGAGGAGCACATCTCCCCTGCCGTGAGATATCGCTGCTGCGCCGCTCCAGGTTTTTATTTTTCCTTCACTTAATTGTTGATTTCTGCTTGAAAAGTCAGGAAGTTTCTTAAGGTCAAGCAGAAGCATTTTGGTTTTTTTAAATGAATAGATAAAATTATTCCCATTAATGAAATTTTGAGGTCTGCACGCTGAGATAATAACATGAGGTAATCAAATCTCATGCTTCAGGGCATAAACTGATTAACTGCGAGGGCCAGGAACGGCTTCTCCTGTTCCTTAAAGAAGCGAAGGGCGGCCTGATAAACAACAGAGGGTTGTTCATTAGTCTCCAGAGGAAGTTGTGTTGGCTGTTGGGACAATGAAACAGAGCAGAGTCGGAGCTGGTTCCGTGTGACATCATTCTGTGTCTCCTCCCAGTGAGGGGACACCGGCCATGTGAGAGCCCAGCGACCCCTTCCAGCCCTGGGCTTGTTCTGCTGCTCACAGGGAGGGTCCTCGGGTGTTTCTGCTGACCCTGGGGCAGGTGAAGGGTGAGGTCACCAGCGAGGACCATCCCACACCCCTGCCTCGGTGCTGCTGGTTGGTGCCCAGTCCTGTGACTGGCACTGGGCTATCCTCCCCTTCCCTGAGGCTCCTGCAGCTCCCCGTGCTGCAGGTGGGCAGGGGCATTGAAAGCACATTTTCATGATCATCTTAAAGCCAGGAAGATGATAAGAGGCAGTAAGAGCCCAGGGTGGGTGCGTGGAGAGGCCCCAGTTCAGCAGGGCACCGGGAGCATCGTTCCCCCTGCCGTGGCAGCGCCAGGGGTGCACAGGGAGCCCCAGAGTGGTGGCACTGGATGGGCTTTAAGGTCCCTTCCAACCCAAACCATTCGAGGATTTGATGATTCTATGACAGCATCGCCGGTGTGGTCCCTTGTGCCACTGTCGGGGATGAAGTCATTCCCTCCCTGCTGCCACAGGGGCAGGAGGTGGCTGTGGCTGTGCCTCCTCCCAAGGGTGTGGGGAGCACAGAGCTGCAGGATGGATGGGACAGCCGGCAGCTCCCGGCAGGCTCACACCTCTCCCTGTCTCACAAGCTGCTGTCAGGGCTGTCACGTTTGATAAATGAGCTTGTTTATAAATGCAGAGTTGAATTTTGGCTACGAGTGTGATTCCGTGGAGCTGGAAATTGGACAGTGCTTCAGGAGGACAGCAATAGATGGCAGATTTTGGGGCATTAATTCGCTTTTCAAAACTCCCTAGTTCCCAACCTCATCAGAAATTCCTTGAGTGAGTTGGGAACTGGGCAATTGGTTTTACTCTTCTGACTCTGAAAGCACCTTCTGACATCCTGTGGTGCTGCACACACACCTGGAGCTCTCCTCCTCCTCCTGGGATTAGGGGGTGAAGCTGAGCCCTCCGTGAGCCTCACAGCAGAGCTGCTGGTGGGACCTGCTGGGATTTCAGGCTGTTCCTGACATGGCAGGACCCTCTGTGCCTGATCCCTGGGCTTTGTGTAGACCTGGGGAGGCAGCTCTGCTCTGGGCTTCCTTGCAAACAGTTTTTCCCCAGTTTATGGCTTGGCTCTATCCTGACCCATCAGACTTCCCATCTCTGATATCTCTGCTCAGGCTGGGGGGGAAGATAAGATCCTTCTCCTGGCAGTCAGACCCTTTTGGACTTAATCTGGGTGAAGAGACTCAGCTCAGCCTGGCTGTATTTAATTTGTCCAAGCTGCAATCCAATTACAAGCAGCTGAGTCACCTCAGGCTCGCTCTTCCCACTCTGCTCCCGCTTCCCGGAGGAGACGCTGCGGCCCTGGAGCCAGGGCAGTACTGCCCAGTGGGCAAGTGATGGTGCCCTGTGGGCATCCCCCAGCTCCCCAGGGCCATGGCAGCTGAGCCCGAGGGGCCCCAGGGGCGAGCTGGGTGCTGGATGTGGTCGCTGCTGCTCCACTGCCTTTGGGTACCAGCTTCCACCCTGCTGCCACTGCGTTGCTGTTTCCACTCCTCGAGGAAAGCTCCATCCCCAGGCCCTCACAAATCAGTGCAATTCTGCTTCCCAAGGGGCAAGAGGAAACAAATCAGCTTTAAACTGCTTAAAACTGAGAGCAAACAACAAATCATCCTGTCAGAAAGTAAAAATAATCTCCTGAGTCGACCCTGCAGCCTCCCCCATCCAAGAGAGCTGTGTTTGCTCGGCGTTAATTATGTCGTTCCTCATGTAATGCCCATGTCTGCACAGATCCAGTTTAATTCTGCTTTTAATCACTATTTTCACACTTACTCTTGGCACACAGGGAAGTTGTCATTTGTTGGGTATTTTTATAGCTGGAATACTGAATTTAATTCTTTTTCTCTTCCCCAGTAAGAGATGCTAAAAACCTAGTTCCTATGGACCCTAATGGCTTGTCAGATCCCTACGTGAAGCTTAAACTAATCCCTGACCCCAAAAACGAAAGCAAACAGAAGACCAAAACTATCAAGTGCTCCCTGAATCCTGAGTGGAATGAGACATTTAAATTGTAAGTACAAGGAAAACATTTAAATTTGCAAAGTGAATTTTCTCACCACCAAGAATTAATGTGACTTTATTTGCTCTGATTTAATTATTCAGAGGATTGAGCTGATTCAACTGAGAAATGATTCTTTTTGATCTGTAAGTGGCACAGAAGCACTCAAACCTCTGCCCTGACCCCGCTCAAAGCCGAGTGTGTCAGGGCAGGAACTCTATGCTCTGTGTGAATTGGATGTACCTGGGAAATTAAATCTTGGAGACCTCAACAGGCCTTGAGGACCATCCCTTCCCTTTGAATCTGTGTTCTTGTGGAGCATAAGGGGACACGGTGGTGTGGGAACAGCTTCCAGGATAAAACCATCCCTTTCCTCTTCCTCTCTTCCAGCCAACTGAAAGAGGCGGACAAAGACAGGCGGTTGTCTGTGGAGATCTGGGACTGGGATCTGACCAGCAGGAATGATTTCATGGGCTCCTTGTCCTTTGGGATCTCTGAGCTGCAGAAGTCGGGAGTGGATGGATGGTGAGATGTGATTGTTTTATGAACACTGTGGGCACAAAGCAGCCCAGAGTGCTGTAGGTGGGAGGTGTGGCAGCCCCTCAGACCTTGCCAGCTTCCTTCTGCTCCAGTCACCTGTCCCAGCTCTGTGGAAGGTGCTGCTCCACCTTTGAGGCTGGTGAGGGTCACTGGTGCCATGGGAGTTGTCTGTGTGGTGCCCAGAGGTGCCAGAGCAGTGTCTGAGTGCCCAGCATGGGCTGGCTTTGTGGGACCTCCTCCATGTCCTTGGGCTGGGGGCTTTGGGGGGTTTTTCCTTCCCAGGGGCACACACAGGTACCCAGGACTGCTCTGCCTGAAGGGCTGGTGCTCCCGTGGGGTCTCATTGTGGGGGCTTGGGGAGGAGCCAGCCCTGCCTGCCAGCATCTGCCAAACAGGCATTTTCCAGCATTTTCTGCTTGGATTCCCTCAGTTTCTGTACTGGAGAGACACCATGGTTTCCTCAGGTGTGTGGGAGAGCAGGGCTGGGAGGGGGTGCTGGGGGGCCCCCTCTGAGCTGTGACTCCTGGCTGGAGCTGGTGGGCTGTGGAGGGCACTGCTCAGAACAAGGAGGAGTTACAACGTGTGTGATTACAGCTGCTCGTTAGCACCAAGCCATGAACGCAGTGGGTCTGGAACACCCCTGGATGGGTGTCTCCATTTCCATTTTATCTCCCCCAGCAGGACACATGGTGCCTTATTGCCCTGGTTTTCCCCCAGGCACTGGTGCCTGAGAGCTGTGTTACCTGTCCATGGCGAGTGTAATAATTGAAAAGAGACACTGAATGTCCTTTGGAGACTAAGCCCTGCATGTAATTAAGCTGCATTCCCAAGCTGAGTGAATACCCCAGACTGGTTTTTCCACCATAGAAGCTGGACATACCTCCCTGAGAGCAGAGAATGGAGAGGAGGAGGAGGAGGAGGAGGAGGAGGAGGAGGAATTAGGTGGGTCAGGTGCCCACACTGTGCCACTCCTGGGCAGAGCTGCAGGTGCTCCTACTGCTCTCCAGCCTCATCCTGTCCCTGCTGAGCTGGGCACAGTGTGTGGCACAGTGGCATGGCCAGGCCCTGATGGGGACACGGCTCCTACTCTGGAAAACAGCAGGAAGCTGTCACTTCCCCCCGAATTCCCAGTCACCTGTAAGGGTGTGTGTGTGCCACGCGCTGCCAGCTCCTGGCGCAGCCCAAAGCCTGAGCACTTTCCAGCCTTTTAAAAATCGTGTGAGTGGAGATGTAAGTAATTTTCCTTGTAACAGTGCTGGCTGGAGTAAAGCAAAGGAGAAGGAGCTCTGATCTATATTTCATATCTAAACAACTGCAGTTAATGGAGAAAACAAGCTCAAAGGCAGAGCCTGTGCCTGTGCTGTGCAGACAGGGCTTTGTTCCTGGAGCAGCCTCTGCGATAACACCCGGCCAAGATCCATCCTGGACGCGGAGCCTCCGCTGCCAGGGCTGGGCTGTGCCCCCCACAGGGTGAAACACCTGGGATCTGAGTGGCATTTCCACGATCTCTGGTAATTGCTGCTTAAGCTTTTCACCTCTTTTGGAGGAGCATCCTGTGTGTGTGCTCAGGGTTGGCAGCTCCAGCCCAGTGTTGGCACGTTCCACGTGCTGTCCTCGTGGGGCAGCTGGTGGAGAGGGGGTTTGCCCACACCTGTTCCCGTGGCTGTCATGAGAAACACGTGCTTGTCTGTGGGGTTTGGGCTCAGGATTGGTTTGGAAGTGACGCCAGTGCTCTGTGTGCCCACCACAGCAGGCAGTGGATGTGCTCCCTGGGCTGTGGGGGTCCCCAGGACAGCAAGAGACCCATAAACATCTCTCCACCCCTTGAGGGTCTGGGGCTTGCTGAGGAGGATGGTTTGGGGATTCTTCTGACTTTGGGGAAGGGTCCTCTGGATGCTGGTATGGCAGAAGCAGAGCTGTGCTGGAGCAGAGGGGAGGTCCTGCCTCCCTGCAGCCCCGCCTGCCACCCTCACCCCGTGTTCTCTCTGTCCCTCCAGGTTCAAGCTGCTCAGCCAGGAGGAGGGCGAGTATTTCAATGTCCCGGTGCCTCCCGAGGGAGAAGAAGGAAACGAGGAACTGAGGCAGAAATTTGAGGTGAATTGATTTTTCTTGGACTCAGGGGTTTTTCCTCACTGCCTGCCTGCCGTACCCCCGGCAAGGGACTTTCCCTGCCAGCTCTTTCCCTGGCAGTACAGGGAACATGGAGCAGGGTCCAACTCCCCAAAGAGGCTCCAAGGAGAAATGTCTGTTTACTTCTTAATAAGCCATGGAAGTTCTTGCTGAATGATTGATCCAGACATTGCTGAATTAGCAGATCTTTGCTATTTTTCAGTGTAGCTGAAATCTCCACAGAACCCTGGGAATGAGTGTGGTACATCTGGAGGCTTACATGCAATGAGCCATACAGAAATAAGAGAGTTGCCCTTATGGTTCTCAGCGTGAACTCTGTAATTGTACCAGAGACTGGAGAGTTAGCTCCTGTTCTCCTTCCTTTTTTATCTTATTTACACACAACTTTCCTGAATATCCAAGAAAAGACAGTTCTAATACAACACTTGGCTACAACCAATGGTTTTTGGCTCTACAAAGAACTAGCCCCTGGCTTTTATTGTATTTCATGGTGTTCCAGTGGTGTTAAAATGGTCTGGGAAGTCAGATGATGAGTTGTCTACTGATCAGAAAACGCATTGTCCAGAGGTACCAGAGCACACCTGTCGCCTCACCTTGCTGCATGTTCCCCACTCCTTCCTTGGGGGCAGTCAGTGTCTCAGGCAGGGAATCCCCTTCCAGCTGGGCTTGTGCTGGCACTGGGAGTGAGGAGCGGAGTGTGCTGGAGCCTGGAATGTGCCGGGGCAGAGCCGTGGTCACACCAATTGTGTGTGAAAATCCCAGAGACCATTCCTTAGGTTTTCAGTTGCAGGAGCTTTTCAGATGCTCAGAGGTGCTGCAGGTGACCTTGAGTGGGGAATTCTGCAGCCTGCAGAACCTTGGGAGAACCAATTAGCAGCAGCAAAGGCTTGAGATTCCCTGTGAGGTGCTATCTGGAGGGGCTGCCAGCAGCAGCCAAATTGAACTGCTGGGATCGGGTTAATGGAATTTCATGCTAGGCTGAGCTCGGGACAGGCCTCACACTGCCACACATTTCTATAAATTAAAAGGGAATAAATTGTGAGAGCTTTTACGGGAGGAGAATCTGCGCATCACAGCCCCCGGCCTGGGGAGGAGGCACCGGGCCACTGGTGGGGTCTGGTGTTTAAAAATGGGGGGCTTTGTGAGGGCCCTCAGTGAACAGCTGTGATGGCTGGGGGTGCAGGAGGGGGCTGGCTGGCTGTCTGAAGGGCTGGCTGTTCTGGACTGTTCCAAATGGATTTGTGGCTTCTTCTGTGATTCCCTCCAGTATGAGATCCAATCACAGAATATCTCAAATGGAAGGGACCCATAGGGCAGTAATGGATGTGGAACTGGATAAAAAGTCCCATGTTTTGCCTTAATGTATTTATATTCACCCCTCTTTTTCTGGTGAGGTAAGAGACAGAAGCCAGTTTTTGCCCCAAAAGAGCTTATTTAGGCCTCTTTCCTATGCTTTGGATGACCTGGACATGGTGTAGGGTAGCATGGCAGTCTGCTGTGTCCTGCTGGCATGGGGACAGGGGTGACCACAGGCAGGGGTGATTCCCAGTTGTTCTGGCAGAGGTTAATTGGGCAGCAGCTGAGCAGTGCCATGTGCCAGGGCTGGCAACTTCTCCAGTGCCTCTCTTGGTGCTGTCCCCATCACGCCCATGGAAAAGGCTCCCGAGGCTCAGGGTGGTTTTTGAGCTGGGAAAGAGCTGTTGAAGTGGGAGTTCAGGAGCACCCACTGGGTTTATAATGCCCATTCTCCCTGCTGTTCTCAGTAATGTTTTCTCTTCTCCCTGCCCCATCTCCACCTTTGCAGAGAGCCAAGATTGGAACCGGCTCCAAGGCTGCGGATGAGAAGACAAGAAATGCCATTTCCAAATTCGACAACAACGGCAGCCGGGATCGGATGAAGCTTTCGGATTTCAACTTCCTGATGGTGCTGGGTAAAGGAAGCTTTGGGAAGGTGAGGTACCACCTTGGCACTGTCTGCACTGAACACGTGTTCTTTGTGGCCAGGTGGCTGCTCCAGTGTGACCTGTCTGGGCTCTGACTGGGAGCACTGTTGTCACAGTGCTGGGAGCCCAGCTTGGCTCCTTCCAGACTGTGGCCACTGTGTCACAGCAGGGAACACCAGAGATGTCTGATGAGACCATCACAAAATCCATCCTTTTGGGAAGCAGGGGATGAGCTGTGTCTTTAAAGCTCTTTCTTATTTGGTTGGGGCTTTCTTCTTCCCTAATAATTACAAGTATACAGGAACATTTTAATTAACTTCCCAGACCGGTTGTGAGTGGTAACAGAATTTCATTCTTCTGGTAATTATGTGACTTGGAGCTTTCATTTTTTTTGGGATCTTGCCAACTCTCTTGATTTCCATTCGGGATCCCAGCGCTCCAGGGGCCTCTGGGGCTCTGCAGGAGGTGGGTGCAGTGTTTGCTGGTGTGACAGCTGGCTCAACCCCACTCTCATTAGTGAATTGCCTTAATTGCAGGGAATATTGCTCTGCCTGCAGGCTCATTCCTCGGGCAGGTAGCAGAGATGAGGAGGGTGCACAGGGATGCTCCCCGGAGCACAGGGGTGGAGCAGGAGCAGCCCTTCCTTCCCCGCCTGTCTGCTGGCACTGGAGCTTTGAAAGGTCCCAGCTTCTCTACAGGCATTTGCTCCCTCTCCAGAGGTGGAGAGCTCAGAGATCAACGGAAACATTTGTGACAGACAGGGAATGGGGAGCTCCTGATGGTCCCCAGCACCCAGAGCGTGAGCCCTGGAGCTTGGCGTGGTACCCCTTTGCTGTGGGTTGGCATCCCGGGGAGCAGGAAAGCCCCGTGCCTCGTGCCCGTGCTGCTCTCACAGAGAAATGTTCCCTCTTCCCTCCCTCCCAACACCTCATCCCTTTCAAACCCAGTGCCTGGCATCTGGAAACTCTGTGGTTGTGCCGTGTCCCCCGCCGCCTTCTTCCCTTAAATTTGAGAAACATTAGCAAACTCCTCAGTCGGCTCTGGCTTATATAAGGGAATGTGTGACAGAAACTGTTCCCTGGAACAGAATGTTATAAATATGCTAATTAGCGCTAATTAAAACAGCACGTTGGTTTCTCCGGGTAGATGCAGCCTCGCCCTCACGTGTGCCTGCACTTCCCCAGGCATCCCTGCTGCCCCGGCATCCGGCACGGGGACACCCAGGTGCCGCGGCTCTGTAGCCACTCCCTGTGCAACCAGAGGTGCCAGATGTTCGGGAGGAGTCAGGCAAAGGGGCCTGGAGCAGGGAGAACAGCCCAGCTCCCTGCAGCTCCCCAGCCCTTGGTGTGCCCAGCAGCTGGTTGTGTCCATGGCCCTGCCATCCTTCTCCAAGGCTGGCACCGTGTCCTTCCCTCTCCAGGGCTGGCACCTGCTCCTGTGCCTGCCTGCCTGCTGCCAGCCTCCCTCCTCCCAGTCCCTTCTGGCTGGGAAAGCTCTTGGACTATAATCACACTGTTTTAGTGAGCCTCTGTCTGTCTCTATTAACCCTTTGGCATCAGGACCTCAGATTTACTGCTCAGTATTTTGCTCTCTCCACACTCGTCTATCCAGGGTCAGGAGTACAAACGTGTTGGCCTTGGTGGAGTTTGACAAACTTGCTTTCTCTATGTTCAGAATATCTCCAGTTCTTATGCTGGAGCATTCCCAAACAAATACTGTATATTACAGGAATAAATCAAGTTAAATATCAGCTTTTTTCTGCATCAATAAAAAGTTAAAAAAGAATGCAATCTGCTTCCCAGCGAGCACGCTGGCAGATGGAGGTCCCCCGAGACAGGCAGCAGGGTTTAGGGGGTGGAAAATGGATCTGGCTTGGAAAATAGGGGCTTTGGGGGCGTGTGGTCCTGGCTTGGCATGTTCAGCCCCAGGACACAGATGCTCCCTGTGCTCCTGGTGCTCTGGGCTCTCCGTGGGCTCCCCAGGACCGTGGCTGGTGGCAGCTCAATGGGGCTGGCACGGGCAGGGAGACGCTCCCACGGAGGGAGGCAGCGCTTGGCACAGCCCACCCTGGGTTTGCTTTGCTGTATTATAAATAGAGGAAAGTGAAATTAGGTGGCTTGCTCATATTTTTACAGCTAATCAATCTGTCGTGCTCTCGAGCTGTCAGGCTTTTCGGGGTTTGTGTTGTTTTGCTGAGCAGGGCGGAGCCTTTGGCCGCTGCAGTTCTGGATTCCGGTGCAGTGGGAGAGTTTTCCTGGGCTGTGATAACCTTCAAGCTGTGCAATGCTCTGCTCTCCTCTCGGTGTGAACATGGCAGGAGGGCAGGGCATGGGCAAGGCTGGGTCCCTGCTCCCTCTGTCACCCATGCACATCCTGGGCTCTGCACTGTGCTGGGGACACTCGGCTGTTTGGGTCTTTGGTATTTGAACACCTTCAGATGTCAGGAAGACATCAGGAGGAATTTCTTCCTGGAAAGGGTGGCCAAGCCTTGGAAGGGGCTTCTCAGGGAGATTTAGAGTCCCCATCCCTGGAGGTGTCCAAGGAAGGCCTGGAGGTGGCACTCAGTGCTCTGGGCTGGTGACAAGGTGGGCATCGGGCACCTTGGCTTGGACTTGATGATCTTGGAGGTCTTTTCCAACCTAAAGGATTCTGGGATTGTGTAATACAGGAGAGGGGAATCCAGCCCAGATGTGCCTCAGGAGTGCAGCAGTGGGTGGTTTCCAGCCTGCCCTCCTGGGCACACACTTCACACCCAGCCATTCCCTGTGTGTGCCCCAGCTGACTGTCAGCAGCTGGAAAGTCCTTTTGCCTTTCACATCCCAGGGAGCAGGGCTGGCTCAGCTGTGCTCAGGGCTGTCGTGTCACTGGGAAGCTGCTTCATGAACCATTCACAGCCATGTGTGGCCTTGAGCAGTTTTTGCATTTATGGTGGTGCCCCAGCCAAGCTGCGCCTCGCACTGCAGAATGGGGTGGGAGCCACGTCCTCAGCATGGTCCCTTCGGGGCAAAAGCAGATGCCAGGCTCAGAGGCTCCCTGCTTCAGTTAACTTTCCTCTGAAAGGGTTGTGGATGGCAAGGCAGGTCTGTATATAACTGATATTGTATATAATGCTCTTACACTCAGGTAACAGGTTTAATTTCCCCTCAAAATATGTTCCTGGAGTGGTTACTTCTTCTTTTCCACCAATTTTGAGCAGCCAAAGCTCTTCTGCTTTTGTCACCTAAAAATTAGCTCTGGTTTTAGCACCTGCATGTGGTGCCTTGTAAAGCTCAGCTTGTGTAAAATGGTGATAAATGGAGGCAATGAACCAGTTCAGTTTGGGCAGAACCACAGGGGAGGACAGAGGTGCAGACACTGTGTGAGGCAGCTGTGTCTGCTGCCCTGGCACAGAAACAGGGAATGTCTTGGGTTGAAAGGCACCTTAAAAATCACCCAGTGCCACCCCCTGCCATGGGCAGGGACACCTTCCACTGTCCCAGGCTGCTCCAAGCCCCATCCAACCTGGCCTTGGACACTTCCAGGGATCCAGGGGCAGCCACAGCTGGTCCCAGTGCCTGTGCCTTGCTGGGTTCCATCCCAGCACCACAGCAAGCTGCTCTGGGTTTCCAGTGTTCTTCAAGGATCAGCGGGTGAATAAATCCCATCCCTGATGCTCCCGGAGCCCACAGCTCAGCCCTGCCGCGGGATGAGCCGGCGTGTGGCCGCTGCAATCCCACTGACGGAAATGGGAATGTCAGCACCTTCTCCAGAGCACGTGGCACTGAGGAGCCCCAGTGCCCCTCCCAGCTAATCCTGACAAGCAGCGTGTCAAGGACAGCCAGGCTCCCCCGGGCCACAGCCGAGCGCCGGGAACGCGCCAGAGCTGCTCCCTGTTCTCTGCACTCAAACAAGTCAGTGGCCCCAAAGACCTTGTCCTTGGGCTGTGTCCCCTGCCTCGTCATCCCTGGTCCTCAGGCTGCCACAGAATGGAATCACAGAATCATCAGAGGGCTTGGAAAAGCTCTCTGAGAGCATTGAGTCTAACGCCAGCACTGCCACCACTACCCCCTGTCCCCAAGTGCCACATCTACACATCTGTTAAATCCCTCCAGGGCTGGAGACTCCCCCAGTGCCCCGACAGCCTGTGGAACACAAGAGGGCTGGAACAGGAGAGGGTTAATTCTGCTATCCTTGGTGCCTATAAAGTCACCCTGAGACCCATTCATGTGTCCTCTGCCCATCTGCCCCAGCCTGAAGCACATTTCAGTCCCACTGTATCGATGTTGACTTCACATAATTTATTTCCAAAACTCCCAAGCTGCTGTTCCTGATGTGACTGGAGGATTTCTGCCGACTCCTTCAAATGAAAAGCAATTCAATTCCACCCAGCGCTCCAATCTAAGGCGATGAGAGAGCGTGAGAGAGAAAACGGGAAGCAAAGTGAGGTTTCAGAGTCAGTTTATTTGCTGGCAGCCCAAGGAGCAGCTTAGGCTGATGGAGTGTAGTGGGTTGGGCAGGGGACCCTCGCTGGGTTGATGGGATTAACCCGAGGGATTTGCACCAGCAGAGGCAGTGAATCCCATTTACTGCAATAAATGAACCTGCGCATGGGTGGGACTGGTTGGAAATAGGAGGTTGGATGGATTCCTATGGCTGAGAGGGGCCCTGGCTGGGCGATGAACCAGCATATGATGGGGTTTGCTCACTGTTGTGGAGGGAGGGGGTGAGGCAGAGAAAATCATATGGGTTTGTTTTTACTATTCACTAGAGACTAACTCTTTTCCACTTTAAATATTTATTATCAACTTGTAATTTGATGGACTCTGTGTTCAGCCTCTTGACACTCTCCCCCAGTGCTGGTGACACTGTGCAGGTGCCAAACCAGGCCCTGACTCAGGGGTGAGGGTGCAGGAGGGTGTACTGGGCTCAGATATCATCAAACCCCTTGGGCTGGGCTCCTCAAGGTTGGTGAGGGAGGAGATGTGTTACTCCTTAGACTTTAGTGTCCCTAACATCTTCGGGGGATACCCCTGGAGCTTTCTGCAGCTTGGCACCCGCAGCTCTCCTCAGGGCTATGAGGGGAGCCCCAGGGTAATGAGCCATTAGCTGTAACTATTTCAGCTCAAGGCACTATAGATCCACGTTTCCCTTGATCCCACACGTGTCCTGTCCCTCGTGCAGGTGATGCTGGCGGAGAGGAAGGGCACGGACGAGCTCTACGCCGTGAAGATCCTGAAGAAGGACGTTGTTATCCAGGACGATGATGTGGAGTGCACGATGGTGGAAAAACGCGTCCTGGCTCTCTCCGGGAAGCCTCCGTTCCTGACCCAGCTCCACTCCTGCTTCCAGACCATGGTAAGAGCTGGTGCCACAGCTTGTTCCCACCAAGGGGCATGGTGGACTGGGGACCCTGAGCATTGGGAGTCCAACACTTTGCAAAATGGAGTGGAATAGTGTTCAAGGCCAGGTTGGACGGGGCTTGGAGCAAACTGGGAGAGTGGAAGGTGTCCCTGCCCATAGCAGGGGGTGGAACTGGATGAGCTTTAGGGTTCCTTCCAACCCAAACCATTCCAGGATTTTGTGTTCTCTGTACATCACTTCATTTGCCAAAGCAATTGTGTATTCTCTGCCTTGGCAGCCTCATACTTTCTCCAGTTCACTGGCAAAGTGCCTCCAGGACCAAAATGTGGGGGTGTGGCATGAAAGTGTAATGTACAATAGCTGAATCCTGACATGTGTTCATCAGGGAGCTGCTGGTGACATTAGAGGTGATTTCCCAGCCCCTCAGGTGCCCCCAGCCCGCAACGTCCCTTGTGGTTCAATAGCAAAGTGCTGCACTTTTCTCCAGGACTCATTCCTCTGATGAAAGCCATGAGCAAAGGGAGAAACCTAATCCAAACTGCAGGAAATCCAGTTTTCCATGGGTGTGTGATTGGGTTTGTATGAGTCAGGAGTGGACAGGGGGACAGGAGACCTTTAATACAATCCCTGCCCAGCCCTCGAGCAGCCTGTGAATGAGAATGTCCAGGTACACATCAGTGGGAGCCGGCAGAGGGAATCAGCAGAGTCCTTTAGAATGATGACAATGCTTTCCAGGAGGATTACATTTTAATATTATCCCAGAAATTTCATTTACCAAACACATTGAGTGTATTTAAAGCCCGCGGCCCGGCTTTGCAGCACAGCAATCAGGATGTGGCAGGAGCAGCTATTTCACACAGCATCTCCCTGGCATCTGAAGTGAGTCAGCGCGGGATTATTCCTGGCAGACCTATAGTAGCTTAATAGTAATCGTATTTGTAATGTAATCAAAATGTATAGCAGGGTGTATTATCAAACGCTGGCACAAAGCACTTTGATTTCTGGGAGCACAGTCCAGAGCACAATTCTCCACCGGGGCTGTTGGCTCAGCGGGAGAGAGAAAAGCCCTAAATCTATGTTTTTTAAAAAAAACGGAAGATGAGCAAGGAGAGAGCTCCTGCCTGAGGCTGGAGGGTGAGAGGTGCCTGTGCTGGGGGATCTGGGGTGCTCTGAAAGGTCCCAGGTCAGAGCCTGGGCTCTGGGAGGGGGTGTGAGCTGCAGATCCCTGGGTGTCCCCAGGTGAGCTGTGCCTTTTTTGTGACCCCTGGGTCACAGCAGTGAAGGGCACAGCAGCCACAGCCACACTGAGATGATAAATCACGGAATCATGGAATGGTTTGGGTGAGAAGAGACCTTGAAGATCATCCATGGGCAGGGAGGGACACCTGCCACTATCCCAGCTTGCTCCAAGACCCGTCCAACCTGGCCTTGGACATTTCCAGGGATCCAGGGGCAGCCACAGCTTCTGTGGGCACCCTGTGCCAAGCCCTCCCCACCCTTACAGGGAACAATTCCTCCCTAATATCGAATAAGGGGTGGATGGGGAGCATGGTTGGAGCATGTCCTGGCTCTGCCTCTTGCTCCCAGCGTGCAGTCAGGCAGGGGATGGAACAGTTAATTAGAAGGGCACTGAAAGGAGCCCGGGGAGTTGCATCTTGGCTGCCCAGGGAAGGGGGAGTGTCACCAGCTCCATGCCAGGTTCTGCAGTGGATTTACATCTCTGTACTGAGCTGCTGCTCAGCGAGTGTGAATGCTCCAGACTTGGACAGACGCCGTCCTTTCTGCCACCGACAGGAGCCAGGACAGCGTTCCGTGCCCATCCCTCCCTCCCAGCCTGTGGGCTGCCCAGCCATCTGCCTGCTTTAGTCATGGCATTTCTTCCCCTGAAGCACCAGCGTTCCCTTCCCCACCCAAATGAGGAAAGCTCAGCTCCTGCTTTTAGAGCTCAGCTGGCTGTTTCAAGAGCCCGTCTTTTTAATATTCTTCCTCCTTGAAGCAGATCGATATATTTAGGAGGCAGCTGCAGCCGAGCCCGGCGCTGCTCTGCTCTCCCGTGGCTGTCACGGGCTGGCTGCCGTGGCGGTGGCTGCTCAAGGTGACATTGCCGCCCGTGCCTCCCCAGGGGCTGGCCGGATGCCTGCCAGGGCTGTCCTTTACACAGGGGGTGCTCCCGAATCCCCAGGCAGCTGAAAAGCCGAATTTCCTGTTCTATGCCATCAGTGCCGCGTGTTTCACACAGCCCCATTGCCCCTGTGCTGCTGTATGTGGTTGCTCTGGGGCCACCCCACAGCCGGCTGGGCTGTGCTGGGGGCAGCAGCTGCTGACCCCAGTTCCTCTGGCTGGGCATTGCCAGGCTGGGAAGTGCCCTGTGGGTGCTGAGCCCCAGTTCCTCCACAGCTCTGGTTGTGGCAATGCTCCAGCTGCATCTCTTGTGGGCTCCCTGTCCTTCCTGTCTGAAAAGCAGGGCAAGGCTTATTTAAGGAGGAAATGAGCAATGGGAAATTTTTTATTATGTAATTCTGCCAACCTGCAGCTCCTGCAGTGCTCCAGCCTCTGTGTCCTTCCTTCCTTCCTTCCTTCCTTCCGTGGGTGCAGTGGGGCAGCCTGTGGTTATCACTGGGCTCTCATGCAAGGAGGGCCCGTGTCACTGCAGGCCCTTGTCCCCAGTCCCTCTCCAGCTCTCCTGGAGCCCCTTTAGGCACTGGAAGGGGCTCTAAAGTCTCTGTGGAGCCTTCTCCAGGTGAACACCCGCAGCTCTCCCAGCCTGGCTCCAGAGCAGAGGGGCTCCAGCCCTCGGAGCATCTCTGGACTCCTCTGGACTCCCTTAACTCCATGTGAACATGACCAGAGTGACCCCTCAGACCAGGCTGGAAGGAGTGAGGATGGGGGTGCAGCCCCCTCCTGCCTCCCCAGCTTGACCAGGGTTCCTCTGCAGACCTGTGCACCCCCAGCACTGCCATCCTGGGAGAGGGCTGGGAATGTCACACATCCCTCCTGGTGCTTGGCCAAGTCCTGGTGGTCGTGGATGGAGTTTGGTCCCCATGGGAACTGCTCATGTCTCCTGTGCATCCCGTGACTGAAGCCATGGAGTGCCTGGGGAAATGCCAGCAAGGACCAGCCTGAACAACCCTCTGAAAAAGAGCAAATTCCTGGGAAGTGAAAAACCTCTGGTTTAGGGATTCCTCCAGTTGCCTTCTCCAGTGGCTCTGCAGAGGGGCAGAGCTCCAGTCCTGAGCATTCCAAAGGAGTTACTACTTATAGGCTCTGCATGAACAGGAGCCCCTGCACCCCATGGGGGTGACAGGGATGATGACTGTGTTTCCATGGAATTACAGATTGGAGCTGCCAGTCACCTTGGTTCCTGTTTCTGACCCCTGCAGATTCCCTGATCTGATAATCCTGTTGCTAATGGCTCACTTTTTTCCTTCAGGATCGCTTGTATTTTGTGATGGAATATGTGAATGGTGGGGACTTGATGTACCAGATCCAGCAGGTTGGGAGGTTCAAGGAGCCCCACGCTGTGTAAGTGCAGTGGTTTGGCAACTTTGGGGTAGGTATGGGATGTACTTGTGTCACGTGGCTGGAAACAGAGTCCAAGGCACAGGCTTTGTGGTGCAACTCCTGGGCAGAAAGGGAGGGGAAACAGCAGGAATGGGAAGATGCAGGAGAACTCTGCCTGATGCTAAGGATGCCGGTGCCTCCACCTCACCCTTGGGGTACATTGTACGTGTAAATAATTCAGCTAAATAAATAAATTTAGGTAAATAAAAGCACAAGGCAAGAGGTTTGGAGGCTTCCTGGGAGACACTAGGCCTCTGCTCTGCCTGGTCCTTTCCTGGGGGACGAGAGGGATGTTGAGGTTGAGGATGATGAGAGTTTTGGCTCCTCTGATGGGGTGGCCAACTCAAGTGTTAACTGATGGCTTTTAGCTCCTGTTCCTTGAGAGCTGGGCAGAGCAGGATGTGTTCCTGAAAGCCTTCAGATGCTCACATAAAACCCACAAACACTGAGCAGAGCCTGGTGGGCTGGACTGGTTTCTTGTCTCTGGCAGAGTCCTCTGAGGCCCAGAATATTCCCAAAATCCAACGGTGGCAGTACCTGCTGGCTCTGGGAGCAGGGATAACTTTCCGAGCCGCACTGCCAGTGTGTCATGAGGAGCAGCCATGGATCCAGCTCCTGCTTAATTTGTGCAACCAGAAGTGACAGCCCCCAGCAGCCCGGTGGCATCGCTGCCCAGTGCGAGCACAGCTGCCTCGGATCATCCTCGTGTGATCCTTCTCTGGAATTTCTCTGCCGTAGCTGCCTTGTCCTTTGGTCACATCTGCCTGACGCGTTTCCTTCACCGCCGTCTGATCGGGAGGGTTTTCATTTATCTCCTTTAATTATCACTCTTCCTTTTAAACCTTCTCTTTCAGATTCTACGCAGCAGAAATAGCCATCGGGCTCTTCTTCCTGCAGAGCAAAGGCATCATTTATCGGTAGGTGAGCGGGTTCCTCCTCCCTCCCTTCCCCCTGAGCTCCAGCCAGAGCCGGAGCCATGGGCAGAGCGCGGTGCTCCGGGGATCCTGCTCTGCCCACAACCCCCAGCCCAGGGCTCTCCCTGCTTGTGCCACGGATGGGCTGGGAGCTGCCCACAGGTAGAATGAAGGATCCTTAAGATTGGAAAAGACCTGTGGGATCACTGAGTCCAACCATCAACACGTGATGTGCACACCTGAAAGGGAGCTGGGAGCCGCAGGGTGACCCTAGTTTGGAGGAGGTTCCTGCTTTACCCTGGTTCATGGGAAGGCAGCTCTGGTTCTCTCCTGCCCCTGTTCCCTGTGTTTCTCTCCACATAACATAAATGCTCCCTGGCAGCCTGAACCAGCTCCAAGCCCCGAATTTGGCTGCAGGGCACTGCTCTCTTACCATTGCCGCTGGAGTCAGCTCTTGCCAGTGGCTTGCTCTGAGCTCTGCAGTGCCACTCTGTCACTTCTGCTTCAGCCACTAAGGCTTCTTTGCCATTCCCAATATGATTCCGGCACCCAGAGGTAGCTGGGTCACTGCCACGTGCCGGACCAGGCTCACAGGCTGCTGGTTTAGCTCTGAAACCAGCTTTCACTGCTCTTCCCTGCTTGGGAGAATTCCCAGAGCTCAGGGTGGAGAAGAGCATCCTAATGAGTGTCAGATACCATTAAGTGCTCTGTAAAGGGAGATGCCAACAGTGCTGCTGGAGTCAGGAGATGCTGAAGATGAAAGAAGTGGAACAAACTTGACATGAGGGCTGTTTTTTGCCATCAGCTGCTACAGAGAGATTCTAGGCCTGTTGGTCCCCAGTGGCTCCACTTCCTTCCTTCCTCCGAATCCGAATCCCAGCTCATGGCCATCTGCCTTTGGCCTGTCAGGGTTCTAAACACTGACATGATAATTAGAAAATACAGCCTTAAACCCAGCAAGAATGTATAAATTGCACCAAAATACCCAGTGTTTGCTGCAAAAGTGTCCTTGAGACTAGAGCATCCACCTCCAGAATGGTGGCTCAAGGTTGGGATTCGGATCCAGGGATCTGTGGTTGGATCCACCTCTGCAGCTTGTGCAAAGGAGCAGAGCTCCTGGGGTTGGGTACCACAAGCAGGTATTCTGGGAGTGAGGATCAGAGGGAAACACAGCTGGTTTGTATTTCAGGAGGAAGCAGAGCACAGGTGAGGCAAGGACTTGTGCTGAGTAGGTGCTTCTCCATCACAAGAGCTCTAAGTGCACTTTGATTTTCATGGGAGCAAAGAAAAAATCAAATCTGTCTCCTACCAGATGAGTGTTTTCCATCACACACTTCAAAGCGCTGTGCCCAGCACGGCATTCCTGTGGGTTAAAAGTAAAATAAACACTCCATCCTGACAGATCTCTGACTTATTTTTACTCATTTCCCCAAACATTATGCTACAAAGGGTCTGGGTGTGAGACACAGGCGGAGCTCAGCCACAGCAGAACTCCGTGAGACTCGTGTTGTGTGTTGTGTCATGGCTTTGCTCTCGCCCTGCAGAGACCTGAAGCTGGACAATGTGATGCTGGACAGCGAGGGGCACATAAAGATCGCCGACTTCGGCATGTGCAAGGAGAACATCTGGGACGGGGTGACCACCAAGACCTTCTGTGGCACTCCAGACTACATCGCGCCCGAGGTACGGATGGGAAAGGCGGCTGATGGTCTGTGCCTCCCTGCTGCTCCTTCCTGGGGTGACCTTGCTTTGGGCAGCTTTCCAGCTGAAACAGGGACATTCAGGAATTCACCATCAGCCTGCGAAGTTCATGCCCTCAGCACTGTCCATCCCCTCATCCCTGTAAGGGAACAGGGATGCTGGATCTGCCTCCCTGTTGTGCTGTGTCCTGCTTCCACCTCAAAGAGCAGCACATCCTCGTGCTGTTCTCCCTGCAGCGTGGTTTCCCTCTCTGGGGGTTTTTCCCATGTCCATCCTGCTGGTGGCTCTGTGCCTGTTTTGTCCTTGGCATTCACAGACCCACCACAGGATGTTCCTCACATGTTCCCTTGCTTCTGGAAATGACAAACCCAGGAGCTCAGCTCTGCCCCTCACTGTGTGTGATAGAAGCTTCCAGCACAACATGACCAGTGAGAAACAGGGAATTATCAGTGGATAGTATTTTCATGTGGAGTGGAAATCCTTAGATCGCTCCAGCTCACTGTTCACAGTGAGGGACCATGTGCCTGTTGGGGAGAGGCTCCCCATCCATGGCTCTAGATCCCCACAAAGTGGCTTTGCATTTGGTTATTACTGATGTGATAGAGTCACAGATGACACTTCCATGAAGTGCTGTATGGGCACAGTTTAACGCTAGACTTGTGAAATTCAGATTTCTAAGAAATTATTCTCAGATGTCTGTTCCCTTCACATAAAAATATCCCTCTAAAATCTTGTCACTCTGCTGAATTTGCAATGATGAATTTAATATTTATTCATGTAAATATTTTAGAGAGATACTCTTTGCTAGGACATCAGTGCACTCATGTGCTAAACCACATTGTGTTTGCTGCAGCCAGTGAGGTTTCCCATTATTGGATCAAATGTGTTCCATCCCTCATCCCACCAGGATTAATACTGGTGGTGTTGGTGCAGAGCTTGTCACTGTGGGTGATTAATGCTCCTTCAAAGCAGGACAAATGACCAGTTCTCCCTGTGTTTGCCTGAGTGGTTTCACTTTAACTCTTACTTTCTCCTCCTTGCTGTAATTCATCTTTTTCCGAAAGAAAAACAGCAAATGGGAAATTAGGATGCAAATCACTTTGGCACCCAGGAAAGGCATTAAAGCCTGCTGCCCGTGGGTCTCAGAGGAGCAATCCCATGATATTTGGGAATAGCAATCAGGCTGTGTGGTTGTGGTGCCGTGGCCACATTCCAACCCGGCCCCTTCTGCTGCTCTGTGCCTCCTCCTTCAGGCCTCCTCCTTCAGGGAGCTGCAATGTGCTCAGGCCAATGTGGCTTCGGGGTAAAGCTGTCCTGCGATTTGCTTGACCCATTTTTGGGCCTTTTTCTATTCCGAGCAGAGCTCTGCATGCCCAGGTGACAGGTACAGCCTGCGAACGGCCCCGTGTGTGATTCCCTCTGCACAAAGCTGCTTGTCACCTGCTGGGGTGTGACCTTTCCCGAAGGGCAGTGTGGGACTGCACAGGACAGAGGATTTCTTTTAAGTGCTCTTTCCTTTTAACGGCCTTTATGGTGTGAACAGTTCACACCCGAATTTCCCAGAGCGCTGGTAAAGAGCAAGTGGGAGGCACTCGGGGTGCGCTCGGCGGGCCGAGGGATTTCAGTGCTGAAATGTGTCCCAGGGAATAACCCCATCCTCATAACCCACTACAGCTCAGAATCGCTTTGCCCTGTGCCACCAGGTCAGAGCTGGGACTGTAACACTGCTGTTCCTGTTGTTTGCAGATAATTGCTTACCAGCCCTACGGGAAGTCTGTGGATTGGTGGGCGTTTGGAGTCCTGCTCTATGAGATGTTGGCTGGCCAGGTAATTGAGTTATAATTGATTCCTCTGGGCTGGGTCACATTTCATTGTGAGCACAGGCTGATGTGGGATTTGCCGTGCTTGGCATGTGGATGGAGCATCCACATGGGAGCTGGGGGTGACACTGGGGGTGCAGCCCCAGGGACTGCAATGACAAGACTTGTGTCACCGTGTGGCACTCCTGGGGCTGGCTCCACGGCCGCAGAGTACAGCAGCACATGGGAGCTTCGAGATCCAGGAATGCCCCTGAAGCTGTGTCTGCTTTGCTCTAGGCCCCCTTTGAGGGAGAAGATGAAGATGAGCTCTTCCAGTCCATCATGGAGCACAACGTCGCCTACCCCAAGTCCATGTCCAAGGAGGCAGTGGCGATCTGCAAAGGGGTAAGGGCTGGGTTGGGTCCTCTGCTGGGTTGGGGGAGTGTGGGCAGTGAGATCCTGCACCCCTGGGGGTCCCAGCTCACCCTGCTGCTCCCCAGCACGAGCAGGGTCTGACACTGTTGGGTCCTGGTGCCTTTGCCCTCCAGTCCTAAAACCACAACTTGTGCTACCGTGTGTGTGTGTACTAAACCCAGGTAAGAATAACACCTGCATCCTCTGTGTCTTACACTGGGCAGAAATACAGCTGGGACTTGGGGCTGGCCTGGGGGCAGGGGAGGGTCAGGAGAGAACTGGGGTGTTGGCTGGGAGGTGGGAAAGGGGGGCTCCTGCCCAGAGACCCTGTGCCCCACCAGGTGAGGACAAGGCAGCTCTGTGAACCTTTGCCTGAAAGGAAAAATGATGCTCGGGGAAAAGGGATGTGATCCCCAAATAGTTTTCCTAAGATCAGATACAAAACCTTCATCCTTCCAATTAGCTGTGATAAGTTGTCCTTCAGGACAGCCTGAAGCTCAGGGCTGGTGGCATTTCCATAAGGTCAGGGCAGCATTTTCATTATTGTATCTCTTAATTTGCAGTGAAGTTCTGCCTTGCCAGCATCCCAAGCTCTCCATGGGCTGGGCCTAGGTCTGACTTAATTGCAGGCTGAGTTCATTTGGGATGTGATGGATAAAGGCTGGCAAGGTCCTGATGTTGTTCTGTGTGCTTGGGACTGAGCCTCCTCTCACCCCCAGTGCCACACACTGCTATAAATATGTGTTTGTGTAGGAATTTAAGAAATGTTTGCTTATAATAGTTAATATTGAAAATATCTGAATGTTCTTTATCTCAAAATAGTGTTTCTATCTACAAATGACACATCCTGCGCTTAACGCTCCCACTGCGGCATTTCAGAGCCTCTTCCCGGCGTTGCCAGGATTCTGAGCTGGTGTTAAAGAGGAATATTCACTTGTCCCATGGGGAAAAGCTGCTGCAGGTGTTCCCACCTGGAATGGGGCACAGGGAGGGGATGCTACCCTGCCACAGTCAACAGAATGCAGGAAAACCAAGTCCTTAATTCAGAAACTACATGGGTGGTTTGAGGGGGATTCCCACAGAGGCTGTCACCATCTCCCATCCTCTTGCTGGTGGTGTTTGGGATGTAAAGGGAAAATCCAGTGTGTTCCTGGTCAGGCAGGGGGATGAGGGACACTCAGTGCTGCTGAGCATCCCCCGGTCCCAGGGCAGCAGAGGCTGGAGCAGGGCCCAGGCTCAGTGTTGGCTTTGTTTGCTGCTGCATCAGGCACAATGTGGGTGCTGTAAATCAACGAGCAGGGACTGCGGCTGCATCGTCTGCTGGGTGTAGCTGCCATGCCTTTTCTCACTCTGGAGATGGGAGGCTGCATAGGAGGGTATTTGGCCGTGCACCGAGGGTTGGTTCTCCATAAATTTCTGTGGCTTTTTGTAGCAAGGTGGTGGTTCCCTCTGTGTTACTGTTGTTTCAAAACCTCGTGACATTTTTTGCCACCACCGAACTGCTACACCAGAAAGTTTAATTAAAACTCTCAGTGGGATTTAAGAACTTTTTAGTAAGCTGGGAACTAAGTGTTCGCATTTTCCAGTGGAAATGAAACGTGTCTTGATGAGCTTCACCGAGCTGTTTGTGTTGGGGTGTGGCAGGGCTGCCAGCAGGGCACAAACCCAGTGTTGTAACAGTCCAGGGAACTGGAGAAACCTCTGCCCTTACCTGTGAGGGGTTTGGGATTTCACCACCGCGTTCTCCAAACCCATTTTGTTGTTCCCCCACGGTTTCCCTCCGAGGTGCCGGTGCCAGTCACCCCTTCCTGCTGCACTGCTGGGAGATGGAGCGTGTTTGCTCCTGAAACCTGGGACCGAGCAGAGCCCAGAGACAGGTGTTAATCAGGGATCCTTGGCTGAGAAGCAACCTGGAGCGTTCCCTGGGCTCCGGGACTCGCCAGTGAGCAGCAATTACCGGATCAAACGGAGCATTCCCCTGCTCTGCTGTCAGCTTGGATTTGTTTCTGCAGGCTGATCTCAGGGCTGCTGTGTCCATGTGCAGGTAGTGCAGGGTGGCTCTCCTGAGCCCCAGGGTGGTTACCAGGAGCCGGGGCTGGGCTCCTGTCCCGGCCTTCACACCCCACATGGAGGGGTTTGGTGGTGCCTGAGCAAAGCAGCCCTTTCCAGGGGAACAGATTGTCTGTGGCTATCAGCTCCCTCGTTAATCTCTGCCTGAGAGCAAAGGCATGAAATTGTGTATTTTCTGTGGTATTTTGGGAATATTTACAGGGCTTTTGGGTGGCATTTCCCCTGGTGCTGCTACCTGAGGAAAGCCCATCAGAGCTGCTGTCCGTGCTGCTGCCACTCATATTCGAGAGGCCAAGACATGTCACCTCTGCCATCTTCCCAGGATTCTGGGATTTGTTGTTGGGTTTTTATTTTATAAAGGGCTCTGTGCTGCAATGCCAAGGGAAACTCAACTATTAACCAAAAGCAAATTGGAAAAATATTCTTGCTGTTGTTTTTGCTGGCCCCTGGCCCCCTGGCCTCTCCCTCCCTGGCCCTCCAGCTTGGCTCCCTGCTTGAGGATGGGCTCTGCAAGGCTGATGCTGATGCCAGTCACATCCTCGCCCTGAGCAGAGGCTGGAAAATCCCTGGCCCAGCCTGCAGAGCCTGACAGGCCCTCGCTGTTTGTAGATGGGCTTTCCAGGAGGGTGCTGCCTCACAGAAGCTGTTCTCCATCACTCTTCCAGCTGCAGATGCCATCACAGCTGGAGGCCAGGGATGTAGAGCTGTTTGCTCACAGAGCAGTTGGTGGCTCTGCTCTCACCTTGTATTTGTTGGAGTTTTTTTGTCTTTTTAGGGTTTTAGGTTTGGGGTTTTTTTTCCCCAGGGTTTTCCTTGCTTTCAGTGCCCTATTGCAGCTGTTAAAGATCAGCTTTCCTGAGCAGGTTTGTTTTGTGCCATCAGGGGTGGCAGGGCTGACCTGTGGTGGGTGGGAGGTGTCTCAGCTCCCCAGCCAGAGCATTGGCACCTCCTGTCCCTCCCAGGGGTCTTACAGACCCCCAGCCCTGGGACACTCAGCCTTGAATCCTTGATCAGGGTGAACTGTGCTCCTTTCAATAAAGCAGTGCTTTTGTTGCACATATAAAGCTCATATTCTCCATCCTTATCAACGTCTTGTGAATCTCTGGAATCTCCATCTGATCTCTGAACACAGCTCAAACCCTGCCCCAGGATATTAATGTTGTACAGCTGCCCGTAATTCCTGGGGCCCCTTTCCCTTATTGAGCCAGTGAAGAGGAGAAGTTTAGATGATAAACAACATTAATGGACTGTTTGTTCTATTTTTTCTCCAAATTGACTCTCTCATTAGAAAGCCACCTCATGTCTGTGCTTCCAGAGCTCCAGGGGAGAGGGGGTTCTGCTTCCAGGGCTGGTGAAAGTTTTGGAGGGCAGATTGTTCATCTTAAAACGGGCAGTATGTTTTAGAGTTAACTCTGCAGATGCCGAGACGTTTGTGCCAAGCAAAGGGACTGCTGGGCAGCTCCCCTGCTGCAGCCAGGTGCTGAGGGAGCTCTGCCAGCACCCCGAGGTTGTGCCTTGGCAAACCAGTTCCATTCCCAGAGGGAAAGCGGATGTGCCCATCCTGCCAGTGCTCATGTACCTGCCATCTGCACAGTCTGCTCTCATAAGCCATTGTCAACCTTCCCTGTCCCTGGAGTCACTCCAGCTTCTTCCTCAGTGTCCTCTCCTTGGAGCCCCAAAGGCATCTGGAGGAGATGGGACCCTGATGTGAGACATCCTGGGATGTCCAGCTGGGAAACCCAGCTCCCTGGGGACTTCTCAAAGGGGACATTTTGGGGAGCAGTTGGACACCCTGTGACTGTTTTCTCTCTCCTGTCCCCAGCTGATGACCAAGCACCCTGCCAAGCGCCTGGGCTGCGGCCCGGAGGGGGAGCGGGACATCAAGGAGCACGCGTTCTTCCGCTACATCGACTGGGACAAGCTGGAGCGCAAGGAGATCCAGCCCCCGTTCAAGCCAAAGGCTGTAAGTGTGCCGGCTCCCCCTCCCTGTCCCACTGCCAGGGAACCTCCGGGGCCTCTCCCACCCTCGGGCACAGGCGGGTGCGGCTCGTCCTGGAGGTGCAGCTTCTCTGTCTCCTTGGAGGATCGTGTTCCCTGGGATGTGGCACGTGTCAGAGCTCTGCTGGGGCAGGAGAGGTCCATGCTGCCTGGTCCCAACTCTGGCTTGCAGGGTTGGAAGCTCCACACATTCAGCTCCTGGACCTCTTTGTGTTGCAGTGTGTCTGTCTTGTCATCCTGAGTCAGTCGGTCTGTTGGGTTTTTCCTCCCTTCTTCTCAAGTTGACCAGGTCTCTCTTTTTTTAATCTCAACTTTATTTCAACCCCCAGCTCAGCCCAGTCTGCCTGAGTGGGCAGTGGAGCTGGATGTCACCACAGTTTCTCTCCAGGGTGGAAGGAAGCTGGAGCCTGGCTCTGTGGCGAGGGGATCCTGGCTGCTCCTCCTCAGCCCTGCCTGGCTCTGCTGGAGAGAGGTGCTGGGAGTGCAGCCTGGGGGGAATGAGCAAACCGAGGTGGAGACAGGAGCAGTTGGAAGCTGTTTGTCAAAGAAGACAGGAGTGCTTGAGTGCTCCTTGTCCAGCTCTACTTGCAGTGGCATCTCTCCCTGTGACAGCAGTGCAGGGGTGACACCAGTGCAGGGGTACAGCCTGAACCCCAACATGGGTCTCCCTGCCCAAGGTGCTGGGGCTGCTCTGTGCCACAAACTCTGCATGACCACCTCTGGCCCTGTGCTCTCCCTGCCCTTATGCAGACTTGGGAACAAGGATATCTCTCCCTGGATTTCTCTATTTCTCTTTGTCACTGGTGGGACTGGCAGGGTCACAGCCATGTCCGAGTCTCTCTGTGGTGCTCCAAGTCCTTAAGGTTTGGGATTGTTCACGTGCTTCCCCCCCCCCCCAAGGTACCTGCTGGCTACAGTGCCCTAGTTGGGCACTGGTGTTTCGCAGAAAACTGAAGCCACACTTAATCTGATCTCATGGCTGATATTTGTGATCAGGGTGGGGACATTCCTTAATCCATCCTCCTGGATCACGGCTCAGAGTCCAGGAATTCTCCATGTATTTACCTGCAGCCTCTCCGTCCCACTGCCCGTAACAACCTTCTGCACATCTGCTTTTCCTCTGCTTTACAGTTATCCTGTTCGTTTGAAGGGCCCCCTTTGGTGCTTGGAAAAACTCTGCTTTCAGGGAAAACCTGGAGTGGGAATCCCTTCGGTGGAGGGTGCTCAGTGCCTTTAGGTCTGCTCTCTCTCAGTGCCTCTCTGCTCCAGCAGGTTTTTCCTTCCTACAGCTCCTTTCCTGGCTGATCAAATGGGAATGAAATGGGAATGATGAAACGGGAATCCTGTGGTGGCTGGGCAGGAACCTCCACAGCCTCATCTCCTCTGGCTCGGGTGGGAGGGATGCTGGCCTGGAGAGCTGCCCCTTGCCCCAGGGCTGCTGGCCCTGCCCTGCCTGTGTTTGGGGCTGCTTGTTTGAATTTCAGGCAGATGCTTTTTGCCAAGTTCACTGCTGGCAGAGGTGCCTTTGCAGGGAGCTGCTCACGGCCGAGAGCCGCCCTGCGCCACACAGTCCGGGCTGTGTCCACAGCCACAGAGGGGCAATGTACTGCTCTCCCTCCTGCCTCGGGAATGGAGAGACACAGGTGCTGGGATGGTCAGCACAGGAGTCTGGATTGCTGCCTGCTTTCCTTTCCCTGGGAGGGAAGGGACTCTTCAAGGCATTGGACCATGTAGGAACGGCATTACTGGGAAAGCTGTAACTTTGATATCAAAGTGCAACGGTGTGAAAGGGTGTGGGGCTGTTTGTGCACCCTGTGATTTCTTGTCTGGGGGTGGGATCCAACCTTTGTGCCAGGGGTGCTGAGGCACAAGGTGGGGGAATCCATGAGCTCCAGCTGTGGAGGGATCGTGGTCCATACCCAGATTCACTGAAGGGGCACCAGGGCTTCATGGGGTTATTCTGCAGAAGTCCCTGTCTCCTGAATCCATAGCTTCTGCCATTTCCTACCTCTGTGTCCATTTTCCAATGAAGCTGCTGCTGCTGTCTCCCCTCCACCCATCTCTGTCTTCCTGAGCAGGTCTCCAGTGTCACTGCCTGCCCTGGGCCAGGGCAGAGCATTGATGTTTGGTGCTTTAGAGTGAAAAACAACTGAATTCCATCAAAAGCACTTTCTTACTGCTCTGCTGCTTTAAAATGTGCAAATTTTGTCCTGCTTTAAATGTCTTCTTTCTTTAAAAATCCCTCTGACACCGGGCCTGGGGAGGGGGACTGTAAGCTGCCGGCTGTCGCTTCACCCAGTGGCTGGTGCCGGGAAAATTCCCTGTTTGATAGGACAGGGAGATTAAGAGCAGCTGATTTGGGATTTAGGGAGGATTAAGACAACTTGGATACCTGCTGATAGCTGATATTTCTCCAGCAGTGCCTCTGTGCTGGAAAAAGCTGTTTCTTTGGTGCCAGCCGTGAGCACGGGGTGGAGCAGCAGGGATGGGAATGGGGCTTGGACACTGCATGGAGTGTTTGGGGGTGATGAGGGGAGATCTGGACGAGTGTTTGTGACCTTCAGGTGGCCACACCAGGACCAAGTGCTGCTGCACAGGGGGCTGGTGCTGGCCTGCCTCTTCACCTTGGCTTAAGTCTATTTTCTTTTCCTTTTTTTTTTTTTTTTTTTTTTTTATAATTAGCATCTATAAAGGTCAGGCTGCAGGAATTGTCTGTATCCAGAGCTTCAAAATAAGGAACAACATGCAAATGAGGGCTGAGTGTCAGCCCCCACCTGCCCCCAGCCTTCCCCTTCTCCAGTCCATGCTTAGCCCTGGGAACATCAACGAAGGGGAGCAGAGCCCCATCCAAACTGTCTTCAGCATCATTTTGCTTATCAGAAGCATCATTTGTTCACATTTGACTTGAGCTCGTGGCTCAGCTCCTCATCCCCTCCCCGTCTCCACAGAGGCACCTTCTCTCCGTGTCTCTGCTGTAGCACCCACAGATCTTTTGGCCACATTTCCGTGATTTTGTAGCATCTCTGCAGTTTGGAGTGGGGGCACAGGGAGGGTGCTGGGGGTGCTAGGGTGGGCTCCCAGTGCCTGCCTAGTGCTCCTGGTGGGGAGGGAATCACATCCCTCCCAAAACCTCCATCATTTCCCACCAATAGCAAATGGAGGCTTCAGCCTCCGCCTGGCCGGGCTGTTCCGTGCCCAGAGCTGAGAGTGAATTCCCAGGAGCTCCAGTGTTACTTTGTGCTTGATTAACCTTTATCACAGAGTCAGAAACAAGACAGATCAGGGGCTGGGTTGTCTTTGGTGGTTCTGACATGGGGCTCTGCTTGGCTGCTCCCTGCTCTGGCTGGTGCATAGCAATTCCTTTCCTGGGTCTGCAGTTACCCTGGGAGTGTATTTACACTTCCCTGCTCTCCGTGTCTCTCGTTGAGATAATTATTGTTTTTGGTATCTAATTACTCCTTTACTTTACATAAAGCCTAGTGATTTGAAAAGTCTCATTTTGAAAGCACTGAAATCACATGCCAGAGCCCAGGGTTATTCACAACAGCATGGGGGGTTAAAAAAATGGCTTTTAATCTAATAATTTTTAATTGCATAAATCAATTTCACCCTAACTTCTTGTAGTTAATTAATATTGAAATGCCACTTACAGACCTGGATGTATAAAAACACCAGTTGCCTGCATAGGGGGTTTTGTAGCCTTAGTTCAGCCTGTACAAGGTGAGTTCTGATGTTTGCATAAGTAATTTCCTAATTAGATGGGATTTAAGGATTGAGGGGGCTGACATTGGGCCGGTGGATGTGCTGAGGTTAAACATCTCTGGTAATCCAGTCAGGATTTGCTCTGAGAGACCCAGGGCCCTGTAAAGACTTTCCCTGAGATTTCCCAGAGTACTCAGCCTCTGTTTTCAGTGTATTAGGCAGAAACTTGGCTTTTTCCCTAGAAGGACGAATGGCAGGGCAGGGTCCTACACCAGGAACCCTTGCAGTGGATGCTCCCTTTGACAGCAGCAGGATTGAAGGGATGTGCTGGAGCATCCCAAACTGCAGGGTGAGGTCATCAGCCATCCACAAGTGAAAAGCACCATTGTGCCCCCCTGACCAGCACAGGGACCCTCAGCATGGCCCCAAGTTCATGCTGTGACCCAAATTCCCCTGAACACGATTGCCAGAAGAGCTCTGGTCCTCCCCAGGGTGCACGGAGCCAATTTCCTGGTCCAGAGCAGCACCAGGAAGGTCACACTCACCCAGGAGATGCCTGCAAGGCTGGTGGGACTGTGGCTGTACCACTGGTTTGGGACAAAACCCTGGGAAATCGAGGGTGTCTTCAGTCCAACACCTCCCCTTGGCACTGGGAGCGAGGGTGGGTGGCAGCAGCATCCTTGGTTTCTTATGGCCCTTGATTGCATCCCAGGGATCAATGGAAAATATTTTATTGTGCCTTTTGTCTCTATTTGAAATCAAGCAGGGACGTGATTAAATACAAGGCCATCTTCGGAGCTGACAGGTTTATTCCTGCAGCTCAGGAAGAAAAGCCATTCTGTGCTGGCTATAAATATTAGACAGGACACACTGGGATTTATGTAAGATAAATTCCCACCCTCCCCCTTTCTCCAGTTAGGATGGAGTGATGTCTGTACATTAATATCAGACTAAAATGAGGATGATTTTTCACTAGATGGCTTTAGATAAATGTAAAAATTCATATGGCATCTGTGTCCTTTAACCAGGAACTTAATTTGGGAAGCTGTAAAGAAGGTGCTTGTGCAGACAGTGACCATTTGCTGCCTGGAGCAGCACGGATCCTCCCTGCTGTCCCTCATCACAGGGTTGGGCCAAACCTGGACCTCATCTCCTCCAGACCTCGGGGATGGGCTGGGATGTGCCTTCTATAAACTCAAAGACAGTTTTCAACTTTAAGTATTGATTTTACCCATCCATTTTATCTCCATCCAAACAGAAAGTCCATAAATTCCACACAGCAGGGCAGGAAATACCACGGATAGATGCAACTTTTCAAATTTTCCATCCACATATTCTTACCTCATTGCATTATAGTGAGAAATTCTTGCTTGCCAATATGCATATTAAAATATATTTGTGCTTCCTATTCCAATAACTGGCAGCCTCTCATCAGGATTAATTTTTCAATCTTTCTGGGGGTGTTGCTGGTTTGATTTTTTATTTTGATTTTTTTTGTAAGACAGCACATTTCTTTGTAGCCAAAAGGCAGGCAGTGCTGTCAGACACTGCACATGGGCTGCCCTGCATGTCTGCACTGAGGTCTCCTGAAGCTAACAGGGAATGACAGCAGGATAGGAAGGCTCTGGAAGGCTCTGGGTGTGTATTGGGAGCTGATGGGTCAGCAGGTGAGCCCTGCCAGGGGGGTGGCACTGCCTGTATGAGCTGGAGCACTGCAGCTTTCCCAGTGAGCCTGCTCCCAGTCTGTGTCATCCCAGTGGCCCTGATGAGCCCAGCCTGGCTCCTCGTGCCCTGCCTTTGGCTCCTGGGCTCTGTGGAGCTGGCAGCTCCCATTTGGAGAATTTAATTGCTGTTTTGATGTTAATCTGATGTCTTGGGGAAGGCGTTGAGCTGTGGCTGACTTGTCAGATATCTCAAACATCCTCCTGCTTAGTCCTCAGGCTGGACTTGATCCCATGGTGTGGAGCAGTAGCTGCACTGCAGGGAGAGCAGCCTTGGCTCCTGGGGGGTCGGCAGTGGCCAGAGCCTCCCTGGGGCTGGGGCTGCACTGCCCAGGAGAGGTGCAGGGGAGCAGGGCTGGATTCAGCTCCGGGCTGAGCTCAGGGCATGGGCAGGAGACGCCTTTGGGAGTAGAAGCTTAGCTAACCCAGACTAGAAATGTAAAGATGTGGCCTTACCAACCCGAGGGGACTGCAGTGCCCACGGATGGGCTCGGGCCGGAGGGGCTGGAGCTGGAGTTAAATGGACTCAAACATTGCCCATTGAGCTTTGTTTAGGGCTTTGAGGAGAGCAAGTGTCTCACTTGGTGCTATAAGGACGTACAAGAGCTGCCAAAGAACAGGCCATTGGAGGCTGATGGATATTCATGTTGTCTTCCCTGATACCTCTGAGCAGAGGAAGGAACTGGGAAACATTGACATTTGCATGTATTTGTCATTAATATTTCATTATATTTAGTCTGATGTTTATTAAAAATGCAAATCTGTTTACTTAACAAATGAAAGTTAAATGCCCAGGAAAAATTGTGGCAGCGCTCAGAGCATGTGTTCTCCCTGGGGCAGTGGGAGAGAGGCCTGAGGGACTGGGAGGTGCTGGCTGAGCAGCTCCTGGGAGGAAACAGAGCCTAGAGAGCACTGGCTGTGTGTGGCAGGAGGGAGAGTCGCCAGCCTGCGCAGCAGAGTCCCCCATGCCGGTTGTGGGGATGTGACATGTGGGTGGCAGGCAGGGATGGAGCCTGGTCTGTAGCTGTGCAGTGACCTGGCATCCACCTGATCCCAGCTACTGCTGTTGTTATTCCATTAAATCAAGACTTGCAGCCTGGGAAGCTACAGGACCCTTGTTTTGATTGCTAAGAAAATTAAATCAGGTGTGTGGCACCACTGGGGGGACCATGAGGCCGTGGACCATCGTGGTCTAAGTGGACTGTTGGGAAGGGACAGCCCTGGGAATCAGAATCATGGAATCACAGAGGGGTTTGGGTGGGAAGGGACCTTAAAGCCCATTCAGTTCCACCCCCTGCCATGGGCAGGAACACCTTCCACCCTCCCAGGTTGCTCCAAGCCCCATCCAGCCTGGCCTGGGACACTGCCAGGGATGGGTCCTCTCCTCTCCTCGAGCAGGAGGAAATCTCTGAGCAGTCCAGACATGATGAAAAGCTCCTGCTCCAGGGGAAGGGGGGATGCCCAGGTGGGCACTGCCCTGGGAGCAGGTGCCACGTGCGTGTGGGCAGGAGCGACCGTGAGTCATCGCAACCCATCTCATTCCTGCTGCAGCCGCTTCCCATGGCACAGCCAGGAGTTTGCCTGGCCCTGGCTGTGCCATGCCATGCCATGCCATGCCATGCCATGCCGTGCCCTTGTGACTAACAAAGTGTGTTTTGCACCTTTTCCTGTCCTGCCGTGGCCGTGCCGCGGCGGGGGGGTGGTGCAGCCTCATCCCACGCTTCCTGCCCCACCCACCATCGTTCTTTTCTCCCCTCTCATAGTGCGGACGCAGTGCGGAAAACTTCGACCGGTTTTTCACTCGCCATCCACCCGTGCTAACACCTCCCGACCAGGAAGTCGTCGGGAACATTGACCAGTCAGAATTCGAAGGATTTTCCTTTGTTAACTCTGAGTTTTTTAAGCCTCAAGCCAAGACCTAAGTTGCTGTGCAGATCTCATCCCAGCGTCTGTCATCAGGTTCCAGCTGCTGTTGTGGTGACACATTCCATCGCAAAACTTGCATCCATGGGTTTTCTTTAGTTCATTACTAGAGTGACCATATTTCAAGTGTCTTCCTGTTATTTGGGATGTCACTGGAGGGGAGCGATGTGCAGGAAATGCTGCAAATGGGCTTTTGTTTGTAGAAAATGGGAACAGCTCAGTGGGTGACAGAGGGAAAAGGGAGAGACAGTGACAACCGGGAGAAATCCCTTCATCATGTGCTTTAATTCCTGCTCTTTCCTTTTTCTAGTGTTTTATATAATCATGAAATTTTAATATTTAGCCTTCTTAGCCTTAGTGGCAAGTAAGTGTTTTTAATGAAACCGTTCCCTGGAGTCTCTCTCCTCCCAAAAGCTCTGGAGAGCCAAGATGCTGGTTCTGGGTTCTTTTTTGGCTGTCCTGCTGTGTGTCCAGCCTCACCACAGCTCCCCTTCCCTCTACAGATGCTTTGGGCCGGCTTGTTCCCAGCGCTGCGTCCCCAGCAGCGGGCTAAGGTATTCAGGGAGGCAGAGCTGCCATTGGCAAAGATTTCTCCTGATTGTGCAGTTTCTAAGTAGCATTTTTTAAATCAAAGCAAACATCCAGTGGTAAATGGGAAATTTGGAAGAGCTGGTTTTGAATCCGTGGTCACCCTAGTAAACGCCACCAACATTGGTTCCGTAGCAAAGCTTTTTCTTCTTTTCAAATGCCAAAGCCATTGATGGAGTTTGTTACCTGTGCTTTAAATGTGTCAAAAATGGTATTAACCCAAACGGGAGATATTTAGCTCTGACCAGTATTGTGAATTCTGATATGAAGCGTGTAAAGAAATTTGTTTCAACTGATACTTCTACCCTTTAAAATTGCCGCTAGATATTTAAATGGCCCGAGTTTTGTTTCTGGCATCAAAGGAAACATTTCAGGAAGGGTGAATTTCTCTTGAAAGGACAACAATCACGCTGCTTCCTTTTATACCCTTGCAGATGTTCGTGGGCTCTCACTGTATCAATCTGCTTGACTTGTAATGTGCCAATTTATTTTTTTCTGATAATGATTATGAAATAAAAAGTGAGAAAACATGTCCCCGAAACCTGCATGTGTTTGGCAATAATGAGTTTCTGCAGTTCAGCAAGGTGATTCCTTCCCGTAGCTGGGGCTGGAAGCTGCCCCAGCTGCTGGGGGATGCTGGCTCAGTCGCAGCAGTGGAGCCGCGGCCCGTTCTTCCTCTGCGTTTGTCCCAAAAATCCGAGGCGGGATGTTCTGGAAGCATCATGCAAGAGGGAATGACTGCCCGCAGTCTCCTGCACCAGCCCACGCTGCACAGCGCCCACCCCGCCCGCTCGGGCCGCTCCAGCACGGACAGGGAAGGAATTTGTCTGGATGACCCTGGGAGGAAGGACGATCCGAGGTGGAGGGCACAGCTGAGGCTGGCAGAGCGCTGCCGCTCGGGGATCTCTTCCAGCGCCTTGAGCAGAGCCGACTGCGGCATCGCCTCGCACTCCTGGAGACTGCAGAGCCCGGCGAGGCAGCGAGCGCCGGTGACTCATCCCTGCCCGCTCTCCCAGGAGCAGTTGTTAGAGGCGATTGGCAGTTCCAGCTAAAGAGGGATTACAGGTTCCCGTTCACCTCCCTCCTGCCTTTGGGAATCCGCTTCTGCCGAGTTCTGCGGGTCCGGACGCCGCAAGATTGTTCCGAGAGGTCCCGAACATCGGCGGGAGCTGATCCCGGCGTCCTCCACCCAGGCAGCCCTGGAGCTCTGCCACGGGGAAGGGGCTCCTTGGCAGCGGTCAGGGAGGATCCCCATCCCTGCGGGCCAGGCAGAAATGCTGCTCTGGGTGATGCCTTAAGCCCGTGATACCTGGAGCCCAGTGCCACGGGCAGTGGGACCCCAGCTGTTTGCCATGCCGTGCCACCGCCGCGCAGTGCCACCGCCACACCATCCCGCTGTGCTCCTCGTCACCTCCTAGAGTCAATTCGCCCATCGCTGGAGGCGCTTTCAGCCCTGAGTGTCCCCTGCGCTCCCCTCACTTCATGAGATCCACGCAGCCGTTCCCTGCCTGCTTCCAGATTGTTCATCATCTTGACAGGGCCAAATTGCCACCAGTTCAGACAGAATTCAAGGTAAGGCACCAGCAACCCGCACTTTGCCGTGCTCAGCTTCCAGCCAAGGCACTGGAGTAGCGGGGGGCTGCTGGAGAGGGCAGTCCAGGGGAGTGGGCTGCCCTGAGCCCCCTCCCGGGCACATCGCAGCCTCTCCCAGAGCCTTCTGCTGACAAAAAGCAGCAGCAGGAGGTTTTTCCCACTCCAGGGCCCCCAGGCTGAATGCTCCCAAGGGCTGGGGACCATGGTGGCAACTTGCACCAGTGTCACATGTGGATGTGTCATTCCCCTTTGCAGCACCCACAGCATTCCTGATCAGGAGAAGCTCCTGGCTTGGTAGGACAGTGCTGTCCTGGCTCACGGTGGTTTGGATGGATGTGGCGTTCAGGAACCATGTGGTCGGCTCAGATCCCTCCAGGAGCATGGGCCCACTTTTTGCGGAGAGACCCCGAGCACAGCCACGGCTGCTCTGCCAGGGACCACCCGGCCCTCGTCCCTGGGGGGACCCTGCTGCCATCGAGGTGGGCTTGTCCTCATGTTCCAACTGCTTCACCCTTTGCCTGCAGAACTCTGCACCTGAAGTTGACCCTTCACCCCATCTGCCCTGCCCTGCTCCTGCTCTGTGCCCCCAACTCCTCATCTTCTTCCTTCTCTGTGCTGGAGAGAGGAGCCCCAGAGGGACTCTGGTGCTCAGGGACAGGCTGGGAGCTGCAGACACTGATGCCCTCCAGAGCATCGCCGTGTGCTCAAGACCTGACAGCGCAGCCATCTCCTGGCTCTTCTCCTGCCTTGTCTCTCTCAGCTCCTTGAGTTCCATCCAGACTTGTTTTCCTTCCCACCTCATCTCTTTTCCATCATCCTTGGCTTTTTCTGATCTTCCTCCCCAAGGCTAAAGCCATCCTGATGGGATGTCTCCTGTGGCAAGTGGAGCCTCCAAGCATCCCTGGAGGTCCTGATCCATTGCTGGCTCATCTCCCAAGGCTCAATCCAGCTGCAGCTGTGGTATGGTGGTCCTGGCCTGTCCAGGCTCTGTGTCCTGGCCATGCTCCTGCTTGAGGCATGAAGGTGCCCCAGTGTCCTATTGGGCCAAGAAGAGCTGCAGGGAGGACACAGCATCTCTACTGCCAGGTCCTTCACCAGGACAGAGCAGTGGGAAGTCAGCCGTGGGGTGTGGGGTGCAGGACCTGCAGGACCCCCACAGTTACCTTCCTCAGTTCGAGCTGGCAGATTAATCCAGGGTTGGAGATCCTGGTGCAGCAGAGCAGAGTGAGGCCCCAGCGTGGTGGGGCCACACTTCAATGGCAAAGTCTGGGAAAAATTAAAAACAAATACAGGTTTCTGCAAGGCACTAAATTTGTGACAGGGTCCTGCCTGTGTCATGGCAGGGGAAAGTCCCCTCCAGCAGGGAGCTGGGGTGTCTCCTATATAGGGACATGGAAGAAGGGGTGCAGAAGGTCCATGTTGGCTTTAGTAATGAGGCAGAGCAGAGCCAGTTCCTGGCTGCCAATGTCCCTGCACTGCCAGTCGTTGTGGATGAAGGACCTGGGGTGCTTGTGCTGTACTTGCAGTGCTCAGTCACCGCTCCTGCCATGGCTCTGTCACCTCCCACGGCAGGACAGCCCTGAGCCAGGCACTCTCTGATCTGCGCGGTTTAGAAGAGCAGCCCACGCGTTCCCAGTGCTGGCTCTGCAGTGCTGATAGCAGGTTCCCAGCGCTAATCCTGACACTAACGTCCTTTTTTCCCCCTTTTTTGGCTTGGGTGTAGCTGCAAAGTTGTTCTTCTTAAGAAATTGCAAGGAGAAAATCTTGCATATGTGGAATTTTCCTTCTCAGAGGTTTTGAAGTGCTGTGTGTTTTCTCTGTACAACCCTGGAGCAAATCACATCCTCCGTCAACAAACCAGTGTTGGTTAACACCATATCACAGCATCATTCAGAAATCAAGCTTAAAGCAGAAGGAGCTCTTACAGCTGATTATTTTGTGCAAATTTTGACATGGTAGTGACCATTGCTGCCGTTCCGAGGCATGTTGCTTCCTCCAGGCTCCTTCCTCCTGTGCAGTGCCGAGCTCTGGTTGCAGTGTGGGTTCTGCATGCTGAGAACTGCCCCGTGCTCTCTCCCGCAGCGAACAGGAGAGGAGGGATGCTGCCTTCCCAACACTCCCGGCTCTCACCTGTCCCTCTATGTCCTGGTTGTGTGTTTCAGGCGTGTTAAACTGCTGTTCTCCTCCTCTTGTTGATGGTGCGGGGTTGCTTCTCTTGTACAGGGCTGTGAGTTCCTCCTCGGTGGCAGCTCGAGAAAGCAGCGTGGTGTGGAGTGCTGGGACAGCGCGGCTCTCCCAGGGGGACAGCACGGCTCCCCCGGCTGCCAGCGGGGCTGCCTGTGCCCCGGGTGCTGTCACCTTTCGCTGCCTCGCTCCTTTCCCACTTTAACTCTGTGCTTTCCGTTTAACAGAAAGACAAACGCGACACTTCCAACTTCGACAAAGAGTTCACCCGGCAGCCGGTGGAGCTCACTCCCACGGACAAACTCTTCATCATGAACTTGGACCAGAACGAGTTTGCTGGATTCTCCTACACTAACCCCGAGTTTGTCATTAACGTGTAGTCGCGGCGCAGCCCTGTCCTCGCTGTCCCACGCCAGGTCGCCCTGTACATACGACACTAGTCTTCCGGGATTAGCAGTGCAGACACACATCCCCTCCCGCCAAACACGCCGACCGCTTCTCCTCGGAGCCTCTCCATGTCCGTGCCACTCGCTAGCTTGGTTTCCCTAGCCGGAGGTGTCCGGGGTGCCAGTTACCGGTCAGTGATACTTCTAGGAACTATAGTTGGTGGTGACTAATAGAGTTTTTAAACAGAAATATACCAAATTGCTACAGTCTCTGTAATTTTTGCAGTGGGATGCTGAGATCCCAGTGACCCAGCTACTCCCAAAGCGTTGCTGTGGAATGCTAAGCATGGTTGATCGCTTAAAGCGTTGTGCTGAAGCTTGCGATGAGTGTGAGCTTGTCTTAGAGGAGCCTTTTGTTCAAGACATGGATATATTTGATCAGTGTGGAAAAATCTGCTTATAGACCTGTATTTTCCAATGCATTGTCCATAGGGTCAGCCCGGCTCTCCGGAGCATCCCCCACCATCCGCCTTCCCCGCGCTCGGGCATTGCGACTCCAAACCACTCCCATGCCAGTTGTTGTAAATCAGAGCAAACCTTTTTGTAAGTGAAAGGTGGGGGGTTTTTGTAACATCTGGAACAGTTTGCAGTTTTGATACGCTCTGTCAGCACTCGCATAAATCTTTCACAGACACTGTCGAGATGTAACAGCTCTGTAAGGAGTATTAATATTCTACCAAAACAAAACACATTTATATTCTTGGTTTACAATTTACCGACTGAAAACACGCCCAAGACCAAAGGGCTGCACTGAGGGCTATTTATAACGGAAACTTTTCTACTTTCCACCCTCTGCTATTCTCTTCCAGGCTCCAAACCCATGGATTTCACAGGCATCTTGATTTCCCTGATTTCCACCAGATTCCTGGGGGTTTTGGTCAGTAATCCAGGACCTTCTGCATCATTTAAAAAAAAAAAAATCTGAATGAGAAGAGACAATTCCAGCAGCTGTTTATGAGGCAGAGCCTCAAAGAGTGGCGTGCGGGAGGGCAGGGATGGGCAGGGGCAGGGATGGGCAGGGGCAGGCAGGAACAGGCAGGAGCAGGAAGAAGGGAGCAAGGACAGGAAGGGGAAGACGGGTGGACAGGTGAGAGGAGGAGCAGGCAGGAGAGGATAGCAGGCAGAGGAAGGCAGGAGCAGGCAGAGGAAGGCAGGAGCAGGCAGAGGAGGACAGGAGCAGACAGGAGCAGGTGTGGACAAGAGCAGGCAGGGATGGGCAGGGCCAGGTGGGTGAGGGCAGGAGCAGGCAGAGGAAAGCAGGAGCAGGCAGAGGAAGGCAGGAGCAGGCAGGGATGGGCAGGAGCAGGCAGAGGAAGGCAGGAGCAGGCAGGGATGGGCAGGGCCAGGTGGGTGAGGGCAGGAGCAGGCAGAGGTGGGCAGGAGCAGGCAGGGATGGTCAGGAGCAGGCAGAGGTGGGCAGGAGCAGGCAGGGATGGGCAGGAGCAGGCAGAGGAAGGCAGGAGCAGGCAGAGGAAGGCAGGAGCAGGCAGGGATGGGCAGGAGCAGGCAGAGGAAGGCAGGAGCAGGCAGGGATGGGCAGGAGCAGGCAGAGGTGGGCAGGAGCAGGCAGAGGAAGGCAGGAGCAGGCAGAGGAAGGCAGGAGCAGGCAGAGATGGGCAGGAGCAGGCAGAGGAAGGCAGGAGCAGGCAGAGATGGGCAGGAGCAGGCAGAGGAAGGCAGGAGCAGGCAGAGGTGGGCAGGAGCAGGCAGAGATGGGCAGGAACAGGCAGAGGAAGGCAGGAGCAGGCAGAGGAAGGCAGGAGCAGGCAGGGATGGGCAGGAGCAGGCAGAGGAAGGCAGGAGCAGGCAGAGGAAGGCAGGAGCAGGCAGGGATGGGCAGGAGCAGGCAGAGGTGGGCAGGAGCAGGCAGAGGTGGGCAGGAGCAGGTAGGGATGGGCAGGAGCAGGCAGAGGTGGGCAGGAGCAGGCAGGGATGGGCAGGAGCAGGCAGAGGAAGGCAGGAGCAGGCAGGCACTGCCTGCCAGTGGCCAGCTGGTGACCCTGGCTGACTGTTGGGTTCACAGAGGCTGAACCCCAGGTGAGCATCCCCCCCAGTCCCTGTCACCCCGCTCCCATCACAGCTCAGTCTGGCTGGTTTGCAGAACCCCCGGGTGTGTTTTCTGAACCAGCACTGGTTCTGCTGGATGCAGCCATTCCTCCAGGCCCCAGGGAAATGGGTGGGATTTTATCAATCATGAGGAGTTCTACAGAGGGAATTCTGGTTTGTAGATCTTTTTTAAACATGAAGCTCTACCTTTGGAAATTATTTTCTTCTTTTAACGATTCCTTGAGAACTAAAGGCTGCCAGCAGCTAAGGTGCTGTCCCGGTGCCGGGGGCCAGACGAGTGTCCCCTCCCTGTCACCCAGCCACGGGCACTGTCCTGTGCCTGCCAGGGGTGAGAGCTGAGCCTGTGGCCTCGGGTCCTGCCCTGGGCTGGAGGAACCCAAACCAAACCCAGAAAAACTGCAAATTGTGCCAGATCAAGCAGGAGGTTTACAAGGGGCTCTGCACCAGGCGAGGCCCAGAGGTCGGGGGGCTGGTGGCTGGTGAGGGCTCCCCTGAGCCCGGCACATCCCGAAGACATCGCACCATCCTCTGCAGACCACAGCTGATGTCAGAGCATGTGCGTTACTGTGACCTTCAAACCTGTTGCTGCAGAATTAGTATTACTTCAGTGGTGAATGTTTTTAATTTCTGTATCTTTGGCTCTGAAGGCGCTCCCAGGTCTGTCCAGGATGCTGCTGGAAGGTCTCCGGGGCTGAGGGGCACCCCGGGGCCGTGGGCACAATGCAGGAGCTGCTACGGGGGGAGTCACACCTTTTCTGTTTGGGACTTCTGTGTCTGTGTTGGGGTGACACTTGTGCATGGAGCAGGCGCTGCTGGACGCTGAGCAAACCATGAGGCCTTGGAGGGGACCTGCAGGGAAGCTGGGATGTGGCACCAGGCAGCTTTGGAGGCAGCTTTTGGATTGAGATCCATGCTCCAGGGTGAGCTTGGCAAATGCTGGGTCCTCTTCTCAGGACTCATACCTTGAGTATTCCTGACATTGTCCATTCTGCTGCTTGCCAAACTCTTATTCCAAGGCTTATTTCCAGATGACCTCTTTTTTCTGTGGAGGAACATACAATGGGATGTGCCTGGCCCTGCACAGATGCTCAGGTCTGTGTGGACTCCTCCAAGGAAGGGCAGAGTGACAGGGGTTGAGTCACTGTTTACGGTCATTTGATGATTCAATCTTCACTGTTGGATGAGGAAAGCAGAGCTTTGGGAGGATGCTCAGAGCTGAGAGTCTCAGGAGAGCCCTGGTCCCCTGGTGCTCCACAGATGTGTGGAGAAAGCCCAGGAGATCCATACCTGGAGCTTGCCTGGAGCTGCTGGGGATGGAAGGGGGAGGAGGAGAGGTTCAGGTCTGGTGTCCCACCTGGACTCACTGGGACTGGCAGCAGGGTACCCTGTGGCAGTGGAGGACCCAGAGCCCTGGGCTGCCCCGGGGGAGGGCAGAGGAGGGGCTGAGGGGGCAGGACATGCACAGGATGGCACCCATCACACAGGATGGCACGTCCTGACTTTGTCCCAGGCTGGATTACATCCCAGTGCTACAGGTAAGTGGGTTCAGGCTCTCAGTTGGTTTCCCCTGGGAGGGGATGGATCAGACAGTTCCCCCTGGGGCTGTGTTGACCCCCTTGGCTGCTGGTCTGTGGCAGCTCCAGAACCTGTCCTGCTCCCAGTGTGACTCCATGGCTGGGACCTGCTGCTGCTGCTGTGCCTGTGTCCCCTGGCTGGGGCTCTGAGCAGCCTTCTCGTGATGAGACCCATCACCAAAGGAGCTATCGATCGATTTAATCCATTTAATAAACAAATGTGAGTTTGTGCAGTGGCCAACCCATATAGACAGATGGAAGATGAGTGAGCACAGGGCACTTGATGTGCTCTGATGGCTGTGAATCCCAGACCTCTAACCCCAGGGAGGAACCAAGGGGATTCTAGCACAGGACATAAGGATCCCGCTGTTCCCAAAGGCTGGGATTGCACCTGGAGGGTGCAGCCTGCTCACACTGCCAAGTGCTGTGGCTTCTCTGCTGTGGCAGGAGCGGGTGAGGCTGTGTGACCACATGCCTCTGGCTCCATGCATGGAAGTGTCACCTGAGCTGTTTATTTCTGATCACATTCAAAGTGGCAATTAAAACAAGGAGGGAAAAAAAAAGGAAAAAAAAAAAGAAAAAAAAAAAAGAAAATGTTTATTGTTGAACAGTTTGTGTTTGTGAATTTGATTTCACCTGCAAGTATTTGATGACTTTTCTACATCCTAGACTACCTGCTGTGTGTTGTCAAACGGTTCTCCTGAAGACCTCCTTTTAGATGGGCGTATACTCTTGATCCAATTTGCTGCATGTATGAAAAAATAAAATATTTAATTTTAAAGAAACCCTGAGAGCTTGGCTTCCTTTGCCCACAAGGCTCCAGGGACGACCTGGGGGCTGGCCACGTTGGGGGTCCTGGGGGCCGGGGTCACCTGGAGGGGCCCTGCCGAGTCCTGGCACAGCAGGAAATGCTGGGAAGTTTCGGGATTTTGGTCGGAAAGCTGCATAACTGTGCAGCTGGAGATGATGAGTGAATGGAGCTGCCCAAAGGCAGGTTCCAGACAGGAGACTGCAGCTGCAGTGGAAGGTACACACGGACGGTGGGGAGGGGAGGGAGGGTGCACGTTCTTTGTGTCTTCAGTTAACTGCTCTGTAATGGGTTACTTAAAGCTGCTGCAGGGGCTCTCCCTGCTACCCCATGAGCACTGGCTCCAGTCTCTAGAACTAGTGCAGGGCTGTGGGCACGGGCTGAGTGTGAGTGCCCGGCAGCGAGGGCAGGGGCAGCAGGCGGGGGGTCGGGACCCTCTGGGATCCCCCCGCGCCTGCAGGGGTTCCAGGGGCTGTGGGGGTTTCCTGGCCAAGGGCACCATCAGTCCCTGCTCAGTCTCAGGAGACTGAGCACATCACAGGCACCTCTCTGCCTTTCTCCGTCGAGGAACTCTGCTTTTTTAGGAAGTGCCCTTGTGAAACCGGGTGAGTGTGTTGGGAAGGGCTTCTCCTCCTGTCTTTGGGGATGTTAGCTAAGCTTTCAGCAAAATGTCCTCATCTCTCCCACCCAGTGTGGCTGATGGTCACCAGGAGCACCTCAATTCGCCTGGGGATGGGAAAACTGCCTGGCTCCACCAGCCCCAGCACTGCTGGCACACCCCGGCATCTTCTCCAGGCTGGGCAGCCCTGGGGGTGCCCCCACTCCCTGAGCCCCAGCCTCTGCTGCTTCCCTCAGCCCTCAGCCATGCCAGGAAGATCCCCCCTAGTCCAGGACAGGGTTTTGGGGTGCCTGGTTGAGCCTCTCCCCAGATTCACTGGTGTGCCCATTCCCAGCATGTCGGAAACACTCCTGAGCTTCGCCTCTCCTGGCTTGTGTAAGTGAAACATTTGGTTTTGTGACACTTTCCTTAATTATGGGAGCTAATGACAAAACCATTGTGACAAATGACTCAGCTTTTGATAGTGAAGTTAATTAATTCTGAAGTTAGAGCCTGCATTGGAGTATCTTGAAAAACCCGATTAAGAAGTCTGCTTACCCAGCGTGACACGGGCAGCAGGAACCCGAGTCCCTGTGACAGCCAGGTAAAACCCTCCCCTCATCTGTGAAGGATGATCTGCCCGGAGCGAGGGGATTAAAGGCCAGACATCCCAGTGCTTACCTCCTGATCCATCCCTCCATCCATCAAAGCATCCAGGGGAACACAGCCTCATTAATGTTGGAGTGAGTGACCAGGAGCAGCTCTGCATTGGGCGCTGACCTTCAAGAGCATTTCCCTGAAGCCATCTTTCATTTCTTTCATTTGCATTACAATCCTGTTTGCCTCATTATTCCTTATCCACTTCTTCTTCAAAGGATTTAAATCAAATCAATTAAATTGTGGCAGGCTGGAGCAGCAGTGAACCTTTCCTTGTGGCTCGGCGTGGTCCGGCTGGACCTGACTACAGAATGGGTTTAATCTTCTGCTATTTGTTCTTTTATTGCTTCTGGGCTACCACTGCCTGCAGATCCCTTTGTTAATCGTCCATCCTTCCCACCCATCCCATGCAGACATTCTTGGTCTTTGTATGACCTTGGGGAAGGGATTCTCTTGGCTTCCCTTACACAGCCCAGGATCAGAAAGGTGGGGAGCTGCTGACCATGGAACAGCCGTGGGAGCCCTGGGGCACTGCCATAATGTTTGCTGTCCTGTGCCATCCCTTTCCATCTCCTCCGATCGTTTTGTCTGCCCAGGGAATCAAAGAATCATGGAATCATTCAGGTTGGAAAAGATTTCTGAGACCATCGTGTTCCTCCAGCACTGCCAAGGCCACCACTAACCCATGTCCCTACGTGCCACATCTACATGGCTTTTAAATCCCTCCAGGTGTGGGGACTCTACCACTTGACAACCCTTTCAGTGAAGAAATTTTCCCTAATACCCAATTTAAACCTCCCCTGGCTGGTGCACACCGAGGCTGTTTCCCCTTGTCCTGTCCCTTGTTCCCTGTGAGAAGAGACTGACCCCCCCCTGTCTGAACCATCCTGCCAGGGAGTCAGAGAGAAAGTGTCAGTACAGAGGGGAAAAAACGCTGGAGGAATGTCATGAGTGTGGGCAAAATAACCCGGATCTGGGCATGCAGCTGCTGCGAGAGTGGTCACCTGGGCCTCAGAAGCTACGTGGTGCTGGCCCACACAAGGCCACCTCTGCTCCCTCGGCATCTCTCAGAATAAGGAGGCTTAATCAGAATGGATTTCTGTTCCTCCCCTGCTATTTTTATTGCTACTCAACTGTCGGAAATCCAGCAGGGAGAGCAGAGCTGGTAGGGAATTGCACCAGCTTGCACCAAGACAGCCAGCTCGTGCCATGGGCACTGCGGCTGGTGGCACGCATGGCATCACTGTCACCCCCTGGCAGCACATCACACAGGGACACACCAGCCTCACCACTGGAGTCCTGCTGGAGCCAGTGGATTGCAGCCAGCACTTCCAAAGTGTGTGCAGATATAAATAATTCCCTCGTAGGAGTGGGGAAGGATGAACACATGTGCCGAAGGCTCTGGAGTCCTTATCCCCTTGCAGCCCCCAGGAGCAGGAAAATGAAGTGAAGACTAGGCAGGGCTGGAGCGTCTCCCTGCATCACTAATGACCCAAACTCGCCTTGTATCAACCTCTCTTCCTTCAAGGAAAAACCTAATCCAGCTAGGGATTATTTTTGACTACTTACTTCCTGTCACTTTGCCAATTTAAATGCAGCAGAGCTTTCATCACTGGATTTGGAAGGACAAAGCCTAAGAGATCTCAGGTTAGGACATTTTTGCCTGCAAGCCCAGATTTTTTCTTGCAAGAGTTGTACAATCTTTGCAGCGTGGGCTGGATTTTGTTGTTTGTTTCTACTTTGCCCAGTGCAGTAGGGTCTGGGTCCAGGAGCAGGAAGATGACGATGGACAATGCAGGGAACAGGAAGAGGTGATGGAGATGGAGCTGGAGGAGCCCAGGCTGCACTGGTCAGGGTGTCAGGCTGTGACCCTGCAGTCTGAGTTGCAGAGCAGGATACCAAGGTCACCAAATTCTCATTGGTCGCAAATCTCAGTGAACCCCTGGGGAGGCCAGAGCTCCGAGCTCCCTCCTGGAGCTGACATTCCATTCATGGAGCGGCAAGAGGGGTGCAGGGCTTGGCTGGAGGGTCTGCACCTCCAACCCCACAGGGGCCAACACAATCTGACATGGACTTTGCTTCTGTTTGAGCCTGCTTTGTTCAAAGCCTAGGAAACGGTACATGTGCACTCTGCTCACACCTACACACGCTGTGTTAAAATAACACAATTAAGGCTGCAAAATCCCCCACTCGCAACGCAATTTGCAGCCCCTCAGCTGTGGGTGGGAGATATCTTTGCTGCCTCTGCGCAGGCCGGGGGCCGGGCAGGGTGCTGGCGTCAGGCGCTGCCCCACGCGCTGGTGACAGGCGGGGGGGGACGGGCGGGGGCGGTGGGGGTGGCAGGATGAGGGGCGTCACGCCAGGGCTGAGGCAGATGTCCCACAGGAACTTGGCTTCTCCCTGTTACCTGAGCTACCTTCATGGTGCCTGCTCAGGAGCAGGGGCTTAGGAAAACCATGAAGAGCAACTTTTTACACAGGCAGATAGTGACAGGACAAGGGGGAATGGTTTTATATTAGAAGAGGAGAGATTTATATTGGATATCAGGAAGAAATTCTCCCTGTGGGGGTGGGGAGGCCCTGGCACAGGTTGCCCACAGAAGCTGTGGCTGCCCCTGGATCCCTGGAAGTGTCCAAGGCCAGGCTGGATGGGGCTTGGAGCACCCTGGGATAGCGGAAGGTGTCTCTGCCCATGGCAGGGGGTGGCACTGGATGGGCTTTAGCATTCCTTCCAGCCCAAACCGTTCTGGGCTTCTCTGATTCTATGACCAGCGTCCCAGCGCAGCCACGCCCAGGGCTCATCTCAGTGTCCAGTCTGTGACACCAAGGTGTGACCTGTGAACCAGCATGTGCCTCTGCCAGCACCACTCCCCAAAACTGAGAATCAATAACCCCTCCTCAAAAAATGCACAGGAAAAACCCCTATGATGCAGGGTGGATGAGTGGGTGCTGCTGACCCCAATGCCTGTGTCCCCATCCTCGCACTCCTCAGAGAGCTGTGTCCCCTCCCAGCTCACCAAGCACTGCCACTCTCCAGATGGAAACGCTGGGAAGCAGGAGCTGGTGCTGTGCGCCCAGAGAGCCTGGGCAGAGCTGCACCGCCTCCAGCCTGAGCTGGGAACCAGGCACAGGGCCCGTGGGGAAGCAGGGAATGAACCAGGGTGATCCACAGCCAGGAGCCAGCGGGAAGCTGGGGAGGGAGCGCGGCGGGGCAGCAATCAGCGTGCCCTGCCTGGGGAGCAGCACAGACGGTGATTTCAGGTTGAGGAGCTACTTAATTTTCGCATTCTTAATTTCTCAGTACCTTCATAATTTTCTGTTTGCCTTTTTGGAGTAAATAACTAGTATTTCCATGTGAGTGCATACAGATGAGGGCTGGGGAAGTACACGCCGTCGTGTAAATCATTCGCTTTCCTGTCTCATCCGTGGCCCTTACAGGACCGTCAATTCCAGAGGTAAGTGTATTCTAGGGCTTGTTGGAAAGGTCGCGTGAGTCATGGGCTCATCCAACCGGCTGAGGGATGTTTCAGGGAGATGAGGAGACAGCGGAGAGGGAGAAGGCAGGGGGGTTAACTGCTGGGAATGGTTCAGGAGTGGCTTGTGGGTACAAGGGGCGTTCAGGCTGAACCAGCTCTTGGGCAGGGGATAAACACCGGTGTAGCCGGGGCAGGGACAGCTCCGTATCAGCGTGGGCAGGTGCTGTGCCCTCTCTGGGGTCCGCTGTGTGGGTCCGTGGCCCCCAGCCCCTTGCCCCACCGGTACCGGTGCAGCAGCTCAGGGTCCGGGCGGACTAAGGTGGGGGGAATCAGGGAATCGAGCGGCCCCGTGCCGGGAGGCTGGTGCGGGTGGGTGACTGTCCCTGGGGCGGTACTGGCACTTCGAGGGGACTTCCGCCCGGTCCAGGTCCCAAGACAGTCCCGGTCCGGTCCCAGAATCCCGGGGTGTGGTCCCTGGGGCAGTCACGGTCACGGTCTCGGTCCCCGCTCAGTCCCGGCACCCAGGGGTGGGGTCCCCCCGCCCAGTCCAGGTATTCCTGTAGGGTCCCTCTCCCGATCTGCCGGGTCAGTCCCCGATCCCAGTGTCCCGGGGTGGAGTTCCCGGGGCAGTCACGGTCACGGTCTCCGCCCAGTCCCGGCATCCCGGGGTGGGTTTCCCGTCCCGGTCCCCGTCCCCCCGGTGCCGGTGCCGGTCGCTGTCCCCGCCGCCGGCCGGTCGGAGCGGGCGGGGGGCGGTGTCCCGGCGGCGCAGCCCCCCGCGGGTCCCGCCCCCCGCTGCCCCCCGCCCCCGCCGCCCCCCGCCGCTGCCTTGGCCGGGCGGCGCGGGGGAGGCGCCGGGAGAGGCGGCGGGAGCGCACGGCGGAGCCGCTCCGCCGGGCTGGGCTGCTGCGCTCCGCGGGCTGCGCTCGGGCCATGCCTGCCGGGCTCCCCGGGGCCGGGCCGCCCCGCTCCGCGCCGCCGCGGGGGCTCGGCTCTCCGCCGGCCGCGGGGGCATGAGGCGGCGGGCGGCGGGCGGCGGCGCCGGCCCTTCCCCTGCGAGCCGCCGCCGGAGGATGAAGCAGCATGAGGATGTGTGACAGAGGCGTCCAGATGCTCGTCACCACGGTGGGAGCCTTCGCAGCCTTCAGCCTGATGACCATCGCCGTGGGCACTGACTACTGGCTCTACTCGCGCGGCGTGTGCAGGACTAAGTCCATGAGCGACAACGACACGAGCCGCAAGAACGAGGAGGTGATGACCCACTCGGGGCTCTGGAGGACGTGCTGCCTGGAAGGTACCGACCCCCGCGGCCCCAAAACTTCGGGGGAAGGGTTGCATCGCGGGACCCCCCACCCCAGATCCGGGCCCCTGGCGAGCGGCGCATCCCCCGGCCATCCGAGCATCCCCCGGCCCGGCGGCCCCGCCGCTCCCCGCTGCCGCCTTCCGCACCCCTCCTCGGGCGCTCGCGGTGGCACCGAGGTGGAACCTCACGGGGGCTGCTCCACGCGGAGCGTGGGGGCCGGGGGAGCGGGTCTGCGGGGTTCCCCCGTGCTGGGGACCGGCGCTGGCGGCGGCAGACGCGCTGTGTCCTCCCGGGGAGCTCCGGGCTGAGGGGCCACAGGTCCCTCTCCTGATCAGGAACGTGTGAATGAGAGGCCCGCGGCTGCTGCCCCTCTCCAAGGCTCCGGCGGCACCGCGTCCCTGTCACCAGGGGGAAACCCACCGCACCCGGCGTTTTCATCACCGAGCCCCAGCACCAGCGCCAGCCCTTTCCCTCTGAGCTGCACAGCGGGGCAAGGTGGGCTGCTGCTGCCCCACCGCAGCTCGTCCCTCCGTCCCCACGGCTGGGCGGTCCCACAGCTGCCCCACCACGGCTGCCCCACAGCCGACCTCTTGCCTGCCCGGCCTCGCCACTTCGCCCCATTGCTTCCCTCCCGCAGCAGTGCCTGTCTGGCGAGGCCCCAGCAGCTGCCGCCCTCCTGCAGCACAGGCCACAATTTGGGGCAGTTTTGCCCCAGAGCTGCTGGGTGAGGTGTTTCTGAGCACCCACAGGCTGTGGTTAAAGATGAGCTTTAACAGAGCCAGGTGCTGGCACCTGCGCAGCAAAAAATGGCCGATGGCATCACCCTGGGCCCTAACTTTTACAATTAGTGGCAGCAGTGGGTGTCCTGTGTGCTCAGGTGAACCTGCCCCACTGTCCTGTGGGGCCCTGGGGGTGTCTGACTGCCCTAGTCCAGGAGCGACCCCTCCAATGGTGGGGGCAGGCGAGCCACGGCGCTGAGCTGCTCCTCCACGTTGGAAAGTTCTCGGTGAGTCACGGCCACAGATGCAGAAATACCCTGTCTGTTCCTGGTGCTTGGTCCTAAACCCAGTGAAGTCAGTCAGAGCTTTCTTATTGATTCAAGGAGGGTTTGGATCATGCTCTAATTCCATAATAAATAATTTGAGATAGTCTGTCTCCCCTCTTGGGCTGAGAGAGCCAAGGAGGCAGGAGCCAGGGATGTGAAAGATGGGATCACTGGAGGCATGAGTAATTTCCAAAATTCTTCGGTTTGCTACCTGTATTTTTTTTTTCCAGCCAATGTTTTATGTTTCCCTCACTGTGATCGATCACTGCTTTGGAAGGAGCCAGAGAGGCCCCGCTGCCCTGGGCACAGCTCCCTCGGGAAAGGGCTTGGCAGTGCCATGGCAGAGCTCAGAGCTGGATCACAGCCCACCACCCTGAGCCTGGGCACGGGGCTACGAGCAGCAGGGCATGGGCTTGCCGTGGGCTCAGCACTGCCTGTTCCACATCCCACCCCGAGCTGGTGCTCTGAGTGCTGCTGGAGTGGGAGTGGGAGTGGGAGCCGTGCGGGGCTGAGCGGCTGTACCTGCGGCACCACCGAGGCCTCATGCGGGGCACGGCCTCCTCCATCCCCTGCGTGTGGGTGCGGGTGGCAGTGGGGCTGCGGGGGCTGCAGCACCCCGTCAGGGATAGGGAGGGTCCCAGCCTGTGCTCGGGGGGAGCATATGGGGCTGCGATGGTGCTGGGGGGACGTGCTGGGGCTGCTTATCACCCTCCTGGATTCTGCGGGAGAAAGGCGCCTCGCAGGCTGTTAACCCGTGCGATGCTGGGAAGGGAAAACTTCCCCCAGCGGAGCTGCGCAGGGCTCACGCGTCGGTGCGGGGGAAGGACAGTGCTGGGGCGGGGGCTGGGGACCCCCCCGGCCGGGGGAGCGCTGGGGGCCGAGCCCTGTACCTGTTACATGCAGCAGGTCCTGGGTGATTCCTGCTGCAGGGCCTTGCTGCCTCCTGATTTCTGTGCGCTCACTGTATCGGGCTTGAAGCAGGGACAGAGGCTTCATCCCCGCTGCCGGGACCGAGCACGGTGTGTCGCAGGGGCCGGTTCTCCTGCGGTGCTCAAGACGCTTTTAGCACCGAGCAGAGCTCCCTGCCCGCTGGGAACCGCCTCAGCCCTGAACTTCCCGCCGCCAGCGGGGGCTGAACGCGGGTAACGAGGGAGGAATTGCGCGTGGAGCCCCCGTGGCTCCGGCGGCCGGGCGCGCGTGGCTCAGCACGAAGCTGCCCGACGTGAGTGCCGGCTCCGAGCATCCCTGGCGGTCCCGGCGCAGCGCCTGCGTGGGAGCCACGCACCACGTGAGCGTCACAAGCCCATCGGCGAGAGCGGATAAATCCTGAATGGAGCCGCCGCAGACCCATGGAGAGACACCCACACTGGGAGACACAAATTAGCAGTTGACTCAATATCTGGAGCCCAGGCAGGTGTTTCCAGACTGAGGGATAGTCTGCTTGGAATCGCAGCGTTTGGATCCTGATTATTGCTTTTACAGTATGTGAACGCTTGGCAGGTGTCCCCTCTTGTGTCCAGCTGAGGTGTGAGCTGCACTGGTCGGTGCATGTCCCCCGTGGCTGTTTCAGTGTCACTTGCTTTCCTCCATGCCTGCTGTGTTGGTACAGAAGGGAGGGAGGCACACAGCACTTTGGGGAGAGAGCTGAAGTTGAGAAATAGCTGCTTAGGCTGGTGGTGTTTTTAAGAAAGTAACAGAACTTTGGTTTTCATCAAACTTAATTAAATTCAGCATCATTAAATGCAGCATCATTAAATGCAGGGAGGCTCCGTGTCCTCCCTGCTGCGTGGTGTAGATTGGGACTGGCTCCATGGCATCATGCGGATCTGAAACAGGCAGAAAGAGCAGGAGGATTTGGCCAAGGCTGCTCAAAATACCATATTTTAAGGCGATGTGGTACTTTTCCTTTCCTCCTTCATTCCTCTCATCAGAATAAAGTGCTCTGTCATTTCTGGAGGAGGCCAAGCATTGCTCTGCCTGCCTCCCTCACAGAGGATGTTCGGCATCCTTCATTCCTCTGGGGTGGGACGTGGGGTGTTTTGCAGGGGACACGGATATCTTCTGTCCCAGAGCTTTCCTTTGGCTGAGCTGTCCCCCTTGGGCCCATCCTGGCCCCTCCAGTGTCCCCCACAGCAGCTCCAGCACAGCCTTTGCCAGCCAGCAGTTCCTCCCTGCTGAACCTGGAGACCTCTCAGGGCTGGTCTTTTGGGATGATCCTGTCTGGATTTAAACACAATATTGCAGGTACCATTAGCTGACCCCCACGACCCCCAGGACCCTGCCCAGTACTTTCTACACCTGATCTGCAGCTCCTGCATGGGTCAGTGGTGGATGGATGGTCACTCCTGGAGGCTGCACTTGAGGGTGATCAGCCGTGTCCCTGGGCCGGTGGTTCCATTGGAGAGCTCATGAGCTCCTCAAACTCCCCTTGAACAGAATCAATGATCTCTGGTACCTGGGTCTCCTGTAGCCACGTGGGCTCTTTGTTCTGCCTGCTGTGAGTCTGGTTGTACACTGAGGTCACTGAGCCCCTCACAGGGAGTCCCCAGGGTGGCAGGGCCCCCAGCCCATCCTGTGGGACTGAGCAGCATCTCCTGCCCCCAAACTAGAACTTGCTCTCCTGGTTCCTCGCTCTTAACCCTTGGAGTTGGCTGTATAGAGATGGCCATCACTGAATGAGCCCAAGGTACTGAGCTGCCCAAATTTGCCTGACCCACCTTCCTCATTCATCAATATTCCCATCAGTCTTTTCTCTGCCATTGCCCTGTTTTACTCCCAATTATTCCATGTTTTATTCAATACTCTCAATAAAGATGTTGTCATAGCTCAGCACTGTCCTAGTAACAGCAGATCCTGTGCAGGAACATCCCTTGGATGACAGGGACTGTCTCTGTGAGCTCCCAGTCCCCTTAATAAAACGCTGTTGATTCTGCATAATACAGGTCTTTAACTTTTTCAGGAGAGCTAAATCAAATACCCTGTGGAACTCTTAAATGTATTATGTTACTGACTTCCTTTATCAACTGAATTTGTAACTGTATCAAGAAAAAATTATAAAGTTTGGTAAATCTATGTTCCACGAGGCTGTTTGACATTTGCCTCCTCCCCCGTTCCCACCTCTGCTAACCCACGGGCGGTGCTGGGGACACAGCTCCTGCCATTGCCCATCACATCACTCCTGGCATTAAACCAGCTTCTTCCGTCTTCTAGAAATTCAACAGAATGCCAAGGTTTATTAAAATCCATTTTAGATCTTCAGAAGCCTTCTCAGCTTATTCTCTGAATGCTCCTGGGAGGAAGTTCTCTAGTCCTCCCGATTCCATGTTTACACTTTGCAGTCGCTGTATAGCATCCCCCCAGCTCCTGCCAGAATACAGGAGCCTATTTGTCTCCAAGTACAGAACAGAAGTATCTGATGAATAAATAAGCATGTGTCACTTCTGCTCCGTGACTGACAGTTACACCGTCATGATCCAGTGCTGGTTTACACCTTCAGGAAAGCTCCTTCCAACACAATGAAAGAATTCCTCCTTGTTTTGCCTTGACCTTTCAGTTGTGGGTTTATTTTAACTGATCCCATCAGCTTCTCCCGTCAGCCACGTGTGTGGCCTGCTACTTTCCACATCAAAGTCCCTGATTTTTAATTTTTTAATTCCATTTTCCATTGCCCTTTCCAGTAGGCCTGGCAGGGGTGTGAGGTGCAGGAAAGCACCTGCCCTTGATCCTGAATTTCCGTTTTCCCCTGTTGGTTTTGTCCATGGCTGGTTTTGGCTCCGCTGAGCTGAGCTGGGTCGCAGCGAAGGCATTAAATTGGGCTGGAAGCGGCTGCCCTGGCCAGGCACCAGCTCTTCCCCCGCCTCCAGCTCCTCTCAGCCCTCTGAGTGAGGCCAAGCAGAGAATTTCCCCAAGGTGACAGCAAGATTGTTTCTGTTAGAAAGTTATTATCTTTAATTTTTAAAAGCGCCAAGCAAATGTCCCTGAGATTGCAATCACCCATGATGGAGCACTTTTTCTCGCTACTCATTATAGGCAGGTATTTAAGGAGCTGCTCATCCTGTTCCTCTGTCTGGTCAGTGTCTGTGATAGATTCTCATCACCACCCCAACGTGCCACTTCTCGGCAGTGCCCGGTCCAGCTCAGTGCCAGTGCTGGTGATGGTGAGGTAGGGTTGCCAGGTTGCCCTCCACAGCCACGCTGACCGCACTGACCACCCTGCCCAGAGGCCCAGCACCCCTGGCATGGCTCCCCACAATGCCACCGGCCATGGCTCTGCCTGAGGGTGCCCGCGAGGAGTGCCCAGGGATGGCAGCTGTGGGGCAGGGGTGCACAGATGGGGACTGTCAGTGTGGGCTGGAGGGGACGCAGGGGGAGGTGGGGCTGGTGCAGCAAGGCAGGTTTGGGGAGGTGGTGGAAAGAGGTTGTTCGCTCTTTGTTACCTGAGGGCTGGGAGGCGTTGAGTTTTTGTGTGTGATGGAAATGGAGGATGTGGTGTGGTGGAGGCACCTAAGGTGAGGTGATGGATGAAGGTGGAGAGGGACAGTTACCTGTTTGAGACTACCTGATATCTGCACTTTGACACCCAGCGAGTCTTCCCATCAGAACAGCCTGGAGCAGGGACAGTCCAACCCCTGGCACTGCCATCACACAGCGCTGAACACCTGCCCTGGGCACGGGGCTCTGCAAGGAGTCACGTACAACACCCAGCCACAAGCTTGGACTTAGGGAATCCCTGAGCCTCGTCTTGGTGGAGGATGTATTGCATAAACATGAATTACTGTCCTCTAATGGAGATGGAAATGAGGCTGGCTGGACCCTCAGGCTGCTCCAGACCCATGTTCTTGTGGCACATGGCCAAAAGCCACGAGTCATAAGAATCCTTCTGGACACAGAGGGTCTCATGCCACTGCCAGCTGGCACCGTGGCTCCGAGCAGCCGTGCCTCCAGCTCCACGGCTGTTTGGAGAGTGTCCGGGGAGGAGCTGCACCTCAGCTCGCTGCCACCAGCTCTGCTTTGAGCAGAGGGTGCAAAATTCACCCTCCTGGGATGCTGCAGTGTTTTCTGGGCAAAAATCCTGACTTGTGGGGTGGGTTAAAGAGTCGGTTCCCTCACTGCCTGCGAGCAGCACGTGATGAGTAAAATGTATGCTGTGAACAGCTCAGAAACAGGCATTTTACTGCTGCATAGGCGTGGTGCAGAGCCTGTCATCTCCGGAGCTGTTCCCGTGTAATAGAGGTGGAAGGCTGAATTTGAATGAGGCTCAAGTGGTTTTTTTCCTGTGCAAGGTCACTGGCTCCATGCCGGCTGTAAATAATTAGGGATGGCTAACGAAGGCTGTGAGCCCCAGTGCTGGTGGCTGCGGGTAGCTGTGGTTTGGGGAGGATGCCCCATCTGGTTGGATGCCAGATCCTCCCGTTCCCAGCGAGGTGGGGACTGGCCAGGAGGTGCCAGGATGACGTTTGCTGGAGCAGCCAGGGAGCGATGCCCAGCTCCACTGCCAAGAGCTGCGTGGCCTTTGGTGAATCCCTTCTCTCAGCGTGAATCTTGCCCTTCATAAGGTGAAGCCAGGTGGGTTCAGCAGCGCTCACCTCACACGGCTCTGGGAAAGTTCCCCAGCACTCTCCCCGCTGGCCCACAGGGTGATGCTCTCCCATCCTCACTGGCACAGCCCTGCTGGGCACGCTGTGCTCTGCACAGGGCACAGACCAGGTGTGGAGACCTGTCATGCTCTGCTGTTCGGGATGAGGTGAGGCAGCCGAGCGTTAATCTTGCTCAGTGCTTCTCGCATCTCCGTGGTTCCTGTTCACATGGGTTTCACCATGGATTTTTAATGAACACAGTGTGCACTTCATAAATAGACATTAACCTCCTTTTTCGGGAAAATCAAAAATGCTCTTAAAATTATATAAATGCACTAATCCGAAAGTGTGGAGGGGTTGTTCAGTTGCTGCCCGAGGGGTCCCACTTGGCAGGGGGGTTCTTCCCTGCCTCACCTGCTGACAAGTGCCGCTGGCTGACTCACGGCGCTGGCAGGAGGCAGCTGCCGGGGATCCAGTGTCATTTAACGCAGCAGCGCTGGCGGGTGCCGGGGCTGGGTCAGTCCAAGGCATCCGAGGGGAAAGGCGCCCACCCGTGTCCTGAGTCCCCGCAAAGTGCCCGCAGGGAGATGGGGAGGACGTGGGGAGGGGTCCTGCCCGCTGCCCCACTCCCTTTCCAGAAGGGCTGAAGCTGGGCTGCAACACCTACAACCCACTTCAGTCTTTCAAATCACCCTCGGAAGGAGATCCCCTGAAGCTCGTGGATGCATTTTGGGTTAGTGCTCGGTGTGGAGAGGAGGGAGGTGTTCACATCCCTCCTGAGAGGTCCCAGGTGGGTTTGCTTTGGCTGGTGGGCTCGGCTCCGGAGGTTTTGGGTAGCTTTACTCGGGGTGAGGAGTGGGGAGCCGCTTGCTCTGTGCAGTGCCACGCGGGCTGTGAGGAGCCGTGGCTCTCTCGGGGAGTGCAGCAGCTCCAGATAAGGGCTCTGATTAAGAAGACACCTGCAGTGATAAAGAATGACGGTGCCGGGGTGACAACGGGTGTCCCTCCCTCGGCGTGTGTGTGCTGCCAGCTCTGCGGCGGAATGGAGGTTCCGCAGGCTGTGCCGGGGAGGAGCAGGGGCTGCGTCCCGCACCGGGACCTGTTACAAAACCCTTGGGAAACACCGCCTCTGGCCCGGCTCTGGGTCAGCCCGGGGCTCCGGGGATGGCTGCGGAATGTTCTGATCCCACACTGCTGTGATTTCCCAGCCTTCTACCTGCAACAGGTATTGAAGTGTCTTCGGAATGAAAAGTCCAGGCCAGGGTATGCTGCGTGCTTTGAACTGTCCTGTGCCTTTTGGTCCCTTCCAACCCAAACCATTTGGGGGTTCTAAGATTCTATGATCACTTGCCCAGAGGAGAAGTGGAGGGTCTTCTTGCAACAGGCTTTTGGTCTCTTTTGAGATGTGTCAAGACTGCTGGGCTTCACTCGTCTCCTGAACACTGCAGGAATCCCTCACTCACTGGTGAGTGGCTGTGCTTGAACACATCAGGGATTTTCACAGTCATGGCAGGGAGAGGCAGGAGGAGGGATTGTGGCTGCTGAGCAGGTGATAGGGGGTGATGATTTTCTCAGATATTGCCTGTTTCTTATCTTCTGACACCACAATGTAAAGACAAATCTCGTGCTGTTGGGCAGGAGAGGGAGGCTGAGCTGCTCCTGTGTCAGGTCCTTGGGAATGGTGGTGTTTAATAATACAGTCCTGTGGAAATGCCAGGATGCAGGGAGGGCATTGGGCAGATTTGGGAGCAGGTCAGCCCCTTGTACCATCCTGTCACTCTCCCTAGGGCTCTGTGTGTTTGCTGTTTGCCAAGTGGTGTGTATTGAAGGAGGAGAATTGGGGTGCACAGGAGTGCCGGGATGGGTACAGGGAGCAAGGGGGGACATGTGACCCCCCCCAGCCTTTCTGGGGGTCGCTGGACACCCACCAGGGTGTTGGTATTGGTGATACACCCTGCAGGACTTGGGCAGTAGTGAGCAGTGCCGAAAGGTGGTGTTCGAGGGTGACATTTGTGTTCATGCCTCTCGAACGGTCACAGTTACAATTTCACTGGTGATTTGCTAATTGTCCTCTAATTGTACCTTTAATATCAGTTCGTGCCTGGAATCACGAGGGGAGGGGAGAGCACCCCTAGAGAGATTACCAACAAGCAATGACCCTTTTGAGATGTGCCTGATTTAACTTATTAATATCAGTCTTGGCTTGTGCTGCTGGCACTGTCATCAAGCGGCTCGTGTCCTGCAGAACTTCCCTGGTCCCAGAGACGGCACCTCCATCCCCCTGGAGAGGCTGGGTTCCCTCCTAACATGAAATAGGAACCCTTCAGGCCAGGCCGGTGCTGCTCAGCTGGGTGTTGAACACCAACATCTTGCAGCTGTATGTGATACCTCAGCATCCCCGATTGCATCACACAACGTCATCACGGGAGCACTGCAAGGGGCTGCACCGGATGCCTCCTGCCCGAGCCGGCCCGGGGCTGCTGCCTGGCTGGGAAAGGTCACTGTCACCTGGCGAGGCAGACTGTGACCTCCCGGCAGCTGTCCCTGCCTCGGCCCGGCTGTGTGTCCCTGCCAGCTGAGACAGTCATTCCTGCCGGGATGCTGGCATCCTTGCCAAATCCTCCATTTGCCTGAGCAGCCTCGCTCAGCCCCGCAGCCTTATCGCGGCACAGCAGCTGTGCCACCCGGCCCCACCGGGCTGGCAGTGGGGACCCCTCCAGATGGGCACGGGCTGATCACCCTGCCCGCCCCGGCTGCTCCGGGGATTGGGAGCCTCTCGCAGCCCCGAGGCTTCTTCTCCCCGTGCTGGGAGAATCTCTTGTCGCTCCTCAGCACACTCCAGCCAAAGATAAAATTGTTCTCTGTACATCAGTCTTTGGCCTTCTCTCCAGTGTGAGAAGCTGGAGAAGGATCAGAGTGATCGCGCCTTGCATAGGAAGCAGGAAAGCTGCAGCGGGGTGTGAGACCTCTCAGCTGGGGAGGAGCAGGAGCCGGGGCTTCTGCTTCTATCTCCCATCAGCGGAAGCGTGGCCCTGCGAGGGCAGCGAGGCTGGGGGAGGCGGTGTGCATGTTGTAAATAATTGCATATAATAACATTAAATATACTCTGTACATTGCCCCAACCTGCCCCAATTGCCACTGCTACCGCCCCCCGCCCTCAGCCTGCAGCAGCTCCCGGGAGCTCAGCCCATCCCCGCAGGGCCGGTGCCGCCGGCTGAGCTCCGGTGCATCCCCACAGCCGGGGCCGTGCGGCTGCGCTGCCAGCCCCGGCTCGGCACGGCTGAGGTGCGAGACAGACGCGCCGCCGCCTCCGCCGCTGAGCCCCGTCTGCCGGCACCGCGCTCGGCGGGGCCCCGAGGGACACCGCGGTGTGGGACTGCGGGGACGGAACGGCCCCTGCGCCCCCCGCAGCGTGCAGCGCCACGGCCGTGGTGGCATCGGGTCTGTGGGAGCTGCTGCCCGTCGTGCAGCCAGCACCGGTGTGGAGTGTGTGACACCGTCTGTGCCGCTCCTACAGGGTCTCGGTGACGGCCCTGTGCTGGTCAGGGCGCACAAGCTCAGTCACTCTTTAGAAATAACTTGCAATGTCAGTTTGAACAGATCTCCCGTTCGGGATGAAGAGAAGTCTTCCATAAAATAGGAGAAGCAGAACGTCCCATCAGGCCCCAGGAGTTGTTCCTCGGGCGGGGGCTCAGCCCCGCTGGCGGCGCAGGCCGGGCTGTGACAGCAGCGTCACCTCCCGCGCAGAGCCTGTTCCAGGGCTGTGAAATCCCCGGATCTGCGAGACTCCAGCTGAGCGCCCAAAGCGAGCAGATGCTTGTGATCTGCGTCTCTCCAGTGTTCCACCACCCGTCCGTAAATTGGGGATAACAGAGTCACAGAACGGTGGAATGGTTTGGGTTGGAAGGGACCTTGAAGACCATCCAGTGCCACCCTCTGCCATGGGCAAGGACACCTTCCACTATCCCAGGGTGCTCCAAGCCCCATCCAACCTGGTCTTGGACACTTCCAGGGATGGGGCAGCCACAGCTTCTCTGGGCAACTTGTCCCAGGCCCTCCCCACTCTCACAGGGAAGATTTTTTTCCATATATCTAATCTAAGCCTCTCTGTCACTGGGAAACTATTCTCCCTTGTCCTGTCATTCCATGCCCTTGTCCACAGTCCCTCTCCTGCTCTCCTCAGAGCTGCTCACCATCCATTCTCCTTCCAGCTCATAGCTCAAACTGCCGGTGCATCATCCAGAGAGCAGCTAGGTGCCCTCAGTGATAACCAGGTGGAGCTGCTGGGCTGCATGCAGCTGGGACAGAGCCATTAGAAGGCTGCTGCAGGCACAGCCCTCCCTGCATGGATGTGTGGTGTGGGCTGAGGGCAATGCCACAGACCCTGGGGATGAGCCAGAGCTGAAAATAGGGGAGTAAAACCACAGGGACAGCCCCAGGTAAGTGCCATGGGGCTGGGGGAACTCCTGCTGTCCTCAAGATTGATAGCAGAGCAGCACCTGGCTGCAGCAGCAGCAGGATGGGCTCTCTCTGTGATTTAATGCAAAAGAGGAAGATGGAAAGCATTGGGTGAGTGGTGAAGCTCTCTGCTTCACCATCTCAGGGGCTTTCATGTGTTTCTCCTCTTGCCACCAGAGCTCTCATTGGCTCCTGGAAGGGCAGAGCCATGGGGAACTAGGGTTGTTTGGTATTTGGAATGGCAGGGCCAGATGGACCTGGGGTTGTTTCAAAGCCCAGATTTTTTCTAGCAAAATATTTTCTGCTTTGAGCCAGGTTTGGGAAGCTGGGGAAGGTGAGGCTGTTTAATGGCCAAAGTGATGGTGTAAGTGGCTCAGGGACCATGAAGCAGTTTGCCCAGCTCTCACCCGGGTGGAGCAGCTTTGTAGCCAGGAGCAGGGTCCTGCTCCCGGGGCCGGAGGGTGCAGCGTGGGCAGGGACATCACAGCCTTAGACAGATGAGTCCCGCGGGCTGTCTGAGGCATGGAGTGTTTCAGGGGCCTCGAGCAGCTGGCTGCCATGTGTTGGGGGCTTTTGGTGCTGTAAAATCCCAAAGTGATGTGTGATGGACGAGATGCACCATGCCCTGTCCCTGCCCGGGCAGGGAGCCTGCTGCCAGTGCAGTCCTGTCAAGGGGCTCCCAAACACACAGGGCAGGGCGAGTGCTGTGCCGTGGGAATGGCTCTGGGTTTCTGGGCAGCTCAAAAGGGCAGCTTTCATTTCTTGGACGGCGAAGATGAGGCTGGTGTCACTCACTCGTTCACCAGCAAAGTTTTCTCCTGATGCTCTGTCTGCAGGAGAGTCCCTTCTTGTTCTCCAAAAAAAACTAAGAGTGAAACTATGGTGCTACTCCTGAATATCGCTTTCCCCATCTGGGGCGTTGGAGCTGCTCCCCGGGGCTGCTTCCCTCCCGCAGATGGTGAGGAGGCGGCGCTGCCTCCCGGCAGGCAGGAGCTAAATCCGTCCGTGCTGGATGCGCTCGGAACCTGCGGGGCCGGGCCGGACCCGCACCCCCGGCCAGGGGGAGCCTGGCACCAGTGGGAAGGGGAGCGGGGAGCTGTGGCTCCAGGATGCCAGCACCTCTCTCCCACAGCAGCAAACCAGCAGCACAATGCCCACTGTATTCCCTGGAATAAATAGGCTGTGATGCATCGAGGCCCTTTTAGCACATCAGCTGAAAACTTCAAATATTTATACCAGGAGGATGTGACACAAGTATAGATATATTTTTTTAAAAGGCAGGTGCTGGAATGGCAGTCATGTATTTGAACTTCAAATGCTTACCTTCAAATCCATGCTATAAAAGAGGAAGAACATAATAAATTTAATATCACTTTTTCAGGGAAAACAACCTGCCGAGCCTCCTCCCAGGCTAAATGGGCTTTAAAGATTGACTGTGCAGCTGTAATAACTATTGATGAACTGTAAACATGAAAAGATCTCCCTGCTCCCGGCCTGTCAGGAGCATTAGGGTGGAAATGCTCTGTGCTCCGCTCTGGCATGACTCACCGAGGCCTCGGCAAATGTGTTTATTTGTAAAGATCCTTATTTCAGAAATAGTGACCTTTTTAATGCCTCGTGCAGCGAGCTCGGAAATTCGAAATTGCCTTTTGGCGACTGGCTCGTCTTGCTGCAGCTCTGACAGTGCTTTTCATGGCCATTTACATATTTTTAGCCTGGATATTCTGCACTGTGGGGCTGCTTTGGAGAATGATTTGCTTTTCGCAGCCTTGGAACTGCAGTGCTGGGCTGAGGTCAGGCTGTGCAGAGGGCACAGAGGGGCTCACTGCCCACCGGGCTCCTCCAGCACCTCCCAAGCCTCTGCCCCTGAGCCCTCTCTTTATGGGACAAATTTAGTTACACCCTCCTTCAAACACAGACCAGGATGTTGATCATAAATTTAAGCAGCTGCTTCACCTTGAAATAGGGAATATTAAGGGTGGGGAGGCCATGGCACAGGGTGCCCAGAGCAGCTGTGGCTGCCCCTGGATCCCTGGCAGTGTCCAAGGCCAGGTTGGATGGGGCTCATAGCAACCTGGGATAATGGAAGGTGTCCCTGCCCATGGCAGGGGTGGGGCTGGATGGTCTTGAAGGCCACTTCCAGCCCAGGCCATTCTGGGATTCTGTGATGATTCCGTGAGTAAGACTGTTTTTCCAGGCTGCTGTACATCACCACACCAGGATCTCCCTTTTGGCCCTCATGCTGACCGTCACCTGCCAGGGTCTGTGCTGGTCACTGTCCCTGCCCCACTCTGCTGCTGGCTGCACCAAGGCAAGTGTGACCGGTGCCCTTGTCGCTCTGTGTCCATGGCTGGTCCCCTTGCTCTGAGTCCCTGCTTGTGCCATCAGGTCCCAGCCCAAGCCCCTGGGGCAGCATAGGGGATGCAGCAGCCCTGCTCCAGGCAGGGTGGGCAGAGCAGCCTCTCAGCCTCTCCACCCTCGCCCTTCCCAAAGCAGCATTCCATACAGCTGGTGATTGCTCAGCCGGCTCCTTCCGCTCTCCCTGGGCTCCGGGATGAGAATGTGCTGGATGCGAAATGCCGTGGTTGTGATCAGTTATTTAACATTTCTGGGGCCTGTGACTAACGCTGCTGCGTTGTTTGGTGACGGGGGGTGGCACTGCTCCTTTCTGCTGCTGCTGCTCATCCCAATGCACTGGGGAAGGACGTTTTGATGCTTTTCTGCTGTTTGTTTGAGCCTTTATCAGTGCTCTACAATTCCAAGTTGCTGATTTATATTCAGAGTTATGAATATCTCCTTTCTTCTCTTTGTTGGGCCTGTTTTTATTTTTATAGCTGTTTACTTATTAGCCAGGCAGTTTCTAAACCAATGCAAACTCCCGTCATGGTGATGAGTTTTCAGGCAAAACACTCTTAAATCATTCTCTGTACACAGTTGTGCTTTTATGCTTAAATCCATTCTCCTAAGTGATTTGGCTTGTAATTGTTTTCTGCTCTGTGAATTGACCTCTCAAAGCTCCAGGATTCTGTGCTGGTGCCTTGGACTTGCCTCTGTGTGCCCATAAGAAGCATAATCAAGCCGTGATTGCTTGGACTTGAGCAGCAACTAGTTTTTAATTCTGTGATCCATTCCCCTTCAGCTGTCAACACGGAATCGAAAATAGCACTCCCCTGTGCTGGATGCCACACTTCACAGCTATGAAATTGTCATTTATAGGTTTTTAGAAATTCAGAGGACATTTTAATACCGGTGAAGTGAAACCTCCAGCTCCCCATCATAATGCAGCTTGTCTCCTCCTTAGTATAAATAGGTGCTTAAGCAGCCTGGGGATGATCCGGCCTCTGCCAAGCTCAGGGTGGGAGCAGACACCAGAGCACCCACACCCACAGATTCTCTTTGTCTGAATTACTGGCAGCTTGTTTAACCAGAAGATCCCAGGTTTTACACTCTTGACTCTTGGTTTACCCTCTGGTCCCAATTGGGCAGATTTTGTCCCCAATGTTCTGGACATGAAACATGTGGCTCCAACTCACTCCTACAAATGAGTGTGTCTGGATCCTTCTGTTAATTATCCAGCTGGCAGCTGGGATCGTGGAATCATGGAATGGTTTGGGTTGGAAGAGACCCTAAAGGTCAGGCACTCGTACCACGGTTGGGCCAGGAGCTTCTGTCAGCTCTAGCCAGTTCTTGGAGTGGTGGAAAGGGGAGGAGGATGGGGATGAACCCAAGCCCCCTTTGCCAAACGAGCACAGAGCTCCAACCCTGCAGGACAGACCCGCCTTCTCCACATCCTGTTAGAAAAAGCTGTGGGATCCAGGAATCTCCCAGAGCTGAGCTGGCTGCCCCTATTACCATCAGCCAAAGAGGAGGCTGGAAGGCAAACCCTTCCCACAAGCTCATCAGTTAACCCAAGTAAATCTAAAATGTTCATTAAACAAGGGAAGCGGGATCCTGCTCCAGCTGCACGGAGGGAGGTCCTGGTACCTCGGGCACTGGGATGCTCGGCTGGGCCCAGGCCTCCCACTCTGCCCCATCTCCTACCATCAGTGTCTCCAAGTAGGCAAACAAACCAAAGATCATTATTTTTTTATAATTGCCAGAATTGTATTAATTTAAACAGATAAACTCAGTCAGTGAAGCTCATTAATTTCTAGCACATGGCTTATTTACACCGATCCGGCTGCTCCAGCACTCATTGCGCTCTCATAGGAATGTCAATTACCTTTTAAAATAAAAATCAATGTTTATTCACTGTTAAAGATAAAACATGAAATGATTTCCTAAGACATGCTGATGAGTGCTCTCCTCCCCAGCATCATCCGAGGGCTCCCGGCATCGGCAGCTGCTGCCCATTGCCATGTGCCATGGAGGGGACAGCAGTGTGCCAGCTGCCATGAGGGGACAGCAGAGAAGGGGCCACCCAGACCCCTGCACTCACCTCAGCCCCTGCACCTTCCTACCCCATCCCAGCATCTTCCCAGGAGTGTGGTGTTTTCCTGCCATGAGCTCCAGCAATGTGGAAGGACAGAGGGAGGAAGGTTGGAAGGATGCAGGGAGGAAGGAAGCTCAGGGGAGCGTGGGGGGAGCCCCTGGAAGCAGCTCCAGAGTGTTACCTGATTACTTTTCTAATGAGAAAAAATGAGAAAACCCTCAGAGCAAAGGGCTGGAAATTACCCATCAGCTGCAAACTTTTTTTTCCTTCTCTATTATTCAGAATTGTTTTGCTTTTCTGAACTGCCTTGTGTAGGTTGCACCAACCCCACAGATTCCAGAATGGGAGATGATGAGTCACTGTCAAAATGTAGATTTTTTTTTTTTTCCCTTTTTTTTCCCTTTTAACACTGCTGAGGGAGTGAAGTCCCTGTGCCACGCGCCAATCACTGGCACCTCGCGGGCTGGCGCTGGCAGGAGCTCCCAGCCCACCCGTGGTGTGAGTGCCAAGCTGTGCCCACCGTGTCCCCCGTGGGGATGCCCATCACGGGCATCTCCTGCTCCCCACACCCTGCCGAGCCATGGGGGTGCACAGGGGCTCGGTTCCCCCCCTGCCATGCGTGTTCAGGTGTGTGCTTGCACTGGCCTCTGCTCGACCAGCACAGCAGAGCCACCTCTGCCGCCTCCTTGCTCCTGCATTCCTTTCATCTGATTTGGGTTTTTTCCACTGGTGGGGTTTTTTTTTTTTATATATAAAAACAGGAAAAAATGTCCTTCAGAACAGGCGTATCTGTGTAGGTGCCTCTGCTCAGCCACAAGCCACCACCGCAGAGAGGGGGAGAGGGTGTGAAATGGAGATGGAGCCAGATTACACTGGTACCGCCGGGGGAGGCTGGTGTGGGGCTGCTGGGGCGATGGGGATGTGCTGCGGGAGAACTTAGTCCTGGGGAGGAGGAGGATTCCTCCCACTGCCAGGTGTTGAGGAGCCCAGCACCCATCCCAACACCAGAGCAGGGCTGGGGGCTCTTGGATTTTGCCTTCATTCAGCCGCTCTCCAGTGGACTTGGGGCCAACAGATGTGTGTGACAGTAACTGAGGAGTCACAGAGATGGTGGGATGGCAACGACAGGTCACCTGGCTCCCCAAGGCTTCCCTGCCCTGGTGGAGAACACCCCTTGTCCTCAGCTCCAGCAGCAATTCCAGCGGGATTGCTCCAAACTGTGGATTGAGAGCCTGTAGCCATCCCACCAGCCTTCTCTGCTGCTCTTCTAAGCTGCTGTGTGTCTTTGAACCCAGGCTGTGTTGAAAATTCGATGATGCAGGTGGCAAACAGGGTTCTGGGGGGTGGCTGGGACCCCTGGAGCCTTCCCCAGGGGCACGGGAGCTACTTGGTGCCACCTGCTGAGCCCTGTGCAGTGGCCACTGGGTGCTGGCCATGGCTAACCCAAAAACTCCGCAGCTCCGCAATCTCACACCAGGGACCTTGTGCAAAGAGCCTCAGGATCCCTTGCAGAGCCTGGAGCTGGGAAAGGGAAGGAATATGGATGAATTTCTTTCCATCTCTCCAAGCATCTGGGAGGTGGGTGGGAGGTAAAAAAAGATGAGCCCTGAAGTTTTAATTCCTCAGAGATATTTAGGTATCTTGCTCTTGTTACTCAGGGAGTGCAGAGCCTGAGCATCTCTGGGATTGTGCCGCAGGCTCCTTTCTACCCCAGCACTTCCCAGCTCAGCTCCGACCTCTGGTTCTCCAAAATATTAATTTTCAGAGAACTTAGACCATAATGACCTATACTTCATTCGGATGGATTCAGTGTAACACAGTGTCTTTAGGAAGGCCATTACTGGAAGCCACAACTTGGGAGATAACTCACTTGGATTTATCAGGAGGAGCAGAGAGCTGAGGACTGGAATGTGACCTTGACTCCTGGCTGAGCCAGTAGGAGGGGAGAAAGGAATTTTGTTCTCATTTAAGAGCGGTCTCAGCTCATCCTCCTCAGCATGAGTCTTCGTTTGCACACACCAGTAACACCCAGAATGGTCCCTGGAAAACTGTTCCACCAGATGAAAAGTAATGAGATTTTAACACCAGAACTGGAGCTCTTTAGTCTTCTGGCTCGTCGGGCTGGGATCGATATTCTTGGTTGTATTTCCACCACTGTAACCGTATTTCCCTCACAACCCCCTCCCCGTCCCCTCAGCCCTCCCTGGGGAAAAGGGCTCTGAGAGGAAAACAACCTGAGATCAAATCAATTAATTGCCTCTGCATGTGCCGATAAATGCGGTGCGGGAGCTCCGCGCGTACAGCGGAGTACGAGTGAGCAGAGCAGGGAAAGCACAAGCCCTGCCCTCCGCCCGGGGCTGGGGGGCTCCGGGGGCACTCACAGCATCCAGCGTGCGGCTGGGGAGGCTCGGAGCTGGCGGGGATGAGAGGGATCGAAGGATCACGCGGAGCGCGGGATGCAAACAGCCCTGCGGGCGGGGAGGGGAGGGGACGGGAGGGATGCCCGTACAAACCTGCGGCTGCAGAGTGTGAAGTACGGCTTCGTCGCTTCCAAATTAAATCCGGTGTCACCCAAAGGCAGGGCTCGCTGCAGGAGCCTGGGGCCGCCGGGCAGAGACACCCTGCAGGCACCACACGGCCCACGGTCCCATTGCTGATATACCCAAAAAACCCTGGAAGGTTTTTCAGCTGGAGGGGGATTCCCTGGATTAAGGTGAGACCATTACACGGAGAGTTTGACCTGCAGTTGGGTGAGGCTGGGGCAGAAGGTGGATGGACGTGCTCCCCTCCTGGCCAGGGGCGTGCGGCAGCTGCGGAGGGTGAGCAGAGAGGTGGCACCGGCCTGATGGCACCAACTGGCGGCAGAGCTGGGGCTGCTCACGCTGACCCCTCCTGCTGAAGGAGGGGACGGGCAGGACTGGTTCCTCCCTACTGACCGGTGCTGGGGTGGGCGAGGGGGCTCAGGGCTGGCTGAGCAGGGTGCCCAGCACAGCCGCAGCAGGCTCTGCGCAGCGCCAGAGGCTGTGCTGGGCTCCGGCAGGGAAGTGCGGCGATAAGCCAAGTTGGCTAATTGGGATTCATACTAATAGGGAGAGGAAATTACTGAGATCCACCACCCAGACAGCCGAGAGGGGAGTGGGTACCGGCGGCAGCACCGCCTGTGCTGGCGCTCGCCCGGCCGCAGACGAATCAAACCCGGGGCTGTGACTCAGGTTCCCAGCATGGAGCCACGGCATAGGCATGGCCAGTGGCTGGGAAAGGGTTCAGGAGCAGGTTGGGGTGTGCTGGAGCCAGCAGCCTGGCATGCTCCCCGCTGGGAGAGGAGCCCGACTGCTGGCAGCACCAGCAGCGGTGGCTGGGAGGAGGCAGCAGCCGCCCGTCTGGCCTGTCCATAGAGCACGAGCCATGCTGGTGGCGTGGGCTGTGCCCAGCTCTGGAGGCACAGCTGGGTTCTGGGAAGGCGCACCCAGGTAAGGCATTGGCAGGGACTGTGAGTGCCCAGAGCAAGAGGCTGAGCCGGTGCCAGAGCACGTCCCCCTGAGACACCATCCCAGTGTCCTTTACCCAGGCCCAGCTGTAAAGCTGGGAGACGAACACATGGAGCTGCATCTGCCGTCACCAGGGGACGGGGACCTGGTGGCTGAGGATGTGATACGTGGCCCAGCTGCTTTGGGGGCTGTGTCCCCAGCCAGGACCCCGAGCAGCTGCCTCGTCCATCCCTGGAGCCATTTCCAGCTGCAGCTCCCAGGGGCAGGATTCCCTCCCTGGGAAGCATCTTGGAGGTCAGAGGGGGCTTTTTGGGATTGCAGCCTTATTGTGGTGTGTGTTTGGAGGCTGAAGTTGTGTGTCAGGTGGCTCAGCATTGCCATGACGACGAGCATCAGTTGGTGAACAGAGGGAGTAAAGGAGACAAAATGAATGTCAGAGTGTGAATAGATGCTGTGGAGCTGGGGCTGTCCCCCTTCCGCGCCCTCCCCTGGGCAGCCGGGCGTGCTGCTCTGCCCATGCCTGCTCAGCCCGGGGCTCCATTGGCGCAGCCCTGCTCTGGCAGTGCCTGAGGGCTGCAGAGCAAAGGGACATGTGGGGGCCAGCTCTGGGGTGTGTGGGGCAGAGTCTGCTGGCTCTGGGTACTGGGAGAAGGTGGGTGAAAGCCCAAAGCTGAGAGGAGGAGGAAGAGGAAGAGGCTGGGGGCTGTGCTGTGGAGCTCGTGTCCTCACTGGGCCCAGTGCAACCCCTTTTCCCACAGTTCCCAAAGCAACAGGAGCCGGCGATTCTCCCTTGGATGCTGTGTCTCCCCCTGGATGACAGCTTGCCTCCTCCGGAGCTTCATCTTCAGGCTTTAATTGATGCCTGTCACGCTGCTCAGCTCCCCCAAGCACAGCCTGGGAGCATGCCACCATGCAGGACACCCCGAGGGTTGGCTTGTCCTGTCTGGGGCCCTGGTCCCTGGTGACAGGTGCTTCTGGGTCCCATGGCAGAGGGGATAGAGCCAGCATGACCTGACCACATGCTCTAGAGCAGGGATGGTGAGGGGGCTGCCCTTCCTCTAAGGAGATACTGCAGTTCCTCCCACCTCTCCCTGCCCCTTGCTGCTCCAGAGCAGTCCCACACTGTGTCTCAGTGTCCCCATTTAGAACAGGAAGGCCCCTGGACTGCTGCACATCCTGGCCAGCACAGGGTTCTGAGCATTTCCTGGCTTGTTTCTCCCCAGGAACCTTCCGAGGAGTGTGCAAGAAAATCGACCACTTCCCTGAGGATGCAGACTACGAGCAAGACACGGCCGAGTATCTCCTCCGTGAGTCTGCTCCCCCATGGCGCACATCCCCTGGGTCCCCTCACACACTGCAGGGCACCCCTTTCCTCTCCTCCGGCTTCACCCAGCAGAAGGCTGAGGGGTTACGGCCCCCCAGGCTCCCCGTGCAGCAGCAAGGACCCTCTGGGTCATGCAAGCATGGCCATGCCACGTAGCAGTGGCACATTGGCCTGGCACTCGCTGTCCCCACGGCTGGTCCCAGCAGCTGCTGCACATCCTGAGTCTGTTGGTGTTCCCCCATGGAGGACTGGGACCCTGCAGGTCCATGGTGCAGCACCACAGGGACACGTGTTCATGCCCTGTCTGTGCTGGTGTCCCTGTTCCCCGAGTCTCCAGCCAGGCTGGATTTGCCTGGAGAGCACAACGAGCATCTGCCATGTGCTCTGCTGGTGGCAGCCAAGCACAGGGAGACAGAGGGAAACTGAACTGGCAGCTTTCCTGGGAAAAGTGGGGCCTCCTGTCTCAGGGGCCAGCAGAGCTTCGGGGCAGAGCCACAGGCTTTCACATAGAACCCCAGAATGGCCTGGGTTGGAAGGGACCTTGAAGCCCAACCAGTCCCACCCCCTGCCATGGGCAGGGACACCTTCCACTATCCCAGGTTGCTATGAGCCCCATCCAACCTGGCCTTGGACACTTCCAGGGATCCAGGGGCAGCCACAGCTGCTCTGGGCACCCTGTGCCAGGGCCTGCCCACCCTCACAGGGAAGAATTCGTTCTGTATATCTCACCTAAATTTCCCCTCTTCCAGGGGAAAGCATGGACAGCCCCAAGGCTGGGTGAGGGTGACCCTGCAGACAAGGGGACTGTCCCCTCAGTGCTGGGCACACACGTGTGTGAGCATGTGCCAGGCACCAGTGACAGAGGCTGGACACAAATGACACCCCCGACATGCAGAGCCACACGTGCCAGACCGTGGGCCCTGCGTGCTGAGGGCTCATCCCAACCCCTGCATTTCCAAACAGCAACAGACGGCAGCAGGGGGGCAGTGGCAGCCCTGGATGCTCTCTGAGCTCCTGGGGCAGGAAGGAATCCCGGGAGAAGGGCCCTGTGCCCGTTGCCTGGTGCTCAACCCCAACCCCACAGTTGACCCAGCTGCTGCTCATCCAGTTGTTGCTCTGGACTCTCAAATTTCCACATCTCTGCTCACAGCAGAGAGGAGAGCGAGTTTAATGAAATGGCTTTGCAGTTTTAGTAGATTAGTGTTGAAGTTCTCCCACCCCCTCTCACATTAAAAGTAAAAAGTCTATTTTAAAGCCCCCTGAGTGGAATTTTAATGGAGCTTTCCTGTATTTCTCTGCTTTAATAACAGCCCTAATCGAGGCATGAGAGTCCAAACCAAGGCACAGTGTATTTTTGGTGCAGCAGGTAGTGATCTGCTGCATTCATTACTCTCTACTGTAATTTTGGAAGCTGATCTGTGTAGGAAAGTCCCTTCTTTGTGTAGTGCCCAGTCAGTAACTGCTGTCAGTGCTGCCAGAGCTGATCCTGCGAGATGGAGCCCAGCACTGGGGTCACAGCATTGTCCAGGCTGGGTTCTGGGACCTTGGCATTCTGTTAATTTTGAACATGTTCCTCCCCTACATCGGAAAATTACTTTTTGTTGAAATGGAGGTATGTTAATTTCTAAGTTTTTACTTCCAAAGCAGCTGTGATAGTTTGGGCCCCATGGGAAAGGCTCCTGACCATGTGTTTGGCAGTTCCTCACCAGCCTGGTGAGATCTGTGGGATTTCTGCCACCCCAGACTCCAGAGGCACTCCAGCCAAAACCTGAGGGTGGTGTGTTTGGTAATGGGAAGGTAAATTGATGGTGCTGGCTGTGTGACTAGGCTGAAAGACATCATTCCTTGATCTAACCTAGGAGGGAAAAAAAAAAAATTGGGGTTTACACTGTTTTTATGGCTGGAATCACAGGATCTGCAGGGCTGGCTCAGGGACAGCAGAGATACTGGGAAGGAATTCCTCTCTGTGAGGGTGGGGAGGCCCTGGCACAGGTTTTCCACAGAAGCTGTGGCTGCCCCATCCCTGGAAGTGTCCAAGACCAGGTTGGACCAGACTGGGAGCAAGCTGGGATAGTGGAAGGTGTCCCTGCCCATGGCAGGGGGTGGGACTGGCTGGGCTTTAAGGTCCTTTCCAATCCAAACCATTCCAGGATTCCATGACAAGCAGAGGATTCATGGTGGGGTCTGGTGCTGGGTGTCCCCATCCATCCTGGCCCCTCAAGGGTGCCCTTGCACAGATCCTTCCCAGGTGCTGGTGTGGGTGCACGGGGTGCTGGGAGCTGATCCTGCCCCTCTCCCTGTCCCGTAGGTGCGGTGAGAGCGTCCAGCATCTTCCCCATCCTCAGCGTGGGGCTGCTGTTCTTCGGGGGCCTGTGTGTGGCCGCCAGCGAGTTCTACAAGAGCAAACACAATGTCATCCTCAGCGCCGGCATCTTCTTCGTCTCCGCAGGTAGGAGCTTCCCAGGTGGCTCCTCCAGCCTGGGGGGACACAGGGGAGCAGGAGGTGTGGTGGGGATCCTCCCAGGCTGTCAGCACAGAGAGATCCTGAGGTTTGAGAGCTATTCCATCCCTGTGGGTAAATCCCCATTGCAGGGAAAAACCATCAGGGGTCTCTGGCCATGGTCACTGTGCCAAGGGCTTCAAGTGTCCCCCCTGCTCTGCCTCGAGCAGAGCCTGTGTGGGGGCTGCAGCCCAGAAGGGGCTCCTGGAGTGCAGCCATCCCACTGGGGGTTACCAGGCCCCGGGACAGGGACTGGGGGCTTTGCCCTCCATCCTGGACAGTCAGTGGGCACTGTGCCAGCAGCCACAGGAGCAGACAGAGGGGCTGCCGGAGCCCCACGTGGAAATTGCTCTCTGGAGAGGCTGTTCCTGCTGGATTACTCATTTCTCTGTGCTGTTCCCCAATGCTTCCCCTGATTACCGCGTGACAATGTCTTTGTCTCAAGGAACTGCTCTATTTTGTGTTTTTCTTCTCCCCACAAAAAGACAAATGACTCTCCCTCCTTGGCTGGCAGGAGCTGCTGATGCAGATGAGAAAACAGCAGAGAGAACATAATCGATTCATTAAGTAAATCTGGGAATGCAGCAGCCTCTCCCCAGCCTGCAGCACAGCCCCGATGGCTGCCCCTGTCCCAAACAAAGCCTCAGGACTCCACCAGAAATGGAAAGAGACTGAGCCATCCCGGCTTCCCTGTGCTTCCAGGCCCATGGTGATCTGGGGTTCATGCTGGGGGGATCCCCCTGTGCCCCTCGGGTTGGCTCTGCTGCTGCATGGCACCAGCTGGGCTCATGCGTTCACTGCTCAGCAAAGCAAAGCACAACCAGCTCCTGAAATGTCCCTTTTCTAGACAAAATAGTGGTTGCTCCTCCTTCCCTTCTGATATCCAGGAATATGCAGGAATACTGGGTGTCAGGGAATATACGGGTATCCTGGAACATCAGCAGAGGTCTGCAAGGGGATTTGGCCCAAGTGTGCTGGCAGAAGGGTTGGTGCCCTGTGGGGACATGTCCCCCCATCCACTCCCACCGCTCAGGTGATCACCTGTCCTGCTTGTGCTCCCCTTCAGGTCTCAGCAACATCATCGGGATCATAGTCTACATCTCAGCCAACGCGGGGGACCCGGGGCAGAGCGACTCCAAGAAGAGCTACTCCTATGGCTGGTCCTTCTACTTCGGAGCACTGTCCTTCATCATCGCAGAGATGGTGGGGGTGATCGCCGTGCACATGTACATCGAGAAGCACCGCCAGATCCGCGCCAGGTCCCACTCGGAGCTGCTGAAGAAGTCGGCCTTCACCCGCCTCCCCCCCTACAGGTACCGCTTCCGCCGGCGGTCCAGCTCCCGCTCCACCGAGCCCCGCTCCCGGGACATGTCGCCCATCAGCAAAGGGTTCAGCACCATCCCCTCCACCGACATCTCCATGTTCACCCTCTCCAGGGATCCCTCCAAGGTTACCATGGGGACGCTGCTCAACTCGGAGCGGGACCACGGTTTTTTACAGGTCCATAACTCCATCCCCAAAGAGTTCAAGGAGTCTTTGCACAACAACCCGGCCAACAGACGAACCACTCCGGTCTGAGGCGGGCTGGGCCGTGAGCAGGCTGCATGGCATCACCCTCGTGACGGTGTAACCTGTGAAACCCCGTTTTTAAGGACAAACCCAGAGGCTCCCCGTGCCCCCGCCCATGGGGCTGGTTTTTCACTCCTGAAATGCCACTGGCCTGACCAGGCTACTGCGCCCGCGGTGGGAGCGGGACCCCCGGCGGGGAGGGGATGGGGCCACACTGGGACCCTGGCCTGGTGCCCTGCAGACTGAGCAGGCTCCAACCCCCTGGGACAGCGGCTTCCCGAGGTCTCCATCGTTCGTGTGATCATAACCGCAGTGTTCCCGTAGCTGTGTGTCCATGGAAATGCTGGCGATAGCCCTATCTGTGAGAACCCTTAACCCGGTAGTTACATTTAAGTGGAATCGCCTGGAAGTCCGGAGCTGGAAGCACTGAGTTAGTGCCGGAGCGATGCTTGTGTTCCGAACCCCTTTCCCTGTCGTGCTGGATGGAGTGCTCGGGCTGGGTTCCTCTATGGCGTTTCGTGCATGCATTAAATAGCTTGGAATTCAATTTTGTCATGTCGGGTTGGAAGAAACATCCTTTTGCAATTTTCTGTGGTCTCGAAAGGGCTTATTTCCCTCCTCCTTTCCTTCCCTCTTCCCTTCCTCCCCTCCTCCCTCCCTTCCTTCTTCCCTTCCTTCCTTCCTTCCTTCCTTCCTTCCTTCCTTCCTTCCTTCCTTCCTTCCATTCAGGCCATGAAAGGACTCAGGAGCAGAATTACTCCAGTGACTGGTAGCAAGTATCCAGCGTTTAATTCACCTCTAATGTTGCAAGAAAATGAATTACTTCCCTACAGTTGATACACACACAGTCAGAGATGACTGGGCACAGCCGAGGGGGCAACGCGCGACCGTGGTGCTGCGGGAGCGGCTGCAGCCGCATGTGGATGGGATGTGATTCCCTAATGGCTGGGAGATCCATGAGAAAAACAATAAAATTGTCCAGTTTGGCAAGTTCCTTGGCTGAATAGGTCGCACTGATCCTGCTGTGGGCACTGGAGAACTGCGCACCGTGGCCGGCAGGGAGGAGGGAGGTCAGTCTGGGACTGCCAGGGCGTGTGTGAGTAGACGGAGGTTTGGCTTTAAACTCTCCCACTGGAGCAGAGCTCATCTAAGCAGAGGCAGTTTTGAAGCAGTTGGTTTGTGATGATGTGTCACTTAATTGAAATCTTATTTAACCTTCTGACAGAAGTGGCAGATTCCCACAGGGTCCCCGGGGGTGATCTGGGGCCAGCGGGACTCTCGTTTACTCTGCTCTCGGCAGAAGGGGAACATCTGGTGTGCATCGTGTGAGTCTGAACAGCCTTACCCTGGGTCTGCTGCCCAAAGTCAGAGCATGGCTGCTCACGAGGCACATCCTGATCCTTCCTGGGAATAATGGGCAGGCCACAGGGAAACCTGGCACAGGAGCTCTGCTGGAGTGAAATCCTCCCTGGAGCTCCACAAACAGCCTCAGCAAGGGCTGCCTGTCCCTCAGCACAGGGCTGCAGGCCTTTTCTTCACAGAACCACAGAATGCTTTGGGTTGGAAGGGACCTTAAAGCTCATCTCATTCCAACCTCCTGCCATGGGCAGGGACACCTTCCACTGTCCCAGGTTGCTCCAAGCCCTGTCCAGCCTGGCCTGGGACACTTCCAGGGACCCAGGGGCAGCCACAGCTTCTCCGGGCAACCTGTGCCAGGGCCTCCCCACCCTCACAGGGAGAATTTCAACTCCCTCACCCTTATTTGCTACTCGTGCAAAGGGAGTTGTTCGAGAAAGCTGATTCAGATGCTAATTAGGCCTCTTAATTGCCGTAGTTGCTGATTGCATGTATTAAAAACAGTCAAAGGAGAGTTACACCCCCATCTTAGGGCAATATTTAAAAGCAAAGCAGGAAAGGGCTGGCAGTGCCAAACACGGAATAGAATTGAGTGGAATAGTTCAGCTGGAAGGGACCTGCGATGACCATCTCGAACTTCCCGAACAATTGGTTTTGATCGGGGCTAACCAGAAGCTAAACCATGTCCTTAAGGGCACTGCCCAAATGCCTTTTCAACCCTGTCAGGCGTGGGGCACCGACCCAGGCAGGGTCTGAGCACCCTCGGGGCACAGGAACGCTGCGGTGCAGCCGCGGAGCCGCAGTGCCGGTGCCGTTAGTTTGTGTTTATGGAGGCAGAGCGGGCAGTGATTGAAGGTGTTTACTGCCACGTGTAATATCTTCCCTTTGTGCCGATGTCTTTCCCCTGGAAGAGAAAATCAATACCCAAGCTAAATCTGGAGGCTTCAATATTTCTCAGAGAAGTGCAAATCAATATGGATTTCTTAACAAGTTTAATTTCAATACCTGAAAGTGCACATTCTGCCTATTTCCTGACCTTTCCAATCCCCAGGTGAGGAGGATTAAAAAGATTTGTTCAAATTCAACGATTTGAATCAGCAAATGCCCCATTACCTTGTTTTCTTTCCGCCAGACCTTGATAAACAGTACGATAGCCCATTGTCTACGCGTGGCTGCCAGCGCTGTTTCGACGCCAGCCATGCCGACCCGCCGGGCATGGCTGGCCTGTAGTCACCTTCGTGGGCAGAACAGCCCAGGGTGGTGACAAAGGAGCCAGGTGTCATGTGCCGATGCACCCGCTCCCCCTTCTCCGAGTGCCAGCGGACCCACATCCCACCAGTGAGCCCGATCCTCCCCGTGCTCCCGAGCCGGCTGATTTATGGTGCTGCAGTGCTCTATATTTATCCTACAATGGCTTTGTGCAGCGTTAGATCATCGTGGAAGCACTGTAAACACTGCAAAATGAGCGCGAGCGTGTGGGCACGACTGGCCAGAGCAGAAGACTTTGAGTGATTCAGTCTTTGCCCTTGGAATGATCCCACGGACAGGACAGCAAGGAGCATCCATCCGACAGCGCGGGAAACCTGTTGTGTTTGGCTACAGCCGTGGCTCTCACTCGGGGTCACTCACAGCTCCCCGCAGGTTGAACAGCGCTGGGCGTGGTGGGGACGCAGGGCCGGGTGCTGGGTGCTGCCCTGATGGGTGCGGGTCCAGCCCTGCAGCCACCGAGGACTGGCGGGGGGAGCTGGAGATGGCTCCGAGTCACGGCTGGGGCGTTGCTTTGCCGGTCCCCGTGGGCCGCCGTTCCCGTTTGCCTCCCAAGGGAGGGGTTTAATTGCTGTGTTGGTGCTGTGATGACAAACCCGGCGGCGAAGCGCTGTCAGCCTGCGAGAGCTGGTGCTGGCACGGAGCCCGCGGAGGGGAAATGGCAGCTGGGTCCTGGCTGCAGCACAGAGCTTTGCATTTCACCCTTTTCCCCCTAATTTCACATCTACATCAGGACAAATGCACTGCCGTCTCCACGGTTTGCTGCAAGGGAAACTCCCTAGTCCCTATTCCTGCAGGCTGTTCCTTCCTCAAAATCATCCTTTGTCCTTTCTGGCTTTGATTTTTTGGGGGATTTTTACTGTTTGCCATAGCTCATGAGAGTCTGGGTAAAGCCATACCATTTATATCGTGTGTTGATTATTTACTTGACAGACAGTAATGGTTTCTGTGGTAGCATTACTATATGTCACCTAAATCCAAAGGCTGAGGTGCTGTAAAGGGCAGCCTTTCACTGGGGGCTAGAACAGCTTCTCCAGCATTGTTATCCTGCACATCTGTAAATCTCTGGCCGACCACAGCCACTAAACCCAGTTCTCAAAAGTTCCCCAGAAAATTTTCAACAAATAAGACTTTCACCTGCTCTTTACTAATAAACTCCTGTCCCTCTGCCATTAACCTCCCTCCAGTCACTAGAGGAGCAAATCCTCCTTCGCCACCTGAGCTGGCATTGGAGAAGGTCAGCGGGAGCTGGGGGTGTTTGGGGATGGGATCTCTGTGCCTGTAGCTGCAGCTCTGAGGCCACTGCAAAGCTGGGGGCACCCTGACAGGTGCCCTGGGAACACCATGGGAAATAGTGATGCAGGTAAATGCAATTAGGAATTAATTACCACAGGTAATTAATTACCACTTCCTGGTGTTCCAGTACCTGAAGAGAACCTGCAGGACAGATGGAGGGAGACTACTTACAAGAGCGTGTGACAGGACAAGGAGGAATGACTTCAAACTGTCAGAGAGTAGGTTTAGATTAGATACTAGGAAAAAACTCTTCCCTGGGATGGTGAGGCCCTGGCACAAGTAGCCCAGTGAAGCTGTAGCTGCCCCATCCCTGGAAGTGTCCCAGAACCAGCTGGACAGAGCTTGGAGCAGCCTGGGATAGTGGAAGGTGTCCCTGCCCATGGCAGGGAGTTGGAAGAGATGCTGTTCTCACTTTGCTGAATTGAAGTTTCAGCTTCTTTAATAACCTGCAGGTCCGCTGGAAAATTGTGACAAGTGGCATCAAGAAGCAACTCAGTAAGTTTATTTTGATGAAATACAATAATTATCATGCTTAGCAGCTGTTGCTATTTAAAATAAGAAAAAACGGGGCCTGCATTTAAAATGTTTTGTAAACCATGTGCACCAACAATCTGTTCCAATGAAACCAGCCATTATGGAAACGGTATAATAGCAGGAGCTCATTATGGAAAGTTAAATTGCAAATCATATTTTGTTTCAAATGAGCTGGATGAATGCATAATTTGCCTCAAAGAAATAGTTTTGTAGTTCTGATCCTCCTGCCAAGAGCTGAAGCTCTTGGGCTGCAGCTGCCGGGGCGGCCTGATTGTCCATTTCAAACTGCAGGAAGTTTGGGTTTCAAAGGAAGATTTGAAGAGAGAAAAGGGGAAAAAAAAGTGAAGGAATAAAAGGCAGAGCAGTGGGAGCTCTCAGTTGGTTTCCTATGTGAGATTCTGGTGGTGCAGGATGGGTTTGAAACACCAAGGGCCTGTGCGGGGCTGATCACGTGTCCCTATGCTGGAGCCAGACCCCGCACCATGGGCAGAGCCGGGTCCCCGGGAGCTGCGGTGACAGCCGTGGTGGCAGCCCTGCCTGGGAAGGGCAGCACGTGCGGTGCCACTCAGGCTGGCAGGGTGGCAGCTTGATGCACATGCCAGAGCATGGTCCTGGGGTCACCCCGAGCCCCCCACGGCACAGCACTGAGGGGGCCCCGTGCAGATGCTCCCTGAGCTCTGCCAGCTCTGGTTTCAGCCAGGGTGTCACTGAAGCCACACAGTCACCTCACAGGTGACAAACCCCCATCCCCGCAGAACTTGCTGCAGGAGCGCAGCTGCTGTGGCCACAGCTCTGGTGGCTCAGTGCCTGCAGGGCTCTAATACGTGGTGCCTCGTGCCCAGAGACCTGACCTACAAGTGGTGGCGTGTGAGATGCTACATGAACAGCTAATGGCATTTCCTTGTCGCGAGGCGGCTCCAGGGACAGGCAGCGGTGGCACAGGGGACACGGAGCCTTCGCTCATGGCTGTGCCACCGTGATGTAGCTGCTGGGAAGTGATGGGCAGGCGGTCATGGCTGGACCTTCTGCCATGGGGACCAGGACCAGAAACTGCCCAGAGCCTCCCTGCACCCTCTGGGTGGGACACACTCACCGCAGGTGACTCTGTCTCTTTTGGCAGGGGCACATGTCACAGCTGCTGTGCTCCAAGCAACGAGGTCCTTGTGCCAGGGTCACCCCCAGCTGTGGTGGCTTTGGAGGATGAAGGAGCTGCCCCTCTCCTGCATCCCAGGCTGTCCCCGTGGCTCACTGCAGGCACTCTTGGGGTGTCCCAGTGTCCCCTGGCCCCGCTGCCGCATCCAGCCCAGCCCAGAGGTAGTTTCATTAAATATTAAATCCAGCAGCTGCTGGCAGTGTTGGGGGGGTGGGTAAAGACAGCAGAAGTAATTTGCAATTAAAATGTGTTTATCTTAGGAAAGAAGTCCCGGAAACTTGTAATTAAAATGTTTATGCAAAGGCAGGATTTCATAGCCTTAATCTTAAGAAGTCTTAGTGAAACAGCAGTGGCACGGGTGAGGTTGGCACAGGACAAATGGGAGCCAAGGCTCCAGGCAGTGCTGGGCACCCGGGATGGTGGTGAGATGGGGAACCATGTCCAGCATGCCTGGAGCAGCCCCACGAGCTTTGTAGAACAAAAGCCCTTGCCCAGACACTGTGCCCAGTGGATGCAGGAGGGCAGCAGTGGATGCAGCTCCTCCCCTGGTGATCCCAGGACACATCACTGCCAGGCACAACCAGGGTAGCTGGGATGGCTCCTGGCAAATACCTGTTGGGCTGCTGCTTTCCCCAGCACCCCCCAGTCCTCTAGTGGTGTTTTTGTGCATTTCCAAGCTTGTTTTTTCCTCCAGTTACAGCTGGTAGGAACTTCCAATGCAGAGCAGGTAATATGAAAACATCTCCTGATTTGGGAGTTGTACAATCACAACACCAAGCTACCCCTTTGCTGGTCCTGCAGCAGCAAAGTCTGGGTTGAGAGTCTGAATTTAGATCCTCTTCATATTTATTTCATAGTGATAATGAGAAAAATAAATAGAAGTAGAAGGGCATTGGGCTGGCTCTGGATGAGTAGAGAAGCCATAAATCACTCTCAGAGTGTGTCCCAGAGGCTCTCACCTTGGGGCTCAAGTGCCTTTTATCCTCCCAGATCATGGAAACCCTGCAGCTGGTGCTGTTGGACTCCAAAAGAAGCCTTTGGGGTAGTTTTTCTCAGCTGAGATAGAGCAAGTCCCCTGCACTGCTGCCCCTCTCCCAGCCAGCCCCTTTAGCAGCCTCAGCTGCAGCCTCTCCTGGCTCTTCTTCCATTCCTCACTGCTGATCCAGGTGGCAGGGAACCCTGGAGCTGCCCCTGCCCTGGGTTAACTGAGACTGCCAGGATGCCAGGGCATAAAACCCAGAACAGAGAAAATTATATTAAACAACTGTGAAAGAAATAATTTATTTCCATATTGTCTGTGTTTTGGACTGAAGGAAAAAGTCCACAACTCCAGCAATTTGACTTTTCCTGCCAAACCACGAAGTGGCAGGCAGTTCGTTAGCTTAGATCATCATGCCTCAGAATGTAATTATCTTTAAAATGAATAAAAATATAAACCCCACTGATCAGAGGTTGCTAAGGGCTCTACATATTCAGCACCCCCCCTCCAGCACCCTGGGGGTGTTCAGTTATCCCTGGTGTGCCCAGCCTGAGGACAGCCTGGGGTGTTACGGGGTAAGTGTTTCCTGCCTGGGTGTTGGGGATGTCACTGAGCAGACCAGTCCTGGTGTCCAGACCTTTCCACCTGCCTTCTCCTGCCCTCTCCAGAGGAGCAGCTGGGAAGCCAGAACCTTTCTTTGCAGCACAGCAAGGAGCACACAATTGGATCAGGAGCTGAAGGAGCAGATGCTGCCATGTTTTTGCAGGGTCTTCAGAGAAAGAATCAGAGAATCCCAAACAGGTTTGGGTGGGAAGACACCTTAAAGACCATCTCATTCCACCCCCTGCCATGGGCAGGGACACCTTCCACTACCCCAGGTTCCTCCAAGCCCCATCCAACCTGGCCTTGGACACTCCTAGGGATGGGGCAGCCACAGCTTCTCTGGGCAACCTGTGGCCTGTGAAGTGTTGGTCAAGAGCATGGGTGGATGCCATAGGCACGAGGTGAGCTGGGTGCTGGACCCTCCTGGTCTCAACAATGGTGTGACCCCATGATGGAGCCCACATGGAGCCCACAGGCTGAGCTGAGGATGCCAGGGGAGGTTGTGGTCGTGGGATGGAAAGGTCAGGATGGAGAGGAGAGCTCAGTACAGCACCCATGAAGCTGCAAACCTACCACTGCTCTGCACCCACTCAAAGCTCGTTAGTGGAGCCCATTAAATCTGGTGCTCTGAAGCACAGAGGGAAAGGAGCATGAAATCTGCCTGCAGGGTCAGCCAGAGCTGCTGGACACGGGCAGTGGGACAGGCCTCAGAGGGGGCTCTGGCAGGAGCTGCCAGGCTCTGCCAAGGCTTTGTTGAATATTCATCTGTAGGAAATGGTTATTCATGAGCACAATGAAGATTATCGTTCTGAATTCCGAACTACTCAGCCCAGCTCCCGTTTGATGTGGTGAGGCTCTCGCAGTGCATTTGCATTAGAGAAAGCATTCCTACTTTTGATGAGGAGAAGGATTACAGGAGAAATCTGCATAAATTTATTGGTAAATGTCATTTAGCATGTGTCCAAGTGTAATTCATCACAGGGTTGTAGTGCAGCCTGGTGACTCACACAGGGCTGGGGTTTTTCAATAGACAGATAAATAACCCTTGGGACAAAATTACCTCATTGATATTAAATCACTGTAGTTGCAGGTGAGCAGAACCTGCTCAGGACAAGGCCCTCGGGGAATGCCAGTCCCAGTGGGATGAGTGACGGAAAATGCCAGTCCTGGGGGTTGCTCACTGCTCTTCCTCTGCCTGCTGAGCCTCATCCAGCTCTGCTCCTGTGCCACAAGCCTGCCCAGCACCACAGCCCTCTCCATCTGCCTTCAGCCTCACTGCTCCCTCCTGGCACGGAAACATGCTGAGGACTTATCCCAGCTGCTGCTCCAGCTGTCAGGGACATTCCTGTGCTCCTGGCTTCCCTCCCAGAGGCCCCCACAAGCCCAGCCACTCCCAGGGGCACTGAGGGACCCGCAGCAACCTCCTCAGAAAGAATTTCCTTGCAAATCACCAGCTTGGTGCCCACAGGCCCCTTCAAGGCTCTGTCGGGGTTCATTCCACAGCTGCAGGGGTTGTTGTGTCCTTGATTAACTCTCCCAAAGGATGTGTTTATCCACAGCAGCAAGTCCAGCTGCCTTGGCTTTGATCTCAGATTTCCTTGTATGATGTAAGGATGCTGTACATGTTGGCTGTGACAGGGTGAGGACTTTCTGACAGCGAGCACCTGCCACAGCGTCTGTGACAAGCTCAGAGCTGGTCCTGCTAAACCAGAATGTCAATCCCAGCGCTTGGCTGGAGCTGGATGTCCTTGTCCATCCCCACAGACACCAGTGCCCATCCCTATAGTCCCAGTATGGTTTTAGTTGTGATTCCAGCCTGGCAGAGGTGAAGGTCACTATAGAACTTCAAGGAATGTGATAAACATGATGGCATTGGGCCTCCTACCCCATGCCCTTCTTGCCACCTTCCTCTCTCCAGAGGAGGAATATCCCAGAGGTATTGGGAGAGCAGCTCTAGGGAGGGATTAGGGAGCTGTCTCTCGAGAACCAACCAGTCATTGGCTTTTTTAATAGAATTTTCAACAAATACAACAGGATACACCCAAACCCCCTGATCTGGGGAGGAGGGAGCGGGCACATCTTCATCACACTCACGCTGTGGTTCAGTGTGCCCTTGACAGTGGCCCTTCCTGAGGAAGCCAACCTGAGCACTGGCAGTTCCAGCCTACTCTTAATTCCAGCCCTGGCAAGGCTGGTTCCAAACCTCAGTACTCCCAGCCCAGGAACATCTCCCAGCTGTGGGATATCCATGTCTGCAGCGATTTCTGCTTTCACACATCTCTCCAAGCAAGCAAATTCCTGCTTCATCCTGACTGCCTGATACGCCTTATCATTGTGTTAGCAATTAATATTAGCATGGTAGAAATTGCTAATTTGTGATATACAATAATTAGAATTCAATTTAATTGCTCTCAAACTCTGCATGCAAATGTGGCTTCCACTCCCGGGTTGGGGAGAACAACAGAGGAAGAGAACATCGTCCCTGATGACACAGGTGAGGCCAGCAGAGCAGGGTGTCCCACCCTGCCAGTGGGTGGAAATCTGGGAAAAGCAGAGCAGCATTTCTGGGTGCTGAGCTCACTGCCAGGGTGGGTTCTGTGGGAACATAGGTGGGCTGGATCAGTGCAGGCAGCCCCCAATGCTCACCTGTGCCTCATTGCAGGATGGGGCCTTTCTTCCTGCTGTTGGGGCCTAGGTGAGGCTGGGAAGAGGGATGCTGCTTCTGGAAACAGCAGAGGCTTCATGAATCATGGCAGGTACCAAAAGGAAATAAAAAAGTGGGAATCAAAGAGGGTTTCCCAGGGGCCGATGCCCCTCAGACCCACGTTGGGTCCTGCCTTGCAGGCTGGGACCACAGTGGGTGCAGCAGAAGGTGAAGGCATGGCCAGGAAAGAGCCTGGGCAAAGGGGAGCATGTCCCAGAGATGGGGAACACTGGAAAGACTCAAGGTATGGGTTAGGTACCAGCCGCACACAAACCCAGTGTGATGATGTGGCTCATGTGGGTCCTGGGTATCCACAGGGAAATACCAAAGCAATTCTCACAGAGAGCAGGTTTTCTCTGCACAGCACAGTCAGACCAGTAACATCCTGGGGGCAGTGCTTGTATCTCTGCTCCCAGGAAGGCTGAGAAGCTGCAGAGTCCTGGCAGGAGCTGCAAGAGCTACTTGACAGCCAGAAATCTGCCATGGGGTGAAAGATTAAAGAGGTGAGTCCTGGGGGTTAAAGATCACTCAGTTGTGTTCTCCAATTGGCATGTGGGAAGTTTCTGGTGATGGATGGCATAAACCACTGTGTAACTGAGAGAGATTTAAGCTGGGGATAAAACACACATTTTAACAAAGGAGAAATTAAACTAGGAACAATTTGCTGACAGATGCATAGAAGGTTTGAAAATGAAGGACATAAATAATGCTGGATTTCAGCTCACCCTTGGTGAGGGAGGTGTACCAGGCACAGGAAGGTCCTGCTAGCCCTGCTTCTGGGGGTGCAGAGCTGTGCTGGGCAAGAAAGGAGATGCCCAGTACCTTGGAGGAGAGGAGGAACAGATGGTGTTTACCCACGGGGTAAATGGCCCTGGGAAGGCAGGAACCTCCAGGCATGCTGAGCAGGGAAGGCTGAGAGCCCTGGCTCTGGTGAGGCTGGCTCCCAAGGTGACACGGAGCTGGCGTGACAAGCCACCCCACAAGTGTGTCCTAGAGTGCTCCCACCACAACCTCAGCTCACACGGATTTATTCCCTGTTTTGAAGAACAAGCGCAGAGGCAGCAGTACCTGTGTGGAGAGAGCTGGATGAGGCCGTTATCTCCAAGGGATTAACGGCTGCTGTGACTCACAATGAAGATGACTCAAAGACAGACAGAATCCAGGGATAAAGTCAACCATGGTCCCATCACCAGCCAATTCCACAAACTCAGCACCGTCTCCTGAGCGATTAGTGCAGCCGCGCAGGGAGCTGCAGAGGAGCAGTGCTCGAGTTTGGCTCTCCCTCTCCTGATCCTCAGCATCTGCATCCGGTGATAGCTGCCGTGTGCAGCCAGGCAGGCATGACCAGGCTGGGAAGGGAGGGCTCCAGGGGACAGGGAGAAGGGGCCTTTGATCCCTCTAATTAATTCTGATTTATAATGTATTGAGAAGTTAAGAATGAGGAGGGAAGCTGGGGCTGCTTTGATGTGTGTGAGTGGATGGATGCAGACAAGAGGCTGCACAGAGGGCAGAGATTAGGGAAGCAAGAAAGGTTGGAGTCAAGGACCTTGGGCAGAAGGGGCTGAGGAGTGCTGATGGGGATGGACACACTGGTGCTCCCACAGCAGTCGGTGGCACCGGGACCAGCGCAGGAGCTACCAAGTGCCCGGTCAGTGGTGCCCAGTGTGTTTGCTCTCTGCAGAGGGCTCGGACACCACAGCACAGCCCTGGCTGCTCTGTGGCCATGGGAGACGCCGTCTCTGGGGCCACTTGAGCCGGGGTACTGGGACCAGCCATGTGCGTGGGGCTGTGCTGGGCATGAACTGTTACTTATTTTGCTGCTAGACATGACTGTGTGTTACCAGGGGGCCATTTCCTGGCTTTCTGAACAGAAACAACCACCCAAAACAGGCACCAGAACTTTTTTTTAGCTCTAAGGTTGTTCAGCCTGGAGAAGAGAAGGCTCCAAGGAGACTCAGAGACCTTTTCTGTGTCTAAAGGGACTCGAAGAGAGCTGGAAAGGGACTTTTTACAGGACAAGGGGGAATGGCTTCAAACTGTTAGATTAGGTATTAAGAAAAAATTCTTCCCTGCGAGGGTGGGGAGGGCCTGGCACAGGCTGCCCAGAGAAGCTATGGCTGCCTCATCCCTGGAAGCGTCCAAGGCCAGGTTGGACGGGGCGTGCAGCACCCTGGGACAGTGGAAGGTGTCCCTGCCCAGGGCAGGAGCCGCCGCTGCCGGTCCCTATCCCGGTGCTCAAATGACCTCTAGTGGCAGGCGGGGACGGGGGTGGCGGGTTCGCTTTCCTTGGGAAAAAAAAAAAAAAAAAAACTAAGCTAAAAGAAAAAGCAAATTGCGTCGGGCTTCTTCTCTCCAGAGATAGCAATGGCCAGTTAACTTCCTCTTTTCTTCCTCCGAGCAGTTTAATTAGTGACTCGAAATTCACCAAGCAAGAAGGTCACCCTGGTGCTCTCACACCGAGGGGGACCAGGCTGGGAGGCGATGCCCAGCAGTGTCGGTGGCGGCGAGATAACGAGCCGAATCTTCCCAGAGCCTACGGATTCCCTGGAGGAAAGCGAGATGTCCCCACCAGCAGCGTAATCCCCCTCTGTGCCACAATTCGGGCACAAGAAGCGGCAGGAGAAGGGAGGCTGTGGGCTCTGCTCCCAGCCCTCCCTGCCGCACCATCGGCGCTCGGGGCACAGGGCTCCGTGCGGCAGTGCCAGGCTGGAGCTGGGCTCATCTCCTGGCATCCTTCTGGGGTAGGATCAAAGGAAAGCCCTCTGAAGAGGAGATCTTGCTTCAATTTGGGATCACGACCCAGGGAGGGCATTGGCCCCGAGAGGACGGGTTCACTGTGGGGTGCTGGAGTTGGGATGCTCAGGTGGGAGCAGCCCTGGTCTGGGACAGGCTCCTTGGGGGACACTGCTGGAGTTCTCTGGATGGCTTTTAGGGCATCCCAGACAAATTAGCTCTGATTATCACAGAAGAAGTTACTTTTATTCTGATAATAACTGTTATACTGTTCATGCAGGGAGGAGTTTGTCCTGCTATACCCCTCCTGATTCATTCTGTGATGAGGAATGAGCTCTCATCTTCTTTCTGACTCATTGATTGGGTAAATCTTCTCCTTAGTACAGAGGGTAATAAATTCAGGCTGCAGTGGGGCTGCCAAGGGTTGGGACCCTCTGAAAACTGGGTCAGCACCTTCTACCAGTCCACATGGGTGTGCAGGGTCAGTGGTGTGCTGTAGGGTGTAAGCGAAGCCAAGGAGGGAGCAGCTCCCAGGACTCTGGGTAATTACAGACTGGGTTTGCTTGTTTGCTTCCTTGTTTGTTTCTTACCTATGACCTAAAAGCAGGTTTCTGGACTTGTTTCAGTATTCCAGCACAACTCTTTCAGTTTCCCTCAATTCTGAGGAGGAATCAGGGAGCTGGCAAACATTTATGGATTGCGAACTGGTAGGAACTCTGGAAAACCACCAGTCACTCTTAATGAAAGCTTAGCTTTAGCCAGTGCCTGCCCACAGCAGCTGGGCCACCTCCAGAGCTGGAGTGATGACACCGGGCTGGGGCTTGGGGAGCAGCGTGGATGTTCCAGCTCGGCAAGTGCTGAGCTGGGCTCTCTCATCACCCAAGCCCCAAGTGCCTGGAGCAAGGTGAGTTCCTCTCCTCTCGCAGAGCCCACAGCTGAAGTGACAAAATAAAAAAAAAAAAAAAAAAAAAAAAAAAGTAGAGTCAGTGCTGCTGACAAAACAAAGTGGAGAAGGAAATACAATTCCACACCCTGCCACCTTGTCAACCCACATGTCCGAGAGCCCTGCCCATGAGGCTGAGAAGGTGTCAGACCTGATTTGTCCTGCTCAGCTTTGAAAGAGTTTTGTTTGTTTCTTTTTGTATTGTTCAGTTATACACCTGGGACAATTCTGCATCAGCCTCAGTCCACGGTTGAAAACCGTGAATGTCACAGCCTTAGATTGCCAGAGGGCAGGGTTAGATAGGATTTTTTTGGAGGGAATTCTTCCCTGTGAGGGTAGGGAAGCCCTGGCACAGGTTGCCCAGAGAAGCTGTGGCTGCCCCTGGATCCCTGGCAGTGTCCAAGGCCAGACTGGACAGGGCTTGGAGCAACCTGGGACAGTGGAAGGTGTCCCTGCCCATGGCAGGGGGTGGAACTGGATGAGTTTTACAGTCTTTTCCCAACCAAACCATCCTGTAATTCTATGATTCTACAATTCAAGCTGAGAATTAAAGCAGCAAAGACCAAAGCTCAGCCAAAGGTGCTCTGAGCAGCAGAACTGTGCTCAGATAAAACTGCTTCTAAATCAGTAAAGTACTAAATGAGATGAAGTTCCCACACAGCTCCCCATAATCCATCATGGTAAAACACTGAAGCTCCATTTTACAGCAAATAGTTTCTGTTTATTGCTCTTTTTTTAACTAATGTGTGAGCATGACCTAAAAAAGTGCCAACACATTTTAGGTTGTTTTGCAGAACTTCGAGAACAGTTTATTGCTAAATGTATTTGAAGTGAAAGAGTTCAAAGTTTCAGAACTAATTTAAAGCTACAAAAATAGCCCTGGTGCCCACAGGTGTGCAGAGACCACCAAGGTTCAGCCCTGCTCTAGTGTTTAATGGCTTTCAGAGTAACCCAGCCCCTCTGAAAGCCACAGGGTATTTCCCTGCCTCATCTGGAAGTTCACATTTTGTTTTTCAAAGTTATAAATGCGGGTGGCTGAGAACACTTGATGTGACATGAGCATTTCTGTCGCATGGAGGACACCGCCTGGAACAGGCACATCAGGCCTTTCCTTTGAGTCAGACAGGTTTGTCCAGGGCATGGCAGCATTCCCTAAATCAGGAGTTGGTGACACATCGTGGAGTCATGGAATGGTTTGGGTGGGAAGCAACCTTAAAGAACATCCACCCCCTGCCATGGGCAGGGACACCTTCCACTGTCCCAGGGTGCTCCAAGCCCTGTCCAACCTGGCCTTGGACACTTCCAGCGATCCAGGGGCAGCCACAGCTTCTGTGGGCACCCTGTGCCAGGCCCTCCCCACCCTCACAGCAAAGGATTTCTCCCTAATATCCCGTCTAGCCCTGCCCTCTGGCAGCGGGAAGTCAGCACCCTCCTGCCCGAGGTTCCTGCTCCGATCCCACAGCTCAGCTGCTCATGGGAGCACCCCTTGTCCAGCCGTGGACAAACCATGCCCCTTGTCCATGGAGCAACCAGGCAGGTTCTGCTGGACACAGGAGCACGGTTACCCATAGGGGTCAGAGGTCACAAGCTTAGACAAAAATTTTAGATGAGAAGAGTTTATTCCAAGGCTTCACTATTTTTATTTGGAAAATTAACTTGTCTTTGGATTGATTTCTTTGAGACAGCAGTGTGGCAGCCGGTCGGCAAAAGGTAAAGATCTGAGAATTAGAAAATACGTATTTGTAGAGTGAAAGACTGTTCTTAGTTAAGTTTCAAAAAATGGGTTGAACGCAACACCAGTGCATAACTTGAAAGAGGCAGAGGTTTAACCATGACATTACTGCGCTATGAAATCCAGAGGACGGTGACTATTATAGTGTATGATGTCAATATTCACCTCAATCGTATCCTTTCATTTCCTGCCGGTTCCTGAGGGGCGTACACGCGGGAACCACGCGCTCCGCTAGGGGGCGCTCGGGAGCAGGGGGAGGGCTCGCAGCGCCCACGTGACGTCGTGTCACGCGCGGCGCCGGGTCACGTGCGGCGCGGTGGACGCGGCTTCCTCTGCGCATGCTCCAGCGGCCCGTGCGGTGTCGGCCGGGAAACCCCTCGGCGCAGCGCTGAGGGCAGGGGCGGTCGCGGGAGCCGCCATCGGGGCCGCGCGGGGCCGAACCGAACCGAGCGGGACGGAGCCTGAAGCGAGCGGGGACCGAGCCTGAAGCGAGCGGGACCGAGCCTGAAGCGAGCGGGGCGGCGCCGGGCCGAACAGGCCTGAGCCCGAACCTGAACCGAGAGGGGCCGGGCAGAGCCGAGCGGGGCCGAGTCCTAGTCGCGCCCGAACCGAGCGAGGCCGAACCCGAACCGAGCCCGAACCGAGCGGGGCCCAGTCCGGGCCGAGCGGGGCCGAGAGCAGGAGCCGGGTGGGCGCGCCGCGCTCGCTGAGGGCCGCGCGGTCGTTGCGGGGCGGGGGCCGCGGGCTCGCCACGATGGAGACCTGAGGCCTCTTCAGCCCCGAGCCCCGAGGCCGCGGCCCGGCCATGGCGCAGCGCCGCGGGCTCTGAGCGCCGCTCGCCGCCCCAGCGCCGCCGCCCCGGCCCCCGCGGGCCCTGCCCGACCCCCGCGGCCCCGCCGCGCCAGAGCGGGCGGCGCCCGCGCCCCGCCATGTCGTGCGTGCATTACAAGTTCTCCTCCAAGCTCAACTATGACACGGTCACCTTCGACGGGCTCCACATCTCCCTGAGCGACCTCAAGCGCCAGATCATGGGCCGGGAGAAGCTGAAGGCGGCCGACTGCGACCTGCAGATCACCAACGCGCAGACCAAAGAAGGTGCGTGGGGTTCGGGGGCAGTGGTGCTGCGGTGATGGAGCTGAGGCTGCTGTGGGCTCAGAGCTGTTTCTTTGTAGCTGTTGCTCTCACAACACCGGCCGAGCAGTTCTACGTGCGGAGCACGGGTTCGTGTGCGACGGTGCTACGAAAGTTTTGGTTTCCTGGAGTTGTAGGTGAAATGGGGGGGGGGAGGGGGAGGATGCCTTACCATAAAAAACCTGCCAGCTTTCTTTGAAATCTGGCAGAAATGTGAAGGTGATAGGAATATAGCACATAACTAATTTGAATGGGGGGAAAAAAAAGTGTGTTTGATGACTGAACTTTGTCTTCAACTTCTTTTTGTCCCCCTTCATTGGAAGGTACTTTGCAGCTTTTGTTCCTCGCCTTTCATTGAAAGCAAGTGCCCATTGCAGTAATTACTTAGAAGCAACAATTTGTATTAGTGTATCAGTGAGTTACAATTTCTGCAGACCTTTAAAGCCTTTTACACAATCAGCGTTCTGTCATCAAAATTACTCTTCGGAATTCTTGGTTAATATAAATTTTCCAAACAAAAGACACAGTAATTTGGATCTTGCTGAGCATCATCTCATCATTTTTGTCTAATTTTTTTTTCTTTTTGGCACTTAGTGTTTGCTGTATCAGGGCAGTCCTGAAGTTTTATGGCAGAACATTTACAGTGAATATATGTAAGAAATGTTCTTTGGGAAGTCATAAATTCTCTTAAATCTAATAAATAATGCTTGATTCTGAGGTGTGAGTATGGGCTTGTGTTACAATGATGCTTCAGTTTGGTAATCTGCCATCCTAGTAAGTTTGAATGTGATTAAAGACTTCGGAGTGTGACTTTTCAGAAATAAAAGGAATTGTGTTTTCATTCTTTCAACGTTAAAACTTTTTATTCTTACTCCCTCTGGTTCTGTGTCTCAGTAGTTCTTTTCTTTAAAATGTGCACTGGTGGGTTTTTTTTTTCTCTTTCAGTGTTAAGTCTTGAAGTTTAAAGAGAATGCTCTGTAACTTCAGCCCTGACCTTCGAAGGGGTTGGAGTTAAAGCATCTGTTTATCTACAGATATTTAAATTATTTCCAGGAGAGTGTGAAGAGACTTCACAGCACAGCATTAGGGGTCCTGGGGCTGCTGTTGTGTTGCGTGGTAAACGTAGGTAGAGACACAGTTGAGAAGCCTTGGATTTTTCTAACAGTATTGAATAAAATTGTGGAAAGCTTTTGAACACTGAGTTTGATTCGCTTTGAGGGCTGTGCTGAGGAGGGTCCCTGCGCTGTGTCCGGAGTTGCTGGGGCATTTTGGGCTCCCTGAAGGAGCGGCTGACGTCACCCGGGCTGGTCGGGGCTGTGGGAAACAGAGCCTTGGCTGGGAAGGAGCTGTGCTGGAGCCCCGCTGTGGGCACCAGAACAACAACTGCTTTGAAATAGACCAAACACGTGTAGTTTGTTGTAGCAGGTGAACAGAAAGCAAACTTGTTAGGAGAAAAAGATGCTCGTAAATGTCACCTCATAAAGTACTACTGCAGCATCCATCCTACCAGATTTGCCGGGGTGTTACTTTGTTTTCATGTGTAAGCAGAGCCCAGGGAAGGAATAGTGTTTGCCTCACTTGAAGCTGTTTAAAGTGGTGTTGCTTCAAGGTGAAGTTAAAAAAGGATTTTCCTGGGTACTATGGGCACGTTGTGTTGGCACTTTAACCTCTGCAAAATGAGTATAAAATTATAAATATATAACTGTGTAAAATATATAATTTAAAATTCTATATTAGTGACACAGATGCTTATTGAAGCTTTCCTAAGGGTATTTTCCATGTGAAAAGGCAAAAATCCCCCTGCGATTTGCAGAGCATAGCTAGAGAATGCATTTCCAAAATTTATGTCTGTCAAATCTTTGGTTTATATGCACAAATGTGCATCTCAGTTTTTATTAATCAGATGTAGATGCTTAAATTAACCTGCAGAAATTAAAAACTAGACTGGGATATTCTGCTGAAGTGGGATGTTAGGAATTCTTACATGTGGACATAAGTATTGGGGTTTTATAATTTTGTCTGTTCAGGAGTCCTGAGTAAATGTTAAAATGTTCTTGCGAAGAACAAAGTGAGGCATGAGTGGAGATGTGCTGCGTGTTCAGGTTGTCCAAGATCATGGAAGCTTTTACAGTTCAGGAGCTGTTACTTACCTAATGGAAAGCTAGTAATAGGAAAACTGCTAATATAAGCTAAAAGTACACAGGATTTTAAATATTGCTGGGAAAAAAGGATATGGTGGACTGTGTAAGATTCTGGGAATGCAAAGTGAGTGGGTGGGACCTGTTTTATTTTATATAGGGGGTCCCTCTTCCATGCCTGCTATCAAAGCATGTTCTCTAAAGCCTGTGCTTGAGAATGGTGCTTTTAAACTTGCCTCCATTCCATTGGAGCTGGAATTTTTTACCTCTCTTCTGTATAGGTGTTCCCAGAATATTGTGGAAGAGCTGCAAGCTCCAGAACTGAGGTTTCTTGAGCGCTCTTTCCTGCACTGTGACATTCTGGAACAGAACACTTGAAAAATGTGCCATACTTACAGGGTAAAATACAAAGAAGATAAACCCCAAACCGTGCCTCTGAACTGGTGTGGGATGGATGAGTGGTTTCAAGGCAGAATAGTGCTCGGGCACTTCAGCCCCACTCTGACACCACACCAGAGCCAAGAGGACCCTAAGGCATGGGGCGGGTAGTGTAATCTGATTAATGATTGGAAGTAGGGTGGATTTTATTGACTCATCCCTTCAGAGCAGTGCAGGGGCTCTTGTGAGGCACAGTGCTGTGTGGTAAGAGTGCAAATGGGGATTCCCTGGGCTGTTTAGCCTCCTGAGGCACCTTGTTCCAGAAGTGATGATCTGCCTATTGTAGATGAGATCAGGGATGCTTGTTCTGGGGGAAGCAGAAAATCCAACAGGAGTGGCCCAGTCTGTTACTCGGGAAGTTTCAAGGCTGCTTTCATAGCCAGCTACAGCAATGGCTTGTCACAAAGTGAGCAAGTGCTGGTGATGAGAACAGAGTTTACAAATCCTGTCTAGGGAGAAAATGTGTTCTAGGGAATTCCCTGTGTTCTGGTGGGGACAGCCTGGCATGTTGGCTGGTATTCCAGCTCTTACCTGCACATCCTACCCCAGCAGCCTAACTTTTCCCTGCTCTGGCACACCTACACCTAGACTTGCCTTCCAAGGACTCCTGGTGAGTTCTGTACTTCACCTGGGTGAAGAACCTCTCAGAGTGCTCAGAGCTGCTTGGGCAGTGCTGTCAGACAAAACAATGCATGAAAGCAGGCCAGAAAATAATGTGGGAACTTTTGTCAGTAACTTGATACATAAGCACAAGTTATTAAAACTAGCAGAAATTCTTATAATAGATTAATTTAAAAGTGAGATTTTTAAATTGCTCATTCAATGTGAAGCAGCATAAAGTTGCCAGCAAATCTGAGGTCTTTGCACTTAGCTGTAAAAAGGTTGTGGACGTTAATGCAGTCGTTGATGTCAGATTTCTAAGTCTGTGTGAGGCAGCAGTCAGGGTAGCTGATGTTAACTAGTTTGGCTCCATTCATGCCTTGAAATACTTCTTTCTCTGGACTCTTTCAAGCTACTATTTTCTTGTAGGATAAATAGCAGGTTTTAGACTGCTGTGTCTCTTCTGCTCTTGCCTTTAATCCAGATCTTTCTTTGGTTTTGCAGGTATTTTGGGTTAGTTGGGTAGTTTTAATCACAGCTCAGATTGACAAAATCCAGTAGCCACTTCCCGGCCATCACTGGTGGTAAAACAAGTTTTTGCTATATGGGAGTGGGAATGAACAGTGTTGCTGCGTCCAGCTTTGAGCGTTTCTGTTGGAGCTCTGCTTGGATGAGTGTGAGCAGTAGCTGTGTTGAGTTGGCCTCACTGCTCACCTTGAGGTGTGGAGTCATGGCAAGATAGTGACAGGGCTGTGCAGGTCCTGGGAGTTGTGAGTCTCTGCCAGGGGATGTTGCTGCCCATGAGGAGCAGGTTTTCCTGTCGGGAGACACCAGTTTAATCTGAAAGCCTTTTTGTGAAGCTACTGTCGCTTATCCTGTATCTCTGAAATCACAGTCCAGTGATTTGTATCCAGACCAGAAAGAAAGAACACTTTTGTTTGACTCTATTCCACAAGTAGAAACAGCTGCTTTGGGCTTCTGGAACTGCAGCTGGCACTATCTTCCAGGTGTTTGTCTCAGCCTCAGCACTGCTTGAACTCCTCCTCCATCAGAAAGTCCCAGAGCAGCCTCTCTTGACAGGTGGCTGTGTGAGGAGCAGAGCTCTAGGGCTTTTGTCAGGATGTGACTTCTGTAAGAGCTGCTGTTTCTGTCATTGCTAGTCCTTTCACCCACAGTTTTCAACTACTCTGCAGTCCAGAGGAATCTCACTGTTTGGTTCCCTGGGGGGAAGATCAGGAATTAGTTTCAGCTAAATAATTTCTCTGTTTTCTGAAGAAATGTTCTGTTAGTTGGAAATAGAAGTAAAATTTTAATTTCATGGTTGAAGTGATGTCTTCTGCTAGGTATGTTTTGGTCTAAGGGAGGTTCCTGCCTGTGGGAATAATGTACTGAAAAATGGGGCATAAACAGTGAGATGCTCCTATTTTGTGTGTGATCACTGAGCAAACTCATCCTGACAGAGCTTGACTAGATACATAACAACTCTGGGTTACAGACCAGGTTCTGATTCAGTCTGCAAAGGTAAGGGATTGGAATAGCTAACACTGCAGGCACATCACAGGGAAGGACTGCTCATGGTGCTTTACAATATTTAGTCCTATCCAGCCTGTGTAAGTTCCATATAAAAACCATTCTTATGGAGAGATCTTTGCATTTTAAGCCTACTCAAAGTGTGTCTGAGAGTTGGATTTTTGTTTAGGCCTTATGTAAAAGGTCAGGAGGCTTTTCTTCTCTTCAGGCAACCAGCACGGTACAGGCCAAGGCAGACGAGGGATAGCTCCAGGCACATGCTTCTTTTCCAAAGTCTTTTCAAGGCTGCCTTCAGAAGTCATTTCGTGTGAGTCTCTCTTCTCTACAGAAAGTGAATGGAAAGAACTTGTATGCCTTTGGTTAATTCAGACTGGATGGTGAGCTTAAGGGGGTAGGTACCACTTTAGTTTGAGCCACTTCTGTCCTACTTGTGAAAGCAAACTCAGAACCTCCCCCAGGTTTCTGTGCTCCAAATTCCAGTGCTGCCAGTTTCAGTTGCATTTCTCTGTCAGGCCCTGAGCAGCTGCCCAGCGTGGTTGGGGATGGTGCAGCTCCAAGCACAGAGCTGGTGGCTCTGCTGTTCTGCCAGGCCTGAGCAGGGCAGCAGAGGGGAGTCAGGTGTACTTAACACACTGAAAACACTGGTGCAGAGTTTCCCTGCTTTAACTGGTGCCTGGTTTGTTCAGGACAAGCAGTCACAGACTTTAGAATCTGTTTTATGCAGGTGAGGCTTGGCTGTCATTTGTTTTTCTCCAGAGATCTCTTGGTTTCATAGCCAGACAGAAGCAAAAACAGCTTAAAACAGATCAGGGAAGAACCTGATGCATTATCAGACTCTGCTTTAGTGTCACTTGAAACCATTTTGCTCTTGACATTCAAACTAACTTTAAAAACTGGAAACCATTTTGCTGCTTGTGTTTGATTATCAAACCTGAAGATTCCTTGACAGGTGCTGTTGGTGTGTTGAGAGTGAGAAAGCCTGATGTTACGTACAAAATTTTGCTTTTAAATCTGTAAAGGGATTCTCAAAGGTGCTTTGTAATTGCATATTAAATACATTCTTACAAATTGACTAACGCTTTTTCTGTATTGATGTTGTTTCCAGAATACACTGATGATAGTGCCCTGATTCCCAAGAACTCATCGGTGATTGTGAGGAGAATCCCTATTGGAGGAGTTAAAGCTACCAGCAAAACATACGTTATGTAAGTACTCCAAACATTCTCTTCTTTCGGAGGGGTCAGTGTGCCCACCTTGTTACTGACAGCGTTGCAGAGGCACTCGGGTTGTAGCTTGCTTGTTAAAGCTGCTGCTGGTGTTTGTTGTCATGGGGTAGATTTCAATGTGTCTGTCCTAAAGGAGACTTAGATTTTGGTGTTCAGACACCAGCAATGGTAACTTCTGAGATGATTCTATTGAGTTTGTTTTGGGGTTTATTTTTCTGAGATTCAAGTGCAGATCCTGTTTCCTCTACATGGGGAGATTTCTTATTGTATGTGCCTGCCTTTTTAACAAAGACAGGTACACATTGTAGTGTAAGCTTACCATTTGTTCCCATCTCAGAAGAGTTTGATTCTGGGAGTATTGCCTGCATTTGGTGGAGGTGGAGCAGGATATGACAGGTATTTTTCTGCCTCAGATCCTGGGCAGTTGTATAGCAGTTCTAGAGGAAAGACCAGGGGTTGGTTGCCAGCTGGTGAACCATGCAGACAGGAAGTTTCATTCCTAAGTGATTCCTGTGCATTTTCTAAAGATGGTATCTGGCAAGAGAAAAAGAACCATACCCTAAAGGGTACTGGCTTTTGTGCTAGTACCATAAAGGAATAGTTAATCCTGTCCAAACTCAAATCTCAGAAGCAGTGTAGCACATTACCAAATGTACTGATTACCTTTCTGAGTGTGTCTGTACCCAAGATAGGATCTGTGCTCCACGTTTTAATTCTATATTTCTAAAGTTTACACCTGATTCTCTGTATTCAGTATTGATTAAAATCACAGACACTCAAATGCAATCCTGACTACAGGATTTTGCTGCATTGATGTTTTCATACAGTCCAGATCGATAACAGCTACATCAGCTCTGTTGGAATGGGCATGTTTTTTATCGTCCTTAAAGCCATGCCTCTTCACAACCAGCAGGAGATACTATTAGCTTGTGGTTTTGCCATGTCTTTCTAATGTTGGTTCTCAATAAAGTACCCTGAGGAGTTACAGTGTGTCTTGAACAAACAATACCGCAACGTCCTGGTACCCATGAACCATTTGCAAGCAAAAGACCCCGAATGGATGTGGCTCTGCATGTATCCTTGGGATATGTTACTGCAGGAGTTGGTGCAGTGCTTCCAGGCTCTCCTTTGGGATTCTGCACCCACAGCATTGTGCCTGTAAACACAGCCTTGCTTTGGGGGTTCATTTCAGTGTGTGCTGAGTGCTGTCCTGTCAGTGCACCTCTCCTTGTGTTGTAAAGCCCTCCAGAGAATCAAAACTGGCATCAAAGATTCCATCAGTGGTGTGGGTGGATCAGGAAAGAACAGCACTGCTGTGGTAGACTTGAAAATTAACCAGGCAGATGAGCTTTCTGTTCCTCACCTGGAAACACCACAGAAACCTCTGATAGGCTGGTTAATGTTTGGGGATGGGGAATGTCTGCTGGAATGGTGGAGAGGCCTTCAGAAAGGCATTACTCACCCTTAAGTGAATGGCTGAAGCAACTGTTGTGTGGTAATCAAAAGTATTTCCATGTACTTCCTCACCTTCAGGAGGTATAATTGGGAGCCTGGGGGGTTTAGCCTGGCAGGAAGCTGAGCCTCTCCATTGGCATGTGAATTCCCCAGCAGGCTTTGCATTGCTTCTGCTCATGGGACTCTTTGGATGATGTGTGGATTGTTTGTTAACTCTCTCAGTGGCTGCATGTGTGGTTCATGATGAGGAGCATGCAGGTCCAGACCAACGAGTATGTGGAATCTCAGCAAGTTTTCAAATGTGATACATATTTCCTAAAATATTGTAACATATTCAAGATTATTTTATAGCAAATTCTGGCAATTAAGACCTTTTTTTTTGTCACAGGACTCCTAAATCGCACAAAATCCTAGAAACTACTTTCAGGTGACATTTCTACTACTATTTTTAGTCAATATAGCATATGTAACATGTTTAATATTTTGGCACTTTGATGGCTAAATATAGTAGATCTCTGAACACAGTGCTTGGGCTTCCACAAAGAAACACTGTTCTAGAGACTGTGCTGCTGACACTGTTATGTTGCCCCTTTGTCACGTGACTGTGCTTTTCACTTGAGCAGACTTGCACTTGTAGATTATCACTGTTCTTTCATAGAAACAGAAGCCCTTTATCTGGTACCTGTGTGTGATACCAGGGATGTACGTGTTGGCCAAAGCTGCCCCATGCTTCGATGATTGATTATTTAAGAACACAGAACTCTAGTACAGACTTCATGGGTTTGATACTTAGAGAGCAGAGACAAAATATATGAGGACCTCCTCTTGCACTGTTGTGTTCTAGATCTGTAAGTCTTGAGTAATTTGTCACAATGTACAAATGTGATTTTGGGGGGTTTTTTAGTTGCACTGAATGTACCAAGAGAGAACAGTTTATGTTATAAACAAATGTCCACATGCGCTAGAGTATTGGAGCATAATGTTGTGATGTTCAGATTCTGGAATCTTTGTGTCGGGTACAAGTGATTTGTTTTAAATTCTGATCACCTTTATTTCTTCTTCTAGAAGTCGAAGTGAGCCAGTGAGTGGAACATCAAAAGCAGTATGTAAAAACACAATCTCACACTTTTTTTCCTACACACTGCACTTAATTCTAAACAATACAGCCTTTTATTAATTTGCCAAACATTAACTTAATATATTTTACAGTAAAACCTAGTGTATGTTGTAAATACATTGTATTTGATTCAGCATAGTAAAAACTGGGTAATGCCATCATTTGCAGAGTTCTAATGTGAATATTGGTATTTGTGCCTAGTAATGCATTGTATTTCATATTGAATATGCCAGAATCTCTCCTGTATGACTCTGTGTTGTACAGATAATGTATGATCGTTTCCAGATCCTGTAGGCTCGAGGTTTGCACACTGAACATGGTACCATGTTCTACATCTGTCTGTCTATAGCTAGTGATATGTATGTTTGTATAGGTTGTTGTGTGCTTTTTGTTTCTTGCAATAAAAACTGTTTGGAGTGTATTTTTTGCCATTTTCACATTGTATCACTTAGCTTTTGTTTTTAAATACCTTTTTTTTGCCTAATGGTTTTTGAAAATGTTATCAAAAACCACTGAGAAATCATTATTGTGAAACTTGGTGCTGTTCCTTACTTTTGACTTGGGGGTTCAAACAAATACCAAACCCAGCATATCCCAGATGTTTTCAGGACAGTTCTGTGCAGCTAAATGATTCCTTCTTGTGTCCTTAAATATTTGGGTATTTGTTCCTAAAACTGTATAATTGAAGTGATATTGTTTGGGCCCCCCTGAGTACAGAAATGTCTTTAATAGCCTGACGTGAATTTCAATATCGCTGCTACACAGAGTGGTATTCTAAAGTCCTGCATTTGATCTCCCCTCTTTATCTGGTGAAGCAGTTTAGTTCAACAGTCTGCAAATGACAATATGAAACACAAATTTTGGCACCAAGTTAGAGCCTGGGGCATTTGTGGGGTGAAATCCCTGTCACTTTTCTTAACTTCTGCCTGCAGCACATTTTTGGATCTGGGTGACTCCAGGATTGGCTGCTGCTGTAATTCCCAAAGGTTAAGCCTTTCTTTAGTATACCACCACTTGGAATTCACATTTGGAAAAGGGGCAGCATTTTCCTTCAGGTTTGCAAACACTGTTGTTCCGCTGCTAACATATAATCCCACACGGAAATCCGTGCCTGGTGATGGGCTAGATCTTGGTGTGCCACTTGGGTCAGTACTGTGTGCAACTATGCTTTTCCAATAGTCCTTAGAGTATCAAAGTACTACTTGGTGGGGTTTATTTTTCATCTTTATTTTAAGTATAACTGCTTCTCCTTCACTAGACTGGTGTGAGGCATTACACTAACCCTGGATCATTGGTTCTGATCACTTGATCAGCTATTAGGATAACTTAATCTAGAAATTCCTGAACTCTGGGGCTGTGTTCTGGGAAGAATACAGCCTCTGGTTCCCACGGAAACAATCAACCTCAAATTGATAACTTGCTCTGTGTAGGTCTAAAACCACTAAATGTAACATCCATAATTCTATTGCGGATTGATTGAAATTCCTTTTGGAGATTAATGCCTCTCATTGTGAGTTGGAGTTAGCTGAACTGGCCCAGTGACCCTAGCAGTTAATGTAATGCATTTATGTAAACCACGTTTATAGTATTTGATCTAATTCAGATGGGGTTTTATTTCTTGAAAACAGTTCTTTTTCTTTTTGTTTACTAGCATGTGTATAAACACAAACCACATGTTCATAAATAAAGTTAACATTCTTTTAGCCTCGTGTGTTCCCTGGCATGTCTGTATTACATTGCTCAGTAGCATCTTACCATAAGCTAATGTAGATGTGTCAAAAAAGGAAAAATCCCAGAGTGGGAGGGAAGACTTAGGGTGAGTAAGAACTAACAGCAGGAAAGGAAAAGCAAAGCAGAGCCATTCCCTGGTGTGCTCTGACTGTCCCTGGTCTGGGAGGGTGGAAGCCTTGCATCCCTCTGTACAGGCCCTCTCTCACTGGAAAAGCCCTGCAGCCTCCGCAGCTTCTGGGGCTGGAGACACAAATAGTTTGTTCTTAAAGCTAACTCAGGTCTTGGTGTGGGGGGATTGTTTGCCTTTTTTTTTTTTTTTTTTTTTTTTAGTAATACACATATTTTTGCATGTATTTCAGAACAGAAGCTGGGTCTTGATGTAGTTGGAGTAAATCTTGTTGGTTATTGATGGAGAGTAAAGCTGCAAAGTTAAAATCATTAAGATTTCTTTTTTTAAAGGATGCACAAAAGTGTCTTCTTTTTAGTATTTCTTCATTGTCATACTCTTCTGCCAGCTGTCGTTCCACCCTTGGCACAACCAAAGCCAGGGCATGGGGCCTTTCTCTTTAGGGTCAGTGTCTCAGTACCTTCCAGGCTCCTTGGAGGCTGCGGAAGGGCCGAGCTGTCCTCGCTGGTTTAGCACCATCAGGTGCAACTGGGAGCTTCCCTGGCTGAACTCTTAGTGTAGCCAGGCTGTGGGGTTTGGGGAAAGCCCTGTAATTTCAGTGTAGCACTCCAGCAGTGAGATCAGCTTTTTCCTCCTCTTTTCTGTCCCCTTGCCCACTTGGCTTCATGCTAGTTTCTGTTCAGTCTGCTGCATGACATGAGAGTTAAAACATTGGCTGTTGAGTTTAGGGTTTGGGGGTTACTTTCTCTGGGTTGTTTTTTGGGGATTTTTTTACAATAATTCTGCACTGTTATCTTAGGATTGCCTACAAGTTCATGGAGATGTTGTTTCTACTTGACTGTTTTGAGGGATTGCCGGGAAATACTTCAATACAAAATTTAAAAGGAAAAAAAATAGGCAAAACTATAGGATCATTGAAAAATGGCCATAGGCAAATGCACTGAAGAGTACATTAATCATCTGTTTGCTGCTTTTGGTAACTGTTCAATATCGCCTCTTTTAAGAAATTAGACTATTGCCTGCAGGTTGTATAATAGCAGCTTCCTAAAAAAATAGAGGAAAGAATTAATAGTTTATTAACTGTTGTGTTTTAGTTCCTGGTCAGTACTAGACCATTTAGCGCCAGAGCTTTCCTAGTTTCTTCTTTGCATCTGAAAAAAACCACGAAGTTATAGCTGTGCCTGCCCTGACAGAACACTGGCCTGCTTTTTCACATGTAAAAGAGTGGCATATGGAGCATGAAGCTTCAAAATGCTTGTGCAGACCTCCATTTGAACAGAACTAGGTACAAAGCATTCTGGAAAGAAGGAGAGGTGAAACTTGTGGTAAGACTTGCAGAGGAATGAAGGTCTTTTTGTCTAGATCTGTGTTCCTCTCCAAAGACATATTTTCAAGAGCTCTGTAGTCAGTAATACAGGAATGCTCTGTGTGCTTTCATGAAAACACAGAAGAGAAACAACTTCCTGGTGTGAGGAATCGTCTTTTGCATGGAGATACTTTTTCCAGAGTCTGCTAAAACTGTTCTCTCAAATTCTCCACTACATTAGGTAGTAAAGGACAACACCTTTTTAAGGAAAGGTTTTAATCTCTTTGCTGACCTGTTTCGTGACTTCTTGGAGAGCTGTTCAGTTCAAATTGTGAAATTTTATTCTACATTTTTGGGCAATTTAGAGGTAATAAGCAGTGATTCAGGTGTCTTTCTGGTACTGTTGTGTAGCTCAAGTGCTGCTCATGGCATGATATAATTCAATGTACTGCAGAAGCAACTAGATCGAGTTAACCTCTTTACTTGTGGTAAAACTGCTCTTCAGCACTAGTTCTCTGGCTTCTAGCCTGAGGAATTCGTTCCTGAGAGCTGTTCCATAGGCAGCTGGGAGGAGAAGAATGGAGACAAAAGTTCCAGGCTTGTGCTCTGAATGCATGTTTTTATCATCAAGAGTATGCTTTGCACTTTCCTTTGTTCATTTAGCACTGGGCTGCTGTTAAAGATCAGGTTTGGTCTAATTGCAAGGAATAATCTAAATTCTCACACTTTCCAAGCTGATCTGGTGGTAGGGCCTGTGGTCTTATACAAGAAATCTGTTTTCATAATTTTTATAGTCTACTTTGTCATTATAAACACCTTTATGTAAATGATTTAAGCAGTTGTTTTTTTTCCAGACAAAGCGGCAGATTGTGGCTGCTGTTCTCGATTGGCTTTTATTTGGGTACTGACAGGAGGGGCAGGGTGTGTGTTTCAGGGCTGCTGGGCCTGGCCTTCATTCTGACAGGCAAATGTGGGTTCACAAAATCATCACTGTGTGCATTTAGAAATGATGAGACATTCACTGATTCATTTACAAACTACACTAATATTAAGTTACCTGGAGTGATACTTCTTCCTCAATTAAATAGTTTTTAAAGTCCTTTTTAACTGAAAAATGACAGCTTCCTTACCTTTTTGAAAAAGTAGATCTCCAGTGGGGTTGGTTATTTTAATTTTTTCTCATAAGTATGTAGATACTCTTAAGCCATTATGGATTTGGACTTTGTTTTGAATAAATACAAATTACACTGGGTTGGGATTGCATCTGGTTGACACTCAGGGGGATATAGTGCAGACATTCAGACTATAGTAGTGGTTAACTGTTGCTGTGTTCTGACTGTAGAACTTGAATATGTGTTTAATTTTTTGTGAACAGATTGATGACTCTTCTGCATCTATTTCTCTGGCCCAGCTTACTAAGGTATATATATATTCTTGTCAAATACTTTAAAAAGTGTTTGCTTCCTATTTTTAAATTGATACTGTGATCTATAGGTGGATAACTGTTGTAATTGGAAAACCCCCTTTAATTTTTATTAACTTAAAGTATTTATTTCAACTTTAAAATGTGTGTATATTTTGATACTATCCTGTAAAGAGTAGTTCCCAGTTTGGGAAGATAGAAGGGGAGTACCTTATCAGCCTCAGCATAATGTTGCAGTATTACTCATCCTCAAGACACAAAGAAGAAGCTCTTCAGAAGCTGTTTTACCGTTTTTCATACGTTTCATTAATTTTGCGTTGGAAACTAACCCAGTTTGTACAGAAGAATTTAATTGGCTGTAAGTTACGGACATTCCAGGGGGGTGTGACCAGCCACAAGAGAAGCGGTTCTGTACCATGGACAATTGCATGGCTATTTTTGAATCCCTAGTCATAGTTACAGACCCATTCTCTGAACGCTGCACAATTCCATAAATTGTGGGATCTATACAGTGGACAACCCGATCTAATTTGTTTGAACGCAGACTGTGTAAATTGTGTAAATGTACCTCATTGTTTATAGGAATATACCAATGTGTATGTGTGGCATCTGAGCAGCTGTGACCTTCTGGAACTGTTGTAATGCCATGTTTTGCTCGGGAACTGCTTGCATTTTTGCTCACCAATGTGTAATTTGTCTGGGAAAGCACTAGTGACTGCACTGTGTGGACAGGCAAGTGCTCAACCACCAGTCCCTAAAGCTACAGGCAGTAGAGTAGGCAGGGCCTGAGGCAGAGCAGCTAGTTCTTTGTCCTCAAAATAAAGGCTGGAGTTTGTTCATTTCTAATAAAAAGAAATCACTTCCCACTGGTAACTTTTTCCCTCTTCACTGCATAAATTAAATTGTGTACATTTGGCCAAAAAAAAACCCCAAAAACATTGTGTATATAAATATCTCTAGTTTGGAAGGTAGCCACCAAAAGAATTGGTCCCCATTAGTGCTGTCCCTAAATGTGTCCTCGGGTCTGTAACCTCATGTGAAGTTTTACTCTAAAATGTGCAAAGCTGTCCGAGGGGTGGGGCTACATATTTAAGCTTTTGAGGAAATTTAAGTATTTCAGAAAAATGCAGGAAGATGACACCAAGCGGCTCAGCACTGTTACTTCCTCTAACCGCTCAGTGCAGCCCAGCTCAGCACGGAGGCAATGTGTTAACAGTTCTCTGGTGATTATTACTATGTATGAAATGCCATATTTGAATTTTGGTCTATTCCTACTAATGTTTTGTGGCTTTTGGATGTGTTTTGTAAACCGTTTGGGTTCAAACAAATTAGTCAAGTATTATCTGTAAAGCTTTCTGTAACTGTTAATGGAAATGATTTCATAGCTGGCGATCCGGATTCTGTTACTGTGGAGAAACACTGTGTATATGAAACAACCATTTAATAAAATGTTGAAACTAGTTGGTTGCTTTTGTGAATGAATGCATACGAAACCAAACCATGAGTGCTTGAGCTGAGTGATAGGTGCTTGAAGGCCCAAGTCATTTACAGTCACTCCCTTAGACCCTGCTTGTATCTGGACTAGTGTGTAATAAAAACATTTGAACAAATATAACTTAAAAATCGGCTGGCTTCAGTAATTTGAAGATCTAGTTGTGCAGAAGGTTTATATTACAATTTGTGTGTTAAAAGGACATAGTCAACTGGAAAAAGACTGCAGGTTTTGTTCACTGTGGTTAAATCACTTCACAGGAAGAAGTTAGGAGGGGGGAACATGCAGTTTGGACTGCCTGCAGCTCCTGATGATCAAATTTCTGCTGAAAAGAATCTTTTGCCTTGCTGAGGGATTAAGCCTTTAGTCCTTTTAATACTTGTGTGTCTGAAGCTGAGTTTCAGCAAGCAAACCTAACTGCCCCACCTCTGCAGTTCTGTGTCCTTTTAATACTGCAAAATGTAAATAATGCTGCTTGTATCCATCTTAATTCCTCTTCCAGGGGAGAGCTTCTCCTGCATATAGTCTGGAGCTTAAAAATCCTGGATCCAGCGTAAAAATACTGGATATTGTGGTTTATCTACACATAGCTTCAGTCCTCTGAAGGAAATTGGATTGGTTACACAAGTCTTGCTGTAAGGTACAAACAGAGCCTAAGGTTTGAGTGCCCAAGAGTGCTCTTTTCTAGTAGGTTCTCAGGCACATAAACATCATGTCATGGCATAAGGACTCCCCAGACCATCTTCAGCACAAATCTGTTTGGTATAAGCAGCTGCTCTCATGCAAGCTCAGCTAGTGTAGTGCTGCTCTTTACAGGATTGGATGAGTGGTGTTGTCTTGGGCTGTGTGGGCTTAAATGTGTTTCTAATGTGTGTGTCAAATAATTACCTGTTGCACAGACTGCCAATCTGGCTGAAGCCAATGCTTCCGAGGAGGATAAAATAAAAGCTATGATGACACAGTCTGGCCATGAATATGATCCAGTCAAGTAAGTGTTGCTAATGTGAAACTTGTTCTTTGAAATTGATGTAAAAATTGTCGAGATGGTTTGTTTTAAACAAGAGAGACACATTAATCTCTTTTCCTTTTTTTCCCCAAAAACTTGTAGTTACATGAAGAAACCTGTGGGGCCACCTCCACCCTCGTACACCTGTTTTCGCTGTGGCAAACCTGGGCACTACATAAAGAACTGTCCAACTAATGGGGTAAGATTTGGGGGACTTGGAGGGGTGCTCAGTTTTTAATTTTTACCTGGAGAGTTACATAACATGTGAATACTCACAGTAAGAACTGTATCTTTTGGTGTGAAATACAGAGGTCACATGGCAGTGTTGCAAAACCCTTTGGATTCAAGAAAAACCTGGAATTATAAATGTAAAATTTTATTTTTGCTAGGTCAGAGGCACTAAATACTCCCATATATCTTTCTGTGTGAACCCTTGTGTATAGCTTGATATATCTCAAAATAGGTTTCTCCAAGTCCTTGAATCCAGCTCCCTCTGAACTGCTCTTTGGAGGAGGAGCAGGTTTGGGGGATTTCACCCTTAAGGTTCCTTAAGGAACCTCTTTTAAGCCAAAGAATGTCAGTGAGTTCAAAAGATTGCTCCAGCCTCTGGAACACCCTGGCTGCATTTTTTTAGGGAAAAGAGTGTCTTAGTCCAACATGCTAGGTAAGAGGAGGGGGTTAAAGGCTTTTGTGTTTAAAATAGTCGCTGAAATCTCATTTTCAGTGTGGGCCTTGAGATATGTGTGTGTTTCTTAACAGGACAAAAATTTCGAGTCTGTTCCCAGAATTAAAAAAAGCACAGGAATTCCAAGAAGTTTTATGATGGAGGTGAAGGACCCCAACACAAAGGGTGCCATGCTGACCAACACTGGGAAATACGCAATTCCAACCATAGATGCGTAAGTATGGGATTGGTTGGACTGATCCAAAAATGGAGTGAGAGAAAGCAGGCAGAAATGTGTGAGTGGCAGTGCAGCCACATCGGCCAACATCTGGAATTGTGGGGAGGAAGCACTGGCACCGTATCTCAACTTTAAAATCCATGCTGCTGCCTGACATTAAAATAAGGGGTCATGCTGCTCACACTCCTGGGAGCTGGTTAAATGTGAGGTGTGCTGAGACTATTTCTGCAGAACATTTCAGCAGGGTTTGTAATTGGGATTGTTCTCTCTGGGAGCTCATTTTGCTTCTAGTTTGTCTTTCAAAGGTTTCATGTAAAGTGTGATAAAGCAGCTGTTGGACTGTGATTCCCTCCCTCAGATGTGAAGCAGGCTCACGTTTTCCTGTAGCTATAAACTAGGGAAACACTTGTGTGTGCTAAGCACAGTGGCTGTTCTAAAATACACTTGGTAACCCTTCTGATTTCTCTCCTGGATGTCCTTTTTTGGAAGCTGTAACACAGACTTCTTTCAGATAGAAAATGTAATTACTGAGAGACCAGCTTTATCCTGAGCCTCCAATTTACATTTAGCCTCTGGCAAAGGAGAGCTGGGATTCATTTCACCTGATATGAGCTGTCAAACATTTTTCTAGTCTGAACTGATTTCTTAGTTGATCCGATGAACAGGATAGTTCAGCAGGAGAATTCCTCCCTCCCTCTTCTTGTGTTAGGGCTATAGAAAAGTAGTTCAAATTGAACAGCTGTGTTTAAGAAGGCTGATGGAGTGGGCGAAGAATTCCACATATTATCTATCTTTGATAAAATTCGAAGCTTGGAAGAGTTTTCCCTTTAACTTTTTTCTTTTGCTTTCCCCACCCTACTTCCAGGGAAGCTTATGCTATAGGAAAGAAGGAGAAGCCTCCCTTCCTACCCGAGGAGCCATCCTCCTCCTCAGAAGAAGATGATCCTATTCCAGATGAGCTGTTGTGTCTCATTTGTAAGGATATAATGACGGATGCGGTTGTTATTCCCTGCTGTGGAAACAGTTACTGTGATGAATGTAAGTGTTACTGCCAGGTTTGTTAGTTCCAAACAAATTTGATCTTCTGAGAGCAGAAATAGGAGATAAGGAAATTGCTGTGTTAGTCCTATTGAATACTCTAGTGTGTCCTGAACAGGGAAAGACTCTTTGTAGATGGTGAAAAAAAAGGCAGAAAGCTTTTTTCCCTCCTTAAGTGTCTAGTTAAATCCTCTTTACCTGCAGAAGGAAGAGGATGAGGGGAGTCCATATTAGTGCAGGTGGTTGCAGTATTAGATATTGAATGCATTTATTTTGTCCACAGCCCTTTCCCTCACACAGAATTCTGTCTGCAACTTTGGGCACTTACTGCGGTCTACAAAGAACAGAGATTGAGGCATTTCATCCACATTCTTCCCTAGAGCTGGTTAAAACCTTCAGAACTCAAACCTCCTCGTGGTTTTTTGAAATGTTTTATTCATTAACATGGAATGACTTCTTGCTATACTAGAGTGGAAGAAAGACCAGCTGAGATGTCACATACCAGTCTGCTCTGCATCTTTGCATGTTACTAGAGTGGAAGAAAGACCAGCTGAGATGTCACATACCAGTCTGCTCTGCATCTTTGCATGTTACCACAGTGAAATATTGACCCTCTGCTGTGTGCTAGAAACTTCTGTAGTATTTCAGAATGGTTTGGGTTGGAAGGAACCTTATACCTTGTCTCATTCCAACCTCCCTGCCATGGTCAGGGAGGTCTTCCACTAGACCAGGTTGCTCCAAGCCCCGTTCAACCTGGCCTTGAACACTTCCAGGGATGCCACAGCTTCTCTGGGCAACCTGTTCCTGTGCCAATTTTTTGCATTACAGAACATTTACAGTTTCATGCTTTCCATTCAAGACCATATTCCCCCTTTAATCATATGCTTGTTTTTGTAATTAATGAGAACCAAAAAAGTTTGCTCAGTTTGCCTAAAAACTACTTTGATATTCTAATTATTCCCAGGTATTAGAACAGCACTGCTGGAGTCTGAGGAACACACATGCCCTACCTGCCATCAGACAGATGTTTCTCCCGATGCTTTAATCGCCAACAAGTTTCTGCGCCAGGTAATGTGGTGACTTTAGCCTGAACTCTTTGTTAGAAAAATCTATTTGTAAAGAGCTGAAAGGGACGAAAATATTAGTTTAGATCTCCTTAAGCAAGGCTGAACTAAACAAGGCTAAGTTTACTTTTCAAATACATTATCTGTTTTTACAGAAACCTATGGCTCATTAGAGAGCATCTGGTAAATTCAGGACAAACTTATGTTTAGTGGGATGTCCTCACTTTCAAATTGGGTGTTAACAGCAAAGTACTTTTAATCCAGAGACTCTGAGGTACCAGTCATTGATACCACAGTTTGACGGAGTGTGTTCATAGCTATGTGTTGGTTGGGTTTAGGATTAATAGCACTTACAGGAACACAGTGATTTACCTCTTAAGGTTGCTTTTGTTCATATTTCTACTGAAGTTTGTTGTCACCTTTTCAAGCATGTTTCCCTATTTCTAGGCTGTCAACAACTTCAAAAATGAAACTGGCTACACAAAAAGGCTCCGTAAGATTCAGCAGCAGCAGCAGCAACAGCAGCAGCAGCAGCTGCCACCGCCACCACCACCGCCACCGCCCCCCCTGATGCGGCAAACGATAACGCGCAACCTGCAGCCACTGATGCGGCCGGCCATGGCCAGGCAGCAGGACCCGCTCATGATCCCGCTGGCCTCCCTGGCTTCCCGCTCCGCCCTCTCATCCTTGGGCCCTGGGCCGTCCATGGCAGCTGGGCTGCCAGTGAATCCGTCTTCTGTGGTTGTCTCTGATCTCCCTTCAGCAGTGTCCCTTTCTCTCCGTGGGGAAAAGCCAGATGGACCTTTTCGGTAAGGAAATCTGGAGATCAACAGGAGTATAAAAGAAATTAAAATGCTTAGGTTAGATTCTTCTTGAGCTTCCCAGCTAGCACCTTATGTATCATTAGTGACAGCTGCAGGTCGTTGTGGAAGTTGTGATTTTGTTTTTACTTGGAATGAGGACACTTTGGTAAGTAGAACCTGTACTTCATGCAAGAATTTTCTTGGCAGTATTTCTGTTTGGTTTCGTTACCAGTCACTCAGTGAAGGTTTGCCCTGAAGGAGGGACTGTTTCTGATTTGAAGTGGCCAGTCATTCCTAGAGTAGCCATTGAGTTCCATCAGACCTCAGTGTCTCATTAATTTCTCTTTAGTACTGAGGAAGTAATATTTCCATGCAAAAATCTGTACCAGTGTTAGGGGTTATATCCTTTAATCCTGCTGCCTTGGATGCACAGAGCCACTGTGTCCAGAGGGCTGCCAGGCTCAGCTGTGCCATCAGTACAAGGATCACAATTCAGAGGAGCCTCTAAGGCAGTCTCTGAACCAGCACAGAAACATTTTCTAATGGAATTTCAGTTCTTGTATCTTCCAGTGCATGGGTTATATGGATTCTCATCCTTTCAAGTGCTGCTTAATCAACTATTTTTCCAGAGAGCTTGCTCTCTGTATGGCTTCCTCTGGAGCCTGCCAACTTCATAGGTGTAAATCTGGTGATTATTTTAAAATATTTTTTTCATTAAGTGAAATCAGCCTTTTCTCTCCTTGGACTTTATATTTCAAAATACGTACTATATTTCACTTCAAAGCAGTATTTCAATAATAAATAATGTGTTGTTTTTGTAGCGATGCTGATGCTGTTTTGCCTCCTGCTCTGATGACTGCTGCTGAGCTTTCCAAATCTTCCCCTTTATCAATCAGCAGTTTGTTGGAAGAGAAGGTAAATTTTATTTCAACTCATACAATGGTTCTTATGTTCTAGTAGAGCTTGTTTTGTGACTGTCTGCATTTATTCCCAAGGGCTATCAGGTTCCTGTACTGAGACAACCAGCGATACCAAGTCTTCTGGGCCCTCAAGGACAATCAATACCCACAACTGGTAAGAAACTACAATTTTAGAATTTCTTCTAAAAATTGTCTTCAGATAAACTTACTGGGATTTTTTTTTTCCTGTCCCTGCTGCAACAGGTCATCCAATGAGAGCTGGTGCACTTCGCCGGCCAGGCTGGGAACTGTAAGTATTCAACAGAAATTCAATGTATTACTAGTTGTAACTGGTTAAATTAGTCTGTAACACATCACTTAGACAACAGCTGATTTATAATGAAATAATAGTTGTGGAGAATACAAGTGGTAATTAATTTTCAAATGGCTTAATTTAAATTAGCTTTAACAAAGGGGACCTGTGCTTACAGTGAGATTATTGAAAAATAAAACTCCAGAACATAATTGAAAAGAAGATTCTGAATAATGAACACTTTTTGAGGAAACCAAAATTACATGTAAAAATCAAATGTAATTAAAAGATCAGATGGAAAAGCACCCTTTTGATTACTGACTGAATAGGGCTGAAGAAATTGATTTCCCAGTAGAAATCAGCCTCCAACATTCTTTCTTAACAACTTAGTTGATACTGATTGAGAAAATTATTGAAAAATTAGAGGCTGTTATTTTTATGACAGTTTTATATTTCTGCAGTTTAGTCATCTCAAAATGCCAACCTGCTTTTTCTCATTGGAGAGAGGAGCCTGTTTATCTGTTATTGCAGTGTCAAATCGGTCCTCATTTGTTAGAGATTTGTTACAGCCAGGTTGTAAGGGTCTGTTTTTATAGGCAGAAAGATAAATCAAAACAAAATCCAAGATCCATCCCCCAGATTATCTAAAATCTCAAATCCACTAAACAAGAAAAAAAAACAGTTCAGAGACAAGAACAGGCCAAATACCGCAGGAGCTCAGGAAGCAAATGTGGGAGAGCTTAGGAGAGGTCTGAGAGGTGAGTTAATTCCTGTGCAGTGCTTGGAAGCTCGGGAGTGTGGAGCTCAAGGTGTATCCAGGAGGGGCAGAGGAGCAGTGGGTGCTTGGCTCGTGGGAGATGGGGGTCTCATGGCAGCCTCGCCCGCAGTCCCAAAGCTGAGTGTAAGGAGAGAAGGCTGAGGGAGCTGCTGGGGCGAGGATGTGCAAGGCAAGTACGAGGCTCCAGGACTGAGTGTAGTCTCAAGTGAACAGAAAGCCGGAGACCAGTGAGAACCAGGAGTGCTCCCACCGTGCTGCTGCTTCGCTTTCCTCTGTACGCTCAGGGCAGGCTGTGACAAACAGTGACACGTGTTTTTGGGTTTCTTTAAAGTTCAAATCGAGGACGCCCGCACAGTGACCGTGCCCAAAGGACTCAGGCCCCATCACTGCCAGCATCAGCACCAGTCTTTGTGCCTGTGCCTCCACCTCCCTTGTATCCTCCACCACCCCATGCACTTCCTCTTCCTCCGGGGGTACCACCACCACAGTTTCCTCCTCAGTTTCCACCTGGGCAGCCTCCATCCGCTGGGTACACTGTCCCCCCTCCCGGATATCCCCCAGCTCCTGCAAACATGTCATCAGCTTGGGTCCCAACAGCAGTGCCAGCGGCTCATTCAAACACCATCCCAACGACACAAGCACCTCCTCTCTCTAGGGAGGAGTTTTACAGAGAGCAACGGAGGCTTAAAGAGGAGTAAGTATTTGGCTCGCTAACGTTGCCTTGTTTTCATGTCTGTATCGGGGGAGCGTTTTGGACTGAGGTTACGCTAAAGTGCATCTGACCTAAGCAAAAGGGACATAGTGTTTCTTCCAGTATACTTTTTCATTGCAGATGGTAAATATGCAAAGCTAAACCAAGACAAATGTAATTCTAAAACTTTTCCTAAAACCTGTAGGAACTGTTTTTGCTTAAATAGGATGTTCACCTTTTGCATTGCATGCAGTAAACATTTTCTCATATTGGCCATGTTTTGTTTCTTGATGTCTTTTGTAATAAAGGTCAAACTATAATTGTAATAAAGGTCAAACTTATTTTAACAGGGAAAAGAAAAAGTCCAAACTTGATGAGTTTACAAATGATTTTGCTAAGGAATTGATGGAATATAAAAAGATTCAAAAGGAGCGTAGGCGTTCGTTTTCCAGGTAACTGCTTTACATGTCCGTAATGGAGAAGCAGATTGTCTAGAGGAATCAGGAGGAGTTCCACTCCACCTCCCTGTCGTTAGATGGATTGGATGATTGAGGGATGAGCAGTGGCAGGAGTGTCATACGCAGGTTATTGACTCCAGTGTGGCAGAGATTCAGGTGACTGAATTAGCGTTGGGCAGCAGGCACTGAGGAGTGTTAAGGGTCTGTTTTGCTAAGGTGTATCTGCAGTGGTGTCCTTCACTGCCGGACAGCCCTGAGGGCACCAGGAACAGAATAGCTGTAAGGGCTGGATTTTCAGCGTCTCGCTATTCTGATTGTAACCAAGCACTCCAAGCAGTTTGGAGGAGATAGGTGAGAGAAATTGTCCTTATTTCTGATTTTGTCCATCTCATATGGATACATGAGATGTTTGAACCTGGACTGCAGTCTGGGGGCTTTCACTTGTTTGTTGACATTGTTAAACTTTTCTTGGGAATTAAAAGCTCAGACTTATTTGTAAGGAAATCTGAAATTGGTGAGGGACTTGGAGAGAAGGAATGATGCTAATGAATGTATGAATCATGTGAAATGATTCATTAAAAAGTAGTAGAAGAAAAATATGAGGGTAGCTGCTGTTTTCTGTCCCCAGAAATCCCTTGGGCAGGAGTAGTTGTTAGCATTGCTGTCAGGAGATTTCCCAGTCATGGCACTGGGGCATGTGACTAGAGACTGAGGTCAGAAGATTTTGGATGGGATTTTTCCTGGAATGCCATCACTTGCCTTGGCTCGAGCTGGAGGGATGTGCAGGATGTTGTTGGGACACCTGCCTGGCAGTGTGGTTCCACAGGCCTGTCTGTAGGTCCTTTGCAGTATTAGGATTGTGCATCCTATCCAAATTCCCAGAAAAGGGTGAAGATAACTAGACCGAGCTGGCGTTTTAACATTGGGCTTTGCTGTCTTCAGGCCAAGTGGTGTTTTCTCAATGTCTGATTCTGCACTGTAGCCACTCAGATTTGCTCTTTTTTGCATCTTACTGCAACAAAAATGATTTGCACTGCATGTGGTTGCCAAGTAGTGACAAATGTGCGTGTTCCCGTACCAGTAGAGGCCAGTGTAAGCACCTGAAATCTGTCTGTAGCTCTCGTAGCTCATGTGATAGAGTGAGTGGAAGTGGACTGACCCTTCTGTGTGTTCTGACACTAACAAAGCAGCAGCTGTTCTGTCTTGTGAGCAGAAACTTTTACATGTTATCAAGTTCTTCAATTTGCAGTAGCTTTATGTCAGCAGCTGAAAGAAGCTTTGACATAAGCATGTGGAGAGGAAAGAAAAAGTAAATGTGGGAGGAAAAGATTTGAGGAGAATGACTGTTAGGAATTAACTTCATTTATTTTTTTTGTGTTGTGTTTTTTTAAGGTCCAAGTCTCCCTATAGTGCTTCATCTTACTCTAGAAGCTCGTACACCTACTCCAAGTCACGCTCAGGTTCGTCACGCTCCCGCTCCTACTCGCGCTCCTTTAGCCGCTCCCATTCCCGCTCCTACTCGCGGTCGCCGCCGTATCAGAGACGAGGCAAAGGGAAGAGTCGGAACTACCGCTCCCGGTCACGGTCCCACGGCTATCACCGCTCCCGCTCCCGCTCGCCCCCGTACAGGCGCTACCACTCCCGCTCCAGGTCTCCGGTGTTCAGAGGCCAGTCCCCCACCAAACGGACTGTCCCGCAGGGTGAGGCCGAGCGCGAGTACTTCAACCGCTACAGAGAGGTCCCCCCGTATGACATGAAGGCTTACTATGGCCGCTCGGTGGACTTCAGAGACCCCTTTGAGAAGGAGAGATACAGAGAGTGGGAGAGGAACTACCGAGAGTGGTACGAGAAGTTTTACAAGGGCTATGCTGTGGGCGCTCAGCCACGGCCTCCGGTGAACAGAGAGAACTTCTCTCCAGAAAGGTTTGGTCCACCTGGGACCAGACGAGAGAATTCACCATATGCTCGGGGACGGCGGGAGGAGTATCCCGCTGGGCAGAGCCACAGGAATCGTAATATAGCTGGAAACTATCCTGAAAAGCCTGGGAGAGAGAGCCATGGCATCAAAGATCCTACAAAATCAAAAGAGAAGGAGGTGGAAAATCCACTGGGAGATGGCAAAGGCAATAAACATAAAAAACACCGGAAGAGAAGAAAAGGGGATGAGAATGAAGGATTTCCCAATGTTGAGCTGTTAGAAGGGGCAAGAAAACCAAGAGAGCCAGTTCCAACAGAAGATGCTAAAGCAGACTCTCTATTCATGCTGCCAAGCAGGGATGATGCCACCCCTGTAAGGGATGAGCCCATGGAAGCAGATTCCATTGCTTTTAAACCAGTGTCTGAAAAGGAGAAAAAGGAGAAGGATAAGCCAAAAGCGAAGATTGAGAAGACAAAGCGGAAAGTTGAAGTGGCGGCTGCTCCGAAGAAAGACAACGTCGCGAAACCAGCTAAAGCTTCCCAGGAAAAGGTAGACCCCGATCGCGAAAAATCCCCTCGAACAGAACCTCCTGTGAAAAAAGTCAAGGAAGAGCTGCCAAAGACAGACAGTGTTAAAACCTCTTCCTCTCAGAAGGATGAGAAGGCTGTTGGTACCCCACGGAAGGCTCATCCCAAAGTGGCAAAGGATCACCCAGAAACCAGACCAGCCAAGGAGGAGAAGGCAAAGAAAGAGCATCCTAAAGAAGCCAAGGCAGAGAAGCCCTCCAGCAAGGAGGATAAGTCAAAAAAACCTGCTGAGAAAAGCAAACTTTCCGATGCCAAACCTGAGAAAAGGAAAAGAAAAGCAGAGGAAAAGGTTGATAAAGAACATGAAGCGGCTTCCACAAAGGCCTCTAAACCCGAAACCGCAGAATTGAAAACATCGCCCAAGGGGAAGGCTGAGACCGAGGGGGAAAAAGGAGAGTGGACACCAGAAAAGGATAAAGCTGCTTTTCTTAACAACCCGTCCAAAAAGATTAAACTTAACCGAGAAACTGGAAAAAAGATTGTGAGCGGAGAAAATGTGCCACCTGGAAAAGAAGCTGTGGAGAAACCTGAGCCCAGCAGCAGCAAAGTTAAAGCGGAAAAGGCAAAGGGAAAAGCAAGAAGGAAAGTGACGGCAGCTGATGGCGCTAGCTCAACTCTTGTGGATTACACCAGGTACCTCAGCAGTTCTTTTCCTTTTCTTTCTTTCCTCCTCTGTGCCTCCAATTCTTTATGGTGCCTAATGAAAGGAACAGCTGAATTTATGCTAAATGAGGGAATAATCCATAATCTTCCTTGTGAAACTGTACTTGGGTCAAACTCCGATGTTGTTAAGGAAAACGAGCGGTTTGTACTGCACAGGAAATTGGTAGGGTTAGTTCATTGGTGATGCAAACTCAAAACATTTTAAGACATTTGTTGGAGACTTCAGATAGTGTCTTGGTAGTCTAAAAAGCTTTTAAAATGTCCATTTTTCTAAGGAAGAACACTGGGACATGGGGATAAAACTTTGGCTATCTGTACCTCTCCATAATTGCTTGCTTTCATGTTGAAAGAAGAATGGATATCTAATTTATCTGCCATTGGGAGAAATAGGACATGGAGGAATTACCAGATCAGACAGTCCCTAATCTGATAATCTTGTGTCTTTGTTAATTAAATATATAGTAGCAAGATACTAAATTAATTGATGGCTCATAATCTCAGCCTGTGGACTCAGCCCTTCTCTTGTCTGTTCCCGTAATTGAACATCCTTGGGAAAAATGCTGAGAGTTTAGAATTGAAACACAAGCCAGTTAATAAAATGTTCTCAAAGCTGGCTGTGTGTGCATCCCGTTACAAATGTCTGTGTTTTTCCTCCCAGCACGAGTTCCACTGGGGGAAGCCCTGTAAGGAAGCCTGAGGAGAAGCCAGACACCAAACGAACTGTCATTAAGACCCTGGAGGAGTATAACAACGACATAACAGCCCCTGCTGAGGATGTCATTATCATGATCCAGGTCCCTCAATCCAAGTGGGATAAAGATGACTTTGAGTCTGAAGAGGAAGACATCAAATCCACCACCCAGATGCCCCCAAGTGTAGGAAAACCTGCCAGTGTTATCAAACCTGTGAGTGCAAAGGCACCAAACCCCCTCAAACACACTGAAAAGGAGATAGAGCCTCTGGAGAAAACACAGAAAGCTGCAAAAGAGGTGAGTTATGAAAGCGCCCAACACGATGCCAAGAGTTCAAAAAGTTCCGTGTCAAGTGAAAAGGGCAAAACCAAAGACCGGGATCATTCTTTGTCAGACAAGGACAGTTCTGAGAAGAGGAAGAGCAGTGTTCAGCCAGAAAAAGAGCACTCAGAACGTGCAGCTGAGCAAGGAAATGGAAAAACTATATCTCAATCTTCCAAAGATGGCAGATCTTCAGAGAAACACGATAGTGGCCGTGGCTCCACTGCGAAGGACTTCACTCCCAACCGAGACAAGAAGTCTGACCATGATGGCAGCAGGGAGCATTCGAGTTCCAAGCGCAGGGATGAGAAGAGTGAATCAGCACGGAGGAAAGACTCCCCATCCCGGATCAGAGACTCCACAGCAGTGCAGAAGAGCAAACCGAGAGAGGAGCGTGTGGAGCCGCCCAAAAAGGGCCCTGTGGAGGCCAAGCGGAGCAGCTACAGCCCCCCGCGGGAGCGCAAGCCCACGGAGCATAAGGCTGTGCATGACTCCAAGCGCCCCGCCGAGGAACACAAACCTCCGGATAAAAACCCAGGGAAGGAGAAAGAGAAAGAGAAGCATGTACCAGAAGTCAAGAGCAATAAGGAGAAAGAGCCAGGTGGGAATAAACCACCTGTGAAACAGGACTCGCCAGAAGTTAAAGTGGAAAAGGAGAATGTGGCGGGTCAGAGCGATAAAGGTGCGGCGAAGCCAAAGCCGCCGGTGAGCAGCGCCGCACGCCTCTCGTCTGACCTCACCCGCGAGACCGACGAGGCTGCCTTTGTGCCAGACTACAACGAGAGCGACAGCGAGAGCAATGTGTCTGCAAAGGAAGAGGAGGCCGCAGGGAAAACGCCCAAGGAAGCGAAGGAAAAGGCTGTGGATAAGGTGAAAGAGGAGGCAGCGGTCCCGGCTCCCACCGAGCAGACGGAGGTGGGCAGGAGCCAGAGCCAGAGCAGCCCCAGCGTCAGCCGCAGCCGCAGCCACAGCCCCTCCGAGAGCCAGACACGGAGCCACAGCAGCAGTGCCAGCTCAGGGGAGAGTCAGGACAGCAAGAAAAAGAAGAAAAAGAAAGAGAAGAAGAAGCACAAGAAGCACAAGAAACACAAGAAGCATAAGAAACATGTGGGAAATGAAACAGAATTGGAAAAGAGCCAAAAACACAAACACAAGAAGAAAAAATCGAAGAAGAGCAAAGATAAAGAGAAAGATGACCAAAAAGTGAAATCTGTCACAACATAAACCGACAGATAATGAAAAAATGACTTAATTACTAAGTCATCTGTAAGAATTTTGTTAAAATGTAAACGACTTCAAGCGTTGTAAATAATGACATGAAAGACCCTGTGCTGCACTTAAAATATTGCTGCTTGATTATTTGATTTTTACATCAGAGCTTTATAAAAGTGAACATTTTGTACAGAATTGTGAGTTGTGACCATGTAACATGAAAGGTTTTGCTGGGGCATCTTCTTTTTAACCACCATTAATTAGTTTGGGTGGAGTTTACTGTACTGTGAAGATTTTCACATTCGGGTTTTTTTTAATTGCCTGGCAGAAGCAGCTGGTACCAGTTACCAAACACCGGCGGATGAAATGCAGAATACATTACATCCCTGTTATGTCACTTTTTGATTACAATAAAAAAGTTTTCAGTAAATGACCAAATGTGAGATTTCCAGTGGGAGTTGCACATGAGCAGGGAGCATCCCTTCCTGGCCAGGTTGGATGGGGCTTGGAGCAGCCTGGTCTAGTGGAAGGTGTCCCTGCTCAAGGCAGAGGGGTGGGACTGGGTGGGCTTTAAAGTTCTTCCAGCCCAAACTGTTCCAGGATTCTAACAGTAGTGCCAGAGAAAAAGCTTGCTGGGAACTATTGTGTGGGAAAAATAACTTTAAAAGGGGTTTAATTTTGAAAGAACTGGCAGGACCTGCCCTGGTGGAGGGTGAGGAGGTGCTGGGGGTGGTGTGCTGCTCCATGTGCCAAGGAGCTAGGAGTCTGTAGGGTAGAATGTGGGATGTGGCCCCAAAGCTGCAGCCCCTCTTAGAACTGGCACTGACTGCTTAAAGTTACACACAAAGCTGTCACGTGGCTGCTTTGTTCTGGTTTGTTAGGAAAGCTATTGTCCCTTGGGCTTGGAACTGTGTGGTCATTAAGGTCCCTTCCAGCTGAAACCAGTCTGGAATTTGCCTGTACACGTTTCCCCACAGGGGTTAAACTTCCTGTAATTTGCATTTTCTCTTCCAATGCTGCTCACCGGGTGTTGATGTGTTAAAAGAGAACTTTTTGGTTGATGTTGGATATGGGGGTGACACCTGATGGCCCTGATATGGGCTGGTGTGGTAGTGCTGTATGGGGAAGCAGCATTTCCTGCTGGCAGAAAGTGTCACCTTGCAGAGGTGCTGTCCTGAGGGCTGAGCAGCACAGACATGGTAAAATAGGGACATTCATCTTGGTTCTACTGGGGGTGAGCCGGCACCTCAGACATCCTGGGTCAGAGATGGTGCATCCTGAAAGGTAAAACAAGAGCACACCAGGATCACTGCTGGATTTCACTGCCAGGACTTTGCCTTTGTGCCTTTCATGTCAGACCTTCCTGGTGAATTCCAGGTGTTTTCTGCCCAAGAAAAAGCAGGTTTCCAGTTCATCTGCTCCCATTTTTTGCTTTCCAGAATGAAAAAGCACAGGTGGGTGATGGTGTTACAGGTGCTTGGTGGGGATTTGCTGTGTGTGGGGCAGGATGGGAGCACCGGAGAAGCACCCTCAGAGTCCTTGGCACAGTCTGTGCTTGTGAGGGTGAGGCTGGAAAACAGGATTGATTTTGGACTTCTCTGTGTGCTTTGGCCTAATGAAATTGAAAATTCAGGAACCAGGGAAGTGGGATTATTGAGCTGGCATGTGTTAAGTGCTTTATTATTGAAATTCAAGTTAATGAGTAGACTTGCACTGAAATCAAATTCTGAACTTTTTAGTGGAATAGCTCCATAAACCCATGTATTTTTATATAATCTTGTGCTGGAAAGCTGTTGTTGAAGTCTGTCCTGATGCCCAATTCAACCTGGTGAAGTGTTGAAGAGGTTTCATGGCATGGCCGTGCTGTGCTGCAGCCCTGCGCCAGTGTTTGCCTCGGGATGGCAGGTAGAGGAGTCTTCTTGGGTGTCAGTCTTTCATTTGGCCTCCCTGTTGTATAATCTTGGACTCTAGTTCAATTAAAAGTGAAATGTTTCGGTGATTCCCAGCCTTATTTTAATTCCCTTCTGTGCAGAATACGCTGTAAATTGATAAAGCTTGAAATCAGGCACGGCAAAGGCAGCACAGGTACTGGGCACTGCCATGTCCAGGGGGGCATCAGGTTAGGAACAACAGGATGGCTTTGGCCAAAATCTGCCTTTGGGGCCAAGCATTTACTTGCAGCCCGTCCCCGGGCTTCCATGGGCCCCGGTGCCCCGGCCTGCCGGCCGTGCAGGTGCCAAGTGAACCGCGGTGCCCCTGGGGACAGTCCCGGCTCCGTGGCGAGTGGTGGCACCTTGGCAGACCCGTCGCGGCTGTCTTGGTGCACACGACAATGGAGCAACGCCGCTGGGCCGTGCCGGGCTCCTCTGGGCAGCGGCGGCACGGGGAGGGTTTTGGAGGAGGAGGATGGTGATGAAGAGGAAGATGCTGTGCGGAGCTCGGGCAATTCTGGCATGGTGCTGCCGGGCACGAGGGGACAACGCGTCTCTGCCGAGCCCGTGACCCGGTTTCCCTTCCCACGGAGCGAGGGCTTCGCTCGCAAATTCCAAGCTCTAATCCAGCGCCGCTCCCGCGCCAGGCTGCTGCCAGAGCCCGCCCCGGCGGGTCCCTCCAAAACGGACTCTCCTCCTCTTCGTCCTCCATGGAAATACCCCCGCGAGCTCTGCCAACGCCCGTGCCTTTGAGAGGTAAATGAGAGTTGAGTAATTAGCGATGGTGCATTGTGGGGCGAAATTCCTCGGGTTTTATTCCCATCAGCTCCGCTATCGCTATCGTGGGTCCCGGGCTGGGGATGTAGATGGGGCAGCTCCGGCCGGGTGCCCTCTGCCCCATCGCCCTCCGTGGGGCCGGGACAGGATGAGGCTTCGCCGGCGTTTGTCCATCCACTGCGTGTGTGTGTCTGTGTGTGCACACGCCGCGGCTGCCGTCACCCTTTTGTGAGCGAAATGGCTGTTTGGTAGCAGCGAGCGAGGGCTCCTTGCCAAGCTGCCTAATTAAGACTAAGCATATGCAGATTCGCCTTGTTTTCAGCTAATGACGGCTGCAAACAGTTATTTGTGGGGCTCGCTGGCGCTGAGTTGGTGACACGAGGCCAGCGACGACTGAGTGATCTGGCCGTGCACAGCAGCACCGCGGCAGAGGGTGTGAGAGGCACCGGCCTCCTGGGGGCTGCTGGGGCTCAGCCCGTGCCCTCGGTGCTCCCCAAGGGACCACGCAGGTCAGCCCTGCCTCGCAGCCTTGGCATCGCCCCCAGCTCCTTGATTTGGGAGCTGCCAGAGAGGCGATGTTTTGCTTTGTGTTGCTTTGTTTTGCTTTGTTTTGCTTTGTTTTGCTTTGTTTTGCTTTGTTTTGTTTTGAGCGTTGCCAGCAGCACAGACATATCTTGATGTTTTCACAGGAAAACAGATAAAGATGTGTGCAAACGTGGGTGACATTTGTGGTTCCCCAGCCAGCGGCCTTCAGCAATGCTCTGCCAGCTGAGAGGCAAAACAGAGACTGAGGCGGGAACTCCCTGCCCGCAGCCCTGCCCCGAGGGCAGCTGGCAGCTCTCCAGAATCCCGGGCTTCCTAAGGATGCTCTCAAAAAGAGCGTGTTTTCATTGGTTTATCATTACTGTAATTATGCTGATGGAAGGAAAGAGCCTTGCCCAGCACGGGAGGCCTGAGCGCTGCACCGCGGATGAAGACACTCCACGTTGTTTAGAGGATGCAGGGAAATGAGGACATGGGGGAAAAGTCACCGTGCAGATATAATTAAGTCCTGTTTGACACACATCCTGCTGATGAGCTGTGCCTCAGGGCTGGGATGCTCTGGTGTGTCCCCTGTCCCCACAGCCCGGCAGGAATGGATGTGCTCGGGTCTGGAATCAGAGGATTTGGGGATCCCTCCCTGGCTGTTTGGCCAAGTCCTGTACATCTATTCCAACTGTTTCTGACCCAGGGCATGGGGCAGAGATGGGGACAAGGGCAGCTCTGCTGTGCCCCATGGGCATGGGGTAGCCCAGAAGTCAGGAGCCAGGGCTGGGGACCCTGAGGACCAGGAACCAGCACTGGGAGGCTGAGCTGGGCTGACACCAGCAGCACAGGCTGGGGAGGATGCAGAGGCACTCCCATCCCATCCCACCCCTGCCTGGTGGTCACTGTCCACATTCCCAGCACCAAGGCTTCCAGCCCTGAAATGAGCCTGTGCTCCTCCCACAAGGACCTGAGTTAAGTGCTCAGACACTTCTGAGAATATTTTGGAGCATTCCTGATTTTAATTGGGTTTATTTAATTATTATTTACTTTGACTGAATAAACTGTTGTGTTTAAATAACACTGTTTTTGCCAAAACACTGTCAGGTAGAAGCTGCTTTCCCTTTAGGAGCCCTCAAATGTGGGCTGCCTTCCAAGCCCCTCACATGTCAGCATGTGGAGCATCATTGCTTGGAGCATTCTCCTGCCCCAGCCAGGAGCACGCTCCGTGCCAAGGGGTGGCCCTCTGCCCACAGGGAGGGAAACAGGAGCTGTGGGGATGTTTCCACATACACCTTCAGCATCATTTGTAGGGGCCTGGCAGGGCTGAAGGGCTCGGTGGTGACCGTCTTGCAGCCAGGCAGAGCCCAGTTCCTTGAGTCTGTGAGGTAAAGTGAGAACGGATCCAAAGAGCACCTGAATCATGGGCAGGATGAACAGCTGAGCTTGGAAAACTGGGGAGAAGAGCTAAACTCCAGGGAGGGAAGCAGTTGGTAAATACTGACAGCACCAACCAACTGTGGTGAAGCCTCATTCCAAATCCACCTGTGGGGTTGGCCCTTGTTAATTTATTTTCTTCTTTTTTCATTTTTAAAATCACAGCTAAATCCTATGGAGGCAGTTTGGGAGAGTTGGCACGTGGCACTGTGTTAGGTGATGGAGCAGCCTTTCTTGGGAAGCAAGAGCCCCATGACAGGCTCAGGGCTGTGGCAGTGCCTCTCCTCCAGCCCAGCAGGGTTTGAGGGTCCCACCAGGACAGGGACACCCTTGGGACATGCTGCCCTTCCAGCACGTGGGGGTGGTCTCTGCACCAGCAGCAACTTTTCCATCACTTGGTTTCCTTATTTGGTGTTTCTTTAATAATTAGTGGCAGATTTTGTACTTATGTTTGCAATTATCTGGATGCCTCTGGGACATGTTCTGCTGGATAATTGAATTTCCTGGTCTGTGACTGCAGGGATGTCTAGGAAGCATGGGCTGGAGCCCAGGAATGCTGTGCTGCCTGTTGGTGTCATGTTAAGACAAATTGAGCTTTTTAATTTTAAAAAACTACTGGAAACAAAGCATTTTGCTTTGCTGTCCTCAGCACAAGCTTTGCTGGAGCCTGGACTAGAGAGGAAAATGCATGATTAACAGTAATTAACTGGATAAATGTGCCCAACTCCAGGGACTGTCACTGGCGAGATGTGGGGCAGTGGGAATGGGGGTCCTGGACAGGCAAATGGATGCTGCGTGCAGCCTTTGCTGGGAGGGCAGGAGAGCGGGCCCGTGCCTGGCACCCTCTGCTGCCGGGACCTGGGTCTGTGCAGGGCATGTCCCCACCCCTCCAGAGAGATCTCAACATGTCACTTCTGCCTTATCACGGGACGTTGGGACGTAAAGTGCCAAGCGAGCGAAAAGGAACCTCCACGTCAGAGCTGCTCTCAATGGTAAGTGTGAGGAATGAGACAACTCTTTGTAGAAATTAAAACAATTTATTAAAACAGAAAAATTGAAAAATTGCAAAAATTAACAAAATATAAAAATTTGGGATCCTAGTGGCTCAGGAGGTATGCCCCAGGAGCGCAGGGATTCAGGAACTTCAGGCTTAAGGCAGCTCTGAACCTCAGGTAGAAAAAAAAAAACTTGCAGTGCTAGGCTGGTCAAAAAGAAATATATATATTTCTAAAGGCCCCTGAAAAGGAGTAGGTTTAGCAAGCTGGAGGGGAAGGGGAAATGAGAAAGGTGTATCTGTCTCTTGCACCTTTATAGCTTTTGCTCCGCCCACAGTCTGCCCACAGTTTAAGGTGATTGGTGTTTTCCCTTTGACAGGTTACCTCTGTCAACCAATGGCTCCTCCTTGTCAGAGGGGTGGTATTAGTTGAGATAAGAGTCATGGAGCTTACGGGGGTATGGCTATGGGGGCTGGGCTGTTTGTTGCAACTGGGGTTTTTAAAATCTGCCTTGAAACCAAGGTACAAGTAAAACATAAAAAAATACATCCAACACATCTTAAAACACTTGTAAAAGTATACAGTAAACACAGGAAGACCATAAAAACTTGATCTGTGTACCTGGGCTGATGGGTTAATTTTAACATTCAATTTAAAAATATTAAGCTCAAATTAATTAAGGCACTTAATATGCAAAGACCAAGCACAAATAGGGATTTCATGTATGACAGTAAGTGCAAAACTACTTGGCTTCTAATCCTTTCTAATTTAGTGAGATTCAGTGAAATCCATTCCATTAGCATTGCTGATTCTTGTAGGGACTGGCAGGGGATCAGAGAATCACAAACTGGTTGGGGTTGGAAGAAACCTTACAGACCATCCAGTTCCACTCCCCTGCCAAGGGACACTTTCTACTAGAACAGGTTGCTCCAAGCCTCATCCCACCTGGCCTTGGACACCAGGGGCAAGGGGATCCATGTGTCCGAGCCTGGGGGCAGCCACTGGGGCTGGGTGCTCTCCACCCCCATGAGCCCCTTCAGCTGCCCTGCTGGCTGCAGAGCAAAGAGAGATGCACCACGCTCCAGCAAAGTCCACTTGTGCTGTGTTTCCATGTAGGTAATGGAAGAACTGGCAAATAATGTCCAGGAAAATGTAACCAGAGATCTTGGGAGCAGAGAGGAGCAGGTAAGAGGTGCTTGAGGCCTGATTTTAAAGGTGGTCTTGGTCCCGCACAAAGGTGGCCAGGGTGGGTGTCTGGCACAAGAAATGGAACAATTTCAGTTTCAGGTCCAGGTCTGTCAGGAGTTACAGGGGCTGGGATCACTCCCATGGGCACCACTGTGCTGGACCCTTGTGCCACTGCAGAGGGACCCCCGGTGTGGGATTAACAGTGCCAGCCCCCTGCTCCCTGCCCAGCCTCCCCTGTGCAGCCCCTGCTCCGTGCTTTGCCCCAGCCACAGAGTGGTTAATGGTTGTTGATTGCAGTGTGCTCGGTACTCCTTGAGGCTCTGGATGCTCTGTGAGGCTCTGGATGTGGTGCAGAACTCCCTGGTCTCCAGGGATCTCATGGCATTTTGCCCAGATGGCACTGATCTGTGCCTCAAGGGGACAACCTGGCACCAACAGCTCTGTGCAGCAGCACCAGAGTGACTGATGAAGCCAGAGCACTCCTTCTTCTCTGCTAAAAGGAAAGAAAAGCTCCTGGAAATGCTGGGAATTCTGCCACCCGCTCCCTGTCACCTCCACAGATGAGCCGGCTCCCGGCCTAGCTTGGTTGGTGCAGGGGCAGTGCCGGCCGCGTGCCGGAGCCCCGCTCCCGGATAGGAGAGGCCGTCCTTGGGCAGGGCAGGTAGGTGAGATGTCCCCACCATTCCCATCATTCCCACCATTCCCTGGTGCAGCTGTGCCCAGCTCTGCTGCCAGACTCATCCTGGCATCACCCTGGCCCAGGTTCAGCCGGTGGTGCTGGGGCTGTCCCGCATGAGGCTGGGGTGTGGCACAGGACATTGGCCAAGCCACCAGTGCAGGACAGGGGCTGGCACAGCTACGGGGGCTCGGCCAGGGCAGAGGTGTGGAATGTGCAGGAGCCCGACACTGGCTTTGGCTGTGTCCACCATGTCCTGGACATCCCAGCAGTGTGAGGAGGGGACTGAAACCAGCTCCCACTCCATCCACAGCCTGTACATGGAGAGAGGTGCGGGAAGCACTCCAGGGACTCCACTCTGGGCGCTTCAGCTCCCCCGAACCAACTCACCCTATGCTGACAGCACCAGAGGTGTTAAATCCTGCCCTTTTTGGGCTACCAGCTCCAGGGAGCCACCCACACTGAGCTCAGTGGGGGCAGCATGAGGGAAAGCGTGGTGGTGACTTGGGTATAATTTGGGATGTGCTTTCCTGCCCTTGTGCGGCAGTCACGGAGGGCAGGGTCTTCACGGTGTGCTGGGGGAAGAGAGGGAAGGGTGTACCTCCTTCCCACAGTGGAGCCATGCCAGCAGCCCTGGCCACCGGACCTGCTCTGTCCTTCCCAGCTGGGACTTCTCCGTGCACTAGCTCACTGGAGCCAGCAGAGAGGACTTGGGGACAGGAGCAGCCCAATCCTGTGTGGGAATGGGCTGCTCTCTATGCCCATGTGCTTTGGCAGGTGTGTGTCCATGTTTGGGGGAACAGAGCTGCCCCGGGGTACGGGGCAGCAGCGGTGACCCCCAATCCTTAGAGCTGGGCACTCAGCCAGGCTGGCACCATGGAGTCGGCCCATGGGCACCCAGAGCTGTAGGTTGTCTGATCCCAGTGGTTTTCCACCCTTTTGTCTCCCCAGAGCAGGATGTTGCTGGCTTTGATCCCTCCTCCCCACTAGCTCTGCTGGTGCCTCTTGCACCAGAGTCCTCGTGATGCTGCAGGAGCCACGAGCACATTCTGGCAGCAGCAACTCCCAGATTAACCCAGGGCCCCTGGCACACCCCAGGATGGGGGTGAGGCACCAGCACTGACACCTCACGCACAGCGATGCTCTGGCACGGCCACCACTGCTCTAACAAACTCTGTGCCAGTGCTGCTGGTGCCAGGAGTGCCCGCCACCCTGTGCAGGACCCCCGCTCCCCGCTATGCATGAGCTGATGGAACACGACATGAAAACTGGGTTTGTCTCTCTCTCTTCCCCTTTTCCCTGGCATGTGACCAGTGGGGTGTTCCCTTGCTGCAGTTCTCGAGAGCCCGTAGCTGCAGCCAGCCCTCTCCCGCGGCTGCATGTGCCGGGAATGCCAATGAAGCCCTGGCTCACCACACACGCACTGCAGCGCGCATCCATCCGGAATGCAGAACAGCCGATGGGTGGAGGAATCGAGGGAGTTATGCTGGAGCTGTTGTCCAATTAGTTAAACTAATTGTGAGTGAGGAGGGCTGGCAGGTGCCCACAGCCTCCCCACCAACACACTCCAGGGCCGGACCTTGACCCTCTCCACAGAGCCGGGGTTTCGATTCTGCTGCACTGCTGGATTTCCAGAGGGAAAATTTTCCTATTTATTTCCCTGATCTGTGCATCAGCGTGCAGGCAGAACTGGGGTAGAATTCCAGCCTATTGATGGCCAGCGGGGCCGTGGCTGGTTTGTAACCCTGTCCTTGTACCGAATCTCACATCCCTGTGCCCTGCCACCTGCATTTGGAATGTCGTGACAATCCCATGTTGTTGCCAATAGGGTGAGCAGCCCCTCCAGTCCCACTGAAGGAAGGTCGGTCAGGTGCGGAGGGGGGAGATATTTGTTCTGGAATTGCAGAAATGTATGTGCCCTGCTATTTTCTGCTTGAAATTAAGAAAATTTCAAAGAATGCAAAATTCTGCTCTTGATACGGCAGGAACAAGCCTTTGGAAGTATCCTGTGCTATTTCTGGCTGGGAAAAAAATACATACATAGACATTTTAAAATATAAATGTGTACATGTAGATATATTAGGGTTCTAGGGCAACAGGGTGGGGCTCAGCCCGGTGCCTTCTCCGGCAGTGGGGATGGGTGGGTGCTCATTGAGCCCCACGTCCCTCCCGAGCCGCTGTGACAGATTCCAGCTTGACTGAGGCACAAACACCAACCCACAACAGCAGCGTGGGTTTGGTTATTAACAAAGGACGGATTCAGCCGGTGCTGGCGCCGCTCCAAGCGCGGGAGCTGCTGAGGAGCGTGGAGGGTGTATTAAATATTCATCAAAATCTTGGCACTTCATTCCCATCTCTTGCTCTCCCGCCCCCTCCCCTCGAAATTATTTGGTCCTAAAGGTTAGAAGCCCGCTTCGAAAATTAATTATTTCATTAACCCCTTTATAAATTAGGTTTTTTCAACTAAGTTTTTTAGGGTCAACGCAAAATGGGTCGTGGTGGCACTTCCTCAGCTTTGCTCATTACGTGAGCCCTGACCCCAGCACGTGATGGTGCGACCGATGCTCGCGGCAGCATGTGACCCTAAATGCTACGTGAGCTCAAAAAAAAAAAAAATTTAAACAAAAAAATATCAGCAGGTTTGTCTCTGCCTTCACCTGCCCGGCGTGGCGGAGCCGTACCTGCTCCGTGCCGCCGCGGCGCTGCCAAGCCCTGCCCTCCGCGCCGGCACCACGGCTCCCCATTCGGTGAGTGAACAGATACTTCCAGCAATTAATTGGCGCTGCCGCGTGGTTCATTATCATGCGGGGCACGCGTGGGCTCCGCCGCCTGCGGCCTCGCGCTGCCCGGGGGCTCGGGCAGGGGTCAGGCGTGAGGGCGGGGCGGGTTCTCCGGCGCGTGTCCGAGGCTCCGGCCTCCCGATGTCCTGGTGCTCCACAAAGGGCTCCTCGGGGCGGGGGTCAGGGCGTTCCGCGGCCGACGGCTTTGCTGCCTCCGTGCCAGGGTTTAAACTGTGGCGTGTCCTGCGTGGGTGGGTTTGGGGGGCTGGTTCCTCTTCCTCTGCATCCAAGGGCGCTCGGTGCCGGGTGCTCAGCGGTGACGCTGGGTTGCCAGTCCCGAAGCGGCAGCTCTCAGACAATGCAGGTTTTATTTTAGTGCTCACCCGACGCCTTGCCGCTCGCCAGTGATGTCCCCAGTGATCTCCTGCTGATGACCCCGCTGGGATAGGGCCACCCGCTCTCCCCCGATCGCTGCTGTGCGGGAACTGGGGCTGAATCCGTAATGCCGGGAAGCGGCCGGAGGGAGCCGGCTGCGGGCGCTGCCGGCCGCCCATCATTAGGATGCAGGTCCATCGCCATCTCCCTGGAGACCATGGGAACAGAGGCCGGGTGAATCGTGTCTGGGGCGGCTGGCAGCCGTTCTGGGAGAGGGCAGCTGCGTGCCGGGGTGGCAATGAATTACTGCCCTGTGCCGGCTCGGCCTTTGTTCCCCCACTGTCAGCGCAGGAACGGGAGCAGGGGAGAGAGCCCAGGGGAGCCGGGGCACGGCGGCAATGGCCGGCCCTGCGCATCGCTCGCACCCGCCGCAGGCTTAACCGCCAGTAACAACTTCATATTTTCTGTCCTTGAACTAATTATTCACGAAAGCTCTTTGGGGCTGACACCGATAGGAGCTGCCGTTCCGGTGCGGCGCTGTCGCGGCTGTGATCCCATATTTAACACTCGGGGCATTCCTGGGCGCTGCGAGCCCTTTGTGCCACTGAAGGGAGCCATATGTTGCAGAGGCATCTCTGAGGATCTTGCTGGAACAGCAGAGAAAGGGATTTCTGAGCGCTGCTGAATGCGGCTGCCAATCACCCGGCGTCCCGGCCGGGCGCCTTGTGCGCGCCTGGAATGTGCGGCGGCGGCTTCGGCAAACACGGGCTCATGTTTGGAGTCGGGATTTGCCATCTGGAGGAATGAGTTTCACCGGCTTTTAATTGGCACCAGCGTCCGCCCTGTCCTGCTCTCACGCTTGCTGCCGCACTCGAGTCCGGCTGCTGTTTAATTCCCTCGGAGGGACCGCGGCGGCGCTGCTGGAGGATGATTTTTCCCTGCTGCTCACACAGATTGTCTCTGCCTGGCAGGCGGCTGTCCCTGAGCACACCAACCAGTCACCGGCCCCCGCTCGCTCCTCCGCTCTCCCGCAGCACTTTGCTCACATTCTGGATTTTTGTTGTGTTTAATTGGCTCTGTAACAGCTTCATGGCAGGAATTCTGCTCCCGTCAAAACCTGCTCCTGTGAATGTTCCCCTGTGGTAGAAGTAAGTATGAGGGAGAGGATGTGGTGGAAGCCTCAGTGCCAGCTTGGCACCCCCACATGCTGTGCTGCCCCTGTGTCCCACGTCCAGCCCATGGGGTGTCACCTGTAGCCGCGGGCACAGCTCCTGGCAGGTGCCAGGATGTTGGCATCATGTCTCAGGGGTCAGGGCCACTCCTGGGTGCAAACCTCCAGCTGTGCACCAGCTGTGCTGGCTGGTAAGTGGGACAGCAGCAGCTCCTCAAGTCACAAAGCCAGAACCACCCCATGCAGGGAGACTTCCCCGCCTCTCCCCCTCCTCACTCCCGTTACTTCCCTCCCAGCCCTGGGGCCGACAGCACGGGGCCCAGCCCTGTCACTCTGTGCTCTGCTCCCATTGCTCCCTGCGGATCACGAGCTTCAGGGCTGCCCCCAGGCGCTTCTGTTCCAGGCCCTATTGCTGCTTCCAGTGCAGTTCATGTGCTGATCTCTCCTAAGGACCTGGGAGCCGCAGAGCTGGGAAGATACCTGATGCAAAGAGAGGGGGCAGCCACCTTCCATCAGCGAGCTGGGTGCCACCACCAGGGACCTTCCACCAGGACCTTCCTCCGGGACCAGGAACCAGACCTTTCCTCAAAATCTTCCCACGGGACCTTCCTGACTGTCACACTGCAGTTCTCCCAAGTGCTCCATCCACACGGACCTTGTGCTGTGTGGCTCCCACAGCCGTTCTTGCTTCTGTTTGCTCCAGAGCTGTATGTGCTGCCAACACTAAACCTTTGCACGTGAGAGCTGAACTCTGCAGGATACCAGGACTCTGCTGACAGACCTGTCCAGGACCCCAAGTTTCCCAGCCCCTGCAAAACCCAGAGCCAAGGAAGCACGGGACATGGACAGCTCAGACACTTAAGAACGAGTTCATCAGAGGCTGTGAACAAATGGTCGGTAATTAAGACCCCCAGCAAACACTGAGCTTGCTGCATGCAGCCCAGGGAGTCCGGAGGGGACGGGGTTGGGGTGAGTGGGCTGTCCCTGCCGTGTGCATTACACTGTGCATTACACATGCAGGACGTCTTTTGTCTGCTGACAGCAGGAGAAGGAGCCCACAGGATGCAGCCTCACCCAGACTCCTGCCTCAGGAAGATGGACCACGATGGACTTCCAGGTTTGGCACAGGCCATTCTGCTAGGGCTGAGTGTCCTCACAGGGATCCACACCAGGTGCTTCCTGACCTGTCCACAGTGGACATGGAGAGCAGCTTCTTCCTTGCCACCTTGAAGCAGTCTTTGTCTGTCACAGAGGGGACAGCAGCTGGTTCGGGGGATGGTTCACACAGTCTTTGACCTGGTGTGGGACAGGGATGGATGGACCCCCAGCCAGAGGGGCTGTGGCAAGAGGAGTGGGGTGAGCTGCCAGGGTCTGCCCTGCACTCCTTGGACTGTGGTTTTATTCCTCTTCCTGCTTCTCTCACCCAAATGTGCAGGGTTAGGGCACTTGCTCCCCTCTCCGGGCTGCTCACCAGCCAGGGGACAGCTGAGTCCAGACACCCCTCTCCAGGCATCCCCAGCCACTCCACCGGGTCTCCAGGATCCCCATCAAACCATCAGCACACAAAGCAGAGCTCTCCCTTTTGATTTAATAAGTATCTGGAAATGTCATAAAAGACGTGATAATAAAATATCAGATGCAGGAAAATGAGTAGCCAAAGGCATTGAAAAAAGGCACGAGAGTAAACGCAGTAGATTAAGACACTAATTCCCATTCCTTGTATGTTCTCCCTCTTTCCTGTGTCTTGACAGACCGAAATAAATGCCCCCACTTCCCGGGAAACACTATCTCCCTCTCCCTGCTGGATTGTCACCATGGGGTGCCCACAGCCGTAATAGCCCATTTATCCTCCAGATTCGATGCTTTATCACTTTCAAAGGAGAGGCTGGGCTGGCTCATCCCCGCTCCCACCGCCAGCACTTGCACTTAAAGGGCAAGTCGAGATTCCGATGGTAATGGCTAAATTTGATTTTTGTTGCTCTAAGGTATCTCTGCAAATTAAAGACTCCGTTTGTGCATTGTTTAGACCATGCAACAAAGCGACAGGAGCAAAAACAGAACCAGAAGGGAAAATAGTCTCAGGGATTTTGGAGAAGCCAGCAGGTCCTGCTGTAACTCTGCCACAGTGAGAGCTAGGTGTGGGGATTTTCTTCCAAATGCAGCTTTGGAACAAATCAACAGCCAGTAAATTCCCAAGCCCTTCACAGTGCCGTGAAGGCAGGAGCAGGATCAGCAGCAAGGTGATGGATGTGTTAATGCTTTAACAGGCCAACCACCTCATAAATAATTTGCTGGGTTCTGGAGTAACTGACCTGGTCACAATGGCAATAAAGGGCCATCCCCTGGGCTCTGCTCCAGGGGTTCACAATCCTCCCATGGAAAGGCTTAAGTGGCTTTTAACAATCTCTATTTTATATTGTCAGAGCCCAGTGCCCTGCTATTGCTGCCGTCTGTGCAAACACCATCGCTTCGGCTCCAGGGATATTCCAGTTAAAAACCCCAGAAATGATCACTGAGTGTGACTGTCACAGCAGAGCTCTGTTTGCTCTGTGGGGAGCAGGGCCTGTGTGTGGGACATTCCTCTGGGAGCTCAGCTGGCTGAGGAGGGATGGAACCTCAGTAGTGCCCAGTCCAGGGGAGCATTGGAGGGTGACCAGCCCGAGGGGCTTCACAGGAACCCACCAGAGATGGGTCCACAGCCACCACCAGCTCTTCTGGGCAGCAGGAGCAGATGGAGCCCAGCCTGCAGTCAGGAGACTGGGCTTTCCCAGTGGATTCATCTGTGTACTGGGTATGCTGCTTCTGTACTGGGCAGTCCTCTCGTGTACTGAGTGTTCTGCTTAGATACTGGGTGTTCCTGGGACATACTGGGTATTCCTGTCATTTACCAGGTATTCCTCTTCTATATTGAGTGTTCCTCTCCTATCCTAGATATCCTCATCCTACGCTGTGTCCCACTCTCCAGTGCTGGCACTGGGAGCAGCATTGCTCGACGCAGGGCAGGGCTGCTGCTGTTTTCTTTGGGTTCCTAAGCCTTGCCATTGTGTGTCAGGCCAGTCACAGCATCTGCAGCTCTACCCACAGCCACAGTGTGATGCTTTTAGTTTTCTCAGTGCTGTTTGTTGGTCAGTTCCCAGATCTTTCCCGGGTTACATCAGGCTGGTGTGTTCTGAACATGGGGAGCCGGGGAATTTGTCCCACCAACTGCTTTGCTGTGGGATGGGGCAGCACAGTTCTGTTTCTGTAGCTGCAAATAAGGGAGATCCAAACACTGGAGTCATTTGTCAAGCAAAATAGATGGCAAATGTCTCCAGCATGGCACCTCCAGCACAAGGATGGTACTAAATGGGAGACAATGGCGAAATGGTTTTGGAGGACAGATCAGCGTGGGCAGCCCCATTCCCTGCTCAGCAGCACAGGGACAGCCTGGAGTGCCCATCCTTGTCCCTGGCTCCCAGCTGTTCCTGCTCTGCCATGGGAAGATGCACCTGAGGAGGAGGGCGGCAGCACCCACCTTGGCAAAGGCACTGGTGCCCAAAAGGGGACCAGGTGGAGACAGGTGTTGACGGTGGCTGTGAGTGTTCGGTTTGCTCCGTGTGGGATGTGATCTGCGCCCACTCTTGTGCTGGTGGTGGTGGCAGAGCAGCTCCCTCCCTGGCAGCAGGAACAGGGGCAGAAATCCCACCTGGGCAGTGACTGGCACCACGTCTTGCCCTCTGCCTCTCTGTGGGTGCTGCTGAGCCTGACCCATTGCTGCTGGGGACCCTGGGGCTCCCTGCCATGGCATCCCCTCACCAAAGCACTTTCCTTTGGAGCAACCCTTCTCCCCACCGGCCCACTCCACACACAGCTTTGTCCCAGCCACCAGAGGCAAGTGAGGCTGCAATGAAAAGTAGATTTTATATCCTTGCCCCTATTTTTGCAAATGAGTGTAACTGTCAACTGCAGAATAAATGACACCTAATTACTGTTGGGGGGAGTTCAGGCAGGAGGGCTTGGCTGGGAGGGGATCACAGGGAAGCTCCAGCACTGATGGAAAATGAACAAGATGCCGGCTGTAAGGAACCATAATTACAGAGGACTGACACACTGTGAGCTGTTTATGGTAATGAAGTGGTGCATCAAATCAAATTAACCTTAGTTATTTAACACAGAATGCACCGAGGACTTGGCTCAGTAGATGCTAAATCCAAATCCGGAGCCGTGCCCAAGCCAGGGAAGCGGCTCCAGCGCTGCACGGGCGTCGTTTTGATTTAGGATTCGTTCAGTGAGCGGCCGCAGCGCCGGGACGGCGATGGCGAGGGCGAGCGCGGGCGGAGCGGCGGCACAGCCGCCGCCGGCAGCCCCAGAAGCCGGGGGGCCCCGCCGCCGCCGAGCCCCCCACCATGCGCCCCGTGCCCTGCGCTGCGCCCGCGGCCCCGCGCCCGCCTCCCGCTGGAGCGGAGCCCAGGCCAGGTCAGTATCCCGCCCTGGGACGAGGGGGAGAGGCCGGGGGGCTCTCTCCGTCCGGCGGGGTCTGGCTGCGGGCACCGGGATGCTCCCGTGGCCTGTGTGCCGGGCACGCCGCCGGCCGCTCCCCAGCCCCGGGCAGAGGATGCGAGTGCGCTGCGCTCCCGTAGAGGTTTCATTTCTCCTCTCTCCTCCCCACGAAGGCTGTGGCGCGCGCAGGAGGAGCGTTCCCGTCGGGATCCCTTCACGCTGACGGGTGAGTAACCTTTCAAATTAACCCAAACGCTCTGTTAAAGATTAATGAGCTTTCGGAACAAGGGTCCCTCTGTGCGCCGGGCTGTTGCAGCGCTGCACATTCCTCTGCGCTGGAGGAAGGGATTGCCGCTGCAGCCGGGGATGCCGGCGCAGCTCAGCTGGGGCCGGCGAGTCCTGAGGCGTCGTGGCGAGGGGCAGAAGGGCGAAGGCATTTCCTGGCAGCGGTTCTGTAAATAATGTTAAAATGTTTGTGTCAGCGGTGCTGCTTCGGATAAAGGGAGGAGGCAGGAGGGATGTGGCAAGCTCAGGTCAGGGATGTCGGTGCGCTGGGGTCGCTCAGGTGCAGGCAGAGCGGGGCTGGCTTTGCGAGGCAGGAATGGGTGGTGCTGGCGGTGAGAGGAGCGGGTGCGCCCGGCACGGAGCGGCGCGGGGAGCTGCCAGCTGCTGGCACAGCCCAACAGGTGGGTTTGAATTGGTTTGGATTAGGAAATGTTTGTTCGGTGCCCTGCGTGCCGGCGGGGGCCTCTGGGGAGCCGAGTCACTCCTCAGGGAGAGGATTCCTCTGCAGGACTTCCCACTTGTTGGAAAAACACCAATTGCTGCTCCAGCCAAAGGCTTTCCTCTGTGTATTTCACGGAGTTAGGTGATTTTGGAGTATCTGCAGTCAGGTCCATCCTGAATTAAATTTTTTCCAGGAACCTGGTGGTTCCCCTCCCAGTGTGCCAGATGTTACCCAACAGCATTTAGAGTGCTGGACTGTCCTGTCACTCCTCCGAGCCTCTCATCCTCAGCCCTGCACTGGCGGCTCCCCTGAGTGTAGATGAGTGCCCCAGGTGTCATCCCAGCAATTCCTCCCCTAACACTGGCTCTGAGTCCTGCTCCATGGTGGGGGCAGTGGATTTTGTGGTTATGAGTTCATTTTTCTTCTTTCCATCAATATGAAAATGCTGTGTGAGTCTGGAGAGTTAATCACTATTGTAAGGGAATAAAGAGCAGAGATTTCCCCTAATCCCCTTTAAATGGCCTCCAAATGAGGACTCGACAAAGATGACTAATGACAGACATGATTGAACTAATTTAGTAGGTGAAGCTTCCATGGAAGCCCCAAAGCCCAGGTACAGCCTTGGGGCCCAGCAGGAGCTCCTCAGGCTCACTCACAGCCTCTTTGCCCTCACAGCTGAGTAAAACAAACTTATGAGTTTTGTTTTGTTTTGACCAGACAATTCCCTTTCTCTATTGAAAATATTTTTGTCTCTTTCAGCAAACCTTTTCCTTGCTGCTGCAAAACACAATCTCCCTAGTGGGCTGCTAAGTCCAGATTCAGTTAATAGCCAGCTGCACCCTCATCCCTCACCTGATCCTGCCCCTCAAAGGGTTCCCTCTGAACACACATTAGTCTCTCACCAGCCGATAACAGTAATGACATAGAAAGTCAATGGACTTTCTCTGGGGATCTCTGGAATGTGTCTGGGGACCTCTCTGAAGAAGGTCCCCTTCCAGGCCCATAATATACCAAAACCTATGCAGAGAAAAGGGCAGAATTGGGGGTCCCCTCCCCACAACATTGGGAGTGATTAATGGGGCAGCAGTGCTGTCCATCTCGCTTTTGTTTAATTATCTTTTTTGTATCATTCATGTCTCCCGAGACCCGACCGGGCAGGAATGGTTTGATGGATTATATATGAAATCCAGGTCAACACGTCCAAGTGTTACTGCCTCATAATTTGCTGCACCACAGAGGCCAATAGAGATGCCTTGTGTTATTAATTATTCCAATATATTTTCCTGAGCAATATGATTAATTAGGCTGTGTACGGCATGGCTGCGGGCCTGTGCTGTGGCTGCTTGTTCTTGGGTGGAGGTAGCTGGAATGGGGAGCAGGCAGTAAAATCTGCAATCGGTCTCAGTCCTTCTCTTCTAGAGCATTCAGGGGGAGATACAATTCCTAACATTGCATTTTGCATGCCAGGGAGCCACAGGGCTGCAGGGAGCTGCCTCTGGCTGGGCAGCTGGCCTGGGGGAACAGGCAATGCCAGAGGGACCACAAGATGCCACCCAGCACCACATGGCCTCGTGTTTAGCACTGCAGGGGTAGATTACACTTAAATCGCAGAGACTCGTCTGTTCTCACTGAACTGCTGAAAAGTGGATCCATGGCATTGTTCCTGCAACTCATTTCATTTTCTTTAACAAGCTCACAGTGCAGAGTCTGTGCTGTGCTGAGTGGGGTCCCACACCCAGGGTACAGCACCTGCAGGGGCACAGGAGGGCTGGACCCCATCCCAGGTGATATCCTGATGACTGCCACCAGTCTGCAGGGTGGAGACAGAACACAGGGTTTGAAGCTTAGCCACAGCGTGAAAATATTCATAGAAAACCATATTTTTGACAGAAGCCTCCTCAACTTGCCAGGCACATTTGCTGTGTCATGGCTTCACCCTCCCTGGCAGCCCTGACCTGTGTCCCCCACTGTGCCACAACCAGCAGCAGGGCCTGGGCAGTGTGTGGGCCCCAGCTCAGCATCCCCAAAGCCTGGCAGACGTGGTGCTGTCCCAGAGCTGAGTCTCCCATGGGGAGATGGTCCTGTGCCTTGTCCCTGCCTCAGCCCTCAGAGAGCTGCTCCCACCCTGCAGTGGAGCTGAACCCTCTCTGTCTTTTGTCTCCATAAAGGTCAGAGAAGAGCCGTCACCCTTTAAGTGCCAAGACGAGGTCTCCCACCCTCCAGTGCCAGAAGACTGGGAACAGTAAGGCAGCTTCTCACTCTTTGGAATGGTTACTATATGGTTGCATGTACTCTGGGTTTACTCTGACCATTTTCCCCTCCTTGTCACAAGTGTGATTTTGATGATTTGTGTCTTCCACGCCGCTTAGGCCTGGCAGCCACACAAAGCACTGTGCTGGTGGTGGGAACTGCCCTGTCCTCCCACTGATCCTCACAGACTCTGAGCTGCAATTTTCCCACCACCACGTTATCCCTGCAGCAGGAAGGGCAGAACATGGGGTGAGGGGCTGTCCTGGCTTCCCTGGGCATCAGAGCCCCGCTGAGTGCATCCAGCAGTCCTTTGGGCTGTTAGAAGCTCCAGTCACAGTCAAAAAATCTATAAGAGAATGAGCTATTGCTGCAGAGACTCGGAGCTGTCCGGGATTTATGTGCTCTGGGCAGCAGGAGCTCCCCGTGCCGTACCTGGGGAAGCACCGCCACGCACACACCGTGACCACTTCCAATTTCACACCACTCTGAACTCGCTCTCACTGAGGTTGGAGAGATGAAAAATGTCTTCATTAAGGAAAGTCCCAGGCCACTGACTGGGAGCTAAATGTTGCTTTAACGTGTGCAGGGAGGGCAGGGAGGGAAGCAGCCACAGCTGTCCCTAGGTTTTCCTAGGAGTGTGTCAAGGCATGGCAAGTCCCAAAAAGGGATTGCCCCGTGGTTTTTCTGCTGCTGTGACCATCTGGAGAAGGTTGGTGACACTCACTTTGGGCCAGTGAGGTGGTGTGTTGACCTCGCCGTTGCCCCACATTTCCCTGGGTGTGGGGGGAGGTGACCCTGCTGCACAGCTCACATGCTGGGCCCAAAGCAGAGCTGTAAAACACTGGGATTTTGGGAAAGGCACAGGGCTTGCATGTCCCCGCAGCCAGGGCTCAGGTGTGTACTCCATCACCCATGTGATGTTGCAGGTGTTCCTCTTCCCTTCTGTCATGGCTCTGTTCCTCGTCCATGAATCCGTGTCAGTCCCAGTACAACACTTCCTCCCGTTCCCCTGTCCCAGTACTGGTCTGCTGCTCTGCAGCAAAGTCCCCCGGGCCAAGATCATCCTTTGCTGCAGAGACAGCAGAAAACCTCCCAGATCGCTTGTTTTTCTCATAATCCTTTGGGCACAAGCCTTGGTGATGGCCATGGGCTCACCCCACCCTCCTGACTCTGTGATTCCTGGTGGAACCTCACAACGAGTGGCGTCTGTACATGGACACTGTGTGCACACACGTGTGTGTTACCAATGTCCTCAGCTGAACCCGCCGTTACCTGCGCTCCCAGCACGGGAGTGCCGGTGCTGCTCTCCCACCCGGAGCGGCTCCGGCGGGCGCGGGGCTCTGCAGGGTCTCTGGGCTTCCCGCTGCTCCTGTTTCCCCAGCAGACCTGTGTGGGTGTTCCCCACCTAATGATCTTTCATTCTTGCATTTGTATCTTTACTCCAGGAATTAGGCACTAAACCTGGAGCTAAGTCAAGCCCAGACCCTCCTCCCGACTCATCCAGCCCCACAGTTTGCCCAGGGCTCTGTTATTATCCCGCATCCCTGTAATTAGCTGCTTAGGCTGTGATTGCCCCATTGTCCGCTGGATGGGTTTAATCATTCTTTTCTCCTACAGTGGCAATTTTGTTCCAATTAATTATTTCAGTTTGAACAGCAATAGCTGGTTGAGTTTAGAGAGAAATTAAAAGGGTAGGGAAGGATAATGAGGAACGAGCTAACTAGGGAGAGGTTGCAGACAGGGCTGCATGGGTCCCTGCTTCTCTTCCAGCCTCTTGCTTGCTCCCCAGAGAACTTTACAGGGCTGGGAAATGCTGTCCCTGGAAACAAGGACCCAGAGAGGCACAGAAGCACTGCCTGGCTCTGTCCCTGCCTGGGAGCTCTGTACTGGGTGTGATGGAAACAGGAGGGCACACTCACAGCCCAGCCCTGAGGGAGAGTGTTGCTCATTGCAGTGAGTAGATCTTGATTAAATGTTAGGAAGAACCTAGCCCTGTGTCAGGCCCACCCTGGCTCCCTGTGCCCCTGTCATCAGCCTTGCACACGCTCACAGCAGTCTGCAGAGCAACATCTGGCCATGCTCTTTCTCTCCCCAAAACCAGCTGGATGCTTGGCTGGCTAACAGACACCAGCTGCCAGCTGAGGGACAGATGCAGCAGCACATCCCAAGCTCCTGGTGTGCAGTGCCATGGAAAATGGGACCAGGAGGGAGGGATGGTGTGTCCAGGGAGGCTCAGGGGCTCCCCAGTCCCAGAGTGGCTCTGGCTCTCCCAGCCATGTGTCCCAAACCAACCTGAGGCAGGGGGTCAGGGAGCCAGAGCTGGAGGGACCTATGGCAGCTGCAGCACTCAGAGCTGGAGCCTCGCATGGAAGGGAGCTCAGAGATTTCTCACCCTGCCAGGCTGACCCAAACACTGCCATAAAACCCGTTACATCACAGCCAAGAGCAAACTGACATCACCACGTGTCCCTCACTAACACGACGGAATCACCCCTCAGTGTAGGTGATGTTCTCAAGGTGATTTCGGATGAGACTGATCTGTATTTTTAAAAATTTAAAAATAAATAAATTTAAGGTTAGCCAAGGTTTTGAAGGGAGTGAAAAAAAAAAACATTAATGCCTTTCAAGATTTACAAAAATGCTGCCTGTGAAATTCATGTATAATTCAATGAATTCCCGAGTAGTTTGAATATTTAAATTATGTATGATCAAAGCAATAAAAAATCTGCATTTCCTCACTCTGAGCCCCCCAGACACAAGTCTCCCCAGTGTCCCCTCCCCAAAAGGCAGCTCCTGCCTCTGCACTCCCAGAGCTATTGAGCCTCATTGCTCTGAAGAAATTGAGTTCGACTGGAAAATTACGGCTGCCAAGTGCGGCTGCTGCTCCCTGATCCAGGCGGCTGCGTCGCTCAGCCAGCGCGTTGCCAGGGCGATGGGCACTGCTGCCACCAGGCCTGGGGAGGGATGATGGCCATGGCGAGGGGGAAGGACCCCCACACTGCTCGAGCCCCCAGCAGCGCCCAGGGAAGCAAAGCTCTGCAGGGGAGGATGGAGGAGCCGAGCACTGACACAGGATGGAGGGCTCTCATCCTCTGCCCTTGCCTCTCTCAGGGGCTCAGGGGCTGCAGGAAGGCAGCTCTGGCCTCACTGCACCTTCCCCCATGGGGGTCCTTGGTCCCGTCCTTCAAGCCCCTGTGGATGTGTCCTCTCTCAGCTCCAGGGCTGGGATGTGGCAGCTCTCTGCTTCTGACTGCAGTCAGGAAGGAAAGGAAAACTGCCAACAAACTGCTCCCTCTGCCCCTCCCTCCACCCTCTCTCCAGATGCTGTAAATTTTCATTAGTATTCTGTAATTTAATGATCTATTCCCAAGAGAAAATTAGTCTTCAATTTACAAAAACTTCCCTGTTAATTTAAACATAATAGTAGGGAGCGCTGCACATGCTGGAGCCACGTCCTGTGGCCCCGCTCCCCCCTCCTGCAGCCTGGGGAAGGGCAAGTGTGAGGGACAATTCTAATAATGTACACTAAAATCCCTCAGAAATCTTCCATCCAGGACTGCAAAGATGTTTCTGGGAGCAAGAAAAGCAATTTCCTCCTGAAACAAGAGTTTATTTTGAACCTGGCAAACTCCAATTCAGCTGGAGGTTGATGCTGGAAGACTGGGAGAGGCAGAATGTGCTGGGCTTGCCAGATGAGCCATCGGTGCTCACCCAGGAGGCAGCTGCCACCAAACCTTCAGGGCTTTTAAACCATCAGTCGGCACCAAGCCCTGGAGCATCCTTGGCAGAGCTCCACCATTCTGGGCAGACCCCTCCCCTGGGTTAGGGAGGAGCACGGTGGCTCTGTCTGAGGCTGCTGCAGGTCCCCGGGGGCAGGGCCAGGGCTCCAGGCTCTCTGCCTGCCCACTCTGCCACCGGTGGGCTCTAAGGGCATCGCTGCCCCCAGCTCGTGCCAGGTGTCAGCCGCCTCCTCGGTGCATATTGAGATGGATGATGGTGGCTCTGCTCATTAGAGGCTGTGGCAAAGAGTAGGTGCTGGGAGTCTCTGTGCTGGGAAAGTGCTGCAAGAGGAGCTCATTAACTTGAAAAATTGGGTCCAGAGGGCTCATTTGTCTGAGATCAGTTCACTGTTTTTTCTAGTAATGCAGAAAATGAGGGAGGGGGATCTGAGCCTCTCCTCAGTGACTGGCTCTGTGATTTACCCCTTTCTCATTCATTTTCTCTCCTTCAAATTGCCTTAATACTATCTATTTTCCATGGGCCTTAAACCCACCCATGTGGAACGTACATAACCCTTCACTCCCATCATACTGCATCTGTAGGACAGAGCAGACACTGGGACAAGTTTGTCCAGCCTGGCATTGCAGAGATGTTTTCTAGGGGCCTTTAATGGCCCCTGGTGAGGCCCAGGTGGCCCCCAGCACACACTGCCGTGCACTGCCATATGTGCTTGTTCTCTGATCCTGGTCCCCTGCAGCAGGAGGTTTGTGTCCCCTGTTGCCTCCCCCATTCTGCAGGGCCATGGTGGGTGGCTGGTGGGCACAGCCTGCTCCAAAGTGTCAGGAGGGAGTGGTGCCGGGTCTGGCACAGCTACTAATACGGATGCTGTTGTGTGGAGAGGCTCTAACATCAGCTGAACTTGATGATTTCTCTTGGTTTCCTGAGCAGATTTAGGGCAGAGGCGGCTGAAAGACACCTGATGCAGCGCTCCTGCCCTGCTGGGGGCTGCAGTCCCTGCCGCTGCTGGCAGCCCCACAGTCACACCCAGTGCTGACAGCAATCACGCCCTTTGCCTCACGCTGTTGATAAAGGCAGAGCTGTCAAATCACAGCAGAGATTGGAGGGGAAGCCTGGAGCCATCCCCTGCCAACGCGCTCCCCTGGCCCCGGCCCGTGGCAGGGAACGAAGCTGAGTTCTCTCCATGGACGTGGGAGGAGGATGTGGAGAGGAGGACGTGGGAGGAGGCCACACTTGGAGCTCCCTGGAGCTGATGGAGGTGAGGGCTTGGCCATGGGGCTGCCGAGCCCCCACCAGCACTGCTGCACCCACCAGAAGAGAATTCAGCACCCCTCTAACCCCCACTGCACCTGTGCTGATCCCCCCCCAGCCAGCCCTGCCCCAGACGTGGTTAAATTAGAAGGGAAATCTATTTCCTGTTAAAAAAAAACAAACAGGGGAGCAAAGTCAGAGTTAAATATAGATATATGATATGTAAATGAATCTGACAACTGAGTGAATAAAAAATGAAGGTTTAAATTATTGAAGGGTAGGAGGAGATGGCGCATGCAAATAGCATTAATGTGGAAAGAGGCAGTGCTCAGAACACAGAAAGGAGGTTTTGAAATGTAATTATTTCTTTTAAGAAAAGGGTTACACATAAAATAAAAGCCAACAGAGCTGGTATGTGTTTGTCTCAAAGCCTTTTCTCTCCTGCCTGTCCCTTTATCCTTTTGGCTTTTTTTCCCCCCCTGCAAAGCAAAGAGAGAAATCAAAGGCTACTTAGTTTTTTAAGCTTTAATTAAAATAAGATAAATTAAGTTTTAGTTGCTCACAAGAACAAGCGAGATGGCCGATCACAGGCTGCTGCTGAGAGGGCAGGAGCAGGTGTTTGGTAATTGATTTGGTGGGGACAGGGCTCTGTGGCTGTCAGAGCCAGAGCAGTCACAGCCACCCCCTGGAATGGGTGGGAACCTCCAGCACTTTGCAGAGAGAGGGAGCATGGGCTTAACTTCCATGGAAAAACACCTGCCTGACGATGTTAACCTGCCAGGAGGATTTCAGTGCAGCTCAGCTGTGCAGACACTTTGCTGGGTTTTGTTCCTGTTCCTCCCTGTGCTGCACAGCCCGTGGGGCAGGATCAGACAGAGTGTGGGGCTGGTTGTGGGAGCATTAGCAACTCTATTGAAAATAGGAAACTCACTGGTGATTTTTTACCAGTGGTAAAGCCAACAAGGAATTCTGGCAGTCAATCTGCAAGTGCAGAAAATGTCCCCATCACCTTCTTCACAGCTGTAGTTCTGCCTCCCTGACCCTCTTCAGGACTGATGGGGCAGGTTATGGGTTCTCTTTCCCTAATTCAGAATGTGATGGCTTGGGACAAGTTGTTAAAGCTATAGATCAAAATGTCATTTATTAGAAAAGTGCCTCTCTGGGGATTCTTATCCTTTGTTCATTATTTGTCGTGTGCTGGCAGTGAGCTCTGTTGTGTCTAATCTGTCTTTCTGGCTGTTTGCATACCCCTCACTGTGGCGGCACCTGAGTGTCTCCCATGACTTAAAAAATGATGGTTTGCTTTCCGCTCCCTCTCCTGCTCTGCAAAGCCACAAGGGCTTTGGGCTTTATGGAAAGCATATGGGATAGATTTTCCCATTCCCTTCGAAGATACCAGTGGTGGAGGGTCCTCCCCAGGGGTCTGCACAGGGACCTGCAGTGGTGACGTGTGGGGCTCACCACTGCCCGGGATGCCACTGTCACAGGTGCTTTGGTGGCGGCTGCTGTCATGGAGCCGTGAGCTCAGGGTGGGCCTGGCATGCCCCACATCACGTCAAACTCCCCTGGCATTAGTTCCTGCCTGATGTGGGCCAGGGGCAGGCAGAAAGTGAGGGCAAGGTGGTCTTCCAGCCTACACTGGGAACCCCACGTGTTCCCTGCCCAGCCAGTGCTTCAGCCCGCATCCTGGCAGGACACGAGAGCCTTCCACGGGCACTCACCAGCCATTTGGACGGGACCCAGGAGCAGTTCCTGCTCTCTAAGTGATAAATGACCCTGCACCACTATCAGGCACACAAATCATGTTCATCACCACCAGCCTTTCATGACATAATTCTGCACAGTGACTGTTACATCCTTCTGCAGGTGATCCAAGAGCTCTGGGATATGTGGAATGGTTTGCTTTGTCTGTGTCATTGCCCAGGCATGTTCAGGGGTTTGTGCCTCCTGCATGAACTCATTAAAGCAATATTTGCCCCCTCAGACAGCTTTTGCATCGATGAAACGATGGGAAAAGAGAATTCCTCCATGGACCCCCCCTCATTTTCACTGTCTTCTTGACAGATGCCATTCATGCCACTTGTCAGGCCAGGTCCCGGGCCTAGGGTGACACAGAACCGGCTCCTGGTCCAGCCTGTCTGCAGGGTTCAGTGCACTCGCCCCTCCAGTGCCTCTGTCTCTCAGCTCCCATGGCTCCCATGGTTCCTGTGGCTCCGGTGGCTCCCAGTCCATCCCAGTGCGGGTCCTTTCCTCCCCGGTTTGGCCGCCGTGTCTCCATGGCGACGCGCTCTCCCTGCCGCAGAGCATCCTTGGCTCGCCACCTCCAGCGCTGCATTTGTATTCCCAGCCTTTGTCTCCCGCCTGGCGCTGGCAGCCGGCCAGGCCAGGCATCCATTTCAAAGCAGCCTTTGTATTATCGGTGCAGTAGCTGCTCAGAAATCCATGGGATTCAATCAGGGTGAGAACACTGTGTTTCCTCGCCCTCCTCCTTCCCCCAGCCGGGCTGCCGTCGCTCAGCGTAGCTGGCGTGACCACATCGCCTGGCAGAGGGCAGCAGGATGGGGCTGTGCCAGCGGCCACACATCGGACGGGCAGGAGCAAGTGGGGGCAGACGTTTTCCTCCTCTCCCCCTCCCCAGGCATAGCTGACATTTCCTTGCACAGTCAGATGTGCCATTTTCAGCACAGCCCCGTCCTCGAGGCTTACGGGCAGCTGGATCTGCTGAACTGAGATAGTAGTTAAGATTCCAGCCCCAGGCAGAGGAAAACAGTGCTTGGAGTGAACTCGAAGCCCAAAGCTGGGATCCTGCCTGAGCTTGCTGCCTCTTCCCCTCTGTGACTGCCAGCTCTGCCAGAGGCAAGGCAAAGCCAGCTTGCTGGACAGTGCAATCCATTAACTGCAGAACCCATCCTTGCTTCCAGGGAGTTCAAGGCTTAGAAAAAGGGATGATGTTACATATCTGCTCAAATGTGCAAAGATAGATGCAGAAGTATGTGTATGCATCCACAGGTGTATTATTGAGGGTTTGTGGGGACTCCAGTTTCCAGGCACTCCAGTCCCTGTGGACCTTCTCCAGGGCACAGGGAGGCACCCAGGAGGGGACACAAAAGGGGGCTGTGAAGTGTCATTGCTGAGGTCCTTGTGCTCCCCAGGGCATCCCTGCATCCTTCAGAGTATGAAGTGAGGCAGGAGGGAAATTAGAGGGCACCAGGAGAACAGTGACTACTTTGTTAAGGGCAGAATCAGCAGCTGTGTGTCAGCCTTGCCCAGAAAGAAAATGTCTCCAGGAGAACCTGTCCAAACAGGCATCTTGGAAGGCAGCAGGAGCTGGGCAGCCAGTCCTGGGGCAGCATCTGAGGGGAGTTCATCCAGCAGTTTGTCCTACCCTGCTGCTATGGGGAGCAAGTGGGACTGGACTGGAACTTCTTCAGCCTTGGGCCACATCACTCAGAGCCTGACTGCGCCAAGCAGGGCTGCAGGTGGGAGTGGGCACAAAGCTGCTGATCTCAAGGGTCTCACTGGAAGGACCTTTCATCTTGCTAAACGTCAGAGACTCTCCTAAGTAATTCACTGCCTTGTTATGGTGAGATGTAACCACCTCAGCACTACAGTGCCTGCAACTGGGACCACTGGGAAAATCGGGAGCACAGGAGTTCAGGGTCCCACAGAAAGACCACGGCAGGTGCCAGCTGTGGCCCAGGTATAACAGCGGCTGCAAGAGCCACCCTGGCAGTACTGACATGACTTTGCATGAGGACATTTCCCCACCTGGAGACAGTCCCAGGAGGTAACAAGTGCCAGAGCTCTTGCTGTGGTCTGTGGTGCTGCTCAATAAAGTGTGTCCTGGCCCCATTTTATTCTCCATAATTAGGAAACTCAGCAGACGAATTGCTCTCTGAAGCCTAAACCGGAGCATATTGTTGGCACAAAAAGAACTGGTCTGCGACAGAGCAGGGATTGTTTGTGCCATTTCAGTGAGAAGTGCAAAGGAAACAGGTGAAATCTGTTAATCTGGTGCTGTGCTGGAAAAGGGCAGGTGTGAGTGAGGTGATTGATGAGCATTGATTAGGAAGGGCTCGCTGCTGTCAGACACGATGGAGGACAGAGGATACAAGTAGGGTGGGCAGGTGAGGGATCCCCATCCCCATCCCCATCCCCATCCCCATCCCCATCCCCATCCCCATCCCCATCCCCATCCCCATCCCCATCCCCATCCCCATCCCCATCCCCATCCCCATCCCCATCCCTATCCCTATCCCTATCCCTATAGAACCGACCATTCCCATGCTCCAGGTGCTCCCGGCCCTCTCCCAGGGCTCTGGCAGTTTCTCTGGAGAAGCAGCTCATGTCTCTCTCATCAATTCACCAGTTGAGATTAATCCTGGAGGAAGGGCGAGCTCTGCCGTGGGTGTAGCTGGTGGGCTGAAGGCAGGGCAAGCTGTTTCCTCTGTGAACATCAGAGTTTGCATGAGGCCATTGCAAATAACTGAGACTGGAAGGCAGAAACAGGAGGGGAAGCACTTTTCCCTGAATGAGTCATCTGTGTCTTCTTGCTGGTGGTTTGTAGCTCCATGGGCTCTCCAAAAAGTGCCCCACTACTTTTGGTTGTCTTTTTGGTTAGCAAAAACCTAGAAACAAGCTAGAAAGAGCCATGGCTGTGGAAGAGAGCCCAGGACATGCAGATCCAGCAGTCTTCATGTGAGCAAATCAGCTGAGCTGCCCACAGGGCAGGTGATGTCCAGGGTGGCTGGACCCACAGCTGTGGCAGCATCTTGAGGGGAACCTTCAGAGCTGGGGGATACCCCCAACCAGCTCCCATGAGGGATTTGGACTGGGCCATATTCACTAACACCTGAGCAGTGTGGAGCATGGGACCTGGGAAGGGCTGCAATAAGCCCACCACTGTGATTCTCTTTGGAAGTGCAGTGCAGTCCTGGTAAATAAATAAAGATTGGATCTTGTCAGTCTCTTGCACTGCACCACTTCCAAGCGCGGGGATGCGAGGCTGCTGTAATTGGCTGGATGCAGAGCGAAATCCAGGCTCAGCGATTCCATTTTGCAGTTGGCAGCCTTCCCAAACGCAGATCAGGGAATGCAACTTGGACTGGCTTTAAAACACAGGGAAATCCTTTATCTTTGATAATTTTTTGCTGATTTAAAGGGCTGGATTAAATCCTCATTTAATAACCCCAAGTGCCTGCTCTGCCCTGCTCTGATCGCTCTGAGAGTGCTGCCAGGGTGCTGGAGCCCAGAGGAAAGGCAGGGAATGTTCTCCCCAGCACAGATCCGATGGCTGTTTGCTGCTGCAGCCTGTGAAACAAAACCGACTGTGTAACCCCCAGCCTCAGCACGGGATGGTGTTCGTTGCTTTTGAGGTCTGTTTCCAGCTGCTTTTGAGGTCTGTTTCCAGCTGCTTTCAGGGCTGATCAGAAGGCAAGCCCAACACTTTCTGCCACCAACTTCCAGTTATGTCATTTGTGGGTTTTTCTCCTAACTAAGGGTCCTCAGAGCCCCAAACGTCCCTCTCTAACACACAGCCCAGCTGACTGCACTGACAGGCTCTGGGGCAGGGATTGTTTTATCAGTAACAGCTGCCTGCTCAATACCTTTATATTGCTGCCTCTTACTGTCGCCTGCGCAATTTTTAAATCCTTAAATAAAGCATCTACAATGAAAAGGGAAGGAGCCTCCTTGCAGAGGAACACAGAGCCACCACGTTGACGAGGAGACTGTTTTCCCTTGTCTGTCAAATCAGCTCATTTAGATTATTTAAGTCAAGAGCAATTTTGAAAACAATCTGTTTTGCTGGTGACAGCGGCTTCGCTCTGTGTAACGATGCTGAATGGAGCAAGCGGCTTTGAGTTATTGACGGCAAATTCTCCACATCCCCAGGCCCGAGCTTCTCTGGAGACAGCCCCAGCTCTGTTTTCCCCAGACATGAAGCAGAAAGTATTTTCTAACATGTTGGCTTCCTTTGCCTTGAGAGCAAACTGCAGCTGAAGGGGAAGGGCGGAGGGGATGGGAACGCTGAAATGGCGCCAGCTCCTCTTTAACTGTTTTAAGGCAGTGCATTTCTCTGCCTCCTGCAGTTTATTCTCTTGCTCTGGTGATATGAAAATCCTAATTAAAAAGAATGGGGATGTGATGATGGGAGGACGTGTGTGCGTGCCAGGCTGGCAGGGTGCAGGTGGTGGCTGCGGTTGCTGGGAGAGGATATTTGGGGATCACTGCCCAGGAGGGCATGTTTGCCGAGTGGTGAAAGTGTAACCACACAGGTCCATCCCTGGCAGCTGCCTGAATACAGGTGTGGTGTTTGCCCTTGAAGAGTTGCTTCCATTATTTCTAATTTCTAATACCATGTGTGACCAGAGCTGCAGAGCCATTTAAACCCACATCAGGGAAGGACAGCAGTGCCAGGGAGTATCGTGGGTGGCACAAGTAGGTTCCTTCCTGCACACACTGCCTGGAGTGCTCCTTCCCATCCAGGAACATGGTGGTTCCCAGGGACAGGGATTCCATGAGGAAGAGAAGCACTGACATTTCACAGATGGGGGTTAAGGATTTAGCTACCCTTCAGCTGAAAGCACCTCCCAACCCAGGTGGTTACGAACGTCATTTTAAGCACAGAGGTGTTTTGGTGTCTCTTTGCTGGCAGAATCAGAATCTGGGGCCTTAGCAAAGAAGTCCAGAGGTCCAAACTTCAGAGAGCACCAAGGGACAAAGAATGAACCAAACAACTGTAGTAAGCAGGAGAGAAGGTCCTCCAGAACCTCAGTTCCCAAATAACTCTATGTTCAGCACATATTAAGACTAAAACCAGGAGTGGTTAACATCCGAGTGCTGCTTCCAGCCAGCACCCAGTACCACTGCTTTGACTGATGGGCTTTTGTGTGGGTGAAGCTCAACCTGCTGGTTCTTCTAGAAGAAAACATTCTTCCTATTTGAGGATTCCTTAATTTCCCTAGTGCATCCAGGAATTCAGCAGTTTCCTATGTATCAGAACTCGGCTGAGCAAAGTGCTACTTGTGAGGGTGAGAGGTAAGATCATGACGCTGATGCAAGGAGGGGATGATGGGGTAAGTGACTGAGGGCTGGTTCCTGCAGAGGCTTTGCTGACAGTGTATAGCCAGCTGCAGCACCTGCATGCAGAAGGGAAGCCACTGCTGCAGTGGTCTAGTTGCTAGAGGCACGTGCATAAATAACATTAGAGAACAATCTAAAATAATAAAGAAAGCTGCAGACCTTGACTATGAATTTTATTGACAGTGGCATAATACAGTTAACAAACTGACATAACAGGAGTACATAATGCATTCATCAGCCTTCCCAACTGAGGACAGACTTAACAGCAGCCCTCCTACACCACGTGTAATGCCTCCAAAGAGACATGAAACAGGGCTGCTGTGAATGGAACAGTGAGAGAGAGCTGAGTCACACTTCAAGAAATAATGGCTTTCAGTTACACACAATTACATGACAGTCCAAACTTTTTCACATAAAGAAAAATAAACAAGACCAAATTAACTTACAAGTTATTACAAGACACTGAGAAACTGATTTCAAACTGTCACTTTACAGCTGTGCCTGTTCAGCTCACAGCAGTGCACTCTGCATTACTGAGCCTCTAAGGACAAAAATACGCTCGCTGGCTACTCTGCATTGTCATAAACCTTGCCTTTAATACTGTAGGATCTTCTTCAGCTGAAAAACACTGTACTTCATTCATGCTGGCAGAAAGACAGCGGATGCTGCAGCAGATTTCCAGGGACAATGGCTCATGTACCCAGGGCATCCGTTTATCTCACAGAGGAATCAAACAGCATTCCTTTTCTCACCAGCTTTGCTAAGAACGGTAAAGGCCAACTGAAACTAGGCTGGAAAATGCTGGTGACAATGTGCAACTGGAGGCAAAGAGAGGGCGAGAACTTCCCTATGCCAACAAAACCTTGGTTGGGAGTGCTTGTCAGATGCAGAACTATTTACTGGGAATTCTTATCCACTTTCAGCTTTGCTCATCCCTGACAATACTGCTCTCAATTCTCATCCATTGTCCTGTTCAGTCCTTTGACTGGTTTGATTTTTCTAATATCTGGGATATTGTTACTGAAGCCAAGTCCAGTAACAGAGTGTGGCTCATATACTCCTCACTCTTCATTTTCTGTATTTGAAGTATCTTGGTGTGGTTTGGATTAAGCTCCATGTTCTCATACATCGATCTCTCAGCAGGTTTGTCAGTGCTGGGGACTTTTCTATTCCCTCCCTCAACCCAAAAGAGTCAGCAAAAGGTTAAGAGAAATGTGTATGTGGTTATTTACACTTTAACACCTTTTATCTGCCAGTTATTGGTGCCCCAAGCTTGGCATAGAGCTGGCACAGCAGCAGCACCCTGGGAGCACTGCCCCACACAGGGAAAACACGCATGGAAATGGATGTTGTGTCCATCTGTGCTTTGTCCTGCATCGTTTGGGGAACGACTGTGTTCTGCTGAGGGTGCTTGATGAGACAGCGCCTGGAATTCCTGTGTGTGATCGGGATAACTAAGGACTACGTTGGTGTGTGGGGCCTCATCGCTCCCCACAACTCCCCAACCAGGAGGGCACAGTGAGGTGGGGCCCATCTCTTCCACCATGCTGCAGTGGCGGGAACAAGAGGAAATGGCCTTAGGCTGAGACACGGGAGGTTCCGATTAGGTATCAGAAATTTTTTTTCACTTTTCAGGTGGTCAGGCTTTGGAAGGGGCTGCCCAGGGAGGTGGTGGAGACTCCATCCCTGGGAGTGCTTGTGAGACGTCTGATCTGGCACTGGGTGATGTGGTTTTGGGGTTTAGGGGTTACGGTGGCAGTGCTGGTGGAGGGTTGGATTGGATAATCTTAAAGGTCTCTTCCAACCTTGATCACAGAACCTCCTGAGCGGAAGGCACGCACAGGGATCATCCAGTCCAACTCCTGGCTGTGCAGAGGACACCCCAACAATCCCACCCTGGGCATCCCTGGGAGCGTTGTCCAAACGCTGCTGGACCTCTGGCACCCTTGGAGCCGTGCCCATTCCCTGGGGAGCCTGGGCAGTGCCCAGCACCTTCTGGGGGAAGAACCTTTCCCTGATCTCCAACCCAAAACCCCCTGACACAGCCCCAGGCGAAGTGAAGACTCTGTGACCCCGGCCCGAGGCCCCCGCGCTGCCGGACCCGTTCCCCCCGTGCCGGGGAGGCCCCGCTCCCTCCCCGCCGGGCGGGCCCCGCTCCCTCCGCGCTGCTGGCCCCGCTCCCTCCCCGCCGGGCCGGCCCCGCTCCCTTCGCGCTGCCGGCCCCGCTCCCTCCCCGCCGGGCCGGCCCCGCTCCCTCCGCGCTGCTGGCCCCGCTCCCTCCGCGCTGCCGGCCCCGCTCCCTCCCCGCCGGGCGGGCCCCGCTCCCTTCGCGCTGCCGGCCCCGCTCCCTCCCCGCCGGGCGGGCCCCGCTCCCTCCGCGCTGCCGGCCCCGCTCCCTCCCCGCCGGGCGGGCCCCGCTCCCTCCGCGCTGCCGGCCCCGCTCCCTCCCCGCCGGGCGCCCCGGAAGCGCGGCCGGGGCGGGTTCGCTTCCTGCGCGCGGGGCGGGCGGGCGGCGGCGGCAGGAAATGGCGGCGGAGCTGCGGCTGCAGCTGCCGGGCCCTCCCGCTCCGCAGCGCCGGGCTCAGCCCGCGTAGAGCCGCCGGCCGCGCCGGGCCCGCGCCGCAGCCTCCGGGACGGACTCCGAGCACTTTACATACATGAGGTACCGGGGAGGGCGGGCGGCGCCGGGCCGGGCCGGGCGGGGGAAGGGCCGGGCGGCGGGGGAGCCCCGCGGAACCGCAGCGGATGGGATCGGGCTCCCCGCGGGAGCGGCGCCGGCGGAGGGGCCGCCCGGTGGGGTCGCGGCGCGCCCCCGGAGCGATGCGTCCCGTTCCCCCCGCCCCGGGCCGGGCCGTGCTCTCCCAAGCTCGGAGTTCGCTCCTGCGGGGCCGGCAGCGCTTGCGGCCGCCGGTGCGGCACGGAGGGTCCCGCTGCTGCGCTCGAAGCACATTCGCGGGCTGAAGTGATGCAGCAGAATTGTTTTCCTTAAAGTCCTTGAAACGGTGAAGTGCAAGGAGGGCACACGGGCATGGGTGTTGGGCGCAGGTAGTGTACAGGGATGGTGCTGGGGCGCACAGGGATGGGTGTTGGGATGCAGATAGGGCGCGCAGGAGTGGCAGGTGCTGGGGTACAGGGAGGGCACAGGGATGGTGCTGGGGTACACAGAGGTGATGTTGGGGCACACGGAGGTGGTAGATGCAGGTCTTGGCCGCTCCCCTCGCCGTATTTGGGGCCGCAAGCCGCCGGGTCCCCGGGGACACACACCGACGGGTCCCGGGGCGATCCGTGCTCTCCCCATTCGCTCGTGACCAACCCCACCTGGAGCTCCCTGTGCATCCCGACCCGCACCAGCTTTATTTTCGTGCTGCATTGCTGTTGACATGGAAACCAATACCACTTTCTGTTCCAGAGAATTGGAAGCTAAAGCTACCAAAGAAGTCGAAAGAAAACTAAGCAGGTAAGAGACTCATTTAAATTCCCTCCCACAGTTTAGATGGAAAGGTGGCCTAGGGCTAGGAATAGTTGTGGGCTTTATCGGGAGCTTTAATCTCTTGTTAATTGTAAGGATAAAAAAACCTCTGAATTTGAAAACGTTCTCAATTTCGTGGAGAAATGTCTGCACGTTTAGTTAATTCTGTAGAATAAACACCTTTTCAGCTGGTTTTTTTTTTTTTTTTGTGTAACAACTTCAGATGTTTAATAGTTTTTTTTTTAATAGGGGAGATTTTTGAAGAGAAAAATAACTTTTCTGCACTAAGTTGTAGTACCTAACAATAACTGAAAAATGAATGAAGGGTTTGGGGTTTTTTTTTGTACACTTCAGCCAAGTATATTATTGGGAGGCAAGACAGTTGTGGCAAGAACTCGAATAAACTGCGTGTTGCCATATAACTACTGGCTCTTTGCCTCTTTTGCCATGAAGAGTTAGCTGGTGAATTTCCTGTTTACATGTAGATTTTAGAAGGAGAACTTAACAGAATGAGCTCGGGGGTTAACACGGGAGTTCAGAGTCATGTTGAACTAAGGATTCTGTGCCAGTAACATGTATCACTTTTATATTTAAGTAGTTGTTTCTTCTGCACCGTTTGTTTTTAGTCAGGTGACTTTCTTAAAAGGATCAGCTCTATTGGTTACATTCTTTGTTTTCAACTTTTGTCCTACTTCCTTTTTGGGTTCTTTTTCAGTTAGAGCTTTAAAGGCCTTTTGCTAGTGATCTGTTAAAGGGATTTCTACTGGGGCCATTTGAAATGTGCCCAAACTCTGAGTATAGCTGATAGAATCTCAGGTTTGGTACCCTGCTTTTTTCCTTCTTTTCTGTGCCTGAGCAGTCTCCAACTTCCAGGCTGAGCTATGAGTGTACTGTGAAAACTGCTTTGCTTTCCCCTGCTCTCAGTACATGTCTTCCTTTTTTTTTTGTTTGGTATTATACTTAAGCATGAATGATTTTTCCCATGTTGTTGTTGTTGAAATACAGGGAATAATTGGGATACATGGGAACATTTAAGATACCTTTGGCACGTTGCTGTTAACCCATCAGCGTTCAGGGACGCGCTGCGTTCGTGATGCCAGAAGTGATTTCAGAACTGTATTACAGAGTGACAGAGTGCTAAGTTCAGAGCAGTACTTGGTGCCAGTCTTAGTCAGGAGATTTCACATTTTTATGACCTTAGCAGAGATCTTGTTATGCTGGTAGGCAGTGCTGAGAGTGAGAAGTAGTGAAAAAAAACTACAGAACTTCCAAAATTCAGTGCTTGGAGAGTAAATTCTACTATGGAACGGGTCCCCATGTCTCTCTGACATAGAGGAGTATGTTTTATTCATTTCAAAGATTCAGAACTGGTTTGAAGTTCACATTAATGCCCCAGCTGGTTTATGTTTAGCCAGGGAGCTCTTGTTGTGTGAGCACACAGCTGATAAACCGTGGCATGCCTGCGCTGGATAGACCTGATTAATTGTTTTACTGGGGTAGAACTCAGCAGATAGCCCTCATTCTTCCTCCAGTGTCATTATTTACAGTCTTATTAAATTTGCAGTGACCTAGCCGAACTGTAAGAGAGCAAATATCCTTTCCTGGGAAGGTACATAGACCTGTGCCAGAGTTTATGTTAATCTCAGATTTCACAGTGTGGATATAGACTGTGAACTCCACGGGACATTGGCTTTGCTTTGTGTGTGTTCTGAAGTCACTTCTGGAGTTTATGCCTATAAATTAATGGGTAGCAAATACACTTTTTAATCTTACTGGGAATATTGGCTGGCCTGGACTGTAGATTTGTGATAGGATAAGTATTAACAGCTTTTAGTGCAGCTTGCTCATCCAGTTGGATTCCTGTTTTACACTCAGGATTAGTATTTGGCCTGTGTGGCCTTTTGGAAGAGAATCCTCATTTGGTCTGTGTTCTCTCTAAAATTCATACATGCCTGGTGCTGTGCAAATATTCCTGGTCTCAAAAATAAGCTTAGTGCATGACTTTCGACAGTGGCTCAGATGAATCCATTGCACACTCTATTGTGGCATTATGTTACGAGTTAAATGTCACCTGATCAGCCACAACAAGAGCTGTCTGGTGTTAACTGGGGAAATTCAAGAGTTAAATTTGGTTAAAATCAGGACTGCTAAAAGTCACCATTTAGTTCTTCTGATTTAAGCAATAACTTCTCAATTCTGTTTGGTAAACAGGGCTTTCCTGCCTCATTTATGTGGAACTGAGAGAAGGTAAATATCTGAAATATGTTGACAATTATTTTCCCAAACCCAGGGGTTTGACTGTTGCTTCACAAGCATGCAAACCATAGGGAAGAGTCTCCACAGCTTCCATTCACCTCTGATTCTGCCCACCTTGGTTGCAGACTGGCCATGTTTTGGGAGAGCAAACTTCTCACCTCTAGATTTCATCCATGTATTCTGCAAAGCTACTAGTGTACACTTGATTTTTATGCTTTCATGTTATAATAACCACCATATTTCCATGGTATTTTTCTTATCTGCTGCAGGGAAAACGTAGAGCTGGCCCAGTGGTAGAGGCTTATAAAACGAGGGGAAAATGTAGTTGTTTCTGTTAATGTGTAAGCACTTGATTTTCTGTTGGGTTTCTGGGGATGGATCTTTTTCCTTATGAACTTCTTATGGAGAGATGTCTGCTGTGAAATGGGAAGAGTTTATTGCAGAGAAAACATTCTATTCATGCTTTCAAGACCTTTACAGATATTTGGGTAAAATTACACAACCCTTTCTCCTCCACAGACACCTTTTGAGGTTGTACATGATTGCCAGGTGGTCCCCATAAGGTACCTTTGCTGTTTCAGTCTCACAGCAGCGCCTGTGCAGAGCAGTGCACCTCTGCAGCAGTGACACTGCAGCAGCCTGGAGCAAGGCAGAGTTGATGCTGGACTTGAGCAGTTGATTGTGGAGGAGCAGTTTAATCTGCCTTCTTCGCTTCCTCATTTGTTACAGGAAGATAGGGATTGTTTATGGCTGCTGCTGGAGTCTTGTGTAGTTGGATGATAAACTTCTTGGGAAAGAGATCTGTCTTTTGTCTGCTTATGTGGCAGCAAACATCTTGGATGAAACTTGAGGGCAAAACTAACACAAATATTCCAGAATGATGGTCCATTTGTAGTCCTTGTATTTGGGAACATCATTCTGATGAGCTAGCTTCTGTATTGGGAAAATGGGAAAGCTGAGTGGATTCCACGTAATTGGTAGTGGCAGACATGGTAGGTAGAATTCTATCACTTCACTTTTAGGGTGATAATTTAAAGACTGAGGTATTTAAAAGCGCAAAAGAAAGTAGCTGATACACATTTACTAATTAATTATTCATTCAAGTATTTTTTCCAGTTTTTAGCTTGGCAGCACCTCTCCTCCCTGTTAATAGCTGGAAAGAACCCATACACACACGTCTGGAAATGAGTGGGTTTGTTTTGTTCTCACTGCTTGAGGCTCTCTGTGCTCCGAGGAACACGCTGGGCGGGTTCAGGTGCCAGAGCATTTCCATCCGAGGCACTGGCAGGGTTTGTTGGGATTTTTTTGTTAACTTCAAAGTACTGGTGTCTATTCCATAAACTCCACGTGCTCCTTTGGTGTAGTGTGCTTTTTTTGTGGATGGCATTGATAAAGGAATTATAGGATCCCTTTTAATCAAAATATACATTTTATAATTGAAGGTTGTAGAATGCTGGTGAGTAGGAAAGCTAGCTGTTGGTTTTTTACAGAACCTGAGAAATCACTTTGATTGGCAATTTTGTGTATTTGTGTCATTTCAGAAAATGGAAAGATGAGGGAACTTGTAGGTCAAAATACAGAAGATTTATCAGTCACAGCAACATTTGATAGTCTGTGTAGATGGTCAGCTGTAGGTTGAACATGTGGTGCTATCTTTGCAGAATTGTTAAAGGTCTTTCAGTCCCTGATACTTACCTGTAGCTACCTGGCAATGTTCCACCTGTAGCACTGCAAGTTAATTTATAACTAGAAGAAGAGCAAATGGTGGAAAGGATTTATTTGTTTATTATTTTCAAAAAAAAAAAAATTAATATGTCCATCTCTGGAGATTTTACATTAGTTTCAGAAGCTGCTGTGTGTAATCGCTTCTAATTCTTACTTGTATGTTTGCTCCAGTAGTATATGGGCAAAAGGTAAAAATCCATTGTTATTTTTTGCCTTCAGCTGGCAACCCAGTGCCTCTGGAGGCTGGCTCCTGGTTTAACTGGGCTCCCTTGTCCATGGCATAGGTTCCCTCGGGTGCCCCCCTGCCCAGTGCTGCTGGGACCATGCCTCCAGCCTGGAGGGCCATCGTGATGGCACCAGCTCCCGATGCTGTGTGTGAGGTGCTTCAGAGGACACCCAGCAGGCCGTGGTACCTTTGGGAGAATCCCTTTGCAGCCTCAAGACTCCCAGAAGTTTGTTGGGATGGGAGGGATGCCAGCTGTGCCTGCTGGGACAGTGTGGGTCCGTGGGCTCGGGAGCAGGGCAGGGTGGGGCTGCTGCTCCTGCAGCGTGGGGAGAGCTGGCTCTGGCCGTGGCTTGGAAGCCCAGTGAGTGTGGCTGCCCTGGGGTGTTCCCTGCCCTTCTGGGGCTCTGGGGCCTTTGGGTCAGAACACTCCTGCAGGGTCCTGAGCCAACCGAGCCCAGCGCTGCCCAGGCCAGCACTCACCGTGTCCCCGAGTGCCACATCCATGCCTCTGTTAATCCCTCCAGGAATGGGGACTCACAATTCTCGTACCAGCATTTCCTCAGTGTGGTGATAGAATTTTGATTTTATTGTGGCAAAACATGTTGCCCTTTGATATATTGTAAGAGCAAAGATAGCAGAGCGGCACAAACATTAATTACTGCATCCTCAGCCTGTCTGCCAGGGGAAATATGGATGAACTTGATTTTGCTCTTCTGTAACATTAAGAATAAAGGTTAAATATGTCTATTTCAGACCAGGTATTTTTACAATGCCAAGCTGGAGCTTTAGAAATTAAAGATTAATAGAATTCTTTTTTTCAAGAATTAAAGTAATAAGTGAAGCATGTTTTGATATAAATATTACCTGAAATGTTTGCAGTTTGAGCATGACAGCTTTTTCCACTTCAGAAGCCACATAACAAATAAGGCTGTACAAAAATAAAATGCCTTGTACTGTCTTGATAACCTGTCTTAGAAGACTAAAAAGTTGGCTTTAGCTTAATTGAGGAAAGCATTTTAGTAGTTTGTTGGTTTTTTTCCCCTCTTATACAACGAAGAAGTGTGCTGGGGTACACAATTGGAACAAAAATTTACTGTTAAATAAATAATGGTAAATATTTATCTGACCCTCGGTCTGCTTAAATTTATGCAGATAACAGCAGCTTCTCCTTGCCCATCTTCAGAGCCATCAAATGTGCAGTCTCTCCTGAGATCAAGATCCATTTTCATTTTGTCTCACTTGAAAATAAAGCACCTTTCAAGTTAAGCTGTTGAAACTAGAGGCCTTTGTTCTGTCTCCGATGTTGATTTCCTATGGCTGGGATGTTTTATTTTCACTTGATCTAAATTGAAAAATATGGTTTGCATTTCTGCTAAGGCCATTTAACCTTGAGCAAGCTAATCCCATTACACAGGAGGAGAAGGATGTTGCCTGTGTGTGTGTTTTGGTGGAAGTTGGATGTGTGATAGGGGAAATCATAGATACCTGTTTATATATTCATGTTATCAGTCAGAATGCTCGGTCCTTGCTTTTCCTTGGCCAGCTGATGGACCAGTGTGCTGCTCCAAACACTTTGGCCACACAAGGGCAATGCATTAAGTTTCCCAGGTGTAAGGAGAAGCCCAGCAAAGGAACTTGTTAATTTTCTGGCTTTGTGTTGTTACCACGAGATGAGATTGCTGCGGTGGTTCCTGTTCCATGCTGTAAAGGACCATGGAGCTGCTGCTGGTTTGTCCACAGGAACAGGGAGCTGCTAGTCCAAGGTGATAAATGGGAAATACTACATTCCACTTGTGTTCCTCAAGGAGCAGCATTAGAAATGGAGCTTGTTTGTTATGTGTTCTAATGGAGGTTGGAATCAGAGGCATCGATCCCATCATTTGCTGTCTGGTGAGAGGGCCATGGATCTGTGTATTGGGAAGAATAAAAGAGACTTGTGCTTCCAGCTGTCAGAAATGGAAATTCAGGTGTTCTGTGTGAGACTGATGGTTTAACAGGCAAACGTGAATTATTGTCTCAGGTTTAAGTTTGTGTATGAGGATGGTGTATAGGTCTGTCTTACTTGAAGGGTTAAGTTTTCAGGGAAGGGCAGGGACAGGAAGGGCTTTGCTGTCTTTGTACTTTAACTGGTACTTAGTTGTACCAGTTGGGTTAGTTTTGCTGTTTAGTCACTGTGATTTTATGTTATAGTGGTAATTAATACTCTTAAAAACTTAAAATGAACTATAGGTGGATGATTTTTTCTAGGGAATACCTAAAGTCCTGATCCTAATCATAGGGGGGTTTATGTCTCCTAAGCTAGCTTTGTAATCTAAAATCTGTTTGTCTTAAAAAGATAAAAATTGAATGAACACAGTTTCAGAATTTAGGAATTCTGTTGTTCCTGTGTGAAAAAAACCACAATGATGCTGTGGTAGAATATTCCAGAGATATTGGTGTGTTAGTTGTTAGCATCTGTATTCCCAAAATGAAATGTAATTGTGTTGATTTAACTGTAGCAGGATTGATGAGGTTTGTTTTTTTTTTCCTGTGAAAATACTACTTTGCATTCTGCTTGCTCTTGAACGTGCTACAGCTTTCTTCTAAAAGCAGAATGATTTTTCAGTTAATGCAGTTTTGGCATGTGGCAGACTGAAATTTGTTATACAAAACAAGTGCTGGTGGCTGTCTTAACTCCTAGAACTCTGCTCAGGTTATTATAGGTCCTGTAACTCAGCTGTAGCTCCAGCAGGCAGGCAGAGGTGAGGCCCAGCCCAGTACTGAGTTCCCAAGGAGCAAACCAGTGGTTCTGCTCTGAATGGAAGGAGCTGTGCATGAACTGGGTATCGTGTCAAGAAGGAGCTGGGATGTGTAGAAGCTGTTTCCTCTGTACTGATCCCAGACCTGGTACTGTTCTCCAGTTCAAATTGCCTGTTAAAATTTGGATGGTCCCAAATTAGCAAAACTTAGGGTCAGTATCACCAATATCCCTGTGGTTACAAATGCTCAGGGTGTGACAGCGAGGGGCAAAACTGACTGAAGTGTCACCTTTGTAGTGCACGGATGTCACTGCAGGTTAATCATTACCTCAGATTTGCACAGGAGCAAGGGATTGCTCTAAATGAAACTGGCCAGCTGGAATTGTTTCTATAGTTAGATGTCTGACCTCTTAGTTGTCCATGAAATCATTTTTGAGACCTAATTGTAAATGCAGGATTGCTTTTGCAGTGGGACCGTCCTCGGTGAATCTTGCAGCCAGCTGATGAAGCTGTGATAAAACGCAAAATAGCCAAATTGTGTTTGATGGGTTGTGATTCCTCTGGCAGTGCACAGAGGGGTCTCAGAAATAACACTTTTGGGTAATTATTTTGCATTCCTTAGCACGTCAGAAGCCATTCTTTCTTAAAAGAGGTAACTAATGCTTGCTTTCTGTTATTAGAAGATCTTAAAAGCCGGAATTTGGTCGTGGAAGCTTCTCAGAGTAAGGGTGTGTCTGTAGCAGCGACTGCAGGTGGGGTGGAGTGGAAAGAACACAGGGATGGTTTCAGTGCTCCTTGTCAGAGCAGCTCTGCTGCTGTTCACACCTGCAGCAGGAGGTGGTGATGAGAGTGGCAGAGGAGAAAAGGAACCCTGGATGTACAATAAAGCTGTGTTATTCCAACCAAAGGGAGCACTGGGGAAAGAGTTAGGGAATGCAGTGGGGTTTGCAGTGAGAACAAGTATCTCTGAAGGGTATGAACAGTGATTGGTGTTGGTGGTTGCCCTGCAGGTACAAACAGCCACTGGAATTTCAGTATATTGTTATTGGGGCATTGGGCTTACCAGGAGGAGAACCACCTTCACCATCTCACTGGAGAACCTCAGAACAGGGCAAAATAATAGTTTTAGAGTTTAAATGAGCAGTAGTAATGTGGAACTCACCTCTCCCAAAGGAATGGTGGAATTATGCAGAAGGCTGAGGATAAGCTGCTGCTGGGTACCAGAAAGGTCTGAGGAGCTGCTGTTCAGCATCACTTACAGTGGCACCACCTGCACAAGAGGCAGTGCTCAGAGTGCTCCTGTTTGTCTCATTAAAAAGTGAGGAACTTATATGAATGTGCAGTAGTGGAACTGGGCAACTCACGTGTGGATTGAAAAAAATTGAAAAAGAAAACTCAAAACCAAAGCTGATGCCTGCGCTTGCTTTGAAAGGGACTTGAGTTAAAAGTAGAATGAACTGGTTGTTTATATATCTAAAAAAGTAATGAAAGTTTTCGTACCTGTGGACTGTCTTGTGGTTTAATACATTCAATTTGCATTGCTTCTGACAGATACCAAACTATATTATTTAAAACTGGAGGTTTATGGATAGTTTGGGTTTAAAAAGGAGCCAGCTCAGTGTTTCCAGGCAGAAGCAAAATGTGTAGTCACTGCCCATCAGTGACATTTTTAGTTGTTCTTCTCCAAAAATCTTTCGAAGTCTGTTTTTAAACAGAGTGAACTGGACAGTAGTGTTCCTGCTCAGCCTTGGTTTGAGCATGAAATAACTGTGTATCAAGTGGCATTAATTAAAGTACGAAGTTTTGGTTTCACTTTTGACAAGTTACGGTTTTGTTTCTCGGTTAGGGAGCTCTAAAATGGCCCTGCTGCTGCCAGCTGTGGTCTGCCCTTGCCCACACTTGGGTGTTTCCTGGCAGAGGTGGTTTGGGATGAGGGAGCTGGTGCAGATGCACAGGGTGTGTGTGGCTTAGGCTCTGTGTGGGAACTCTCCAGGCCGGGATGTGCCAGAGCTCAGTCACACCAGTTCAGGGAGAGATTAAATAACATCTGAATTTGCTGGCTTTTGAACCAAATTCAAGTCTAAGTCTTCATTGTAAGCTTTGGAAGAAAGAGCTCCTTACATGTAGCTTGACACCACATCTGTGCTTGAAGTCCTGTCACTGGTGGCTTGCACTGACAGTGACAGTCCCTGTAGAAATAGGATCCAATTAGAAGCAAAATTCCCCATTTCCTTTTGTGTCACTGTGAAATAATTGTTCTAAAATGAATCTAAGTGTGTACAGATTATATTTTGGGAGAGTTAATTACAAACTGTGTGGTTCAGGGATTTAGTGCAAGAAGAGGAAGAACAGTTGATGGAAGAAAGGAAAAAGAGAAAAGAAGACAAGAAGAAGAAGGAAGCTGCTCAAAAAAAGGTATGTGGAGCACTGAGAATAAACCCCTGTGCTTAGGGGTGACTTGTTTCATCACTAATAAAAACAAGTGTTTTCTTATTAATTTAATGTTTTAAATTTAAATATACTGCCAGTTATTTAGAGGTAACTGACACATTGAATACTGTAGTTGGCTCTGTGTCTTACAAAACTAAATTTTCTTCTGAGGTGACCCTTGTTTTTCCTGATTGTCAATTGAGGCAGTTTCAGGTTTGAAACACATCAGTATTAGTGCATTTACTAGTAGAATAAAAGTACCATTTTAAGGCAGTGGCTTTCAGCTGCATCCTTACTTTAATATATCTTCTTATTCTTCAGTATGGAAACATGTCATAAGAGAATTTGTAGTAGGGAATAAAAATTTTCATAAAAAATGAAATATTGACAGCAAAGATGTTTAGGGATGGAAATGTCACAGAAATGCTTGTAAATACTTCAGGATCCCTGTTTACTGACAAGATCCTCATCATAGCCATTGATTCTAAATATTGACCCTGAGCTTGAGAGGAGCTTGTAAATGCAATTTGTGGACATGTCCATTTTGGTAGGAGCAGAGTGCTCCACAGTTTTCCCATGATTCCATGGCCTGATGCTGGATATGGCTCCAGAACACACTGGTTTGTTTTACAGTCACAGACTTGCCAGCAAAACCTCCCAAGCCTTGAGCCGAGCCCCAGGCCCTGACGGAGTGTGGGAGTGCCCAGCCTAAACACGTTCACTGTGTTCTCTTGGGCATTGGCACCTTAGCACAGAAAGCAGCCAGCAGCCCTGGCTGTGCCTCTTGCCCTCCATGGATCTTTTTGGGTGCTGTAGGTCATCAGAAACAGCAAAGAAAGTTTTGAAAAGTTCTGAGTTCTCATTTTCCCATCCATGGCCCAAGTGCCAGGCTAAGGAGTTGGGTCACAGCTGGGGAGAGGGGAGAGTACAAAAGCTCCAGAGGAAGCTCTGAACATGCACAGGCACAGCAAGAGCCAAAGAGGCACCACATAAACATGCTCTGGAAGGATACACCAGTGCTTGGGGTTCATATATTGAGTGTGTCAGTAATTAGGACCGAAAGGAGTAGTGGAGAGCAGCAATCCCAGAGGTGACACTTGGGCTATGGAAAGCCTGTGCTGTGCCCCCATCCTGGTGCTGAGCAGCATTCCTGGATGTATCCATTTGCCTTTTTGTGTAGTATAAACATGTGAACACTTGGCTAAGCCAGGTGCTGGAACACAGAACCTGGCATTCTAAGGGCACAGAACCAGCCAAGGCTTCAAAGTAGGTATTTGAACCATATTTGTTGTACAAAAAACATAATGAGGAGTTCTGGTGGTGTGTAGCGGCCCCAAGTGCAGTGCCTTTCTTTGGGAAGCTGGGTAAGAGGGAGAGCAGCTCTGGAGCACAGAGGAGGAACTTGTGCTTTTGGGAGGCCCTTCCTGAGCACAGTCTCACTGCGGTGTAAAGTTAAAACCACACCACTGAGGTGCACTTCCATACAAGAAATGTTTCTCTCCCATTTTATCCTGTGATAAACTTTCATTCAAATAAATCTCTCATCTTGGCCATATCACAGGTATAACCTGTTGAATCTTGGAAATTAAAGACTTGAAGCTTTGGCACTTGCTCCCTTATTCTTTTCCATTTCCAGGTCACTCCCCCTTCCCTGCCCTGTTCTGCAGTAAAAGTGGTGACGGCTCTTTGCTTCCAGGCACAGTTTTTAACTCACTTAAAACATCTTAATTTGCAAGTTTAATTCCGTCTGTTTCATGTAGTTATCTTTCAAATTAATTTTGTCTTGTGTAACATTTAAACAGCTTTTTAAGCATAAGGAATAATAGGCCTGGGTTGGTTAGAGAGATGCTTCTGAAGTAGATAATTAAATAACTTGAAACCATTTAAAAAGAGGGAAGTCAAAAGCTAATGTTGCTTTATGAAGTGGCACATGTACATGTGGTTTCTCTCTTATCTGCACAAATCACTGACACTTCTTTTTTCTTGTTCTAGGCCATTGAACAAAAAATCAAAGGTAAGTTACTTTACAGTTAGTTCTACTCTGTGTATTATTTCTGGGATTTTAAATATGTTGAATCAAATGTGTCACCTGAAGTCTCCTCCCAAAAGTGACAGATGGGACCCTTGAGACTTCAGCTGCGCTTTTTCAAAGTGACCACAAAAGTCTAGAAGAGTAACAGCAAAGGGTTTATCCAGGGATTGGAGTTGCTGCTCTTTCTGTTTTCCATTCTTATTTACTTACAGAGCACCAGGCATAGACATAATACCTGAAGTTCCTTTCCTTGCTTGGTTTTTTCCTTCCCCTTTTTTGCTTTGTTTGAGAAGTACACCAACACTTCAGAATAACTGTATAGGATGGATCTGTTTGAAACTTAATTTACAATATTCTAAGTGCAGCTGGGATTGGGAACACATGATGGACAAGTAATTAATGTGTCCAGTTTTAACTCCTGCATGTGGAGGGCTCATGCTGCAAAGTGTTCAGAATGCCAGTACCAAAAGCTGTAATTTCAATGTTCATGGGAGGTTGGGAACACTGCGGTTTTCTCAGTGTTTGTGGGGTTTGTATGGATCTCCATCCCAACCAGCTTCTAAAAAGGGGGAAAAAGATTGTTTTCACTTCCTCTTGAATTGTAGCTCCTCACCTGTTAGTTGGGAAGTACACAGTAATTGCTGAAGTGGTCATGTGGAGTCCTTGCTGAAACCCTGTTTTCTGAGGATGTTGGTTTAATTTAGCACTTACCGGAGCAGTGGTAGAAGCTCCAGAAGCTTCGGAGTTCTGCTTAGCAGAGATGTAATTCCTGCTGGAAAAATCAAAAAGTGTTTGAGGACTGATGGAGCTTGGAGGCAGGAAAATGGCTGAGGACACACTGTACTGGGGGAGGGGCAGGGAGGCACAAGTGCCCGTTCCCAAGGGGGGTGACTGAGGAAGCATCCCAGCTTGGATGTGCTGGGAGTGGAGCAGGCAAGTTGTCCTCACGGGCACTGCACTGATGCTCTGCAGCACCCATTCCCAGCTCTCAGGAGAGACAGTTGCATCTGGCATTTTTAAGTGCAGTGTGTGCTCTGGTGGGTGTGTTTAAATAGGAAAAATACCTGGATTGAGTAGGACCAGTGGACTTTCAGTGTGTAAGGATGCTGTGGGGAGGGAGCGAGGGCAGCCGTGCTGCTGTGAGTAGGAAGTTCTCCTACCTGCTGCCTAGGGAGGCTGATGGTTTGGTTCTGGAGAGGGGATTGCTGGAGGCAGGGGGAGCTGCCAGAGCCTCGAGTGAGCTGCAGAAGGGTCTGCAGCATTCCTGGAGCCACTGGCAGTGATGGAAGCTGCTGTTCTGTGTGTCCCACCATCCTCTGGGCTGCATCAGGCTGACCAGGGGTCCTGCCCTGTGGCCACTGAAATCCATTGGGAGTTCTAGGTTTGTCTTTGGGCACAGGACAGAATAATTAATAAAATTGCTGGAAGACTATTATAATTAATAAATATTCTTCATTTGTTTTTTAACATGCCCTTTTTCAAGCAGTGCATGGAATTGTGTTTGAATACAGGCTAAAGACTGGTTTTCTTCTGTACACTCCTGCCATAAGGCTTCTAGCATAATAGACTGGATTTAAAGAATTATGAAAATGTCTGGGTTTATTCTGAAGTCATAAAATATGTCTGAAAAGACAGTGAAGAAGGAAAATGATAGAATACTTTGCTGTATGATAACAAGCACTTGGAGTGCCCATTTGACCCGTGTGCTTGGGCTGCACTGGCATCACGTCAGGGCCGAGGCTGCACAAGCAAATGGCTAAAAATAGAATGAACCTGGAGGGCAGGAGTTCTGCTCAGGAGGCTACCCAGTGGGAATCTTCACATGGAATGAAAATGTCTTTCTTCTGAAGGACAGAGTAATTAAATTCTTTTTTTATTATTATTATTTTCTGCTTTGGGGTTTGACATTCACTGATGGAAGTGTTAAGTTCCAACTTAATCATGTTATTATTTAAAGGGTATTTCATAAAGTTCAGCAGGAATTTAGAGTTGTCAGAGAAACATAAACTGGCAGTGCTATGGAAGAAAAGACATCATGAGATGCAGATACACAACTTTTTGCTACAGTTTCTATAGGAACAAGATGCGAAGCTTGTGTTGCACATGGCTCTTGCCTTGTTTCACCAGTTTTGCCTCCTTGTATTCAGGATGCAAATTAATGTTTCATTAGTTTCCAAGTTTCCATCACGTTAATGTCTTAAATAATTTATTCTGTGCATGAGCTGAAGATAAAATACAAGAGTATAGGATCTCTAAATAATTCAGAATTATGTGCCTCTTTCAGAAAAGGAGCTGGTTAAGTGCTGGGGGTGGGAAGGGAGGGTGTTTCTTGGTTTTAAATGTAGTTTGGATGGCTCCAAACTGTTGTTTTAGCTAAGGAAGAAATTGCTGTTGTACCAGCTGAAGCAACTCCCAGTGTTAATGTAAAATGACAGGAACCTTCCAAGGAAGTTCATGGAGCTGGGGATTTTCCTGTTCAGGATTGGGAATGAAAGTAATGAAAAAGATGCTAACAACAATGTTTCTGGTACTGGCAGCATTTTAATACCATAGTATTGCAGTTAAAAATGCACGTGGCATTCCTGTGGATTTCAGGGATTCTGACCTGCCTGGTTTGATCCAGTTGGTTTTATTAAAGGAGGGAAGAGGAGGTTGGGAGAGTTAGAGGCGAGTCTGTTAGTTTCCAAGTGGAAAGTTTACCAGTTTGTGCAGCAGCTGGCACATCGTATGCCTTCCCTGTGCTCTCATACCAGGTATTCTAGGAAAAAATAAGTATAACCTGAGTTCCTATTTGTTGAAAATACTGTAGAATTGTCAGTTGTGGTGTTCCTTCTACCTTGGCAAAATATGTCCTTTTGCTGCGTTTAAAGTCAGTGCTGTTAGAGACAGACAAGTCAATCCATTTATCCTGAATTTCCTCTGAACCAGAGCCCTGCAGGCAGCCCAGTGGCCCCAGGTAGTGCTGATGAGCCCAGCACTGAAGGAAAGGCTGTTTGAGGAGGAAGTTTGAGTTTGGCTGTGCGTGGTGCTCCAGGGTGGGAACTCAGTGGGAGCTGAAATGCCCTTTGCACACAATTGAATGTAGCGATGTGAAGTAATTGATGAGAAGTGCCCAGAGCTGGGGGTGCTGGGGCTGGTTCTGAAAGCATCGGGGCTTGGGGGAGCAGCACGAGCTGGAGTGCGCCCGGCGGCTGCTGCAGCCCAGAAAGTGCCACTTTCATTGCAGAACAGAATAAACTGAATTGCCCACTGAAACGGAAAGTGCTCTAAAAATAGCTGGGTGTGGAATTGAAATCTTTGACTCATATTTCCCACCTTGGAAACTTCTTATGCTTGTTCTTCTCCGCGAAGCGGAATGGCCTGACTGCACAAACCCTGCTGGGTTTTGTCGGGGTTTTCGCTTGCCTGACTGTGCTTTTCCTGATTGGAAAAACTCTCCTGCTAGCTCTTAAATCTTGAGGGTGCCTAGAAGAATGCAGGGAATCGGCCTGTGGCCGAACAGTCCCGCGGGAAGGGCGCGCTCACCTCTGTGTGGATCTGCAGGGGTTAAAGCCTTGGCAAACACGGAGATATTTTCCAGAGCAGCTCCGAGCTCACAGCTGCGGCCATTTTTCCACCACGAAAATTCTAGCACTACATCTTACGTGTGTCAGCTTGAAAGCCAGACTTCCTCTGTTTGCCCTTCAGCATTCCAGCCCTGACAACTCCGGGACATGCCATGCAGGGAGAGCAGCACAGGGCGTTTTTCGGGGGGCAGCTCCAGCAGCAGCGGGAAGGACTGTTTCCCTGCCAGCCTGGCGCTGTTCTTTGTGTGGGTCAGGAGAGGATTTGATCTCTCTGCGCTGGTTTTGTGCGAGGGAGAAACTGTTTTCCATCTGCATTAAAGTTACTCAAGCAGCTGCCATTTTTTTATTGGAGGGGGAGTGTGAGTCCCTGGGCCCCTGCTCCAGGAGGAGTTGGCAGGCAGCTCCTGGAGCAGTAAAATGACACCATGCTTCTCCTCCATTTTCTAATGAAATCTGCAGAGTGGGAAAGCAACACAAGTTGGAAGCGTCTTTCTTTGGAATCTCTCTGTAAACTGTAACTCCACCATCCCCTGCTCTGAGGGTTTGCAGCAGGTTTGTTCTTTATGAAAATGTGTCATTTTTAATACTAGTTTCTGTAAACTTGCTGTTGCTAGTCAATTAACTGTGATAAACTGTAAGTCTGTTAATATTATCTTTCTACCTTAATACAGTTCAAAATAAAATACTGGTGTGTAGAACAAACTTTTATTAACAAGCAGTTTGTTTAGAGCAAATTAAAATATTAAGATAACGATTTAGGGGTGTTGGAATTCATAGTAGCCATATTGGAATATTAATGTGTTATTTAGTCTTCTGAGAAGTTGTGGAGCAGAAAATGTTGGGCAGGATTAATTTTATAGCTTAAAACTTACTCTGTGGTTCTGAGGGAAGCAAAGGCAAGGGAATTCTGTTGCGCTTCAGATAATTTCAGTTGAAAATTAGCATACAATTGTGGACTCTGCGTATTCTATAGCCTAGCCCTGGGACCTGGCAGATTTGTTATACAATTTGCTGGTATCGTGGTAGATGGAATTGCCGTATTTGCTAAGGAAATGAATGCTTAGAATATATGAGAAATATAATATTCATAAACTGTTAGAGAAGTACTGTCGGTGCTGTGCCTTAGGGCTGGCTGGGCAGAGAGTACCTTGTTTATTTGTTGCACTTCTTGATAATAAAAAGTGATTTGAGTTCCTGCAGGTCCGTTGGGGTCTGTTCTAACACACTTGGTCTTAAAGTAGCTTTAATTAGGAAAGTAAAGTGTTAGGGCTGCCCTGGGCATGCTGTTGGCAGCTCTGTCTGGGTGTCCAGGGAATGTCAGATGGAAATTATTTCACTTTACCCCAGAGGAGCAGTTGTACAGGAGTGGAAGTGGCAGGGAAGGAGAGGTGGCTCAGTGACCATGTTACCAGCTGCTGTATGCCATATTAAAATCTCTTCAAGCGAGGTGTATTTGTATTTTCTGCTTAAGGTGATAGTGGAAAAAAAAAGAGCTGAAATAGTCTACGCCAGAGGCTGAAGGAGTATGCGTGTCCCTGTGTGGGGCTGTGGCCCCAGGACTGCTCTGGTGGCTGGATGTGATGCTCTGGCTGCAGGAAGGGTTTCTGTGTGTCACTCTCAGCTCAGCTCAGCTGAACTGTGCTCCAGGCTGTAAAGGGTCATCCGTGGAATCAGCTGGGGTGGCAGGAGGCACAGCGAGAGCACCAAAAGTTATGGTTTGGGCACTGGTTACACAGGAGTATGAACACATGTGTTTTAATTTCAGAGCTTGCTGCAGTACCTGGACCACAGAAAAGTGCAAAGTCCTTCTGCATTAAATTGTCAACAAATTCTCAGCAGTTTGCTTAAATAGCACCTCTCCCCCCCACTTCAGGGCTTAGTCACTCACAGTTACTTTATTTATAATGCAAGAAGTTTTAGAAGGACCAAATAAATTAGATCTGTTTAATATTATTTAGTATTTTTAAGTTCAGTTTTGAACCAGAAGTCAGAATCACAATTTGTTGTCTCATTATGTGCATCAAAATATTTTGCAAGGAATCAGTTGCTTTCCCTTAATATAGGGAACAGCTTAAATTGAGGAAAGCTGAGGTGGTGGTTGTGATCTTTATCAACTTCCCGGATTATCTAATAGCCTTTCAATACCTTCTATTCCCTGTGCTCTGTACAATAAATTGAGTTGTGTCCTGGCCCTTCCTGTCCTTAGTTCTGTCCCTCTCCAGTCAGCTGTGAGCTGGGAGAGCTGGATCCCTGCTGTGCCTGAGGGGGAGCTGGGGGCCCTGGCAGGGGCAGCTGAAGTTGGGTGTCCTCACCCTGAGACTTCTGCCCACCTATTTGTCAAACAAGGAGGTCTCCAAAGTTTTTCTTTTCTGCTTCCCTTAGGCAGCCAAAATGCAATATTCCGTTAAAACACAACTCAGATGCCTATTCTTCAGTGACTTTTTATTCTAAAGGTTTCTATTTCATATTTTTCAGAATACATAAAGTAGAAATAAACAGAAATTATGTCGTAATACTGACAACATTCAAATTGATTCCTTAAACAAAAGCTCGAGTTTGTTTTTATTTTTTGTTTGTATTCCCAATATTCCCATGACTTGGTTCCTGAAAGTGAATGATAAAATGGTCTTTAAACATATTTGAAATATTTTTAAAAGCCCCTGAAAACTACATTTTTCAGTTGTGTAGTAACATTCCTGGTGCTGAGGGAGGTCCTTGTCGAGTATTGAGGTATCTTGGGAAGCTGCACGATAAATATTAAGACGCTTTATGGGTATCTCATACAAGAAATTTGAAAAGTACATTAACATCAATACTGTGAGGGAGGGACAGAGCTCACCTGCAGCTGGGAGGGATGGCAGTAGCAGCAGAGTCCCACACCAGGCTCTGAGTGCCTTCCTACCTGGTGGCCCGGCTGACTCGCCTGTTCCCGACACCTGCCCCGTGCTTGGCCCTGCTTGGTGCTGCTGGGGTGGGCTGTGGAGCTGAGGGTGTGCTGGGTTTGGTGTGTTCCCTGTGACCTCTGCTGATGATTTGACCTTCCCCTCGCCTTGCCAGGGCCGTGCTGTTGGGACTGAGATAATTTGGAGTTGCAGTTGCACATTTGGCATTTTCCCAGTGCCAGCACTGTCCTGCCGGGCTGCGTGCAGCGTTCCCTGCGCTGGCAGCCGTTCCTGCTGGCAGCAGTCACTTGAGGGCATGAATAACTTTCCTTTTGGATATTGGGCTCGTTAAAGCAGGGAAGCCTTAGCAACATGTCCTGTAGGTCCTGTTTGCCCCTTGTTCTTTCTGGGCCAGGCCGGAGCAGTTTTCTATATGTAGTGCTTAAATGGGAAACTTAATTTTTTAACACTTAAACATTTAGTAAAAAAAAGATTAAATGTTGAAATAAACTGCATAGTGCTGATCTGTAGGCAAAAGGCTGTAGAAAGCTGGTTAGTAGTAGCATACTGTAACTGAGATAACTTGGTTAGTGATAGCAAGGCATATTCCTGCATCCAGGTCTGTGCCATGAAAGTGTGTGATTGAGGGATAACAGAGCCTTTCCTCAGGGAGGAGTTACAGCTTGAATCAGAAGAAATGCTGCCCTTACATCGTATATAAACGCCTCTAATAATATTGACTTAGACTTCAATTTTTAAGTTGCTGTTCACATGAATAACTTTGTCCCACTTTCTTTTTCCTGGGGGTGGGGGTAGTGCCAGAACAAACCAAGACAAGTGTAAGCCAGCCCCAGCCTGTCACCTCCAACGGCACTTCCACAGGAACCAGCACTACTAATAATGCCAAGCGGGCCCCAGCCAGCAGCCAGCAGCAGCCCTTGCCTCGATACCCTCCTCGGGAAGTACCACCGCGATTCCGACACCAGGAACAGAAACAGCTTCTGAAACGAGGGCAGCAGTTACCAGTGATAGCTGCAAACCTGGGATCCACTCCCAAAGTGTTAAACGGCCAGTCAGGAGGCAGCACTGGCACCAATAACCAGCCCGTGACCAACGGAGAAGTGCCCAACAGCAGCAAAAAACAGCCAGGTGAGGGCAGGTACCTTGTTTTCCTTTAGCTAAAATCAAGTAGCTTAAATTCAGTTATCAGGGGAATATTTCAGCTGATGTTGTTTAAACTTCCACTCTAAGCTTTAGCATGAGGAAATCCTTTCCTGTGTCAGAGCTTGATATTGCATGTTGCAGGATGGTTTTGGCTTCTGTGGGCAGGTTTCGTACTGAAGCTTCAGCCCTTGTCTCAGTTGCTCGCTGTTACCAGCAGTGTATGGCAGACATGGCAGGTTTGGAGCAGGTGGTGATTCCAGTATGACCACTGCTGTGCTCCAGATTTCCAGTCTTTGTCCTCAGTATTCGTCCAAGTATGGTCATGGTACAAAACACCTTTTTTGCATCCAGTTTTGATAGACACATCTCATAAGGAAGGGTCTTTAGGACCCATCCCAGAGATGGGCTGATCCCACAGCCTGGGCAGCAGGGGAGGGGAGAATTCTGCCCCGCTCAAGTGAGACCCCACTGCAGAGCATCCTCCAGCCCTGGGCCCCAGCACAGGAACGATGTGGAGCTGCTGGAGCCAGTCCAGAGGAGACACCAGGATGATCAGAGGGATGGGGAGCAGCTCTGCTGTGAGGAAAGGCTGGGGAAGTTGTGATTGTTCAGCTGGAGAAAAGAACAGGAGTGACCTAGTTTTGGCCTTCCAGTACCTGAAGGGAGCCTACAGGAAGGATGGAGAGTGTCTATTTACAAGGAATGGAGTGACAGGACAAGGGAGAATGGCTTCACACTGCCAGAGGGCAGGGTTAGGTGGGATATTGGGAAGGAATTGTTCCCTGTGAGGGTGCGGAGGCCCTGGCACAGGGTGCCCAGAGAAGCTGTGGCTGCCCCTGGAAGCCTGGAAGTGTCCAAGGCCAGGTTGGACAGGGCTTGGGGCACCCTGGGATAGTGGAAAGTGTCCCTGCTGCCCATGGCAGTGGAACTGAGTGGTCTTCAAAGTCCCTTCCAGCACATTTCTTTATGTGATTCTGAACAGCACCTTGAGACTTAGCTTTCTTTTCTAACTTCATACCTGGAGATCCAGCCAGGGTACGGCTTGTTCAGGATATCAGAATTGTCTTTTATTGTCAGGTCAGAGTTTTTCTCAGTTTATCCACCTGAAGCTTGATTGTATTACAGAGTGGATCCACTTTAACCTTTACTGCTATTTAAGTACACTCATCTTTTGTTATTTTGGCTTGTTAGACATTCCTTCTAATAGCCTTTTAAGTCAGGTGAACTTGCCTGTTACACATGTAGGATATGCTGTTCAGTGACTGCACAAACATGCAGTTCAGTTAATTTTACAGGACATTAATGTAGTTTATTTTTGTCTGGAAAAAAGTAACTTTCTGTGAGGGATCTAGCTTTTCAAAGGGATTTGGTATTAATGCGTGCCAATGCTTAATACTTTTGACAAATATTTTCTTATTTTTATACTTGTATTTATATTTTGATGTGCACATAGCAGTGATGATGTAATTTGTTCCCACAAATAGTTTCTTCTGTGACTTTACTGAATTCCCAGTGTTTCTCAAAATTAGTGTTTTATAGACCACAAAGGATGTGACTCTCAGCCCCTTCAGCAAAAAAAAAAAAGAAAAAACCCTGAAAATAGCCCTGATATTTCAAGTTCAAGTTAAATTTTGAGCTGTTCTGCTTACTGAGTCTTGAAGAAGCAGTATTTAAAATAAAAGTAAACAAAGCACTGGAAGCAGTTTGTCCATGAGTCCTTGAGGAATGTTTCCCATATTACTTTGCAGTATTATTTCTGTAACATATTGATAGAACTCTTTACCATTGCAATAGGTAATTTTTAAGTAGCTTATTTTCTTTGCTTCTATATGATGTTGTTCCTGTCCATAGTGACATTTAAAGTTACCTTTCATTAACTTGCCTCTAAGAGGAAACTTTTCCTGCATCATGTGTACTCTACTGGTCAAGTTGTGTAGCAAGGTGATTTAAATAAAAGTGGTGATTTAAATAAAAATTCACACATAGACTAATTTAAGAAGTATTACTGCTTATACAGCCTAGTAAGTCTCCCAGTTGTATCCAGAGGATTTGTGTACTGTTCTCCATTGTACTTCTTTCATGAACACCAGCCCAGTATATAATTAGCTGGATTCCCATTTGTGTACTGCATTCTTCCCAGTTTTGTTTCGTTTTCCTTGATTTTGTGCTGGTGTGGCTGGACACCCTCGGGCTGGGCACTGCCAGCATGTCCCAGGGCTGTACTGGTGTCTGGGGCAGCTGCCCTGATTGTTTGAATGGTGTGTCACCACACCCAGCTGGAACCAGCAATGTTCTGAGAGCCTTCAGGGAGAGAAGGGTTGGCCAGATCACTTTGTCACCTTAGGAAAATGTCTGTGTTGCCTGTAGCTCCTGTGAGAGCTTTGTCCCTGTCAGAGCTCTGTTCCTGGTATTCCGTGTGTTCCAGGAAAACTCAGAACTGCCATCTGAGGTTGGGCACTCAGGTCTCCTTTCTTGGTGCCACGTGTGTGCTTGGAAGGTCTCTTTCCCTAGAATAACCAGGAATAACATCTGGTTTGGATGTGTTGTCGTGTTCTTTCATAAACATGGACAAGATGATAATGTAAAGGCAAATAATTTGTCCACGCTAGGTTTCTGTCCTGGTTTCAGTTTCTGGTCTGACGCGTTGCTGGTGAGGTGGAGGTGGCCCTGGTCCAGCAGGGCCTAATGTCTTCTGACACCCTTGTATCTGAAAGGAAATGCTGTTGTCGTTTGCCTGTCTCCGTTTCACTCACTCTCCCTACTTCCTCTTTCAGCCTCCACCAGCAGCTCCAGGTACTCTCCTTATTACCTCTGAAATCAAAAATCTCATGAAATCTGACTGATCTGTAGGTCACTTATGTAGACAGGATATCCATGGACACTGGGGTTAAATTTGTTGGTACCTTAATGGAATAACTTCTTGACTTTTTTTTTTTTTAGCATTATTTAATGGCTTCTTGGAATGATCTGTATTTTAGGGCTAAAAGAAAAACTGTGGCTTGAAGTGTTGAAGTCAGAATTGCTGGAATTGGGAATGGCTGTGGGTTTATGTGTCATTCCTGAAAGGATCTCTTCCCCAGTTCCAGCTGTGGTTGGAATGGTTTGGTAGGTGCTTTGTAAAAGCCAGGGAATGTGGGCAGCTGCTGCTGAATTTAAAGTCTTGAATTGCCCTGGGCATACTAAGATTTTAAGTTGTTGGTATTGGAGAATGTTTATATTATATCAGTGGTCTAATCCCCATCTCTTTACCTGTGTTTTGAGTGAACAGTTGTCTCCTGTTTAGAAAATCAACATGCTGTGTCTAGAAGTGAAGCTGAAGAAAGGATAGGCCTGGGGATTGGGTTTTTTCCTGCTGTTTTTAGGACATTTGGCATATCCTTTTAGTAAAGACACATTAATGAAGCTCATACCTTGTAGTGCTTCTGAAACAGATCCAGGCCAGTGCCAAGACTGTTATTTTAAGAAATCTCTGTAAGTAGCTCTTTATCAGGACACTTTCATACCAGTTTAGTTGTTGGCTTCACTGACATGCCCCATGTGCAAACTTCACATGAAAGGAAGGGTTGATGGCTGCCCTGGTGTTTGCTCACCTCTGCTCTGGAACACGTTGGAATAACCAGGTGGTTGTTCCACAGTTAAATGATTTATATCATGAACCGAAGTATTTGCCAGCAGTAATTGCTTACAACTGTGGCCAGAGCAGAGCAGGAGAGCACCACTGGACTACTGGCAGGGCTCCAGTTTGGATTCCTCCTGTCTCCCTTTATCCTGGTGCATCTCACAGCAGAGCCACAAAGTTGTGTCCCAGCCAGAGCCTTTGGGAACAAAAGGTCCCTCCTGTAACCTGGGGGCGGTTCTCAGCTATTGGAGGAGTCAGGGAAGAAGGGAGCAGTTGGGATTTGCACTTAGTAGTGATGGAGGTTAGATTCATTTGGGGAACATTGCCTTCAGTGTAACAGTTGTGGTCTCCAGCTATAAAATTTGTGAGTTTGAAAGATGAAGTTTGATTTCATACAGTGCCTGTGTGACACAGGGGAGGAGGAGGATGTGAAAGAGGGTAAATGATGGATTGTTATACACGTGCTTAGGTTAAATAAGCGTTGGGCAGTACTCAGATGTTGCTGTTTGCTCAGTCAGGCAGCACAGTACTGACTTGGAGGTGGAGCAAATGTGCTGTTCAGAGAGGGGAGAGGAACTTGCTGAAGTTTCAGGGCTGACCGCTCAACTTCTTTGTCAGTACAGTCCAAAATGAACTGGTTTTGGTTTCGATGACTATAAAATCTTCCCCTTTTTTGTATAAATCAAACTTTTAAGGGCATGTTAAATTGGTTGATTAAATGCCCAAATGTGTAACAAGTAGGTGGTAATGGAAATGTGTTTAAAAGCTAAGTGACAGAATTGCTAATGCTGACATCCCCAGGCTGGGTTTGTTGTCATGTCCCTGCTCCCTGCATGAGGAATGTGATTCAGAGCAGACAGTTGAGGCTGAGCTGGGTCTGAGAGAAACCTGCCCTGAAAAAGGCGTCTAAGGACTGGGTTTACAGCAGTGAGTGCTTTGGGGACTGTTCTCTCATTTGCTGAAGTAACACTTCTGTAATTTTCTTGCTTTTTTTTTGTAGGCATGCCTCCCATTCGGGACTTGGTGAGCCACTCCCCTAACCAGTCAGGTTAGCTACTTCCATCTCACCTGCTTTTGCACTACGTGTTTGTGGTAGTTACATGTTTCACACAATTTTGTCTGATTTTTTTTATAATTATTGTTTTTATTTTTATTTTTTGCTTATGCTTTTCATTGGCATGGGTGTGTGAATGATTGCAGTATACTTTCTCTGTGCCATTGCATACTAATTTGGTTTAACAGTTTTGATTTTCTAATTAAGTCAGAATTCATACTAAGAGGTTTTGTCACCTTAGCATTAAAATACCGGGGTTTTTTTACATTTATGCTTCCATGCTGACTTGCCTCTTTATGGTATTGAATAATCTGTGCAAGCTTGTGCTTCCTCTCAGAGACGTGTCGCACTGTGGAGGAAATCATGTCTTGATTGTTTGCTAAAAGCTCAGGACTGTATTTGCTAAAATGCCTTTGTTCATAAGGCCAAAGGTACAGTGATTGGCAAGGTATGGTATTGACAGTCTGGGGGTGCCAGGTGTGCTGGAGCAGGAAAAGGAGGCAGAGGGTGCAAGATTCAGGTATTTCTTAATTTACGCTTCTCAATCCTGTTTATTTTAGCCCATGTGATGACAAGCTGCTATTTTAAATACATACATTTTTTTGCAAATGTTTCCTGCAGTATAACTCATAGCTGGAAAGCATTAAATTACAAATTACTGAAAGCAATCTTAGCAGATTACAGAATTTTAAGAAATTCGGGTTTGTGTAAATGTTTTTTTGTCAAGGATTTAAGCAGCAAAAGTTCAGTTGCAACTTTAAATAGTTTTGGGAAGAAAAGCAAGAGTAGGCTGTTCTGGCTCCTCGTGCTGTGCACCAAATGCAGTGTGTTGCTACATGTCATTTTTCAGTTTTGAGCGTGGTTTGTAGTCTCTGCCAGATACAAAAGTCATAGCTAATATCTGCTAGTTCAGTATTTGTTTCCTTAGTCTCTGAAGTTCATAAGTTGGGGAGGTTCAGGTAGGAATGTTCCAGAGCAGTGGCTCGTACTAGACATCACTAACATATTTATGTCCAGGAGAAAGACTGTTGGTCTAAGTAGTTTTGTATGTAATGGGAGAAAATTGGCTGAGTGGAAGTTAATCACTGCGTGCTGTTGGTGGATTGACTCTGCACAAACTGCATTGCAGCTAAATTAGGGTAACAGCATTTTAATAAACAAAAGCTTTCTTTATGTATTCTGCTGCTGTGCAAATTAGGGTTTGTTCTACCATTTCCCTTGTAGTCCTAACCTGTATCTCTGTGCGTGCTGAATTCAGGCTGTTTGCCATCTGTGTGCCTTTGTGTTGCTTTTAAAAGGGATGGTGTTACTGGGCTGATGTTTGTGTGATCAGGATCTTGTTCTATGCTGTTGGTTCTCTCACTCCTAGGAGTGCGCACAGCTTTTTGATCAGTCTCTTAGTACAGGTTAAATACCTTTTTTAAAAATACCAGGGTGAGAGTTGAAAGGTTGAGGTTGGTTGGACTGCTGCTCAGACATGACAGCGTTCTTGTACTACCACATGAATGGACATGTTCTGGGTTATGCCCAGCTGAATTCCAGTTCTCTCCAGGCCTGTGGAGCTGCCAGACACTATCACAGTGCTCTGTCTGCCTGCCACAGGTCTCTCCCACTCCTCCTGTTCCAAGCTGCTGAGCCACCATCCTTGTTTCTCACAGTGATTTAACACAGGTGAAGCTCAGCTGAGTGCCTGGGCCCCCCAGCTCCCTCCAGCCAGGTGCTGAGGGGCAGTGGGTGATCCGTACTCTGTGCTGCTTCAGCTCTGGGAGCCAGGGTCTTGGACTCAATTCTTTTTCACTGTAGGATGAGTAATATTGATATTGATTAAAAATTAATTAAAAATAGACTTGTGCATCAGTGCATTCTGAAAGCAGAACTTCAGATGGGTCTTGTGCTTTTTGTGCCAGGTTGTTGTTGTTGTATAAAAGAAAATACCTTGAATAACTTGTACTGAAGACTCTTATACAATGTCTGTAATGGGGGTGGGAAGGTGTGTGTTCTCTGGCTGCTGTCACACAGCAGTTGGTACTGGGCCAGGGCCGTGTCCTCTTGGAATTTCTGCCTTTCAGTGTGTTTTCGGGTTTTATTTAGTATTGTGGTTTTTAACATGTATATGCGTTTTAGAAAATACTTTGTATATGGTGATACAGAGTATTCTTTTAAAAAAAAGTTTCTCTGGAAGAAAAAGGCCTTTAGGAATCTAAAGTTTTCTGAGGTTTTTGTGAGAGCAGCTCTGTATGCTGGGAGATGTTCTGGGTTGTATGTGACAACCTTTGGGCAGCTGTACTTAGAGCTTTCTCCGTTGCTTTCCATGACTGTAGTTTTAACAGATGCAAAATAATAAGCAAAATAATTCCTGGCTTAGTATCATTATACTTTTTTTTTCCTTCTGCTTAATGAAGTAATAATACTAAACTCATAATAATGCTCTTGGGCTTTCCTTCTTCATTTTAGATCTGAACCACAGTGGTCTAGGATCCCATTATGAAAATTCTCACTGGGGACCAGTCTCTTCAAATAGTGACTCCAGCACAAACTGGGATAAAGTTATCGTAGACGGCTCTGACAAAGAAGCATGGCCATCAATCACTGGCAGTGACCCAGAGCTGACTTCAGAATGTATGGACACTGACTCTGCCTCCAGCTCTGGGTCGGAGCGGAACCTCGTTATTATGGCTTCAGGGAGCACAGGCGGAGAAAGCGATGGCATTCGCAATGGCATCGGACATGGGTCTCAGAATAAGTTTGTGGTTGGTAGCAACAGCAATAATGTGGGCAATGGAAGTATTAATGGGCCGTGGGGGTTATCCCATGGATCCATAATAAGCACATGTCAAGTTTCTGTGGATGCTCCTGACAGCAAATCTGAAAGTAGCAACAATAGAATGAATGCTTGGGGCACCATAAACTCTTCATCAAATGGAGGGTTAAATCCAAGCACTTTGAATTCAAATGGCAACCATGGTGCCTGGTCCGTGTTGGAGAACAGTGGACATGCCCTGAAAGGGTCCGTGGGGAGTGGGAGTCCTGGCACAAGCATTCAGTGCAGTACCATAGGTCAGATGGCCAACAGCCAGAGTATTAACTCGAAAGTGGGTGGCTCAGCCCACGGTTCCTGGGGAAGCCTTCAGGAAAGTTGTGATTCTGAAGTAAATGGTACAAGGAATGTTTCATTCAGTGGGCAACCTCAAAACCTTAACACTGAAATGAATGGACCAAATAACACTACTAACTTTATGACCTCTAGTTTACCAAACTCTGCTGGTTCGGTGCAGATGAACGAACTGCCCAACACTGCAGGGCCCGGGGCCTGGCGCGTGAGCACAATGAATCATTCTCAGATTCAGGCCTCTCCAGTGGCAAACGGCACTTCCATCTCTCACCTGAGCAATGGTGAGGCCAAAACTGGCGGCTCTTATGGTACTACCTGGGGTGCCTATGGTTCTAGTTACTCTGGAGACAAATGTCCAGGCCCAAACAGCCAAGCTAATGGTGACACTGTGAATGCAACTCTAATGCAGCCGGGCGGGAGCGGGCCTGGCAGCACTAACTTTCAAATCAACGGGAATAAAGGCGGAGGGGTGTGGGAGGCAGGGACAGTCAACTCCCAGAATGTGCCGTGGGGAAACGGGAATGGTGCGAGTGCTGGCGGGAGCAGAAGAGGATGGGGCAACCCTGCACAAAACACTGGCACCAACATTTCCAACGGGGAATGGAGCAAACTGCCTAGCAATCAGCATTCCAATGAAGGTGTGAATGGAAACAGCAGGAAGTTTACAAATGGATGGAAGTCTACTGAGGAGGATGATCTCAACAGCCAGAGTTCTGCTGCCTCCCAGATGGCTGAGCAGAGCAGCACATGGGCCAAAACAGGTACGGGGGACAGCGAAGGGAGCTCAGAGAGCACCGGGTGCCATGAAGACAGAGCAGCTGTGGAAGGCCAGAACCGAGAGAGGAGGAAAGTTGACCAGCACACATTACTCCAAAGCATAGTGAACAGAACTGACTTAGATCCACGTGTCCTTTCCAACTCTGGTTGGGGACAGACTCCAATCAAACAGAACACTGCCTGGGATACTGAAACATCACCAAGGGGTGAAAGAAAAACTGACAATGGGACAGAGGCCTGGGGGGGCTCTGTGACACAGACTTCCAGCTCAGGGGGGTGTGTGGATAGACCTAGCCCTAATAATAACGATACCTCATCTGTATCGGGGTGGGGAGATCCAAAGTCTGCTACAAGGTGGGGAGACTCCAAAGGGTCAAACAGCCAGGGGGGGTGGGAAGAAGATTCTGCTGCTACAGTAATGGTCAAGAGCAATCAATCATGGGGAAGTGGCAAAGAGGAAAAGTCATCCTGGAATGACACACCGAAGATGAAGCAGGGATGGGGAGATGGACAGAAGGCCAGCCAGGGTTGGGCAGTGTCTGCTGGTGATAGCTGGGGTGAAAACTCTAGAAGTAACCATTGGGGTGAGGCAAAGAAATCCAGTTCCGGAGGTAGCAACAGCGACAGGTCCGTGTCTGGTTGGAATGAGCCAGGTAAATCAAATTCTGTTACTTGGGGAGGCAATAATGCAGCCCCAAACAGCTCTTCAGGATGGGATGAGCCTGCAAAGTCTAATCAGAACCAGGGCTGGGGAGACCCTCCGAAATCCAATCAGCCTCAAGTCTGGGGGGACTCGTCGAAGCCAGTCAATTCTCCTGAGTGGAACAAACAAGATGTTGGCTCTTGGGGAGCCCCGTCTGCCGCGAACAAACCCCCGGGGTCTGGCTGGCTGGGGGGGCCAATGCCAGCCCCAGCAAAGGAGGAAGAGCCCACGGGCTGGGAGGAGCCATCCCCCGAATCCATACGCCGGAAAATGGAGATTGATGATGGAACTTCTGCTTGGGGTGATCCAAGCAAATACAACTACAAAAATGTGAATATGTGGAATAAAAATGTCCCAAACAGTAGCAGCAGTTCAGACCAGCAAGCACAGGTACATCCGCAGCTACTGTCTTCAAGTGCCATGTCTAGCAAGGAGAGCAGTTCGGGTTCTGGTAAGCCTGGCTTTTACCCAAATTTATGTTTTCTATTGATTACAAAGCACTTTCTTAGTCTTGCTTTATAGAACAGTATTTTAGTTTCAAAGTGGAAAGGGCAAAGTGGCAGTGAAGTACATTTTCTGTTTATTAAAGAAATGAACAGCATTGCTCACAGTGCTTTTGTACAGATTGGAAGATCTGTTCGAGTTTTAAATAACTGCAATAACAAGGGCTAAATGGCTCCGCTTGAGTTCTGGGGAGTGGGAACACAGGAAATACTTAAAATAGTGTCTGAGGATTGGAATTATTTTTCTAAATCAGTCTAAACCAGCTAAAATTTAATTTTGCCGATGAGCCTTCAAAAAAAGGTGTTGAGCTTCTGCAGGACAGAATGAAGGGTGGTGGGTTTATAAGGGTTTGGGATCAGACTTTCTGGTCTTGTAGCTTCATGAGCAGTGAATAACGATTTTGGAGGGGAACTTAATGGGGCATAAAAAGTATTTTGTGCTCTGTCTCTTTTTCGACTGCCAGATGGGGTCACTTACATGTAACAAGCACCTCTTAGCTTAATATTTTAGAAATTTGTATTATCAGAAAATACAAAATTTGTATTTTTGTGATTACTTCTATTTATGGAACAGCTTGCAGTTTTAATAATGACCCTCACACAAAATGGACATACGCGCTCACGTGCTTTTTACTGTATGTTCAGGATCTAGAAAAGGCAAAACACTTGAGTCTCTTTAGGTAGCTTTAAAATCCTGTTCAAAACTGTGCCAATAACTCCCCCTGCTTTGCAAAGGTTGGGGAGAGCCTTCTACTCCAGCCACTACTGTAGATAACGGGACTTCAGCGTGGGGTAAGCCCATGGACACTGGTACGAGCTGGGGAGAGCCCGTCAGCGATGCAGGAGGCACCTCTGGCTGGGGAAACACTTCTCTTGGGCAGCAGCCTCCAAATAAACCTGGTGAGTGCTCTCAGTGTGTTTGAGAAGGGTGAAAGACCTCTGTGAAAGCCTCATGTTTTTGAGGGGTTTTTACCTTGCAGTCGGCATCGAGCTGTTTGGTGTGAAGGGCAGCAGCTGCTACTGAAATGTTCACGTGCTGGGTTTTTTTCACAACCAGGGCCTAAATCTATGCAAGATAGTTGGTGTGGAGATGATATGCCATTGACTGGCAGTCGTCAGACCAGCTGGGAGGAAGAGGAGGATGTCGAGATTGGAATGTGGAACAGCAGTTCCTCACAAGAAGCTAACCCATCGTTAAACTGGCCACCCTACATGAAAAAGATGCCCACAAAGGTGAGGAGAAGCTCGGGGCAAGGCTTGATGTCATTTCTGAAAGCTAAGTCAGAAGGGATTACTGGACTTACACATTACACTTTAATTTTCATTCTTAACACTTTGTGATGTAATTGAAGTGGGATCTGAGTATCACAGGAATTCCTTTCTGTTTTTAAGGGAATAATGAAAGGTGGAAATAAGCAAGATGAAACATGGATCAATCCATTCATTAAGCAATTCACAAATCTCAGTTTTTCAGTAAGTATTTGCCTTTGTCTGGCTTTGCTGCCTTTCCACAGGGCTTGTTACAATACACAGACATGAAATGCTCAGCTGCCAAGTGTTCATTTTCATCGTGGTTTTCTTTTCACTTGTGTTTGTCCCCCTTCTGTCACCCATCCCTTTCCTGTGCATTCTCATTACAAAAAGACCTCTGTATTGATGGAAAGGGGTTTTGTAACCACCACCCAGGTATTCATGCCATAGCCTGATGCTTTACTGCATTTACGTAGGAGTTCTGATGAGGGAACCTGTTCTTGACTGGATAGCAACTGAAGGGAGGAAATACTTTAAAATAGCACCTGATTGTCTCGATTTTTCTTTCTTGCAGTTTTGAATTGTAATAGTGTGTAGGAATCTTTGTTTTATCTTAAAAATACTATTATTAAATAATTGTGATTTACTTTATTATTTCAGAGAGAATCACCAGAAGAAACCATACAGAGCAATAAGATGGACATGTCTGGAGGTAAGAACAGCAGAACCGAGCTGGGCTTTATTGCTTTTCCTTCCAGACTCTCTTTTACCTTATATCCTTCTGTAAATTACATTTTTTTAGATTATATATAGTGTATATATAGCTATATATAGTTAAGTATATATTTCCCTAAAGAAAAGGAATGTCCTTGTAGAGAAAAGTATTTGTGTGTGTGAGTAATGTTGCACACAGAATCACCTGGTTGCTATAGGAATATTTGCCATGTATCAAACTAAGCTTATTCCTATTTCTATATGTTAAAATGACATGAGAGAATGATTTCAGGGTGTGGTGGGTTTGTTTCTTGTAATATAAATATCTTGATTGCCCTCTGGGCACCTCCACTGAGTATAAACAGAAACGTACCAAATCCCACACTCGCTCTCTGGGTTCATTCTTGGAAGCATGTGTTCAGTTCTAAGAACTAAATTAATACTGAACGATTATTTTAGAAACGTTTAAACCTGAGTGTAAAACGACTTGGGAGCAGTTATAGTTTATTTGAATCCATTCACTGTTACAATTTCTTTAGCAAATAAAAGATAATATAATTCTTTAATACATTAATAACAGTATACTATGATGCTAGAATGTTTAACTAAAACTAATTGCAGCATTGTAGTTTTTAGTGTAGTTACTCTTCCCTTGTTCCACTTCAAAATTGGGTATTTTCACTTTGGGGCTCATTATCTGTTGGGTAAAGGAATTGTTTCTTTGAGTTTTAGATTTCAATATTAATGGCAAGCCTGATACTTAAATTATTGCAAGTTGAAGCAATTATACATTCTTGGTTTTAAGAGAAAGCTGAGAGTAATAGTTGTGTGAAGCCTTGCAAAATCTGTTGGTGCCGATTCCATGTCTCCAGTTGTCTGTAGCCATTGGTACACAGGGTTTCCTTTCCCTTTCCAGTAAAGCCCAGAGAGTCCAAAACTAAACTGATGTTTGTTTTATGAGTGTCCTGCCCGAGAGCAGTGTCAGGTCAGCTCTTCACAAGGCTGGTGTTGGTGTGGCTGAAGGCTGAAGGACTGGTGGGTGTTGCAGCCGCCTGTCTGTGCCGTCCCCAGGGTTACTGCAGGACAAGCGGATGGAGATGGACAAGCACGGCCTGGGCGTGGGAGATTACAATCGTGTGGTTGGCAAAGGCCCTGGTTCTCGTCCCCAAATTCCCAAAGAGTCTTCCATGGATCGCGGTCCTTACTTCGATAAGGTCAGTTGGTGCCTTACGGGGGGACACTGCTGAACTCCTTCAACTCTTGTTCTGAGTAGTTACCTGTGTGCTCCTGAGCTTTCTGCAGGTAGTGCAGGGGGGACTGAGGGCTGTCTGGTTAATCCATAAGATATGGTCTGTTCTTTTTAACTCACTGATACATCGTACTAAGCACTTTCTGTAGCCCTTCGCGGTGCCGATGACTAACCTGATCTCTTTTGTTTTCTGCCTATTTTCCTGCTGGTGCTGGACTGTCCTGTGACTCTTCCCTTCTGCTCCTGCAATGGTTTCTCCCTTCTGCTTGCTTGCTGGCTGGTTGTTGCACCTCGTTTTGTCTATCCCATCAGGATGGCATTGTAGCAGACGAGTCCCAAAACATGCAGTTTATGTCCAATCAAAACATGAAGCTTCCCCCTTCAAATAATGCACTACCTAACCAAGCCCTGGGCTCCCTAACAGGGCTGGGTATGCAAAGCTTGAATTCTGTTAGACAGGTAAGGCTGTGTGCATATCCTTGGCATGTTACTTGACAGCATTTAATATCTTTTGATATAACGTAGCTGCCTGTGTGATTGATTCATGTTTAACTTGAAATTGCAATGTGTGGGGTGGGAGAAGCAGCAGAAGAGGTTTATTGTCACTGACTGCCCATCCTTTCCCCAGAATGGCAATCCCAGTGTGTTTGGTGTTGGGAATATAGCAGCACAGCCCAGGAGCATGCAGCAGCCTCCAGCACAACCTCTTAATTCATCTCAGCCTAATCCACGTGCTCAAGTGCCTCCTCCATTACTATCCCCTCAGGTAAGTGATACAGAAAACACACTGTGTATAAACTATCTAAATGCTGCTTCAGAAAATTGTTCCTGGTTTGTTGATGTTGCTGATATTTATTCTGTAAATATTTAGGAAGATATTGGCTTGATGAAACCAGGCATTTGTTGACCTGAGATTATAGTATTCTACATATTCTGGACTGAGTAAACCTGTTAACAGCCAGTCACTCTTGGCCCTGTGTTGCAGGTTCCAGTATCATTACTGAAGTATGCACCAAACAGCGGTGGCCTGAGCCCACTTTTCGGCCCACAACAGGTAGCCATGTTGAATCAACTGTCCCAGTTAAACCAGCTTTCTCAGATCTCCCAGTTACAGGTAAGATAGCCAAGCTGGTTGCTCGGTGTGGTGTGTGAGCCTGGTGTCACTGTCCCTGTTCCTAAACCCCTCACCCCCTGTCTCGCAGCGGCTGTTGGCTCAGCAGCAGAAGGCTCAGCCTCAGAGGAGCATGCCTTCTGGGGGTCGGCAGCAGCAGGAGCAGCAGGTAAAGAAACATCTTAAATTTCACTTCTCAAACTCACCTTGTAACTGTTTTTCATCCTGAGCTGCATTTCTTACTGTGACTTGTATTGAAGTGTGCAGGGATGGACAGAGTTTGACAGGCTTTAGAGGAGGGACTGAGTACTGGGGTTTGGCTGTGCAGGATGCACAGAGTACAAAGGTGCATTTCATTCTCTTTCTTACAACATGGAAAAGCTTTTGCCCATTGATGTTGTAACTGCTCTGTTTTTTTTAAGGGTCGATCTCTTAGTATGCAGCAACAGATGATGCAACAGTCCCGTCAGCTTGATCCAAACCTGTTAATGAAGCAGCAAACTCCACCCTCTCAACAGCAGTCACTCCATCAGCCCTCCATGAAATCCTTCCTTGAGAATGTCATACCCCACGCTACACCTGAGCTGCAGAAAGGGCCGTCACCAATCAATGCATTCAGCAGCTTCCCTATAGGTGGGTCCCCTGCAGTCACTCAGTGCTTGTGTGACACACAGCTTTTCTCCTTGCCTCCCCCTGGAAAATGACTGTAACCCTGTCAGCACTTCCCATTTTAGTGGAATTAGTAATTCTGTGTGGGGTTCACCCAGTTACCCTTGTTCACCGAAGAACTTGTCCCCAAGTACACTCATTCCTGGTGAGTGTCCTTGTCTCAGTGCAGAATACTTTACAGTCCTAAGGAGTGACAGGCTCCTTTTAGTGCTCCTTTTGTCCCCTGGATTCCCTGGGTGATACAAAGTCCTGATTCCTGGAGCTAAAGGACTTTAAGAAGTAGAATCCATGCAAAGAATCCATTGATGTAGACACATTTCTTGGGATTTCAAAAATGCTTTCAGTGGCTCTGAAATTGCAAAGGTAGAACAAACTGTTGCCTTGCCTGTTAGTGGTTTTGTCCAGGAAAGAAAGCTTTTGGCTTTGCATTTTTAAAGAATTGTTGTCTCATTTCATGCAAAATGTCTGAACATTTATAAACACAAACATCTCCTGTTTCTTTCTCCTACGTTTTCAGGCTTCTGTCCAATTTCTACTTCAGAAATTCCAGGCTTGTATATTTTCTTCTTACTTTAGGTCCCTTTTTAATGCTATCTTACTACAACTGTTTACCACTTACCTCTGTTCCTTACCCCCATTTTTTTCCTCCCCTTCATTTTTGCTTTTCTTCTCTTTTATTCTATTTGGGTCATTTCTGTTGGGCTGATTTCCTTTGCATTCTCATTGGCTTTTGCAGAGAAGTTTGTTTCCTAGACATGCAGCTGAAGTCCCTGTGCTTGCAGGCAGAGTGGCAGTGGCCGGGACAGTGCCACACCAGGCATGGCATGTGGCCAGCCTCAAGTCCAGGCTGCTGCTTCAGAGCTGCTAGTGATGATTGGCATCAGTGTCCAATTCTGCTTTCATTCCACGGGCAAGGCATACAAAGAAGTTGTTTAGCTATTGGAGACACTGTGTTAGTTCTAAGGAAAGGCATATTTCACTTTCTCGCCAAACTCTGTGCTGAGGGATTGCATCCTGCCCAGATCAGACTCCTTTGTGTTTCATTCCTTGAGCTGGAATTGTTGTATAGTGTTCCATAGCTGCTTTCTCACATGAATCATGGCCACGTCTCAGGAGCCTGCAGTACATGTAAGGTTGCTTTGAGATCCCTCAGGAATCTGCCACAGTGTACACAGGAATTCTTTGGGGTCCCTCTGTACAGTGAGCACACAGAGCCACACTTGGTCCTCACATAAAGGCTTGAGGGTAGAAATAGCATGTCCTGTTTCCAGTCCAGGGAAGGGATTTGTCAGGATTCACTAGATACTCACCCAAAGCAGAGATTGGGGGCCAGAGCATCCTTCTCTCTCCCTGACCAGTTCTGCAGTCACATCCCAATTCATTATAGAATTAAGTATTTCTAATAATAAAAATAACCTTTATCTGGCAAATAGTGAGTATAACCGAACAATATAAAGTCTTTCACAGTAGGATATGAAAAATTACTTCTGGGAAGAGTATTTAAATTATGGATTATGTCCAAGGACTGGTGTCCATCGCTCACATCTCCCATACAGAGCTGTGACAGAGCTGTGCCTGCTGGGGGCTGGCATTGGCCTGGTCACAGATTTGCCCCTCTGCCAGCTTGGGGTCTTTCTAACACTACTCTCAGAGGTCTGGCCTCTGCAGCTGCTCCAGAGGTAGAAGGAAGGTTACTGTGGTGCAGAGTTACTGCTCTGACAACAGCAAAATGCCAGAGGGAGGTGTCAGAAACAGGATCAGTTGGACTTTTCCCTTTTTTATGTTTGAGCTGTTGATAGTTGTTGTATTTCTTAAAACTCCATCCTGTTCCAAGCACTTTTCGTGAGGCTTTTCAAGGGGAAGCTTTTCTGGCACCAACTCTTGCTCATGCCTTTAAGAAAAACAAACAAAAACCCCTCAAAAAATAAACCAGTTTCTTTATGGCTGTGAATGTCCACTTAGGAACAAGAGGAAGCCCTTGTTTCCAGTGGTGAAGGAAGGTGTTTCTAGGAGACATTTGAGAAGTTCCCCATTTGTCTCTGGCCTCAAGTTAAACCATTGTAGTAGTTTCTTTTCTGAAAAGAAGTAAATAGATCTGAAGGGCTGGAAAAGTACCCTGGTAGAGTTCTGAGTTCAAGATTCTTACAGACTTAGAAAGGGAGCAGGCATGCCAAGGTCAAAAATGTGGGCACATTGTCCAAGCCCAGAAGAGCTGGTTCTCCCAAGTATTTGAGTTGATTTGGGTTGGCATTGTCTTGATTTTCTGGCAGAGAAACATTTGGAAGTACAGAATACAGCTACAGCAAGTCAAAACAAGTTCTGTTTGCCCTGTATTTTAGGTATTTACATTTTAGTTTCTCTTAATTTCCTAATGTCTTCTTTCACTGATATTTTTGCATGAGGACATGAGCTGAGAACTTGGGAGGGCTTTGCATTGCTCAGCTTAGCTTCTGTGTGCAGAGTTCCCTGGTTTAAGTGCTAGAATGTTCCTTGGAACCAGAGACTTGGAAGCATGACATAACCATAGTAATGTGCTCTTCAGTGCTTTCTGGGACAGCAGTGGTGATGAGCAGAAGGACAAGTTTAGTCTGTATCTCATAAGCTGTGTGTGCTTTCAGGAATGAACTCAAACTTGAATGTAAACCTGGATATGAGCAGTATTAAAGAGCCACAATCTCGGCTGAGGAAATGGACTACAGTCGACAGCATTTCTGTGAACACATCCTTAGATCAAAACTCCAGCAAACATGGTATGTTCAGCATGGCCTTGAGCAGCACTTGATGTGGCACACCAGGCTGTGAGGTCTGGGTGTCAGGTGCAGGTTTGCAGTGACTGGGCTGTGGTTATAGCTCCTGTGTCGCTGTAGCTGTCAGTTTGTATTGTGTTGTCTGTGCCAACTTGCTGCTTGTCTACCACAGCAGCCACAGCTTTGCTGACTGTGCTTACAGAGTGATCTTGTGATTAGATTAGTAGAATCATTCTACAGAATTCTTTTTTTAACCAGACTTTTCTGTAAGTGTGACTGTTGCTACTAAGTTTACCTTAATCTCCAATGGAATGCTTCATATGTTTTTAAGCCAAAAGCTTGGTTTTCAAGTTTTCTCTCCCACTCTCCTGTATGATCTCCTTCTGTCCTAAGGTGATTTTGGGGGATTTGCCACATTCTGGGCATGGCTGACATTTATACTGACAGGTTTTGGTTATGAATGTCTGTGTTTGCATTCTAAAAGTGGGGAGAGCTTAAAAGGGCTAGACTTGGTACCATTGCTGTCCTTAGTTTTACAGGAGGTGAACTTGGTTGCTTTTTGTTTCATTCCAGTAATCAAGATTCATATGACATTTCAACTGTTTCAGTTGCTTGAAATCTCATCCAGTTAAAATTTGAGTCTATAGCCCAAGATTCTGTGTCTAAAGATAGTTATAAATGTCCCCGGTCTCCTGTTACTGTTCAGTCTCAGATTGTCGGGGTATTTTTAGGTGCATCAGCTGCTTTGCTGCTCTGAGCTGCCTCTGCTGCCGTGGCCTGTAGTGGCCATTCCCTGCAACTGCCCTGCTGAACCCATCCCACTGTTGCCACAGGCAGTGGTGGTGTTGCTTTAGCTGCAGGTGATGTTTTCTGACCAGAGCTAGGAATTTCTGTGTCACATGGAATCCCTGGTTCCCTCAGAACTGTAGCAGAACTGGCTTTGCTGTCTGATAACTTCTAAACCATTCCTTGCTCTGTCTCCAGGGATTTTTTAAATTAATTTTTTTGCCTCCCAAGAATAGGAATAGAATCTACAGAGTTTTGCAGTAGCTAAAGATCCTTCACATGTTGTAGCTATTTCTTTCATGAGCTCTCCCACCACAGAATCTTGTTAGTCAAGTGGGGTCACACAGAATGCTCTTACCCTCTGGAATCAATACTTCAGTTGAATACATGTTACTTTGAATATATGTACTGTTTTAGTGAAGGGATTTCATGGGACATTATTCTCAGAGTTTTCTCTTGAATTACTCAGATACATTTCATTTTGAGTTACACACTCCTGTATGATCTCCAGTATAACTTGGCATCACAAGAGGACAGTGTGCTGTTATATATTTCATGACTGATTTACAAGGGCATGATTTTATATATATTTATATAGGGATATAAAAACCAGCCATGAAAAATATTTGACTCCTCTGTTGGTTTTTTTTTTTTTAATCAGGTGCTATTTCAAGTGGTTTTAGGCTGGAAGATTCTCCGTTTGTTCCTTACGACTTTATGAACAGCAGTAATTCGCCAGCCAGTCCTCCCGGATCCATTGGGGACGGCTGGCCCCGTGCCAAATCGCCTAATGGCTCTAGCAGTGTTAACTGGCCCCCAGGTACAGCCCCTGCCCTCCCCTCCCTGCCCTCCCTCCCCACCGTGCACCCGTCAGGCGGTTCCGCTGCGTTTGTCCTGGATTCCCGGAGTGTTGCATGTGGAGTGGGCAGGACCCAGCCTGCAGAAGGGCACCGAGGGTGTTCTCAGCAGATGGACATGGAGAACAGGAGTTCTACTGTACACAGAGAAGTGTATCTGCCAGAGAAACCAGGAATGAAATTAATAAAGTGAAGGCTAAATCGAGTAAATTAAATGCTTAAAAGGTTTTGGATTTTCAGTTATTAGGAGATGTATTGTTTAGACAGCTGTTTCCTTTTAAAAAATATAGTCAAAATAAGCTTCTTTCCTGCATCTGTATTCCTAGAGTTTCGCCCTGGTGAGCCATGGAAAGGTTATCCAAACATCGACCCCGAAACTGACCCTTACGTCACTCCTGGCAGTGTCATAAACAATCTCTCAATTAATACTGTGCGGGAAGTTGACCACCTCAGGGACAGGAACAGTGGTATGCTCAGCTTGCCTGGGGAATTGTGTGTAACCTTCCCTCAGCCACACAGACACTGCTGTCATGGAGATGTTTACTGCTTGCTCCCCTCCTGGTTTATCCCTTGTGTTTCCTCCTTGCTCCTCTCCTGGTTATCCCCCTGTGTTTGCTCCTTGCTGCCCTCGTGGTTGTCCCTTGTGTTGTGGATTTGGGATGTGTTTGCTGCTTGCTCCTCTCCTGGTTTATCCCTCGTGTTGTGCCCATCACAGCTGCCAAGCTCATCCTTGGCTCAGCTCTGCTGCTGATGCAGTCCAGGAGCTGTCCCAGGAATGTGGGCTGTGCTCTGTGTCCTGATGTCAGCTGTGCACACCCGGGTGTTTGGGAGCAGCAGAACCTTGGCAGCCCAGCCATGCAGGCATGCTGGGTCTGTGCTCTTCGGGTGCTCCTGCTGCCACCGTGTGCCCATGGGTTGGGGATGGGCACTGAGGGGTGCATGTCCCTCCCCTGAGTGTGCAGGCGTGTTCAGGCTGGAGCACAGCCAAGCCTAATAATCCTACTGCATTTGTGACATGGTGTGCTGTGTCTGACTCTTGTCTTTGTTGCAGGGTCATCCTCATCTTTGAACACCACGCTGCCTTCAACTAGTGCCTGGTCATCCATTCGTGCCTCCAACTACAATGTTTCCCTCAGCAGTACAGCACAAAGCACTTCAGGTGATGTCTGCTTGTATTGCTCTGGTTCCTTCCCCTGCACACAGTCCAAGAGGATCCTAGATGTTAATAACCATAGAGGTCTCATCAGTGTGGTAACTTGACTGATTTCAAAGCAGCTATTTTGATTTTACTCTAATTCAGCAGCTTTGCTTTGCAACAAGGTGATGGTCGCAGCAAGAGTGATTGTGGTTGTCTTTTGTGTCTTCTAGTAGCCAGAAACAGTGATTCCAAATCAACATGGTCTCCTGGATCAGTCACTAACACCTCTCTGGCTCATGAGCTGTGGAAGGTCCCTTTGCCACCTAAAAGCATCACTGCTCCATCCCGCCCACCTCCAGGGCTGACAGGCCAGAAACCACCCCTGTCCACTTGGGATAATTCCCTTCGTCTGGGTGGAGGATGGGGAAATTCTGATGCCAGATACACCCCTGGTAAGGATGTCCTTGTGTGCCTGGAGGGGTTTGTGGTTTGTTACCAAGTCTCCCATGCATCTGGCTGGACAGTCTGTCCCTGTAGGCTGCCAGCTGCACCACTGG